>NC_044551.1:137778434-140278434 GCF_007565055.1 Rhinopithecus roxellana
CTGTTGCCATGTGAAGGTGTGCCTTCTGCCATAATTATAAGTTTCCTGAGACCTGCCCTGCCATGCTTCCTGTACAGCCTGTAGAACCGTAAGTCAATTAAACCTCTTTTCTTTATAAGCTACCCAGTCTAAGGTAATTCTATATAGCAATGTGAGAATAAACTAATATAGAAAATTGGTATTAGAGAAGTAGTGCATTCCTATAAAGATGCCTGAAAATGTGAAAGTGACTTTGGAGCTGGGTAATGGTCAGAAGTTGGAATAATGTGGAGGGATCAGAAGACAGAGAGATGAGGGAAAGTTTGGAAAGTCCTATAGACTTGTTGAATAGTTGTGACCAAAATGCTAATAGCGATATGGACAATGAAGTCCAGGCTGAAGTTATCTCAGATATGAGGAACTTACTGGGAACTGGAATAAAGGTCACTCTTGTTATGCTTTAGCAAAGAGTCTGGCAGTATTGTGCACATGATCTAGAGATCTGTGGAACTGTGAACTTGAGATAAATGATTTAAGGTCTCTAGTAGAAGAAATTCCTAAGCAGCAAAGCATTCAAGAGGTAACCTGGCTGCTTCTAAAAGCCTACACGCATCTGCATAAACAAAGAAATAACCTGAAACTAGAACTTATATTTAAAAGGTAAGCAGAGCATAAATATTTGGAAAATTTGCAGCCCAACCATGCAGTAGAAAGGAAAAACTCATTTTCTGGGGAGAAACTCAAGTCTGCAGAAAGTTGCATAAGTAAAAAGGAGCTGAAGGTTAATAGCCAAGATAGTGGGGAAAATGCTTCCAGGCAATTTCAGAGACCTTTGTAGCAGCCCCTCCCATCACAGACTTGGAGGCCTAGGAAGGAAAAATTGTATTTTTTCCTGGTTTTGTGGGCCAGGCCCAAGGCCCCACTGCCCTGTGTAGCCTCAAGACATGGTGCCCTGCATTCCAGCCACTTCAGCTCCAACCATGGTTAAAAGGGCTAACATATAGCTTGAGTCATTGCTCAGAGGTTGCAAGTCCCAAGCCTTGGGGTGGCTTCTACGTGGTATTGGGCCTGTGGGTGCACAGAAGACAAGAGTTGAAGTTTGCAAGCCTCTGCCTATATTTCAGAGGATATATGGAAAGGCTTGGATGTCCAGGCAGAAGTCTGCAGCAGGTACTAAACCATCATAGGGAACCTCTACTAAGGCAATGTGGAGGGGAAATGTGGGGTTGGAGCCCCCACACAAAGTCCCCACTAGGGCACTGCCTAGTGGAGCTGGGAGAAGAGGGTCACCATCCTCTAGACCCCAGAATGATAGATCCACCAACAGCTTGCACTGTGTGCTTGGAAAAGCTGCAGGCACTCCATGCCAGCCTGTGAAAGCAGCTACAGGGGCTCTACTTTGCAGATCCACAGGAGCAGAGCTTCCAAAGGCCTTAGGAGCCCACCCTTGCATCATTGTGGCCTGGATGTGAGACTTGTGGTCAAAGGAGATGATTTTGGAGCTTTAACGCTTAATGACTGCCCTGCTGGATTTTAGACTCTCATGGGCTTGAAGCTCCTTTGTTTTGGCCAATTTCTCCTTTTCAGAATATGAGCATTTACCCAATGTCTGTACCCCCAATGTATCTTGAAAGTAACTAACTTGTTTTTTTATTTTGCAGGTTCATAGGCAGAAGGGACTTACCTTGTCTCAGATGACACTTTGGACTTGGACTTTTGAGTTAATGCTGGAATGAGTTAAGATTTTGGGGGAGTATTGGGAAGGCATGGTTGTGTTTTGAAATGTGAGAAGGACATGAGACTTGTGAGGGACCATGGGTGGAATGAATGAGATGGTTTGTATCTGTGTCCCCAACCAAATCTCATGCTGAATTGTAATCTCCAGTGTTGGAGGAGGTACCTGGTAGGAGGTGATTGCATCATGGAGGTGAATTTCTCCCTTGCTGTTCTCATGATAAAGTTCTCACAAGATCTGGTTGTTGTAAAGTGTGTGGCACCTTCCCCTTCACTTTCTTTCCCCTGTTACAATGTTACAATGTGCTTGCTTCCCCTTAACCTTCCGCCATGATTGTAACCTTCCTGAGGCCTCCTCAGTAATGTCTCTTGTAACAGTCTACAGAACTGTGTGCCAAGTAAACCCCCCCTTTTTTTTTTTTTTTTTTTCTTTGAGACGGAGTCTCGCTCTGCCGCCCAGGCTGGAGTGCAGTGGCCAGATCTCAGCTCACTGCAAGCTCCGCCTCCCGGGTTTACGCCATTCTCCTGCCTCAGCCTCCCAAGTAGCTGGGACTACAGGCGCCCGCCACGTCGCCCGGCTAGTTTTTTGTATTTTTAGTAGAGACGGGGTTTCACCATGTTAGCCAGGATGGTCTCGATCTCCTGACCTCGTGATCCGCCCGTCTCGGCCTCCCAAAGTGCTGGGATTACAGGCTTGAGCCACCGCGCCCGGCCCCTTTTCTTTATAAACTACCCAGTCTCAGGTACTTCCACATAGCAATGTGAGAATGAACTGATACAGCCAGTCTTTTCCTAGAAGAATCCTGGTGCCTGGTATCTTCTAGGGCCTTGTGGCATTGCTTCCTTTTACCACATTGCATTGCACAGAGCTCTAGGCCAGGATGATCCCTTGAATAAGGGTGATTTCCTCATGATTCAGATGCTGGTGCCTATCCTTTTATTTCATATATCATCCAAAGACCCACCAAAGATATGCTGTGCTAGGGGGTATTCTCCATCTCAGAAGATTCCAACTCTGAAAGACAGAATAGAAAACTTCATGCCGTCTTCTTGCTGCAGTGGCAATAATAAAGCACCACCTAAGTCTTCAGCAGGTCATTCTGTTAAGCACTTAAGTCTTCAGTGGTATACCCCATTTGTAAAACAAAAATGCAAAAACTTAATTATATGCAGAAATGAAAGTTTCTCCTTTTATAGGAGTCACTTGTTATATTACAATTATGCTGCCATTGTTCAAGCATTTTTTGAATTCTTCTTCAGATTTTTTAGAGCCTACAGTCCCATCTTTTTGTTACTTTTAAAGAGAGCAAATATTTATACTTGAAAATGGATTTTATTTTGGAAAGAGCCCAATATTATTTGGTTTAGTCTTTTGAATAAAATCAGCATGAAAAACTGTTTTTGGTAGAAAAGGAGGTGAAACTATAAAGTAATGACACATTTTTTGAGTCTTACTGAGGCCAAAAGGGGATTTCCAAATACAGTGCCAGCAATGGAGTAAGAGGGTAATAAGTATATAGCTCCCTAATGTGATAACACTAAGAATGAGAAATTTGAATACAAATATTCTGGTGTATTTGTGGCCAACCTAGTCTAATTACATCTATGAAGGCATAGCTTGCACATTTTGTCCAAAATTCTTGTTAAGACTATCTAGCTGTAGACCGTTGCATCTCAAATTTATTGTGAACGCGAATCCCCTGAGTTGTCATTAAAATCAGATTTGCTTCAAAATTTGAATGTCCTGGGTCCTGAGAATCCGCATTTCTTACCACTCCCAGGTGAATTTGCAGATGGATATTGCTACCCATGCTAAGTTACACTTGGGTTGGTTTGTTCCTTAGTAAAATATTTGTTTGTGCTCATGTACATATGAACTTTGCCTTGAAACAGAGAACTTTTTGTGTACTTTATCGATAAAGAAGCAGCAACGACCTGTGCCATTTTCCTTACATTGGATGTTTTCTTTGTTCAGAATGTAACAGAAATTTCCATAGAAGTATGAAAAAGTAGTTTAAATCTTCAACTTAACTAATTATTACATAGCAGATATTATCACATGAGAAAAAGCAAAGTACACTTTGATATATTTAAAGCTGCTATTTCTGATTTGACAGTTTTTGAAACTGATGTGACAAAAGTGCTCTTGCTAACTGGCTAAAAACAAAATCTTTATTTCACAGCTAAAACGTAAATAGCTAAGATGTAATCGGAGGACTAAATTTCACAGCTACAAAAACACAGCTGTGAAACATAACTTTAGAGTTTAATAAAGGCAAATAGTTTTGCATGCTAATAATGGATATTAGAAATAAAGATGAGAATGATTTTGTTAGAATTTTTTAGTGTTTACATACCTTCACTAATGTTGCCTGTTTAATTGAGAATATTCTCAAGTTTCCTGCCATAAATGTGTTTATTGGATGCTTACTAGGTGTATCCTGCTAGGAATTAGTGATACAGAAATGAATGTGATACTATATCTTTAAAAAGTTTTTAAAATTTCATAATATATTCTGATTTTTGAGTTAATTCTTATATTTATAGAACTAGTGCATGTGAATTTAAAAAAATACTAGAAAATACAGAAAAAGGTTAAAAAGTAAAATATACATTATTAAAAAGTCACATCACTGCTAACAATTTTATGTTATATTTTAAGTTTTCATTGACCTAGTTCTAAGTATTACTACTTCTGGCATTTTGGTGCACTTTTAAAAACACTGTGGCCACAACTCTTGCTGGACAGTGTCAAAATATATTCAAGTAAAATTTTTATACCTGTACTGGCCTCAGCTGAAGTTTTGAAACCCACAATAACTTTGTGTATGGTGCATGTGTAGATGCATATATACATCTTTAGGGTGAGGAATCTGATTTTCTAGGGGATCATCCCTTTCCCAATATTTGAAGGTTATTTTAGGTTGCAGTAAGGAACTGTAGAAGTAGCTGGGGATTCCATTTAATTTTAGATATACATAGACCAGAGACCCTTTACGATGTAACTGAGTAATATCACCAGAATTGCTAACATACATATGTGTTCTGCTTCCTCAGTTTTGCGATAAAGTGTCTGAATTTTGATAATGTTGAATTGGGCGTCAGTGTTTCTGGTTCTTACTAAAATCCGTTGCACATTTTTCTCATCTGTAAAATAAGGTACATAAACTACATGTTTTCAGAGCTTTCTTGAAGTTTTGGAATTCTGCTTATTAAAATTCTTGTTTTGCAAGTAAATGGATCTATACTGGTAGGCACCTTCCTATATCTTTGATAATAACCTTTAAATCAGTGCCAACCTAAGGTGTCTTTTAAAATCTCAAATCTACAGTAATAATTTAGGACGGGGTCTGGGAAACTACTGCCTGCAGGCCAAATATGGCCTATTTCCTGTTTTTGTAAATAAAGTGTTATTGAAGCACAGCCACATCTATTCACTTAGGTATTGTTTATGACATATTTCGAGATACAGTGGCAGGGGTGTGTGTTGTGACAACCCAATGGCAGGGTTGGGTATTGAGACATAGTCTCTTGTGACAGAGACTATATTTACTATCTGAACCATCACAGGAAAAACTTATTAACCCTTTATCTAGATTAATAACTTTCTGAATTGATAAACATGTTTTTCTTCAGATACTTATAGTGACCATGAATAAGTATAGTATTATAGTTATCATGATAACAGGAAGTATGGATATGGAAAATACGTTTGGGTCATTTGAAGCAGCTCTTGTTTTTTAATTTAGGGTTATTCCTAAATAGAATTTATTTGGACTTGATTTCTAGAGGCCAGCTGAATCTGCATCAGGTAAACATCACAACTGATGTCATGAGAGAAACTAGGATGTTGGGGGGATACTCTTTGAGCCTGGCTAGATTCATCTTGACTGGCTCAGGCAGGATTATTTTCAGTTAAAGTAGCTACCTTTTGTAATAACGACCAGGCCAATAAAGCCATGGGTTTTAAATATCGTAAGATTAGAGGTATTATTTCACAAAGAATAAGTATCAAAGTCATGTTTATAGTTGATATACACAGTCCTCATGAAGATTAGGCAGTGCCTTGCTCAGGAGACCAGTCCCTGGGGTCTTTGAAAGAAAATGAACCCTCTCTGTGATAAGAGGTGTAAATCATCAAGTATTTAGGAGGGAAGTGAGTTGCAGTATTACTGGTGAAGATGTTCGAGTTGACCCATAATTACCTACCCTTTCCAAGACCACTGACTCAGAGGAAGGCTAGTAGAGACAGACCTCTCTGAATTCTCAATGAAGTCTGAGGTGTCAGAATTTGCAAAATGAATTAGACCAGGCTGGGGACTCATGTTTTCTCAGGGGAAGAGAGGCATGTGCTATGTGGAGAGGGACTAAAGAGAAGACAAATAAAGGAAACACAAAGATAATTGGGTGAGAGTAAGGGAGGGAGAGGGCATTTCCTGACACCCTCTGAATTACCTCATTCTTGCATTGCCATAAATAAGTACCTGAGACTAGGTAATTTATAAAGAAAAGAGGTTTAATTGGCTTATGGTCCTGCAGACTGTACAGGAAGCACAGCAGCTTCTGCTCAGCTTCTAAGGAGGTCTCGGGAAACTTACAATTATGGCAGAAGGCAAAGGGGGAGCCAGCACTTCACTTGGCCAGGTGTAGGTGGAAGATAGAGAGGTAGGGAGATACCACAGACTTTTAAACCACAAGATCTCATAAGAACTCTATCACAAGAACAGCAGCAAAGAAATGGTGCTAAACTCTTCATGAAAGATCCACTCCCGTGATCCGACCACCTCCTATCAGGCCATACCTCCAACACTGGGGATTACAATTCAGTATGAGATTGGGGCAAGAACACAGATCCAAACCATATTACCCTCCCTAGGCCTAAATAGGGAAATCTTGCCCTTCTAGGTACTACCAAATGTTGGTAAGTAGACTTTAATGACCTCGAAGTTTTAGACACTGCATTATTCCTTGAACCTTTGGTAAAAGTATGCTAAAGTATCCGTCAGAGACCAGTTCGTGTCATTCTGACAAAAGGGTTCTGGAATGATTGTCAGTGTTAGAGGAACATTTTTATTCTGTTGATGGGAGTGTAAATTAGTTCAACCATTGTGGCAGACAGTGTGGCAATTCCTCAAGGATCTAGAACCAGAAATACCATTTGACCCAGCAATCTCATTACCGGGTATATACCCAAAGAATTATAAATCATTCTACTCTAAAGACACATAAACATGTATGTTTATTGCAGCACTGTTCACAATAGTAAAGACTTGAAACCAACCCAAATGCCCATCAATGATAGATTGGATAAAGAAAATGTGATACATACACACCATGGAATACTACCAGCTATGATGAGCTTTTTTTCTTATGTTTTTTGGACACATAAATGTCTTCTTTTGGGAAGCATCTGTTCATATTCTTTGCCCACTTTTTGATGTTTTTTTTTTTTTTTTTTTTTTTTTCCGTAAATTTGTTTAAGTTTCTTGTAGATTCTGGATATTAGCCCTTTGTCAGATGGATAGATTTCAAAAATTTTCTCCTATTCTGTAGATTGCTTGTTTACTCTGATGAGAGTTTCTTTTACTGTGCAGAAGGTCTTTAGTTCAATTAGATCCCATTTGTCCATTTTGGCTTTTGTTGCAATTGCTTTTGGTGTTTTAGTCATGAAGTCTTTGCCCATGTCTATATCCTGAATGGTATTGCCTAGGTTTTCTTCTAGGATTCTATGGTTTTAGGTATAATATTTAAGTGTTTAATCCATCTTGAGTTAATTTTTGTTTTAGATGTAAGGAAGGGATGTAGATGTAATTTTGTTTCAGTTTTCTGCATATGGCTAGCCAGTTTTCCCGATATTATTTATTAAAAAGGGAATCCTTTCCCCAATGCTTGCTTTTGTCAGGTTTGTCAAAGATCAGATGGTTGTAGATGTGTAGTGCTATTTCTGAGGCCTCTGTTCTGTTCCATTGGTTTATATATCTTTTTTGGCACCAATAGCATACTGTTTTGGTTACTGTAGCCTTATAGTATAGTTTGAAGTCAGGTAGCATGATGCCTCTAGCTTTGTTCTTTTTGCTTGAGATTGTCTTGGCTATACAGGCTCTTTTTTGGTTCCATATAAAATGTAAAGTAGTTTTTTTCTAATTCTGTGGAGAAAGTCAATGGTAGCTTGATGGGGATAGCATCGAATCTATAAATTACTTTGGACAGTATGGCCATTTTCATGATATTGATTCTTTCTATTCATGAGCACGGAATGTTCTTCCATTTGTTTGTGTCATCTTTTATTTTATTGAGCAGTGGTTTGTAGTTCTCCTTGAAGAGGTCCTTCACATCCCTTGTAAGTTGTTTTGCTATGTATTTTATTCTCTTTGTAGCAATTGTGAATGGGAGTTCACTCATGATTTGGCTGTTTGTTATTGGTGTGTAGGAATGCTTGTGATTTTTGCACATTGATTTTGTATCCTGAGATTTTGCTGAAATTGCTTATCAGCTTGAGGAGATTTTGGGCTGAGATGATGGGGTTCTCTAAATGTACAATAATGTTATCTGCAAACAGAAAATTTGACTTCCTCTCTCCCTATTTGAATGCCCTTTATTTCTTCCTCTTACCTGATTTCCCTGGCCAGAACTTCCAATACTATGATGAAAGGGACTGGTGAGAGAGGGCATCCTTGTCTTGTGCCGGTTTTCAAAAGGAATGTTTCCAGCTTTTGCCCATTCAGCATGATATTAGCTGACGGTTTGTCATAATTAGCTCTTATTATTTTGAGATACATTCCATCAATACCTAGCTTATTGGGAGTTTTTAGCATGAAGGGATGTTGAATTTTATCAAAGGCCTTTCCTGCATCTATTGAGACAATCATGTGGTTTTTATCTTTGGTTCTATTTATGTGATGGATTACCTTTATTGATTTGCATATGTTGAACCAGTCTTGCATCCCAGGGATGAAGTTTTTTAATGTGCTGCTGGATTCGGTTTGTCAGTATTTTACTGAGGATTTTTGCATCAATGTTCATCAGGGATATTGGCCTGAAATTTCCTTTTTTTCTTGTGTCTCTGTCAGGTTTTGGTATCAGGATGATGCTGGTTTCAAAAAATGAGCTTGGGAGCAGTCCTTATTTTTCTATTGTTTGTAATAGTTTCAGAATGAATGGTACTAGCTCCCCTTTGTACCTCTGGTAGAATTCAGCTGTAAATCTGTCCAGTTGTCCAGTCCTGGGCTGTTTTTGGTTGGTAGGCTATTAATTACTGCCTCAATTTCAGAATTTGTCATTGGTCTATTCAGGGATTTGACTTCTTCCTGGCTTAGTTTTGGGAGTGTGTATGTGTCTAGGAATTTATCAATTTCTTCTAGATTTTCTAGTTTATTTTCATGGAGGTGTTTATAGTATTCTCTGATGGTAGTTTGTATTTCTGTGGGATCCGAGGTGATATCACCTTTATCATTTTTTTTTTTTTTTTTTTTTTTTTTTTTTTTTTTTTTTTTTTATTATACTTTAAGTTCTAGGGTACATGTGCATAACGTGCAGGTTTGTTACATATGTATACTTATGCCATGTTGGTGTGCTGCACCCATCAACTCGTCAGCACCCATCAATTCATCATTTATATCATGTATAACTCCCCAATGCAATCCCTCCCTCCTCCCCCCTCCCCCCTCCTCATGATAGACCCCAGTGTGTGATGTTCCCCTTCCCGAGTCCAAGTGATCTCATTGTTCAGTTCCCACCTATGAGTGAGAACATGCGGTGTTTGGTTTTCTGTTCTTGTGATAGTTTGCTAAGAATGATGGTTTCCAGCTGCATCCATGTCCCTACAAAGGACGCAAACTCATCCTTTTTTATGGCTGCATAGTATTCCATGGTGTATATGTGCCACATTTTCTTAATCCAGTCTGTCACAGATGGACATTTGGGTTGATTCCAAGTCTTTGCTATTGTGAATAGTGCCGCAATAAACATACGTGTACATGTGTCTTTGTAGTAGACTAATTTATAATCCTTTGGGTATATACCCAGTAGTGGGATGGCTGGGTCATATGGTACATCTAGTTCTAGATCCTTGAGGAATTGCCATACTGTTTTCCATAATGGTTGAACTAGTTTACAATCCCACCAACAGTGTAAAAGTGTTCCTATTTCTCCACATCCTCTCCAACACCTGTTGTTTCCTGACTTCTTAATGATTGCCATTCTAACTGGTGTGAGATGGTATCTCATTGTGGTTTTGATTTGCATTTCTCTGATGGCCAGTGATGATGAGCATTTTTTCATGTGTCTGTTGGCTGTATGAATATCTTCTTTTGAGAAATGTCTGTTCATATCCTTTCCCCACTTTTTGATGGGGTTGTTTGTTTTTTTCTCGTATATTTGTTTGAGTTCTTTGTAGATTCTGGATATTAGCCCTTTGTCAGATGAGTAGGTTGCAAAAATTTTCTCCCATTCTGTAGGTTGCCTGTTCACTCTGATGGTAGTTTCTTTTGCTGTGCAAAAGCTCTTTAGTTTAATTAGATCCCATTTGTCAATTATGGCTTTTGCTGCCGTTGCTTTTGGTGTTTTAGACATGAAGTCCTTGCCCATGCCTATGTCCTGAATGGTACTACCTAGATTTTCTTCTAGGGTTTTTATGGTATTAGGTCTAACATTTAAGTCTCTAATCCATCTTGAATTAATCTTCGTATAAGGGGTAAGGAAAGGATCCAGTTTCAGCTTTCTACTTATGGCTAGCCAATTTTCCCAGCACCATTTATTAAATAGGGAATCCTTTCCCCATTTCTTGTTTCTCTCAGGTTTGTCAAAGATCAGATGGCTGTAGATGTGCGGTATTATTTCTGAGGACTCTGTTCTGTTCCATTGGTCTATATCTCTGTTTTGGTACCAGTACCATGCTGTTTTGGTTACTGTAGCCTTGTAGTATAGTTTGAAGTCAGGTAGCGTGACGCCTCCAGCTTTGTCCTTTTGACTTAGGATTGTCTTGGCAATGCGGGCTCTTTTTTGGTTCCATATGAACTTTAAAGCAGTTTTTTCCAATTCCGTGAAGAAAGTCATTGGTAGCTTGATGGGGATGGCATTGAATCTATAAATAACCTTGGGGAGTATGGCCATTTTCACGATATTGATTCTTCCTATCCATGAGCATGGTATGTTCTTCCATTTGTTTGTGTCCTCTTTGATTTCACTGAGCAGTGGTTTGTAGTTCTCCTTGAAGAGGTCCTTTACATCCCTTGTAAGCTGGATTCCTAGGTATTTTATTCTCTTTGAAGCAATTGTGAATGGAAGTTCATTCCTGATTTGGCTCTCTGCTTGTCTGTTGCTGGTGTATAAGAATGCTTGTGATTTTTGCACATTAATTTTGTATCCTGAGACTTTGCTGAAGTTGCTTATCAGCTTAAGGAGATTTTGGGCTGAGACGATGGGGTTTTCTAAATATACAATCATGTCATCTGCAAACAGGGACAATTTGACTTCTTCTTTTCCTAACTGGATACCCTTGATTTCTTTCTCTTGCCTGATTGCCCTAGCCAGAACTTCCAACACTATGTTGAATAGGAGTGGTGAGAGAGGGCATCCCTGTCTTGTGCCAGTTTTCAAAGGGAATTTTTCCAGTTTTTGCCCATTCAGTATGATATTAGCTGTGGGTTTGTCATAAATAGCTCTTATTATTTTGAGGTACGTTCCATCAATACCGAATTTATTGAGCGTTTTTAGCATGAAGGGCTGTTGAATTTTGTCAAAAGCCTTTTCTGCATCTATTGAGACAATCATGTGGTTCTTGTCTTTGGTTCTGTTTATATGCTGGATTACGTTTATTGATTTGCGAATGTTGAACCAGCCTTGCATCCCAGGGATGAAGCCCACTTGATCATGGTGGATAAGCTTTTTGATGTGCTGCTGAATCCGGTTTGCCAGTATTTTATTGAGGATTTTTGCATCAATGTTCATCAGGGATATTGGTCTAAAATTCTCTTTTTTTGTTGTGTCTCTCCCAGGCTTTGGTATCAGGATGATGTTGGCCTCATAAAATGAGTTAGGGAGGATTCCCTCTTTTTCTATTGATTGGAATAGTTTCAGAAGGAATGGTACCAGCTCCTCCTTGTACCTCTGGTAGAATTCAGCTGTGAATCCATCTGGTCCTGGACTTTTTTTGGTGGGTAGGCTATTAATTGTTGCCTCAATTTCAGAGCCTGCTATTGGTCTATTCAGGGATTCAACTTCTTCCTGGTTTAGCCTTGGGAGAGTGTAAGTGTCCAGGAAATTATCCATTTCTTCTAGATTTTCTAGTTGATTTGCGTAGAGGCGTTTATAGTATTCTCTGATGGTAGTTTGTATTTCTGTGGGGTCAGTGGTGATATCCCCTTTATCATTTTTTATTGCATCTATTTGATTCCTCTCTCTTTTTTTCTTTATTAGTCTTGCTAGCGGTCTGTCAATTTTGTTGATCTTTTCAAAAAACCAACTCCTGGATTCATTGATTTTTTGGAGGGTTTTTTGTGTCTCTATCTCCTTCAGTTCTGCTCTGATCTTAGTTATTTCTAGCCTTCTGCTAGCTTTTGAATGTGATTGCTCTTGCCTCTCTAGTTCTTTTAATTGTGATGTTAGAGTGTCAATTTTAGATCTTTCCTGCTTTCTCTTGTGGGCATTTAGTGCTATAAATTTCCCTCTACACACTGCTTTAAATGTGTCCCAGAGATTCTGGTATGTTGTATCTTTGTTCTCATTGGTTTCAAAGAACATCTTTATTTCCGCTTTCATTTCGTTATGTACCCAGTAGTCATTCAGGAGCAGGTTGTTCAGTTTCCATGTAGTTGAGCGGTTTTGATTGAGTTTCTTAGTCCTGAGTTCTAGTTTGATTGCACTGTGGTCTGAGAGACAGTTTGTTATAATTTCTGTTCTTTTACATTTGCTGAGGAGTACTTTACTTCCAATTATGTGGTCAATTTTGGAATAAGTGCGATGTGGTGCTGAGAAGAATGTATATTCTGTTGATTTGGGGTGGAGAGTTCTATAGATGTCTATTAGGTCCGCTTGGTGCAGAGATGAGTTCAATTCCTGGATATCCTTGTTAACTTTCTGTCTCGTTGATCTGTCTAATGTTGACAGCGGAGTGTTGAAGTCCCCCATTATTATTGTATGGGAGTCTAAGTCTCTTTGTAAGTCTCTAAGGACTTGCTTTATGAATCTGGGTGCTCCTGTATTGGGTGCATATATATTTAGGAGAGTTAGCTCTTCCTGTTGAATTGATCCCTTTACCATTATGTAATGGCCTTCTTTGTCTCTTTTGATCTTTGATGGTTTTAAAGTCTGTTTTATCAGAGACTAGGATTGCAACCCCTGCTTTTTTTTGTTCTCCATTTGCTTGGTAGATCTTCCTCCATCCCTTTATTTTGAGCCTATGTATGTCTCTGCATGTGAGATGGGTCTCCTGAATACAGCAGACTGATGGGTCTTGACTCTTTATCCAGTTTGCCAGTCTGTGTCTTTTAATTGGAGCATTTAGTCCATTAACATTTAAGGTTAATATTGTTATGTGTGAACTTGATCCTGCCATTATGATATTAACTGGTTATTTTGCTCGTTAGTTGATGCAGTTTCTTCCTAGCCTCGATGGTCTTTACATTTTGCCAAGTTTTTGCGATGGCTGGTACCGGTTGTTCCTTTCCATGTTTAGGGCTTCCTTCAGGGTCTCTTGTAAGGCAGGCCTGGTGGTGACAAAATCTCTAAGCATTTGCTTATCTGTAAAGGATTTTATTTCTCCTTCACTTATGAAACTTAGTTTGGCTGGATATGAAATTCTGGGTTTAAAATTCTTTTCTTTAAGAACGTTGAATATTGGCCCCCACTCTCTTCTGGCTTGTAGAGTTTCTGCCGAGAGATCTGCTGTTAGTCTGATGGGCTTCCCTTTGTGGGTGACCCGACCTTTCTCTCTGGCTGCCCTTAAGATTTTTTCCTTCATTTCAACTTTGGTGAATCTGGCAATTATGTGTCTTGGAGTTGCTCTTCTGGAGGAGTATCTTTGTGGCGTTCTCTGTATTTCCTGAATTTGAATGTTGGCCTGCCCTACTAGGTTGGGGAAGTTCTCCTGGATGATATCCTGAAGAGTGTTTTCCAACTTGGTTCCATTTTCCCCCTCACTTTCAGGCACCCCAATCAGACGTAGATTTGGTCTTTTTACGTAATCCCATACTTCTTGCAGGCTTTGCTCATTTCTTTTTCTTCTTTTTTCTTTTGGTTTCTCTTCTCGCTTCATTTCATTCATTTGATCTTCAATCGCTGATACTCTTTCTTCCAGTTGATCGAGTCGGTTACTGAAGCTTGTGCATTTGTCACGTATTTCTCGTGTCATGGTTTTCATCTCTGTCATTTCGTTTATGATCTTCTCTGCATTAATGAGTCTAGCTGTCAATTCTTCCACTCTTTTCTCAAGATTTTTAGTTTCTTTGCGCTGGGTACGTAATTCCTCCTTTAGCTCTGATAAGTTTGATGGACTGAAGCCTTCTTCTCTCCTCTCGTCCAAGTCATTCTCTGACCAGCTTTGATCCATTGCTGGTGATGGGCTGCGCTCCTTTGCAGGGGGAGATGCGCTCTTATTTTTTGAATTTCCAGCTTTTCTGCCCTGCTTCTTCCCCATCTTTGTGGTTTTGTCTGTCTCTGGTCTTTGATGGTGGTGACGAACTGATGGGGTTTTGGTATAGGTGTCCTTCCTGTTTGATAGTTTTCCTTCTGACAGTCAGAAGGACTCTCTGTTGGTCTGTTGGAGATTGCTTGAGGTCCACTCCAGACCCTGTTTGCCTGGGTATCAGCAGCAGAGGTTGCCGAAGATAGAATATTGCTGAACAGCGAGTGTACCTGTCTGATTCTTCCTTTGGAAGTGTCCTCTCAGGGGTGTACTCCACCCTGTGAGGTGTGGGGTGTCAGACTGCCCCTAGTGGGGGATTTCTCCCAGCTAGGCTACTCAGGGGTCAGGGACACACCTGAGCAGGCAGTCTGTCCGTTCTCAGATCTCAACCTCCGCGTTGGGAGATCCGCGGCTCTCCCCAAAGCTGTCAGACAGAGTCGTTCGCGTCTGCACCGGCTCCCGCTACTTCCCCTGTTGGTCTTCAGCTGTGCGCTGTCCCCAGAGGTGGAGACTACAGAGACAGGCAGGCTTCCTTGAGCTGCTGTGAGCTCCACCCAGTTCGAGCTTCCCAGCGGCTTTGTTTACCTACTTAAGCCTCAGCAATGGCGGGCGCCCCTCCCCCAGCCTCGCTGCTGCCTTGCGGATAGATCGCGGCAGACTGCTGTGTTAGCAGTGAGGGAGGCTTCGTGGGCGTGGGACCCTCCCGGCCAGGTGTGGGATATATTCTCCTGGAATGCCTGTATGCTTACAGCGCAGTATTGGGGTGGGAGTTACCCGATTTTCCAGGTGTTGTGTGTCTCAGTTCCCCTGGCTAGGAAAACGGATCCCCTTCCCCCTTGCGCTTCCAGGTGAGGCGATGCCTCGCCCTGCTTCAGCTCTCGCTGGTCAGGCTGCAGCAGCTGACCAGCACCGATTGTCCGGCACTCCCTAGTGAGATGACCCCAGTACCTCAGTTGAAAATGCAGAAATCACCGGTCTTCTGTGTCGCTCGCGCTGGGAGTTGGAGACTGGAGTTGTTCCTATTCGGCCATCTTGCTCCGCCCCCCACCTTTATCATTTTTAATTTTGTCTATTTGATTCTTCTCTCTTTTCTTCTGTTAGTCTGCTTAGCGTTCTACCTATTTTGTTAATCTTTTCAGAAAACCACCTCCTGGATTCATTGATTTTTTGAAGGGTTTTTTGTGTCTCTATCTCCTTCAGTTCTGCTCTCATCTTAGTTATTTCTTGTCTTCTGCTAGCTTTTGAATTTGTTTGCTCTTGCTTCTCTAGTTCTTTTAATTGTGATGTTAGGGTGTCAATTTTAGATCTTTCCTGCTTTCTCCTGTGGGCATTTAGTGCTATAAATTTCCCTCTAAACACTGTTTTAGCTGTGTCCTTGAGATTCTGGTACATTGTGTCTTTGTTCTCATAGGTTTCAAAGAACTTATTTATTTCTGCCTTAATTTCATTATTTACCCAGTAGTCATTCAGGAGCAGGTTGTTCAGCTTCCATGTAGTTGTGCAGTTTTGAGTGAGTTTCTTAGTCTTAAGTTCTAATTTGATTGCACTGTGTTCTGAGAGACTGCTTGTCATGATTTCCAATTTTTTTTTTTTTTTTTGCATTTGCTAAGGAATGTTTTACTTCCAATTATGGGGTCAATTTTAGAATAAATGGTATGTGGTGCTGAGAGGAATGCACATTCTGTCGATTTGGGGTGGAGAGTTCTGTAGATCTATTAGGTCTACTTGGTCCAGAGCTGAGTTCAAGTCCTGAATATCCTTGTTAATTTTCTGTCTTGTTGATCTGTCTAATGTTGACAGTGGGGTGTTAAAGTCTCCCACTATTATTATGTGGGTGTCTAAGTCTCTTTGTAGGTCTCTAAGAACTTGATTTATGAATCTGGGTGCTCTTTTATTGGGTGCATATATATTTAGGATAGTTAGCTCTTCTTGTGGCATTGATCCCTTTACCACTATGTAATGGTCTTCTTTGGCTTTTTTGATCTTTGTTGATTTAAAGTCTGTTCTATCAGCGATTAGGATTGCAACCCCTGCCTTCTTTTGCTTTCCATTTGTTTAGTAAATATTCTCCATATCTTTATTTTAAGCCAATGTGTGTCTTTGCACGTGAGACAGATCTCCTGAATGCAGCACACTGATGGGTCTTGACTCTATCCAATTTGCCAGTCTGTGCCTTTTAATTGGGGCATTTAGCCTATTTATATTTAAGGTTAATATTGTTATGTGTGAATTTGATCCTGCCATTAGGATGCTAGCTGGTTATTAGTGGATGCAGTTTCTTCATAGTTTCGATGGTATATAATTTGGTATTTTTTTTCAGTGGCTGGTACTAGTTTTTCCTTCCCGTATCTTGTGCTTCCTTCAGGAGCTCTTGTAAGGCAGGCCTGGTGGTGACAAAAACTCTCAGCCTGGTGGTGGCAAAAGCTCTCAGCATTTGGTTGTCTGTAAAGCATTTTATTTCTCCTTCACTTATGAAGCTTAGTTTGGCTGAATATGAAATTGTGGATTGAAAATTAGTTTCTTTAAGAATGTTGAATATTGGCCCCCACCTCTTCTGCCTTGTAGGGTTTCTTTAGAGAGATCTGCTGTTAGTCTGATGGGCTTCCCTTTGTGGGTAACCCTACCTTTCTCTCTGGCTGCCCTTAACATTTTTTCCTGCATTTCAAACTTGGTGAATCTGACAATTATGTCTTGGGATTACTCTTCTTGATGTGTATCTTTGTGGTATTCTCTGTATTTCCTGAATTTGAATGTTGGCCTGCCTTGCTAGGTTGGGGAAGTTGTTCTGGGTAATATCCTGAAAAGTGTTTTCCAACTTGGTTCCATTCTCCCTGTCACTGTCAGGTACACCAATCAAATGTAGGTTTAGTCTTTTTACATAGTTCCATATTTCTTGGAGGCTTTGTTTGTTCCTTTTCATTCTTTTTTTTCTATAATCTTATCTTCATGCTTTATTTCATTAAATTGGTCTTCGATATCTGATATCCTTTCTTCCGCTTGATCAATTTGGCTGTTGATACTTGTGTACGCTTCATGAGGTTCTCATGCTGTGTTTCAGCTCCATCAGGTAATTTATATTCTTCTCTAAATTGGTTATTCTAGTTAGCAGTTCCTCTAACCTTTTTTCAAGGTTCTTAGCTTCCTTCCATTGGGTTAGAACACGCTCCTTTAGCTTGGAGAAGTTTGGTATTACCCATCTTCTGAAACCTACTTCTGTCAGTTTGTCAAACTCATTGTCCATCCGGTTTTGTTCCCTTGCTGGTGAAGAGTTGTGATCCTTTGGAGGAGAAGAGGCATTCTGGTTTTTGGAATTTTCAGCCTTTTTTTTGCTGGTTTTTCCTCATCTTCCTGGATTTATCTACTTTTGGTCTTTGATGCTGGTGACTTTAGGATGGGGTTTTTGTGTGGACATCCTTTCTGTTGATGTTGATGCTATTCCTTTCTGCTTGTTAGTTTTCCTTCTAACAGTCTGGCCCTTCTTCTGCAGGTCTGATGGAGTTTGCTGGAAGTCCACTCCAGACCCTGTTTGCCTGGGTATCACCAGCAGAGGCTGCAGAATAGCAAAGATTGCTGCCTCTTCTTTCCTCTGGAAGCTTCCTCCCAGAGGGACACCCGCCAGATGCCAGCTGGATGTCTGATGTGTGAGGTGTCTGTCAATCCCTCCTGGGAGGTGTCTCTCAGTCAGGAGGTCTGGGGGTCAGGGACCCACTTGAGGTGGTAGTCTGTCCCTTAGCAAAGCTCAAGCATTGTACTGGTAGATCCGCTGCTCTCTTCAGAGTTGGCAGGCAGGAACGTTTAAGTCTGTTGAGGTGGTGCCCACAGCTGCCCCTTCCTCCAGGTGCTCTGTCCCAGGGAGATGGGAGTTTCATTTATAAGTCCCTGACTGGGGCCGCTGCCTTTCTTTCAGAGATGCCCTGCCCTGAGAGGAGGAATTTAGAGAGGCAATCTGGCTACAGTGCCTTTACCGAGCTGTGGTGGGCTCCGCCCAGTTCAAATTTCTCGGTGGCTTTGTTTACACTATGAGGGGAAAATGGCCTACTCAAGCCTCAGTAATAGTGGATGCCCCTCCCCCCACCAAGCTGAAGCACCCAGGTCGACTTCAGACTGCTGTGCTGGCAGTGAGAATTTCAAGCCAGTGGATCTTAGTTTGCTGGGCTCTGTGGAGTGGGATCTGCTGAGTGAGACCACTTGGCTCCCTGGCTTCAGTTACCTTTCCAGGGCAGTGAAGCGTTCTGTCTTGCTTTCGTTCCAGGCACCACTGGGGTATGAAAAAAGATTCCTGTGGCTAGCTCAGTGTCTGCCCAAATGGCCACCCAGTTTTGTGCTTGAAAACGTGATCTAGTCTCCCGAGGGAATCTCCTGGTCTGTGGGTTGTGAAGACTGTGGGAAAAGTGTAGTATCTGGACCAAAATGCCCCCTTACTCACAGTACAGTCCCTCATGGCTTTCCTCGGCTAGGGAACTCCTTGCACTTGTACTTCCCTGACTCCTTGCACTTCCTGGGTGAGGTGATGCCCCACCCTGCTTTGGCTTGCCTTCCATGGACTGCACCCAACCATTCCCAGTGAGATGAGCCAGGTACCTCAGTTGGAAATGCAGAAATCACCCGCCTTCTGCGTTGATCTTGCTGAGAGCTGCAGACCGGAGCTGTTCCTTTTTGGCTATCTTGCCAACCATCTGTTTTTTTTTTAACTGTAGTTTTTATTGTGTGGCTCACATATAGTGAAGAAATTTTCTTAAGTCTCTATTGGAATACTTAGGGTGACAGATAATCTTTCTTTTCAGGTATGAGAGGTAGTCTGGGAAACTGGCCAACATAGTGACATTTCCTGGGCATTTATGCTTCCCCCACCCCACAACAATGGGCAGAAAGTTTATTATTGGGACTATTCTTGAAAATCTAAGAAATTTGGCAGTGATAATCACGGAGACTCAATTTTTCTGTCTAGTTCTCTTTGAATGTGTTGTATAGACAGAGATTATTGTTAGTCCTATTTCATTTTTCAAACTTTTATATTTTTGGAGGATGGCAGCCCTTGTTTATTGGCAAAAAAGTGGCATAAAAAGGGTGACATACTCATGCATATGTGGGAATGATTTGAGGGTATTCTGAGGTGTCTGGACAAAGAGATATTTCCCAACGTTTCCTTAAACTCTGTACCTTAAGAGATTCATTTCATATACTAAACACATTTTTTTTTTCTGCATTATTCTCTCTTAACAACTTAGTGTGGATACTTTTTGTCTAATTTCTTTAGTTATATTTTGAGCAGATTCAACCAGTATAACAGAAATTCAAGGTAGTCAGTCTAATGAAAGAGGAGCAGAAAGGATGCAGAAAGGAAAGAGAGAGGGATATTTGTTACATTATTTTACTGTATAAATACTTCAAATACCTGTATTAGAAGCTTCATGGGTTTTCCGTCTTCAGAAGAACATTAAAAATAGTACTAAAACCAATTTACAAAAGAGGCATGAGTTGGTCATGTGACTTTTTTTTTTCTTGCTATAAGGACTGTTTTACTGCAGTTAAAACAGAGTTTTTCTTCAATATTACAGATGAGGATCACATTTGGTATGAAATATCTATGGAATATTCATCAATAACTTGGAGGTGCTTAGTTACATTTTTCAATATTAACATAATGAATAGATTCACAGAATCCCTCTCTTTAATTATCTGACCTCTAAAATCTTTTGTTATTGTTTGTTTCCCTATTTTTTCTGTTTCCGTTTTCTGGTACACGTTTGAATGCTTGTTCTTATCTTTAAAAGTTGTAAAGTGGATTCATTCCAATCAGAAAATAAGACCATATTCATTAAGGATTACTTCAAAACATGGTATAAAGATGCTGCATTAAAAAATGTTTTCTTGTATATATATATATATATATTTTATCCTAGTCTTGTGGCAAATATGCCAGGAAATTTTAGTTTTCTGCAAAGGGGTACATTTGGCTTGGCATCTTATTAATACTGGTTCCAATCAGAAGTCTGTAATTTCCCTGGATCAAAAAGCATAATTTTAAAAAACATGTTGAAATGTGTATTTAGTGTAAATGCACAACTTGCTGTAAACTATGGAGTATGTTTCTAGTGAGCCATATGATAACTAGGCTGTATTCTCCCTGTGACCCTGTGAGCCCCTCTGGGGTAAGAACAATGCTCTCTTCATCTTCCTATCTCTGGAGCCTAATACAATGTTTAACATACTTCAGGTGCCTACGACCTGACATGTTGAACCAATGACTTAGTGATGATGTAATAAGAGTAAATAGGCATGCTTAGATAGGTAAATATGTAACGGGTGAAAGCAAATACTCCATTACAACTTTGTGATTCCATATGATACAGTTTGGATTTGTGTTCCTGCCCAAATCTCATATTGAATTGTAATCCCCAGTGTTGGAGGAGGGACCTGGTGGGAGGTGATGGGATCATGGGAGTGTGTTTTCCCCTTGTTTTTCTCATGACAGTGGTGAGTTCTCAGGAGATATGGTTGTTTAAAAGTATGTGGCACCTCCCCCTTCTCTATCGTCCTCCTGCTCTGGCCACGTAAGATGTGTCTGCTTCTCCTTCTGCCATGATTGAAAGTTTCCTGAGGCCTCTTCAGCCATGCTTCCTGTACTGCCTGCAAAACTGTGAGTCAATTAAACCCCCTTTTAAAAATAAATTACCCAGTTTCAGGTATTTCTTTATAGTAATGCCAGAATGGACTAATATACCATATTGTGTATGTTGCATGAGAAAATAATAGAGATTTGAATATACTTGCTTAGAGAGGTTTACTATTAGACATTTTAGTCTTCAGTGACTCATTTATGGGGAACAATCTAAATGCTAGAGTGATATTTGGGGAAGACAGTTATCTGAAACAATGTAAATATCTGACTCCAATAGTATATCGTATACTATCTGGTATCGTTAGTTTACATATGTATATATGTGTCATACTTCCAACTAAGATTGTAAATTTGTTGAGGGTGGGTTCTTAGTAGCTTTCATTGTAAATTTGTTGAGAGTGGGATCTTAGTAGCTTTCATTCCCACATATGATAGAGGTTCAAAAACATTTATCCAGTGTTAGTATTAGACTTCTGATTGGAACTCACTGAATGGTTTTGTATAAGACCTTCTGCATATTTCCTCAAATGTAAAATTGTGTGAATAAAGCCTTTTCTAGGCTCTTCATACAAAATTTATATTTTGTTTTGAGTCTCGTAAAATGATTTTGTAATGATAAAAATTGAAATAAGAATGAGTGTGTTTCACCAGTTAGAATGGCAATCATTAAAAAATCAGGAAACAACAGGTGCTGGAGAGGATGTGGAGAAATAGGAACACTTTTACATTGTTGGTGGGATTGTAAACTAGTTCAACCATTGTGGAAAACAGTATGGCGATTCCTCAAGGATCTAGAACTAGAAATACCATATGACCCAGCCATCCCATTACTGGGTATATACCCAGAGGATTATAAATCATGCTGCTGTAAAGATACATGCACACGTATGTTTATTGCGGCACTATTCACAATAGCAAAGACTTGGAATCAACCCAAATGTCCATCAGTGACAGACTGGTTTAAGAAAATGTGGTACATATACACCATGGAATACTATGCAGCCATAAAAAAGGATGAGTTCGTATCCTTTGTAGGGACATGGATGCAGCTGGAAACCATCATTCTCAGCAAACTATCGCAAGAACAGAAAACCAAACACCGCATGTTCTCACTCATAGGTGGGAACTGAACAATGAGATCACTTGGACACAGGAAGGGGAACATCGTACACCGGGGCCTATTGTGGTGGGGGGAAGGGGGGAGGAATGGCATTGGGAGTTATACCTGATGTAAATGACGAGTTGATGGGTGCTGACTAGTTGATGGGTGCAGCACACCAACATGGCACATGTATACATATGTAACAAACCTGCATGTTGTGCACATGTACCCTAGAACTTAAAGTATAAAAAAAAAAAAAAAGAATGAGTGTGTTGGCAGTTTTACAACTAAGTATTTTAGCATGTGCATTTGAAAGATTACAGAAGCTTCTGGTTTTTAGCTGACATTTGAATCCTGGTTGTGCTACCTCTTGTAACTTGGCAAGCAAGTGTAAGTTTTCAGAATCCTTGTTTGGTCTCTTACAAATGGTATTTGTAATTTTTTTTCCTTATAGTATTGTTGTGAGGTTAAATTTCTAACATGCTTACTCTTAGGGCTGTGCCAAACATGGTAGATTCTCAGCAAACATGAGCTTCTTCCTACATCTTGGTTTTCTGTTTAGTTCTCATGGCAATCTGACAAATTTTACAACTTCAGATAAAATAGGTCTTTCTTTAATCAACATTTTCCCATGAACTTCAGGCCTGGAGTTCAAGTCATCTAGAAGGTGAGTGTTTCCGGTCACTCTCCAGAGATCCACATGTTTGTATTCTTACTTGCCTCTGAAACTTGACATGGCCCAACCAACTTTCATGTCTCAGCCCATCTTCACCTTTCAGAATTCTCTATTTGTTACTGCAATTATCATGCTGTAGCAACCAGTTCAAAGACTATGGTCTGAGTTTTACTCACTTTCTTTACCTTGTGCATTTATTTTGTTGAAGTTGGGAGAACTGATTCAGTATATCAAAGTAGAAGACCAGCTGTTTCCCTTACCTCCAAACAATGTCTACAGGATGGCAATTGCTTGGTGAGGTCAACATATTCCAAGTCTGGCCATAGATCTTCCCACAGCCTCCAGGTATAGGACTCTTTCCTTAGACTGTGCTGGGTAACCACTGACTCATCTTTTCTTCCTGGCCATGAACTCCAATTTGAATAATTTTGCAATTCAGTTAGACATAATAAAACTTATTAAATTATGACTTTTTTCATAATGATTATATTCCATGCCTGCCACCTAGGTTTACATCCTGGGTTAGACTTGGTTTTTCTCAGGTTTCCTTACCTTCACATTTACATACATTTATTTTACTTGCCAAGATTATAAACAAAACTCATTGATTACAGATTGAAGATTTCTAGTTTCACTGTGAAGGAAACTTATATATAATGTTGCCAACCAGTCCATGGGGTTCTATTTATTTTATCTCATATCTTGCACACATCCCCACCTATGATGCCAGCACCTTGGGAGACTGAGGTGGGAGGATTGGCTGAGGCGAAGAGTTTGAGACCATCCTGGGAAACATAGCCTTATTCTCATCTCTACAAATAATAAAAACATTAGCTGGGCATGGTGGCGCAAGCCAGTAGCCTCAACTACATAGGAGGTTGAGGCGGGAGTGTTTCTTGGGCCCAGGAATTTGAAGCTGCAAAGAGCGATGGTTGCACCACTGCACTCCAGCCTAGGTGACAGAGCCAGACCCTGTCTCTAAAAGCAAAAACAACAACACAAAACAAACAAACAAACAAACATCCCATTACTTCTAAATTCATTGGCACCATTCTGGAAATTGCACCTTTCACCAGCATCATTGTGTCAGGCTACTTTTGGTGTCAGGCTACTTTTGGTTGAAACTAACACAAAACAAACTAAAAGTAGCTTTAATCATCAGGATTTAATTTTCCTTTCACATAAAGAAGATTTTAAGCAGGAGTTTCCACGGTTGCTTCAATAGTTCTGCAGTGTCAGGGCTCTGGAGTGTTTTTCCGTGGCTCCCCTAACCTTCCCTTTATGGTCACAATATAGCTGCTGCAGCTCCATGCATCAGGTTCTCACACAAGACCATTTAGCTGCAGGAAGGAAGAGGAAGGATTTCTCTTCATGAGTCTTTCTTACCAAGGGAGAAAAGCTTTCCCAGATAACTCTCAGAAGATTGCCCTTTATATCTCATTAGCCAGTATTTGTGCGCTTTCCTATGCCGTAGTGTGAATGCAGCCAGGATGATAAGTATCTGCTATTTTTAGTCTCCATATTTGTTAGTGAGAAATAGGACGATTGAAAAGTTCTCAGGTTTTTAAATCCACCTTGCATTTCTGCCAAATGTGCTTCCTTTAATACATCACCCTTGCCTTAAACTTTCAGTAACTTCTATTGCTAGTAAATACAGTTCATTCTAGCTCCTTTTACTCCCTTAGTTTATCTCCTACTTTACTCTCCCATTGGCTATTTGGTGAACCCAGAATAGAACCAGATCATCCCTTGTTCATGTCTTTGCTCACGACATTTTCTCCTCTTGGAATCTCTTCCCCACAATCTTCCACTGAACGCCAACTTAGACATCAATGCTCAGCTCCATGGTTGCTTTCTCCATAAGTCTTCCTTGTTCTCATTAGTTGTCATTTCCCCTTTCTTTCAACTTCTGTACTTTCTCCATATCACAGAAGCTGACCACTCATGGATTTAACATTTAAGTTTTGATTACTCTCAAACCCCCACAAAAGTGCAGTTCAACGGCCTTTGTAACATTTCTAAGGTACAATCCAAACCTTATCTGCTGCAAAGCTGGCATGCAAGGGTGAATTTTCTCACTGGGGGGTAAGTCCTGCACTGCAAAAGATTTAGACCTCAGTGAGGCTTCGATGTTTTTTCCTTGTTGTAATACAGGCAGTAAGTTTTGTGAACTCATTACAAGCTGTGCTCCATTGTGGAAAATGGCTGTTAATCGAGAGATAAAACTTTAGATGAAAGTTGAAAAGATGGTTAACTTTTGGTTTGAGGAGAGGTACTGGAAAGAGTAATTCTCCAGAAACTGTGACTTATGGTAGCCAGGAGCCTGGAAAAATACATGCACATTCTTGAGACTGTGGTATAGAAGTTTCTTACCTTGTATTGTAAGACTCCTTAAAGACAGTAAGATTTCAAAAAGTTGGGAGAAATTGAACAGTGTGCTCTGATGGCTCTGGAAACAGAGAATTGAGGCTAAATTATAGCTCTGCCTGTTCTCCAAGACTAGCTGACCTTTTGGAAGATTCTTGATAATGTGAACCTTCAGTTTCCCCTTCCATAAAATGATGAGAAAAATACCCACCTCACAGCTATTAAGTGGGATAAAACCTGGAAAATGTCTTGTAAATTGTAAAACTATAGATAATTAAGTGATAGCCATTATGTGTGTCCATACATCTATCAGGAGAGCAAATGCTCAGAAAATATTTATTTAATGACTGAATAAATGAATGAACAAATGAACAAAAAGCTACTATAATAGCCTACTTATAGAAAAAATGCTTTTATTTCTATAATAGTATCTCTGAGTTTCTAAGGCATTTTGTTTGCTTGCATTACTAAAATATGAAAATCAATAAAATCATTACTGAGAATTAAATATCAGTAGATTATATCAATGTTAATATGAAGCTGAATTTCTTTTTTGAATACATTGACTATTCATAAACTGCTGGGCCTACACTTTCACTGTTTATGGCATTAGTGGAGGCCCTCATGTGCATCACAGCTTTGTAGTTCCTCTGGGACTATCTATTATCCCACAGATCCATTATCATTTATAATTCTCTTTAAAAACCTAATAAAATTTACGTCAGATGCCTGTGCTGTGTATGTCTTCAAACATAACTTTTTCCATATCTTTTTTGAGTGTTGAGCTTTTAAAAGGGTCTGATATTATTGGAATATTAGCTCACTTGTGCTTCAGATTTACACCTCTCCAAGGTAGGGAACATGTTGCTACTCTCCTGGCTAGAAAGGGATTCAAGAACCATGGGAATCTGTGAATAGCTTCACACTGCTGCTGGGCCAACCAAACCTAATATGCAGCAGTGCCACGAACTGGACTGGGTGTGCATTAAATGGTTTAATTTTTCCAGTGACCGGTTATAGAAAAAGAATGATTTGTCTTCCTCTTTAGAACATGCATTATTTCAGCTAATTTGCAGGTATTTAAATTAATTAACTTTTTTTTTTTTTCTTTTTTTTTTTTTGAGATGGAGTCTGGCTGTGTCGCCCAGGCTGGAGTGCGGTGGCGCGATCTTGGCTCACTGCAAGCTTCACCTCCCGGGTTCACGCCATTCTCCCGCCTCAGCCTCCGAGTAGCTGGGACTACAGGCGCCTGCCACCACGCCCGGCTAATTTTTTGTATTTTTAGTAGAGACGGGGTTTCACTGTGTTAGCCAAGATGGTCTCGATCTCCTGACCTCTTGATCCTCCTGCCTCAGCCTCCCAAAGTGCTGGGATTACAGGCTTGAGCCACCGCGCCCGGCCTCAACTTTGTTAATTTAAATAATTAACAAAAGAATAGGCTAGGGAGAGCCTGGAACTCCACACTAAGATATTTCTCTTATAATTCCACTACAATTCAAAGTTGGCTTTATCATTGGACATTATTTTAATTATATTAACTTTTTGGGATTGAAGTTAACTTTTTTTTCAACACATGGTCAATGTTATTCTATCAGTGGGGTCATTAACCATTATCCCTGGTCAGAGCCTTTATATATGTGATTAAATTAAGGATCTTGTTAAAGTGAGGTTATTCTGTATTATCCAGGTGGGCCCTAAACATAATCACAAGAGTTCTTATACCAGGGCTGTAGATATTCAAAAGTAGAAGGTGATGTGACTACAGAAGGAGCGAGAGAAAAATGATGGGATGCAGGGCCATGAGGCAAAGAATCAAAGCTAGAAAAGACAAAAAGTGAATTCTCTTGAGAGCCTCCAGAAGGAATCCGCTCTTCCAGAACCTTTAAGCCTTATTTTGTACTCATGACACCCAGACCTGTAGCAGACTCAATTTGTGTTGTTTTAAGCCGCTGCATTTGTGGTAATTTCTTACAGCAGTGGTAAGAAACTAATATAGGTGGTTCTGGCCTGCGTGGATTGGGTGGTTCTGGGTGGTTGGAAGTGAAGTCTCTTCTCTCTTCACAATCCAGTGCATTCTAGGATGGCCATAAGCAGATGCTCCTATTTCACTCTCTTCACTGTCTCTTCTCGGGCAATAGGTCCTCTCCCTTCCTGCTAACATGTTTAGAATCAGGCCCCAGATGTCAGCAGCCCATCTGGTGAAACCTATCTTTCACTCTTCCATCTAGTCTCCTTCTCTTTATTCTTAAAGTCTTTCCTTAATTTTATTTTTTCTCAATAGACGTTGATGGTCCATAAACCTTAGAACCAGAATCAACTTCATGAACTATCTCCCTTTCTCAAATTCATGGAATATTTCATTTTCAAATATTCCCTGGTGAAGAATGGAAACATGTATGTTTCATCCTTCTAATGCAAGAAGAGGGGGGAAGGTAAACAAAGCAATTTATTTCTGCATGAAAGGAACATTTGTGTTCTGCCACACAATTGTGTCCTGGAATTCCTAAGTATCCTTTCTTTCTTGTTCTTTATTTTATGGCAGAACTGGAATTACTGCTTAGGTTGCACACCCACACCTTCCTGGTGCATTTTTGGTAGTAAAAGAGAAAATATTCCATACTGTGGGCATATGTCTGACAAATAATTCTCTATAATTTCTTGCTTTGGTAAAACTTAACCATAGCCCAGGTTTTATACTACAAAAATGCCTATAACAAGTGATTGCAAGTCAAAAGTAAGTATTATGTAAGAGTTGGAAAAAATCTTATCTATCCAAAGCCATAATTTCCAAATAAAACTCTTTTCTGTGTTGGCAGTGCATATGTATAATTTAGGCCTATTCTGAATAAAAGTGGTTGAGTTATCAAAACTCCATTAACCTAATTTGTTTAAATGGAAGTAGTACCTTATGCCTGGCTTAAATAGAATTTAAATGAAAAGGGAGAAGAAATATCATTCTATATAATTAAGGTGGCAGATCCCACTCATTTATAGAAAGAGAAGATGTAAAGTCAACAAAAGAAACCCTGTGGTATAGTGTTTGGCTTTGAAAATGGTAAATAAAAGGGAAGTAGTCTAATGGCAACAAGACCAGATATGTGATGCTTATTCAGAATCTTCAAATGCAAAATTTTCTTTTTTCTTTTCTCATTGATGCACATCTCACAAAAATGCATAAATGACTCTCATTTTGTCTTCTAGACTGTGGCCTGTCATGTTAACTCCTGAGTGCCTTTAGTGTAACGTAAAGAAAACTCTATCAGTAACATACATCCATCCAAATTCTGTCAATTTGAAACCTTATTACTAGAAGTTATAGGCTCTGGAATTATCCTCGTCAAATCTAAGGAAGCAGCCAACTTTCCCAGCAGTCTCTTTTGCATCTCTGAACTTCTTTATCATTGCATTTCTAGGACTAGGAGTAATGGTGTGACAATTGCATGGTGCTCCCTCCTCTCTTTAATTCTGTTTCTAAGGGTCGGGATGACCTACAGAGGGATAAAATAAGCTAGTTGTTCAGTTGAGCCAGGTGTCCTTTGAGAAGCTAAGAAAAGGGCTAACAATGTCACAAAGTCGTTAATGTACTGTATATTACAAGCCACAAGCGATAGCTCTCAGTGAGACTATCCCGTTTGGGAGTCCGCCACTTCTTGCTGGAATCACCCCATAGCAGGCAGGAACCGACATTTCATCAAACATCTACGTTTGGTAGATGAGCAAGAGTCCACAGGCCTATAAATTAGAGTAGGTATAATAGAGTTGATTAACAATGGAAAAAGGATACATATTTTGTGTGCTTTTTTGATCCAGGAAATAAGATCTTTTATTCTGTACCATCATGGCCAGAGTATCTTAAAAAATTAAAATGTAAACTGTTGAAAATTTTTACAGGTGATCACAGGTATAACTGCAGCCCTCATAGGCCACTGAATCCTGCTCACCACTTCTTCCAGTCTGTAAAAAGCTAATAAAGACATAAACAAAAACAAAGCAAATCCAAAATAAACAGCAGATTACTCATCCAATATTGGAATTGGTTGATCCTATCAGCTCTCAAAATCTCCAGTCACTAAATTCTGTCTTCTGACCACGGCCAAGTTGTTGAATGTTGATTAGATGAGTCCTACTTACCCTTCTCACCTCGAGCTTCTAGATTCTAGGTCTAGTGAACCCCCGTCCCAATTTCTGGCTAACTTCTCTATTCTCTGGAGTCTACCTAGGAGCAAACTGTTCCTGTCTGCTATCTCTTCCACCTCCAGCTCAGGCCAGATCTTTCTGTCAGAGTAATCTCTTTCCCTTTTGTTATCCCTGGAGTCTGTGGCTTAGGCTTAATGAAGCTAACAGACTGGAGTGGGGAATAGGGGTTGGGGAAAGAGAGGGTGGGCTCCAGGTGTTACTACTGCTCGTCCTAAACCATCAGTGAGCACTAGGGTATCCTAATATTGGAGTATTCTTATCTAAATTCTCATAGTTCTTCCTTGTATCTTGAAGACAATTTTGTGATGTTTAAACCACGGTTGTAAAATAGTTATACTCAAGAGGAGAACACATTTCAAGCACTTTCTAAAAGTGTTTTTCTCCTCTAGTTATTTTATTAATTAAAATAGTTTAGGCTGTAGAAACAAACGCTCCCCAATTTTAGTGGCTCAAACAAAAAAAAATGTTTATTTTTCACTCAGACAAATGTGTATATTGGGCTGGCAAGGGGGTTCTGCTCAACATCACTCAGGGATCCTGATGACCAAAGCTCCATATGACACATGCCTCTAGAATTGGCTTAGGCGAAGAGATGTGGTGAGCTGTGCATAGCATGCAAAGCTTCCACTGGAAGTGACACATGTCACTTGATTATGTTCAATTGGCTAATGCAAGCCCATGTCTGTATGTGCTTTGTAAACCAGAATATTTGTGAATAACCCTGCCTTTTTGTGCTACCAGATCCTATGGTTATTCTGTTATTTTCCCCCTATTTTTATAAAACTTTCCTATATTTTCCATTTATTTTTCACAAACGCTCTTTCTACCTCCCTTCTATAAGTGAGCCTGGCTTTCTTATTAATGATGTTACCTCCCATGAAATTCTTGCCAGGACAGCTTTCTCTTTTTCCCTTCTTTGATCAATAATAGAGGATAAAGAAAGAGGATTAATCTCCTTCCTTCTCCATTGCCCATTCCTGAAATATTGTCCTGGCTGTTGAAATTCAGCAATCTCTTCTCTTTCCAACTGTCTCATGCAACCCTCCTTCTCTCCTAGCAGCTATGGTATTTGGAAATCTATGGTACCTTTTTTCCTTACCCAGTGAATTTAACCTATCACTTTTTTTTTTTTTTATCATGTTGGTGACACCACAGTTCCTTACTTCCTTGACACCAATGATCCCCAACTGCTCTCCATCCTTGCATCTCATAATCTATCTCCACAATCTCCAATTCTGAGTATCTTGCCTCTCCACAATCTCTTTAATGTCAGCTATTCTAAATTTCTTACTCATACTCATCCTGGTCTTCTCATCATAACCCTGACTCTGCTCTTTTTTCTCTTGTCTGTTAACTTCCTTCCAACTTCATTTCTTCCGTCTAGCTGTTTTCATGGTCAGCCGACTCAGCAGTGCCTTCACTTATTGCCTAAAATTTCCCATGGACCTTGAACTTCTAAATATTTCCTTGCTAGGCTGAAGAGTGCTGCTAGAGAAAGCTGCACTGATTGAGTCTGCCACAAATTTATGCTTGTTCACTTTAACTGAGCTGTCCTTTCTGCTCAGCACTTCTTTTATTCATCTCTTGCTGACTCACTGCTCATCCCACACAGCCCTTTTTCCAATTATTTTTAACTCTTTTTAGGATTCAAGCTCTGCTCCAGATATGGCCCCAAAATACCTTTCCAGTTTTATCTCTCACTTCTCCCCAAAAGCGCTTTGCTTTTTGCTTTCCAAACTTCACGTTTGCTCACTGTTTTACACATTCTGATGAAAATGCTGCCTGCTTTGCACAGGCATTTCTCCTCTGAAAGAGACCTCTATTTGTTGTAAACATCCATGCAATTTTTATTACCTTTTATGAGACTCAGCAAATACCTCCTTATTCTAGGTACCTGCACACATGTACATCTCCACAGTTTTATTTGTGCCCTTTAAAAGTAGAAACCACGAGGGTTTGTATACATAGTGTTTATCAGTGGTGCTTTGCCCTTAGGTGATCAGTTGGTGTTTGGTGAATACGTTGGAGAAATAAACATTAGTTAGTTGCCTGGAGAATTTTTTTTTTTACTTTTCCATACAGAAGAAAAGTTAATACTAAATGTATGGACTTAAAAATCTATGTTTACTATTTAAATTTTAATGTAACAGTTGCAGTTTGGGTTACTAATACTAATAGATTTAACATATTTGGGGAATTGTTAAAAGAGTTATGTGAAAGAGCCCTATTTCTTATAACATTCTTGAATTCTCAAGTTCCTGTCTATGCTGGTTAATTAAGACCTATACTTCTTCTTCTTCTTCTTTTTTTTTTTTTTCTGAGACAGAGTCTTGCTCTGTCACCCAGGCTGGAGTGCAGTGGCACGATCTCGGTTCACTGCACTGGGTTCACGCCGTTCTCCTGCCTCAGCCTCCTGAATAGCTGGACTACAGGCACCTGCCACCACGCCAGGCTAATTTTTTGTGTTTTTAGTAGAGACAGGGTTTCACTGTGTTAGCCAGGGTGGTCTCGATCTCCAGACCTCGTGATCTGCCTGCCTCAGCCTCCCAAAGTGCTGGGATTACAGGTGTGAGCCACCACGCCTGACCTACTTCATTTTTCTTTATATTTATTAATGTATTTAATATCTGAATCAATAAAAACAATCACATGTTATGTTAGAGCAAACTGAATTAAATTTCGATATCCTGAATATACTTTGTTAAAAGTAGATCTTTCTGGAATTTGTGTATAATCCGCTATCTCGTCCAGAGTGTAGAATCACTGGAGAAATAAGACAAAAGATAGTCAGATGGAGAGCCCAAGTGTTCACTAAGGCTAGTATTGGAAAATGTGGGCAATAGTGAAATTCCTATTATCATACTGCAAAATTAGACCTACTCATCCAGTCACAGGCAGCACTGGATCAGAGCAGGGCACCTCACATGGGGCCTGCTGCAGTACAACTTCCAGCATAGAAGAGCAAAGCAAGATGATAGCTTCCTGTGGGAGCCAAGAGACACCCATGCCTCTGACCTCTGTATCTGTTACAGGTAAGTTTCTCTACCTGATGAGGAGAGAGATGCTGTGGGGCAAAACGGTGCAAGTGGTTAGGGAAAAATACCTTCTTAGGGAAACTAAAGGAATGGGGTGAGAGCATTTCTATCTAATACCCCTGAACATGATGATACGATGTGATGCATGCATATATGGGATGATTAAGGGTCATCAGTGATGAGCAATCTAGTCACTTCTCTCTGTGGTGATTCTAATATAAATGAAATGCTATACTTATTTGTAAGTTTTATTAAACACTATTAATATGTCAACATTAGTTTAAAAACCTAGCTTCTTGGCTAAAACTTGGCTAAAACTTGATGTACATTATTACTTTACTAGGTTTAACCACATAACACATAGAAATGATAATCCATTATTTAAATAGTTAAATTAATAATTATTTTGGGAACTACAATGTCATCATATAAGCTATACACCTTATTGAAGAGAGATTAATGTTAATAGAAGAAATGTAGCCAGGCAACTTTTGGCCCTAGTCAACACTTTCTCTAAAAATTTTAAGGGTGCGTATACATTATTTTCAGCCTCAAAAAAAAAAAAAAAACCTCTTCTTCTTTACTACATTTTTGATTATCTTACTTTGTTTGTGCTGCTGTAACGCAGTGCCATGGACTAGCTGGCTTATAAATAACAGAAATTTATTTCTTTCAGCTCTGGAGGCTGAGAAGTTCAAGATCAAAAGGCTGGTACATTTGGTGTCTGGTGAGGTGCCATTTTCTGGTTCATAGAGGCTTCTAGCTGTGTATTCACATGGCAGAAGGAGGAAGGCAGCTCTCTAGGGCCTCTTTTACAAGGCCAATAATTGCATTCATGAAGGCCATGACTTTTTGTCCTAATCAACTTTCAAAAGATCCACTTCCTAATGCCATCAATATGGGGGTTAGGATTTCAACAAATGAATTTTGGGGGGATGCAAATGTTCAGACCACAATGTGGGTTTATATATAAATAAAACTATTTATTTTAGCTCCATTCATTGATCAATTCAATTTATCAAACAACCAGTAGATTAAAGGAAATAACTGGCATGATGGTTAAGTTAACTGACAAGTTGTTTCCTGGATTTACTTTTGCTTAGGATTAATTTTTATTTTATTTTCTTTAATAAACATACAAGGTAAAATTTAATTTACTACCTCAACCATTTTTAAGTGTACAGGTCAGTAGTGTTGAGTATATTTACATTATTATGCAATGGACCTACAGAACTTTTTTATCTTACTAAATTGATTCTATGTCCATTAAACAAAAATTTCCCATTTATCTCCCTTCCCTCCCAGAACCCTGGCAACCACCACTCTATTTTTTATTTCTATGAATTTGACCACTTCGGATATCTCATGTAAGTAGAATCATACAGTCATCTTCAACTCCTTCTTTTCCTTCACACCTTCATTGTATTAATCACTAATTCTGGTCAATTCCACCTCCTATCGTCTGAATTTAGCTTCCAACCCCTCAGTTAAGGCCCTTATTATTTCTCTCCTGGGTAGTGCAATAGCCTTCTACCTTTCTTCTTGTCCTCTTGCAGTTCCTACTTCATATCACTGTGACTTCTCTAAAATTGGATTTGATTTATTTACTCCATCACATACAATTTCCTATATACTTCCAGTTGCTTCTTGTCTAAGCTTCTTAGCATAGCATATATCGTCTTTCATAGTCTGACTCTGCCTCCCTCTCTGGCTTCCTTCATCCCCCTCTGACCCTCACTCTGTTCATTGCTCCCCAGCCACACTGAATGGTTCCTTTCTGTGTGTTGTGCACACTTGGCTTTCCTTATGGAATGCCCCCAGCAGTTTTTTCTCTCCTGGATATTATCTAACTATCTTGCAAGTCTCAACTGAAAATTCTCCTCTTTTTGATTCCTATGGAACTCGATGTCTAGCCATTCTCAAGCAGTTTTCACCTTGTTTTCCAGCTGTTTGTGTGTCTATCTCTTGATGGTAAATTCCTTAAAGACAAATTATTTTATTTTTGATCATTTATTTTTTTCTCTAGTGCCAGAATAGTACCTGGCACATAGCGGTTACTCAGTGATTATGAGCAAATAATGACATTTTAATCTTTGTGAAATTCTTTCTTTAGAAACACCTTATAATTCAACTAGTTCAAGAATATAATGCTTTTTTTGAAAGGAGTTTACACTTTTATATTACCATTCTATCTGTTGTTATTATATAAAAAGATCCACATGTATTTAAGGATGCATACAGGCACCAACAAATATATCTGTATATCTCTTGGAAGTCCCATCTGTAACCTAGTTGTCTAACTTATTTAGGGCATTGTTTTCAAATTTATTCTTTCAATTAACAAAATTCTACCCTTTGTGGTTATTACTCCATGGGGTGCAAACACACAATTTAAAACTTCAATTAAAATACATAAACCAAAACAACAGCAGTTAAAATAACATATTTGAAAAATTCTCAGCTGAAAATGATGCCCAATGGAAAATGGCAATTTAGAAAGATATATACACACAGAAACTATGAAGAAGAAAATGTTGATAATTTATAAATAATCTTTATTTATGTCATAGAAAACAGACATAGATTTATACTTTGCCCTTTTACATCATCATCTCTTACTTTGAGGAAACTATCTTGTTCCTAGTTGTGGAAGTAATCAATATTTATACCACTGTTTAAAAAATCTCTGAGAGATTGGGTCATTACTTTCTAAGTATTTTTGGTGGCAGAATCATTCCAATTACAACAGGAGGAAGCCAAGAGAAGCCTCAAGATTGAGAGTAAAATGGGAGAGAACTGCATTTTTTGGTCACAGCATAGAATTCCACTCACCCTGAAATCCTGACTGGCTTTGTCTTCAATGTTTTGAAATAACCAGAGACGTTTTGATTATTTCACTGTAAATTATATTGTTTTAGGCTTTTGGTTAAAAAGTCGAGGTTGAATAGTCAACACAAATATCTACACAATGAGATGAGGACATATAAAGGTTGGTCTACACAGTTACAGGGATTAGTGAAAGAAAATTTTTGTCTAAACATTTTATTCTTTAAAAAATGTTATCTGAATAGTGCTGCGGTGAGCATACATGTGCATGTGTCTATATAGAATGACTTATATTCCTTTGGGTACATACTCGGTAAAGGGATTGCTGGGTTGAATGGTATTTATGTCTTTAGGTCTTTGAGGAATCACTACACTGTCTTCCATGATGGCTGACACATGCATGTGTATGTTTATTGCAGTATGATTCACAATAGCAAAGACTTGGAACCAACCCAAATGCCCATCAATGATAGACTGGATAAAGAAAATGTGGTACACATATACCATGGAATAGTATGCAGCCATAAAAAAGAACGAGATCATGTTCTTTGCAAAGTCATGGATGGAACTGGAGGCCATTATCCTTAGCAAACGAATACAGGAACAGGAAACCAAATACCACATGTCCTCACTTGTAAGTGAGAGCTAAATCATGAGAACACGTGGACATACAGAGGGGAACAACACACACTGGGGCCTTTCAGAGAGTGGAGGTTGGGAGGGGGGCAAGAATAAGGAAAAATAACTAATGTGTACTAGACGTAATGCATACTAGACGATGAAATAATCTGTGCAACAAACCCGCATGACACAAGTTCACCTATGTAACGAACCTTCACTTGTACCCTTGAACTTAAGAGTTGAGAAAATGTTTTTCAAATACCTTAAGTGAAAGAGGTTTTGTGAGCTTCTGGGTAGAATTTCAGGACATTTTTCAACTCTCCAATAAAATAGCTATAGCTATTTATTGAGATTCTGCTATGTACAAGACACCATGGAAGATAAAAGGCAGAATAAGTTACAGTACCTGCCTTCAAGAAATTGACACTCTATTGGAGTAAAGAAAATATGTACATGGACAGAACACAGGCTGCTTAAACAGTGGATAGAATATATTTGTTTACCTTGTACCCTCCTGAAATACCAATAAAATGAGAGAAAATATGTGAAGTAATAAACATAAGCAGAATGGGAGGATATACAATAATAGATTAAGCCCTTTTTAGAAGATAGAAATGGATGTAAAAGTTCCCAGAGGTGGAAAACCTGATTCTAAATACCTACAGAGGGCAATGGCAATGAGAAACATGAAATTTTGCTACAAAATCTCAGAAAGTCTCAGAAGTTAAAGACACTTGGTATCATCAAAGACAGGAATAAGGCATGGAGTTGAAAACAGGGAGAATTGGCTGGACATTTCTATAACAAGCACCTAGAGCTCCTTGTTTTTTTCCCTTTGCCAATGGTAACAGGAAGCAGTGGTTTTATTTTGTGGAAAAATTGAGCTAGAGAGGCTGAAATGAGTGGTGGGAAGAAAGACACTATGTATTAAAAACGGGAGGACTAAAGGAAAGCCTTCATACTAAATGTTAAGCCCTCCTTGAGCTACTTGGCTGTAAGAATACTTGAAGTCAGGCCTTTATCCTCCAAGGAGAGTGGAGAATTTTCTCCAAAGCTACCAAACTAGTATAGAGTGTTGGTCTGTGTCTGTCTAAAGAGACTGACATTTGGGAGTCACCCCCATAAAGGGCTATGTCTCTAGCCAGCATTGAAACCCACCAATTGATAAGTTCCACCTTCATATACATTTTCCAAACAGGTTTTTAGTGTTTCACTCTTAAATGTGAATGAGCAGCAACTTACTAGATACCTAATGAAAGCCTCCAGCAAGAAAAGCGGAGGAGAGTAAAAGGTAAGGGGTGGGGGAGGAGGGAGAGAGAGAGAGAGATAGAGAAAGAGAGAGAGAACCAAAAGAACTTAGAGGAACATATAGATAAGGCAGAAAACAGAAGAAATGCACTCTTCTACCTCGAAGCCGTTGATAAAATCCTTAGAAGAGCTGAGCGAATATACCTTATATGTGAATTAAGAACCATTAAAAAGATACTCAAAAAACAACAAAAAAGAGCTCTTGGAAATTAAACATCAGATAGCCAAAATAAAAATTAAAAGCAATAGAAAATTCAGAAGTTAAGACCAATTTTCAGCAAGTGGAGGAAAAAGACAAAGAAACAGGCAAAAATCAAGAAAAGATAAGAATATTAAGAGACCAATCTAAGGCCAAGCACAGTGGCTCACTCCTGTAATCCCAGCACTTTGGGAGGCAAAGGTGGGAAGCTTGCTTGAGCCCAAGAATTAGAGACCAGCCTGGGCAACACGGGGAGACCTCACCTCTACAAAAATAAAGAAATTAACTGGGTGTGGGGGTCTACACCTGTGGTCCCAGCTACAAAGGAGGCTGAGGTGGGACGATAGCTTGAGCCCCGGAGGTCAAGGCTGCAGTAAGCCATGATCACACCACTGCACTCCAGCTTGGGTGGCAGAGTGAGTACCTGTTGAGAGAGAGAGACTGAGAGAGAGAGAGAGAGAGAGAGAGAGAGAGAGAGAGAGAGAGAGAGAGAGAGAGAGAGAGAGCGTACAATCCAGAAAGGCCAATATCTTACTCCTAAAATGTTCAGAAAGAGAATGAAAAAAGAAAAAACTGAACAAAAACGTAATATAAGAAAATTTCTAGAATTAAAGGACATACATTCCAGCATTGAAAGAGCGTGCTGAGTGCCCAGAATGAGGGCTCGTGAAGCATCCACAGCAAAACACCTCACAAGGAAATTTCAGGACAACACAAATATAAAGATTTTTTAAAATGCAGGTGAGCAAAAGTAGCTCACTTACAAAGGATCAAGAATTATAACGTCATCAAACTCCTCAATGTCAACAATGGAAGCTCAGAATTCTATATACATTCAAAGAATACATTAAGTACACAGGAGAATGAATGGATTTTGTAGGCAGAATCTCAGAAAATTTGCCTCCAATGTTTGCAAAAGCTATTTGAGACTTGCTTTGACAAAATGAAGGCATAACTCAGATCATGACATGGGAAGGATTGAAGGATTCCATGTAGGAGAGAAGAGGAAGGAAGAGCTGGGATGGCAACTGAGTTGCAAAACTACAGGATAAACAGTCTAGAGTGGAGCAGGGAGAGAGAGGGCTCTAAAAGGCTCTGGTAAAAGACTACTGCTTATCTTCCTGAAGAGGCATGCTCAATGGACTTCAATAATGTGCAAGTTCTTCTTCTTCTTTTTTTTTCTTTTTTACTTTGATAAAAATGAAGTTAAAATAAATCATATTTAAAAATGATGTTATATGCTACTAAATAGGTTTGCAAACATAGTGCTTTAGGTACTGAAGAAGTAGAGATTCATTCGGCTTAGAAGACAGCTTTCGGGGAGAAAGATGAATTTTGAAGGATAAGCATGGCAGAGATGGTCGGTGTTTGGTACACATCCACGTACCCATCTTTGTTAGGCTTTCTTCCATTTAGACCAGGTCCATGTGACTGGGATATGACCAATGGGATGTGGGTGGAAGAGATGTAAGTCATTTGCAAGCCTGGCTTTTAAAATAGGCCTGCAAAATCCTGGGGTCATTTCTTTCTCTATAGCAGCAACCTTAGGGGCCAGATTCCAAATGGTGAGGAGAAAGCCTGATTCAGATTTCATTTTGCAGAGTGTGAAATCAAATTTATCACGTTAAACCACTGAGATTTGAGGCTTTATTTGTTAACACAGCACACCTTAGGTATAGGCTATATGGTATGTAAGAGACAGCACAGAATAGTGATTAAAGGCAGGGATTCTGGAATCAAACTGACTGGGTTCAAACCCTGCTGTTACCTCTTATAACTGCGAGATCCTTGGCAAACTAATTTTAATGTCTCTGAGGCTCCCTTTCTTCATCTCTAAAGTCAGGATAGCAATAGTAACTTATCTCTTAGGGGTGCTTTAAAGATTAAATTGTTAAGATCTATGTATATGTTGGCTATTATTATTTTTATCTTCTCAAATGTAGGTGTCTTAGTCTGTTTTCTGCTGCTATAACAGAATACCATAGACTGGGTAATTTATAAAGAACAGAAGTTTATTTGGCTCATGGATCTGGAGGTGAAGATGTCCAAGAGCATGGTGCTGTCATCTGGCAAGGGTCACTCCAAGGTGGAAGGCAACAGGTGGAAGCAAGCACGTGGGAGACAGCCAGAAGGGTGAACTCTCTTTTATAATAACACACTCTTGCAATAACTAACCGACTCCCACAATAAAGACATTAATCCTTTCATGAGGACTCTGTCCTTGTGACCCAATTCTTTCTTATTAGGCTTCACCTCACAACACAGCTGCATTGGGAATCAAGTTTATAACACACGAATTGAGAGAACACACTCAAACCATAGCAGTAGGGAGACAAGGAATGGCATCCTAGTGGGGAGCAATAGAATGAAATAGAATGATAACTTCTCTTTGAGTTAATGCTGTGCAAAAGGAAGAATGGAATATAAAGATGATTAAGGGTACTGTCTTAGTTCAGGCTGCAATAACGAGGTACTGTAGGCTAGGTGGCTTATAAACAACATGAATTGATTTCTGAAGGTTGGAAGTCTGAGATCCAAGTGCCAGAGTGATTGGGTTCCAATGTGGGCCCTTTTCTGGGTTGTTGATTGCAGGCTGACTTCTCAGCATATCCTCACATGATGAAAAGAGGGTGAGAGAGCTCTCTGGGATCCCTTTATAAGAACACTAATCTCTAACCTAATATGTAGTTTACTAACCTCCTAAAGACCCTGTATTAGTCTGTTCTCATACTGCTATGAAGAAATACCCAAGACTGGGTAATTTATAAATAAAAGAGGTTTAATTGACTCACAGTTTTGCATGGCTGGGAAGGCCTTAGTAAACTTACAATCATGACAGAAGGCAAAGGGGAAGAAAGGCACCTTGTTCATGGGGCAGCAGGAAGGAGAAGTGCCGAGTAAGGAAGAAAAGCCCCTTAAAAAACCATCAGATCTTGTGAGAACTTGCTCGCTATCGCGAGAACAGCATGAGGGTAAGCACACTCATGATTCAATTATCTTCCACTGGGGTCCCTCCCAGGACACATGGGGATTATGGGAATTCAAGATGAGATTTGGGTGGGGACACAAAGCCAGACATATTAGGCCTTACCTCCTGATACTGTCATGTAGGGTTAGAATTTGACATATGAATTTTGGAGGAGTTTAGACATTCAGTCCGTTGTAGATACATAGGTTAGTGTATTCATTAGAGTATGATCAGGGAAAGAGACACAGTAAGAATAATATGAAATAAGGAGTTTATTACAGGGATTAGGCCTCATATAATTATAGGAGCTAAAGAAGTCTATGGAGGGTTGTTGGCTACACTTCTGGGGGTGGGCGTGAAGGTCAGCAGGATCAACGGTTTGGAAAAGAAGCTGGATGCAAAAAGGGGGAGAGAGAAGACAAATGGGAGCCCATTAGAAAAATTTGGAAGCTTCATCTATCACTGCCTTCAACTTTGATGTAAGTGCCCTGCAGAAGGTGATCCAGCAGACCGGCATAGAGTGTGTGAGTGGCAATGGAGCCTGGCACCAACACCCCCTAACCTTCATGACATCATAGCTACTGCTTCACTTTTGGCTTCCTTGGAAGTTCCTTGGGCACTTTCTCTTGTATCCAACTAACTTAGATTCACACAAGGAAGAGACTTTGGAAAATGTCAGTCCAGACTAGTGTCATATTGTGGAGACACCCTAGATGCCATGCTGATGAATTTGGACTTTCCTATGATGGCTATGGAAGGCAGTTGAAGACTGACAGGATTAATAGACTCAGAATGGAAACAAGTGGGACCCTCAGCTAGATTGTTTTTGAGGATGTTGATGTGTTGTTAAAGTTGATCCTATTCACTATTTTTTGCACATCTACTCTATTTATACTCTATTTATAAAGCAATTCTACCTTATTTCATTACCTGGGAAGGCTCAGGGCACCTGTGTTTTTCTGTTCGTAAAGAATAATCTTTATCACTAGTACATGTGATAATTCCAGGGACAGACAGTGTTAGACATAGTGGACACAATTCAATGTCGTTGTTGGTAAAATAGTAATAATATCATCTGTTTTTAAGTGCTTTAGGCCCTTTGGAGGAAAGATGTTACTGGATGTAGGTATAAAGCCAAAAAGGAAATTCAAGATGAAGAATGCTAATATGGTGATGGCTTAATAATTTCTTTCAGTGAGACAAGTGAACTGCAGTGTTTGAGAAAAATGAATGTTGCTACTTAATGGTGCAAGCTGTCCAAGTTTAATCATTTTAAAGAGTAGTTCTCCTTTTTGGCAGTGCTAAAACAAAGGCGTAGTGTCTCTCCAGACAGAAAAAGAATAACTCACAACAAGATTTTTATGACCCATTCTTCTCTCATTCTAAATTCTCTCCTTCTTCAAGGATCACATTTCACCATACATTTCAAGAAGCCTTCTCTGATGGCCTTGTTCAGAAGCCATCTTTTCTCAATTTTTGTAGTACTTTGTATTAGTTTTTGAAAAAATAATTCCCACCACATAGTGTTATCTGAACACTGGTAAATATAGTAGGAGAAAGAAGACTCAGAAAGATCTAGGTTAGAATCCGTGTTCTCTGCCCATTTGTGTGACTTTGGGCAAGATACTTACCATCTCTTAGATTCAATTTCAATTTCCCAAAGTTTTGCCTAATTGCATTGTAGTACCTACCACATAGGTATAAAATAAATGCCAATTTCCTCCATCCTGCATTTTCTTTCTTTAAATTTATTACAGTACCCCCAATTGGTTTTAATCACTTTAAAAATAAGAATATTATCTTAATCACTGTTGACTTTCTCTCAGCATTACCACAATGCCTGGCTGTAGGTGCTCAATATAATGCCATGATGAATAGATTAAAGGCATGGATGTAACCCACTCTAGTTTGGGCTCTGACTGAATAATGCTGCTGGGGATGGGGCAGTTTCCTTGTCTGGATTCTTGAAGTATATCTTCCAAAGGTAGCTCTTTTTTCATCAGAGAATTAAGAGTGCATACCTCAATGGAGCTTCTACGATTACATCCACTGCCGAAGGTAGTACACAAGCAAATGTACTTTTGGGAAGAACAGAAAGGAGCTTTTGAGGTTTCCCCACCCCTAGTTTTCACCAGGGCCCTGGGGATGCTTTCAGAAGTAGAGCATGATGGAGTGTTGACTTCTAGAAGTCCACCTTCCTGTCTTGAGCAGAATATCAAAGTGAAGGCAGCCTTTCTGAGAGAGTTTCCTCCCATGCTGGGCCCCACTGGAAAACCATTATTAACCCCACCCATTCATGTCCAAGTGGCATCAATCATTTGGATCACACAATGGCTGACTGTAAATTATGACATTATCTTTGAGTACGAAGGTGATAATGATAATAATCATTTTAAAAAAGCTCCTGGCATGGCCCTGGCCAACTGAGGACCTTAGCCAGATCTGTCATACTTGTTCTTAACATGAAAGGCTTGGTTTTTCCCTTGCACGCTCATACATCACTGGACCTGTCAAGGTTTCTGTAGGACCAGTTGACATAGCTCAGAACAGCTGCTGGATGGCTTTGGGGAGCCTGACTCAAGAAAGAGTTGCTGGGGTACAGGGACCACAAGCATTCTGCCGGAGACTGACATCCTGTTGTGCTGTCCTGCCACTGCCCTCAGTAAGTCACAACGAGGAGTAAACTGCTGTCACTGAGATGAAAGGCCCCCTTCCTCTGATCTCTCCACTACAAAATTACTTCAGTGCCACACTGTATTTTATGTCAATACCTATTTTATTTTTCAAAATTGAAAAAGATATAAGTACATTGTTCCCTGAATTCCTGATGCTCTGGGTAACCTAGCAACTGAGTATGCCACATAGCACACAACAGAACATTATCATGCACGCCGTTCAACTAACAAGCAAGCAGCACAGATTTCCCTTGCAGATGATTTAGGCTAAATTAACGGTTAATAGTTGCTATTAATATTAAAAATAATAATAACCTCCCTCTTTCATTTCTTAGAGATAGATTTGTAGGGAATAATGCTTGGTTCTAATTGTACATGTGGGAGAGTGTTTTTCACTGAGCCTACATCTTGCAAGTGATTTGCATGGGATTTAGGTAGCCAGCAGCATGCTGCAAAGTGATAATCACATGAAACAGGAGAATACATTCAGGACATTTAGAAACCATGCAAAATATTCAAGTTCAAAATTGACTCATGCTTTCCACCTCTGGGAAGTTGCTGTCAATAAGGGGCTTAAGTGCATGGATCAGGATGTCTAGCCAGGCTGACCCTGCCCTCAGTCCTCCCAGAAGCCTGCCAGGAAGCCCTCTGGCAATCAGCTCTAGGACAAGAATAGAGCCGGAACAAGAGTCAGGGTCAGGGAGAAGTTCAAGAAGCTCTGACCTGAAAGAACATGGGCAAGGTCATGGCACAGAGCAAGAGTCTGCTAAAGAATGGCAGAGGTTATGGGGAAGGGAGGAAAGCGTAGAAACAGAGGCTTGGACAGAACAAAGGAGGAAAGAAAGGACATTTTCAGGAACAAGGAGGAGGGCGTGAAACACGCACAGCAACATGAAACAGGAGGTGGCTGGGTTGTTTTTTGGTAACAGGAAGTTCAAGGGCTGGTGGATAGGTATCTAAAATAGGCTTTTGTGTCCATTTGTCCCTTTACTTTAGATTTCCTTTGAAGTTGACCCATCTATTTGTGTTTTGTGAAAGTCAGTGACTTTTAAAGTCAGTTTAAAACACACATATGCACATAAAAAACACACATGCACACAAAACATGCATACATACACATTTTACTTAATGGGGCCTTGTGAATAATTCACTGTTCACTCTTTCTCCTTTCCCCTCTTTTAAAAGCAATCAAATTAATTTGGTAGCTTCTTTTCTGAACCACCAGAACTTTAAGAAGCTTTTGCAACTTTCTTAGAACTCAGACCTCCAAAAAATCCCTTGAAAAGTCCTGCTGTTTCTCTTCTTAACTAGTCACCTTAATCTGAAGAACTAAGGGCCTTTCATTTTGAGTACGTCCTGCTGCTTTTTAATAATCTATGAGTGAATTAGGCATTTTAGCCTTCAGGTTATAGCTGTTTCAAATAATGTTTCCTTCCAATCATGAAGAAAATATTTTAATACTTTCTGAGACTCTAATCAACCTGTTATTTGAAAAATATGCCCAGTGTCTCATCTAGATTGAATTAACTTCATTTGCAGATATCAGTATATAAAGCTGGATCCTGAAATATTATTTTTTTAAAAAATTAGAACAAAAGTTTAGGAGCACACTTTGCTTGTCAATACTCTAAGCCATTTTACTTATTTGGATGCATTTTTGATACCGTAGTCAGGAATAGCCCTTCCTGTGCCTGGTTTCTAAGTGCTTGCAGTTTGTGCCGATTAAGTAGCAAAACCATTTGGTTGCACTCCTTGCCACCAGGGAACTGACAGGACACTAAATATCATTGCAGTGCAGCAAAGCATGGAGATGCTCCAAGAACAGCAGAGCTGAAAACATGAATACGATGCATAAGCTTTTGACTGGTTGGCAGAAGGATAATGGAAATCCAGGAATCAAAAACAATCTGAAATTGTGCAGTATTTGGCATTGCTAGATTTTAAGGACAATATTTTAGAAAGCAGAGAACTGGTGTGATGATTGTTCCATGAATGCAGAGAAAGATCAGCTGCTTTTAAAAAAGGTCACATTAATGTATTTGTGCCCAAACACTTGTAAAAGCCAGACCACCCATGGGGAATGTGTTCTTGTCAAAGCCTCAAGTGGAGTGACCTGTGCATCTGAGGGTTTCTGTTGCTGAGGTGATGGGATGGGAGGCTGGGAGAGATGGCTGCCTTCTGAATTTCCAAGAGCCTTTAGGGCAGTGGCACAGAAAGAATGCACCCTTCACTGCCTTAGAATCAATCTGTTAATTGTGTCAGGTATGGGGTTTTAGGGAGGGTATGACTTTACAGTTTGCCTTAAAAGTAGTTAACTTTATTTTCCCTGTTCTAAAATGCTCTATGTTAAAAGAGCATTGACAAAATGAAGAAAACTTCAAGAGCAAAACTGAGCAATCTTAGGACAGATTATGAAGATGATTGACTGAAATGCTCATGGTTTTAGTGCATTACAGTGAGAGTCAGAAATCAGGAGTCACTGTTAATGAGGAGACCACTGGGGCCCTCATTTTCATCTGAAAACCACTGCAAACAGATGGACATCTGTTTAAAAAAGATAGAGTGGCTTTAAAAGTCAAATTGGAACTTTGGAAGTTCTATATTGTAAAACATGTAAGGTGACAAACAATAAAAAAAAAAAAAAAAAAAAAAAAAAAAAAAAAAAGGTCCTTCAGTGTTCTATGAAGACAGAGCAAAAAATGCCCCTCATAGGCTTACGGAAGAATGCTGTAGGAAAGGAACCCCTCCCCCACGACTAAGTATTCCTGTCCTCTGTAGGGACAGAGGGTGGTCTGGCCATACTGCAATTTAAGTAGAGAACTAGGGAATATCTCTTAAGTATAAGGGAGAGGTGACATCCTTTGTTCTCAATGAATCTCAGTACTTTTCAGGGTTGGGTCTTTCTTCATTTTCCTACAGATCCCTCCAATCGGGACAAGCAATGCCCTCGGGCCACTCATAAAGATGAAGGTGTTAGAGAGTCATTTAGAGCCTTCTCAATTGGGTGTCTATATCTTAAAAGCAGACAGTTGGAGCCAGTATTATTTAACCCAACAAAACACAATATTAATGATAGAATTCTGGATATCTCCAGTGAAAGAGATTTATTTTGATGGGGAACAATCCCAGTATTTCTCTAATTATTTCGTGCCAGTAAACTGTCTATAAGCATAACCACAGTCTATCTTTCAGTTTTGTGTGAAAGGCCTGACAGCATATGAAATGTTCCCAAACTTTTTATTGGAATATTCAACTTAGCAAAAACGTATAGTATAGTCCTTGGTGTACAATTTTGTCTATTTACAGATGCCATCTTGTTGTGTTTTAAATTTTAGTTACTTGATAAATGAAGATAATATTAGGTTAGAAACCATTTTTAGAAAACATCTTGTAAAACTCTTCATAAAGACAACGGTAGCAATCTATATGTCATATAATTTTACTCAGTTAAGAGTCACTATAATATGTTTAAAATGCATTTGAAAGCATTAGTGGATAACATACTTAAAATTTCTTAAAGTAATACAATATTTAAGGATGCAATTTATTCTTCCTTGCAAATATAATTGTGGTTCAGTTCAGAAAACAACGAAAAAACAAAATCAGAAAAGTCCCGTATGTGATTTCAAATTGGATGTTATTATTAAGTGTGTTAAAAAACAATGGTCCTCATTTTCTTTCATCCACTCGCCTATCCTTTCTCATTTTTTTCTTTCACTCTTCACCCCATGTTGGAGTGGGTCAAACATATTCTGGCAAAACAAGAATGCCAGTATAACACTCCCACTGAAGAGGGGAGTGGGGTGGGCGGGGTGGGCTGCAGGACACTGTGATTAGCAGCCCTGCCAAGTGGCCAGCACGTGGGGTATGCATTAATGGGCATTTATGATAACTGTGCTTGTGCCTGCAGCTGCATAGCAAATGAATTCTGCTGTCTTTTAGTACCCCATGCAGCAGCTTTCTTTTGCTATTTTGTGAGTAGTATGTCTTAAAATTCAGGTGCGGCAGTTTGTCTGGATTTTGTGTCATGTTTGAAGATAAATGGCAAATCAAGGCCAAATCGTCTTCAGAAAGATAATCTATTGGATGAGAATCCAGAACACTGAGAGGGCATGTGAGTTGGAGGATCCTCCATGTCATATCCTAGGAGCCCAGGATCCCTGGCAAGGAGAGATGGCTGTTTCTCCTTGTTCCTGAATAATTAAATGCCCTTCCATGGAGTCCTTACCGCTTTTCAAACATGCAGTGGACACCAAAAAGCTTGCTGGAGAAGGTTTAAAATTTCTTTTCCATCAAAATAAAGATTCTGTTTTAAACCATAAGTGGAAAAATGTTTAATAAATAATTTTGAAACTGTATTGTATTGAAGTATTTAAAATGTCAGCAGAAGAATTAGGAAAATCTAGGAGGCATTTTTGTTTCAAAAAATAAAATGCCCACCCCTGAATTAAAACATGGACTTTAGTCATAATTTTTCATGCAGTTTTGAATTGTAATTATAAAAGTGCCAACTATGAAATAATTGGCTTGTACCAAGAACTGATTAATTCACACTTTTTTAATGTTTCTAGTTTCCTTCATTCAAGGAGTACCGAGCAACACACCAATGCTGGCACAAGCTAGAGATCTGACTTCCAAGTTGGGAGGATAACTTTGGCCTTGCTTTCTTACACTTAGCAGCTGGGAAGTGGTGTCCACTCTGTGTGTGTGTGTGTGTGTGTGTGTGTGTGTGTGTGTGTGCGCGCGCGCGCGTGCGCGCGTGTGTGTGCACGCGCATATGTGTGTGTGTGTGTGTGTCTTCACATGGGTTCTATTAAGAGATGCTTGTTAGTTAATATGCTTGTTTAGGAATATTTTTAAAAAATTTATAGTACCATAATATGTACTGACTTATAACCCTTGGAAATCTGTTTATTTTCCAGGAATTGCAGATAATAGGCATAGCTTTATTTCAAGGTGGGTATTCTTAAAATTATGACAAAAAATGATGACAAAAGAAAACAACAGCAATAACAAACAACAAAGACCTACCCCAAACCACACACACTCTGGCATACACGCACGAAGGAAAACTTGAAGTCTATTAGTCCAGTCACAGATAGCAGACAACTGAGCTAATCTGTTATCTTCAGATATCAGAGGAATATTGTGCTCTGGTCATCTCCCTACAGGGTCATTTGCTTGGCAGTTGGACAATGCTAGACACATGCTAACGGGGTTAATTGCAGCCACATGTAGGTTTTCTTTTTGGATGACAGGCCACTGCCTTAAAATTGATCCGCACACTGTCGGGGGACTAATTCTGGGCTTCCTTTCAGCCCCATCCTCATCCCGTGACAGACTGCTGCTACCTACAGGCCCCTGGACACACTTGCTTGGATTTGTACGAAGTGTGGGAACAAGCACAGAGCTGGGTCAGAGGGCATGAAGCCAATGTCGCTACATGCATGTCTCTGCTTTTGTACTGGCCCTGGCCTCGTCCTACTTTATGCAGATTTTACCTCCACGAGATCCAGATTGTGCCATATGGGATTCCTGTGTATGACTAGTGAGGACACATGCCTGTGGGAACTATTCTAATGAAGGACCAACCCAGGCACTGCTGCCTGAACAGTTGCTTTTCCCAGGAGATGGTTGCACACAGAGGAGAATTTTTGTACGGAGGGGGGTGGTTAGGGGTTATGTCTGGGGGCAAAGGCATTCTCAGTGTCTGGGAAAAGAGTTGTGTGTCTGGTTCTTTACAGAGTGTGTGTATGGAAATGGAAGTTTTAGGGTAGAATTTTCTGACTAAAAATTTTACTTTGTTTTCTTTGCATTTCTTTTCTCCTTAATTTTTATCCTTTCTGCTCTTTGTTCTTTTATTATCATTATTTCTTGTACATGGTCTTGTGTATTTGCCTTTATCACTTCTGATGTTTGCTTTCCTTCCATGTAATTATGCTTAATTTTAAAATGTCATGCTTGGATTTTTTTCTCCAATAGATTCTGTTGCTTCTCTGTTGCTTCAAGTCACATTTCCTTTGCTTATTCTGCATTTCTTTATCAATTCTCATATATTTTGAAGGTGTTTCTTCTTTTTCTCTTTCTGTGTGTTATAACTTTTTACATTTTTATTCCTTAGCTTTGAAAATCCTCTCTCTTCCTTTTTTCAAATGTCGTTGTTTGTAACTTTGTCATATGATTTTATTTAATCATTTATGATAGATGCATTCATTTTTATAGTTACTAAACAAAATGAAAACAACAGACATTCCTTTTGTCTTTTCTATTTTCTACTCAAATTTCTCTACATTAGCCCATTTTAAAGCATTTAATCTTTTTATTCATCTTTCTGCTCTCAGAAATAATTGTTGATTTCTATTTCATGAATGTATCCATCTCTATATCCAAAAATTCTCTCTATTTATAAATATATTTTCTTTTTATAAATATATTTCTCTCATCTTTCTAGTTTAAGTGAATAATTTCATCAATTGCAGTTTTATTATGTTTTGTTGTAATAGTTATTCTCTGAGTAGTGCTTCTACTTTTCAGAGCTTGAGATTGAGTCTTGCACATAGAAAGAGTACATAACTTGGAGTCAGGAGTCAGATGATCTGGGTAGATCAGTCTGAGATCTGACTTAGTCTCTAGTAGTAGATTTATTTATATTTACTTATTTATTCACTTACTCACTAATTACTAATTTAATTAAGCATGTCTCAAAATCTGCTCTGTACCTCTCCTAGAACCCTCTTCTAGATTGGGTGATTCATTTTGGTGGGACATTTAGGCTTTCTTCTACAAGAAAGACAATTACGCACATGACTATTCTCCTGATGAAAACTTTTGAAGTTGTTAATAGAAAAAAAATACTGAGAGTTGAGACATGCAAGATATCCTTTTGCTTATATTTTACAACTTCAATTGAATTGGTCACTATCTGTTTCCAAACAGCTTTGGTCTTTCATAAAGACATTATCCCTGGAGTTAGTTTCACTTGTATTTATAGCTGGAGGTGAATTGATAAGCAGGGCTTTTCTTACACGTGGGTAGTATATTTTCACAGATGCTGAGGAGCCTTTTGGCTTCCCCAAATACCTATGTGGCTAATACCTGATATTCTACAGTTAGAAATTCACTCCTTTATCTTGAGGCATAGTTTTGTGTTAAAATAGAAATACTCCTGAAAGGGTACTATGTCCAGTCATTAATGCCTCATCATATTGTTTCCTCTAAAGGAAACATTTTGGTAGCTGGAGGAAGCCAGCTTTAGGGGGAAAATTCGAAATTGTAGGGAAGTTTAGTAGTTATTAAAGACACAAGAAATTTATATTTTGCTTATTATCAGCCCTATTAAAAAAGCAACTATTTACCATAGAATAAAACATCTTTTCGGTCTTCATTGTCAGAGTGGTTAAAAGTCCTGGTTTACCTATGTTGAACTAGAATCATTTTTAATATGGCCTTCTTTCACATTCAAAAGTAATCCAGCTTTATAAAATATATAGTCATCTTACTTTTAGGTGATATGGTAGAAGACAAGAATTAAAGGAGAAGAATTAAAGATACAATGTCATATTCATTGCTTTTAAAATCATTTTATTTTGTTATTTATTATTTTATTATTTATTGATATTTTTAGCTATTGCATATTTATGTGTTTTCATTTCTTTCAGTTGATTTTCTTTGAATCTTTATACATCATTACTAATTTTAGTGTAATTTATTCCACTTTGGGCACTTTTTCCTATTCTGACCTAAGAACAGACATATTCCTCTAATTCTCTTATCTGATGCCCTGTAAAAGGCTATTGACTGTCTTCTTTTACAGAGATTAGACTTGATTTGGGTGAAACATTTATTCTGGAAGTTTACATGTCATAAAATCAAGGGCAAGATACTAAGGACTAAACTTTTGCACCTGTCATTTACAGGCTGTATGACTTTGGACAAGCTATTTAACCTCTTTGAGCCTCAGTTTTCTTTTCTATAATGTGGGTACAATATTATTTACCTCTCAGACCTATGGTGAGAATTGCAGATCAGATACACAAAGGCCTGGCACAGAGAAGCAGAACGAGAATATATAATCCTTTGTTTTCGTATGGTTTCACTTAAGGCAGCATATTATTTCAAAGAGGTTGCTCTTTATAAAGTAATACTGTTATAGTAATGAAGGTAAAAGTAAGGATATATTAGTGCAATTATCCAGTTCTCTAGGGAATCGCCTTCCTGGTGCTGGTTTACTTCTGATTCTCCTTTTCCAGAATAAAGTCCACTGTTTCACACATTGCCTTAGAATGTTCAGGGGACGTGGAAATATTCTTTGAAGTTCCGCCAGGAAGCAATGTTACTGAAAGTCCATTTCTGGCCACAGATTTCCCTAGAATTTCAGGGAAATGGTCATGAACACAGGACAGGCATCATTTCTATAAGGTTTAAAACAAAAGAAAATAGAGAGAGAGAAAAAAAGAATCAGACTTGAATCCCAAACAACCTTCCTGGATTTCTGTGAGTGCCTTCATGAAGCTCTTACAGCCTCTTCAGGTTTGCAATGCTCAGTGGTAGATTTTCAAACTGATCATGCTGTAATGCCTTTGCTATGTCTCCTGCTACCTTGGCTGCACATCAATCCAGTCATTCTTCCATTAAGGATTTTAGAGAGAAGAAAATCACCTTCTTTTCTACTTTCTTGAAAAAAATTAGCTAGTATTTAATGTGGGGAATGTTTTAAAATTTTCATTTGGATTCAAAAATAGATGTCAAAGGGTCCATATGATTTAGGTTCAATTTACATTTTAAAAAATAATGTAAATTGAAAATTTAATTTAATAAAAAAATTTAATTCCCACCCTAGTCCCATTTTGCCTCCTTTTGTCATTCATTCAAGTACGCACTTAAAGGTGTTACTATAGTATGATGAATTTCTAAAAGTTATGTTTAGGGTAGCTCTAGGTCATACTATGAGTTTACGAGAATACCATGATTCAAAATAGAATGGGTGAGATTTGAAAGGGATTTGAGCAGGGCCCCAACTAGTTCCTTGACAAAAGAAAGAGAATTTACATGGTAGAAATGGGATTCCTTTCTCCTTCTTTCACCTACATTGGTGAAATTACTATAAGGTTAATCTGCAGGCAACAGGACATTTCCTTGGCTGGCCTGTTTGTTGTTATCAGGCTAGATCCTGTAGTTTCAATTTAGTTTAAAGCCAGAGTAAAGTCATTTTTTATCCCAGAAGCTTGTATGAAGAGTTACAGAGGGTTAAGAGACTCCTTGCACGCATCAGGCTGTACCTGTATGCTAAACATGCACCATAAAGATAGTATTTGTGTTCATTCTTTCCAAAGAGGATTCTCAGCCCTGATTTTTCCATTGTCAAAGGTGATAAGCTACTATAGAGACTCAACTTCAAGAACCACTAATCCCCATAAAAGGCCAGCAAATGAGGAAGACAGGTTAAGATCATTAACTAGAAGCTACACTGTTTTTAACTGATAGAGGGGATGCTGGCTAAAGAAAGTTCTTCTATTTTCAGAACTACTCTACCAAGGGAGAAAGCATGAACTTGCCGCTATGAAAAGTAACCTTGTTTGTAACACAACTAAGCCAATTAAAGAGATGGCTTCATTTTTTGGAGGAGTCCCAAAAGAATGAAGCATGCTTTGTGTAAAGGAAATAATGCTTATATGGCCAAGTTTTCCACGGTCATTTCCCTTTCATCTAGGTTTTGTTGAGCTGCCACGTGGGTGTGTTTTCACACCATGTGTTTATGCGTAAGAGATACTTCTCTATTCAATAGAATAGATCAGCTTTACTCACCGATTCTGTGATAGCTTATGTAGTAGTATATTGGTTTTTGCATTTTCTTATATAGGAAAACTGAAATAATTTGACCAAGAGAAAAATCTTAAAAATATTTTTATTCTTTTAACAGAAATGAAATTGTTCTACAGTTTCCATGTATTATTCCTCACTTCTAAGTGTAAAACAGATAAGAACTTTTCTGAATGATGGATTTTGTCAATTCATTAGGAGGGACCTAATGAGCCCCTGCTGTGTCACTATTCTAGAAACACATTTTACATTAAGTGTGACTTGCAGTTTTTCAGTGCTTGCTCTACAGATTGCATTAGAGAATAGGGCAGATTATGATAGCGTACAGAATGAAGGTAAGAGAATACTTCAAAACACTTAACTACCAAATCTTTGGCTAGGTGCTGAACAATTAGAGACTTTTAAAAAATGCTCAAATGTTGCCTCTTGTTATTGAAAACATTAGGATATGATGTATACTCATTGACACATACTATTATTGCAATAATAATATGGATTCCCCAGTCTCTCCTGGCCTAGTGAAATTTGCCTTACAGCAAAAACTCTATATTGCTTTTGATGGTGATACTTGGTATACCCAATTCTGATTAATAAGACAAATAAGTTATCTGTGGATTTAAGTTACCGTTAATGCTTTCAGATATGGGGTAAAAATGAAGTATGAGTCAACCTGTATTCAAGTATATTAGTTTGCTCTAATTGGGTAACAAATTAGCATGAACTTAGTAGTTTAAAAAAACACTTCTTATTTTAGCTCACAATTCTATAGGTCAGAAGTCAGACACAACATGAAAGGGTTCTTTGCCCAGAGTCTCACAAACTAAAATCAAATTGCTGGGCTGCATTCTTCCAAGCTCATGTGGTTGTGGCAGGATGCAATTCCTTGTGGTTCCAGGACTGAATATTCCATTTCCTTGCCATCTCCCAGTTGGGGTAGCTTTCAGTTCCTTAGAGGTCCCCATATTCCTTTCCGTGTGGCTTTCTCTGTCTTCAAACCAGCAACAGAGAATCTCCCTGATGTCAAATCCCTTTCACTAGTTAAATCTTTTTTTTTTTTTTTCTCCCCAGAAAAAGACCTGTTCCTTTTAAAAGATCATCTGATTAGGTCAGGTTCACCCAGCATAATCACTCTTTCTTAGAGTCAACCGATCTGGAACCTAATTACATCTGCAAAAACCCTTCAGGGCAGTACTCAGGGTAGTGTTTGACTAAATAACTGGGAGAAGGTGTATGCATACCAAGGGGTAAAAATTTTGAGGGGCCATCTCAGAGTTCTGCCTGAATATCATTCATCCAAATTATTAAATTAATTTGTGGGGTTAATTTAAAGTTTTTTAGCTATAAGAAAAGCCTAAAAAGAGCAAAAGAATTTGGTTTATGCCTTGATCATCAAAACACTTTATTTAATTTTATACAGGTGACTCCCCCCACCTCAATCATGCCAATTTGATTCAGCATTTTTATTGAAATAGATGTAAAATAAATGTAGATAAAGATATGTATATAGGGACAGACCTAAGACACTAACTGCATAAACTGAAAGCAAATATAGAGTAACCTGCTTTAATCAAGCAACTATCATTCATTTAGTATTTGCTGTGTTTCACGCAGTGTTCTCAATGATGAAGACAGAAATGGGGTGTTATGTCCCAGTTAATTTCTAAATCTAATTAAATATCAATTAAAATATCAAAGGCATTTTAAGAACATTGCAATCTATATGCAGGGATAATCAAATAATAATACATTTTTAAAAAGTATTAATAAGGAGAGTATTCCAAATGCTACTTAATAATATGGCAACAGCATGGTGATTTACACAGGGTGGTTCAGCACAGGAATATAGGCAAATCAATGCAACATAATTGAAAATCCAGAAATATCTGATATATATGCCTTTAATATGAGTTTAACACAAAATAAAGCTGGTCTTTGAAATTACTGATATTATGCTATGAAAACTATGAACTGCTTGGGAGAAAGTAGAGTTATATTCCTTTTTTATTACATATAAAATTTTTAGATGATAAAAAATGTAAAGGTTAACAATGAGAACAAAATTATATGAGAACATTAGGTGAATATTTATTTTATTTTGGAGGCAAATAAATCTTCTTAAGCATAATCCCTAAAGCAGAAGCCAGCGCAGAAGCTGATAGATTCAATTACAGAGAAAACAAATGGTTCTGCAGATCAAAAACACCCTAAATAAATGAGAAGGGTAAGTTATAAAATGAGAAAAAAAAGTTTCCACAAATATGGCAGGAAAGGATTAATACCATTACTGTGCAATGAACCTTTACACATCAATAAGTAAAACAATTCAAAAAGAAAAAATGCAAAAGGAATAAGTAAAAATTTACAATGGAGAAATATAAATGCCCCTTCACTCCCCCAAAAAAAGAAAAACAAAAATACCCAAAATAACTGATAAAGAAATTTAAATTAAAGCAATGAGATATCATTTCTTTGGCAATCTATCAAAGATTTAAAACAGGGAATGATTTTTACAAAGTTAGTACTATATTAAATGTTGGAGAAAATGTAGAGATATGAACATACAGACCTTTTGTAAGCTAATCAAACAATTTGTAGAAAAATCCTGAAAAGTATGTACGTTAGTTAATTCAGAATTCGAATTTTATTAATATATATTTTAAAATAGCTAAGAATAAATGCAAAGATTTAATCAAAATGTTGATTGCAGTATTATTTATAAAAAATTCATGTAGTCTAAGTACCCAACAATAAATTATGATAACATCATATTATAGACTATTATATAGTATTCTGAATTATTTTGTAAAAGAATATTTTATTATCTTGGGAAGCAGAGGTGGGCAGATAACTTGAGGTCAGGAGTTCAAGACCAGCCTGGTCAACATGGTGAAACCCTGTCTCTACTAAAAATACAAAAAATTAGCTGGGCATGGTAGTGCGTGCGTGTAATCCCAGCTACTCGGAAGGCCGAGGCAGGGAGAACCGCTGGAACCCGGAGGCAAAGGTTGCAGTGAGCCGAGATGGCACCACTGCAGTCCAGCCTGTGTGCTCCATCTCAAGCAAAACAAAACAAAACAAAACAAAACAACTATTGCATTCTCTGGTGAGTTTTAATTATATACATAATTTAAAAAGAATTCTTCCACCATATACAATTCATTTACTCATTATGTGTATTATTCTAAAAAGTTAGCAATTTAATTGTTTTTGATTTATGGGGTTATAGATAGTATGAATTTTATTTTCTTTCTGCTGGTTTTTATTTTCTAAATTTTCTGTGATAAATGTGCTATTTTTAATGATTTATCCCATTATTATAGATACTATTATTGCAAATAAGAACCTGGCAGTGGAACATAGCAGAAAGAACACAGATTTTGAAACCCCAATGGACATGTGGTTGAATCTTGATTCATAGGTCACTGGCTATCCTATTGTGCTTCAGTCAAGTGCTTGCCTGAACTAACTGACCTCTTGGCTGAGGAGGCAGGGTCATGTGTTCAAAACAAGGCTGCTTAGGGACTAGTGTTCAGCAGAAGTTGTAGGTGTTGTAGCTAGTCTCAAGGGTGTAGTAATTGTACTATGAACTATGATATAATAGTAAGTGCTAGATTTCTGGACGGAATAAAATGCTATCAAATAATGGAGAGAGGGAAAGAGGGCTCCTGAGGCAATGTCACTGAAAAGGTGACACTGGTCTGGACTTTTCAAGATTGTGTAATTCACCAAATGGAGAAGGAGAAGCAGAGCAGGGGAAATGTATTAAAGGCAATGAGACATCACAAAAGAAGGCACGGAGGCCTGCAAAACTATATGTGTTTGGAGAATAGTGGAAAATACGGTTATTGGTGTGAAGAGTGGTGGCCAAAAAAAAAAAAAAAAAAAAAAAAAAAAGACTAGAAAGGTAAGTGAGAGGCAAATTCCGGCTCTGCAAATGATCCTTCAATCTAAGGACTCCTCTGCTATAACTCAGGAATTCTCGACCCTGGCAGCACCTTAGAATCACTTGGGAGCCTTTAAAAAGCAGGGATGCGGACCGGGCGTGGTGGCTCACGCCTGTAATCCTAGCACTTTGGGAGGCCAAGGCGGGTGGATCACGAGGTCAGGAGATCGAGACCATCCTGGTTAACACGGTGAAATCCCGTCTATACTAAAAAAATTGCAAAAAAATTAGCCGGGCGTGGTGGCGGGCGCCTGTAGTCCCAGCTACTTGGGAGGCTGAGGCAGGAGAATGGCGTGAACCCGGGAGGCAGAGCTTGCAGTGAGCCATGATCACGCCACTGCACTCCAGCCCAGGAGACAGAGCAAGAAGACTCTTTCTCAAACAAGAAAGAAAAAAAAAAAAAAAAAAAAAAAAAAAGCAGGGATGCATGGGTCCCAATCTGGTTTTAACGTCCAAATGTCCAGAGACTGGGCGTAAGTATGTTTTGAAAGACTCTCAGGTGATTGAAACAGCAGCCAAAGTCAAGAGCCACTGTTATAAACGATGTTATTTAACCTATCTGTCTTCTATTTTCTGTACAGTGTGTACAGTGTCTAACTTTCTATTTTGTACTGAGGCTATTTTAAACTATACACTGGGCTCTCAGGGTATTACTAGCTAGAAGATTAGTCTTGGGTTATAATTTTCTTAGACTTTTAAGAGGTTGATAACACATCTCTACCTTTAACAGTTTCATCACATCTCAATTTCTTTATGATTTGCAACTCTCAAATCTCTAAGATAAACTCACCAAGAAATTTCTACCCCATTAAAACTTTTTCCCAGAGCCACGCTGCTGAGGCCTGTCTAAGCGCACTCAATGGCAGGCACCTGTCTTTTACTTGTTCTTTCACTCAACCTTGTGGCTTTTTTCTGCCTTTCTTGGCTTATTAGTGGACTCTTCCCTTTGGGACTTCTACGTGTCAGATGATTCTTTCCACACAAGTGGGTGTAGCTTTCCTCTAATCTTCTCATAGGGTGACTTCCTTCAAAAAGGCTATTATTTATTCTTAGAACATGCATATTCCCTTATAACTGTCAATATCCTATTTTTTTGTTTAAAAAAATTTTGAGACTGACAATTCTGGGCTTTCTTCATCATCACAATTTCTGAATATGGCAAATGTGGAAGAATTCAAACTCTTAAGCAATGCTACCCTTTAGAGAGAGCACAGGTAGGGCACAGATTATTTCAGTTGTAGTGAGAGCTGGCCAGGTTGCATAGGTTTTCTTACCTCTAATATTCAGAAGTGAATCAAGAGCTTCATTAAAATAAAAGGCACCAACCATAGCCCCATAGTCCTAGAACTAATGAACACATAATAAATCCTAGTTCTTTCTAGCAAACTCCAAATGACACAGGCTAATAATCCATAAATATTCAGGAATCACTGTTATCTCAATCTGCGTAAACATGAGTTTGTCATACTGGCTATTGGTTGAGTGGATAATAAGAAACATTCTTCTCATCCAGTTAATTACTCTCGACTACCCTGGTGTGTTCTGCTTCTTCAGATTTTCCCTCAGCTCTCTAAGGTTTTCATAATATTTTCAACTTTTGTGTTTTCTATAGGTCTTAATCTTTTGTAATTTAATGGTGTCTTCTGAAAAACAGGGTGATAGTACTAAGAAACTAAAGTTGGATGGTGAGAAATCCATACTTAAAGGATTATTTTTAATTGCCTTATCAGCTGAAAGCATGTTTCTTTTTTTCTGTATAAACACAAATAGGCATTCAACATATAATTTAATTTAGGAAATAAATTATATAATCTGCTCTTAAAGATTATAATGGAATAAATATAGTTTTTCCAGAACTGGAGTGGAACTAAAAATTCTCAGTGATTTTGCCCAGACGGATTGATGGGTGCAGCAAACCACCATGGCACATGTATACCTATGTAACAAACCTGCATGTTCAGCATTATGTTTTGCTAGAACTTAAAGTAAAATTAAAAAAAAAATAAAATGAAAAAAGTTTTCTTACGTGAGTAAAAATGGCAGTTCACTGTGGATTGACACTTGGAACACACCTATTTTATAGGAGTAGGCAATCAATTTAGAGGATCAAAAGCTCTTTTTGTTTATTTGTATTTTTTTCAAAAGCTCTTTTTAAACATTTCGATCCACCAAAGACTTGTTGACATTGAAGGGTTATTAGAATGAAAAGAAGGGAATTAAAAATTAACATTATATCTTTTTTTATGAAAATTGTCTATGTAAAAGGAAAATATATATTGGGAGCCAGCTAAGCTCACCACTATACCACCAACACACTCAGAAAACCTATATTAAGCCATCAGTGTGGGATGATTTTGATGTCAGAGTTTTCAGAGATCACTCAAGTCAACTCTTCCATTTTTCCAGAGTGGGGACAAGACCATAAGGAACTTGCTCAGAGTTCCGCAGGAAGTCACTAGAAGGTGTTTTTTTATTATCTTTATATTTGAAGTGAAACTGAAATTTGGAACATGTGCTCCACCTTCTTTGGTAATACTGAATTGTTTTCATGTTTTTTATTTAGGAAAAATCACAATTAACCCTTTCCTTTAGATGTATATAAGAAAGTGACCATTAAGTTAGATCTAATTATTATTAGCTATAGTTTCTGATATGATTTTCACAGTGGTGTAGACATCTTCTGAGATATTAGACTTTAATAAAAGCAATGATTTGCATGATACTGCTGCTGAAGAATGCAACATACAGCATATCTATATACGTGTGTGTGTGTATATATATATTTAGATCAGTGTTTTCAAATTGTATTAACTGAGATGGCATTATTGTTCTGTGAAAAAAAGACATCCCTGATGAAATAAGCTTACAAAACCCATTTTAAAGAAAGCTTAGCAAGATTCTTTTCTGTAGGACTATCTAGAACCTTAATATTCTTAAGAGTACTGTGAATCTCTCTGTTGGGGTAAATGATGTAATATTTCCCAAATATATTTGCCCATGGAACTTTCTTATTTTTTCTTTATTAAATAACTAACATTTCATCAGAATACCCATGTTTTGAAAAGTACAACTTATCAAATGCAGTTCTCAAATATCTCTTTCAGCTTTTCTGAGACTCAGTTTTATTTTTTAACTTTTAGTTTAGGTTTGTGAGTGTATGCACAGGTTTGTTACATGAAATTGTGCCAAGAGAGTTTGTTGTACAGATTATTCCATCACCCATGTATTAAACCCAGTAGTCAATAGTTGTCTTTTCTGCTTCTCTACCTCCTCCCACCATCTACCCTCAAGTAGACGCCAGGGTCTTTGTTTCCTTCATTGTGCCCATGAGTTCTCATCATTTAGCTCCCACTTACAAGTGAGAACATGCAGTATTTGGTTTTCTGTTCCTATATTAGTTTGCTAAGGATAGCTCCATGTTCCTGCAAAAGGCATGCTTTGTTCTTTTTTGTGGCTGCATAGTATTCCATGGTGTATATATACCACATTTTCTTTATCCAATCTGTCACTGATGGACATTTAGGTTGATTCCATGTTGTTGCTGTTGTGAATTGTGCTGCAATGAACATATCATGTACATGTGTCTTTATAACAGAATGATTTATACTTCTCTCTGTATATACCCAGTAATGGGTTTGCTGAGTTGAATGGTAGTTCTGCTTTTCGTTCTTTGAGGAATTGCCATTCTGCTTTCCACAATGGCCGAACTAATTTACACTCCTGCCAACAAGGTGTAAATATTCCCTTTCCTCTGCATCTTTACTGGCATCTATTCTATTCTGGCTTTTAAATAATGGTCATTCTGACTGGTATCTCATTGTGGTTTTGATTTGCATTTCTCTAATAATCAGTGATATTGAGCTTTTTTTCATACATGTGTTGGCTGCATGAATGTCTTCTTTTGAAAAGTGTCTGTTAGTGTCCTTTGCCCACTTTTTAATGAGGTTGTTTGTTTTTCCCTTGTAAATTTGTTTAAGTTTCTTACAGATGCTGGAAAGTCATTGTCGGATGTATAATGTGCAAAAATGTTCTCACATTCAGTAGGTTGTCTGTTTACCTTGTTGATAGCTTCTTTTGCTGTGCAGAAGCTCTTAAGCTTAATTATATCCCACTTGACAATGTTTGCTTTTGTTGCTATGGCTTTTGGTGTTTTTGTAATGAAATATTTGCCTGTTCCCATGTCCAGGATGGTATTGACTAGGTTGTTTTCCAGGGTTTTTATAGTTTTGGGTTTTACATTTAAGTCTTTAATACGTATGGAGTTGATTTCTGTAGGCAGCATGAGAAAGTGATCCAGCTTCAATCTTCTGGGTATGGCTAACCAGTTACCCCACCACCATTTATTGAATAGGAAGTTTTTCCCAAAAACAGACAAGCTTTTTGCTTTTTTGTCAGCTTGGTCAAAGATCAGATTTTTGTAGATGTGTGGCATTATTTCTGGGCTCTCTATTCTGTTCCATTCGTCAGTGTGCATGTTTTTGTATCAGTACCATACTGTTTTGGTTACTAGAGCCCTGTAGTATAGTTTGAAGTCAGGTAATCTGATGCTTCCAGTTAGCTTTGTTCTTTTGCTTAGGATTGCCTTGGCGATTTGGGCTCTTTTTTGGTTCCATATGAATTTTAAAATAGATTTTTCTAGTTATGTAAAGAATGTCCTTGGTAGTTTGATAGAAATAGCATTGAATATATAAATTGCTTTGGGCAGTATGGCCATTTTAATGATATTGATTATTCCTATTCATGATCATGGGATAAGTGTGGGATGTTCTCCCATTTGTTTGTGTCTTCTCTGATTTATTTGAACAGTATTTTGTAGTTCTCCTTTTAGAGATCTTTCACCTCCTTTATTAGCTCTATTCCTAGGAATTTTATTCTTTTTGTGGCAGTTGTGAGTGGGATTGTCTTCCTGATTTGGCTTTCGATTTGACTAGTGTTGGTGTATAGGAAAGCTAGTAAATTTTGCACATTGATTTTGTATCCTGAAACTTTGCTGAAGTTGTTTATGAGCTTAAGGAGCTTCTGGGCTGAGACAATGGGGTTTTCTTTTTTTTTTTTTAAGAGACGGAGTCTCGCTCTGTTGCCCGGGCTGGAGTGCAGTGGCCGGATCTCAGCTCACTGCAAGCTCCGCCTCCCGGGTTTACGCCATTCTCCTGCCTCAGCCTCCCGAGTAGCTGGGACTACAGGCGCCTGCCACCTCGCCCGGCTAGTTTTTTGTATTTTTTAGTAGAGACGGGGTTTCACCGTGTTAGCCAGGATGGTCTCGATCTCCTGACCTTGTGATCCGCCCGTCTCGGCCTCCCAAAGTGCTGGGATTACAGGCTTGAGCCACCGCGCCCGGCCTGACAATGGGGTTTTCTAGATACAGAATCATTTTGTCTGCAAACAGAGGTTATCTGACTTCCTCTCTTCCTATTTGGATGCCCATTCTTTCTTTTTCTTAACTGGTTGCTCTGGCTGGGACTTCCAATACTATGTTGAATAGGATTAGTGAGACAGAGCATCCTTGTCTTGTGCCAGTTTTCATGGGGAATACTTTCAGTTTTGGCCCATTTAATATGATGCTGGCTGTGGGTTTGTTGTATATGGCTCTTATTATTTTGAAGTATGTTCCTTCAATACCTAGTATATTGAGAGTTTTTAACATGAAAGAAGTGTTGAATTTTACCAAAAGTCTTTTCTGTGTCTATTGAAATAATTATGTGGTTTTGACTTTTGTTCTGCTTATGAGATGAATCACATTTACTGATTTGTGTATGTTGAACCAACCTTGCATCCTGGTGATGAGGCCTACTCAATCATGGGGGATTAACTTTTTAATGTACTGCTGGATTCAGTTTGCAAGTATTTTGTTGAGGATTTTTGCATTGATGTTCATCAAGGATATTGGCCTGAAGTTTTATATTTTGTGTGGGTCTCTGCCAGGTTTTGGTATCAGGGTGCTGTTGGCCTCACAGAATGAGTTGAGGAGAAATCCCTCCTCCTCAAATTTTTGGAATAGTTTCAGTAAAAATGGTACCAACTCGTCTTTGTACATCTGGTAGACTTTGGCTGTGAATCAATCAGATCCTAAACTTTTTTTTGGTTGGTAGGCTATTTATTATTGATTCAATTTTGGAACTCATAATTGGTCTGTTCAGGGAATTGATTTCTTCCTAGTTCATTCTTGGGAGGGTATATGTATCCCAGAAATTTATCTATCTCTTCTAGGCTTTCTAGTTTGTGTGCATAGAGGTGTTCACAGTAGTTTCTTATGGTTATTTCTATTTCTGTGGGGTCAGTGGTAATGTCCCCTTTATCATTACTAATTGTGTTTATGTGGATCTTCTTTCTTTTCTTCTTTATTAGTCTAGCTGGTGGCCTTTTTATCTTATTAATTTTTCAAAAAAAAAAAAAAAAAAAACAACTCCTGTATTCCTTGATTTTTTTAAATGATTTTCTGTCTCAGTTTCATCAGTTCAGTTCTAATTTTGATTATTTCTTGCCTTCCACTAGCTTTGGCACTGATTTGTTTTACTTCTCTAATTCTTTCAGCTCTTTTGTTAAGTTGTTAATTTGAGATCTAATTTTTTCATATGGGCATTGAGTGCTATGAATTACCTTAGCCATGTCTCAGAGATTCTGGTATATTGGGTCATTGTTCTCCTTAGTTAAAAAGAACTTACTGATTTCTGCCTTAATTTCATTATTTACCCAAAGTCATTCAGGAGCATGTTGCTTAATTTCCATGTAATTGCATGGTGAATGATTTTCTTAGTTTTTGGCTACTATTTTTATTGCACTGTGGCCCGAGAGTGTGTTTGGTATGATTTCAGTTCTTTTGCATTTGCTGAGGATTGTTTTTTGTCCAATTATATAGTCCATTTTAGAATGCGTACCATATGGTGGTGAGAAGAATGTTATTTTGAGGTGGAGAGTTTTGTAGAGGTCTGTCAGATCTATTTGGTACAATTTGGGTTCATTTTCATACTGCTATGAAGAAATACCCAAGACTGGGTAATTTATAAAGAAAAAGAGATTTAATGGACTTAGAATTCCATATGGCTGGGGAGGCCTCACAATCATGGCAGAAGGCTAAGGAGGAGCAAAGGCACATCTTACATGGCAGCAGGCAAGAGAGCATATGCAGAAGAACTGCCATTCATAAAACCAGCAGATCTTGTGAGACTTATTCAGTATCACGAGATCAGCATGGAAAAACCCACCCCCATGATTTGATTATCTCCCATTGGGTACCTCCCATGACACATGAGGATTATGGGAACTACAATTTAAGATGAGATTTGGGTGGGGACATAGCCAAATCATACCATTCCACCCCTGGTCCCTCTTGAATCTTGTGTTCTCACATTTCAAAACCAATCATGCCTTCTCAACAGTCCCCCAAAGTCTTAACTCATTTGAGCATTAGCTCAAAAGTCCACCATCCAAAGTCTCATCTGAGACAAGGCAAGTCCCTTCCACTTATGCACCTGTAAAACCAAAAGCAAACAAAAGCAAGTTAGTTTTTTCACAATGGGAGTAAAAAAAAAGATACAATGGGGGTACAGGCGTTGGATAAATACACCCAATCCAAATGGAAAAAATGGCCAACATGATGTGGCTACAGGCTCCATGAAAGTCTGAAATCCAACAGGGCAGTCAAATCTTAATGCTCCAAAATGATCTCCTTTGACTCCATATCTTACATCCAGGTCAAACTGATGCAAGACATAGACTCCCACAGTCTTGGGCAGATCCAGCCCTGTGGCTTTGCAGGGTACAGCCCCAGTCCTGGCTGCTTTCATGGACTGGTATTGAGTATCTACCATTCTGGGTTCTGGAGGACAGTTGCCTTCTTTTCACAGCTCCACTTGGCAGTGCCCCAATGGGGACTCTGTGTGGGGGCTCTGACCCCACATTTCCCTTCTGCATGGCCTTAGCAGAGGTTCTCCATGAGGGCTCTGCCTCTTCAGCAAATTTCTGCCTGGACATCCTGGAGGTGCTCTCTGTTTTTCATACATCCTCTGAAATCTAGGTGGAGGCTCCCAAACCTCAATTCTTGATTTCTGTACACCTGCAAGCCCAACACCACATGGAAGCTGCCAAGGCTTGGAGCTTGTGCTTTCTGAAGCCATGGTCCATGCTGTACCTTGGCCCATTTTAGCCATGGCTGGAGTGGCTGAGAGGCAGGGCACCAAGTCCCTAGGCTGCAGCAGCAGGGGAGACCCTGAACCTGGCTCAGGAGACCATTTTTTCCCTCGTAGGCCTCTGGGCCTGTGATGGGAGGGGCTGCCTCAAAGTCTCAGATATGCCTTGGGGACATTTTCCCTCTTGTTTTGGTGGTTAAGTTTTGTTCCTTGTTACTTATGCAAATTCTGCAGCTGGCTTGAATTTCTCCCCAGAAAATGGGTTTGTCTTTTCTACTGTATCATGAGGCTCCAAATTCTTCAAACTTATATGCTGTTTCCTCTTGAACACTTTAGAAATTTCTTCCACCAGATTCCCTAAATGATCTCTCTCAAGTTTAAAGTTTCATATATCTCTAGGGCAGGGGCAAAATGCTGCTAGTCTCTTTGCATAGCAAGAGTGACCTTTACTCTATAATCATATGGAATAATCCATATGATTATTAACATTTTTCTCAAAGCCATTCTAGAGTTTGGAACTCTAGAAAATTCCAAACTTTCCCACATCTTCCTGTCTCTGAGCTCTCTAAGTCTTTAGGAAGTTCCAAACCGTCCCACTTGTTCCTGCCTTCTTCTGAATCCTCCAAACTGTTCCAATCTCTGCCTGTTATCTAGTTCCACAGTTGCTTCCATATTTTTGAGTATCTTTACAGAAGCAACCCACTACTCCCAGTACCAATTTACTGTATTAGTCCATTTTCACAATGCTATGAAGAAATACCCAATATTGGGTAATTTATAAAGAAAAGAGGTTTAATAGACTCATAGTTCCACATGACTGGGGAAGCCTCACAATCATGGTGGAAGGTGAAGGAGGAGCAGAGGCATGTCTTACATGTTGGCAGGCAAGAGAATGTGTGCAGGGGAACTACCCTTTATAAAACCATCAGATCTCAAAGACTTATTCACTGTCATGAGAACAGCATGGGAAAACCTGCCTCCATGATTCAATTACCTCCCACCAGGTCCCTCCAGTGATACATGGGGATTATAGGAGCTAAAACTCAAGATGAGATTTGGGTGGGGATACAGCCTAACCATATGAGGTACTGAATATCTTTGTTAATGTTCTGTCTTGATGATCTGTCTAATACTGTTAGTGGAATGTCAAAGTCCCTCATTATTATTGTGTAGGAGTTGATGTCTCTTTGTAGGTCACCAAGAACTTGCTTATGAACCTGGGTGCTTCTGTGTTGGGTGCATGCATATTTAGGATAGTTAACTCTTGTTGTTGAATTTAACCCTTTACCATTATGTAATGCCCTTCTGGGTGTCATTACATGTGAGACAGGTTTCTTGAAGACAGCATACCATTGAGTCTTGCTTTTTTATCCAGTTTGCTACTTTGTGCCTTTTAAGTGGGACATTTAGGCCATTTACATTCAAGGTTAGTATTGATACGTGTGGATTTGATCCTGTCATGTGTTGTCAGCTGGTTATTATGTTATCTTGTTTGTGTTTTTGCTTTATAGTGTCACTGGTCTGTGTATTTAAGTGTGTTTTCATATTAGCTGGTAACAGTCTTTTCTTTCTATATTTAGTGCTCCTTTCAAGATCTCTTGTAAGGTAGGTCTGGTGGTAAAAACTTCTTCCACATTTGCTTATCTTAAATGGATCTTATTTCTCTTTTGCTTAGGAAGCTTCATTTAGCTGGTGATATGGTTTGGCTGTGTCCCCACTCAAATCTCATCTTGAATTTTAGCTCCAACGACTCCTACATGTTGTGGGAGGGACTTGGTGGGTGGTAATTGAATCATGGGGCAGGTCTTTCCTGTGCTGTTCTCATGATAGTGAATAAGTCTCATGAAATCTGATGGTTTTATAAAGGGAAGTTTCCCTGCACAAGTTCTCTTCTTTTGCTTGCCACCATGTGAGACATGCCTTTCACCTTATGCCACGATTGTGAGGCCTCCCCAGCCACATGGAACTGTCAGTCCACTAAACCTGTTCTTCCTTATAAATTATCCAGTCTTGGGTAAGTCTTTATCAGCAGTGTGAAAATGGACTAATACAGCTGGATATGAAATTCTTGGTTGAAGATTTTTTCTTTAAGAATATTGAATATAGACCCTGAATCTCTTCTGGCTTGTAGGGCTTCAGCTGAGAGGTCCCACTCTTAGCCTGATGGGGTTCCCTTTGTAGGTGACCTCACCTTTCTCTTTAGCTGCCTTTAACATTCTTTCTTTCATTTTGACCTTGGAAAATCTGATGGTTAGTGTCTTGGGGATCATCTTCTTGGGCAGAATCTTGCAGGAGTCTCTGTATTTCCTGAATTTGACTGTTGGCCTCTCTAGCAAGATTGGGGAAGTTTTCATGAACAATATTCTGAAATATGTTTTCCAGATTGTTTGCTTTCTTGCCCACCCTTTCAGGGATGCCAGTGATTTGTAGATTTGGCCTATTTACCTAATCCCATACTTCTTGGAGATTTTGCTCATTTCTTCTTATTCTTTTTATTTGATTTTTGTCTGATAGTCTTATTTCAGAGAGCTAGTCTTAAAGTTCTGAATTTTATTTCTCAGCTTGGTTTATTCTGTTGATAATACTTGTGACTGCATTGTGAAATTATTGTATTGTGTTATTCAGCTCTGTCAGACACATTAGTGCTTTTTAAATTTTTTTTAATATATTGGCTATTTAATATATTGGCTATTTTGTCCTTTAGCTCCTGTATGGCTTTCCTGTGATTCTCAGTTTCCTTGGATTAGGTTTTTACCATCCTCCTGAATCTCAATGATTTTTGTTCCTATCCATATTCTGAATTGTATTTCTGTCATTTCAGCCAGCTCAGTCCAGTTAAGAACCCTTACTGAAGAATTTGTGCAGTTGTTTGGAAGACATAGAGCACTCTGGCCATTTGAGTTACCAAAGTTCTTGCATTGGATTTTTCTTATCTCTGCATTTGGGTGTTCCTTTAACTGCAGTGTAGATTTAGTACAGTCAGTAGAGTTATTTTCTGGATATTTTCACAGGGCCGTGGTTTTGGGCAGAGTCTTTATTTGAAGCTGACTTCTTGTCTTTGGTTTTGGGGGGTATGTTAGTGAGGTAATTTTGGTATTGAAGCTTTGAAGGGTGATTCAGTAGGTGGCACTTAGACATATTTGTTGGTTGGTAGACTGTTGCTCAGTCATGTGCTTTCTCTATGTTTTCTCACAGTTGCAGCTGTGTTTCCTCTCAATGCTCTGAAAGCATGTGTTCCTCTCCACCTTGACTGCTAGCTGTAGATTCTGGCTTGGCATTCCTGGGCTGCCCACTGCAGTTTTGGGGTGATCTCAGTATTTATGTTCCTATCTCAACTTGGAGAGAGTAGAGGAAGGGACCTTAGTAGTGGTTGTGGCCAAGGGTCTTTTGCTTGTCTCCTAGGGGCTCCACCCCAGAGAGATGCAGGTCAGCAATAACTAAGTGCAATCAGGCCAGGATGGAGGGTCTGTGCTGTGGGTGCAAGTTGGGGGTTCCTTATTTGGTGACAAGCAGTGGGGGTGGATGGGATCCATGGAAGATGGACTGACCTCCTCTGCTTGGGTCTGCTGCAGTTTGTTGAAGGTGTGGATAAGGCATTTAGGGTCTTTGCTCCTTCATTAGTCTGAGGGTAGCAAGGCCAGTTCCACTGCAGAGGTAGTGGCAGAGAGGCTTTCAGTTGCCCCTGGGGGCTCTGTTCAGGGAGTTGCTGAGCTTCTTACTGGCTTTATACTCTCAGTGAGGGGTGGCTGGAGGTCTAGGCCTGGAGAACCTACCCAGTGAAGAGATATGGGAATGGGCACCCATGTTAACAGTCTGGTCATTTTTCCTTAGGGCTGCTGCAGTACGCTGGGAGCCCACTCCAGTCCATAGTCACCTCAGATTTTCTAGTACCTGGAGGTACCAACAGTGAAGGCTGAAAAACAGCAAAGATGGTGGCTTGTTCCTCTCTCTAGGAGCTCTGTTCTATTGAGATTTGACTCTTTTGCCAGCCCCACTGCACCTGTAGGAGGTGGCTGCAGACTCCAGTTGGGAGGCCTCACCCAGTGAGGAGAAATGTGATTGGGGATCTGCTTAATAAAACAGACTGGCCATGCCTTTAGTAGAGCAGCTGTGCTGTTTTGGGGATCCATTTCAGCCTCTGGTCACTTCAAGACTCTTCAAAGCCTGAACGGTGGAATGGCTAAGTCATCCAAACAACAAAAATGGTGGGCCACCCCTCTCTTTGGGAGCTCCATCTTAGAGAGGTTTCACATCTCTGTCAGCCAGAAAAAAGTGGTGGGGGTGGCTGGAGACCCTAGTTGGGAGGTCTCACCCAGTTAGGAGGAATGGGATTGAGGACCCACTTAAAAAAGCAACCTGACCACGTTTTTGTAGAACAGCTGTGCTGTGCTCAGGTACTGCTTCCACCCCGGTCGGCTTGGACTCTCCAAGGCCCAAAGGCTGGAACGGCTATGTCACTCAAACAGCAAAGATGGAGGCCCACCCCTTTCCATGGGAGCTTCCTCTCAGGTAGGTACAATGCTGCTACAGGTGGCTGGCTGAAATTCCAAGCCAGTGCCTCTTCTCCTGTGAGGTACCTTGGAAGTAGGGTCTACAGACTGTTGCTGATCAGCACCCTGGATTCAGCCCATTTCCTAGAGTTGTGTACGGGGTCTAAACTCCTGTTTTGCCAGAATGGCGGTTACTTTTGCTGAGAAGCCTGAAAAACCCAGGTATCTAAGGCTCTTGGGTCTCCATGTGTACCTGCGTGGCTCCATGTAGCTCTGTGTGTTAGACTGAAGGCCCTGGTGGAGTGAGTTCATGAGGGGAGCTCCTGACCTGAGGGTTGCAAAGATCTATAAGAGAAGCATGGTTTTTTGGGGTTGCTCACCCATATCGATTGCATCCCTGGTTGGGGCTGAGGAAAGTTTCCCTGGCTCTGTGTCACTCCCTGGTGGGCCGTCATCCTGCCTTGCTTTTCACCATTCTCGTGGGTTGAGTTGTTTCATTGATTAGTTCTAATGCATGTACCTGGATGTGTCAATTAAAGGTGCCATATTTACATTCATTCCCTTTCATTCCTCTGTGTGAGAATCATGCACACTAGCTGCTTCTAATCAGCCATCTTGGCTACTCCCTCAATATTAATTTTATTTTTTAAAATTTGTACAAATTTATGGGGTACATTTGAAGTTCTATTACATCTATATAAGGCATAGTGATTAAGTCAGGGTATTTAGCGTGTCCATCACCTGAGTACAATACCTATTTGTGAAGTATAATCACCCTACTCTGCTATCAAACATTGAGTTTATTCCTTCTGCCTTACTATATATCTGCATCTTTTAATCCATGTCTTTTCATCCTTCCCCTTCCTCTCAGTTCACCCTTCCCACTCTCTGTTACCTATCTTTTTACTTTCTACCTCTGTGTGATCAATTTTTTTAGTTCCCAAATAAAAGTGAGAACATGCATTTTTTTTTTTTTTTTTTTTTTTTTTGAGACAGAATCTCACTCTGTCACCCAGGCTGGAGTACAGGGGTGGCATCTTCGCTCACTACAACCTCTGCCTCCTTGGTTCAAGTGATTTTCCTGCCTCAGCCACTCAAGTAGCTGAGACTACAGGTGTTTGCCACCATGCCCAGCTAATATATGTGTGTGTGTGTGTGTGTGTGTGTGTGTGTGTGTGTGTGTGTGTGTGTGTATTTGAGACAGAGTCTTACTTTGTTGCATAGGCTGGAGTACTGTGGTGTGATCTTGGTTCACTGCAACCTCCCCATCCTGGGTTCAAGCAATTCTCCTGCCTCAGCTTCTTGAGTAGCTGGGATTACAGGCATGCACTACCATGCCCACCTAATTTTTGTATTTTAAGTAGAGATGGGGTTTCACTATGTTGGCCAGGCAGGTCTTGAACTCCTGACCTCAGGTGACCTGCCTGCCTTGGCCTATCAAAGTGTTAGGATTATAGGCGTGAGCCACTGTTCCTGGCCTAATATTTGTATTTTCATTAGAGACAGGGTTTCACCATGTTGGCCAGGCTGGTCTCAAATTCCTGACCTCAAGTCATCTGCCTGCCTTGGCTTCCCAAAGTGCTGGGATTACAGGTATGACCCACCATGCCCTGTCCAATATATGTCTTTTTGTCTCTGGCTTGTATCTCTTAAGATAATGATAATGACCTCTAGTTTCATCTGTATTTCTGTAAATGACATGATTTCATTCTACTTTTTTAGGTGAATAGTATTTCGTTGTGTATATATATATAATATTTTCTTTATCTATTTATCCATTGATGAACATTTAGATTGATTCCATGTCTTTGCTACTGTGAATAAAGCTGCAATAAACATCTGAGTGTGGTTACCTCTTTGATATATTCACTTCTTTCCCTTTAGGTAGGTACCCAGTAGTGGGATTACTAGATCAAGTGGTAATTCTATTTTTTGATTTTTGAGGAATCTCCATATTGTTTTCTATAGTGTTTGTACTAGTTCAAACACCCACCAATAGTGTATGAGTTCCCTTTTCTTCACATCCTCACCAACATCTGTTATTTTTTGCCTTTTTAAAAATAGCCATACTTACTGGGGTAAAATTATATCTCATTGTGGTTTTGATTTGCATTTCTCTGATGATTAATGATGTCAAACATTTTGTGGTATAACCGTTGGCCTTCTGTATGTCTTCTTATGAGAAGTATCTATTCATATCCTTTGCCCACTTTTTAATGGGATTATTTTTCGTCCCTTTGAGTTGTTTGAGTTCATTGTATATTCTAAATGTTAGTCTTCTGTCAGATTAAGTGTTTACAAAAATTTTGTCTCGTACAACAGGTTATCGCTTCACTCTGTTAATTATTTATTTTGCTGTAAAGAAGCTTTTTGGTTTAATTCCCACTTGTCTCTCTTTGTTTAAGTTGCTTGTGCTTTTGAGGTCTTAGTCATAAGTAATTTGCCTAAATCAATATGTAGGAGAATTTTCCCTAGATTTTTTTTTTTTTTTTGACAGAGTCTTGCTGTGTCGCCCAGACTGGAGTCAGTGGTGCAATCTTGGCAACCTCCGCCTCCTGGGTTCAGGAGATTCTCCTGCCTCAGCCACCTGAGTAGCTGGGACTACAGGCATGCACCACCACGCCTGGCTAATTTTTGTATTTTTGTATTTTTAGTAGAAACAGGGTTTCACCATATTGGATGGGCTGGTTTTGAACTCCTGACCTTGTGATCTGCCCCACCTCAGCCTCCCAAAGTGCTGGGATTACAGGCATGCACCACCGTGCCTGGCCGATTCCCCAGATTTTTTTCTAATATTTTTGTGGTTTCAGGACTTATAGTTAAGACTTTAATACATTTTGAGTCAATGTTTGTATATAGTGAGAAAATAAGGGTCTAGTTTCATTACCCTGTATTTGGCTGTCCAGTTTTCCCAGCAATATTTATTGAAGGGTATGTTTTTTCACCAATGTAAGTTCTTGTTGGCTTTATTAAAGATCAGTTGACTGTAAATTTGTGGCTCCATTTCTGGGTTCTCTATTCTGTTCAGCTAGTCTATATGTCTATTTTCATACTAGTATCATGCTGTTTTGGTTATTATAGCCTTGTAATATATTTTGAAGGTGGATAATGTTAAGCCTCTCTAGCTTTGTTCTTTTTGCTGAAGATTGCTTTGGCTATTCAGGTTCTTTTTTTGGTTCCGCATGAATTTTAGGATTGTTTTTCTAATTCTGTGAAAAATATCATTGGTATTTCAATAGAAATTGCATTGGGTCTGTAGATGGCTTTGGGCAATATAGTCATTTTAAGAAAATTAATTCATCCAATCCATTAGCATGGAATATTTTTCAATTTCTTTGTGTCATCTTCAGTTTCCTTCATCAGTGTTTTATAGAATCTTTGTAGAGATGTTTAACTTTCTTTGTTAAATATATTCCAAGATATTATATTTCTTGGTAGCTGTTAGAAATAGGATTTTCTTCTTATTTTCTTTCTCAGCAAGATCATTATTGGTGTATAAAAATGCTACTGATTTTTGCACATTGATTTTGTATCCTGAAACTATGGAATTCATTTATCAAATCTAAAAGAATTTTGGTGAAGTCTTCACGTTTCTCTAGGCATAAGATCATTTCATCAGCAAAGAGGACAATTTGACTTTCTCTTTTCCAATGTAAATGCCTTTTATTTCTTTGTCTTACCTGATTTCTCTGGCTAGAACTTCTGGTACTATGGTGAATAGGAGTAGTGAAAGTGGGCATCCTTGTCTTTTTCTAGTTTTTAGAGGACAAGCTTTCAACTTTTCCTTATTCAGTATGATGTTAATTGTGGGTTTGTCATATATGACCTTTATTATGTTCAGACATGTTTTTTCTACGCCTAGTTGGTTGAGACTTTGTATCATGAAGGGATGTGAAATTTTACCAAATGCTTTTTCTGCATCTATTAAGATGATCATATGGCTTTTGTCCTTCATTCTGTTGATCTAATGTATTATATTTACAATTTGCATGTATTGAAACATTCTTGCATCCCTTGGATAAGTACCACTTGATCACTTGATTGTATTGTACTATCTTTTTGACGTGCTGTTGGATTCAGTTTAGTAGGAGGATTTTTGTGCCTATGTTCATCAGAGGTATTGACCTGTAGTTTTCTTTTTTGTTGTTGTTGTTTCCTTACTTGGTTTTGGTATCAAGGTGATGCTGGGCTCATAGAATAAGTTAGGGAGAACTCTCTCCTTTTCAATTTTTTGGAATAGTTTCAGGAAAATTGATAATAGTTCTTCTTTGTACATTTGGCAGAAGTTAGCTGTCAATCCATCTGGTCTTAGGCTTTTCTTTGTTGGGAGACTTTATGTTACTGATTCAATCTCAGTTATTGGTCTGTTCAAGCTTTTCATTTCTTCCTGTTTTAATCCTAGTAGGATGTATGTTTTCAGAAACTTATCTATTTCCTTAAGGCTTTACATTTTGTCAGCATGTAGTTGCTCATGGTAGTCTCTGAAGATCTTTTGTATTTCTGTGATATCAGTTGTAATATCTCCTTTTTCCTTTCTGATTTTGTTTATTTGGTCTTCTTTCTTCCTGGTTAGTCTAGTTAGTAGTTACCAATTATTTTTATATTTTCAAAAGAGCATTTTTTCATATAATTGATCCTTTGTATTGTTTTTTGGTCTCAATTTCATTTAGTTCTGCTATAGCCCTTGTTCTTCATTTTCTCCTGCTAATGTTGGGTTTGGTTTATTCTTGCTTTTCTGGGTCTTTGAGGTGCATTGTTGGATTGCTAATTTGGAATTTTTAAACTCTTTTGATATAAGCATTTATTGCTATAAACTTCCCCCTTAGCACTACTTTTGCTGTATCCCACAGGTCTTAGTATGTTGTGTTTCTGTTTTCATTTGTTTCAAGAAATTGTTTGATTTCCATTTTTATTTTTTTATTGAACCAATGATCATTCAGGAGCATGTTGTTTAATTTTTATGTATTTGCATAGTTTCCAAAGTTCCTTTTTCTATTGATTTCTAGTTTTATTCCATTGTGGTCTGAGAAGATACTTGATATGATTTCAAATTTTAAAAAATTTTCTGAGATTTTTTATGTGGCCTATTGTGTGGTACATCCTGCAGAATATTCCATGTGTTGATGGAAAAAAATGTACGTTCTGTAGTTGTTGGATAGAGTGTTCTGTAAATATCTCTTAGGGCCATTTGGTCTAAAGTCCAGTTTAAATTCAATGTTTCTTTGTTGATTTTCTGTCTAGCTGATCTGTTTAATACTGAAGGTGGAATGTTGAGTCCCCCACTATTAGGGTATTGAAGTTTATCTCTTTCTTTAGATCTAGAATATTTGTTTTATGAATTTCAGTGTTCCAGTTTTGGATGTATATATGTTTAGAATTGTTAAATATTCTTGCTGAATTGATCCCTTTATCATTGTATAATAATCTTATTTGTCTTTTTTTAATTGTTCTTGAGATAAAGTCTTTTTATCTGATATAAGTATAGCTACTCCTGCTGACTTTTGTTTTCCTTTTGCATGTAATAACCTTTTCCATTCCTTTACTTTCAGTTTATATGTGTCTTTACTGCTAAGGTGAGTTTCTTGTAAGAAGTACATAGTTGGATCATGCTTTTTTAAAAAAATCAATTCAGCCATTCTGTATCTTCTACGTGGAGAATTTAATTCATTTATGTTCAAGGTTATTATTGATATATGAGGCTGTGTTTCTGTCACATTATAAATTGTTTTCTGATTGTTTTATATATTGTGTATTCCCTTATTTTTCTCTTATTGTTTGTCTTTTAAGCATTTCTTATAATCAATTGCCTCAGCATTTGCTTGTCTGGGAAAGACTTTACTTCTTCATTTATATAATATAATTTTGTTGGTTATAGTATTTTTGGCTTCTTGACTGTGAGACTTTTTTCTTTCAGCACCTTAAAAATATCATCCTGTTCTCTTCTGGTCTTTAAACTTTCTGCTGAGAAACCCACTGTGAATCTAATAGGATTTCCTTCATAGGTGACTAGCCACCTTTCTCTTGCTGTTTTTAGAATTTATTCTTTATCATTGACTTTAGATGGTCTGATAATAATGTGCCATGGAGACCATTTTTCATTGTATCTGCCCATTGATCATTGAGCTTCTTGCCTCTGAGTGTCTAAATCTCTTGCCAGACTTGGGAATTTTTCATTTATTATTTTGTTAAATTGATTTTCTAATCCTTTTGTTTTCTCTTTTCCTTGGGAATACCAATAATTTGTGTATTTGGTCACTTTATGTTGTCTCAAATGTCATGAAGGCTTTGCTTATTCTTTTTTATGTTTTTTTCTTCTTTATTTTTATCTGACTGGGTTATTTTAAAAGACCTGTCTTCAAGTTCTGATATTCTTTCTTCTGCCTAACCTATTCCATTGTTGAAGTTTTCAAATATATTTTGTATTTTCTTCAATTATTTGTTCAGTTCTAGAATTTCTATCTGGGTCTTTTAACAATAATCTATGTCTTTGGTACAGTTCTTATTTATATCCTGAATTGTTTTTCTGATTCTTTGTACTCATCTCAGAATTCTTTTGTATCTCACTGGCTTCTTTAAACTTAGTATTTTGAATTATTCATCTTGAATTTTGGTGATTCTTTTTGATTAAGATCTATTGCTGGAGAATTATGTGTTCTTTCCTTGTCATATTGACTTGTTTTTCATGTTTCCTGTGTCGTTTTGTTGATTTCTGCGCATCTGTGCATCAGTTTTTCCTATTTTTGAATTTACTTGTGGGGAGGACTTTTTCCTGAAGATATATCTGTGGTGTTGGTTGGTTAGAGCACTTTGGCTTTGATTCTGGGTGCACATAATAGTGTAGTCTCTGTATGGATTCTTTGGCTGTAAATGGTGTTAGTACTTTCTGTTATTTCCTCAGAGGATTAGGGTGCACTTATTAGTGCAGACTCTAGTGAAATTGTGCTTGGGACTTGGAAGTCAAGTGGGCCAGAGTTTAGGCCCCTGTGTTGGCAACAGTGGGCTGAGCATGCCTATCTTTGTGCCCCAGGGTGGTGTATGTTGGCACCTGTTTGGGCAGTTATTGTTAAGCTGATTATTAAGTCTGCAGTTGGCTTGCTTGAATGTTGGTAATGGAAATGGTGGGCTAGATGGGTGAGCATGTCCTCAGGTTCCTGGGCAGCTGGTGCGGTATGGGTAATGGCAGTAGCAGTAATGGGATGACCCTCTGGGTCTTGAGTGGTATAGGTTGGTGTTGGTGGTAGCTGCAGATCAATTTTGTTGATCTTTTCAAACAACCAGCTCCTGGATTCATTGATGATTTTTTTTGGAGGGTTTTTTGTGTCTCTATCTCCTTCAGTTCTGCTCTGATCTTAGTTATTTCTTGCCTTCTGCTAGCTTTTGAATGTGTTTGCTCTTGCTTCTCTAGTTCTTTTCATTGTGATGTTAGGGTGTCAATTTTAGATCTTTCCTGCTTTCTCTTGTGGGCATTTAGTGCTATAAATTTCCCTCTACACACTGCTTTAAATGTGTCCCAGAGATTCTGGTATGTTGTATCTTTGTTCTCATTGGTTTCAAAGAACATCTTTATTTCTGCTTTCATTTCGTTATGTACCCAGTAGTCATTCAGGAGCAGGTTGTTCAGTTTCCATGTAGCTGAGCGGTTTTGATTGAGTTTCTTAGTCCTGAGTTCTAGTTTGATTGCACTGTGGTCTGAGAGACAGTTTGTTATAATTTCTGTTCTTTTACATTTGCTGAGGAGTGCTTTACTTCCAATTATATGGTCAATTTTGGAATAAGTGCGATGTGGTGCTGAGCAGAATGTATATTCTGTTGATTTGGGGTGGAGAGTTCTATAGATGTCTATTAGGTCCGCTTGGTGCAGAGATGAGTTCAATTCCTGGATATCCTTGTTAACTTTCTGTCTCGTTGATCTGTCTAATGTTGACAGTGGAGTGTTGAAGTCTCCCATTATTATTGTATGGGAGTCTAAGTCTCTTTGTAAGTCTCTAAGGACTTGCTTTATGAATCTGGGTGCTCCTGTATTGGGTGCATATATATTTAGGATAGTTAGCTCTTCCTGTTGAATTGATCCCTTTACCATTATGTAATAGCCTTCTTTGTCTCTTTTGATCTTTGATGGTTTAAAGTCTGTTTCATCAGAGACTAGGATTGCAACTCCTACTTTTTTTTGTTTTCCATTTGCTTGGTAGATCTTCCTCCATCCCTTGATTTTGAGCCTATGTATGTCTCTGCATGTGAGATGGGTCTCCTGAATACAGCAAACTGATGGGTCTTGACTTCATCCAATTTGCCAGTCTGTGTCTTTTAATTGGACCATTTAGTCCATTTACATTTAAGGTTAATATTGTTATGTGTGAACGTGATCCTGCCATTATGATATTAGCTGGTTATTTTGCTAGTTAGTTGATGCAGTTTCTTCCTAGCATCAGTGGTCTTTACATTTTGGCATGTTTTTGCAATGGCTGGTACCAGTTGTTCCTTTCCATGTTTAGTGCTTCCTTCAGGATTTCTTGTAGGGCAGGCCTGGTGGTGACAAAATCTCTAAGCATTGCTTGTCTGTGAAGGATTTTATTTCTCCTTCACTTATGAAACTTTGTTTGGCTGGATATGAAATTGTGGGTTGAAAATTCTTTTCTTTAAGCATGTTGAATATTGGCACCCACTCTCTGCTGGCTTGTAGAGTTTCTGCCGAGAGATCTACTGTTAGTCTGATGGGCTTCTCTTTGTGGGTAACCTGACCTTTCTCTCTGGCTGCCCTTAACATTTTTTCCTTCATTTCAACTTTGGTGAATCTGACAATTATGTGTCTTGTAGTTGTTCTTCTCGAGGAGTATCTTTGTGGCATTCTCTGTATTTCCTGAATTTGAATGTTGGCCTGCCTTGTTAGGTTGGGGAAGTTCTCCTGGATGATATCCTGAAGAGTGTTTTCCAACTTGGTTCCATTTTCCCCGTCACTTTCAGATACACCAATCAGATGTAGATTTGGTCTTTTCACATAATCCCATATTTCTTGGGGGCTTTGTTCATTTCTTTTTCCTTTTTTTCTCTAGACTTCTCTTCTCACTTCATTTCATTCATTTGATCTTCAATCACTGTTACTCTTTCTTCCAGTTGATTGAGTCAGTTACTGAAGCTTGTGCATTTGTCACGTAGTTCTCATGTCATGGTTTTCATCTCTATCAGTTTGTTTATGGTTTTCTCTGCATTGATTATTCCAGTTATCCATTCTTCCATTCTTTTTTCAAGGTTTTTAGTTTCTTTGCACTGGGTATGTAGTTCCTCCTTTAGCTCTGAGAAGTTTGATTGACTGAAGCCTTCTTCTCTCAACTTGTCAAAGTCATTCTCTGTCCAACTTTGTTCTGTTGCTGGTGATGAGCTGCATTCCTTTGGAGGGGGAGATGCGCTCTGATTTTTTGAATTTCCAGCTTTTCTGCGCTACTTTTTCCCCATCTTTGTGGTTTTATCTGCCTTTGGTCTTTGATGATGGTGATGTACTGATGGGGTTTTGGTGTGGGTGTCCTTTCTGTTTGTTAGTTTTCCTTCTAACAGTCAGGACCCTCAGCTCCACGTCTGTTGGAGTTTGCTTGAAGTCCACTCCGGACACTGTTTTCCTGGGTATCAGCAGCAGAGGCTGCAGAAGATAGAATATTGCTGAACAGCGAGTGTTGCTGTCTGATTCTTGCTCTGGAAGCTTTGTCTCTAAGGTGTACGCAGCCATGTGAGGTGTGAGGTGTCAGTCTGTACCTAGTGGGGGATGTCTCTCAGTTATGCTACTCAGGGGTCAGGGACCCACTTGAGCAGGCAGTCTGTCCGTTCTCAGATCCAACCTCCGTGCTGGGAGAACCACTGCTCTCTTCAAAGCTGTCAGACAGGGACATTTACATCTGCAGAGGTTTCTGCTGCTTTTTGTTTAGCAATGCCCTGTCCCCAGAGGTGGAGTCTACAGAGACAGGCAGTCCTCCTTGATCTGTGATGGGCTCCACCCAATTCCAGCTTCCTGGCAGCTTTGTTTACCTACTTAAACCTCAGCAATGGCAGGTGCCCCTCCCCCAGCCTCACAGCTGCCTTGCAGTTAGATCTCAGACTGCTGTGCTAGCAATGAGGGAGGCTCCGTGGGTGTTGGGTCCTCTGGGCCAGGTGTGAGATATAATCTCCTGGTGTGCCATTTGCTAACACCTTTGGTAAAGTGCAGTATTAGGGTGGGAGTTACCCGATTTTCCAGGTGTTGTGTGTCTCAGTTTCCCTTGGCTAGGAAAAGGAATTCCCTTCCCCCTTGTGCTTCCCAAGTGAGGCGATGCCTCGCCCTGCTTCAGCTCTCACTGGTCGGGCTGCACCCGCTGACCAGCACCAACTGTCCAACACACCCCAGTGAGATGAACCCGGTACCTCAGTTGAAAATGCAGAAATCACCCATCTTCCATGTCACTCACACTGGGAGCTGGAGGCTGGAGTTGTTTATTCGGCCATCTTTGGCACAAGCCCAATGCTGACTTTTTGATAATAGCAGGGCAGTAACCACCCAGGGTGCACAACCAGTATGGTGCTCATCATCTCAATTCAGGCCTGAGGGAAGTACAGGTGTCTTTGTGCATAATGGTCACCTGGTTCTCTGTCCTTGGGAAGTTCCCAAGTCACCACCAACAGTTTTGCCCATGGTTTCAAAAGTAGAGGGGCTTCTCAACACTTTGGGTGTCAGCAGATTGTTGTAGGGGTGCGGAGATCAGAGAAGCAGCCCCACCCACCTACCCTTTCCATGGGACTTCAAGTTCCTCAGAGGTCCATCTCTGTTAGGCTCTTGCTGCTTCCCTTTTTAGGTCCCTAGCTTCTTCCTGCGGGCACTCCAATAGGGCCTAGCTTTCTTCCATCAGTTTTCTCTTCAGATAATTCCTTTCACCTGTAACTTTAATCTTTCTGAGAAGAACTGGCATCCAATGTTGCTAATCAGCCATCTTGGGAGAAAAAAAAAGCAATTTCTTTTTAGTTGTAAAAATTGCTGAATTCATTTTTGAGGCTCATGAAGGTTTTGGAGAGATAATTAACAAGCTTATATTCACATATATTTTATTGCCTTTCTGTTCTTATTGCTATAATTACTAGGATTCATTTTCAAATTTTTATCAATACGTTTTTTGGGGTAAATTTTTTCTGCAAAAAATAACTTTTATAACATTTGAAATTAAAAATTTATGCATATAAATTTTATAAAACAATGAAATATTTGCATCTGGCATATGTCTGCATCAATGTAAATTTTATTTAGGATAATTTGGGTTATACTGATTTTAATCATTCCTATAACGGTCAACACATTTTCAAAGTCCTTTTGCATATATTATGTCATTCCATATATTAAATTCATAACATTTTCAAACAATATCAGTCATGATCACTCTTCATACAGCCATGCAAAGTACACAATACCAGCATTGTCCCTTTCTAAATAGCCCTGACTGGACAGAGGAAGAAGAAACTGAGTCAGAAAGATGACACATAACTAGTCTGGTCACAGAGTAGTATTATGTAAGGCATTTAGTTGTTTTTGAATTACTAAACATTTATTTATTTTGTTTCTTATGTAAATTTGGCAGATTTCTTTATCTACTGGGTATTTCATTGCAAAGAATCTTGCGAATTGCTCTTGGTCGTCTTACATGATAAATTATTTGCACTCAGAGAAATAGTGATTTATGCTTTACTTTACTAATCACATAATGCCTAGGGTATAAAGGCTGTCTGATATGAGTTTTGGTTTTGAGTCCCTGGCACTTTGTTATTCATTTGCAGAGATAGTTCAAAATATTTTAATTATATGGCTATTACTTTTCTAATGTCATATGCAAGTGCAGAATGTTTGCACACACCACACTTTGCCATTAGTCGTGTCTCTTAACATTTTCCTGGCCCATATTCCAATTCTTCAATGTATTGAAAGTTACTGTGTAGCAGCAGGTAAGAGTTGACTTCAATCAGAGCTGGACTTTTTTTTCTAGTACTAAGACAGGAATCTGTTGTTAACAAATGATTATCTAAAAATGTAGCCTAAAAAAGGATCATCATGTGGTTGACTCTAATTTGGGATTAAAAATGACCAGATCAAGTGGTCAGAATACAGTGTATTGAATTTATCTGTATTAGTTCTTTTTGTCCTATAGAGTCATTAGAAAGCTCGAATATAGTAGCAACATCTCTTTTATCTAGACCTCACTCCTTCAGCTACTGAACCTAATGGTAGATATAGCTATGAGCAAGAGAGTCAGCCAAAATCTACAACAACAACAAACCAGAAAACTTTTAAGAAGCAAATACAGATGTCAAGATGTCTCACACTATATTTCACATATTAAAGACAAATGTAATGCCTCATTACCTCATATAATTTCAGTGTCAGATTATCTGGGTTTCTAGCCTGTTAGAATTTGAAATTGGAATAATACATTGACTACTAGACAAAGGAATATTGATAGTATTAAATAGTTATAGCTAAAAACATGAACAGATAAAAATAAATAAGTATCAAGCATAAGAAATACTTTCACTTGCATGGAAACCTTATTCACTATCAGTGCCAGATAAACAGGGGGTCTTTGTATTTTGTAAAATAGCCAGGGTCTGCATATAAGGGTCGAAATTTTCCCTACACACTAAGTGCTTAAAAATCATATTGAAGAGCTCAAATTTGGAGGCTTTATTTTCCGAGTGTTTCTATAAAAGAAAAGAGAGACCATAATAGCTGTTCCCTTTTTAATCATTTGCCCTTTCATTTGTTTTGTTTTATTTTATTTTTCATGAAAATTTTGATGTCTCTTGTCTCCTTGCCCTCTTCTCTTCAGAGAACCATTTAATGTCTGTCAAATGTCATGTTACATGTTATAATAACACCACATGGTTATATATAACACCATAAAATATATGTGTGTGACAGCTAGTCATAACCATGCCAATGATGATGATCAGATTCTATTATACATTTTTAAAAGTTTATATGACATTTACATCATAGGCTACTTCTGTGCTCATCTCTGTGGTGGTAATTTTTAAAATCATCTTTCTTTTTTCTTTTCTTTCAAATTAACCATTGCATGGAAAAAAGATAATACCAAGCAAAAATTATGTTTGATGAACTTAAAAATACATTTTTTCAATCTCAATTTTTTTAATATTAAACATTTGTAGTCACTGCATACATTTTAGGCCATCTAAATTATTTGGAAACATAAGGTAATGATTCTCAAGCATGTTATTTTAGAAAAATTGCAAGAAATAACTTAGAAAGGAAGTACAAATATATTATTGTATGGAGGAGTAAATCAAAACAAGTCTACATATGTTAAACTAGGAAGTATTATTGAACAAAATGAAAAGATATCTATGAAGAAAGAAATAGAAGAAAAAGTTGTTCCTGGAAAAAATGAAAAAGTAGAGGAATTTTTAAAAGCTTTCCATTTTAATGACCTGATAACAGGGGAGAAAGTGGAGTTACGTGTGAGTTGATTTGCTGTAGTCGCATGAGAACCACATTTTGTCTCAGAACTGCTGCAATTGAATCTGTGGAATGACTTTAGGAGGAATCCTAAGTGACTAAATTTCATGCAACAATCATTATTGTGGGCGTTTTCAGGTGATGTCCCTCTGTCTTTCTAGATTCTTATAACAAGTTTTACATTTTTCATGTGTTTCATAAAAAAACTCATAATCAAGATTTTACCCAACTGTAGCAGAAAGCCTTAAACAGAGCTGAAATACCTCAATCATTTTCTTTTGATGTCTCTCAGAAATTAGCCAAATTAAAGCCACTCATAATGTTACACTATACGAACTTAAAATGGAGGAAACAAAGTGCTTAATATTCCAAGCATGACCCAAATACTAAATACAAAGAGATCTGACAGAAAAGACTTTTGCTGAACTCTGTGGAGAGCTATCATTGAGAAGAAAAAACCCAATAAATAAATAAAGTAAAAAGTAAAACCTCAAACTAAACCAACCATAACAAATTCAGTGGTTACCTATCTTATACTTCATGTCATTTTGTTTCATGCTGAAGCAATGGCTAGCTAATTAGGATTTTTAAATAAAACTGTGCAAAACTGTGTGACTCTTTTTTTTGTTTTGTTTTTTGTTTTTTTTACTTTGCATCTTCTTAGTCAGGTATCTGCAAATACTATTTGTGTCAATTGTCTCAGAGAAAAATATAGACTAATTAAAATGCTAATCTTTAGTAAACACATAAGTACTTGCATGAAAATTAAACACTTGGGTTGCTAATTCATGAATACATGCTCAGACATCAGGAACGCTGCAACTAGTGTGGACTTCAGTCTTGGGCTTAACAGCCTCGTCTACGTGTCAAATCCACTTCAGGACTGAGAGTATCTACCATTGAAATCACCCAGTGTGCCTTCTCTCAAGAGTATCTAAGGAGAAAAGAAAAGTGATGTGCACTTTGAGAAGATTATTTAAAGCCTGCAGATTCATTAGGGGAGAACTTAATTGTGATAGAATCTATAATCCTTTCAGTTCATCCCATAAATAATAACAGTCTGAACTCTATTGAATCACATGGCCTCTTTTGCAAAAACCTATAGAAGAGAGTCCTCACAATTGAATAGATGGGATTGAATGGACCTGATAAGTGGGAACTAGAATTTGATGGACAGCCTTTCACCTCTAGGTTATTGGTTTGTATCTGACCCAGGTGATGAAAAGTCGTTGTTCTACAATGGCTGTTTAGTAGTTTTCTGTGTAATGAGCTGTTGGCTTCAGTCCATTCCTCAGTGGACAGGTGTCTGATCGCATTCCCAAATCACCACTCCACTTGTCAGTCACATTTGAGGTCAAGGGCTAAATAGGAACTGAGGCTGAAATACTTTCTCATTCTGATGAGTACAGACCTTCCTTTGTTGGTTGACTTGGTTGAAAAACAAAAACTGCCATAGTCACTGTTCATGCTCTGCCTATATTCTATGTAACAAGATTTTATTGTTTAGGAGTTCTATCGTAATGAAAAATTATTAGGTTCTTGAAAGTACATGTTTTTATTGTTACATATCATGAAAAGAGAGATGCCTAAATACACTCTCAGTCCCAAAGGACATTAAAATTTAAATTTATTAATCTAACTGTAAGAAAAATATGTCATACTGAGAAAGCATTGGCATCTGGTTTTAATTCACTGACACAGAAGAATTGTGATATAGGCTCCAAATTCTCAGTAATAAAACTGGCAGTTAGAAGATAGCCAGCAGCTGAATATTACATGATCTTTCTGGCTGGAAGAACAGCTCTCTTTGAGGTGGGAGGTAGAAGAAGACATGTAGAAAAGACTCTATTTAATGCCTTCTAAGATTTATAAAGTGGATATAAGCTGCTTTAGTTTAAACTTGGTTTAAATACTTTTATTTCTACATTATCCACCATTATAGAAATATGGATTTATATTTATCAGCATTTCTGGAAAAGTTTGTGGCTTGGAGTGATAGGTCAAGGCCCAAAGCCAGAGAACTCAGAAGTTTTAACCCACTGGATGTTTCCGACAAAGATGTGTTTTAAGTAAGAGTTATGCAGCTCTTGTTCACTGGCTTCTACTGTAGCTCTGGTCTTTACTCACTTAAGAAAAATAGTACCAACTTGGGTCATCTTATTTTCTGTCCTGGTGGGGTTTATTGCTAAATACATTTTTAACTTATTAAAAGTGACTGGATTGAATGACAAACTTTAAATCAATCTTAATTATCATGTGTCTCATAGTTCATTTTTAAGCTTGAATCTATGTGATTAAAAATTACCAGCTAGCTCATTACACTGGTGGTTTCTTTTACTCATTGATCTAATAGCAAACATTCTATGGCTATAGTCCTTAGAAACTGGAAAAATGACAAAATACTAGGAACCCTAAGGTTTGACGTGAAACCAAGGGCTGTATTATTTCTTGAGAAATATATTTTTGTACCTATACCCAGGTTTCTTGTCTCACTTTTATATTTATTTCTTTTAGACCCATTGAGAAAATGATGTATTTGTTCAAGTTTTTGAAAAAACAAGTGGTAAAAACACTTGTTATTGGTAAAAACAAGTGGCAGAATTTCCATGGGACTATCTGTAGACAAATTTCAACTGGTGTTTTCTCTATGTCCTCATAATATTTATGTAATTAGTAAACTTGAAAGGTAAAAATTTGACTTGAACCGTGACAATACCTAGATAGTTAATTTTTCTTTCCTTAGAAAATGAGCTTTATTAATGTAAATAGCTACTGAACTTTTTGAACGTTTAGAAATACCATAAATATTTATTGAATGCCAACCAGGTAAGAATAAGTGAGGGCCAAGAGTCTTAGAAAAAACACTTTAATAATTTTGCTGTAAAAGGCAGTCAGGGTTGATATGGTTTGGCTGTGTGTCCCCAACCAAATCTCATCTTGAACTGTAATTCCCATGTGTCAAGGGAGGGAGGTAATTGGATCATGGGGACAGTTTCCCCTATGCTACTCTCATGAGAGTGAATGAGTTCTCACGAGATCTGATGGTTTTATAAATGTTTGACAGTTCCTACTTCACAAGCTTTCTTTCCTGCCAACTTGTGAAGAAGGTGCTTGCTTCCCCTTCTGCCACGATTATAAGTTTCCTGAGGCCTCCTCAGCCCTGTGGAATGGCGAGTCAATTGAACTTCTTTCCTTTATAAATTACCCAGTTTGGGGTATTTCTTTATAGCAGTGTGGAAATGGATTAATGAAAGGTTATTTGTATTATATTCCCCTTCTTCAGTGAGATTGTGAGCAAACAATGAGTACCCCTTTGTATTGGGTGGGAGGTTCTTGAAGCAAGAGGAAGACTATTTTATCTTTAGCAATTCCTACTGGACTTGAGGGCTTGCTTTCTAAACCCTGACACATGGAGAATCATATGTCATGTTATCCATGTTTAACCTATTTATTCATATTGCTCTTGTCAGTATTTAGTCTGATCAGCCAACACTTGCCTGATTTGGAAGGGTTTAATTCTTAGTGTTTTTCTCATACTTGTTAAATGATGCTTACTGGAGTCAACACAGCTTCAGGCCCACAATGCAGGATGCTGACGATTGAGTGTGTTAAGTGAGGCTGCCCAAATTTCTAGTGTCCCGTTAATACTTGTCTTCCTATCTTATATCAGATGCTCTACCGAAAGATGTTAATCTTCAGAACAATAAGCAAGTTGAGTTCATATTCGTCCAGTTTTACTTAAAAATCATGTTGGATACCCATAGTATTAAGTAACTGTGTGTAAGATGAAGGCTTTGGGCAGGTGGTAAAGGCAGCTTGTGCCAGCCCCTTTCCCCCTGCTCAGAGTCAGTGCTGCTTATTAGCAGCAGATGGGTGCTGCAATGGAGGACTTGTGTGGGAGCCTACACCATTATCAAAGGTGTGGCATGCGTGTGTGCTTATGTGCGTGTATGTGTGTATGTGTGCATGGTGTTTTAAACACAACTGTATTCAGTTAATCACACTGGTGGGAAACAAGTCTTGTGGTGGCATTGGTAGGAGGTTTGCAGCAAGTTATTCAGTCTGGCAACTATTGCAAATTAGGGCCTTATTCAGGAAGGGATATCAGTTTAAAAGTAGACAGAACACACTTTACTGTGGTTAATTCAGACTGTGGTTAATTCTTTGAATGGGGTACATTTTCTTAGAAGCAGCCACAAAGATGAATGCATCACGTGAACCTCGGAACCGAACTGCTGAATGAAGATATTGGAGGACTGGAGCTATTCATTTCCATTTACAGAATCCAAATTGCTGAAAAGTCATGGGAAGGCAGGAAAGAGACTTCTTGTTTTTTAAAATGGTCCCTGGCATTTGTCTGCCTGCGTCATCCATGTAGTATCTCATTCTGCTGCCACCCGGAGTCCCATTCACTGGTTTGTTTAACCTCAAAGTGGGAAAGTAACTAACACAAATACATTCATTGTCCATGCTCTAATAGAATTAAGGTTCCCAATACACTGCCTGCATTTGAATGAGGTTTGTTACACACTGGCTTTTATGGTCACACCCTTTTCCCTTGATGGTTCTTAAGAATGGCAGAAGCAGGAGACCAGAAATTTTGTAAGCTCATAAATATGAAGCACACTGTGTTTAAATAATGCCAGGGTGGTGATACAAATGGACCAATGCCAGGAAGCTCAAAGTTAAAGCTAACAATTCATCCTTACATCACCATGAATAAGAAGGGAGGAGAAAGGGGCACTGTGTTGGTTATGGTTGTGCTGCCAGCAGATTGGGATAGCTCTAATGGGCCAATGTGGCACAGAGCTTTGAATTGCACAGTGTTTACCCAGAAGACAGGAAGTAGGTCTATTCTGCTTCAGAAAGGCCAGTTCAATAAATTGGGGAATTACATAATACTGTTTATTTCACACTGTACATTATCAACTTGACTGTAAGCATTTGGAAATAAATCTATATCTAGTATCTTGCCAGTTGGTGGCCAAGACTAGCACGGGACATTTAAAACAGATGCGGTTATTATGGGACTGTGTGGGCAGGACCATGGCAGGTTTTCACTAGTTATTTTTTCTACCCTGCTGTTAAGCTGCTGTTGCCTTCTGTTTCCTCCACCTGCAATAATGAAAAGAACCTGAGCATAGTCTTGGAAATACCATAGCGAAGGTGACCAAGGTACAAGTTGTTTGTCATTCAGAGGTGGACTCACTGCTCAGAAACAAAGTACCACATTTTGATGACTTCTTTTTCTCTTTCTTGGTTTCATTATCCTGGAGTTTGCCATTTGGTTATTTGGTAACTATCTTCAAGATCAGAAGTTTACTCTATCTTTTTCAAAGTGAAGTTGGCCATGTACTTTTGATGATTATAGTGCATTACATTTGTGGTGGTAAAGAAGCAAATATTTATCTTTTTTTTTAACACTAAGATGAGAGGAAGATGAATGTTCTTTAATTAACAGTTATTGAACAGGTAACTTTCTAAAATACAATCAATCACTTTTAAAAATAAACTAATAAATTACATGTCATTTTCTACTTGATATGTAATTGCATTTGATTTGTCTTGTTCTTAATATATGCATTTTATTTTCATAATCTTTGACTCCATATTTTATATAAACTAAATTTCTTATAACTCCACATTGCTATGCTCTGCTTAACCTTATTTTTCTTTCTTCTGCAGTGGTTTTTAGTCCCAACCCAGATTCTTCAATGCCTTAGGTAACCCATGGTTGCAGGCAATGCCCCTTTGGCAGCTACCTTGGTTCTTTTGGGCACTAGATTCTCTTCGGAGCCAATTAAGCCTGAAGAATGCCTGAATCCTTGAATATCTGTACTCAAAAGGCAATACACATAGAGATATCCTGTTGTAAGTGTATTCTTTTTCCCAGCAGGTTTTAAAATATAATGATAATAATGAAGACACGACTACTGTTGCTACCACAACCAGCTAATAGTAGTTTACTCAGTTCTCCCTATGTGTTGGGCACCGTGCTAAGTGCTCTTTGTAAGTTATCTTATTTAACCTTCATAAAAAACTCTGTGGAATAGGTCCTATTACTAATCTCATTGTATCAGTTAGAAATGCTTACAGCTGCAAGTAACTGAGAGCTCAACTTAGAACAGCAGAATAAATTAAACATAGGTGCTTTTTTTTTTTTTAACATAAAAGGAAGTTTTGAGATAGGCAATTATGGATAGTTTTCTGTGTCTCAATGATGTCAGGGCCAGTATATTTGGGATTCTCCATGACTTTCCCTCAAATTGCAAGATTATTGCCACAATTTAAGACTTCTCTTCTGCATTTAAAGCAAGAAGATAAAGAGGTAGAGCTACCTACCTTTGTCTCTTCTAGAGGCAGCAAAGGGTTTCTTAGTGTCTCCTACCAGAGATATATCTCACTAGCCATAATGATTCCATATGAACAGCATTATATCCTCGCTGCAATGTAAGTGGCTCTTTCACCTTCTATTGGTGTAGTCAGACTAAGTATTTGTTACTACTACTTACAGATAAGGAGAGCAGGGCATAGATAGGCTAACTGCCTAATTTTAAGGAGCAGGTATGTGGCAGTGCCAGGGTTTGAACTCAGGCTGTGTGATTCCAGAACCCACATTCTTAATGAGGATGACACATGGTTTTCTCTATTTCTTTAGTTCATTTTTTTCCCCTTATGGAGATGTGGCAACCAGAGGAAATACTTGAATAAAGTAGTTCTCATATAATTTGAATCTACAGGACTGTTTCAATATCAGTTTAATTTACACAGCCCTCATTTGCCACCATATTGCTAAAGATGGAAATCTCCAAAGCATATTATCTAACTGTATTTAAACAGGCTATCATCTTGTCACTTACATGTGTTACTGAAGAATCTCACCACTTATGGACAAATACTGTTATTTTAAGAGCTTTAATTCCTCTTATTTTTTACACTGCGAACTGAGCATGCTCAAGTATGCTTTGAAACCTGTAATTAGGATACAAACTGTCTTATTGCCAAGCAATTCTTCCTTCCTCTCACCACAAACTCAGTAATAGTTTTCCATTGCAGATAATTGTCAGAGATATTAGTGTATTTTTTCTTAATTAAAAAAATAGCATTAGAGCTTCCTCTCGTTTTTAAGGTCTCTTGGTTATAAATTTGTTAGTTGTTTTATTTGATTAGCAGATAGCTGTAATTACAGACACTTTGGGGATATCTGCATATCTTTCCAAAATGCAAGGAAGCTAGAAGATACACAGGGGTCTATTTGCTAAAAAATAAAGCAGTAGGGAAGGGCTTGTTCCAATTCTCATTGCCATTCTTTTCCCCGGGAGTTGCTAGTGAATAGAGCAGGTATAATACCCAGCAATGCCACATATATTATACACTAGTTTTATTTGGTTCATAATAAAGGTGGTGCATTCCAATTCCAAAATGGATGAGACTTACATAAAGTCTAAAAAAAAAAAAAAAAAAAACTACAACTTTACACTGCGAAGGTCCTAGAATACATAAACATAAAATATGTAATCTATCTTTGATTTGCACCATAATGCTCCTTTGCTTTGAAATCATGGCTATATTACCAAACTGACAGTTTTAATGGAAAAAGTGGCTTTCAAAAGCTGCTGTTGAAAACACACTGTATAATTCTCCAAGTCGTGAATATTTTACTACCAACATATGCAAGAAGGCAGTGAAAACACACTGGCATTTTTTTCCCTGCGAGCTGGAATGGAAAACATTCACTGGTGTTAAAACTGCATATTCGTAATATATGAAAATTCTTAAATACCTATGAATGTACTCTGTTGTTACTGGCAGGAACACCACCTAATAGAGTCATTTGGAAGACAATAAATGTGTATATTTTCATTTGTAATTTGCTCATTCAGCAAATGTCTATTGGGGCCCATTGTATGTCAGGCACTGTACTAGGCTCAATACAAAGATGAACAGGGAAAATCCCCCACGACTGCTATCAACGAATTCAGTCTAGTAGAGGTGTGTCATGTAGATGGCTCTGGGTGAATGCTGTGGAAGCACTTGGAGAAGACTGGAACTCATGGGCTGGGAAGTCAAGTGCAAAGAGTCTTGAGTTTCTTGCAGCCTGTGGAGGGTATGTTTGGGTCAGAGAACAGTTGATAGCCCTGTTTGGCTGTGTACCAGCTGATAGACCCTGCCCTTTTGTGCCTTTTGTGGTCAAGACAGTGTTAGTTGGGGGACTGAGAGGTAACAATTTTCCCATCAGTGCCAAGTCTGAGCATCAGTGCTGGCTGTTTTTAGAAGTGATGAGAAATGCCAGCTCCCTACACCTGGAGACCTGGGACCCTGGTTCCTTAGGAAGCCCAGGTAGGGTACAACCCATTTTTCTGAAGGGAGCAATTGGCCCTGCTTCCCCCTAGCTCACTAACAGGCCACCTAGGATAAACCTTGATTGGATCTTGGATTAAAGAAAAAAAAAGAAAGCTATAAATAACATTTTTAGGATAATTTGGGATATTTAAATATGAGCTCTATGCTAGATGACATTATTTAATTTTAAATTTATTGGGTGTGGCAATTGTATTGTTGCTAATAGGAGACTGTTGAGGTACTTAGGGGTACCCCAAGATACTTAGGGGTATCATGATACTGGCAACTAATTTTTGAGATGGTTCAGGAAAAAACGTGTGTGTGTGTGTGTGTGTGTGCATGTGTGCACGTACTTGTGTGGAGAGAGAGAGCTTGAACAAGTGTGCCAAACTGATAACAAATTAGTGAATTTAGGTGAAAGAAACGTAATTTTTTTCTTCATATGGCTTTCTCACTGCATCTCTGTGTGTCATCTTCTCTTTTTTAAAGTTTTATATTATTTTAATTGGCACATAATCACTGTACATATTTATGAGGTACAATTTAATGTTTTGCTACATGTATACATAATGATCAAATCAGGGCAATTAACATCAAATATTTATCATTTCTTTGTGGTGAGAACATTCAAAATCATCTCTTCTAGCTATTTTGAAATATGCAACACTTTATGGCTAGCTATAGTCAGCCTACTGTGCAATAGAACATCAGAATTTATTTCTCCACTGACTGACTTTTCCTGCTCCTTTCATCTTGCTTCATCTGCCCAACCTCTGGTCACCACTATTCTACTCCGCTTCTACGAGTAACTTTTTTAGATTTCACATGATTGAGATCACACGGAATTTGTCTTTCTGTGTCTGGCTTACCTCATTTACAAAATGTCTTCCAGGTTCATCTATGTTCTTAAAAATTTCAGGATTTTCTTTTTTCAATTTCTTTTTTTTTCAAGTTCAATTTCAATATTCTTTTGCATAAATATTTCATATTTTCTTTTTCCATTTAATTGTTGTTAGTTTGGTTGATTCAGTATTTTCACTATTATAAATAATGCTTCAATAAACACCAGAATGCAGATAACCTCTTTAATGTACTGATTTCATGTCCTTTGGATATACACCTAGTAGTGGGGTTTCTGGATCATATGGTCGTTTTATTTTTAATTTTTTGAGAAACCTACATATTGTTTTCCATAATGGCTGTACTAATTTACATTTCTACTAAAAGTATGTAAGGGTCTCTTTTTCTCCACGTTTTCACCAACACTTGTTATCTTTTGTCTTTTTGATTACAGTCATTCTAACTGGAGGAAGGTGTATCTCACTGTAGTTTTAATTTGCTTTTCCCTGATGATTAGTGATGTTGAGCATTTCAAAATATATTTGTTGGCCATTTGTATGTTTTCTTTTGGAAATGTCTGTTGAGGTAGTTTGCCCATTGTTTAATCAGATTATTTTTTGTTGTTGTTTTGCTATTGAGTTGTTTGAGTACCTTGTAAATTCTTGACATTAACCTCTTATCAGATGTATAGTTTGCAATTATTCTTTCCAATTTGGTAGGTTGTCTCTACAATCTGTTGATTATTTTCTTTGTTGTGAAGAAACTTTTTAGTATGATGTAATTACATTAGTCTATTTTTGCATTTATTGCCTGTGCTTTTGAGGTTTTATCCATAAAGTCTTTGTCCAGAATGATGTCATGAAACATTCATCCTATGTCTTCTTCTAACAGTTTCATAGTTTTCAGTCTTATATTTAAGTCTGTAATCCATTTTGAATTACAGTACTTTTTTAAAATAAAATTTTATAACTTTGAATCCAGAAAATTCATAAACAATGATAACATATGTGCCCTAATTAGGACAGTTTGCACAGAAATTTAGTGGTTAAGTTTGGCTCACTGTTGAACAGGATAGAATTGTGTAATTAAAATGTGTTTATAAAATTGAAAAACTCTTAGATATCATTGTAACAACTATATTACAATCTCTTAGCTAAATGAGTAGTTATTGAACAAAGTACACAATAAAGATAATTAATATGTTTTTAAATTATTTTTCCAACCTAGGCATATCAGTCAGATTTCTGATATCTGATCTATAAAAATAGATGCAGAAATAGATATGGACTTGGAAAAAATTATACAATTGGGTTTGGACAAAAGTTCATCCCCTACTGTCTCCCCAGCCCCTATTACTACTTTTTATGGGAATACCTTTTGTTTTATTATACAATATATGTCAGTACATCTAGATGTTGATTAGGTTATCAAAACTTTTGAATTTCCATCTCACTCTTACTTCCTGCTGTCTCTTTCAGTGTCCGTTAACTTCTTGACAACATTGCAGGAGGGAGAAGAATTGAGAGTATTATAGACTGAATTTCTCCCACCCTGCCAAAAACCATAGGTTACAACTCTAACCCACAATACCTTTGAATGTGACTGTACGTAGAAATAGGGCCTTTAAAGAGGTAATTAAGGTTAAATGAAGTCATAATATAACAAAAAACAAAAGCTGCAGACCAATATCCCTGATGAACATAGATGCAAAAATCCTCAACAAAATACTAGCAAACTGAATTGAACAGCACATCAAAAAGATACATCATGATCAAGTGGGTTTTATCCCAGGGATGGAGGGATGGTTTAACATACACAAGTCAATAAATGCGATATGCCACATTAATAGAATTAAAAACAAAAACCATATACTCATCTCAATAGACGCAGAAAAAGCATTTGATAAAATCCATCATCCCTTTATGATAAAAACCCTCAACAAAATCGGCATGGAAGGGACCTACCTCAAAGTAATAAAAGCTATATATGACAAACACACAGCCAACATCATACTGAATGGGGAAAGCCTGAAAACATTCCCTCTGAGAACTAGAACAAGACAAAGGTGCCCATTTTTACTACTTCTATCCAACACGGTACTGGAAGTCCTAGACAGAGCAATCAGGCAAGAGAAAGAAATAAAGAACATCCAAATTGAAAAAGGGGAAGTCAAACTGTCGCTGTTCACTGATGATATGATTGTACAGCTAGTAAACCCTAAAGACTCCTTCAAAAGGTTCCTAGATATCATTAACGAATTCAGTAAAATCTCAGGTTACAAAATCAATGTACGCAAATCAGTAGCACTGCTATACACCAACAACAACCAAGCTGAGATCAAATCAAGAACTCAACCCCTGTTACAACAGCTGCAACAACAACAACAATAACACATACACACCCACAAACTAGGAAAATACTTAACAAAGGAGATGAAAGCTCTCTGTAAAGAAAACTATAAAACACTGCTGAAAGAGATCATACATGACAAAAACAAATGGAAACACATCCCACGCTCATGGAAGGGAAGAATCAATATTGTGAAAATAACCATACTGCACAAAGCAATCTACAGATTCAATGCAATTCCCATCAAAGTACCATCATAATTCTTCACAGAACTAGAAAACGTATAAAATTCATATGAAACCAAAGAAGGGCCCACATAGCCAAAGCAAGACTAAGCAAAAAGAACAAATTTGGAGTCTTCACATTACCTGACTTCAAACTATACTACTTGGCTATAGTTACCAAAATAGCATGGTACTGGTATAAAATAGGCACATAGGCCAATTGAACAGAATACAGAATAAAGAAATAAAGTTAAATACTTAAAGACAACTGATCTTCAACAAAGTACACAAAAACATAAATTGGGGAGAGGACTCCTTATTCAATAAATGGTGCTGGGAAAACTGGCAAGCCAGATGTAGAAAATGAAAGTGGATCCCCATCTCTCTACCTTACACAAAAAGCAACTCGAGATGGATCAAAGACTTAAATCTAAGACCTGAAATGATAAAAAAATTCTTTAAGATAACTTCAAAAAATATATAAACAACTCTTCTGGACATTAGCTTAGGCAAAGAATTTCATGACTAAGACCCTAAAAACAAATGCAACAAAAACAAAAATAAGTAAATGGGACATAATTAAACTAAAAATCTTGTTCACAGCAGAAGAAATAGTCAGCAGAGGAAACAGACAACCCATAGAGTGGGAGAAAATCTTCTCAAACTGTGCATCAGACAAAAGACTAGTATCCAGAATCTACAAGGAACTCAAACAATTCAATAAGAAAAAACAAATGATCCCGTCAAAAAGTGGCCAAAGGACATGAATAGACAATTCTCAAAAGAAGATATGTAAACAGCCAACAAACATACGAAAAAATGTGCAATATTACTAATCATCAAGGAAATGCAAATTAAGACCACAAAGAGATATCGCCTTACTCCTGCAAGAATGGCCACGACTACAAAGTCAAAAAATAATAGATGTTGGCATGGATGTGGTGAAAAGGGAACACTTTTACACTGCTGGTGGGAACATATATTAATACACCCATTATGGAAAACAGTATGAAGACTCCTTAAAGAATTAAAAGTGAACTACCATTTGATTCAGCAATCCTACTACTGGGTATCTAGCCAAAGGAAAAAAGTCATTATATGAAAAAGACACATGCACATGCATGTTTGTAGCAGCATAATTTGCAAATGTAAAGATATGGAACCAACCTTAATGCCCCTTGAGAAATAAAGAAAATGATAAAGAAAATGTGGTATAAATATACTGTGCAACACCACTCAGCCTTCATAAAAAGGAACCAAATAATGACTTTTGCAGCAACCTGGATGGAGCTGGAGACCATTACTTCAAGTGAAGTAACTCAGGAATGGAAAATCAAATATCGTTTTTCTCTCTTATAAGTGGGAGCTAAGCTGTGAGGATGCAAAGGCATAAGAATGATATAATAAACTTTGGGGACTTGAGGAGAAGGTTGGGAGGGGGATGAGGAATAAAAGACCGCTTATTGGGTACAGTGTACACTGCCTTGGTGATGGGTGCACTAAAATCTCAGGAATCACCATTAAAGAACTTGTCCATGTATCCAAAAACCACCTGTACCCCAAAAACTATTGAAAAAAAATGAGGTCATAAGGGTGGAGATCCAATCTAATATGAATAGTGTCTTTATAAGAAGAATAAAAGACACCAAGTATGTGCACACACAGAGAAAAGGCCGTGTGAGGACAGAGCAGGAAGGTGGCCATCAGCAAGGCCAAGAGACGAGGTATCAGGAGAAACTAAGCCAGCCGACACCTTGAACTTGGGCTTTCAACCTCCAGAACTGTGAGAAAATAAATTTCTATTGTTTAAACTAACCAGTCTGTGATATTTTGTTATGGCAGTCCAAGCAGACTAATACAATGAGAAACGATTGAAATGAATTAGCATTGACAAGTAAAGGACGGCTGGGTGTTCCCCAATATTTGTTCTCCTTTTCCTTTCCTTTCTAAGTGGTAGAACACTGATCATTAACTAGTTACATGGTGTGCTGGAATAAAGATATATTTTCCAGCCTCCCTTGTGGCTGAGTATAGACGTATTATTAGGTTCTGGCTAATGGAATATACACAGATTTGTATATATCTTTCAAAAAATGCTCTTAAAGAGAGAGAGACTTGTAACTCCTTACCCTCACCCCCTTTTTTTTCCTTCTTACTGATTGGAATGCAGTCACGATGGCTAGAACTTAAGCAGCCATCTTAGATCATGAGGTAGAAGACACATATTGAGGTATCAAGTGCCTAGGTCTTTGACTGTGGAGTCTTACAAAGAACCTGGACTGTTTATTTACAGATTTTGTTTATTTGAGAGAGGGAGAAAAAAATGTCTCTTTTCTCAGTTAAGTTATATTTTTGGTTTTATGTCATTTATTGCTAACCTCACTTTGAATTATTTTAGCTAACTGCTTCCATGTAATTTTCACCTCTATGTCCTTGATCTACTCTTCTGAATAACATAGTACAGAACAGGTCGAATTATATTTCCATATGACAAACATAATGCTCAAAGACTAATACCCTGTCCTCCTTAGGTCTGTAAACTAAGTTCAGTTGACCCTCCATGACAGTGGATTCAACTAACTTTAGGTTGAAAATATTTGAAAAAAAAAAAACCACACAGTAAAAACAGCAATACAAAATAAAATGATACAAATAAAAACAATACAATACAACAACTATTTACATAGTATTTACATTGTATTAGGTATTATAAACAATCTAGACATGATTGAAAGTATATGGGAGGGTGCGCATAGATTATATGCAAATACTGTGCCACTTTATATAAAGGACTTCAGTATTTGCAGATTTTGTTATTTGTCGGGAGTCCTGGAATTAATCTCCTGCAGATACCAAGGAACAATTGTATAACTGATACCTCAACTGTCCCTCATAAGACACCTTAATCATTCTCCTGAGACCCTGGTTTATTCAGTCATTCTTTATTTCCATAAATTGAGAGTTAGCTGTATGGTATATATTTCATAGAGCTAGAAATGATACATCACAAAATAATTCTAGTTTTGGGTGCAGTGAAAGGAAATATTTGGTAGGGAATGTCCTGAAACTGACTTAGAAATGACTTTTAGAACATATTTTTCCATTTATTCTTATTCTTTAAATCATAGATCTCAGTTGTACTAATAGATAAATCAGTTTGCGTAGTTCTTTACTCAATAATGTTTATCAACATCCGACTATTGGAATTACCAAAGAGTAGAGAGAATCTTCTCTTATTGCCGGGCAGAAATAGGTATGTTAATAGGTAATTTGTTTCTCACAGTTCTGTAGTTGCTCTTCTAGTTAACATGGTGAAAGGTAAGCTGGATGGCCAACTTGAGCAATTTGCTGCAATCTGCAATGTAAAGAACATTTTTCAAAACTGTCTTTTAATAATAGCCTAACAGATGTGAGGTTATATCTCATTGTGGTTTTGATTTGCATTTCTCTGATCATTAGTGATGTTGAACATCTTTTCCTACACCTTTTGACAATTTTTAACATCTTTTTTGGAGAAATGCCTTTTTAAGTCTTTAGCCCATTTTAAAAATCAGGTTATTGTTATTGTTATTGCTACTGAACTATGGGAATTGCTTATATGTTTTGGAAATCAACCATTTATTTGATAGATAATTTGCAAATATTTTCTCCCATTCTGTAGGCCTTTTCCCCACTCTGTTGATTGTTTTCCTTGCTGTGCAAAAGATTTTTAGTTTGATGTAGTCTCACTTGTCTATTTCTGCTTTTGTTGCCTGTGTTTTGGAAGTCATAGCCATGAAATGAAAAACAACACGTGTTGGTGATGATGTGGAAAAATTAGAACCCTTGTTCTAATTTCTGCAAAATGGTGCAGTAACTATGGAAAACAGTGTGGAGATTCCTCACAAAATTAAAATAAACTACCATATGATCCAACAATCCTACTTCTGGGTACTTTTCCAAAAGAACTGAAATCAAGATCTTAAAGAGATATTAGCACTTCTGTGTTTGTTGTAGCACTAGACACAATAGCCAAGATGTGGGAAACACCTAACTATTTATACCCCATTTTATTTATTTATTTATTTTCAGTAAAGAAAATGTGATACAAACAATGGGGGATTGTTCAGACTTTAAAAAAGGAAATGCTGACGTATTTTATGTTATGGATGAACATTGAGAACATATGTTAGGTGAAATAAGCCAGTCACAGAAGGATAAATACTGTATGATTTCACTTACATGAGGTGTCTAAAATAGTCAAATTCACAGGATCAGAGAGCAGAACTGTGATTTCCAGGGGCTTAAGGGAGAGAGAAATGGGAGTCACTAATCAATGAGCATAAAGTCTCAGTTATGCAAGATGAATACATTCTATAGGTCTATTGTATAACATTATCTCTGTAATTAACAACACTATATTGCACAGAAAATTTTCTAAAAGGGTAGATTTCATGTTGTGTTCTTACAACAATAAAATAATTTTTTTTGAAAAGCTATCTTTTCCTTTTGCATGCAAGAGTCTTTATAGGCTTGAACAAAAATGTCTTTGCATTTTTCACATCTTGGGTCTGGATCAGCTAACCAAAAACATTTATCGAGAATTTAAGTTGTATATATAACATATTCCATGGGAGTTAGAAGAAGTAGAAGATATAGAATTTTTGCCCTTAAGAAGTTTGTGTGTTATTATAGACGTTTTGATAATTTTCTGGGAGGATCTATAAGAAACTGAAGGAACTGGATAATTTCAGTGGTAGAATCTAAACTATATTAGGACAGAAATGAGATATGTTTTGCCTGCTGCTTTAACCTACTACCAAGCATAGTGCCTGTCATACTATATGTACTACTGGTTTATTTTATTTTAGTATCACTTGCTTGAATGAAATAGGGCTTTTAAAGTATATTTTCCTGATCCAATGCCAAGTGCAATGAACAATGATAAAACTGCATCTATTTTGATCAGTGTCTATGTAACATCATGCACAGATGGAGATTTAGCATTATTTAGTTGACCTAATGAATCTGGCAATCTAGTCCAAATTTCAATTGATGTATTTGACAGACTGAATAGACATAAATAAATATATATTAAAACTTCACCTGTCTGAATTTGGTGGATACAAAGCCATAGATCTACTCTGAAAGACTTTAGTAGTGTCTACTAGTAGAAGAAATTCCTTATGAGTACGTAGTTTTAAATTTTTTATTTTGAGATAATTTTAGACTTATGGAAGAGTTGTAAAAATAGAGCAAAATTTTTTCTTGTACCTTTCACCCAGCTTCCCCTAATGTCAAAAATCTAACATACCAGAGCACAACTGGCAAATGAAAAAAAAAGAAGAATTAACATTTGCACAGTGCAATTTACTTAGCAAAAGACTGTTTGGACTGTGCTGATTTTTCTTCTGTATTAGTCTGTTTTCACAAAGACATATCCAAGATTGGGCAATTTACAAAAGAAAAACATATTCAAAGAAAAAGGTTTACTAGACTTACAGTTCCATGTGGCTGGGGAGGCCTCACAATAATGGTGGAAAATGAAAGTCACATCTCACACGGCAGCAGACAAGACAAGAGACCTGGTATGAGGAAACTCCCCCTTTTAAAACTATTAGATCTTGTGAGACAAATTCACAGTCATGAGAATAGCATGGGAGAGACCTACCCCCATGATTCCATTACCTCCCAGTCGGTCCCTCCCGTAACACGTCAGAACGGTGGGAGTTACAATTCAAGATGACATTTGGGTGGGGGCACAGCCAAACCATATCATCCACTAATATTCTTTTCCTTCCAGGATCAAATCCAGGATTGCACACTGCATTTATTTGTCATGTCATCTTAGTCTGCTCCAATCTATGACAGTTTCTCAGTCTTTCCTTTACTTTCATGACCTTGAGACTTTTGAAAAGTACTGGTCAGGTATCTTGTAGAACATCATTCACTTTGGGTTTGTCTACTATTTTCTCATGACTATATTTAAGCCATACATTATTAGGAAAAACATCACAAACGTAATGTGTCATTTTCAGTGCCTTATATGGAGGTACAGCACGTAGATATGTTTTATTACTTGTGAAATTAACTTTGGACAGTTGGTTAAGGTGATGTCTGTCAGGTTTCTCCACTGTAAAGTTACTATTTTTCTCTTTGTAATTAATAAACATTTATTTTGGAAAAAGAACTTTGAAATTATCCAAATATTCTGTTTCTCTTGAATGTTTACTCACTAATTTTAGCATTAATCAGTGGATCTTGCCTGCAGCAATTATTGTTCTAATGGCTATTTTCTATTTCCCTCATTTCTTGTACACATATTAATTGGAAAAGAATAAGTGAGTAAGTAGAAAAGCTGTGTTCCTTCTGCTCCATTTATTTATGTTTATATACATAAACATTTTAGGTAAATAAAAATCTGAAATCAAGGATACTTATTTTATTCTTTGGAGTATAAGCTAATATTACTTTTATTTGCTTTGGTGTTCAATTTGTTATGGATTTAACCATTTGGTATACCTTCAGGTTAACTTCTGTAACCTTTCTATATGCCCCTATCATTTCTTTAGTATTTCCTTATCCTTATTTCTAGCACAACAAGAAGCCCAGGCTTGGTTTGTATTTTAACTACCACAGCCTTGGAATCAACCATTTTTCCAAGAAGCCTTGGTTCTTTTTATTAGAGAATAGTACTTAGAAACCAAGATGTGGATGCTGAGTGTGATCATTCCTACTGAGATATTACTACTTGTAATCCCTTGCAGCAGACAGAGCTAGTTTGTGTTTAGTTTGTATATATTTGTGTGTAGTTACCCATGCATACACATATGCATTTTTTATTTTTATATCTCTCTTTCTGTATATGTATGTTTTAAAAGAAAGAAGCCTAAGTTCATACTCATACAATTTAGCACGTTTCATTCTAAAACCTTTTCCCTTTATTTATAACTTCTTTCTTTGACAGTGAGAAACCTAGCTCTTAATACCTACAGTATATTTATTTACTTATTTAACCTCATTATTCATATGAAGTATTTTCCAGATTACTTTTCCATATCCCTGTAATGAAGAAAAGTATGAAGTGGAGTACAGAAATACAATGTTCGTATGTAGTTCCTTTGGTCTTTAACTTACCATATCTAGCCAAAAAACTGTTTTCCAAAGTTACTTACCTCAGCTTCTTTCTTCTCTACCTCCTTTAGTGCAGTTATATATTTAATTATTATACTATTAGATGCATTTGTAAAAATCTACACTAACTTTTCAATTCCTCCTATATATTATTTTTGAAAAAAATTATGTAAGAAAGTTTACTTTGTGGTATATATTTCTATGGGTTTTGATAAATGGATAAAGTCATGTGAATAACACCACAGTTCTTTACACAACAGTTCCATCACCCCCACATTGTCTTGTGCTGTCCCCCTTGTACTTAACCCCCAGAAAATCTGTTTTTACTACTAGAAAATTAACTTTTTGGGATCATGCCTGTCTGCACCCATTTTTGGATTTTAAGTTCTTACAGAGCTAAGCTGATGCTCATTAGATCCTTGTTGAATAGTTTATAACCTAACAGTTAGTATATGATTGGCACTGCTGAAAAATCTAAGGGAATGAATAAATGAATGACTCAAAGTGCATATAGATGATGAAGGTGATATTTTGTTTTGAGGTTGAATCACTTAACTATTGCTGTTAACAAACTTTATCAAAACTCAGTGGCTTAAAACAATAAGCATTTATTTAGCTTAGGAGTCTGTTGGTTGATTGGATAGTTTTTCTAGTTTTTTCCTGGCTTCATTGGGTTTGATTGGGCTCATGTGCTGATTGTCAGTCGGTTGGTTAGCTAGAGTCTGGCTGGTCTAGAGTGGCCTCACTCACCTGTCTGGCCAGGCTGGGCTGGGCTTGTTTTATATAGTAGTGGCAGTGTTCCCTGAGAGTAAGTAGAAGTGTTCAAGCCTCTCGGGTACTAGAGAGGTACTAGACAGCATTACTGCTACTGTATTCTAATGGCAGAAGCGAGTCACAAGATGAGCCCAGATTCAAGAAGCAGGGAAATAATCTCTACTTCTGGATGGGAGGAACTTTAATGTCAAATTGCAAAGGGCATGGATACAGCGATCAATCTATCACAAAATCTATGTAAATATATTTGAAGGCCTCACAAAGACTCTTAATGTAAATATTAAAGCCATCCATCCTGTTCCCTGTTGGCCATGATCTTGTGTGTTTATTTTCCTTACTGGCTTCCCCTCACTCCAACACATTAAAAAAAATCTGATTCTGGAAAGCTGATGTGAGACTCAGAGACCAAAAATTGGCTCTTATGAAGGGTTTATCACAATTTTTTACAACAATTTCCACTTGTTAGTCGCACTTCCTTTTCTTTGCCTACCCCATTATTTCTTTCTCTTTTGCTTGTAAATAAGTTCTTCAAATATAAATTATAAATTCATTGAAAAAAGTGAGTAAAAGGATCACTGCACATTTACATATGACAAAAGGAAACTTTTCAGAAAATTGGAATCCTACAACTAAACCACATTCAGAATATAAAGGCTTAATGGTATATTCTCTTCTGTTGGATGCTTACTTCTTTGTTAATAGGCTTAATTAGTTGTACACAGTTAATTGTATAAATTAAATTACATAGCATGATACCATTTCTGGTACTTGAACTGTTTTTCTCATAGTCATTCCATTCCAATAAGAGCTTTTTATATTATTCCCTGCATTCTTTTCCCTTCATGATTCTCACACCACTCGGTGACAGCTTTCATTAGAGTGCAGTCAGTTTTGCTTTAATAGTTATCCTAAGTAGTAAACAATGATGGTGGAGGTATCAGGGCTGACATGTTCCATCAATCTAAGATACTTGAAAAGGAATGGTTAAATTGATGCCCCAAAGTTTGATTTTTGCTTCAACACTTTTTGTTGGTTTAAGCAAACTGCTGGGTACAGATGTCTCTAAGTCCTCAGACAGCCTCTGGAAAATTCAACACATCTTGAATAAAAATGTGTTAGAGAAAAGAAAATGATACCCAGAGTCCAAACAGGTGCATCAGGCAATGCATTTAATGAAGTTGCTCAATTTTGATTTTGCAAAACAAGGTTTCAGTATGAAAAAAAAAAAAAAAAGACAACAGGAAAGATGATAACGACATGATTTGCAACAATTGCAATATATATGTATTACTGTCTTCAGGGAATAATGAATTATTCTAATCAATCCTACATCTATTGTGGAGAAAGAAATCCTCTTTAACTATATTTAATAGTGTTAGTTTAGAGGCAAATGATATTAAAATGACTGAACATTTGGGAATAAAAATAAAAACACCGTACACTTAAAATCTTTTAGTCCTTTGCTAAAAAGGCAATTCTTTCTCATGATAAAACCAGTCAGGAACTATACCTTTAGGAAATGATGGGGGAAAAAGCAATTGAGGCAGCATGATAGTTGACTGTACCAGGGCAGTGATTTTTCAAACTGGACTCTAGGGGTTCCTAGATGTCTCTCAGAGGCTGTCATATGGGACTCAAATTGACGAGGACCCACCTTGCTCTCTCAGATCTCTCCATTCCTCTTCACCATTGCCCATCATCAATCTATGAGGTAGTTCTAATTACATTTGTTTTGTTTGTTAGATTTACTTGAAAAAAGTTCTAAAGAAAAAGTAAACTCCTATCCTAGAGTATCAAAAGATAGAAAGAGAGAAAGTGAGAGAGAGAGAGAGATAGAGGAGAGCGAGAGAGAGAGAGAAAGGCAGGAGAGAGACAGAAAGATGAGAGAGGCAGAGAGAGAGAGAAAGAAAGGGAGCTGAACTCACAGTATACCCTTAATTTAGTATGTCTAATTATTTCAATATTGTAAAGATGTGTAAGCCAGAAACATAGGACAATATCAGGCAAAGGTAAACCAGAACATGACAGCGATGTGCATATGTTTGTAACACCTTTCACTAATATTTCCCACAAATAGAAGTTAAGTAGAATTCAATAGCTCTATTTTAAGGATATTTAGAGAAAGCAGGCATAGTGCACATGAAACTAAATATCTTTCAATCCTGCAAAATATTGGGCAACCAAAAAAATTCTTGAATTTGTCTTTTTTCCACACGGGATCAATTTGGATTATCTTTCTACAATCATTAAGTAATAGTTTCTAGGATGTTGAGTTTTGTAACAATAGATTTTCAAAAATTATAGGAAACAACATCACAAAAGGTAGCTCACTTTACATTTTTGGAAAACATTCAAATCACACACACACAAAAAAATGCAACTACATCTACTGACATCATCATTTCACAAGAGAAAGGATATTTTAACACCAGAAATTTAGGAAGAATAACATTTCAGATAAAATAATGTAGAAGGCCCGGGCAGGGTGACTCATGTCTGTAATCCCAGCACTTTGGGAGGCTGAGGTAGGTGGATCACTTGAGGTCAGGAGTTCCAGACCCAATTGGCCAACATAGCAAAACCCTGTCTCTACTAAAAATACAAAAATTAGCCAGGTGTGGTGGCATGCTCCTGTAATCCCAGCTACTCTGGAGGCTGAGGCACGAGAATCACTTGAACCCAGGAGCTGGAGGTTGCAGTGAGCCGAGATTGCATCACTGCACTCCAGCCTGGGTGTCAGAGCAAGACTTTGTCTCAAATAATAATAGTAGTAATAATAATAATAATAATAATAATAGCAGAGTAGCATGCTATTTGTCTCTCTGTCTCTGTCTGTCTGTGTTTCTTTCTCAAACAGACTGGTTCAAACTGTTTTCTCTCTACATTCCGTTAGTACAGAGGTGATGGAGATCTAAGTTGTTTATAGTCTTTTCTATTGATAAGGAGATAGCGCACTTTCTACAACAATCTGGCAACATAGTTTACTGGGACACAGTACTGAGAAATAACATGGGTCATGGCTGTCTGTATGATGACCCAGACCTGCAGGTAGCACTGATCAGCTTCAATTTGCATTAGAGATGATGCCTAGAAGAGATTGTTAGAATGCATTGTCCATACTCTAGCTGTTTCTAGATTTCTGTGACTTTACCTACACACATATGATTAGGTGATTTCACTAAAAACACAAAGTGACTTTGTCACAGACCATATTTCAGATCTCCTAACATTTTTTAGAGACTCTGTGAGATAGGGGAAGACAATAGTTAACACTGATTGTCTGCCTCATATGTTTCCAGAAGGATAGCAAGATTCTTACATATGTATGCCATTTTATCTTAAAATAATCCTTATGGGTTTTGGTAGTTATTATTACTTCATTTTTACTGATGGGAAACTAAGACTTACATAACTCATAACTTAATAATTTAAGTAACTTGCACAAGAACTCCCGTCTTCTTCCCCCAGAGAGAGAGAGGGACAGAAAGAGAGAGAGAGAGATACTTGTGGAGCCTAGGGAGGCAAGGCAGGGCAGTGGTTAGGTGGGTGGAAACCTTTCTAAATTCTGCTCTTGTTTCTCCTCTCTGCAGGGCAATCACTGCACCACAGCTTCCTCTCATGGCAGGAATCAGCGGTCAAAGTGCTTGTGTGGATCTGGGAGTTCGCCAAATGGTAAGATGACAGTGTTTAAGCCTTGCTGTGGTGCGGAGTGGATGAAGGCAGGTACTGCCTCACAACTATTCTCAAGCATTCACCCTTTCCTCATGAACACCTGGGGTTCAGCCTTTCCCCAAAGGACATTAGGAAACAGAGAAACTGTTATATCCAGGAGTACATGAGCTCACAAATGAAAATTACTAGAGGACTGTGAAATATAACCCAAGAAAGAAAGTCAACTGTGGTGGCTACTGTTAGCTTTCTACAAAATTAATTCTCTTTCTTGCTAAGTTTGACTGCATTTCTAAGCCTCTGCCTCAGGTGTGGTCATGTGATTAAGTTTTCATCAGCGTAATGTAAACAGACATGATTTCTGCTATTTCACTCCTTAAGTCTTACGGCACTGGGCATGCCTTCTCTTAGCCTTCTCTACCCTATCCACTGGTGGGGACCCAGGCTTAGTGGCAACTCATCTTAACTATGCAGATGATTCCAGTGACCACAGGATGGTTGAGCAGCCCAATGGGAGGAACCCGGCATTGTGAATGATCTTACGGGGCGGAGCAACTTGCTGACCACTGCTTTCCCCACATCTGTCATATGAGAGAGCAAAAAATATCTATGTTCTTTAAGCCACTGCATTTTGGGTCTTCCTGTGATAATACTTTGGCCATATCCTAACTTACGTAAAAAGCAATTGTACAATATATGTATTTTGTGTGATCTAAAGCAGAATATTGAAGCATAATTGCCTAGAATTTAGGAGAAACATGACAAAATGTCTTGAGGGGTTTAGGGAAGAAAGTAGCAAACTGAAAGAACAAGAAGAAACTATAAGAAAGTGGAAATGCTTTGGCTTTCTCTGAATGTCACAAGTACCTAATAAGTCATAGGAACCATTCATCTGTCCTTTGTCTTTCTTTCCCAACTCGTGGACATCTTTTGGATGCAGTCATTTGCTTTTCTCTTTTTCCTTTTGGTTTTATGTATTTCACATTCCTTTGCTGTCATTTTTTAAAAAGGGATAAAACATAGATAAGGCAAATGTATTCCACATGTAAAGGGAAGGCTCAAGTTCCTCTTACTGATCTTGGTTTTTGGATCATGAACATTTCTTAGATGTTTGTAATTTCCATAGTGTAATTTGCTTTTACAAAATAGAAAATTTATAAATGTTTGTCAAAAATTAGGAGAAGTCTAAGTAAATTATGGCATCCATGTGTTGCAATATTAATTTTTAATGACAAAAAATTTTGAATTTTTTGAATGACAAAGAATTTTTAATGACAAAAAAATTTACACAATAATTTTAATTTTAGAACCTATACAAAATTGTATATATATTATGTATCTCAAGTATGTATGCTATGTACAGGATGGTACATGTACAGAATAAAGATCAATAGAATATCTGATAAAATATTATGTTAAATCTAAGAGCTGGGATTACTTTTCTTCAATAGTTTATGATTTTTTTTTTATTATACTTTAAGTTCTAGGGTACATGTGCACAACGTGCAGGTTTGTTACGTATGTATACATGTGCCATGTTAGTGTGCTGCACCCATTAATTCGTCATTTACATTAGATGTGTCTCCTAATGCTATCCCTCCCCCCATCCCCTCCCCACAATAGGACCCAGTGTGTGATGCTCCCCTTCCTGTGTCCAAGTGATCTCATTGTTCAATTCCCACCTATGAGTGAGAACATGCAGTGTTTGGTTTTCTGTTCTTGCGATAGTTTGCTGAGAATGATGGTTTCCAGCTGCATCCATGTCCCTACAAAGGACACGAACTCATCCTTTTTTATGGCTGCGTAGTATTCCATGGTGTATATGTGCCACATTTTCTTAATCCAGTCTGTCACTGATGGACGTTTGGGTTGATTCCAAGTCTTTGCTATTGTGAATAGTGCCGCAATAAACATACGTGTGCATTTGTCTTTATAGCAGCATGACTTATTGATTTTTTTTTTCACTCATTGCTCTTTAAAGTCCTTAGATGATTTGACTCTATTAAAAGTTTGTGTCTAAATCCTATATTTTTCTTTGACTTTGTGTAGTATCTGTAACTTTATGATACAGGGAAGGGTTGGCAAACTGCAGTCTGCAAGTCAAATGCTTTTGTAAATAGAATTTCATTGGAACACAGCCACACTCAATTATTTATCTTTTTCATGACTGCTTTCATGCTACAATAACAGAGTGGAGCAGTTGTAACAGAGGCTATATGGCCTCTATAGCCTAAAATATTTACTATCTGACTCTTTACAGAAAAACTTTGCTGGCCACTGGCAAAGAGGAAGAAAGGCTTTGTCACATCTTACACATAATATACATATTTCCCTGCTCCAAAGTATATTCCTAAAGGTCTTCTAAAATAATCTGATCTTTTTCTCACAATGCCATAATGGATTATTTTTAATTTTGACTAATTTGAAAATATTTCAACTTATATTACTTCAGCAAATATTTAGAGAGGTCCCACTGTGAATCTAGACACGATGGTGGGTGGAATAATAGTGAAATAAAACAAAATTAAATATTTCCTAGCCACAAAATTTTCATAGCTTAATTCTGAGACTATTGATGATCTGATTTTATCATTATCCTCCCAAAAAACTGCCACCTAGGTGATTTTCTTTTCAATAATTGAAAGAGTAGATTTAAATACTGGATACAAACTTTTATGCTGATTGATGGAACTTTTGCCTTGAATATGTAGGCTTCTGTGTGCATATTATGATCTGCTGAAAGCTTTCTGAATGCTCTGTGTCACTCCCTCTAAATAACCCTCCTAATGACCTTCAAGGGGTATCTCTTTTCAAGCTGAAAGATTCCACTAGTGGTAACCTAATCGGATATTGATGCTCCAATATGCTCCAGGAAGAGACGAACCAGCCTGCCTTACAGTTGCATTTCTTGTGTTTGGTATTGCGACTTCAAAGCATAGTAGGTGCTTAATTAATAAATGACCAGCAAATAAATCCATAAACGAGTGAATGAAAGGATCTGGATCTGGCTAGCCTTTTTCTTTTAGCATGATATCACAATTTAGATGCAATTAAGGTGCTGATACTGAGCTGACACAGAAGACCTTGCTAAAAGAAGAGTCAAGTCAAAGACAAAGCAACTATTTCACAACTTTTGTCCAAAGTGGACCTATGTATAAAGACTGCTATGGTCAGCTTCATGTAATAATAACAATGATTGTTAATTTGACTAATATTGGTACTTGTATGGTGCTCAGTCTTTCCCAACAAGCCTAATGTGGTTTGAATATTTGTCTTGTCTTGTTGAAACTTAATTGCTCTTGTAACAGTATCAAGAGGTGGGACCTATAAGAGGTTTCTAGGTCACGAGGTCTCTGTCCTAATGAGTGGATTAATGACATTATCACGGGGGGAATTCCTCATAAAAGGAGGAGCTCAGCTGCCTTCTTTCTCTCTCTATCTCCCCTTGGCTCCCCCGCTGTCTCTGGTCTGTCTATCTTCTGCATTGTGAGGATATAGCATTTGTTCACCATGTGATATTGAAAAAAGAAGGCCCTTGCAAGAAATACCATTCTAGACATAGGCCTTGACAAACATTTTATGATGAAGACACCAAAAGCAATTGCAACAAAAACAAAAATTGACAAATAGAACCTAAGTAAACTAAAGATCTTATGCACAGTAAAAGAAATTTTCAACAGAATAAACAGCCTACAGAATGGAAGAAAATATTTGAAAACTATGCATTCCCATCTAGTATCCAGAATCTTTTAGAAACTTAAATAAGTTAACAAGAAAAAAACAAACAACCTCACTTAAAAGTGGGCAAAGGACATAAACACTTTCCTTTCTTTCTTTCTTTTAATTTTTACTATACTTTAAGTTCTAGGGTACGTGTGCGCAATGTGCAGGCTTGTTACATATGTATACATGTGCCATGTTGGTGTGCTGCACCCATTAACTCATCATTTACATTAGGTATATCTCCTAATGCTGTCCCTCCTCCCTCCCCTGACCCCATGACAGGCCCTGGTGTGTGGTGTTCCCTACCCTGTGTCCATGTGTTCTCATTGTTCAGTTCCCACCTATGAGTGAGAACTTGCAGTGTTTGGTTTCCTGTCCTTGTGATAGTTTGCTCAGAATGATGGCTTCCAGCTTCATCCGTGTCCCTACAAAGGACATGAACTCATCCTTTTTTATGGCTGTGTGGTATTCCATGGTGTATATGTGCCACATTTTCTTAATCCAGTCTATCATTGATGGACATCTGGGTTGGTTCCAAGTCTTTGCTATTGTGAATAGTGCTTCAGTAAACATACTTGTGCATGTGTCTTTATAGCAGCATGATTTATAATCCTTTGGGTATATGCCCAGTAATGGGATGGCTGGGTCAAATGGTATTTCCAGTTCTAGATTCTTGAGGAATCGCCACACTGTCTTCCACAATGGTTGAATTAGTTTACAGTCCCACCAACAGTGTAAAAGTGTTCCTATTTCTCCACATCCTCTCCAGCATCTGTTGTTTCCTGACTTTTTAATGATTGCCATTCTAACTGGTTTGAGATGCTATCTCACTGTGGTTTTGATTTGCATTTCTCTGATGGCCAGTGATGATGAGCATTTTTTCATGTGTCTGTTGGCTGCATAAATGTCTTACTTTGAGAAGCAGAACAGACACTTTTCAAAAGACAACATACATGTGGCCGACAAGCAATATAAAAAATGCTCAACATTAATCATTAGAGAAATGCAAATCAAAACCAGTGAGATACCATCTCACACCAGTCAGAATGGCTATTACTAAAAAGTCAAAAAATAACAGATGCTGGTGAGGTTGCAGAGGAAATCGAATGCTGGTATGCTGCTGGTGGAATGTAAATTAGTTCAGCCACTGTGGAAAGCAGTTTAGAGATTTCTCAAAGAACTTAGAACTTCCATTTAAACCAGCAATCCCTTTATTGAGTATATCCCTGAAGGAACATATAAATCATTCTCCCATAAAGACACGCCTATGTTCATCACAGCACTATTCACAACAGCAAAGACCATGGAATCAATCTAGATGCCCATCAACAGTGGGCTGCTTAAAGAAAATGTGCTACATATACACCATGGCATACTACATACACAGCAATGCAAAAGAATGAGATCATGAACTTTGCAGCAGTAGGGATAGAGCCAGAGACCATTGCTCTTAGCAAACTGACTCAGGAATAGACAACCAAATACCACATGTTCTTACTTATAAGTGGGAGCTAAACACTGAATACACATGGACACAAAGAAGGGAACAGTAGACACTGATATCTACTTGAGGGTGGAGGGCCAGAGGAGGGCAAGGATTGAAAAAGTACCTGTCAGGTACCATTCTTATTACCTGGGTGATTAAATAATCTGTACACCAAACCACTGTGACACATAATTTACCCATACCTGCACATGTGCCCCTGAAAATAAAATAAAAGTTTTTCTTCCTTTCTTTCTTTTTCTTTCTTTTTTTTTTTTTTTTTTTTTAAAAGGAAGGCTCTCACAGTTGTGAGAACTTTGATCTTGGACTTGACAGCCTCCAGAACTGTGAGAAAATAAATATCTGTTCATCATAAATTACCTAGTTAGTGACATTCTGTTATAGAAGCACAAAATGAACTAGGACAAAGCCCTTATTGATTATTCAACACATCCATTTGGTAGGGAAACTCTAGCAGGTTAGGATTTTGTGTTGCATTTATAAAAACACACCAAAAATGACACCTCAGCTAGAATAAATTCTATCTGCTATTTATAAAAACCCAGCAAAAATGACACCTCAGCTAGGATAAATTCTATCCCCTAAGTCATGAGCCAGTATGTATTTCCTCCTATGAGTGGATTGGCAATCCGTATTGCTATGGTCAAATGTGTCCTCACCACAATTTATGAGTTGAAATTACATCACTAATATGTTAGTGTTAAAAGATGAGACCTTTGGGAGGTAATAAAGTCATGAGAGCAGAGCTCCCACAAATGGGGGTTATGCTTTTATAAAAGGGGTTGAAGGGAGCCTCCTAGCTCCTTTGGCCCCTTCCACCATGGGAAGACATAAAGTGGGTGCCATCTATAAGGAACAGGCCCCTGTCAGACATTGAATCTGTTGGCATCTTGATCTTGAACTTCCCAGACTCTAGAACTACTTGGTTTAGGGTATTTTGTTATAGTAGCAAGAATGAAGCAAGATACCTGTGATAATCAACATTTCCAGGGACCATAGGAAATCACTGATTCTGTCAAGGAAATGAGACTCTAATTAAATGAATAGGAAGCTTAAGCATTTCTTGCAAAACAGAAACAATACAACATGAATTGAAGATAGTCTAATAATACACGTGCAAGCAACAAAAATCTTTAAGCTAACCATCTTTCTGTGTGTAAGGTCTCTTTATCTACCACATAATAAAGTTAAATAATAAGAAGCTAGACAAAGAAATTTGAAAGGATCAAAAAGATTATTAAATTATCTACTTTTGTTACAATGCAACTCTCCCCAAATGTATTTTGCACTTTAAAATTCAGCTACTGTGGAAATACACCATAAATATAATTTATAAATTAACAAAAATGTCTGTACATTGGAGATCATGTTCAAGTTTATTACTGATAGGTTACTAGATCAATAATTGGAGATCATTACCTCAGTAATCTGAGGAAATAAACCTTTCTTAGGAAGTGCCTCTTTAATCATTAAGATTTCTAATCAAATACCAATTATTATTATGTACTTTTTCATTAGCTTTTATTAATATTTATCATAATGTTGATATGTCAGTGTATTAATATCTTTGTTTTTATTAAATAAAAATTATAATGAGCAAAGATAATTAATGGTGATTATTTTGCATTCCATGATAATGCTTCCTATTTCATCTACCTTAATGGTTTTAATAAAGGACAAATAAAATTTTACTCAAAACATTTTTAATTTTGTTTTTTAATAAATTGTATTATATATTTACATATATATTATATATTGTATATTTAAGTATATAAATATGATATACAATCTATTTACTATATATTTAAATATATACATCATGATGTTATGGAATACATATGGATAGTAAAAGGGCTACTACAGTGATATAAGTTAACATACTTACTTTACAGTTACCTTTTTTTGTGTTTTTGTGGCCAGAACAGCTAAAATCTACTCATTTAGCTTGAATCCTAAATACAGTACAATTTTATTACCTATAGTCCTCATGTGGTACTTTAGATCTCTAGACTTGCTAATCCTACATACCTGTTCCTTCACATCCTCTGATTTGTATCTTGCCATTTCCTCCCCGCAGGTTGACCCTGGTAACTGCTCTTTTTGTTCTCTATCTTGGTATATTTGAATAAAAAAGATAGATTCCACGTATAAGTGATATTATGTAATATTTTTTCTTTCTTTGGCTGGCACATTTTACTTAGCATAATGTGCTCCAAGTTCATCCATACTGTGACAAATGGCAAGATCTTGTTCTTTGTTTATGGTGAATAATATTCCATTGTTTATGTATATATACACCACAGTGTATTTATCCATTCTTCTGTTGACAGACACTTAGGTTGTTTTCATATCTTGGCTGCTGTGAGTAATCTATAATGAACATGGGAATGCAAATATTTTTACACAGTGTTGATTTTATTTCCTTTCTGTATACGCCCAAAAGAGGGATTGCTGGGTCATATGGTAGTTCTATTTTTAATTTCTTTAGAAACCTTCGTACTGTTTTTCATAATGGCTACACCAATCTACATTTCCACCAGCAGTGTGCAAGATTTCCCTTTTTTTCCCCACAAAAATTGAACTCTATTTATTTAACAAACATCTTAAAATATATACCACATGAAATGTGCCCTGATATACCTTATTCAGAGATGCAAATCTGGGGAAGATCTCAGGGACCTTCTAATATCTTGGTTTATTTCCAGTAGAATAAAGTTCAAGCCAGTAATTTCCAGAATAAGCAAAAGATTGTGATTGAAGCAAACCTGATATGTTTTGGATGTTTGTCTCCTCCAAATCTCATGTTGAAATGTGATCCCCAATGTTGGAGATCGGGCCTAGAGGGAGGTGTTTTGGTCATAGGGGCGGATCCCTCATAAATGGCTTGGTGCCCTTCCCATAGTGATGAGTGAGTTCTTGCTCACTCATCACTATGAGAGCTTGAGAGCTCTCATGAGAGCTCGTTGTTTAGATGAATCTGGCACCTCCCCCTCTCTCTCTTGCTCCCTCTCTCACCATGTGACATGCCTGCTCTCCCTTTGCCTTCTGATGTGATTGGGAGCTTCCTGAGACCCCAGCAGAGACTGAGCAGATGCTGGTGCCATGCTTGTATAGTCTGCAGAACCATGGGCAAAATAAACCTCTTTTCTTTATAAATTGCCCAGTCTTGGGTATTCCTTTTTAGCAACTCAAAACAAACTAATGCAAATCCCAACTTGTCTTTTATCAGGATTACACAATAACCACACTGAGTTATAGTCTGTTTACTCTGATTTCAAAGGATATTTGCTTGCTTTGTATTTACAATTCCCACTCTAATCTAGAGCTACTGTTGTGATTTGGTTGGGGTTCCTTAGTCAACCTTAGACTGACTGCATTGTGACCGTTTCTCATGTTGCAGCTTGCCTTGACTATTTCTGGAAGAGTCCAACACATTCAAAGAGAGGGGGTAATTATAAATAAGTGAACAATTGTTTTTTCTAGTAAATAATAAAGACTTTTAGAACTCAAAGAGATCTTAGGAATTAGCTCATTCAAGTCATCCCTAGTAGTGCTCTGATAAGAAATCATCCAGGTTGAGTGTGATTCAAGTTTGTAAACATATGAGAACCTTCTGTAACTAGATGCTTTCATGTCCCATTATTCCATTTTTGCATCTACTGATAGGAAACTAATAACTTCATAAGAGAACCTGTTTCATTACCTGACGGCTCTAATTGTTAAAAATTTATTTTGTATGTTGTGTATTAATATATACCTTCCTGAAAATTTCAATCATTGATTCTAGTTCTACTGAATTAAATTCTTCTAACAAATGTCTCTTTTGAATCTTGTACTCCCTAGGACAATTTGAAAACAGGTATGAATTGCATATTTTGAGTCACACGTTTTCATTGCTTTGGTGTATTGAAAGAACGTCTCTTAAAGCACAAAGCTCAAAGATTTTAAATGAAAAGACATCTCTGATATTCTGAAAACAATAATGCTATTATCAAATGTTCAGCCATTTTAAGCATCAATAAGCAAGTTTAGTAGCATATAAACCAGAAAGTATATCATTTATGTCAAATTCTACTTTATGACTCTCTTTTATGATTATTCTCCTGTGAAATCTAGGATAGATCTTGAATTGTTACTGATTCAAATGCTGTTCTCCTTTTTCTCTTTCAATTTTCAAAAAATATATTGGAAACCAGTGAAACCAAATTTTATATCATCATAGATACAAAGAATGATTAAATCTGATCGCACTTAACTCCAGGGAAGGAAAGAAGGCTATTTAAGTTGGGCAAGTGATTCTGCTTATTCTTCTGGTCAGTGAACATTAGGTGCAAGTTTGCTGTTCTCCCCGTGGGACACAGTAATCCTATATTCTGATAGTGTGAGCATCTAATCTCCCTGACTGGAACTCTAATATCTAAATATAAGCATTTTTTTCCAACAACTTGACTCCTAAATGCAAGCAAACCTAAGCCAGCTGAACTGAGGACATGATCATTGGAGCCAATGCAAGAAGAAAAATTGCCTGTGCTGGACTTACTGAGAGGTGTTACTGAACTCCGTGCGATTTTTTTTTTTTTGGGGTAATTATGACTAGTTTCTTTCTGCTTTGACTTTAAAACTTATTGATGACCAGGTAAGATTTAACCTAAAGGTTAATGTTTTTCTTTTCTTCCTTAACATGGATAGTTAGGGAAGCTTTCCCTAAAATACTTTATTGAAAAAAAAAAAACCAAAAAACAAAAAAACAGAACTTTTAAGAGAGATTCTAGGAAAAGATGTGACAGTCTCTGCTTTAGTTCTTAAGTAATCTCTAGCCAGACCAAGAAATGGAAATGCAAGTATTAGAAGCCCATTCACATCAAAGGAAGAGGGTGTTAACTTTAAGCTTAAATATTTATAAGAGTAAGTGGAAATTTGGCCTTCTCCAAATATACAGAAATATATGGATTGTTGGAAATCTCATTGTGTTCCTCAGGAAGTTACTCTCCACTGGACTGGTGCTGGCTGATAGAGAAGCCAATATGCAATATGCCAAAGTGGTCATTCCTGAGAAGTTAAAACGATGATAAAAGAAACCCCTATGATCATTTAATGTCATTTCCTTTTGGGATTTGTGTGTCTCCTAGAAACTCTGGGTGTTTCTCTGAGTGGGAAATAGAGAGATGCAGTAGTCGCTTTACTTGTTATCGACAATTTTTTGCTTACAGGAATTTGAGACATGTCAGTGACAAGGTGAATATATAGGATGGAGAAGAGAAATGGTGTTATTGAGTGATGAGAACTGGATTGAGTGAATGTTACCATTCAACTTCAGATGTGCTAACCTAGTGATTTTAAATAAAAACACTTTTGGTTCTTATTAATCCTTTATTTACACAATTAGGGCCAGTTTTTAAAGTAAAATGAACTTTCTTTGTTTTAATGATACACATTGATATAATAGAACACTACTGACATTTTCTTATTTATTTTCATTTTTATATAAAAATTCTTAAACAGTGTTTACTATATGCCAAGTAGATTCTAAGCATTTGACGGATACTAATTCATTTAATTTTTATAACAACTTTTTAGAGTAGGTACTATTATTGCATCCATTTCACAGATGGGGAAATGGATATGGAAATGTTAAACAACATGGCTAGTCAGTGGCAAAACCAGGCCTCTTCCCTTCCATTTCATCTCAGGTTGTCATGTAAATCCTATTTGAAACATGCACCCTGATTGAAAAATAGTTGGGGGAGTACTGTTCTGGAGAATAAAAATAAAACTAACCCCCCAAATGCTACCAATTCCATAAAGAAAAAAAAAAAAAAAAACCATCTAAATGCACAGCTGAGCTCACTGGAAGGTAATCACTAGGTCCCTGAAATGAACTTGAGTGTTAACCCCAATAGCTGATGCCATGGTTACTAGAAGTAAGAGTGGGTGATAAATTGGGTGGTAGAAATTGAGTCATGGTAAAATCTAAGGACTTTGTTTCTGATGCTCGAATGAAGATAGCAGATTAGGACTTAAATCTATCCAAAGGGGTGCATTGAAACTCATATCTTCTAATAATATTAGGATGCTCACTACAACTTCAGTGAAAGTACAAATAGAAAAAAAAAAAAAATAGCCATTTTCTTTTGCTCTGGATTCTCGGTAGAATAAAAAAGCTCCTTTTAGAACATTCAACCATGGCCATTCATGCATGTGTGAGGGTTAAATCCCCAAACTAAAAAGCTAACACATAATTAGTGTTACTTTTGCTAATGACAGCTAACAGAAGAAAAATGAACTTTTTTGAGGGACATTCCATGCACTGGTACTCAATTCTCACAGTTAAAAGTCCTGCTGAAGATGAGCTCATAATCCAAATCTAAGTAACTACACTAAAAAATATTTACCAAGAGTGAGAATCAGTGAAACAACAAACTGTAAGATAAAACCTGAGACTTTTAGATATTAGAACACTTGGATAATAGAAAATGCATATGTTTAAAAATAACTAAACATAAAAAAATAGAATAAATAAAGGAGGAAAAAAGGACATGATTAGAAAACATGAAGCATATTTGAAAAATAGTCAAATGGATTTTCTAGAAATTAAAAATGAAGTCACTAAAATTAAAAACTTGTAGAAGTCTTCAGCAGTAGATTATACATAGCTAAAGATAATTAACGTTTTTCCCTAACTCCTAAATAATAGTGAAGCTGGACATATATTTTTTGGTAAGACAAGTTTGAGGAAATTATTATAATGCAGCAAAGAGGGTAATATAGTTGAAAATTATAAAAAAGGCATAGAGGATAAAATGAAATTTAACCTATGCTCGATAGGACTCCCAGAAGGAAAAAATAGAAATAATAGGGGAGAATTTTTCAGTATCACAGTGAGTCCCAAAAAGGGTAAATAAAAATTGTCTTTTATCTAGCTACATCACAGTAAAACTGCAAAACACCAAATACCAAGTGAGAAATCTTAAAAGCTACGGAAGAAAAGGATTATCTATAAAAGAATTCCAGCTAAACAGTAGACTTATCAACAGCAACAGGAAGCCAGAGATAATGGAAAAATCTTCAAAATGGTGAAAGAAATGAACCACCAACCAAAAAATATATGTCCAGCTTCACTATCATTTAGGAGTTAGGGAAAAATGTATTTAAAGTGAGCAAGCAAGCAAACAAACAAAGCATCTACTACAGTAAGAAGAAAATTTAACCTAAAAAAAAGGACTAAGATGTAAGAATGTTGAGTAAATAAATTTTTAAACTGGTCTTTAAATCTAAAAAGTTGTTAACTATAAATAAATATGAAAATATTGAAAAATTTGGGGAAATTAGTTCAAATAAAGTAAATCAATATTTATAGAAGTTACATATAAAGGAGGAAAAAACAGAGTTAACACATTCTAAAGGTCTACACTAATTTGCCTGTTATGTATCTTCTTTGGATAAATTTCTGCTCAAGTCTTCAGCCTGTTTGAAAATGTGTTTAAGTTTTCAGAATTCTTCATACATTCCCAGTACAAGTTCTATTTCAGATAGGTGATTTACAAATCTTTTCTCACAAAGTGTAGTGTGTCTTTTCTTTCTTGCAACAGTGTTTTTTGAAGAGTGAAGTTTTAAATTTTGATAAGTCCATTTATCATTTTCTTATTTTATGGGTTGAGCTTTTGCTGTCATACCTGAGAATTCTTTCCCTAACATTAGATCACAGAATTTTCTCCCATTTTATTCTAAAAGTTTTACAACTTTCAATTTGACATTTATATTTGTGATCACTTTTGAATTACTTTTTATATAAGATATACCATTTAGGTTGAGATTGATCTTTTGGCACATGGGTGTCCAATTATTTCATCACCACTTGTTGAAAAGACTATTCTTTCTCTGTTGAATGGTCTTTACACATTTTGTCAAAAATCAGTCTGAAGGATTTGTTTGGGTTTATTTCTGTAACTGCTATGGTCATTGATCTGTATGTCTGTCCCATGATGAATACTACACTGTTTTAATTATTATAATTTTATGATACGTCTTAAAGTTGGGTAGTATGATTTTTTTGACTTTATTGTTTTTCAAAATTATTTTGGTAGTCCTAGTTCTTTTGTCTTTTCAAATAAATTTTACAATATATATTTTCTACATATACAAAAGTATATACTTTTTAAAAATATACTTTTATATACAAATATATACTTTTGTATATATACAAAACTATACACATATACTTTTCTCTCTCTATAAAAATATATACAAATATATACCTTTCTATACATACAAATATTTTGCTAGGATTTTCATTGGAATTATATCCACAGCTCAATTTAGAGAGAATTGACATTTTTACTGTGTTGAGTTTTCCAGTTCATGAACACATGCTTCTCCATTTACTTAGATTTCATTGAATAACGATGTGTAGTTTTCAGTATTGTTATAGGTGGCCCTTCCCCAAATTTGTATATTGACATCCTAACCTCCAGTACCTGATAATGTGACCCTACTTGGAGATAAGGTCTATATAAAGGTAATCAAGTTAAAATGAGCTCATTAGAACAAGACCAATTCAATACGATTGTTGCACTTATGAAAAGGTGAAATTTGGAGACACATGAACATGACGGTATACCATATGAAGATGAAGGCGGAGATTGAGATGATGCCAAAGAATGCTAAAGATTAAGGTTAGTAGCGAACCACCAGAAGCTAGGAGAGAGGCATGAAACAGATTCTTCCTCACAACCCTCAGATGGAAGCAACACTGCTAACACTTTGATCTTGGATTCCCAGCCTCCAGAGCTGTGAGACAATACATTTCTGTTGTTTCAACCACTCAGTTTGTGATACTTCATTACAGCAGCCCTAGAAAACTATTACAAACATCAAATGTGTGTGTTTTGATAGATTTATATTTATTTCATTTTTGAATTTTTCTTTTCTAAGATTTTAATATTTTCCTAGTAAATGCTGAATATTTCATTTGTCTCATATTAAGACAGGAATTTCTCAAATTTATAAGTTTTTATTGATACTTCAACTAAAAATACTGTTATTTAAAAGGACACTACAAATTTCAAGTTAAATCTCTGGGCTCTTATAACTAATTTTTTCACTTTTAGTATCTATTTAATTCAATTTGCCTAATTAAATGTGTTCACATCCTATTTGGCAACTTCACTGCATAACTGTGAAGAAACACTTAGAGTCAAGTGGTATATTGATATTCTATGACTTATATACTCTAGGTATTTCTTGAAAGTAGAATTAAAGCAAAGACTTACTGCATTTCACCATGTAAGCCACCAGGCCCCAGAAAAATAATTCACAAGTTCTATAACATTAAATGAGTTATATTTTCATTAAATTTATTTATTTCTCAGAAATAAGGCATTTTAAGATCACATCCATTAAATCTAAGAGTTTTGCTTTAACTTTTCCCTCCTTTCTCCTTAGCATCCTTACAACCTCCACAATATAAGGCTTAACTGGCCACATATTATATTTAATCATCAAATCAATTATCTCAATACTTTTCTAACCCTTGCATACCTTTTTTTGGTCACTAAGATGTCTTTCTTGGTCGTTGTTTGGTTATCCCTGGTAGATTAGGTGCCCACGTGGTGTACTCCATTGATAGCTCTCTTTATGCTTGTGTATCATGAGACGTTTAAATGGACTATGTGGTTTTCCTCTGCCAAACTATGAGTTCCATGCTGTCAGGGATGGAGTCTGCTGGCCCCCTGTGTATATCCTCAGCTCTCACACAATGCCTATTCACTATGCATTTAGCTCTAGTACACAGCTGCAGGTGCTCCATATTTATACGTTTAGTGAATGAATGAATGAATGAAAAGATAAACAGTAACTGAGTCGAATAACCTTTCCATAAAATTCTAATTTTGTAACTATTTAATATAAACAATTATATTTTCTTGACATTAATTATCTATTTAACTGGAAGGCTAAGAAATCTAATACATTCAAATTTATAGGCATAACCTAAACTAATCATATCTCACTAGCCACATTTGCTTTCAACACTTTATTCCATGTTCATAATACTGATGTCAACATTGACATCAAATATTCAAATACAATATAAGCAGCTTGAAATTTCTCAGTGAATTTAAACTTGAACACATCAGGAGCTGCAAGGTCAAGAATTCTCTGTTTTTCCCTGCAGGAAGCATATTTTACTAGTAAGTAAACTGAGACAAGGGTAAGAGTTCTCTCTTTGCTTTCATTTTTTCTCTTCATAAAGGGATCTAATAGTAGCCATCTTGGAGGGATTGGTGGGAATTAATTGTGGCGTCCCAGGAGCTCCTTAGAAGAGGGTAATACCCTTACCCAGAAAATGATTTTTTGCACTGAAACTAATCAAATAGAATCCAGATAAATGTTATTTAGTGCTTATCTCTTAGGACATGAACAGACAGAAGGTTAGGACTCTATCTCAGTGAAATGCCAAGGATAATGCCTTTGTGTCCACCCAACTGTGGCTTTGCAACTGAGTTTTTCTGTTTTATTTAGATATTTGCAGTTGCTTAAATACAGTCAGTGAGTGCTCAAGAAATGCTGACTTAAAATATTTCATGAGTGAGTCATTCATCATCACATGTTCCTTTGAGGTAGGTAAAATGCTGTCGCTCTCACCTGCCCATTCTTATTTGATAAATGCTAATTGATATTATCTGACTTTCAAATAAATTGTAAGAAGGTGGGTTTGTTACATCCCTTCTTATTAATTTCGGTTGAATAGTTCTGACTTTTACCTAATCCTGATGAATAGCTTGTAACTGATTGTCTTAGTGTTTGCTTCACACCTCAACACTATTGGGAATAATATAAAGGAAAGCTGCCTTCCCTAAACAGAAAGGAAGAAAAAAACCCAGCAAGGGAATCAACATAAAAAAGATAAAAGAATGAATACAACGATAATACAGAGGTCCACAGATCCTTGGATGTTACAACGGCTCCCTAGAAATAAAAGTCTTCTCTAAATAGGAACCTGAAATTTTATATATTTTTTATTTAAAATATACATAATTGAAAAATTTAGTGTAGTATTAAGTTTTAATCATTGCCATTTTTAAATGACTATTTATACGTACACAAGATGAACAATCTTTCTTCGTATAAACATGGATTGCCTGCCTTAATAATTAATAGACTGATGTATTATAGGGAAACAAATTTTCCCCCTTCTAAATTTTTCCAGCATGCCAATCATTTAACTCAAAACCAGTTATTATATTTAACAATTCAAAAATGTGCTTTGTAAAGTAAATAATTTTTATTCCCGTAATGCCATGTGGCCTTAGTCTTTCAGGCTTTTTTTTTGTTTTGGTAGTGAATCACTTGAAAATATAGTAAGAGTTGATAGTACAAAACCAGTGTACTATAATTATTTGTGATGAAGAAATTAACCTTAAGCTAAGCTACACTCTCATTTGCTTGTGATCAGTGCTCAGGGACACTGATTATTTAAAAAATGGAATTAGCTTTTGTCTGATAGTTCTTGGTTGCACTGTGGCCTTAGCTTTGTTAGTGCTTCTGTTCCCAGTACTGTTTTAAGAGGAAAGAAAGAGGCATGTAGCCAGTGGAGAAGGTTTCAGGACACCTAGAGCTCTCTATATGTAATAATTTGAGAATTTAGATGCCTGAAAGTCTTGACATGAAGTTCAATTTGGAAGAAACCCTCAAAAGGCACTGAGCTGTTAATCATTTTTTTCCACTGAGTCTAGAGCGTTGTTTTACAGGAACACCAGAATTCCATCTTAAATTTCTACCAAAAGATAAGTCAGTGACTTAAAAAAAAGTTCATAACAACATCACTATAATCAAATTGCCTTCCAGAGGAAAGTAAAAAAGTGAAAGCTGTGAAGAATGTAAGCAACAGAGAATAAGTCATTGCTCTATCATTTTCTGTAGCATCCTAAACTGTGATAAGTACCTGATCATAGCTGTGTCTCAATTTCTAGTCTCTGAGCCAAGTTAGTACCACCTGGTGTGATTTGAAATCACCCCAAAGAGCTGATGATGCCTCATGGAAAATAGTGAAAGGCATTCTATTTAGCAGATATCCCTCTCCAAGTCCAAAAGGCTATTTTTTTTCCCCCCAGCACATTCTGTCACTTTCATTTCTGATATTAACCCAGATCATCTTTGTTCATCAGAAGATTTGGTTCTGCCTCTTTCATTTCAGCTTCACCTTAATTTAGCTTAGGATGTAACAATCAAGCTCTATTCTTGCAAAGGAGACTGGGCCAATATATTACGGATTATTCAGTCAATTACTATTTCAGGTGGAAGGAGTGTTGCAGGAACACTGCTTCTGGAGTTCTATTTCTAAGACTTTTATTTTATGCCTGCCCATGACTTCCAGTTCCAATGTTGATCCTGGATTTTTAACGGACAAATTAAGGGAAGTAAAGAGTAGAGAGTGCAGTTTATTGACAAAAGTTTCTATCAACACTCTTTCCTCACTCCTTTTCACCCAAGGATAATGTAATTTCAAGAGATGCTAGAATCCACAGAATGGTCTTTTTTTTTCTTTTCTATAGGCCAGCCTTGTTGATAAGTGTGTACTGGTTGACCATAGTCTAGAAAGATGCCTTCCTTGATTCCTTGATCCCTGCCTAACTGTGCCAGTCAACAGGTACTGGTCGATATTAGAGAACTCTAGCAAACGAACAAATAAACAAACAAACAAAAACTTGGAGAAACATTGAGGAATTGATTTAGCAGTCTCAAGTTACTTTGTCTCTGGGCATGGAAGACTGGCCTTAGGAGTGTACAGTAACATTAGAAGGGATAATATTTTAAAAAATAATTATGGGCTGGATGCGGTGGCTCACGCCTGTAATCCCAGCACTTTGGAAGGCTGAGGCGAGCAGATCATGAAGTCAGGAGATCGAGACTATCCTGACTAACATAGTGAAACCCCATAGTCCAATGGGGGCTCTGATGCCTTCTAAAGAAATCTTTTTTTAAAAGCCCCAATTATTTGCCTAAGCCAATGTATAGAAGGGTTTTTCTGATGTTGTCTTCTAGAATTTTTACAATTTCAGGTCTTACATTTAAGTCCTTGATCCATCTTGAGCAGATTTTTGTGTAAGGTGATAGATGAGGGTCCAGTTTCATTCTTCTACATGTGGCGTGCTAATTATCCCAGCATCATTTGTTGAATTGAGTGTCCATTCCCCCCTTTTTGTTTTTGTTTGCTTTGTCGAAGATCAATTGGCTTTAATATTTGGCTTTATTTCTGGGTTCTCTATTCTGTTCCATTGGTCTATGAGCCTACTTTTAAACCAGTACCATGCTGATTTGGTGACTATGGTCTTACAGTATAGTATAGTCAGTTAATGTAATGTCTCCAGATTTGTTCTTTTTGCTTAGTTTTGCTTTGGCTATGCTCTTTCTTGGTTCCATATGAATTTTGTGTTTTCCTGTCTAGTTCTGTAAAGAATGATGGTGGTATTTTGATAAGAATTGCATTGACTTTGTAGATTGCTTTTGGCAGTATGGTCATTTTCACAATATTGATTCTAACCAAAAGCAGATGCAACAAAAACAGTGATAAGTAGGTGGGATTTAATTAAACTAAAAAGCTTCTGCATAGCAAAAGAAACAGTCAGCAGAGTAAACAGACAACCACAGAGTGGGAGAAATCTTCACAATCTATACATCCAACAAAGGACTAATATCTAGAATCTATAAGGAACTCAAACAAATTAGCAAGAAAAAACAAACAATCCCATCAAAAACCTGGGCTAAGGACATGAGTAGACAATTCTCAAAAGAGGATATGCAAATGGCCAGAAAACATATGAAAAAATACTCAACATCACTAATGATTAGGGAAATGCAAATCAAAACCACAATCTGATATCACCTTACTCCCCCAAGAATGGCCATAATCAAAAAAAAAAAAAAAAAAAAAGATGTTTGCAGGGAAATGGTGAGAAGGGAACACTTTTACACTGTTGGTGGGAATGTAAACTAGTAAAACCACTGTGGAAAACAGTGTGGGGATTCCTTTAAGAATTAAAAGTAGAACTACCACTTGATCTAGCAATCCCATTATTATTTGCCCAGAAAATAAGTCATTATATGAAAAAGACACTTGCATAAGCATGTTTATAGCAGCACATTTTGCAATTACAAAAATACGGAACTAACCCAAAGTCCATCAATCAATGAGTGGATAAAGAAATTGTGTATATACACAATATATATACATACACACAATGGAATACTATTCGGCTATAAAAAGGAATGAAATAATGGCATTCACAGTAACCTGAATGGAATTGGGGACCATTATTCAAGTAAACTAATTCAAAAATGGAAAACCAAACATTGTATGTTCTCACTCATAGTGGGAGTTAAGCTATGAGGATGCAAATGCATAAGAATGATACAACAGACTTTGGGGACTTGAGGGAAACAGTGAGAGTCAGGTGAGGGATACAAGACTACAAAGTGGGTACAGTGTGTACTGCTAGGATGAGGGGTGCACCAAAATCTCACAAATAACCACTAAAGAACTTACTCATGTAACCAACACCACCTATTCCCCAAAACCTATGGAAAAAAAGCCCAATTCAACTAAGACATAAAGAACGCTTCTAAGAAGGTGAAACAATCTGGTTTCTCTAGGGTGTTACTAAGATTGGTAGTTTACACAGATTTTAAAGGAAGACTGAGAGTCTTTTATGTCCACTTCAGTCTGGTTCCAGGTGTGTGGTGATCTTTTATGATGCCACCGTATACTTTTATGGGACTTTGGTCAATGAGAAAGATACCAGTAAAATATTTTCTACCTACCAATACAGGGGTATGTTAAGGCCCCTCCATCTTTGTTTGTTTTCACCTAATGTTACTGTGAGACTAAGGGAGATAGTTGGGTACCACCTGGGATTGTGTAGGTCACTTCAGGAAATAATGGATGCAAGGATGAAGAAAAATGAAAAGTGGCCAGAAAAAAAATGTTGGCTTCTTGTTCCAAATCTATTGTTTCATAAAACAATCGAAGCCATTTTCCAATGTCAATTTGCCCATCTCTCATAAGGAGATGGCACTTCCTATTCATGATTCCTTATGAGAATAGTGTGACATTTAATCAACTGCTTATGAGGAAACATAGTGAGGAATATTATCTAAAATAACACTGTTATTTTATTTATGTTTAAGTGGAGAGTAGTTTTATGTTATTCAAAATGTGGTTTTATAGAACACATAGACTCCAACCTAACTGCCAGGGTAGGCTGATCCTGAATAATTTATTTCAGAATGTTCTGTCACTTTGTAGTGGCACTTAAGTGGAAAAAGTTCTCTAATATTCATTTTGATGAATAATTAGTTTAGGAGGAATCGCTAGATTGTAGTCTTGGATTGCAGAGTTGAAATTTAATAATTTCAACACAGTTGTCTCCAATGCCAACATGAACCAGAGATCAATTATATCTAATCAGTGAATGGATTTAATGCATGGTTCACAGGTTGTGGGAACTAATTAATATTTGTAAGCATATTATCAAAATTCTTAAGTAAAGGGCATTATATGATTTACATTATAGTAGTTTGGGTTCAAGTTAAAAAAATAATTCTAACATATTGCATCTGGAACAAGGGAAAATGAAAAAAAAAGACATTTTTAGTTGGGCTAATATTTTCCATTCTGAAATGTAGCTTGGATATAATAACAAATAAAACACTTAGAGGAACAATTGATAAAACCAGTATTGAAAAGATTGACAAAGGATTTTTTTCGCTCTCCCTCTTCCAAAGGCGAACCTCCACACAAAATCTTAGCCTGAAGTTTTAAACTGTCTGCTACAAACAATTGCCACTTTCCAAGTGCAGACTGGCAAGTGCACAATGAGCAAAGTTTAATCAAAGTTCATTTTCAGGTCATCCACCCTGGAACCATCAATCTGGACAACCTCTGCGTAACCTCTCCCAAGATTGTGGACTGGAACGGGATCCTTTGCAGTCTCATTAGAGCATGCAACAATTAATTTGTCCTAAATAAGAAATTAAACAGTCAAGTACAGTGTAGAGAAGAGGTCAGAAAATGGGTCTTGAGGTGCATTCACAGCCACTGTTTGGAAGCTTTCCCCAGGCCTATAGGAAGGTGGGGCAGATTCCAAAGAGAAATCACTGTGTAGGACAAACATGACAAAACCATGCAAAACACATACATAAGTAGAAGAGAAATTTAACCTGAGAACAAATCGTCAGTGTTTTTAATGCTGCTCAGGCTTGTCTGTCTTTTAGGGGACTTAAGGTGAGAACTCAGGCAAAGATACTTCACAAGTCCAGTACATATAAACCCAGAAAACTCAACACCATTTTCCTTGAACCTACTTCTGATTGTATGCTACTCTTGTATTCATGAGCTAGAGATTCTGTTATGAGAAAATGGGAGAAAAAGGTCTGATGTAGAATTCTATTGAGTTAATGCTCTTTGTGAAGTCACAGTGAATTGAACCATTGTCTTCCAAGATACCATTTTGACATAATTAGAGAAGTTGAATGGTTATCATTAGCAATGCACACAGGAAATTTTGAAAAATAGATAAAATGGTATTTCTTAGCAATAGAAGAATACAAAGTTCTTAACTACTGTCTTATACAAAACTATGATATCTATATGTCTATCATAATTTTGCATATGATATCTATGTATCATATTTTTTCATTAGCTGAAAGTTAGTCCTTTTATGGTAAAATAGAAATGTAAAAATCATGGCATTATATGTTATATGTGTATATGTGATCAGATTTTTAAAAGCCTCTACATCTCTTTATATTTGATGAACTTAGCACAATGTAAATCTATAATAATAAATTATAGATTTATTTAGTAAAATAGTATACCATATAAGATATAAAGAATAAAATATAAATAATGAAATAAAAGTAAATACAGATCGTTGAGAAGTTGCTCAAGGTATCAAGAGTTGGAAAGTAAAAAGGTTCTGAAAAGGTAAAGTTTATTGGAAATTTATGGTTACACAACATCAAGAAAAAAGATAAAATCATTCTCAAGTCCATTGAATATTTACCATAAATGTGAAAAGACACATCTTTGAACATTAAAAATTCTGACCATTAAATTACTATGGGATACTAAGTCTCTGATTTGGCTTCCTCCACACCATATTAAGCATCAATGTTTCCACACCATATTAAGCGTTAATGTTAGCACCTTCGTCTTACAAGGCTATCCATTTTTTTAACCAGAAAATAAGCAATTATCTTATGATCTAGCCTTTTAAATATCACATTTGTTGAAGTATAATTTATATTCAGTAAAATTTACCCTTTTAGGTGTATAATTCCATGAGTTTTGATAAATATATACAAGTGTATAACCACCACCATAATCAGGATATTGAACACTTCCATCATCCCGTGAAATCTCCTCATGCCTCTTTGTAGTCAGTTTCCTCACCCTGTTCATGGCCATCACTGATATGATTACAGTTCTTTTAGTTTTACCTTAGTTTAACGTTTATTTTTGCATTTTCAGACTATCATATACATGGAATCCTTCATGTGATTGTTTCTGTCTTTTTCACTAAACATAATGAACACATGTTGTATTCAGTAGTTTGTGCCTTTTTATTGCAGAATAATATTCCACTGTGTGAATGACAACAATTTATCCATTCACTGGCTGAGGGGTATTTGAGTGGTTTCCTTTTTTTTTTAGATGGAGTTTTGCTCTTGTTGCCCAGGCTGGAGTGCAATGGTGTGATCTCGGCTCACCACAACCTCCGTCTCCTGGGTTCAAGCGATTCTCCTGCCTCAGCCTCCAAGGTAGCTGGGATTACAGGCATGCGCCACCATGCCCGGCTAATTTTGTATTTTTAGTAGAGATAGCGTTTCTCCATGTTGGTCAGGCTGGTCTCAAACTCCCTCTTTAGGTGATCCGCCCACCTCGGCCTCCCAAAGTGCTGGGATTACAGGTGTGAGCCGCTGCACCTGGCCTGTTTCCAGTTTTTAGTGATTATTCACAAAGCTGCTGTAAAAATTCATGTATGGGTTTTTGTGTAAACATAAAGTTTGATTTCTCTTGGGTAAATATCTAGGAGTAGGACTGCTGGGTGATATGGTAAATGTATGTTTAACTCTGTAAGACCTTATAAGAAAATGCCAAATGATTTTCCAAAGTGATTGTATCATTTAGTATTCCCACTAGCGATGTTTGAAAGTTCTAATTTTTCTATCTCTTTGCCAGTACTTGATAGCATCAGTTTTTGAATTTTAGTATTTCTAATATATGCATAGTAGTATCTCATCATAGTCATGTCATAAACTATGACAGAGACTGTAGACTTAATACAGCCTTGGGGAAAGACTAAATGTGTATGCTTGTCCATTTCAAGTGAGTATATACTGCTTATCCTCTTTCCTGATAGGAGTGGAAATGGTCACATTTTCCAGGTTTTAATTTGCATTTCCCTAATGGCTAATGATGTTGAACACTTTTCATGCACATATTGCAATCCATATTTCTTCCTTGGTGAAGCCAAAGTATTACCAAGTTCTAAGCAAGTGCCAGTAGCTGCCCACTTCCAAACTTCTTGTTGAATGAGAAAAATGAAACCTTATTTGTGTTACACCAGTGATAGATGTTCTTGGTTGCATGAAGCTGAAGGCATTCCCAAATTACACAATCTTCTTTTTGAATTACGACTTCATGTTCACATTTCTGTATCCCCCTTTTCTGTTGTTAATGGCATCATCATTACACCATCATCTAAGGCAGAAAATTAACCCATTTTTAATTTGTATTGCTCTCTTATCTCTCAAAGCAACAATTCACATCTCCTGCTGAACTATTACAATATTCCTGTCACTGGTCTCCATGCCGCCAGTTTTTCCTCCACATTGATATTAGCATTTCCACTTTAAAATGCAAATGAGACACTGAAACTTCCCACTTAAGACCTTTAGTACTTTACCACTGCTTGTACAGACAGATCTGAAGGTCTTAGAATAGCATGCATATCCTTTCACAATCTTTCCCCAGTCTGCCTTCTCAGCTTCATCATCTGTCTCTGCTCCTCCCTTTACTTCCTGCACTCACTCGTGTTTTACGCTCCTATAGAACAGAATCATTCATCCTTCTCTTTCACCATTCAGAGTCCTTGAAATGTTGTTTGCTCTGTTGGCTTTCGAAAGGCCTCTCCTCTTTCTCTTATTTGGACAATCTCTATTCATTTTTCAAGGCCAATATCATACATTACTTCTATAAAACACTCCTCACCCCTTCTGAAGAGAGTTCTGTACTTCCTTCCTTGTGCTTCCATGGAACTTTATCCCTTCCTTTATTTTCGTACTTTCTCACATTAGGTTTTTATGTGATGGTTTTCTCTAACAGTGTTTTGAAATAGGTGATAACTATAAATGATATTTTGAGATCTCTGAAACAACTGCACTGTGATATTAAAAAACCAGCCATAAAAATACCAGTCTCATAAAATGATTAAAAGTGATGATGTTCAGTCTATAAATTAATCAGGAGAAATGGGGATATAAGTTTTAGCAAGTTTGTGTCATTATGAGTTTGTATAAAGGGTTTTGTTAGAAGAAATAAAGGCTTAAGACCATGTGACACATGAACTATGTTTCCAGATAAGGAGATGGCTGAACAAATGACTCCTTTTTTAATCACCTGTTCTATTTTTTATGATTTAATATATGAATCTCTTTTATATGATTGCATTTTAGATTTGATTGATTTGCGTTTTTAATTGTTAAATCTGGAATTGATGAGACTTGGTTTTATGGGAATATAATTGGATGTAAATTAGGCTTTGGTCAAATTTAAACTGAAAATTTATCAGGGAAATTTTTAATCCTTTTTCTTTCTTTTTGCCTCAGTTTCCTCATTTGTAAAATTAAAGTGCCAGACTAGATGACCTTGAAGGTCCTAAGGAGGTTGAAGAGTTGAAGATTACAGTTTTATATAGAGGAAAGAACTGTGTAGTTCATCAACTCTTTCATTTTTCAAGACATTATTTTGGCTTCTGGAAGCTTATGAAAAATCCCCTCATTTACCACTATTTGTATTCATTATCTAGACATTGTCTTCATATAGAAATGGTACTAGTAATCACATCAGTTCTAATATGGAAAATGATGTGTTTCTTTTCAGTAGCCAAATTTTAAACATGAAACATGATAGGCTTAAGGAACTAGTGCTGTCAAAATTACCTATATGTAATTATTGCAAAACCATATCATTTTGTAGAATTGCTTCAAATCTTGAGAAGATTTAATACCATAGGGACTGATAAGTTCTACAGCCTCAGAGGCAGAGCTGTTTGCACCGCAGCCTGGCGAAGTGCTGCAGAGTTCTTTCTTGTGTGCAGCTATAGTCAATGTGGACTGCCTTTATATCATTTGGTGAATTGGTTAGAGCAGCATTCCCAAGTATGGAATGCTACCTCTACAACCTGAGAAGAAATATTAGGTGTCATTCTTCATGGTAGGGATCCTGCAGCATAATAATTTGCCCTTTGCATAGGAGGGGATGTTCTGGCATACTACACATCACCCGACCTCTTAAAATTGTAATGTTATATAAAATTTGTAGGCCCCCGAATCTTTGTAAGATTTATCCTCTACCTTCTAGAGCACATGTGTTTTAATAAAGGCCTCCTACACACTTGTCAATTCTTGATCTTCTTGTCTGATTAACATGATGCTGTCAATATAGTGGACCAATGTGGTGAGTTGTGAAATGTCTAGATGAGTCAGGTGATTCATCTAGATTCTGACAAAGGTTGTAGAGTTAACGTAGCCTTGAAGCAAGACTAAATGTTTATGTTTGTGCACTTCAACTGGATATGTGTTGCTTCTTATCCTCTTTCCTGATAGGAGTGAAAAAGATCGCATTTGCCAGATCAATGACTACAGCTTGTACCAGAGGCTGTGTTAATCTGTTTTGGTAAACACATCACATCTGGCACAGCAGCTGCAATTGGTTAAGTTTATGGTAGTGAAATGTCATCTTCAGAATCCATCTGGTTTTGTCGTATTCATTAGGCAATGATGAATTTAATAGAGATGTGATGGTGTCCACTACCCCTACATTATTTTTGGGTCTATAATTGTGACACTATCCTCTACCATTATCACCAGGATGAAATATTATTTTGGGTCACAAAAGGAAAGTTTCAGAGGTTTGCATTTGGCTTTCTCTGCTGTGGTAGGTTGTACCTTACATACCAAGGACCAATTATGGAGGTTCTGCATACTACCAAGTATGTTCAGCCTAATTACACATTGGAGAGCAAAGCAGTGATCACCATGGACTTAGTAGACGGACGTGCTGTAAGCCATACCTAGATCAGGACTCTACTTTATACCTGGCTCCCATATATCTCCACTTGAACAGGGGGCCATGATGACTTTTTGGGCCTGTGGTTATCAATGTTAACATGGATCCTGTGTCCAACAGCCATAAAAATATATGAGTATTCCTTTCTCAAGTTTATGGCTTAGATCCCCTTAGGGAGAACTACCAAATATACTTGCTACAGGGTTGTAAATTTCCTTCTCCTAGGGACTCAGCATCTCTTTCAGTCATTGAATTTTATGCCTCAAAACTGGCTGGAGCCTATAAACAGCTTTTTAGTGGAGCAACTGCTGTCATTCTCTTGATTATCTATCCTCAATTTTTTTGGTCGTATAAGTTAAAAAATACACTTGTTGGCTGTCCATCTGTTTCTCCTAAGAATGCCATGTTCTTTCAACCATGTCATCCCGGGTTTCATAGTCCTGTTCCATCCCTGTCAGGACCCTGACCTTGGAACAACAGACCTGCTGGGGTTGAGAATTTAGCTGTAAATATACTATCTTTTTTTTTTTTTTTTTGATGGAGTCTTGCTCTGTCACCAGGCTGGAGTGCAGTGGTGTGATCTCGGCTCGCTGCAACCTCTGCCTCCCAGGTTCAAGCGATCCTCCTGCCTCAGCCTCCCAAGTAGCTGGGACTACAGGTGCACACCACCATGCCCAAATAATTTTTTTGTGTTTTTGGTAGAGACAGGTTTTCACCATGTTGGCCTGATGGTCTCAATCTCTTGACCTAGTGATCTGCCCGCCTTGGCTTCCTAAAGTGCTGGGATTACAGGCATGAGCCACCGCGCCTGGCCATATGCTATCTTATAATTAAGTTCTGGGGCTGGTATTTTGCCTTTCTGGCACTTTGGTTGCAAAAGATTAGAGCCCTTTAGATGCTGCCAAAGAGGCCGTCTGGCTTTCATACTTTGACTTAAATTATTGATTACTTTTTCTATCTTTTATTATAATCTCCATTACTAAATTTCCCAGATTTCTTGAATACCTGAGATATCGCCCACACCAATGCATTCTCTTTCACTAGGTTTCCATTGACAAAGATTTTTATCAGTGGACCTGTTACAGCATGCCAGGGACCATCAGTAATCCACCTAGCACAAGGGACAGGGTCCTCACTCCCATCTGGCCAGTGAATGATCCAGCTCCAACATTCCATTTTAGGGCCTGCTTCCTAGGATTACTCTTGGCACTGTTTTTTATCAAATTCCCTGGAAAAATGCTCTAATTGAGAAATGTGTTTTCAGGAAGTCTCAGATTATTATGGAAATTGGCTCATGCAATTATGAAGGCAGAGAAATCCCATACTATGCCTTTTGCAAGCTAGAGAACCAGGAAATTTGGTAGTGTCATTCAGTTCAAGTCCAAAGATCTGAGACAAGAGGTAGAGCGAGTGGGGTGGGCAGTGGCTGGTGTACGTCCTGGAGTCTGAAAGCCTGAGAACCAGGAGCTCTGATGTCTGAGGGCAGGAGAAGATGAATGCTTTAGCTAATGGAAAGAGAAAGCAAATTTGCTTTTCCTCTACCTTTTTGTTCTATTTGGGTCTTCAACAGATTGAATGATGTCTATACAAATTGGTGTGGGTTTATCTCCTTTACTCAGTCTACTGATTCAAACGACAATCTCTTCCCAAAACACCTTCACAGACACACCCAGAAATAATTTTTACTAGCTATGTGAGCATCTCTGAACCCAGTCAAGTTGATATATAAATAAGCCATGACAATATGTAAAGAGTCAGGGAAGAAGGATTGGGCAACAGGAGAATTTGAATGGCCATGCAGTTGCAAGAAAGGCCCCAATTAATCATACAGAGAGCTCTGGAGCTTTGACGGCCTTTCAGAGTTGTCTGAATTCAAGGCATGGGGCCCAAACATTTCTACTCCTACATTAACTGGTTGTTAAGTAAAAGTTGCCTTCAAAGTAGAGTGACTTTGGGCGAGCGACTTTCTTCTACCAAAGGCAGTTGCTAAAAGAAAACTACTGTAAGCAGTCAATAGCTAACACTCCTGGAAGATATGGGAATGAATGTTATGGTCCTGAAGGGATATCTTGGCAGCACACTACAGCATCCGCTATAGATATCATAGAAAGTGGTGTTTAGTGTCCTTTAAAATTTTCTCTGATTTAAGTGTCATTTTATTTTAGTACTATTCTTAAAAAGAGTGTTTTATTTATAATAAATAAATAAAAGTAAATTTGAGTCTTCATTAAGAAGCCAAGACACATAGCTTTCTAATTTCTAAATTTCTAAATTTTTTTTATCTGTGATTGTTAAATTAAATTTTCTCAAGGTTGAGGTGATTGGAGAAATTGATTTGGCTCTAAGTAACTCAGTAGAAAAGTCAGTATTGGAAAACACTTGTTGCTTAGCACCTACCATATTTCTTGTTTAAAATAAAAATATTGCCATAGAATATTATTTATATTCTTTCCAAGGGATATTCCTGTCACTCTCAATCAGGACTAGAACATGTATTGTCCCGGCTGCTGAGAGTATTGGCTGCCATAGCTCACAGTTGAATTCTCTCTCCAGTGTTTGTTCATAGTCAAAGGATGCCACTTTGCCTACAGTTATGTCTTATTCTCATTTCATGGCACCCCTTATCCTGCAATTGAACAATGTGAGGTAAAAAAGGCTCAGTCCCTTTGCCTTAATTCAAAGCAACTTTGAAGGACCATCTCACCAATAGTCTCCCACAAGAATAGCTAATACCTGTATTGTGATTGCCTCATGGCTTAATCCTTCCCTCTACCCAATTCTGTTTTCCCTTTTTCCTTGTACCTGAGAACATTCCCCAATAAATTTTCTGCAGGCAAATATCCATTTCAAAGCCTGTTTCTAAAAAACCCAACCTTGAAAAAATCCTTTCTGTAATTTGATTATGGGTAAAAGAGAAATAATTCTCCAGACATTTATGATAAAATTGAGTAGATACATAATGTGTTGAATTCTAAAATTTAATTTTTAAAGATAGGAGTTATATTTTATATTAAGCATATAAACATAAAAATATGTTTAAATTGATAATTATGATGAAATTTTTAGTACTTACTATCCTATTGTAATTAGCAGTTTATTATTGATAATCAGAAATTTCAATTACTCTTTTTCTTCATATACAAGTCCAGGATTCTCAGGGAGTAGTCTTTCACTAAAATGTTTCAGGAAGAGTGAGGAAAAGGAATTGCAAACATTTTGAGAGAACTATACCATTAATGACCCTGGAAGCAAAACAGAAATGGGAAAAAATAATGTTCTCAGAAACAAAATTTGTGTCACCTTGGCAAAGAAATTTAATGTCTCTAAGCAATTATTGTCCTTTTTGTGAAATAAAGACAATGCTTTAGCACAAACTCTGGCTTAATGTTCATTTAGTGTAGACTCTACTTAAAAGCATTTTGACACCATCTTACAGACTTTTATTACACGCAACATGGCTGAGTAGATGTTCAGACAACACTGCTTAAGGAATAACACTTAAAATGAAGATAAATTATAAAACAATCATTGAAAAATGTATGGCTAATTCGTGAAGTGAGGGAAATCTTCAGAAGCCAAAACAAGAAAACATGAATCTAGAGATGTAAATAGACATAATATTAGACATTTGCTGCTGTGTATCTGCATTGCCTAGGTGACCTATTTGGATTTGTTCAGGTTGCATGCATACCGGGTAAGATCTTATCAGATACACTGCACAAAATCTACTTTGCTATCAGAGGCCACTAGAGCAACCTTGCTTCTTAGATTACTTAGGCATGACTCTGACACCAGTTCTTTCTGCTTAGCATACTCAGGGCACACGTATTAGGATCTCTGAATGGTAACTAAGTGAGCAGCAGGTGCCTCCCATACTGTCCCCTAGGACTTTTTCCTAATTTCATGTGCAAACGTCAATTCTGGACAAAATATTTCAACATGAAAGGCAGGACTTCAATATTTTTAGAAGTAATATGTAATCTCTGCATAGGAATGGACTCTTAATCAATACATCAAAATCATAAAACATAATGAAAGAGAGATAAATATGACTGCATAAACTTATCAAAAGATCCCTAAAACAGAGGAAATGTCAAATCACAAAGTGGGAGAAAAATTGTAACACACATAGCCAAAAATGGATGATGTCCATAACATTAAAAGAACTTTAAACCAATAATAAAAGGCAAACAACCCAATAGAAAGAAGGCAAAATACATTAACATTTTACAGAAAAAAGAAAAATAAACAGCCAGCAGCCTTTGAAAAGATGTTCAACTTTATTACTAATCAGCAATATGCCAACTGAAACCACAGTGAGATACATTTACAAATATCATTAATTGGTAAAATTTAAAGGTGTTATAATACCAAAGATTTGGTAAAGCAGTGGTAAACTACACAACTACTTTAGAAGATCCCTTGGCATAATCTAATGAAGTTTGTATACTTCATACACTGCTTCATAAACTTCTAGAATCCATCATTTTCATACATAAACTTCAGTGGTTTATATTTGTTAATCCCTGATGTGTTGGGATAGTCTTTCAGAGCACTTTTCCTGGGATAATTTTTGATAGTATCTCTTTGCTTTTCCAAAGTTTTCTGAGTTTGGTGACAAAATTTAGTTTATAATCACATTTTTCCTTTATTTTTAATTTTTATCAAGTTTTTATTCCCTCCTTTGATGTAGTCACCTTTTAAAAATTATATATCTCATTGTATTATACATATAATAATTTACTTTATGCATATCTATTACTGGGGATTAGGTTTGGGTAATTTTGTACTCTTTTATTTTATTTATTTTTGTAGAGACAGAGCCTCACTATGTTGCCCAGGCTAGTCTTGAACTCCTAGCATCAAGCAAGTCTCCTGATTCAGCCTCTTAAAGCTCTGGGATTACAGGCATGAGGCACTGCACCCAGCCTAATTTTGTTCTCTTACACTTTATGTGATTTTTTTTTTTCTTCTAAAAATATGCAGGTATGACAAAGCAATTAAACTCAACTTTTACATCAGGTGTACATACCCTTGATAGGACACATATGGCCCTCCTGAGTACTCTGCTTAAGTCAGGCTGGTAGTTAAGAAACCTTGAACAGACAGTAATACCTGATAGCTAACGTGGGGAATTATCTGACTCAACCATTCTTTCTGCTGTTTTATTCATCTCTTGGTGACCATATAAGTCTTTTTCTGTTTCTCTCAACATCCTAAAACAATTTTTTTCTTTGAGAGACATAAATTTTTTCCAGACTTCCTTAGAAATATTTTAAAAGAGAACCACCCCCAGGGACCACTATCTCAACTTCTAGCTCATTTAAAATTGTCCTTCAGAATCTCTTGAAAAGTTTCTCCCTATCTCCTTACAAAAATAATTCCGTTTTTCAAAAACAAAGCATTCTTGAAACAAACAAACCAAAATTATAGTAGTATTGATGCTTTTTATTGCCTATACATTTTTTAGTTATTAGTGTTCCCATATTTTTCATAATAAATGCATTTTTTAGCCATATTATCACCTATACAGATTATTGTGTCATTTGCTTAAATGTAACCTAGTGTTATATGAAGAAATTCATTTCAAGTTAGCAAATTGGGGATTGACAATAATTGTAAATAGTGCCACCCTGTAATAGTTTAGGGCAATGGTAACCACCTGTCTTAGTAATTCATAATATGTTTATTTCATCCCAGTAAACTCCATTTATGCAAGATGAGATTTTGCTATTAGCACACCTTCTATCATCCCTTTTATCTTTTCCTATTTAAATACTTACCAAGCTTGCAATTTGCTAATGATAAAAGGATACAATATGTGCTAATGATATAAATACAGGGTTTCCTGGTGCTTGACATACTTTAGTGTAAGTTATCTGTCTTTTAAAAAGCATACTATTTTCCCATGTCCAAAGACATTTTAGAAATAGAAACAGTAGCTTTGGGTATATGACAGCAATAGAATTGTAGAATATGCAAACTCTTCAGTGTACATTGCCATAGGAGTCTGAGTTTGTTAAGAATGGTGGAACCATTATATCTCTCCATGCTTTAATATTATAGTATGAATATGAGCTGAACTAAATCTGACTGATCAAATCAGTTACAGCCAATTCTATGTTGAAATAAAGAAAATTCTATTTGTGGAGTGTATAACAGATTTAAAGAATATCTGCAGTTTAAAACAGTTCCTGACCTAATGGAAGAGCTGTGCTCATGGAGGATCAGAACTGTTCAGTTCAATTTCTGAAGGTTTTGGAGGCTGGTATAAAGGCTACAATTTTATTGATAATTTTGTCCATGTCACAATCCAAGAGGATTAATAAAAAGCTTTTTTTATTTTTACAAAATACAAAGATTCTTCTTGTGCCTTCATTGAAAAAATAATTTGTTTGACAGCAATATAGATTAACACTTACTTTGAGTTTGTTCTAAAAGAGGAGGGTTCCCCACTCCCTACCTTGTTGTATAGAGAAAAAAGTCATGCTCCATGTCACTTCAAACTGTAAGTTATCCAGTTTGAAAATGATCAAGGAGAGAGGAAAGCATGTTGAAGAGCATTGTGACTCTCTTGAATCACATTTCTAAGAACATGATATCACAACATAATGGTTACCTTTTGTGTTATTAGAAAGTGATGGGAAATGGTTGCTGAATTATGACTGAGATAACCCACCAAAAATTAAGTGTTTCTCATATCAAACTGTCAACTCAAGTATCTTATTTATCTCTTTGTTCTTCCTTGGGGAGACTACATGTTGGTGAAGGCATGTGTGGCAATTGAAAAGACTTGGACTGATCTTACCTTCAAGATTGAGCAGTTTTGCTTTTTCTGTTAATTACAAGATACCTTCAAATACCTTTTGCTTCAATGGTTCATTTTTCCCCTAACGAGTACATGGAAATTGTGGAAATAGCATTCTGAAGATTAATGTTTTCTTCTGATTCTTTTCCCATTTGTTGATCCATTACGTTGGACCCTGAGGGGATGAGTAAAAGTGAACACTAGAAGAAAACACCTGACTTGGAGGTGTTTACAGTTAAGCCAATAAGAGTAGAGAAAATTGAAATAGCAAAGTTTAATTCTTAGTGCAATGAAGAAAAAATTATTTTGAAAATGACAAATTCCTCCCCACCATAGGCCAGTCTATCAGAAGATATACTGGATGCCTAATGCAGTAAACTGAGTTGGTGTTGAGGTGGTCTATCATTAGCATGTTTACTTGATTTGGTCATCTGTCTTTCTACCAAGATGTCTTTCCAGTAAAAGAAGAAAATGGATTGCTGGACTGCTGTTCTTTCTTCCCATCATATAACTTTTATGTTGAACCAGCATTTTAAACCTTCATCGAAATGGAAACTTATGATTCAGAGTCTTGTGGGAAAATTCTACCAAACATTATTTTTTGTGTGTATACATGCATGCATGCACATGCATGCACACACACATATACACACACAACAGTGCCAATTTTATACAAAGTCTTCTAGAAACAAAAAGAGTGACTGCATTCCAATGTGTTTATGAGGCCAGTGTAACCTTAAAAGTAAAATCTGAGAAGTCAGCATAAGGCAAATGTCAGGCTAATCTTATTCATAAACAGAGATACCAAAATTCTGAAACAAGATTAATAAACTGAATCTAGCAATATATGAAAAGGCTATTATATCAGGATCAAATGGAATTTAGTCCAGAAATGCAAGAGTATTTACCATTTGCAAATATATATATATTTTTAATTTACAACATTGACAAAATAAAAGAGAAAAGTAGATACAGAAAAATAATTTTATAAAACTTATCTTCCATTCATAACAAAAACTTTAGGAAATTAAGAATGGGGTGGAAAAGTTCCTTAATCTGATTATGCTACAGATCTACAAAAAGCCTACAACAAACATCATACTTAAAGAAGAAATGTTGAAAGCTTTACTTTGAACTAAAAATGAGAAAGAAGTACATTATTTCCATTAAACATTGTTTTGTAGGCAAATGGAACTCCACTGGAATCATGAAGGATACCTCAGATCTTGGGGAGGAGAATGTGGGCAAACAGGCCCCCAATGGCATCTGGTTAATAAAAATAAGTGAAGCCCCAGTATGTGAGAGAGTCAGAGAACTCCTCTTTGTGACTCGGCTTTCCACTGGGGATCCAAGCAACCCAGGTCAAAGGAGAGCACTTTGTTTTTCCCAAATCCTGGAGCTAACTTGGGGACACATTTAGAGACTCTGTGAAGGAAAGACACTGGGGGAAGCTGAAGGCATTCCCCAGAACCGGGACAGGCTGCAGGCATTTTCCCAGGCCTGGGACTGAGAGCATGCCACTTTTAGTATGGGTGTGTATAAAGTCGGTAATTCTTTGGCTACTTGACAGTTTGGCTGCCCAGGCATTTTAGTCTCAGACTAGAGATTGGAGTGCTTGCTCTGGAGTGAGGTAGGGGATTCTATAGCCAGAATTGTGAAAAGTGCCTCAGCAGCGGACATTGGAAATATGCTGTTCCATGTTGCAGACCTTGGGTGGGAGGAGAGCTGCTACAGCTGTGATTTTTCTTGGGAAACTAGACTTGCAGCCGGGGCAGCTTGGTGACCTAGAGCAGGTCTTCATGTGTCATTGCTGGGTGCCCAGGTCTGCTCCCCTGAGACGGTGGTACAGTGAGCTCTCTGCTCCACCTTCCAGTATATCTAGAGGCATTTAGAGCACTCACTTGCCTGGAGGTCCAGCTCAGGCAGCTGCCTTATCCTTCCTGGGCACAGATTATGGTACAGAGGAACTCTCTTCACTCCAAGCTTCTGCAGATCTCCTGGCATTCAGACTACCCACTTGCCTGGTTTAGTAGGCTGAGTAGCCCCAAACCTCCTGTGCAGAGATACTGGTTCAGGGGAGCTCTTTCCCACTCCATGCCCAGGCAGGTCTCCAGGCATTCATTCAGAGGACCTTCTCACCTGGGTCAACAGCCTGAGTTGCCCAGAGATTGGTCCTCCTGCATAGAGATTGTGGTGCAACAGGACCCTCTCTACTTTACGCTCAAGCAGATCTATAGGCTTTCAGGAGATCTGCTTGCCTGGACCAGCAATCTAAACCACTCCATCCTCCCTGTGCCAAGATCATGGTGCAGCTGTGCCTTCTTTGCTCTAGGTTATTGGAGCAACCGCTCACCAAGATAAGCAACCTGAGCTGCCCCATCCTTCCTTTGCGGAAATTGTAGTGCATCTGGGCCCTCTATGCTCCATGCTCAGGCAGATTTCCAGGCATTTGGAGCACCCACTCTCTTAGGCTAGACCTTTAGGCTGCCCATACTCCCCATGCAGAGAAACCGGGACTGAGGAGGTCTCCTAGTTCCACACCTAGGCACACTTCTGCATGCTTGGTGGCTGCCAATGGGATTCTCCCTTGGTGCTGGTGTTTTTGTCTGCCACTGGGGGGCCTGTAGGTGGGTCTGCCTGGTTTGGCCCTGTGTGTGTTGTTCCCTTGTCCACCTGGAGCTGAACAGGGAGCTCATTGTTCATTCCTCACATCAGTCCATTGCCTGATGTAATAGAGAGCTTCTCCCACTAAACAAGGATCAAGTAAATAACCAGCTACATTGGCTATGGCTGGCTCTCACCCATAAATGCCATTTGGTAACTTGTAGGTCAAACCGCACAGCCCAATATAATATCCGTCAAAAGAAGTGAGTAGGGTTGTAGAAGTGAAGCCAAAAGACACAACACAGCATTCTCTATGTCACACTCTCTAGGGAGGAGAAAAAATCAACACAAACTCCTAAAGCAATCCAGGAAATAAAGGAAGAGATGAATATCTTAAAAGGACATCAATTGGAGCTTCTGGAATTGAAAAACTCACTTAAGGAATTTCAAAATTCAATCAAAAGTTTTATGTATAGATTAGACCAGCAGAGGAAAAATTTTATGGCTTGAAGGCCAGTCTTTAGAACTAAGCCAGTCAGACAAAAATAAAGAGAAAAGAATTTTGAAAAAATGAACACAGATTTGACAAATATGGGATTATGTAAAGTCACCAAACCTATGAATTATTGACTTTCTTGATAAAGAAGGAGAAAAAGTAACCAACTTGGTAAACATATTTGAGGGAATAATTCAAGAAAATTCCCCTAATCTTGGTAGAGAATAAGACATCCAGATACAAGAAATCCACAGAACACGTGTGAGATACTCTACAAAATGAACATCACCAAGGCATATGTAGTCACCAGATTGTCCAAGGTCAACACTAAAGAAAAAAATCTTAAAGGCAGCTAGAGAAAAGATCAGATCACATACAAAGGGAACCCCATCAGACTTCTAACAACAGACTTCTCAGCAGAAACCCCATAAGCCAGAAGACACTGGGGCCTATTTTCAGCATTCTTAAAGAAAATAAATTTCAACCAAGAATTTCATATCCTGCCAAACTAAGTTTCATCAGTGAAGGAGAAATAAAATCTTTTCCAGACAATAAGCACTAAGGGAATTCATTACTGCTAGGTGAGCCTTACAAGAGATCCTTAAGAGACTTCTAAACATGGAAGTGAAAGAATAATACCAGGTACCATAGAAAAGCACTTAAGAAAATAGCCTGCAGATTCTATAATGCAACCAGACAATAGAAACTACAAAGCAACCAACTAACAACTTCAATATGATTAAAATCTTACATATCAGTATTAACCTTGAATGTATATGGTTTCAATGCCCCCACTCCAAAGGCACAGAGTGGCAAATTGAATAAGAAAGCAAGACCTATCTCTCTGCTGTCTTCAAGAGACCCATCTCACCACATAATGACACTCATAAGCTCAAAGGTGGAAAGATCTATCGAGAAAACAGAAAACAAAAAAGAGCAGGGGTCACTATTGATGTATCAGATAAAATAGACTTTAAACCAAAAACAGTAAGAAAAGATTAAAGAAAGAAATCACTTAATGATAAAAGGTTCAATTCATCAGGAAGACTTAACTATCCTAAATATACATGCTCCCAGCATTGGAGCACCCAGGTTTATAAAACAAGCACTTCTAGACCTGTGAAAAGACAAACAGACACACAATAATAGTGGGAGACTTCAGTAACCCACCAATAGCATTAGTCAGATCATCGAGACAGAAAACTCACAAAGAAATTCTGGATTTCAATTCAACACTTGACCAATTGGAACAAATAGACATCTACCGAATACTCTACTCATCAACCACAGAACGTACATCTGCACATGGAACACACATTGAGCTCAATTACATGCTCAGTCATAAAGTAAGTCTCAATAAATACCCCCCAAATTAAAATCATGCCAACCTTAATCTCAGACCACAGTGGGATAAAAATAGAAATCAACACCAGGAAGATCTCTTGAAACTGCAAAATTACATGAAAATTAAACAACTTGCTTCTGTATGATTTTGGGTGAACAATGAAATTAAGGCAGAAATAAAGTAATGAAAACAGAGACACAATATATCGAAATCTCTGGGATGCAGCAAAAGCAGTGTTAAGAGGAAAGTTTATAGCACTAAATGCCTATTTCAAAACGTTAGAAAGATTTCCATTTAACAATCTAACATCATTCCTAGTGGAACTATAAAAACAAGAACAAACTAACCCCAAAGCTAACAGAAGCAAAGAACTAAATAAAATCAGAGGAGAGCCAAATGAAATTGAGACCCAAAAATTCATACAGAGAATCAACAAAACCAAGTTTCTTCTTTGAAAGGATAAACAAGATCAATAGACCACTAGCTAAATTAACAAAGAAAAAAAACAGAGACCAAAATAAACAAAACCAGAAAACAACAAAGGTGACATTACAACTAATCCCACATAAATCTTAATGATCCTCAGAGAGTGTTACAAACAACTCTGTGCACATTACCTAGGAAATCTAGAGAAAATAGATACATTCCTGGAAACATATAAATTCCCATGACTGAGTCAGGACAGAATTGAAACCCTGAATAGACCAATATTAAGTTCTGAAATTGAATCAGTAATAAAAAACCTATCAATCAAAAAAGCCCTGGACCAGATGGAATCATAGGCAAATTCTACCAGACGTACAAAGAAAAGCTGGAACCAATTCTACTGAAACCATTCCAAAAAAATTGAAGAGGCTGGACTCCTCCCTAATGTGTTCTATGAAATCAGCATCTCCCTGATATCAAAATCTGGCAGAGTTACAGGGTCAAAAATCTAACTACTGGGCACTCTGCTCCCTACCTGGGTAATGGGATCTATCATACCCCCAGACCTCAGCATCACATAATATACTCATGTAACAAATGTATACATATAACTTCTGAACCTAAAATAAAAGTTGAAATTGTGAAAATAAATAAAAAATTAAAAGCTACTTGGATTTGAAAGAAATTGAAATTTTATTTTTAATGATATGATTGCATATCAAAAACTCAAAACAGTCTACAGACAGAATGTTATAATTAATAAGTTAATTTGTCAAGTCTCTGTGTGCAAGGTCATATAAAATTTTCGTATATTTCTACATAGCTGGACAAGATAGAAAATAAAATGCAAAGATGACTATTTACAGTAGCATCTTGGCTATTGATATGGTTTGGCTGTGTCTCCACTCAAATCTCATCTTGAATTCCCATGTGTTATGGGAGAGACCTGGTGGAAAGTAATTCAATCATGGGGGCAGATCTTTTCTGTGCTGTTCTCATGATAGTGAGTAAGTCTCACGAGATCTGATGGTTACTATAAGGGGGAGTTTTTGTGAACAAGTATTCCCTTTGCCTGCTGCCATCCATGTAAGATGTGACTTGCTTCTCTGTGACTTCCACCCTGATTGTGAGGCTTTCCCAGCCATGTGGAACTCCAAGTCCAATTAAAACTCTTTCTTTTATAAATTGCCCAATCTCAGGTATGTCTTTATCAGCAGCATGAAAATGGACTAATACAGTAAATTGTTACCAGTAGAGTGGTGTGTTGCTAAAAAGATACCCAAAAATGTGGAAACGACTTTGGAACTGGGTAACAGGCAGAGGTTGGAACAGTTCAGAGGACTCAGAAGAAGATAGGAAAATGTGAAAAAGTTTGAACTCCCAAGAGACTTGTTGAATGACTTTGACTAAAATGCTGATAATGACATGGACAATGAAATCCAGGCTGAGGTGGTCTCGGATGGAGATGAGGAACTTGTTGGGAACTGGAGCAAAGGTGACTCCTGTTATGTTTTAGCAAAGAGACTGGCAGCATTTTGCCCCACCCTAGAGATTTGTGGAACTTTGAACTTGAGAGAGATTATTTATATAGTATCTGGCGGAAGAAATTTCTAAGCAGCAAAGCATTTCAGAGGTGACTTGGGTGCTGGTAAAGGCATTCAGTTTCATGAGGGAAGTAGAGCATAAAGATTTGGAAAATTTGCAGCCTGACAATGCGATAGAAAAAAAAGTCCCTTTTTTTTTTTCACACTACAATAGTCAATTTTATTTGTTTAAGAGCTTATATTGCAAGCATTAAACCAAGCATAGGCTTTGATTCTGTGAGCCCAAATTCACATATTGAAGAAGATCAAAGCAAACTGCGATCCATGTACACGGATGAAAACTAAAGGCTCAGAGTTAATAACATTGTAGTTTTTAAATTTCTATAGCCTAGAGCCCAGGCTACAAAAGTTCCATTTTGTAAGGAGAAATTCAAACTGGCTGCAGAAATTTGCATAAGTAATGAGGAGCCGAATATTAGTCTCCAAGACAATGGGGAAAAATGTCTCCAGGGCATGTCAGAGGTCTTCATGGTAGCCCCTCCCATCACAGGACTGGAGGCCTAGTAGACAGTGGTTTCGCGGACCAGGCCCAGGGTCCCCATGCTGTGTGAAGTCTAGGGACTTGGTGCCCTGCATCCCAGTTATTCCAGTTATGATTAAAAGGGGCCACAGTAAAGCTCGGGCTGTTACTTCAGAGGGTGGAAACCCTACACCTTGGCAGCTTCCATGTGGTGTTGAGCATGCCAGTATGCAGAAGTCAAGAATTGAGGTTTGGGAACGTCTGCCTAGATTTCAGATGATGTGTGGAAACGCCTGGATGCCCAGGCAAAAGTTTGCTACTGGGATGGGGCTCTCATGGAGAACCTCTGCTAGGGCAGTGCAGAAGGGAAATGTGGGGTCAGATTCCCCACACAGAGTTTCTACAAGGACACTGCCTAGTGAAGAAGAGGGCCACCATCCTCCAGACCACAGAGTGGTAGATCCACTGATAGCTTGCACTGTGCACCTGGAAAAGCCACAGACGCTCAATGCCAGCCTGTGAAAGCAGTTAGAAGGGAGGCTGTATCCTGCAAAGCCACATGGGCAGAGCTGCCCAAGACCATGGGAACCCACCTCTTGCATCAGCGTGACCTGGGTGTGAGACATGGAGTCAAAGGAGATCATTTTGGAGCTTTCAGATTTGACTGCCCCACTGGATTTTGGACTTGCATGGGTCCCGTAGCCCCTTTGTTTTTGGCCAATGTCTCCCATTTGGAATGGCTGTATTTATGCAATGCCTGTACCCCCACTGTATCTAGGAAGTAACTAACTTGCTTTTGATTTTACAGGCTCATAGGCAGAAGGGACTTGCCTTGTCTCAGATGAGACTTTGGACTGTGGACTTTTGAGTTAATGATGAAATGAGGTAAGACTTTGGGAGACTGTTGGGAAGGCATGATTCGTTTTGAAATGTGAGGACATGAGGTTGGGGAGGGACCAGAGATGGACTGATATTGTTTGGCTGTGTCCCTACCCAAGTCTCAGCTTCAATTCCCATGTGTTGTGGGGGGAACCTAGAGGGAGGTAATTGAATCATGGGGGCAGGTCTTTCCCATGCTGTTCTCATGATAGTAAGTTTCATTAGATCGATGATTATCATAAGGGGGAGATTCCCTGAACAAACTGTCTCTCTTGGCCTGCTGCCATCCATGTAAGATGTGACTTGCTCCTCCCTGCATTCCACGATGATTGTGAGGCTTCCCCAGCCATGTAGAACTGTAAGCCCAATTAAACCTCTTTCTTTTTTAAATTGCCCAGTGTCAGGTATGTCTTTATCAGCAGCATGAAAATGGACTAATACAGCTATAAATAAAATAAAACATATGTAAGGCTTCTTCAAACTGTAAAGCATTACTGATATAAAGACATAAATTGATAGAAGTATATACCATGTTCGTTGATTAGAGGTTGCAATATTATACAGATGTCAATTCTCCTCTAATTCATTGGTAGACTTAAATCCCAACAGAAATATCAGCAGTTTGTTTTTTTAAATGTAAGTTAGCAAGCTGATTCTAAAATTTATATGGCAATGCAAAGGGCTAAGAATATTGAAAATACTCTTAAAGCAGAAGAAAAATGTGGACTAATTGTGTTATTCAATATTTGGGTTAAAAGACACAATAGTTGATGGTAGATCAATAGAACAGAATAAAGGGTCTAAAACCAGACATACACAATCATGAATGCTAAATTTATCATAAAGTTTGTAGTATAAAAAAGAGGTAAAACAATTGATAGATGGTGCTCGGTTAACTGAATATTTACATGAGAAAAGATGAAAGTTGACCTCTAACTTACATCATAATTAATGATTAAGTATACTTGGATAGTAGATCTAAATATAAATAGTAAACAAAAACAATTTCTAGAACATATCAAAAAAGAAGGTCTTTATGATCTTGGCATAAGGAAAGATTTTTCAACAAAAAGCACTAACAGTAAAGAAAATATTAGTAGGTTGGACTAAATTAAAATGAAGAAATTCTAATTATCAGAAGACACCTATGAAGAAAGTGAAAAGGCAGACCACACGATAGAAGATATTTGCAATACATGCAGTTGACAAAGGTCTTGTTCCCAAAATGCAGAAAGAATTTCTAGAAATCAGGAAGAAAAAGTCATAGATAATCCAATAGATCAGCAGACCCCTAAGGAGGCACTTCACAAAAGAGGATCTTCAAATGGTAATTTAATCATCTGAAAAGGAGCTCAGCTTTTTGAGTCATCAGGGAAACGTAAACTAAATCCACTCATGCTACTACACATTCAACAAAATGGCTAAAATTTAAAAAGACAGATGCAGAGCAATAGGAATGCTTTATACTCCGCTCACAGAAGTTTAAGTTGATAAAACCCACCTTGGGAAATTGCTTAACTCCATCTACTAAAGTTGTACATATCCATAACTTATTGCCTAATATTTCCACTTTCAGGAGTATCATCAATAGAAATTTGACACAAAAATACATTTATAAGAATGTTTATGATAGCATTATTCATAGGGCACAGGCTGAGAACAACGAAAGTTTGACAACAGTAAGATGGATAAATAAATTATGCATATTTGTACACTTAAACACTATATCCAAATAAACATAAATGAACTTCAGTTACATGCAATCAATTTCAAAAGTTAGAAGACACAGAAGGATATATATTGTGTATTCCATTTATATAATGATTGAAAATAGGTAAATGGTGTTAAAATCAGGATAGTTGTTACCTTTAGGGAGAAAGGATTTGGAGGGGAAAAGAGTAGTCTTCTGAGGTGCTGGGAATATTTTCCTCCTTGACATGAGTGGTGTTTATACAGGTGTATTCACTTTGTAATAATAAATTGATTCATATGTGTGTGTATATGTTATCCAGAATCTGAACCAATTCTCTCCAATGCCACTACTCATCTGCTGGTCTAAGCCAGCATCATCATCACAATTTCTCATTCTCATATCTCATGTGGCAATAGCTTTTTGATTTTTTTCTCTGCTTTTACTCTTGATTCCCTTTAACGTGTTCTCAACACAGTAACCAGATATTTCTTGTAAAATTAAGTCAAGTCATATAACTCTGCTGCTCAAAGTCCTGCAGTAGCTCTAGGTTACACAGAGAATAAAACTCAAGGTCCTTATAACCACCAATAAGATCTATGTGATCTAGTTCCCAATGACTTCTGTGTCATTCCCAATGACTCGTTATCACTCTGCCTGCATTTCCCTATACCACAATGCCATTTTTCCAGTTCCTGGAATACACCAGTGTTATTTTTCTTTAAAGCCTCTGCAGTGCAGTTTCTCTAGTTTGCCATGTTCTTTCTCAAGATGTCTGCAGACTAACTGTTCCCACTAACTTTCTTCCTGATGCCACCTTTTCATGATGCCCAGTATCATCACTCTCATTTGAATGGCAACTTGCCCCACCCCCATCAGCGCTCCCAGCTCCCCTTACCCTGCTTTCATTCTTTGTAAAGAATAGAACAATTATGTTCTTCTAACATACTACATTACGTTTTTATTTTAAATTCTTATTACTTTTCTCTCTTTTCTTAGATACAGCAACACATTTATTATATGTCACTTTCGCAAGGGCCTCCTGTTTTCTTCACCCATACATCTCAAGCACTTAGAATATCATAGGTGCTCACAACAGATATTTGTGGAATGAACAAATAAGCAAATTTATTGAATCCCTAATATGTAAACTGAATTCTGCTGGGCACTGGGAGTGTAATGCTGAGCAAAACCAGAAATAGGTACTGATCTCATAGAGCTTTGCCAATGTAAGAGACAGCAGACGATAACATAAATAAATACTTAGCTACAAAGTGTATTAAGAGCTAAGTGTGCTTGGAGAATGTACAGTTCAGAAATTTATCTCAATTTGAAAGTCCCTCCCTTATGGGCTGGGTCCTGCCAAATGGCAGGAACTATATCCAAGCCATCTTTGTGCTGTTGGTCCAATCCTGTATGGCAATAATAAATAGTCAATTAATTTCTATTGAACAATATTAAATCTATTCAGGTAAGGGCCCCATATTATATAGATAAAAACTATTTAAATTATTCTTCAAATTGAACCATTCATTTTCACCTTGCCATGAATGTAAGTGATGTTTGTATTTATAATATGCCTGGTCAAACACATATTCATATGAGAAAAATTACAGGCAATACTGTAAAAACACATTTTAAACTGGAATGTCATAGAATCTCAGATATCAGTATTACTGCCAAAGTAATACTAATAGAAAATATTTTTATTTTAAACTAAACTTCATGGCACCTTTAGGAAATGCAGGCAGAATTTGAATTTTTCAAAATAGGATATAATGGCAAGTTTATTTGATGAGTTGGACCACATAAAACACAGTTAATTTTTTTTCTGAGATGTGTCCTAATTTCACAGGTTGTTGCAAGCTTTTTAAGGGAAGAAATTTTAATAACTAATTTTTGAATTACTGTTTATTTAGTACATGTTATTGGGGCTTGAGTTTCCAGGAATATTAAAGACCTATGGTAACGATTAGGAAAAGAGCCAAGGGCACATCAGAATGTTGGTATTTACCTTAAGCAAAAGGGATATAATGCTCCCCTGAGATATCTATTTTATATAGGCCAAAAGCTTATACACTGATTTTCTATTTAAATCAGAAATCCAGAGAATTGATTGTTTAAAACAACAATAAAATAACCCTTATCGGGTGCTACTTGAGGCACTTTACATGTATTAACTCATTTAAAAGTCAATGATTATTATTAACTCAAATGTACAGGGTAGACCCTGAGGCTCAGAGAGAAAATTATCTCTTTCTAGGAGTGGAACGTATTTGAGATACCACATTAATATTGGAATATTTTAGAAAAGCAGTGGAATGGAGCAAAAAAGTATGACTGTGGAATCAGACAGATTCACATGAGAATACTGATTGCCATTAATTCCCTGTGAATCCTTGGGCAAATCATTTAATTTCTAAGAATTGAAGTTTTCTCATCTGCAAAATGGGGTAAAATCATGTATTCAACTTATTTTACTTACGCCATTTATATCCACGTGGGCTTTGAATTGGGCATCAAGACCATTAGACTAAGGTAGGTCTTCTAACACCAACATCAGATTATGCAATAACCTTACTTTCCTTTTTCCCTTCTTTTTTCTCTTCCCTGCTTTTCTCCCTTCCTTCCTTTCTTCCTTCCTTCTTTTCTAAATAGCTACCATTTGTTACACACCTTCTTCAGGCCAAGTACTTTGCATACGTAGATTAAGCTTTTCTTTTTTTTCCTTTTCATCTTTCTTTTATTATTTTTACAGTTAACATTTTCATCCATCTGTTGAAAGTGGTATTGGCAACCCTAAATTACAGAGGAGGTGGGCATGGGTCTGGTATAGGTTGTCATTGCAAGTCATACAGGAGTGCTTAGACCACATACTCCAAGTAATAAAAAACTAGAACAAGGTTAATCTACTTATGAAAGGAACATATTTATTTATGAGTTTTGTTATAATACTTGGGGATCAATGTGGAGAAAGGTTTTGGAGAGAATATTGTTAAAGTTGGGATGAAGAGTTGGAAGGTAACAACGGCTGCTATTTATATATGTGTCAGGAACTGTGGCAAGAACTTTTCATGCATGACCTCTCAGCAACTCTATTTACTTAATTTTAAAAGTTTTAATTTTTGTAGGTTTTCTGGGGAACAGGTGGTATTTGGTTACATGAATAAGTTGTTTAGTAGTGATCTATGAGATTTTGGTGCACCCATTACCCAAGCAGTATACACTTAACGCAATATGTAGTCTTTTATTCCTCACCCCCCTTCACACCCTTTCCCCCTGAGTCCCCAAATTTCACTATGTCATTCTTATGACTTTGCATCCTCGTAGCTTAGCTCCCACTTATGAGTGAGAACATACAATGTTTGGTTTTCCATTACTGAGTTACTTCACTTCACTGAGAATAATAGTCTCCAGTCCCAACAAGGCTGCTGCAAATGCCAATAATTCATTCCGTTTTATGGCTGAGTAGTATTCCTGTGTATGTGTATGTGTGTGTGTATATATATATATGTGTGTGTGTGTATATATATATGTGTGTGTGTGTGTGTATATATATATATATATATATATATATATCCACTCGATTGATGGACATTTGGGTTGGTTTCACATTTTTGCAAATGTGAATTGTACTGTTATAAACATGCATGTGAAAGTATCTTTTTTTGTATAATGATTTCTTTTCCTCTGGGTTATATACCCAGTAGTGGGATTGCTGGATCAAATGGTGGTTCTAATTTTAGCTCTTTAAAGAATCTCCACACTGTTTTCCATAGTGGTTTAGATTTTGCATGGCAAAAGGAATAGTCAGCAGAGTAAACAGACAACCCACAGAGTGGAGAAAATCTTCATAATCTATGCATCTGACAAAGGACTAATATCCAGAATCTCCAAAAAATTGAACATATTAGCAAGAAAAAGACAAACAATCCCATCAAAAAGTGGGCAAAGGGCATAAATAGACAATTCTCAAAAGAAGATATACAAATGGCCAACAAACATACGAAACAATGCTCAACAGCACTAATGATCAGGGAAATGCACATCAAAACCACAACGTGAGACCACCTTACTCCTACAAGAATGACCATAAAAAAGAAAAAAAATAGATGTTGGCAGGATGCAGTAAAAAGGGAACACTTCAACTCCGAGGTAAAAGTCTTTTAATCCCACTTTACATATGATAAAACTGAGGCCCAAGTGCATTAAATAAATAATCATGTATAATTTCAAGATGATATCCAAAATTTTTCTTTACATGTCTAAATAGATTCAAATCTGTAGTTTCTCCCATGCTGTGAAATTAGTAGTTTAAAATAAATACTTTATACCCATCACAATACATTTACACTGTATATGAACATCCATATGAATATGGATGAACTTGACAAACATAATGCTGAGTGAAAGAAGACCAAAAAAGCACGTAACATATAATTCCATTTATATAAAGATCAAAAACAGGCATACTTTATCATTGGACATTGGAAATAAGGATCATGGTTACCTTTGGAGGATGATGACTAAGAGAGGGCACCAAGTGCTTTTGGGGTCCTGGTAACATTCGTAATCTTAATCTGGGTACTCTTTTACAGCTTCACTTTGTAAAAATGTCATGTGTTTTCCATGTTCGTTGTATGGAAATTTATTGAGCTACACTTAAGATATTTATAATTTTCTGAATATATGCTGAGTAGATGCTATACTTTGATAAAAAGTAAGTAAATAAACATTATAAACAAGGTCTTCTTTAACAAGATTTTTCTATAGCTTTTACTGATTGAGCCTATGTTTTGATTTCATTTTTCTAATAGAATTTTATCCTAATTGAAATAAAAATATTGATTGATTACTTTGCAACCAGAATGCTGTAAGTCTTAAAAACAACTTTTGTTGAAGAGTAAGCTATCCTTAAGACTTTAATTGTACACAATTGGCAATATAGAAATGTATTATAAATTTTGATAAAAAATTATTGAGCATGAGATTTTTAGAAATGCTTTAAAATCAGTTGGATAGGCCTTTTCTTGGGGATGCATAGTTGGAATAAAAGAAGGCTCACGCGGATCTCCCAACGCGGAGGTTGAGATCTGAGAACGGACAGACTGCCTGCTCAGGTGTGTCCCTGACCCCTGAGTAGCCTAGCTGGGAGAAATCCCCCACTAGGGGCAGTCTGACACCCCACACCTCACAGGGTGGAGTACACCCCTGAGAGGACACTTCCAAAGGAAGAATCAGACAGGTACACTCGCTGTTCAGCAATATTCTATCTTCGGCAACCTCTGCTGCTGATACCCAGGCAAACAGGGTCTGGAGTGGACCTCAAGCAATCTCCAACAGACCAACAGAGAGTCCTTCTGACTGTCAGAAGGAAAACTATCAAACAGGAAGGACACCTATACCAAAACCCCATCAGTTCGTCACCACCATCAAAGACCAGAGACAGATAAAACCCCAAAGATGGGGAAGAAGCAGGGCAGAAAAGCTGGAAATTCAAAAAATAAGAGCGCATCTCCCCCTGCAAAGGAGCGCAGCCCATCACCAGCAACGGATCAAAGCTGGTCAGAGAATGACTTGGACGAGAGGAGAGAAGAAGGCTTCAGTCCATCAAACTTCTCAGAGCTAAAGGAGGAATTACGTACCCAGCGCAAAGAAACTAAAAATCTTGAAAAAAGAGTGGAAGAATTGACAGCTAGACTCATTAATGCAGAGAAGATCATAAACGAAATGACAGAGATGAAAACCATGACACGAGAAATACGTGACAAATGCACAAGCTTCAGTAACCGACTCGATCAACTGGAAGAAAGAGTATCAGCGATTGAAGATCAAATGAATGAAATGAAGCGAGAAGAGAAACCAAAAGAAAAAAGAAGAAAAAGAAATGAGCAAAGCCTGCAAGAAGTATGGGATTACGTAAAAAGACCAAATCTACGTCTGATTGGGGTGCCTGAAAGTGAGGGGGAAAATGGAACCAAGTTGGAAAACACTCTTCAGGATATCATCCAGGAGAACTTCCCCAACCTAGTAGGGCAGGCCAACATTCAAATTCAGGAAATACAGAGAACGCCACAAAGATACTCCTCCAGAAGAGCAACTCCAAGACACATAATTGCCAGATTCACCAAAGTTGAAATGAAGGAAAAAATCTTAAGGGCAGCCAGAGAGAAAGGTTGGGTCACCCACAAAGGGAAGCCCATCAGACTAACAGCAGATCTCTCGGCAGAAACTCTACAAGCCAGAAGAGAGTGGGGGCCAATATTCAACGTTCTTAAAGAAAAGAATTTTAAACCCAGAATTTCATATCCAGCCAAACTAAGTTTCATCAGTGAAGGAGAAATAAAATCCTTTACAGATAAGCAAATGCTTAGAGATTTTGTCACCACCAGGCCTGCCTTACAAGAGACCCTGAAGGAAGCCCTAAACATGGAAAGGAACAACCGGTACCAGCCATCGCAAAAACTTGGCAAAATGTAAAGACCATCGAGGCTAGGAAGAAACTGCATCAACTAACGAGCAAAATAACCAGTTAATATCATAATGGCAGGATCAAGTTCACACATAACAATATTAACCTTAAATGTTAATGGACTAAATGCTCCAATTAAAAGACACAGACTGGCAAACTGGATAAAGAGTCAAGACCCATCAGTCTGCTGTATTCAGGAGACCCATCTCACATGCAGAGACATACATAGGCTCAAAATAAAGGGATGGAGGAAGATCTACCAAGCAAATGGAGAACAAAAAAAAGCAGGGGTTGCAATCCTAGTCTCTGATAAAACAGACTTTAAACCATCAAAGATCAAAAGAGACAAAGAAGGCCATTACATAATGGTAAAGGGATTAATTCAACAGGAAGAGCTAACTCTCCTAAATATATATGCACCCAATACAGGAGCACCCAGATTCATAAAGCAAGTCCTTAGAGACTTACAAAGAGACTTAGACTCCCATACAATAATAATGGGAGACTTCAACACTCCGCTGTCAACATTAGACAGATCAACGAGACAGAAAGTTAACAAGGATATCCAGGAATTGAACTCATCTCTGCACCAAGCGGACCTAATAGACATCTATAGAACTCTCCACCCCAAATCAACAGAATATACATTCTTCTCAGCACCACATCGCACTTATTCCAAAATTGACCACGTAATTGGAAGTAAAGTACTCCTCAGCAAATGTAAAAGAACAGAAATTATAACAAACTGTCTCTCAGACCACAGTGCAATCAAACTAGAACTCAGGACTAAGAAACTCAATCAAAACCGCTCAACTACATGGAAACTGAACAACCTGCTCCTGAATGACTACTGGGTACACAACGAAATGAAAGCAGAAATAAAGATGTTCTTTGAAACCAATGAGAACAAAGATACAACATACCAGAATCTCTGGGACACATTTAAAGCAGTGTGTAGAGGGAAATTTATAGCACTAAATGCCCACAAGAGAAAGCAGGAAAGATCTAAAATTGACACTCTAACATCACAATTAAAAGAACTAGAGAGGCAAGAGCAATCACATTCAAAAGCTAGCAGAAGGCTAGAAATAACTAAGATCAGAGCAGAACTGAAGGAGATAGAGACACAAAAAACCCTCCAAAAAATCAATGAATCCAGGAGTTGGTTTTTTGAAAAGATCAACAAAATTGACAGACCGCTAGCAAGGCTAATAAAGAAAAAAAGAGAGAGGAATCAAATAGATGCAATAAAAAATGATAAAGGGGATATCACCACTGACCCCACAGAAATACAAACTACCATCAGAGAATACTATAAACGCCTCTACGCAAATCAACTAGAAAATCTAGAAGAAATGGATAATTTCCTGGACACTTACACTCTCCCAAGGCTAAACCAGGAAGAAGTTGAATCCCTGAATAGACCAATAGCAGGCTCTGAAATTGAGGCAACAATTAATAGCCTACCCACCAAAAAAAGTCCAGGACCAGATGGATTCACAGCTGAATTCTACCAGAGGTACAAGGAGGAGCTGGTACCATTCCTTCTGAAACTATTCCAATCAATAGAAAAAGAGGGAATCCTCCCTAACTCATTTTATGAGGCCAACATCATCCTGATACCAAAGCCTGGCAGAGACACAACAAAAAAAGAGAATTTTAGACCAATATCCCTGATGAACATTGATGCAAAAATCCTCAATAAAATACTGGCAAACCGGATTCAGCAGCACATCAAAAAGCTTATCCACCATGATCAAGTGGGCTTCATCCCTGGGATGCAAGGCTGGTTCAACATTCACAAATCAATAAACGTAATCCAGCATATAAACAGAACCAAAGACAAGAACCACATGATTGTCTCAATAGATGCAGAAAAGGCTTTTGACAAAATTCAACAGCCCTTCATGCTAAAAACGCTCAATAAATTCGGTATTGATGGAACGTACCTCAAAATAATAAGAGCTATTTATGACAAACCCACAGCTAATATCATACTGAATGGGCAAAAACTGGAAAAATTCCCTTTGAAAACTGGCACAAGACAGGGATGCCCTCTCTCACCACTCCTATTCAACATAGTGTTGGAAGTTCTGGCTAGGGCAATCAGGCAAGAGAAAGAAATCAAGGGTATCCAGTTAGGAAAAGAAGAAGTCAAATTGTCCCTGTTTGCAGATGACATGATTGTATATTTAGAAAACCCCATCGTCTCAGCCCAAAATCTCCTTAAGCTGATAAGCAACTTCAGCAAAGTCTCAGGATACAAAATTAATGTGCAAAAATCACAAGCATTCTTATACACCAGCAACAGACAAGCAGAGAGCCAAATCAGGAATGAACTTCCATTCACAATTGCTTCAAAGAGAATAAAATACCTAGGAATCCAGCTTACAAGGGATGTAAAGGACCTCTTCAAGGAGAACTACAAACCACTGCTCAGTGAAATCAAAGAGGACACAAACAAATGGAAGAACATACCATGCTCATGGATAGGAAGAATCAATATCGTGAAAATGGCCATACTCCCCAAGGTTATTTATAGATTCAATGCCATCCCCATCAAGCTACCAATGACTTTCTTCACAGAATTGGAAAAAACTGCTTTAAAGTTCATATGGAACCAAAAAAGAGCCCGCATTGCCAAGACAATCCTAAGTCAAAAGGACAAAGCTGGAGGCGTCACGCTACCTGACTTCAAACTATACTACAAGGCTACAGTAACCAAAACAGCATGGTACTGGTACCAAAACAGAGATATAGACCAATGGAACAGAACAGAGTCCTCAGAAATAATACCGCACATCTACAGCCATCTGATCTTTGACAAACCTGAGAGAAACAAGAAATGGGGAAATGATTCCCTATTTAATAAATGGTGCTGGGAAAATTGGCTAGCCATAAGTAGAAAGCTGAAACTGGATCCTTTCCTTACCCCTTATACGAAGATTAATTCAAGATGGATTAGAGACTTAAATGTTAGACCTAATACCATAAAAACCCTAGAAGAAAATCTAGGTAGTACCATTCAGGACATAGGCATGGGCAAGGACTTCATGTCTAAAACACCAAAAGCAACGGCAGCAAAAGCCAAAATTGACAAATGGGATCTAATTAAACTAAAGAGCTTTTGCACAGCAAAAGAAACTACCATCAGAGTGAACAGGCAACCTACAGAATGGGAGAAAATTTTTGCAACCTACTCATCTGACAAAGGGCTAATATCCAGAATCTACAAAGAACTCAAACAAATATACGAGAAAAAAACAAACAACCCCATCAAAAAGTGGGGAAAGGATATGAACAGACATTTCTCAAAAGAAGATATTCATACAGCCAACAGACACATGAAAAAATGCTCATCATCACTGGCCATCAGAGAAATGCAAATCAAAACCACAATGAAATACCATCTCACACCAGTTAGAATGGCAATCATTAAGAAGTCAGGAAACAACAGGTGTTGGAGAGGATGTGGAGAAATAGGAACACTTTTACACTGTTGGTGGGATTGTAAACTAGTTCAACCATTATGGAAAAGAGTATGGCAATTCCTCAAGGATCTAGAACTAGATGTACCATATGACCCAGCCATCCCACTACTGGGTATATACCCAAAGGATTATAAATTAGTCTACTACAAAGACACATGTACACGTATGTTTATTGCGGCACTATTCACAATAGCAAAGACTTGGAATCAACCCAAATGTCCATCTGTGACAGACTGGATTAAGAAAATGTGGCACATATACACCATGGAATACTATGCAGCCATAAAAAAGGATGAGTTTGCGTCCTTTGTAGGGACATGGATGCAGCTGGAAACCATCATTCTTAGCAAACTATCACAAGAAGAGAAAACCAAACACCGCATGTTCTCACTCATAGGTGGGAACTGAACAATGAGATCACTTGGACTCGGGAAGGGGAACATCACACACTGGGGTCTATCATGGGGAGGGGGGAGGGGGGAGGAGGGAGGGATTGCATTGGGGAGTTATACAAGATATAAATGATGAATTGATGGGTGCTGACGAGTTGATGGGTGCAGCACACCAACATGGCATAAGTATACATATGTAACAAACCTGCACGTTATGCACATGTACCCTAGAACTTAAAGTATAATAAAAAAAAAAAAAAAAAAAAAAAAAAAAAAAAAAAAAAAAAAAAGAAGGCTCAATACCAATTCTATTTCTACTCTATGAATGTGGGAATGGATTGGACTGGAAACCTTGAATAAGAATGGAAGGGGTTTATTTTTAACAACAATATCTCACAACTATTTGAATTCATTTTTGTGGTAGAAACCAAAATCCACAGTAATGTATCACCAAAAAACATTTTTAATACTCTTTCATCATGATCTGTCTTCAATTTTGTTGAGAGCAAAGAATTATAAAAGAATTTGCAGAATAGCCTTTATATTTATTTTGTTTCTAAATTTCTGGTGAGCTTAATGAAAGGGTTTCACTAAGACTATTAATTTCAATTGACTATTAATTATATCTGTTTCTCTTTCATTTAGGGGCACTTTTAAAAACAACTGATATATTAGGAAACTTTTGGGAACATTGAAACATTGTTAATTTCTATACCTTTGCCAATACATAAATTTTCTGGTAAATTGCATTTATTATATCATTTGCTTTAAATATATTTTCATCAAAATTTGGCATGACAGATTAAAGCATTCAAATTATGGAACACATCTGTCTTATAACCAAATAGGCAAAGCCAGTTTTCACTATCAAACCATTTAGGTAAGTTAGAATTACTTTCTGTCAGACAAATCTGATCTCATTTATTGATTCATGTAAATGTGTTAAGACACACTCCCTGATATCTCACTTCTTAATGTTACTTTAGAATAGACAGATCACAGAGTCTTACTAGGAGTTATTGCCTAAATAAAATACAGTTCCACTACTTTCAAAATCTCTTACCCATACACTCTATGCTTTATTTTCTTAGGTTCTCCTTTAACAGTGATGCACTTTTTGTAAATAGTAGAGTGATAGGAGACATGAGGTTCTTAAACTCATTATCACTCCCTCTGCTTTATTGTGTGCAACATGTACATCCCTTACATCCCTACAGAGGCCAAAATCCCCTACGTCTATGCCACACTTTGCTCTTAACAGAAATGCATATAATATAAAAACAATCTAACAAATATGAGGCCTAGCAATGATTTATGAAGTTTTTGTTAAAGAAGCCATTAGTACTCATAGTTTAATTTTTTTTCTCTGGGACCATGGAGGTTTTCAATATTACAAGTCACTAAGATATATTAAATTTGGAATGAGAGATTTTATTTATTTTCTATTTACCTAAGTACCTATGTATGTATGTATGTATGTATGTGTATGTTTGTGTGTCTATATAGAGGAGAAAAGAACAAATGTGAAATTGAAAAAGGTGAGGTGGGGGGAAACTGTCGTGAGGGTTCCCATCTAAAACCATTCTCAGACAGATCAATTTTGTAAAAAAAAAAATATAGGGAAGGTGAATATCTGGAAAACTAATCTCTTAAAACTATATTTGGCTGTGTATCCCTTGGAAAATTGTTATGTATCCCCAAGAGTTCTCTTTTTGAAGAATGCTGATATGGAATTATTGTTTAAGAGTTCTGTGTGCTCAGTAGAGTCTAGGGGGCAGTGGTGAAAGTGGCTGAAGTAGTTCATTTTGCTGACTGGTTATGGAGGTGAATGTGTTTACAAAGAGACAGAGGCTTGGCCTGGGTCAGGAGTGAGTGAGGTTGGGAGGTGGGCATTGATAGTGTTGAGTAACTTGAAATTTACTCCATGGTGGTAGAAAACAGGAGATTCAATGGTGTGTGTGTGTGTGTGGCGGGGTGGGGGGGGGGGGGTGTTGAGGGAGAAGCAAAGCGTTTATCTTTTGCCAGGAAAATCCTCATATGGATTAGGCTGTGGTCATTTGACATAATAATTGATATAGGGGGAAATTGGATAAGAAATTGAAAGATCAAGAAGAGAATGACAGAGACATTTCTGCAACTGGAGATTGGGATTATTAAAGTGAAAGGAAAAGAAAAAAATATTTTTGTTATATCCTCATTTGTCTCTAGCAGTATCACATCCACAGTACATTCTTGGTAAATACCTGTCAATTGATTGCATTATTTCTTAAGCAATGTAACTAAATCCTCTCTGTGTCTGTTAAAACCACTGCTGACTCACAGGGGGAAATATGGAGAGTGACTGTTCTCTTTTCAACATGTATCAGGTGAGGGATAGATTGAATTATAGTGATTTATTAAAGGAATTAGAATTTTGGGAATATATCATCCTATAAAATTGTTTGGTAGTCAAATAATCTCTGTGTTGGCTAAGTTGCTTCAATTATGAAGTCATTCAGTAGTGGACTTTTAGTAGTAGTTTTGATAATAGATTGTAGTTTTAAACAGTATCTGAGAAACATCTTTCTTATTACTTCTGCATTTTCCTAAAGAAACAAATATTATAGAAAATAAATGTGCAAGGCATTTCTGGGAAAGAATGAAATTGTGTATATATTTTAAGTAAAACAAGATTTTCTTCAAAATTTGTGATAACATTTTCAAACGTGAGAGAAAACACACAAAAAGATGTGAATGCAATAACATGCATACCTTGGGAGTTTGCCAAAGGAGAAAAAATAATTCTCATTAGTTAGCAAAGATAAGAATAGAAATAATGGATTTAAATTTAAACAAGAAAGATTTGAAAGATTGGAGAAAAATTTAACAGATTAGGGAATGAAATCAATTTCTGGAAGAGATGACGTGATCAAAATTATGTGAAACCTTAAGGTTGCAGCTTGAGGAACACGTAGTAGGAAAAAGTGAAAGATAAGACATGTGATGTCCCACTGGGGGGATTGGATAAGATGATCTTCTAAAAATCTCCTCTAGGCCACTGTTACAGGAGGATGTGCCTGTGGACTTAATATTCTCTAAAGACACAAGTGAAGAAAACATGTGAGTAGAGGGGCAGAGAGGGTTTAAATCCCTGGTGGCCTCTTTTCTTCACAGTGTGAACAGAGAGGAGCTGTAGGCTGTGTGTGTGTGAGAAGGCCTGGTGCTGTAGGTGAGTGGGACAGTTCTTCTGTTCCTGTGTAATACCTGGTTGGCTGAGCCTGGGAGCCAAGCATAGGAATCCCATGTATCTTTTTTTCTTTCATTGGTGTGGGAATTCAGGGAACATGAAAGCAGATTTTCCCATTACCACCAAGAAGTGCAGTTTTAAAGACAGATAAAAGATATTCTTTCCTAGAATAGCAGGGCTAATAAATGGTCCTGTGAGATTCACTACTTTCCAGGCACAAGGAGGCCTAGGAGAGGTCGTGGCTGAGCACAAGGGATAGACGTATTTTCTCTTCTCAGCTCAGAATTCACCAAAAAGAATGTTGCCCTGTGAGTGGAATTTATTTCTCCAAGAAAAATGAGGATATGCAGAAAGTAATTGGGGAGGACAGAAAATGTTCATGACTATTTCCATTACACCTGGGGAGCCAACTTGAATACAGAAGGGGTGATTTAGGACTGGTTACAAGAATGATGCCTTAAAATGTTCCTGTGCTTCAGGTTGTCTGCTAAAGGGTTACAGTCTACTGTAAACAAATAGAGCCATCCTTCAGCAGATTTAATTGCTTGATTTTTGCTGGGAGATTAGGCTATCTATGAAGCACAAAAGCTCTGCACATGTCTCCCTGGACTTTTTGCTATGCTCACACATTTGTAATCTCTATCTGTCATTGGGCACTGACTTTAACAGGTGATGTCCTTCAAACACCTGGACTATATTATGGCCAGCTGTGCCCCATGTAGAAAATATCTTTGATATTGACTGTTGAATTATGTCCCCTGTCCCTAAAATCATATGTGGAAGTTCTAACCCCCAGTACCTCAGAATGTGACCTTATCGGCCAGGCGCGGTGGCTCATGCCTGTAATTCCAGCACTTTGGGAGGCTGAGATAAATGGATCACTTGAGCTCAGGAGTTTGAGACCAGCCTGGGCAACATGGTGAAGCCTCATCTCTAGCAAAAATGCAAACAATTAACAGGCATGGTCGCATGCATCTGTGGTCCCAGCTACTCAGGAGGTGAAGGTAGGAGGATTGCTTGAGCCTGGGAGGTGGAGGCTACAGTGAGCCAAGATTGTACCACTGCAGTTCAGCGTGGATGACAGAGTGACTCTGTATCAAACAAACAAACAAACAAACAAACAAATAAATAAATAAAGAAGGAAGGAAAAGAAAAGAAAGCATGTGACCTTATTTGGAAATAAGGTCTTTATAGAGGTCATCAAGTTAAAGTCAGGTCATTAGGGGAGGCTGAATCCACAACTGACAAGTATTTTTTATAAGAGTGATAATTTGGACACAGAAATACACACAGAGGGAAAACAATATGAAGAGCCAAAGAGAGAAGTTGGCCGTCCACAAGCCAAGGTGAGAGGACTGTTTACTCCTTCTCTTATAGTCTTCAAAGTATCCAATCCTGCCAACACCTTGATTTTGGATATCCAATCTCTAGAACTGTGGGCTAATACATTTCTGTTGTTTAAGCCACCCAAGTTGTGGTACTTTGTTATGGCACCCCTAGCAAATTAATAATACCAACTAATTATGGATTTACATAGACTTCATTCATTCATTCATTCATTCATTCATTCTGGTGTTGAGTCCCTTCCGTGTTTTAGATACAGAGAATACAATAACCTTGATCTCAACAAATTTCTAGCTGCTTGATGAAGTGAGACCCATAAACTAAGAGTTTTAAAGGATAACTAGAAGAAGGATTGAGAGGTATTCAGTTCAAATATTTGGTATGTACTATGTACTAAGCAGGGTGATTTAGAGTTAAAAAGCATACGTAAAATTCAGCTTTGCCGCCCTAGTTTTAAGGTTGAAGAACTATTTAATCTAGGTATTAGCTTCCTTATCTGTGAAATGGGAATAATGATATATTCTAATGGAATTTTTATAAATATTGAATGAGATAACAAATGTAAAATGTTTACTTTAGTGCCTGTAACAGAACATAGAGAAGGTAGTATTACATGCTGCTTATGGAACATGTCATAATTGGAATGCTATGCAGAAAAATAATTGATCTGGGGGCTGACCAAATAACCAACTAGAATTGGTGGTTTAGAATTCTATCTTGCCATTTATGCATAAGAGGCACAACTTGAGTTTTTACAAGGGGATCAGTAATAGTTCATTCAGAAATATCTGGTTAGACCTTCCTACTTGTTCACAAGGTCTTGGGGACCTCTAAGTCCTCTCCCACTTAAGAGTAATAGCTTGTTTGGGGACCTCCAAGAGGAATGAGAGTGCCTTAGATTTGATTATGACACTTCCATTTTAAGCTGGGAAATGGAATTTGCATGGATGGTATCTTGATGATTTTCTGAGTTGTGACTTGGAAAACTAAACATGAAACTTGATGGTTAGAATCATTAAAATGATAAATTTTGGAGCTTTGGAAATTGTGAAGTTGTTAAAATTGCAAGCTTAAACACAGTGGGAAAAGACAGCTATTGTTTCAGAAACAGCTAAATAGAGTAATCTTGGAATACAATTCAAAAATCCTCTCTGGCATTTATTTCAAGAGCAATGGTAAAACAGAATTTTAGCTTCAGTGTGCAGAAGCTTTCGGACAATGGAGGTGCTGGAAATAGTTTTGGACAATGGAGGTACTAGAAATAGGTACCTTTCTATCCTTGACTTTGTTAAGATAGGAATATTTTTAAAGCATAAGTCCCAGTGGTTTCCTGCCAGAAAAATAGTCATCAATGCCCCATGTCCTTTCTTCAAAGAAGATCCTTGTCTCTCTCCAGGCTATCTAAAACTGGGGCAGACTAGGGTCTTCAGGATCTGATGGCATCTTGTCCTTTATGACTTGGGATAACTAACAACATTCTGGCATAAGAGGAATGGCAATTTCCTCTATTTCCAAAAAAAGCAATGTCCAAAACCAACCAACGAAACACATTTTTTTAATGGTAAGACAAACCATTTTCATTTTTTAAAAAAAGCAACAAAAACAATAGGACAAATCACTGATGATGGGAGTCAAAGAAGTTGTGTTATGATCTCGAGGAATATTTCACTCTCTTCATCTCTACGTCCTCTTTAAAAAGCCCATACCTGGAGTTGATTCCTTCCAGCTTTGGGATGTTCTTGACTGTACACGAAAAAGTCTGGAAAATGGTAGAGTGATTTTATTTTTGTAGAAGGAATAATATGCATGAAAGTCTTTCCATAGAAGGTGGGATTTTTTGAAACTGAGTATTTATTTCATGACACAGAGTAAGAGATTAAGAGAACTTTGTGTAAAATACCCCCCTAAGAGGAAGCACAGGGGCAGGAAGTGTGGAAGAAAGAACTGAAAACACAGATAAGTCAAATTTCACTGAGCCATCAAGGGAACTTATCAAATTCTGGTGAATAGAAATCTTTCTCCTTGTAAATAGTGCCCTGGTACTGATCTCATCTTGACTGAAGTTTAATATACTCTCTATATACCAGTTCTGGGGAATATTACCATGACTTTTGAACTATGAGTCAACTCTAGTTGAAAACTTTAGATAGAGTGATTTTGAATTGATTAAGTTAGCTTTTGAGTATGTCATGCCCTGAAAAGACTTGCAGTTATTCACTGGGAGATGACTTCCTTGCTGGTGCTGATCTCCTGCAGTCCTTGTGTGAAGATAGCACTCTTTTGCAAGTCAGGAATCACCCTTTCATGTTGGAGTGTCTGGTTGGTACACTAGAAAAGGATAAAACATGTGGTCATATCACTGACAAAAAAGATCCAAATACACTTTCAGAACTACCCTTTCCTTGGGTTTATAGACTTCTTGAAACTCTGTATTTTGTAGAGACAGTATGGGAATAAATGAGTCTACTCAGGTATTTATATTTGACCCACTACTCATTTCCCTTAAAAGTTGAGTTCATTGGCTTTAGACTTCACTCTTATAATGGGGGAACCATGTTGTCTTCCTGACAACCATAGGAATTTCATGCAGAAAAAACCCTCTCCACACTCTTAATAATATGAAAACTCTGTCTGGCCCACTGCACTCCCTGTCAGAAGTAGAACTTGTACATGTGTTTAAGAACCTGAGGCAAATTTATCATAAAGCTAATGAAGCTTAAGCTTTAGAACCTCAGTGTCTTGGGCTTAATTTTTACTTGTAATTCTGTAGTATTTTGCTTAAAGAAGGCCCCCATAATTATGTAAACATAATGTTTTAGGAATTCTAGACCTCATTTCTGGCAAGAACAAAGTCACTGGGGTAAAGAGGTGGATATTATTATCCCCAGTAATCCTCAGAGGTCATAATTCATGTTCATCTCTCAGAGTATTTACATGAAAGTTGAAAGAAAGTGAAGGCTTTTCAAAGTTTCTGCTGTGTTTATGATTCTGTGGACTTCCTTGCTGATCCTTCTCAATTGTCGATCAGTCTAGATCTGGAAATTCCCTCTGCAAGAGGACAGCTAAGGAAATAGAAACTTAGTGTTTTTCTTCTGCAGTTAACAGGGAGGGATGGTTATTTTTCTAATTTTTGTGTGAGGTTCCAGAATATACATTTCTTCCATTATCACTGCCCTTTCATTTCCTAACATGGAAAGTATAAGATGAATACTCTTTTAAGAAAGCTTACTTTGAGTGGGAATGTGCTCAAAGGTAGCATCATTTAATTCATATTTTATTCATTCAGTTGTGAGGTGCCAAACTGACCAGTTTCTTTTTTAAAGGAAGCTAATGATTAATAGTAGCTTATTAAATTTGGAAACAACATAATCAACTACAGATTTTTAAAAAGTGGCTGTAATTTCCTATCTACCTTCAGATACATAAAATAGACAACATTGCTTTAATTTTTAAAGAAGAGGTATTCTTTCTCAATTAAAAGTCTGTGAAAGCCAAGGAAGCTTTTAAATTATTTTAAAGACCACTTATGTGAAATTTGCAATACACTTTTAAAATATTCCACTATCACAGCTGCTGTCTGATAAAGCTCAGGCTCCAATCTGTGCTTCTCAGTAGCCTGTGAGACCATTGCTGTCAGGTGGCATCAGCTTCTTTGCAACATCCTCCTCCTGTGTGCCACGAGGGAATAAAGCCACATTTCCCTGGGAAGTGCCTATCAGTGACTCAGGAGAAGTCAAGTTCTTTCTCAGGAAGCTCTTCAAACTTTATACAAATACGTTTCCACTCCATTAGTGACCAGAAGACAGGTTTTAATTGTACTATGAATATTTGCAATGATCTAAGTGGACAAGTTGAGGATTAGAAATAAGACAAAAAAGGGGCCGGGGATGGTGACTCACATCTGTAATCCCAGCACTTTGGGAGGCCAAGGTGGGCGGATCACAAGGTCAGGAGATCGAGAACACCCTGGCTAACATGGTGAAACCCCGTCTCTACTAAAAATACAAAAAAATTAGCCCGGCATGGTGGTGGGCACCTGTAGTCCCAGTTATTCGGGAGGCTGAGGCAGGAGAATGGCATGAACCCGGAAGGCAGAACTTGCAGCGAGCTGAGATGGTGCCACTACACTCCAGCCTGGGGGACAGAGCGAGACTCCGTCTCAAAAAAAAAAAAAAAAAAAAGAAAAAGAAAAAGAAATAAGACAAAAAAAAGGCATTGTTGGGAAATGGGGCTAACAGAAGGTTTGGGATAGAAGTAATGAAAGCCAAGAGCAGTGGGGGAGTTGGGGGAAAGGTGTAGAAGAAAGGTAGTTGATTCCTCCTTCTTAATCTCTGGTTCTCAATTCAATCAGACATCAAGTCCATTCTTTTACTTTCATCCATCTGCTTTCCTAGAGCCAAAACTGGAGGAAGAGGTCATAGCACAACTTGAATTATACTAACCTATGCTTCAACATTAAACTCCTCAGGCATTGATTTTAATTAAGATAGCATTAACTGAGAATGAGAACAGTTAACTTTCATTCTCAGATGACTCTGTGAGTCAGTCCTCTGCGTGGCTCCACCTCTTAGGAGAAATTAATGATACCCTTCCATTTTTGCCTCATCAAAGAGTAGTGATATCTGCCCATTTTTACTTCACCAAATTTGGAGAGAAAGTCCAAACAGACATCAAAGAAAAACAGTATATTGATGCATTCCCAACATTACAGTTATTTCATAAAATTGTTTTTTATTTCTCTTCATAAAATTGTTTTTAATTATTACAAAATAGGATATTTTATTGCATGCATTTGAAGCAAAGGGATAAAAACATGCTTTTGAAGTCAGGATGTCAACCTAGATGTGAAGAACACATATGTTGACACCGAAGTTAAAAAGACCCCACAAAAATGACAAGTGATGAAGAAAAAGCACTATTACAGCAGATATTGACCTTTTGAGAATATGATCAGCCTGTCAGCACTAATGGTTTTCTATGCTCATAGCAAAAAGCTATGAGTGCCTACATTTGGGATGGAGGTCAGATGATATCTCAATATAAAAATAATGAAATGGTACCCTGTCATACACACGCAAAAATAATTCTCCAATTTCCTCTTCTTTTTCATCCTTTCTTTGCAACAGAGATGTACACATGTTTGCATAATATGAATATGAACAATGAGCCTGACTCTGTTTCCTTCCACCATCCCAACCAATCCAGTTCTAAAGAGGACTCTTATTAATATCTCTTAAAGGTATTATAGTACTCAGAGTAGTTATTAGGACCAAAGGATTTTTTTAAAGAGTTCTCAAAACAGGATAAGGAGTCAGGAAATGGAATCAATTGATCTATTTAATACTCTTATTGTGCACTTGAAGCTTTAGAGACTCAAAAGAATCTCTTATGGCTATATTTCACTCCCAAATCTCCAAACACAGACATTTCTCTTTTGACCTAAAAATTTTGTCTCCTCATCTAGCTCTCTTGAATTTATTAAAGAGGATCATAGTTTTTTAGAAAGGTCCAGCAATATTATGTTTTCCTGACTATCTGAGTTTTTATTAATGGATCCTCATAAGCAAACTGACAGGAACTCAAGAGAATAGCATCTTGATTTATGCAAGAAATGTGTGAGACATAGGAGGAAGGCCACCTCAATGTTCCCTTTAATCCTTGGCAAGAATTGACTATGGTTATGGTTTTAAGGATAGTAGTAGACAGAAAGTTAAAGGTGAGGTGATTTTCTCCTGGAAGTGAGAAAAAAAAAAAAAAAAAGATTTCAAGTACTCCACTGATACCTAAGAGTGAATAATAATAATAATATGGGAAATAAGAATTACAACAGAGACAAACTACTGCTGTGGATGGCCTATTAATCTTCAGGAACCATAAGCAAATCAGACGCTATGACCAGGTGTCTGGATGTGAGGAAATTCTAGTTGAATTGAACCAGTTACCTTAACAGGTGGAGAATCAACTGGTTCACGCAAAAACAGACAGATGAACAAACAAATAAAAAACCTACTTACTGTCAAATTGATCCATCAAGCAAGAGATAGAAATCAATTGTGAATTTGACCTGAATCAAGAAATTTTTCCATAGGCTTTTTGCTTATATGTTAAGTGTTGTAATAGCTATAGACTATATCAAAACTGTTTAAGGCTAAAGTTTCAATTTGTGTTTTTTCCTTGTTTTTCCTCACTCCATCAATTCTACACTTATTGTACCTGTGATGTCATAGATCTTATTGAAAAATCAGCTGGGCTTGGTGGCCCATGCCTGTAATCCCAGGATTTTGGGAGGCTGAGGCGGGTGGATCACTTGAGGTCAGGAGTTTGAGATCAGCCTGTCAACATGGCGAAACCCTGTCCCTACTAAAAATACAAAAATTAGCCAAGCATGGATTACATGCCTGTAATCCCAGCTACTTGGGAGGCTGAGGCAGGAGAATCGGTTGAATCCAGGGAACTGAGGTTGCAGTGAGCCGAAATCACACCACTGCGCTCCAACCTGGGTGACAGAGTGAGACTCTGTCAAAAAAAAAAAAAAAAAAAAAAAAAGAAAGAAAGAAAAAAGAAAAAGAAAAATCATTACCAATACCTCCTGACCTGCCCCCCCCCCCCACAAATATTCTGTATGGAGGAAATTAAGAGCGATTTTTTAAAAATTGCTCCTGTTGTGACACAGCCTCCCAAGGCAGGGGCAGCATGTACAAGGACAAGGAGGGTGAAAGAAAGTTCAATCAGATCACTAAACTCTGAAAAGACACTATTTCGGGTCTTAGAAGTCTCTCCAGGGATTCTTCATCTTCATCTTGCATTAAGTCAAAGATTTCCATTTAAATTTTATATCTCAATGGATAAACTCCATATTAATCGCCTCCGTGGGTCATGTTCTTCGTGGCATTTCTTTTATTCCCAGTCATTTGACATTTCCTCCTTGGGGTAGCATGACATACATGAGCTGTCTCAGAATATCTTGAATAAATATTCACTATAATCATTTCAGAGAGGCAATGGTAAGTCATTGGCACAAAGGGGTATCTGAATTTTCTTGAGTTTAAGAAGTTTTTCTTCATAGCCTAGCAGATAACTGGGAGTCAGGCATTCATTTCCTTCCTGCTCTGTTTTGCCACTGGGGAAATATGCATTGTTTTACCTCAGTGATTTCATATGCAAAATGGGAATAATTATACTTTTTCTTTGGCTCACTGGAGGGTTAAGAGGATTAATGTGTTTTCTTTTATTTAGAAAATGCACGTACTTCATGAATGAAATATGCTTTAAGTGGGAGTTATGATTAGGATTATTATCATCAATAAGGATTTAAATATGTTCTTTGTCAAATAGAATCCTAAAAGTTAAAATTCAAGCTAATAAATTAAAACAGGCTTGAGGGGATATGAACTTGAATGTCTATCAATGACAATTGGATGCAGTGAGTAATCCAATTTACTTCAGGAAATATGTAGCTATGGCAGGGGTGAGGAGTAGGCATGAGGCTGGAAGACTAACAAAGGGAGTATATAGATATTCATTAATTCCTCCAGGAAATAGTACGAGGGAAAGGAGGAGTTGGAAGACATATTTACCAAGTGAGGAGAGACAGGAACTGTAAAAGGATAAAATAAAGAGAAAGCCCTGAAAAGTAAAATGATTCCGAGAAACTGGCAAAATTTACAAAGCACAGACTTGGATGCTCAGGAAACGTCAGCCGACTGACAGACACAAAAGAGATTCAAGGAGAAATCAAGGGTTTGGGGAGAAATAAAAAAGAGACACTCAAATGATTCCATAATTAGAACTAAAGTTTTACTTAGGAAAAAATTATGGTGGAAAATGCATAAAACTGGAAGAAACCACTTAAATTGCCTCTGAATTCTATACACCCAATTCAATGTAGTTGTCTAGAGAACAGAACTGAGATGCTCAAGAGACTGGGGGCACTATCATCTGAAGATAGATTGGAAAGCTTGGACTCTTTCATCTAGAAAGAAGGAAGCAGAGCAGATACATGCCTGAAGTCACTCATGTCACCGATGGTTTCTATTGGGAAAGTACAAGGGTGTTTTCTGAATCCCACAGTGCTGATTGAAGAGAACTCCCCTTGAAGCCTGGAAGAGGAAGACACATTTAGAGAGGTCAATAATCCAATAGGTGGTAATAACTAAGATGTAAATTGATTTAAAAAGGTAAGTTATATTCATATATGGAGTCCTGATTTTGGTATTAAGGTAGACAGATACTGTTCTGCATCAACATCTCCCTTAGTGCTTCCATTAGAGATAGACCTATAACCTAGATGCACCAAGAATATCACTCTTTGTAGATATCAACATGTCTTTATATTCTAGCTGGAAATGGCAATTTTATGTTTCAGCACCTTTTAATATGAGGAAATGAAAAGGTCAATATTCTTCTTGTTAATGCAACAAGTTCTATTCATGTATGATTCCATGCTCATGGACCAGAAAAGGTAGGCAAGGTATGGGAAGGGGAACATCAGTTTACACTCCCTCTGTACTCCAGGGGTAGGGAGATTGTAGTAAGAGTGTTTAAGGTAGTATTCAGCAGCTGCTGTCCTCCACAGGGTCACAACTTAAACTTAGATAGGCCTGAATTAACGTCACAGTTACATCAACTTCTATTTCATTGGAAATAACACTCAGAGGCCAATTGTTCAAGGTTACCTTGATAGATGGGAGGTCTCTGAAATTCCCGTGTGGACTTTGTTGACAAAACTGCGTGTTGCACATGACAATAGTGATGTGACTATTGAGTACTATTAATTTCCAGACAACAATATGTAGAAATTGTCCCGCCTTTGATAGACCTAACAACCTGGGACAGTGGGTTTTGTCTCTAGCTTAAAATTTTCTCTAGCTTAGCATTAGAATCATCTTGGAAGTTAAAAAAATTAATAACCACACTATGAGTCTCACCTATGCCCACCCCCAATACGCAGACATATGAAGATTCAGTTTTATTTTCTTGGGCATGAGTGTTTTTGAAAAGCTCTCAGAATTTTTTAATGTTCACGCAGAGTTAAGGACCATTAATGAAGAGAAAAGACTGATACTGAATACATGTAATAGAAAGATGATGACTATTATGATAAGGAAGTATGCTGGGCATGGTGGCATGTACCTGTAACCCCCACTACTCAGAAAGCTGGGGCAGAAGGATTGCTTGAGCCCAGGAGTTCAAGGTTATAGTGTGTCATGATTGCACCTGTGAAAAGACACTGCACTCCAGTCTGGGCAACAAAGTAAGCCCTCATCTCTTAAAAAAAAAAAAAAAAAAAAAAAAGAAGAAGAAGAAGAAGAAGAAGTACCCATGGTACAATGGATGTTCAAAATCTCATGTACAGCATTTATCTAGAGTAGATGCAAATGTTTTAGGATTTGCAGAGTAAACATGACAGGTATGAAGGTTACTTTTATTTTATTGAGGATTTTACTATTAAGATTACATTTAGTTACAAAATTCACTGTAATTGCTTTGCCTAAAAAGATTAGCGTTAAGGCAATCAATGGATGATATGTATAGATTTTCTCTGAAAATTCTCTGGATCTAGATTAATATGGACTTGCTTCACATTGTTATATTAGGGCAGAGAAAAATTTAATAAAACACACTCCTACTAGGGTAAGAGAAGAAAGTTTCTATTCATATGCACTGTGTTAAAAAACAAAATCAACTGGATTAGAGTATAGAAAATTAAGTTAACTTGAATCCTGAAATGCTGCTGTGAGAAACTAATAATTAGTCATCAATATAACCACATGTCAACAACCCACAACTGGATTGAGGATAAGCATCAGACTTAACATATTCCAGTTAGTTGCAGGTTGCATGAGACATCGTTTTCAAACAGCATTATCACACAGCAATGCCTGAAGTTCCACTTTGGCAGAGGTACTTTAAATAACAAAAGACTCTGAAACATATTGTGGTTTCTTTATAATAGTGCTCGCCTGTGTATGGACCTACTCTTTCTTAAATCATATGGGTCACATAGACCATTATTTAAACTGTAGCTATGGGCAGGATGCTAAATGAACGACAACTCAACCTGAGGTCATGGGTTATCAAAGTCATATCTAATTGCACACGTGCAATTTTCTCCTTCTTAAAGTCCCTTGTTTTTAATGGCACATTTTAGGGTAGTTTTCAGCAGCAGAACTCCTTGTTTATTAGTAAATTATGGGCTTTCTCCTTAGTATCTAAAAACAATGTTACCAGTTCTATACTCCAGGAAGCATGGAAGTTAGAAAGCAGTACTTCACAGCAGACAGGCCCATTTGTTTTTGTAATTCAAATCAACGTAAAGAAACATCATCTCAAAACATATTTTTAACAGTGACTTTTGGGCCTCTAGCACATTTTTCACAATTATTATCTGATGCAAACATATCAAGATAAAAAAAGTAAATTTTAATTTAACTTCCTTTAACTAGATCTTGAATGTAACCAGAGGTGTTTGTGCACTCCATTCATTAAAAACAATCAGAGGTCTCCACTGACCTGGGAGCTCTAGGGATAGATATCATCAATATTGGAAGAATTCTCAGCTTACAGTGGAAAGTACTGGAAAATTAACTCAGAAGCAACTGCCGACATGCAAGTGTTCTGTGATAACAGGTGCCTCTTTGTGTAGGAAAAGAGACACAAACTGACCCTATAAGGGAAAGGGTTGGGGGCAGAGTGCCCAGCTTGCAGGTCTTTCAGAAGGCACAGGCGCGAGGTCGCTCAGGGAAGAAATTGCAGATCACTTCCTTTGTTATTTATGCCTAAAATAGCTTCTTGTGACCTTCTAGAACTCAAGGGGATACAATTTAAGCCCCACGTGGAAGTGTCCAATATATTGGCATTGTTAGATAATGTACTCAGTGGGTAAAATAGTGAAGCATTCTCTTTAAGCAAGCACTCAGCACTCATGTGTCTCCTGTCACTAGATACACTCAGCTACATGCCTGTATTTTAATCAGAGATTTACATACAACCGAAGATTGCAGATGGTCTTAGGTTCTTATCATATTCTCCCAAGAAATGTTAGCAGGCTTTAAAAATCTGGGATTTGTGTCTTTTGGCAAAACATAGAGAGAAACACTTTTCATGTTTGTTAATTACATATAGTTTTATCTCAGGGAGGCACTCTTCCTTTGTGGCATCTCAGCGAGAAACCGACAGTGTCTACTTCTCTTATGAGTAGAATGCTTTCCATTGTTACAGGGTTTATAATTACATGTTTGTGACTTCATCACCAATAGCCTCACTCCATGAATACAGATAACATCTTACAATAGGGGAGGCTGGGAACGACTCAGACAGACAGGGTGGGAGGAGAGGGAGGCTGATGTGCTCAGTGACCATCTCCTAGAGAGGCTCTGGGACAACCAGTGGGGGAACTTGGCCCTTCAGGTTTCTGGAGCGGCCTATAGTCTGAAACACTGTCCTTCTGTTTCATGAGCTGTGAAGCACCCTTGGGAAGATGAAGAAATACTCAACCTATAGGTTGACATTTTATTTATATCACATCTCTTGTTGAATCGTTCTGAAGAACCCGAGGTGGCCGTGGCATTCCTTCTCTTTATTCACTTGGTTACAGTTTAAAATTTGAATAGCTGTTTATGCTGGAAGGCTGAACACCCAATCAGTAGTCTTTGAATTGAAGCTGTATTGTTCACTCATGAAAATGCCTGTTTCATCTGTCAGCTCTCTTTTATAGTGAGCCTAATAATTTATGCTTGCTAAAGATGTTTTCTGACCTGTGATTCCATTGCCAGTTAGGAAAGGGCTTTGGCAGCATTCACACTTCCTTTCGTAAGAGGGGGCCAGTAAGGTACAATTTAGTGAAATTACTGCTCCAGTGCACTAATGGTACCCAGACCCAGACTGGGGGAGGGCAGAGGGATGGGATGAGGGACCCTAGCCTTTAAAGAGGGCACTAGTCTCCACAGAAAGATATCCTGGAAAGAGGCCTCTTTGGGAGCCGTCTCCCTCCCTGAGGTCTGCATAACCCTGATGACTGAAAGAGTTAACGCACCCATAAATATGCCACAGGGCACTACATGGGACAATATATAGTTTCCACTAACACAAATAAAAAGAGATCACTTTTACCTAGGAAGGTTATATCATCTCTTTGAATTTATCTTTTTTTAAAAAGGTATTGTGATTCTATTTGAGTGACCCATTTTTAGAAAAAAAAAAATGCAATAAAAGTCCTTTGTGTCATTCAAAAGAGATTTATTTATATGTGGTTGAACTATGTATTCTTTATCTTATTACTGTTGAAAGCATATTAAATGGGAGTTCTTTAAATGGGTCATCCTGCATTATAATTATAATCTTTTCAGGTCTTTAATTTGCAAGTTGTTGGCAGACCTGTCCTGAAGAGAACTTTTCTAATTGCAAATGGAACTATTCTCCAAGTAAGGTACATTTTTTTCCTTTTGTGGTTCTCTCATAATATTTCATTTTTATTTCTCATAAAGCATTTACCTTATCCTCCATAAAAATCATTTGTGTACCTATTTTATACTCTACCAGTTTTGTCAGTGTCTTGAGGTTGGTGACTTCCTCTTAATTTATTTCGTATTTATTACAGCCTCTATCTCAAAGGTATTCTTTTAGGAGAGATTTAATGAATATCGGTGAATAGATTTCAAGAATATTTTTAGCACAACATCTTTAACTGAAATAGATTATCTCTCTACATATTCTAATTTCAGAAATAGACCTGAATATACAATGAACTTGATGAGTCCAGTCAGAAAGCAGATTTTACCAAAGACATAACATTTAAAAAATGAGTATATAAAAATTGTAAATAAACTCTTCAAAGAAGAAATTTCAAGAGATTTTTGGATGACGTTTAAAAAATTTAAATAAATCTTTTAAATAAAGATGTTTTAAAAGTTGATCCTTACTGACTTTCAGCTTTAATAGATATGGCAACAGAAATGCTGAAACACCTCTCTAGAAGCTGAAGGGTTATGGGTGTGATATGGACATTACAAATAAAGCTTCCCAAGTATTCTCAGATGATAATAGCTGACGATGTTACAGCACTTTGAAGTTCACAAAGGGTTTTCATATTGAGGTAGACATTAATAATCCCTTTCCATGAATGGTTTCAAAAAGGTTCCCTGACTTGCTTGGGGTCATTAAATGAGCACGGAATAGAGCTAGAGTGAAGTGTGAGACTTGGACTGTAAGAGACACCTCTCCACAGTTCTGCCTGCTGCTTCTTTTTTGTCTTTCAAGTTATGCCTCCTTTTCTAAGTAAATAGGTGAAAGATGGCGTTTGCCATCTTGTTTAACTACAGACTTCCGCTTTACAAAGACATAGGATTTCAGAGCTAAAAGAAACTGTAAAGCCCACACAAAACACAAATATTTTTATTTCACAATTAAGGAAAGGAGAGCCTTTATTTTATTACGTTTATTGTTGTTAATAATAGTAGGCTATAGATTTATTAAGCTTGTTAGATTCTAGTTCCTTAATCAAGAGCTCTGTGGCATAGATATTTTTCTATTCTAACAATAAAGAGACAGGGTGCAGAAAGGACCGGTGATTTTCTCAACATCACATTTAGAAAAAGACAAAACACATCTGCTGTACCCCAAACCAAGTCTCTTAATACTTATGCCAGATGTACCTTTACTACAGTTAAACAGTAATAGCAGAATTAGATATTATGATAGATTATATTCTTTACTAATGCTTTTGCTAAGCAATTGATAAAAATGCACAAAGCTCCTTGCTCCTATCTTCACATCTGTGTCTCTAATTCCACCTTTTCTTGAAGTGTTCTATAGAAGCAATGGACATTAAAAATTCGTTTTAATTTTGTGATTGTTTTAATGCAAAGTTTTGGTCTACATTACTTTGGACTTGTACCTGGCTGAGTGTTCCATCTTATTTTTACAAACCAAGTCCAAAAGTCCATTTACACTTGAACATGCTTTATGGAAAGTGAGAAATAAGTCATGAAACTAGAGAGTGTTCAGAGAAAAGCCACTGAAATGATGAGAGACTTGAAAGGTGCTTTCTGAAGGCAGATCAACTAAAAGACAACTTCAGTCTAGAACGATGAAGGCTCTACAAATGCGTGACATCTTGATCCAAGTTCAAAAGTTGTAATGTAACATTTTTAGGGTTAGTATGGATAGATTCCCTAAGCCTCAGCACTCCCTCTAAGGGACTTTTAAAAAGACTCTATATATAGCATATATACTTCTCCACAACATATCCCCTCTTCCATGATAGTTGCAGACGCTTTTATAGCCTCCTTGTCCACCTTTGTATTTCCACTGGCTTTTGCATTGTACTATTCACTAGATAAATTCTTAGTAAATTTTTATTTAGTTGAACTGAATTACAATTTTCAGATACATACAAAGCATGGTTTTGCAAAGTGGCCAGTATAGCTACAAATCTTGTTATTCCCAGAAGTGATGATAGACTTAAATTCTCAGCAGATTCATGAAACCTCTAGGTTAAATTCTGGTATACCTATAATTGATTTTTAAGGAATTTGACATATCTGCATAAATAAATTACTTCTGGAGGCGTGAACTTGAATGACAATAGAACACCTATTTGTTTTGGTGTTTCATAGAATACCTCTAGGATTTTCAACTGTGGATGATCCTTGGTTTGGTTTAATATGATATTATCCTTCCTTATGTTTTTACAAGTTGTACTGAATATGTGTGGAAACATCATCTATCAATTTCTTTCAAAAGTCCTGCTAGGTTGTAGTCATTATGAAATATTATCATGATTCTTATTCTAGCTGCTATTATTTTTATTAACCTCAGTAGTTTGTTTGGTTCTTTGGCCAGATGAGGACTTGAGAAAGCTAATGTGTTAACACACTTTTAACTCATTGTTAGCAGTGGGAACTTGGGATTTTGTCTTTGCTTCCTACCTAGTGTCACACTGTTCCTCAACTAAACTCCTTGGCTATCCTCTCAAGGCCTTCTAACAAGGCCCCACCTAGACCACTGACATAGAGGGATCCGAAGCAAGTCTCAAAGAACAGCTTGTGGATGGTTTCAGATTATGACATGTGATCATTGAAAACTCTTGTTACCTATCCTCACCTTTTTTTTTTTTTTCATTCCTCTTACCTTAACCTCCTATAGAGATGTAAGCACCACAGCTACTAATAAAACAATTTGACTTTCAGTAACAGTTGGGAACCTCCACCTGGTGTAAATATGTAGACGGATGCCCTTGGTGCTAGTTAGCAGAAAATGTGGGAAGCAGGAACAAATTCCTCTTCATAAACAACCTGCCCTGTGATGAGCTTCTCATTCATTATAAGTTATGGTAGTTAAAAGTCCCTCAAATTTAGGCATAATCTAAGAATAGATGATTTTGGCTCCTTGTGAACCACAACTCTTCTGTTAAGAAGTAGCCACTGGTGCAAATGTGCATTGTGCAAATAATTCTTCTTACACTGAATTTAACGAGATAACACAATCCCAGTTGGAGTCTTTGCACAGAATAAAGATATATATTGAACGAATGCATGAAAGATGACCAAAGCATAGTTTGATTATGTCTAGGTGAACTGGTAAACGGTAGATGATATCAGGGATATGTTTTCTCTTCACATCTAAAAGATGTTGGTGGATGTTGTGGGTAAAGGTAAGTGGAGAGTAGCGATTCTTCAAGGGTGAAAGTGAGAATTCCCCTTGCTTACATGTATCATCTTTTTATTTTCCTACTCAACAACTATGTTAATTAAGACAGGGGAAGGTAAGTTTGGGATAGCTTCTGTAAACCTTATATAATCTGGGAAAATCTAAAGACCATAGTTTAGGGTGTGGTGCTCTCCTAGTTGAAAAGATGTTTTGTAAAACTTAATCATTAATTTTTATTTTTATGCTATTTCTTTTATTCTTGTGTCTATAGGCTAGGCAGTGCACCATGCTTTTCTGTGGAACAGATATCACCTCTCCATGAACAGAATCCTTTGCCTATCCCTCTTTGGTTAGCTATTTGATGAAAAGATTACAGAATCAGGCTGTATCTGAGACCTATTTTGTAGCCTACATATATTTACATAAATTCTTTGAAAAGTAAATAAAAAGAACCAAATGAATAAAATGGTGAAGACATGTGAGATCCAAGGCAGCTACTTATTTGAAGGGTAGAAAAAGACAGTCTTGTGTCATTACAATTAAACTGAGTACACCGGTTCATTTACTATTTTTGGTGAATTTTAATTGAGTTGTGTCTTATTTTTATAAATGTTGTCAATCTTCATTTTCTCTGTCTCCCATGAACCAACTTAAACACACACACATGCAGATCCACATACGGGCATGTTTTGGGAGAGTGCTGACTATGGATATACCCTGACACCAACTTACACACAGTGACACATAATGCTATAAACACTAAAACATCCAACCTTGATAGAACACTCATAAGAACAAAAAAAAAAAAAAAAGTGTTCTTTTTAATGCATTTATTTTATGGACACAAAAGCTCAGCTAGTAATCAGTTTTGATAACTTTAGATGTCTGTTTCCCTGATGTAATGACTAGACTGAGGCAATAACAATACTTCATTATGCTATTCAAAGTGTATGGCAGGATTCAGTCAGAGCTAGACTCAAAACCTGGCCCACAGCTGAAAGCAGAGATGATGCATTAATCCACAGTAACACCCTCTCCCCTACTGCTCCCCTCAGCATTCAGCCACTAATAATGGATATCATTTTTCTTCATAAAACTGGTGGTACTTGAATCAAGCACATGACAGTTAAGGTTTGTTTAGTCTTTCAAGCAGGTGATTACAGGATTGAACTTCCCAAGTGAGAAGCCAGTGGAATACAAATAGTTAAGAACACGTTTAAAGGGGGAAAAATTGTCCAGCCCCATCTGTCAAACTGTGCGTATGACATCATCAGATATTCTGCACTTGTTTGCAGCTATTCAGGCCGGCCCGCCCCGCAGTCTATGCTTTGTGTTCCAGTTTCCTTTACAGGGCCAGCGGGCTGGAAAATTACCACATGCTGTCACAGTTAGCTCAGCCAGGTCTTGTTATCATTGTTTCCAAGGAATCCATTCATTCCGTTATTTTACATATTGGGCAGACGTCCTGCCACTGAGGCTTGGGCTGCAGTAACTTGAAGGGCCAAACGTTAATGGGCCTCTATTGTTGGTAGAATGGCAGTGCAATACGTGGGAAAAAATACCCAGACAGCTCCCTGACACTGGTTTAGGACCTCTAGACTTAGGGGGTAGCCTGTGAAGATCTTTTATGTAAACAAGCCTTCAATAAACAATGAATATCTCCTGTGTCAATATTCATAACCCATCAATAAAAAAAAAATTATAAATCTTCAACTAGAAAGAAGCCCAAATGTATTATGGATGATGGAGCTTTTCCTTAAAATAATCTATAGAATGTGGACAAGTCTCCTTCTACACACTGCTAATTTATAGAGGGGGAGGGCAACATTGTTGAGGCTTTGAGGAAAGAAAAGCATTTGATTTGGGGCTAGCTGTATTCTCATTGCAGTGGATAATACGGTGTGTAAGTTTTGTGGCTTCCACCACTACAGACTGAAATAAAGACAAGGGCCTAGGTGACACATTACATCTTCACCATGCTGGCAATTTAAAGAAAGTTAATGAAAACATTAGAAAAGTTGTCTAGATAAAGCTTAACTTTAGGATGGGTTATGTTATCTTGATTAATTAGAGCATAAATAAGAATGAAATTTAAAAACTGTAGTGATATCGATATAGGAAAATCCATTCTTTATGGAAGATATATAGTGAAGCTCCAGTTTTTGTTTTTCTTTTAATGGAATATTTTCTCTTTCTTGTTTCAAGATAAATCTGATCTTTTGATTATACAGTGTGTTGGAAAGGGGATCACAAAGTGTTATGGATCTTCTAATTTTTATTACTGGCCCCAGAAACCCTTCTACCTGACTTTCTTCACCTTAGACAACAGGAGACTTGATAACTAGACCTGGCTGCTCAAAATGGAACAGCATATGGTAGTTAGTTAAATCCATTGGCACTTAGAAAAACTGTAATTCAAGTTCTCATCATTTTAAACATTCTCATGATTAGCTCAGCTGTTACTTCAGCTAATTTATTTTATTGATTCTGCACAGAGCTCCAAATGGCCCTGTGGAAGTTAATATTAGAATAGTTCTTATCCCAAATCATTTGAAGAATTAGAACATGGGGTTGAGCCCTTGGAGTGGAGGACTGAAAGAGAAGGAGATGGGAATAGTCTGGTTCTGACAAACACAATCTGTACCATATTTAAGATAAAATATAATGTATTAAAAAGTTGCTCTATCCCAAAGTCAGTTTTGTCACTTTGCCTTTTTTAGAAAACATATTTTAATTTCAACTAAGATCATTTTTGTGTCTGGCAGCTAATTTTAAGTGGTTCCCCTTTTCAGCTGACATTAAGAGCCAATTGAGATAAATTTATTTTTCTATAAAGTAATATATGTCAGGATGAGATTTCCTAAACCAATCCCTTCAGGCAATCATAATCATTTTGTAAACTGTTGATAATGTCATCTTTGAGAAAAAAGGTTTCTTCAGTGTTAAAATGTTGCATTAAGATAAATATTAAAATGTGGCAGTCCATTCGAATATAATATTTTAGAGAATCTTACAGAATTTTGAAATCGGTATTTTTTTTTTAAAGTAAGTAACATCCTTTACAATCTATTTTTTTGTTGTTGTTTTTTTTTGTTTGTTTGTTTTTAAACATTTCTTTCTGCTCTCAACTTGATTCTTTTGCCAGGCTTCTGCAAGAAACAAGTTTTGATAAAGAAGTCTACTTTGACTTCAAAGTTATAATAGGTACATTATTTATGACACCCCAAAGTAACATCCTTATTCCCACATTGAAAGAGAGCTTTTGGTTTAACACAAAATTATTTTGTAAAGTAGATTATTGAATGTTATATCATCACATTTAAGAAGTGTAACAGTTTTTTAGTAAACACTAAAGAACTGTTCCCTTAACTTATGCAACGCCCTACATTTATCGCCACAAAATATATGTCAAGCTGTATTGTTTAGCAATAAACTCAAAGCAAAACAAAATTATGCTTTCAAATTCTTTAGAGACCTCACATTAATAGTAACTTTCCCATGAAAGCAATTTATGGAAACAAATATTATTAATAGTGGCTCTTCTTATACAAAAATCTAAATGACTACAGCTGTCTAGGCCTGTACTAAATAAAAAAGATCTCAACTCTGCTAATTAATATTCATAATTGTTTAGAATGGATTTAAAAAAATTCATGCAGTATATTACTTACCTGGGAGAAATATTTTCCATTTACATAGCCAGTTCAGCAGTGATGTTCTCAAGCCCAATTTCTCTTTCTTTGTCACCACCTGGTTCCTATAAAGAAACTATTTCCAAGAAATCACACCAAAATAACTTAAACTGTTTTTTTTTTTCCAGATAAGCCTTCATATCACATTAGAAACTTTTGATAATATTAACAATTTTCTTTCATTCTACATTAGAATCATATAATTTTAGAATTTGAGTTGCCTAACAAGATATGACTATGTAATCATTCCAGCAATTTTCATATCATATTAGTGAAAACAAATACTAATATAATAGGATGCTAACATGAAAACCCCTAATAGAACATGACAAAACTTTTCATATTTTATTTATGGATTCTGGTTGTTGTTCTCCATTTCAACATTTTCCACTTCAGTTTATGGGAAAGTAGCATGGGTTTGCATGTTTTTGAATATCAATTAAGTGATATCGTAATATAATAGTAATGCAAAAGTTAGCTGCTATCATTTTGCTATAGAAGGAATACATTTCTTTGGGTCATCAAATCTTTATTTGAAAGATAATGCTTTCATTGATTTTGTTATTTATTTCAATTTAGTTTAGAAACTGAACTATTTGTAAAAAAAAAAAAATAAGAAACTCTTTGTAGTTGAGTATGAAACCTCAATGAGTTGAAGAAATAATGCAATTATCTTGGTAATTCACTGCCTCTCTCCTACTCCAAGTGTGTAGATAATAGAGATAAAGGTGAACTTTTGCCTTGAGTTATGCAGGCAATTGCTTCCATTTTATACTGAGATTCTCTGTCACTACATACAGCACATTCATCCAAAGACTCTCTCTTTCAACCCAGTTCATTTGAGCAACGTTGCTAGCAATGTTCAGCGAGAAAACAAACTAGAAGAAAATAGTCATTTGTCTCATCCTGAAGTCAACCAATAGAAATGAAGAGTGAAGACACTGACAAAGGGTTCTTTTGGAACCATCTCACTTCTATCAATAATTGTGCTGGGTTTAAATACATCCTCCTCTGAGGCAAGAAAATATTTTGTCCTGGCAAAATGCTTTGATCTTTTCAAAATTACTTTGCACACTTGAGATACCAGAAGTACTCAGCAGGCATACTAAAAGAAAGAGAATTAACACTACAGTGTTTAGCAGAAAAACACAACCCTTCCACCCCCATGTGTGTGTATGGTGATGTGTAAAATCAAACAGGAAAAACTCTGGCTACCTAAGCACTTGGAACTTTTCTTTTCTACCATATACCACACCATCGTGCAACAAAGACATAGTTCACACATTTTAGTAAACAGAAGTCACACAAAGTCAAAATTACCTTTGAGAAATCTTATAAGAAGGCACGATATTGAAGGGTGTACTTCTTTGTTCTGTCTTTAATAAATCTGACACAACCTCTTTGTCTTCCAGACTGCTGTGAATTCAGTTGAAGATAAGGTGAAGACAGTAGCTTATGTTTAGTTGTCATACCTTAAAAACACTCAATCATTCAGTGGTGAGATGTTCACATGAGTCGCAGGTGGTAACTGAGATTTCATATTTTCTGGATCAAGTTTACCTCAGGATGTGTTATCAGTGAGAATAATAGTGGGCATAATTTAAAGTTCTTATATTTCTCTTTCTTTTCCTCTCCACCAACCCCTCTTCCTTTTCTTCTTTCTCTCTTTCTTTTTTTTTTTTCTGGTCTGAATGAATATAGTTGACAATGAGTAAGTATGTCTATAACTGTCTCCACTATAATTTCTCAACTACTTTCTGTCTCCCCTACTAATGTAGACTCCCTCAGCACCAGGAGCAGATTTATGTTGCTCACTGTTGTTTCTCAGCACCCAGTTCAATATCTGGCATGAATCAGGCATTAAGAAAATATGTGTTTAATAAATAAAACAATCAACTTTATGCTAGTTGACTTCTGCACACTTAACCTAAAAACAGAAACTAAAGATATTTCACACCACAGATGCAAGCAATGTAGGATACCCTTGGAACCATTGATAATGGAGGTCTGGTGAGTATAGCTCCAGTCCTGGCATTGAGAGAGGCTGGACTGAGCAACAAATTCACCAACTCCTTTACAGGGTGAGTTTTAAGACCTGCTGTGAAACGAGGAATTACTGGAGTTGTGGTGAGAAATTTGCATGGACCTAGTTTGTGGCAAAGAGTATATTAACCTCCTTCCACAGAACCCTGTCGGGTTCCCACACTCCAAGGTGCTATTTTAATATACGCTCCTCTGTCCTGACAAATAACTACATGGCTGCAGTAAGGCAGGAAGGGAGGTACTGGACCTAGATCTCCAAGATATCATTTGAGTGTATGACAGATTTCTTCTTTTCAAACAGTTTTTATGGGAATATATTTGGATAAAGTACTCTATAGGGTGATAAGACATCAACCCTAAGATGCTGCCTTTCTACCCGTTTGAGCTAGCTGACTCATCCCCAAATGTATCTCTCTATTATAGGATATGACCTTGCGTAGGAGACACGACTTATGCATGTTTAGAATTAACAGTGAAATGTTACCAAATGGGCTTTTCTTTGTGATGGGCTTCCAGCTATAACCAGAAAGACAATGTAGAAATGGAAGGAAAATGAGAAGTGTTGGGCTCATCAATATGTAAATCTTTTAAACAGCGTGTAAATGATTAGCATGTAATGCACTTGGTTTCCTAGAGAAAATAATTTTCTTTTCTTTCAGTGATGGCAGTACATCTCAGGGAACCAACAGCACCATAGCAGGCTGAAGGTTTCTGCTTTTCACATTCTGGGGAGAGCCATGGTAACCTGCCCCTGCCTTCTACCTCGTCTCTGTGTGTGGCATCCTGGAGCCCTGTTTCCACCAACATCTTGACTGTGGCAGATCTGAGAAACTCTACATTATACACAAATGTTCTCTGGCCCCTGAGATTATCGTGGTGCATTGGGAGAGGGTAAGGGGTGATGATTCAGGAAGCCAGAGAGGCTTGTGGCAGAATGTCTTCATTTTGCTGGAACATCACGAAAAACTTCCTGATCAGGGTGTCCATATGTATAGAGTTGTAGCAAGTATACATGTGTGAGGAGGAAGTAATTCTCTTTCAAAAGATCAAGGAAAGGGAGGCAGAAAAATGAAGTAATTAGGAGTGCAAAGAGAGATTAAGCTACATTTATACTTTAGTGTTCTCATTTCATACCTGTATGACTTTGGGCAAGGTACTTACCCCTCTCATTCTTGGTTATCTCATATGTAAAATGGTGATAATATTGTCTTTTAGGATTTCAGAGAAGCTGAAACAAGACAGTGTATCTAAAGTGCTTAGATGGTTCCTGACTCCAAAAAGTGTTGGTTTTTATTAAGATACTGCAAGCCTGCCTTAGACCACTGATTACTTCTGTCTGAGTTGGAGAGAAGTCATGTTTGCATAAAATGTGATACTGCACATATAAACACAGAATTTCTTATTAGTCCCAGGAAATATATTTTGGTAGTTAGATATTTTAAGAAATAAAAATTTTAGAATTATTTCCGGGCTATCTTTTAAGATAATATTTCAAAAATTACATACATTTCATACTTTATTTTATATTGTCATTCCAATAATTGTTCAATTTTCTGTCAAACAAGATTTTAAAAAATGTACACCAGTTACTTCATTAATTGAAATATTTTCTTGAATAGAGTGTAAATGAATAAATGCAATTATTCAAAATGAAATAGCAGATTATTGTGTCTTTACTGATAATATTCCATTTGATAATTTGAAGAAAATTGGAGGAATGTATGTAATCCGCATTTGGTACCCTCAAAAATGCATTTTGGACATTCATTCATTCATTAAACTCTGTGCCCATAATAGTATTCAATCTTTCTTTTTTACATATTAAATACATTTCTATCGGTCATTTTTATTTTAGAAAAAACATTTTCCCTTCTTCTAATTACCAGTGTATCTTTTCTCAAAGATGTTAATATGACTGATGCAGTCTTTCTAGTCGGATAATTTAGGGTTTAAAGACATCAAACAAATTACTTTATATTCCTGAAGTAGTTCTCACATACTTTCTTATTACCAAACTCCTGGCAATTAAGCGACCTTTAAAAAGGAACACAGTTTGTACCTGGAGGAGTAAGAGACATAAATGCGGCCCAGATCTCTGCCTTTTTCTCCATAGTTTGTATCATTCCCCACTCCCGTTTGGGCAACAATTCCTATGGGATCTCCATACAGGACAAACACACCACTGGCCATTTCAAGATTTTATTTGAAGCCACCCACCTTCCATAGGGTTCTTTAGATAGAGGATGGCCTGAGTTGTGTCACCTCTTTGGGTTATAGCAAAGTTCTTAAGTTTCTACCTTAATATTTCTATCCTGATATAATAAAATGGATTCTCTAATGCTCAGAATGTATTCTAAATTTTTATACTCCTGTTACAATGTACTGTGCAAAATCACCCGAAGCATCACAAAAGTTGTTGATTTTATTCATTTGGAAAATCGTAAGGAATTCACATCTTTTTTTGATATTCTTTTCTAGGATGCAAACTAATTACCCTTTGTTTTGATGTTGGTTCATCTGTTCAGTTAGGTTTTATTTTGTTTTCGTATTCATAGTTCATTAAGGGTAGGCTTGTAGTGGTGCATTCACCTGATAATTTTAGAGTCTTCATGACCTGCTGCTTTAATTCTGTGATTAGAGATTTTTAAAATACTTTCCATCTGAAGAGAACTGGAAAGCCATATGCATGCTGATTCTTTTTTTCAGAAGACAGTCAACCTGTGGAAAATACATCATACATTTTATTAGAGCTTCACTGTTTGAAAATATGGGGGTCTGACTCTGGAGCCACGTCAGGACATTGTTGCAAGCTGTCCATTTGGGATTAACCATTTGGGATTGGTGTGACATTGTACTAACTCTTCTGGTTACAGCAAGGGGTTATATACTATTATGTATGTCAGAATAGCGAAAGCATTTGTTAAAAATGCACATCTCTGTGTCCACCATTAGAAATTGCTAATGGTGGGCCGGGCGCGGTGGCTCAAGCCTGTAATCCCAGCACTTTGGGAGGCCGAGGCGGGCGGATCAGGAGGTCAGGAGATCGAGACCATCCTGGCTAACACGGTGAAACCCCGTCTCTACTAAAAAAATACAAAAAACTAGCGGGGCGAGGTGGCGGGCGCCTGTAGTCCCAGCTACTCCGGAGGCTGAGGCAGGAGAACGGCGTAAACCCGGGAGGCGGAGCTTGCAGTGAGCTGAGATCCGGCCACTGCACTCCAGCCTGGGCGGCAGAGTGAGACTCTGTCTCAAAAAAAAAAAAAAAAAAGGAAATTGCTAATGGTAGCCAGGTACAGTGGCTCATGCCTATAATCCCAGCTACTCTGAAGGCTGATGGGAGGATTGCTTGAGCCCAAGAGTTTCAGACCAGCCTGGGCAACATAGTGAGACTCCATCTGTTCCAAAAACTAACTTCCAAAAACTAACTAAATAAAAAGGCCAGCATGGTGGCGTGTGTGGGCAGTCCTAGCTACTCAGAGATTGACGGAGGAGGATCACTTGAACCCAAGAGTTCAAGGTTCCAGTGAGCTATGATCATGCCACTGCACTCCAGTCTGGGTGACAGTGAGAAGAAAAAAAGAAAAAGAAAAAAAGGGAAGGAAGAAAGGAAGGAAGGAAGAGAGGGAAGGTGGGAGGGAAAGAAAGAAAGAAGGAAAGAGAGAGAGAGAGAAAGAAAGAAAGAAAGAAAGAAAGAAAGAAAGAAAGAAAGAAAGAAAGAAAGAAAGAAAGAAAGAAAGAAAGAAAGAAAAGAAAGAAAGAAAGAAAAGAAAGAAAGAAAGAAAAGAAAGAAAGAAAGAAAGAAAGAAAGAAAGAAAGAAAGAAAGAAAGAAAGAAAGAAAGGAAGGAAGGGAAAGAAAGAAAATGAAGAAAAGGAAGGGAGGGAGGAGGGAGGAAGGAAGGAAGGAAAAGAGAAAGAGAAAAATAAGGAAGAAAAGGAGGGAAGGAGGGAGGGAGAAAGGAAAGAAGGAAGAAAGGAAGGAAGGAGGAGTAGAGGAAGGAAGGAAGGAAGGAAGGAAGGAAGGAAAGAGAGGAAAGAAAGAGGGAATTGCTAATTGCAGATTTGAATTGAGTCCTGGGAATACGTTTGCTAAGCAAATACTCTGTGTGATTTTTAAAAATGCAAATTTCTAAACAACTGCTTTAGAGAACTCCAATCACCTGGCCACTGTCCTTGTAGTTGTGCCACAGATTGGATGCAACTGAAGATAAATTGCAGATTAATTTACCACTCTTTGGATACAAAATAACAGACTTCTCTCCTCTGGAGGGATTCCTATGCTTCCTTTGGGAGGAGGGGGCAGCATTGAGGAGGAGACAGACAATGCCTAGTGAAGTGGAATGAAAATCCTTCAAGTTTTGAAGTTCATTTCAACTTCTGACTCTGCCATTTGCCTGCCAGTTGAACTTGGACCAGTTATTTGACCTCTCTAACTGAATGTAAAGCTCAACTTAAGAATGGTGATAGTGTCGTTGTAGGGCAAATTTAATGAAGATGTATGATTATGTCAGACAGGTAGTGGGCACTCATTCTTACTTTTTGCTTTTTCTTGGAAATGTAATATTGATATTCTTCTGTCCAAGAGAGTCAAAGGCACTGAAATAGCTGCTGGCTTCATTATTTTCAAATGCATGTCAATCGTTTTCATAATTTAGGATCCACTTCCTTTTAACTTCCTTATGGAAAGTTAGCTTTTCTGTAGGCAAACATTTCAATATAGTCTCATGATATCAAGCTTATTGCCATACTATTTCCCATGGCAATAAGATTGACATTATGGAAAGCCAATGCCCAGGCTGTGATCTTTTTGCAGGGTAATCTGTAGCCTGGGTACCTTTCTGGGTTATTTACAATGATATGTGCTTTAAAAATGAAATTTACCAAAAATCTATGAGAAATATTTACTTATTTGATTACTCTCTTCTCTCTTTTGTTGGTAAATAATTCCATGACATTATACTAAATTACACTTTTTCTCTCTCTTTGCCTCTAAAACTGTAATTTGGATTTCTATAGAGATATTGGAGGTTTGGGCAATAGCCTTCAAACCCAAATGCCACACAAATACATTATCTAGATTTTTGTGAGACTGAGTTATCTGAAGTGACGTTCTATGTTGTCTAACTTCACTATAACTGCTCAATTCTGGTGCTTTTGGAAAAATGGTCTCTGGTGAAATTATACACAGTTATTGACTTATAATTATACACAGTTATTGACTATGTATAATTTACAATAGAACAAAATTGGCCAGTACATTTTTCAAAGGCCTCTTTTAATGATTCAGGTAGAACAAACTCAATACATGTGGCTGCAGATTGTTTAAATAAAACAAAAGGAGTGGCTTCCACTTATACGTGTTTATTCTGTTGCATTTATTGTTTCATATTGACCATATGGTTTCTGTCTATATAATAAATTAAGTAGAAAAAAGCATACTCATTCTCACACTGAGGCAAATATTACAAACAATTGTCAATATGCTGGGGTATAGTGGGGTGGGTAAGGGATACTGAGAATGACAACCATGTATTTATATTTTTCCTTGAATCATTCTGGAGTACCAATTTTCCTCTAGATTAGGGAGGCAGTTTTATTGATTTTGTTTCATTATTTTAATTTTAAATTAAACATCTAATGTTGTGTAGGATCCAAAATTCTTATGAGATTTTATTAAAAAGTGTTGAGATATTAAAATGTTAACTCGATGGTAGACCTCTTTGGGCTAAGTTCAAAGGCCATGAAGAGTTTAATTTACTTTTCCTAGTGAGAAAATGTGAGACCAAATATTTTCATGAATGAATCAGGAAGGCTTGGGAAACCCATTATCTTTGCCCCAAATCTTCTCTTACCCACTGGGCAGTGATAGTTTATTTGCATAAGACTTTGATTCTTCCTAAAATGCAAATACTTTTGGGAAAGGTAATAATTCAAGCTATCAGCTATCACTTTTTATGACTAAGGGATAAGAGAGCAGTTTCTGATATGGGGAGAGCAGGATAAACTGGCCAACTTCTCTTCACAATTTTTACCAATGTAATAACCCTAAGAATAATATTTTCATCATTATATCATCATATATTATATCAACATAAATAATCACCTTAGAGTTATTTCTTTATCCGCATGCTGTGACATGTGATTTACTTTTTGGTGTTCTTAGCTTTATTAGGACAATTATCTATTTAAAAATTCTGTTAATCATATTATGCTACAGTAAAAGATTTTCCAAATTTCATTACTCAAGTCTTGTTAAATTTACGGTCACCTGAATCTTAAACCTCCCAATTCTTAGTCTAGAAAATATGCACTTTTCCTTTTCCCGTCTTTTTAAAAATCGGTTTGTACTTTATAATTTAATTACAAAGTCTTTATATTATGTTTGCTTATTTTTTCTCTGATAGATCCTACTACTACCTGACACATTTAATATCAGGAAGTTAAAATGATTTTGTCCTCAGTTTCCTTCTTTTTAGTTTCCCACATACTTACTAATTAAGTTAACTCTAAAATGAAACCTATTCGTGTCTGTGTATGTAATGAGATAGTTGAAATCATACATTTTCTGGCCTACTGTAGTCATGTTAATTCAATGTCTTTCATCTATTTTCATTCCTCTACTTCTTGTTCATCTACAGGTGCTATAAATACTGCCTGTGGCTGGGGTGAATATGGTGTTGTTCTTGGGGAGAGAAATCACCAGTGGTCTGTTGGCAGGAAAGGCATTATATCACTCTGTTTCACATTTTCCAACTTTAAAATTGAGATAACAATGACTTGTTTTTGAACCTAACTTCATGAACATATATGTAAAGTTTATAGGATTGCAAAGTTGCAAGATATATTACTGCTTGATCATTTATCTGCCAAGTTCATTTCACTGTCTGATTCTGAAAAATGAAATAATAACTATCTTGGTAGTTGGTTTAAAATAATTGAAGTTTCTACTTATGTACTATTGTATGTATGGGTTTTATTTATTTTTAATTTTTTGGTGGCTTTTTCTCATGAGATATTGAAGGTTCTGTCTCATTTTTCCAAATTGTAATTTTACATTATCTAATCTGAAAAAAAATTTTCTTAGCTTCCCTTTAATTTAGACTCCATTTTGTTCCTTTCCTGTTCCTGGTGTCTCATAATATCTCACTGAAGTATTAAAGTACAATTTGACATCATCAAAAGTGTCATTAAGATGCAGCTCTCATATATCCTACTTTAGCCCCATTATAACGTCAACTGCATAAGACTTAAACGCTGATTCCCTGCGTTACTACACTTTACAATTTGCTCTGTCCTCTTTGTGGCTTTTCAGCAAATTTCCATACCCTGCACAAATGCTCATTTTATTACTTATAATCATTTTCTTTGGTACACTAATACACACTTGACTAAAACTCAGCTATTTTAGTGGGCTGTTATTTGTAGTTTCCACTAAAAATATCTCTTTTTTATAAACAGAAACATCTTCATATTCATGTTTCTACGTGTATTTTGAATTTTTATTGTCTTCTCTCCTGGTAGAAAAGTACTATCAATGAAGGTATTGGAATAAGCTTTTAAAAGTTTTTTTTTAAACATATTCATCTTTACTTTTTAAATTATATCCCTGCAGAACTTAACAAGGTAGATAAGGTTGATGTTATATCCCCATTTTACAGATTTATTTATTCTACGTTTTTTATGGAATTCCTTCTATGTGATATGGATCAAGATAAACATTAAGTGGTTTGGTTAGGATAATGATAGCTACTACAATGAGCGAACACCAAATTTTGAGTAATTTAGCAAAATAAAGTTTACTTCTTTCTTATGTAACATTATAATGCAGATATTCCTTGGTGGTAGCAAGCCGGGGAGAATGGGAGAGAGGGGAAGTTGAGTTCCAAACATCATTCAAAAACCCAGGCAGTGAGAGCCTCTGAATTCTTCAACATGTGGCTTCAGGGAATACCTGAGCTTTGACATGATGAAAAAGAGAATTTAGAAGAAGGCAAATCTATTTCTTTACCATTTCAGCTAGAAAGTGACATACATCCTGGTGAGATAGGCAATTACATAAAAGGGTGCTGGGAAATGGAGCCTATGGCTGGGCACCCCTTTCCCAGCAACAACCCTACCCTATAGGAGAGCCGAAGCCTAGGTGAGCAGTCAGCCACTTCTGCCCTAGGTAAACATATCCAGGTAAAGTGAAATCAAGGACTAACTAGAATAGAGGGTTCTTATTTCACAGCCTGGTCTCCTGGATGAGAATCCTTCCTCTTTTTGTTTTCTGATATTTTGCAATTTCTTTTATTCTTTCTTTTTTTGCTAACAAACTTCCTTTTATGCATAAATAAGTTTTTCCGTTTTTTTCATCTTTTATTTCAGGTTCAGGGAGCACATGTGCAGGGTTGTTACATGGGTATATTATATGTCACTTAGGTATGGTGTACAAATGATCCTGTCACCCAGGTAGTGAGTGATAGTATCTGATAGGTAGCTTTTCAACCCATGATGCTGCCCTCCCACCTCAAGAAATTACAAGTGTCTATTGTTCCTATCTTTGTGTTCATGTGTACTCAATGCTTAGTTCCTTCTGGCAAGTGAGAGCACGCAATATTCGGGTTTTTGTTCCTGTGCTAACTTCCTTATGATAATGGCCTCCAACTCCAACAATGTTGCTGCAAAGGACATGATCTCATTCTTCTTTTATGGCTGCATAGTATTCCATAGTATATTTTTACCACAGTTTTTTATCCATTCCACTATTGATGGGTACCTATATTGCTTCCTTGTCTTTGCTCTTGTGAAGAGTGCTGCAGTGAACATATGAGTGTGTGTGTCTTCTGGTGGAATGATTTATTTTTCTTGGGGTATATACTCAATAGTGGGATAGCTGAGTTAAATGATAGTTCTGTTATAAGTTCTTTGAGAAATCACCAAACTGGTTTCCACAAAGACTGAATTAATTTACATTCCCACCAGCAGTCTATAAGCATTCCCTTTTCTCTGCAACCATGTCAACATCTGTTATTTTCCAAGTTTTTAATATTAGCCATTCTGACTGGTGTGAAATGGTATCTCATTGTGGTTTTGATTTGCATCTCTCTAATCATCAGTGAGGTTCGACATTTTTCCATGTATTTATTGGCTGCATGTATGTCTTCTTTTGGAAAGTCTGTTCATGTCTTTTGCCCATTTTTAAAAATGAGAATATATGTTTTTTGCTTGTTGATTTGTTTAAGTTCTTTATAGATTCTGGATATTAGACCTTTGTCAGATGGATAGTTTGCAAATATTTTATCCCATTCTGTAGGTTGTCTGCTGACTCCGTTGATAGTTCCTTTTGCTGTGCAGAAGCTCTTTTATTTAATTAGGCCCCATTTGTTAATTTTAATTTTTGTTACAGTTGCTTGTAGGGACCTAGTCACAAATTCTTTGCAAAGGCCAATGTCCAGAAAGGTATTTTCTAGGTTTTCTTCTATTGTTTTTATAATTTTAGGTCTTATGTTTAAGTCTTTAATTCATCTTGAGTTGATTTTCGTATATGGTGACAGGAAGGCATTCAGTTTCAATCTTCTACATATGACTAGCCAGTTATCCCAGCACTATTCATTAAGTATGGAGTCTTTTCCACAGTGCTTCTTATTGTCAACTTTGTGGAAGATCAGATGGTTGTAAATGATAGGCTTTTCTTCTGGATTCTCTATTCTGTTCCATTGGTGTGCATGCCCATTTTTTGTAGCAGTACCATGCTGTTTTGTTTGCTGTAGCCTTTTAGTATAGTTTGAGGTTGGGTAGTGTCATATCTCTGGTTTGCTCTTTTTGCTTCAGATTACTTTGCCAATTCAGGCTCTTTTTGGGCTCAATATAAACATTAGGATTGTTTTTTCTAATTCTATGTAAAATGACACTGTACATTTGAAAGGAATAGCATTGAATTTGTAAATTGTTTTGGGCAGTATGGCCATTTTAACAATATTGATTCTTCCTATCATGAGTATGGAATGTTTTTCCACTTGTGTCATCTCTGATTTCTTTTAGCAGTGTTTTATAATTCTTACTGTAGAGATCTTTCACCTCTTTGATTAGTTGTATTCCTAAATACTTTATTTTTTTGTGAATATTATACATGGGATCATGTTCTGTATTTGGCTCTCAGTTTGATATTATTGGTGTATAGAAAGGCTACTGATTTTTGCACATTAATTTTGTATCCTGAAAGTTTACTGAGGTTGTTTATCAGTTTTAGGAGCCTTTTTGAGTCTATGGGATTTTCTAGGAAGAGAATGATATCATATGTGAAGAGAAGTAGTTTGCCTTCCTCTCTTGCTACTTGGATACATTTTATTTCTTTCTCGTGCCTGGTTGTTCTGACTAGGACTTCAAGTACTATGTGGAATAAAAGTGGTGAGAGTGGTGTTACTTGTCTTGTTCCAGCTATCAAGAGAAATGTATCTAGCTTTTGCCGATTCAGTATGATGTTGGCTGTGAGTTTGTAATAAATGGCTCGTATTATTTTGAGATATGTTCCTTTGATGCCAGTTTATTGAAGATTTCTAACATAAAGGAATGTTGAATTTTATCAAAAGCCTTTTCTGTGTCTATTGAGATAATCATTTAGTTTTTGCTTTTAATTCTGTTTATGTGATGAGTCACTGTATTAGTTTGTTCTCATACTGCTACAAAGAAATACCCAAGACTGGGTAATTTTAAAAGAAAAGAGGTTGAATTGGCTCATGGTTCTGCAGGCTGTATAGGAAGTACAGATGGGAAGGTCTCAGGACACTTACAAATATGGCATAAGCCAAAGAGGGAGAAGGCGTGTTTTCACATGGCAGGAGCGGACAGAAGAGAGAGAAGGGGAAGAGGTTCTACACACTTTTAAGCAAACAGATCTCATGAGAACTCTATCATGAGACAGAACTAGGGGGATGGTGATAAACCATTAGAAACTGCCCCGATGATTCAATCACTTTCTTCCAGACCCCACCTCCAACAGTGGGGATTACTCTTAGACATGAGATGTGGGTGGGAACACAGATCTAAATCATATCAGCTACATTTATTGATTTTTATATGTTGAAACAATCTTGCATTCCAGGAATAAAGCCTACTTAATCATCATGAGTAAACTTTTCGATATGCTGTCGGAATTGGTTTTCTAGTATTTTTTTAAGGATTTCTTAAATCTATTTTCATCAGGCATATTGGCTTGAAGTTTTCTTTTTTCATTTTGTCTCTGTTGGGTTTTGTTATCAGAATTATGCTGGCTTCATAGGATGAGTTGGGGGGAGTCCCTCCTTCATGACATTTTGTGGAATAATTTCAGTAGGATTGATACTAGTTTATCTTTGTATATCTGGTAGAATTAGGCTGTGAATCCATCTGTTCCAGGGCTTTTTTTCATTGGTAGTATTTTTTTTTTTACTGATTCAATTTCAGAACTCATTATCAGTCTGTTTAGGTTTTCAACCTCTTCCTAGTTCAATCTTGGGAGATTGCATATTCCAGGAATTATCCATTTCTTCTAGGTTTTCTAGTTAGTGTGCATAGAGGTGTTCATAAGTCTCTGAGGGTTTTTTATATTTCTGTGTCATTGGTGGTAATGTCACTTTTGTCATATCTGATTGTGCTTATTTGGATCTTCCATCTTTTTTCCTTTATTAATCTAGTTAGAAGCCTATCAATCTTGTTTATTCTTTCAAAGACCGAATTTTTGGTGTTTTTGATCATTTCTATGGATTTTCACATCTCAATTTCATTCATTTCAGTTTGATTTAGGTTATTTCTTTTCTTGTGCTAGCTTTGGGGTTGGTTTGCTCTTGTTTTTCTAGTGCTGCTACGTGCAGTGTTAGGTTGTTAATTTGAGATCTTTCTAACTTCTTGATGTAAGTGTTAAGTGCTATAAACTGTCCTCCTAACACTGCTTTAACTATATGTCCCAGAAATTCTGGTAAGCTGTGTCTCTGTTTTCATTAGTTTCAGGGAATTTTTTTATTTCAACCTTAATTTTGTGTTTTACCAAAAAGTCATTCGGGAACATGTTGTTTCATTTACATTTAATTTTATGGTTTTGAGAAATTTTCTTGGTATTGATTCCTATTTTTATTTCACTGCTCTGAGAGTGTAGTTGGTATGATTTCAATTTTTTGAATTTGTTGAGGCTTACTTTATGACTGAGCATGTGATCAGTGTCAGAGTATATGCCATGTGCAGATGTGAAGACGGTGTATTCTGGTGTGTTAGGGTGCAGTATTCTGCGGATGTCTATTAGGTCCATTAGGTCAAGTGTCAAATTTAAATCCTGAATGTTTTTGTTAGTTTTCTACTTCACTGAGTTGCCTATAACTGTCAGTGAGGGTGTTGAAGTCTCCTACTACTACTGTTTGGTTATCTAAGTCTCTTTGTAGGTCTCTGAGAATTTTTTTTATGAACCTGGGTGCTCCAATGTTGTTTGCATGTATATTTATGACAGTTAAGTCTTCCTGGTGAATTTAACAATTTATCATTATGTAATCCCTTATTTGTCCTTTTTGATCATTGTTGGCTTAAAGTCTTTTTTGACTAAGATTAGCAAGCCCTGCTCTTTATTCCTTTTCCATTTGCCTGATAGATCTTTCTCCATCCCTTTACTTTGAGTTAATGGGTGTCATTGCATGTGAGATGGATTTTTTAAAGATGGAAGACAGTTATTTGGGTCTTGTCTCATTATCCCTCTTGCCACTCTGTGCCTTTTAAGTAGGGCATTTAGGCCATTTACATTCAAGATCAGTATTAATATGTGAGGATTCAATTTTTTTTTCAAGACAGAGTCTCGCTCTATTACTCAGGCTGGAGTGCAGTGAAATGATCTCTGTTCACTGCAACTTCCACCTCACAGGTTCAAGTGATTCTCATGCCACAGCTTCCCGAGTAACTGGGATTACAGGTATGCACCTCCATGCCCAGCTAATTTTTTCTATTTTTAGTAGAGACAGGGTTTTACTGTGTTGGCCAGGTTGGTCTCAAACTCCTGACCTTAAGTGATCTGCCGGTCTTGGCCTCCCAAAGTGCTGGGATAACAGGTGTGAGTCACCACACCTGGCTGTGAGAATTGGATTCTGCCATTGTGTTGTTATGTCATTTTTATGTAGACTTGATTGTATGGTTGCTTCATAGTGTCAGTGGGCTATGTACTAAGTGTGTTTTTATGGTGGCAGGTATCAGTCTTTAATTTTCATGTTTAACATTCCCTTAAAGTTTTCTTGTAAGGCATGTCTAGTGCTGATGCATTCCCTTAACATTTCCTTGTATGGAAAGGATATCACTTCTCTTTCACTTATGAAGCTTAGTTTAGCAAGATATGAAATTCTTGGTTAAAATTCTTTTTTTTTTTTTTTTAGGAATGCTGAGAATAGGCCCTCAATCTCTTCTGGCTTGTAAGGTTTCTACTAAAAAGTCTGCTGTTAGACTGATGGCATTCCTTTTGTAAGTGACCTACCCCTTCTCATGAGCTGCCTTTCAGAATTTTTCTTTTGCATTAACCTTGAAGAAACTGATGACAGTGTGTCTTGGGGATGGTTATATTGTATATTATTTCACAGGGCTTTCCTGAAATTCTTGAGTTTGCATGTCAACCTCTCTAGAAAGATTTAGACAAGTTTCATGGACTATATCCTTAAATATGCTTTGCAAGTTGCTTACTCTTTCTCATTATCTTTCAGAAATGTCAGTGGGTGACAGAAATGCCAATGGGCGTATAGTCTGATATTGATCACATGCTCAGTCATAAAGTAAGTCTCAACAAATTCAAAAAATTGAAATCATACCAACTACACTCTCAGACCACAGTGTAATAAAAATTGAAATCGATACCAAGAAAATTTCTCAAAACCATAAAATTAAATGTAAATGAAACAACATGCTGCTGTACGACTTTTGGGTAAAACACAAATATCTGATCTCTTTAAATAATCCCATATATGTTGGAGGTTTTTAGAATTTTTTTTTTTTTTTTTTTTTTTTAAATTTTTGACTGCCTGTGTAGATTTGAAGGAATAGTCTCTGAGATCTGAGATACTTTCCTTGGCTTGATACATTCTGTTTTTAGTGCTTCCAACTCTATTAAGAAATGCCTGGAGGGATTTTTTCAATTCCAGAATTTGTCTGGTTCTTTGTAAAATGCTTATGTCATCTTTAAACTCTTGGATTGTTTTACTCTTCCTTGGATTGGGTTTCAACCTTCTCTTGTATCTCCTTGAGCTCCTTGTCATCCAGATTGTGAACTATATGTCTGTCACTGCAACTATTTCAATATGGTTACAAATCCTTGCTGGTGATCTAGTGCGATTGTTTGCAGGCAAGAAGACACTCTAGTTTTTAGAATTGCCAGATTTCTTGCATTGTTTTTTTCTCATCTTTGTGGGCTCATTTCTTTTAATCTTTTAATTTTCTGCCCTTTGGGTAGGGCTTCTTGTTTTCATGTTCTTTAATGCCCTCAAAGGTTTGACAGTAGTATAAGTTGGATTTCCTTGATTGGTTTCACTTCTGTATGCTTTCAGAGGGCCAAGGTTCAGCTCCTGGACTGTGTGCTCTAACAATCAGGGCCTGGAACTACACCTGTACCTTTTTTCCCTGAACCCTTGAGGTCAAGCAATGTCTATGGTGAAGGTGCCAAGGTTCTTCCAGTCCACTGGCAACAGTGCTCCATTGCAGGCCACTGGCAAAAGTGCTCTGATAGTGTGGCAGGGGGTCCTTGGGTGAAAGCACTCTGACAGGTTGGGGGAAGTTGCAGGTGAAAGCACCCCAGAGGGTTGGCAGGGGATCTGTGGGCAAAAGTGCTCTGGCAGGGTTTGTGGGGGGGGGTGCAAATTAAAGTGCTTTGGTGAGAGGTCATTGGCTAAAGTCATCGGCTCCAGCGTGATGTCTCTGGGGCTGCTGGTGAAGGTGCTGTTGTAGTGGCCACTGGCGAAAGCACTCTGGTAGGCCATTCAAGGCTGTGCTGAACCCTGTGCAGGAACCCTGGGAGGGGCCAACAGACAGGAGGGCACTCATCTCAGACTTACCCGAGTTTCATGGGAAAAACAGCCCTGTTCTCTCTAGGTCTGGTAGTTAACAAATGTAAAAGCCACTTAGAGGAATATGGAGAACCTTGGGGGATGGTCACAAACGGCTGTGTTCCACCGAAGCTATCCCCATGCCAAACTCTCTGGGCTCTGCACAGAGTTTAATTCTGTCTTTGTTGACTCTCTGGGAAGTTCCCCTTCCCAACTCAAATGTCCATGGGGATTGTGGGGCTTCCTTCAGTTAGAATCCCAGAAGTCCATAGTGAGAGTGGGCCACTCAAGTTATTTCACTCACTTCTTCTTTAGGAGACAGGCAGGGCCAGGAATCAGTCCTGGCACTTGGTAACCCAGTGTAGGGTTTCCAGCTTCCTCCCCTTTAGCCCCATTGTCTGCATCTTCTCTCTATTCATTCTAAATGTCTTCTCTCAGAAGGTCTGTTTAGAATATTCTGGCCTACTCAATATTTTAGTCTCTCTCAATGAGAGAAGCTCTTCCTGGGTACATCTAGTTGGCCATCTTGGATTTAATTCCAATTTCTGATACCATGACAGAACATGTTTTGAAAAACCCTTCTGGTTTTTGGGTTCACCCCATGATTCCTTGCAATGTAGTGGTTTTGTGTCAATGGACATGACCTGTGTGTTCTCTGAACATCTCTTTTGGATCCACTCTGAAAATTCAGTAGCTCTATGGTTGTTGGAAAACAGAAGATATTTTAAACTTTCAACCCATTATTGACATTTTGGTACAAATTGATTCCTGTGTGGGAGTGATTCTGTTATGTCCATACACATGTTCACATTATGGGCTAGTTTTAATGACTTTCTTTACAATGATGCAAAATCTGATCACCACAAAGATTCTTTTCCTATGTCTCGCAAATTATCCTCAAAGCCTTAAAATCCCTTTGCTCTGATGGGGGTTGCTTCCAAGATGGCCAATTAGGAACAGTTCTGATCTGCAGCTCACAGCGAGTTCGACACTGAAGATGGGTGATTTCTGCATTTCCAACTGAGGTACCTGGTTCATCTCATTGAGAGTGGTAGAACAGTGGGCACAGCCTATAGAGGGTGTGCTGAATCAGGGCAGGGCAACACCTCACCTGGGAAGTGCAAGGGGTTGTGGGATTTCCCTTTCCTAGCCAATGGAAGCAGTGACAGACTGTACCTGGAGAAATGGTACACTCCTGACCAAATACTGTGCTTTCCCTATGGTCTTAGCAACTGGCAGACCAGAGGATACCTTCCTGTGCCTGGCTCAGCGGGTCTCATGCCCACAGAGCCTTGCTCACTGCTAGCACAGCAGTCTGAGATCAATCTGTGATGCTGAGGCTTGATGGGGGCAGGGGCATCCACCATTGCTGAGGCTTGAGTAGCTCACAGTGTAAACAAAGTGACTGGGAAGCTCGAACTGGGTGGAGTCCACTGCAGCTCGGCAAGGACTACTCCCTCTCTAGATTCCATCTTTGGGGGCAGGGCACATCAGGACAAAAGGCAGCAGACAGCTTCTGCAGACTTAAATGTTCCTGTCTCACAGCTCTGAAGAGAGCAGTGGTTCTCTCAGCATAGCATTTGAGATCCAAGAACGGACAGAATGCCTCCTCAAGCAGGTCCCTGACCCCCATGTAGCCTGATGGGGAGACACCTCCCAGTAAGGGCCAACAGATACCTCAAACAAGTGGGTGCCCCTCTGGGACTAAGCTTCCAGAGGAAGGATCAGGCAGCACTATTTGCTATTCTGAAGCCTCCACTGGTGATATCCAGGCAAACAGGGTCTAGAGTGGACCTCCAGCAAATTCCAACAGACCTGCAGCTGATGGGCCTGACTGTTAGAAGGAAAACTAACAAACAGAATGGAATAGCATCAACATCAACAAAAAGGACATCAACACCAAAACCCATCTGTAGGTCACCAACATCAAAGACCAAAGGTAGATAAAACTACAAAGATGGGGAGAAATCAGAACAGAAAAGCTGAAAATTCCAAAACTCAGAGCATCTCTTCTCCTCCAAAGGATCACAGCTCCTAGCGAGCAAGGGAACAAAATTGGATGGAGAATGAGTTTGATTGGTTGACAGAAGTAGGCTTCAGAAAGTAGGTATAAAAAACTTCTCCGAGCTAAAGGAGCATGTTCTAACCATCACAAGGAAGCTAAAAATCTTAACAAAAGGTTAGATGAATGGCTAACTAGAATAAACAGTGTAGAGAAGACCTTAAATGACCTGATGGAGCTGAAAACCACAGCATGAGAACTTTGTGATGCATGCACAAGTTTCAATAGCCAATTCAATCAAGTGGAAGAAAGGATATAAGTGATTGGATAACAAATTAATGAAAGAAAGCGAGAAGACAAGATTAGAGGGAAAAAAGTGAAAAGAAATGACAAAGCCTCCAAGAAATATGGGACTATGGGAAAAGACCAAATATACATTTGATTACTGTACCAGAAAGTGACAGGGAGAATGGAACAAAGTTAGAAAACACTCTTCAGGATATTTTCCAGGAGAACTTCCCTAACTTAGCAAGGCAGGCCAACATTCAAATTCAGGAAGTACAGAGAACACCACAAAGATACTCCCTGAGAACAGCAATCCCAAGACACATAATTGTCAGATTCACCAAGGTTGAAATGAACAAAAAAATGTTAAGGGCAGCCAGAGAGAAAGGTTAGGTTACCTACAAAGGGAATCCCATCAGACTAACAGTAGATCTCTTGGCAGAAACCATATAAGCCAGAAGAGAGTGAGGACCAATATTCAACATTCTTAAAGATTTTTCAACCCAGAATCTCATATCCAGCGAAACTAAGCTTCATAAGTGAAGGAGAAATAAAATCCTTTACAGACAAGGAAATGCTGAGAGATTTTGTCACCACCAGGCCTGCCTTGCAAGATCTCCTGAAGGAAGTACTAAACATGGAGAGGAGCAACCAGTACCAGCCATTGCAAAAACATGCCAAATTGTAAAGACCATCGACACTATGAAGAAACTGCATCAATTAATTAGCAAAATAACCAGTGAACATCATAATGACACAATGAAATTCACACATAACAATATTAACCTTAGATAAAATAGGTTAAATGCCCCAATTAAAAGACACAGACTGGCAAATTGGATAAAGAGTCAAGACCCATCAGTGGGCTGTATTCAGGAGCTCCATCTCACGTGCAAAGACACACATAGGCTCAAAGTAAAGGGATGGAAGAAGATCTACCAAGCAAATGGAAAGCAAAAGGAAACAGGGGTTGCAATCCTAGTCTCTGACAAAACAGACTTCAAACCAACCAAGATCAAAAGAGACAAAGAAGGCCACTATATAATGGTAAAGGGATCAATTCAACAAGAAGAGCTGACTATCCTAAATATGTATGCACCCAATACAGTAGCACCCAAATTCATAAAGCAAGTCCTTAGAGACCTACAAAGAGACTTAGGCTCCCACACAATAATAATGGGAAACTTTAATACCCCACTGCCAATACTGGACAGATCAAGACAGAAAGTTGACAAGGATATCCAGAACTTGAACTCAGCTCTGCACCAAGTGGACCTAATAGACATCTACAGAACTCGACACCCGAAATCAACAGAATATACATTATTCTCAGCACTTATTCTAAAATTGACCACATAATTGGAAATAAAACATTCCTCAGCAAATGTAAAAGAACAGAAATCACAACTGTCTCACAGACCATAGTGCAATCAAATTAGCACTCAGGATTAATAAACTCACTAAAAACCATACAACTACATGGATACTGAACAAGTGGCTCCTGAATGACGACTGGGCAAATAACTAAATGAAGGCAGAAATAAAGATGTTCTTTGAAACCAATGAGAACAATGGCACAATGTACCAGAATCTCTGGGACATATTTAAAGCAGAGTGTAGAGGGAAATGTATAGCACTAAATGCCCACAAGAGAAAGCAGGAAAGATCTAAAATTGACACCCTAATGTCACAATTAAAAGAACTGCAGAAGCAAGAGCAACCAAATTCAAAAGCTAGCAGAAGGCAAGAAATAACTAAGATCAGAGCAGAACTGAAGGAGATAGAGACACAAAAATCCCTCCAAAAAATCAATGAATCCAGGAGCTTTTTTTTGAAAAGATCAACAAAATAGATAGACTGCTAGGAAGACTAACAAAGAAGAAAAGAAAGAAGAGTCAAATAGACACAATAAAAAATGATAAAGGGGATATCACCGCCGAACCCACAGAAATACAAAGAGGAGTTGGTACCATTCCTTCTGAAACTATTCTGATCAATAGGAAAGAGCGAATCCTCCCTAATTCATTTTATGAGGTCAGCATCATCCTGATACCAAAGCCTGGCAGAGACACAACAGAAAAAGAATTTTAGGCTAATATCCCTGATGAACATCGATGTTAAACCCTGCAATAAAATACTGGCAAACCGAATCCAGCAGCACATCAAAAAGCTTATCCACCATGATCAAGTTGGCTTCATCCCTGGGATGCAAGACTGGTTCAACATACGCAAATCAATACACGTAATCCATCATATGAACAGAACCAAAGACAAAAACCACATGATTATCTCAATAGATGCAGAAAAGGCCTTTGACAAAACTCAACAGCCTTCATGCTGAAAACTCTCAATAAACTAGGTATTGATGGAACATATCTCAAAATAATAAGAGCTATTTATGACAAACCCACAGCCAATATCATACTGAATGGGCAAAAGCTGGAAGCATTCACTGAAAAGTGGCACAAGACAAGGATGCCCGCTCTCACCACTGCTAGTCAACATAGTGTTGGAAGTTCTGGCTAGGGCAAAAGGCAAGATAAAGAAATAAAGTGTATTCAGTTAGGAAAAGAGGAAGTCAAATTGTCTCTGTTTGCAGATGATACGATTGTATATTTAGAAAATCCCATCATCTCAGCCCAAAATCTTAAGCTGATAAGCAACTTCAGCAAAGTCTCAGGATACAAAATCAATGTGCAAATATCACAAACATTCCTATACACCAATAACCAACAGACAGAGAGCCAAATCATGAGTGAACTCCCTTTCACAATTACTACAAAGATAATAAAATACCTAGGAATCCAACTTACAAGGCATGTGAAGGACCTCTTCAAGGAGAATTACAAACCGCTGCTCAACAAAATAAAAGAGGACAAAAACAAATGGAAGAACATTCCATGCTCATGAACAGGAAGAATCAATATCTTCAAAATTGACATACTGCCCAAGGTAATTGATAGATTCAATGCTCTCCCCATCAAGCTACCACTGACTTGCTTTATAGAATTGGAAAAAGCTGCTTTAAAGTTCATATGGAACCAAAAAAGACCCCACATAGCCAAGACAAATGTAAGCAAAAAGAGCAAAGCTGGAGGCATCATGCTACATGACTTCAAACTATTCTACAAGTCTGCAGTAACCAAAACAGCATGGTACTGGTACCAAAACAGATATATAGACCAACGGAACAAAACAGAGGCCTCAGAAATAACACCACACATCTACATCTGATCTTTGACAATTCTGACAAAAACAAGCAACGAGGAAAGAATTCTCTATTTAATAAATGGTGCTGGAAAAATTGACTAGCCATAAGTAGAAAGCTGAAACTGGATCCTTTCCTTACTCCTTATACAAAAATTAATTCAAGATGGTTTAGAGACTTAAATGTTAGACCTAAAACCATAAAAACCCTAGAAGAAAACCTAGGGAATACCATTCAGGACATAGGCATGGGCAAGGACTTCATGTCTAAACCAACAAAGCAATGGCAACAAAAGCCAAAATTGACAAATGGGATCTCATTAAACTAAAGGGCTTCTGTACAGCAAAAGAAACTAACATCAGAGAGAACAGGCAATCTATAGAATGGGAGAAAATTTTTGCAATCTACCCATCTGACATAGGGCTAGTATCCAGAATCTACTGAGAACTCAAACAAATGTACAAGAAAAAAACAAACAACCCCATCAAAAAGTGGGCAAAGGATATGAACAGACATTTCTCAAAAGAAGACATGCAAACAGCCAACAGATACATGAAAAAATGCTCCTCATCACTGGCCATCAGATAAATGCAAATCAAAACCACAATGAGATATCATCTCACACCAGTTAGAATGGCAATCATTAAAAAGTCAGGAAACAACAGATGCTGGAGAGGATGTGGAGAAATAGGAACACTTTTACACTGTTGGTGGGATTGTAAACTGGTTCAACTATTGTTTAAAACAGTATGGCGATTCCTCAAGGATCTTGAACTAGAAATACCATATGACCCAGCCATCCCATTACTGGGTATATACCCAAAGGATTATAAATCATGCTACTATAAAGACACATGCACATGTATGTTTCTTGCAGCACTATTCACAATAGCAAAGACTTGGAACCAAACCAAATGTCCATCAATGATAGACTGGATTAAGAAAATGTGGCACATATACACCATGGAATACTATGCAGCCATAAAAAAGGATGAGTTTATGTCCTTTGCAGGTACATGGATGAAGCTGGAAACCATCATTCTCAGCAAACTATGACAAGGACAGAAAACCAAACCCTGCATGTTTTCACTCATAGATGGGAGTTGAACAATGAGAACACATGGGCACAGTGTGGGGAACATCACACACCAGGACCTGTCGGCAGATGGAGGGCTAGCATTAGGAAAAATACCCAATGTAAATGACGAGTTGATGGTTGCAGCAAACCAACTTGGCACATGTATACCTATGTAACAAATCTGCACATTGTGCACATGTACCCTAGAACTTAAAATATAATACAAAAAAATCCCTTTGCTCCTACCTATCTCACGTAATACAATAAATATGATTCTTTTATTATTTTGTCTTAACAGTCTTTGGTAGCTACTCTAGGCACAGCAATTCCTTTTTATCTTCAGAGAACTTATTTTTCTTTTTCCTGTGGTTCATCATTTGTGGGCTTTTTTTTTTCTTTTTTGAAATTACTTCTACCTTTAATTTTAGCCTAACCTAATTAGGTGTGTTGCTATCTTTTGAAAACAGCTATTCTTACCCATTTGCTTAATCATAGCACAAAATATTAATAAGGTAAATTAACTTGTAATATATATTAGTCTCATTAAAAAAAATTTAACATAGCATGTGATGATCTGTGATTTGTGAAAGAAATACCAATAGATGTGAATGTTTTTCTCATTTAATTAGAAACTCAATAAAACTCCTGAATGGTTCCTACTTCTGTGTTGTTGATCCTGACCTACAATGACTATTGATTCTCACTTTTGTAGTCAGGAGTATTATTCTCCATTTCAACCTTTCACAGTGACTTTTCTTGTGATTCTTTGGAAACAGAGCTCTTTGAGCAAACATTTTTTCCCATCTACCTCCGGTTTTCTCCTGCTGAAATCCCAATGATTGCCATTGATTAAAAACCAGTCTTACCATCACATAAACCCTTAAATTTTTCTCCCAATTCAGTATATAAAGTAGTTATATAATGTTATTATTCATATAGAATGTTAATATGTGATACTACTATATATTAAAATGTTGATTTTTTTTTCTTTTCTTTTCCTTCCTTCCTTCCACTCTTCCTCCCTTCCTTCCTTTTTTTTTTTTTTTTTTGACAGAGTCTTGCTCTTTCACCAGGCCAGAGTACAGTGGCATGATCTTGGTTCACTGCAACCTCTTCCTCCCAGGTTGAGACGTTTCTTCTGCCTCCGCCTCCCAAGTAGCTGAGACTAGAGGTGTGTGCCACCATGCCCAGCTGATTTTTGTATTTTTAGTAGAGACAGGTTTTCACCACATTGGCCAGGATGGTCTCTATCTCTCGACCTTGTGATTTATCCGCCTCAGCCTCCCAAAGTGTTGGGATTTCAGGTGTGAGCCACTGTGTCTGATCGGTTATTTTCTTTTTATCTTTTATCTACTACAGGTTTATTTGTGGTTATCATCACGCTTACATATACCATCTTATAGTTATAACAGTCTATTTTAATGTGATATCAACTTAATTTTGACGGCACATAAAACTCTACACTAACTTTTCCTCACTGCGTATTTTATTTATTCATGTTATGATTTACATCTTTTATATTGTGTATCCATTAACAAATTATTTATTTTTATTATTTTCATCTTTTAACTTTTATAATAGAGTATAACGCACCACCATTAGAGTATTATAGTATTCTGAATCTGAATATGGTCTTACCTTTACAGAAAGTTTTATATTTTCATTTGTTTTCGTGTAGTTATTTAGTGTCCTTGTGTTTCAACTTGAATAACTTTATTATTTCATGTAAAGCAGGTCTAGTGGGGAATTTCCTCCGCTTTTGTTTTTCTTGGAAAAATTTAATTTCTCCTTCATTTAGGCTTTGCCAGGTATAGTATTTCTATTGGCACTTGATTCATTTCAGTACTTTGAATGTACCATCACATTCTCTCTTGGCCTGCAAGGTCTTTGATGAGAAATCTACTGATGATCTTATGAGGGTTCCCTTGTGATAGATGAGTCACATTTCGTTATTGCTTCTAAAATTCTCTGTCTTTGACCTTGTTGAATTTGATTATAATTTACCTTAGTAAAGACCTTCTGCTTAATCTCTTTGGCATTCTTTTGCCTTCATAGATCTTAATGTTCATTTTTCTCTTCAGGTTTGGGAAGCTTTCTGTCATTACATCTTTAAATAAGCTTTCTGCCCTTTTCTTTTCCTTCATTCCTTGTAAGACTCCCATAATGCATACATCTGTTCTCATGATGGTATCTCATAAGTTCCATGAGTTTTTTTTGTTTTTCTTTGTTATTCTTTCTCTTTTTTTCCCCTCTGATTTGGTAATTTCCAATGATCTGTCTTTAATCACTCTGCTTCTTTCTCCTGCTTGATTGAATCAGCTGTTGAAATTATGAAATTTTTCAATTCAGTCATGTTCTTCAGCTTCAGAATTCCTGTTGTTTTTTAATGGGTTCTGTCCCTTATTGAACTTTTAATTTTGTTCATTTATTGTTTTCCTGATATTGTTTACTTGTCTGTCTGTGTTTTGTAGTTCACTGCACTTCTTTCAGATAATTATTTTGAATTTTTTGTTGGGCTTTTCCTAAATTTCTATTTCTTTAGAGTTGGTTACTGATGGTGCTTACATTTTTTTCCTCTGTGGCGTCATGTATCCCTAATTAGTTGTAGTCCTTGTGACCTTACATTTGTGTGTGTGCATCTGAAGAAGTAAGCACCTCTTACAGTCTTTACAGAATGGATTTCGTAGAGAAATCTCTTCACTAGTCAGCCCATCTAGAGCTACTGAGTGGCCTCACTGGCAGGGTTCACAGGGAGACTTGCTGCTGTTCTTTTAGAACTTTCTAGCCTAGTCCCTGGGTCAGTGGGTGGATGGGTCTGGCTCCTGGTTCCACAGGGGACATCCTGGTACCTGAGCAGGCTTGGTGTCTGGACCGACAGTGGTGAATGTGGAGCTTGTCTCTATGTGAGAATGTCTAGCTCCTGGGTTCATGGTAATAGGCCTGGAATCTAAGTCTTTCAGTTCAGGCCAGATCCTGGGTCCAAAAGAGATAGCTTAGCATTAGTGTACACTTGGGTGGGCCTGAAGTTTGGATCTGTAGGGGCTGGCCTGAGGTCTGGGTTCACAGAGTCCAACAGCTCAGCACTGAGGCAGAACCTGAGCCTCAGTCTGTGAAGGACAGCCTAGTACTGAGGCGGGCTTGAAGCCTGAGTACTCAAGGGTAGTCCCGGGTCCCGAGGCTTTAGGGTCTGGCCTAAAACCTGAGGCCAAGGAGGCTGGTCCAGTGCTGGGGTGGGGCTGAGGCTTGATCCTCAGGAGCTGGCCTAGAGTCAGTTCACTGGGACAGGTCTCATGATGGGTTCCATGGTGGAGCTGGTTTCTAACTTTACACTCCTTCCCCCTTATAAAAGTATCTCTCTCTGCACTGTGCTGCCTGTATTGGGGAAAGGATTATGTAAGTAATATGAAACAGTCCTTTTTACCCTCTTCAATGTGTCTTTTATTATTTATTTACTCCACCCATGTGCTGTAATCTCTTACCTAGGTTCCTTAGCTTTTGAGAAGGTATTTTTGTGTGTACATAATTTTTCAAATTGATGTTTCTGTGAGAGGACAAGCACTGAAAACTTCTGTTCTGCCATCTTGCTGACATCACTACTCTATCATCTAGATATGTATTTTAAGTACACTTTTAATTGCCAGTACACCATGTTTGCATAGGTATAACAGAAACCAGTCAAAGTCACATGTTATGATAGTGTGAGTGATGTGTACTTTATTAATCTGCTTGTAGGGTCTAGAAGGAGCTAACAGAACAGATGAAAAACCATATTTCCAGGAACCTCAACAGACAGAAGATCCTTAACTCTTAAATCTTAGCATGACTATTTTTCTTTTTAAAATAATTGTATTATTTTAAAAATTAAAATTATATTTTTAAAATTATATTTTAAATTGAAGTATAATAAATTATTCATAGTTATGAGGTACAAAGTAATATTTTAATACATGTATACAATATGTAATGATCAAATCAGGGTGCTATATTTTGGGTGCTTGTCCCACTAAAATTCGTATTAAAATTTGATTCCTAATGTTGGAGACTGGGCCTAATGGGAGATATTTGGGTCATGGGGTCAGATTCCTCATGAATGGCCTAGGGGCGTCCTCACAATAATGAGTTAGTTTTCATTCTATTAGTTCCTGTGAGAGCTGGTTGTTATAAACAGCCTGGTACTTCCTCTCTCTCTCTCTTTCTCTTGCTTCCTCTCTTGCCATGTGATCTCTGCACATGCCAGCTTCTCTTAACCTTCCACCAGGAGTGCAAGCAGCCTGAGGCCCTCATGAGAACTTGAGCAGATTGCAGCACCATGCTTCTTATACGTCCTGTTTAACTATGAGCAAATAAACCTCTTTTCTTTACTAATTACCCAGTCTCAAGCATTCCTTTATAGCAATGCAAATGGACTAGGACAGTAAATTGGTACTAAGGAGTGGGTTGTTGCTATAAAGATACCTGAAAATGTGGAAGCAGCTTTGGAACCGGGTAATAGGCAGAGGTAGAAAGTTTGGAAGGATTATAAAAAATTTAAAAGGTGAGAGAAATTTTGTAACTACTTAGGAAGTGATTAAGTGGTTGTAAACAACATGCTGATAGAAATATAGATAGTAAAGCCATGTTGATGAGGTCTTATATGGAAACTAGGAACTTATTAATAACTGAAGCAAATGTCACCCTTGTTCACCCATGTAAAAGAACTTGGCTGCACTGTGTCCATGCCCTGGGTCTTTGTGGAGGGCTGAACTTAACAGTGAAGACCTAGAGTATCTGAGGGAAGATACAAAATGCAAATCAAAACCACAATAAGATATTGTCTTATCCCAGTTAGAATGACTATTATAAAAACCAGAGCACCATTGTAGTCCGAAAAGATATTTGACATAATTTTGATTTTTTAAAATTTGTTGGTTGGGAGCAAGATGGCCAAATAGGAACAGCTCCAGCCTCCAGCTCCCAGTGCAAGTGACACAGAAGACCGGTGAGTTCTGCACTTTCAACTGAGGTACTGGGTTCATCTCACTGGGGAGTGCCGGACAATTGGTGCTGGTCAGCTGGTGCAGCCCCACCAGCGAGACCTGAAGCAGGGCAAGGCATCAGCTCACCTGGGAAGCACAAGGGGGAAGGGAATCCCTTTTCCTAGCCAAGGGAAACTGAGACACACAACACCTGGAAAATCGGTAACTCCCACCCTAATACTGCACTTTACCAAGGGTCTTAGCAAATGGCACACCAGGAGATTATATCCTACATCTGGCCTGGAGGGTCCCACGCCCATGGAGCCTCCCTCATTTCTAGCACAGCATTCTGAGATCTAACTGCAAGGTGGCAGCAAGGCTGGGGGAGGGGCGCCTGCCATTGCTGAGGCTTAAGTAGGTAAACAAAGCCTCTGTGAAGCTCGAACTGGGTGGAGCCCACTGCAGCTCAAGGAAGCCTGCCTGTCTCTGTAGACTCCACCTCTGGGTGGAGTCTCACAGCTGTCTGACAGCTTTGAAGAGAGCAGTGGATCTCCCAGCACAGAGTTTGAGATCTGAGAATGCACAGACTGCCTGCTCAAATGGGTCCCTGACCCCTGAGTAGCCTAACTGGGAGACATCCCCCACTAGGTGCAGACCAACACCTCACACCTCACACGAAGTGGTACACTCCTGAGACGAAGCTTCCAAAGCAAGAATCAGACAGCAGCACTCGCTGTTCAGCAATATTCTATCTTCTACAGCCTCTGCTGCTGATACCCAGGCAAACAGGTTCTGGAGTGGACCTCAAGCAATCTCCAACAGACCTACAGCTGAGGGTCCTGACTGTTAGGAGGAAAACTAACAAACAGAAAGGACACCCACACCAAAACCCCATCAGTTTGTCACCATCATCAAAGACCAAAGGCAGATAAAACCACAAAGATGGGGAAAAAGCAAGGCAGAAAAGCTGGAAATTCAAAAAATCAGAGCGCATCTCCCCCTCCAAAGGAACGCAGCTCATCGCCAGCAATGGATCAAAGTTGGATAAAGAATGACTTTGATGAGTTGAGAGGAGGAGTCTTCAGTCGATCAACTTCTCAGAGCTAAAGGAGGAACTATGTACCCAGCGCAAAGAAACTAAAAATCTTGAAAACAGAATGGAAGAATGGATAACTAGAATAGTCAATGCAAGGAAGGCCAAAAATGAACTGACAGATATAAAACTAAGACACGAGAGATACGTGACAAATGCACAAGCTTCAGTAACCAACGCGATCAACTGGAAGAAACAGTATCAATGATTGAAGATCAAATGAATGAAATGAAGTTAGAAGAGAAGTCTAGAGAAAAAAAGGAAAAAGAAATGAACAAAGCCCCCAAGAAATATGGGATTATGTGAAAAGACCAAATCTATGTCTGATTGGTGTGCCTGAGAGTGACGGGGAAAATGGAACCAAGTTGGAAAACACTCTTCAGGATACCATCCAGGACACCTTCCCCAACCTAGTAAGGCAGGCCAAGATTCAAATTCAGGAAATACAAAGAATGCCACAAAGATACTCCTCGAGAAGAGCAACTACAAGACACATAATTGTCAGATTCACCAAAGCTGAAATGAAGGAAAAAATGTTAAGGGCAGCCAGAGAGAAAGGTCAGGTTACCCACAAAGGGAAGCCCCTCAGAATAACAGCAGATCTCTCGGCAGAAACTCTCTAAACCAGAAGAGAGTGGGGGCCAATATTCAACATTCTGAAAGAAAAGAATTTTCAACCCAGAATTTCATATCCAGACAAACTAAGTTTCATCAGTGAAGGAGAAATAAAATCCTATACAGACAAGGCAATGCTTAGAGATTTTGTCACCACCAGGCCTGCCCTTCAAGAGATCCTGAAGGAAGCAGTAAACATGGAAAGGAACAACCAGTACCAGCCATTGAAAAACATGCCAAAATGTAAAGACCATCGATGCTAGGAAGAAACTGCATCAACTAATGAGGAAAATAATCAGCTAATATCACAATGACAGGATCAAGTTCACACATAACAATATTAACCTCAAATGTAAATGGACTAAATGGTCCAATTAAAAGACACAGACTGGCAAATTGGATAAAGAGTCAAGACCCATCAGTTTGCTGTATTCAGGGGACCCATCTCACATGCAGAGACACACAGAGGTTCAAAATAAAGGGATGGAGGAAGATCTACCAAGCAAATGGAGAACAAAAAAAAGCAGGGGTTGCAATCTTAGTCTCTGATAAAACAGACTTTAAACCATCAAAGATCAAAAGAGACAAAGAAGGCCATTACATAATGGTGAGGGGATCAATTCAACAGGAAGAGCTAACTATCCTAAATATATATGCACCCAATACAGGAGCACCCAGATTCATAAAGCAAGTCCTTAGAGGTTTACAAAGAGACTTAGACTCCCATACAATAATAATGGGCGACTACACCACCCCACTGTCAACATTAGACAGATCAACAAGACAGAAAGTTAACAAGGATATCCAGGAATTGAACTCAACTCTGCACCAAGTGGACCTAATAGACATCTACAGAACTCTCCACCCCAAATCAAAAGAATATACACTCTTCTCAGCACCACATCACACTTATTCGAAAATTGACCACATAGTTGGAAGTAAAGCACTCCTCAGCAAATGTAAAAGAATAGAAATTATAACAAACTGTCTCTCACACCACAGTGCAATCAAACTAGAACTCAGGACTAAGAAAATCAATCAAAACCGCTCAACTACTTGGAAACTGAACAACCTGCTCCTGAATGACTACTGGGTATGTAACGAAATGAAAGCAGAAATAAAGATGTTCTTTGAAACCAATGAGAACGAAGACACAACATACCAGAATCTCTGGGACACATTTAAAGCAGTGTGTAGAGGGAAATTTGTAGCACTAAATGCCCACAAGAGAAAACTAGAGGGATCTAAAATTGACACCCTAAAATCACAATTAAAAGAACTAGAGAAGCAAGAGCAAACACATTCAAAAGCTAGCAGAAGGCAAGAAATAAGTAAGATTGGAGCAGAACTGAAGGAGATAGAGACACAAAAAACCCTTCAAAAAAAACAAGGAATCCAGGAGCTGGTTGTTTGAAAAGATCAACAAAATTGATAGACCACTAGCAAGATTAATAAATAAGAAAAGAGAGAAGAATCAAATAGACGCAATAAAAAATGATAAAGGAGATATCAGCACCAACCCCACAGAAATACAAACTACCATCAGAGAATACTATAAAAACCTCTATGCAAATAAACTAGAAAACTTAGAAGAAATGGATAATTTCCTGGACACTTACACTCCCCCAAGACTAAACCAGAAAGAAGTTGAATCCCTGAATAGACCAATAGCAGGCTCTGAAATTGAGGCAATAATTAATAGCCTACCAACCAAAAAAAGTCCAGGACCAGATGGATTCACAGCTGAATTCTACCAGAGGTACAAGGAGGAGCTGGTACCATTCCTTCTGAAACTATTCCAATCAATAGAAAAAGAGGGAATCCTCCCTAACTCATTTTATGAGGCCAACTTCATCCTGATACCAAAGCCTGGCAGAGACACATCAAAAAAGAGAATTTTAGACCAATATCCCTGATGAACATCGATGCAAAAATCCTCAATAAAATACTGGCAAACCGAATCCAGCAGCACATCAAAAAGCTTATCCACCATGATCAAGTGGGCTTCCTCCCTGGGATGCAAGACCGGTTCAACATATGCAAATCAATAAACATAATCCAGCATATAAGCAGAACCAAAGACAAAAACCACATGATTATCTCAATAGATGCAGAAAAGGCCTTTGACAAAATTCAACAGTCCTTCATGCTAAAAACGCTCAATAAATTCGATATTGATGGAACGTATCTCAAAATAATAAGAGCTGTTTATGACAAACCCACAGCCAGTATCATACTGAATGGGCAAAAACTGGAAGCATTCCCTTTGAAAACTGGGACAAGACAGGGATGCCCTCTCTCACCACTCCTATTCAACATAGTGTTGGAAGTCCTGGCTAGGGCAATCAGGCAAGAGAAAGAAATCAAGCGTATTCAGTTAGGAAAAGAAGAAGTCAAATTGTCCCTGTTTGCAGATGACATGATTGTATATTTAGAAAATCCCATCATCTCAGCCCAAAATCTTAAGCTGATAAGCAACTTCAGCAAAGTCTCAGGATACAAAATTAATGTGCAAAAATCACAAGCATTCTTATACACCAGTAACAGACAAGCAGAGAGCCAAATCAGGAATGAACTTCCATTCACAATTGCTTCAAAGAGAATAAAATACCTAGGAATCCAACTTACAAGGGATGTAAAGGACCTCTTCAAGGAGAACTACAAACCACTGCTCAGTGAAATAAAAGAGGACACAATCAAATGGAAGAACATACCATGCTCATGGATAGGAAGAATCAATATTGTGAATATGGCCACACTGCCCAAGGTAATTTATAGATTCAATGCCATTTCCATCAAGCTACCAATGAGTTTCTTCACAGAATTGGAAAAAAACTGGTTTAAAGTTTCATATGGAACCAAAAAAGAGCCCGCATTGCCAAGACAATCCTAAGTCAAAAGAACAAAGCTGGAGGCATCTTGCTACCTGACTTCAAACTATACTACAAGGCTACAGTAACCAAAACAGCATGGTACTGGTACCAAAACAGAGATATAGAACAATGGAACAAAACAGAGCCCTCAGAAATAATACCACAAATCTACAGCCGTCTGATCTTTGACAAACCTGACAAAAACAAGAAATGGGGAAAGAATTCCCTATTTAATAAATGGTGCTGGAAAAATTGACTAGCCACAAGTAGAAAGCTGAAACTGGATTCTTTCCTTACTCCTTATACGAAAATTAATTCAAGATGGTTTAGAGACTTAAATGTTAGACCTAAAAGACCTAGAAGAAAAACCTTAGAAGAAAACCTAGGGAATACCGTTCAGGACATAGGCATGGGCAAGGACTTCATGTCTAAACCAACAAAGCAATGGCAACAAAAGCCAAAATTGACATATGAGATCTCATTAAAGAGCTTCTGCACAGCAAAAGAAACTACCATCAGAGTGAACAGGCAACCTACAGAATGGGAGAAAATTTTTGCAATCTACTCATCTGACAAAGGGCTAATATCCAGAACCTACAAAGAACTCAAACAAATTTACAAGAAAAAAACAAACAACCCCATCAAAAAGTGGGCAAAGCATATGAACAGACATTTCTCAAAAGAAGACATGCATACAGCCAACAGATACATGAAAAAATGCTCCTCATCACTGGCTATCAGATAAATGCAAATCAAAACCACAATGAGATATCATCTTACACCAGTTAGAATGGCAATCATTAAAAAGTCAGGAAACAACAGATGCTGGAGAGGATGTGGAGAAATAGGAACACTTTTACACTGTTGGTGGGATTGTAAACTGGTTCAACTATTGTTTAAAACAGTATGGCGATTCCTCAAGGATCTTGAACTAGAAATACCATATGACCCAGCCATCCCATTACTGGGTATATACCCAAAGGATTATAAATCATGCTGCTATAAAGACACATGCACACGTATGTACATTGCGGCACTATTCACAATAGCAAAGACTTGGAATCAACCCAAATGTCCATCAGTGACAGACTGGATTAAGAAAATATGGCACATATACACCATGGAATACTATGCAGCCATAAAAAAGGATGAGTTCATGTCCTTTGTAGGGGCATGGATGCAGCTGGAAACCATCATTCTCAGCAAACTATGGCAAGAACAGAAAATCAAACACCGCATGTTCTCACTCATAGGTGGAAATTGAACAATGAGATCACTTGGACTCTGGAAGGGGAACATCACACACAGGGGCCTATTATGGGGAAGTGGAAGCGGGGAGAGATGGTATTGGGAGCTATACCTGATGTAAATGATGAGTTGATGGGTGCTGACAAGTTGATGGGTGTAGCACAGCAACATGGCACAAGTATACATATGTAACAAACCTGCACGTTGTGCACATGCACCCTAGAACTTAAAGTATAATAAAAATAAATCAATCAATAAATAAAATAAAATGTGTTGAGCCTTAAAACTATGGTCTATCCTTAAGAATGTTCCACGGGCTGATGAGAAGAATGTATGTTTTGCAATAGTTGATTGAAATGTTCTGTAAATGCTTGTTAGGTCCATTTGGTTTATAATGCAGTTTAATTCTGATATTTGTTTGTTTTCTGTCTAAATGCTGACAGTGGGGGTGTTGATGTTCCCAACTATTATTATAGTGGGGTCTATCTTTATATTTAGCTCTAATAATATACACTTTGTATATTTGGGTACTCTTATGTTGGGTGTATACATATTTTTAATTTTATATTTTCTTGCTGAATTGATCTCTTTATCATTATGTAATGACCTTCATCCCTTTTTTTGTTTGTTTATAGTCTATTTTATCTAGTATAAATATATCTTTTTCTGTGTGCCTTTGGCATCTGTTCGTGAGGAATATTTCATTCCATCCTTCACTTTCAATCTTATGTGGTCTTTATGGTAAACAGAATTTCTTATAGGAAGCATATAGTTGGGTCTTGTTTGTTTTTTAACTCATGCAGCTAGTCTATATCTTTTAATTAAACACTATAACTGCTTTACATTCAAGGTTGGTAATAAGTAAGGACCTACTCTTGTCATTTTGTGAATTGTTTTCTAGTTGGTTTGTGTATCCCTGTGCTTCTTTATTCCTCTCTTTTTGTTTATCTTTGTAGTTTATTGGTTTTGTATAGTGATACGTTTGATTCCTTTCTCTTTCTCATATGTTTATCTGTTTTGCCAGTGAGTTTTAATCTTTTAGGTGTTTTTACAATGGCAAATATTCAATTTTTTTTTTTCTAGATGTAGGTTTCCTTTGAGCATTTCTGGTAGGGCTGGTCTAATGATAATAAATTTCCTCTGTTTTTGCTTGTCTGGGAATGACTTCTTTTTTCTTCATTCCTTAAATATAGTTTTGCTGGGTGTAATATTCTTGTGACATTTTCGTTTGGTTTGGTTTCCACACTTTAAATATATTTTCCCATTCTCTTTTAGCCTATAAGATTTCTGCTGAGAAATCTGCTATTATTCTGATGGAGATTCTGCAACTCTCATAAGGTCAAATTTTGTTCACATCATTGTGTCCCATATGTCTTGTAGGCTTTCTTCATTCTTCATTCTTTTTTATTTTTATTTTTTCTACTTGTGGAGATGTAGGGGCAATTGGGCCCCAGGGTAGAATGCACTCTGATGGTGGCTCTGCTTCTAAAATGGTGACATTCTGCAGCAGTCTAGGTTATGGGTGATGTGGTGGGGGGACCCATTATGAATTATTTCTCTGGAAGCTCCCTATACTGTGCTTAATGCCTACAAGAGTTGTGGGGCTCTCAGGTACTTAGAATTCAGATGTTCATGATTGATATATGGACTCTTGGGGATCTCCTGTTTACCTTTTCCTTCCAGCAGGGAGTCCCTCTTGGGTCTGAGTTGATCCTGGCCAGGTGCTTTATTTCTTTCTCTAAGCTGCTATCCTGAGTCACCATGCATCAATAGGTCTTTGTCATTTCTTTGCTAAATTCCAGTGTTCTTTCCTAGACATTGTGTGATCTTCTGGATATGTGGTTATCTATTTTGTTGTTGTTGTGTTTCTTTGTGAAGGAGATAAGTGCTGGGTGTGGTAGGGAGCCATCTTGATGACTTGTCCTCTACGCATGACTATTTTCAGTGAGTAACCTAGACTTATACATTTCATTTACACTTACTTGATATTAAATTATTGCTTTTCTTTGGAGAACTACTGTAAGGACATGTAAAACTTCTCAGAGATGTAAACAACATTACAAAGCTTTTAAGAAGCACCCAGGATACTCTCTTTCATACTTTAGTGTTTTATTAAGAAATATTTATATTAGAATTTTGAAAAGTCAAAAATGTCAAAGCCTTCAAAGAATCCATTTCAGCTTTTTCTTATAATGTTTGCAAGCAGGAAAGGGAACTGAAAGTTGCAGGTAGGTTGATACAGAGGTGTGCCTTATATGTTGAATGCAAGAAAGATACTAACTCTTTAATTTAGGATATGTTGTTGAAATGTTCTCTGAAATCTGAACTCTAGTGATTGTAGCAGTCTCCCAAACCTGTGGTTGTTTTGGTCACTCTAGTCTTTCCTAAGTCTACAGTGGTATAGCCACTGTCTTAATCAGCTTCTTGGTAATGCATTAATGAAATGCACTTCATACACAACCCACAGTCTCAGACCAGGCTTAGGAGATTGCTTTACTAAAAGAATCAGGAGTATAATGACCTTATATTGTAGGTAGATTCTATCTGATAAACCACCCATTTTAATTCTTCTTGATCCCTGTTATAGTTTTTGATTCTGGGGATCATGGGACTTTATTGAAATGCCTTTATTGAAAACTGCTTCATTGCAATTTTCAACTCTGTGGAAAAATACATGATTGATTTAGAATTTATGTTAGCTTCCATGTCTTTTTATTTTTGTAACAGTGTGCATTTGAAAATTTTTAATGATCTACAAACACTTCTTTATTACATTGTCATAATTTTGTTCATAGGGTAGTTCATTGGTAGTTAGGAAGACATTTTTATGAAATTATATTGATTTATCTGTCAGATAGAAGAACCACATAACTTTTGGGCAGATACTTTTCAACAGAAGTATTTGTAGTTAAAATTGGGGAGGCAATCACAACTTTTAGGGAAAATATCTAGAAAAATTATGCATTTGCAACACATGGTTAATATAGTGGAAATGAAACTTCAAAAATGTGTGGAATTTCTACTCTAAAAGGAGAAAGTTCTCTGAACAAATCAATTATTTTGTTTTATGTCTGTGATCCTTTCCAAATTTAAAGGGAGAAATTGTGAATTAAAAAATAGATGTATAGAAAATTGATCTGTTTGATAAGAACAGTTCAAGACAAAGCTATGAATTAGGCAATTTTTTTTATTTGGCAATATTTCTATTCCTCCTTAAATGTTTTTCCTTTTTGGCAGTATGTTCTTTCTCCAGTTACCTTCCAGGCACACTTATGCCAAGGTTTTACTTTCTTATTATGTCCCTCTTCTGTTTAAAGCTTACTTGCATATATCCCTTTGCTTCATAACCAGCTAAAATAATACAATAGCTTTATTAACAGATACCGGCTCAACATACTATTGATAACTTTCATTTTTATGAGAAGTTTTGGAGATAAGCATTCTTAAAATTAATTCAGATAAATTTAAAGGAGATGGAGGAATTAGAGATAACAAGAAACATATTTTTGCACAGACAGAATTTTTCCCAAGCATTCCTCAAATTACATCTATTACTTTTGTATAATAACTATTCTGCTAATATTAAACATATTGAATTCATATAACAGAAATGGTTCACTTGTTATTTGAAAATGAAATTCATTAATTATTAGGGTGGTTTACATTTCTAAAGTAATTTCATGTGCATTTTCTCATGTGATTATCTCAATAACCATATTAGGAAGAGCACACAGTGTTACCTTTTTACAAATGAAGGAATTGAGCCTCAGACAGGTTTATAGATTTGCTTAAGGTGACCAACCACTGTATAGTAAAAATAGAAAATAAAGCAATGTCACTGGACTCCTGGCCTCATAATTGTTCCATCATTGCTAGTCAAGATATATAAGAGATGAACACTTAATTAAATATCTTTCCCTTTATTCAGTACACATATATTAATTACCAGTAATACACGTTGACTCATAAGGGATTCAGAGAGGCAGAGACATGACCTTACTAGGAGTTCCCAGTCTAGTTGAGAAAGTTAAAACATTTAAAGAGATTTCTGTAATACAAGATATAGAAAGTGAAATGTCCCAGTAAAATTGAGGAAGAGATATAATAGTGAGTGAATCTAAAGAAGGACTTTTTAGCTGTAAAGAGAAAATTGTAGTCTTCACAGTGGAGCGTGCACATGGACATGGCTTTGCATGATGTCTAGGATATGGACATATAGAGATGAAAGATAGTATACAAAAGCAGAGGGAATATTGAGCACAAAGTTACATACAGGAAAAAGGGTCGATGATATAGACCTTTTCTGCATTTTCTTTCCTTTGCATTGATACTCCCTTCTGCTAACAGTACAGAAGGGAATACTGATGTGGAATACTCTTCTGTTAACAATACCCAAATATTTCTTTGGGCAGCCAGCTCTTTCCAACTCTAAATATATGTGTTTGTGGAGAGGTTGATCTGATCATTCTGCTTTAAAGGGGACCACAATTCCCAGCCTGATCAGTCAGAATTACAGTGGTTCAAGGATATGCATATTATGCAGGACTTCTGAGAAAAAGCACATTTTTTTCTTTCTGCTGAGGTTGCTCAGAAAGTAGAATGTAAGTGGTGGTCTTCTTTGTCCCGTCATGGAAAAAGCCTTCTGTTTGTATACAGTTCTCAACGGGTCTCTCACATTTCTGCCCATCTTGTGGATAAAGTACAAATTGCCTTTTTTTCCAGACTATACTTTAAAATATGTTTGCTCAGTAAATAGCCTTGGGAAGAGAGAAAGAGATCCAGAACAAAGGAAAGGAATGCTTACTGCCCATCAAAAAAGATTCAGGCTTTCTAAACTCAGAGTTCCTCTACTGAAACACAACCTACTACCTGGGTAGGCATACACCTAGGCTTCTCTGTGTCCCTCATGATATTTATGGATTAGAGGGATTCACAGAAATATACCTTTGCCTCTGGTCCAGCAGTCTCATATTTTCTGTCAGCATTTATATAACCAAGGCAGGTTAACTTGCTAACTTACAAGCAAGGTAAATCTCAGACCATTCTCATTTTTCTGACACTTTCTGGATAAATAAACCAACATAGAGGCTTCTAGAAAGAAGTTTGTGGCAACAATTTTTTTGACATCTGTATCAAATTATGCCTTAATTCAGATATCTGTATCTTACTCACTTAAATGAACTACCACATTTTCATTCCTGCTTAAGCTTTCTTAAATAATGTTTCCATCACTTGCAAGCAAAAAAAAATCCCAGTTTATCCCAATATTGGAGAACAATCTAAAAATTTAATTTAATTCGATGCAGAAATGGGACTACTAAAAGATTAGATTAGATATGAATTTCTAGCATAGCTGTGAATTTGACTGGAAGTGAATGAAAACAATGGGATTTTTCCATAGAATACAATATTTTACACACATTTAAATCTTGAGTATCAATATGGAATTTCATTCCAGTGCATTCTATGCATGTTCTCAACTAGCAAAAAAAAAAAAAAAAAAAAAAAAGATAGGTCTTTAATTGTTATTAGCTTTGAGAAGATGAAGAATAGATATTATTTATGATAAGCAAATTAAAACCAAGTGACTTTCCTGAAACTTCACTGTGGCCTGAAAGTAAACCATAGCTTATGTGATTCTCTTTAGTGTCTCCACGTATTCTTTTCTGGCACATTTCTCTTCAAAATATCTCATCAAGAAAGTAAATAAAAGAGAAAAATGCACACTGATTACATAAAATACAATTTTTGCTACATATATTGTAAATAAAATAGTAACCTATATACTTAAGTGTTTTGTTTTTTCAAGTAAGGTACAAAATGTGATATTATGAAAGAAACATTAAGCTTGGAATAATTTTACCTGTGTTTTTGCTACAGTGCTGTGTAAGACAAAACCACTAAGTCTTAAAATTTCTTGTGTAAATTTGGATAATTAATCCTATCCTTACAGAGTAACTGTTAGGTAAGTTATGTTGTATGTGAATGTGTTTAGCATGTACTTGGAATAAATGTAGGTGATATGTTATATTTACTGTCTTTATGCTTTGTATAAGTTATAAATATAGAGGTGTCATTTGAAGTGTTCGAAGATAATAAAAGATGATTTTAGAAGAATAAATGTTCATCTTTTTCAGAATTAATTCTGAAATTCTTCAGATAAGTTCATCTAAAACATTAATACATGACATATGAAAAGTAAAAGTAGTGGCAGCTTGCTTTCTCAAATGTTAAAACATAGCATAGAATGATAATGATTTTAAAAATGCAGAATGTATATAAGAATCAATAAACCAATCAGTGGAACAGACTAGATAATCTTAAATGACAAAATGTAAACTAATTTATAAAGTGGAACAAATAATAAAAAAAGTACAATTCAACAAATGTCAAAACAATTTTCTCTGGGGAAAGAAAACCAAGTTGTTTCATTTACTAATATAATTTTCCTGTGGATCTAAAAGTTAAAAGTAAAAATAAAAGTCTTAAAATTATGAGGTAATTTTTGAGCATAAACACAACAGAAAAAAATCTTAAAGGTTATTATTTAGTAATTTGACCACATGCAAACTTGATACTTCTGTATGTCAAACATGAATAAAAAGCAAATGATCAACTAGGAAAATGCTTGCAAAAAGTATAATGAGAGGAAAGAGTTCTCCCAAATTATTTTAAAATAACAACCCAGTGGAAAAATGAATAAAAGTCTCATAGAATCATGTAATATAGCAAGAAAAGGGGACAGGAAATATATGAAAAATTTGCAACTTTGGTAGTAACCAAAGAAATACTAATAAGATTATTTTCATCACCACTGGAAAATTTATAGTGATCTGGGTTGCTGAAATGTGTACAAATTCATATAGATGTTCTGTAAAAAATTTGCTACTTTGTGTTAAGAAATAAATATTCCTATTTATTATCTCCTTAATCCTACTCATAAATTTAAGCCAATTCTATTCATAGCCATACCACAAATTCCTATGACTTCCTAACCTACTAGCAATCTATTCAAATAAAATAATTAGTAATTCTTATTGAAATTTAATATAAATATAAGTATAATTTTTACAAAAAGTAGGCAATAAGAAGAGAATAAAAGCAGTAAAATAGTTAAATATTAAATACACATGTAAAAAATTGTATGACATCATTAAAAATCAGGTTTCAAGAAACATCTGGGAAAATGTTCATGATATAATACAAATAAATGAAATACAAAAGAAACATGATAAAAGAAGAACACAATTTGATACCTATTATGACAAAAAAATGGCATTTAACAAAAGAAAAAGAATGGTACCAAAATTGAGATCATGCTAATTTCAAATAGGTGGTTTATATTTTATATTTTGTATTTTCCCAACTTTTTAATGATATGTTTCTATAACTAGACAAAAATGTTCTTTAATTTAAAATTTTTAAAATTTTTAAAAAATCAAATGCTCAAAAAATATTCTTCTCTTTGGATGAAACCAGCTTATCTATAAAATTGTGTACTGCTGAAATTTCAGAGTACCCAATAAGATAAGAAAAACTAATTTGCTTTTATGGTACAGAAGTTAAAAAATGAGACACACACTATATGCTTGTGATACGAATATTTCTAATATTAGAACCACCAATAGAAGTACACTATTTTGCATATTTTTTCTTTTCTCTTAGCATTGCATGACCTTATATTTAATTTGCATAATTTAAATGAGTCCTTTGAATGGCATGCAGTTGCATAATTATTCCTTTAATTACTGTTATTACTGTTTGTGTAATAGCAGATAATTTGAATAGATCATTTTTATCCTTCAAATTTTGCAGTTTCATATGCAATACAGATAGACTATATCAAAATGCTAAAATTACATGTGAAGATATAAAGAGAACTGTTGAAGATTTTTAGAATCATGAATTTGTCTGTTTCCTAAATAAGCAAAAGGAAGAATCTACATTTTTTTCTAGAAAATCAAAAGTCAAGTATTTAACTCTTACACCTTGTGTAATTGTGGAAACCATCCACACACACAAAAAAATGGAATACACGCTAAATTGTTTAAGTCTGTTGAATAATATAAACTTTCTTATTTTTCAGGAATTTTTTATATAATAAACCTGAGAAGAAAATCATGTATCATTAAAATATGTATGCTCAGTTCTTGATAAATATATAAAAACTGTATTCAAAATCAGATCGTTGTTGATACTTGATATGGTTGGCTGTGTCCCTACCCAAATCTCATCTTGATTTATAGCTCCCATAATCCCCATGTGTTGTGGGTAGGACTCAGTGGGAGGTAATTGAATCATGGGGCATGTCTTTCCCATGCTGTTCTTGTTATAATGAATAAATCTCAAGAAATCTGATGACTTTATAAAGGACAATTCCCCTGCACACACTCTCTTTCTGCCACCATGTAAGACGTGGCTTTGTTCCTCCTTCTGCCATGATTGTGAGGCCTCTCTCATCATGTGCAACTATGAGTCCATTAAACCTCTTTTTCTTTATAAATTCCCCAGTCTCAGGTATGTCTTTATTAGCAGCATGAGAACAGGCTAATACAATGCTATTTTCACTTACAGTTCTCTAAAAGCAAAATATTTTGTTATTTACAAAATCCTTAAAATTTAAATTATCTAACAATCATTCCCACTCTGATTTATTTAAAAAAGTAATAAAGTTCTCATTATTATAGGATATGTCAGACTCTTCAAGTTTTTAAATTAATTTTCCAAATAGGCATAAGGCATAACAAGCAAAAGACATAAGATAGAATAGGCATAAGGGTTAAGGAGGTAAAGTAGATGTCTGGTACCCCATCAGGCATAGGGCATGGTTCTGTAACTTGAGATCAGAAGAGACTGGGCAGCTATGGCTGGGATGTACAGTTGTCACTTCTTCCCATAATTAACAAACATTTCTTTAAAATGTTCTGCACTTTAGCACGAGGAAGCATCTGATATGCTGCCATAATTGAAGTCAGTTTTGCTTTCCTTGTGCATATGTCAATGTCAGATGTTATAAAGACAATCAAGAAGTAGAAGTCAGGCTCTGGCTTTTGTATGCAAAGACCTTGAATCTCCACTGGGGAAGGTCAACCCTTGTGTATGTCCCTGGTTCCCAAATAACAACAGGACAGAGTTGTGTGTTTTTTAGCAACAAAATATGTGGGCTAGACATTGAGTCCCAAAAAACAGGTCTCTGAGCAAAACACTAGCCTAGTGAGAGAATAAGAGCAGAGAAGGGTTTTAGCAAAGATGAAAAGAACCACGGTTTGTGGGACCTGTCATGCGCGTCCATGTGAAGAGACCACCAAACGGGCTTTGTGTGAGCAACATGGCTGTTTATTTCACCTGGGTGCAGGCGGGCTGAGTCCGAAAAGAGAGTCAGCAAAGGGAGATAAGGGTGTGACCGTTTTATAGGATTTGGGTGGGTAAAGGAAAATTACAGTCAAAGGGGGTTGTTCTCTGGCGGGCAGGAGTGGGGGTTACAAGGTGCTCAGTGGGGGAGTTTTTGAGCCAGGATGAGCCAGGAAAAGGAATTTCACAAGACAATATAATCGCTTAAGGTAAGGATCGACCATTTCCACTTCTTTTGTGGTGGAATGTCATTGGTTAAGGTGAGGCAGGGCATTTGCACTTCTTTTGTTTTTCTTCAGTTACTTCAGGCCATCTGGGCATATATGTGCAAGTCACAGGGGATGCGATGGCTTGGCTTGGGCTCAGAGGCCTGACATTCCTGCCTTCTTATATGAATAATAAAACAAAATAATGTGTGAAATGCTGGGGTGGTGAAAATTTTGGGGGAGGTGGTATGGAGAGAAAATGGGCGATGTTTCTCAGGGCTGCTTCAAGCGGGATTAGGGGTGACGTGGGAACCTAGGGTGGGAGAGATTAAGCTGAAGGAAGATTTTGTGGTAAAGGGTGATATTGTGGGATCGTTAGAAGAAACATTTGTCCTATTGAATGATTGGTAATGGCCTGGATGTGGTTTTGTATGAATTGAAAAACTAAACGGAAGGCACAAGGTAAGAGAAGGAGAAAGAACAGGTATTGAAGGGCTAAGAATTGGGAGGACCTAGGACATCTAATTAGACCGTGCTTAAGGAGGCTCAGCATAGCCTTGCCAGCAAAGATTATTTATTTACCTTAAAAGGGAATTTAGAGTGGTGGTTTGGGATAGCACTAGGAGATATCAGCTGTGATGGCTTGGAGAAACAGTGTAAACCGGCAGTGTAAACACAAGCAGGGCATTTATGAGTAGTTGAGAAGGTGAATAGGAGTATGACTAGACAGAAGACAGTAGGGATGAAAGTTTTTTGGGGTGCAGTTTAAGTTGGTCTGGTGTCTGGAATGAGACTGGGACCTAATAAAAAGGAGTGTCCACACAGGAGCTCGAATGGGCTGGAACCTGCAGCATTCCGAGGACAGGCCTGAATTCTGAGAAGGGAAAGTGGTAAAAGTATTGTCTAGTCCTTTTAAAGTTGGTGACTGAGCTTGGTGAGGTGTGTTTTTAAAAGACTATTTGTCTGTTCTACCTTTCCTGAAGATTGAGGACGGTAAAGGTTTTAAAGGTTTCACTGAATACTAAGAGCCTGAGAAACTGCTTGGGTGATTTGACTATTAAAGGCTGGTCCATTATCAGACTGTATTGAGATAGGAAGGCCAAACCAAGGAATTATATCTGACAGAAGGGAAGAAATGACCGCAGTGGCCTTCTCAGACCCTGTGGGAAAGGCCTCTACTTATCCAGTGAAAGTGTCTACCCAGACCAAGAGGTATTTTAGTTTTCTGACATGTGAGTAAAGTCAATTTGCCAGTCCTGTGCAGGGGCAAATCCCCGAGCTTGATGTGTAGGAAAGGGAGGGGGCCTGAACAATCCCTGAGGGGTAGGAGAATAGCAGATGGATCACTGAGAAGTGATCTCCTTGAGGATAGATTTCTAGGATGGAAAGAAAATGAGAGGTTCTAAGAGATAGGCCAGCGGTTCATAACCTAGAAGGAAGAGGTTATGAAATGACGACAGAATAGAATGGGCCTGTGAGGCTGGAAGGAGATAATTTCCTTGGTCTAAGAACTATTTGCCTTATTTGGGAAGAGATTGATAGGTGGAAGTTTCAGCGGGGGAGGAGGTGGGAGTGGCCGATGTGAAGGAGAAAAACTGCCGTGAGGTATAGAAGTTGGAACGCTAGCTGCTTTTTTAGCTAACTTATCAGCATAAGCATTGTCCTGAGTGATGGTTGGGGGAAGAAAATAGATTTTGGAAGTTATAAGAACTATAGAGAGTTGAGCATAGTTTGTGATTTTTAGGGCCTCTAACAGTATTAAAGCAGTGGCAGCCACTGCGTGCAGACATGAGGGCTAGGCTAAAACAGTAAGGTCAAGTTGTTTGGACAGAAAGGCTACAGTAAGAGGTCCCGGCTCTTGTGTAAGAATTCTGTCCACACTAACCATGCCTAGAAAGGGAGTTGTTTTGTAGAAGGGGTTGGGGTTTGGGAGATTAGTCAGACACGATCAGCAGGGAGAGTAAGTGTGTATTTATGAGAATTATGCCGAGATAGATAACAGATGAGGAAGATATTTGGGCTTAACTGAAGTAATGGGGACTGTCTGTGAAGCCTTGCAGCAGTACAGCCTAGGTAATTTGCTGAGCCTGATGCGTGTCAGGGTCAGTTCAAGTGAAAGCGAAGGGAGGCTGGGATGAAGGGTGTAAAGGAATAGTAACAAAAGTATGTTTGAGATCCAGAACAGAATAATGGGTTGTGGAGGGAGGTATTGAAGATAGGAGAGTATATGGGTTTGGCACCATGGGGTGGATAGGCAAGACAATTTGGTTGATAAGGCGCAGAGATCTTGAATTAACCTGTAAGGCTTGTCTGGTTTTAGGACAGGTAAAATGGGGGAATTATAAAGGGAGTTTACAGGCTTTAAAAGGCCATGCTGTAGCAGGTGAGTGATAACAGGCTTTAATCCTTTTAAAGCGTGCTGTGGGATAGGATACTGGTGTTGAGTGGGGTGAGGGTGATTGGGTTTTAATGGGATAGTAATGGGCATGTGTTCGCTTGCCAGGGAAGGAGTAAAGATGTCCTATACTTGTGGGTTAAGGTGGGGGGTACGAGAGGAAGACGCAAAGGAGGCTTTGAACGGGGGGAAAAGGCAGCAATGAGGTGTGGCTGTAGCCTAGGAATAGTCAGGGAAGCAGATAATTTAGTTAAAATGTCTTGACCTAATAAGGGAGCTGGGCAGGTGGGGATAACTAAAAAGGAATGCATAAAAGAATGTTGTCCAAGTTGGCACCAGAGTGGGGAGTTTTAAGAGGTTTAGCAGCCTGGCCATCAATACCCACAACAGTTATGGAAGCAAGGGAAACAGGCCCTTGAAAAGAAGGTAATGTGGAGTGGGTAGCCTCCGTATTGATTAAGAAGGGGACGGACTTACCCTCCACTGTAAGAGTTACCCAAAGCATCTGTGATGGTCCAGGAGGCTTCTGAGGTGATGGGGGAGCGTCAGTCTTCAGCCGCTAAACTGAGAATATCTGGGAAGGAGTCAGTCAGAGAGCCTTGAGCCAGAGCTCCAGGGCCTCTGGGAGTGGCTGCCTGGCAAGTTGGACAGTCCGATTTCCAGTGGGGTCCTGCTCAGATGGGACATGGCTTAGGAGGAATCCCAGGCTGTGGGCATTCCTTGGCCCAGTGGCCAGCTTTCCAGCACTTGTAGCAAGCTCCTGGGGGAGGAGGTTCTGGAGGAACCCCTGGCAGCTGCGGTTCAGGAATTTGGAGTTTTGTGCTGGAGATGTGGCTGGGGTTTGTCTTGTAGTGGAGGCAAGGAATTGCAATTCAGAAATGAGTTGCTACTTGGCTGCCTCTATTATCGTACACCTTGAAGGCAAGGTTCATTAAGTCCTGCTGTGGGGTTTGAGGGCTGGAATTTAATTTTGGGGGTTTATTTAATGTAAGGAGCAGATTGGGTAATAAAATAAAATGCATATTAAGAATAAGACGGCCTTCTGACCTTTCAGTGTCTAGGGCTGAAAAGCGTCTCAGGGTTGCTGCTAAACAGGCCATGAACTAGGCTAAGTTTTTCATATTTGGTGAAAAAGAGCCTAAACGCTAACTGATTTGGGAGAGATCAGATAAAGAAAAAGGAACATTAACCTTGACTATGCCTTTAGCTCTAGCCACTTTTTTAAGAGGAAATTTCTGGGCAAGTCGGGGAGGGCTAGTCGCAGAACGAAACTGTAAGCCAGACCGGGTGTGAGGAGGGGAGGTGATAAAAGGACTATAGGGTGGGGGAGCGGAGATTGAGGAAAAAATTTGGACCTAGCTCGGCCTGGTGAGGAAGGGAGAGGTTGGATGGGTCTGTAGAAAAGGAAGATTAGAAAGACTCAGCGATGCTTGGGGTTGGGACTGAGGGGACAGGCGGGAGGGAAAAAAGGAAGATTTGGGATGAGTTGCTTTGGGAACAGAGACTAGGGAGGGACCGATGTGTAAAAGAATGTCTGGACGTCAGGCACCTCAGACCATTTGCCCATTTTACAACAAGAATTATTTAGATCTTGTAGGATGGAAAAATCGACAGTGCCGTTTTCTGGCTATTTGGAACTACTGTCAAGTTTGTATTGGGGTCAGTAGCATTGTAGAAGAAAATAAGGCATTTAGGTTTTAGATCAGGTGTGAGTTCTTGAGAACACAGGCTACGGAGAAGAAGGAGGAATGGAGGGTAGAAGGTTGACCATAGTGAAGGAGGCAAGCCCAGAGAAAAGAAAGAGTGGAGATATGGAGAGAAGGAGTTCTGGGGTTCTTGCCCTCCAGAAAACTGGGAAAGGGATCGGGGCATGGAACTAAGGGATTGGGGAGCAAAAATAAGAGATCAGGGTGGAAAAATAAGAGGGGGCACAAAAATAAGAGGTCAGGGTGCAAAAATAAGAGGGGGCACAAAAATAAGAGGTTGGGGTTCTTGCCCCTCCCCAAGAAAAGCAGAGAAGGGGTAGAAACAGGGAGAGAAGGGGTTGGGGTGGTTGCCTCTTCTGCAGAAAAGTGGGACTTTCTGCTTAGGGTGAAGGACCAAGGCAGGTGTCCCCGCAGCATGGTCAGACACCCCTGAAACGTGGGTGAGTAATCAGAGAGGCATCCCTGCAATGATTAAACACCAAGAGAAGGCTGCCTTCTGCAGTCCATGACCAGCGCCAGTGTTTTGGGTTCCACGGATAAAACGTGTCTCCTTTGTCTCTACCAGAAAATGAAAGGAATTGAAATTAAGAGAAGGGAGAGATTGATGGGTGGTGCCAAGATTGAAAGGAAAAAGAGGTTGAGAGATAGTGAGAGAGGTTGGAGAAGAGAGTAAAAAGGGGGCCACTTACCTGATTTAAAATTGGTGAGATATTCCTTGGGCTGGTTGGTCTGAGGACCAGAGGTCATAGGTGGATCTTTCTCACAGAGCAAAGAGCAGGAGGACAGGAGATTGATCTCCCAAGGGAGATCCCCTGATCCAAGTCACGGCACCAAAATGTCATGCACGTCCATGTGAAGAGACCACCAAACAGGCTTTGTGTGAGCAACATGGCTGTTTATTTCACCTGGGTGCAGGCGGGCTGAGTCCGAAAAGACAGTCAGCAAAGGGAGATAAGGGTGGGACCATTTTATAGGATTTGGGTAGGTAAAGGAAAATTACAGTCAAAGGGGGTTGTTCTCTGGCGGGCAGGAGTGGGGGTTACAAGGTGCTCCGTGGGGGAGCTTTTTGAGCCAGGATCAGCCAGGAAAAGGAATTTCATAAGATAATATAATTGCTTAAGGCAAGGACCGGCCACTTTCACTTCTTTTGTGGTGGAATGTCATCGGTTAAGGCGAGGCAGGGCATTTGCACTTCTTTTGTGATTCTTCAGTTACTTCAGGCCATCTGGGCATATACGTGCAAGTCACAGGAGATGCGATGGCTTGGCTTGGGCTCAGAGGCCTGACACGACCAACAAGTGTCCCATGTCAAAATCCAGAATTAAGAACAAACTATTAATTTTACTGGACAGTGAAATTATCTGCTTGAGCCAAAAAAAAATCATTCTGGAGTATCCCTTTCTCACGTTCTAATTTCAATGTTACCAAATCTGTCAGTTCTGCTTTGTTAACATCTTTCCCACTTGTAGCCCTATACCATGCCATTCTTTCTGCTCTTGCCTTAATTTAGTACCCCATTAGCTTTCGACTCAACTATTGGCATAGGCTTCCAACTGATCTCTTTACTTACTGTGTTAGACACCCAATTTATCCCCGCACCATAAATCCTGCCTACATTCTGCTATAACTATGATCATTCTAGGATGAAAATCATGACACACTAATCCCTTGTTTGAAACCTGGTCTGTTTACATTTGCTCTCAAGTTGAAGCACATGAAATTGCTAGTACTGAACAGGTTTGGACCTATAAAAACAGCAATTTTATAATGCAACTGCTGAAAACTTATATCAGGAGATTTTGGGTTGTAAGTAACAATACCCAAGTAAAAATGGCTTGAAAATGAAAGCATTAATTAACACTTTTCCTTCAAATTTGTGCTTCATAACCTTCCTTTTCAAGACTATTGTCTCATTTGTCCCTCTCCTGGATGGAATGAATCATTAAATACACTACTTAGCAAAGCACTTAGCAAAGCACTTATTATTAAAGTTATTAGTCAACCTATCATAACATTTATTTTTCTTCTTCTCATAATCGCCTCAAGTTATTTGAGGGCAAGGATCATGTTTGATTCATTTGCATATTTCCAGAACCCTGCACAGTGCCTGGAACATAGTGGGCACTACATATTTGTGGATTAAGTGAATGAATGAAAGGCAGGATAGATGAATATATAACTGAGTAAATAGGATGGAGTCAGATTTTATACCATAGCCATATGGGTGCCATATAAATGTCTCCATTATTTACTGTACACCATGGGTTGCAGATTGGAGGTTTTCAGTACAGCACATTCTTTTCCCAGTGCTTCAGTGAAGTTATTTCCAAAAAATATGTTATTTTCATGTCTGACAATATAAGCACAAATTAATATCAATATCATGATATAATTGTGCTACTTACCATCTAGAGGCAATCAATGCAAATTAGGAGCCCTCAAAAACAATTACCCTTCTCCTATCTATCTCATATAAATATCGTGACCATCTATTAATAAAATAATGCTGTTTAAAGTTACTTGGAGATTTTTTAGTGCTAAAGTTTAGCAAAATATTTGCTAATGTTTTTAGAAGGTACTTTTGAAATTCCTAATATTCCCTCAATATTTGTTTAAAAATGAGACTTGTTTCATTTAAGAGAAGCCTATCGGTCAGGTGTGGTGGCTCATGCCTGTAATTCCAGCACTTTGGGAAGCCAAGGTGGGTGGATCACCTGAGGACAGGAGTTTGAGACCAGCCTGGCCAACGTGGTGAAACGCTGTCTCTACTGAAAATACAAAAATTAACCGAGTGTGGTGGCTGGCACCTATAATCCCAGCTACTCAGGAGACTGAGGCAGGAGAATCGCTTGAACCCAGGAGGCAGAGGTTGCAGTGAGCCGAGATGGTGCCATTGCACTCCAACCTGGGGGACAAGAGCAAAACTCCGTCTCAAAAAAAAAAAAAGAAGAAAGAAAGAAAGAAAGAAAGAAAGATAGATAGATAGATAGACTTATTATTACTACGTCTTGACTTTATATTGAAAGCCTCACGTGATAGATTAAAAAATAATGAACTGGATTCTGAGGGTATAGATTAAGTATCAAATGAAATAATTTTGTAGATTATCAACTTTATCGAGGTCATAAGGTTATATATTTATGTACTTTCCATAAACTGTTTTATAGTACATGCCAAATGATCTGTTGTTTCTTCAGATTAACGAAATAATGTGCCTGTCAAAAATCTTTATTCTTAGCATCACATAAAACATGTAGATTGGCAAGAGGTTTTGCTAGGGTTCTTAAAGATTGGACTCAAAAAAAAGATCTCTATTCAGAATTGCATATGACAGAGTAAATTTATGATTCTAAAATAAATTACCACTTCTAACACTCAGAGAAGTACAGTGGAGTCAGAGGTGTCTGGCCTTACTTATTAATTCCACCTCTCCACTCCTTGTTCAAGCTTCAGTTTTTTTTTCTACAGTTGAGTATCTTGCAGAGATAAGTGCTGAAAAGAATATAACCAAGTCTTGCGTTATGTAACAGAACACACAGAGAGATTTTGTGTGGGCTACAAAAAAAAAAAAAAAAATACGTCTGAAAGTGCAGAAAGTTAGCATTAAGATGAACAGTACATGCCAAGGTATTTAGTATAGAAAGGAAGGACATTTGTGTGTGTATGCACATATGAACCATTATAAACAAAGGTACCAACCTGCAATTTCATTACAAAAGATGGTCCAACAAATAAGAACCCTATTTTCATTTCTTATGAACTATTTTGTTTTCAGAAACTTTAGGCAAATTCAGGGCTATATAACATATGGCAAATTGGAGGAACCACTCTTTAGTTTTGAGAAGTCTATCTTGCTGGAGTGACTCAGTGGTTCAAGAAGCATCTATGGGAGGAGAAAGATCCAAAACCATTTGCTGGTATTACACAAATTAGCAATTTCCCAAAACATCACCACTGTTCAGATCTGGAGTCAGGAGAAATAATGTTAAGCCAGAATTAGGAATGACTAGAATGTGTCCTGAATTCAAAGTCAAGAGAATATGGAAATTCAACTGCACAGTCAAGACTAAGGCATCTAGATATATCATATATTATAGGATATATGAGTCTAGAAGGTGGACCTGAGACAAGCACAAGGAAAATGGACATGTGGAATACGCTGGAGTCCTTAGAGTAAGTCTGAAGTAGTGTCTAAATTTGGATTGTCAAAATCCAGTTATAGTAGCATAACTATAGGCAGCAGAACAGGTAATAAAATTCATTCATAGCGAGCCTGAGAGTGAATGTTAGAAGCAGCTCAGCCACAGGATGGCTTTAATGGAGAGCGATATTGACAGCTAGGGTCTCTTTTATCTCCCGGTCTCTAGCTAGAATTAGTCTCAGTGTGGCCTCCTGCAGAGTCTACAGGTAAGAGAACCAGAAGAATGCAGGGGCTAGTACTGTCAGTTACTCTCCTGCCCCAGTCAGAATGTCTGGCTGCCATTCTCCTTCATCCCTTTCCCTCTTCTTTTCCCCCCACCCTACAACACCCTCTTCTGGGTTTCTCCCTACAACTCCGTGAGAGTGCTCCTAGAATTCTCATGAATGGATAGGGTATGGGGAGAACCCGCTCCCGATGGTTATGTGGGTTCTTTTCTATTTCTTAGGCATCTCAGCTTGTTTGAGAAATAAAGGGAAAAAGTACAAGAGAGAGAAATTTAAAGCTGGGTGTCTGGGGGAGACATCACATGTCGGCAGGATCCGTGATGCTCTCCTAGCCATAAGACCAACAAGTTTTTATTAGCAAATTTCAAAAGGGGAGGGAGTGCACAAATAGGGTGTGGGTCACAGAGATCACATACTTCACAAGGTAATAAATGGAGGCAAATGGAGACAGGGCGAGATCACAGGACCACCGGATGGGGCAAAATTAAAATTGCTAATGAAGTTTTGGGCACGGATAGTCATTGATAACATTTTATCAGGAAACAGGGTTTGAGAGCAGACAGCCTGTCTGACCAAAATTTATTAGGTGGGAATTTTCTTGTCCTAATAAGCCTGGGAGTGCTACAGGAGACCAGGGCTTATTTCATCCCTTCGGCTTCCACCATAAAAGATGGCACGCTTCCAAGGGTGCCATTCATAGGTCTGCCGTCAGGGGCACATTCTCTTTCTCAAGGATGTTGCTTGCTGAGAAAAAGAATTCAGCAATATTTCTCTTATTTGCTTTTGAAAGAGGAGAAATATGGCTCTGTTCTGTCCGGCTCACCAACGGCCAGTTCAAAGTTACCTCCCTTGTTCCCTGAACATCGCTGTTATCCTGTTCTTTTATCAAGATGCCCAGATTTCATATTGTTCAAACACACATGCTCTACAAACAATTTGTGCAGTTGACACAATCATCACAGGGTCCTGAGGTGACATTCATCCTCCTCAGCTTACAAAGAAGATGATGGGATTAAGAGATTAAAGTAAAGACAGGCATAGGAAACCACAAGGGTATTGATTGTGGAAGTGATAAGTGTCCATGAAATCTTCATAATTGATGTTCAGAGATTGCAGTAAAGGCAGGCATAAGAAATTGTAAAAGTATTAATTTAGGGAACTAATAAATGTCCATGAAATCTTCACAATTTATGTTCTTCTGCCATGGCTTCAGTCAGTCCCTCCGTTCGGGTCCCTGACTTCCCACAACAATAGGGAATTTTCTTCTCTCCTGGACAAAGACATGTTAACACAATTCATCAATCAGCAATCTGTCTGTACACATGTCACTTCTAAATGACTCAGCTATTTGATTCCCATGCCTCTTGCTTTCCAAGTAATCTGCCATTTTTCTTCTTCCTCCACAAGTATTCTTAATGGAATTCTATGAACACATAGAATTCAAGATGATCTGTGAGTCTCTTGAGATTACAATTACAATTTTGGATATACTTCTGAATGTGAACTTTTCTGAAAATAGAGTTTATGAATTTCATTGCATTTTCAGTGGGGCTGGTGATATAAAATGATTAAGAGCCATTAATTTATGACATTTATTTTATTCATTGGCTTCCTGCCATTTCCTTTCTAGTATGACAATAGGGCCACGACCACAATCACTAATGGAATTTGTACAGCACTTTACAACTTATGATATTCTTTGAAATACTCTTTTGTGTTCACAAACCCATTTGATGTTCATGACTGTCCTGAAAGGTCAGGTCTTTTTTTTTTTTTTTTTTTTTTTTTTTTTTGAGATGGAGTCTTACTCTGTCCCCCAGGCTGGAGTGCAGTGGCATGATCTCAGCTCACTACAACCTCCACCTCCCGGGTCTAAGTGATTTTCCAGCCTCAGCCTCCCGAGTAGCTGGGATTACAGGCACCCACCATCATGCCTGGCTAATTTTTGTATCTTTGTAGAGATGGGGTTTCACCATGTTGGCCAGGCTGGTCTTGAACTCCTGACCTTAGGTGATCCACCTGCCTAGGCCTCCCAAAATGCTGGAATTACAGATGTGAGCCACCATGCCCATCCCAGGTCTTATTATATCCATTTACAGATAAGGAAAGTCAGACTTAGAGATTAAGAACCATCTAGCTAAGTATATGGCAGAGCTGGGACCAGAACTCAAGTATCTAAACTCTTCATCTGCAAGCAAAGAGCTCTTTGCATGGCCAAAATGTTTAATAACTATTTAGGACTTTTCTCTCTTCAGTCTGCATTTATTTTTCCTCTTTAGTACTATCTTTGATCCTGGAGAAAAAGCTTGGTGTGCAATTTATCCAGATTTTCCCTATTTTCAAATGAGGGACTGTGACACAATGTGATTTTTTTCCCTAGGGCCTTGAATCTCCTTCAGTATATTTAGAAACAAAATGATTCACAGATTTAAAACATAGACAGGAAGTCAGTAACTCAGAGAACTAAATGTGTCTCTGGTTTAGATTTGCTGAGTGACCTTAGACAAAACACTTAACCTTTCTTTCTCAATTAATCTGTGAAATAGAGTTAAACCATTTTCTCATACAGTAAAACAACAGCTAATAACTCATTGAACACTTAGAAATTTACACGTCATGTACATAAACATGTTTCTGATGTTATTTTGAGTAGGTCAGTGTTTCCTATGTGAAATCATTAAAAGGAGGCAGAGCTTGCGGTGAGCTGAGATCCGGCCACTGCACTTCAGCCCAGGCGACAGAGCAAGACTCCATCTCAAAAAAAAAAAAAAATTCACAAGATTGAATGTGTAATTCACTTTCTGATTAGACTGTTTATTTTAAAAATCCACATTTTTTCCTGCATTTTTGTTTGATTATTTTTCCCACTAAATTTACTGTCTCATCAAAGCAGTGTTTGTTCATCTGTAGAATCATTTAGCGTGTATTGGACTACGGGGACCTGAGATGAAACTTTTCTCATTTAAGAAAATAGCCACTCTGTATTTAGATTCCTGTAGGGGACACTTTCGGAGAGTGATGTTGTTATGTCACGCCTACAAATACCTCATCTGTAGTTTCTGGTATATCTGCTCATTCAAGATAGTGGCACTTAGCAATTCAACCAGATGTAAGTTGGCTGTTAAACAAAGCCAGTATTCTCTGGGTGCCTGAACAACACTTCCTGTGTTTGACTCTGGTTGCCCCAAGTTGTTTTAAGTCCAGCACTGCTGGTGACGTTTCCCCTGGTGCACTGAATAGCTCATGCCATGTCAAAGGGCGTTGACCTTTTCACTCTTAGAACAAAAAGACTGGAAACAAATTATGCTCTGAGACTTGGTCAAAGGATAACAACAACACCACCAAAAATGTGCCTGGCCCCCAAAACAAGTGATGAACACAAATTCTAAGCTTTAGAGTATTATCATTAAGAGCATTGTCTCTTTAACCAACTTTTCCTTAAAGTGTAATATGAGCATTTGCTTCAATTTACTCTGAAACCACCCACCCCCAACCCTCCTTGGCTCCTTTTGCAGAACACAATGAACCAACTACTGTTGTCTCTACTCCCCCTATCCAGCTGAATCTATTCCAGTTTACGAACTGTCCACCATGGAGCTGAGTCTTCCAAAGAGAATGACTCATCTGCAAGTTTTGCTCGTGGCTTCTGAGAGTATATTTAGTGTGAAGAACTGGAGGATGCAGCATATCCAAACACATGCTAGGCTACAGAATTTGAGTGGGAAAAAGAGGACAGGGCTAAAATAGAACTGTAATAAGCCAAAGAATTAGAGGCCTGGCTTAGCTTTTTCAGCTATGTAGCTTCAGCAACACCTACAGTTCCCTGCCAAGAATGGCACACCATATTAATGTAATGAAAATGAGGCTTCCCTGGTGGTTTCTTTTGGAAGGAAGAAAAACATACTTAATGTAAAAAATAATCAAAAATAAAAATAAACCAGTGCTTCACTATTGTTCCAAGTTAATGGGAAGATAATTTCTCCTTATATTAGTGAAATTAGGCAACACTTGCCCAGGAGCTACTTGTGCAGATAACTGGTGGGCTGAATATACTTCTTAGGAAATTGTTTAGGTTTGTTCTTCATTAGTAAACTCAAGCTGAATTTGACATAATTGCAGGAACCACTCTTCTCTTCTTTCTCTGAGTCATAGTCTTGAACAAGAAGTTTTTGTGTTCATTGATTTGCCTTTTGATTTTATTGTTTAAATGTTCCATCAAAGACAATTATGGAAACTTAGCTATGATCTCACGTTTATATTGCTCAACAGTTCATCAGTGTTCTGACACTAAGTCAGCATTTGAAAGCAGTGATCACAAAAGCTAACAATCAGGAGTTCATGTCCCAACACACGCCACAGTGTGACCAAAGTAGCTTTCTTTGGCTTGAACTAACACTCCCCTCACAGACTTCAACCCAGCTCTCCTCTGTTTTCCTTCCTTTATGGCTCTGTGCTTACTTGTGTTTCTTCCTTTCTGTAGCTGTCAATGTATTTATCCTGTTTACTTGTCTTTCTCTTTTTTCTTCTATCTCTTCATTTTGTTGCTTCTCTCTTCTGTTGCTTCCTTCATCTGTTTTTCTTAAGTGACTATGACAGTAAACTAAAGATTATATTTAAATAACTGTTGTAAATCTCTGCAGAAACGTTCTTTTTTTCTGTTTAATAAACTATTATCAATAGCCAAGGTTTTGTATTGCTCTCATAAAAATACGTCTTTTTTAAAAAATGAAACCCTGATTTCTTTTTTGTTTCCCAGTAGCTCTTGATAGAAAAAGCAAAAAATTTCCTTAATCCTAAATTCAAAATGGATTTTCAGAGTAGAGCAGTTCAAGTTGCCCCCTCCCCGCCAAAAAACAGGGAAAACTTATTTCTAGCCAGTTGCTTTGAAAATGATTATCTTTTATTACCCCCAAACTCACTTATGCATAGAGACAGTATTTGATTTACTTTAGGGAGAAGGCTAGTAGACACTAGTAAATTTAATTGTAATTTCAATTATGCTTTATAAATAACATACATTATAAATATTTCAATTTTTATATCTTTTTTATTGGTCAAATTTCTAACTATATTTAAATGAAATCTTTACTATAGTCTAGAAGTATATTGCAACCAATCTGTCTGATAATCAAATAAATGTAAATTGAAAGAAAAGTCAAATAACCTTTTTTTTACCAATCAACTAAGAAAGATGAAAAAAATTGTAACCCCCAATGCTTGCAATGATTCTATGAAATTCAGAGTTCAGCTTATACATTGTTGGCAGGAGTGCAACTGTTTCTCTCTCTCTCTCTCTCTCTCTCTCTCTCTCTCTCTCTCTCTCGTGTGTGTGTGTGTGTGTGTGTGTGTGTGTGTGTGTATAATTATGTGTAATTATATATATATAATTGCAGGAACCACTTTTCAATTTTCAATTACATGCATAAATACATATATAAAATATATATTATATATACACACATAAATACACAAAATACATACGCTGTATAAATACATATACATTTTCTTTGTAAAAACACATATAGGTATGTTTTTTGAGCTAATAATTCCACTTTTAGAAACTTACAGCAAGAATTTTAAATTTGAGGGTAGGCATTATGATGCTTTTCAGAGATTTATTTATAGTTTTTTTAAAAAGGAGACAAGCAAAAGGTTAATTATAGGAGAATTACTAAGTAAACTTTCAGTGTTTACTAATTGTACTCAACAGCATTTAATTCAGACATTAAAATAATGGTTTTGGAAAAGATGTAGTAACATGGGGATTGCTTATGATGTAATGTCACAATCATGTAATAAAGAAACATCGATGTTTTGTGTTTCCTTGAATGGAAACACAAAACCATCCAAAATATTTGTATGAATATAAAAATTGTTTTTTAAAAAAGGTTTTTGTATAGTCAAATGTTTATAAATGCACATGCATAACTTTTAAAAACTCATATGAAGGTCTATACCAGTCACCATCCTCAGCTCCTCCAGTAAAACTTAATTGTCGTTATTTTTCAGAATCTTATGCTCTTAAAAATTTGGAGAAATATTGTACAAAATTCTACACACTTTAAAAATGTTAAAAGGTTATGCATTTCTAAATTACTTTGAACTTTAAGGGAAAAATTGTATGTGAACATGTGACATCCCTTGATGACCATTATTTGCATTGTACAAAGTTGCTCCTCGGTTCTACCAAGTAACAAAACAGTGTCTTCCAGATGTATTAAAATTTTTTTTAAATCCAATTATTGTAATCTTATTCATACAAAAATAAAGGAAATATAGGGAGATATTTTATGGCATTTGATACCAGTATAAGGAAAGGAAAAAAATGAAATAAAAACCATTCTTATTGTTATTACAAAACAATTTTATTTCCAGAAATTTTACTTTACTTTTCTCCTAATATTTAAAATCTGAGGCTTACACATAACACAGACAAAATACATATCTGTACAATTGTGATTATGAGTGTTGTGTTAACAACTACTGCTGTTCTATCAAAACTGCGAACAGAGAATGGGTATTAATTAATGGGAGACATTAACAGGCGGGAAAAGTTGAAGGAGTATTCAATAAGCTGTCAAAACAGGAGCTAAATTCTATAGAACGGGTGTTCACATATCTGACAAAAATCGATCCTGAAACTTTGCTTTTCCATTTTTGCTTAGAAACAACACTACCCAGACTCTCACCTACTAATCTTTCAATTGCTCGGAATAATGGTGTTTATGGCATGAAAATCAAATTCATTTTAGTACTTTTAGATCAACAAAGCCACTGTGAATTGTAACACAAAAGGGATACACAGGTGTGTATTTAGAGCTGTACTTGAAACTGTCTTATTTTACCTTGTAGGATTAAAGATCTCAGAAAGATAGAGCATGGTTTGGGAAATAAGTTGTGTCAAATATTATCATTAAATATGGGCCATAGAAATCTCCAGAAAATAAATCAGTTTTTAGATTGTAATTTCAAATATGTAAATTCTATTTTAACATGTTTATTTTAAATTCCTGCGGGAAAAACAGATTGCATAGTGACACCTAAACCCTAAATAAAATCTCTGAGGTCAGTAACTTAGTCCTAAATATTTTTCAGTGAACATTGTGAGGGATTACTTTGATGTAAAGCAAAAAAATTGATACACAAACACCCTGATTTTCTAAACTCCTTACCTCACAATGGAAATACCACCAAAGATGAAGCCCATATTTCTACAAATTGAGCATATAACACAGTGCTATTGTTATTCCTGGCAACAGCCCATAAAGTTCTATGATCTGATAGGGACTTAAAGGCATATGCATCACAAATATTCTTCCACATTCCCTTGATTCCATATCTGAAGTTCCAACATTAGTTACTTCTTTCTGTTGAGAAGCACTGGCAATCCTTTGCGAAGTGCTTGTCAAAATACTAGAACAACAGGCTATAATAGTAAATTACAAAAGAGGAAATACAGATGAACAGTAGACATGTGAAAAGATGCTTTGTCTCACTAATAATTGTCACTCATACTTTTTTTCCATTTTTTTATTACGGTAAAATATATATAAAATGTATGATGTTATGTTAACCATTTGTGAGTATTTGTAATGTTGTGCAAACATCACCATCATCTCTCTTCATAATTCTTTATCAACTTGTAAAATGAAACTCAATACCCATTAACAACAACTTCTATTCCCTCCTTCCTCTAGCCCCTGCTATTCTATTTTCTATCTCTATGATTTTAACTACTCTAAGTGCCTCATAGTAGAATCATACAGTGTTTGTTTGTAACTGGCTTATTTCATTTGGTGTAATGTCCTCAAGGTTCACTCATGTGGTAGCATAGGTCAGAATTTCCTTCCTTTTTAAGGCTGAATAATATTCCTTAGCATGTGTGTACCACATTTTGTTTATCTATTCATCCATTGATGCATATTTAGGTAGCTTCCACGTTTTAGCTATTGTGAATAAAGCTGCTGTACACATGGATGCACAAATATCTCTTCAACATCTTGTTTTCAATTCTTTTAGATATATACCCAGAAGTCGAACTGCTGAATCATATGATAATTCTATTTTTTATTTTTCATTTTTTGAGGAACCACCATACTGTCTTCCACAATGGCTATTCCATTTTACAATCCCATGAGTAGTGACCCAAGAGTTCCACAGTAACATATTTTTAGCAAAAACATCATTGTGATAATATTTCCAATAATGAAAAATTGAATACAGTAATTTATTCATCAACATATTGAAGTATGTTGTATCCATATTAGGAACCACTCTGCTGCTACTGGAATGAGACTTAGTTATATTTATTGACAAGGAAAAGTATCTATACCATATATAATTGAGTTAATAAAATCAGATTACATAAGAGTTTATGTAAAAGTATGCCATTTCTAGACTTGTATACTTATGTTTATAAATGCATAGTAATGTATATGTGCCTAGTTATCTATGGATAACTGGTAATTTGTTACTTTCTTTTTTGTGTTTTCTATATTGTTCAATTTTTTTAAATGTCTCTAGATCATTTTACCCAAAAAGCTATAAAAATAATGTATACCATTCATTATTATCTTAAAATGTTTTTTAATCCCTTAGCTGTTAATTTTCCTAGATGAACCTACTTAAAGGTCAGCTGATTATTTTAGTATTCACTGATGGCCTACGATATGTCATTACACTAGTAGTTCCTTAGATAAAAGAAGGAGTAAGACATAGTCTGTGCCCACTTTCCAGGTGCCATGGTTTAGTGGATCACATACACTTACAAACAAATCATTATAAATCCATTGGATGAATAAAACAATAAAAATAAAAAGAACAAGAAGGACATTGGAGAGATAACAATAACTTGCAACTGTAAGGTAGAAATTGGAGGTCAAGAAGAACTTAAACAGAGGAACAGAGGGTGTAATGCCTGGGCAAGTTTTTTGTTTTTGTTTTTGTTTTGTTTGTTTTTATTTTAATGACAATGTCTCACATTGTTGGCCAGGCTAGAGTGCAGTGGTGACCACACCTGACTAATTTTTGTTGTATTTCTCTTGTTGTGGAGTCAGGGTCTCACCATGTTCCCCAAGCATGTCACAGACTCCTGGGCTCATGCAATCCTCCTGCCTCACCTTCCCAAAGTGTTGGGGTTATAGATGTGAGCCAGCACACACAGCAGGGATTAAAAAGAAAGACTAAAAGTTGACAAGAAGATGTCGAAGCAGTTAGGATTTGAGGGAGATGGAGGAGAAGAGACAAAAGGACATGGGAGAGCATTAGGTCTTGGCAAAGTCTTAATTCAACAACCTATGAGGGCTCAATGTAGTTGAAAATGAGGCTGGACAGTCAGGCTGAAGAGAGACACATAAAATGCTTTCCAAAACTTGACTTTGGTTTGAATCCCCTTTGTGGAGTTGATCTAATTACTGAACACAGTTATAATTTTAATCAATCACGTCACAATTTTATAATTTACACCCTAGGGCAATGTCCACACTGTTTTGTTCTTTATAAACAGAAAGCTGACACCTGAATTCACCTTTGTAACAGGCTTCACCATTGTCTCTGCTTCTGGTAGATTTTGATTGATAAACTTAAGCAAGTAACATAAACAGTAGCTAAGATTACAGTGTTGTTCTTGTAGACATACAGTGAGCTGTGCATGTCTAGTGGCTTTGCATGCCGGCAAACTGTCATTTCGTTGGAAAGTTACCAGCCAAATTGGGTAGAGGATACTGCAGGCTAAAAGCTGTCAATTTCTACATCAATGGTTGCTAAGACAAGAATCGCTGTTTGTACCACAATTCTTCATTATTAAATAGAAGATCCATGTTCTTCTTTTCATGAAATGTTATTGTAATACATATCAAAGTAAGGAGCTATTTAGAACTTCCATTAAAGTAAGAATTCAAAGGCTAGTCTACAGTGAAGATTCTTGAAAATTACGAGTGGAAAGAAAATTAGCCTGATGTGCAACTAACTTCAGAAACTAATCAGCAGTAAAAATATTTTAGACACAATTTCTCTTGCACGTAGGCATGATTTAGCAGCTTTCTTCTCTAGCACTATCAACTTTTTGAATTGATAATTATTTCATTGGCCATGTTTCTTGGGTTGTGCTCTTGAGAGGCATTGCTAATTGTAGCACCCAAAAGAGTGGTCTTGAAACTTAGAAAAACTTCCACTAGACCTATTTGAAATAATTTTCATTTGTGGGCTATTCAGAAGATTTAATAAACCGATGTCTTACATTAGGAGAATCCTGGCAGGAACAGCTGCTAGAATTAATTGTAAAACACTTGGCAATATAAAGTGCTATGTAAATGTTAGTTAATAATAATAATAATATTCTGAAGTCTCTAGAAGTGAGAGGCTATTGCGTTATGTTAGAAAAATGAGACAACACACAATGCAGAAATTAAAATTATTTAAGGCAAACTGTGTGCTTTAGCATTTGAGATAATTGTCATACGTATCAGGAAATACAAGAAATTTACTTTTCATTGTTAAATATAAAAATGAAGGATACATAATCAGAGTACCACGATAATTAGTAGTTTGTTCAACCCTTTAAATGATTGAAAATTAAGACAGAAAAAAAAAAGGTCGCTTTACCCAGTAATTTAGGGAGAGGTCAAGATTGGGAGTGAAGGGTCTAGATTTTGGCAGTAATTGATTTGACAGTATAGCGTTGAGGTCAAACTCAGCTTCAGAGCCAGGTATCCAAAGCTCAAGTCAGTCTTCTGATTTATTAGATGTGTTACCTTGGGTAAGTTGCATGACCTCTCTGAGCTATACCTATTCAATTTTTAATTGTTGTGGGTACATAGTAGGTGTATATATTTATGGAGTACATGAGACGTTTTGATACAGGCATGCAATATGAAATAAGCACATCATGGAGAATGCGGTATTCATCCCCTCACACATTTATCTTTGAGTTACAAATAATCCAATTACACAATCTTTCAGTTATTTAAAAATGTATAATTAAGTTATTATTGAGCTGTATCTATTTAATGGAGGTGAGAGTAACTTCTACTTCATACACTTAGAGTAATGAAAAATAGTACACTGGCATAGAGTAAGTTTTCTGGAAATGTTAGTTACTTTGATTCTGATTTATAAGAATAAGAATCTTGGGCAAAATTAAAAATGAAAATCTAAATTTTTTCCCTCTAGATAGGAGAACAAAAAGGAGTTCAGTGCCCAAAGATATTTGGTAAATTGGTAAACACTTCAAGCTAAAGCCTCCCACCCAACTTTTTTTTTAGAGTTTCACCATCTCCATCAGCAACATAAGGAAGGTTCTGAGTTTTTCAATAAAGAACCTTGTATTTTTTCTTACCCTAACATTTTAAACTTTGTCTAAATTTGAACTATTTATTTTTCAGAACATCTATTGACATCCCTTAGAACAGTTTGAGATGTCTCATTAGACATTTTCCATGGTCTCATTCTGGTCTCTGAACAGATCTTTTTAAAAATTAAACATTTTATTTGGAAATAATTTCAAACTTAAAGAAAAAAATGCAAGAATAAAAATAGTTCGAAGAATATTCAAAGCTTTTGCCCAGAATCACCTATGTGAACATTTTGCCCCATTTGTTTTATACTTTGCTCTATTTATTCTTCTCTCTCTCTCTCTCTCTCTCTCTCTCTCTCTCTCTCTCTCTCTCTCTCTCTATTATTTTGTTTTCTGAACCATTTCAGGGTCAGTTATATACCACATGGCTTTTCAGTGTATTCCTAATAACTTCAGTGTGTATTTGCTAATAGGAATAGTCTCTCACATATCCACAGTGCAATGGCCAGCTTCAGTAAATTTAACATTGATACAATACTTTAAATTATTGTCCATTTTCCAGTTTTTAAAATTGATCCTGTAATGCCCTTTATAGTATGTTTTTTCCCCCAGTACAGAATCCAGGGCAAATAATGCACCTAATTGCCATGTCTTTTTATACTCTTTAATTTGTCACCTTTCCATAGCCTTTCTTTACCTTAAACGGCATTGATGTTTCTCCTCCTTTTCAAAATATAACATTTCTCAATTTGGATTTATCTGGTTATTTTAAAATGAAACTTCAGATTCAGCTTATTTATTATTGGCCAAAACACTACATAGGTGATGATTTGACCTTCTCAGGGTATTACACCTAGGGATGCATGATGTCCATCTGTTCATCTTTGCTGATATTAAGTTGGTGCAAAAGTAATTGTGGTTTCTGCCATTACTTTCAATGTAATAGTATTTTTATTATGTGGTCAAAGTGTTGTTTGATTTTTCCATAGTATAATTGCTATTTTTTTCTTTATTATTAATAAGCAGCCTGTGAGGACACTATTTAAGTTCATGAAAATATTCTACTTCTTGTCAAAATTTCTCTCTAGATTCAGCATTTATTGATATTTTTGTCTGACCTAGTCTTAATTATGATGGTTGCAAAATGCTGATTTTCCAGCCTCAGCACTTTTTCCATATTTATCAGTTGGTAATTGACAATCAACTGTAACAAAAAACCTTTTCTTCTTAATAATTAAGTATTAATAATTAATAATTAAGTATGGTAGGGCCTTATGAATTCCTATTTTTTCAACATTTTAAGATGATTGTTCTTAATTATTTTGGTAAACAAATTGTTCCAGATTTGGTCCATGGGAGCTCCTTCAAGTAGACTTCTCTGTTCTTGTTACAAACTCCATCATTTTATTTTTGGCACTTTTTGGCATAACAAAATATTCCAGGCTCATCTTGTATGTTCTGCCCCTGCCTTGGAATAAGCTACTTCTCTAGTAGTTCTGAGACTGAGAGAGACGAGGTGTGTTCATTGCTTTTTGAGTGTCATTGACTCTAGGTCCTATGAAAAGATCTTTTAATTATCCAAACAATATGAAATTTTATATATCTCTCTATATATTTTTTGTCAACTCAAGGATAAAAATCGGGCAACAGTGTGACAAAAATTTAGTGGTCATTTAGTCTGACTCTTAGCTGATGCAAGAATCTGCTCCAAAACTATATTGAATCACTAACATGATAGATTTAATATCACCAAATCTTCCATAATTTTCATTGTATGTTATTTCTTACGATAAATGTATACAATTTTTCTAGGAATTTCTTTTCGACCTAAATATTCTCTCTATTTTTCTCACCTCCCCTAGGCTATTAAGAGTTTTTAGGTTAGTGTGAAATCTCCCTGTATGTTTTTAGGACTTTGCATGTATCATAAATCAATTTTATATAGGCTAACAATAACAAAACATGGAATTTATTACAGAGATACAGGAATGTCTTGTGAAACAGAGTTTCACCCATGCATATGAAAAGTTGTGATACAAGTAACTGAACCCTCTATTTTTGGCTTGTTTATGTATCTCTGCTTTATGCTTCTCTCTTTGATAGTTATTTTTTAATTTCAAAAATCGTATTTAAGGTATGAAACACAATGTTATAAGATACATAGATATTTTAAAATGGTTACCATAGCAGAACAAATTAACATACCCATCATCACACTTAGTTCCCCATTTTTTCTTCACAGACACATCTCTTACAATCTATGAATTTATAGGATATGTTTTGTGCCACGTGTAGAAATATTCTGACAGTTTCTAAGTCCTAATTCCATAATCAGGGCAACAGGATCTCATTGATTGAACTTAGGTCGCATGTCTACCCCTGGCCCAATCAAGCATGGTCACAGAATATAAACATGGGCTGACATAGGATCTATTTCTGAGATTGTAGAAAGACATTTTGAGACAAATCAGGCAATCTTGTGAATTGGGCAGAGTGTAAAAAAGGGGTGTACTGTATTCACTCACACGTCACATTCAACATGGAATCTTTCTAAAAATATAAACGAATAAAAGCATGCCACGGTGAGAATTTTCACTGGGAAGGGAAGACATAAGTATTACCAATATAGGGCCGGGCGCGGTGGCTCAAGCCTGTAATCCCAGCACTGTGGGAGGCCGAGACGGGCGGATCACAAGGTCAGGAGATCGAGACCATCCTGGCTAACATGGTGAAACCCCATCTCTACTAAAAAAATACAAAAAACTAGCCGGGCGAGGTGGCGGGCGCCTGTAGTCCCAGCTACTCGGGAGGCTGAGGCAGGAGAATGGCGTGAACCCGGGAGGCGGAGCTTGCAGTGAGCTGAGATCCGGCCACTGCACTCCAGCCTGGGCGACAGAGCGAGACTCCGTCTCAAAAAAAAAAAAAAAAAAGTATTACCAATATATGGAGAGTTGCTCAATCTTAATAAGGGTAAAAGAGTTGAAAAGTGTCATGGAGTATGTAAATAAGTATATAAATAAGTTATTATAATCCCTTTCAGAATGCATAGATGTCTAACTGAGACTCTGTACCCTTCAATTATCCTCTCCCCACCCTTTCCCCAACCCCAGCCTCTGATACATACCATTCTACTCTTTGTTTCTAGTTCAGTTCTAGATTCTACACATAAGTAAGGACATGTGGTATGTATCTTTCTGTTCAGCTTAATTTTAAAAATAAGAAAAAAAATGTTTGTGGATTAACAATGCAGGGCTGCAGTTAGAGTGCCAGTGAAGGTTGCACTGTGTTTTCCCCACTTACTGCTGGCAATACAAGTACCAAATGTATTATTATTAAAACCATCAGGAACACCTGACATATGAGCATCACTAACATTTTACTTATTAATGAATATTTTGAGGTCCCTTACAGGGGCCAAGATCAGAGGTTCCAGCAGCAAGAACATTCATGTGGGATTAACCTTGCACACAGTGGAGATAGATAGTCCCAGGATGCATGGTCACCACTCACTCTACTAGATAATTAGGTAGCTTCAGGAGGTAATAAAATTATTAATTCTTTTCTGCATTGCATCAATTATACAGAACACTTTCAGGCATTTTATTTTACAGAATTTTCATTAAAAAAATCTGTGAAATTTGAGAGCATTGGCCTTAACAACTGCATTTTACAGATGTAATGGCAGAAGCCTAGAGAAGTTGTGCCAAGAACAACGAACATGGAGTTGGGCCATGATTCAAATGTGGGTTCCTTAACTCCACTGCCCTTTGTTCAATCTCACAATAAAGAGCAACAAGTTGGCCTGGCGTGGTGGCTGACACCTGTAATCCCAGCACTTTGAGAGGCTGAGGCAGGAGAATTGCTTGAGGCCAGGCACTTGAGACCAGCCTGGACAACATAGAGAGACCTTGTTTTTCCAGGAAAAAAAAAAAGCAACAAATAGGAGTGTAAATCCTGGCCTCGTGTTTAGTTGAATTAGGCCTGGCACTGAGGTAGGCTGCCAGCTGACAATTATGCAGCAAGTGAATGAACAAACAAAGGCATACCAAATTTTTATTCTTGGTATTTGAGTAAAAAAAAGAAACAAAACTTCCATACGCCCTCACTGCGTAAAGACTTGGCCATGCATCTGCAGATCAAAAAATATGTTGTTAGCCTCATAAAATCACATCTTGGTCGTTGTTTTTTTCTATCCAAAATGGATATTTAATTTTGAGCTGAATCTGCTTTAAAATTTAGAATATGTTCAACTACAAAAAATCAAAATAGAATTTAGTGCTAGAAACCAGAAAAATGCAGAGAGAGTTTGAGGGGATTGCTTACAGAACTCTGCCTGACAGAGAGCAAGGTCATAAAGATGCCTCAGGAATGGTGCTGCTTGTTGAATTTGTCCTCTGGCTGTGTCACTGACTTTTCTCTCTTGTTCAAATGTTTGGTTTCCAGGTGGGCAAAGACATCTTCTCTTCTTTGGATGCCCTTGGCATTCTCTCTGTTTTATACAGGTTGTGTCTGTAACAGGTACTTAGCAACATGTTTTCCACCCCATGTTTTTAAACCACCACTGTGTGCTTCCCACAATAATTTTGGCTTTTATCTTGGAAGCCTACCAGTACTGTTTGCTACATTTTAAATGTTGGTGTGACTGAATGACAATCCCCAGAAAGATGTGCACTACATTTCAAGCTTTTATGCCACAGCTTTGACATGTCATTGGTTGTCAGACATAGACTGGTGTGACATCCAACAGAAAGTCCTTCAACATTTCAAGCAAAAGAACGCAGAAAGTGGTACCTGGGGAATTATACTTTATCATTAAAATCCCTGCATCAATTTTCTTCATTTCAAAAGGTAGGTGGGAGGAAAGACAGCTGCAATCCTACACAAATACACACTTTTAAACAATCCAAAGAAAAGTTATTCTAACTGCCAAGACATCTAAACCATAATGTTTTAAATTGGCCAGATTCCTCATATTAAAATAAAGAGGTCATGTCTCAACCAAGTGCAACTCACTTATTGATACTTTAAGTGTTGAGTTGCTTCGTTGCATCCACATTTTCTGATGTTAAGTGAAGCAGGAGTCCTCTAGTAGTTTGGCAGTGGGTGGGGAGGAGAGTCTCTTTCAATATAATGGCCGTATGTTAGTTAACATGTTGTCAGTCTTTAATGACTAGTGGTGTAACAGCTGGTTTTGATGTAATTTCTTTTGAGACCACTAGATTACAAGCAGTTTATTGCATTCTTCCTCTCTGACTGCTCCCTGGTTACAACCTAAAGTCAAAAGGTTAAAGGTCTAAAGCCATAATCTAACGGATTTGTCATCATTTAACAGGTCACTTGTTGCTATGTACTGTGCAAACTGATAATTTTTTAGTGAGGCTGTCAGAATGGCTTAGTCATATTATTATTATTGTTTTCTTATTTCAACAGGAAGGAATTGAGAATATCCAGCAGGAGACAAGTTCTCAGAAATCAAAGACTGTGCTTTGTGTATATCTGTGAAAATCTTCACAGGGTGAAGAAAAAGAGTGAAAGAATATGTTAAAAATTAATTTAACTTTCACTAAAAGGATCTGAAGTTGGAAATTTAACTTTTACAGAAACATATTAAGATGACTTCAGATCTTTGAAGAGGCTATAGGTAGCATGTTCAAAACTAAAAGTGAGAGAGAAAAAGGAATGGGGTCAGACAACTTGGGAAGGTGCTAAAGGTCATGAAGCACTATTGTTGGTTGATTGCAGATTTGTAGCTTTTCAGTCTGTCAGTGTCTGACAGTCCAGCTATGCTGTATCAGCCAAGGACCTTCTTTGTTTAGGGAAGGAGCCATTCTTTTAAGTCTGGGCTTGGTAACACAGGAAAACAGAAAATCCGGAAGAGAATGCATGAAAGAGAAGGCTTTTTCCTTCCAGACATCAATGGTGAATTTAAGAGAATTTGACTGTGTGTGTGCCTAGGTAGAATTATGAAGGCAATAGAACTAATTTTCACTGTGTTTGATTTTATGCTAGTTTAGAATGTCTTTCTTTTTAACATTGTTAAAAGTCACCCTTTTGTAGTCTCACAAAAATGCTGTAATAAAGTTTTGGAAATGTTCATAGACAGTTTGGAGTCTTTTGAACTCATGGCTCGTCCATAACATTGCCATTCTGGACTTTGCCTCAAGATGGTGACACATGGTTCAGCCAAAGCTCATTTTCTGTGTATCTGTTGCCCTCTAGGGACTCCAATATGAAAAGAAATATATGATATGGCTATTTGCCAGGAATCATCATGCCATTGACTTTTCTTCTCATCACTCATTCAAAGTTAATCTTGGTTTTCATTCTTGTAAGCTTGTATTTAGCACTTCTGTGTCCTGAACAAAATTAATTTTTAAAAAACCAACCTGAACTATCCTCTCAAATCCTAGATAGATGGCAAATATTACAGTGGGTCATCTTGATTATTTTCTACTTGGTACTTTTAAGTTTGAAAGAAATAGAAAAATATTAGAACTTGTGAATTGTTCTATCTACTTTAAAACTTTGGAATCATCAGGCAAGAAATAACTAAAATCAGAGCAGAACTGAAGGAGATAGAGACACAAAAAACCCTTCAAAAAAAATCAATGAATCCAGGAACTGGTTTTTTGAAAAGATCAACAAAACTGATAGACCACTAGCAAGACTAATAAAGAAGAAAAGAGAGAAGAATCAAATAGACACTATAAAAATGATAAAGGGAATATCACCACTGATCCCACAGAAATACAAACTACTATCAGAGAATACTATAAACACCTCTATGCCAATAAACTAGAAAGTCTAGAAGAAATGGATAAATTCCTGGACACATACACCCTCCCAAGACTAAACCAGGAAGAATTGACAAATAACAGCTTCTGAAATTGAGGCAATAATTAATAGCCTAGCAACCAAAAAAAAAGTCCAGGATCAGACAGATTCACAGTCGAATTCTACCAGAGGTACGAAGAGGATCTGGTAACATTCCTTCTGAAACTATCCCAATCAATAGAAAAAGAGGGAATCCTCCTTAATTCATTTTATGAGGCCGACACCATCCTGATACCAAAGCCTGGCAGAGACACAACAGAAAAAGAGAATTATAGACCGATATCCCCGATGAACATTGATGTAAAAATCCTCAATAAAATGTTGGCAAACTGAATCCAGCAGCACATCAAAAAGCTTATCCACCACGATCAAGTTGGCTTCATCTCTGGGATGCAAGGCTGGTTCAAATTACGCAAATCAATAAATGTAATCCATCATATGAACAGAACCAAAGACAAAAACCATGTGATAATCTCAATAGATGTAGAAAAGGCCTTTGATAAAATTCAATAGCCTTTCAGGCTAAAAACTCTTATTAAACTTGGTATTGATGTGACGTATCTCAAAATAATAAGAGCTATTTATGACAAACCCACAGCCAACATCATACTGAATGGGCAAAAATTGGAAGCATTCCCTTTGAAAACTGGCATAAGACAGGGATGTCCTCTCTCACCACTCCTATTCAACATATTGTTGGAAATTCTGGCTAGGACAATCAGGCCAGAGAAAGAAATAAAGGGTATTAAATTAGGTAAAGAGGAAGTCAAACTGTCCCTGTTTGCAGATGACATGATTGCATATTTAGAAAACCCCATCGTCCCAGCCCAAAATCTCCTTAAGCTGATAAGCAACTTCAGCAAAGTCTCAGGATACAAAATCAGTGTGCAAAAATCACAAGCATTCCTATACACCATTAACAGACAAACAGAGAGCCAAATCATGAGTGAACTCCTATTCACAATTGCTTCAAAGAGAATGCAATACTTAGGAATCCAACTTACAAGGGATGTGAAGGACCTCTTCCAGGAGAACTGCAAACCACTGCTCAATGAAATAAAAGAGGACACAAACAAATGGAAAAATATTCCATGCTTATGGATGGGAAGAATCAATATTGTGAAAATGGCCATACTGTCCAAAGTAATTTATAGATTCAATGTCATCCCCATCAAGCTACCAATGACTTTCTTCACAGAATTGGAAAAAACTGCTTTAAAGTTCATATGGAACCAAAAAAGAGCTCACATTGCCAAGACAATCCTAAGCCAAAAGAACAAAGCTGGAGGCATCACACTACCTGACTTCAAATTATACTACAAGGCTACAGTAACCAAAACAGCATTGTACTGGTACCAAAACAGATTCATAGACCAGTGGAACAGAACAGAGCCCCTGGAAATAATACCACACATCTACAACCATCTGATCTTTGACGAATCTGACAAAAACAAGAAATGGGGAAAGGATTCCCTATTTAATAAATGGTGCTGGGAAAACTGGCCAGCCATAGGTAGAAAGCTGAAACTGGATCCCTTCCTTACATCTTATACAAAAACTAATTCAAGATGGATTAAAGACTTACGTGTTAGACCTAAAACCATAAAAACCCTAGAAGAAAACCTAGGCAATACCATTCAGGTCATGGGCATGGGCAAGGACTTCATGACTAAAACACCAAAAGCAATGGCAACAAAAGCCAATACTGACAAATGGAATCTAATTAAACTAAAGAGCTTCTGCACAGCGAAAGAAACTACCATCAGAGTGAACAGGCAACCTACAGAATGGGAGAACATTTTTGCAATCTACCCATCTAACAAAGAGCTAATATCCAGAATCTACAAAGAACCTAAGCAAATGTACAAGAAAAAATCAAACAACCCCATCAAAAAGTGGGCAAAGGATATGAACAGATACTTCTCAAAAGACTTTTATGCAGCCAACAGACACATGAAAAAATGCTCACCATCACTGGTCATCAGAGAAATGGAAATCAGAAGCACAATGAGACACCATCTCACACCAGTTAGAATGGCAATCATTAAAAACTCAGGAAACAACAGGTGAGGAGAGGATGTGGAGAAATAGGAACACTTTTACACTGTTGGTGGAACTGTATACTAGTTCAACCATTGGGGAAGACAGTGTGGTGATTCCTCAAGGATCTAGAACTAGACATACCATTTTACCCTGCCATCCCATTACTGGGCATATACCCAAAGGATTATAAATCATGCAGCTGTAAAGACACATGCACAAGTATGTTTATTGTGGCACTACTCACAATAGCAAAGACTTGGAACCAAACCAAACGTCCATCAATGATAGACTGGATTAAGAAAATGTGGCACATATACACCATGGAATACTATGCAGCCATAAAAAAGGATGAGTTCATGTCCTTTGTAGGAACATGGATGAAGCTGGAAACCATAATTCTGAGCAAACTATTGCAAGGACAGAAAACCAAACACTGCATGTTCTCACTCATAGGTGGGAATTGAGCAATGAGAACACTTGGACACAGGGCAGGGAACATCACACACTGGGGCCTGTCATGGGGTGGGGGGAGGCAGGAGGAATAGCATTAGGAGATATACCTAATGTAAATGACGAGTTAATGGTTGCAGCACACCAACATGGCACATGTATACATACGTAACAAACCTGCATGTTGTTCACATGTACCCTAGAACTTAAAGTGTGTGTGTGTGTGTGTGTGTGTGTGTGTATATATATACAAATCTTCCCATGAAGAAAATTTCAGATCCAGTCCAGATGGCTTCACTCTTTAATTCTTCCTATTTTTTTTTAACTTTTTATAAATTTTAAGCAGGTCTACAGAATTATAGCTCAAGAGATGATTCTACTTAATTTTCTATCATCATTACTTTAATTCATTATATTTAGGAAAATAGAGCATTAAAGCAAAATTGTATTGTACATTAAACATTAGTGAACCTTAAAAAAAAATAAAATAAAACTTTGGAATCATCATTTTCATAGTGGATAGCAATATGCATCTAATAGTCTTCTATAAAAATAATACAGTAATGCGGGTTATTGCTTGAGAAATAACTATGGTGTGGAAAAAGAATTGACTGCAGTAGTAGTAATAACAGGGTTTCTGTTTTCCTAAAAATAGTTTTCTATTTTATTTTATAATTCAGGTAAACTTGTATAAAAATTTTTTTCTTTATTGAATCCTCAAAATTATGCTAACAATAGTTTTTTCACAGAAAAAGGAAAAACCGATATTGACTAGACATGTTTGAGGCTGTGTCTTCATTGGCCATAGCAGACTATGTGGGTGCCTTACCCAGAGATAATGAACCATATGCTAGACAGCTGCCTATGAGGTTGCCTGGGATGAAAAAGTATTCTAAAAGTAATCTGTTCAGTTTTAGGGGTATTTGGGAAATTTGGAGAGTATTAGGCAGTTGGTAGATGATCATAAGGATCATGAGATTACAACAAGGCCAAAGTGTTATGTGAACTGGAGTTTTAATGAAGGAAAGTTGTAATGTAGAGACAAAATGCAGAGTAAATCCAGATGGTAAAAGAGGAGGAAATAGAAAAGTAACTACAGACCAAGGGAGAACTATGTTATGTTAATGATCAGTGGTAATGATTCAATGGTAAAATTCCATTGAATCTGGCTGCCATGATCTGTAGTGTTGTTGCAAATCTGGAATGACCTTCCTCAAGTCCAGGCTCCATGAGAGCAGATCGTATCTCACCTTCTGACTAGTTCCATTCCTTTCACTACTTGCAGTAACTTAATTGCACCTAAAAGAGCCAGACTCATTCCATATTACAAAGCCCCTATTATGAAGGTATCAAAGAATTCTGAAGTAAAGGAAGTTTTCTCTAGTATGTTTCTCACATGAAAATTATTTGAGTGATTAGAATAAAATTCTCTTTTGTCAGTGTTTGTGAGCCTAGGCAGAAGATGAGGGGTGGTGGGAACTTTATAAAAGTGGATATTACCCTTTGTCATAACCTTTTTTCAAATTTTTATCTTCTCCTTGCCAACAAACATATGAAGAAAACTCCCTTGTCTCCTCAGCGCAGGTTATTTCAAATGCTTAAAAGATTGCCTCACATGCCAGAAGTGTTATCTATTATTCAAGCTTTCTCAATACTTGGAGGTTCAAAATAAAATCATGTTATGTGTGAAATTATTTTTTTAAATACAAAGAATTATGCAAATGTAACAAAAAGTCACTGTTTCTGGATTTACCCCTATCTAGCAGTATGCCCCTAAAACTCTTTACTTTATCTCTCTGGACTCTAGTTGCTTTAAGTTCGCTAATTCTTGGCTTTCTTGACCTCTCAGTTTCTGAAAAATGTTTCTTAATTCTCCTATTGCTATTATAAATTAGTCAATTTCTCTTTGTTATTCCATTTAATTTTGCTGTACATGTTTTGAGGCTATGTTTTTAAGCACATGCAAGTTCAGGATTGTTAAATCTTATGAGTGAATGTGTTTATCATTATATAGTAACTCTGTATATACCTACCCCTGCTTTTTAACTTAAGGACTATTTTGTCTAATATGTATATTGTGACACCATTCTTCTTGATTAGTATCTTCTTGGGGTATACTCCTTTCCAATCTCCTTTTCTGTCCTTTGCTTTCAAACTTTCTGTGCCATCATGGTAGATAGCACAGCATAGTGAACATGAACTCCAGAAAGACTGACTCTGTCACTTCTTGCTGTGTAACTGGGGATAGTTACTCAACATCTGCTATGGTCTGAATTTTCTTGTCTCCCCAAATTCATATGTTAAAACCTAATTACAATGAGAAAATATTAAAAAGTGGGGTCTTTAGAAGGTGATTAGGTCATGAGGGTGGAACCCTTATGAATAGGATTAGTGCTCTTGTGAGAAAAGCCCAAGGGATTTTCTTTGTCCTTCCTGCTATGCAAAGATGCAGCAAGAAGATGCCTTCTATGAACCAGAAGACAACCCTCACCAGACACTGAAGTGAATCTACTGGCACCTTGATCTTGGACTTCTCAACCTCCAGAGTTGTGAGAAATAACATTTCCACTGTTTATAAGATACCCAGTCTATGGTATTCTGTCATAGCAGTCCTAACAAATATGACAATCTCTCTATGCTTCAGTTTCTCTCTGTAACATAGGAATTATAATAATACTTACTTCCTAGGTTTATTGTGAATATTAAATAAGTCAGTATGAGAAAATCACTTAGAGCATTTTCTGTCACATACTGAGAACTAAACAAATGTTAGTTATTTTATTCTTACTATAATGGTAGTAGAGCATAGTTTAAATACAGATTCTAGAGGCAGATTGCATGCATTTAAGTTTCTTACCACCACATTCTAGCTTTGTAATTTTGTGTTTGTCACTTAACCACTCATAGGCTCAGTATACTTATCTGTAGGATAAGAATAGTAGCAATACCTACCTTAGGAGCTGTTGCAATGATAAATACATTATTAAATGAATGAAAAGGCTTAGAAGATTGCCTGACATACTGGAAATATCATCTACTATTGAACTTTAGAATTGCTCTACTTGTTTGGTGGTGTGTTTCAAATCATTGCATTATTCCAAGGTCTTGTAGTGGTACTTTTACTGTTTTGGCTCTGCCAGCCTTCATAATGAATCATATACTGTGTGAATTGTAGTTTTTCATTGTAAACTTATCTTCAGCTGTATTTTTTTAAGGGACAGTTTCTGTGCCCTAGATTTTGGGAGTATCCAAATTTAGCTATTTGTGTTAGCTTCTTCTAGGCACCCAGAGGCTTTATTGGTCTGCAACTAATTTGCCCTAATATCTTTCTGTGATGTTCCACAGTGATACAGGTAGCATAATTCAGATTACAAATACATATATGGGGAAGGGTTAGAGATATTATTTCTCACGGCACTTTGTTTTTCTTTTTTGCTTGCCAAAACTGATAGGTAAGTCTTACAATTCCTCTTTTTCACAGGACAGAGTTGTTCCAGGATACCTGGTTTATGCCATACTTTGTTTCAGCACCCCACTTTGAATGAGCCCAATGTCACATGTCTTCATCTTGTTTGAGTATTAAGAACAGAGTGTTTGTCATTAATGATTTATAAACAAATAGCTCCCTGGCCTAACATGGTATCAACTAAAACATAAACAGTTTCTTGTTCATTTCTCAGGTCTGAGAATTTCTCTTTTTTTTCTTTCTACTCAGTTACATTTTAAAAATTCTTTAAATATATTTGTATCCAGCAACTGTATCTTTATAATGGGATGAGAAGGCAGTTTTCATTAGCTCAGAATATCATGTAGAAAAAAATGTAAAATGAAAGAGTTTGCCAAAATTAGGATTGGTAAATAGGCTTTGTGTTACATGTTATTCCTGTTCATCTGGTACTGGTCTTCTGGAGCATTCGGCTATGTATCATGGGAACCCAAGTTTGGGATTGGGGGAAAGAATGCTGCGGTCAATTAGTGGTATCTACATGGTAGTTTGGGGTGGCAGACATTACTATGTATGCCTTGCACTTATTCACTGTGGGTCAAATGATTTCTAAGTCTTTTACAGCATTGAGGTTCTAGGATAGCTTTGTTTGTAAGTGTATGTGCGTATGTTAGGAGTGTGGCTGAGGATGAGGTGAACTACTGCAGTTAGGGTTGAGCTAGTTCTGATGATCCTGAGGGATTGACAGTCTTTCACTTTAACTGTGAGAACAAGATATAGTGATTTATTTTCACTACGTTTTGCTGATTCTACAGAAAATGTCACAAACGTTGAGATTCAAAAGATCTTTATTTTGTTTTATTCATCTCTAGTTATAAGAAAGTCACAGCCACTGCTAGTTTGGCTTCTTTGTAGTGCACCTTGTAGTCAGTCACAGTTATTTATTTATTTTCTCTTAGATTGGAAAGTATGGAGGCTATGTGAGAAGAGCTAATCACTATCCCATGAATGGGTCTTAGGACCAGATAGACTTTGAACATTAAGTATGTTGGACTTTTAGTAACATAAAATAAATGCCCCTTTTTATCTCCACGATTACATTTATTATTATTCTTACTCAGATAAGTCATCCCAAATAAGAACTCTTTACTTCATAATACCAATGTTTTAATAAGATTATTTGAGCTTTCCTTAGTGAATACATGTCAAGATTTTTATTCAATATCCTATTTTTTGAGACATGTGCTCTATGAATTGTTGGAACTAAAATAAACTCAGTTATCTCTAATATTTGGAATTATGAGACTATAGAAGACATTAAGCAATTCATATATTGACCTATTGCTTTGCACTTGTCTTTTAAAAGATCAATGAAATATTCTTGATTTTTTTTAGTTAAAATCATTGAGAATACTCTATCTGATTTTACTGGGCAGTGTCTTCATGTTTACAAATGTCACATAGCTCAGATATTTTTTAAACACAAAAAGAAAACAAAATTGTCTTTTCTTAGGTAATAAAATAATATTGGTTTTCTAAACAAGAACCTACCAACATGTGGAGACATTTCAAAAAACATTAAGATGTGAGTATCCACAAATGCTGTAGACAGAATGTGCCCCTACCAAATTCTTGTGTTGAAGCTCTAATCCCAATCTGATGGTATTGGGAGGTGGGGCCTTTGGGAGGTAACTAGACTTCAAAGGAGTCCTGAGGGTGGAGACTCCATGATGGCATTAGTGTCCTTATAAGGAAAATAAGAGACCAGAGCCCTCTCTCTCTTTCTCTTTGCTATGTGAGCACACAGCAGGAAGGTAGCCATCTGTTAATCAGGAAGAGGGTCTTCACCAGACTCTGAATCTGCCAGCTTTAGATCTTGGACCTCCCAGTCTCCAGAAATATGAAAAATAACTGTTTGTTTTTTAAGCTACCTAGTCTATAGTATTTCACTATTGCAAAACAAACTAAGACAATAAATGAAAAGAAAGGCATTAAAACATATGGTCTATCTCTTGTTCAAGGAATTATACAATTCCTTCAAACATAATCCTCAGGTGAAGCACCAGAACTTGAACCTTCATGACTTTTTAAAATTATTTAAAAATATGCCAGCCTTCTTTGCCCCACTAAAGATGTTTCTAAATTCATCAGACTGTCATGGTTTCCTCAAGCACATTTGATACGAAGGTACTATTCAGATCATGATTGCAAATGAATCAGAAGCAACTTCCTGTTTCTCTGTTCATTTCTTTTTTTTTTTTTTTTTTTTTTTTTTGAGACAGAGTCTCGCTCTGTCGCCCAGGCTGGAGTACAGTGGCCAGATCTCAGCTCACTGCAAGCTCTGCGTCCTGGGTTCACACCATTCTCCTGCCTCAGCCTCCCGAGTAGCTGGGACTACAGGCGCCGCCACCTCGCCCGGCTAGTTTTTTGTATTTTTTTTTAGTAGAGACGGGGTTTCACCATGTTAGCCAGGGTGGTCTCGATCTCCTGACCTCGTGATCTGCCCGCCTCGGCCTCCCAAAGTGCTAGGATTACAGGCTTGAGCCACCGCGCCCGGCCTCTCTGCTCATTTCTAAATAATCCTGCACAAAAATACGAGGAAGAGGCAGGTAGCACAAAGTAACCCAAACATCCTGACATCCTGCATTTCCAAGGGAGTAACAAAACAGCTTTTCCCTTTCTCTGGATTAAGATTTATTACCTATACACCATCATCATTCATCATATTATAAATACATATTGGACACCTGGAAAAATAGTAGTTGCTATGGCAAACCTCTTCATCTGAAGAGTAATACTTGACTATTACTTGACTTGATAGAAAAAGAGGAAATAGATGGGTGAGGAAGTTTAGTATGAATCAAAAACCATTTTACATTGGGAAATTGTATCTGTCTTTTGTTTAGTTGTGTACTAGCTAGCTTTCAGTTTCATCAGACTCAGTTAAGGGTAGTGGCGAGTTCATAAAAGTTTAACAACCCTGAACTGCAGCATTACCAATTTTTGTGATACTTCCACTACAGCCATTTTCAAGCTACTCATTTGATGCCACTAAATGTGGATTTTGGAACAGATGCACAAAATCAGCTGTCATGAACTGGTAAGAGCTGGCTGCAGAACACCACAGGCTAGAACACAACTTTTAGAGAAAAGTGATCTTGTGTAACCTGTCAAATGTAATTGTACAAATTATATGCATAATAAATGTGTTTCATGGTTCCTTTTAGAAATTGAACATTTAAAACCTTAAACTTTTTATCTCAAACAAAGTATAAATTCCCTAACAATTCACAGTGAGAGATAAATACTCTTATATGGATAAAGTTAAATGCATGAATATTCTCCAATCCTATTGTTGGCCTTTAATATCTATATTATATCAAATCTTTAATTAAGACATAAAACAAGTTAAAAAAAGAGAGAGTTTCACTTTTTCTTACTATTTCTGTTTCCATTTTTACCCACAGCAATGCCTAAAAGTCACAGATAATTCACAATCTGAAAAATAAACATTTACAGATTCAGTATAAAACAAATATGCAAAAAGTCTTGAAATAATATTTAAAATAATTCACCTTCTTTGGTAGAAATTAGTATATTTGGTTCCCTTTTTGTATATGTATTTTGTACAAGGATCTCAAATTCTGTTTCTGAGGGCCTATTATGTGCTAGGTGCTATTCAAGATACCAGTAAACAGAAATGGACAAAACAATCATCTCTAACCTCATGGGCTTACGTTTAGGGGAAAGGGAACAATAAAGAAAACAAACAAAATACATAATATGATAAATAGGAATTATTCCTTAAGAGATAAAATAGGAGAGGGAAATATTATGAACTTGAGAGTAAACTTTTAGGCTAATTGATAAAGAAATTGCTGCAATAGCAAAGAGGAATCACCCTAGGTCTTGACCTTTGCCTTGTCTTAGTCTATGAAGAACTCTACTGACCAACCCATGTACCCAAAACTAGTTCTGAAAAACAGCAAATTTCTAAAGCACTTGAATAGGCATTTATTTAGTCTGAGACTAGAGAAGAAAGAAAACACATCTAATGATGCATTTAAGAGATAGAGTCTGCAAAGGGACATTGAATAATGAGACAGGAGAGAAGTTTCCTTTGTCTTTGCTGAGAAAGGCCCAAGGAGGAGAAGGTCAGCAGTAACAAAGGAGAGAAGAAAGCATATATTTTTCCTTGGGTCCTAATTTTTTGCAAATTTAAAAAATAAAAAGGTTACACATGTTGAAGATTTTATGTGAAGATTTTATGTAAAGATTTTGGGATAATGAATTTAAATTAGCCTTGAAAGTTGGAGTATATTGACACTAACTGTGAGGTACATTGTTTTCTGATTAATGAAAAATCCCAAATATTTTGAGTGTAACTATCATAGAGTATCTATAATAGGAAGAATATGAGTACATGTAAAATAAAGAAATGGGTAACAACTTCTTGACTATATTTTGGTGAGATGTAATGTATAATCTCTCCAAACCTACTATTATATTCAAAAAGTCATGAAATTAAAAGTTATTAAACGTATGAAATTTTACTCAATTCCAATTATGTAGTATACCATGAACACGCAAAATACATATGTTTCAATGGCTATGAGTTCTGTCTTTTAGTTTAGAATGCAAGAACTTTGATATTACCTCTGCAGTATAGTAAATGCTGAGATAGTAGGGAGGTGAAGATTTGGCCAGATTCAGAACAGAGCAAGGAAATGGATTCGATCTTGGTGATTTAGAGTGTGGGAACTCATGGCGACTTTAGGATATGCACTCGAGTGAATTTTACTTAAACAAAGGGAAAGCTGGCAAATGAATGTTTCAGAAAGAGTTAAAGCTTGCCTCATATGCTATCTATGGAGCAGGAGAATCCAATTTGATAACATTTGAAGGGGAAAATTGTACCAAAAAATTACAAAGAGCTTTTGCTCCCTAAAAAGGGTTGTTTGGCACAGTGCCTGCTTTCACATTAGATTCCACTTATGATGTTTTCATTATAGAATTTACTTTTCCGCTTTTTTTTTTTTTTTTAATTTCCCAAGCTTAACTTAAAAGTATTTCTACAGAATTATTTATATTTTATCTCATTCTCGTTATGGTAATTCCTAAAATAAAATACACAAATGCTTATTGGTTTTGCTGCTTTTTAATGCTGTGGAATCCTGCATACTGTGTATACAGTAATAGGGAAATTAAAAATTCCATGAGAGGAAAAAAATTAAGACACATAAAAATATGGGAAAATATATTATTATTTTTAAATTATTAATTTTAGATATTTATGATAAAACATATCAATTGTATGTCCCTCTCTATTGGCTTAAATATCATCAAGCACATATCTCTTTATAGAAAAGAGAAAAACTGGGATAATCACTAATATTCCAAATTCTGTCAAACCAAAAACTTGCTGCAATTTCTCCTCATGACACTGATCTCAGACATTTATTCTCAGTAAAATAAGTGAAGAAATTAGTAACTGTCTAATTGGTGAAACTCTTGGGGTAGTTGTATAAAGTTCATTACTGTTCAGACATTTAATAGGCAAATGTCCTCTCGGCAACTCCAAATGGCTGCAGTTCCTATTGAATACAATTCTCTTTTCAAGTCATTGATGTGAAATGATTCTATTGACACTAACTTTTGAAGAAAACTTTTAGTTGAAGGGAACTATGTCCAACATTTATCTCTATTGGTGGATTTTTTTCATTTTATATATTCTTCTTTTATTTTTTATGTGAGAAGGAAAAAACAAAATCAGATCAAACACATCTGTAGAACAAAAGCACGAGGGTTCACACTAATGTGCAGGGATGAGAAGATTTTGCTCTAATTTGCTCTCGAAAGCCCTGATGCTTTTTCCCATATCCCATATATAGGCATGACAGTGGATACCTCAGCCACTTTTGCACAATGCCTAAGAAAAGTGTTTCTCATTTAAATTGCAGTTTCCACACTTTTCTGAACATGTCTCTTCAACTTTTTTTTGTCTTCCTTGCCTTTTTTTTGAAAAGAAATAGAAAGTAAGTTTAGAAATAAGCATGAGTGGAATAACTTGTTAGATTTGGAGATGGAGCAGTACTTTTCATTCTTCCAGGCATGTATTTGAAAAGAATTTGCACCTAAATTGCCTTGACTGACTGTTTCTATTCCAAGTTAAGTCATGATACCAGTTGAGTAAAGACACCTAGAAAACCCTTCTGGGCATTGCACGGTTTCTCTTCCCTTTGGCGTTTGAAGTCAATACTGACAACATATCTACTGTCCACTGGCCCTTTAATCAGTGTTCAGACTATCCGATGAGAATAGCCCCAGGATGGAGCCCCAGACCAGGCCATGGGCAGCACCCTTTTGTCCCTCTCACATGGATGGGACATGATTCCACAGGATTAGCCAACAATTATATGCTCTGAACTGATCAATTCAGTCAATTTACTGTGCAAAGTAAATTGATCCTTCAGAACAAAGGGTTCTGTCAGCAGGGAGCTACCTGAGAAAGCAGCATGCCTGTGTAAACAGTTCTGTCCTTGTCCCAGTGTGGAGTGGCCCTGCGCCATATGGTGCCACTATGAACTTATTAGCTGACGGATTAACTGATCTCTGCATTTGGGATCCCCAGTTTCCAGCTGTGAGAATGATTGATGGGCTAACTACTGCTCCAGTCTTGGAAGTTATTTCCTCCATTTAACAGAGTCAAGAAGACAGAAAATTGCCCCCTTTGTAAATGCTAATCTCACCACTCCTTCGAACACCCAACATAGCAATTTATTCAAGGCAAAGTCTTAAAATTGGTATAGTGCACATCAAATGCATACTAATTAGCAATTTCTTTTGAAGGCTCCATCACTTATTAAGGGTCTCCTTTTCCATATGTTCATCATGCCCCACTTCACCCTTTAATTACAAAACAGCACTTTCAACTAATTGTGAGAAGGTATATTGTGCCCGGAATCTGTATTAAACTCTATACCCTTCTGATGCCTAATTTAGGGTCATATCGAAGGCAGACAGATAAGCAGGCAAAAAAGCTTACAACTGTCATCTGCAATTTTAGGCATATTTGGGTGTTGTTCAGAAAGAACATTTTATCTAAGATGCCAGCTATGACATTCATCAGTGGGCATTACCACAAGCACTGAGTAGAAAGAAGGGGATTGATTCTAGGTTAATAAATGGAATCTTTCCTTCTTTGAGGGAAGCCCACATGAACTCGACAGATACATGATAATATTATTTGTAACTTTGTAATTTCTTCACCTATATATATGTAAAAGGACCACACAATTTTAAAAGGTTAATAGCCTGTTATTTAAATATGTATATCATAGTTGCACTATGGAGAGGGGAATTTTGCAAAATACACCTGCATAACACTTAAAATAAATGCCTCTCCTCTTGGGAAATGTTGATGTTTTCCGTCATTAAATAAAACCCAGAGTCTTTAAGTCACCTAGATAACTCTAACCTTGATCCCAAGTATATGTCTGTCATTTATCATCCTCACTAGAATGTTTTATGATAAAGACCTAGTCAGCTCCTTTCTCTGGCCCTCTTTTTCTACAGAATTTTCTAGACAATCTAGTGATACTTCCTTGTTGATGTTGGTTCCCAGAGATAGAACTGGTGGGATTTTATGGTTCAGGTATATGTAGGCTACAAAATGGAGACAGACCCAAAGAAACCTTTGGATTTGGGGTGGAGAAAGGGGAGATAAGGGATTCGCACTGTAAAAGCAGTTCATTTTTTCACAAGTCTTTAGTGAACCTTACTTCATCAGATAAGAGTAGAACCCTGTAAATAAGACAAGGAGCCAGACCGATCAATCTATCTTTAAATTAAGACCACTTTGAGGTAGCCTTCGAAACCATTCTTAAATTCGCAGTTGATGTATGGCAGAGATGGGAAAACCATGAATGGTAAAGTAAGTATAGACTCTGTTTTTTTTTTTTTTTTTTTCTCTAGAAATTAACTGCAAAGATTCTTGAGCAGACCCTTGGTTGTTTGTTGTCTTCAGCCAAATGTCTTTATTCAAACCAAAATTGCATCTTTTTATGTTGGTTATTAAACTTCAATATCCAAACTCTCTGATTCAGAATCACTCCTTCAGATTGTGGTTTGGTGGATTCTAGTCAAGGTTTATCCAGGGTTTTAATCCTCCTTTTAGCCTTGTGTCTTTGGCCGGATTTTGACCTTTTTGAATCTCAGCTTCCTCATCTGAGATCATGAAGGGAATTATATCTCACCTCCAAGGTTTGGCTTATATCTGGTGTGGTGATAGGTGAGTATGCTAGTTTAGCATGAAACAGAGTTGGAGGCTAAGACTTTCCTTTGCTTCTCCTTCCTTTCATTTACTAACCACTTTGGCAACTTCAGTTTATCACTTCAGTACCACACTTATCGTTTAGGTATCTTCTGTAGGGAAAGAACCTGAGTATTTCTCTTCCCTAAAGAGAGCAGAAAGAAACTGTCATTAAAATAGAAGGAAAATAAAAAATACCATATTATCTTCTTTCAAGTAATATAACATATACCAAATTTTAATGTAGTGTGTGTGATGGGGGGTCAATCATTCATTTTAAAATTACTTTCTGAAATTTGCTTGCTCGCTCTTTCTTTCTTTCTTTCTTTCTTCTTTCTTTCTTTCTTTCTTTCTTTCTTTCTTTCTTTCTTTCTTTCTTTCTTTCTTTCTTTCTTTCTTTCTTTCCTTCTTTCTTTTTTTTTTTTTTGGAAGAGTCTCAATCTTTCGCCCAGGCAGGAATGCAGTGGTGTAATCCCTGCTCACGTCTACCTTCGCTTCCCAGGTTCAAGCGATTCTCCTGCCTCAACCTCCCGAGTAGCTGGGATTATGGGTGTGCACCACGACACCCAGCTAATTTTTGTATTTTTAATAGAGATGGGATTTCACCATATTGGTCAGTCTGGTCTTGAACTCCTGATCTCAGGTATCCACCCACCTCAGCCTCCCAAAGTGCTGGATTACAGGTGTGAGCCACTGCGCCTGGCTTGGTTGCTCTTTCTTTAATAAACAGTTGAATTTTCATATTGAAATGTGATGTGTGCAAAGAGAACAACTCATGTGATACCGGAATTAGAGGATGATCACCATATTTATGAAAAACTGGTGTCAAAGGAAAGTTGAGGAAGTCATCTGTATAAACCTGGCAAATAATTGTTAGGTAAGAATGATTTTAGCATTTTTTATATTTTATGAGTCTAACATTCTTAGCAAGTTTATACTGAATTGAATTGTAGGGAGACAAATAGACCCCTCCAAATATCTTCAAACACAAGGTCACTTTATTTTGACTTTGAAAATCTGACCATAATAAATGCTTTTATTTATAGAAATCTTCATAATATTTTAATAGTCAGATTAGATATACTTTGTTGGGATATCAAGAAGGTAAGCCACAATTTGTTCTTTGAAAGAAAATATGCAAATCCTGTTTCTAATTATTCATGCTAATTAGGTGGTTTACTCGAAAAAAGTGTGTGACAGATAAATGATTTACATTTGGTTGAAAAATACAGTCTATTACTTTTTCATCAGATTTATCATTTCCTTTGCCTTCCCCACCCTCATTCAGGCAATTCTTTTAGACAAATGTCAGCAAGCTTAATTTCCACCTCTGTATCAGATTATTCTAGAATGATCACATGTTTAATAGTGATAAAGGTGCCACAATATTTCAAAAAGTTGTTCCTTATTTGCTGTTTATTTTTTTCCCCATGGGAGAAACTATGAATTATATATCATTCAAGTTAAAGAACCTCTACCTCTAAGTGTCAGGGGATTTTTGCTTTTGAAAAACCTCTCCTTTCATCCCAACCAGTTTTTGGACTCCAAGTGACATGAGGGTAAGAAGCCTCTTTTATACATCTGTACATATCTGGTCTTTTAAAAAGAATAAGTGCTCAATGAATGTGGTTGAATGAAAGAGATACTCATGGTCTATGAGAAGCATGGCTATTTGCTACCACATAGGACAAGCGTACCAAAGAACATTTGCAATATATACCAGTCTTGCACAGTATTCTGAGCCTTATTTAATGAGTTTTAAAATTGTGACTTTTACAGAGCCCAGTCCACCTCCACTCACCTCCTCTCATTCGCTCCAAACATCTGCTTCACAAAGATTGAGTATAGATGATCACTGATTCTGTATGGGCTACTTCACATAATTTTGATCTGATCCTTTTTCACTACCCTTATTTGTGTGTATGTGTGCATAAATAACAAGAGTGGGGTGGGTGGGTAGGTAGTAGGTGAAAAATTTCTCCCTGCAAAGATAACTGAATATTTTATATGGGAATTTTTAGTGAATATGTATCAATTCATTTGATATTACAGAATGCAACAAATGTTTTCAGATTAGCTTGATGTTCATCTTTTGAGTTCTCAAAAGCTACACTTCACATTTCCTGAGAGTTATATTTTGAACCAGAATTTACTCCTTAGTTTCACATAATTTTTTTCAGTTTTTGGACTATTAAATTTTATAGTTCAAGGATTGTTGCTGAGTGCTGTTTGCCTTCATGAGACTAATAATATTCCCGTGTTGAAAGTGGTATATTTTAAGTGATACATATATTCACAGCATAAAAATGTAGAGTACCTAAGTCAACACCAGAGGATTTTCCAGTTTTAAAAATCTTCACAAGTTTACATACTAAAGTTTTCTTGAAAGAAGAAAATCACATTGACTATTATTTTGTATTAAAAAAAAATCAGTCACACAAAGGAAGGCAGGCAATGGTCGTAGAACAATCTAGTGATTACCTCATATATGTCATCATTTGGATAATACATGAATATATAACAAACAGTTGACCAACTGTAGAGTTCCTTCTCAGCCACAAATGTATAAATTTGGCAAGATCAACAGTACTGTGATAATGACATTGCTTTCATAATAGAAAATAGGTAGTTCTTAAGAATAACCAGATCAGAAATGTGCCTCAAGTACATTACCAATGAAAAAGAAGATTACCAAAGTAATGAAACATATATGAGATTCCAGTATTTTCAATTTGGTGGGAATTTTTGAAATTTACTCCTAAAATTTCTAGAAATGAATGCAAAGTTACCCAAGGAAATGATTAATAATATGAGAATTATATTGGGAACTATTCCTATTTTGGAAAATAAATCATAACTAGCATTTCTTACTGTATTTAGAGGTGTTTTGTCTTCTTTTTTGAAAGGGCCTTACACTTCCTATCTCCTTTCAAATATTTGTTATGACAGTAGTCTTCATTCAAGTGAATAGAGATACTTTTCATTCATTTGGATAAAACCAGTATTGAAACATTTTTAGACTAACTCTTTTGCACACTTCTTTTAGACTAGAGATTGAGGAAATAAACATGAAAATTGCACACCTTTATTTTTTATTCATTACTGTCTTGAAAGACTTAAAATGGTCTTTTTTTTTCCTAATGGCAGCTGGATGAACAGCTCATATGCCGACTTAAAATCTGAATCAACAAGAAATGACTGAAATTCTAAGCCTAAAAAAATTACTGTTTTTAATGGAAACTCAAACATAATAGTCCATGATGGAAATTCAGTCACCATAGTCAGGTGGATGGTGATGCTGCAATAAGCAAATGTAATTAAGTTGTCTATAGCAGGAAGAGAGTTGACTAATCATTCATGGGGAGACTTATTGCTATCATTTTTTAAATTATTTTTTCTTAATTATCCTCAGGTATTTCACTTTCAGCTACAACTTAATGCAGATAAAACCTACTTCTGATTTCTCTTAATTACTAATGCTGTAAAGATGTTGCATCTTTTCCAAGCTCCCTTACAACCAACTTTCAAATCAATTTAGGCATCTTAAAAGCATTTCTAAAATACCAGATGCTCTGTCAGCTGCACAGAACAATGTGTTAATAATTATATTTCTCTTTCTTACAGCAGATCAAAGCCAGAGATGAGGTGACATACACCTAAGATATTCAAACTCCAGCTTGAAGGTCAATTGGATCTGCCGACATATGTTGCTGATTTTGTAACATGAAAGCCAGCTAAGAAAAACAGATCAGTGAATGCATATTCTTCGTATTCTTAATTTCAGCCCTATCCAAATGTTTACAGAATAGTTTGAAGAGATTTGCAGTTTCTTGTTATCAGTCTTATTAAGCCTTGGCAAACCTTTAATAACAAGTCTATCAACAACCCACCAGGGATTTGATTTTAGTCTTAGAGTGCCTGAATTTTTACGCTATTGAACAATTTTTAATTGGAAGCACCAGGACATTTTCTGATCAGTTGTCCACATTGCCTCATGAATGTGTGGCATTCATGCTCAGCTTGAAAAGGCAATGGCAGCTGGGGAAAAAATAAGGCTTTGTGTAAGCCGAGAAGAGGGCAGGCAGGCAGGCAAACAGCAAGATTCCCCTAGAAGTAGCTTTAGTGTGGGTGTTTTAAGCCACACAGAAAAAAGTAAACTAGAACAATCACCACCTTGCATATGCTTTATGTTTCCATGGTTTAACTTAAAACATTGGCACAAGGAGACAACTACCATTCTAAAGCCAGAGCACCTCAGTTAAGCTAGAATTGTGGGTCACATCCATGTCTGTCAACTACATAGCACACTTGGAAGTGCAATTTAGAAAGAGAGAAAAATAATATGGTAACAGTTTCCCCACTAGTAAATCCTACCCACCCATGCCAGGGTAATTTTATCATGGTTATTCAAATTCAAAACCTTCAAGGATTTCCATCTGCTCTTAGAGTAAAATATCAACTTCTACATTTGTGTTTCAAAGCCCTCTCTAAAATAACCAATCCTACACATCCAGTTCTGCATGAGAGTCAGGGCTCTGAAGCCAGATTATCTGGGCTCAAACTCTACCTCCATCATTTGCCAAGCTCTATCACCTTGCACAAGTCACTTAACCTCTGTGTGCCTTTGTCTTCTCCTTGCAAAATGCAGATAAAATATTGCCTCTATTACATGGCTGTTATGAAGATTAACTAAGTTAATATGTGAATGTTCTTAAACTGGCCTAGCACTTAGTGAGAATAAGCACATATAAATACTTGAGTAAGGGATGTCCCATCCCACTGTACTACAGTGCTTTATGTTCCTTCCTTTCTCTTTCTACTCATGGTTTTCTGTCTACTAAAAATTCTTTGCAAGGTTAGAAATGGAAGTAGTCAGAAACCAGAAAGCTAGCTAGAATGAAAATCACTGAAGCAGAAAGACTAGATTGTCCTTCCAGAAGAAGGGTCTGCTCAGAATTCTCCCAGAACTTTCCAGCCTTTATACATTTGCTTATTCAGTTCTCCTTTTATGGTATGCCTTTCCTTCTATCTATTCAAAACCTACTCAATCTTTCAAAGACAAGATGGAATTCTCTGTGATGCCTTTCTCAAATGCTTTGGACTTACTCATGTTTTCATGAACTATATCTCCGATTGATCTACCACTTTTTGGTCCTTAATTATATACTAATTTGTGTTGAAAATTAATATTTGCTTGCATATTAGTCTTATCTCCCCCAAATAGATGGTTAGTTTATCAAGGACAAGAGCAGAGACTTATCTTATATTTTGTGTGGAGCTGAGCTTAAAGTAAATACTCAATAAATTCTATTGAATAGACTTTAATAAAGTCAATTAATGTCCTCTCCTTCAATCCTGTCTGCAATAGTTAGTCACAGTAACTAAAAATAAGAGGTTTAAGAAAAGATCAATAACAGTCTGAAAATATCATGAATAAGAAACTAAAACTAACTACCAAAGCCAAGGTAGATTTTGATGGGCTGAAGCTGAAAAAAAAAATGGTTCTTCCTCTAAAATATTTTACAATTTGTTTCACATATTTAGAATATATTTGCAAGTGAGGAAACTGGACACAAATAATTTCACAATGAATTAAGTCAGAACTAGTGCTCAAACCTCTATCTTCTGGCACTAATCTGTCTTAACTCATAGTGGGATTCTGTGTGTCCAGTGCACCTATATCTACCACACTGTGGATTACAGTGAAAAAAAGGATTATCCAGAGTGGTTAAGTCTCCAGATTTGTTCATCTAGGTGAAGTTAAAAAGTCCATTTGCAAGTAGATTGTGCCCCAATTTCTGTAAGTAATGGCTGTTAAAAAACTCTTTTACCATCTGAAACTTAGCATTTTGGACATGTGGTAGGCTCTTAGTCCTTGTTAAACAACAGTGTTGTTATTTCTTCAATTTTGATATTTGGTGTGTACTCTTATTTCCTGGCTGTTCATAGTTTATGCCAATTATGCCAAATTTTTATTAACTTTATCCAAATTTTATTTGTCATCCAATATTTATTTGACTAACTTGCCAATTTCTCAGTGCATATTTATCCAAGAAGAACTGAAGTATAGTCAGTACAGTTTTCATACCAGCCAGGTTATATAATAAAAACTAACCTTTGGTGACTATATTTGTATATTTAATATTAAGTATAGATCACATGAGGCTGCTTGACTTCTGATGCAACTCTGCATTTTGAAATAGATCTGAGACTCCTTGTAGGAATAGACAATGGTCTCTTCAATTGAATTTTTGCTGACTTTTCTCAATATGTGAAAATCTCTTTTAATGTTCCTGACTCTACCCTATCTAGGTTCTCCTCTTGTGTCTTCCTTCACTCCTTTAATAAATCTTAGTACTCAGTCCTCCACTGTATTTTCTATATAATGCCTCAGATTTCATCTCAGTCACTGCAGTGCTTTCACTATTTCTGCATAGATGGTGCTATAATATTTACTTTAGCCTTCAAAATTCTAACCAGCTCTTCTCCAAAAGCCTACTAGACATTTCTTCTTGGACAACCTACCTACACTTCAAGTTGGATGTTTTTTTAACTGAATTCATCATGTCCCTGCGATTGTCTCTGTCTCTTAATTTTCTTAACATTATTCCTCCCGTTCATTAGGAACTTCGGAGTCGCCTTTGACTCCCCTCCTTTCCTGACTCCGAATCCATTTGGTTGTATAGTATTGTCTGTTTGATCATCTTGTTATCTGCAAAGTCCATTTTTCCTTCTGGCACTTCCTTTTCCATCTCTTCAACTGGACTGGCACTGTAGTTCAATGCCCAGAAATATACATAATAATTACTTGTTGAATTAATAAATGAATAACTTTCCTATCTCAATTTTTTATGCCTTCAATTTATTCCAGATTAATTATGTCTTTGAAATGACATATTTATCCTGCTACTTATACAGGAAAGCCTTTATGAGCTTTCACTCTTCTCTAATAGTGCTTCCCTTTCCTCACTTTGCATTAGTACCACCTGGGGAGATTGTAGAGAATCCTGTGCCCAAGCCTCCTCTACACACATGAAGAAGACTCTCTGGACATAGGACCCAGACATTGAGGGGTGATATCGAAAGAATTTTACCGGTGATATGACAGAAACACTAACCAATCAAAACCACTTTCCTGACCAATCAGCATGGATTATGGCTGAAAAAACCAGAATGGTCCTAAATACTATCTAATTATCAGCCCTGCCCATATCCATATTTATTAAGATCTCAAAAAAGTAATTCTAATGAACCACTGATTACAAAATAGACTCATATTTCTGACCCTGGCAATCAAGACTCTTTATAACAAGTTCTAAATTTCCCTTTAGAACATTATTGCCTCTATCTTTTATATGAAATCTCTGCTCTAATTATCTTATATCCACTAACTATGCCTTGCTCATTGCCATTTCCTGGCTTTTACGTACAGAGTAGGTGTTCTATGACAGGGTACAGCTTTGCTTTATTTCATTTTAATGGAAAATAGAGTGAATGTAAAGTAGAACATTAATGCACTCAACCAATCAAGCAGTAATTTACAGTGTTTGTGAACTTTTTAGGACGTCTATGTTTGCTTACCAAGAGTGGCACTGAATTACAATGAATGATGAAAAGTTATAATCATGGAATAAAGGGGAGCAGAGATGAAATGTTCAAGCCTTGGCTATGGAGGAAAAAATTTGCTGATGGAAAGAGAATGGCCATGTATGTCTACTAAACATCATACTATTAATCTTTTAAAAAGTAATGATTTTGTGAATTTCTAACTTTTCTTTTATGAAGTTATGTTTCATTCCTTTACATAATGTGAGGAAATGTTGACCAAAAATGACTGAAGTGTGTTGAAAAAAGAATAATCTCCAAAAATAATGCAAAGTAATTCTATTGTTGCTATTCATGGAGCTCTTTCCTTACATTGTGTTTTTAGTGTCCTTGGCTACTTCCTAGATCCAACATGTACAACAAAAATGCTAAAATGTAAAGAACACAACTTAGGGGTCGATAAAATTTTATCAGATAGATGCCTCACTCACAAGAAGACTCAGATGACATATGAAGGGCACTGATGTAGGAACAACTAATCATTGTCAACGGTACTCATGGGAAAAATCAGCCATAATTCCCATGTTCAAGTAAGAAGAAAACTTTAAGTCACTGCATTATATCACACCTAGTTCCAGAAGCCTGTTTTGGGTTATTTGTGCCCTGGAAATTCCTGCAAATTCAGAGACCAATTCTAGGATAAGATGATTGAACTAGTCTTATCCTAGAATTATCCTAGAAGTGCTTATAAATACATAATAAAGTCATTTAATAAAATAGTAGTCTGTTATTCACTGCTTTAAAGAACTACTTGAGACTGGGTAATTTATGAAGAAAAGAGGTTTAATTGACTCACAGTTCTGCAGACTAGACAGGAAGCATGACTGGAAGGCCTCAGAAAACTTACAATCATGGTGGAAGGGCAAAAGGAAAACAAGTATGTCTTCGTGTAGTAGCAGGAGAGGGATAGAGTGAAGGGAGAAGTGTTATGCAATTTTAAACAATCAGATCTTGTGAGAGCTCACCCATTATGATAATAACTGCAAAGGGAAAATCCACTTCCAGTGATCTCATTACTCCCCACCAGGCCCCACCTCCAACACTTATAATTCAACATGAGATTTGGGTGGGAATACAGAGCCAAACCATATCAATGATTTTATAGTGTTTTGTACCAACCTGGAGTGGAGTTTTCAATTAACTCCTAAGAAAATGTTTGATTAACTTTATTTTTTATTTTTTATTTTTTTGAGATTGAGTTTCATTCTTGTTGCCCAGACTGGAGTGCAATGGCACAATCTTGGCTCGTTTTAAACTCCACCTCCCAGGTTCAAGTGATTCTCCTGCTTCAGCCTCCTCAGTAGCTGGGATTACAGGTGCCTGCCACCATGCCAAGCTAATTTTTCTTTTTTCTTTTTGTATTTTTAGCAGAGACAGGGTTTAACCATGTTGGCCAGACTGGTCTCAAACTCCTGACCTCAGGTGGTCCACCCACCTAGGTCTCCCAAAGTGGTGGGATTACAGGTGCGAGCCACCAGGCCTGGCCTGATTAACTCCTTTAAGTGAAGTACTCAGAGACAACGATTTGGCTCCAACATGCTCTTTTAAGCTCTTCCCTTTCGTATTGCATCCAAAGCCTTTTGATAGTCAATTGCATTTATGAAGTTATTCCAAAATTTTGGAGCTCAGCCAAATAATTTCCAAAAGCACAGAGCTACAATTGGCAATATGGTAGGCAAGATAATAGTCCTCTACAAAGATGACCATACCCTGATCCTTATAATCTGTGAATCTGTTAAGATACATGGCAAAAATAACTTTCCATATTCAGTTAAATTAAGGACCTTGGGATAGGAGGATTACTCTGGAGTATCTGGGTGGAACTAATCTAATCACACAAATCCTTAGAAGCAGAGAACCTTTCCTGCTTGTGGTTAGTGACCATGTGATGATGAAAGGAGAGTCAGAGAGATTCTACATTGCTGGCTTTAAAAATGGAGGATGGCCAATGCCCAGAAGAGTTTTCCCTAGGTTATCTTCTAGCGGTTTCAGGGTTTTCGGTCTTCAATTTAAGTCTTTGTCCCACCTTGAGTTGATTTTTGTATAAGGTGAGAGATAGGGATCTAGTTTTATCCTTCTACATGTGGCTAGCCAGTTTTCTCAGCACCATTCATTAAATAGGGTATCTTTCCCCCAATTTATGTTTTTGTGTGCTTTGTTGAAGATCAGTTGGTTCTAAGTATTTGGCTTTATTTCTGGGTGCTCTATTCTGTTCCATTGGTCTATCTGTCTACTGTTACATACTGGTACTGTGTTGTTTTGGTAATTATAGCCTTGTAGTATAATTTGAAGTCTGATAGTGTGATGTCTCCAGCTTTGTTCTTTTTGCGTAGTGTTTCTTTGGCTATGCAGGCTCTTTTTTGGTTCCATATGAATTTTAGGATTTTTTTTTATTTCTGTGAAAAATGATGTTGGTATTTTGATAGGAATTGCATAGAATCTGAAGACTGCTTTGGGCAATATGGTCATTTTTGTGATATTGATTCTTCTAGTTCATGATCATGGGTTGTGTTTCCATTTGTTTATTTAATCTCTGATTTCTTTTAGCAGTGTTTTCTAATTCTCCTTGTAGAGCTCTTTCATCTTCTTGGTCAACTACATTCCCAGGTCGTTTTTTTTTCTTTAGCTGTTGTAAAAGGGATTAAATTCTTGATTTGATTCTCTCCTTGGTTATTGTTGGCATATAGCAGTGCTACCAATTTGTGTATCTTGATTTTGTAACCTGAGACTTTACTGAATGTGTTTATCAAATCTAGGAGTCTTTTGGAGGAGTCTTTAGGGCTTTCCAGGTATACAATCATATCATCAGTGAACAGTGACAGTTGGACTTCCTCTTTTCCAATGTAGATGCCCTTTATTTTTTCCTCTTGCCTGATTGGTGTGGCTGGGACTTTCAGTATTATCTATGTTGAATAGAAGTGATGAAAGTGGACTGGCCATTGGCCTATGCAAAGAATTCATGACTAAGACCACAAATTCAAATGCAACAAAACCAAAAATAAATACATGGGACATAATTAAATTAAAGAATCTGTTCAGAAAAAGAAATAATCATCAGAGTAAACAGACAACCCACAGAGTGGAAGAAAATATTTGCAAACTATGCATCCAACAAAGGACTAATATCCAGAATCTATAAGGCAATCAAATCAGCAAGAAAAAAACCCAAATAATCCCATCAAAAACTGGGCAAATGACATAAATAGACATTTTTGAAAATACAAATGGCCAAAAAATGTGAAAAGATACTCACCATCACTGATCATCAGGGAAATGTAAATTAAAACCACAGTGAGGTACCTCCTGACTACTACAAGCATGACCATTATTAAAAAGTCAAAAAACAATACTTGTTGGCATGGATGTGGTGGAAAGGAAATGCTTATACACTGCTGATTGGAATGTAAATTAGTACAACCTCGATGGAAAACAGTATGAAAATTTAAAGAACTAAAAGTAGATCTACCATTTGATCCAGCAGTCCCACTGCTGGGTATCCACCTAAAGGAAAATAAATAATATCAAAAAGACACCTGCATGTGTATGTTTTTGGTAGCACAATTCACAATTTCAGATACTTGGAACCAAGCTAAGTGCTCACTGACCAATGAATAGATAAAGCAAATATGGTATATATACACCCTGGAATACTACTCAGCCATGAAAAAGAATAAAGTAATGCTTTTGCAGCAACTTAAATGGAGGTGGAGGCCATTATTCTAAGTGAAGTAACCAAGGAATAGAAAACCAAATATTGTATATTCTCACTTACAAGTGGGAGTTAAGCTATGGATACACAAAGACATACAGAATGATATAATGAACTACAGAAACTCAGCAGTGGGATAGTGAGAATGGGGAGTAAGGGATAAAAAAAACTACATATTGGATACAACGTACACTACTGAAGTACCAGGTGCTCTAAAATCTCAGACTTCATCACTACACAATTTATCCATGTAACAAAAACCACTTATACCCCAAAAGCTACTGAAAAAAAAATTTTTTTTAATGAAAGAAGGGAACCTTGAGCCAAGGAGTGTAGGCCGTCTTCAGAAGCTGTAAAAGCATGGAAGCAGTCTTTACCCTAGAGGCCTCAGATAGGAATGCAGCTTTGCCTACAATCTTGATTCCAGCCTATAGACTTCTGATCTGCAGGCTGTATGATAATAAGTTTATGTTTTAGACCACTACGTTTGTGGTAATTTATGGAAACTATAGAAAATGAATAGGAGTCTGCATGGACATTTGTCTTAATGGGGAGTGAGGAGGGCTTAAAAAATACAAACCCCTCTCAAAGCATTTACTAAGAAATATTTGTTGATGAGCCTAGACTCTGTTTTTTGTTTAAAACTGCTCAATTATTATGTAATGGAATTGTAATTTCTATGTATTTGTTGGGTTGGCTATTACATAATTTTCTTTTAAAAAATAGTTTAATTGAAATATAATTCATATGTAATTTGTCAATTTAAAGCGTACAATTCAGTGTTTTTAATGTATTCACAGGGTTGTGCAACAATCACAGCAATCTAATTTTATAACATTTTCAACATCTTAAAAGAAATCCCATACTCTTTAGCAGTCAATCCCTTTCCCCTCATCCAGAGCCCTAAACAAATGTTAATCTACTTTCTGTCTTTATTACTTTGTTTATTCTAGACATTTCATATAAGTGGAATCCTAAAACATGTGGCCTTTTGTGTATGGCTTCTTTGACTTAATGTAAGGTTTTCGAGGTCCAATTACACTGCAGTACATATCAGCACTTCATTCCTTATTAGTGAGTACTATTCCATTGTATGGATATACCACTTCCACATTTTGTTTGTTCACTGAACAGTTGAATGTGCTCTGATGGTTAAAATACAAAATTGTCAACCATTCTGTATTAACAGTGGATGTAGACTCTTTTTTCAGATGGATAAAATGTGTATGCTACAGATGTAAAGCCTTCCATGTAAAAAAATTTGTACAGCTTTCTGTACAATATTGATTCTCATCTGGCATATTCTAACCAGGTTATAGGTCAATAAAGTTTTTGACTTATTTCAATAAAAACCAGTTGATAGAAATTTAGTTGGTGCCACTTTTTATTTATTATAAACAATGTTGCTATGTTATGAATATTTGTGTACAAGTTTTTGTATACATTTATGTTTTCATTTATCCTATACTTAGGAGTGGAATTGTTGGATCATATGATATGCTTAATGTTTATTAGACATATGGTTAATGTTTTGAGGAATTACTAAACTGTTTTCCAAAGTAGTTGCATTATTTTTCATTACTTCTATAATGTAACAAGAATTCTAATTTCTCCATATCCTAATTAACACTTGTTACTATCTGTCTTTTTAATTGTAGTCATCCTAGTGGATGTGAAGTTATATTTTATTATGATTTTGATTTTCATGTCTCTGGTAACTACAGATGATGAGTATCTTCATGTGTTCATTGGCCATTTGTGTACCTTTGAAGAAATGTCTGTTGAAATCTTTTGCCTGTTTTAAAATAAGTTTGTCTTTTTATTATTGAATTTTAAAGACTTTTAAAAACACATTCTGGGTACAAATCCATTATCAGATATATTATTAGTAAATATTTTCTCCCATTCTGTAGAGTTATGTTCTCATTTTCTTGATGGTATCTTTTGCACCACAAAGATTTTAATGTTGATGTAATTTCATTTATCTATTTTTTCTTTTGTTGCTTGTGCCTTTGGTGTTGCATCTAAGAAATCATTATATAACACAAAGTCATAAGAATTTACACCTATGCTTTCTTGTATTTTAGCTATAACAGTAAGGTCTTTGATCCACTTTGGGTTAATTTTTGTGTATAGTGGAAAGTAGAGGTCCAACTTCATTCTTTCGCTAGTGAATATCTGATTATCTCATCACCATTTGTTAAAAAAGACTATTTTTTCCTCATTGAATTTTCGTGGTATCCTTGTCAGAAATCAGCTGGCCATAAATGTAAGAGTTTGTTTTTGTACTCTAACTTCGATTCCATTGATTTGTATGTTTATCCTTATGTCATTTTCACAGTGTGTTGATCAGTGTAGTTTTGTAGGAAGTTTTGAAATCAGGAAATGTTACTCCTTCAATTGTGTTCTCTTTTTTTCAAGCTTTGTTTCGGCTCTTCTGGGTCACTTGAATTCCATATAATTTTGAGATTAGTTTGTCAATTTTTGAAAAAAAAAAGCTGTATTTCAATAATGGTTGCATTAAATCTGTTGATCAATTTGGACAGTACTAATAGCTTAACAATATTAAGTTTTGATCATAGAACATCTTTCTAGTTATAAGAATGACTAATTTGTTTCAACGTTTTGTAGCCTTCAGTGTATTAGTTCTTAACATATTTTGTTATGTGTATAACTACATTAGTTTTTGATGCTATTGTAACTGGTATTGCTTTCTTAATTTCATTCTTAAAATGTTTACCAAAAGTGTGTAGAAATACAATTGATTTTTACATGTTGCTCTTGTATCCTGCCATCATGCTGAACTCATTTTTTTCAGTTCTAATAGGAGATGTGTGTGTGTGTGTGTGTGTGTGTGTGTGTGTGTGTGTGTATCTGTGTGTGCTCCCCAAAATTTTCTACATACAAGACCATTTCATCTGCAAATGAAGATAGTATTTTTTCGTTCTAATTTGGGAGTCTTGTATTTCTTTTCTTGTATAATTGCCATGGCCAGAACCTCTAGTACAATATTAAAAGTAGACTGGATTAAAGAAAATGTGGCACATATGCACCATGGAATACTATGCGGCTATAAAAAAGGATGAATTCATGTCCTTTGCAGGAATATGGATGCAGCTGGAAACCATCATTCTCAGTAAACTAACAGGAACAGAAAACCAAACACTGCATGTTCTCACTCATAAGTGGGGGTTGAACAATGAGAACACATTGACACAGGGAGGGGAACATCACACACTGGGACCTGTCAGGGGGGTGGAGGGCTAGGGGAGGGATAGCATTAGGGGAAATATCTAATGTAGATGACCAGATGATGGGTGCAGCAAACCACCATGACACATGTATACCTATATAACAAACCTGCATGTTCTGCACATGTATCCCAGAACTTAAAGTATTTTTAAAAAAAACAAAAAGAGTGACACTCTGTATTGTTCTTGATACTGAGATAAAGTATCTAGACTTTACTACTAACAAAGATGTCAATTGTGGGGCTTTTGTAGGTGCTCTTCATCATATTGAGAAAGCTAGCTTCTTTTTATTGTTTTTATTGTAAATAGGTTTTGGATTTGGATATGCTTTTTCTGCATCTATTGAGATGATTATATGGCATGCTATGCTAATTTATTTTAAAATATTAAGCCAACACTGTTTTTTAGTATTTTGTTAGAAATTTTTGCATCTATATTTGTGATATCTTTTTGGTTTTGGTATCAGAGTAATATTGGCATCATAAAATAAGTTGGAAAGGGATTCCTCCTCTTCTATTTCCTGGAAGAGTTTGTGAAGAATAATTATTTTTTTCTTTGAATGTTTGGTAGATTTCACCAGTGAAGCCATCTGGCCCTGATCTTTTCTTTGTGAGATTTTTAATGACTGATTTAATCTCTCTACTTGTGATAGACCTGGTTAGAATTTCTGTTTCTTCTTGAGTGTGTTTCAGTATTTTGTGTCTTTCTAGAAATTAGTTCATTTTGATTTAATTACCTAATTTGTTGGCATCAAATTGTTCATAGTATTTCTTTATAATACATTTTGTTTCTGTAAGTTCTATAATGATGTATCCTTTTTCATTTCTGATTTTAGTAATTTCAACCGGCTCTCTTTTTTTCTTAATCAATTTAGCTAAAGATCTATCAACTGTATTTATCTTTTCAAAATATCAGCTTTTGGTTTGTTGGTTTTCCAAACTTTTTAAAAATACTCTATCTCATTTAGTTCCATGCCAGTGTTTAAAATTTCTTCTTTTTCTTGATTTGGGTTCAATAAGCTCTCCTTTTTCTAGTTTCTTATTGTGAAAAATTAGGTTATTGATTTGAGATAACATTCTTTTTAAATATAGGTGTTTACAGTTATAAATTTTTCTCTGAGCACTGGTTAGTTATATTTCATAGTGTTGGTGGGGTGTGTTTTCATTTTCATTCATTGAAATTATTTTTAAATTTCCCTTCTGGTTTCTTCTTTGATCTATTGTTTATTTAACAGTGTAATGTTTAATTTTCACATATTTATTATTTTTCCAAAATTCTTCTGTTATTGGTTTCTAATTCCATTACATTCTAATTCCATTCCAACTACTTTACATGATTTCATTGCTTTTAAATTTCTCAAACTTATTTTAAGGCCTAACATACGGTCTACCCTGGAAAATATTTTATATGCCCTTGAACAGAATATGCATTCTGCTACTGTTGGGTAGAATGTTCTATAAATGTTTGTTAGTCTATTTGGTTTATACTGTTGTTCAAGCCTTCTATTTTATTGTTGATCTTCTGTCTAGTTGTTCTCATCCTTATTGAAAGTGGGGCATTGATTTCCCCCACATTATTAGTGTTGATTTGTCTATTTTTTCCTTAAATTCTTTTATTTATTTGCTTCATGTATTTGAGGGTTCTGTAGTGAGAGGCATATACATTTATAATTGTTATAACTTCCTGACGAATTGACTATAAAATCTCTAGTAATTTTTTTTGTCTTAAGTCTTTTTTGTCTGATATTGCTATCACTATTTACACTAGTTTATAGCTATCTTGTGCATGTTATATCTTTTTTCATAAGTTTACTTTTAATACATTTGTATTATTAAATCTAAAGTGTTTTAGTGTGTGGCTTAGGGAATGTTTTCACGTCTTCCCCAGGTTTTACTCTGATTGCTCCTCAGTGGGTGCAGCCGAGCACATGTACGCAGATTTCACAGTGATCTTAGGAGGACTCTTTTTGGTTGTTCCTTTTTTGGTTCTTTCTATTCAATTTCTCTGTCACCTTGCTTGCTTGTGTCAGAGATACCTGTCTTAAAATTGCTCCCCACCAATATTACCATTGTTTTTAACAACATTCATAGGTGTAGAATTATTCACTCTGTTCCAAATAAATTTAGAACCCTATGGAAGAAGTGCAGTGCTCTTAACCATTATGGCTTACCTTTACCCCTAGGCAGAACCTCTGTACCACTACCACTGCACTGGAGCTGGGAGCAGGAACCCAGAATGATATCCCGTTGTATAAGTGGGTGGTGGACAGGAGAGTGGCCACTGGGAATAGAGCTTCCCACCTAGCAGTTGGAGCTGAGTGGGAGAAGAAAGACCATTCTTCTCTGCCATGTCTTCCTGGAATAGAGCTCCTGCAGTATGGGGTTGGGAGTATGAGAAATGGTAGCCTGCATTTCCTTGAGTTAACTTATAGCCCCAGACTGAGAGTTTAGAGGAGAGGAAATGACTGTCTTCTTGCCTGCACATGCCCCATCTTCCAATTAGTCAGAAATTATGACCTCTTGGTGGCACCAGTGTTTGCCATTGTATGGCCCATTCCATGAAAACTTGCTGACTTAGAAACCACCCTGGCATGGTGTGTACCTACATAACAAACCTGTACATTCTGCACATGTATCCCAGAATGTAAAGTATAATTAAAAAAAAAAAAAAGAAAACTTGGTTGCTTAGATGTGAGAGCAGGAAGATTGACAATTAAATTTTACCAAACAGAGCAATGACAGGACAGAGAAAGCTATGGTCAGTGTGGGAATGCTGTCATCTAAAACTATAAGGATCTCTCTCTTTCAGGTATTGACAAGGTCCCAGGGATTAATGTGGAGGAAAGTTAATGAGATGAGGTGGAGTTGAAGAACCTTGGAGATGAGGTCAAAGTTTGGAATTTGTATGAGAAATGCATCACTTACCACAGAGAATGCTCTACATGAGTATGTTTGCTGAAAACCTTGCTTTACATAGATTATATCAGTTAGAAAATACAACACACCTATGAAGAAAGTACTTTTATTCCAATTTTTAGATGAAAAACTAGAATCTTAGAAAGTTTGGAGAACTTGCATGAAGTCTTATTGTTAACAGTAATAACAACAAACATTTTAGAGCAATTTACTATATACCAAGCATTCTTCTAAGAGATGTACATTCTAAGTCTTAAGTGCTCAAAAAGTTATTTATTATTACCATTACCATGTTAGAGAGAAGGCACAGAGAGTTGCAATAACTTGCCGAAGGTCACATGGCTAGTTAGTGGCAAGAGCCAGGATGTAGAGCAAGTGTCAAAATTAGGCCATTAATCAAAATTGGTGTTATGCCAAATCCATGTTTTAGCCACTCAGAAATAACACCTATTTATGACTTTAAAGGTGCATATTACTCAAGAGACTCTTGGAAAAAATCTCTTCCAAGAATATTAATAAAGATTTTAATCAGTACAAGATTAAAATTGAGGCATAATGAAATAGATGAAATGAAACTAAAATTCCATTTATAAAATATAGAAGACAAAAAAGAACTTTTGAGCCTAATAGAGGAAGAAGAAATAAAAAAAAAAGAAATATGGAGGAAAATGAGATAAATGTCAGAAATTGCTGGAGGTCTTTGACACTTTCTTTCTACTTGTGAAGCATAAACAGATTTATCCTAATGAATTAAAGGTGAAGTTTTAGCTCCCCATAAGGATGGTAGCATTTTTCTTAGGAGTGCAGCTGAAGTACAAGAATTTTATAAGGAAGAATTTACAACTCTGTGTAGTTACTTCCATTACTATAAACTTGAACCCCTAGGAAGGAGTAGGGCTGTCAGCCTCTTTGACAATCAGTCTCCATTCTTTTCCACCAGTCCACAGGGATCCTCCTCTGACAACTTCATCACCTGGAAATCAGCCTCCATCTTCCTTTCTCCTCAACAATTACTAACTTCTCTTTCACAACTATGTACTAAGACCTGCCAAAGGGACATAAGGAAACCAAGTGCAGACTGTCTCTTGACTCACTAGCTATGTTTAAGTTTATGAAAGGAGCACAAGGAAATGACAATATCTAAGTGTTTCTAAATGAGTCTGGACTTGCTGCCGTGACAGTAAGCACAAATTTATAAATAAAATTAACAGAAAATGGGAACCCAAATATTGAAGAAGTGTCGCAAGCACAAACTTTTCCTTCAAACTTAGGAAATCAACATGGTTTAAAGAAAATAAAACCCTGGATGGCTAAGGATGAGTTTCAGAGGTTTCTCTACCAAGTCATTTGACTTCCTTGAACCTCAGTCTTCTTGTCAATGTAGATAATAACCATCTTTAGAAAGTTAGTGCAGGCCTAGTGTGGTGGCTAATGCCTGTAATTCCAGCACTTTGGGAGGCCCAGGCGGGCAGATCATGAGATCGAGAACATCCTGACTAACACGGTGGCACCCCATTACTATTAAAAATACAGAAAAAAAAAAAAAAAAAAGATTAGCCGGGCATGGTGGCAGGTGCCTGTAGTCCCAGCTACTCAGGAGGCTGAGAGAGGAGAATGGCATGAACTCGGGAGGCGGAGCTTTCAGTGAGCCGAGATCTCACCACTGCACTCCATCCTGGGCAACAGAGCGAGATTCCACCTCAAAAAATAAAAAAATAAAATAAAATAAATTAGTACAATAATGAAAAGAGAGAATATATATGGATAGGCTGTGGCCTATTATAGCAAACTATCTCATTATACTCTCTGCTTCTTTATTTGGAAAACAGATACCTTTAGAGCTGGACTTTGACATTGTATTTGCTAGGTACTCTGTGCTAAGATCAGTACAAACAGTTAAAGTTAATGCAGCATACTTAGCTTTTGACAAACACATTATTTTATATTTGATTCCCAGTAGATCAAATGAATATTATATTTATTACAATATGAAGTTGAAAAAGTTTCTTACCAGTATCAGCTGAAAGCTGTTCAAAGTGCATAATGTATGCATATTACTTTGCTTTTCTTCTGCAAAGGTCTGTTTTATGAATCAAAATGACTAGTGCATAGCAGCAACGTATAATCAAAGTTACTGTAAAGGTCACAAGTAAATGAGAATGTAATTGTTTAAATATGTGGCTTTGTTAATAATATACCTGATTATTTTATTACTGATTAGTGTTGTTTTAATTGCGGGGAGGGGAGTGTTGGAGAAGAGTAGGAAGATCTTTGTCTGTTTTATGATATACCTGACTTGGACTTTTAACCAAAACTCTAGTTGGTGGAATATTGGCTTTCTTAAGCTCTTCTGATTAACTTTAACTTAATTACATAAAAATGAAAAATGGCCTGCTACATCTACCCTGTGTACTGAATTCAGCCTGGAGATGTTTTCTTTGGGCAGAGCCAAATTTTAAAGATTGGAAAATGCCTGTAATTTTTGGACAGGTGTACACTATCCGCTATCCTAAGTCCTCATGTCTCCACATTCTGTCTTACACCCAGCTGGCTTCATTTATTTATGTAAATTGCCTGGTCCTAGTGCGCATTGGAGTCTGTGGTTTCTGACTCAAGGCAAGGAGGAAATAAGCAAATAACTCAGATATTTATTTTTGCATGACCCTGTCATTATGGAGTGGAAAGGGAGTTTCATTTTTATTATGAATACACACTATGAATGCTGATACTGCACTTGTGGCTTTGAAAAAAGTTCTGCCACTGAAATAATCTAAAAGGAGACTAGTTCTTACGGCAATTTCTTCAAGTGCTTTGTTAAATAAGCAGTTAAAAGCAGACTAAAGGGCCACTGGATATTCAATTAGAGAGAGAGAATTTCTGTCACCCTGACTGAAGGAGAAAAATAAGGCCACCCTGGCAGGTGGAGACTTTTTATTTGCTGCCAGTGTGATTGCCTGCAAAGCTCCTGTGATTTGGTGCTTGCTACAGCACATCTCCCTATTTGCACATGCATGGAGACACTTTTTGTTGAAGCTACTTGACAACACTTAGTGTTTATTGTTTACTTGTCATTCTAAGAAACCACACACAGACTGTTTAGGTTACACCTAATGACAGTTTTTATTCATTTTACAGTTTAATGTTTCTTTTTATTTAGCTTTTGTTATGGTTTAACAACTCCTTTCATTTAGTGGAATTGTAGACAAGTTTGAAATGTGAGTGTACCCATAAGACAAACACACATCATTACCTTTTTGTCTCCTGGTGTGCAGCCCTTTGTGAAATCTGCCAAGGAACAGTAGATGCTGATGTTTGGATAATGGAGAAAGATGGCTTCAGAATGCCCAAGGATTTCATGGGTATTTCTTTAAAAAGGCTTTTCCTGGAGATATGGGAGCCATGAGATAGAGGTATTTAGGTGGTCTGCAAAGTTATAGGGCAATAATGAGATCTTTAGCAAGAGTATTTCTAAGAATATTTTGAAGTGCCTGGGGAAAGCAAGCACTTACTCCCCTTCCTCCCTAGTCCTTTGCCAGGAAAATTATGCTGATTTCTAATCAGAAAGAAATCACCCATGGAAAGTCTGAGTATACACTGTGCATTCTATCCAAACTTCAAACTTCAAATTAACTAAAATTGATAGAAAAAAAGGAATAAATGCTTTACATGGAATTTCTCATTAATTTACATGACAAATAAATAAAAATATTAACCATACTTGGCTTACTTCTGCCTCAGTATCACAAGATGAACAGCAAAAGAAGTGAGCTTTTGTGTGCTTGCCCCCAAGTTTTAAGTTTTAAATATGGAGGAAAATATGGATCTAAGGTTTAAATCCCATGCTAATCTCCATTAAGCTATAGGATGAAAATGAATGTGAGCCAGGATGCCACAAACGCTGTGTCCAAAAGGAGGTCATGATATCCAAAGAAGAAAATAAAAATACACTTCAGGGGCAATCTGACACCCAAGTAGGATGAAGGAAATATTGACATTGAGAGTTGAAAACTGTGGCTGTTGGAGTAGGGAAATTTGAGATAAAATGATAATATTTTGCTGAGAGAGTTTGCAGTAAAAAGCAGCAGGATTTTGGGAAAATAACTAGGGCTTCCATAACTACTGGTACAAGTAGCAGCTCAGAGGAAGGAATGTCTCCAGGAAGGGGAAAGCTGCAGAAGAAATTGAAGCACAGGTCCATTAGGAGCTTTGCGAAGTCAGGGAGAACATAAGGTAGAGAAGCCCTAAGGTCATAGAGCCATCCTTGACTCATAAGTGGTACCAGGAGATTTCATCAAAAGCAAACTGAAACTACAGTCTGGTTAAAAATGAATATTGCCAGCTATTAGTCAATAGGGAATATTAACTTTTTCATGTATTGTTAATTTGGGTGCACCAGGAAAACAGACTTGCCACATATCATAAATCTTTAAGGAATTTTGTTGGTTTTTCAGTTTTAGTTACCTCTTTTCATTTTTCTTCCTATTTTTAACGAATTCTCAGGTCACTTTGACTTGCTCTGTTTGACTGTTTTTATAATTTAAAAAAATACAAATTGGTTTCAAATGAATATTTTCAAAGATGAGCTTATGTTCTTACACCTTTTAATGCTTGTGGGTGATCATATCATATTAAATATTATTTCTAATATGCCCAATAAGGCTTCTATCATAGCATGAGTAAATCCCAATAGTGAATGCTCCATGGTGAGGGTGGCCAGTGAAAGAGAAACTTATGGGGAAAGAACAAGGGTGAGTCAAAGAAAATATGCCTTTTGTGGATCATGAAGGTGGTGGTAAGAGAGGTCTAATAGGGGATTCTGAAGAACCCATGGCTATGCCTACTATACACACACACACACACACACACACACACACACACGGCCCAGAGAGTGGGAAGTCAGAATACTGCATTACTAAGCACCAGCCAAACAAGGGTCATTCCATTTAACTCCTTGACCTTTTTCCCCCTAATACCTGTGATCCAGATGGGACAATGAGAACAGCCAATGAGATGGGGAGAAGGTGAGAAAAGAAGGAAGGTGGCTTGCCAGTTTATAGGCCAAAGACAAGGAAAAGTCTTCTTTTTGAATGAAGGCTGAAGGATTGCTTGATATGTTGAACCTTTGAGACTTTACATTTCTGAAGGAAGACTATGTTTTATGACTTAAAACGGTTATAGGATTTTCTATTACCTGAGTATGAGCAGAGGAATCAGAAATCCTGCTGGAGTTATCATACAGTGGCATGGGGGAAATTTTTCACATGCTAAATAATATGTAAAGGGACTTTAGGAAACAACATAAAATTACATTTAATCATATCCTATGTGTGTTTAACATATTAGTTACAAAAGTAATTACAAAAAAAAAAAAAAAAAAAAGAAGCCTTTCCTCAAACTGGTTGAAACACAGGAAATCTATTGTGTTATATAACTGAACTATCTAGAGGTCAGGTTGGCATCAGGTAAGGCTTGAGTGTTCAACCCTTTTATTGGCTCCTGTGTGGCTCTAAGATCATTGTCAAAAGATCCTAAGGCTACATCCTTTCTGTGGTTTGTCTAGCTGAAAAAAGAGTTTATTTGTCCTATCATATTCAGCAAAAGTCCTGAGATTCAAACTACCTCTGTGGCCAGGAGCGTAGACATGTCAATTGTTTAGCTTGGGTCACAGGCCAGAGGGTAAGATCATATTCCCTGGAACCACACAGACCCTAAATGGAAATCATTGCATTGGCAAGGGAGACATGAATAATGAATCCCAAGAGACAACTGAAGATACCTGTAGAAACTTAATCTTTATAGGAACCTTGTGAATTAGGCAACATTTCCCCATTTTTCAGATGAGAAAATTTTCCCAAAGGCAAACATTTTTTAAGTAGTGATTTGAGAATAAATTCAGGTCATTCTAACTTTGAACCACAAAGTCATTCTATTTTACCACATTGCTTATGTAGCATAAATTAAACACTTACAAGGCTATCTAATCTATGTCGGGAAAGGGTTTTATAATTTCTCTTCCATAAATTTCAGGCTACAAAATAAATTAATGAGAAGCTTAAGAGTCTTGAAATGACAAATAAATACTTCTAGAAATTGAAAATCCTATAAACCGTAAGTAAGAAGAATTTTACTTAAATTTTGAAAACTTTAGCAAGGTTCTTTTATTCTTGTTTATGGAAAACTCAAACGAAATATATGTACCTTAAGAGCAAAGCCCCTGTTGATTTTAGAATTGTCTAGTTATCTCAGATGCCACACATAATATTTGTGTTTTAAAAAAGAAATGTAGCTTGGACTGTGTATAGCAAGGTATAAAGCTTAGGAAGTCAAAGAAAAGAGAAGATCCTAACTGTCAAATTGACTGGAGAATTCAAGAGCTGTTAGCATTATGAATGGAAGCTATTATCTGAAAAAATATTGCTGCAGGAGGTTTAGACTGGGACATTAAAACAAATCGTTGTCCTGGGCATTGAAGTTAAATAAGGGGCCATGATAATGAAGTTTCATTGTCTTGAATCTGTGGGAAATAGATATTTCAGGTCTATGAGCTCACAAGCATTTAATGCTGTAGGACAGTACCTTGATGAGGCTCCTTTGGGGAAAAGGTAACTGAGCAAATTATGCTCGTGGTACATTGGCATATCTTATAACCCACTTCTTATTTTAGAAATGCTTAATATTATTAATTTACCTAAATGCCATGGGAGACAGATGCTCAGAGATTTGCTAATTGCCCAAAGAGTTATATTCTAAAACTGGAAACCCCAGGTGGTCCCACCTCAATTCTGAATGGCAAGAAAGGAGTCTTGCTGCTATTCTCTTCCATTATCCAGCAGAGCTGAGAAAAGCTGAAATGCTTGGTCACTTTTTTTTTCCAGCAAGCTCTCACCTTGCTTCTTCAGGAATCATGTCGGACAAGATTCAAATTGAGTGGCTGAACAAAGACAGCAGGGGTTTTAGAAAAATCAAGATTGATTCTTTTACATTTAATAACCTTCTTCTTACAGCTAAGTCTCTAAATTGACACTTAAGCGTGGGTGGGGAAGCCTATAAGAAACAGAATATAAATATAAATATAAAATAAGCCTACGAATAAGATAGGCTTATTTCAATCAAATTTCTTTCAAGAGGAGCCCCATTTTGTACTTCTTTAACTTCCCTCTCTTCTCATTAGGAAAGAAAGCAAGTCATGACTTTAGTATTGTGATATCTATCTGTCCACCCTACAAATGTTTTACAAATGCTGGAAATGTAAATCTGGGAAACTGAGGAAGTAATCAGTTTAAATTCTGTGGAAAATATAGATTTTATTCTGCAAGTTGGAATCATCCTGAAATGTTGAAGTCTTAGAGAACTCAATATCTTTAGGGCCTTTAAAACTAATATCCTTTTAGGGACAGAGACATATTTACTGAAATACATAACACAGAAAATAAAGTTCTTTGCCTTGCTTTACACCCTGGAGTGTGATAAATTTTGTGGGGTGTGGAATAAGCCAGTCCCCTGGTTTCTTAGAGGATTTAGTTCAGTAACAGAAATCATTGGAATTTTAGTAGCAGCTTTTTGGCCTTTAGAATGACCATTTGTTTTGTAAAGTACATGATGTAAACTGTGAAATGTTATTAATATCTTTAACCATTTCCTATAATTATTTCAACAACTTGAAGGAAAATTCTTCTTTTAAAAGACCACTTTTCTGGTGAGGGATAATTTATAGCCAATGTATAACTCAACAGGAAGTCAAGAGAGCAATCACCAAGAGGAATGAGATAGGTAAGTTTCCCCAAACTAACACATAAAAGGATTTCTTGTGAGCTAAAGTCAGCAGTAAAAGAATATGTGCAGGATTAGTCATACTGGATTTAGAGGCTTCAGCCCTACCATTCATTCTTCTGAGAAGAAACACCTAGTGTTCTATGGGAAAATAGGAAAGCCTCAGAATATATCTCAGAATATATATTCCACCAGCTGTTTCCTTAAAGAAAGAGGATTGTTTGAAAAAATTTTGGGTGGGGACATGGTGGTACAGGAAAACAAACAAACAAAAAACATGCCCTGAATCATAAAGTCTCCATCATTGGTTAACATTTAGTTTTTATGGCTATGAATATTAGGGCAAGGAATGATCAAGTCTTCAATCATTTTTAGATACAGGAATTATCACTTTGCTTCTCTTCCATAATTTTAGAAAAGATTTCAGTAGGAAATGTCTCCATTTTCATCATCTTCTGTAACCTATAAAATGTAGAGCTCTAGAATGTAGACTCTTCACTGATTTTTAGAGGCAATGCTAGCTGGGGCAGAACAAGGAACTGAGCTGGGTTGGAGCTACTTTGATTCCATCTTCTTTCTAGCTCAGAGGTCATCACAATGTCCACCGGATTCCATACTGACCCTAGGAAGAGCATCACAAAAGCTACCAGCCGAGAGGTTGGGTCCTACTCTCACCTTCATAGGTAATTCAAAATAAAAGTTTAGTTTTAAAAAGGACACTGCTTAAAATGATATGGAAATGAATGTAGTTTCCTTCCAGTTGTTTTTTAGTTTTCAAAATTCTGGATAAGTTCATTGAAAAGGTACCTGTTTTTCTTTTTGGTTTTGTTCCCCCAACCCTGTGCTTGGCTAAGAATCTAAACCTGTGAGGAGTCTGTTGGGCAATCTAGCACTGGTTATGCAGCAGAAGCTTCTATTGCATTTCCCTTTGATCTTCTAAATCTCAAACCCATTTAAAAAAATAATCAGAGCTCATGTATGTTTTACGAAAACTTATTTGTCTTCACCTTACTACTCAGTTGAGTTTCTAAAGCAAATATATTTCTCACCTACATTTTAATTTTTCTGATCATTTCTGTTTTTATTGGCTAATGCACAAATTCATGCTTACTAAAAATCACTGCCTTCCCAACGCTGTTGAATAAAGAGAATTTCCTAACATCTCTGATTTTACGTGGATCAAGCAACGAATTTGAGATTCATCATTGTCTAAAAATCTTTATCACTTAGACTCCCCTTACGCTAACGTCATTCTTTCTATCATGCTATCAAATATTTCAACATTTCCTCTTTGCTCCAAAGGCACTAGGTGGAGCTAAATATGTCCTCTACTGCCTTATCTTAGTTATTTGTCATGATTTTACTGTGTGAATTCTCACTGCATGTTGAATATGCTCACTCTTCAAAATGGTCTGAGATATCAAGAATTTGCTCTCAGCAACATCTGCAGTTATTTTGATTTATTTAGGACATTAATCCTCATGTTTTCTTCAATACCAAGTATGTAGAATTCTTTAATTGGAGTTTTTTCAAACCACATAATTGTTTGAACTTTTTGCTTTACTTGCCCTGCTCATATATTTGAAGAGATGTCAAAATAGAAAGAACTGTAGATACAACCAGTCTCACCAAAGACAAGAAAGTCTAATGCTAATTCACAGTAGAGAGTTTTAAAACTGATAGAGGTGCTGGAGAATGGGTGTACTTTAATAACCAAAACCCCCTAGGAATGAGTCTGGTGAGTGATGTAAGAAGAAAACAAGGAACTTCACTGAAGTCAAAATCCCAAATTTGAGAATCCTGAAACTAAGAAAAGTTGTAGGAACTTTTTCAAGTCCCATGAGACTCATGTTTTCAAAAATGAAAGAGACTTCCAAGAATGTTTCATAGGATTTCTGACTTTTTAAAATGAGAATATAATTAATTTTAGACCAATTATAATTCAAAGATTCTTTTAAAGAGGCTTGAGAGATCCAGATAGGAAATTAATTTATAAACTCCACTCCCAAATGGTACCACCATCACTGCTGCCTCCCTGGTGTTCTGGATTAGGGTACACATGAAAATCAAGGGCTGATAGCCATGGTGTTGCCAGGGACACAAGGACTGATGTACAGAAAATACATGCAGGAGAAACTGGTGGTTTCAGTGTCTGCCACCACTAAAGATTTATTTCTCTGAGACATGAAGGCTTTTCTTTAAATCATATAATCTTAGGAGTGAAGGGAACCACAGAAATGAGCCCAATACCACCATTTCATATATTAACAAATGAGGTATAGACCAGTTAATTTGTTCAAAGTCACAGTTAGTGTGTTAACTATTTCACTTGCACTGGAAATGAAGTCTCTTATAACTCACTACAATTAGTTATGACTGAAATCTAACACAAACGAAATTTTTTGAAAGGATGCTGGGTGCCTTAGCCAGGGTTTCCTCAAAAGTAGAGGCTGGCATGAAGGATTCTTTAGAGTTTTTCTGAGAATGTGATGCCAGGGAGCAGTAGTACAGGACAGGGGCAATAAAACAAGGAAGGAGAAAAAGTCAATCAAGGGAGAATTATAAAGTTGCCCACCCTAACTTGCACCAGGGGATTGGATGACTGCTGTTTGATCCCTCTCAGACCTCTGGAAACACTTACAAAATACATTTTGGGGTCAAAAGGAGAAAATCTTTATCTAGTAGCTCCCATTGGTCAGCAGTGGCTCAATTAGCATTAAATCCCTTACACTTTCATAATCTACATACAAAACTGTGGAACAGATTCCCACACTGTAACATCTGAGACATTTCCAGGTGGTAAGCAGTAAGTACAGAGCTTGGGCCTTTGGTGAGATACCATATGAATGTACCCTAAATAAGTTAGTGCAGGCTTGTACAAAATTAATGGTCATAGTATGGCTGGTCAAAGAAGTTGGGTTAGGAGGATTCTGAAGGACAGAACATGAAAGATGTTTTCTGGACTCCAAACAGGAGCCAAAAGTAGTGGGAAGGGCAGGAAAACTGCTTGGCCCCTTTCTCCACTCCTTTCCCCACAATAAGTCATGTGGAATCAGCATCTTTAATGTTTCTCAACCTCTTTCTGTCCTTAATCTCTATATATTCTTCTTTATCCTGGTAAGTTAGATTTTTCCATATGATGTAAACATAGTAACCAATGCTTATTAAGTTTATATTATACAGCTTTATCCCATAAGAGAAATTTCCCTGCATCTTTCTGTCTCAACTTAAAAATTCTCAAGAATGAGTATTGGCCTAGCCAAGGACAAGTGGTGTTGCCTGGTTCAAAAGTCAAGATCATACAGGACATAGGAAGTGTAGGTAGAGTAGAGGGGAAGGCAGTTGTCAAAAAAGAAATGTAGTAAGTACATAGTAAGTGAACAAAATAGTATGTCCATACTGCACTAGAAATGATGTTATATTTGGAAGGAATAATACAAAATTAACATCTTGGTGTGAATTCTCCAAGCTTAGATGGCCTTTGAAACACAGATTATCTTCTAACACAGGATAGTCTCCTAGGGAAGGGGAAATCATACTATGATGGGAGATAAGACCATTTTTTCCTATTTTACAGTTAACCGTAGGTTTATCTCTTAATTCAATCTTCCTAAAAACTGAATATGTAGGCAATATGATGCAATATTAAGCACAAAACTTTTTTTCAAACCATTGCTTAATACTTTTCTAAAAAGAAGAATATTGTAGATTTCTTCTGTCTTCTGGTTGCATTACTGACTGAGGTTATTTTCTTCATAAAGTACAGTTCATCTGGAGATGACAAGAAAGAAATAACACTTAAAATATGACAAAAATTTTGATGTATGTGCTCTCATCAGAAAGTGCAAAGTCAAATGGGGGGGTTTCAAGAGGACTGACTAGGGCCTCCCAACAGTCCCCTCCTTCACAAAGAAGAACCAAAACAGCAAATAGATAATCACACCTAGAATAGATTGTTTAAGAAATAACACTAGAATTCAGTAAGAAAGTGACAGGGAATATGCGAAGCATGGAAAGAGATGGAAGTGAGGCACCTGGCCTGGCCAGGTTTGGCTGGGAGCCAGGAAAGGGTCTCTAGTGTGGGAAAAAGGTAAATGAGGGAATCCCAGTAGTCCACATTCCCACCATGGACTCTGGCAGTCCTAGCAACAAGAGAGCCCCTTGGCCCTTGCAGGCCCAGAGACTAGTATAGGGAGCTTCCAGAAATTCACACGATTGCATCACTTTAGAGAGGGAGTTCATGATGGGTCCCGACACACCCCCGAGACCCAAACAGATAGTACAGTACCATTTTGAGAGCCCAGTCCCCACCAGACTACATCCTGCCATAGGGCCCCAAAGTCCCTGAATCTCCACAATCCTGGAACCCCACTGACATCCCTCCACATCCATCCAGAGAACTGAAGCATCATGACGCCATCTGGACCCAGTGGTGCAGCTGAGTCCCCAACACTTTAGCCCATGCAGTGCCCTACATGCTAGGAAAAGGGAGATGCAGCTCATCAGGGAGGCTGCTGCTGGGACAAATAGAGACAAAGTGCACACTCCCTAGAGTCTGAGAGCTGCCTTCCAAGGGTCACAGGCACTGACAACAACCCCATGTGCTCCTCCAGCAGCAGGGCTACCATGTACCTGCATGAACCTATATGAAATAACCTATATGTACACCATGTACATATTTCCTATAGGAAATAACCTATATGTACACTATCCCTGGGACTAAAGACGGGTTCATGCTGCCCAGAACCACCTCAGTCAGTGCCTGAGCAAGCTGCCTGGTGACCTGAGGTTCAACCTACCCTACCTGCCATTTTTGGTATGCATGCATACCACCAGGAGGCCTAACAGTAGACCCAGCAAGCCTGCTACCAGTGCTTGAGTGCTTTCTGCAGGCCTGAGAATCAACCTCTCTGACTGCCACCACCAACATCTGTGCACTTCTCTCAAGGCCTGAGGATGGGTCTATCAGCCTGCCACTACCACCATCATCAATACCCACACCTATGTTAAACCTGAGGGCCTGGTATCTGGCCTACCAAACCCACCACCACCATTGTTTGTGCTCCCACATGCTGCCTGGGGGCCTGATAGTTGGCTCACCACTGCTACTGACATTGCTAACACCACACACACCACCTAGGGCCTCAAGGACTTTCTCACCTGCCTGAGTGCTGCTGACACTTTCAGCATCCAAGTAAGCTTTTTGGAGGCCCAAAGATAGGCCTGCTTGGTCCTGCTAACAGCAATGCTTGCATACATCACCAAGAGTTTCACTGATGGGCACATTTGTCCTGTTGACATCACCACTGGAGCACAAAGACCGATCCACTTGGTGTTCTTATCCCCACAAAACCTCACTAGCAAATGCAGCCTAAGCCATTGAGGAACTAAGAGACACTACTGATGCTGATTACAGTTGCAGAAGTCATATAGAGAATACACTAATATGTACACTCAGAATAAAAACTAAGGTGCCCTACCCAACCAACATTATAAACATATATATAGGAAAAAGTCTTTCCTTATGAAAACCAATCCAAAAATAAAATGGAAGGAGTAGATGTGCAGATATTAACATAAGAACATAAGAAACATGAGAAAACAAGAAAACATGACACCTCCAAAAGAGCACAATAATTCTCCAACAACAGATTTCAATAAAAATAAATCATCAAATTCCCAAAAGAGAATTCAAAGTAATATTAAAGAAGTTAAGTGAGATACAAGAGAACACAGATCAAACAATACAAAGAAATCAGAAAAACAATTCATGATCTGAATGAAAAATTCAACAGAGATATGTATCATAAAAATGAACAAGAAAGAAAATACTGAACTGAAAATTCCAATAACTAAAATAAAAATACAATCAAGAGCTTCAACAATAGACTAGATCTAGCAGAAAAAAATTTTTTGAATTTGAAGACAGTTCTTTTGACATAATCTGGTCAGAGGAAAAAAAAAAGAATAGAAAGAATGAACAGAGTCCATGTGATGTAAGGGACACTATAATGCAACCAAATATTTAATTTTTAGGTATTCCAGAAGAACAGATGGGAAAAGACATAGAGAACCTATTTAACACAATAATATTTGAAAACTTCCCAAGTCTTGCAAAAGATATAGATACTCAGATAGAGGAAGCTCAAAGACCTCCAAATAACTGAATCCAAAAAGGGCTTCTTAAATGCACATTATAGTCAAACAGTCAAAAGTGAAAGAAACACATACAAAAAAATTCTCAAAACAGCAATAGAAAAGCCTCAAGTCACATAAAAGGGAACACCTATAAAAAATAGCAGATTTCTCAGCATAAACCTTAAAAGCCAGGACAGAATGAGATGACATATCCAATGTGCTGAAAGGAAAAAACCTGACAGCCAATAATACAATGTCCAGCAAAGCTATTCTTCAAAGGTGAAAGAGAAAGTCTTTCCCAGATAAGCAATATCAGAAAATTCATCACCATCAAACCAACCCTACAATGCCTATGGGAAGCTTACATCTGGAAGCAAAAGAACTAGATCTAACATCATGAAAACACACAAACAGATAAAACTCCCTGGTAGAACAAACACAGAAATGATAAATAGAGGAGACTTTAATGTTACCAATACAAAAAAAAAAAAAAAAATCAAAAAGTGATGATAACAATAAGAGAGAAATGAACAAAGTAAAGTACAAGACAACAAACAACCAACAAACAACTAAAAAGGGAACAAGAATAAGTCCTTACCTACCAATAATAACCCTGAATGTAAATGAATTATATTCCCCACTTAAAAGATATAGACTTACTGAATGGATAAAAAGAATGTAACTCAAATATACACTGCCTACAAGAAACTCGCTTCCTCTATAAAGACACATGCAGACTGAAAGTGAAGGGATGGGAAAAGATATTCCATGCAAATAAAAACCAAAAGCAAGAAGCAGTAGTTATACATATTTCAGAATAAACAAACTTTAAGTCAAAAGCAGTCAAAAGAGATGAAGAAGGTAAATATACAATGATAAAAGGATCAACATAGCAAGAGGATATAACAATACTAAATATATATGCAGCCAACACTGGAGCACCTAGATCTACAAAGCAAATATTATTATACCTAAAGAGACAGATAAACTCCACCACAACAACAGTTAGAGACTTCAGCACCCCACTCTCATCATTGGACAGATCATCATCTAGATAGAAAATCAATAAGGAGACATTGATTTAAACTGTGCTATATACCAAACAGACATTTACAGAGTATTTTATCCAAAAGCTGCAAAATATGTATTCCTTTCATCAGCACATGGAACATTCTTAAGATTAACCATAAGTTAGGCCATAAAATACGTCTCAATAAATTTTTAAAAATCAAAATCATATCGAGTATTTTTTTCAGGAATACAACTAGAAATCAATAACAAGAGGAACTTTGGAAACTGTATGAACACATGGATATTAAACAACATGCTCTTAAAGGACCTCTGGGCCAATGAAGAAATTCAGAATGATTTTTTTTAAATCTTGAAATAAATTAAAATGTAACTATAACATACCAAAACTTATGGAATATAGAAAAAGCAGTGCTAAGAGAGAAGTATATAGCAAGAAATGACTACATTTAAAAAGTAGAAATACTAACCCAACAATGCAACTCCAAGAACTGGAAAAGCATGAAAAAGTCAAACTCAAAATTAGTAGAAGAAATAATAAAGATTAGAGCAGAACTAAACAAAATAGAGACTAAAAAGATTACAAAGATTCAACAAAATGAAAAGTTGTTTCTTTTAAAAATAAACAAATTAGTAAAATACTAGCTAGGCAAATGAAGAAAAAAGATACAAGACCAAAATAAAAAAAAATCAGAAGTGAAAAAGAAGACATTACAATAAATACCACAGTAATACAAAGGTTCATGAGAAAGTGTTATAAATAACTGTATGCTAACAAACTGGAAAATCTAGAGGAAATTTATAATTTCCTGGATACACACAACCCGCCAAGATTGAACCAGGAAGAAATAGAAAACCTGAACAAATTAATAATAAATAGTGAATCAAATCAGTAATTTTAAAAATTTCCCATTAAAGAAAAGCCCAGGATTGAATGGTTTTCCTGCTGAATTCTACCAAACCTAAAAATGATAACCAATATCAATTCTTCTCAAACTAATCCAAAAGGTGAAAGAGAATTATTTCTAACTAATTCTGTGATGTGAGCATTACCCTGATATACAAACCAGACAAGAACATAACAAAAAAAGAAAACTACTGGTCAACATCCCTCAGAAAAAGCATTTGATAAAATTCAACTGTTTCATAATAAATACGCTCAACAAATTAGGAATAAAGGGAAAATACCTCAGCATAATAAAGGCCATGTATGGCAAGCCCGAAGTTAACATTATACTGAATAAGGAAAAGATGAAAATCATTCCTCTAAGAACTAGAAGATAAAGATCCCTACTTTCTTCACTTCTATTCAACATAGTACTGGAAGATCTAGCCTGAGCAATCAGGCAAGAGAAAGAAATAAAAGACATTCCAATTGAAAAAAGAGTCAAACTGGTTTTCTTTGCAGATGAAATAATCTTTTATCTAGAGAAATCTAAAGATTCCACCAAAAACCTCTTAAAACTGATAAACATATTGAGTACAGTTGCACAATGCAAAATCACCATACACAAATCAGTAGCATTTCTATACATGAGTGACAAACTAGGTGACAAAAATTTGAGAGAGCAATATCATTTTAAGTAACTACAAAAGAAATATCTAGGAATAAATGTAACCAAGGGGTTGAAAGACCTCTACAAGGAAACCTACAAAATATTTATGAAATACATTGAAGAGGACAAAAACAAATGGAAAAACTTCCCATGTTCATGGGTTGGAAGAACTGATATTGTTAAAATGACCATACTACCCAGGCAATCTATATATTAAATGCAGTCTCTATCAAAATACCAATGACATTCTTCACAGAAAAAAAAATTGAATCTTTTTTTTAATCATACTTTAGGTTCTGGGTTACATGTGCAGAAAGTGCATACCATCTGCAAACAGAAATAGTGTTATTTCCTCTTTTAAAATGGAACTCTTATACACTGTTCTTGGGAATGTAAATTAGTACAGGCACTACGGAAAATCGTATGGAGGTTTTTCAAAAAACTAAAAATAGAACTACCATATAATTCAACAATTCCACTACTGATTAGTTATCCAAAGGAAAGGAAATCAGTTTATCAAAGAGATACCTGCACCCTAGTGCTTTTGCAGCACTATTCACAATAGCCAAGATATGGAATCAACTTAAATGTTCATCAGTAAATAAATGGATAAGGAAAAATATAGTATATATACATGATGGAGTATTATTCAGCCATAAAAAATGAAATCATGTTATTTGTAGCAAAATGGATAGGACTAGAGGTCATTATGTTAAGCGAAATTAGCCACAGAACCAAAGAAACAAATTGATATGGTTTGGCTGTGTCCCCACCCAAATCTCATCTTGAATTGTAGCTCCCACAATTCCCACATGTCGTGGAAGGGACCCAGTTGGAGGTAATTGAGTCATGGGAGTGTGTTTTTCCCATGGTGTTCTCATAACAGTGAATAAGTCTAATGAGATCTGATGGTTTTATAAAGGGCATTTCCCCTGCACACACTCTCTTGCCTGCCACCATGTAAGACATGCCTTAGCTCATCCTTTGCCTTCTGCCATGACTGTGAGGCCTCCCTAGCCATGTGGAACTGTGAGTCCATTAAACCTCTTTTTATTTATAAATTACCCAGTCTTGGGTATTTCTTCATAGCAGTATGAAAATGGACTAATACAGTAAATATTGCATGTTGTCATTCATATGTAAGAGCTAAATAAGTTGATGTTATGGAGGTAGAGAGTAGATAGAAAGTTACCAGAGGTTGTTGTTGGAGGGGGATGAAGAAAGTTTGGTTAAGGGGTAAAAACATACAGTTAGGTAGAAGGAATAAGTTCTAGTGTTGGATAGCACATTAGGGTGACTATAGTTAACATCAACATATATTTCAAAATGGCTAGGTAAAAACACTAAAGTCTTCCCAACACAAAGAAATGATGTGTCCAAGGTGATGTCTATCCTAAATGCCCTGATTTGATCATTACACATTGCATGCATAAGCACATGTAACCCATGAATATATGCATATATTATATATTAACTAAATATTAAAAAACGAGAAAATGCAAAGTCAAATAGAGATTTCAGCACTTGATGTGTACAGAGAACTTGCTGCCTATAATTCAAATGCGTAATTTATCCCCATATAATAGCAAATATTCTCTGAACCCTTACCATGTGCTTCACGTTTTGCATATGTTCATTTACTCAATCTTCAGAACCACTCTGTGAGATAGAGGCTATTTTTCTTCCATTTTTCCAGTTGAAGAAATGGAAGCAAAGAGAAGTGATATGCAGTAGTTTTAACAGCTAGTAAGCGATAAATCTGGGATTCAAATCCAGTCAATCTGGTTACAGAACTTGTTTTTTTTTTTTTTTTTTTTTTTTTTTTTTTTTTTTTTAACCTACTCACTATGTTGCCTTTGTGATAATCTATAAAATTAACTTTAAAGACACTGCTCTGCACCACTACCTTAAAAAGGAAAAATGACCTTTATTCAGATAAGTTTTTATTGAAGATTTATTTTTTGTATTGCTTGAGTTGTCCTGACCTCTACCTTTACAATGATATCTATGTAAAATTATATCTATATAAAATGTTAGCAATGTCATGTTGGTACATGCCATTTCCAGATTTTGAGATAAATTGTAGTAATATCATTTTCCATATTTTTCATGGAGATGAATACTACAAAGTTAATTTTTGACAAAGTTAACAAACAAAAACATAACAAAAATAAAACACAGCAAACCTGATCACTAGGATTCAGCAAAGTACATGGGAAAAGAAGATTTAAAATGTTTTCCATTGAATATATGGTAGAAACAAAAAAATCTTATTTATGCTGTTTATACTCATAAAATTCTCCCCATAACTTGTTAGATATTAGATATAAGTCTTCTGGTCTCATGTTCTTGAGATCATTAAATTCAAGTAATACCTATTAAATTAAGAACTATGATTCAGGGGATTATCATAAATTTAAAACATTCGTTACAAGAAAAAAAACTGTAGACCTCCTTTACCTTTATTAACCTCTAAATCACACAAAAACACACACTCACACGCATATGCATGCGTGTGTGTGTATGTGTGTGCATGTGTGTTTGGTGGAGAAATGTGTCCCCTCTTCTTTCAGGTTTCCCTTTCCAACCCTCTTTCTCAGAAATACTAGGGCTTTACGTATATGATACTCAATAAACCCTGCCCAAGCACACTGCATTGTATCCAGGGAGTGGCTGTAGTACAAACTAGGGCTATATCAAATTATCCGTTGGTTCCCATCTTCCAAGATTAATGAAGAGACAGAATCTGCAATCAAAAAGATAAATAACTATAATACTAATGACACTCTAAATTCTGAAAGAATGATGCTTACAATAAGAGCTGTAAAAGTCATGGATAGACTAATTCCTTAAAATTGTAGTACAGCAATTAGGTATTGGGGTGTGATGGTAACAGAAGAAATGGGAAAAAGTTGAATCTAGATCCCTAATTGTTAGGGTCTTCTTTGCTACATGAATGTTTTCCCCCAGAAGAATGTTGCCTGAATTTTAAACATCCTCTTTAATATTTTTGGGAGATTTTGAGGTCGAAATGGTTAATTTATCATAGTTTGTGCCAAATTTGGCATGATCAGCAGTTGGAATTAAAGCATTTCATTTTAAAAGAAGATTTTATTTTTGGTTGTGAAGTGGGAGCAACTTATTACAGGTTGTTCTTTGCTGCATAGAACAGGAGGAAAAAAGAGAAAGCTGTGAGTGTCTAATGAAGCAAAAATTTCCATATCCTTTTGGTGAGTGCTATAAGAGCTGAGTAGAAAAACTGTGGTTCTCTTTTCATAATCAGGGCAAGAGATTGAGAATTAGAGGGAAAATTGGGAAAAGTGGCTTTGCTCTAGAAATTCAGTAATGAAATAGTGCCCAATAATGATAATAATTAAATGTGTTACATACATAATGTGTACAACTGATCATATACTAGGCTTTGAATATCACCTTTCTTAACAGCTTGGGTGGGAGTGAGGGCAGGGGGATAGAGCAAGGTTCTGACTGGCAAACAACTGCCCAGATTTAATATAGACATTTCCTGTCTTATAATGATAAAAATATATACAAATATAAAATTCTACTTGTACCTGGCTAATGTTACTATCATTTTACCTCAGAAAATTGCATTTATTAATTAGAGTAAATGTTGTGTTTGTATTTAAAAGGAGACGAAACTATTTTGAACAAATAAAAATTTAGTTATATCTAATGTGCCAGACTAATCTAGAATGGTGGTGTAGATGTTCTCTATAACCTTTTAGGATGGTAGGTTCCTTTCATCATGCATCTCCATCATCATTTGCAAAGTTGAGATTTGGATTATTGGCTCAGAAACAGTCTTATTCATGGAAATAAAAGCCAAAGCCCAGGAAAGCCAACTTGTCTTCAAGTCAGCAATGATCCAGAATTTATACACATCATCTCCACTTACATCCCATTAGCTGAAACCTAGGAACATTGGCACTTCTATATGTTTTAGCTGGGAACTTATATAAGTGTCTAGAATAGTGCCTGGAACTTCATAAATAATCTGTAATAGTTAGCTACTGTAGTTAGCTACTGCTATTATTATGATGAATATTATTATATTAAATTCCATTTGCTGGAGAGTTGAAAATGTGTCTGGGCAGTTGAATCAAGGACTCACTTTGTGTTTTATCCTAACATTGGAAGATTTAAGGTAATTTTCCAAGACTGGACAACTGACCTTCCCCTTTCACTTCTGTTCTTCCCTGTCTTCCCCATCTGTCCTTTCCTTTTTCAGCCTAGAACCTTTGCAATTATCTTTATTTTTTCTCACATCCCAAATACAATCCACTAGTAAATTCTATCTCTTTATCTTCAAAAAATATTCAACACCATCTACCAGAATCAGTATGGATTCATCATGCTATATGTTAAAAACCCAGCCCTTCCCACTCAAGGGGAGCTGAAATATCTGTAAGAGAGAGAAGTTTAAGTGTGCCATGAGCTACATACATCCAGGCTTCCTACTCCAGGTCAAATTTGGGGAGTAGCATTGAATGCAGATGGGGAGTGATATGGTTTGGCTGTGTCCCCACCCACATCTCATCTTGAATTCCCACATGTTGTGGGAGGAACCTGGTGGGAGATAATTGCATCATGGAGGCAGGACTTTTTCATGCTGTTCTTGTGATAGTGAATGAGTCTCATGAGATCTGATGGTTTTAAAAATGGGAGATTCCCTGATCAAGCTCTCTTCTCTTGTCTGCCACCATGTGAGAAATGCCTTTCACCTTCCACCATGATTGTGAGGCCTCCCAGCCACATGGAACTGTGCATCAAATAAACCTCATTCTTTTGTAAATTGCCCAGTCTCTAGTATATCTTTATCAGCAGTGTGAAAATTGACTAATACTGTAAATTGGTACCAGAAGAGTGGGGCAATGCTGTAGATAACCAAAAATGTGGAAGTGACTCTGAAACTGAGTAACAGGCAGGGGTTGCAACAGCTTAGAGGGCTCAGAAGAAGAAAGGAAAATGTGGGAAAGGTTGGGACTCCCTGGAGGCTTGTTTAGTGGCTTTGACCAAATGTTTGATAGTAATATGGACAATGAAATCCAGGCTGAGGTGGTCTCAGATAGAGATGAGAAATTTGTTGGGAACTGGAGAAAAATGACTCGTTAATGTTTTAGCAAAGAGACTGGCAGCATTTTGGCCTGCCCTAGAGATTTGTGGAACTTTGAACCTAAGAGACATGATTTAGGGTATCTGGTGGGAGAAATATCTGAGCAGCAAAGCATTCAAGAGGTGACTTGGGTGCTGTTAAAGGCATTCAGTTTTATAAGGGAAGCAGAGCATAAAAGTTCAAAAAATCTGCAGCCCAAGAATGCAATAGAAAACAAAATTCTATTTTCTGAGGAGAAATTCAAGCCAGCTGTAGAAATTTGCATAAGTAACTAGAAGCCCAGTGTTTATCCACAAGACAATGGGGTATGTCTCAGGGCATGTCAGAGGTCTTTACAGCAGCTCCTCCCATCACAGACCCACAGACCTAGAAGGAAAAGTTGGTTTTGTGGGCCAGGCCCAGGGTCCCCATGCTGTGTGCAGTGTAGGGACTTACTTGGTGACCTGTGTCCCAGTCACTCCAGCCATGGCTGAAGGGGCCAACATAGACCTCAGGCTGTGACTTCAGAGAGTGTAACCCTCAAACCTTGGCAGCTTCCACATGGTGTTGAGCCTGCCAGTGCACAGAAGTCAAGAACTGGGATTTGGGAACCTCTGCCTAGATTTCAGAGGATGTATGGAAATGCCTGGATATCCAGGCAGAAGTTTGCTGCAGAAGCAAGGCTCAATGTGAAGTCAGATCCCCTACACTGAGTCCCTACTGGGGCACTGCCTAGTGGAGCTATGAGAAGAGGGGCCCCATCCTCCAGACCCCAGAATGGTAGATTCACCAACAGTTTGCACCTTGCACCTGGAAAAGCCGCAGACATGCAATGCCAGCCTGTGAAAACAGTTGAGAAGGGGGCTGTCCTCTGCAAAGCCACAGGAGCAGAGTTGACCAAAGCCATGGGAACTCACTTCTTACATCAGCATGATCTGGATGTGAGATATGGAATCAAAGGAGATCATTTTGGAACTTTAAGGTTTGACTACTCTGCTAGATTTCAGATTTGCATGGAGCCTGTAGCCCCTTTGTTTTGGCTAATTTCTCCCATTTGGAGTGGCCGTATTTACCCAATGCCTGTAGCCCAATTGTATCTAGGAAGTAACTAACCTGCTTTTGATTTTACAGGCTTATAGAGAGAAGGGACTTGCCTTGTCTCAGATAAGACTTTGGACTATGGACTTCTGAGTTAATGCTGAAATGAGTTAAGACTTTGGGGGACTGTTGAGAAGGCATGATTGGTTTTCAATAGTGAGGATATGAGATTTGGGAGGGACTGGGGTGGAATGGTATGGTTTGGCTGTGTCCCCACCCAAATGTCATCTTGAATTACCACATGTCGTGAGGGGGACCCAGTGGTAGATAACTGAATCATTAAGGTCAGTCTTTCCCGTGCTGTTCTTGTGATAGTGAGTAAATCTCACGAGATCTGATGGTTTTAAAAATGGGAGTTTCCCTACACAAGCTCACTTCTCTTGTCTGCTGCCATGTGAGATGTGCCTTTTACCTTCTGCCATGACTCTGAGGCCTCCCCAGGCATGTGGACCTGTGAGTTCAATACAGCTCTTTCTTTTGTAAATTGCCCAGTCTTGGGTATGCCTTTATCAGCAACATGAAAATGAACTAATATGGTAAATCGGTCAGGTAGATAGAAACATCCAGAGAGAAGTGAATAAATCTTAGGATAGCTGTGCTAGTGGCCTATTTTCTTGGAACTATTGAAAGGGGAAGATCCAAGCTTCTAGGAGAAACCAAACTTTTATTCCTGAACCATTTTCTATTATAAACATGGTGGAAGGCATGTTTATTTAAACATGAGGTAGCACTAGGTTTCTCATGGCTGCTCATAACATAGATAATCTAGAAGTATCCATATGCCTTGATGAGGGGAGACAGAGAGGCTGAGATGGTCAATGAACCAGCAGAGGCCTGGAGTTTAGAAAAAGATGTCATGAAGTTTCAAAGATTTGGGACCAGAAGCAAATTGACTGGACCATGAACATCAGCCATGGGAACATGGTCTCAACAGATATTGCAAAGGGCACTAGAAACTAGACAAGACTAGCCTGGATCAGCCACTTCTTAACCAAATCTTTCCGAGATCCACCGTACAGCACTAGGGACTGTGATTACAAATCCATTACTTTCTCCTCCTTTCTTTAACCTTCACAGAGTAATACAGCCCACCTCCTCCTATGCCCCAGCATTATCTTGGATAATTTGAGATGAGAGAAAAACTTTGGAAGACATTGTGCACCTCAGGCACACTACTTTGAAATGGAAGATGATGTTAAACTAGAAGACAGTAAGAGATATTATTTCTCACATATGAAACTAATAGGGTGGATGTTCAAGAAGTAAGATTAACTCATAGAAAATGATGACACATTTCAAAAATAAGATAGTCATTTGGGTTAACAAACGTCTTTTTAAGACATTAAATAAAAAGCTTCATTTTCTTTGTGTATTTGAATAATGCGGACACCTAGCTATTTATTAAATCCACTGTTTAAAGAAGCAGACTGGGACACAGAGAAGGTGTATGAGATGGTCTTGTGGTTACATGAGAATAAGAAGACTCCTTCATATTGGAATGGTCCATGCTGTCTAAAGGCTTCCCTGATCAAAACTACATAAAACTGAGTTAATAATAGAACCCACAAACTTCAAAAATTCAATATAAACAAAAGCACCTTCACACACTCCTCTCTACTTGCAAATTCAATGAAGAGAACCTCTATGACTCACAATGAAGACCAGTCCAGCTGGAGACTCGCCAGGCCTTACTTGGTCAACAGTCAGTAGTTGTCTGCTCTTTGGCCTCTCCTTTCCCAGCTCCTTTCTGTTCTGGTAAAAATAAGAAGATAAAAAGTAAAACAATAAATGCAATTTAGAAAAAGTTACATTATTCTGCTTCTGCCTTTATTGTTTGTTGTTAGCTAGCCTTGGAGTAAAACTAAGAAGAAGATTAAGACACTTTAATTTGGGCTTTGAAATTCAAATCCAAGTCAGAGAACTTTTCAAAAATAAAGTATCAAGTTGCTGACTATAGCATGCTAGAGTAGAATCAGGGGAACGTCCTGTTGACAAATCCTCCCTTAACAAAATATCTCTGATCATTCTTTTAACAAATAAGAGATTCAATTGGGTTAACAAATCCCTTTAAAAAAATAAAAATATTAATGAGAAGAATTACAGCTACTCACAGCCCAGTGTAAAAAAAAAAAAAAAAAAAAAATACATCTAATGAGCTTTCTGGTAATATCTAGGTTTGTCACACTGATATAATAGGGAATTTTGATTGTATTGAGAGAGATAGGACTAAGGGAGCAAATGTAATTATGTGGTTGGGTGGAGGGTAGGGGAGGAGTGGTGACTACTTTGAGGCTTTGACCCACTCTGAGGAGCCATTGACCAGACGGAGCCGTTGGTCAATAGAAGATAGGAGATAAGGAGATAAGGAGAAGTTTAGGAATAAGAGATAAGGAGAAGTTTCAGAATGGTGGAACTTCCTAGGTCATCCTGGGGACATGCCTCTTTATGCCACAGGGAACCTACTCTTGTAAATAGTTTATCAAAAATGCTAATGACTGTCTAGGCAAGATTCTTTCTCAATTTCCCTATACTTTGAGAATCATTAGCTGAATAATTTTCATTATGTTCTGTATATAATGAGAAATTTCTGATCTCCCTTAATTTCCATGCCAACAGCAGTGATCTGAGATTGTTGGTTATTTTTCCCAAAGGTGCTCTCATTAAACACAGGAGAGAACTGGAGAGAGACTTGTTTCAGAAACATGAGGGGAGATAAGAGAAGACTTTGAGGCAGGTTTCAAAATCCTGTGTGCGTAATTTTAACTAGATCTGGATAATAATGACTGAATCAAGAAGATGTATTTAGATTACATAAATCTATGTAAAGCTAATTTCAAGGTGTTCTGTGTTAGATTGTTTTATTTTAGGGTAACAAGCCTAGTTTGAAAAAAAAAAAGTTATGATTAAAAATAGGCATTTTGCGATGAAGTAGATTCCTCAGGAAATAGGAGACAATAGATTTAGCTAACTTGTTCACTCATTCATTCATTTATTGAAAAAACCATCTTGAATTGGTCCTGGTTTCTCAACCAAATCAGTCAAAAATTATCAAGACTAATTTAGCTGAAATTGCCTCCTGAGCACAATATTAAAATGTACAGTTACAGTCAGAGTATTGATATGTGTTTTGGCATTGTCAATTCTTTTTTCACTGTTTTCTTATGTCCTCACTGCATGGCAGCTCTGGAGGACGTCAGGAAAGGTATATGCCAACTTTAGGATGGCAGTGACGCTGGAATTTTGTGTGCATGCATGCATGCACATGCGTGCATGCGTGTGTGTGTATTTTGTGTGCCCTTTAGATGAGAAATACAATTACAAGAACTCTATGCTCAGTTGGAGTCTCATGACTCATCACTCCATATCTAAATCAGCCCCCAAAGACGTAAGGGCTCTTGCAAATCCTGGAAATATCCGTCTAACACTTACCCCTGACCTCCTGTTTCAGTTCCTGTATGCAGCACTGCTCTGTTTCAGAAACAAATCGTTTTCCATTATAATTCAGAAATACTCAGGTCCCCAAACAAACCTGAGATTTCACCTATTCAGCAAATTTTTTATTTGCAAAGCACATGCCTGCTAGCCTGTGAGATTGCAGTTGCTATTCATATGAATGTTGGCAACATTTCACTGTGGAGGGTCAATTATGGTCATTTACCATGATGACATAATAACAACTACAAAAATGTGAAAGCTAAAGTAGGGTTATTATTACTGTTTGTAAAGTCTATGTCCAAGATGTTCCTGCCAGGAGAGAGAAAAGCTGGAGTGCAGAGAGAGCTGACAACAGTGCTAACCATTCAAATCACCACCAGATAGAACAATTTACAAGATGGGGATGTAACAAGAGGTTAAAGCTGGTACTCAGGTTGCCCTGCCTCCCTCACCTTGAACTGCAAGGCTTTTCCTTCTTGGCATATCATGTCATACAGAAACAACCCTGCACCCTAGCCCAAGGATGAAAGAAAAAGAAGAAATACAGGCAGTGAATTTGCCCAGAGAGATGGGCCAACAGCCAGTGTCATTCGCTGATATATAGCCGAGGAGGAATTTATTTCCAACTAGTAGAGGATTGGGGGGCTCATAAAACTGTATAGCTTCAACTCAATGAAATAAGGTTAGTAAAATACATAAACTCTGATACAGCACCGTGAAGTATGCCTCTAGTCACCTGCAATTCACCAATGACTTCGTGATAGATATTCTCGCACCTGGCTGTTCCTTGTCAGCTGTGACAAGTGTGTGCCTTTCAGCAAAGTTCACCCTCCCTCCCTCCTGGACCCTCTCTTTTTTTTACCTTGGGCAGAGGTCTAGTGCTAGGCTAGTAGAGGGCTCGCTGATTGCAGAGATGCTTAGCAGATCCTACAGCAGATCTCTTGAGTGATAACACTCTGATAGCAAGCACCAGCATGAGACAAAAGCACAGTACTTGTCAAATAAAAAAATACAGTAGTAGTTGAATATACGAATAGGTAATAAAAAAATCCAGCTGTAAAAAAATTCAGCTCTGATGATGTCTGTTTTTTAAAAAAATGGAGAAAAAAATCACAGTAGGCAGAAACTCCGTTTTTTTACACTTCATACTTCTGTCAGTGTGATGTTGAACAAGTGCCATTAATCAAGAGCGCTGTTATTCATTAGGCACAGTGATGTACTTGAATTGTTACTTTGGTATCATTGTTCAAAGCCTCTGGAACAGCCTTAAAGAAGATGGGAAAAATTTACAGCTGTAGTTTACAGCCAAGACTGTAAAAGACCTTTCCTACTATTAACCGAATGTTAAACATGGTAATAATAGTAATAATACCTTGTATTTACACCGTGACTGTCTGAGAAACTCAAAGCACTCAACAAACAGTACATAGTATATTCATTGTCAACAACATCATTTCGCGGAAAGTTAGTGGGAGGTAGTATTACTTTCTTTGCTATCGGGCCAATAACATGTTCTTTGTGTTTATAGTTATCTCTGATGCAGGGGAGGTGGCAGACAGGAAGGAGGATGGGGATATGGCATATGTGTGGTGGCAGTGAGTGGATCGAAGAGTTTTGTGTCTTTTGAAGAACTAACCCAAAAGGAATCCTTTTGCTGTGTAATGGTTGTAAGAGATTTGGATAAACATGGTAGTTAATCCAGTCTCTCCAGGCATCAGAAATTAATTATAGCATATTCTAATCAGAATGCACTCCTGAGGAAATTAACTTGATGTACTCTGCCTGCTGAGAGGAGGAAGAGCCCCCAGGCCCTTTGGCAGGTTTCCTGACATCCCAAAGCTGACATGCTCATGCTGCTTCTTTGAGTGACTGGTTCCTGGCCCCGCCTACCTACCCACAGCTGATTGAACCAGGGTGGGCCAATCAGATTCCTTCTCCTGGGCATTTAGAAATGGATTGTGGGAAATCCAATGAGTGTAACGAACTTCTGAACTGGAAGGTGACTTAAAGACAGGCCTGCAATGACTCTATTTGACCCATCTGAAAAACAAACAAACGAGAGGAGAAGGGAGAGCTTTGGTTCCTGAAGAATGTTCGGTTTCTCTCCTAGTCAGAGCCATTTCAGGCTCTATAGCCCATCCCTGATTCTTTACAGTAAATCCATTCAGCTTAAGTGTTTTTCTTTTATTCCTGAACAAATATATGGTCTCTAACTAAGATAGAAAATATCCCAAGATAATCACACTCAGAAGACTTTGTAAGAGTAAAGGACAGACCACATGCACAGAAAAGGCCCTTCAGTGTTATTTGGAGGGTCCTTGGCCCCCACAGATCGAAATACCTTTTGTGGGGAGTTCAGCACAGCTGAGACCATTTAGTGAAGTTGACAATTCAACTCTGAAAAGAGTGACATTTTGTTTTGTGTTTTGTTTGCCCATTTCCCTCTCTTTAAATCTGATCCTATTTTGTTTAATTAATTGTACCCTCTGCATATCAGTGGGTTGTTTTATATTTTAAAAAGGCAGTAACTTTTAAAAGTTTGGAGAAAATCGACTTGTCTGTATGCATCATTTTAGTCCCAGTAAGATAGGCATAACAAAAATCTCAACACTTGCCACTTGAGTCAGACTTTTCAGTCTGAGGTGAACACCAATGTTGAATTGTTAAGAAAAGTATTCAGATGCAATATTGCACCCCAAAATAATTCTTGCTCTCCTGCCACAAGAAAAAAAAATAATTCCATTCCAGTACTAGTTCTCTGTACATTTCCCCTCATTCCCAAAGCATTTTAATATTCACAACTACATAACAGTATGGAAAAATGGGCATAGATGTTCAGAGCAGAGAAACAGCAGTGTTCATAATAATAAATAAGCAATATTTAGCCATTTTGTGATTCTCCAGGAGAGTGGATTTGCCAAATCAGTGACCCTGGGGGTTTGCCTAGAGGCTGTTGCAGGTAGGCCAAAGACTTTGGAGTCAGACAGACCCTCCCAAATTTTTAAAAGAATGTCTTTGAATAGGGAATTTGTGCTTTCTGAGGCTGTCTCCTTGTCTTCCTTACTCGTAAAATGGAGTTAACAATAGCTACTATGTAGGTTGTTGCAACAATGAAATGAAATATGTTTATAAAATATGAGGCACTTGGTTGCTGAAAGGAGAGTTCTACATAATTTGGGAATGGTTTATAATCTCAAACCTTCATTACCGTGACTCAGATACCCTAGAGAGTATATGATGATATTGAAATTCCACATTTTCCCTAGATTTAAAAAATATTTTAAATTTAATGATTAAGTCTCAAAATAGATCCAAATGAAATTAATGGCCCTGTGCATTTTGTTACTAAAATAACTGAAGTGTCTCAGAAGGTTGCTTCCACCTGAAATTCCTCAGCATGCAAACTGATGATGCTAAAGATAACACGACTTAATGGGCAGTGTAGAGACTTCTTTGCACACTCTCGTTTTACAAAGCTCCACTTGCTACACAATTAAAATGATACTTTAAGATGAAAGGGGCTGCTGCCATCATTGAGCAGGGCAGCTATATTCTGAAGTGGCTTCAGCAGGTTATGTGTGCTGACAGCAAACAATTCCAAGGGCCTCCCAAAGGACTGAAACTGCAAACAGAATAAAGCCTCCTGTCCTTAGTGCTGCAACTACTCAGGCTCTTATTCAAAGAACCTGAAATATTACAGGATGGGATGTTTCTTACAGTAGAAATGGCATAACTCTAGTACAAGTTGAATTTATTCATATTCTCAAAAAGTTTGCTGTGTCTCTGAATTTAGAATTCAAGTTCCTAAGGAAAGTCTGCTAAAATCATCTCTTTAGGAATGTTGATGGAATTTTGTTACTTCATTAATTATATTCATTCATTCAATACTTTTTTTAATACTATACTTCAGATAGTAATGATACAAACCTACATAATGCTGACTTGGTCTTGCCCTACAAGAGCAAGAGATCTCCCTCTCCCTGTCACTTAAGCCTTTGGTCTCTAATTTCACCACTAATAATCCACAGTTATGATCCCTGAACTTTAATTTCCCTTGTGACCCTGGGGATGGGTATAATTTTTTGTTGGAAATAGTGGTATTTAGGATAAATTCTAAACTTGCTAGCAAGGAATACAAAGCCGTTTATGATGTCTCCCCAAAACTAAAGTCTTGTAACTTGCTCCAATTTCACAATAACTAAAACTAACTACCTGCAGTTCTTCCTAGTGAGCCTCCCTTTTCCCCTTCCTCTTTCTCTCTCTCTTGGCCTTCCGTGATCTATGTAAGCTGTCATTGCTATCCAGAACTTCTTTTGCGACACTGAAGACATACAAAACACATCTTATATTGAGTCAGTGTGTCTACAAAACCAAGGTGCCATCATCCTGAGGTGGAAGGACTTCTAAAAGTCTCAGAGGAACCACCTGAAGCAAGAGGCAAGAGGAAGACATTGATGGTGTCAGGGTTGTCATCAAGAGCCAAGCTGGGGGCCTGGTCAGCAAAGATGGGACAACTTTCCAAAACAATGGTTATGCATTTCCCACTTCAGGACAACATTGCTCTAACCTTGGGCCAACTCCCCTAAATCAGAATCTAAGAGCTCAGCTATAGGTCAGAGAGAGCCAATAGTGAAAGTTACATGAAAATACATGAACCCCTCTCCTTCTACCACAAAATTGCAAAACTTTCTTTGACCAGATAGATATCCCTGGGGAAAGGAAGGAGGAGAAGGAAAAGCCTATACATCTCCGTTGTAACGCACCCCTGCCTTTATCTAGCATTCAATCAAAAGAGACAATTGAATTGACAAGAAATTTTTAAAAACAGTTTTCTACTGATTAAAAATAGAAGCCTAGCCTGGGCAACATAGTGAGACTTTGTATCTACAAAATAATAATAATAATTATTATTATTATTATCTGGGTTTGGTGGCACACACCTGTAGTCCCAGCTACTTGAGAGGCTGAGACGAGAAGACCGCTTGAGCTGTGATCATACCACTGCACTCCAGCCTGGGAAACAGAGTGAGATGGTGTGTCAACAAGCAAACAAAAAGAAGCACCAGAACATGATAAAATCAGCTAAAAAGAATTAATAGGCATGTATGTGTGTGTGTGTGTGTGCATAGTGCAGTGTATCTGGATTATAGCATGTATATTTCAATTCTACCCTACATTTCTGTCTATTCTACTAATTTGGACTTAGCATGTGTTCTTTAATGTTGTTACCCACTTATCCTCTGAAACAGATTTACAATCTTGTCAAAAACTGTATTTTACCTCTTGGCGTCCTCGGATTTTGACAATGTCCTATACAAAGTAGGTTCTCAATGTAATAATAAGCCAGTTCATATCCATGTCATTACAGTAACTGAAGATTACATGTTACACTAAGTGTGAGAATAGAGAAGGTACTGTCATGGGTGTGACTGAACTTGCTTTTCTAAGTTGAAGTTTTCTTGAAAGAAGTGAGCCTTGAATGAAAGAAATGAAGAAGATGGGAAAATCAAGCTGTCTATGATCAAATGCTAATGTATGAGAAGTTCAACACAAGAGCAAGAACAAATGTCCACGGGGACTGTCTTGAAGATTAAAGCAGATAGATCTAACAAAAAATAATGCCATTATTTCGGGGAAATATAATGGTTATTGTCATGATACTGAAAGTTATGCATTGTGTCTTAGGGACATAGAGGTTACTTGGCTTAGGAAAAAAATGACCAGTGTGACCAAGAGTACATGATGCACTTGGTAAAAATATTTAGGATGATTAAAGAGAGAAAAAAAAAAAAAGAAGGGGGAAAATTTGTAAGAAAAGGGTAGATGTTTAGGTTTTTTAAAGGTTTTTTTTATTTTTTTTAATGTGCCAGGGAAGTGTTTTATGCAGAGTGGGTGCTAAAAATATGTTTGTCAAATGTATGAGCAAACTAGTTTATGTATTAATTGAATATATAAATTCAAGGAAAATAAAATAAAATACAGATAAAGCTCATTTTACAAAATAAGTGAGTTCATTACATATCATAAAACAAATAAATGATAAAAAAGATTTATTAATACGTTTATATATAAAGCACTGTGTAGTATGAAAATTATGTCTACTTCCCTATCAAATATCTATGAACTATCAGTGAACTAGTAGTTTCATCATTGCTTAACTTATAATCACACATATTATTAGTGTTTTTTATTGAATGGCTATTGAACTTCAGCATGCACTAAATACTACAGAGGACATCAAATAAGACATTGTTCTTTCCCTGTAGGTTCATAATATAACATAGGGGGACCATCTTTCTCTTCTTTTTTTAAAACTTAATGTGTGTCCATGGCTCATCAAGCATTTTAATATCCCAAAGGCCAAAGATGCACTGCACATTTATATTCAGGTTCTGATATTTATATATTGTAATGTGCTGGGATCCATATTACTTTCAGTAACACCATCTAGTTCTAAAGGGCAAAGTACATAGAATTCTGAATAAGTTCATCTGTTTTTTTCTTCTTCTTCCCTAAAGGAAGGTGTGGAAAATTGTCAATATTCTTAAGAATTTTAGAGCAGGGGACAGTGAAATACTCTTTTATTCATTGCTGCTTGCACTATTTGATATGAAGAACTCTTATTTTCATTATTTCAATAATTATTTGTTAATTTGAAATGAATCCTCCTTTTACACTAATCAGCGGCAACTGTGATCATTAGGAACTGATTAGAAGTGATGTGGAATCTCCATTTCTTTCCATTGCTTTTACAGAATCATACGAACTTAGAATTAGAATTCTAATGATTATTTATTCCAACAATCCCCAATGCCTGTCTATAGACTTGCTGCCATAAAACATCAAAAACACAAGGACAATAAAAATTCAAATTTCTGAGACTCATCTGCCTTAGATCAATTAAATGAGAATTTGCAGGGTAGCGTCAAGATAACTGTTTCACTGTCAGTACAAGTGGTTCTCAGAAGGGCTAAATGCCTTATCCCATGTCTACGTGGGTAGATGCTGTCAGAGTTGGAAATAAAATCTGGATTTACTTTTTAAAAATATCTAATGTTCTTTTTAATACACCACGTTGTTTCACATAAGAAATAATTTATTTATGAGATATTTCTAAGCTCTAGGCAACCTGTGGCAGGGTCTGTTCAAATCTATTAAAAACTTTAATAAATTTTCTGTAAAAGCAAGTTTATAAATTGTGCACAAAAATTATTTATTTTTGACCCAAGTAGTTTACCTAGATTGACCTTTCATTCTACTTTGTCGTTTTTACTCTGAATGACATTTGATTTTATCACAATTCTAACCCATCATCAAAGGAGTGCATCTTCAATGGAGGCTATTTAAAAGTGTGTTCTACAAATTCTGAGTTGCCAAAATATTTTGAGCAATAGTATATCACTGAAATTAATATCTTTCCTCTGTGATATGTTCTTTTGGAAAAATACAGGCATTTAAAGCACTGAATACTGCCAAAGATAATTTAAACAACTCTGTCTAGTTTTACCTCTGGTTTGTTTCACTTTTTTGCTTTAAACACTGTGATGAACGTCTCAATACACACATCTATACTAGTTGCCTATAGTTATTTACAAAAATGTAAAATGTTATAACCCAACAGTTGCCATAAAACATTGATGAGAAAAAATTAAAGAAATGGGGAGGTATATGCTGTTCACTGATTGGAGAATCAATATTTTTAAGATGTCAGTACTACCCAAATTGATTTACAGAGTCAATGCCATATCAACCAAATTCTAGCAGTATTTTTTTCAAGAAAATACTAAGCTGATTTTAAATCTGCGTTGAAATCCAAGGGATCTAGATTAACCAAAACAAGTTGAAAAAAGAATTTATACTACTTATTTCAAGACTTACTATAAAGCTAAAGTAAAAAAGACAATGTGGTATTAATATGAGGATTGACATATAAATCAATGATACAGAACAGATTGTCCAGAAATAGACCCATACAACAGTTTCAATTGATTTTGTACAGTTGCTTAAGTATATTTTTATTTTACTTTTTAAGATTTTTTTCATTTTATCCACATTTATTTTAGGTTCGGGGGTACATGTGCAGGTTTGTTACATGGGGAAATTGCATATCTTGAGTATTTGATGTATAGATTATTTTGTCACCCAAGTAATTAGCATAGTACCCAATAGATCGTTTTTTGATCCTCACCCTCCTCCTACCCTCCACTCTTCTCCCATTCTCCACCCACAAGTAGTCCATAGCCTCTGTTGTTCCCTTGTTTGTTTTTATAAGTACTCAATGTTTAGCTCCTACTTATAGGAGAAAACACGTGATATTCGGTTTTCTGTTTCTGTGTTAATTCACTGAGGATAGTGACCTCCAGCTCCATACATGGTACTGCAAAAAACATGATTTCATTACTTTTGATGGCAGCATAGTATTCTATGATGCATATGTACTACATTATTTTTATTCAGTCCACTGTTGATGGGCATCTAGGATGATTCCATGTCTTTGATATTGTGAATAGTGCTGTGATGAACATATGCATGTATGTGTCTTTATGATGGAATTTACATATATATTTTTGGGCATATACTCACTCATGGGATTGCTGGGTTGAATAGTAGTTCTGGGTTCTCTGAGAAATCTCCAAACTGCTTTCCACAGTGGCTGAACTAGTTTACATTCCCACCAGTAGTGTATAAGCATTCCTTTTTCTCTGCAACCTTGCCAGCATCCGTTATTTTCTGGCTTTTTGATAATAGCCATTCTGACTGGTGTAAGATGGTATCTCATTGTAGTTTTAATTTGTATTTTTCTAATGATGAGTGATATTCAGCATCTTTTCATATGCTTATTGGTCACATGAAAGTGTCTGTTCATGTCCTTTGCCCATTTTTTAATGTTTTTTTTTTTCTTGCTTCTTCATTTGTTTCAGTTCTTTATAGATTCTAGATATCGGGCCTTTGTTGGATGCATAGTTTGCAAATATTCTCCCATTCTGTATGTTGTCTGCTTATTCTGTTGATAGCTTCTTTTGCTGTGAGAAAGCTCTTTCATTTAATTAGGTCTCACTTGTTAATTTTTGTTTTCATTACAATTGCTTTTGGAGTCTTTGGCATGAGTCTTTGTCAGGGCCTATGTCCAAATGATATGGATAATGAGGCAAGAACCAACTAATTGTCTGCTGTTTTCAAGGACTCATCTCACATGCAGTGACACCCACAGGCTCAAAGTGAAGGGATGGAGAAAGATCAGTCAAGCAAACAATAACAAAAAACAGGAAGCGGTGCTATTCTCATTTCAGACAAAACAAACTTTAAACCAACAATAAACAAAAAGGACAAAGAAGGGCATTACATAATGATAAAGAAATGAATTCAACATCAAGACTTAACTGTCCAAAATACATACGCACTCAATAGTGGAGAACTCAGATACATAAAACAAGTTCTTAGAAACCTATGAAGAGGCTTACATAGCCACACAATAACAGAGGTAGACTTCAACTCCCCACTGACATTATTAGACAGATCATTGACGCAGGTAATTAACAAAGATATTTGTGATCTAAACTTGATACTTGACCAAATAGACCCAACAGACACACAGACACCTACAGAACATCCACCCAACAAAAACAGAATACTTTTTCTTCTCACCACACATGACACATACTCTAAAATTGACCACACACTTTGCCATAAAGCAGTTCTCAAAAAATTCCAAAAAAACAAAATCATACTAACCATACTCTTGGACCACAGCACAATAAACAGAGAAATCAATACAAAGAAAATCTCCCCAAACCATACAGTTATGTGAAAAATCAAACAGTCTATTCTTGAATGACTTTTAGACAACGAAATTAAGGCAGGAATCCAGAAATTCTTTGAAACTAATGAAAACAAAGATACAACATAGCAGAATCTCTGGGATACAGCTAATGCGGTGTTAAGAGGAAAGTTTCTACGTTAAACACCCACATAAAAAATTTAGGAAGATCCCAAATTAACAACCTAGTATCATACCATACCTTATTTTTCTAAGCACAAGAGCAAACCAGTCCCAAAACTAGCAGAAGAAAAGACACAGCCAAACTCAGAGCTGAACAGAATAAAATCAAGACATGAAAAACCATACAAAAATCAATTTGATTCTGGAAATAATACATAAAATTGATAGAACACTAGCTATACTAATAAAGAAAAAAGAGAGAGGATCCAAATAGACACAATCAGGACAAAGGGAACATTACCACCAACTTCACAGAAATAAAAAACAACCTCAGAGACTGTTATGAACACCTACATGAACACTAACTAGAAATCCTAAACGAAATGGATAAATTTCTGGAAACATACAACCTCCCAATATTGAACCAGAAAAAAAATTGAAATCCTGAACAGATCAATATGAGTTCTGAAACTGAATCAGTAAAAATAATCTGCCATCCAGAAAAAGCCCTGGCCCAGGCAGATTCAGAGCTGAATTCCACCAGATGTGTAAAGAAGAGCTGGTACCAAACCTATTGAAACTATTCCAAAAATAAATACATAAATAAAAATAAGGAGGAGAGACACCTCCCTAACTCATTCTATGAGGCCAGCATCATTCTGATACCAAAACCTGGTAAAGACATAACAACAACAAAAAAGATAACTTCATACCAATATCCCTGATGAACATAGATGCAAAAATCCTCAACAAAATACTAGAAAACCAAATCCAACAGCACATCAAAAAGGTAACCCATCATCATCAAGTAGATTTTATTCTTGGATTGCAAGCTTAGTTCGACATACACAGATGAATACATGTGATTCATCACATAAATAGAACTAAAAACAAAAACCACATGATCATCTCAATAGGTACAGAAAATGTTTTTGATGAAATTCAACATTCCTTCATGCTAAAATCCCTCAACAAACTATGCATCAGAGGAACATACCTTAAAATAATGAGAGACATCTATGACAGACCCACAGTCAACATCATACTGAACAGGCAAAAGCTGGAAGAATTCCTCTTGAAAGAGAATAAGACAAGGATGCCCAGGCTCTGCACTCCTCTTCAATATATTACTGGAGGTCCTAGCCAGGGCAATCAGGCAAGAGGAAGAAATAAAAGGCAAAGAGAGGAAGTCAAACTCTCTCTCTGCAGACAATATGATTCTATACCTAGAAAACCCCATAGCCTCTGCCCAAAGGCTCCTAGATCTGATAAACAACTTCAGCAAAGTTTCAGGGTACAAAATCAACATACAGAAATCAGTAGCATTTCAATGCATCAATAACATCAAAGCTGACAGCCAAATCAAGAGTGTAATCCCATTCACAATAGTCACAAAAATAATAAAATATCTAGGAATACAGCTAACCATGGAAGTGAAAGATCTCTACAGTGAGAATTACAAAACACTGCTGAAAGAAATCAGAGATGACACAAACAAATGGGAAAACATTCCATGCTCATAAGTAGGAAGAATCAATATTGTTAAAATAGCCATACTTCAACAATGTACAGATTCAATGCTATTCCTGCCATACTCCTAGTGCCATTCTTCATAGAATTAGAAAAAACAATCCTAATATTTATATGGAACCACAAAAGAGCCTGAATAGCCAAAGCTATCCTAAGCAAAAAGAACAAAGCCAGAGGTACCATACTACCTGACTTCAAACTATACCACAAGGCTGCAGTAACCAAAACACCATGGCACTGGTATAAAAATAGACACATAGACCAATTGAACAGATTATAAAACCTATAAAGAAAGCCTCACACCTGCAACCACCTGATCTTCAACAAAGTCAACAATAAAAAGCCACGGGAAAAGGTCTTCCTATTCAATAAATGAATAGGATGACTGGATAGCCATATGCGGAAGATTGAAACTACACTCCTTACTTTCAACATATACAAAAATCAACTCAAGATGGATTAAAGACTTAAATGTAAAACCTAAAACTATAAAAACCCTAGAAGAAAACGTAGGAAATACCATTTTGGACATAGGCCAACTACACAATCAAGTTTACTAACAACCAGCTGGCCACACCTCACGGGATCAAATCCACACATCAGATTAAACAGGCTAAATTGCCCCATTTAAACTTTGGATAAAGAAGCAAGGCCCAAATGTATGATATGTGTGGTTTTAATCCTTGTGAGGCGTGATGGATTTTGGTGTATTTTTCTTTTTAAAGATGTTTTTCACATTCTTTGGGTTTGGAGGGTGACTGCTGAAAGGTCCACTATTAGCCTGATGGGGCTCCTTTGGATGGGCAACCTGTCCCTTCTCTGTAGCTGCCTTCAACAATTTTTTCTTTCACATTGACCTTGAAGAATCTGACGACTATGTGTCTTGGGGACAATTGTCTTGTATAGTATGTCACAGGGATTCTCTGAATTTCCTGAATCTGAATGTCAATCTTTCTAGTGAAGTTGGGGAAACTTTTGTGGATAATATTCTCAAGTCTGCTTTCCAAGTGCTTGCTCTCTCTTTCACAGACATCAATGAGTCAAAGGTTTTGCCTCTTTACATAATCCCATATTTCTTGGAGGTTTTGTTCCTTCTTTTCTACTCTTTTTTTCTTTATTTTTGTCTGACTGAGTTGATTCAAGGGACTAGTCTTTGAGATCTGAGATTATTTCCTGAGCTTGTTCTATTCTGCTATTAATACTTCCCATGGTATTATGAAATTCTTATAGTGAGTTTTTCAGCTCTATTGGAACAGTTTTGTTCTTTCTCAAATGGTTATTTTGTCTTTTGGCTCATGTATCATTTTACAGGATTTCTTATATCCCTTTAATTAGGTTTCCATTTCCATTTTCTCATGAATCTCAATAATCTTACCTGCCATCCAGATTCTGAATTCTGTATCTGTCATTTCAGTCATTTCAGTCAAGAAAAGAACCATTGTTGCAGAGCTAGTGCGGTTTGTTGAAGGTAAGAAGGCACTCTAGTTCTTTGAGTTGCCAGGTTTCTTGCATTGGTTTTTTTTCATCTGTGTGGGCTAATATTCCCTTAATCTTTGAAGTTGCTGCCCTTTGAATGGGGCTTTTTGCTTCTATAGTCTTTGATGTCCTTGAGGGTTTGTCTGTGCTATAAGTTGGGCTCAGTCAATTGGCTTCATTTCTGGACTTTTTCAGGGGGCCAACGCTCAGCTCAGCACTCCTAAGCTGTGTGCCCTAACCTTCGGGGCCTGGGACAGGATCCGTAGCTTTGTTCTCTTGCCCCTATTAGTTGAGTGCCTGTGCTGGAGATGTCGAGGTGTTTACAGTCTGCTGGCAACAAAGCTTTAATGGGGGTGGAGATGCCCCCAGAAGCACTTCACTGGGGTGGTAGCAGTAGGGTCTGCACTTGCACACACATGTCAGTGGTAGCTAAACAGCAGCACGGCAAGGTCCATGTGCACCAGCAGTAGCCGGGTGGTGGTGTGGCAGACTCCACACATGTGCTGGCAAAGCACTGGGGGGGAGGCTGTGCACAAGTGTGCACTGGCAAAGCAATGGAGGAAGGCTACAGGTGGGTGCATGCCAGTGGGGGGCTATCTGCAGAAGTTCTCAGATGGTTAGATGGGGTCTGCCAGTGAAGAAGCTATGTCAGTGGCCACTGAGAAGTAACTTAATTGGGTATCTGAGGCTGCTCTGCAAGCAGGTGCAGCCAGGCAGGGAACCTGGGAGAGGCCAGCAGACAGGAATGTGCTCAGATCAGACTAGCTCCATCCCATTGTCTGTCCAGGTATGCCAATCAACAAAGACCCAAGTGACCTAGTGGAGTGCAATGAACCTTGGATGACAGGTGTCCCTGGCTGTGCTCCTCTGCACCTGTTCCCTTGCCAAACCCTCTGTGCTCCACAAAGGCTGGAATCTTGCCCCTAACAACTCTCCAAGCAGCTCTTCCTGCTAGCTCAAATGTCTATGGAGGTCATAGGGTCTCCTGCAGCTAGGATTCTGGAGGTCCATGGTGAGAGTGGTCTACTCCATGCTTATTTAACTCACTCCTTTTTTTTTTTTTCTCAGTTATGTTAACTTTATTAATAGGCTGCGGTCTCAAAAATCTTACTCTTCATCATCAGATGTTTGCAGAACTTTTGGCCTTTTAGCTTGAACCTGGACCTTTACTCCATCTATAATATGATATTCCTGTTGTAGTGCATTCTGAAGTTCTTCTTCTGAAGAAAACTGAACCCAGCCCAAACCTCTGTGAAAGCCAGTCTCCTTGTCAAAAGGTACAATACACCTTTTTACATGGCCTAGGCACTGCTCAGAGCCAGGAATGAGTCCTAGTGACTGGCAAACCTGTGCAGGGTTCCCAGCTTCCTCCCCCTTCAGCCCAGGGTCTCTATTCTCCCTCTGTTCACTCTCAATGCCTTCCTTCCCAAGATGCTCAGAGTGTGCCAGTCTTCTTGATGGTCTAGTCTCTTGGTGGGAGAGTCTCCATGACTGCATATAATTGATGATCTTAACTCTTCTCTTTGGTGCTCAAGTATTTCAACATGGAAAACATACTCAATGAGGTCCTGGAACAACTAGACATTCATTGAAAAATATTACCTCCAACATTATTTTGCACCTGATACAAAAGTTAACTTGAAATGGATTAAATAATAAAAACCTAAAGGCATAAATCTTTAGAAGAAAACGTAAGAAAATATCTTGTGATTAGGCTAAGTAATGGTTTCTTATATACAACACACAAAGTATGAGCCATAACAGAAATACAATTTTTAATTTGTACCTTATTACAATTAAAATTTTTGATATTCCAAAACTACCTGTCTTTTGATTTAGAAAAGGGTCAAGCAAGAACTTCTATGGGTGCATAAGTAGTGTATATTTTAATTTTGACAGTAGTTGCACAAGTGAAACTTTTTTTAAAAAAATGAAAAGACTATTCACAAACCAAAAGAAAATAAAATATTTATAAGGCACATATCTGATTTGTATACAGAATATATAGAACTCTTACAACTCAACAATAAGACACCCCAAGAAAAAAGGGACACATGATTTGAGCATATTCTTCAATAACACTACACACATGTGGATGGCCACTAATAGCAAGAAAAAAAAACCTCAATACAATTAGACATCAAAGAAATATAAATTAAAGCCACAAGATGCTCTATATACCCACTAGAATAGCCAAAATTAAACACACTGATAATATAAAATATTAGTGGAGATACAGAGCAACTGGAACTCTCATACCTTGCTGGTGAATGCAAAATGCTATAGAAACTTTGAAAAACAGTACTTCATTTTGTTATAAAATTAAACATACACTTACCCTACAATCCAGTAATCCTACTCCTAGGTATTTGCCAAAGGGAATGACTTAAAAGAAACAAGAGATAACTTTTATGGGTGACAGAAATGTTGTCTGTTTTAATTCTGGTAGCAGTCACATAATTTAAAATTCAATGAAGTATTCACTTTAAAAAGAATGAATTTTGTTGTATTTATAATATACTCAATGTTTAAAAGTAAATTAAAATGCGAAAGAAAAATTGGACAAAACATTTGTGAGAGGTATGTCTGAGGCAAAGAGCTATTAAAATCAATAAGAAACTAAATATATAATAAAAGAAATATTTTAATAGAAGAAAATGAGTAAGCAGCATGAATATGCAATACACAGGGTCAATTATATAAACCAAGAGGTGAGTCTCAATAGTTATCAAATAAAAACCAACTAAAATGAAAATTAGAAAATTGACAAACATTTAAAATACAAAAGAATGATGTCAAGATGGCTGAGGGTCTTCCCAAGAAGCTCTATCATACACTTCCAGGAATTTAAAGTGGCATGCCCTATCTCAGAGGGAACCCCCTTATATACCAAAAGTTTAAACATATATCTGACCTAAAGTCCAAGAATTTTCTTCCTCAGAGTTTATCCTAAGAAAATAGAGGAACACTCTAAGATTTATATGCAAATATATTCAATTTAGCATTATTTTTAATCAGTAAAAATTGTAAATAATATAAACAAGAATAAAATACTAACAAACTATAGTATATCTATATGATGGAATCCTATATAGTTTTCAAAAATATATATTTCAATATATATTTAACACATATTTTTCTAAAAGTGTGTGTATACACACATACATGATTCTGACTTTGTAAAAATTGTCTATGATATGCAACAAAAGTGACCAATATGGCACAGACGAAAGGGTTAACTGAGGCCATTTCTTGGCTACAAGACTGTTGTTGATGTTTATTTTCTGTAGTCCATTTCTACATACACCCAGTTACTACATACTAAACATATATTGCTTTTATATTTAAAAAGTAAAATAGTAATTATCTCCCTTAGCAATATTTTGATAGGAAAGGGATACAGTTATAACTATGTATGTCTCTGTTATAGTTCTCTAGCCTATTACAGGCTTGAAACCTATACAGAGTAGGAATTTTCTGTGCAAAGATATTTGGCAAATTGATTTTTCAATAAAATTGAATGTGGCTATCATGGAGTTCTTTCCCCAGGCCAGGATCCAACTTTTAAATAAGTCCTGAAGAAGAAACTCGTATATAGGCAAGACACTGGTAAAATCAATAAGAACATTTTGCCTTTTGATGTCGTAGGCCAAATTTTTTTCAAACTCCTGACCTCAAGCGATTCACTTGCCTCAGCCTCTCAAAGTGATGGGATTACAGGTGTGAGCCACTGAGCCTGGACTGCCAGGTTTTATTCTACCCCTTGGGATATACTACCTATCGGGGTATGTTCCCTTCTCTGTTATTGCACTTGCCAGTTTTATTCAATGGTCTAAACCAACAGGCTGTAGACATGCCATTATTTTCTAGAGCAATGGTAATATAAATCTACATTAAGTCAGCATTCTTGTTGAAAGTAAGCTACTATAGAGGATACCTAGTCCATAGGCCAATATATAGGCTTATTCACATGATCCTTATTCTGAAACAATAATAAATACATTCTACAGGTATTTCTGTTTGTTTCTCTGTTAGACATTGAATTAAGGTGAGCTGTGCTTTATTTTAAACCAGTCCTATTGGTGTACATTAACTTGCACTTGACTTTTTGAAACCTGTCTATGTAAGGGACTCATTCTACAAGGGAAAGTATATTGAAAGGGGATTGGAACTCAGGAGAGGTATGGTGTGAAGGTGTAATGGAAGAAGGGGGTAGGATGTGAGAAGATGTGACTACACTCATGCAATTCATGGGTTTCCTACAGAACCCTTTCTTGGATGTTTCAAGCTACACTCTCCCCTGCCCTTCATAGCAACTGTGCAGAGTGCTGAGGTATCATTTTACCACCTGTTACTGAGATTGTCTACAGAGTCCATTTATCACATTTAGTTTTGAGCAGTTGGAGGTCAGAAATTTTTCTTTCTGTTTTTTTTTTTCTTTTTTAAAACAAGAGACATAATTGGCATACATTAATGGCATATATTTTAATTGTAGAATTTGACATGTTTTGATATATATGTATACCCGTTAAATCACCCCAACAAGGTAATGAACATATCGAGTACCTACAAGTTTCCTGATGCCTCTTTGTTGTGCATCCTCCCACCCCCGCCAGCTTCTCCCAAAGCCCATCCCCAGTCAAGCACTGCTCTAATTTCTGTCACTAGATCACTTTACACTTTAAAATTTTTTATATAGGAGAAATCATTCAATGTATGCTTTTGAGGAGGTCTGTCCCCTTTCACTCAGCATAATTATTTTGAGATTCTCCCATGTTTTCACATTTAACGATAGTTCATCCTTTTGTTATTGCTGAGTAATAACATTATTTGGATATGTTCATTCACCTATTGATAGACATTTAAGTTGTTTCTAGTTTTTTCCTATTATAAAATTTGCTTTTATGTTAAGTGAAATAAGCCAAACATAGAAAGACAAATATTGCATGGTCTCACTCATACGAGGGAACTAAAATAAAAGTGGATCTCATGAAGGTAAAGAGTAGATTGGGGGTTACCAGAGGCTGTGAAGGGGAGAAGGAAAAGGGCAGAAAGAGAAGTCAGTTATTGGATATAAATATATGGTTAGACAAAAGAAATAAGACCTAATGTCAGATAGATAAGTATGGTGTCCATAGTTTACAATAATCTATTGCACATTTTAAAATAGTGAGATAATAATTCAAATGTTTCTAGCATAAAGAAAAGACAAATATTTAAAATGATGGATATCCCACTTATACTGATTTGATCTTTAAAGATTATATGAATGTGTTAAATCATCACATGTACTCAAAAACTATCTGTATCTATTATGTATCAATGAAAAAATTATTTAAATAAAAGACTACAAATTGTGTGCAGTGTATACTGCTTAGGTGATGGGTGCACCAAAATCTCACAAATCACCACTAAAGAACTTACTCATGCAATCAAACACTACCTGTTCCCCAGTAATCTATGGAAATGAAAAAATAAGAAGATTATTTCCAACAATAAAATTAAATCACATATCAAATCAAAAGAAAATGATAAATAAATAATAAATAAAGCTACTATGAACATTAATGTATAAGTCTTCATATAGAATAAATGTATGCACTTAGTATTTTGGGTAAAGAGCTAGGAGTGAAATAATGGCTTCCTATTGTAGGTGTAATTTAACTTTTCAAAAACTGCCAAACTATTTTCAAAAGCGGTTGTACTACTTAACATTCCCACAAGCAATATATGAGAGTTCCAGTTCTTTCACATGCTAGCCAACACTTATTATGGTAAACCTTAATTTTAGCTATTATAATAAGTGTGTAGTGGTGTCTCATTATGATTTAATTTGCATTTCTTTAATGAGTAATGATGTTGTCCTCTTTTTCATATGCTTAATTTTGGCATTCACAAATATTGCTTGGTTTTGCCCATTGAAAAAAAAATTGTTTTCTTATTATTGAGTTTTGAGAGTTCTTTATACATTCTGGACACAAGTCTTTTAGCAGATAATCGGTTTGCAAATATTTTCTCCCAGGTTATGGTTTATCTTTTAAGTGTCTTATATAGTAGAGGTTTACATTTAAATGAAGTCCAATTTATCCATTTACTTTTTTTGTCAGTTATGTTTTTATTGTCACACCTAAGAAATCTTCCACCCTTATTCTTCTGAAAGTTAATTATTAAGTTTCACATTTAGGTCTGTGATTCATTTTGAATTATTTTGTAATGATGTGAGAAATAAAAATTCTTTTTTTTCTCTTTTGTTTTTGGCATATAGATATTTAATTACTTCAGCATCACTTTTTGAAGAGTCAATCCTTTTGAAAATTGAACTATCTTTGCATATTTATTCAAAACTAGTTTTCTGTATTTGTGTGGGTTTATTTCTGGATTCTCAATTCTATTTCATTTATCTACTTTTCTATATATTATACTAGCTTATGTATGTTTCAAAATTAGGTTGTGTTAAGCCTTTAACTTCTTCTTCAATTTCAGGTTGTTTTGACTATTCAAGATTTTTTGAATATCCAGAAAAATGTTTGAATCAGCTTGTAAATATCCACCAAAAAAAACAAACTGCTGAGATCTTGTTTGGATTTGATTGAGTCTGTAGATCGATTTGCAAAGACCTGACATTTAACAATAGTATGTCTTCTGATGCACGAACTCTGCATTTATTTGTCTTGTTTAATTTTCTCAGCAATGTGTTATAGTTTTCAGTGTGCAGTTATTGTGCACTCTGTCAGCTTATTCCTAAGTATATAATGATTTTAAATGTTATTGTAAATAATATTGTTTTAAATTATAATTTATAATTACTCATTGTGATTTTACAGATATATGATAGATATTTTTCTGTTGATCTTGAATCCTACAAACTATGCTAAACTTATTTATTACTTTGTTGATTTTAATTGCTTTTCTGTAGTTTCTATCACATATCTACACCCACAATCATATTGTCTGTGAATAAAGGCAGTTTCACTTCTTTTTCATCTGGATGCCTTTTATTCCCCTTTTCTTACCTTATTTCACTGGCTAATATCGCCAATGAAATTTTGAATAGAAGTGGAAAGAGCAGACATTCTAATCTTAAGGTGCAGAGCATACTTTTTTTTAACCATCAAATTTGATGTTGTTGTAGGTTTGTTTGTAGATGTTCGTTATCAGGTTAAGAAGTTCTCTTCTATTCCTAGTTTGCTAACAGTTTTCATAAGGAAAGAATGTTAAATTTCGTGAAATACTTTTATGCTTTTTATGCAACTATTGAGAAGAAGATTACATAGTTTTTCTTTTTCGTTTGTTAATATGGTTAATTACATTGATTAATTTTAAGATATTAAGCCAACCTTACAATCCAGAGATGTACTGCACTTGATAATAATTTGTTATTCTTTTCATATACTGAATTTCGTCAGAACTTTTTTTTTTTTTTTTTTTTTTTTTTTTTTTTTTTGAGACGGGGTCTCGCTCTGTCGCCCAGGCTGGAGTGCAGTGGCGCAATCTGGGCTCACTGCAAGCTCCGCCTTCCGGGTTCACGCCATTCTCCTGCCTCGGCCTCCCGAGGAGTTGGGACTATAGGTGCCCGCCATCATGCCCGGCTAATTTTTTGTATTTTTTTTTTTTTTTTTTTTTTTTCGGTAGAGACGGGGTTTCACCGTGTTAGCCAGGATGGTCTCAATCTCCTGACCTCGTGATCCGCCCGTCTCGGCCTCCCAAAGTGCTGGGATTACAGGCTTGAGCCACCGCGCCCGGCCTGTCAGAACTTTTTTCATCCAAGTAATTGGGAATTTTGTCAGGACTTTTTTCATCTATGTAATATCATCTACATATGGACTATTGGTCTGCAGTTTTCTTGATTTGTCTTGTTGCGGTTTTGGTATCAAGGTAATGCTGACCTCATGGAAAGTATCTCTTAAATTTTTTGGAAGAATGTGCATACACTTGATAATATTAGTTTATTAGATATTTGGCAGAACCCACCAGTGTAACTATTTAAGCCTGTAATTTTTTTGGTTCTAATGTTTTTAACTACAAATTAAATATCTTTAATAGAGATTGTATTATTTAATTTACCTATTCCTTTAGTGATCTTTGGTAGTTTGTGACTTCCAAGGAATGTATCTATTTAAGTTTTTTACAATATTTTCTTCATATTTCTTAATATCTGTAGAATCTGTAATGATATCACCTCTATAAAGCACAATCTTGGAAATTTGTGTCCTTTGTTTTTCTTTTATCCTGACAGGGTAGAGACATCATTTTTATTCATCTGTTCATAAATAAGAGCTTAGTTTCTTTGATTGTTTTGTTGTTGTTTTTGATTTTTGTATCTGGAAACTCTTTTCCTCTGTCTGGAAGATTCTCTTTAACATTTCTCATAGTGCATGTTTGCTAATCACAAAATTTTTCAGCTTGAAAACAGTCTAAAAACAGTCTTTCTTTACTTTATTTTTTGAAAGATAGTTCCACTGGGTGTAGAATACTAGACTGAATTGTTAAAATATCTTATCTTAAGGATATTGCTCCACTCTCTTCTTGTTTGCACTATTTCTGACAAGAGATCTGCCATTATTGTGGTTATTCTTCTGTGTGTGATATATGCTTTGTCTCTGGCTCTTTTATCACTGATTTTCAGCAGTTTGAGTATAATGTGCCTTGGTGTAGTTTTCTTCATGTTTCTTCTGCTTGGGATTCATTGAGGTTCTTTACTTTGTGAGTTTATAGTTTTCATTAAAATCAGAACATTTTTGGCTCTTATATCTTTTAATATTACCTTTCATTTTCCTCCCTTCATTTGAGTACCCCAGTTATATGTTATTAGGCCGCTTTTCTTCTGCAGGTCACTGATGGTAAATTAAATGTTTTTAGGGTCTTTTTTTCTCTTTGTATTTCACTTTAAATAGTTTCAATTGGTCTGCTGTTATTCCATCCGATATATGTTTTACTGTACACATTGTAGTTTTTATCTCTACAAGTTCAATTTGGTTGGGGCTTTTTTCTATCATCCCTGTCTGTACTGTATTTATTGAATTTTTCCTCTAGGTATTGTTCACATGTAATACAGTTACAATAACTGTTTAATATCCTTGTCTGGTAATTGTAACATCTGTGTTAGTTCTTGGTCAGTTTTGACTGATTCACTTTCTCCTTATTATGGATCATATTTTCCTACTCTTTGCATATCTGGAAATTTTTAAAATCAGATCCAGACATTGTAAATTATATCTTGTTAAGTGTTGGATTATTATTATTATTATTCTTTTTTGAGACAGAGTCTCTCTGTGTTGCCCAGGCTGATCTTGAACTCCTAGGCTCAAGTGATCCTTCTGCCTCAGCCTCCTAAAGTACTGGGATTATAGGCATGAGCCATCGTGCCTGACTGGATCATTTTTATTACTGTAAGTTTTCTTGGGCTTTGCTATTGAATGCAGTTAAGTTATTTGGAACTAGTTTGCTCCTTTTAGCTATTAATGTTAAGCGTTATTAGGTAAGACCAAAGTCCCCAGTTAGTTTAGTGCGCTTTATTTTCTGGTACTGAGGCAAGACTCTCTCTTTAATGCCTCAGAAATTATAAAGTTTTCCAGTCTGACTGGCAGGAGTAGGGACTATTTTTGGTCCTGTTCAAGTGCTGGACACTGCCACCTTTAGTTCTTTCAGTTGTTTCTTTCTGTGGCCTTGGGTAGTTTACTTACATGCATGTAGTGATCATTACTCTGGTGGACACTCCAGGAAGCCCATCTGCACATCTCTGGAGTAGTTACTCTGTGAAACGTTCCCCTCTCTTATTCTGCTCTAACATTCTAGCCTCCTTGATCTTCCTAGATTCTCAGCAACACATCTTTAACTCAGGGAGTCCTCTGGGCTCAGTCTGCTTCTCCCAGGGATTGTTCTTATCAACATTTTATTCTTGGACTCTAGTACAGTGTCTGAAACATAGATGATTCCACAGAAATGAGATGAAACAAAATGTATTAGTTTTAAAAACGTGTGCTTTTGCCACAGCAAAATTACAAGCTTTCCACTTTAGTGAGGCATACATGGAAATATATCTGTGCCTCTTAGCTTCGTAGAATGTTTATAAATCAAAGACTGGCCTTGATGTCATTGATTTTCTCCAGGAAAATATCAAATTATTTGCAATGTGGCATTGGCTTTAAGGGACAAGATAAATGTTAGTTACCCAACTTTTCAGTAGTGATAATACAGGTCACTATAATCATGTATTTGGATTACTATAAAGATGGGTACAAATATATACTAAGAAATAATATTTAAAATCCATTATGTCATTTTATCTTAGGTTAGTGTGTGTCAAAATTCACTGGGTAACTTGTTTACACATTCAGAAATTCTGATTTGCTGGTACAGTGGCTCACACCTGTCATCCCAGCACTCTGGGAGGCTGAGGCAGGCGGATCACCCAAGGTCAGGTGTTTGAGACCAGCCTGGCCAACATGGAAAAAATCTCATCTCTATTAAAGATACAAAAATTATCGGGGTGTCATGGAGCGTGCCTGTAATCCCAGCTACTCAGGAGGCTGAGGCAGGAGAATCGCTTGAACCGGTAAGGGGAGGAGGTTGCAGTGAGCCGAGATCATGCCACTGCACTCCAGCCTGGGTGACAGAGTGAGACTCCATCACAAAAAAAAAAAAAAAAAAAAAAAAAAAAGAAAAAGAAAGAAAAAAGAAAAAAAGAGAGAGAGAGAGAAAAAGAAATTCTGATTTCATCAATTGCCTCCAGGTGTTTCTACAGGGGTTAATTTACAAGCCAAATTTAGTGATCAGTTTCCTCTTCTGCAAAATGGGGAAAGTGGTTATTCTATGCCTCACTAGGTTGTTATGAGAATCAATGATATAATACATTCAAAGCATGTAATTTAATGGTACATATAATAAGTGCTTAAATATTATACATATTATGCAAAATAGATTTTTTGAGGCAAGTTATACATGCGCACAAAAGATAACTTGTTGTTTGCCTTTAGACAACCACTAACCTATACCTAATCTCTAGAATTTCCTATTACCTTAACCCAGAGTAGTGCCCATTGACTGTTAAATTACTGAGAATTTAGAAAATTCGACGTTTTCTATTAACAGATGTAAATGTAAGTAATTGGGGATTAGAATCACAGTAGAAAATAGGCACATGAGAATAACTTGGAAGTGAGTTGAGTGTAACTACAGGAGTCATACAGAGTGTTTTCTTCAAGAAAGTGAGTCACAGGGGGTGTTCTGCTTAGAAGATTTCTTCATAAGATTGTGAGAACCCAAATGAATCTTTTCTCTAGGCATCTACAAACTTTTAACTTGTTTTATTTCCTTTTATTTCCTTGGGTGAAACCAAGACTTGAATAATAGCAGATATGGGAATATCAGTATTAGAAAAGATCTAGTTTTTCTAACATTTACCTAGGAATCCTGGTTTTTGCTAGGTATATTAAGCTATAATTCTGCAAAAACGCCTCAGGTGAACTTAAGGTGCAAGTCTCTAAAAGCTCATGTGGGAGCATTAGGTATCTATTAACAGACTCTAGTAAAGCTACACTTTATTCTCATAATGTACCAGGTAATATAGGTCAGTAATAGAAGTGGGAAAATCCCATGATCGCCTAAAAATCAGATCAAGCCTGAAGGTAAAACAGTCTTACACTGAAAGTATCTACTGTAAAACATAGTACAAACAATGAGATTCCCCCTCATTTCTTTATGATTCCCATTATATGTATGTCTGGGGGGTGACTTTATTCATTAATAACCAACCCTCGAGAATCTATTAAGATCTTAGAAGGTGTAGTTCACTACTTTGCATAAGACATGGTGAGAATCTCAATAGAAAAAAATAGTACATTTCCCAAATGTCCAACAAATTGAAAAAGAAACTCAAAGCTTAAAATTCCTTAGCAATTCCTTAGCTATATCTCACACAAAGATTCACTCTGCCTCAGATCTAAAAGCTTTACAATCTACATTTAAGCATATTCAGCATATTCATATTATTTAGTAAAAGAAGTTATTAGGGGAAAATAAAACCCATAGGTCTGATGTTCAAATATCCAAAAACACAATGTTGTATGCTTACAATTTTCAAGGATAGATTTATTAGTACCAAGAAGACTAATTTACCTACTAGTAATTAACCCACCAGGCACCTCCCAAATTTGTGACATTGTGTAATAATACATGCAAATGTACCTTTAGTTTTGTTAATGACATGTAGAATCAATTGTTCTATGTTCAAAAATCAAGCTATACAATTAAGAAAATTATCTGATGGAATTGAGGCATCACAAGGGCACTTTATAGATTGTGTATGTTGTAGATTGTAGGAGGAAAGTGTTTTACTGAAATAAAGGTAAGAAAATGATTGCACTAGCTACAAAAGCTGAAATTGTGTTTTATTTCAAAACAACTTTCATTTTGATAAGAGTGATGTTAGATAATTTTTCCACACCATTTACCTAGCTCTTCTCTTTATTCAATTATTTTGCAGTGATAAGTCAAATACCATTTAGTCTACTAAGGTTTGTATGGTACCATTTGCTGAAATCAAAAGTGATTTATAGCATGCAAAAAAACAGTTTTGTATACTAAGTCTAATTAATTGTATTTATAGCAGACAGTATATCTTTCTTCTTTCTTTCTCTCTCTCCCTCTCTCTCTCTTCTCTCTCTTTTCTCTCTCTCTCTTCTCTCTCTTTTCTCTCTCTCTCTCTCTTTCTTTTTTTTGACAGAGTTTCACTCTTTTTGTCCAGGCTTGAGTACAATGTGTGATCTTAGCTCACCACAACCTCCACCTCCCAGGTTCAAGCGATTCTCCTGCCTCAGCCTCTCAAGTAGCTGGGATTACAGGCATGTGCCACCACACCCGGCTAATTTTATAGTTTTAATAGTGACAGGGTTTCTCCATGTTGGCCAGGATGATCTCAGACTCCTGACTTCAGGTGATCCACCTGCCTCGGCCTCCCAAAATGCTGGGATTACTGGTGTGAGCCACTGTGCCCGGCCAGTAAATATTTCTTTACATACTAATTATACTTTAGCTATTATAAAACAGAGAGATTGCTTTAAATAGCACAGTAACAAAATACGTTGTTAATGATGTTAGATATGGAACTCACCACATCCATTTTTTTGGAAAGATATGAAAAACAAGTATTTTTATGTTAAAGAAATGATTTGAGTATATACATATATGCATGTGTATGTGCATATACACATACACCTGTAAGCGTGTGTTTGTGTACCTAAAGCCTACCTCAATTTTACCTAATAAGCCAATTCCCACTTTTAAAAAATTATGTATATTTTGTAGAGATAGTAATTTATTGGATTATTTAATCTATCTATAAAGTCCAAGCCTTTTTCCAAAGGTGTTTGTGGTAAGTGATTAAATACCAGTGTTCAATTGGAAGCAGTCACAAATACTGTTTGGCAGCTTGTGAGCAGATGCATTTTTCTTCCTGAGGAGGTTATCCTGTGCACCTCAAACACATTGGACATCAGGCCTATTGAGAAATCATCATTGTAAGCAGAGTGGATTTAACAGTAGCTTCCTTACAGGTTTATGTGTTTAATTAGCTGACAGAATGGACGAAACAGTAGGAGCTGAAGACTTGCAAGAGAAATAATGTGAAAGTGTAGTATAGTTCTTATTGTGTCAAACATTATTAATAACAAAAATGAAGACGAGAATTAACTGTAACTTTCTGTATTTTAAAGAATCCAAATTTCATGATTCACCTGGTTATAATAAATTGCAGATTCTACAAACCACTCACTCGATAACAAAATTGCCCCAGTTTCAGTCAGTATATCTGAGTTCAGGTCAGTGAAGACAATTTGAAAAATAGGGATAAGGTCCTGGAGGTGGTGAATGAAACTGAGATTAATGTAGTTTAATGCTAGCTCTCATTCTATATTTTAACAGATTTATGAGAGCTCAGAAAATAGTTTTCACATGTCATGTGTTTTGGTGTGTCCCAGATATTACACATTTATTTTGTCTTTTAACGCAATTCTGCTATAGTTTAAGAATATACACACTCAAGATAATGCTTTTATGTGTGTATATATATATATATATATATATATATATATATATATATAATTATAGGAAATAGTCAAACAGATATGTAGTAGTAATAGCTTATATAGACTATTAAAGCATGGAAATTCTTATTAGTTAATACCTTTATAGCTTGCTACCAGAAAAAAAAACTGTGTTATAACAAAATCTTATTTAAAAAAATGTTTTAACTGCTTCACACTCTGAATTCACCACTGCATTTTACATGGAAGTAATCAATAACATTAAAAGTGAACTTTCTCAAATTCAGAACCTATTTAAAAATCTTGGTTTTCTAGCACTTTGATTTGGTTTAAGCCATTTGGGAGTTTAATTTCTTTTCCCAATTTTGCTTTTTTTGTATTTTGTAGAGACAGTGGTCTTGCTATGTTACCCAGGAGGGTCTCGAATTCCTGGCCTCAAGCAATTCTCCTGTCTCAGCCTCCCAAACTGCTGGGATTATAGGCATGAGTCACCACACCCGGACAGATTTTTCTAAAAAGGAAAATAAAAGAAAAAGAGAATGTCCTTATTTTAGGAGGAACAAATGTCTTTGAAGAGATTACAACAAAGATTCTAGGGATTTTTAGACATAAAATAACTTACAAAATAAAATTTTTGAAGTACTAAGTACAAATAATTCTAAAATACGTAAATTCAGACTTGACTGGCTTTAATATTGGTATAAAGCATATGACGGCTGTTGTAGGATCAAAAGCTGGTGGCGAATGAGCAAACCTTTTCTGAAGCCCAAATAACAATTCCAGACTAAATTATATTAGCTGTTCCTTAAGAGGGTCAAATCATTCATTTGGGTTATCTGCCTCATACTTGCTTGTACCTGTAGTGAGACTAGCAAGTCTCATTGTCCATGAGGTTTTCAGTTTGAACATCTTGAGCTTGCTTGATCTGGAACCCTGAGGCCGCCAGACCTATCTTAGATGAGTACTCACAAAGAGTGGCCAAACCTTCTTCATCAAGGAAAATTGTCAGAAGCCCTTATAGGCCTGGAGATGCTGATTCACTAATGAAGACCCAAGGGTGGATTTGAACACTTACAGTCAGAGGCGGCCATATCTATCCTTTGGGTGAGAAGGTTTATTTGAGAGAAAAATGAATATTCTATCATCACCCCTATTCAGACCAGGTCACTTGCACTCACATGGCATCACAAATCCAGAGTTTCCAGAATCAATGTGGGAACCTGGCATGTAACCTTGTTGCATGTACCAATTACTATTCATGCCTTGGTATTGGAAATGGTTACATCATTAATTTTTCTTTTGAATTAATTTAAGGTAAAGATAGCACACACATTTTATTAACATTCTGAACATCCTCAAAAATTGGATAAAAACTAAAGCACAAAGACCTGGGTGCTGGGGATTCCCTGAATCCTAGGATAAGGATATTTGTCAACAGATGGCTGCCACTGTTACTTTAGCTTTGTCCCTAGAAATATGTTTGGGTTGGTTTATTGCAGTCTCTTGAGATTAAGTCACCTTTGAAACATGGCAAAAACTGGCTTTTACTTTGGGAGTTACATTCTCCTCTGGTAACTTAGGCTTTTGCTGAGGAAAATCAATAATTTGAGGTCTATAATACTGTGATCAGTGCAATTTTTGATGAAGAAAAGATACAATAATAATAGCAGTATTTACTGAGTGTGCTCTGACTGGAGCTTTATATGCATTACCTCATTTAATCTTCACAGGTCTCTGAAGTAGAACAGTTATCGTTCCCACTGTAGAGATGGGGTTAAATAACTGGCCCTAGGCCCTAGAGTTAGAATAGTAAATCCAGGATCACAAACCATGAGGTCTTACTCCCAGGCTCTGTGACCTCTGTAGCCACAATGGTGAATTCATCTTTCGATTCATCTTTTGGTCGTCTTAATCATCTTAATTCTGCTCCCCACATCTTATATGGGTAAAAACTCCTTGAGAGATGATATTTTATTTATTTTATTTTATTTTATTTTGAGTCAGTGTCTCACTCTGTCACCCATGCTGCAGTGTAGTCATGTACTCACGGTTCACTGCATCCTCAACCTCCAAGCTCAATTAATCCTCTTGCCTCAGCCTCCTGAGTAGCTGAAAACAGGTGTGCGTCACCATGTGCAGCTAATTTTTTAATTTTATTTTGTTTTGCTTTTTGAGATGGAGTTTCGCTCTTGCTGCCCAGGCTGGAGTGCAATGGTGTGATCTCAGCTCACCGCAACCTCCAGCCTCCTGGGTTCAAGAGATTCTCCTGCCTCTGCCTCCTGAGTAGCTGGGATTACAGGCACATATAACCACGCCTGGCTAATTTTGTGTTTTTCGTGGAGAAGGGGTTTCTCCATGTTGGTCAGGCTGGTCCTGAACTCCTGGCCTCAGGTGATCCACCTGCCTCAGTCTCCCAAAATACTGGGATTACAGGAGTGAACCACTGCACCTGGCCTTGTTAAATTTTTTTGTAGTGATGAGGGTCTCACTATGTTGCCCAGGCTAGTCTTGAACTCCTGGGCTCAAGTGATCCTCCTCCTTTGGCCTCCCAAAATGCTGGGATTATAAGCATGAATCACCACACCCAGCCTTTACCTTTTAACTTTTCCTTAATTCTCTGCTCTACTTTACTTATTTTCTATTTCGATGCCCTCCCTTGTATTCTTTTCTTACAACTTTCCAGAAAAGTCAAGAAAGGGAGACTAGATGGGGGAGTGCGAGTAGGGAGTTGCTGATGCTATTTAGATGACACCGTCAGTGTTGGTCAGAAGGAGGCAGAGTCTGATTTTTAATTATGGAAATTTTTACAGCTTTCTTTTTCTACTCCACTTCAATCCTCCACTAAATGGTAAAGGTATCAGCACCAAATCATTCCTAAATAACTGTTCATCTGTAACCTCTAACAGAGGCAGGTCAGGGATAGGTGAGAGTGAGTTGAAAGGACAGGTCTGAATATAGGACCAAAAAACCTGAGGAAAAATATAACTGCCACATGAATTAAATTTGCCCAACTTTTTCTATTAAAGAAATACTGCCTTCTATTTTCTCTTGCATTTTGTGTCTTGCCTAGGAACATTTTTAAGTGTTTATGTTAAAATAAACTTTGATGTAAATATTACAAAAACTTTTGAATTGAAAATTTAAAATAACTTACCTAAAAGTTTAACACTATCTAGGAATTTCTATTACGGTAACTAACTAAACAACGCCAGGCATGGTGGCTCACATTTTTAATCCCAGCACTTTGGGAGGCTGAGGCAGGGGGATTGATTTGAGTCCTGAAGTCTGAGACCAGCCCGGGCAACATAGTGAAACCCTATCTCTAAAAAAAAAAAAAAAAAAAAAAAAAAAAATAGCGAGTTGTGGTGGCATGCCCCTGTGGTCCTAGCTACTCAGGAGGCTGAGGCAGGAGGATCACTTGAGCCCAGGAGTTTGAGGCTGTAGTGAGCTGTGATTACACCACTGAACTCTACCCTGGGCAAAAGAGTGAGACCCTGTCTTAAAAAAAAAAAAAAAAAAAAAAAAAAACCAACAAAAAAAAAAAAACTAAATAATAATTATTTGATCTTTGCAGCCAGTAAGGATCTCTTAATTTCTATTAAAAACAGACCAAATCATTGAAAGGCAAGACAAAAGTGTGATTCAGAGTACAGAAAAATTAATATTTGAATATCTTTATTTCAGAAAGCTGCTTGACTTTAATTAAAATAATTTAACACCATTAACATATTGTTCCTCAAAATAGTCTCTACAATAAGTACTGTCTTTAGAGATGAGGAAAATAAAACAGGTTATGTTTTATTCAGGATCTCAAAGTAAATCCAGGAAAATGCCAGTTTTACACTAATAAAATTAAATGGATAATTGAGACAATCATTCATATAATAAAATTTCAAACTACCATTTTTGTACTAATTGCATTTTTTCAAATGAAGGTTTTTTTCCTTAAGAGAAAATTCTTAAAATAAGCATTTTTCTCTCTTTAAGAATGGCGTTATTTAATTATGGAACAAGTAAGAATGCTTTGGACTGACTGAGTCACATAACATTTCTTTTGCAATGTCTATTTAAAGTAATAAAAGAGAAAATCACAGCATGGCAGCTATGTTAATGACTGATAAAAAAAATGTAGAGGACTTTTTTTGTACACAATTAATCTTCAAAAACAACTAGATTAAATAGCTGCATTTGATAACTATATTTTCCAAAATATTTATAAAATGAATTCAAGTGCCCAGACTTGAAAATTATACTCCACATCATTTATAACAAACTAGTAAATATTCTAAGATTTCTTTAATAAGAAACTAATTTTCAAAAATATGGATGGAAATACAGAAATTAAATTTAAAAGCTAGAAGTGTGAGTGTAAAGGCCACTGAGAATAAGATGTAAGTATGCATTATCATTCACATAACCATACACAGCTCTTTTCTCTATAAAGCCTCACTTGTTCTTTTCTATTTTGACATATGAACAATTCAAAGAACAGGAATTCCATTTTTTTTCCTTCTCTCTGTCTCTCTCTCTCTTCCTTCTGCAGAGAGGGTGAATTGGCTTGAAACTACAAGATGAACTTGAACATGTCGTGACAACTGCTGGGACTAGTATGTTGCAGTGATGATTCCCCACCAGCTGCTGGCATTTGGAGCATGGATGCCAGAGAAGCTACAATGGGTATAGGCAACCTCTCAAATAAAAAAAGATACATTATAAACTAAACATGTTAATTGGCCAAAATGTAAGATCCACATAAATAAATTAGCTAGGAACTAAAGCAGATGGACACTTAGCTCTTTTCTTTACCAGAGGTTTTCAGTTTAAGACTATTTGTAGAAACGTAATGATGAAGTGAATAAGCAGGACTCTGGTGACTGCAAAACAAGCATTGTTGTTAGTTTGCCATTTTGGAAAACATTCACTAAACCATTGTGGGACTGATTGACATAACTCATTCTGAACTAGCCCAGGATAAAGAGTGATGGATGCAAACTTAGGTTCAGATGGCATTCCTAGCTATAGAGAATCAGGTGTTATTAGTATTTAGTCAATAAAAATTGTTTGAGCTATTAATAGCTTAAGCTCTTGCCTTTTGGTCTAAGAATTTCCTGTATCATATAAAATTGTTCTGCTGTGCTTCAAAGAAAAAAAATTATCTTACCAAAAAAACACTTGACATCTGTAATTGTATTGCTAAGGTCCAGATTGGATGAAATGCAAACTTTATTTGAAAACCAGAAGATATAAAATTGTCCTTTTTATGTGTTGTAATTGGAAGCATTCATTAGATAGCATGAATAAACCAGAATCATAGAACTGCAGAAATAGGTTTTGTTTTCAAACAGAAATAATAATGTCCATCATTTCTGTTGTTGGCAATTATAAGCAGAAAAAGTTGGCTATTGATCATTTCAATAGAACACAAAGTAATGGTTACACTATTCATATACTGTCAAGAAACAGGCCCTTCATAAGAAACATCTTTTTCATTCTTGCTACATACCCCAGATATGAACCATGTATTAATGGAAAATATCATTCTACATTATGCAGATGGTAAATGTTTCTCCAGAAAAGCACTAGTTTGATGTAAATTGCTCTCAAATGTCCAGGTGCTTAAAGTTATTATTGGTAACATAATCAATGATTGGCATATAAAGATGTGTTTTGTATTTCCTTTCTTAAAAAAATAGCACCCACTTTTTAATAACCACTTTACATATTCAGACATGGAGACATAAAGAGACAAAAGCCAGTATTTGTAATGCTCAGAACTGCTTCAACAAGTTTAGAAGTACAGACAAGATAATTGGGACTAAATTTCAAATCCACATATATGATTATGGTACTGGAATTATTCTTTTAAGACAGCCAGTTGACTTTTGCACATTAAGGTTCTTGCTACCACTCTGTTACTTTGTTGAGGAAGAGGCGGGATCAGAGTTTTCTAAGCTCTAAGTTTACTAACCTCTTACATGTAGCTCTAATAAAAGCACAAGCAGCTACCAGCTTACCATCCAAGTAAGTACAGGCAGTCACCACCAGGATAACAATAGCAACAGCCAAACATGGCAGCCTTGGATAGCCTGAACTTAGCACAAGAGCTTTACCTGGACCAGGTTAGCCATGGGTGGACACTGACTCAGACATAAACCTGAAAACTGTCTTCTCTGAGGATGTGGCACTGACTCAGATTTGCTCTGAAATGACAATGGTTCTCTATTAATGACAGGAGCCCCGAATGGGGAATTCCACAGCAGGTGAGCATGGTACTAAAGAACAGACAGGAGAAGTGTGTCAGGGAACTCTGTATCTTGGCATTTATCCGGAAGTGCATGCAGTCCACTGGCATAAGTAGATCACAACAATTATTCAAAGACTAACTTCAGTGCCAGGGAGCACTCATGAGAGCAAGGAAGAGTCTCATTCTGGGAGACCCATGCTATGAGCAATGATGGAAATAGTTGCCCAGAGAGATGAAATAAGGCAGAAGTCGCTTGACCAACCTGAAGTAGAAGATCAGAACTGGTAGGGGTGAGTATGAGTGACTTCCAAGGGTGGTAGGCTAAAACATCACAAATCCAGTCCTCTCTCTGCCTCCTGGTTCAGATTGGCCCTCACAACTAGATGAGGAAGAGTGGACACAATCAAATGACTGTCTCCTGAGAGAGGAAGAATTCAGAGTCTGGGAGTATGAAAAATACACTCTGAATCACCCTGAGGGTGAGAAAGGAAAGATTTATTACCAGCTGAGTCTGCAAAAAGACTGTCTTGTTTCCAATTGACATCTCTTAATGGATTCCCTTATAGACTAGGCAAGTTTCACTTCAGAGGAAATATTAATGGCAGACCAGGCCTCCAATAAAGTTCTCTAGCATTTTATGCAAAACTAATTTCATTAGTCATAAGGGGTAATTAAGAGGAAAAACAAATGAAAGGATCTCTGCCCTGCAGAAATGTTAAATCTAATGCCTATGAAGGAAACAATACTGAGGTCTCCTCCATGTGGAAGAAGCCAAGAGATAATCACAGATGTTAGATATTGGAGCTGCAAATCTCTTACTGTGCCCAATAATGACTTTGGGATTATAGTATCAGAAGGATAGTCCAACGAAGGACTCTAAGAAGCAATCCAAAACTACGTATAATGCAACAGGCCATATTTTAATACAGCCATGCTTAGCAGTTGCTAAACTATTGTAAAAACAAACAAACAAAATAAATCTAATTAATAAGGACGAAGTAAAGGAAACCAAAAGCGGGGAGGTGGGATTGTAAGACCAGATCTGTGAGAAGCATAGGAAATTGTTCTCTATACAACTAGCAGAAGAAACCAGAGAAAGTGGGTAAGATGTCATCTGCCAGCTCCAAGTAACTGCCCCTGTATGCTCTTCTCAGGATAAGACCAATATCCTAAGGAAAATATGCCTTTATATTCCCACTGTTTATTCTCTATTTTTTTCTTGATCATTGAGTAAATGTGCCTGTTATTTTAGCATTTTAGGAAAGTAAAGATCTATTCTATTTTGTAAAGATAAGATTTAACTTATTTGCTGTTGAACATTTTCTCAAACAACCCAGCGTTCTTTTTCCAAACTGAATGTGTCACAGTAATCTATAAATTGCAGTAATCAGAAATGGAGTTTTATAGGGGTATTTTTTCCAAGCCATTAAAAATATTCAGCATTAGATTCTTATTCAAGGTGAAAGAGAATAAAATGACCCAAGAGGCTGCAGCCAAATTTGGAGGAGGAACTCACTAAAAAATCTTTTGGTTTAAACAAAGCTTGGAAGAACTAATTTCTAAACCATGACATAATATACAAATAAAACACAGTATACTAACTATACAGTGAAGGAATAATCTCAAATAATAATTTTAGAGCAGCAAAAATTAAAGACAATGATTTTTCCTGATAGAGAAAACCAGTGACTGAGAACCTGTAGCCAATCATAAAAATCCTCAGTAATGTACTATTATAAGTAAGAAAAAAATCAGTTGACTATACAAAAAACAGATACATTCATCAATCAGAGAGGAATGAAGTTTCCAACATGTGTTTAATACAGTTTCTCATGGTCATGATGCTTATGATTTCACTTTGGACATACTCCAGAAATTCAAGGGAGTAGATATTTCTGAAACTTAAGAAATTGTAGCTAACACGCTGAGAAGATATCATTGCTGAATTAAGATAGAGAAATCTGAATTGATTTTAATCTTTTCTACTGAAATAATTAGTTCATAATGGCAAGACATACTGAGTTATGCACAAAGATTCTAGAGTACACCTACCTATATTGCTCAACGTGACCAGAAATGACCACATACTAAGTGTATCAAGTAGCCACTTCACTGTGATAAATTGCACTGACAAAACAGTAGCAGAATTTTCAAAAGGGAAAAATGTATTTCATAAATATATGGTATTTATTAACAGTAGAGAAATTTAAGTTTAAAAGAAAATCAGAAACTCAAAAATTGGCACATATATAATTATCCATAACTGAACATGTTATTTAATTTTTAAAGAAAATACTTATGTAAAACAACTATTCTTAAAATCATTTGGTGACTGATCTTATTAGTTTACTTTTAGATGTAAATCCCTTATCAAGGGAAAGGTTTTTTTTCCAATCCTTTTAAAACATATAAGCATTGGTGTACATAATTACTTTAAAAGCAAAATTTTAAATTTGGGTGCATGTATATTGATACATTAACTATTGTTCATATCATTTTATTCTAAATGTGTGTGTTTTTAGACCCCATCTTTTCCTGTAATTTGAACCTGCCTAGATTAAAAATAGAATTCACACGTGATGATTCAGTGTTATCAAAAGGATGTTAAATATTAGTCTGCATATTAAAATTTATCTTACATTTTACATATTGTGCATATAAACAAAGAGGCCTTGTTACTCAGACCTTATATCCAAAGGGACTGTGACTATGAAGTATACGTTTTTAAGTTGTATTCCATAGAGAGGTACAAGAGCCTGTGATCTTGTTAAAGGACAGGAAGATATTTGAGATATGACTACAGGGTGGTGTGACTGATTATTTTAATTAATATAACCTAACAGTCATCAAAATCAAATGCTTCAAAGGGGTCATCTTGCCAAATATTAGGTACTTGTTTCCTGATGCTACCATTGCTCCAACCAGTATTAAATGTCCTTTTTTGATAATTGCATTTAGGAGCCACAGCCCACTCTTTCTAACATTTTTTATAATGGAAAATCTTTACCCAATAAAGGAAGGTCTGGCTTTAGGAAATTGATACAGAATTAAATCTGCTGAACATAGATACTTCTGCTCTGGATTTAAAAACGAAACATATAAAATAAGAACATTTTTCTAGCAGCTAATAAACACCCTTTCAAGGGTATTCCAAAAGAATTGTTTGACAGATGTTTTAAGCATTGGAGAGGGAGGAGCCCAGTGGCTTCAATGAAACACGTGTATAGGCTTTTTCAGGATAGCTGCTTCAAAAAACACCATTTAACATTTTACATTGCTTCGTGGTCAGTAACTTTGTAAGGAGAAACAGAGGAAGAATGTTGCTAACTGACTCTCCAATGAAATCTCCAGTCGGAGTTAGGACTTTACCATATAGATTGAATGTAAGGTGATCTGACTTTACTTTTAAAGTGTTCCAAGAAGTGGTTTGGCATCTCAACAGATGTTTATAATTTCTCTCTGCTGAATGAGGAAACTAATGCATGTACTTTGTGAATATGGGCTGAGATTGAACTGGAAGGGCATATTAGGTCAAAAGAAAGCCTTCAACTTCTATACACAAACATCTCTTGGATATTCTGGTGAAACTGTAAAGAGTACTACTAATAGTTTATTTTCACCCCAATGAATCTTTGAATCTTAGGGAAACTATAGCTGAGTACATCCAAACGTGTTCACATGAAAGCTCCAGGGAGAAAGTCAGGCAATCTCAAAATTTTACGGAATACCAAGCGAGAAATATTGTAAAATCTTCCATCCTGGGAAATTAAATTTTCTTAAATGTTTCAAATATAGAATTCAGGGAAAGTGACGTTCCGGAAACAGAGAACGCTAAGTAGAAGGCACTATATTGGTACTTAACCAACTAGAGGCATGACAAATGAAACATTCTGTCAAGATGTAGTCCACTGAATTTGCCACAAATAAATGTCATCATTATGAATTAGACGTGTATGGAAAGAGATGATTAAAATTTTACTGCCAATTCAATTTCAAAAATCCAATATCTATTTCATTGAACTAAAATTTATCTTACTAACAATGTTACTTCAACTTAAATGAGAAATAGTTTTTCCTTCTTACCCCCATCCACCACCAAAATAACATGAATATAACCCGTATCACTAGGGGAAAAATCATATTTAATCTAACCGAAACTGTTTTGTGGACTAGATGCTAATAACATTTAGACTAATTTTGGTATGGTTATTCAATTTAAAACAAACGTTCAATTTTTATTTTGATGTCATATGCATGAGACTGAGATAATGTTTTCTTCAGGTAGAAGGAAATAACACTTTGTATATACATCACTATAATTTTGCAAGCTGGTCTTTTGAGAGGCTTTGGAAGATATAAGAGAAAAATCTCTATTTTTCTTTAACACTTCGATAAATGAGTCATTTCAGAAAAAAATGTGATCATGTATAGAGAATAAATTCTATAAAATAGTCTGCTTTCTGTATTACCAACAGTTTGAAATAATTGGGTAAAATATGTAGTACTTTTCATTTTTACTCTATTTCTAATACAAATTGATTCAAATAATGTTATAGTATTGTTAAAAGTGCTAAATAAGTACCAATTTGGGTACAGTGCATTGTTGTTTTATGAATATCTAACCATACGAAATTCTAGTTAGAGATCATGGAAATTACTCAGAGATTATATATAATTTTATCACAAAAGGCCACATAATAAAATAATAAAACAGAATTAAATTTCAGTTTTAAGGAAAGTGATAGGGATTAGAATTGTTATTACATTTTAGTGTTAAAGCTAAAACAATTTCTAATTTGTTTGCAATTCTTAAATGTGATATAAGAGAAAGTACTCAGGAAAGATACCTCCAACTACGTAACAGTGTGACTATTTGGCCTACCTTGAATATTATTAGTTCAGTGAGGGTACTGAACAAAATTTTGATATTTTTGTTACTACTATGCTTTATTATTCCTGGGCAATCTAAAGAAGAATTAATATTACAGCATTTTTTTAAAACGTGGAAAACAGACAGTGTACTTTATAGACACTAAAGAATTCTATTATTGCAACTTAGTCAGTTACTTTACATTCTAGCTACCTGCCTAAGATACAAGGCAGTCTAAAAGTGCTAACTGATGACTGAATTAAAATTTTTTCATACAGTAAGTGACTAGCTCTCAGGGTTCTTAAAAGAAACCCAAATCAGTAACAGAACTGAACCAATCAGTACAAAATTAACAGGTGATACCCAATTGAAAAAATCAAATCTAATGAAAATAAAATTAGCAACAGATTTTGTTGTTTATCTGTATCAGCTAGCATATACAAATGTTAAAGCTTTTCAACTGAATTGCTGCATTTATGAAAATGTATGCCCAACATCATATTTTAAAAAGAAACTATCATCCAACACATAACTTGGCAAGTTTTTGTTAGTTAACTGTTCTACTCAAATTAGATCTATTAATTAAAATATTTAAATACTTTATTTAAATCTGCATTCAAAGTATGACATTAGGAAGATGTTGAAATAAAAATACAAAACAAAATTTATAAATTATAATATTTAATGCCAAATGTTTAAAAATGTTAAAAGAATGTAATGTCTAAATTTAAAGTCTAAGCTAACAAATTTAGGAGACCCGGAAGTACCAATTAACAATTAGGTAACATTTTGAGTACTTTAAAAAATAATTTAATAATAAAATCTAAATTATAAATGCAATTTAAATCTTTGAAAAATTATATAAAAAAAGTTGTACAATATGAAGAAACTAAATTTTGCCTAAAAAACAAAGTAATTTAGTATTGTTCTTATTTTCTGTTTATTATATTCAACTTAAAAATTGTATTTCTTGTGTATGTTTTGGAGAATCATTACTCAGAGGTGGATTTTAACAAGAAAATAAGAACTTTTGCATTCATTCTTATGTTTTCTATTTTTAGAGGAGAATTATTGTTAACGCTTTATTTTCAAGTGATTACTACTGTTTTTATCCAGTAAGTAGGAAAGAGTTCACCAAGATGAATTTTATAAGTATCTGTTTCTGTTTTGTATAAACCTTGATTCCTATAATCTTCCAAGACAATTATGGTTTCTAGAGATTGTTTAAAAAGTCATTTTCAGTGGAAATCATGCTGTTTCTACAAATAATTCTTTCTCTTGAACACGAAATTATTTATCCTTAATATTAAACTAATAACTTTAGTATCTGGCCCTTTTAACTATTATTGTTTTCAATAGCAACAACCCCAACGTACTCTTTTTCTTTCTTTCTTTCTTTCTTTCTTTCTTTCTTTCTTTCTTTCTTTCTTTCTTTCTTTCTTTCTTTCTTTCTTTTTTTTTTGCCATGTAACTACCATTTCTGGCCAACAAAAAAAGAAAAAAAAAAGTTGTTTTTACACCTGAATCTTTTCTCTCTCTTTTTCATCCTTTCCTCCCTCCTTTTCTTTCTTCCTTCTTCTCCTTTCCTTCCTTTTCCTTTCTTTTTTGTCTTCTTTTATTTTTGGAGGATAACGTCATTGAATCAAGTAGCTGTTTAGAAAGTGGAGCAAATGTTTCTACCTGTAGTCAACTGGCAAGAAAAATGAAAACCTTTATCACATGAGAAGTATTTAAAGTAAACAGATTTACTCAGAGGAAGGCCTGAAAAAAACATGGAGTAGAAGTTACAGTCTGGCACATAAACTTAAATCTTGTTTGGGAATTTTTTGGTGGAGTGTCTTTCTAAAATGCAGTCTGCTGATTTATTTATTTATTTTTTTAAAAAGGCTGACAGTTAATTAGCACAGAGTCTTATTACAGAAGTCTCCTATAAAGCAGACATATTCAAGTTATACTGAGGTGATTGTCATAAAGGGGTTGTTTGCTGTGGCGCTCACAGATGGCAGAAAAGACAGCCCAGGAACGCAAACAGCCTGATAATCAAGATAGCTTTAAAATATGGGTGAGTTTTCAACTCTGATTCTGGCAGCAGTCTCTTTTCAAATATCTTGGGTTTTATGTCCAAGTGGTTTACTTTAAAGCAACGTTGTCATCAAAGGGGTCCCAGAGTCAAGAATAATCATGATAATTACCCAGAATTGCACCCCCCCAATAATCATAATAATAATCCTGAATCTTAACAAAGTATAATACTGTTTGTGCAATACACTGCTACATTCAAAAAGATGAAGTGCTAGACAACTACGATTTATTCTTAACTGACAAAGTAGCTATAATTGTATGACTTTCTAGGATAATGGTTTAAACAAAAGTAAATAGTAAAAAAAAAAAAAAAAGTCCCCCACCCCGCCCCCCCAGAAAAGATTGGAAAGCTTAGCTGTTTTTAGTACCCATTGATGAAAGCAGTGTTCTCTGATCCATGCTGCTATTGTTGGTTTTAGTTTAGCTCCCTCTCAATCAATATCTAACAGGGCATGATTTAATAAGGTTTTATAATCTCCAAAAATGGTTGGGGGAGGGTGGTTGTGGTATTGTCATTCATCAAAGGGGGCCTTTCAGGTTTCTTTGCTTTCACCTGCTGGGACCCATTTGGTCTCTTTCAAAGAGAATGCAATGACAAAATGAATGAGAAATGCTAGAATAAGAGTCCCTTATTCTACCCAATAGTATAATCAATGGGTACTTGTAATCCCTATTGTACCTCACAGAGGTAGTTGTAAGACAATTAAATCTTGCTTCTCAGGCAAATGATTTTGGTAGTTAACCTGAAACAGCCAACAATATTGAAGAGAATGAATGCATTTGAAGCAATGATGTAATGGGATACTGCTTGGCCAGAAAAGCAGGCATGTGTATTGATGTGCATATCTATATGTGTATGTTTATTTCAATACTCTATGTCCACAGTTTTCATGATTCATAGGTCTTTAGATATTACGTGGGTAAGTGGCAAGGATTTTAAAAAATTTCATAATCTGCCCTTTTGATTTATATTTTAAAAGAACACAAAAATGTTCTTATTTTTGCAGCATTATATACTCTAAACTGTAGTTTCATAAACAGAAAACATTTACATAGTTAGCATCAGTTTGATGTGACAACCAATTTAGTTTTAATTTCATTTGCATCAGCTAAATTCAATTTCTCTTTCCCTCCTTACTGAATTGCTTGAATGTCAAAAGGAAGCTTGTAGTCTTTCGAAGAGATACTGATTTCAGCCTGCATTATTTGTTCACCTTCAGTTGTGTGGAATTCCTATTTTATTTCAAGTATAGTCTATCAGGATTCTCATGGTTTATCCTTTATAAGAAGGAATACAAATGTGCCAAGTGACAAAATTGCATAGCGCACACAAATTCTAAAAGATTTGTGAAAAAAAGTATACATTTGTTAGGAAGTCTTGTACTTATTGATAAATATTAAATACAAAATAAATGGAGCAAAGAGATTGCTATGAGAAACAACATAAACATGCATTTTAGTTCAGAATAATTTAAAATTTTAATTAGTAATTTAAAAATTAAAGGGCTCTGCCTTTAATATAATTTAAATATACTTTTAATTTCTCGTATCTCATTTATGTTGAAAATATCCATATTCCTTTGTGAAAATTCTCTAAGAAGCCTCAATTAGTTATTATTTATGTTTAGTCCAAGCTTTATTCCTGAGGCAAAAATCCTACATTCAATTACACACACAAACATGTAATAAACATACTTTTATCTCTGGAGGTACACATTTTCTTCTCCACCTAAGGGGGTTCTAATAAAAAGCTCTCGATTTGGGAGATCTGTACTCCAAAAATGTATTGACCCAGACATACAGATATCACAGATATGTGCTGTGCACAAAGTGCATATGTCTTTTCCTTAAGTTATGCAGATATGTAGCTTCCTTATACATAAATAAAATGACTCTCCATTGATGCTTGTACACCTAATTCTCTCAATTATCCTTAAATATTGAAAAGCAACTTTCAGGGAACTAGGCATGTTGCTATATATGACTTCCAAGGCAGAAATATTGGTATCAGAATTCTACATACTTGTAGATTATTTTTTAAACGTGTTCTTTTTCTATGTTTAGATCATAGAGGAATAGAAAAACCCCTTAGAAAAATAAATTGACCTAAAAAAAAGATGTGTTTGCTTCGAATGCTGAGTTTAGTGAAGAGTGATGCACCTGACTCCTCTGGATACTTCCAAATGAGTCTGGCTAATTGGCGTAACCTAAGCCAATGGCCATTTGAAAGACTCGAGGTCAGGTGTTTTATTGCTGGGATAGTATTCAAAAAAATGACTGTCAGGGGTGAACGAAGAATTATGTTAAGAGCATTCAGCATTACTGCCACTAAAGAGAGAGGAGGGGAAAAACATTGTGAAGAAAAACATGTCATTTTCTAAATGAGCTAGGGGAGGAGGATAGGGCAATAATGTGGCCTTCAGCTGTTGGTTTATTAGGTTTCCATTCCCATGATCCACATCTGCGTTAGGCAGAAATAGTTTTACTTTTACTACAGTTGCACTCTTCTACTTTGCTTTCTTATGGAGTAAAAAATAGCAGTGAAAAACGTGCAAGTGAGGTTTGTTCTGTATGGCTGTTTGTTTCCCTATCTCCTATGCTATTTTCCTGGTTCTATAGCAAATCTTAGCATTGTTGTCTGATTTGCCATGGAACAGTGAACATTGCTTTTCCTAGCCAAATCATCCAGTGTTAAATGCTATGTGATACAGATCAATAGGGCATCTACAGCTGTACAAAAAGGGCAATGTTGTTTCTATTAACAATTTTGAAAGAGAGTGTGGCCTAGTGGTTAAAGGATTAAATAGGTTGTTGAGGTTTTTGATGTCTTGAATTCTAATTCTACCTAAGCCTTTGGATTCCTGATGAAGTTATTAGCAGATTTTTTTTTCATTTTGATCTGCACCAATATACTCATGGATTATACACTTGGGGATATTATCGTGTGATCATTCAATAAATAATAAAAATCTGAAGGACTGATGAAGATTGGAAAAACATCTTGATGACTTCAAAAAATATGTTACTTTAAATATTCAATCAGATTAATTACTAATATTATTTTTCACATAACAGTTCTGTGTTTCAGGTTGTTCCTCCATCTCGCCTGAGCCCATTTAGCAAACTGAGGTAAGGGCTTGTATTGGTTCTGGTTATCTGGATTTTCCTTAAGGAACAGGATACATTTTGTTTCCTGTAAAGACATAACTTGCCAGTGGCATTTTAATGAACCGTAATGTAGAAAAAGTGGTTGGCTTTTTGGTGCCATTGCCAACGCCAGGCGCAAATGGTTGTTTTTAAGGATTAGCAATACACACTCCTCTTTATTTCATTTTGAGGCAGAGTGTATGTGTGTGTGGTTATGTGTGCACATATGTCTATGTGAGAGAAAGAGAGAAAGAAATCGAGACAGAAGAGTTTCATAGAATTGTATGTTGCTGTGGTTAACTAAAGCTAACCATTGAAAGTAGAATAGGCCCTCCTATCGTATTTCCTGCAGAATCAGATTTCTGGATTCCAGATTATCTGAATTCTGTCTTCCTTCCTCCTTTTCCCTCTGTCTCGGTTTCTCTGTCTCTGTCTCACTTTTCTCTTCTTCTCTTTCTATATTTCATTCTTTCTCCTTCTCCCCCATCCCCAGTTCATTTTGGAAGAATGTTACATGTTTGTAAACAATTCACTCAAGCAGCAAAGAGAAGAGAAGGAGGAGAGAGACATATTATTCTTGGAACGAAGACACATATTATCTTTAGTGTAATCAAATAATTGAAGTCTAACATTAACTATATTCAAATATGTGTCATTTGGTTTTAGTATACTTTATTTTATTTTACCTTTTTATTTTATGTATTTAATCTTATACTCCATAAAAGTGGGAATGCAGCCCTTTGTAGTTGGAGACTGGTGGAAAACTAAGCGTTCTGAGGCTGATGAGACTGCCCATGGAAAAGGAGATTGCAGCTATCACTTTGGTCTTAGTGGTGACCCAGCCTTGGTCACAGATTAAATACTTAAGGCAGTGCATTGTGGGAAGACACTTTGTGAAAACACTTGGAAAACTAGAATTAATATACTATGCTGATAAAGTTTTCTTGACTTTTGGAATAGTTGATTTAAGTTTGTGTGAAGGAATTAAATGAAATAGCCAACAATCAAGTATAATTTTTTCCCCAAATCAATGGAGAATTTTTTAAAACCATTTCTTCTATATTACTCATATTAAAGAGATTTTAATTTCAGTCACCTTAAGATGCTATATGCTTTCTCTGGCCTTCTTTAAAACCTCCTTATTTTCCTAATTTGTTCCAACAAGATTTTTATTTTTAAAAATGTAATTCAAACATCATATTCTGGTCTACAAAGGGGTAATTTTGCAGTTTTTAAAAGGAAGTACACTTATTTTATTAACAGTTTCCAAATTATTGGTGGGTCTCTGTTTAGTTTTTCCTAAAAATATACAATGACTTTGTAGAATCTTCACTACAGCATGAAATAAAAAATTTCTAGGTGAGAAAAATTTATTTGCTTATTTCTGTATAATCACAACTCTGCTATTTAATGTTATTTATTATCACAGGGATAATATTTAATTAGCTTAATGATTAAATATTCAACTAATTGAATATTTAATTATTAAATTATTTGATATTCAGTTAACTTGGCCAAATAAGCCAATCAATATTAAAAGACTCTCTCAGAACAACAAAATAAAACAAATGTTTTGTTTCGTTATTTAAGTAAGATTCTGATCAATAGATTTTCTTTTATATTTTATGAATTTGGACATTACAGAGAACTAATTGACAAATGAGAATACAATGCATTACTAATAATTTCAAATACTAGTTACATCTGCTTGGTATGACTCCAAATATAATTTGAATTTGAATTTTTCTGCTTCGCCTACTGCATCTACAAAAGCATTTACAATGCTTTCTACTCTTTTTTCTCTGGTTATTTTGCATCTCTGGTTGTGTCACAAATTTTATCAAACTCTTTGGACATATGAATACAAAAAGAACTAAAAAAAATTAGTGTGTTTCCCTTCTGCCCTATCACTTCTCTATCACGAACACTCGAAAGTGTCCTGTTTACTCATTTTATGGAGCTCAGTCATTTATTCACATGGAAGTGCAAATTTTTAAAAAATAAATTTTAAAAAGGGTTTTTATTGAAATATTTCATTGTAATCCATTATGGAGGCAATACCCCTCTCAATATCAGTGAGAAACTACTAGTTTTCTGCAAACGATCAAACAGAACTGAGTGGGCAGCTTTAGAGCACATATATACATTCCCTGGTGGATTTTCAAGCACAAAGTAACTTAATGTCCCACTGATGTTAAGCAGTCAGTTGTCAAGAAAAAGCTTAGTGGCCATTCACAACCAGCTAAAATTACATTTCTAGCAATTGTTTTAGATCTGTATATAGAATAATTCACTTTAAAAAGATTAAAGTATTGGTCTTGTTTTACATTCCTTATAATCAATTGACTAACCTGTTACTGTGAATTACATAGAATGTCTAAGAGGAAAAAAAATCAGCTGTGCACACATAGGGCTCCTATTTTAAAATATCTTTATTGATCTGTCTGCTTTATAGCAACACATTGTATGGTAATAATCATGGATTTGGGGAGATTATACCCAAAGTGAAGATTTTCGTGATATCAAAGATTAGAACCAATTAAAACATAATTCAAATAACTCATTTCATCTATTAATATGACAAATTAACATGTTCTTATAAACCAGAACTACACAGCGTAAAAACAAAAATGTAACACTATGAAGCAAGTTTTGCCAAGTTGCCCATTTGTTCTCCAATATTTGCATTTTAAAGAGATATAACTGCATTATTGAATTCTTATTGAATACCAAATATTTTAGTTGAATGCCCTCATAAAATCTCTGGTTTTCACAAATTCATGGATATTAGAGCTAAAAGTGTACATTAAAAATGATGCATCTTGCTCTGAGACACTATACAGAAAAAAATAACTTTTCAGGGGTGGATAAAAACTGAAAAAAAATGCTTTTAAAAATCTTTCAGTTTTTGAACTGGTATGATATTATATCAAAACTGTAAAACCCATTATATGTATAAACATAACTATATCAGTAGCATATGAAGTAAATTATGCACTTCAGTTCACCAATGTGTAATATCATTTTTGATCATATGCAAATTTGCTATAAGAGGTTTTAAAAGGAATCTTTAAAAATATACCCCAAACTACAACAGATTTGTCATTCATGCACTGCTGAGCTTAGAGGCCTAATTTTACCTTTTTGCTATTATTTTAAATTAAGGCACTTATCCGAAAGATCAAAACAGCTTTTACAATGGACACTTTGTGAAGGGAGATAGTGATAATATCTGGAGGAATATGGTAATTAGTCCTGTTGTGGAGGCACAGAGAGATGCCTCATGTATATATTGGGAAACTGCAAAGACACTAAATACAAAAGTATATCTCCAAGTTGGGAGGGTAGATTAGAAGGTGCCTACTGATCCAGCAGAAACATTAAATAAAGCAAAAAACATTGTATTTATAAAGCAAGAGCAAAGGCATTTCCTTTTGCTTTGCTGGTAAAGAATACTAAAAGAGGACAACCTCCTTTTTGGCAGCAGTTTTAAATCCAGCTTTTCATATTACAGTCTTAATGAGGGACCCCACAATATCAAATGAAGAAAAACAAAGAGAATTTTTGATGAAAAAAAAAAATCAGGAAAAAGAGAGAGATGACTGAGAATATGCAAACTTTGTCTGCGTTGTTTGAGCACAGGCATAATGCTGAAGGGACTTTTTCCCTCTAACTACCTATTAAGGAAGGCTGCCTAACAAATAGCAGACTATCCCCTAAAGAGCTGAAAGGTAAAGTTCTCAGGAAGCCCCAGTAAATACTGAAATGATTTTTACTATTCCAAATTTAATTCGACATTTTCTTAGTGTGTGTATGGGGAGGGTGGAATACCCCCTTTGTGTCCTAAAAAGTGTCATGCAACACAGAAAGACCTCTCTGAAAGAAAACGCATCTTACTTGACTAAACACTGAGCTCTCAGCGTGAAAAGAATAAACGCCTCAATGTTACACGCGGCCGTGTGGCTGAGCGGGGCCAATGCAGTGCTCTCATGCCATCTAGCGGCTTTGTGAGAAGTCTCTGGAAGGCCCTGTGATCTCAGTGAGCCACTCCTGTTTGTATTTAAGTCATGCCTATAACGCAAATAGAAGTGCAAATACAGAGGGATTGCCATAATTATTCAGAGAATTTGGGCACAAAGTAGTTATTTTGCTTGAAAAATATAAATTTTCAGGATGAAATGTTCCAGCAGTTTAAATACCCTGGCTTAAAATTTTTGGTACCATTTTGGATTTAAATGGAAGTGGTTTCGGAATTAGGGCCCTTCCTTTCACTTTTGTCTATTTATCTGCTACATCTCTTTCCTTTCTTCTACTCTCCTTTATTTTTACATCCTACTTTTCTTTAAAATTTCTGTTTTGATTTCAAAATTTTCAACGGTTTGAAGCTTTTTTTTTTTTTTTTTTTTTTTTTTTTTTTTTTGCTTGTACCCATCAGGCTTTTATTTTAATAAAATGCCCCCTTTGGCATTCTAATTTGAGATAATAATAGGTAATAAAGTCAAAGAACCAACTTTCTGCTTCTTGGAAACACCCAAAATAGTGCTATCCTCAGACAGTATTCCCTTACCAACCCTCAGATGTGCTGCCCTGCAAGCAGCACTTGGAATGTCAAATTGCAAAGGTATTGCTTACAAGCTAAGATATTTTAGCCACTCTCAGAAATACAGTTTCCACTGTCATCTTTGCAAAATGGCATTATACACACTATTTATATGAATAGAAAGTGTGCTTGAACTTTGCTTGAGTCAATCTTCAACTAGTATAAAATCTACTTAACCAAAATCACATATTTCATTCTTTTCCTATTTAAGAGTTATTTCATAGGCCTAGGCATTCTCCCTTTTGATCCCATTGAGTCACACATTTTAATATTACATTTATTGTATCTACAGAGAGAAACTCTTATACTCTGAAAATATAGTTTCCTTTTTGGATAATGTGAAAAATTAAATTTACAGTGTTTTCATTGAGATGCCTTTTAATGATACAACGAAGCTAATTTCTACATTTGTATAACAAACACCTGCATAATATTAGTCATGAACCAGGATTAAAGTTTCCTAATCACCAATAAAAGGGGCTGTTGGTGGGAAAAGCTGTAGCATTATATAGCTAAAATAGAAATTTTGAAGACCTCATGTATTTTTTATTGCGTTTGGGAATCAATAAGAAATACAAGTTGTGACTTTCTTTATACATGTGGTGTTCAAAGACTGATACATATTTTAAATCAAACATCCTTACTTGAAGGGATTTAGTAAATTAATTTAGTACTTGTTGAAGAGGTGTGCAAATTTAACCTTTCAAACATTATAAGTAATATGCAAGTGGAAAATAATTTAGTTTTTTTGTTTATGTTAAAAATTCACTTTCTACGATTCAATTACGAACAAACAAAAATTCATAAAATCTGAATTTAACTTTTCTCTGATGAGTATTATGTTATTTGCCTTTATTGTGTTCTTTTTGAACATTCATGTTTCATCATTTAACTTAGACTATGAGCAAATATTTTAAAGTAAGGATGCTTTTTTAAAAAATGCTGAATCAGAAAGAATGTTCTTTAATTTTTCTACTTTGTACTAATTTTCGTATAAATTTTCTTAAAGAGAGGTCAAGTCTGGGTTTTCGCCTTTCAAACAACCATAGGGAAAAATTCATGTTACACAAAATGCTCATTTTTTTTCCAATTTTTTCTTGGAATGGCAATATGAAATCTTAAACAATAAAAGTTTACAGATGATATCTATATATATTCTAGTAGATTAACTGGTTGGTGATGTTTTAAAACTGATATTTTAACTATAATTTTCTTATCTGAAGACATTATCTGGTAATTTTAAAATTGTACTTTTATTGCATTTTCTAATAATAATTATATATAATTTGATTTTATTTTCATATGTAAAAAGAAGCTCTTTATAAAATTCTAAGTAATATTGGTCCAATTTTAATTGAAATCCAGCAGTGTTTCTACCAGTTTTAATGTCAATATTATTGAGAACCATAGGTAGCAGTGTTTCCTAAAACAATATTCAGAAAAACTTTAGAAAGCTGTAAACTTCTTTGTTGAGTATCATGATAGTGCTTTTCCTCATTTTTTTCTAAATAGGTTCACATAGACAGAAAAACAGACTTCCAAACAGTTTAAAAAATATATCTCAGTAAAATGCTACTTTTCTGATAAATTTATTACAACTATACATATTCATTGTTTTAAAGAAAAGGATAAAAACCTCAGGGAGGTTTCATTTCATAGAAAAAGGCATGTGGGCATCACACATTGCTGTCTGAGGACAGTGCTGCATTTTGATTAGAACAAGAAGCTATAATTGGAGTGATAATCTTTTACACTGTTTTTAATTGTAATCAGTGCAGATGTTTGTAGCTTTATGATTAAAAAATGGTGCTTTATGATATGTACAGTTAATTTTTTAGGCCACAGACTGTTCAACTCGGTTCATCTGAAAACATTAATTTGATATTTAAAAGTACTGAAAAGTGAGAAATCCACAAGAATTAAAAAACAAACATCTACCATTTTTGATGGACTAAAATGTGTGTGTTTTAATCTTACTAAGCTTATGTAGATAATTTTTTGTATCCTTTCTTCATGAAGTGAAATAAGGAACCTCCATCTCTGAGACTAAAGGAAAATTTGACTTATGATTGAAAATAGCTTTGATAAAGAAAATATTAAAGTCTTCATAGTTTAAGCATGATCTCTCCAAGGATAAGATAATTTGACTCATTCTTTAGGTATTAGAATGAAATGCAGATGAAAACAACTCTATGTAAGCACTACATTTTGCATTTCTTTCATGTGTTTATCTTAAGACAGTCTCCCTGGAGATATAGATGATAGATAGATAGATAGATAGATAGATAGATAGATAGATAGATAGATCTGAATTTTTCAATTTTTATTCAGAATGTTTTTAATGGAATTAATAGAATTAATTAACTTTGGCATTTGTATTATATAACCGAGGGAGGGTCTTTCTGTATTCTCTGGAGGAATGATTTGCAGTCTCATAAACACAAATCAAGAGAGTCCTCTCCTCCCTTTTATGTGTTGGAGTATATTTGGTACACCGAAATCTCTTAATGAATGTCCTTGGTCAGGTGCTCTCTACCTAATGCTGCACTTAAATATTCTGGATGTTAGATACCTTTCTTTCACTTTTCCTGAGCTGTATTTCTCTTTTAGGTTACATAGCTAGGCTGCAGCAGTATCCCATTCTGTCTGCCTCTTAAATGAAACAGAGTGGAAAAACATGCCCCCACATAGAAGCATCTGCTTTATTAAAACAATACATGTGTTCAAGACTCAACAAGGCATTTTGAATCACAGTGAAGTTTAGAAATCAGCTGATTAATTTTCCACAAGAATCCTTGGGAGAATTTCCTTTTTTCTTTGTATCAAAAAACACATCAATTTAAACAGCAAACATCTGATTATAAGTGGTAGAAATGTTAGTGTATATGTGTAATATCTAAGACTAAACTCGTTAATGCCTAGAAATTTATGGTAAAGAAACTTAGGAAGTATTTTACTTCGTACACTTTTAGACCCCAAATTCCTAACGTAAGAATAATATCCTGTCTTCATTACAATAGCAGTATAGAAATTGATTCATTGCTAGAGTGTTTACAAATTTTACAAAGGAACTGAAAATTATTATATGGCTAATAACGATCATTTAAATAATAATAGCTGCTACTCAATGCCATCTGCCACAATTTATACTTTTTATTGCTCATCTTTAGAATAATCTCACAAAATAAGAACTATATATATTGTACACATAAGGGAACTGAGACTAAGAGAATTTGGATCACTTGCCTATGGTCACCAGTTATCAAATGGCAAAATAAATTCGAATCTATGTCTGTTTCATCCTACTACACATCATTCCTCCGTGCCATGCTCATCACTAATATGAGTCAGAAACAGTCCCATGTTCTTTATACATATCCCTTGATTATAAAGCCTGTGTCTTTTCCTATATACTTCTTAAATTGAATGAAATTTAGATGTGTAAGTAACAGTATATTTACAGTATCAACTTATTAGCTTTTATCAAGTATGTCAATAATCAAAGCATTCAATTTTGGTAGAAATCAGGGGTCATGATGCTAACACACTGGATTTAATACAATATTAAACTCTAATGGATGAATTTGGTAATTATTCTCTGACATATTCTGTATAATTATTCCATTTTATGGATTGTGGAATGGTGCCATTTTCTCTTTGTTCATATCTGCTGCTGCTTATCTCATTTGTCTAGAGAATTTTGCACATGACTCATTCTTCTTATTACTTTAAACATAAAACATAGCAGACATGGCATGCCTTGTTTATCTCTGCCTCGCCTGACCAGACTTTCTTCAAAGTCCATACAACATTCGCACTGACCTTTTGGGACTTTGTGGTAGTTTACCTCACTTGATTGGATTCCTCTGTCTTGGCAGTGCTCAGCACTAATTTCTAACATATCGGTTTATGCAATAAACGTGTTATGTTATTTCACATATATGCTTGATATCTTAAGTAATATCCAAAGTCTTTAAAGTGAAGCAATTTTCATTTCTTTACATTTTCCATGATATCATTCTAAGGTACCTAGCAGAATGCTCCAAAGAGGAGCTACTCTGTTCAACAGTTAAGACCGAGCCAGGCAGATGGCAGCTCCTCAAGTCTAGTTCCAATCTTAGAATAAGGAGCAACATGCCATTCTATCATGTAAGTCAGTGGGTCAGCCACGGTGGCTGACACCTGTAATCCCAGCACTTTGGGAGGCCAAGGGGGACAGATCATGAGGTCAGGAGTTCGAGACCAGCCTGACCAACATGCTGAAACCCTGTCTCCACTATGGACACAAAAAATTAGCCGGGCATGGTGGCACATGCCTGTAATCCTAGCTACTCGGGAGGCTGAGGCGGGAGAATCGCTTGAACCCGGGAGGCGGGGTTTGCAGTGAGCCGAGATCGTGCCATTGCACTCCAGCCTGGGCGGCAGGGGGAGACTTCATCTCAAAAAAAAAAATAAATAAATAAATAAACAAAATAAAATAAAAATAAATAAATAAATTAAATAAGTCAGTCAGATATTGTAAAACAAGATGAGTTCAAGACTAATTCTCACAGAATATTATTTGTTTAACATTTTCTGGGTTGGTCCAGAGTCTGAAAACCTTTCCCTGGGACCCTTTCTCCAGGTACAATATTATATTCATTTGGAAATTTTTAACCAGATCTCATCTTAACCAGAGTTTATAGGTGAGAACAACATAAAGACCAGAATGAAAAGTTTTGCTGACGTTACAGTACAGTATAACTATTCCTATTCCTCCATCTTCCAGTGTTTTTAATAGAGAGTCTAGGAGGAAATGTTCTTAATTCAGCCACGCTTTTGTCAACTGAATATTTTCAATTTTAAGGCATTTTTGAGACAGTATGCTTGAGAAATAGTTGCATATATAACTACACATTACATGGGTCAAAAAAAAAAAAAAAAAAAAAAAAAAAAAAAAAAAACAGGCAGAGATCATCTAGTTTGCAGCAACAAACTCATAGGTTCTAGGCCAGAACCTATTCTCACATATGCTTTGTTTGGCCTGCCCAGTTTTCAAAAGTAGATTTTTTTTCTTAATTCAAAACCCAGAGCATTTCACATTTTTTAAAAACTTTGCTTCTCATGAAAAACCAGAAGGTTTTGTAACAGTGGGTTTTCTTTCTTGCAGGATAAAATCACCTGGGACTGAACATTTGCCATTCTCTTTAGACAGGGCATACTTTCTCCAATTTGCCCCAGTCCTCAGTACTTCTTAGAGAGATTTCTTCCAAGCCTACTTCAGGCATTCATTATCTGCCTTCTGTCTGTAAGCATGTAAGTGATTCCTGATTTAGTCCAAGCCCTGCATTTTAAACTATTAAAAGGAAAGCTGAGTCATTTATAGTGATGCATCCAAGCCCTGGGTGTTATCCACTGAATGACTAGATGCTTCAAAATGAGTTACTTTTATACATATCAAAAGGATTTTTAAGATAGTAAAAGCATTCTATTATAAACTTGCACATCCATATGTATATAATTACTCAGATCAACTATAATATGATTTATTATACAAAATATCTTCCATATCACACTTTTCTAAAGGTTGGATAATAAAATGAGTAATATGTGTTTTCACTAGACACAAGGCGTTCTGTGTATATAAGAGAAGGAAACAAAGAGTTTCAATGTAGACAGTTCTGCCTAGCTGAGAGAATTGGTTTCTCAAGCATATGGATGTATCCCTTTCTTCCTTGTCTTTCTGTCAGTTGATGCTGGAGTGTCTGATGGTGAGGAAGGATCAGTGCCCAAGAGATATGAAGAAGAGACACCCTAACATTGGCCCCAGCACTGGAAACTTGTACTACTCCACATAGCTCCAAGAAGAATTAAAAGAACTAAGGGTCTAACCACTCCCAAGAACTGCGTTGTAATCTGAATCCTTGGAATTTTCTTGACCTACTTTGAGCTGAAGTTCTGACTCTGTATCAGGGAGAGATGCTTCACTAAATTGATCCTTTTCTTGAGAGTGAGCTAACCCAATAAGCACTGAAATTCATTTAAAGGAAAAATTTGCATTAAAATTTCTTGTAATTTTGTATCATTTTTACATGAAAATGAATATTCCCCTCCACTCCACCCTACACACACACACAGGGGCACTCACTTTGGGCAGTTTCTTTTTAATGTCTATCAGATTTACTCCAGGCAAACTGAGACAACATAGGAAGCCAGTTTCAGCATGGTAACAATAGCTCATAAGCCCACCTGCCACCATACACAGAAGCTTTTATCAAGACATAATAGAATGTTAGAGAACTAATTACAGTATCATTTTTCAAACATGACACTCTCTAGAAGTTCAGGTTAATTTAATCCCTCAATAAGTATTTTTCAAATGCAAACTTGATGAACAGCACTGATCTAGGTGCTGAAGATGAGAGAACAAAAAATGCAAGATGAAAACCCTGCCCACCAGTCACTTACTGTCCAGTTAGAGAAAATTCGTAATGCAAAATTGTATATTAGTAACACAGGGATGTGGCTGAATGAATGTTATGGATGTTACGGTTTCAAGACAGAAGAGCTAATGAATGTATTATTCATTCTAAAGGTGAGACTTGAGTACAACCTTGGAGAATGGGGAAGGCGAAGTATGAAAAAGGCTTGAGGTCAGAAATGTGCTTTATTCAGTTGACAGTGAGGATTCCCAGCTGTCCAGAGAGGAAGGTTCATACTGGCAAGAAGTAAATTAAGTAGGCCGGAGAAATTATGGCTGAAATCTCATACAGGGTCAAACTGCCTGGGTTTGAATTCTGGATCTATCACCTACTAGCTGATGATTGTACCTCTGAAGTCTCAAAGCATCTTACAGAGCAATTTGGGAGATTTTGTGAGTCCATTGATGTAGGACACGTAGTACAGTTCCTGGCACATTAGCAACACTCTGTAAATGTCGGCTACTATCAGTAGAGGTGGTGGAGAACCCGATATGAAATGGATTTGAATACCAAAATGAGAAGTCAGAATTTGACCTTGTAAGTAAAATGAAAGCTATCATTGTTTTTTTAAATTTGTTTTTTAGTGGATTTGAGACATGATGTAGATGATGTTTCACTAAGATTGATCTGGTGGCATTTGTTATAGAGGGTGAGTTGGAGAAAGGAGGCAGGAGGGTGGGAAGGCAGCTGGGATTGTTGGGGTATGAAGCACTGAAAGTCTGCACAGAGAAATTTTAAAGAGAAAAAAATCATTGGGATGTTGGATCTTAATCATTTGGGGTCATAGGCTTCCTAGTCTATCTGACAAAAACTATGGATCCTCTTCTCACAAATGTACAATACTGTTGCACACACACACTGAAATCTGCATGCAATTTCAGGAGTTCAGGAAGCCCCCCCTTAGAACCCAGATGTAGAGAATAAAAGAAAACGCAGATAATGAATGCACTATCATGAAGAAGTGCAATAATAATATAATAAAATAAAAACAGCAGTATGATAAAGTGAATGTAATAGATTACATTGGATATATAATATTGCTACTTTGTATTTATGTTTGTGAACTGATTTGTAATTTTAGTTTGCCCCACAGAGATGGACATATTTTTATATCTCAACTTGTAATAATTGTATTTTCTTTCATCCTTGATTTTTTTCCTAAAAAATATTACTCCATTGTACTGATCTGTCAAATGTGACTTTCACACTCAATTGGTAAGTACAGGATATCATATTCTGCTCCACACTGCCAAGTTATGCTCTTCTCTCCTGTTTTGAAAATTGGTGCCTGTGTCTGTGCCTTTTTTATTTAAGTTTCAAAATTATGTAAAAACATTGCTCAAAATTATTTTTTCAGTATGAAAATTAAAAAGAAGTCTGTATTGCAATTTTCCTTTCTCCATTTCTAACACAAATTAAATCTGGAGACTGGGGAGGGAAGTCTATTGCATCAGTCTTAACTTCACTTACCATTGATTACCCTTCTGCCCACTTATTCCTATGTTCTTATATCAAAATTAAGCTCATTGAATAATAGCCAATGCACCCCAAATTGCAGTTTCCCACAATCTTTTGATAAAAGAAGACAAGAGAGTATAAGCAGAGAATACACCTTTTTTTTTTTTTTTTTTTTTTTTTTTTGTGGATTGGCTAATTCCCAATAGACACTCCAAATGCCTATCTTTAGGTTCCTTATTTTTATTTTATGATTGGAGCAAGCTTATTTATACTTAATTTTGTGGCAAATACCAAAAACAACTTGTATCTCTATTAAAATTATTCATATATTACACAAGATATACATATAAGGTTTTACTAATATTGTATCCACTTCTTTCTTTCAGATTAATGTGTTAGGAAATCTCAAATAACATTTTGTGAATATTTACCAAGCTTTCACCATCAATCCTGAGGATCAACAGTCTAATCCTGCCACTTAAGCCACATCTAATATAGTACTGGATCTGCTGTTTTGGAAACTAATTGATCAGATTCTATAAAACAGACTAAATTGAGGTGAAAATAGACCTAATGACCACCGATTCATCAGTTAGGTCAAAATTGATATCTTTTCATGCATGTTAATCACATGAATATACTTTTAAAGTATACCAATTATCATACACATCGAATTCTCCAAAATATGCATGAAACACAGGTATTAGAAAAAGAGACTGCAGTATTTGAGAGCTTTAGGAAATCCTATTCTTGTCACTAGAAAGATGTCGATGTACCATGACTCAGAGATACTGGTTTTATATGATGCTAAATGTATTATAATAAAATTAGCCGCTATGATTCGCATTTACTAACAGCTCTGACAGTTTCCTCACCTTGTATATAGATTCTAATTGGAATTTTTTGAAAATATTTTTCTTATGGATTTAATTTTTTCAATAATGGTTGATATTTTTGTGCTGAAATGGGCTTAAATATAACTTTAACTAAAAACTATTTAAAATAAGACAGTTTAAATTAGAACTAATGACTGAGTTTAAGTTAAACTAAGAATAATTAAAAAAAAAAAAAAGACCAACTTCCTCAGTCTCGCTGACTTTAAGAGAAACGAAAGCCTTAAGCACAGTCAGTTTGGTGTAATGGAAGCCTCACAGAACTAGAAATCTGAGGATGATGCCATCTGCTGATTACATTCTCTGTCACTCAGAACAACTGAGGCCATTTTCTGTTCTGTAAAATGGGAACTAAAATACTTTCTGTATCTCTTTTGCGGGGTAGTTGTAAGGATCAAACATAGTAAAGAGTGAAAACACATTAATCTTAAGTGACACAAAGTTATTTAAAGAATGGATTGGTGCTATCCCAATTATTGACTTTTCCCCCCCCTACGGTGGTCATTTTTCTTTTTGATTTTCGTTGATGATCTCTCCCCTCACTTCCTCTGAATAAAGCCTTGGAACTTTTTTTCATAATTGGATACAATTAGAAAGAATCCCACATCAAATAGCAAGATGCCTTAGCTATTATTATTACGTTGTAAAATGCCAAAGAAAACCATTTAGGCATGTGGGCCCCATTTAGGGATTTCTGTTTTATAAGTCACGTTGGTGTAGAAGTGTGTGAGTAGAACTCCGCAAATTATATTTAGCATTTACTCCTAAGCAAGCTGGTAAATCTACGTGAAAGGAAACCCAAGTCTCCATTCTTGCTTCCAGTTCTCATGCTTATAAAGCGAACCGTGTCAGCCAATTCCAGCAAAGCCAAAGGGGGAAGATCTTTTTTGTAAGCTTCCTTTAACTGGCAACGTTTAGTGCACTACACTGATATCCCAACAACATCGCAACCGCAACCTCAGGCAAGCCTTGCGCATACCTTAACTTCCAGGCCTGGGCAGAGAACTTGGCTTGCGCCACCAGGAGGTGGGGAGCTGGGGAGCTGGGGAGTGGGGAGCTGGGAAGGAGGTTGACTCCGGGCTCTACCCAGCATTAGAAACAAGGGCTGGAGGGCTGGCGGGTGAAGGGGGACGACACCACTTGATATCCTTTCTAAGTGATTCCTGTGTTACTCTGACTTTGTTTTAGTTATCACGTGAGCTAATTACAATGCTAATTAGCCCAGTTTACCGGGACTGCTGTGCATTTGTACACGAGAGTTCTTTGTTTGATCTGCTACATCATAAGCTTACCAGCACGGAGGGATAGCATGTATCATTGAACGTGGAAGAACACACCTTCATCTGTATTAATGAAGAAAACTACTGAAAACTAACAGACTAATTAAGGGTAATGATGAACAATTTTGATCAGCAATTATTTTTTTAATATCGAAGTTCGCTCTTGGAAAGAGTAGAATGGGGAAGTTCATCTTCCAGCTTTCTACCCAGAAAGGTAGTGAGAGAGAGATCCTGCTTCATTTCCATTTCTTCTCCCACAAACTGTTTTAACATATAATTGAACGGATGCCTTTATTTCAAAAGAAAAAAAAATAATTATAGAGCTTGTTGGGATCATTTTCTGAAGAGAGGACATTATGCGTGCATGAATTCCATCGGTGATCTGAGGAGGAGCAGGCTGCTTGGACCATTACCCATCATTGTCGAACAGCAGAGTAATTAATTGGGCAAATACGTCCAGATCTGGTGAATTCACATGCACAGTAACTGGGCAGCAGCAACACACACTCTTTTACTGTGAATAAAATAGCAATAGTTTTATGTGCCTTTGTGCTATGTAATTTTTTTTTTCCTTCTTGGCTTTATCCATTCCAGATTATTTTGTCCATCTTTATGTACTCATTTGCAAAAAGGTTGCTTATTACAAAGGAAAAAGATCTGCAGATGAGCAAGTTTGAATTCCATGTCTCTGTTTATTTTTAAAGGAATGAATTGAATTCATTATTCCTTCACTATTTTTTTAAAATAATTTAATATTTTCACTAAAATGGGTTAAATGAGCATTAGGAAATATTTTTTTAAAATAGTTCCAGGAATGGGCGTGCTTCTAAAATAATTATTAAGGCCTTCTAATTACCATACAATATTAATTCAAAAATTTAATTTTTTATTTAAATGTCATCTACAGAGGTAAAAAATAAGACACAGCATTTGTCCTGGAGAAACTAAATGAAGAATATTTCATCACCAACCTCTTATAATAGTCCTCTGTAAAGTATAGACAATCAAAAAATCTAACACTGTTTATTTGAACATCAGAAAGTGGACAAATGTTTAGAGGAAAAAATATGATTGTTTTAATGCAAATCATCTATGACTGCTAAGTCCAAATGTAATAAGAAAGCTTAAGTTTTGATTTAAAGGAAGTCAATTTTCCAGCATCTCCACTTCTGAAGAGGTTAAATAATGATTTTTTTTTTTTTTTTTTTTTTCCGATCACATTTTAATCCAGATAACAGAGGACTTGCACTCCTAATTCAGACTTTCTGGTAAAGCTCAGCTTGTCACAATGTATAGCTTTCTTTCCTTTGATAAGGTCAGTTTGCCAAAAAGAACAAAGTGCATATGAGTAATACATTACTCAACCACTTGTATACATACATCTATTTTTCTTACCAGGTTTCACTATTCAGAAAGGTACAGACATGGCACCATGATAAAAAGGGTCATTTAAAATACTTCGCAGAGGCTCTGTACTGTGAAGGATTGAATTTTCACTTGAATGCCTACATTTTCACATCTTTTTCTTTGCAGAAATATTCCTTTTGAATGGCACACTGCAATTGGGTAGGTTTTTTTTCTTTTTTTTTAAGTCACTGACCAGGAATATATAAAATATTAGAAGGCATTTGTCCCAGTGGAAGAACACAGTTCACTACCAGGTACCAGGTGGTTATTAAGAAAGTTATACAACTTTGTCTCTTCAGATTGAAGAGCTCCTTCAGATAAAAGCCTTAAGTTCAGTCAAGGTGGAAGGAACACTAAGGTCTGCCTCTTCTAAATGGCAGACAATTTAAATAACTTGTGAAATTATTAGCCTCAAAGCCGTCTACCTAGTAATTTTTCATAATCACATCCAATGTGTATTCTTAGGAACACACAAGCAGACTCCAGTTTATCTTTCTATCTATTTCAACATTCAATCACAACATTTTGAGAAATATGCTCATGACTAATTTTAAAACCTTTGATTTTTCTTTAGTGGTTTTATATTTCCCAAATATACTTAAAGGGGTGGGGAGGAGAGAAACGTCTATTAAATACAGTAAAACTTTTTAATCTTGGTTATTGGATTCCCTAAGGAGTTAGTGTAAATTCAGTTCAGTTGAATGAAACAAATATTTCTTCACCTCCTACTATCAGTATGGTATTGTGCTGGGATTGAGGGGAGATACAAGAATGAATAAAGCATCTTCTCTACTCTTAAGGATTCTAGAATCTATTAAAAAAAAAAAGTAAGGTGCACAACCATAATAAAAGCTAGAATATGATGAATAAGAATAGAAAATCACAAAATTCTGTGAGAATATATCAATGAGTTTTTTCTGGCTGAATCAAGGAAGACATCATAGAGGAGAAAAGATGCATTCGATTGCACTGCAGTGGAGAAGGACAGGAATAGTCTGATAGAATTGCTGCATTCTAGAAAGGAAAACGGCAAGAGAAAAAGCATCAAGGTGGAAAAAATGCAGGAATTTTGGTGTGACACGGAGTCCAATATAAGCGGGACAGAGGGGCAATATAAGTTGCTTGAGGAGGAGTGATGAAAATCAAGGTGGAAAAAATGCAGGAATTTTGGTGTGACACGGAGTCTAATATAAGTGGGACAGAGGGGAAATAGAAGTTGCTTGAGGAGGAGCGATGAAAATCAAATGTGAACCGCTATGTTTACACTTGACATTACTAAGGAGTTTGCTTGTGATTCTACAGGCAATTGTGAGCTTTAGAGCAACAGAATGTCTAACAGAACTGTGATTTGTGTAGCTTGTAAAATACTGTTTCTTTCTTCTCATATATAATTTATTTGTTTTTTCCTATACTGTTAATGATTTTTCTTGAACTTCAATTCTATTATTTCCCTTTCCTGTTGGAACTAAACCAGAGGACTATAGCTATCACGGACAATATATCCCCCACACAAGTATTCATGTCCAAACTAAATTGTTATGAAACTTCACAGTAACAATAATGATTTTATGACTCTAAGTCTAGTGGAAATTGTGTATTGTTATTTTATTAAAGTACTTAGAATTACTTCTGAGTTAGGTGGAATCAGAAATAAATTTCTTGGAAAGTGAAACAAGGATACCTTGTTCATATTCTATAACAAAACTAGATGAAAAGGTATTTTGGGGGCTTTTAATAAATAAACTTGCAAACCTACCTAAAGTGTGGATAATTTTATTTCTAAATGTTGACATTTGGAAAAGTTATAAGAATTAAAATACATAGAAGAGTCTGTATACAATGGCATAGAATTCAAATAAAATCTTTCGAGTTCCAACCACTGCCATCCAATTCTCCCACTAACGTACTTATCGCTAACAGAAAAGGTACCTACATTTTACAAATTTGAGCTTTGATTAGTGAAGACAGAGATAAATTATCCCTTTTAAAATTTTATATAAAATTAAAATAATTTTCTCTTAGCTATACAGTAATTTCTCTCTTAAGGCAAATTCTGTGTATGTGTGCGCGTGTGTGAGTGTGTGTTGTTGAATCGAAAGGCTTTTGGAATAGGGGAGCAGAAATGGCAGCAAGAGTGAATTTCAGCTCAGTGTGTTTTTTCAGTAAAACAGGTTATTCTGTATAAGATTAGTAGAATTTGAAGGTGGGCTAGAGCTATTCTGATGGCCTAACAGATCAATTGTTTGTCATGTATAGTAAATAGGTGAATGACAGATCAGACACATTCTATTCATTTTGATGTCATGTGTTTTTAATCCAATAAATTGCCATATAGTTAGCCATTATGACAGCGGAAGCAAACAATTTGACACTGAAATAATTGAATCAGTGGCCCCACATTCATACTCAATATTTGGAGTGGGAAGACAAGTGGGAGAAGTGGAAAGACAAAGCTCATGAGGCAAAACTGGATGAAAAAATAAATGCTGCCCTTTTGTTTAATTATAAGAAAAGAAATGGTTTCATATATAAGATTTAAAGTATGACATTAGTCTTTGCAATTTCAAAACTAAGAAACCATTATTTTTTAACCTGAGAATAATGGCATTAATTCAGGCATTATGTCTTGGCTTGAGATTGTTGACTTCAACATGCAAAATTTTATTTACCCTTATACTGAAAATAGCTACAACTAAAAATACAATTTAGAAAGGAAAAATACTGGTGATCCCTGTGAAGGTACTATAATGACAGGTAATGTGACCAACAAAAAGGCAGGATAGCTCATATTTTTCAGTCACTTGATATATATTAACCTGACTCAATATAACATTCTTAAATCTGGGTACCCATATTGTTATAAACTTACTTTGCTTTCAAAGAAATATAGCTCAACTAGGAATTTCTATATCTATTTAAATATCCAGAATAAACATCTGATGGGGATGGAAATACCTAGTTCATAGTTATTCTTCTTAAAAGCTCCATGAATTTTTCTAATTCTTAGTATTGTTAAGTCTCTGGAATCTTTCACTGCCTTATCCCAGAGAACTATTTTATCCATATTATATTCTCCTGCTAGATGCATTATCAACACATCTCATTCTTGCCATGAACAATCTTCTGAGTTGCTTCCTCCAAATTGTTTTTGTAAGATTCCCACGTCCCACTCCTTTCTGACTCTCATTCTTTCTACCCTTCTCCCTTTCCTTCTGCCTCTATGAGTGGGTTGTTCTTTGCCCATTAGTTTAACTCTGCCAGGGAAAACCACAGAAATCCTTACTTTCTGGTAAGTGGCAAAAAAGTGAGAGGAGATGGGTGTGGCTAAGTAGGGAAGGCTGCTCTAAACTTACTGGAAGGAAGGGCAAAGTTGGAATTTCAGTTTGTTAATACTTTTATCTCCTTCATATCGGCTTATAGTATGTTTTCCCCTCTGCCCCTTAGACAATCACAGCATCACTAATAGCAGGATGCTTACATAGAATAATTCAGAGAACTTCTGGCTTCTGATTATATTTGATTAGGTATGAGTTTACCTGGTAAAATTCATATGTGATCTCCAAGTTCCTGCCTTCTAAACTAGTTCCAAAACATATGGTCTGGCCTATGCAAATGTGATAAATAAACCAATAATTATTTATTGAGTAGCTGTTATGAATAATATACTCTGCTTGAAAGTGAAATATAAATCAGGATCCTACAGTTGTTGTGTAGGGCCAGAAGCAAGATTTGTAGTCAAATGACCTGAGTTTGAGATCCAGTTAACACTTAACAGCTCTTAACTTGGAGAAAAACAATCTCACTAAATCCTATTTTCCTCTTCTTAAAAATAAAACAACAAAACTGTCTATAACATGAGATTCTTGAGAGATTTAAAGAAGATAATCTATCCAAAACAATTTTTTAAATAAATAGTAGATTACTAAACAAACACAAAGAAATGTAGCAGGGATCTTCTGGCTCAGATGACCTGAATTTAGGTATGAGCTGGATGTAGATAAAGAATTGCCTTGAAGAAGCCCAACTGCCTAAAGAATAAGGGGCACACACACACACATACACACACATCTATTCCCTCTAGAGCAGGGATCCCAGCACACCAGTCTGCGGCCTGTTAGTAAGTGGGCTGCATAGCAGGAGGTGAGTGGCTGTCGGGTAAGCATTGTTACCTGAGCTCTGCCTCCTGTCAGATAAGCAGCGGCATTAGATTCTCACAGGAGCCTGAACCCTATTGTGAACTGCGCATGCGAGGGAGCTAGCTGGTGGGCTCCTTATGAGAATTTAATCGATGCCTGGTGATGTGAGGTGGAATAGTTTCATCCCAAAACCAGCCCCAACACACACACACACCGCGAAACCAGTCCCTGGTGCCAAAAAGTTGCGGATCATTGCTCTAGAGGTAGCAGGAGTGTGTCAACGTTTCCTGACTGAGTTACTAGGAATAAGGTAAGAAGTGTGAGAAAGATTTCAGCTGCTAGTAGAAGTTACAAGTACCAGGCTTGGGGACCACCAAAGGAAGCTTTTCTCCACTTTCAATGCTGTTATTAGGAAAAAGAAGTGGCAACACCAATAGCCCAGTTATTGACTGTCACTCTGTGATGCCACAGAAAGTTAATATTTGAAGGGTAGCTTTGTGACCAGAACTTGAAAATGTAAGGTGACTAAAGTAACAGCATCACTGAAAGAAAGAAAGACTGACTAGAAGCAGCAAGCATTATTTCAGCTACCTAAGAAGGAAGGGACTTGGGGAAGACTTCCAACAATTACTCTGATGAGGCTCAGGTCCATAAAGTCAGTTCTATGGTTGGTGTTCTGATTCCTATTCTTTGAATTGACCCCTTTGGTTGTAGAAAGCACCTGATACTTAAACAAACAAAAATTCCAAGTTGAAGTACAACTTTCTTTATAGGATATTTAATATGATTGAGATGAAAGAGTATTCTAGTGTATTATCCCCACTTTCAAGAATCCTGATTGAATTCAATTTTGACAGAGTAATTAATAGAATAATTTGTGCTCTATTCTTACTGATATATTTATTTCCCTTCACAGAATCCTGCAAAAATTGCCTAGTCCTTGTCTTTCTGTGCCTTAGATGTTGATTCTTAAACTCCACACATTATAGAAGAGAATTTACTTAAACTCCACACATTATAGAAAAGAATACATTCTCTTCTATAGAAGAGAATTTACAGGGATCCAAAGATAATCCACATCCAGTACTTTGGTTGGAAAAACCCAAATCTCTTAGAAATGATGGGGCTATATTTGTCAATAGGGAGAAGACCCACTCCACACCCCCAAGGATTAGGAGAGCCAATTGGAGAAGTAAGAGAGGTTTAGAGAGATTTAGTTTTTTGGAGATAGCAGAAGGAAGGAACTAGGGTCCTGCCAGTTCTGTAGATGAAAGAACCAAGGCTTTGGTACCATGCAACATCATAGAGAGTTGGCTAGACCTCAGATGGAAGCATTTATGGTAATACCTAGAGAGGGTGGACGCCATGCCTTGAGTCTTCAATTTAGAACAGTGGAGCCACCTGAGACCTTGCTGTCTCAATGAGTCTGTTAGGGTGGCCAATATGGACTGGAGATGAGAGGATGCCCCATAGAACAATCTGGAATGTGTAGGACCCTAGAATTTCTACATGACCTAAGGAGTAGATTCTCAAATTATTTCTAATGTCACTATTAGAAACATTTTCTCTCCATTCAATTAAGAAGGTACTTGAAGCAGTTTTATCTGCTTTAGAAAAATAAAAATTTTAAAATATGATGATTCTTAAACTCCACACATTATAGAAGAGAATTTACATTTACTATGTCATGAAGAGTTTCAAGAGTGACTCCATAATGGACACTGACTTATATTTTTAGATATCTCAGTAAGATAGGTGTTACTCTAATGATGTTACAGATATAGAGAATTAAACTCAAAGAGATGTCATTTATCTAACTCCATGTTTTATAACTCATAAATTATGAAGTCTTAATTTAAACTCCGGCCTCAAGCTGCAAACTCAAGTTTCTGTTATTAACTGTGCTGCTGTTAGAAATGGGTCAAAAGAGAAGCTCTTCATTCATTCACTCAACATATGTTTACAAGCTCTTCATTCATTCATTCAACATATATTTACTGGGGACCCACTATGAGTCAGGCACTCTTCTGAGGCAACAGAAGCAAACAAAACTGGCCCTCATGCATCTTATATTTTAGTAGTGATGTGGGGAGAAGGAGACATTAACAAAAGATAAGTATATGTCATCTGTTGATAAGTGATAGGGATAAAAATAAAACAGTGGAAAGGGGGTGGAAGGTGATAAGGTGCTATTTTATAAATGATTATCAGGAAACATACCTTTGGTGAAACAACATTTGAACAAAAATGTGAACTCAATTGATGGAGGGAACCCTGCAGATACAGGAGGAGAAGCTTTCTGGGCTGAAGAAACCACAAGTACAAAGGTCCTGATAGAAGGTGTTGGCTGTGTTGGAAGAATAGAAAGGAACCAGAGTGACTGAAGAGTAGGCAGAGCAGCATAGACAGTAGCTGGTAAGGCAGAGGTGTGGTGGCAGATCAAATCAGATGAGGCCTCCCAGGGGTAGTGAGGGTCTCAGATAAACTTGGAAACCAGCTCCTCTGACTTGACTGGTAGGCTTCAGAGACTGCAAAGTGTGCAATGTACTTTTATATTTACTTTGTAGGTAGCATTTGTGGGTCACATTTTCTTCTAAAAAGCCAAGTAAGATGACTTACAATAATTGTTTTTGTTTTCATACAAAATCAAATTAATGGTAATTCCAACCCAGTATTTGCTCCCTATGAGGGGCAATATCTTGTTGGGAGCATAATTTTCATTCATGATAACTAAGCTCAAGTGACTGGGGATGAATAGTAGACTGTTGAAATATGACTTTCAATAATATAAAGCTAGGAGCAGATGATTTGGCCTTTCCATTTGAAACTTGAAAATCCTGTGATTTCCAAAACTAAATCTTATTTTGTTCTGTTAGTGATTGTCCTTAAATTTTGCCTCTGCCTCAATTCACTATGCTTTATGAGGGCACAGTAAATGTTCCAATGGGGTGAAAAAGATGTAAATAATATTTCATTCTGGTAGTTTGGTCACGTAATGTTAATTTGGAAGACGACAAATTCAAAAGTTAATTTCAATTTTACATGACCTGCTGTGTGTGTCAGCTTCCAGTTCATCCAACTTGTGTCTTTTACTTCTTCAACAGATCAGGTACTCCATGTGGGGGTGCCTTCTGAATAGAAATTAAATGATCTATTCTCCCACAAGTGTCTGAGGAATTGCAGAGGTAACTTTCATTAACCTTGATGAATCTTAGACATATAAAGCCCTTGAATGTCAATGGGAGACTGGACTCCGTTGAGCCTCTCCTACTTTCTTTAATAGTGCATATTTAACCAAAGAATGGCAATAAAACATTTATCGTCAGAGATATAAACAGTTCTAATTTAAAGCTTTGAATGGGATCAACAAATGAGTTATTAAAAAGTGTCAAAAATGGATGAAGCTGGAAGCCATCATTCTCAGCAAACTAACACAGGAACAGAAAACCAAACACCACATGTTCTCACTCATAAGTGGGAGCCTAACAATGAGAACACATGGACACAGGGAGGAGAACATCATACACCAGGGCCTGTCGGCGGTTGGGAGCTAAAGACGGAGAGCATTAGCACAAATATCTAATGCATGTCGGGCTTAAAACCTAGATGATGGGTTGATAGGTACAGCAAATCACCATGGCACATTTATACCTATGTAACGAACCCGCACGTTCTGCACATGTATCCCAGAACTTAAAGTAAAATAAAATAAAAAATAAAGTCTCAAGGATGATTGCTACAGGCATCTTAAAAAATATTAGTTGTTAAAAAAAAATTCAATGTAGAAAATACTACTGTCATCCCTTCTTCAAATTTATAAGTATTGAGGTAAATTCCTTTAGAGAAATAAATTATTTGTGCCAACATATGTCACGTGCCTGATATGAGTACAGCCCTCACATTTTGTTTTCCAACATACCATCACTGTGTGTCTGCAAGTAGCCACAAGGCTCTGTACTTCGTGTCATTTTTGAGCTCTCTCTGCATGGGCCTCTTAGAAGTCTTAAAACTATGCTCATTTCAGCACCAGTAAGGTAAATACTAAATATACTAAGAGAAAGGACAGTGCCTCTTGCTCTTTCACTCATTCATCCCCTCACTCACTCTCTCATCAAGCACAATAGCTCATTGACCCTATTGATAGGAATGGCCACTGAGTATTGCTGAATTTTGCAAATTAGCTTGTGTCCCCCGTGAGCTATACAGCAATTTACACTTAATAGAAATTATAAAGAAGTTTTGCACCAAAATGTGTCAGAGTGGCAATGGGTTAATAAGAAATGTGAACTTTGATTTCACAGAGGAGGAGGCTGAAAGCCTCACTCCAACAGGAAGGGATTCATGAGGGAGTGTAGGGAATGCAGTGAGGGATTCTGGAAAGGAGTGAGCAAAGAGGAAAGCCTCTAAAGTGGTCAAAGGTAGCATTGACATCATCACCCAAGCAATGACTTTAGTTCTGAGCAGGTGAATATTTTAAAAAAATCCAAATCAGTCAATTTAACTGCTGATGGGTTTGTCCTCTCTGGTGGTGAGAAGAAAAATGAGACAAAAAAAGTCAGCTGATGCCAGTTCTTCTGGCAGAGTGTTGTGGTTTATAAATGCAGCATCTGTATGTGAATGTGTATCGATGTGTGTGTGCAGATATGCTTGTGTGGCTAGGTGAGAGAGGAGGAAAGGAGGCAGAAAGAAGTCCTTACCACATAGCAAATCTGATAATGACATAGGGGATTTCAGTTTTTCTAAAGTTCATAGTCTTAACTCTAACTTAGTGATCCTTGCTCAGAAAGCAAAAGTTAGGTATCCAAGAAAATTAAATTCTCTTAAGATTATGATGTCTTATTTTTGAAATGGCATTTCTATGTGTAAGTGTTATGTCATTGGTAACTGTCAGGATTCCTTTTAACACAGATCCCTACACACACAGACCTACAAATGCATGGAAGATTACTGGGCCTATTCCACCCATATTGTGTATTAGCAGTGGGAAATATTCAGAGACGAAGGGTTTTCAAAAAACTTGGGGATAATTCTCCTAGGGTTATTCACATTTCTTTTCCTTCTCATTTCCTTGTAACTATAAGGAGGAAGAGTTAATCCACTGAGAAGCAAAGATGATAGCTCAAACACTTGGCTGCTTAATCATTTGTTCTTCCAGGATCCTAAAAGAACAATGAGAAGTCTTGGCAATTGCTTCCAATTACAGTCCTTCTAAAATAAACTGATATCAATAATAGTTTTTTATACCAACAAAGATATAACCATTAATAACTAATTATAAGTAAGGTTTGTTAAACTAGTGCTGATTTATTCAAAATGATATGTAATTCAAAGTCACTGGTAGTCCTTAACTGATTAGATGTTATGCATTCTTTAACAAAACACTGAATAATTGGGAAGAATTTAACCTCAAGTCAATTAATTAATGTTGTTGAATTCTGGCTGTTGCTTGCTGAATTAATAAGAGTTTGCTGTAATCAGCCATAGCATCAACTTTGGACTCACAACAATGCCAGATATGCAGTCTGGTGAACTTGAATAGGTGACAGGTTTCTATCAACTCTACTCTGACACCCATCTTCTCCCTCTACTCAATTTCATTTTCCTCCTACAAAATGACTGGAGCAGCTTGCTGGAAATGCAGCATGGTTCAGCAGGTGAATAAGAGCACAGACATTGGAGCCAAACTGTCTGGAGTTGCAATCCCAGCCCAACTACTTTCTAGCTAGGAGAACTTAAGCAAGTTAGTTAATTGTCCAGTGGTGCAGTACACTCACCTATAAAATGGAGATGTTAATAATGATTCATGACTCATAGGGCTGTTGGGAAGATTAAATAAGTTAGTAGTTACAAGGTAATCAGAGAGGTACCTGGCATATAGAAAACTCCATAGTAGTACTTATAATAAACAAATATTCTCAGCAAACACTAAGGTGAGCAGGAAATTATAATTAACTTGGATGACTATAACCATCTCTTTATCAAGGAACAGCAGCAGTCAGAAAGGAGAAAGTCCAAGTTTTGTTGCTCTCACTTTCTTCCACTCAATTCCTATCTCACTTTACCCAAATTCATTGATACTCAGTTATGCTCAAGGAGGGCTCTTTTCCTGACCTTTCTCCAATCAAGAAGAAGAAGAAAAAGCTTTTGGTGATCTTAACTAATTATCTCTCCTATTAATATTGAAATTGCAATTTCTGAAGATTTGTATAGACAAATGTCTTAGATTGTCTCAACCGAAAAACCACTCATGCTCAAATTTCCATATTCTCTAACAATAAGTAAGTTCCATTTATGTCTGACCTGTCTCAACAAGGAATTGAGCTCCTTAAAGTCACAGGCAGTTACCTATTTCTTTAAAATCAAGCAACATGAATAAAACATAAATAAATGGAAAGATAGCCTGTGTTCATGGATTGGAAAAATTAACATTATGAAAATATCTATATTATTAAAGTGATCTACAGATTCAATGCAATCCCTATCAAAATTCTAATGTGTTTTTTTCACAGACAAGGAAAAAACCAATGCTTAACTTTGTGTGTAATCACAAAAGACCCCAAATAGCTAAAACAATCTTGAGCAAAAAGAACGAAGCTGGGGGTGTCATACATCCTGATTTCAAAACATGTTATAAAGTGATTTAATCAAAACAGCATGTTATTAGAATATAAACAGACATAGACCAATAGAACAGGATAGAAAACCCATAAATAAACCCATGCATTAATAGTAAACAGATTTTTGACAGAAGTGGCAAAAAACACACAATGGGGAAAGGACAGTCTCTTCAATAAATAGTGCTGGGAAGCTGGATATCCACATCCATAGGAGTGAAAGTAAACCCTTATCTTACACCATACTAAAAAATCAACTCAAAATGGACTAAAGATCTGAAACTGTACAACTACTAAGAAAATATAGGGGAAAAGCTTCACAACATTGGGTTAGGCAATTATTTTTTGGATATAACCTTTTCTTAAAATTTATTGTTTCATTGACAAAAATAAAAATTGTATGTATTTATGATGTATACCCTATTTTGATGTTATTGAATGGCTGAATCAAGTACTTTATATATTTGTTACCTCATATACTTAACTCATTTTTTTTGATGGTGAGAACACTTAACATCTACTCCTATCAATATGTTGTATCTTTTCAAGTATCATATCTATTTTTTAATTTTTGTGGGTACATAGTATATGTGTATATTTATGGGTTGCATGAGCTATTTTGATACAAGCATGCAATGCATAATAATCATATCAGGGTAAATGGGATATCCATCACCTTATGCATTTCTCCTTTGTGTTATAAATGATTCAATTATACTCTTCTTTTTAAATGTACAATTAAATTATTTTTGACTAGAGTCGTCTATTGTGCTAGCAAATACTATATCTTATTTATTCTTTCACTGTTTTTTGTGGCCTACTCTAACTATTTTTGTTGTCACAAGCAACAAAAGCACAAATAGATAAATGGGATTACTTCAGACAAAAAAGTTTCTGCACAGCAAAGGAAATAGCCAACTGAGTAAAGACACAACCCACAGAGACTCAAACAACTCAATAGTAAGAAAACAATTCAGTTAAAAATGGACAAAGGTCCTGAACAGACATTTCTCAAAAGAAGACACACAAATGGCCAATAGGCACATTTAAAAATGCTCAGTATCACTAATCAGGGAAATATAAGTTAAAACCACAATAAGATAACCTGACTCCTGTTAAGATGACTTTTATTTAAAAGATGAAGGATAAACATTAGAGAGGATGCAGAGAAAAGGCAATCTTTATACATTGTTGGTAGGAATGTAAATTAAGTTCCTCAGAAAACTAAAAGTAGAACAACCATACCACCCAGCGATTCCACTTCTAGGTATATATCCACAGGAACAGAAATCAATATATTGAAGAAATATCTGCACTCCCATGTTCATTGCAGCATTATTCACAACAGTCCAGATATGGTAACAACCGAAGTGTTCATCAGTAGATGAATGGATAAAGAAAATGTGTATACACACAACGGAATACTATTCAACCTTGAAGAAGGGTGGAATTTCGTCATTTATAATGACATGGATGAATACGGAGGACATTATGATAAGTAAACAAGCCAGGCACAGAAAGACAAATACCAGACGATGTCACTTATATGTGGAATCTGATAAAGTGCAACTCATAAAAGTAGAGAGTAGAATGATGGCTACCAGAGACTAGTGGAAGAGAAAGAGGAGAGAGGGAATGGCAAGTTGTTGATCAAAGGGTACAAAGCTTAGAGAGACTAGGGGAATAGGTTTTGAGAGGAATTGCACAGAAGGGTGACTATAGTCAATAATAATGTATTATATATTCCAAAATAACTTAGAGAGTAGATTTTCAATCTCTCACCTTAAAATATGATAGGTAAGTGGGTCAGGCACAATGGCTCATGCCTGTAATCCCAGCACTTCGGGAGGCTGAGGCAGGTGGATCATGAAGTCATGAGTTCAAGACCAGCCTGGCCAAGTGGCGAAACCCTGTCTCTACTAAAAAAAATACAAAAATTATCTGAGCATGGCACAGTGGCAGGCGCCTATAATCCCAGCTACTCAGGAGGCTGAGGCAGAAGAATCGCTTGAACCCAGGGAGCAGAGGTTGCAGTGACCTGAGATCACACCACTGCACTCCAGCCTGGGGGACAGAGTGAGACTCTGTCTCAAAAAACAAACAAACAAACAAAAAATGATAGGCAAGTGATATGATGGGTATGACAGTTTAATTTCATCATGCGACATTGAATACATATATCAAAACATCACCTTGTACCCCATAAATATATATAATTATGATTTGTCAATCAAAAATATTAATAATAAATAAAAATAAAGTAAAACAAATAAGTGTACTCCAAACAATGAAATAATAAATATGAAGCATGATGGATGCTCTGTTTTCTCATAAAAGAATAATGGTCTTCCTCTGAAAGTTTTTTCCTATGGAACTAACTTTACTTCCCCATACTGACAACAGCTGAGGATGAGGAACATAGGTTACAATGCTGAACCTCTTTCCCACATAAAATCCAAGTTCAGTCATATTTTTTAATCTGTTTAAATTCAATATAGTAAAATTACCCTGTAATTTCTTATTATACATAAAACTAAATCTGAGGTATAAATAACTTAATATCTTACAAATTAAATATGATATAAATAGAGCTTTAGGAAGAAATGGATCCATGGAAGCATATGAAAACATTTGTGTCAATAGCTAAAAAATATTCTCAGTGAAAAAACACTGATAGGATATTATAACTAATGTTTCATATTTTAAGGAAATATAGTATGAATACTGCCACAAATATTCTATCATTTCCAAACAATTTTTAAATAAGTATGCTGTAATTCATGATAGAATGAAAGCTTATAAAACAGGTATTTTCCTACTTTCCTAAAAATACCTAGTAAGAGAAAAATGTATATTTATACAGATAATTTTTCACTTTTAAATTTTAATTTTTCAGAATTTTCTATTTATTAAAAGTGGTTGGTTTTGCTTTTGTTTTAAATGAAAGCAGCTTTAATTATCTGACTCTCATTGACTACTAATGACATACTAATGTGAATCTCAGGGAACAATCGAGGAGAAGGCAACAACATGGAATGCTTGTAGATGGCTTGTTTTCTCAGCTCCTCTGAGCATTAGTGGGCAGGAGAACCTGCTCTTTGCAAGAGGAAAAGATGGCAATCGCACCCCTGATGGAGATTAAAGAATGCTCCCTGTGTCTTTCAACATAAGAAAAGGAAGGTTTTTGGTATATTAAGAGTGTGTCTCTACCAATGATTGAGTCATTTTTGTGTGCCAGGATACTGTCAAATATTTGACACATGTCATCTCATTGGATCTTTACAACCATTATTTCTATTTTACAAAAGAGGAAACTGAGCCTTAGTGCAGTTAAATAATTTGCTCAAGGTCACACGATGGTAGAACTGAGATGGAAACCAGGTGTGCATAACTCTAAAGACATCTGAATCACTAAACTGCCTCTCTTTAAGCAGTCATATAAAGGACACACATTTACGGAACAGCTGAGGTGATCAAATTGAACCTTCAAATTCTACATCTCCTCTACATGCTAAAACTAAGCCTTTTATTAATATATATTGAAAATGATTAAAACGTAAAAAATGCATTGTACTTTTTATAATACTAGTGATTTCCAGGCTATAAAAGAAAATAAATGATAATAATAACACCTCTAACACCACCTCCAAGGATAATTTCTACTGCCATTTTCTAGGCATTTACTTTAGGTACTTTGCTAAGCACTTTACATACATTATTTCATTTTTTAAAATAAGAACTAGCCACAAATTATACAATCTAAAACTCAAATTAAATGGAAACATGTATACATTTTTTCAGAAGTGGAAAATAAAGATACAAGTTTCCATTTCCTTGATTTCATTTTCTTTACTTCTAGAGGACAGATTTTCTATTGTCGAAAGTCTGGTTCTTACAGGTCTGAGTGATTAATCCATATCTCAATCCCAAAGAACATGCAAAAGGCACTGAAATCAGTCAGTGAGGGCTTAGCAAGGTAAGACAAACCAAAGACCCAACTGAGAACTAATTTAAATCAAATTTACTCCTCATTTTTTTCACCTACTCGTGCCAGGTGATAGACGCTAAATTCAGTGCTTCTCTCAACACTTAGGTAAGTTAGCAGACCAGTGTACTGTCACCCTGGGCTAACAGGGAGAATAATTCTGCCATCTCCACCGGTACAACATTAAAGGAAATGAACCTCATTCTGTTCTTTTTTGGGAAGTAATTTATCAGATGATTTATTTACAGTGCAGACTGCATGACAAGTAAACAAATATGTTATTTTTGCCCACTGTAGTTGGATTTTAAACATGAGAAAGAGACAGAGTAAGTGTCTTTCTAGGGTATGTGAGTAGCTCTGACAACAGCTTTGAAAAATAAAGGAACTCCATTACAAGGCGTTTAGCAAGAACTGATTTACATACTAGAGTAGATCTTTCATGAATTCTGCCAACGTAGAGAGGAAAGGGGAGGAAAAAAAGGCTCCAATTGCATGCTACCACTGTGCATGTTGATGAATCCCCCAGCACATGTTAATTAATGCCCTATTGTGTTTGGCAGACTACCAAGGACTGTGATTGTACACGAACTGATCCTTTAAATGGAGAGTGGCTTACTCTATATTGAAAAGAAAAAGATTTGTATTTGTATAAGCCACAACTATTCCTTAGGAATAAGTGTTTTGCTTTTAGTGCAATTAAGAGAGACGAACTGCCATCTATCACAATATTTTATCATTACACTTAAAAAAAAATCCTCAACCCCAGTAAAGCAAGTACAAAATCACAGAAATGTCATTGTTTTTAAGGAAAAATATCGTTGCTCCCATTGCCCTATCTAAATCAGTGCCCAGATTTCACTCATAAATGATGATAATTAATACTGTTATCTATTATACCATCTTGTGTTCTGGCTGAAGCATAAGATTGTATTCAAGCAATTAAAAAGAAATCCTCATAATAAACACATGGTGATCTTGAAAAAATTAAATAAATAACGTCATCTTGATAACAGAGGTGAACTGAACAGGGAAAGAAGCCAGAAGATGCAAATTGCCCTGCCTTAAAGCTTACAGAAATATTATGTCCAGCTAGAATTTTAATTTTAATCATAGAGAAAAAGAGGACTACTTTCTCAGCTCTTATTTCTTATTTGTTTTAATTTGCTTTTTACTACTTACACTGCAGAGAGCTGATAAATATTGGATACATTAAAGCATGAATGACCTAGAAAAATAAATTGCCTTATATTATTGCTCCTTGTGAATAAAATTGACATATCTCAGAAGCTGCTGCAGTAGTATCCAAAAAGGTGTTACAGCCAAATTGATTAATTATCTTCCACCATTCTAAATAATAATAAAATTCACTTCTAGCTTACTAAAGAACACATCCCTTTCCTCGTCTACATTGCTTTAGTTGAAATAGGCTTTATTTGTACTTTTTAATGGCTTCAGTCATTTGGGCTGCCTTGTAGGTAGAACTCCCTCCAGATTTTCCCCAGCATATGTAAGCTTTACTCAAACCAGTGATCCTCAAAGTGGGGACCACCAAAACCAAAAGCACATGGGGGTGCTTGTTTAAAATACAGGTTCTGAGACTCCATGTGCTCAGAAGCTCTGATTCAGTAGAAGTCTAGCAATGTACATTTTTAACTAGTACCTAGGTGATGCTGATCACTTAATCTATTCCATATGCCCTTCTTTGTGATTCAATTGCTTTAAAAAAAAAAAATCACCAGCTCTTCTCTTTATTTAAATGATTGATTTCACTGGATAATGAGTATCTCTTTAAGAGTGTGGTATCACGTACTCAGATGGCCAGGTCTGTTCTCCTTCTAGTCTGAGGAGACTGGGACCCAACACTTCAATGGCCTTTAATTCAAAGTGCCAGGACTGCTAGCCCTCTATGCCAGTGGAAAAGTACTGCGGGGCTGTGGGGACATGAAGTTTCAAGAATAGGGTCGAGATCATCACAGAGTGACCACAGAGAGCTTCTGTGAGCCCTTCAACCTTTGGGAAACTTCTTCCTGGGACACATTCTGCTAACCTTACTAATTCTTAAGTCGTGTTTTTATCAGTCTTGGTATGCAATGAACTCTTGTTTACCTTAGTTTAGTATGAAACCCCAACCTTATAACCAGATATGTGTTGAGTCATTGATTCCTTTTGCAATATAGAATTCTTGGGTCTATGAATGAAGAATAGCAACAATATGTTGAATATTTACTATATGCCAAGCTAAGAGCTAAATGCTTTATATACATTACATTATATATCCTTTCAGCAATAACCCTCTGAGATAGGTGTTACAGTTCTCTATCTTATAGACGAGGAACTGAGGTTTTGAGAGGATAATTAGTTTATCTGTGGTTCCTGGTGGTAGATATAGAATTCTGCCCAAGTTGGTCTGACTCTGTGCTCTTAACCAGGAGGCAATCCGGCCTCTAAAGTGGGTTTCTCTTTCCTGTATAACTAGGCAGTCTTTGTGCCTCATGCCTTTGAAATAAAGTCTGGGCTCTTTATGAGCATTTGCTTCCTTTGGGAGTGCTTTTACTGTATTATAAGTTCTTTGAGATGAGAACAAACGGATTGAGCTCCACCTCTGGGTTTCCTTGCCAGCACTGTCAGAACCAAAGTACAATAGTGACATGCTCAGGCTGAGAAAGTGAGATCCTGCCGGTCTATTTTAGGACTCAGAGCTCTGACAGAGAGCTTACTGTTACATTATCACACAACATGATTACAATGGATGAAGTCACTTTCAAGGGAAGCCAGAGCCTATACCCCACCAGTACTTTGTTTAATGATCCCAAGACAAAAATAACAGCATCTAATGGGCAGGGAGGCTAAAAGAATGGCACAAAACAGTCTTTACAGAGCGCAACTCTGAAATACAATGTAAGTCAAAGGCAAACAGCAAGTTGATTCTAAAATCTCACTTTACCCCAAATAATTATTGCTTTACATAGGATCTGAGTGAATCCTAAAGTTCTACAAAGGAGAATGACCATTTCTCATACTTCCCCATTCCCTGCACTCTTGCTTGTGTCACTGCTCTCATTTGGAAGCTTCCCTTACTACAGACATCTCCTTTCCAAAAGTCTGCCTGGCCAATGGCAAATGATATCTTTTAGGATGAAAGGCAGTGTGGCTGTGAAAGTGTGCTCTTGCTCTTTTAAAAGGAAATCTATGTAAGGAAATTTAGTGCTGAAAATAGATTCTGGCACCTAAGTCCACAACAAATCTTGATGTCTTATATGCTTCCTCTAGTTTTTAACCTGACTTTGGTTCATAACTTTGATTCTGAAATTCATTCCTTTCAGTTCTTGCAACTTCTTATCCTCATCAGTGGGTATCGGAATCTGGCTTTGCCCCTGGATACCACAATTCTTCCCTAGATTGACCTTGCTGGATGGCTACTGTCAGTCTAGTATCATCCCTTAAATCTCTAGATTCACTTTCATTACCCTTCAACCTATAGCTACTGTTCAATTCAAGAACTGTGAATGAATGGTCAACCTCAACCAAAATCTTGCCTGATTATTTAGGGAAGAAGCAATTCCTTCTTCCTCTGCATTTGATCTAAACCTTTTTTTATGGCATTTATACTGCCAGCTATGATTATTTGTATACATCTTGTTTTCTCTTCTGAATTATAAGCTCCTTGGTGCTAGGGACCAGCTATCTGTTTTTACATTGTCCACAATGTTTTGAATTAATAAAAATAATAGTAATAATATAAGATAACATTTAGTGAAATGTTGATATGTTTCAGGCACTGTGCTACAAGGTTTTCACACACTATCTTCTTTAGTTTTTACAAGAACACTATAAAGTAGTTATTATTGTTATTAACATTTAACAGATGAAGACACTGAAGCTTAGAGAGTTTCAGAAATTTGCCAAAATTTACACAGTCAGTATGTGTAGAGCCGGGATTCTAACTCAGGTCTGCCTGACTTGATAGCAATAACTCTTAATCCTTGCACTGGAGTTTTTAGTGAATTAGTAGAATGAGTAAACACACTTATAAATTAAAGAAGAGTAAATTGTTAAGACATAAAACCATACTGCATGTTTCAAATAAATACATTATACACCCAATATTTTTAAATATTGGAGTTATTTTGAAAGTGGCCTTTTTTCTCTGATTCTGTAATATTTAAGGAATTTCTAACATTTAGCATTGATACTGTAAAAAAGTTTCAATTAAAGATGAAAATAAAATGAAATTCATTCAACAAAGTTGGACAGCTAATGAAAAGTGTGATGGAAGAAATTTATGGTGCTTTATACATAGTAAACACCCATATTTGTTGAACGAAAAAAAGGACGGAATTAACGAACCACTCAATGAACAAACATTGAAGATCAACCTAGATACTAGACACTTTAGAATAATTACTGAAAATGCATAACAACTTATAAAATATTTGGAATTGGATACACTAACAATAGCATATATCACTGCAAGAATGAAAGTACGTATGGAAGATGATCATGTCAAAATTTTCATAGAATTGGACCTTATATCAAATCCCTGAGTTAGCTGCTCAAGCATGTAATGTGTTTATAACAGGGGTGACCATTTCTACTTAACTATAACACTGCCAGATTAAATGAAATGTAACATATGTATTTAGTAAGTTGACACATAATAGCCACTCAATGAATACTATGTCCCTTCTCCTAGCCCACACCTCCATATTCCATTTCTTTGGGGAATATCTTCAACTAATAGTATCTTTTTAAGACCACACTTTCTTTAAGGTCTTTGGTTCCCATCCTTTGGGTCCAAATGGTAGAAATGGTATGTGGTTTCCCCAGAAGTCTTCAGTCCCATCAGCAAAAGACAAGGAAGAGTATCTGAGGTAATTCCTGTTCTTTCTCCAGAGAGATCTAAAGGGAACTCTTAAATGAGGGCATTGCTTGTGTCTTCTCTAGGCTTTCCAACTCTCCTCATGGGTAGAGAAGAGACTGTGAGTTAAAGCATCAAGCAGATTCCTCAGGGATCTCAACTCTACCCAGAAGTGTCAAGGCCAAATTCATGATTTTGGGTCGCAACTATCCATAGCTTCCCCAGACCATATGACCTCTGCCAGTAGGGATCAGAAGGAGGCCTAGACACCCAGACTTCCCAATCTCTTCACATCTACTGCTTTACTACATGCTATGCTTGAACCTACCAGGCCTAACTACATTATGCCTGTTATCCCTGGACCTGTCAGTCATCAAAAGAAGCCCACAATCCCAGATACCTGTTATATCTGTCACATGAATTCTCACAGAACTCTGCACAGTTTTGACCTCTCATCCCTTTCCCACCACTCCCCAATTCATAAACTCCTTCTGCCATGTCTTCTAGAATTCAGGTTCTGCAATCAAAAAATCTCCTAGATCCTTAACCTTTTATCTGAACATTCTTTTCACATTTTTACTCTAATGAAAACCCAACTTTCCTTACAATGTCTCTGAGGTAGTGATTGGGTTTTTTTGTCGTTGTTATTTGTTTGTTTTTCTCCCACAGTCCTCACACATCTGGGCCTGCAGGTTGTGTATGTGTTGTACTTGTTTTCCTTCATTGTCTGTTCAGACCAATCTCTCCGACTTACCAGTTACAACCATGTTGTCAAATCCAATGGTCAATTTTGGTTCTCATCCTACCTACCTAACATTAGCATTCGACACAGTTGGCTCCTCCTCCTTGAGACTTTTTCTTTATTTCACTTCTAGTTCACTACGTTCTCCTGATTTTTCTTCTGTGTCAGTGGCTACTCCTTCTCAGTCTTTTCTGCTGCTTCCTCCTCCTCTGTCCAACAAACTAAATATTAGAGTTACCCATGGCTCAGTCCTTAGGTCTCTTCTCCTTCTCCATTTCACTTTATTTAAATCCATGAGACCAGTCTTTTTTGGTCTCATGGATTTAAATACCACATATGTTGATGGCTTCCAAATTTACATCCCCAGACTTTCTTGATCTCCAGATTCATGTCATTAACTGCCTAATCAACACCTACAATCAGAGATATAGCAGAGATCTAAAACCAAATATGTTCCAAACTGAACTCTTAATGTCGTTCCATGCCCCAAACGTGCACACTCTCTCAGTTAATCAAGCTCCAAACCTTGGAATCATCTTCACTCCTCTCTTTCTTTCTCATACCCTACATTCAACCCATCAGAAAATTCTTTTGGTTGTGCCATTAGAATACACTCAGAAGCTTATTACCTCTCACCACCTCCACTATTACCATCCAGGAGCAAGCCATCTTCCTCTCTGGGATTACTGCAAGCACTTCCTACCTGGTTTCTCTTTTTATATTCTTAGCACCGCTATGATCTATTCTTAACATTAGGCAAATAAAAAAAATGTTTTTTCAAAATTACGGTCAGAAATCTTGCAATGACTTCCTTTTCTACTCTGAGTAAAAGCCAAAGTCCTTACAAAGGCTTACAGGGCTTTATAAGATCAGGATCACAGTACCTCTGACTCTACCTATCACCACTCTTCCCCTAACTTACTCTGCTCCACCCACACAGTTTATGTGCTCCTATCTTAGGGTGTTCATTTGACCTGCAGTGCTTCCCCCCAGATATATGAAAGTTCAACTTCCCCACCTTCTTCCAGGCTTTGTTCAAGTGTCACCTTCACAAAGAAACTAATTCTAACCTGACATACCTAGTTCATTTTGTAATCCTCTCCCCAGCCCCATACTCCTAAAGCCTCTTCATCTGGCTCTACCTTTTTATTACAATTATTCCTTTTAATACATGGTGAAATTTACTTTAATTTTTCTTTTTAAACATCAATTTCTTGTTGCCTGTCTTCCCTGATGGAATGTGAGCTTCATAAGAGCACACATTAATTTCTTTCTGGTTCTGATTTGTTCTAGGAGTCTGGAAATGTGCATGCCACACTGGTATATGCATAACAAATAATTATTAAATAAATGCTAGATTTCTATAGGGTTTCAGAATGTGTGACTTGCTGTCTTGTGTTTTAAAATTATATTAAAAACTACCCTTTTCTATTGGCCAGGCATTTATCATTATTCTCATTATTCAGTTTAAGAAGCTGAGTTCAGAGATCATTTTTCCTGACTCCTAAATGTACTGCTTTTGCTACTTCATCCTGGTTACCAGGACAGTGTCCATAAAGATTTTGCTTAACTCATGGCATAGACCAGTGGCTTAACACATTTACTGGGTACTGACTGCCTGTATGCCAGTGATAGCACACAAACACAAAATATAGCCCAGAGTCTGGCAGACAATGTATTTGGACAAGAGGGACACGCCAGGGTCTTGACTCGCAAAATGCAAACGTGCTTTTCCTTTACCAGCAGAGCCACACCGACCATCATGTCAGTTGTTTCTCTTTGATTCATAAGCCACCTGGTTTGACATGTTCAACTCAGGGTTTTGATCTCAGAATTACTCTGAGATGACACCTCAGAAAGTGACTAATACAATTTTATTAAATTTAGATTTTGGTAATTTGCCGGCACTTACTCACTTGACTGGAGGAACAAGGGTCCTTTGATACATCTGATCATGAAATTTAAAGACTATGACTTTTACTGATTGCAATTGAATGTGTTAAGCATATTTTAGGCATAGCTTTATGACTAGTGACAGAAATGATCTTGTGGCTAGTCAGCAATTCCACCTGAATAGAAATTCTTTCACTGGAAATTTCTGACTTCGTTTCTCTGAGCTGTGGTCAGAACCCCACCTTTGACTTCTTTGAGAAAACCATTACTTTATTTAAGAAGCTTCTGTACCTGCTCTCAAGAACTATAGACCAAATTCTTTATGATCTTCATGTTTACAAGAGCTACTTCCTGGCCAGTGACTGAATCCTCAGATTCCTTTCAGGCACTAATTTAAACTTTCTTTGTTTGAGAATTTTTATTTCTGACCAGAAAAAGCAGTTGAACTGATTCTAGTAATCAGCAGGATTGCTTTGAAAGTCTTGAAGATGATTGCTATAATTATCGGTTCTTGTAAGGAGTGTAAAAGGAACACATGCTTACTGAGTGCTCACTCTCCTATGTGTTACAGCTCTTTTAGTTAGTTTGTGCAGTTAAGCCTCATCATCACCTTGAGAAAACTGTGCTCAAAGCTGTTTTACAGTTGGAGGTATTAAGACACAGGGAGCTAAAATCACATTCCACAACTGCCTCAAAGGCTAGGACTTTGAGCCTATGTTGGAGAATGACCAGTTTTCTTTAAAACCTCATACAACTAAAATATAGCCACAGAGAAAAAAAAAAAAAAAAGATCTGAAAATAATGGATAAGATAATTTCACAGATCAGATGAGAGCCTTGCCTGTAAAATGTCAGTTTAATAGAAGTCCCAGGCCAATCAAGCCATCCCATGGAGATTAGACAGAGAAGCCATAGGGACAAATCCTGTCAGTCATCTTATGAGTGATTAGCAATCAACCAGATTAGATGTGTAGGAAAATAATTTGATTTGTTTGAAGTTAAAATAAATTAATAAATTGGATGTGGCCATTCAGACAGGAGAAAATTTTGACCACATACTTTCACTGTCTCGCTACAGAGAATGCTGACTAAATGTGATCTGGTATATTTGTCTTAAGTCAAACCTCATGAACCAATGTGCTACAGAAAAAAATCTGATCTTTTTTCTCTACTTCCTCTCTTTCTCTTTCTCTTTCTTCCTCTCCTCTTCCATCTTCTTCTTCTTTTCTTTTTTATATTGAAGTCCCTACTACAGAGTAGTTGAAAGACTTTGAAATTGATAACCCTGTCTCAGGAGTCTGTTTTTCAGACTCCTGCTGTGATTATAGAATTTTCATTATTAGGGTCAAAGCTCAGAACATTTCTATCAACGTTCCAATTTTTTTTTTTCCTTTGCAGAAAACTAAGGAAGTGTCTTGGCTGTGTCCTTTGAATTATAAAATACACTTTTCAGAACTTCTCTATAATTGAATTTAATTGTTTCCATTTGTTCCTCACTCATCCTCAACTTCTCAAATAAATTTTCTTCCTGCATTTAGTTTCTATTACTATCCCTTTTTTAAAGCAGGAATATAACTCTAAGCCTCTTGTGTGAATCTGACTCTTTTATTTGTTTAAGAATAAAAATCTGCCCCCTGTATGTTGAATTTGGTTATCATGGTTTTTATTTGGCTTTTAATGTAGTGTGATCAGTTTTTAGTTAAGGCGTACATTGTCCTATAAAGTGGAGTCCTAACACCTCTCAATCGCTTAGTTTTGACTCCTTCGTACATTTATGACACTTGCTTATGCCCTGAAGGCATTTCAGTTTGCAATCCTTATTTAAACAAAAATCAATACTAATATGATTTTATGATGGTTCAGGATGTCTTTAAGAATATATATACAGGTTCCATCACACAATATATTTTGTTTTACATCTTATGTGTTTATTATCAGGTGATGCACCGGCTGCATTCCTATTCATACACATTTGAAAAATTCATTGGCATTTTAGCAACATTTTTTTTCTCTAACATGGTTATATATTTTGCAGCATCATTTTTGGGAGAGAGATTTGTTTTTACAAAGACACAGACTTTTATCTGCCATTGATAGTTTAGTGGTTTCAAATACAAAATTAATTGCAACCTTCTAAATACTCTTCAAGCTATGATATTTTGGTACCAGTAAAAACCAGGTACAGCAATGCAAGTATTTCTGAGTGACTGTCAATATTTAGGGAACACATATGTAGTATAAGAGATAATTTGTTAAAAAGATTTATTTTGTTTAAACCAGATAACTTAATGAACAATGGCTATATGTTAAGAGTTGTCAATCAGATTCTCATTTTATGAAAGCTATCTGACTACCAAATGAAGATCCAATCCTAATGGATACCTGAGAGTAAAATAGTATGCACTTGAAATTCACTTGCAATACAAAACAAAAGTGCCAGTTGTGTTTTTAGCATATTTTATTGTAGGTTCCTTTTGAATAGGAAAAAAGTATACTGCACTATCAACTCAAGGAAAATGTTTGTGTGTTTAAATAATTATTACTCTCTTCAGGTTCTTTTAAATTCCTTTCTTTCTGTTCTTCATAAGCCAAATCACTAAGGGGTTGATTTGAATACTACAAATACAATATTTATATTTTATTATTTTAAATATCTTTTCCTATAAATTCAAGGACCTAGTTTTCAAATACAGATCAATTTGTTTGTCCTTGAAAAATCTACTTTAATTCTAAGTACCATTAATACAGACACCAGAGGGAAAAGGCTGAATATTTGCTAGCAACGTCAGAGATGAACAAGATCTGTTACAACAAACTATTGAAAGCAACCGAGATTATTAAAATCTTTGTAGAAGGAATATCTGTATACTGGGTACTAAACTGAAATTTTTCCAATACTAAATGGAAACATTTAGTCTAGAAGGAGAGCTAAAGATGCTTTTGGTGCCAGGCACAGTGGTGCTCACCTTAAATCTCAGCTACTGAGGAGGCTGATGAGGGAGGATTGCTTGAGGTCAGGAGTTCAAGATGAGCTTGGACAACATAGCAAGACCCTTTCTCTAAAAAAATAAAAATCTTTTTTTTCAATATTTCATTTTATAAATAAGCAAACTGTGACTCAACTAGTTGTGGAAGGACTAGAATTATTCAAGTCTCCTAATGTATAAACCAATGTTTTTTTCTTTTTTTTTTTTTACTACTGTGAACCTGAAAAAGCCAATCCCTCAAGATGAATCCTGAATGGTTAACTGGGCCTAAATTTAAAATAGAGCCAAACACTTTCTCTGAGTTACCAGAACACCCACACTTCTGACTAACTTTAGGGTTTTCATGCCTGACTGGTTCTGTTCACCTGGCCTGAGCCAATCACTAGGCTGGCATGCATCAACCAATCAGAATTCAGATGCATTGACCAATCAGAACTCAATTGCATCAACCAAACAGAACTAAGCAAATTTGACTTTTTTATTTGCCTAAGTCCACCTGGGAAATTGGGAACCTGGGATGGAACTTTCTCTACAAAAGTAAAGCTTTCCTTTATTCTCTGGAACGTATCTTCATTTTACACTGAAGGCTGCCTTTACATTGAAGGCTGCATCTCCCCAGTTTGCAAAGTGTTCCCTGGAATAAAGTCTCTTTCCTTCAAATTCCTTTTCAGAGAACTTTTGTTCACCTTAGCTGTACCTACATAGGGCATAATATAGCCAGAACGGCCACCATTTATTGGGATGTTATGTTTCTGGCATAGAAAGTCTTACTTGCCTTATTATCTTAACAATCCTGTAAGACAGGTATCAATATTCCTATTTTACTGGTAAGTCGATTATAAATTTCTGTTTTGAGATAAAGTGATTTGCCCAAAGTCACCTTACAGAGCCAGCAATCTAATACAAGTCTGTGTGAATTTAAAGCCTCTTCTCTTCCTGCTGAACTAGCCATTTAATTTTTTAAAATCAGAAACAAGTTTATGAAGTTGTGCAGTACATGAATAATATAATTTATGAATTGGCTTTTCCCTTTTCAGTTTTACCATTATGTAAATAAAGTTAAATATTTATGTAAAATTTATAACCTGTGCTATCATGAGATTCTTTTTTATCTAGAAGAAACCTGAAAATAGCTAATTCACCCCATTCATTTATAAATGAAGTAATTAAGACCAGAAAGGTCAAGGACTTTTCACCAAAGGGATAGTTGCGAAACTAGAATAGAGCTAAAGTTCCAGCTTGAAGTTAGCTGTTTTTTTCTACTATTCAGCTTTCACCTATTGAAAGCCAAAGTGCAGGGAGGGGAAGAGGAAAGCTGAGAAGAGACTTAAGTACTATTACGAGTGAGCTTGGTGTTGATAAGGTCGATGCCTATACATTTTTTTTGGACAGTACTGTTTGGATGTGTTTGACTTTCAAAGGGCCTGGTAACTTTTAAAGCTTTTGTATGTGTTTTATGAGGGACAAATGACCAGAATTTGCACTCCATGTTTGCCCAAGAAAGGAGATTCAGTAATTTTTATATTTCATTGTATCCTGTAAGTAAAATGTGCATTATATTACGAAAAGTGAGAAAGAAGATATTTTTCAGCTAAAGTACTAGTCAGAAGTTAATTTTAATTTTCTTTTCTTCTTTGTAAGATTTAATTTTTTTTTTTTTTTTTTTTTTTTTTTTTTTTTTTACTTAGAAGAATTATTTTAGTGAAAAGTAAAACATCTATGGCACATTTAGTAATTTTTTTCCATCTAGTTTAACTTATTTTCCTAGGGAGAATGAGGTGGCTATAAATACCTTACCACTTGATTTTGTAGCCGTAAATGAGGTCTAAACTCCCTTTGGCACTAACAAGAATTTTGTCTACGAATAGTTACAGAATTGGGTCCGTGATGATTATGAAGCAATTTGATTATTTCCCAAGAGAGAGAAACTCTGGCACAATTTTCAGATGAAATACACACACTAGCATCTTGTCCATATTCCTAATAAGAACAAGAATGAAGGAAGAAAAAAGCCAGGAATTCTTGTAGGCTTTAGCCGGCTTGCTTCAAAAGCCTGTCAGCTAAACAAATAAAGTGAAGTAGTAGTGGGAGGGAGAGCCAGGAAATTAACTGCTGTGGGCTATGGTTAATGAGTGGTCCGATAAAAACGAAGTTATGGTCATGGAAGTGTACACATAGAATGAAAAAAATTAACACTATCAAAAAGAGTTAGCCTGCACAAATTAGATTCTTATTCAATTCTGAAGTGTATTGCTTTCTTGTGTGATCTGCCTCCAACCAGCTACAGAAGCTTTCCCTTACTCCCGAACCCCCACCCCCAAACAAGACGAGTGAGATCAATCAAAAGATTGAAACTTTGAAACATGGTTAGACTGCTGGGTAAAAGCATACAAAATATACCTGAGAGTTCATTAAAAAATGCCTACACAAAACCTTGGGTAAAATCCACAGCATCTTGGCATTGCCACCTCATTAGGAGTAAAATGAAGTGATCATCCCCTGAAGACTGCCCCTGCCATATTCTGACCAGTCCCACAGGTGTCTTGCTCACACTCTGTTTTAAAGCCTAAGCAACCACAAATCCTCTCACCTAAGTCTGTGCAAGGATCTGTTGACTTTAGGCAATATGGTCTAAGCAAGGGCAATGTCTCTCTGGTCTCACTTTTTAAAGATAGGATTAATCAGAGATTTTTTACAAATAATTTCTTGCCCTTTTTCAAAAGTTTGAGAACAAAGTAATCATCAACTTACTTGAAGAAGTAAACTACCCACTTAAAAGAAAACACTGATTTGGATATGACAATCACCAAATTTTTTCTAAATGGGGCATTGTTGAAACATTCTTGAAATAAATGCTTCGGTACCTGATATCCCTGTACTGTAGGCCACAGGGAATTAAAAACCAATAAGCTCCTAGGACTGAAGAGGAGCAAGGCTTTCTCTTAAGTATTCCCTCTAATCGTGCAACTTAAAGAGTAGTTCAGGGACCAGCATCACCTAGGAGCTTATTAGAAATGCAGAACTGGGGACTGATCTCAAACCTCCTGAATCAGAATATGCACTTTAACAAGATCCACCAGGTCGTACTTTTGCACATGAAAGTTTGAGAAACACTGCTCTGAGTCAGGGGTTCACAATGGAGTATATCACTGAATAGGAATAATAAAAATCCTTATAAATGTCATTCTACATGAACAACTTACCCTTAAGCCCCCTTCCTGTCAATGCAGTTCTAAGTAGGCTAGTGGCACAAGAGGCTTCAGAATTATTCTAACTAAAGAGTGCAAATTCTTTGAGACACAGCAGTGGCTGGATTTAACATAAAATGATGTGGGCCAATTATCCCAGTTAAAATCTTGATAGCACCATTACTAACTTTTATGAACTATTTTATTGTGGAGGTGGAGAATGTGCTATAAATAAGGTGTTTGAAATCGTTTGTTTCTTAAGAGTAAATCTTTAATGTAATTTACCCTGAAAGACATAGAGGGGCCTAGACCAGTTTCCTATTGAATCAGAGCTACAGTTTATATTAGTAACTTCCAGTGGAAACTTCCTACAATCAGAACTAAGCTCTTATTCTCAAGGGCAAATTTGTCACTAAAACCTCGTGTTAGTACATGTAGATGAGTCGAATGATATACTGCTGAGGTAAGTTTTAATTAATTCATGGTTACCATTAATGGCTATATTTTAATAATAATTTCTTCTTATATTTATACCCTTGTCATGATTTTATAAAAAAACACAAAAATATTAGCCTGGTCTAAATCCCTAAGAGCATAATAATTCCTGAGAGTTATGCAGAGTCAAGTTAGATGGGCCATGGGCCTCAGTCAAATATTTATATTAACCCAGATCTTGATTGTCATCATGAAATTCATCTTTTCAAAAACAAACATATTCCTGGCTTTCTTATTTTTAGTTACTACTACATTATATTTCTGTGACTTATGAATTTTCAAAGTCCAGAATTTCCTAAAATGTGTTTGGGATAAATATAAGTGCTCAGAGACATTACAGGTCCCATGGTTAATGAAATTTGGTAAATACTAGATTAAATGAAATTATATATGCTGAGATACATTATTACTAACCAATAGCAGGGATATAACACAATGTTCTTTTATCCTCAAAAGCCACATGTTAGCCGGACACGGTGGCTCACGCCTATAATCCCAATACTTTCAGAGGCCAGATCACTTGAGGTCAGTAGTTTGAGACCAGCCTGGCCAACATGCTGAAACCATACCTCTACTAAAAATACCATCGAATTAGCCAGTCATGGTGGCACATGCCTGTAGTCCCAGCTACTCTGGAGGCTGAGGCTTGGGAATCATGTGAACCCTAGAGCTGGAGGTTGTAATGAGCTAAGATCGCGCCACTGCACTCCAGCCTGGGCAACACAGTGAGACTGTCGCAAAAAAAGAAAGCAAGAAGCAACAAAAAAAGCAACATGTTTAAAAGCGTTCTCTATGATTTGGGTCCTGAGTTACATACTTTGGGACACCTAATCTACCTTCTAATTGTTTGAATTTTTGTGTTTCTGAGTACCATATTATACCCTCACAGTAAAAACAGTAAAATAGCACATTTGTAGTCTGCACATACTTATAAACTCTTTCATGATTAATCGTTGTTTTGTCTACTAATCTTCCCTCCCAACTAGATTGTAAATTTGGGCTGTATGAATCACACCTTATGTTTTCATATCTGCCACAGCATTGAGCCCTGTGTTGGGTATGGTAGGTAATGAAATACTTAGCGATATACTGACCTATGCTAAAATTAAGTTTTTCAAGTTTCCATGAGTAGTCAGTTGTTGTAGTATTTCAGGATTTTATGAGATAGTTTGTTTACTTTAAGTAGAAATTTCTCATTATTTTATAAACTTGGATTCTACGTCCTGTCTTTCTGGCCAGTGAATATAAATATTTCTGGCCAATGAATATAAATATATAATCGCTAAGCTGCTACTAGAATCTGGATCTTTCCAGGTTATTATTATTATTTTTATCTGTGTTATATGTACCGGATACTAATTCTTCAATTACAGAAGCAGAAATACCGGAGAAACTCCAAGTGCAGACACACCATTAATTTGAACATGTTTTGTTATTTATTTCATCATCAATGCATTTCATAATGAGACTCAACAAATGTTTGTGTTCGACACCGCAGATGATACTGAAATTGTAAGTCTGGAAGCTATCAAATACTTTTATTCATGTATAAGGATGCTGAGGCCCAGGGAAGTGAAGTCAACATCTTTCAGGAATGTTTACAAAGTTTCCTGTATGTGTCTTGCTAGCATATCATTCTTATTACAAGTACTGTTTCCATTATATTTCACTAAAAGAATAACAGTAACCTACTTGTTTTCTGTGAAGTTCAGCTGTTGCTTTTCTCCATATTCACCTACACTGTGGCCACCTACTTGAATTCGACTTTTTCTGCAGACATTTCAAAATTAAGATGGAAAAAAATACCTTTTAATGAGTTTGGAAATTTCACGTAGTGTTCCATCTCCTCAGGCATGAGGTGATGAGTAGGGGAGGCTGGAATATTCCTATCCCACCATTTGGGGCCACTACAAAATTCTCTTGGTGTCAATTCCTTTTGATCCCCTGACAGTAGATCTTGCAGACATACACACAAGGTCTTCAGAAGATATGAACAGCTCATGCTGAATTTCATGAACTGATTAATTATAACCCCATCACACCCCATATGTATGCAAAAATATGATTTTTTTTTTAACAGATTGGATTCTACTTGTTTTACCCTGGAATTTACCACCACTCAGTTATAGAATTCAGATTACCATACCAGACACATTTAGGTAATATTTGGAACTGTCTTAGTACCCTAAATGAACTGCTCAGTGAGAAACAAGAAGAAATTGCTTCTTTTCCCACTTAGAAGATAAATATATTTGATTGCATAAAATATTGGACTTAGGCGGTTTGTCTAATTACTTGCCTAAAGGCAGGAAACTGGACCCAATTGTTCATTAATATTCTTTATTATATTAATTTACATATCCTTCAACTGAGTCCTTTTCTTAAAATCTTGGCACCCCAAACAGTAAAAAAGCCAATCACCCTTTCCCAAAGGATGTGTGTCCATAGAGATAAATTTTATTCTCAAACATAAAGGTTAAAAAAAGGTAAGAAAGTGAGATTACAAAGTCAAGGAGCTGCCTTAAAACACCTATCAATGTTTTTACTCCCACCCTGTCCTCATCTGGACACCAGTAGGAGAACCACTAAAACTGAATTCAACTGCTATGTATTATGCATGACGCATTGTATACTGTATTGTTCTATGCCATTCATTTCACCTGAGATGAAATCAGGAAAAGGAGGTAAATTAAGTCTACCTTCAGAACTCTAGACCACTGACTCTTGTAAAAATTGATTTACTATTTTATCTAATGTTTTAAAAACTCATTTTATTAAGTTGTAAATCACATCATTCAGTACTACTACATCAGAAGGTAAAATTAATGATAGAGATAAGGACATTAGAAAAAGCCACAGCATGGCTACATGACAACATGAAAAAAATAAGTTGATGAATAGCAGCTTAGGAGCAGTGACACAGGGTTCAGATTTAATTTGAACGGTGAAGGGCATCATCCTATTGAGCAGACCGGATAAGCGTAAAGTTCATATTGGCACATGGTTTGATGTCATCAAGGGTGACATGGAGCAGTGGTACAATGAGAAAATAACATGTGGCATTTTAAAGACCAGAAAAATAAAAATTTGAGGTTAGCCCTGAATTAAAGTGCTTTTTCTTTGCCAGATAAAGAAACACTATCCAGTAATTCTGAAATCCAAAGGTTTACTTTTCTTTTCTATTAACTCTTTAGAAGTAGCCTTAAAGGAAAACAAAATTGATGGCAAAGATGTGGGTCATGTTAATTATAGGGAGCAGGTAGACAAGTTGTGAGTAAAAATTTAATGTCAGGACAATTTTATCAGAATATAGGAAATGCCATTTGAGATACATGCTGTATTAGGAATTTCAGTACATTTCACATAACCAATGTACTTCCTATGCTTTATTATACTAGTGCTTATGCCATCTGAAGAAAGGGGATGGATTTAAATAGAAGACAAAGGGATATTTAGTTTTGCATATTGATAAAGAAGCTGAGATATAAAGGGCATATCAGCATAGGCAATGCTTTCTACAAGAAATTCTAAGACATCAACAATTCGATGTTCTCAACAGATTGATCATAATAAATCATATAAAGCCATATACTGATTACAACCAGTCCGTGTCAGTAACTTTTGCCTTCATGTCTTTTGGCCATCGACTTGTCCTGTCATTGTCTGCATCAGGAACTGGCTCTATCATGGCTAGCAGAGCACCTGTCCCAACTGAAGCTGCAGTCAAAACACATAAGGAGAGTCAATAACTGCTCCTAATCACAGAGTTTGGAAATTCTGACTTATATTACTGAGTCAAAATGTGCTTGTGAAGATCAGAGGGTGTCACTTTACAAATGAGGGAAGTAAGACAAGAAAGAGAGTCCCTCACTTTTTAGTCATCTCATGACAGATCTAGGAAATGAACTCTAGTTTTCTGTCTCTATTTTAATAAGCCTGATCACAACAAATAATCAGTTTGCTTCCTTATTCTCCTTTCAAGGAAGAAATACTGCCTATATTTTGAGTGAGTGTAAGAAACAAGGAAAATGTCTATTTTCAGAGGGAGCAAATGAACCTATGCTGCAAAGTGTAAAATTTACAATTTTTTTAATGGACATGACTAAAACTAGTAAGATAATATATCTTAACAACCTAAAAGTGAGAAATTAAAATAGTTAACCAAATCCTTAAAATGAGACAATATTGAACCAGTTATCAGAGTCTGAAAATGAATCCATCTACATATGCGATGATAAAGTTTTGGAGATTCTAATCCTGAAAATTTACTATGTGAGTCAGGCCTCCTGCTTGATTTGAAATGAACACATTTAAGGCCCAAGTGCATGTGACTGTCTCCTGATTTATGAGTGAGATTGAGGCAAGTGTACACTTGCCCAAGAAAAGTAGACCTCTCCAGAACTCTCCTTCTGACCCCTGAAGAATCACACTCACAGCATGAAATAATCAGGTCTCTGCTCATAAAGTAACCACATTCATATTTCTTTATTCCTATAGGACTAAGAATTGATTTCTAATGATGAGCAAGCAATTTTTTTCTTTGAAATAGAAATGAGGTTTTTAAAACCTTATTTCTGGAATTACTGGATAGGTTTCTGTGCATGTTACATACTAGCTCTCCAGGACCATCTGTATGTATAATTATGTGGAGGACCTCAATGCTATAGCATCTAAATAATTTGTATAAGATAAAGGAACATACTAAAATCTTGCCAGTGCCTGCAAGAGATTTGTGCAAAGGTGCACAAGCCCCAAGCATCACTTAATTTTTCTTCAACATAGTATATATTGATTACAAATGGAGGAGTGTACACAAACAGGAAACAAATGAGTGGAAAAGAAAAATAAAAAAGAACATGGGTTGTTAAAAGAAATAAAGAAAACAGAATGCATGAGACAACAAAGTATAAGCAAAAGAAGTGCCCAAACAGAAACATTTACATGTGATGAAATGGTGTATCTACCTTGACCCTGTGCATTATGTTGATTTTCTGTATTAAAATTTGTACTCACTCTTAAACACTTTATAATCATTTTGAATCTCATTGTTTATACATAGGTCTTATATAATAAACTTGTAACTCTGGATAGAATTTAAGGTTCTATTGCATCTTTAAAAACTTAAGAAACAGTGAAATACAGAGATTAGAGCAGTTGCTAACTTACTTTTTGCAGTGAATATTTATTAATGTCCAATATGTACAGCTAAGAACAAATGAGTTTGAGGAATAAGTAAGAGCTCATCACCCTAAGAAGCACTGATAAAAGTAAACTAAGAAATAACAAAATGAAAATAAAAACGTTATGATTACAGCTGGTTTTCATCTTGACAAACAGGTCACTGACTAGTTTATCATAGAAAGGATATTAGCAATTATTGAGTGGTTCCTAGGGAAAAGCTGAGAACAATGATGGGGCTGGGGTTGTAGGGGGTGGATTCTTACAGGAACTGACCCACTGGTATGCTTCATGTAAAAAAGATGCAATAGCAAAAATAACCAGTGCTTTTCACATGTTTTATCAATAAATAATAGATTTTCACCTAAAATGTTAAATAAGGGGAAGATTATGTAATATCAATGCAGATTTTCTTCATTTTGTCCATTAAAAGCACTTTCTTATAAAGTGAGAGAAGAATATTTTGATTATTCTTTCAACTACGTATTATTTTAAGTCTCAATCCAGTTGAGGTTAGTTGATTGATAATTATTCATCAGATTTTGGTTGTATGCATGACAAAGTCAAGTATTAAGGGCAGAAGACAGGTCATGTTTCAAAAATGATCCTGATGTTGTAATTGCACAATAAATACTGTTTCCAACCCTTTTCTCAGTTTCCAGTGTTAGGATGGACAGATAATTTACAAAATGCCTTGCCACTCAACATTCCTCCACAGTCTAGAAGGGATAGAAGGAAACTCGCAAGGTCATAAGAACTTGTCCACCAGAATTCAAATCTCAGGAGTATGGCCGAGGGCAAAGCTGCCCATTAGCAGAGACAAAGGTCCTCAGTTCTCGCCCTGCAGGATTGGGCAGCTGAGGCTGTGTTCCTTTAGCCCCTGCTTGCATGATATATTAGTGAATGAATTCTAAAGACAAAAGACATCTCTGAAAACCTTTTAATAAAAGCAAGGTTTTGGACTAACTGTATGAAAACAAGATAACAAACAGGTGAGACTTTAGAAAAGGAAAATTAAGTGGCTTCAACATTTCTGAAAAACAGCATAAATAGCCTGCTTGGGTTTTTACTGTGCTATATGTTGTGATAGAACCAAAAAGGAAATTAAAAAGTGCCTTGTTTTCTCATGGACGAACACCATTTGCATAGTTCTATGACAGCAATGCAGTGGCTATAGAGGTCAAATACTCAGAGACTAGGCCGTTGGGGCAAGCCACTCCTCCTTCCTTTCATTGTTTGTCTTACCCACAAAAACATACTATGCAATTCTCTTTTCCTAAGTTAGATTATAATTCAGTTGATTTATACATTGCTTACTTTATTTAATAAATCCTCATATCTAAGGGCTTCCCAAATTAATACTAAATAGAAACTAGTGGCAAAAGTAAATATTTTTCTCCTGAATCTAATCTTTTATTAATCTGCATACATGTTATTCCAAATATATACATGTGGATTACCACATATGTATGTGCATAGAATGTATAAATACATATATATTATACATGAATGATTTATTACAGAAATATCAGTGTTTCTAGATTACACTGCATACTTGATGAGCTGTCATTAGTGCAGAAAGGATACATAGCTTTTCAACAAAAGAAAAGAATGAGGCTGCCAGAGTGTTGCAGTGGTTTGGGTTTTTTTTTTTTTTTTTTTCTTCTAGCATCCATTCCTGCCAATCTCTGCACTGCCAGTAGGGAAAACCATATCCATGGCAACCAACCGTACCATTCCAACCCACATCAATGACGCCTCCAATCTAAACTGTCAAATATTCTATGCACATCATGTAAAATAGGTCTCTTTCCCCTTATACCTCTGTGCATCTCGTTTCCGTGGCTACATGTTTATGCAAATGAGAATTGTCCTTTCTCTCAGGTTGATTGAACACTGAATTTGTTTTGCACCTTGGCAATGCAAAGCCATGCTGTCTTGCCACCTGGTCTACCACATAATTGCAAAAAATTACATTATAATGATAACTGTCCCCAAATTAGCCTGATAACACCATCTACCTGCCTTGTGAGCAAAAGAAACAGTGCAATAAAGAAAGATGTTAAAACAGAGTCGAGATAGGGGAATAATGTTTAATTGGCTCTCCAGAGTCCACTAATTTTCAGAATTGGAAACCTAGTGTTTGATTTGTTCTTTTTAGTCAGTGAGAAGAAAAAATATCCCTCATAAATTCTGAATGACAAATTTGCCCATCCTTTTTTGCATGTGGTTCCAGCATCCCAGGGAATCTAAAGTGTCATTTCCTCTCTGGAAGAAAGGAAGCACAAAACATGCTAGGTATGTACTCTAAATTTTCACTCAGTATCAGTTCTAACTATAAATTTCTCCCAATTCTTGTAGCTCTCTCATTCTTTTTTCCCAACCCTCTCCAAATCTTACATCAATACCTTTCTTTTAAAGCAAAGATGCAGGATTTTTACAGGATGACACATATTAAAATAAAATAAAGCTGGAACTGTGAAACAAACTACCTTCTCTCCACCCCCAACTCCTTTAATCTATTGCTTTCCACTGAATAATGTCCTGTAAATGATTTTGTTGTGCTGGTTAGTTTTGTTTTCAGGAAAATCACATTTTGCAAATAATGAAATAACTAATTGCTTATTTAATTTTCAGTTGTGACATATCAATATGATGACTTTAAGGACTATAGTCATGTTAATTTTTTTTTTACAAAAGAGAAAGAAATATGCAGGTAAAAATGTGGCTCATAGTATATTTCCCCAGGGTGTAAGTGACAAAATAAAAGATACTAGGCTCTATTATGATAAATGTTGAGGATATATTTTACTTTTCCCCCTACTTAAGACCTATTTCCCTGCAACACAATTCCTTCAGTATGTTTTTAAAGGAACAATTTTATATAATTCCATGAGATTTTTGTCTTAGATTGATCTTCTAAACTTTGTTTATACTCTGAGTTATCTTTGAGTAGATTAGGGAAGAGCAAAGCTCACAAAGGTAGCTAAGATCCCTTTTAAATTTAATAGATGATCTGTAAATGTGTCCTGGCCGAAGATTCAAAATATCAAATTTCCAAAGAAGGATGCTTAACCATCTTTCCCCGAATCTTCTTCTCCAAACTGTAAATATTTTTTAGGGTGTAGCTGAGAAGCCACTTTCTCCCTGACTCAATTCCTATCTAAAAAGATAACAAAGTGATTGTTGCTCCCTTCTTGATCTCTTGTTTATGTCAGTGCTGTTTCAGCATTTCCTAAGATGCCATTTCCTGTTTATATGACTTGCACTCTGATAAGATTACAAACCCTGGGGCAAAGTTGGGAAAAAGTAACATTTTATCATTCTTTTGTATTTTCTATCCTTAAAGTGAATATTTTGCTCAGTTAAATTGTATGCCAAGTCTTGATTTTTGTTGGATTTTAGACTGAGACATTTAGACAGAGAGCAGCTAATAAATGTGCCTCAGGTCATGATAGGAGAATAGAAACCAACTTTTAGTTAAGTGTTCATATGTTCAAGAAACCATATCAAATATTTTACATATGGAACAATAATCTTTTCCTTGTTAAAATTTACTTTTAAATAACAGATTATATTTTTTAAAGCATAATATTTTAAAGAGAGAACATGACATTCATCCTTAGTAATTCTGTTTGATTGTCATATTTCCACCAATAATGTTATTTGCTGAACACTATTCTTGGTTTTTTGGGGAATAACTGAGGAAGCAGAAGATCCAATTTTATAAAGATAGCAACCAAATACACATAAACACAGGCGATAGGAATGATTTAAAACTTAGCATCAATTATGACTGTAAATAGTTTGGAAGGCTAAAATATATCATTATTGGAGTTAATTTCTGGGAGAAAAGTATGGATGAAGAGTTTGAATAAGATTTACCTGAGGAAGACAAATATTTAAGGTTATGACTTTTTCATTAAGTCAGTTTTTTTTGTTTTTGTTTTTGTTTTTGTTTTTTTAAATCTAAGGTTTACGCATTTGGACTATACCCATTTAGTCTCAAGGTTAGAGCTTGCGGATGGAGCTTTAGGTAACCCATGCTGAATTTGCCTTATTTGCTATTTAACTTTGCCTATTTGTGTAAAGTAAACAAGAAATAAAGCACTCATTTGCCAAACATAAGGGCTCAAAAAGTTTGTCTGCCTTCCACATGTGAAAAAAATAAGGTGTTTACGCACTAACCAGAAATTGCCCTAATTCTCTCATCCACTTACTGTATCTACACAATTTACACTTCCCAGATTCCTCCTATGAGATTTCTCCTTAGAAACATTGCAGAGAAAAATAAACAAACAACAAATAAAATCCATCTTTCTTAAGTAAGAGCACCTACTTTCTTGAGAAGGAATAATACTATTATCAAATAAATAATAATAAATTCTTATGAGACACTGTGTTCCAAACACTGTTCTATGTCATTTACATAATTTAAGCCATTTGCTCCTTACAACAGCTTCATAAATTAGATGCAATCATTAACCCTAAGAAATAACAGATGAGAAAACTGAGGCATAGAGAGGAACCCAAAGTTGTGTAGCTAGAAAGGTAGAGCTGAGACTGAAGCCCTAAGAATCTTGCTGTAAAGTCTCCGAAGTGTTAACCTTTTTATTTCTATGTCGTATGACATTTTTGAGAAATAATTTTATTCTCAATTATCACAATAAATTTGCATCAGTTAAAAAATTCTTAAAATTTTAATATTTGCAAATTCTGTCTTTACAATTCAAATTCCCTTTTATTTTAATTTTTTCAAAGCATGATATTGAATCCTCTCTTGGGGAGAAAAATCTTTCTGAAAGGCTTCAAAATTGGAAACATTATTTTTAATTCCAACAATAATTGTTAAATGTATGTTGACTATTTCACATCTAGACATCCTTCATTCAGCTAGTCAGTGAGTTAACAAATATTATTGCAGACTTACTAAGTGCCAGGCACTGTTCTTGGCTCTGGGGATTTAGTAGTGAGAAAAAGAAAGCCTATTACCTTATGGCACCCACTTTACAGTAGAAGGAGGGAAGAGAAGAGAGAAAAAGAGAATAGAACAGAACAGAATAGAATAGGTCAGATGGGGAGAAGTGTTACCAAAAAAATTAAAGCAAATGAGGGAAAGGGGACTGCTTTTTTATTATACCAGTAAAGATCTTTTTTGATAAAGTGACATCTGATCCAAACCTTGAATGAATTGAGGGAGGGAGCTCAGAGGTGGAAACAGGCTTCCTAGGCTCAAGGACCCATCAGAATAGTTGGATGGTGTAAGGGAGAAGAGCTGCAGGAATTGCTGTCAGTGAGGCAACAGCTGGTCAAATCACAGAGGAACTTGCAGGAAATTTTTAAGTACTTTCCCCTATTCTCTGAGAGAGATGGGAAACCCTCAGTGGATTTTCAGCAGAGGAATAATAGAAACTGACTTACATTGTAAAAGAATCACTCTGGCTCAGAGTGAAATATGGAGTAGGAGACCAGATGAAATCAGGGAGTCTGGTTTAAAAGAACTGCAGTAGGTGAAGGTGGCATGTGCCCGGATGACGGCATGAGTTGTGAGATAATTATTTTTCTTTTTTTTTTTTTTTTTGAGCTGGAGTTTCGCTCTTGTTGCCCAGACTGGGGTGCAATGGCACAATCTCGGCTCATTGCAACCTCCATCTCACGGGTTCCAGAGATTCTCCTGCCTCACCCTCCCAAGTAGCTGGGATTACAGGTGTCCGCTACCACGCCTGGCTAATTTTTTGTATTTTTAGTAGAGATGGCTGGAGTTGGATAGCATCAAAAACCATTGGCAATAAAGAAGTAATGCTATCCAACTCTTCACTGAAGATGTAACTTGTTAACGTTAGCAAAGTTCTTAATGTAGGAGCAACCTGCTCTTTCTCGAAACACTCTTTTCATCTTCCAAATCTCAGGTGTCATGCTCCTTTTGTCCTGTTTTTTAAACCATTCTTTCTTACCTTTTTTTTTGCAGACCCCTCTTCTCTGGAATTTCCTAACTCTCAGTGCTTTTTTAGTATTCTGTTACAAGCTATCTTTCTGTATTCATCTTTGACTCCACTTGGACAAGCTTCACCACAAGAAAAGTTTCAACTATTGTCTAAATATTAATGACATCAAATTCTCTAGTCCCTCACTCTTCAGTGTGGTAGCTCCATCTGGCTCTTGAATGCTTCAAATGTTGCAAATACAAATTAAGATGTGCTATAAGCGTAAAATAAATGCTGAATTTTGAAGATGTACTTTTTTTTTTTTTTTTTTTTTTTTTGACCGAGTCTTGCTCTGTCACCAGGCTGGGGTGCAGTGGTGCGATCTCAGCTCACTGCAACCTCTACCTCCCAGGTTCAAGTGATTCTCCTGCCTCAGCCTCCCAAGTTGCTGGGACTACAGGTGCGTGCCACCACGCCCAGCTAATTTTTGTGTTTTTAGTAGAGACAGGGTTTCACCATGTTGGCCAGGATGATCTCGATCTCTTGACCTCGTGATTTGCCTGCCTCAGACTCCCAAAGTGCTGTGATTACAGGCGTAAGCCATCAGGCCCCGCTGAAGATGTAGATTTAAAATAACAGAATATATCAATAATTTTTATATTGATTAGACATTGAAATAAAATGTGTTGATATATTGGGTAAATAAAACATATTATTAAAATTTATTTTATCTGTTTCTTTTACTTTTTAATTATAGCCACTAAAATATTAGAAGTTCCATATATGCCTCACTTTATATTTTTATTAAACAGTGCTTCTCTGGCCCCATTGATATTTCTTCAGTACCAGACTTAGCCCATGGCTTGGTATATAATGTGTTAATAAACATTTATAAAATAAATAAATGAATGTACAAAACAAAAACCTTTTATAAACTGGAACAAACTTCGTACAAAATGTGGAGATGGTATACAAACATTTCCTAAGGAATACCAAAAAGTGACTTTCTTTTTTTTTTTTTTTTGTTGAGACGGAGTCTCGCTCTGCCGCCCAGGCTGGAGTGCAGTGGCCGGATCTCAGCTCACTGCAAGCTCCGCCTCCCGGGTTTACGCCATTCTCCTGCCTCAGCCTCCGGAGTAGCTGGGACTACAGGCGCCCGCCACCTCGCCCGGCTAGTTTTTTTTTTTTTGTATTTTTAGTAGAGACGGGGTTTCACCGTGTTAGCCAGGATGGTCTCGATCTCCTGACCTCGTGATCCGCCCATCTCGGCCTCCCAAAGTGCTGGGATTACAGGCTTGAGCCACCGTGCCCGGCTCACCAAAAAGTGACTTTCTTATAAAGAGGCAGTCACCGTGTTTCAAATGGGAGAACTCAGTTTTCTAAAGACGTTAAGTGTGCCTAAAGTGACACACATACTGAAATGATTCTTAAAATTTTTCTTTAGAACTTAACAAAATAATATTAAGATTCAACTAGAAAACTAAACACGGGATGATGAGTCAAAAAAGATTTAAAACAGAATAATTACAGGGAATCATATCAAGTTTTTAAAAAGTTATAAAACAGTATGAAGCTTGTGCCAAAATAGAGATCAAGGAAACAAAACAGAAAGTTCAGAAACAGACAAAACTACAAATAAGAATTCAGTATGTAATAAAGGTGGAATTTTAAACCAGTGAAGAAAAGATGTATAATATGATAATTTCTTTTTTAAAAGTGTGATGGCAAGTAACCATTTGACAAGAATAAATGTAGATCCTTAATTAACACCTTAAAATAAAATTAATTCTCCAAATGAATTAGATGTAAGTACAAATAATGAAATTTAACAGTATTAGAGGAAAATATAAATGCATTTATATAGATAAAGAAAGCTCTTTCAATGAAGAATTAAGGCAGAAATGGAAAGATCTAACTAAATAAATATTTCAAGACATTTGTATGTGGAAAAATAACGCAATCCAAATGTAAAAGCAAATGACAAAAATATAACTATGTGTGACAGAAAGGGTTAATGAATTTAGTATATAGAAATCTTACAAATTGTCAATAAAAAGAATATATAAGCCACTAGGAAAGTGGGCAAAAGGTATAAATAAGCAACTTACAAAAATCACAAATATAAGTGATTAATAAAATATGATGAAAATGTTCTACTTCCCTAGTAGCCATAACCATGAATATAAGACAGGATGTCTTCCCTGCCCTCACCAACTATTAGGCTATCAAAGGAGGAAAATTCTCACTGTGATTAAGACTGAAAAGCAACACACTCTTACAGATTAAAATTAGTAAAAATGTTATGAAATATAAAGGGAAGTGATGTATTTAATTCAGAAATTCTATTTCTAAGAATTTTCCCTATTAATCAGACAGATTCATAAAAATGAAAATGTGAAGATTTGAAAATCACAATGTTCTTTACAACAGGGGGAAAACTGAAAATAAATGGACAGCCATAGGTTAATACTTAAATAATTCAAACAGTCATAAAATGGAATTCTACCCAATCGTTACAAATGATGGGGTCTATATTGATAAATATGTAGCATGTTGATGACATGTTGCTCTATGCTAAGTGTAGTTTTCCAAAAACTCTCTAGGATCATCCCACTTTAAAGATACATTTATTTCATTCATACACATTGAAAGAAAGTGTTCTCCAAAATGATACTATTGCTTACACACTAACAGTGCAAATATGGCTAATCATGCCAATAGTGATAGGATTATGGGCAATTTTTTTCTCGCTTGCTTTTTTGTTTGTTTCTAATCTTTCTACATAAATATGAATAATTTAAGCAATTTAAAAATGCACAAACACAAGCAATATATATATATAGAAACATTGTGATTTCCAGCAATGCAACAAGCCTTAAAGGCTACGTTTATACTGTCAGAATTCACTTGTGCCACATTTCTGTTCCACTTTCTGACACAGTGAAGCCTTACGCTCATAATCTCCTCAGCACACTTATATAGGTGCTTACATAGGAGCCTGCAGACATGCAGTTCACCTCTACTGAGAGCAAAGGCTACTACTATGCTCACTCTCAGGGAAACATGGCAGGCATTGGCGTTATCTCACAATAGGTGCCTGAGTTTGAAGGAGAGACTTTGAAAAAAAAATCGTTTGGTGTTTTCATGTCCTTTTAGGACACACTCAACTGACTTGCACAGGGAAGAGAATCTGGCTTCAAGTTCTTTACCCGAATAGTAAAAATAATAAGACCTTTGCTTATATAAATGTACACTAACTTACTTGTTTTCAAAAGAATCTCATGAACTATGTTGGCTGCCTTCCTCTTCTTCCTAGTCACATGTTAGAAAGATGAGATTCAAATAATTTACATGATTTTTTTCTAAAGAGCAGGAGGAGGGTTCAAACTCAACTGTATTTTTCCAAACCTTAGACTCAATTTCATTTCACTCCACAGCCTTCCATGCCTACTGTTGAAGGGCCTAGTCTTTAAATAACTAGGAAGAAGAGAAAACCCAAACACTTTTGATTATAAAATATGATTGATAAGAAATTATAAGTATTTCACAAAATATTTTTTAAGTGTTATTGGTATTTTGCAATAAAGAACCATACAAAAGAGAAGAAAAAGGAAAAGGATCCTTTAAAACTCCCCAAACAGACATTTTCTTTTTGAAAGTTACTTCTTGTCCAAGAAGATAGTTTTTCAGTTACTTGGGGAAAAAAAACTGGAATAAATATACTATGAAATACACCGATTTATTTGTATTAAAGATAGTATACTACAAAGAAAATACTGAATTAGAGAAAAACATACATGATACAGTGCTGCAAAATGTACTGCTCGTTTCATGCATCTAGTATTCTTCAAATACGAAAATTATTATATTTTAAAGTAATACTATGCTTTATATTTCAAAAGTCAAAAGGAAGGTGGAAAATGGCCTAAAACATCTACAAATCAAAGGTTTGTAGCTAAATGTTTTATAAAAACATAAATTTGATATAATATTTTTCCAATTCTGAGCCAACTTTCTAGTCCATTCACACGCAAGTACGCACCATTGTCCCTCTTTATGAACGTCATTGCAAAGTGTCCAATCAATTTGCTTCTATTATAAATCATACACTATTCTTACTGGTTTTCTGCACATCAACATTCAATGAATAGACTAAAAGCCCATGCTATGTATATTCATCTAAAATTCTTCCATATACAACCTTTGCAGAAAGAACTCAGCCAGAACGCATATCAGTCATATTGCTTTCATGTTTGAAGTTCAACTGTTGCACCTTCTGGGTTGATGCCAAATAGAGATTTTTGTAGCAGGCAATATAAGTTTTCACTACTAATTGGATCTGGCATGTACTCTCACAAATAGTCACATTTGTTTTTTCTTGATTGATTTTTAAATTATTTGTCAATGCAAGGTCAACAGTGGCCCCTCTAATGTCTTTCAGCCATGGGGATTGGTCCACAGCCTGCTGAAATGCCAAGCAATTTTAGTTTATTTCATTTGTCTACTTCACGTTTATAAAAGTGCATTGACATACAGACCTGTAGTTCTACACACTGTTTTTTAGTGAGTTGTAAGCTTTTGTTCTCATTAAAATAATATATTTAGAAAATCTGAAAGAGAAAAGAAAAATATCAGAGTCACCACAGTAACACAATTATTATTTGTGTTTATTATTATCTAGTCTTTTATTAATAAATCCTTAAAAGTAATTGTATATTTTAAAAATATCTGTCTTAGTCTTTTCCTCCCCTTTGGCCCTTAGGTATACATAATTAAAGGAATTATAATGTTTGGTTCACGACAAATGCTATTTAATGTTCATGTAAGGCCCTATTAATTTTTCACTTACTTATTTGTAACACTATAAGATCTCTCACAAATTCCCCATCATCTCCTCATATATTAGGAGCTTCATACTAACCTACATCAAATGTTTTGTTCCTCATTCTTCACTCTGCCTTTCCCTACTAAAGGTAACAATCACTCAAAATTCTGTTCTTACCAATCTCTTATTTCATGTATTGCATTTAGATGCACTCCTGAAAAACTTATATTTTATTTGAGATTAAAAGTTGAGCATACTGCGTGTAATCTTTTGGAGTTTACTTTTTCATTTAATATTCTTATTACAAAGATTTATTCCCAATGTTGTCTGTCACTCTATGCCATTCATTATGATTTCTATATAATAAACCATTGTGAATATACCACACTTTTTCTTTTATTCTCACTTGGATGGACACTTGGGTTGCCTTTATTATAGTCTTTTTAACTGTCAGTTTTAGTAGTTTTATGATATTCCAGCAGTTTCCATAATCAGCTCTCTCTCTTTTTTTTTTTATTTTGTTGCATATAATACATTGCTCTATTGATCAAGGCTGGAGTGAGCACCTCTGTACTAACAGATTTCCTGCACTATTACCTTAGTGCCTTAGATTACCTTAGACAGAGACAGAATTATTAGGTCAAAAGACATGAGCATAATAGATATTTCCAATTTGCATTCCAAAGGATGATAATTCCATCAGCAATTGCACAATTATCACATCACCATAAGCACTGTCTTATTCATCTTTTATTGTTAATTTAAAAGATGGTTATGTTTCGGCCGGGTGCGGTGGCTCATGCCTATAATCGCAGCACTTTGGGAAGCCAGGTAGGTGGATCACTTGAGGTTGGAAATTCAAGATTAGCCTGACCCGTCTTTACTAAAAATACAAAAGTAACCAGGCGTGGTGGTGCATGCCTGTAATCCTAGCTACTCAGGAGGCTGAGGCAGGAGAATCGCTTGAACCCAGGAGGTGGAGGTTGCCGTGGGCTGAGATTGCACCCTTGCACTCCAGTCTGGGCAACAAGAGCAAAACTCCGTCTAAAAAAAAAAAAAAAGAAAAGATAGTTATGTTTTACTTTTAAGCCTCACTGATTTCAGTCAATAAATGAATATTGACATATTAGAGTAAGGCATTAAGAGTGAAATAATGGCTCATAAACAGGCTCGAAAGTCTACTTTGAAATTCTAAATGGGATATATTGTCAGTAAGCGTTGTTTATCCTTACTAGAGTGATTTTCAGCTTGCAAGTAAAAAAACTGAAGCTTAAAGGAAATCAATAATTTTTCTAAAATTATATAGTTAGTTTTCTATTGTACTGTATTGCTTCCCCGCTGACCAAAGTGTAAAATGGATCATCAAAATGTTTAACTTGTTTTCATTTCAAGTGATCTCTTTAAATTTCTATAGGATTTATAATCTTGACCCTACAACATAGTACTTGAACATGCATCTACTGTTATTTGAATTCCCATCGCCGCCTCCAACCCCAAGGAATGGCCTTCTTTTCTTGCTGTTGCTTCTCCCTTGAATTTATCCCTCACAATGTGTTGCAGTGTCAGGTCTAGAGTAGTTTGTACAGACAGACATGCTGAGCTGACCTGTCTGAGGTCTCACTCTTTCTGCATTGGAGACACTTGTCTTACCATTCCTCTAAATCAAAATATTATTAATTATGTAAAGTTGATATCTCATTTTCAACTGGTTCTTCTTTCATATGTCCATGTTCAACAATATTAACTAGTTTGCATCACAACATGGCATAAAGTACACTGCAGTGTTTGTATAATTTATAAAAATGTTTGCCACAAAATTACTTGGCCAATGGAGACAGTAGTAGGGACTTTTTTTATTTTCAGTCTCACACAGGGCAACAACATTTGCCAGGCACTCACAACACATAGCCACTCTACTCAACTACCCCAACTAGAAACAATTGTTGTTCAGTCTGATTCATCCCTAACAAAGCAAACATATTTAATCCTTGGTCTTGATGACTAAAGTCAGCAATTTTACCCATCATAGCTGCAAGTTCCCACCCTTTTCCTGCATGCCTGCAATCTGCATCTGAATCGCCAGATGATTACTCTGCTGGGTTCCTTATGCCCACTCATAAACAGTTACCGGTCTTTGTGGTCCTGTGCAAAAATAGACCCCGGATGAGTCATTCGTTGCGTATCCAAATACTGGCAAGATTTGTAAAACAAATTCACATTTTTCACTTTTGCCATATCTTTCTGATCTTAGCTTGCAACAATTAGCTTTCTCTAGGTTTTGTTAAATAGAAATATGCCCATATAACATATTCTTCTTGCTTTCTTCTTCTGACAAAACAATTTCTTTGGCTATAGAAAGATGAATTTCCACAGATTCATCAGATAAAATATTCTCTCCCCTTCTTCCTCAGTAACTGTGAAACTGCCTTGGCAAAATTATGACTGAGATGGTGAAAGAGATCTAACTTAACTGACTCCATCTTACTTCCAACCTCCTAGCGGCCTTGTTCACTCCTGGGTGTAGGCTGAACTAACTTTGGGAGAAACTTAGTTTATAGTTTAAGCAAAGACGGTAACAACCCTTTCCCAAGACAGACCTCCTTCTTACCTGGGGACTAGATTGCATTTGTAAGACTAACATTAGCCACAAGAGTAGAAATTATGGTTTAGGAGTCATGCAGCTGGAGGTTACAAGATTCTGACCCTTCATAAACTGCTCCTAAGATCAGTGCTTGAGATATTTTGCAGATCCTGCACTTGATGGATCAGCTGGCCCCACCTAGATCAATAAACTGGCTCATCTGTTCTTGTGACCCCCACTCAGGAACTAACCAGATGCAAGAAGACAGCTCCAACTTCCTGTGATTTCATCTCTGAAACCACACTCCTGGTTCACTGGCTTCCCCTCACTCACGAAGTTGTCCTTAAAACTCTGCTCCCTGAATGCTCAAGGAGACTGAGTTGAGTAATAATACAACTCCAGTCTCCCCCACATCTGGCTCTGCATGAATTATTCTCTCTCTATTGCAATTCCCTTGTCCTGATGAATTGGCTCTGTCTAGGCAGTGGGCAAGGTGAATACCTTGAAGGGTTACAAGTTTGGGGACTCATCCAGGATTGCCTTTGTGGCTACCTTCCCATGGTTCAGTAGGCCCCCTCCAGTGATGAATTTGGAAGCCAGCCAAAATGACTGTCTAGTTCTCTCAAGACTAGGGACTGACTCTGGTACTCTGGGTGCTGCCGACCCAATATGCATGGATTTAATTGCAATGGAGAAATAGTCCTGGGGAGACATCCCATCACAGGGTGTCTGTCTATAGCCCCATGCTGGGATGTCTGTCTGTAGCCCCGTTGCAAGGTGTCTGGATTGGTGAGTATCTTAGGCACCACCAATTCCTCTTTCCTTCTCCTGACTGGTTCTGTAGCTATTTGGTGGGGTGTCTGTAGCCATTTGGTGGGGTGCCATTTCAGGGTGTCTGTTTGTACCTCCATGATGAGGTGTCTGTGTCTGTAGCCCCATTATATGGTGTCTGTTCAGCTCCTTGCTGGGGATGGAGGGTGATCTCAGTTCATTTTTTCTAACTAGTGGGAAGAATCCTGGTTTGGGAGACTTCTCCTCAATCAGGAAGATTTTGAGGAAGTTTCTCAGACAGAGAATAGGAAGATAGTTTTGAAGGGATACTCTTGGAGTTCTTGGTTAGGTATCTGATTTGGAAGGCCTTCTGTCCATCTCATCTTTGTGTGTGTTTGTATATTTGGAAGGGATCTCAAAGGGGTTGCTGATGGAAATCTAGCAGGCCTAACTCAGAGAACCATCCTTATTTGTCTGGTCACACTCAATGAGATCTAAAGAAGGCTCAACAGGCCTGTCTCTCAGGGTGACTATCTGCTCTTCCCCTTGCCCAGAGATTCCCATATGAATTACCATTCAGAGGTCGTCCGTCCCCACCTGGAGTGGATCAAAGACAATAGGGACCAAAGGGAAAAAGTTTGTGCTTTGCCAGGTTGATATTGGGTGCTGAATGAGGTGACTAATGTCTATTTTGTTATGTGTTTTTTGCTGGGATGGAAAATGTTAATTCGGTTCCTCATGCAGCCCTTTGAGCAGCATCTTGCAAACTGAGAATCTTATCTATGGTTCCTTAAAGCAATAAGAGGAATTTTCTCTTGTAAAGTGACTTGAACTCCACAGTTACAGCACAAGCGAGCAAGGTTATCAGAAACTGCTCCATTCTTCTGGAAGCTGCAGAGAAAGGGAACCCAGAAACCTGGTATGCCAGCAAAAAGGTTAAGAAATTCTTACTGGCCAAGTTTCTGGTCTCTGTATCTCTTTCTCTGTCTGGATAAACAGTAAACTATTTGTCACATCTGCAAAAGTTTGATTAATAGAAAAAAGGATTTGTGAGACTAGTCTTAGGTTGTAACAAATCTGGTGTACTTTGTGCTAAGAATCTGTCTTTCTGTGTTCTGCACTGTAGAGAGAGGTATCACAGGATAGAATGTGGGTTTGGGGTCCCTATAAGCCTGTTTTTCAAGTCATTTTGGCAGTCTGGTCAGTTACAAACTTTGCCATGGGTCCCTGAAACAAATACTGTATGAAATTTCTGCATCTTGCTTTGTGTTCTTGAGAGCTTAATCTTGTGACCATGTGGGGATACCTTCTTTTGGCTTCCAGCACTCAGAGGACAGGAATTTTGGAGTTCATGTCAGTTAGCCCTAAAAATTTTTCTCGATCAGTTAAAAGCCTTGCAAGCTAGAAATTGACTTCTCTAGGCTCCTTCTGGGAAAAGCAATAGAAACTGCTCAATACTGTATAGCTCAGTAGCTAAGGCTTTATCTTTCAGCAGTGGTGGCCTGGGTTCAATAGTTGGCTTCTGGAATGATTCCTTTCTGGTTTATTAATTGTGTAACTGCCATTTATTGAGGTTTTTTTCCCCTCATAGATAGCTTCTGATTTCCTCTCTTTATTTTTCTTTTCTCAGAACTACCTTGTGGAGATTGTAAACCTTGTAAAAAAAGAAACTGCTTACCATGTATTTGAAGCACCTAGGAGTTTACCTTTGGTAAATTTCAGAAGCTAGATATATTGGCCACTCGGCATGGCTAAAGTCAGATAATAAGAGATTTGAAAGGATTTCTTTTTCAAAGAGTACTATGGTTAAAAGTCAGCTTAATTAAAATTGAATAAACTATAGATGTATGTAAAAGGTCTTTATGTTTTTCTCTTCTTGGAACTTGTTTTTCTGGAAAAAGGTTTTTTCTTCTCAGTCTATTGAATTATTTTTCTCCATTTTTTTTGTCTTGCTACTCGTAATGCACACATGAGAAGCTCTAAAATAACTTCTGGCGGCCTGGGACTTATTGGGAAAAGCAAAGGGGGCACCACAGACCCCATTTTGGAGGAAAAAACCCTCTGTTTTCCTCATGAAACCTCAGGAACTAAAAGCAGATGGATCTCTCAAAATCAAAGGCTCTGTTCTGTTTTGTATTGTATTATCTGATGGTTTTGAGTTTTGAGGGCATCAAAAATTACTTCACATTATGAGAGACCTTTGGTGTGTAATAACTAGGTAGGAAATATACTTGAAGGGATGGCTAATAGTAGTTATATTTGAATCTTTGCACACTTGGATCAGAGAAGCATGCTCTTGGCCACCTGGAAAATAAGGAAACATCTCCATCCCGCACTAGGAGATGAGACTTCCATGAGAGATGGGCTAATTACAAAATGGACTGATTGGCTTTCGGTTGCCTTGCAATGAAGTACAGGGTAGAAACACTGCACTGTCTTCTCCCGTAGTATTTCCCTCCTTTTGTGGATCTAGGATCCAGTATAAAATGGCACTCTTAATTTTGGGGATCTGCCTTTGCCTTCAGCTGCTAATTTGCTGCTTATTTGACCCTAGAAATGCATGCTTTCCTGTCCCTGTTCCTCCTCCCTGAAGCCAGTAATCCAATTAGGAAACTGTCAAATAAAAAAGTTTACAAGTGCTGAATCTTCTGTCTCTCTGTGTATTTATATGTGTTGTTTGCTTATATATAAAAGAGCTCTGATTAATTGGCTTAGGAAAATAAGCGCTTAAATCAAATATTTTGTCAGAAAAATTGAAACTTTAATGCCTTTTTGTTCACGTAGCTTCAGTAATCTTTTGGAAATAAAAGACAGTTTTGAAGATTATTGATAAAATAAAATGTCTTGAAAATGTAGACATTTGGTCTAAATTAAGGTTGGATATCAGATTTTCTAAATGCATTAAGGTCATGCTGTGTCTTTGACTTTTGAAAAGTACTTGATTTACCTACTTTGGAGCATTAGATTATAGATAAGGCCTAGAGACATATGGAGACCCATGCCTGCTAACTATGTTTAAAGGAGTCAGACCTTATCTTCATTTCTGTCTGATGTTCTAGGCTCCACCCCAGTACATAATTTAAATCACTTACTTATCAGGTTTTTCACTAAAAATAAAAGTTGCTAAGAGTTAACATTGTAATGGCTAGTTCAGACCACCGGAGAAGCAGTTTTACATAAAAGGTGTTTCGGTAATGTGTTTTTGGTGAAAGATTATAAGAAGGCATGGGAATATGGCTTTTGTTAAAGGGAATGTAATTTTGTCTAGTTCAGAAGGTTTTTAAAGATTGTCTTAACCCAAAAGAGTAACAGAACAAAACTGAAGGTTTAGCAAAGTGAAAAGGGTTTGTAAAGGGTTGATCTTGTAAAAATTCTGTGGGCATAAACAAGTTGGCTAAGATTTAAAAGAAATTGGCTGGGTGCGGTGGCTCATGCCTGCAATCCTAGCACTTTGGGAGGCTGAGAGAGGTGAATCAGAAGGTCAGGAGTTCGAGACCAGCCTGGCCAATATGGTGAAACCCTGTCTCTACTAAAAATACACAAATTAGTCGGGCATGGTGGCACACACCTGTAATCTCGGCTACTCAGGAGGCTGAGGCAGGAGAATTGCTTGAACCTGGGAGGCGGAGGTTGCAGTGAGTCAAGATTATGCCATTGCACTCCAGCCTGGGTGACAGAGCAAGACTCCATCTCAAAGAGAAAAAAAAAAAAAAAAAAAAAACACATTAAAATCATACTGATGTGGGGCCAGAATCTGGGCCCATGTGTCCGAATAACAGGGTTTTCTAGAAGATTAATCTGCTGTTTGATGAAAAATTGTAAAGGGTTCTAAAAACGTTTTGGAAAATCATACTTTATGGTCAAACTAATTAAAACTAGATAGAGATATATAATTTTGTATTAAAAAACTAGCCTTAACATTAAAGATGTACCAATGCGCCGGGCTCGGTGGCTCAAGCCTGTAATCCCAGCACTTTGGGAGGCCGAGACGGGCGGATCACGAGGTCAGGAGATCGAGACCATCCTGGCTAACCCAGTGAAACCCCCGTCTCTACTAAAAAATACAAAAAACTAGCCGGGCGAGGTGGCGGCGCCTGTAGTCCCAGCTACTCAGGAGGCTGAGGCAGGAGAATGGCGTAAACCCGGGAGGCGGAGCTTGCAGTGAGCTGAGATCCAGCCACTGCACTCCAGCCCGGGCGACGGAGCAAGACTCCGTCTCAAAAAAAAAAAAAAAAAAAAAAAAAAAAAAAAAAAAAAAAAAGATGTACTAATGCAAACATTAAATTTTGTTTTCTCTTTTGAATATGATTTTTATGTACTGTTAAAAGATAATGAAAGTGTTTTATTTTCTCCTATGAGTAAATGGCAGGAAAAAAAGGAGAGAGAGAAAAGACAGATTCATTTGGCCTTATGCTATCTTCCTAGGGTCTCGTTTACAAAGCTAAGTCTCCTCTAGCAAAGAAAAGGTTTTCTTTTAAAAAAGATTTTTGCAGTTATTTTGGCCAAATGAATGACTTATGGTGACCTGGGATTCTATCCAATGTTTTAAACCTTTGATATTTGACAAACTTTCCAAAATCAAATGATAAATCATGTCTCTTTCTTACCTAGTATTTTAGATATTAGGTCCTCTGAAGTCCAAAAATGACATTTGGTAAAAATCATACAGGAAGCATTATCAAATATGAAATGGTGTTTTGTTTTCTTTGGCCTATATTTGTGTAAATGTGTTATTGGTATATGTTCCAAAATTATGTAAAACTCCTATAATTCTAATATAACTTAGTGTATGTTATCAGTAATAATTACAATTATTGTGTTAACAGACTGTGTGCTGCAGAGGTAACAAATTTCCTTGACAATTATGTCTTTACCTGTGGCTGCCCTAAAATGTTGTTATCCATAGACACCTGTTTTCTCATTTTGGTCCTCTTTAAAAGATGGTTTTATAATCACCTATAAAATGTAACAGGTGCTCTTAAATGCAGGATTCTGATTAATAACACTGGAGATTGTGACATTAGAATAGAGAAAAAACTTTTGAATAGAAAATGAATGGTGTTTGGTTTACTTTGGACTGTATTTGTATAAATATGTTATTAGTATGTGTTCCAAAATTATGGGAAACTTCTATAATGTTGATATAACTTAGTGTACATTATTAATAATTATAATTGTTATGTAAAATTGTTGTATGCCACAGAAGTAACCAAAATTCCTAGTCAACTGTAACTTTAATAGTGGCTATAGACTTTTGTCATCCACAGATGTTTTATCTTGCTTTGTCTTGCTTTGGTCCTTTTCAAAAGGCAGTTTATAATCAGATATAGGACTGTAAGTGCAGGTTTCAGATAACTTTAAAAACTGTGCTATTGGAATAGAGGGAAAAAAATTAAACTTCTAGGACTCTCATGGAGAGCTAATGTGTTAAACATTGGTAAACCTTGTGTTATCGGAGTCAAAATAACTTGTTTTTTAGAGTTTTTTGCAACTCCTGTGAACAAAATTTGGAGCATATTTGTTCCTCTCTACCTGATTTATCTAGAATTTGGAAACTATTTGTGAATATTTTCTATTTATGGCAGTATAGTTAATTGCGTAAGTGCAATAAGAATCTGTTTTCTTTTGTAACAGGACACAACTGGAGAAACTGATTATTTTGCCAAGGCTTTGACTGCAATGGCATGCTTCCTTTAAACAATTCAAGCTTGACTTATACAGTCAATTAAGCCCTATTGGGGAATCTGGCCTCATACCTTGTCCACACAGAGTTCTTATGCAAGGTTCCTGACCTGTAGTAAATAAAGAATGTCACTTTCTAACAGGCCCAGCAACCCCAAGCTCTTTTGGGACCTCAAGAGGAGAGGAATTTGCTCAACTCATAGGTGTTTGAGGGTAAAAACTCATGGCTGGACTCGGGTTTTTTTTTTTTTTTTTTTTTTTTTTAATGGAGTTTTACTCTTGTTGCCCAGACTGGAGTGCAATGGCATGATCTCGACTCACTTCAACCTCTGCCTCCCAGGTTCAAGCAATTCTCCTGCCTCAGCCTCATGAGTAGCTGGGATTATAGGCACCTGCTGCCACCCTGGCTAATTTTTTTTTCTTTGTATTTTTAGTAGAGTCCAGGTTTCACCATGTTGACCAGGCTGATCTTGAACTCCTGACCTCAGGTGATCCACCCACTTCAGCCTCCCAAAGTGCTGGGTTTACAGATGTAAGCTGCTATGCCCAATCTGGGCTCAGCTTTTAAAAAGTCTTATCTGAGATTCCTCATGTAACAGAGTTCTATCAAAGTCAATTTAAAAAGCTTAAGTGAAAAATAATTATTCTTGTTGCACTTTAAGCAAATAACCAGGCCAAGTACTGTAAGACTACAGTTTATTTTGTAAACAAATCAGTTCTATCATGATTTGTTTTTAATTAAAATGGGGACTAGAGAGAGAAAAATTGTGCTTCAAAAGAAAAACTATAGTACACTGTTATTAGCTGTTCTTTTGTGTAGTTAACCTAAATTCTAAATTCTTTGTTGGTTAGAAGTCCCCAAACTAATGTATTTAAATCTTTGATTTTAAAATTGGGAATTGTACTCCTCATCCTAGGGCTTATTAATTACCTTATAGTAGGGTGTTCTCTTAAAACACTGTAGTAAAACTATAGATGAGAGTACTAATATTTTTAGCATGCAAGCCTTGAAATCCCATCCAGGCCTGCATCAGTACACTCAGATGGTTGCAAAGCAGTTCCACTCTTGTCACCTTGGGGTTCACATCCATTCCCACTATGTCTCCTGACAGCAGGAAGAAGCCAGAGTGATTGATGGCCTTTTCCCATCTTATAGCCTACACCTTAAGATGACGGTGTTATAAAAACCAAAGGGAGGGATTGTAACTGCCTTTGCAAAATTATGATTGAGATAGTGAAAGAGAGCTAAATTAACTGACTCCATCTTGCATCCAACCTCCAAGCTGTCTTTGTTCATTTCTGGGGGTAGGCTGAACTAACTTTGGGAGAAACTTAGTTTATAGTTTAAACAAAGACAGTAAAACCCCTTTCCCAAAGCAGACCTCCTCTGTGCCTGAGGACTAGATTGCCTTTGTAGGACTAACATTAGCCACAAGAGTAGAAATTATGGTTTAGGAGTCATGCAGCTGGAGGCCACAAGATTCTTACCCTCCCCAAACTCCTCCTAAGATCAGTGCTTGAGATATTTTGCAGACCCTGCACTTGGTGGATCAGCTGGCCCCACCCAGATCAATAAACTGGCTCATCTGATCTTGAGGCCCCCACCCAGGAACTGACTGCATACAAGAAGACAGCTCCAACTTCCTGTGATTTCATCTCTGACCAATCAACACTCCTGGCTCACTGGCTTCCCCCTACTCACCAAGTTATCCTTAAAAATTCTGCTCCCTGAATGCTCAAGGAGACTGATTTGAGTAATAATAAAACTCCAGTCTCCCACACAGCCAGCTCTGTGCGAATTACTCTTCCTCTATTGCAATTCCCTTGTCTTGATGAATCAGCTCTGTCTAGGCAGCAGGCAAGGTGAACCCCTTGGGCAGTTACAACTGAACCATGGCACACAGCATTTAGTTAGTAAAACACTTTGCTGTATTAAATGTATCCTTTTTTTCACAGCCCTGGCAATGCATGCATTTCCAGAAACATAGGTTGATTTTATGAGCACAAAAGGTGGAAGATGAGCCCTTTAATGTATTCTTCTCAGTGATAAGCCTACTTTGCACTGTAACACATAATAGAGTTTCTCAAGAACTTTCCTGTATTTTACAAGCAAGGGCTGAGGGTATTTGGTAGATGTGGAATTTGACCCACAGAATGCTGAAATACCCAACCTAAGGTCAAACAGGCAGTCCCTGGCCAATATTGTTCAGAACCTTGATTATCTAACTATCATTTGCTCTAACATTATATTTTATTTCCAATCCATCAAGAAAGAAGAAAGAGCTTTAACAGACATTTGATAATGAATTGTTACTTCTTACTCATGTTTACATATAAATCCTTGCTGGTCAATGCTATAAAAGACAATTCAAAAGGAAGAAATGTAATTATATTGAAACACCATTCACAAACATCACAACAAGAAATGCAGTCTACTATAAACTGGTAACTTCTGGTAGTTGTGGACTTTTTAGTGGATTACAGGAGTAAAAATATTAATTTTGAAATTGGGTAACTGGATCTGATAACATTGTTTTTCATTGAAATTATGTGTATCTGCTGGTTATGTTCTTGAGACAGAACGAAAAAGAAAGCCTATTTAATGCATACTGTACTTAAATAATGGTAATAATAATACTGTTTCAACTATATCTCACATTGCTTCCATGGAAGAAAATATTTCAAGCTCCAGACTTTCACAGCTGGGCCATTTCAAAAGCAGATGTGACTGATTCTGATAGTGGTAGCAGATACATAAGGAAAAGGCCAGATGATAGAAAAGTTAGAAATGGGAACAGTTTCAAAACCATTCTCTTAATTCTGTATTTCAATGGGATAAATGACATTGTTTTCTATCTGCTCAAAGAATGCCAGATACATCCTAGGTTCTCTGGAATGAATTGAGAAAGAATGAGAAGTTTCTCTCCAACAAATAGACGTCTGAATGCGGACCACCTGTACCTGAATGCAGCTACAGACTTGCATTTTGTTCAAGAAAGACATCTTTCTGCTGGTGGGACAAGACACAAGATACACACAGAAAGGAAGTATAATTGAGAAGGGAGGAAACATACGTTAGGTGAGGAAGAACTTTGTACAAAATATACTAGTAGTAGTCATGGTGAGAAGAAAAAGAAAAGTATTGCATGATGCGTAATATTCAAGCCATGCCTTTAGTACTTAATTGGGAAAATTTGACCTCTGATTTTACCTCTGGTTTCCACACTCCTGGAGGATATTGAATTTAATGATTCTTGAATGCTTTTTCAGCTTTAACATGCTACATGTATGCTACAAGCCTGAATAAACAATACAGCCCTAGGGAAAAGGTAAGCAAGAACCTCGCAGAGCCCCAGTGTCGGGGAGATGAAGGCCTGCTGAGAAAGTGACCCCATAACCAGGCCCAAACACCCCTGAATGAAATAGAGTCCAAGGTAGACAGTAGGACTTGGAAATAAGATAGAGGAATACTTGTTTTAAAAATATGCTTCCTTAAACTGCTTCTAGGGTAGCTTCATGAGGAAGCTGGCATCGAGTGCCAGAGCATTAACTCAGGCCACTTCAAACACCTTCTTGTCTTACTTTGGGATTTACCTTAGAGAATATGATGGGAGTGAATTCATGAGTAGAAAGCAAATTTCATCAGATCATTTTGTTTGGTGGTAGATATTTTAAATTATTCATACTTTTCTTATTTTTTCTCAGATAACCTCTTTTTTTAGTTTTTATTTTTCTCTTTCCTCCCACCCTACCAAGAAGTACTACTATAGTAAGTTATTATCTCTGATCAAAATAAGTCAAAGTCCTTGGGTGTGATGGAGACAGGATAAGGTTGAGACTTATGGTCCATTGGGAAAATAGATGACATGCAGTGACTGAACCCACGCAGAACCTAAAAAATACATTGAACATGTGGTTGTTTTTAGCAAAATATGAGATTGGGTTATGTGGTCCATCTGCATGGAATTAGCATTAGTAGTTAAATGAAGATGCATACTATATAAATCCAAATATAAGAAGTAGCTATTATAATAATTATTGATAATAATTTACTGTTCTTATCCATGGCCTTAAACATGTCATTTTATAATTGTATTCTTTAGTTTCAAAAACTGGTCTAAAAAGCCCGAAAATAATTCTGTAAAGGCAAGTGACCTAATAAGGCAAAACAAAACCTTAATATCTTAGCAAAGGTAATTTAACAAGAAATTTCATTGTATTCACACAGAATTAATTTTTACAATAAATTATACTACATCATCAAGCACTTTACTTATTGTTTATATCTTCACAAGTGAGTGAGGGAAAAAATCACGTAAGAAATCCATTTATTTAAATATATTGGCATATCATGTCATGAATTATTCCCATGTTTCACCTCAGTTCATGTTGACTTTGTAGATACAGCTTTAGAAAATATTTTGTACACCACTAAGATAAACAAGGTACATATTTATGGGAGTTTATTGCATTATTCCATTTAAAATATTCTTCAGCAGATAGAAGACTGTCTACCAGTTAAAATAAAAATTTAAGAATTTTTTGTAACAAAAGAAAGGCATAACTTGTTGATAAATACTTGGTAAGAACAATCATATTACAAAGAAATAGAAGACATAAATAAGAATGGAAAAATCATTTAAATCTAGAAACACATTTTCCTTTAGAATCTAAATATTTGAGGAGAAAGTTTCCATTTCCCTTTAAACTGCACTTGAGTAAGTGGCTGAGAAGCCTCATGGCACATTCATGGATAGTGATACTTATGTTATAGGTGACAGAGCCTCACATAAAAGTATGATTCACCAATTACATCATGTTTACCTGATAATGTTCAACAAATTTTGAACACTTAAAAATTATTTGGCATGATTTTTAACTTTAACATTCTTAATATCTAAGCTGGACACATATGTCAATGTCACTCTCACAGGGAATACACTTATTTTTCACTTTTGTTTTGAAAGCACTTTGAAAAGTTAAAAGTAGTATATGACCATAAGAAAGCAATGGGCTTTCCTGTATTGTAAATGTTGAGCACTAAAAACCTGTAGACAAATGACATAGTAAATATGGACACTGATTCTTGGAACTTGATTGTAGACTAGAAAGCTTCAAATAAGATTATCTACAGGTTTCTAGAATGTCCTTACAAGCAAGGATATCTTACGACACCAGAGAAAAATGAGACAGCAGTTTCCCATGAATAAATTCTGATCTCTTTGCACACTGAGCAGATGTACCAAGGGAGAGACCATTGACTCTCATTCTCTGGCTTTTTAAAAAAATTCACCTACTTGTTTCCGCTTGTGTACATACAAAGAAAGGGAAGATGCAGTTGAAACATATTGGCAAAGATACCTGCGAGTTATTTTGTGTATGTGCTTTCTTCAAATGCAACCAAAATGATGATATATATTAATTTTTAAAAAATAAAAGTCATATATTTGACCTCTGTTTATCAAAAAGCTTATATTATGAAGTCAATGTAATGAAAGTAATGACTTAGAAAACTGAGAAATTTTAAACAAAAAGTCAATTTCTTTCTGCTGTCATGGAATGAGGTAGATGAGAGGCAGGAATGTGAGACAACTCTTTGAATTTGATTAACTATACTTTTAGACAATCTGTGTTATTAAAAATAACATTTGGAAATATTGGAGTTGTAGTTCTTAGATAAGGTTACAAAGCCAATGCTTATTGTAATTAATGATTTAAACATCCTTCTGAAAAGCATTCTTAGCAAGTCATAAGAATCTAAATGATGAAACAGAATATTTTTAGCAATTGTTTCTATGAAAAAGACAGTCAACATTAATGAAATAATAAAAGCAACAAAATGCAAGTCTCTATCATCAAAAGTCTGTATGAGAAGGAAACAGCTTTACTTCTCTGAGAGATGATGTTACAAACTGTGCCCCTCACTATTCCAAAGAGCTACTCACATGCTTTTTACGTGAGATGAAAGGCTTCATAATCCAAGAAGTTCATAGATCACTTTAACATCATCTTTCCCGGAATTTTTTATTGATTACTAAAGATAAGCCTTCCCCTTGTTTTATAGAATAAATATTTCTGTGCTCATTACAGCCTAGCTGATGGGTGCAGAGGCTTTTATTAGGTTTTTATTGCATTAAAAAGATGCCGTGTTGCATGCTTCATAACAATTGAGCAAATTCCTTTTCACTTTTCCTTTGTCCACAGTACTGTTTGTATCAATTATCAGGATTGAAAATGATGTCTAGGTAGCATTCTCAAAGTTAGAGAAGGGATTGACCTGTCAATCTGGTCATGCTGTATGGCACTGAGATAGAGCTTTAAAAAATCACACAGATGTAAGAAAAAATAAACAAATATTGCTAGCAGATCTGCAAAAATCTAGTAGTAATTTTGTTGGATATGCAACTAGAAATTGTCACACCAGTAGTAAAGGCCACAAAATTTTAAAAAAAAAGTTCATTCCAAATAATGCAACATAACAATCAAGACAAACAAGCATCAATACGTGTTTTGCTTACAGTTTTAACATATCTTATTTCTTAGTTTAACACTATTTTATTTTGGTATAGAAGATCTCTATTACGTACTTCTTTCAATAATTTCTTGTGTTACTCAATTAGTTGTCTCCATTGCACTTGAAGATTCCAGTACCCCTAAGCTCACTCTCTCCCATCCAGCATTATATTTCTCACATTTTTCATTCCCTCCGTAACATTATGTATGAATGTCCTCTTAAATAAATTAAGCACCTAGAGTTCTTTCTTGTTCTTAGACTGAAAGTAGACATCTAAGTGTCTACCATCCCGAAGAGGTACATGTCCATTTATTTTTCATATTGGGAGTCACCAATTAAAAGGTGAAGAAAGAATGTATTCATTTGGTCAAGATTTCACAAGTGTCTGTTATGTCCCAGGCAATATTCTAGGCACTGGAGATAGAGCTATGAACAAAATGGAAATCTTTGCTATCACACAGTTTATATTCTGTTATAGAGGAGATAGATAATAAAGAAAATAAATGAGTAAAATATAAAGTATATAAGATAGTTGATCAGTGTTGTAGAGGAAAATTAAATAGGCAAGGGAGACAGAGGGCATTGGAGAAAGGGGAAGTTAGTTATGTAGAGAATCAAAATACACCTTACCAAAATAGTCACATTTAAGTAAATTTCCAAATGAAGTGAGCAAGGAAGTCATTAGGATATCTCAGAGAAGATCCTGGAATAGGCACAGGAAAAGACAGATGCAGACAGAAGTCTTCTTGTCTTGATCAAAGAACTAGTGTAGCTAGAATTAGTGCTGATAGGAGAAATCAAGGTGTTAGAGGTAAAGTTGTGAATGTTGGAGGAAAAACACCAAGGGAGACAGATTGTTTGGTACCTTGTGGGCCATTTCAAAATGTCAATCTTTCTCCGAGTGAGTTGGAAGCCAGTGGAATTGAATTTAAAAGAATTTTAGGCCGGGCGCGGTGGCTCAAGCCCGTAATCCCAGCACTTTGGGAGGCCGAGATGGGTGGATCAGGAGGTCAGGAGATCGAGACCGTCCTGGCTAACATGGTGAAACCCCGTCTCTACTAAAAAATACAAAAAACTAGCCGGGCGAGGTGGTGGGCGCCTGTAGTCCCAGCTACTCGGGAGACTGAGGCAGGAGAATGGCGTAAGCCTGGGAGGTGGAGCTTGCAGTGAGCTGAGATCCGGCCACTGCACTCCAGCTCGGACGACAGGGCGAGACTCCGTCTCCAAAAAAAATAAAATAAAATAAAATAAAAGAATTTTAGTCTTCTCTTTAACAATTACAATGCTTTGAGAAATTTTGTGTTGGAGAAATTAAAGAGCTATAATTCAATTACTTTTGCAAATATATTAAACTCTAGCTGTTCACTTCATGTTGCATGTATGTATTATTTAAAAACAGATTTTTTAAATGTTAAATCTGTCAGGCTAAGAAGAATCTGTTGTTTGCTTTTTTCTGGAAGACAGTTGAGTTAGCCAGCTTCACTCAGTCCATGGCATTAAGATAGCAGTTTAGAAATTTAACATGAAGCAGAGCTGAATTCCTATCTGTTTATGATGCTGTATACATTAAGGAGATTCAGTTAGTAATCAGAATCAATTAGAAATTGCATAGATGTAGTATAAATTTTAGTAAGAAAAAAAATTTGTGAAACTTCATTTTAGTGGGAATATTTTGTTGTCACCAGAAGTTTTGGAGTCTTAATAATAATTATGAACAGTTATGGCCGGGTGCAGTGGCTCACAACTGTAATCCCAGCACTTTGGGAGGATGAGGCAGGTGGATTACCTGAGGTCAGGAGTTTGAGACCAGCCTGGCCAACATGATGAAATCCCGTCTCTACTAAAAATACAAAAATTAGCTGGGCGTGGTGGCACATGCCTGTAATCCCAGCTACTCAGGAGGCTGAGGCCAGAGAATCGCTTGAACCCAGGAGGTAGAGGTTGCAGTGAGCCAAGATTGTGCCACTGCTTTCCAGCCTGGGTGACACAGTGAAACTCCATCTCAAAAAACAAACAAACAAACAAAAAGCAATGCATGTATTATCTTACTTCACACTACTATTATTATTACCTACTACTATTAATATATTGTTCTAATACATTGATATCATAATTATTCCTATTAGTAATGGTGATATTACATCTATTTTAATGAAATGAAAAAAATCAACCTTAAACTTAAAGAAGTCAAGTAATTTTTATGGTGCCTAAGAACCAGAATTAGGTTCCAAATCCAGTTTTGAAGATTCTAGAGGCCACGCACTATGGATACTTTTTCTGCCTTATCAAGTTAACACTGGTAAACTTATAAATCAACTTGCAAAACTATTATGAATAGAAGCATTTCATGCTATGATTGTAACATACTGCTGCATGTGGGCAACACATAGTAGGAGTCCTTAAAATACTAGTTCCTTCACCACTTTCCCTCCTAAGTGGTAAAGACTTTGCTTATTTTCAAAAGAACAACAGAAGGCTGAACATGGAGTCTGTTTAAAAAAAAATGCACTTTGTTTGGGTAAACATGTTTATAGTACTGGGCATTCTGTAAGAAAATGCACTCCTCCTGTTGATGCTTGCAGTAATTCTCTCCCCAACAACAGCACAGACTATACTATACACATATAACGGTAATTTTAGAGTAGAAAATATCAATCACAATTTGTACATATAATGTTGGAAGGCATAGTGTGCTACACAGTGTCTTCCAGGAATGTGTTTGTTTTGCAAGGAAATAAAATGCAACTCTTCATTAAATGTTACTGCACACACACACACACACACACATATTTATATATATTATATATATATTTATATATTATATATTTATATATTATATATATATTTATATATTATATATAATGTATATTTATATATGTTATATATATAAAACAACTGTGTTCTACCTTATACTCAAACTTTTTGCAAATATGGACTTTGCAATATATAAATTTGATCACTCTTAACAATTTAGAATCTTAATCCCTGGTCCAAAGGATTCTTCTTTTGTACAACTAAAACCAGGCTCTCATTTTCTTTGTATAACGTCCTCCTAGCTTTCATCTCCCAGTTTTAACTTTGAGTCATATCAGACCAGGTTATTAATTTTGTTCCTCATTTATCCCATTTACACACTGGAAGGTACATAAATTGTAACCAGTGTCTAATGCCAGCCTCAGAGTCCATGTCATGAGACTAACTTATAATGAGATCTTTTTGGCTTCTCCAGTAAAACTAAACCTTCTTGGATAGTATTCAAGACACATCTGTGTTAAATCAAATTCTACTCTACAGAATCTGGCAATATGGATGTAGACAAGAGTAAATACACCTCTGACTCAAGTACAACAGTAACTTTTTAATTAAATGTTAATTTGTTACCTATAATGCTATGTAATTTTAAAAGAGATTTCAAATATATTATCTCATTCTTTACAGCAGCCCTCTGTGAAAGGTAGAATAGAAATTATACTCATATTTTACCCTTAAGGAAACAAAAACTCTAAGACAATAAGCAACCAGTCTCAGGTTAGACACCTGCAAAGAATTAAAGTTGGTTTCAAGTTGAGGATTTCTGACTCTTTTTCCAGAGCTCTTCTCACCACACATTATGTCTAAGTGAGAAAGCTGAAGTGAAGTCACTCATAAATTTGTGGTTGAAACACAAAATATTTTCTTTGAGGCCAAATATACAGAAAAATCTTGGAATCATTCTTTGGAAATACAGGTTTTTCCTGCAACTGTCAAAAAAAGTTCCATTCTGCCAAGAGCACATTCTGTAATTTTTTTGGAATAATACTTTTTTTAGGACTATCAAAGACACCAAAAATTAGTACTAATGAAAGGAAACTTGCCCAGTCACATATTAAACAATATTATAAGATTAACAATAACTTTAAAAATGTGGTACTAGTACACGGCATGGAACAGTTCAAAAGCAGTTCCCAACACGTTTAAAAACTTTCATATGCTCCAAAAGAAATAGAGGTGTAAGAGTTAAATTATTCAAAAAATGGTGTTAGAAAGAATATCTATCTTTTATTCATCTCACAACAGGGATTGAAATATATTCCAAGTAGATGAAATAATTAAATGCAATAAAATGTACAGGTGAGTATTTAACAAACTGAGAATGCTAGATATTGTTGCCTAAGTCGTGTGCAGCTGCACAATGGCACACTCACCTAGGTGAAAGTTTTTAACACCTTGCAACTGATTTTTGGTTGGGAAAGAATTTTTTAAATGTGAAAGCAATATAAAAATCACGTAAGTGAGATTCATAGATTTGACCATATCAACACAGTTGAATATTATACATAAAATTTTAAAAATTAAGACAAAGAATAACTGGTAAAAACATTTGCAATAAATATTATATCCTCGCAGGATTTGTGTATGAATTCATGTATGTGTAATGACCAACACCCAAATCCCCAGCAATAACATTCATTACTTCTATAAATTAGAGTGATGTTAAAAGGTATAACAAAAATATCCTGAGTTGTAAAATGGCTCAAACATAATAGAAACAAGCATTTGTAAACTTTTTATACCAGGACCACATTAGTAGTCTGGTGAAGCTTAGAATCCCTTCTCAAAATAATTTTTTATTTCTTTTTATTTTATATAATTTTATTTTTATAGATTTAAGGGGAACAAATGCAGCTTTGTTACATGGATATATTGTGTGGTGGTAAAGTCTGGGTTTTTAGCGTAACATAATCCAAATAGTATACATTGTACCTGGTAAGTAGTTTCTCATCTATCATCCCCCTCCTACTATCTAACCTTTCTGAGTCTCTAGCCTTTATTGTTTTACTCTCTATGTCCATGTGTAAACATTATCAAAAAAATAATGTTTTTAAATGCACGAAAGAAAATTTTTAAAGTTTCAAAAGAAACTAATTACATTGAAATGCAGTGCTAAAATATTAAAATAATTTATGATATAATAATAAAGATGCTTCTTTATTAAAATATCAAATAACAAAATATACCAGCAGGTTCATGACTACTATATTTTTAAAATCTTGATGAGTATGAATTAAATTTCAGATATTTGCTACAATTGTAGTGTGATACAAAACTACTTTTCCTAGGTACTGCTAATGCTACTGGTTTGTTGTCTACACTCATAACAAAAGAAAATGCTAAATTGAGATAAGAAAAACATTAGTGAAAATCATATTTTTTCCCATTCCAAGTTCACAGACCACTTGAATTCGATCTACAGACCCCTTGGAGATCTGCGGGCCTCAAATTAGAAGCTAATTCAATACAAGTTTATTTCTTGCTTATATAATATTCTTTCATGAGAAGGCAGAGAAGCAGGATTCAGGTGAAGGAGACCTCAGGGGACCAGAGACCAGCTGAAGGAGGTTTCCCTTGTTCAAAGATGCAGTTTCCAAAGTCATCATCATTGTTCCCATCCCAGCTAGCCAAAAGAGAAGAAGAATATGGAGAGATATATGTGAGCATTTTGGGAAACTGGAAATGGTGTACACCATGTCTACTCATATTCTAGTGACTAAAACTCAGTGACGTGAACATACCTATCCACAAGGGCAGATGAGGAATATACATAAGCAGTATTCCTGTGAAGAAGAAGAGAGTCTGGGCTTTGATGAGTAGGTAATAGTCTGCCATATCACCCACCATATTAACAATTTCATTTCTAATGACTATACTCAATGAGGTAAAGTTTAGAATGAAGAAATGGGAACCACTGTGGAAATGAATTGTGTAAAAAGTGCATTTTGAAGAGCAAGTCATCAAGATGAATTGAGTATTTTTAAAATGTTGAAGCACCTTGATCCATTACTTTAATCCTATGAATGTTTAAGAATATAACACAAACTGAAGAAAAATATCCACACGAATTACTACCAGCAGCATAAGTGTAAATAAAAATACAATTATTTATTATTATTTAAAAGAAATATACAATAACCAAAAATTCAAATAGCATTGCCAATGAAATTGAGGTATGATCATGTGATAGATTATTATGTTTATAAGAGTTTTAACATGTAATAGCTGAAATTTCTTGAATGCTTATTATATGTTAGGCATTGTGCTGATTGTTTGACATACATGCCTTATGTCCTCACAACAACCCCATGAGACACTTTATTTTTCCCATTTCAAGTATGAAGAAACTGAATCTCAGCAAAACTAAGTGTTTTGCTGAGAAATACGAAGCTCTGATAAATATTGGCTGATTGTCCACCTAGAATCTGTTCTCTCTTCTTGATAAAATCCTAATCTTGCAGGAGGTGGGGGGTAATGTGCTCTGTTAAAAATATTGTACCTCCAGACTAACACAATTGAGGCTGGCTATGTGCTTATCCATGGCCAGTGCAATTCAAGAAGGAATTGCCATTATAAAGGAAGACTCATCTGGCATAAGTCTGTTCAGACTTCCAGCCTTCATCTTTTCACTCTTCTTCTTCTCCCAAAGGAACACTGTAGGGACTCAGCACACTCAGCATGCCTGGGGGTAGTTGACAACAAAGGTAACAGTTTGGGCTTGTATGCACTCACCCCCTGAGCTCAGCATGAAATTATCAGAAAAATTCATAGCCCACAGCTTCTCCCTAGGGAGAGAAAGAGAAGACTAAACATAGATCTAATATTCAGACATTTTTGGGAGCTGCCTGAGGACTGATTTCAGTCTCTCCTGTCTTGGAGCACTGATGGGACACAGCATATCATGAACAGAAAACAAAAATAGTTGTATGGTGTGTTGCTGCTCCAGAGAACACACAGTACAGCAAACAGACATCAGAAGGAGCAAGATACAATAAACACCTGAAACAGAAACTGGAGAATCCCTTTAAATAGAAATTTACATGCAAACATCTAGAGAAGTCACAACCACAAAATAAGTTTGAGAGGCCCCTAAAATCTTTAGCTTGGTTGACTGATAGAGATCATCTCCTGCAGGAAACCAATCTATAAACATTGGAAGAGGTGGCTGTTCTTTCAAATATTTAGACACCAACACAAAATGTCAAGCACAAAGAAAGAGGAAAATATAAAGCAAACAAATATAAGTAAATCTTCCTAACGCCATGCTAAAAAAAAACAGAGATATATGAATTACCTAACAAAGAGTTCAAAATAACCATCATAAAATGCTCAACAAATTCAGGGAAACAATATGTAAAAAAGGAATATTTCAACAAAAAGATAGAAAATATATATTGTTTTAAAAGTCAAACAAAAAATTGGAAATGAAGAATCCAATAACTGTGATAAAAAATTTCCTAAAAAGGTTCAACAGCTGACTTGATCAAGCAAAAGTATAAGCAAACTTTAAGACAAGCCACTTAAAAGTATCCATTTTGAGGAACAAACAGAAAAAAAAAATAAAAATGAATAAAGCTCTATGGACTTATAGGAAACCATGATGTAAACTGATATATACATGGTGGTAGTCCCAGAAGGAGCAGAAAGAGAAAAGGGAAGAATCCTTTTTTTTAAAATAATGAACTTCTCCTACCTGCTGCCTTCTGAAGAAGGTGATTTGCTTCCCCTTCACCTTCTGCCATGACTGCAAATTTTCTGAGGCCTCCTCAGTCATGTTGAACTGATGCTGAGACTGCAATATCATTAACACACAAGTATGAGAGGAATGAAGTACCCCATCTTATAAAGACTGTGCCCTATGGATTCTTGTGATGGAGATTAAGCCGGATGCACCCAGAAAAATTAGAAGCTTCTAGTTAACTCCACAAAATGTTGTGTGCCTCATGAAGGAAGATGCTGGGAGGAGGGGCCAAGATGACAGACTAGAAGCAGCTGTTATCAGTGGCTCCCACCAAAAAGAAGAAAAACAGCAAGTGAATCCTGCACTATCAGCTGAGGTAGCCAGGTTCCATGGAGAGTGAGGAAAAGCAGACTGGAGTGACAGCTCACCAAGGAGCCACACAGGACAATACGAATTACCACCCTTAGCGAAGGGAGAAAGTGAGTCATTGTGCTACCCCACCTGGAAAACCACACTTTATCCACAGATCTGTGCAACCATCAGATCAAGAGATCTCTTCATGAGCCCATGCCACCAGGGCCTTGGTTCCCAAGCACAGAGCTGTGCAGATGTTTGATAGCCACTCAGGTTGCAGCCAGCAACTGCAGGCTGGATACTGCATAAGAAGATTGGGACTGCCTAAGGTGACTGCCAAATACTCCCCTCAAGGGGAGGGGAGCAGCCATCACTGTGTCTCCAGTCTGTTGTTTTCCCCTGCTGGTGCCAGACAGACTGGGTGGTTTGGACCAAGAGGAATTCCCCACAGGGCAGCACAGCAGCTGTGTGCAGATCATGGCCAGACTTCTTGTTTAGGTGGGACTCAGATCCATTCCTTCTCACTGGGTAGAGTCTCCCTGTGGGAATTTCAAAAACTCCAGCCAGGGTTTGCAGACAGAACTCTAATCTCGCTGAGATGCAGCCCATGGTGGGAGATGCAGCCATGATCTCCATAGTTTATCAGACTTAACCTCTCTTGTTTGCTAGCCCTGAAGAGTCTAGGCAGTCTGGATGAGGGGGATTCCCTCCAGCACAGCAACTTCTCAGCTAAGGGGCAGCCAGAATTCTTTGTTAAGCAGGTCCCTGATCCTGTGCCTCCTAACTGAGTGAGAACCCCCCAACAGGGGTCACCAGACACCTTATACAGGACCATTCCCACTAACATCAGATTGTTGCCTTTCTTCAACAAAGCTCCCAGAGAGAAGAGCAGGCAACCATCTTTCTGTTCTGCAGCTTCCACTGGTAACACCTCCAAGTGCAGGAGACACCCAGGTGAATAGGGTCTGGAGTGGACCCCCAGCAAGCTACAGCAGGCCTACAGAAGAGGGGCCTGACTGTTAAAAGGAAAATAAACAAACAGAAAGAAACAACAGTATCAACAAAAAGATCCCACAAAAACCCTATGCAAAGGTCAGCAGCCTCAAAGATCCAAGGTATATAAGTTCATGAAGATGAGAAATAATCAATGCAAAAACACTGAAAATTCAAAAATCCAGAGAACCTCTTCTCCTCAAAATAATCACAACACCTCTCCAGCATGAGCACAGAACTGGGCAGAGGCCGAGATGGATGAACTGAAAAAAGAAGGTTTCAGAAGAAACTAAGAACCATGATAAAATATTGCAGGAGCGACCGGGCATGGTAGTTCACGCCTGTAATCTCAACACTTTGGGAGACTGAGACAGGTGGATCACCTGAGGTCAAGAGTCCAAGACCAGCCTGACCAACATGGAGAAACCCCGTCTCTACTAAAAATAAAAAAATTAGCCAGGTGTGGTGGTGTATGCCTGTAGTCCCAGCTACTAGGGAGGCTGAAGCAGGAGAATCACTTGAACCAGGGAGATGGAGCCGAGATTACACCACTACACTCCAGCCTGGGGCAACAGAAGCAAAACTTCATCTCAAAATGTGTGTGTGTGTGTGTGTGTGTGTGTGTGTATCAGGAGTTGTTAACCAGAATAACCAATTTAGAGAGGAACGTAAATAACCTGATGGAGCTGAAAAACACAACATGAGAACTTCACAATGCAACAAGTATCAATAGCCAAATAGGCCAAGAAGAGAAAAGAATCTCAGAGCTTGAAGACTATCTTGCTGAAATAAGACAGGCAGACAAGATTAGAGAAAACAGAATGAAAGGGAATGAACAAAACCTTCAAGAATTATGGGATTATGTAAAAAGACTGAACCCACGATTTATTGGAGTACCTGAAAGAGATGGGAAGAATGGAACCAAGTTGGAAAACATACTTCAGGATCTCACCCAGGAGAACTTTCCCAACCTAATAAGAAAGGCCAAGATTCAAATTCAGGAAGTCCAGAGAACCCTAGTAAAATACTCCAAGAGAAGATGAACCCCAAGACACATAATAATCAGATTCTCCAAGATTGAAAGGAAGAAATAAAAATGTTAAGGGCAGCCAGAAAGGCCAGATCACCTACACCGGAAAGCCCACCATCAGACTAACAGTAGACCTCTCAGAGGAAACCTTATAAGCCAGAAGGGATGGGGAATCAATAGTCAACATTCTTAAAGAAAAGAATTTCCAACTTATAATTTCATATCCAGCCAAACTAATCTTCATAAACAAAGGAGAAATAAAATCATTTTTCAGATAAGCAAATGCTAAGGGAATTCATCACCACCAGTCCTACCTTGCAAGAACTCCTGAAGGAAGCACTAAATATGGAAAGGAAAAATTGTTACCAGCCACTACAAAAATACACTTAAGTACACATACCAATGTCACTATGATGCAACTACTTTAACAAGTCTGCAAAATGACCAGCCAGAATCATGATGACAGGATTAAATTCATTAAGAAGTCTGCAAAATCACCAGTCAGAATCATGACGACAAGATTAAATTCAAACATAAAAATATTAACTTTAAATGTAAATAGGCTACATGTACCAGTTAAAAGACAGAATGGCAAGCTGGATAAAGAGTCAAAACCTACTGGTATGCTGTATTCAAGAGACCCATCTCACATGCAAAGATACACATGGGCACAAATAAATGGATGGAGGGAAATTTACCAAGCAAATAGAATCAAGTTGCAATCCTGGTTTCTGACAAAACAGACATTAAACCAACAAATATAAAAAGACAAAGATGGGAATTGCATAATGGTAAATGGTTCAATTCAACAAGAAGAGCTAACTGTCCTAAATGTATATGGACTCAATACAGGAGCACTCCATAAAACAAGTTCTTAGAGACCTACAAAGAGACTTAGACTCCCATACAGTAATAGTGGGGGACTTTAACACTCCATTGTCCATATTAGACAGTTCCTTGAGACAGAAAATTAACAGATATTGAAGACTTGAACTTGGCTCTGGATCAAGTGAACCTGATAGATATCTACAGATCTCTCCACCCCAAAACAACAGAATATACATTCTTCTCAGTGCCACATGGCACTTACTCTAAAATTGATCACATAATTGCAAGTAAAACACTCCTTAGAAAATGCAGAAGAACTGAAATCATGATAGTCTCTCAGACCACAATGCAATCAAATTAGAACTCAAGGTTAAGAAACTTACTAAAAGCCACATGTTATACAACTATACATGTAGTTGTATAACAACTACATGGAAATTGAACAACCTGCTCCTGAATGACTCCTGGGTAAATAATGAAATTAAGGCAAAAATTAAGAAGTTCTTTAAAACTAATGAGAACAAAGAGACAACATACCAGAATCTTTGGGATGCAGCTAAAACAGTGTTAAGAGAGAAATTTATAGCATTAAAGGCCCACATCAAAAAGCTACAAAGTTCTCAATTTACATCCTAACATCACAACTAAAAGAACTAGAGAAACAAGAGCAAACAAACCCCAAAGCTAGCAGAAGACAAGAAACAACCAAGATCAACAAAAAACTGAAGGAGATAGAGACTTAAAAACAAAAGAAAACAAAAAAAAACTTTCAAAAAATCAACGAATCCAGAATTTGTTTTTTTTGAAAAAATTAATAAAATAGACTGCTAGCTATACTAATAAGAAAAGAGATAAGAATCAAAGATAGACACAATAAAAAATAATAAAGGGGATATCACTGCTAATGCCACAGAAATGCAAACAACCATTAGAGAATACTATAAACACCTTTATGCTAATAAACTGAAAAATCTAGAAGAAATGGATAGATTCCTGGACAACATACACCCTCCCAAGACTAAACCAGAAAAAAGTTGAATCCCTGAATAGTCCAATAACATGTTCTAAAATTGAGGCAGTAACAAATAACCTATCAACCCAAAAAAGCACAGGACTAGATGGATTTCAAGCTGAATTCTACCAGAGGTACAAAAAGGAACTGGTTCCTTTTCTTCTGAAACTATTCCAAACAATTGAAAAGGAAGGACTCCTCCCTAACGCATTTTATGAGGCCAGCATCTTCCTGATACCAAAACATGGCAGAGATACAACAACATAAGAAAACTTCAGGCCAATATCCCTGATGAACATCAATGCAAAAGTCTTCAATAAAATACTGGCAAACCAAATCCAGCAGCACATCAAGAAACTTATTCAGCATGATCAAGTTAGGTTCATCCCAAGGATGCAAGGTTGGTTCAACATATGCAAATCAATAAATGTAATTCACATAAACAGGACCAATGACAAAATCCACAAAATTATCTCAATAGATGAAGAAAAGGCTTTCCATAAAATTCAACATCCCTTTATGTTAAAAACTCTCAATAAATTAGGCACATTGAAGGAACATTCCTCAAAATAATAAAGAGTCATTTATGACTAACCCACAGCCAATATCATACCGAATGGGCAAAAGCTGGAAGCACTCCCTTTGAAAACCAGGACAAGGCAAGGATGCCCTCTCTCACCATTCCTATTCAATGTTGTGTTGGAAATTTTGGCCAGGTAAATCAGGCAAGAGAAAGAAATAAAGGTATTCAAATAGGAAGAGAGAGAAGTTAAATTGTCTCTGTTTGGAGATGACATGATCCTATATCTAGAAAACCCCATTGTTTCAGCCCAAAAGCTTCTTAAGCTGATAAGCGACTTCAGCAAAGTCTCAGGATACAAAATTGATGTGCAAAAATCACAAGCATTCCTGTACAGCAACAGCCAAGCAGAGAGCCAAATCATAAATGAACTCCCATTTACAATTGCTACAAAGAGAATAAAATACCTAGGAATACAGCTAACAAGTGAAGTAAAGGACCTCTTCAAGGAGAACTACAAACCACTGCTCAAGGAAATCAGAGAGGACAGGAACTGGTGAAAAAATATTCCATGCTCATGGACAGGAAGAATCATTATCTTGAAAATGGCTATCCTGTCCAAAGCAATTTATAGATTCAATGCTATTCTCATTAAACAACCATTGACATTCTTCACAGAATTAGAAAAAAACTACTTTAAATTTCATATGGAACCAAAAATGAGCCTGAATAACCAAGACAATCCCAACCAAAAAGAACAAGGCTGGAGGCTTCACACTACCCGACTTCAAACTATACTACAAGGCTATAGTAAACAAACAGCATGATACTGGTATATAAACAGATACTTAGACTAGTGGAACAGAATAGAGAAATCAGAAATGAGACCACATATCTACAACCATCTGATCTTTGACAAACCTGAAAAAAACAAGCAATGGGGAAAGGATTCCTATTTAAGAAATGGTGCTGGGAGAACTTGCTAGCTATATGCAGAAAATTGAAACTGGACCCCTTCCTTATACCTTATACAAAAATTAACTCAAGATGAATTAAAGACTTACATGTAAAACCCAAAACTGTAAAAACCCTAGAAGAAAATCTAGGCAATACCATTCAGGACACAGGTAATGGCAAAGATTTCATAATGAAAACCTCAAAAACAATTGCAACCAAAAAATTGGCAAATAGGATCTAATTAAACTAAAGAGCTTCTGCACAGCAAGAGAAACTATCATAAGAGTAAACAGACAACCTACAAAATGGAAGAAAATTTTTGCAATATATTCGTCTGACAAAGGTCTAATATCCAGAATCTATAAGAAAGTTATGCAAATTCACAATAAATAAACAAGCAACACCATTAAAAAGTGGGCAAAGGATATGGACAGACACTTTTCAAAATCAGACATACATGCAGCCACCAAATATATGAAAAAAAAGCTCAACATCACTGATCATTAGAGAAATGCAAATTAAAACCATAATGAGATACTATCTCATGCCAGTCATAACAATGATTGTTAAAAAGTCAAGAAACGGCCGGGTGCAGTGGCTGACACCTGTAATCCCAGCACTTTTGGAGGCCAAGGCAGGCAGATCACAAGGTCAGGAGTTCGAGACCATCCTGCCTAACATGGTGAAACCCCGTCTCTACTAAAAATACAAAAAAAATTGCCAGAAATGGTGGTGGGTGCCTGTAGTCCCAGCTACTCAGGAGGCTGAGGCAGGAGAATGGTGTGAACCTGGGAGGCAGAGCTTGCAGTGAGCTGAGATCACGCCACTGCACTCCAGCCTGGGTGACAGAGCGATACTCCATCTCAAAACAAACAAACAAACAAACAAACAAAAAACAGAAAAAAGGGAAGGAAACATCTGATGCTGGTGAGACTGCAGAGAAATAGGAACGCTTTTCACTGTTGGTGGGAAATTAGTTCAACCATTGTGGAAGATAGTATGGTGGTTCCTCAAAGTTCTAGACCCAGAAATACCATTTGATCCAGAAGCCCCATTACTGGGTATATACCCAAAGGAATATAAATCATTCTGTTATAAAGATACATGTACACACTATGTTCACTGAAGCTGTATTCACAATAGCAAAGATGTAGAGTCAACCCAGATGCCCATCAATGATAGACTGGACAAAGAACATGTGGCGCATATATATGAAGGGATACTATGCAGCCATAAAAAGGAACGTGATCATGTCCTTTACAGGGACATGGATGGAGCTGCAAGCCATCATCATCAGCAAACTAACCCAGGAACAGAAAACCAAACACCACATGTTTTCACTTATCAGTGGGAGCTCAAAAATGTGAATACATAGACAAAGTGAGGGGAACACCACACACTGGGGCTTTTCAGGAGGGGTGGGAAAGAAGGAGAGCATCAGGAAGAATGGTTAAGGCATGCTGGGCTGAATATCCAGGTGATGGGTTGATAGGTGCAGCAAATCACTACAAAATAATAATTGAAACACCAAGGAAGATAGCAAAAGAGAGTCAAAAAAGCTACAAAATAGACAAAAGAATTAATAAAATGGCAATAATAAATCCTTACCTATCAATATTACTAAATGTAAATAGATTAAACTCCCCCATCAAAGGACACATAGTGGCTGAATGGATACAAGAAAACTCAACGTTTTACTGTCTATGAGAGAATAATTTTAGATTTAAAGACACACAGACTAAATGATAAAAGATGGAGAAAAGAAATTCCATGGAAATAGTAACCCAAAGGGAGCAGGGATGGCCGTGTTTGTATCAGACAAAATAGACTTAAGTAATAAACTGCCACAAGAAACAAAGATGGACATTATATAATCATAAAAGGGTTAACTTGCCAGGGAGATAAAACAGTTATAAAGCATATATATCTGTCATCAGGGTACCTACATATATAAAGTAAATATTTACATAACTGAAGAGAGAAACAGCAATACAATAATATTAGAATACTTCAATACCCCTCCTTTCAATAAGGGATAGAATATTCGGACAGATAATTAATAATGAGACAGCAAATCTGAAAAATAACATAGATCAAATGAACCTAAGAGATATATACAGAACATATCATCCAACAGCAGCAGAATACACATTCTTCTCAGGCATACCTGGAACATTTTTCAAGATAGATTACATGTTAAGCCACAAAATAAGTTAACAAATTTAATGAGATTGAAATAATACAAAGTACTTTTGTGACCACAATGGAATGAAACTAGAAATCAACCAAAGAAAGAAAACTGGAAATTTTTCATAACATGTGGAAAGTAAAAAACATATTATTGAGCAGCCAATGGATCAAAGAAGAAATCAAAAGCAAAATCGAAAATATCTTGAGAAAAATAAAAATGAAATACAACATACCAAAACCTATGGGATGCAGCAAAAGCAATACTTAGAAGTTTATAGCAGTAAATGCCTACATTAAAAAAAGAAAGATATTAAATAAGCAGCCTAACTTTACACCTCAATGACCACAAAATTTAGTAGAAAGGGAAAAATAATGAAGATTAGAGTAGAAATAAACAAAATGGGAAATAAAAAACAATAGAAATTATGTGATAAAACTGAGGGGTTTTTTTAAAGATAAAATGGTCAAAATTTTAGCCAGAATTACCAAGAAAGAGAAAAGACTCAAATAAAATCAGAAATGAAAGAAGAGACATTATAAGAAGCTGAGGCTGGGCACGGTGGCTAACGCCTGTAATCCCAGCACTTTGGGAGGCCAAGGTGGGAAGATCATGAGGTCAGGAGATGAGATCATTCTGGCAAACATGGTGAAACTCCGTCTCTACTAAAAATACAAAAATTAGCCAGGCATGGTGGCACGCACCTGTAGTCCCAGCTATTCAGGAGGTTGAGGCAGAATTGCCTGAACCCAGGAGGCAGGGGTTGCAGTGAGCTGAGATCACGCCACTGCTCTCCAACCTGAGCCACAGAGTGAGACTCCGTCTTAAAGAAAAAAAAAAGAAGCCGGATATGGTGGCACGTACTTATAGTCCCAGCCACTTGTGTGGCTGAGGCATGGCATTGGAATTGCTTGAGCCCAGGAGTTCAAGGCCAGCCTGGGCAACATAGTGAGACCTTGTCTCAATAAAAGAAAAGAAAAGAAAAGAAGAAACATTACAGTTGATACTACAGAAATAAAAAGACTACTATGAATAGTTATATGCTAACAAATTAGATAAGCTAGGTGAAATGGATAAGTTTCTATTATCACCCAATGTACCAAGTCTGAATCATAAAGAAATAGACAACCTGAACAGACCTATAGGCAATAACCAGTAATGAATTGAATAAGTTATCAAAATTCCTTGACAAGGAAAAGCACAGAACCAGATGACTTCACTGGTGAAATCTACTAAACATTTAAAGAAAATTAATACCTATTTTTCTCAAATTATTTCAAAAATTGAGGAGAAATGAACACTTTTAAACTTATTTTTTATGGCCAACATTATCTTGATAGCAACACCAGACAAAGACACTCCAAGAAAAGAGGACTATAGGCCAATATCACTAATGACCATAAATAGAAAAATACTCCACAAAACATTAGCAAACAGATTCAATAGCACGTTAAAAGAATCATGTATCATGATTAAGTGGGAGTTATCTGATGCAAGAATGGTTCAGCATTTAAAAATCAATTAACGTAGTGATATACTATATTAATAGAATAATGGATAAAACTCACATGATTATCTCCGTGAATACAGAAGAAGCACCTGACAAATTTCAACACTTTTTACAAATAACACTCAGTAAACTAAAAATAGAAGAAAATTACCTTAACATAATAAAGTCATATATGAAAAGCCCACAGCCAACATCATGCTCAATAATGAAAAACTAAAATATTTTTCTCTAAGATCAGAAACAAAGCAAGAATGTCCATTCTTACCACTTCTATTCAATGTAGTACTGGAAGTCCTAGGGAGAGCAATTAGGCAACAGAAAGAAATTAAAGAAATCCAAATCAGAAAGGAAGATGTAAAATTGTCTCTGTTTGCAGTGACATAATCTTATATGTAGAAAAAAAAGACTCCATAAAAAAAAATTAGAAATAATAAATGAATTTGGTAAAGTTGCAGGACAGAAGATCAACATACAAAAATGAGTTGTATTTCTATACTCTAAAAATGAATTATTCAAAAAGAAAATTAAGGAAACAAACCCATTTAAAAGATCATCTGAAAAGAATAAGACAGCCAGGCACGGTGGGTCACACCTGTAATCCCAGTACTTTGGGAGGCCAAGGTGGGCAGATCATGAAGTCAGGAGATCGAGACCATCCTGGCTCACAAGGTGAAACCCCGTCTCTACTAAAAATACAAAAAATTAGCTGGGTGTGGTGGTGGGCGCCTGTAAACCCAGCTACTCAGGACTCAGGAAGCTGAGGCAGGAGAATGGTGTGAACCCGGGAGGTGGAGCTTGTAGTGAGTCGAGATTGCGCCACTGCACTCCAGCCTGGGCGACAGAGTGAAACTCTATCTCAGAAAAAAAAAAAAGAAAAAAAGAGTAAGACAAACTTAACTGAGGAAGTGAAAGACTTGTACTGTGAAAATCACAAAACATTGATGAAAGAAATTTCAAAAGACAAAGAAATGGAGAAACTTTCCATGTTCATGGATTGGAAGACTTAATACTGTTAAAACGTGCATACTATTGAAAATGATCTACAGATTCAATGCAATTTCTATCAAATCTTAATGGAATGCTTTACAGAAATAGTAAAAACAATTCTACAATTCATACGAAACAATGGAGGACTTCAAATAGCCAAACCATCTTGACCATGAACAAAGCTAGAAGTGTCACACTTGAATATGTAATTTCAAAGCACATTACAAAGCTACAGTAATTAAAACAGTGTGGTACTGGAATAAAGATAGATATATAGACTGATAGAACAGAATAAAGAGCCCAGAAATAAACCTATACATATACAGTCAACTAATCTTTGACTAGTGTGCCAAAAATACGCAATGGGAAAAAGTCTCTTCAACAAATGGTATTGGGAAAACTGAATATCCACATACAAAAGAATGAAGTTGGTCTCTTTCTTACACTTCCCAATACAGAAAAATCAACTCAAAACAGAATAAAGGCTTAAATATAGTACCTGAAACTTTAAAGCTCCTAGAAAGAAACAAAGGGGAAAAGCTTTATGACATTGGTCTTATCAATAATTTCTTTTACAAAATGCCAAAAGCACAGCCAACAAAAAGCAAAAATAGACAGGTGGCACTACATCAAACTAAATAGCTTCTGCACAGCAAAGGAAACAATCAGCAGAATGGAAAAGTAACCTACAGAATAAGAAAAAAAATATTTACAAACCAAGTATCCAATAAGGGGTTAATATCTTAAATATATAAAGAACGTCTACAACTCAATAGCGATAAAACCCTTATGGTTTAAAAAATGGACAAAGGACTTAAACATGCAATTTTCTAAGAAGACATAAAATGGCCACAAAAATATGATAAGGTGCTCAATATTACTAATCATCAGGGAAATGCAAACCAAAACCACAATGACATATAACCTCACATCTCTTGGGATAGTCATCATGAAAAAAAACTAACATGTATTGGTGAGGATGTGGAGAAGTTGGGATAGATGTGCACTCTTGGTTGGAATGTGAAATGGAGCAGCTACTGTGGAAAGTATGAAGATTCCCCCAAAATTTAAATGTAGAACCTCCATAAGACCCAGAACTTCTACTTCTGGGTATATATATCTAAAACAACTGAAAGCTAGATTTTGAAGTTGCTTGCACACCCATGTTCATTGCAGCATTATTGACCATGGCCTATATGTCCATGAACAGATGAATGGATTGGGAAAGTGTGGCATACACATACAATAAAATATTATTGGGCTTAAAGCAAGAAGGCAATCCTATCATACGCAACAACATGCATGAACCTTGAGAACACTATGCTAAGTGAAATAAACACATCTCAAAAAGACAAAGAAGATATGATTCCACTTGTAAAAGTCATATATAGTAGTCAAACCCACAGAAACAGAAAGTAGAATGGTGGTTGCTGAGGCTGGAAGAGGAAGTGAAGAGTCATTGTTCGATGGGTATAAAGTTTCAGTTATGCCAGATGAAAAGTAGTAGCACTCTTCTGTATGACACCATGCTTATACCTAACAATATTGTTATAATTAGTTTAATACAGACATAATTAAAATTTTCAAAGGGTAGATTTCATGTTATGTAGGTGTTTTTTAACCACAATAGCAACAACAAGAAAGCCAAGTCTGAAGTCCGTAACACATGTTCAGCATGTATATGGATGTTGAAGTGAGCTGACATCCAGTGTAAAAATACAGACATAATATATTCCTGTTTATCTACATTATTGACAACTATACATTTTTTTTCTGTTGTACTTTAGTTGTACAGCTTAGGATTAATCATAGCCTATAGTTTATAATGTCTCATCATTGGTTCATATATGGCCTATGTTTTAGTTATTATTTAATTCGTTATTTTAAGTAATAAATAAACACATATCACTCACAACAAAAGCTAGAAACTTGATAATCTTATATAGTACATGATTTTCCCCAACAACACGTTTCTTTGCTACTCCCTTGATCTCATTTTCATTAGAATGTCAATAGACATAATTTTGTTTCACAAACAGTGTCTCTGTGTTTTCAAATAAATTTTGAAAACCATTCTTCCATCTTCATATTCATTTTCAAATGAGTACTTTGGTTGTTTTAAATTGAAATGATACAGCATTTTTCTGTCCTAGAACTAAATGTAATGTCATGTTTGAAACGTAATGCAAGTAAATAGTTATAAAATTATTGAACAAGTTTTTATGGCTTTGTAATGTAAACAGATTGAAATGATATAGCCTTTCAGATCCAGTCAATATAAAATTGCCATGAATCTTGTAATTTGCTCTAAAGTAGTAAAATCCAAAAAGGACTTAGAACAATAGAAGGCTTCTTTTAGTTAAGTTCAGTAAATATTTATTAAGTACCTACAAAATAGGAAGTATAGAGTTTGGCATTGGTGGTAGTGGTGGTTCAACATAACTAAGATAATGATCTTTAGGTGAGGAGTTTAAATTTTAATAGAGGAGAGGCACATGTCACAAATAACTGTGATTCAAGATAAAATGACACAAATTCTAAATGTTAAGTAAAGACAAAGTAAAGGTAAGCAATTATAATTCTGAATTGAGGATGGAATCAACACTTAAGGAATATTTTTTTTTTTCTTTGAGACAGAGTTTGATTCTGTCTTCCAGGCTGGAGTGCAGTGGTGCGATCTCAGCTCACTGCAACCTCCACCTCCCAGGTTCAGGGTTCAAGCAATTTTCCTGCCTCAGCTTCCCGAGTAGCTGGGATTACAGCCACATGCCACCACACTTAGCTAATATTTGTAGTTTTAGTAGAGATGGGGTTTCACCATGTTGGCCAGGCTGGTCACGAACTCCTGACCTCCAGTGATCCACCAGCCTCGGCCTCCCAAAGTGCTGGGATTACAGGCATGACCAACTGTGCCTGGCCTTAAGGAGTACTTTTTTTTTTTTTTTTTGAGACAGAGTCTGGCTCTGTCACCCATACTGGAGTGCACTGGCGTGATCTCAGCTCACCGCAAGCTCTGCCTCCCCAGTTCAGGCCATTCTCCTGCCTCAGCCTCCTGAGTAGCTGGGATTACAGGCACCCACCACCATGCGTGGCTAATTTTTCTATTTTTAGTAGAGACAAGGTTTCACCATGTTAGCCAGGATGGTCTCGATCTCCTGACCTTGTGATCCACCTGCCTCGGACTCCCAAAGTGCTGGGATTACAGGCGTGAGCCATCGTGCCTGGCCTTAAGGAGGATTTTTATAGCTGAGTAGGATCCAAATAGATCTAAGTGGGAGATGGGGATAAAAATACAGGAGAAAGAGTAATTCCAAAATGTTATTTTAAAGCAGGGTGACCAGTTCATCCTTGTTTGTTTGGTACTTTCCAGTTTTAGTCCTGAAAGTCCCATGTTGCTATGATCTGAATGTTCATGTCCCCCCCAGATTCATATGCTGAAATCCTCACTGCAATGTGATGATATTAGGAGGTGAGGCCTTTTGGAGTGATTGTATCATGGGGGTGGAGCTCTCATGAACAGGATTAGTGCCCTTATGAAAGAGGCCCCAGAGAGACCCCTCACTCCTTCCATCATGTAAGGTTAGAGTGAGCAGATGGTTTTCTATGAGCAAGAGGGCCCTCACCAGACATCAAATTGCCAGTGCTTTGATTTGGGACTTCCCAGCCTCCAGAGTCATGAGAAATAAATTTCAACTGTTTATAAGCTACACAGTTTATTGTCTTTTGTTATAGCAACCCTCATGGTCTAAGACACATGTCATGGGCAAAGGGCAAACCCAGACGGTTGATCACCTAGAGAACAATCAACACCTTTCCTGCCATTCCTTCTAATTTCACGAACAATGAAACACACACAGTCCCATTTGCCCAGACCTTAGGTGTCAGCTTTAGGAAACTTCAGGCATCTTTCCCTGTCTCTACTACATTTTCTGAGAAGTGAGGTTTAAGACTCCAAAGTTCCTTATCTTTCCCAGTTACCTCCAGCTGCACTTCCCTTACTAAGAGCAATGATTCTTTAAAACCTACTCAAGTCCCAAACTCTTTTACTGATAAGATGTCAAATCCTGGCCTTTTCCACCTCCCATTCTCTCACCTCTGCCATACCTTATTCTTGCTGAGCTTTTATGATGTTCTTATCAACACCGTTGGTCCTTCAACCCTAGCCAGATTCTCCCAACTTGTCAGCCAGTTCTTGTTTATTGAGATTACCTGCATACTAACATTGTTGAGATGAAACACTTTAGAATCAGATAGGTTAATTTTTCATCCATCTCTACCTGTTACTACTATCCATATGAGCTTAAGCAGTAGAGATAACTTCTCTGAACCTGTTTTTTCAGTTGGAAAATAGGAGATAATACTGTTTCCTATTTCCTGGAATCCCTATGGAATTAAATGATATCACTCATGAAATACATTTTTAAAAGAAACAAGTTTTAGGCCGGGTGTGGTGGCTCAAGCCTGTAATCCCAGCACTTTGGGAGGCCAAGACAGGTGGATCATGAGGTCAGGAGATCGAGACCATCCTGGCTAACACGGTGAAACCCCGTCTCTACTAAAAAAATACAAAAAAACTAGCCGGGCAATGTGGCGGGCACCTGTAGTCCCAGATTCTCGGGAGGCTGAGGCAGGAGAATGGCATAAACCCGGGAGGTGGAGCTTGCAGTGAGCTGAGATCCGGCCACTGCACTCCAGCCTGGGTGACAGAGAGAGACTCCGTCTCAAAAAAAAAAAAAAAGAAAGAAACAAGTTTTAGAATTTTATGTGCAGTCTGACTATAAGTTTGTGTAAAAATGTATACCAAGTGTGTTTTTCTGTATGAATATTTATAAATGCAATAAAAAGAAGAATAAAATGAAACTCGACAAGGAAGAGATTTCAGAGGGGGTATGGAAAAGGAGGAAAATATGAAGAAAATTATCTCCACATTTCATCTTTGAATTTTATAAATATTAAGCCATGAGCACAGGTTATTTCAAAATTAAGATATAGAAAAAATTAGGAGAAAACTAAACAAGCAAAAACTTCACAGGGGATTTAACACTTGAGTGAATCTTAAAAACTGATGCTTCATACCTAGGAAATAAGAAAGAAAAAGATGTTCCAGCAAAGAGAGAGAGAGTAGTGTGAGCCACTGAGTAGATAATGCAATGCTGCCAGGACCCTGATGAAGTTGGAATGATGAGAGACTGGGTACATTGAGAGAGATGTGAGTGGGAACATCATAAGAAACAAGTTTGGAGCCTAGAGACATGACTGGGGCCAGATCTGGGAGTCACCAGAAATGAGACTGGAGATACGGTGGGGCCAGATTTGGGAGGGTCATCAGAAATGAAGCTGGAATAATGGCTCAGGCCATATCTGGATGCCCTATGAATGCAATACTATGGAATTTAAACTTTATCCTCAAAGTAATGGGAAAGCATTGAAGGGTACTAAGAATGGGAAAAATAATGGAAGGGTACTAAGAGTGGGAAAAATAATGGGAAAAAGAATGGAAAAATATTTTAGGGGAAAAAAAACTGTATTAAGGATTGATCAGAAGGAGCAGTCAAAGCTGCAGGCTGGAAAAGAAAATCACAAACTCTTCCAGTAGTCATAAAAAGAGATGATGACAGGTAGACCAAAGCCAAGGCCAAATAATACGTTTTATATGCTGTGACTACAATTAATAGATAACATTTATTGCGATAGTTCTTAATAGCTAACATTTATTTAGCCAAGCTTAAATGTGCTAAACACTATAAATAGATATCTCAATTATTTCTCACAGCTCAATAAAGTAGATACTGTTAATATTTCTGTTATATAAATGAGGAAACAGACTCAGATCAATACTTGCCCAAACACACCTATGTGATAAACAGTGTCACCAGGATCTAATCTATGCAGCTTGGTCCCCTGGTCACACTTTCAACCTGAATATCATAAGGCCTACACCTAAAGTGTTCTCGATGTCAAAGAAAAAGTACACCAGACAGAATTAAACAGGCAGAGAAGACATTATTCAAGACTTTTGCAATAGGGGAAAAAGACTAAACAACTCCACTGAAACAAAAGACAGGAGGAATTAGTGAATTAGTGAAAAAAAAGTACTGGAAGATGTTAGAAAGGAGGAGGTTGATCAATGCAATTAGGCCATCTGAGTTTGCTAATTGTTGCTTATTGAAGAAGTTAGGCCCCTGTCTTCTCACAGAGACTGGGAGATGGGAGTGCAATCTTTTTCTGGTGATTATATTTCAAAGGCATGTCTTCCAGATCCATGAAAAGACATTCCTAGATTGTAAAACTGGCCAGGGGCTCAGAGGAGATTTACATATCAAAGGGACAGAAAAACATTAGATGTATTACTTTTATTTTTTCCATTTTTTTAGATTCAGGAGCTTCATATGCAGGTTGTTACATGGGCATACTGCATTGTGCGGAGGTTTGGGCTTCTATTGATCCTGTTGCCCAGACAGTGAACATATTACCCAATAGGAAGTTTTCAACCCTTCCTCCTGTCCTTTGGGGTCCCCAGTGTCTACTGTTCTCATCTTTATGTCCATGTGAACCCAAGATTTACCTCTCACTTATAAGTGAAACATGTAGTATTTGGTTTTCTGTTCCCATGTTAGTTCACATAGGATAATAGCCCCGAGCTGCATCCATGTTGCTGCAAAGGACATGATTTCATTCTTTTTCATGGCTGTATAGCATCTGTGCAGTATATGTACCACATTTTCCTTATCCAATCCACCATTGATGGGCACCTGGGTTGATTCCATGTCTTCGCTGTTGTGACTACTGTGACAATGAACATCCAAGTGCAGATGTCTTTTGGTAGAATGATTTATTTTTCTCTGAGTATATACCCAGTAATGGGATTGCTGGGTCAAATGGCAAATCAACAAGCAAAAAGCAAATAACACGATTAAAAAATGGGCAAAGGATATGAACAGACACCTCTCCAAAAAAGATATACAAGTGGCCAACATACATGTGAACAAATGTTCAACATTACTAATCATCAGAGAGATGCAAATCAAAACCACAATAAGAGACCATCTTACACCAGTCAGAATGGCCATTGTTAAAAAGTAAAAACAAAATGACAGATGTTGGGACAGTTGTGAAGAAAAGGGAAGGCTTAGCCACTGTTAGTGGAAATGCAAATTAGTTCAGCCCCTGTGGAAAGCAGTTTGGAGATTTCTCAAAGAGCTAAAAATAGAACTACCATTCGACCCAGCAACCCAATTACTGGGTGTATACTCAAAGAAATGTAAATTGTCTACCAAAAAGGCACGCATAGTCACGATCGGTGCAGCACGATCACAAAAGCAAAGACATGGAATCAGCCCATCAACAGCGGATTGGATAAAGAAAAATAACTTATAATTGCAAATTATCTAAAGTAAATGCTCTAATAAAAAGAAGATCAGGAGCCTATAGTCAAGAAGAAACCTGTCTAAAGTTCAGTCAAGGTGAGGAGAACCCTATTCTTCATCATTGATTATTCTGAAATATGGGATTCAGTGTAATTTAAACTTAATTCTAGTGAGGAAACTCATGCAAATGGCATGTAAGTCACTAATATACATAACCTATTTTAAATTATAACATTTACATGTACATTTTAAAAGTTAACACACCAGTATACATTACAAAATTTAATATACATCTTCAAAGTAAAATTTTCTGTTTTATAGGCATTTTAAGACAGCATGTAGTAATGAACGTGATGACTCAATAACAACAAAGATAATAACCAATATTTATTCAGTATTTACTATGTGTCAGATGTCGAGCTAAATTTTTTCTTTTATGCTCCTAAGAATGATCCTGGGAAGTAGGTACAACAGTATCTTCATTTTATGGATGAGGAAACCTGTTCTTAGAAGGTCACACAATATATGCATTGAACCATAAGTAAGATTGGCTACCTAGTTTGTCAAACTCAGTGAAAAATGAAAATGTGGAACCTCTTATTCAAAAATCATTAAGAGTTTCAAGACAGTGACAACAGAACCTTAAACAGAACAGGATCCTTATAAGCACAGGTTGCACACCCAGAAAGCCAGCCTTACCTGCCCTTAAGTTTGTGCTTTTAACCTTTTGGATATACTCTGTCTCTTCTGAGTAAGTTATTAAACGGTGAGGTTTCTGGGGGTACCCAGAGTTATTAAGTCATTATCAATTGACCTGCAATGCCTTTTTTTAATGCTTGGAAGAAAGATCCTTTTTCACAGACAGGATCTGGATGTTTAATCCCACCTATATCACACTGATTCTCAGTGAGGTATCAAACTATTATGAAGATTTGAAACTCTTTACTGAGTTTCTGTCTGAAAATAGTAAATGCCTGCAACAAAGGAGGACCTTACAATACAAGGGGGAACTACAGCTAAATACTAGCCTACAGACAGCAGCTCCTTTCACTGTATACTATAGCAGCAAGTATTACTGCATCCGATTAGAACTGAACTTGGATGATATAATACAATTCTTAGATGACAAGAAATAGCAGGAATGCAAATAAATGAAGGGGTTTCATTTTGTTTTTCTTTTTTTACATTTAGAGTAAATAGAAAGATATACAGTAGTACTGAGGCTACTACCAGGAGAAGGCAATATTGGTACTGAACAAAAAAGAGTTTCTTCATACTAAAGTACAGCAAAGTTGAGAAGCATGAAATAAAGACGTTTTCTAGACTCCAATTTCATTATTTCCAGGAGGTGGGAAAATTTTACTTTGAAGATGTATATTAAATTTTGTAATGTGTATTGGTGTGCTAACTTTTAAAATGTACATGTAAATATTGTAATTTAAAATAGGCTATGTATATTAGTGACTTACATGGCTTTTGCATGAATTTCCTCAGAAGAATTAAGTTTAAATTCCACTGAATTACTGAATCCCATCTTTCGGAATAACTGATGATGAAGAATACTTTAGAGTTCTCCTCACCTTGACTGAACTTTAGGTGGGTACTATCCAGAGTGACTACTAATATCACTACATGATACATGATTGGGACTTAGGTAATGGTTCATTGCAAACAGCAATAACGGAGTAGCAGATTCAGATTTCATTAAAAAGAACATTCATCCCTATTTGAAAATTCATTTTCCTTTTTCGTAGTTAGAATGAAAATGGAGCTAAACATAAACCAAAAATGATATCCATTGTAATACAGGTCATTCATGAGTTTTTTGTTGTTGTTGTTTTTTTTTTTTTTTTTTTTTCAACATCTCCAACACCAACTCTTTGAAAAGACTTGTATGAATTCTATAACTAAAAGTTTTTCACTGGGGACAGACAAGAAGTTATTGTCAGGATGACACATATTCTGTTGTGACTGTTGTTTGGCATTTTGTGTATTTTTTAGAAATGACTAGTCTTCCTTCTGAATATATTAACAAAGTATTAATCAAATTTCATAAATATAATTATGACCTTTGACTTAAATATATTTTTCTTCAAAACCAAGTACCTCGCTTATGTAGTGTAGTTTTAAAGTAACATATTGAGATAAAATGACATAAAACAAAGTGCACATATTGAAAATGCAATGTAAGTTTTGAAATAAATATTTGTCAGGGAAGCTTTCCCAGAAGCAATATAATGAATCTATCTGTCAACACTCAAAATTTCCTCTTGTCCTTTTATAATCCCTCCTTTTCCCATGCCCATTCTCCCCTTCCAGTTGGCTCCCCAGGCAACCGATCTGTTTCTGTCACTAGAGACTAGTTTGCCTGTTTAAAGAACTTTATATTAATATAATCACTCAGTATGTACTTCTTTCACCAGTATAATAATTTTGAGATTCATCTACATGGTAGTCTGCATCAATAATTCATTCCTTTTAATTGCTGAATAGTATTCCATTGTATAAATAGAACACATTTTATTTTAACTGTTCATGTGTATTTGTGAGTTTGTGTTGTTTCCACTTTGGGGTTATTACAAATAAAGCTACTATGAACTTTTTCATACAAATCTGGGATGGAAAAGTATATTTATTTCTCTTGGACAAATAGTTAAGGATGAGATAACAGATTATTTGGAAGATGTGTATTTAAAATGTAAGACACTACCAAAGTATTCATCAAAGTGTTTAAAACGGTTTATTTTCCAACCAGCAGTGTAAGAGATTTCCAGTTACTCCACATTCTTGCCAATAGTTGTAATAAATATTTTCTATATTTCTTATGATACACATGTATATTAGCATAACAGTATTCAGATCATATAATATTCATTGATAATAAAGATATAAAATACAGTTGATTTTAAAAGGTGGGAGGACAGAGGCAAATAGCCACATTTCAAAGGTGTCTTTAGAAATCTGTCACCTTTCTGTTAATTCCCAGTCATTATCATAAGACACAATAAAAATTATGACTCAAAATATTAAATAGATATATATTATTTAATGCTAAAGCCACAGCGATTATTTATGTATGGATACAGAAATTATAAATAAGCCCAGCAAAATATAGGTGAAGATCAAAAAGGAAATAAATTAGAGAAAACACGGCTTCTTAAGAAATAGGAGTAGAACTAGTATAGCCCTAATGCATCAGCGGAGTAAGCAGTATCTAGCTACTAAGGTCATTTGTGCTTAGATTAAGGCAGCAATTTTTTTGTCTCTTAAATGTATTTATATAGGACTCCAAACAATCTAGAGTACCCTGAATCACTAGTAACATCAATAATTTTGGTTCTGCTTCCATCAGAAAATGGGATGTGCTTTTGTCAAGATGTCAGGTATCAGATCTCTTTTCGAAGATTGCAGAAGATGAAAGTAGCACTCCTTGAGGTCAGAAGCTAACTGGTGCCTTTTAGTGTTATTTATTATCTGAGAAACATGAGTCAATTCATAAGAAAGTCCCGGTGGAGAGTACTCACAATTGGCCTTCAGTTTCAACCCTTACTGTTCTGCAAGGCAATGGAAGATGAACAGTGATGATTTGGGGGTCTCTCACAGGGGTGAAGGGGTTAGAGTCCGAACTTTCCTGATCTTCCTTGGGTACTGTTAACAGTGACATCTACCTACCTTACTCCTTTTTTATAATAAGTTGAATTTATTAGTAAAATCCCATTCCTAATCATTTATTTCATCATGATTACAGAATATAATCATAGACATGAGATCTCAATACCTTCTGGGAAAGTTCATTTTATTTGAGAGTGTTTAATGGGTAGACAGTGCTTCCTCTTACCTTAGGAGCTGAAATTTGCCTCTTAATCATTTCTCTCTAACTAATGGAAGATTCCCTACTGCTAACAAAGAAACTTACTGAGAAAAGGATGTAGAAATATCATGAAGAGTATGAGTTTGCCTCATACTTCCACCACTTCACCTCCAGATAATATTTGCCTTCCTTATCTTGTGAAATGTCTACAACAATAACCACATCTTAGTGTTGCTTGAACACTAAATGAAATTATTTTAATGCATAGTCTCTACTTGATAAATTCAAGTTCCAACTCTGAGTTACACTATTGTCCCCAGTGAACCTGATAGCCTAGCCTAAGTTAGGAAGGTCAGACTCTCTCTGGCAAAAACTTTTATTGCTCATGCTCTTTGATCATGCTTCATTTTTAGAAGTTTCCTACACTGAGATTTTTAATGGGAATTAAGAGCTAAAATTTTAGTGTTTTCAAATAAGCTTTAAACTCTTGTATTCATCAGTTCCTTTTCGGTCCTTAATTTCTAAAATTACAAAGAATGTCTAAAAGCTATCATGTAAAAACAAACAAATTTTATTTAGTGGCACATTAAATATTTTCAGTTTCCATTTGCCTACAACAACCTAGCCACAGTTGTTTCAGTGTCTATCTGCTTATGTATCAATCACATACTGATTTTCCTCCTGTGATCTGTCACAAACCAGCTGTATTCCAGATAAATGTTCCCAGTAAAATCAGTAAAACCAACAATAATACCATTAAATCCTAGTCTTGTTGATTGGAAGAACTGGGGCAAACTCATCAAACCCAGAAAGAAAATTGGTAGATGTATGTTTATCTCCCTGGCGCAATAGCATCTTTGTAGGAAATACCCAAACTCTTATTGCATGCCTACTGTCAGACTCTATTGACAATATGCTTAATCACCGAGTTCTCTGCATTTGGGAAGCTTCATTCCTTTTCTCTGGGATTTTTAAAAAATATATCTTATTCCTACCTTTCAAGCCATCCACAAAGCTGTCAATTTTCTTTACGCACTTCTTTCTCCAAATGTCTACATTGTTAATAGTACCTGATAATTCAAATAAAATATAGCTAGCATCCTACTCTAAGAGAATACCTTCAACTTAACCAATCTAGTCTTATACGTTTTTAAGTTGTCAATTTTTTTTTCTCACTATAATTAAAATTGCCAGTTGCCCAGGGACAAAGTGAAAGTCTGAGATGAAACAAAAAAAGAAATATGAACATTTGTGATTTAGAAATCAGATCATTTACACTGTTCATAAAATAGTATTTATTATGAAATCATCATCTTTTGTTTTTCCTGTCTCCACTTCTTGATTAGCCACTTAAAAGAATTATTAGTTAAAAATTCTTCACAAAGGATTCTGTGGCTCCCTTTATCCTCTGACAGGTCATCCTGTTGAAAGGCCAGCTCTTTTAAGGAAAGCTGCATTTTCTCAGGATAAAACAAAAATATTTTATTCAATACCTCAGGGTGTTAAGGTTGTCACTCTGGGATTTCATCTGCTCTATATGTTGACCCTGGAATAAACACTGCCCACCTCATACCCGCTGCATCAGCAAGTCTTGTCAGTTCTACTTGCTGAATATTTTCTGAATTTTCCCTTTTCACTCCTCACCATTACCCTCCTAGTCCAATGTACATTATTTCTCAACTGAACTATATTCTTCCTCTCTTACCTGGTCTAACAGTTTCTACTTAGGCTCACAAATATTTTCCCCTTTACCCAGTAGCCAGAACAATTTAATTCATATTAATAAATCTGATAATGCATTGCCCTGATTAAAATTTCCAGTAACTTATCATTACCCTTGGAGTAAAATCCAGTTCTTATTTTCAGCTCCAAGGTCCTGCACCATCTGTTTCCTTCTGGGTGCTCATCTCTACCATTCTGCCTCACTCATGATCCTCCAGCTACACTAGGTTTCTGTCTATTTCTGAAATAAACTCAGCTTATTTCTAATTCAGGTCCTGGAATCCATTTTTTCTAGATCTTTATGTTGCTGGCTTTGCTACCTTTCACATCAAAATAATTCTCATCCCAGCATTCTCTCCCCTCCTATCCTACTTTAATTTCTTACCAGAATGTTTTATTCTTAAATTTATTCTTTTTATACATTTTATTCTTAATATGTATATTATGTATTACTATGTATTCTTAATACGTATATTGTGTATTACTATGGTATTCTTACTATGTATATTATGCATTTGCATACTTGTTTATAGCCTGCTTTCCCAATTAGAATGTGAACTTTCTGTGGTATAGACTTTTTGTGGTGTAGACTTTTTGTGGGGTAGACTTTGCCTCACTCACTCCTGTCCTGTCCACCCCTTTCTCCCCTCCAATTTAGATTAGTGCCTGCTACATAGAGAGTACAAGAAAGATCTATTAAATGAAAGAATGAAAGAACAACATGTTGAGTAATGTTACTAAATATATCACTAAGATCTCTGAAGACTCTCTTCTAAAAATGCTTTTGTAAATTGCAACAGAAGATGAAACTCTTAAATGTTGTTATAAAACATATTTAGGTTATAAGACATACTGAGAGAAACATAAAAAAAATTTAAAATATTCCTATAAAAATGACAAGAACATGTTTTATTCACTAAACAAGGATCCCTGGATCATGGAGTCATCTAGTTAATAATTGAGTAGCCTGTACTAGTCTGAGCATGGCCACTAAAATAGTATGAAGAAACAGTGTTCTTGTTGTAAGGGTAATTCTACTGAAGAGAGAAAATTGTTAAAGGTAGTTAATTAAACAATTAATTTTGATATAAAGGATGTGTTATGAAAATTTAGAAAATGGTGAAGCTGAAAGCAAAGCAGACACAACAGAAACAGTAACATAAGAGCAGTTTACCTTGAAATTTATTGGGTGAGAGGCTCTTGGCTAGTTCAACCATCCTGAACACCAAAAACTGCTTAGAATGATCGACCAGGTTCTCTGGTTAGACAACTTTTCTTAAAATACTTTAAATATTTTCTTAGGAAAGCAGTTTTTCAACAGAGGACTTTGTAAACCTGGAGTGGTGGTAGGGTTACGTGGAGGATTTAGTTGAAAATAACCAAATCCCTAACTAGAATAACATTTCAATATGTATATAAGTTCATATTTGTGTTAGAAGTAATGTATTTTCTCTATTATGTAGGAATCTGAACAGATTAGAAAGAGCTTCATATCTCAGAAAACACAAATAATAATAGCTTCATTAAGATGAATAAATGATTTTATTTTTCGTGCAGAAGGAATTCAGAGCTGCGTTTTTCTGAATTTCTACAATTACTCTGAGCTTTTACCAGAGAACCAGGCTCCATTTTTTCTGAGCTACATTTTCAAATATTGTTTCTATCTTCCACTTGTCTCATGGTCTCAAAATGGCTGCTTCAGCTCTGGGCATTATATTCATATTCTGGATAGGAGAAAGGAGAAAGGAGCCAGGTGCAGAGGAATATACCTCCCAGCTGAATAACTTTCTTGAAAAATTCATGCATTGTCTTCTACTTACATTTCACTGGACATGTCTGTTTGAAAGGGAGGATGGAAAGTGTCATTATTATCTGAGCACTTTAGTGGTCCCAATAGTATAGAGTGTTTTGGGTTTTGTTTTTTGTTTTTACTAAGGAAAAGGGAAGAGTAGATACTGGGTAGGCAGTGTGTACTACCATTATACAGTGTATATACCACTATATTTGTTTCTCTTTGATTGTATTTGTTTTGTTCACTGTTATATTCCTGAGATCTATCATAGTGCCCAGATTTCAATAAAGTATGCAATCCCAATAAATTAATATATAAATAAACAATTGTACAATATTTGTCTGTACTTTTAACTGTGGTATAGCTATGCCATTGTTCTGGTGTTGGCCACTTCTCCTTTTATCATCTGGTGATGTCACTAAATGAACATCAGCTATGTCTCAATTCATGTCAATTATCTGCTTCCCTGTGTGAATCTCAACATGCTAATAGCATATTATTCAAAGTTTTGATTTTAAAAATGCAGAGTATTCACCAATTGTAATTCTACACCACAGGCTATTTCTAGTTCTATTTTCTAATGTACATATATAGGCAAATACTGTAATTTCAATTTCAGGCCAAGTTTTCCAATTCTGAAAGTAAGTCAACTACTAAGGAAAATGTTTAAACACATTCTATTTGAAGCAGTGGCTTTGACAGGAAGAAAACAGCTCCATCTCTTGTACCCAAAAGTCTTTGCTCAAAGCTCCCTTCCTGTATCAATTACCTACCAGCGGCAAAGGTTTAAAAAGTCTACTTTCTACCTAACAACAGTTTTTCAATTTTTATGCCCACTTGTGTATAAGCTAAACAAGAAGCACCCAAATTAGATTTTGTGAAAATTACTTATTTTTACCCTTTTTGTTTCTTGTCTGTCCACTTTTTACTGGGGAAAATTTTTATATGGGCATATTTGCATTTTGTGGGAGAATTTCACCCTTATTCTCTATATTTTTCTATCTTTTAAATTCTGTTCAAGTAATAAGAAAATAAAGAAAATTCATATATGCATAATACTGAGTTTTAAGACCTGAACAAAATTTGTAAAGGTCAACATATATGCTGAAACATCACAGTACTATATCATAGCACTGTAACTGCATGTACTAGACACCTTCACATATACAATGGATCTGAATCTTTTTATGCCATGAATTCAGAAGTAAGGAAATAATGGAGAAACTGAAAAAGCAAGGTCAATGAGTGAAAATAAATATGCAAAAGGGTGATTGTAAAGATGTTGAGAGATAATGAGATCCATGTAAACCAAATGACTTAGGCATTAGATACAGAAACAGAGATAAGAAAGCAAAAGAACATAAGAGATATGATTACCAAAAACTAATTAAACAAGGTTCAACAACACCACCACTTACTTCATCTAAGAATTTGCTATTTGTGTTATTTGTTGACTGAAGGAGGTAAGAGTACTGTTTTAACTAATGCCTGTCTTGGCTTTGTTTCTACTCAATTCTTGAGGTTAAAAAAGATGAAGGAATTGTTTTTACCAATAAGTAGATTAAAATATACCTTAGGTTTGATTTTTTTAGAACATATTCTTATTATTATTATACTTTAAGTATTATTATACTTTAAGTTCATGTACCCCAGGTTTGATGTTTTGATCATCTCAACAAACTTGAATCAAACTAATGGCAGAAAACAGTTATAGAATAGGCATGTTTTCTATAACTTTAATATATTTCAATGTAGTGTGAGAGTTTGTTCCAGAGATGAAAGTCAGTGGAATAGAAATTCATCGGCACATATATTTCTCATTCACTGCTCAACTCCCACACCTAGAAGGGTGCCTGGCATATAGTATATACTCAGCAAATATTTGGTGAGTAAATAGATTGATTTATCAACAAAAACTCATTTAATCCATCTAAAAGCAAAACCTACATATTTATAATGTTTATATGAGGTTAAAAGAATGAATTATCTACCTTAATTGAGAAAAATATATATGCTATTAACTAGAAATGAAATCTAGAGTTCAGAATTCTTACCATATGTATCACATTTATCTGTAGAAATTATCTAATTTTATCTTAAGGTTTCAGTAGAAAACATTTGAAAGCATTTGGAAAACTTGCATAGTGTTCATTATATAATAAGAACTCAAGTATTTCTTTTAGTTTCTACTTTTATTTTAGAAACGCAATGAACTTATCTATCATAACTCTAATTTAATTCATAATGTAAAGGACTATCAGTATTAACCTGGGGTCCACGTGATATAATAGAAAGTGTATAGGCTTTTGCATTAGACTAACCCACCTTTCAATGTAGTAGATGTGTGACCTTGAATAAGTTGTTTGGCCTTTCATAACCTGAATTTCCACAACTATAAAATGTAGATAATACCTACATTTTATGTCAACTAATATGTATTACTTAATCCTAAGTACAATGGCCTAAGGAATAACACTTCAGCTGCTTGGCATGACTCAAGTTCCTGGCGCATCTCTTCAGTCATTCTGAACTCCTTGCTGTTCTCTTCCTTTATTCTACCAACCATCAAGTGAGGGAGCTATCTTCAGCTAGGGGAATTCCTGGAGAAGCATGCAGCTGTGAACCATGAGCACATACTGTGAATCATAAGTACATACATATTAGTGTGGTTGTGAAGATAAAATGAGATGATACATCTAAAATGTTTAACATGATATTGGACACATACTAGATCTTCAGTAAGTGTTCTCCTTTAATTGCACCACGTGGCTAGAGCAATATACATTTGTCAAATTTCACATGATATTTTAGCTGATGTGTTTTTAAAACCATAGAAAACATATATGAAATTGCTGGAGTGCAAAGGGGTAATGTTACAAGACACTGTTTCACTAATAGTAACAGAGTTATTTTGTGAATTATCCCAGAAAGAAGAAACTTGGAAGGGTAATGCTCCAAATTTGACTTGGACCTCTCATTCATTCTCTGGTAGACAAATAACAATATGAGAAATTCAGCACTATTTCACACACAGGGGCACAAGGCAAAGACGATCTATTAGTGACAACAGAAATATGGTGGTGGTGAACGATTTCACTACAGATTTTCTCAAAACAGTTGACTTTCTAGAGAACATATGACCTATTAGATTCATTCCTCCAGTCAATGACTATTTTATTTCAAGTTAATCAAAAGTGATGCGCTCATAATGACAGAAATTATGCTTAAAAATTAGACACATTAATATTGAGTCTTTCATGTTTTCCCTGATGTGTATCTGCATTAGTAAATTGATTACATAAAATACACACATATACTTAACAAAACACTTTTGGAGAACGAGTGGATCAATGAAACATCTCTGTCAATTTGACACTTCACATTTTCCCCATGGTTTCCATTCTAGATCAGAAAAAGGAGAGAAGGCAATAAAATATTCATTAACTGCACTGCAGCCCATTTATAGCAGATGGTCTCTGGAGAGTAAATTTCCAAACATGTGTTAGAGAGAGCTGTACAAAATATGCGGTTGTCCTGACACAGCAACTGGTGTGAAGAATGGCAAACGCAATAGTTGTTATTAGTGAGTGAGAAGATCATCCATTGTGAATCACGATCCAGCTCCCTTTTCATTTAGTTTAAGAAAAGGGTAAGAGTAAAGTTTGCTGTCCCTTATCATTTCAGAGATTTTATAGATAGATAAAAAAGTACGAGATTTGCCTCACAGTGTCATCAAATATTATGATAATTCTTAAAAATTGTAATGAATCTTCTTTCATAATTCTTTAAGTTCTTAGAAAATTAAGATATTTGGGGATACATAACAATGATAATAATTCACAGGTATTGCAATGTAGAGGGAAGAAAAAAGAGGAAAATTATATATTATAAATATTATGCACATGATTGCATGGTGGGTGGATGGATGGATAAGGAGCTAGATGTACAGTTTTATGATTTAACATACTAGAAGCACAAAATGATCAAAATGCTAATCAGGATATAAAATAAAATACTAATGTGTTCTAAGTCTCTCAAAAGCTAATGTAAGTAGATAACATTTAGAATAAAATGAACATTTTTTTGGCTTGCCAAAATGCCTGCTTGTTCAATATAATGTAACAATTACCCAGATTTTTCAATCTCTAAGTTTGTGTATGTTACTGACTTTCACTATAAAAAATACTTTGGCATTACACTATTCTTTCAAAAATTTGTGGAGATGTATTTTTTAATTGACTTTAAATCAATTTTCTTAATAATGAAAAGTTTGGCAAAATCATTTATATTGGTTAGTACATGTTGAATTATGCAACACTCTTTCAAAATTTTTTATTGTGGTACAAAAAACATAAGAGAAAATTCACCATTTTAAAATGCACAGTTCAGTAGTTTTAAGAATATTCACATTGTTGTGTATTCATCTCTAGAATTTTTCCATGTTGCAAAACTGAAACTCTTTACCCATTGAACAATTCCCCATTTCTCCTCCCTCCCAGATTCTGGCAACCACCATTCTGTTTCTGAGTTTGACTACTGCTGATACCTTGTATAAGTGGAATCATCTGGTATTTGTCTTTTTGTGACAGTCTTATTTCAGTTAGCATAATGCCCTCACAGTTCACTCATGTTGTAGTCTGTGAAAGAATAGCGTTCCTTTGTAAGGCTGAATAATATTTTATTGTGTATATAGACACATATTTTTAGCCACTCATCCAGTGATGGATATTTGTGTGTTTCCACCTCTTGATTATTGTGACTAATGTTGCCATGAACATGAATATGCAAATATCTCTTTGAGATCTTGCTTTAGATTTTTTTAGATACACAGTTGGCGCCCTATATCCATGGGTTTTCCATCTGTGGATTCAATTAACCACGGATCAAAGTGTTTGGAAACAAATATTGCACCTCCACTGAATGTGTATAGACATTTTTTTCTTGTCATTATCCCCTAAATGATATAGTATAATAGCCATTTACATTATATTGGGTATTATAAGTAATCTAGAGATGATTTAATGTATATGGGAGGATGTGATGGGTTATATGCAAATACTGTGCTATTTTATATCAAGGACTTGAATGTTCATAAATTTTGATATTCTCTAGAAGTCCTGGAAGCAGTCTCCCACAGATACCAAGAGACCACTGTATATCCAGAAGTGTGATTGCTGTGTAATATGAGTTATAATTTTAATTTCTTCAGGAACCACGATACTGCTTTCCACAGAAGGTGCTCTATTTTAAAATCTCACCAACAGTGCATAAGGTTTCTAATTTCTCCACATCCTCACCAACACTTATTTTCTGTCCTTTTGGTATTAACCATCCTGATAGATATACAGTAGTATTTCATTGTGGTTTCGATCTCCATTTCTCTAATGGTTACTGCTATTGAGCATACTTTTGTATGCTTGCTGGCCATTTGTATATGATCCTTACAGAAGCATCTTTTCAAGTTCTTTGCCTACTTTTTAATTGGGTTGTTTTTGTTGTTGAGTTATAGGAGTTCTTTACATATTCTGGATACTAACTTCTCAGATTAATGATTTCCAACTTTTTCTTGCATTTCATATGTTGCCTTTTCAGTCTATTGATTGTGTTCTTTGTTTTGCAGTTTGATATAGTCCCATTTATCTATATTTGCATTTGTGTATCATTTCCAAGAAACGATTTCCAAATCTAATGTCATGAAGATTTTCATTTATGTTTTCTTCTAGGAGTTTTATGGCTTGGGGTTTTACATTTAGGACATTAATGTATTTTGAGTTAACTTTTGTATATTGTGTAAAATAAGGACTCAACTTCATTCTTTTGCATACACGTATTGTAATATTATTTTATTCTTTTGTCTCTTTCACTGTCTCTCTTGCCTCACATTCAAGCATTTACATGAATTTCTTTTTTGCTTTTTTTTTTTTTAATCATCACCTGCAATTTCTCCTTATTTTCCTTCTCATGTTTGGATCTATTGGTTGGAATATTACAATAAGCCTCAATGAGAATTATAGTGGTATGGTAAGCTAAGATTAGCATTTAAGGTGGAGAATAAACAGAAGAAGCGGATGAATACTTGAGGCAAGATTCCTCTCCGTTTCTGATAATATACAGAGAAAAATGTTACAAATTTTGACATGAAAAGAGAAGTATTTGTAGCATCGTATTTTTTTATTGTGGCTTCCCCTCAACAGATTGCCTCATGTGAGTCTCAGTACTTACAAAAAGTTATTTATCATTTATTTCTCACAGAAGGAACTAGAAGATAGAAGACATTTGATGTTTAATTTATGAAATATAAATACTGGCAAAATAATGTGGCATTCAACATTAAAAAGAATAATAATGCCTTTCCAGGAGAGTACTTATATAATTGCAAGACCTCTTATGAGATTTGAGTCTATTCCCAGTTTGTTCCATTATGTTATACAAATCGGCCACCAGGTAAAAATCCTATCACATTGCACGAAAGTATTATAAATTAATTATTAGTAAAAACCCTCAAGATCTTGATATTACTATTTTTAAAATATCATTTATTGTCTCAGATGTATCAAGAAGCAACTATTATTGAGACTTTCTCATCTTTTCTATGTGAAATCAAATTCTCTCCAGGGTACTTTGTATAACTTATTAAAATAGTCTGTTGGTAGGCAAAATTCTTCTTACTGTGACCAGAAGACTTTAAAATTAGTGGCAAAGGAATTTGGATATTCCCAGAGAAAAAGAATCACTGAATTGAGTATTCGAAGTTAGGTTTAATGGTCTAATTTCATGTGAAAATATAGGTGCAAGCTCAGACATATTTTTATACAAGTATCTGGGAACCAGATATTGAACTAAACAATTTACAGACCTTGGAATAAGTAGAAAATTACTCTTGAAACCACATTAAAAAGCAAATGTAAAATTGATCACATTGAAATAAAAATAATCATGACTAGAAAAGTATTTTCAGTAAGTATGATTTATATTTAAGAGAAAATTATTTTCTACATCTTGGATCACTTGTATATCATACCAACCTTTAAAGAATTATTTTAACCTTCTCAAATTTATATTACCATTTCAAGCAGATAAATGAACCAGTGACTTTATTAACTAAAGTATGTCAAACTAGTGTTCTATAAGTAAAAGAGGGGTAAAGGGGTTAAAACTGATGATAAAAGTCTAGTGTTATAGCTCTCCAAGTCACTATATTCCAAAAGACAGTAGATCATTTTGTTAAAATACTGTATTCAGAAAAGTTCTTATTTTCTTCCCACAGTTTATTTAAGTATGTTTGCATGAAATCTCAAATAGCTCCAATATGTAGTATCAGTTACACCATTTGTTAAGTCCATACAATTTGTCATGTTAGCAGGCTAAGAGAAAAATAATAAATGCTATTATGAAGAAACAATTCATCTTAGGACAGGTTTACCAAAAGGCAAGTAAACAAGCAAGCAAACAAAAGCCAACTCTTCACTCAGATAAGAATTCAGTCTGTGATTTGTGTGTGTGTGTCTATTTATTAACCAAGAGTTTAACTTGACTTAATGTTAACATACCAAAGACATGAATTTTATTTTACTAAGAAAATGCTTTCAAAGAATCCTGATGAACTTTTATTAGCTTTGCCTGATTTTGAAATAATTTTATATGAGTGGTCCACTCACAAAATAGAAAATGTAAAAAAAAAAAAAAAAAAAAAAAATCCCAACTAGATTTAGTGACCCTTTATTTGAGTATAAAATGATTTCATATTATATTGTGAACTTTTCACAAACCTTTTCTAAGCAATTAATGTGTTGGTTTTTAATTCTAAGAACAACATATCCCAAATACTACTCTGCAGATTATTTGGGTTCTCTCCATCTAAATAAAATGATACACTTTCTAAAAATTTTTAAAATCATATTATTATCATGAGTTACAAGAGTCTTTCCAAGTGGATTTCCTCAAAGACTAAAGCCTACTCATAGCAATGTGAAATAGTCTAGTTGTGATTACTCCAGACAAAGGATATCTACATAAGTAAACTCACCCAGTAAAAATTAGTATCCCACTTCCTTTTATGCTTATGTGAGCATTTCATTGGCTTCTAAGCATCGAATAACTTTTCACAGAATCATAGAATTTTAGAGCTGGTGCAATTCTTAGAGATACCTCTAAGGAATCCAAGACCACAAAGTTTTAAAGATCAACAATCAATAAAATGAAGAACAAGGACATAATATCAGTAAGATGCAAAACCCAAAACTGTTACATTGAAAGGACTGATAACAGACAAAACTCTTACAAGAATGTCGAAGGGGAAAAAATAGGAAATCACAGGCAAATAAAATACAAAATGAAAAGGAGGCATATTGTTCACACAGTACAAGTTTTATGTCATAAGAATACAACGAATAAGTTTAAGTTAGTGAAACTGAAAACTTAAATGAAAAGAAAAAATTCTTAGAAAAATGTAAATAATCAAAATATATGCAATAAGAAATAAATAAACCAACTGATCACTACCACTTAAAAATTGAATTAAAAAAAAAGATTCCTCCCAAAAAATACATGACCCAGATGGATTTAGAACCAATTTATACCAAACTTAAAGAAATGGATAATTCATGTACAATTTGTATCAGAGAAAATGAAAGAAGTAAAACTGTCCAACACATTTTATAAGGCTAATATAATTTTGATACCATAACTTGATAAAAAAATATATAATGCTTCAATTTTTAACCAGTCTCACTTATAAGAAGAAATGTAAAAAATACTATATACAATACTATTTGAATCCGGATATATTTATTCAAAATTTACTATTAAAAATCTATATATTTAATGCACTATACAAACTAACACAAAAAGAACACATGGTAATCCTAAAAGAGACTCCTTTATTAAACATTTCTTCTAAAAGTTTTTATGTTTTAAGTATCCATTCCAGGTAGACTATCAATATGTCATATATGCCTTTGATAAATAGTATGATAAAAAGAGATAGAAAGTGGTTTATTTTCACCTAAAATAATTAATATTTAAAATGGAATTTTAACTACAAATATTACTTTTTTGCTTTCCTAATCACTAAGTTCAGAATGCCACTGGGAAATTTCAAACGGGCTCTGAATTAAAAATTTAATTAAAAAACACACTACCAAAGCTTACTGCATTTTTATTTAGATTGGGTGATAACCTAATTATAATTAGAATCATATTTTAAGAGTAGCTATACAAATTCAACTTACCCAATAACTCTATAGAATTTAACCCTATTAAAAAATTAAGTATACAGTTCTAACTAATGGAGTTGAGCAATTAGAGTGGTAGAGGGAGGTCCAATCAGAACAGGAAAGCTCAAAAGTAAGCCACACCCCTCCTCCTCCTCATCCTTTTCTATACTAAGAAACTTAACTGGCTAACTCAGACACAGGTTATTAAGCCTGACTTATTTTGTCCATCTATATTTAAACACTATCCATTCAGAACAATGACAAGAAAGCTTTAAGTAAGTTTGCAAATCTGAATGATTGGGTTCCTGTGAGATGAGTGCCACTGGGTGGAGGGATTTGAAAATAGGTGTTCAAGTCATACACTTGCACCCACCAGTCAGATTAAGTTTAGATTAAGAGAGGTTATCCTATCGACATTGAGAACAGTCTCTCATAAAGGTGCGTGAATTTGCTAGGGGATCTACATGAACTAATTGATATTTCTTGCCTTAAGGTATCATTCAGTTCCAAAACTTTTGTGCAGACAAAATATTACTTGTTTAGTACTTCACTTCATGTAGATTAATTTAGGTTTTATCTTTTTCAGACTAAAGCACTGGTTGGTTGCAATTTTCCTTAACTACCAGTGGATTTAGCAATGATATATACACAGCCTTAATTGCTTAAATCCCTCACTAACAATTTTTTGACAATGTAATCAAAAGATTAAAACAAGGATGCAAAATTACAGATAAGAGTGTATGGATTTTTTTGTTCACCACATGCAGGATGATCAGATAGATGTTAATGAAAATATCTTTTAATTGACAGTATGAATGTGTGTGTGTATATATATACGTGTATATATGTGTGTATCTATATACACGTATATATATATATATAATGCCTCACTCTTTTTCTTTTAAAAATGTCTAAAAATATAAAAGCACTACATGAAATAAGACTGTATTTGCAAGATACAAATTATTTTTCCTCCTTAGAAATGTATTATAATTTTAATTTCATCGAGGTGATGATTTATTTTTAAAATTTAGCTGAATGCTTTGTTTTCTTTAAATAAGACTTATATAATACAAGATGACTCTTGCCCTTCTAGGAAGAACCCCTTACTGAAATGGAAGGTCACTACTAGCTTTGCAGTTTTAGTTCTTTGGTCACTACTAGCTTTGCAGTTTTCAACTTTATTAAAAATACGTTTTCTTTAAAGAAGCTTCAGTGATTTCTCCAAATAATATAAATGGCAAAAACATAAAGGAATTCAGTTTATCATGTGAAATTGTACATTTCACAGTTGCTCAATCAAAAAGAATTAGATGAGAATTTTTCATTTTCAAAATTATACACACATAAAACAGAATTATAGACATATATTTACAGATCTACAGAATCATAGGACTCTCTTGTGAAATTACAACTTATTTCTTGTTTAGAAAATAATTTGGATTATTTTGAAACAAATATAAGAAATAAATATTGGAGATATATATATATATACACACACACACACATATATGGCTGGTTTCTTGAAAAGTATTCAATAGAATGAGCATCACTTAAATGAACATCTTTGGCTACATGGTTCCAAATCTACAATCTTCATATAGTAATGGTAAAGATTGCATAGTGTTTATTACAGCTGTAAACATTTAATGGATGATAATTAAACAGCATCCATACTGAATTTTGCAAGATTTAATTAAACATAGCACACTGCAGATGTGAGATTTAAATTACTATTTATAATTACATGTAAAACACAATTCCTAATATGGTCACATGGAATTCTGAGAGAAATTTGCAATTTCCTCTCATTTTAAACAATTTTAGTTTTGAATTCCTTACTCCATTTTTTAAATATGGAGCATTTGACAATAGACAACATAACAAATATGTCAAATATGTTCATGAATGTTGGTCCTGAGTGAAGGAGTAATTGTCTCAGAACTATTCCTTTAAAATTTTTATTCCAAAGGTATAGCAAAAAATAATAATAATAATAAAATAAAATAGAAATAGACCTACCTAATTACAAATAATTCAAATAAAGGAAAAAAAGAACTAGCCCAACTCTATCATTAGATGAACAGAAAGCTAGAAAGAAAAAGTAAAAAGGATTTTATTTTTCTTCAGTTTTAGCATCATATGTAACTCATGTATTTGCATATTATTTACAAAAAATCAGTGAATAATATTAGAGTGCAAAATTGATTTAAAGGGAACATTTAAATTTTCATGTAGAAAACCTATTAAATACTGAAAAATTTTCAGCCTTCTTTATTCCTTATTAAAGATGTCTCTGGCATTTTATCCATACAATGTATGGGAAATACAGTGAATGTGGAGTATTTTATAGTTGATTTCACAAACAAATTGATTGCACAAAACATTTAATACACCCTTTGTAACAGAAATTGCTTAGCATCTATTCGTGCTATATGTCTCTATGGAGTGGGAAAACAAAAATGGAATGTACCAAAGACTAAATTCAATTTGCACCATTCTCCAGTCCTGTATGTCTGTAATGTTTCACGTTCACAAATGTTTACAATGAGAATCTTGTCAGTGAGGACTCTGAGATCAGAAAAGCAAATGGGTGATGTTGAAGAGAATAATAAAGAATGCCTTGAAATTCCATATTCCTCATTTCCACAAGCATAAAGAAAGGCACAATTTATTTTTAGTAAATTGTGGGAGTGAATTACACCCTAATATTTAAATTAATTATCCTGGTCATTCTTGATTAACACTTCTCTTGCCACTATTGTATTACAAAGAGCTACCAAATTTAAAAATCTGCTGGTGGGCTGAGAAAAAACTATAAATAACATATTCAACAAGGAATAATTTGTCAGATCATATATGCTTATTATATGCATATATAGTACCGTAATTGTTCATGATATTTTAAAATAGACAAAACAGTCTCAAAGTTATCATTCAAAGAGAAGATTCTGATAAAGAAAATAGATGAAACCTAGCAATGGAGCTGTCCAGGGCTCCATATGCATGTGATGGTTTCTTATTTACATGTCGCTCATGTTTATGCATGTTCAGAAGAATACAGCTGCTACCCCATTCTCCAGAAATCACAGACACCAGTCAAGTCTACAAATAGCCACATTTGAGCTTGTAATGTATTTATCATGAAAAGCTAGAAGCTCTAATGGTAGGGAAGGGGAAAAGCAGCACAATTTGCTTTGAAAAGATAACAGCTATTTTTCAAAAAACAAATACTGTATATTCAATTCAGCTCCTTTAGGTGCTTTCATGTTATAGGAATTCTGCTGGTGATGAAAACAGCATCCAGCCAATCAAACAGTGGTACCCTAGTGCCATCCAAAGTAGAAGCCTAGTGTTTAAAATAACCCTGATGAATTATTCATAGAGCTGATGTTTATGCAAATTAGAGAATCATGCATCCACCTGACCACCAAGGGAAGAAAAAAACATAGGGAAAAGAAAAACATCATGTTTTTAGCATTCTCCAGAACCTATGTAATCAAATGATAATATTCTTTCATTAAATGCATCAAGGAATTACAATCCTTACCTGGTTAGTTTGTAGGGCCTTCAGATTTTCTGGATGAAATAACTGACTGTGCGTGCAACCAATAAAACTGAACTGAAAAGCTGATTAAGGGCACTTACTTAATGCAAAGCCATTCACTGAATATTCATATGATGCCTGTGTTTATGCAAATTAAAGCAAAAGAAAGCCCAAGGGGATTGGTTGCCATAGCCCACAAATACTGTGTACAGCAGAAAATATAGAGAATAGTGACAAATAAATCTTGAAATTCATAGCTTTGAAGCAACAAAGGAGATATAGTAAAATATTTAAAAAGCTGAGGTGAATTACAGTTTTAAATTGTTTTATTTAATCATATTACTTTAGAACTATCAGCTATTCCTACCATGTAATGATCTATAATTATCTTAACGCCAAAAGATATCTTCACTTTTGTTTGTCAGCTTTATTTATCCTTTAGCCATTCATATTAGCAGATCTCCTAAGCATAGAATAGTGAAGAAAGAAACAATTATGATAAAAATATGAGTTGGTAGAGTAATAACCAAACACAGACCCATGTGTGATACAATTTAAGTCTTTTATGTACTGATTCTTCATTGGTAAAACCTTACTAAGTAGTGTCAATGGAAGACCTCCAACATGTCGAGCACGTTGCTATCTCAATATTGATAGATATCTGCTTCATTTGATATGGGGTTTATTTTATATTAGATGAGATACTGTGAATATTTTGGCCAAGAAGATTTTGCCACATGCGGCTTTAAATTCCAAGGATTTTCACTTTTAGAACGCACTTACAATAATGTTCTCTAAAATGCATGCTAATATGTAGTGTCCTAATCACAAAAAAATGTGAATCCTCACGTATGGATGTGAGAACCGTTTACAGACATTGGCATAATTCATAATATTTAAAGGATACGACGGAAGTCTGGCGTAAAATGCTTCACATTGTTAAGAAGGATCTTCACTTTTATTTCTTGAATAAGAATCAGAGATGGCTAAAAATGCTGGATTGTATCTTACAGGTTTTTTGTTTGCTTTTTTTCGTCTTTTGGTTTTCTGTCACATGCATTCAAAACTTCAAAAATAAGAATAAGGCAATATTCTCCATGGCAGTTACCACTGACTGAAGAGTATTTATCATTTTCCCATGGTTTTCTAATAATTCTCACATCCTCATTCCACAATGACTTTGGTCTCCCTCAGATAACATAATGAATTTTCGAGCACTTTCAGGAAATGATATTTAAAGTAATTTAAGCATCTACACAAAACTGGCTACACTTATCATAAATGCTATAAAGTCTGAATCCAATTCCTGGACATTGTTTTCCTAGAAGAAGTTTAGAGAGACTTCTTTGTGGCATCTTATGCTTGCCTAATTACATCTTTCATGGCTGCAAATAATTTCCTTTCTTGTGAAGTTGTTCTTTAGCTTTCCATGACAGTAATCTTCACAGATGTATATTTATGTGCATACACACACATTTTCTATAAAATATATTGTATTTACTTAATCTAATTAATGACTCCTTAAAATTTTCTTTTGCTAAGTTTCAGAATTGACTTGAAACACAGCGATCAGCATATCTAAAATTAAGAATTAAGTTGTTAAAATTTTAGAAGCTGTGAATTACCATTTTTGTTATTGGTGATTTCTTTCATTTAATTCATTAATTATATTTATACATATCTGTTCATACAAAATACAGAATAAAATGAATGTATAACTAGTAGTACACTTTCCTTTATCATCATCCAATTCTTTTTCTTCTATTGATTTAAGAACATATTATATAGAAGGTAGACTGGTAATTTCTTAAAGTTTCCAATTAAAGAATCCTAAACTAAAAGCTTCTGAGAAACAAGGTTTGGGTTAATCAGCAAACACTTGGCATTTATTAAGGTTTTCTATCGCTATAAAAATTATTCTTTTTTCAAAAAGTCAGTATTTTAAACATCAAAATTTTCCAACTTTCAAATTAAAATTCAAACACAAGTTTTACCAAGACTAGTTACTGCTTATTTAAGCAACACTGACCATGCTTCAGGCTGCAATAAAGCTAAGGCTTCCTTCAGAAAGTTCTGTTTTTATTTTCAAAGAAAATATACCCACTTTCCTGCCCTGCCCTGCACATACACCTCAAATGAACTGCCAGAGGAAAATGTAAGGGGTATCATTAATGTCATCCTTTGTCCAGTTTTTGATATCATTAGTGGAATTTTTCCTTCCCTTTCTTGGATTGACTCTCTTAATCTCTGGCCCTGTACAACTCTGAGGTATTTCTGACAACTTTAAAATATTTATAAACCAAATCCAAACTGCCGTAGGCCATGGTTGCCTCAGACCTCTCATCCTGTGTCTTGGCAGGGCAAGAGTAGCTTAGTCAGTGAATTCGGTTCTATAAGAATCAAAATCATCTATTCCAGATTAAATAAATCAATGCTTTTGAGACTGAGTTAACTGACTTATATTATGAATTTATAATTTCCAGGTTCATAATTCATTCACTATTTTACTCTGTGGGCACAACAAAATCCTAAAGGACTATTTATAAACTCTTGCAATGTTTCATAAAGAGGTAAACTTTAGCCCATTTGCCATTTATGTTAGAAGTCTGAACTCTCTTTTGAGCAGCTCATTTGGACTTTAACCAATTCAAAAAATGTGAATAAATACATAGAGAGATTCAACTAAAACTCAATCAATCAGGTGAAATTGGTAGTCGACTATCTCTGATGTAAAATTCATTTGGTCTATACGTGTTTTTAAATTAAAACTAGATAGCAGTATTTAAAATTATAAGATTTTACATTTAAAAAAAAAGCCAGCATTTTCTTTTTTTCTTGGAAAATCATAGCTGACATTCCCACTAGGCAACAACACCCTGGAGCCAGGTAGAGAATCTCCCTCTAAGCGAGTCCTGAGTCCTCCCTTTGCCAGGAGTCCTCACCAGGACACTTCTCTCTTTTATGCTATTCCTGCAGGTATCTGAATTTGTGACCTGTTGGCATTTGAGTTGGATTTGTGAAATCTGGGGGAGTGCTACATTCTGAGACTGTTTTAAATCCACTGACCATGTCTGATGTATATATTTTTATTTGATATAATTATGTTTATAAATCTATTGTTCAAGTAATTCAGAATAAAAGGTAACCCACACAAAGAGTAGGCTGCCCTAGGTAGCCAGGCTGCTTCTATGTGTACGTTTTGACAGTTCTGCTTATACCAGGTATTCTCATGCTATCTTTTTAATAAAAAAAATCAACAAAGCATCTCTAATAGAAAAGTCAAATAAAACATCATACTAATATTTACAGATAATTTCTTTATAGCTTACATAAAAATACACACATGTGCACACACACACTTACACACCCTTATGTACACTAGTTATACCATTAACTGTTTAAAATATCCTTTTCAGTAATAACTTTGAAGAGAGAACCCTGGGTTCTTTTCTTTTTCTCCTTGCTTCAACTTTCAAATACTTAAATTTTCTAGAACATATCTGTGGTTTCACCAGAGATCACAGTCCTCATAGTTCTCCTCCTAACTTTCATGATTTGTACCTAGTACTCTGCCTCTCTAATTTGGTAAGAGTGCAGGAAAAAAATTAAAAAAAAAAAAAAAGTTAAGAAAAGAGTTCTGGGACACTCCTGAGAACCGCCTCAGTCTCTCCTCCATGTGGCCCCCGCACAAAACAAGATTGATTACTTGAGTTCATCTGAACCTTTTGGCAAAAACTTTGTGATCTTCTAGTCCAGTCACAAGAACACAATTGTTCCGTTTATCTGTAATAAACTATTTACTCCACAACTCTCACCTACAATAATTAATAGTTTTAGCTGTAATTTACCTAAAGCAGCATTTCTCTCCTGCTTGAGTCCTTAGCAAGCATTGTCCATGAGGGTAAGCAAGTACACTTAACAATTAGATAACACCACTCCTTTTTTTTTTTTTTTTTTTTTTTGATACGGAGTTTCGCTCTTGTTGCCCAGGCTGGAGCGCAATGGTGCAACCTGGATTACTGCAACCTCCGCCTCCTGGGTTCAAGCGATTCCCCTGCCTCAGTCTCCCAAGTTGCTGGGATTACAGGCGTGCAACACCACGCCTGGTTAATTTTTTTTTTTTTTTAAGACAGAGTCTTACTCTGTCGCCCAGGAGCGCAGTGGCGCGATCTCAGCTCACTGCAAGCTCCTCCTCCTGGGTTAAATCCATTCTCCTGCCTCCTGAGTCCTCCCTTTGCCTGGAGTCCTCACCAGAATGCTTCTCTCTTTTATGCTATTCCTGCAGGTATCTGAATTTGTGATCTGTTGGCATTTGAGTTGGATTTGTGAAATCTGGGAGAGCGCTAAATTTTGAGACTGTTTTAAATCCACTGGCCATGTCTGATTTATATATTTTTATTCAAAATAAGTATGTTTATAAATCTCCCGAGTAGCAGCTGGGAGTACAGGCGCCCACCACCACACCTGGCTAATTTTTTGTATTTTAATAGAGATGGGATTTCACCATGTTGGCCAGGCTGGTCTCGAACTCCTGACCTCAGGTGATCCACTCACCTTGGCCTCCCAAAGTGCTGGGATTACAGGCAAGAGCCACCATACCCAGCCATCACCACTCTTTAATAAGACCATTCAGTTGATTATTTTTTCTAAAATAAGGCTCGATCTTCACAAAAGGAAAATATTTTAAATCAACTCAAGGTGGCTTAACTGCTTATTGAACATTTCGTTTTTATTACACATGAAGATGGGAATTTAGTGCACAACTAGTCCTTCTCTACCCCAAATAAGAAAATAGGTACAAAGTATTTCTTCCATTTTTTCCTCTTCCCTTAGGTTGGTATGCAGTGATCCTACATCACATTTGTAGAGATGCTCATGATGTTCAGCTCTTCTGGCAATATTCTTTGGTCTTGATTTTGTTTTTCCTTCCATCTCAAAATTCTTTTTACTGCTTTCTCTTCTTTAGAGGTTCTGGTTGACGTCTGGTTCATTGAAATTATCTTGATAAATTCATCTGAGCAGCAGTTTAATAGATCATAAAAGTGCCAGTGGTAGAGACAATTAGGTTCAAATGAACCTTCTCTCAAAACACCCCTCAAATCACACTATAGAAGCAAATATCTGCCAAGCCAATAATGGTTCCAGTGGCACCTAATTTAAGCCTTAAAACCAAAACAAAGAGGTACTGTTAGAGTAAATTCATTTGAAAAAAATAACATTTAAAAACACAGCACCAATCTAATTTTAGTGAGGGTATGAGGCTTTCTATTTTATGGCTTGATTTTTACCTATGGTTTAATAATCATATAGGTAACATTGTTGCAGCCCAGGGTCTCATTTCCAAAGATAATTTCTGAACTTAAATATTTCAGAGCACAGAATAGTGTTTGGATAAGAATATTTGCAGAATAGTAAACAGCTACTGTCTTAAGGCTAATGGTCCACTACAATGTATCTGTAGTGTCTGTAAAATCTGTTTTGCATTATGATCTCCCCATCTTCATTGCAATAACTCACAGCCTTCCAGGTTATTTTTTTTCTTTCTCAAAGATTTAATTAGTTGGTTCAAAGGATTCATTTTCAAACATCCTTTATGTTATACTTGGTGATTCTGACTTCTAGTTTATGTACCTTCCAACATTCTGGATTCAATGTCTTTAAACATCTCCGTTTCCATTTCTATAAATTTCAAACCTAGTAATTACCTGGAATATTTCTGCACCTTTTTTATGAACAAAAATTCTCCTCTCAAATCTTTCTCCTATACCTACGAGTTGCTTCTCTCTTCTATTACATTCCATTTCCCCTCTTCCATTTAAGCTTCTTTCCCTCTCATTGCATCTAACATATTAGACCTTTCAGTTTTTATTTTGCTCTGTGTCAGTCTCAATTCCATAATCAGTCACAGTAAATGTGCTGTATCCCCTTGACTATCCACTTTAAGAGCTCTCTCTACCCTATTTAGGGACAAACCCAACATCCATTTACTTTATTCCCATTCCCATATAGTCAGGCATATGAACTTTGAGTTCTTTCTTTCTTTTTTTTTTTTTTTGAGTTCAGTATCAACTCATATGATCACATTCAATCTTGATCACTGCAATGAGATAAACGATACCTCAGATAACTTCCTTTGTATTTTCTACCTTTCACCCCCAAATTTCTTCAGGCGCTACTCTTTCCTTCAGTCCTTGAATCAAAGGGAGATTTCTCTCTTCCTGCCACAGACCAACTCTGATCCAAAAGCCAATAATAATAATAATGCCTAATGTTTACCGAGAATTTATGCCAACCACGTGCTAAATACTTTACGTGGATTATCTCACTGATCCTTATTTTAAATCTATAAGTACAACTATTATTTTTTACAGATAGAGAAATTAAAGCTTGGAGAATTTAAATAAATAACTCATAGTTATACAACTCCTGGTAGAGCCAGATTCTGAACACAGGTCTGCCTGATTCTTTAGAATTTGATGATATTAAGAACTTATATTTTTTCCACTTCTCCATGATATTTTACTTTCCTGTTTTGTTTCATACTGAGCAGCTTTTTGCATATCATTTGTTATCTACTCTTTTTATGTCCATAAGTTAAATATAGATTGGCCATTATATTATTTGCTACAAAATTTCCATTTGGACAATCTTTTTCTCTTCGACGGTATCATATGCCACTCCTGTCTGATTACAAAATATAGAACAAGTGCAGTATAGTAAATCTGCCTTGAGAGCAACATCTAGTTGGACATGCCCAGGATGTCCCACTAAATCAAAAAACTAAACAGAGCTCATTCACCTCAGCTCATAAGAGTTCAATATGGCAGTGAACTAGTGAGTTCCCCTCTGATTTCTCATTCCTGTCCCAAAAAGTCTAAAGTCTATGTGTGTGTGTGTGTGTGTGTGTGTGTGTGTGTGTGTGTGTGTGTGTGTATGTGTGTATATATATGTGGGGGGTGGTGGTGTGAAGTCACAAATTTGCAAATAACTCAGACCTACAAAGATCTATCTGGTCTTCCTTGTAAGTCCTCACCCATTAGGAAGTGGTAAGAAAGTATTCAAACACGTTCTAACATTTAGCCCAATATAGTAAGCTAACTAATTCTTTTAGGTAATGCTAAGTCTTTGGGGATCTTTGCTCATTCTTTCACATTTCACTCTCTCTTTCTTGATTTATCTCTAAGACAGTGTTCCAGAACTGACATTCAGCTGATATTCTATTAACTCTTGTGGAACAGGTATCTGTTTCAATTATTCAGTACCTTTAATATATTGGACATTAACCAATGGGTTAAAGCTTTCTCCTTTCATGCTATTGTCCTTAATTTAACTGATTTATAGTTTCTTGCTATCAACGTAAAATATGCATTCTTTTAAAACACACAAAACTTTAAAAGGTAACCATTTGGCCTCAACACAATCTGAATTCCAAAAAATATAAACCATGCAGATTATAACATTAGTAACAATGCAATAATAATGGTAATTAATAATAAAAATTAATTGCTAAAAATTCATCTGGCATCCACTTAGAAGTAACTCATGTTAAAGAAACCCCCAACAAATTACAGATAATAATGAGTTCCATCATAGCAAATTTAACATCTGCATATTCAACTATGCTTACTTATAAGAGAGAAAAGGAGGGAGCGTGAGATATAAATAAATAGAGAAATAGTGTGGGTAGTTCTGCCTGCTGTTCCACTCAAGAGAAGATGCATGTGAAAAGGGAGAGTTGCTCTGCTCTGTTATCTTTGCTGTTCTTCGTGATGCAAATACTACACCACAATGAAAAGGGTATGTGTTTTTAAAGATACATCATGATGCCTTCCACTTTTGGTAATGACAGAGTAGGAGGTAATTTGGACCTAACCACTAAGTGAAGCCAATAGAGGAGGATTTACTGTGAACCTACTTAAGCTTAGATTACAGGGCTCTTCACTTGTACACTTCCTTCCAAGGCCTCGTATCGAATTTTGTATTCTGTTTCTTAAAGAGGGACCCACAAGTTGTGTCAGCTTTGGGCTCCACAAAATAGGACAAAAAACAATTAAAAATTTCAAAATGGTGGTGAAGAATAACCACGTCAAGATCTAGGAAAATACAGAAATCCAGGTAAGTGACTGGGCCTGGTAATTGTAGTTCATGCCTATAATCCCAGCACTTTGGGAGGCCAAAGTGAGGATCACTTAAGCCCAGGAGTTTGAGACAAGCCTAGGCAACATAGTGACACTTCATTCTACAAAAAACTGAAAAATGAGCTGGGCATGGTGGCAGGCACCTGTGGTCCCAGCTGCATGAGGGGTAGAGGCAGAAGGATAATTTGAGCCCAGGAGGACAAGGCTGCAGTGCTCTGTGTTCACCACACCACTGCACTCCAGCCTGGGTGACAAAGCGAGACTGAGAAAGAAAGGAGAAGGAAGGAAGGAAGGAAGGAAGGAAGGAAGGAAGGAAGGAAGGAAGGAAGAAGGAGGGAGGGAGTGGGGAGAGGGAGGAGGGAGGGAGGAGGGAGGAGAAGGAAGGAAGAAGGCCCACCCATCCTACCCTCAACCCCCCCCCCACCGCAGCCATCACCTCCCACACCTCAACCGAACTCCCGCCCCTCACTCCCTACCCTCCCTCCCGCCCGCCCTCCCTCCCTCCGGCCGTCCCTTCCCTCCACGTCCTTAGCCTCTCCTTCCTTCCTTCAGTACGCCTTCCTCTTCCTCCTTCCTTCCTTCTTCCTAACTTCCTTCATTCCTTTTCCTTCTCTTCCTCTTAGAAGGAAGGAAGAGAGAGAAAGATGAAATGAACAAACAGGAGAAATCCAGGTAAGCCTAGTCTTTAGGGCTATTTCTGTGCAGGAGATGTGCACAGATCTAGAAGGAACATTGAGAACCTAAGGAGCACCTCTGACACATTCTTTGATCTAGAGCAACAAGAGTGGAGTCCAAGCCTTGGCAAGTGAAGGTATCTATGGTAAACAACTCCTTAGGGTCACACACTCAGAGTAAAAATGAACGGAAAGTAATGCACCCTTTGCAAGCACAGCAGTCAAGCTCAAAGTCATCTGGGGACACAGAAAACCTTACATCTTGAAATTAACTTAAGATCACTTGTTTTGCACATGCCCCAAAATACTGAAAAAAAGAAAAAAGAAAAAGAAAATTTCCTCTGAAGGAAATAAACTTTAACTTCAAGTTATTTCTACAAATGACTTTTCAAAATAAAATATCCAGCACACAACTAAATATGAGCAAAAATGACAACATAGGCAAACAGTCAACATGATAAAAAAACGAGATAGATGCAAAAGCACTCTAGTCAATGGAACTACTAGGAAAAGACTGTAAAATAATGATGACTTACTATGCTCCTAAAATTAAAAGCATAATATCCAAATATCAGCTAAGAACTAGAAATTATGAAAAGTGGCATAATCTCTTTGAAAAAACTAGAAATTCAGTGGCTAAAAGGTAAGAATACGCTGGATAGTATAATGGCAAATAAGACATAAGGAGAGAATTAATGAATGAGAGATGAAAACGAGCTGCCTGTTTTTGGTGATTACAAACCTCACTGGGGGCAAAATGGTCTTCAGGTTTATTTATTACTATTGCGATTTTATGGAGAAATTAATTGACTCTTGCTCTTTCACTCCCAATCCTAATTTGGGTTTGGGGGAGAACTCTGACAGGGCCATATAATATCAAGCATTCACCCTTTGTCTAATCAACTGTGACTAGGAGAGTGATGCGTCTTGAAATGTCCCCAAAACATATAGGTTAAAACTTGTATACAATAATTGGAAATTCAGAAATGCATATAAACTTTTTATGAATAAAACTTTGCCTTACATTTTATTGAAAATTATAATTAGAAATCTTTAGAATATATTTCACTATCTTTATTTCCGTAAGAATGTTATTCTTCTTTTGAAAAACTGAATACGTTCATTGTTGGTGAGTTTTCTGTTTTCTTACTTAAAGTGGGATCTCCAGGTCATTTATTGAAGGGATATTCATTTTGCTCCATCTTTGTGAAGCATTTGATAACCTTGACTGCTTTCTTTCATTAGAAACTCTTACATTGGCTTATTTAACACGGTGCTTCCTTGTTTTCTCCAATATTTCTGACCATTCTCCCTGTATTTTTATGGTGTTGCCTTTTCCTCTCCAGTGTAAGTATTGGGATTTTTTAAAAGGCATTGCCCTAGCTTCTTTCCTCTTATACTCATTCCCCAGGCAATTTCTTCCATGTTGAGAGCCTCCAAAGCTACCTACATGCAATAATCTCAAATTTAATGTCTAGTCAGTATCACTCATTTTATAAATTTTTGACCCTCCAATTCAATATATGCAAGATATAAACAACAGGGGAAACTGAATGCAGGGCATATGGTAAGTCTCTGAATAATCTTTGCAATTTTTCTATAAATCTAAAACTTTTCTCAAGAATAAACTTTATTTTAAAAAGACTTAACAACTAAATTAAAACATTCAATAAATGAATGCAAACACTGTGGTAAAGGTATGAGTAAAACATTCAGTGCTAGAAAATGGAGAATCAAAATGTACAAAATTGTAAAGAAAAGGAAATCTAACCCAAGGATTTTATGCTCAGCTAAATTAGCCTGTGATTTAAAGGCAGAGACGAACCCTTGGCTCTTCTGGAGAAGAAAGATGATGCAACAATACCCAGCTTAAAAAAAAAAAATAAAAATTCTGAAATTCAGAGAAAAAGGCTATGTTAGTTATCTATTGCCAGATAACTTTCAACTTAAAATAACAAACATTTATTTTGTCACAACTTCTAAGGGTAAAGAATGTGGTGGTGGCTTAGCTGGGTGGTTCTGACTCAGAGTCTCTCATGTGTCAAGATGTAGGTTAGAGCTGGAGTCATAGGAAGACTTGATTGAGGCTGGAGAATCTGCTAGAGGATCATTCACAAAGCTGTTGGTAAAGTACTAAGTTTCCTTGCTGTTATTTGCAAGAGGCCTCCAAAATCCTTCACCAAGTAAATATCTCCTAAGGGCTGTGTGATTGCCCTAATTACCCAGCATCTGAGAGCGAAGCCATGATGTCATTCATGTCCTAATCACAGTTGTCACTTTTTCCCACTCTCAAAACGCGATAGGGAGGTAAGTTTTGAAGGAAGACATTTAAAAATTTGTGGACGCATTTTAAAACTTCCATTGGAAAGAAGTACCAAGGTATTAATTAATTATATTTACTGTTAGAAAATGTATTGGTATCATCTACAAATATTCATTGCAGTCAAGATTTTATTTTAATTTCTAATGGATTTATAGTATTTTTCCCCTTCAATATTATAGATATATTTGAGAAACTAACATATCTTGTGGTAAAAGAAAAATTTATATGAAGTCAGCCATTATATAAGCCTTGATTCATTTTCTCTTTTTAGCCAACATTAAGAACACATCATGATATCTTACAATATCTTATGCATTCAACACTTTTTTTTGAATAACATGAGATATGCTGATCCTCTGTTCTCCAAGAATATGACACGGAAGTTTTCCTCAAGAGTATACCAGTTCTCCACCAATCTAGGGTAAATCTTATGCTGTAATGAGTCATAATCCTGTTACCCATGATTCGGCATGCTTCAGCTGTGTTTCTTTTTTTATTTGTTCAATTGTTTTTTTTTTTTTTTTTTGAGACAGTCTCTCACTCTATCACCCAGGCTGGAGTGCAGTGGCATAATCTTGGTTCACTGCAGCCTCCGCCTACCTGGTTCAAGTGGTTCTCCCGCCTTAATCTCCCAAGTAGCTGGGACTACAGGTGCACACCACCAGGCCTGGCTAACTTTTGTATTTTTAGTAGAGACTGGATTTCACCATGTTGGCCAGGTTGGTCTCAAACTCCTGATCTCAAGTTATCTGCCTGCCTCAGCCTCTCAAAGTGCTGGGATTACAGGCGTGAGCCACCTGCGGCTGGCCCAGCTGTGTTTCTTTACACTTTCTACCACCATCACACATAGCATCTTCTAGACGTATTCCTCAAAAATTTTAGAATGAGAAGGTCCAGATAACTATGTCTGTTACTCTTATTCATTTTTCTTCAAAAATGAAAGAACAAATGCTAGGATAACATGTACTTGATTCTTATGTTCTATTCCTACACTGTTAACACAAACATCTGATACTTTAGGATGTTGCTCTGCTGATTCTGCCTTCTCCTTGTTGCAATATCAAAATCCCCTGGGTGTTGGGTCATTCCCATCCGAATAAAAATGTTATCATTTCTAACTCTGTTTATCTCAATTTTCTCTCCAATGTTGCTCTATTTCTCTACTCCCTTTTACAAAAAAATATATTCTCCAAAGGGATGTCCATTACTTGCCACGACCAAGTTCTTTCCTCTCATTCTCCTTTGAATTTACCGTAATTAGAGTTCTGTTCCCATCACTCTGTCAAAAGTAAGGTCACTAATGATGTAAACCTTACTAAATCCGATGAGTGATTCTTACCCCTCACTCTATTGGAGGCGTCCATAGAATTTGACTTCTATTGCATGACATGTTATTGTCCTGGGTTTCTCCTTCCCCACTGGTTGCTCCTTCTTGGTCTCTTTCACTTCTGGTCCTCATCCTTCTGACCATTAAACATTGGAATCCAGCAGATTTTAGTCCTGAACCTCTTATCTATGCACATCAATCCATGGAGGAACTCTTCTGTCCCTTAGCTTTATACACTACCTGCCACCTAAAATATCTGACTTTGTATAACTTCAGTATGGAAACCTCTGAACTTCAGATTTGTATATTCAACTACCTATGTGACATCTCCACTTGGATGTTTCATAGCAATACAAGACTGAACCTCTGGTCTCCACCCCTTCCTTCTTCACCAATACACTTTCTGCCCAAAAAACAAAAACAAAATACTGCTCCAACCATGGTCTTTCCCACTTTAGGCCCACAAATGTAGCCATGGTGTTAGACTTGAGGATTTCGCATGGGCCCAACAGCACGGACTTCTTCTCATTGAGGCTGAACATCTGACTTTGTCAAGAATGGAGTCTAAGTGTTCAGCATGTTATCAACCCTTCTGGAGATCAATCAGCCATTTGGTGACAAGTCGATTTAATCAAACCATGTGTTCCCTGGTAGTACAATTATGTGTTTGGATAAACTAAGGCGTAACTAACACCTCAAAATTCCTTTTGGATCAGGCAGAAGCCATCTTCCAGGGCCATTTGTCTAAAATCGCACCTGGTTACTCTAAACCTCTTCACTGTCTTGCTTTCGTCTCTCTTTTATTGGTTTCTCCTGGGATGACTTCCTTACTAAATCATTTGCACATGAATCCTTGGGTGAGGCTCTGCTTCTAAAGAACCCAACCTGAGGCACTATCATTAACACTGGCAAACACACTGCTCTTCCACTGGCCCCGTCTTCTCAAGGTACAGCTGTAGCCTTGTGCATTAAGCTCCAGCACCTGTAGTACTACGATTTTGTGTAAGAATCTGGAGTCACCGCCACCTGACGCTACAATTCATTTACATTTAGAACTGTCCCTGTGAAAGTATTTGTTCACATTGTGTATTTGGTGTCTATAATAAGGAACCCTTGTTTCTTGGCATATTCCATTCAGATCCAGAAGTAGAGACTTGCAGAAAGCTTTATTTTCAAAGGTTACATTAATTTCTTCTGACATATTTGATGCAAGATGTCTGAGAAACTTACACATGGGGCCCTAACTATTATGCAGCCAACTTAAAACAGATTTTTATTTCTTATAGTTAAATTTTTAAAGTACAAGGCTAAATACAAGTTTTAGATACTGTTGACATCTACCAACAGTCTAAATATAGGTACCAAGAATTTAACTATCTAAAAAGAAATGCTAGTATTGAGTGATTGCTCTGGTTTTTAAGACTGTTTTAAACAATCACCACATGTCACTCTAAGTTGTACCTTATTTGCTAAAGGAACATTCACATTTCATTCTTCCTAATTCAAACCTTGGTTTAAGAAAAAGCATAATTGGGAACTGAACTGAAATAACTTTGGATTTACTTTTTCAGCTAAACTGGTTTTTTTTCATGTTTTAATTGCTCTCTAATTTCTCTATTATTGCTGCATGTCCTAAAATAAATTTTCCATCTGCTCTTTCCATGTTTGATTGTCATGTTGGTTCTCTTTGAAACTGCTAAACAAGCAGCTTTTCTAATCACAATTTGTGGCTGCGGTGCATTTCAATGCTCAGTCTGCATATAGAAAAGCCACTTGCTGTTAAAAAAATACAAAATAGATTGAATATAACTAGATAATTTCATTTATGAGTATAGATTGGACTATGCAGCAGTTTTATTCCTACAGTTAGTATTTTCTGGTGAAATGAACAATTTCTGGGAAAAAAAAGATTAAAAGAGAATAGCAAACATCTGTGCATCTTTCCTTCAAATTTTTCTCCAACTTTTATCAAACTCTCCAAAGTTTTTTGTTCAATTTAAAAAGGAATAGTTCCTGTTTGTTAAAAAAAAAAGAGTAAAATCCTGTATTTCATAATTATTAATAGAAAACTTTGTAAAAAAATAAGAAAACATGTTTTTATATAAATATGTTTTACACTTCTGAGTAATACATTTACATTAAAGTAATTAGAATAACAATAATATCTATTAGATTTAATAATAGAAAAGACTAAAGGATAGTTAAAAGCATAAAGATAATTTATACTGAAAAAAATTACAACTATAATAATAAAGAAACATACATTCTTCAATAGTAAATTTAATTTTCTATATAAGCTAATAGAAAAATTCGACCCTATGACTCAAGGTATCCATTATCATTGATTGTTAAGCTATTATTTTTGCCATTTAAAAGTTAATTAGGATAATAAATTACTAAATTTGGGAAAGGTGGTTTGGCCACATACTGTATAAGCCTTAAAGATGTCAGTATGTATTAGTGTAGTAAGTTAACCACAAGCAAGTTATTCTAAGGAATAATTTATAACTTATCAGAGATGCATACAAAGACAGACATTAAGTGACATTCATTGTAATGCTATTTATAATAACCACACCACTATAAAAAATTTACTGTCTAATAAAAGGAGATTGGTTTTATAAATAAGGATATATCCATATGGAAAATAATTTAGCAATTAAAATCATTTTTGAGGAATATTTGATGACCTCCTGTAAATGCTTATAAATATAAAAATGAAGTTATAAAATAACATTCATATGATTATAATTTAATATAAATATAGATATATAAATTACAAATTATGGCAAAACATACAAAAATGTTAACAGTGATTTTCTCTGTGGTGTGATATTATTGGTGATTTTAATTTTCTTCTTTGTATGTATATATTTTATGATAGTAATATTGTATTTTATAAAGGAAAACTAGAAGTTTTTCTCTAAGCTTTTTATATTCATAGTGTTAAAACACTGTTTTATACGTATATGAAAGAAATGATTGAACACTAGCTTACTTAATCAATAGTATTAGTGTGGAGAGAAAAATGTGAGCATATGACTTTAAGTTCAAGTAAAATATGCTTGGAGGAAGTCAGGAGTTGGTAGTATTGTTTAATTTTTAGAGTAGTTTTTACCAGGAAGAGACTGAGAAACTGTTACCTTTTCACCTCTCGTTTTAAACAGAATTGTGTGTGTTCAACCTGAATCTATGGGATGATATTTTTACTCCAGACCTGTCAATCCCCCCTCTCCTTTTCAGAACACTAAACCAATAAACTGAATTATTTTTAAGAATAACGAAACAGTGAAAACGCAATCCATAAATTGACTCCTTTGTTCTGGCAATTGACTAAGTGACACTTAGTCATCTCTAAGTGCCTGGAGAAAATAAAAGGCATTTCTTTTGTGAAGCTGATGAACAATTAGGCAATTGTAAAGCATTGAACACAAAGTGGTGAATGCAGTGTAATATTGTTTTATGCATCTCCCTCCCTTTCTCTTTTTATTTTTATTTTTTTAGAAAAAAATGCTTGAGGCAGATATTTTACTCTCTCTCCTACTCTCTAGCTTTTAAAATAATGATCAGCATTTGCTATGGCTAACACAGAGGTATAAAGCAATGGTTCAAATGGAGAAGTTGTTTTCTAAGTCAACCAGCACATTTTTTAGAGAAAAATATGCTGCCAGGCTTTTTAACTTTGTTCAAAGTTCAGAAGGTCTGATAAGTGCTTCCAAATTTCAGTCTCTGCAATAGCTACAAATTTTTTGTGTTGGGGACTATAGTACACTACTGTTTGCAATTTCCATTATCTTTCAAATTCCACTGAGATATTATAAGAGTCCATTCTAAAACTACAAAGGTTTTGAAAGATGTCAATTGTAAAGAACTGCCTTTGGTTACTACAAAATAACATAGATCTTTTTATGAAGTTAATACTAACATAGGCTACACAATATGGAATCAAATGAAATAATGTACCAGTTCTACTACATCACTTAATTGATACATTCACACATGTATATATGTACACAGTATCCGTGGGAGATGGAATGCTCAAGTCCCATATATAAAATGGTGTCATATTTGCATATAATCTATGCACGTTTTCCCATCTAATCATCTCTAGATTACTTATAATACCTAACATAATGTAAATGCTATGTGAATAACTGTAATGAAAAATATTATCCCATAGATTCAGGTTGAACACACATAATTCTGTTTAAAACAAGAGGTGAAAAGGTAACAGTTTCTCAGTCTCTTCCTGGTAAAAACTACTCTAAAAATTAAACAATACTACCAACTCCTGACTTCCTCCAAGCATATTTTACTTGAACTTAAAGCCATATGCCCACATTTTTCTCTCCACACTAATACTATTGATTAATTAAGCTAGTGTTCAATCATCTCTTTGATATATGTATAAAACAGTGTTTAACACTATGAATATAAAATTTTTCTTTAATTTTAATTAAAAAATTAAAGAAAAATTTTTCTAGAAAATACAATATTACTATCGTAAAATTTTGGAAAATACATACATATAAAGAAGAAAATTAAAATTACCAATAACATTACACCACAGAGAAAATCACTGTTAACATTTTTGTATGTTTTGCCATAATTTCTAATTTATATATCTACATTAACAAATATTAGGGAAAATGACAAGAACAAAAAGTATGAACATGTTCAGTTCAGAAGCAACCATTCTTTCTTTCCCCCAAATATTTTTTTATTGCAGTTGGTTAAATCCATGGATGTGGAACCCACAGAAACAGAGGACTGACTGTACATATATACTTATTTGTGTTTGATGACACTTGTTAGAGGTAAACTACTCTGTAAAGCAACATGATAGATTAGAATCTTCAGTGTTACAAACACAGAAGTGCTGGATAAAATACAATAAACAAATTTACCCACTACAGGGTTTTTTTTTTTTTTTTTTTTTTACCACAAGTGGACCAAACTCAATGGTGGCAGTAAGTATTGAGCAGCCCACAGACTATGAGATACTGAATATAGGTTAAAGAGAATAGGGCTGGGGTTATAACATCCACATGGACACGGAAGATATGGCATTAAGGCTAAATCACTATGGGAAAAAGAGAATATTGTAAATTTCAGACCAGTAGAAAGCATCAAATAGAGTAAAGAAAATTCTAACAATCTAATAGTAGCCTGACAAGAGAAGGACAGAAAGAAGCAAATGCGAAATATAGTAAATTAAACATTCAATATAATAGAAAAAGCTCAAATAACTAGTAGCCATGATAAATATAAATCTAACTGATAAAAGGTAGATCTCAAAAATAAGTTCAAGTGAGTTTTTCAATTTTGGTTTTTGTGTCTTCTGTTATTCTAATATAAGAGAAGATACAAAAACCAAAAATGGAAAGAAAGAAATCATCATCAGACCAATTCAAGTATTTTTCCCAGAATTGAAGGAGAAAAGTTTTCAAAGGAAAAGAGCCCATAATAATGGAGCAAATTATTATACACACATATGCCAAAGTGTATGGTCATGAGATACTGTACCGCTGGTGGAAAAAAGGAGATCATAAAAGTTTTCAGGGTGTTGAAGTAGAAAGATTTCATATAAAGGATCTAGAAGGCAGATCTTTCAGTAGTGACACTGGAAGACAAAAGAAAATGGAGGTTCTGTCTTTGGAATGGGAGAATATACTTGCAAATCATTTATCTTATAAGGGGTTAATGTCCAAAATATATAAAGAACACTTACAACTTAACCAACTTTAAAATGGGCAAAGTACTTGAATAGACATTTCTCCAAAGATGATATACAAATGGTCAAGAAGCACATGAAAAGATGTTCAACCTTATTAGTCATCAGGAAAATGAAATCAAAACTATAATGAGATATCACCTCTTACCTATTAGGATGTCCACAATTAAAACAACAGGAAAAAGGAAATCTTGGAAAAAACGTAGAGACATTAGAGTCCCTTGAGCACTGGTTTTGGGACTGTAAAATGGTACAGCGCTATGTAAAGCGGTATGGAGATTCTTCAAAAAACTAAAAATAGAATTACCATATGATCTAGCAATTCCACTTCTTGGCATATATATCCAAAGAATTGAAAGCAGGATCTCCAAGAGATTTTTGCACACCCAAAATTATAGCAGCATTACTCACAATGGCCAAGAGGTGGAAACAACCCAAATGTCCATCCACAGATGAATGGATAAACAAAATGTATATATACATATGACAGAATATTATTCAGCCTTCAGAAGAGAAGAAAATCGTGTCCCATGCTGTATTAGTCTGTTTTCATGCTGCTGAAAAAGACATACCCACACTGGACAATTTACAAAAGAAAGAAGTTTAATGGACTTACAGTTCCATATGGCTGAGGAGGCCTCACAATCATGGCAGAAGGCAAGGAGGAACGAGTCACATGTTATGTGGATGGCAGCAACGAGAGAGCTTGTGCAGGGAGACTCCCATTTTTAAAACCATCAGATCTCGTGAGACTTATTCACTATCACAAGAACAGCACGGGAAAGACCCACTCCCATAATTCAATTATCTCCTACGGGTTCCCTCCCATAGTATGTGGGAATTATGGGAGCCAGATGAGATTTGGGTGCGGACACAGAGCCAAACCCTATCATATGTTACAACATGGATGAACCTTGCATACATTACAGTAAATGAAATAAACCCATCACAAAAAGATAAATACCGTGTGACTCCACTTACATGAGACGTCTCATGTAGTCAAGCTCATGGAAACAAAAGAGTAAAATGAGGATTGCCAGGGGGTGTGGGAAGGGAGATTTAGGGAGTTTTTGTTCAATGGGTGTAGAGCTTCAGTTTTCCAAGTTGAAAAAGTTCTGGAGATTTGTTGCACAACAACGTGAATATTCTTAACACTATTGAAGTGTACACTTAAAAATGGTAAAGATGGTAAATTTTATGAGTTTTTTATCACAATTTAAAAATTTATAATTTTTTAAAATGAAAGTTCCTTTCTTGTCAAGATAGAATATATACACTTCAACCTGTCTCTCAAAATGAATGCAATTCAAATCCCTGAAGAGAATACATGCGACAGCTGAGAACTAAAAAGTAAATGATAGTACCACTAAAGAAGCAATAAGTTAACAGATTTTTTTCATTTTTCATTTCCTGGTCTGAATGCAAATGCAGTCCAGAACCCAACACTGTATACAAGGTACAGACAGAAAATGTTTCAAAAGAAACTCTCTGTTTCTGTTATGAGGGACCTCTTTTTGTCAATGATAATGAGGAACATCCTGTGTTTTTCTATGTTTTTTTTTTCCCCCCCCTATTTCTTGTCTTTCCACCCTACTCCACAGGAGATCACACTGTGGCAGTAGCAGAAACAGAAATGAGAACTTGAAAGATATTTACAACTTCATCAAAGAGAAAACCTCTCTGATCAGAGGACCTGTAGTCACAAGAGCACAGGAGAATCCACTCGCTTTTCCTTTTTATCTCTTGCTATTCTCTTTACCATTTTGCCCTGTAGGTATACAGGGTAATGGAAAGTACATGGCAGAGTCAGAGAAGTAAGAACAGCAGCTTTTAGCCAGAGAATCAGAAGGAGAGGGCTTCTGGGAACTATGAGGTGTTAGAGAGATATGGAGGGAGCTTTAAAAAGCCATTCTCTAAAGTTGCATATGAATGCCATGACTCACTCCTGTGCTGCATGTGCATGAATACAACCCTGAAGAGTACAGTAAAAGCTTTCAGAACTTAACTGTAGTCTTGACTACAGCCCAGGTCCCAGACTGTCCACTAAGTGGTGTGCCTGTGAAATACCACCTGTAAAGGCTTTAAAAATTGAACTGACATTGAAATCACAACATACAAAAACAGACACGGACTTGTCTGCACCTAACTGGATCAACTGCATGCTAAAACAAACGAACAATCAAATATCAACATTCTATACAGGATTTAAACAAGACTACGAGTTTTAAAGTATGATACTTTAAAAGCACAGGATACAATTCAAAATCACTTGATGTAGAAGCACCAGAAACATTTCAACATCTTATAAGGAAAATGACACAAGAGTAACTGCACCAAGATAATACAGATATTGGAACTATCAAACACTTTAAAATAGCAAGTATAACCATGTTCTAGGAAGTAAAAGCAAGCATCCTTGAAATATATGGGAAAATAAGAAGTGTTAACATGAAAACAGTCAATATAAATTAATGAAACATTTAGAAATGAAAAATAAAACAATAGAAATTTAAAATTTTCAGGTGAGGTCAATAGCATAATAGAAATAAAAGGGCAAAGATTAATAAACTTGAAGATAGATTGATATAAATTATCCAATCTGAATGACAGAAAAAGATTGAAAAAAATAGAGATCTGGGGACCTGTAACACAATAATAAAAGGTCTAAATTTATTTATATTTCCAGACATAGAGAAAACAGAATGTATGCAGAACAAAATGTTTAAAAATACAATGGCTGAAAGCTTCCCAAATCTGGTGAAAAATGTAAACTTAGAATTGCAGAATGCTTGGCACACATAAAAATGAAATCTCTTCCAAAATATATATTATAATCAAACTGCTGAAAGCTAAGGACAAAGAAAGAATCTTGAAAGCAGCCATAGAAAAATAATACATTACTAAATTTAACTCCAGATTTCTCATCATAATCCATATAAAGCAGAAAGAAACAGCAACATTTTAAAGTGATGGAAAAAAAAAACAACTATAAACCTGGAATTCTATATCCAGTGAAAATATCATTTAAGAATAATGGTGAAATAAAGACATTCTTGGATAAAGGAAAGTGAAGATAATTTGTTACAAACTGACATGATGAAAAGAATGAATTGCTAAAGAAAGTGAAGCCACCTTTGCGAAGAGTGTATCAGTGAGAAAAATCTAACATGGCTGACTCCATCTGGTTTCTAGCTTTACAAGCTACTTGTCTTTGCTCATTCCTAGGCCTAGGCCAACCCAACAATGGAAGGAATTTAGTTTATGCTTAACTTAGAAACAAGGATAATAACAGTCCTTCCCTAAAACTAAGAGCCTCTTTGCTTAGGGACCAAAAATGAATGAAAAGCCACAAGATGAGAATTATGGGAGGGTCCTGAATTCTGCTAAAAGGTAGGCATAGTTTTTCTAATCTCTTACTACTCAGAAATCCTGTGGCTCGAGTTCACAAGATTTGTGCCTTCTCCAATTACTCCTACATAACATCACTATTGTAGAACCTAAGATTGTTCTTTTGAGAAGTTTTTCCAATTTTTGCATTCTGGGAACTGAATGACCCCTCCAAGACCTATGACTCATGACAATCGGTCCTGTGTCCCCCCGCCCAGAGATGGACTCAGCACACAAAGGCCATTTTCCATACCCCATGACTTCATCCCCAACAAATTAGTGGCATCCATTTCATAGCCCCCACTCACAAAATTATCAAAGTAGAGTTGAGGGTTTTTTTCCCCCCTATTGAGTTCTTGGGGAGCCTCTGAGTTCTTGGGGAGCCTCTGAGTTCTTGCGGAGACTGATTTCAGAGATAGTGATATTAGAGAGATCAGGGAAGTGCTGGGTAGAGAAGGGCAGTGGTCCCTGGTGAGGGCTCCACCCCTGGGCCTGTGCCCATGGACCTAGGTGAGGACAGGCACTCCCGTTTACCCAGCAAAAGAGGTAAATTTAAAGCAGAGGGAGACTTTTGAATGGCTGATGGAGGCCCTCATTAAGTAGTAAGAATGAAACTGGAGAGAAGAAAACAATATAACTTGAAGATGAGAGTGAATAAGAGAGAGAAGTAAAGAGTAAAACTAAAGTCACTGCTGGGGAAAAAAGTAATCAATGTTATACTTCTTTATTCAAGGCTTTCTACTAGTTAACTGTAGCTATTTCAGTGAAATTTGGAAACCAATCTTAGCTCTATATGTGAAAAAGTGGATTTCTTTCAAAAAGAGAGTTTTGTTTCTCCTGGGAACTGAAAACTGGAGTAGGCTTTCATAAAGAGAAGGGAAGCAAATAAGGATAGTATAGTACTACTGGGGAGAGAAAAAGTGTAGAGGGTGAGAGGAATTGGGAACAAGTCTAAAATAATGTACCCCAAGATGGAAAACCGAAGATGGCTAGTTGCAAACTAAATACAAATTGACCTGAAAATATTGTTAAGTATTCAGTAGGTGCCAAGCTGGGGCAATGCAATTGACACAGGAAGTCCTAAGCGCTGTGTAACTGCAGAAGTAACTAGGCATCACATTAGGCTGCTAGGTTTCCACATTTTGAAGGTGATCATACTTCACTCAAGCATTTTTTTAGTAGGAATCAAAGAGAAATTTGCCGGAACAACGGGACTGACCCCACTGTCCCCACCCCCACGTACTTCACCACCCTTCCCTGTTACAAGAATCGTACAATGGGCAAGTATTGGCAGAATCAGTGTTTTAGCACTGACTCTGCAGGAAGAAAGTAACATGGGATATTAACAGTTGCCAAGGAGGACTCTGAGTTTCCAACTTTCTCTGTGTAACACTGTTATAAAAGGAATTAGGTTATGAATGTCAACCTCTGAGTTTCTGGAATTATCAAAAAGGAGGTAAGGTGAAAGAATCATGATAAGAAAGAAAGATAAGCTTGAGAAAGCCAAAGGATGCTTGAAATAATTAATCTGAATAATCCGCAGATACGAGTTTATTTTCTACCACTAAAATTGAGGAAGCGGGGGAAGTCTTATTTATATATAGGACAAGTATATTCCAGTCATAATATAAATGAAATCTAGTCTTTCTCCTTCAGTAACATGAAACGTGAGTTAGACTGGAAACATGATACTATCTATAAACAGAAATGTGAAGTTTTTGTCTCATAACCTCTCCAACTACCTACAGTCACTCAATACTTTAATCGCATGTTTTGTAAGGCAGGACCAATTTCCATGTTAAAAAAAAAAAACAAAAAAAAAGGACTGCCTGACTAAGGTCTGTCTACTTAATAATTCCTTTTGAAATTTATTTGCTTGCTACATAGATAGGTCACATTCACAATTGAGATGATTACATAATCAATTAAAGGAGAAAGCTATTTATCTTGTCACTTAAACAAATTAACATTTTAGGTGTACCAGGAGTTCTCATTTTCATTTATTTATAATTATTAGAAATGTTTTTAGATCTGGCATCTTTCTTTAAATTATGAATCTAATCATCAAGTTAGTTTCAAATCAGACTCAAAATAGATAACAGATATTATGAGCCTTTTAGCATTACCAAGTTTAATAAGTATTCTTTGAAATAATTTTAGTAAATATTTTTTTCTGACACAAGCTAGAGTTAAATACTTGAAATAGAGGGGAAAAAACCCTCAACTCTACTTTGATGATTTTGTTTCCAAATTGTGAAAAATAATTACTTCAATTTAAAAAGTAACTTTGTTTTCTATTACCATCTTAATATAAAAACCTCAAAAAATATGTGGTTCATCTGCCTGAACAGGGTGCACAGGATCAATTTACAGGAGGGGCTATGTAGTGCTGATGAAAATCGGTACTTGCTCTTTCCACCAGGCATCACATTGCATCTGTTTTTGTGACAGCATTGGATTCAGAAATTAAGCACAGCAGGAAGGAAGATCTTGCATAGATTTAAAATATATTGCATGTTCTGACATTGTAACCTGCTTTAAGTGGGGAAAGACTGAAAAACCCTCAACTGTACTTAGAGGACACTAAACTGTATTTGTGAGGTGTTCTCCTTTTGAAGAACATTCATCCCCAAATTTACCAACAACTAGTGCTGGTGTATCATTCTGACCAGAACACCTATGATAAGATTATTTTCAGCATTTCTAACAACCAAATTTCCCGATTTTAGAAAAAGTAATCTCTATTATTAAAGGCATTCTATGGTAATATAACACATTTACAAAATATAGAAAACAAAAATGCATATCAGCCAATTATAATAATACAAAGCAAATATCCATGTTACCATCAACCAGATCAAGAACACTGCCAGCACCCCAGAAACATCCTCATGCCTCCTCTAAATCATGTATCTCCAAACACTGTACTTTAGTATTGTGTATATTTGGAACTTTTTAGGATTTCTTCTACCCACATTATGGTTGTGAGATTTATTCATATGTGAGGACAATTATAATTCCTCAATTTGTGTTGCTGTATGCTGTCCATTGTGCATATGCACACAACTTACTCGGTCTGCTATTGATGGACATTTGGGTTGTTTCCAGTTCTGGATGTTGTGAATAATGCTGCTATGAACATTAATGTATACCTTTCTTGGTACATGTATTGGTGCATTTTGCATGCCTAGAAACTGAATCTCTGGAATACAGGATAAATTCAACTTGAGAAGACAGTTTTTAAAAGTTGTCAAATGTGCTTCACGTAATAGGCACTCCACCAGCAACAGTATTCATGTTGCTCCACACGCTCACCAGTATTTAGTCATGTCAGTATTTTTCCTATTTGCCTGGCCACTTTGGTGGATATGAAGTGTTATCATTGTGGTCTTAATTTGTGTTTTTATGATTATTAAAAATGCCAAGCATATTTTCATGTGTTTCTTGATCACTTAGATATTGTCTGTTGTGAAGTGTCTGTTCAAATGTTTTCTGTTTTTCTATTGGATTATCTGTGTTTCTCATATTGACTTGAAAAAGTATTTATAGGTTCAAGATACAAACCCTTTAACCATTATTTGGGGTGAATGTATTCTCCTACTCCAGGGCTTACATTTTTACTTTCTTAAAAGTATCTTTTAATAGATGTCCTAAATTTTAACATAGTTAAAAACTATCAGACATTTTTCTTTATGATTAGCACTTTTCAACTCTCATTTAAAAAATCTGTGCCAATCCCAAGATCATGAAGACATGCTCCTATAATTTTCTACAGAAGCTTTATTACGTAACCTTTCACATTTAGATCTATAACCAATTTAGAATTAAATTGTGTCTCTGGGATCAACTGAAGTCAATCTTTCCTTCCCCCCACATGTATTTCCAATTACTCACATCATTTGTTAAAAAGACCACCTTTTACCTACTGCTCTGCAGTCAACTTTTCAAAAATCATGTCACCAAATATCATAAGTCTGTTTCTTAACTCTTGATTCCTTTTTATTAGTCTATTTGGATACTTTTCTGCTCATAACACATGGCATTGATTTTTAAAACTTTATAATAGATATTTCAAGAAAAGGCTGTATATGCAAAGCAACCAACAAACACAGAAGAAAACAAGAAACCTAAGAAGAAAGCAAACAAATCAAGCTTGTCCTTATAGGGCAATTTTTTGGAGAACATAACAGACAGAAGTGTGGACTTGAGTGGCCACAAATAAGTAGATCTCCATCCCATTGACCCCCAGAAACAGGGATTTTATACCATAGGGAAAAGGTATAAATGCTTAATTTGATTTAAGGGCAAGATTTATGGTAAGTATAAGTTTATCAAAGTGGATTAGATCTAAGGGCAAGATTTGCAATAAGTATGTGCTTTTACAAAAAGAACAATAGAAGAACTGGAAATCTTAGAGGCATTCCCAGAACTGGGATTAACTGGAAGTAATAGAAGATTAGCTTCCAAGATAGAGTTAACATTAGCCTCCACAATAGGTCTTTATATCTGCAGAATAGGTCATCAAACTTATTTTTTCTTCAAATTGTTTAGGCTATTCCTGGACTTTATCATTACCATATATATCTTAAAATAGCTTGTCAACTCCCACAATAAACCTCCTAGGATTTGTTTTAGGATTGTACTGAAGCTATAGATCAATCTGGAGTAAGTTGACATCTTTACCTTATGAGTTTTCCATGAACTTGAATAATTCATTTGTGTAGGTCATCTTAATTTTTCTCAAAAATATTTTATGGGTTTTGCTAAGAAGGTCTTGCAAATTTTTATTTATTCCTAGATATTTTTTATGTATTGTAGTGTATCATTTATTAGAATTTCATTTTTATTTATTGCTTATATAAAAATATAATTTAATTTTGTATATTGATCTTGCATCTAGAAATCTTACTGAACTCATTAAAGTATAACATTTATTTATGCAGTCTTTCAAATTTTTACTTACTCAGCCATACTAATTTGCAAATTATGACAGCTTTACTTTTTTGTTTCCAATTCCTAGAATTTTTATTTCTTTAGCCTTATTCCATTGGCTTAGACCTTTAACGTGATGATAAATTGACATACTAATGAAAAACAAACTTGTCTCTGTCACAGTTTCAGGTGAACAACTTACACTATATCTCATTGTATATAAGTATGAAATATTTCTCAGTACATAAAGAACTTACAACAAATACTTAGTGTTTGTTATAAGTTCTTTATAAGTAAATGTTTTCTTAAAGAAGTTCCCTTCCATTTCTAGCCTGTTAAAAGGTTTATTTAATCATGAATATGGAATTTTATTTTATCAAGTAACTTTCTGTATCTACTGAATTGATTATGTAATTTTTGTCTTATTTTATATTAATTTGGTTGATTTCTGAAATTAAATTTATTTCAGTATGTGAAAAATTGCATCTCAGAAATAAATCAATTTTTTATGATTTAATGTGCTTTTGAAATCATTAGAATCTGCTAAATTTGGGGGGATCTTTGCATTTAGGTTCATGAAAGATTTATATATAAGATTTCTTTTTGTAACATTATTGTCTCCTTTCATAAAATGACTTGAGAAGTTTTTTTTCCTACATTATTATGCTTTATTCTGTTTGGATAAGATTGATGTTCTTTCTTTCTTAAATATTTTGAAGAATTTACAAGTAAAGTCATCTAGGCCTGAAATTTTTGTTACAAGAAGGTCTTACATTACACATTAATTTCTTCCATGTATATTGACTTATTCAAATTTATTATATTTATTCCCACCAGCAACAAATGACAGTTCCTGTTGTTCCAGTTTCTTGCCAGCACTGGTGTTGTGTTTTGGGTTTTAATAATTCTAACAGGTATGTAATGGTATCTCATTATTGCTTTAATTTGCATTTCCCTAATGACACATGTTGCGGAACATATTTTTATATGACTATTTGCCATCTGTATATCTTTTTTAGTGAGGTGTCTGTTAAGGTCTTTGACTCATTTTTTTAAAATCAGGTTGTTCCTTTTCTTATGGTTGACTCTGTTTTTTGGGGGTATTTTCAATAACAGTCTTTTATCTGATGTCTTTTGCAAATATTTTCTCCCACTCTGTGGCTTGTCTTTTCATTCTCTTGACAGTGTCTTTCTTAGAGCAGAAATGTTTACTTATAATGAAGTCTAGCTTATTAGTTCTTTCTTTCATGAATCATACCCTTGGAATTGTGTCTAAAAAGTCATCACCAAACCTAAGATCATCTAGATTTTCTCCTTCTAGTAGTTCTACAGTTTCACATTTACATTTAGGTCTAGGATTCTTTTAGATTTATTTTTTGTGAACGGTGGATAGGGTCTGTGTTTAATTTTTTTTGCATATATGCAAAATGTATACTTGTTCCAGCACTATTTGTTGGGAAATAAACAAACGAACAATTTTCTCCATTGTGCTTTTGCCCTTTTGTCAAAGGTCAACTAATTATATTTACATGGGCCAATTTCTGAGCTTTCTATTTTGTTACATTGATCTACATTTATTTTTCACCAATATCACACTGTCTTCTTTACTGTAACTTCACTGTACGTCTTGAAGTCAGATAGTGTCAGTCCCCTAACTTTTTTCTTCTCCTTCAATAGTATGTTGGCTATTCTGGGTCTTTTGTCTCTACATATAGCATATGATGCAGACCATCTTTTCATATGCCTAACTGATATATATATATATATATATACACACACGCGTGCGTGCGTGCCATATCTATCTATATATAGATATCTATATACATAAATATCTATGTATCTAAATATAGATATCTATATATATCAGATATATTTTTATATAGATAGATAGATAGATCTTTGGCCAGGTGTCTGTTAAGGCATTTGGCCCATTTTTATCTTATTACATTTCTAAAGGTTGTAAGATCAGTAGTAATGCTTCTTTTTTATATTCCATTTTTCCCATATACCACTCCAAAGAATCTTTCACCTCCACTACTCTATCAAAGTCATCAATGATATTCCTATTGCTAATCAGTTCTTAGGTTTTATTGTTTATTATCCAAGCACGCATGTCACACACACTTCTTTCCTTTACATAAACTGTTTACCTGACTTCCAGAATGTATCAGTCTCCAGATTTTCCTTCTAACTCCCTGGCTGTCTCTTCTCTGTAGCCTTTGTTGATTTCTTCTTATCCCTCCACTCTTGACATTGGTTTGCTCCATGGAACTCTTCTTCCCTCTAGCTCACTTAATACCTTGGTGATCCCCTTCAGGTTTATGGCTTTAAGTGTTATCTGTACAATGGCGACTCCCAAATTTAATCTACATTCACTTCCCATCTTTATACTCATATCACCCAATGGCTCCCTTGCTGTCTGCACTTGTATTTAACAGTCATTTTAAACTTTATACATCCAAAACTTAGTTCCTGATCTCTGTCTCTCTAATTTTCCTTTTCCATTTTCTTTTCTGTCTCAGTACATGGAAGCTCCATTTCTCCAATTTCCCAGATAGAAAACCTTACAGTGATTTGGCTATTATCCTTTTTTCATTTCCCACAATAAAATGATCAGACTATATTGTTGTTTCTAACTACAAAATACATCTATTATTTGATCACTTTGTATAACACCTCTGGTACCAGTCTTGTCAAAACAGCTATTAATTGTCATCTGGTTAATTTCAATAGCCTTCTAATTCATTGCTTTTACTCTTGCCCTTGTTCAGTCTTTTCTCAACACAACAATCTGATGAACTACGTACAGTCAAATAGGCCAGTTCTTCATGTAGACATATGCAGTCATACTTCAATATCAAATGGTATAGAGGAGATTGAGCTCAACCAAGTACAAAGCACAATTAAAGCACATCTTTCACCACAAAAGAAGTGAAACAATGAACTCAGGCCCAAGATATTCAGTGGTCTTTAGAATCAATTGAACTCCAGAATAATGAAATGGCCTATTTAAGATTTGGTTATAATACTAGATATGAGACAACATCCTGAGAGACTGAGTGCTATCCTAAAGTGTGTGTTATTTGTCCTGAATCAGAAGATACTATTATAGAGCTATTTCTTTCACAGCCAGTAAACACAGGTCCTGAAGCCAGAAGTGAAAATGACCCTTACTACTCTTACTGAAAAACCCACTAGAAGAGTTTTTGATTTCTATCCCCACAATCTCAGGCTCTGGCAGTATGAAAGCTTAGTTTCTAAGGGAGGAATGTCCCACCAAGGGACAAGACAAAAATCTCATAATATGAATATTAATACTGCCACTTTGCTATCTGTTGCTCCTCATGGCACTAAAGCAATAAGCAGAGGCATTTACTGAATTGGATATTTCAGAGGAGTTTACAGAGTTGGATGTTCAGTAAACATCCAATAAATTGGAGTTTACTTGATTGCAGTCAGGAGGATCTTGATTACAAAATCAATTGGGTTTCTGCTTTACAATGGTGGCAGGCAAACAATGTTTTCTGGGGTATCCTCTAGTACTTCTATTTGTGAGGCAAAAATCAGTGGAAGACCACAGCAATTCAACAGATATAAGACCCATAATGATTCAGACTCTTTAGAAATGAAAGAGTGAACTCATCAGGAAAATAACTATCCAAACGAGGAACTATCTGAGAGAAAAATAATTATGAGATTGATAGTAGAAATGACCAATCTCAACTATAGATTCATGACCAATTCAAAATTAAACCTGTTGCAGCTACACATATTTTATGTATATATTGATGTTTTCCCTTCCCTCTTTCCTTACCATTTTATATTCAGAATATTAGTAAGGCCTAACAAAGTCAGACCTGGTAGAGACAATTGCTCATCTCCTGGAGATTCTGGGCTTTGTGAAGGATACCATGGCTGATGGGACTTTGTTTCTCTCTTTGGAGGACAGAAAGTGACATTATCTTTTGTTGTAGTTATTCTCTAAATAGCTATTTTACGTTTACTGGAAGCATGATGTTAAAATATGAAAGTGTTAAGTAAGGGGGAAATCAGCCCTGGGGCCATTTTTCCTCGAAATGATTCCTCAACCTTCTCTCAGCTCTGATTCGCAGTACTCATATGACTTAAAATATGGAAAATCTAATGCAGTGAATTTGTACACAGTGATGAAATTGCTGAGAAACCAAACAGACACTATGAGGAAATCCAGGGATTAAACTGAGCCACAGGAAAAGTGTAGCTATTGCCAGACATAGCCCAAGGAAGATAGGAAGGGAACAAATAACCTGGCTTCTCCTTTTTAATCTGCCAATCCTTCTCATTGTCTGAATAGGGCTGGAAGCCATTTGACACTGGAGTTTGAGAAATATGCCTATAGCAGTGTACCATCACCCTCTCCATCCCCTAACTGCAAAAATTTTTCTTGAATCACTGCTTATAGCAGCCAAGCATTGGATGTATATAATAAAGTGTTCATCCATAAGAGAGTTCACAAATAATTGTGGCATATTCATACCACATGTCTGTGTGCATTATGATCATCCTACTATTTTCCATGTATCACCAAATTAGACTCTAGATTGGTTTGTACCAACTTACACTCCTACCATAAATGTATGAGTTCTTAGCGCTAACATTCTCTCCAAAGTTTTATGCTTTTTGAACTGCTAATTAATTGGTGGAAGACAATAGCTCAATTTTAGTTTCCATTTTTCTGACTACTAGTGAAACCTTTAAAATTATCATTGAAAATTCAACTTTCCTGTTTTGTTAATTGCCTGTTTGTATGTTTTGCCCATTAAAGTTATTTTTGGCCTCTGTTGTCAACTTATAAGAGTTCTTTATATAAGCTATACACCAATGGCTTTGGTTATATGCACTCCCAATATAATGGCCCCGTTTATGGCTTGCTCTTAATTTTACATAGTGTTCTTTGTGATACAGGACTTTTTTCTTTATGTAACATGGTGGAATTTCTTGATTTTTTTTCTTCAACATTTGTACTTTTTGTATCCTGTTTACAAAATTATTTCTACCTTAAAATTACAAAGATACTCTGCTTTCTTCAAGAAGTTTTAAAATTTTTGTTTTCACACTTAGGTCTTTATCCATCTTGGGCTTATTATTATAGATATTAAAATATGATAGGTTTCCTTCATTAGGCCAATAAATTTTAGCCCACTAGCAATATTAATTGGACAGCCCATCTTTTTTCCATAGATTTTTAATAATTACTCTGCCATATGCCAATTTTATCTGTGTTTATTATGTCTATTTCTGGACTTTCTATTCTGCCACATTTTTCTATTTGTCTATCCTTGTATCAAAGCCACACTTTTGAAAATTACTAGGAATTATAATAAGGGGCAAATACGTCCTGCTCCCCTTCCCTTTTCTTCTTCAGATGTCCGTGATTATTCTTAAAATTAACCTCTTCAAAATCTCTGGTTCAGATGTTGACTGGAATTTCATTGATTTTTAAACTAATTTGACAAATATTGCAAAATCTTCCATGTTGAATGTTCTTATATGTAAACATAGCACATGACATCTATTATTCTGGTATTTTATGTCTTCAAGAATACATTTTAATTTTTCTCCATAATCATTTTTCTCATCTCTTGTTTAATATTCCTAGGTGTTTATATCTTTTCTTCTGTGAATGACTTGTTTTTTTTTTATATACATTCATGGTGTCTGGAAATGCTATTGATTTCAAACTCACTGAATTCCTTTCATAATTTTAATAGCTTGATTTGTGAATATTCTTAGGTTTTTCTTGCTGTCAGTCAATATTGACTGTGAAAATGTAATGTTATTTTTTTCTCTTCATCATATATTCCTTTGATTTTTTTCCTTCTTGCTTTGTTTGATGGGAACTCCAAGATAATGTTGACTAGAAGAAATAATAGTGGGCCTAATTTTCTTATTCCTGACATTGAAATAAATATTTCTAAAGTTTCATCATTGACTAGGAGCTTACTGTAGGTTTGCACAGGTCAATTTTTTTAAAGCTTCCTTATATTCTGAATTTGCACACAATTTATGTAACAATAGCAAACAGTAATTCATAATCTAATCTCATGTGTCACACATACTTTGCAAAGCCTGAAAGAATACACACTGAAATGTAAGAACATTCAGGTTGTGCCATTATGGCAGAAATTTCTCTTTCTCTAAATTATTTAATGTTATTTTGTTTGTTTATTTGTTTCGATAGCTATGAATATATCAATAGAGTTATTTCTTAAGTAAAATGAAATAAACAGTAGACTGGGGAAGTAGTTGCATTATTAGCCAAATTCCTCTCCTGTACCTAATTCAACACCTTCTGACACAGAAATTTGAAGCTCCTTCCACTACCCCTTGATACTGAGTTTAACCCCGTACATTTCTTTGGCCAATTGGACATTCATAGATGTGACCCATGCAGAGGGTTCTCTGCTCTTGCCATGAGGCCGCAACTGAGCTGTTGGAGAATGAGACATGAGAAACCAAGCTGCATCATCACAATTGTCCCATCTGTGGCCCTCACAGGTCAGTCAATAGCCAGCCTACCCACACACACTTGAGCAACAATAGCCAGGATCAGCAGAGTCTCCTAGCCAATTAGCCCATATATGTCTAAAATGATTATTGTTTCAGAGTTTGTAGTTTGTTGCATCACATACTGTACTGATAAATAACTGATAGAGAATGACATATAATGCTAGACTTACAATGTATATTTATCCTTTAAAAATTTTGTTTATATTTTGGGAGACATGCGAAATCATTCGCAGGTGAAAAATACTAATGATACATTTGTAAAGGAAACAGAATTCTGATGGATACTAAGTTTTCAAATTAGAAACATCAGTGATTTTAAACATCTTTCTCAGTCAAGCTCTTAATATGAACTAGATGTTACACTAATAAACTCACAATTAAATAGTCATATTATTAAGTTCCAAGGTGGAAAAATATTCATTTTTTAATCTGGTTTCAAGTGCTATCATTTGTTTTGAATAGTATTATCATTATAACTAGGTTAAATGCTTCATTAAACACCTGGTAAAACAAAAATTTTAAATAAACAAGAATTGATTTCTTTTCCTGAATTGTATTAAGAACTTATGAATCTATTCTGAGATGAATTTACATAAGGGATAGCTTATGTCATCAGCCGAGATTTCAGTAGAATAACATCTGTAATAGCAATTTGATTATGTATCTTATAAGTGACATGGCCCAACAGTGTGCAAGCTGAAGTTTCATCAGCCTCTGTATTCTACTTTTAAAGAACAGGTTTTCTTGTAGTTGCTGATATCAACCCTAAGATAAAGATAAAAACCAAGGCAATACCTGAATAACCAGAATGTCACAGTGGAAACTTGTGCCAGTGTGAAGAATCTCAGGAAACTTGGTGGGATCTGAATTTGACAAGGTGACTCTACAGATTTGGGGGAAAATTCGTGAATCCACATTGCACCTACAACCTTCTAAATGTTTAAACACCTCATACTGTAAGTATCTCTTAAAGTCTATGTCATTTTATACCAACCAAAATGTAGATTAAATAAGTTTTTTACTTAGTTGCTGCCATTTTAGTATTTGTTTAGATGGTTCTTAAAGAATAACTGTGTAATAGAATAGTAAGCAATGCATTATTTTATAGCTTAAAAACATGAAATTCCTCTTAGAGAATTTCCAAACACTTAACACATAAATTATCATGTAACATTTATAATGAAATTACTTTGGATAAAATAGGTAAGTAGTGAATATCCTTCTTATTCAAATAGTATGAGATCTATAGAGTTACAGAATAAAATTTTACACTATTTGGAAGGGAAACACAAGAACTTTAAGATAACATTGACTTATAACTTGTTTTAGAAATTACTTACCTTTTTGAAATTATGCATACACATCATCATCTGTAATTCTTTCTAACATGCCCACACTCATTGAAACAATTGCAAGTTTCATAAAAAAACATGACATTTCCATACACATGGCAATTGTGAAAATTGTAACATGATGTATTTTTTTCAGCTGACACTATAATTAATATAAATTTGTCAGGTTAAAGATTATTTAAATGTAGAAAGCGATACATAATATAGAATACTTGGGTAAACGATGAATAAAAATTATGAATTTTTAGCAGATCCTTGTAACAGTATGTTGAAAACAAATAAATTCTTTGCTTAACTATTTAAATTCTACTTCATGAGACAAGACAATAAAAATAACTGTCCCAGTTATTTAGTTTAATCATGATAGTAAGGAAACTTTGTGGGAAAATGACTTTATTTCTTACTAGACTAGTTGGGAGTTTAGTATCAACAATCCAGGTTTCCACATTTTAAGGGAAAAAAAATCATACATATTGATATTGCATTCGTAAGGCCAACTTGCTTAAGACAAAGTTGAATAGCAAAAGAACATAGGAACACCGTGGTGTATGAAAACTATGGCTAAGGTATATAATGTGTAGGCTGGCACTAATTGTACACCATAGGCATGCATGCACATTATATACCAAGAAATTCTGTCACTCTAACAAATTTAAAGCTGGGTCCTAGATCTTTAGATGCTCAGAATCATTATGAATTAATTGCATTAAAAGACATTATCTCTTTGATCTCTGTTCACCTCCATTCAGCAATATTTGTCATATTTGATGAATTGCCACAGCATATTATGGCAAGAAGCATAAAATCATTATAGTGGTGCTAGTGCTTAGTCCATCTTAATGACATTGCCTGTTTACCTCATGGAGGGTTGGTCTGACTGTCTTTCCTCAGATGGTTTTGCTACCTTTAAGTGAAATGTCTAGTTGGCTATACAGTAGACATTTAAGGAAAATTAAAGTAAAAGTTTTGAAAGAGGTAAATAAAAAGAAACAATTATCTTGAAACACTTTAACCCCTTTTAGAGAATAAGAGGAAGGCTGTTCACATATATCCCCTAAAGATTTTACAGTAATGATGGCATGTAAAAAGTATGAAATAGAACTAATAATGCTGTTTATAACTTTACATATTTCTCTCATTTCTTCCATGTAATTACACTTTATATAAAACATCTAAGGCAAAAATAATCCTCCACATGACTATCTTTACATTTGTACTCAACTTATATCATAGAAAGACTTTCTATGTTTAGAAAAACTATGCCATATTTCCCTCCTTTGCCTGGGGTCTATATCATTATTGCAACACACAAATAGTTTGTATTGGTTTAGGGGTCTCTTCTTTCTAAACTGTTGGTTTGTTCATCGTCCCCTGTTAAAACAGAAGGTGTTGCTGGCAAAATTGCAGTTCACCTTGACCTCTGGGTCTACTTGGCAGATGAAAGCATTGTTTTTGGCAACTCACATACAAATAGTGTAATAGAGTGTAATTATGGGACTTCATCTGAAGCACTGATGGTCTCTCTGTGATTTCAGCCAGTATAATAACGAATATTCTGCATTATTCTAAGCTTTAAACACACCCATCACAGTGGAAGCCTGTGACATCTGTGTATGTGTGTATATACATTTGCACCTGGACATGAGCATAAGCCCATGCAGTTAGCTGAATTTCTCAAATTTTGAAGAACAGTTGAACACAGTTTAGGACTTCTAATCTACCTACTGACTTTTTAAACAGGGTCCCAGTAAGATAAAGGAATGTAACTGTGGTGCTGAAGTAACCCAAGTTCATAAAAGACTAAAAAAAGAAATTGAGGTTGGAAAATATGTTTATGTTAAATCAAAATGTGTTTATCGTTTCTACTCTATCCCTCTCAAAAGAGAATGGAAATATAGAATTGCAGAACACAGGCTGTACGAGGAATACAGGAACTGTTCTAAAGTTTTTGTTTTTGTTTTTGTTTTTTTGGCTTTTGTTTATTTTGTTGGGCTTTTTCTTTCCTTCCTTCCTTCCTTCCTTCCTTCCTTCCTTCCTTCCTTCCTTCCTTCCTTCCTTCCTTCCTTCTTTCCTTCCTTCCTTCCTTCTTTCCTTTTTCTTCCTTCCTTTCTTCCCTCCTCATTCTGTTTCATTTTTGTTTTAGTGTCAGGACTCTGAAGTTAGAAGTAAAAAACCTACTGGAGAGACCATTGAATCTGCACCACAGTCTATAATATTAACATACTTTGAGCTGGGTCTGTGACAAATCAGCATTATCCACATTTCAAAGTCAACCTTAATATCCCATTCCAGACCAGATCTTAGTGGTCCGGAGCATAATTAAATTAGTTGCAGAGATTGTGGTCCCAATATGTAATTTCAAGTGTCTCTCTGTGCAAACCCGGAGGTTGTGATTTAGGCTACTTCCAGGACTCTTTGAGGACAGTAATGTTGCCAGTGTCCAGTGATCCTATAGTTATGTTTATCTAATTTCTGATTTGCCTCCTCTATGACTGAGTGAAAAGGATTTTACCATACATCAGCACTGAAGCATGACACCAATAATCTCACAGATGTGCCAGTCTATCCTTGCCCACTTTACTAGCAAGTCTTATTTAAAAATATTTTTCCTTTGACTGTTTTAACCCATTCACAACTGGAAAATATGTATCTTTATATATTTTAATCCCACTTTAATTATATAATTTTAATATATAATATACAAATAAAATTTATACAATTTTAATCTCACTTGCCAAGTTCTGATTTCAAAGTTTCCACTTTAAAAAAAGAGAAAATATAATCCAAAATAGGAAAGACAGGATGTGTTAGTATCCAAGACCTGCTTTCTGCATGGCATTTCCCAGAAAGAATAGAAACAAAGTTGATTCATTTACTCTTAACATTTTTACCTTAAATTTTCAGTAGTGTTCAAAATTACTAAGATAATCTGCAAATTAGTAATGAAAATAATTTCCATATTTACCTTTCCAATATCCTTGGTAAATAATGATTTAGAAAAAGGGCTCAGAGTGTCCAGTAAAATACTTAATAATTTTTGTATTTTTGTAACTTAGTCCATTTTGTAATTTAGTGATAGTATTTATTACTAACCATACACCACAGGAAAAAGACAAGGGAAGGTAGAAAATATTAAAATGTTAATAGTGAGCAATTATACAATGCAAGTTAAATCTAACCAAAATATAACAAAAGCCACATATATAATTCAAAATTTTCTAGTAGCTACATTTTTAAAAGTAAAAAGCAGTATGAAATGAATTTTAGGAATATATTTTTAAGTGATTCAATAGATCCCAAATAATCATTTCAGCATATAATTAACATAAAACTGTTAATGAGATATTTTACATTATCTTTTTCATATTGTCTTCAAAATCCATTATACATTTCGCACCTACCGCTTATCTCAATTTAAACACCAATGTTTCATTAGAAACATTGTTTTAGATTTTATAAAATATAAAGTGTTATATGGTTTGGCTCTGCGTTCACACCCAAATCTCATCTTGAATTATAATTCCCAATGTTGGGGGAGAGATCTGGCGGGAAGGGATTGGATTATAGGGGTGGATTTCCCCATACTGTTCTGATGATAGTAAGTTCTCGTGAGATCTGATTGTTTGAAAGTGTGTAGTAGCACTCCCCCTCCTTACTCTTTCCTGCCACCACCTGAAGAAGGTGCTTGCTTCCCCTGTGCCTTCCGTCACTATTGTGAGTTTCCCGAGGCCTCTCAGTCATGCTTCCTGTTAAGCCTGTGGAACTGTGAGTCAATTAAATCTCTTTTCTTCATAAATTACCCAGTCTCAGGTAGTTCTTTATAGCAGTGTGAAATACAAAGTGGAATAGTAGATTCCAAAGTGGAATAATACAAAATGGAATAGTAGATTTGAGACCAGCCTGACCAACATGGTGAAATCCTGTCTCTACTAAAAATACAAAAATTAGCCGGGTGTGGTGGTGTGTGCCTGTAATCCCAACTACTTGGGAGACTGAGGCAGGAGAATCGCTTGAACCTGGGAGGTGGAGGTTGTAGTGACCTGAGATGGCACCACTGCACTCCAGCCTGGGGACCAAGAGCAAAACTCCATCTCAAATAATAATAATAATAGTAATAGCTAATACCTATTGAATGATAGCACCATTCTGTGAGCTTTACATAGATGACATCATGTGATCCTTACGACCAACCTGTGTGGCTGGTATTCACATTCTCCCTACTTTTCAAACAAAAAATGCAAATTTAAGTAATTTTCCTATACTTAGGCAGAAGATTTACACTTATAAATGGCTGAGTAAGGAGTCATACATACAAGATTAAACACTGGAAGAGAGAGAGAAGAAAATAACTTGCCTAACTAGCTAACCAAGTTAGCTTACCCAGCTATCTTACTTTCTTCTCTCTCTTTCTCAATTTTTAAGATTGTATGGCTCCATTATTCAGTTATTTGTTTACTGGTTATTTATTATGTACTATTCTTAGCAACCTAGTGGGGGTTTTTTTGGTTTTATTTCATTTTATTTTAAGACACAGTCTTGCTCTGTCTCCTGGCTGGAATGCAGTGGCACAATCTCTGCTCACTGCAACCTCTGCCTCCCCAGTTAAAGCAATTCTTGTGTGTCAGCCTCCCAAGTAGCTGGGATTACAGGCACACCACCACATTCAGCTAATTTTTTTTTTAATTTTTATTTTTAGTAAAGACAGGCTGTTTTGCAATTCCTGGCCCCCAGTGATCTGCCCACTTCAGTCTCTCAAAAAACTTAGTGTTTTTAATCCCCTTACTATCTGAAAACAACTGCTATTTTTCTGAAGCAAAATATTATCAAAATTAATTAACATTATTGAGTATATTTCAGACATTGTGCTCTGTACTGAGGATACAAATACTAATTACTCATGACCTCCTCCTTTGAGTAGCATTTCATCTAGACGGAGAGACAGCTTCATAAAAAAAAGATCTCTAATACAATGGGCAAATACAAGGGGAGCTCAAAGGAAGGAAAAACTAATTCAGCTTGAGTAAGAAGATACTGTCTTAGGGAAGGCTGTGTTGGAATGGAGTGTTGAAAGGTGACTGGAGGGTTATCAGGCAAAAAAATAAGAGAAGGCAGGTTCCAGGTAATTAGGTGAGCACAGGCAATTTGGATAGAAGCACAGTATCTCCAAAGAGATTGGCACATGTTGTGTGGGCTGGGGCTGGGGGCTAGAGGTGGGAAGAGAGGAATCCTGTGAGATTGAAGCTTGGTATGTATAGGGAGAATTAATGAAAACTGAAACAATAAATGTATATAAAGGTATACAGAGTGGCCTTCAGCTGTGACTAGAACCATGTTTCCTAAGTTGTAATCTACCTTAGGAAAATACTGAGGAAAGAAAATATTGATGGAAGAAATTTAAGAGAGTAAAGATATCCTAAAAGAGTAAGGAATATTCCATAAGACTTGTATTAATTTTGAAAAAAAAAACTATAAGTTTTGTATTAAATAATGTGTTTTCTGGTGAATTAAAATTTATCTTTACCATTACAAATTGGATGAACTAGAACAGTCTGTAAAATTAACATTCAAAACCACAGAAAAGAGATGCATTTATATTCTGCCATATGCCATCTGAGCTCCAGTTTTTGAAAGATGGACAAGCTTCGTGCACTGCTCAACATTTTTTTTCAATTAATTACCCAATTACTTCACAAATGATATACTTGCTGCAAGTTGTGCTATTTTGAGATATTATTTTAACCAATTTTCCTTCTTCTACATTGAAAAACTCTCTGAACACCCTCTATGCAAGATTTTAATTCAATTCATAAACTTTAGTTTGGAATTTGTTGTATATTTTGCTCGTTATATACTTTACACACACTCTCTGTCTCTTTCTCAGACACACACACACAAGCAAGGACTTAATACTGCAACTTTCACACAAATAAATTTGCTGATCCAACTATAAAGTATACTACATATAAGATTTTACATACACACACACACACACACACACACATACGATAATTCCTCCCTAAAGATGTCAAACTTTTATTGCCACAGGAATTGACGTTAGTCTTTCTTTCTAAATATCTAAAACAAGATAATAAAATTATTAATGGAATCATTTTTATTCGGTCCAGAAACATATAAAATGAGAATTTACAAATCACTTTAACATTTAAATTCATTCCAACAAAAGACATTCCAACAATTTGTGAGCCTACTATGTGTCCAGCTCTCAGATATCAGTTTGTGTCTGTATCATCACCCAAATACATCAAGAAGCATTCCTGAAATAAAGCAATTAAATGTTACTAAAGTCAACCTATGTAGCTTGAAATATTTAAAAAGCAAAGGTAAGTTGAAGTTTCTTTTTTATCAAAAGACCTTCACTTTATGAAGTAATTCAAAAGAATGTTGTTCTAAATAGCAACCTTCTTCATCTCTTTACATTATTTACACATGTTTTTAAAGAAGGTATTTTTATGTACAGTGCAGCAGACCACTGTTTTCTATTCTTTTAGAAATGTAGTAGAATGTGTAAGAGTGACAGGAACAGAATGGAACAGAAGAGAAAAAGCCAAGTTGGTATCTTCGAGTCAATAAACTTCAAGCAAGGAAAGTGAAAATCATACACATACTCAAAATCATTTTTCTATTCTAAAATACCATTGATTGCAAGATTATTTAGCTTCAATTATGACAACTTTTCTACCAAACAAGATGCCATACCACATTGAATGTGTACATTGATTGCCTGACCTATCCAAATATCAGAAAAATGAAAAATATGGATAGCATTGAGAAAATTTAAGCATACGGAGGAAACTCTTTTTGTGTAATATGTATATGTGTGCATTTGCACATGCAATTGCCTGTAAATACATTTACAGAGGGGAGGGCAGGAGGGAAAGAGATTGATTGTTGGCTGGCATGGGTGCATACAGACTTCTCTGCTTCTTGAAATCTCTTCCACTGTTCCCTGGCAGTGCCTCAGGCATTCAGCTGCAGAGTGCAAAATGAGACAACTATCTGCCCACACATCAATACTCTATTTAGTAGTTTAAAACACCTATCATCTAAAACATAGTTATTTAAAAATTTTAAATACAGCCGAAATCTGTTACATAATGCTGAAAAGGGAAAAAGATGTAACAACTGTAGCATTTTTTAATGGAAATACACAGGTGCTCTAGGCAAGATCTGTTGGAGAGGGGAAGGATCAAGCTTTGAAGATCTGATTCTCTCCTTATGCCTCTTTTGAACTTTTCACAGTAGTTACTAAGTTCATATCTGTTTTTTGTTCCTCAATGCTTAGTATCCTCTAAAAATATTTAATTAGAAAGGAAAAAAGAATGGTATGACTTAAAAGAAAATCATATATGCTACATTTAAGTCTTCTGTTTGACAGCCCTCAGTTAGGTATTAGCTAAGAGAAATGTATAGATTTTCTCCCCAAAATATACTGCTAGTACTTTTAAAGCTTGGAGTGGGGATATTTAAAGTAGAGTGGGAAAATAGTCCACTTACTCAGTGTGCTTCACAGAGTCACATATGAATAATTTACCCTGTGAATCCAAAGGAATAATAAACTACTTTTATAATTTATGTCTGATACTCTGTAGGCCGGCCCCTGGTTGTATTTACATGCACACACAACTGTTTTACTTTTTTAGGAGGAACAAAATGTAAGCACAGAGGTGCACCTATCCAAAGAGAAGGTTCATGCTGAGTCTCATGAAAGCTTGAAGGCTGTTTGGTTTTGATAAAGTTGTAATTTGAATTCAGTTCATGCCAAAATAAAAGAATAAAACTATTTCCATGAAGACTATTTTATAAGTTGTACTATAATAAGTGAAGTTTATTTTTTAAAAACTCTAAATATAAAGAAAGATAAGCAAAAGTGATGGAAATTGTGAACCCATAAATACCTATGGTTATATTTTGACGTATATATGTGCTTTCCCCTAAATACCATAAGCTCCTCTAGAACAAGAGCCATATCTTATGTTTCTTTGTATCCTCAGGGTCTCACACACTGCTGTACACAGAGTGGGTACTTAATAAGTTGTTAATGATTTATTTCTCCATTCAATTCATTGAATTGCTAGTATGTTCTGTGAATTGCTAGTGGGATACTAAGATGAAATAAATGTAGATCCTATTTTCAAGGAGCAATCTAGAAGGGTAAATAAGATACAAAAATATATATGAATAAAAGACATAATAAGAAAAGCCGAAAAGAAGAAAGTGTTATAATCAAAGTACAGACAAAATTCAACTGGAAGTTCAAAGGAAGGAGTTGGGGAAATGGGGAAGGAGTCCATGAACAAGGAAGAATCTAATGTTTATTGTACAAAAAATTTGAGTCAATGATGTAGTACCACTTTGGAAATAAATATGGTAATAAAAGGAATTTCATATGAAAGGAATTAAGTCACCTGGAATACAGAAATGGTTACAAATTGTTTCAAGATTGTTTTGTGTGTTCATCAATGAAATATTATCTTTCTAATAAGTTTAAGTTTTTCCTTGCAGCATTACTCATGCATATATAAAATGCAAATTCTTATCTGTCTAATAAGCACTTATTGAATAATAACCATTTTAATATAGTGGAGTAAGAGCACAAAAAGATATTAAAATTAAAAGAGACATAATCCATGTTCTCAAGGAACTTACTATTTATTAAGACTATATATATATATATGCAACAATTATTAAATTGGAATTTGCAAAATGTAAACATTCTCGATAGCTGTACTTGACTCATCCTACACTTTTAAAGGAAATGTTTCTATGTACAATTAACCAATTTTCTCTGAGTTAAAAGGCAGATGATCCCTGCTTTAATGAGGTAATTGGTTCTTATCAAGTAAAGACTTCATAAGTCAATCCCTTGATGTTATAAAGTTAGGTTTTATTCCTGAAAATCATTTAATGCCATAATATTCTAAAGTTATTCATGAAAGTAAATTAAAATAAAATACAAATGTCTTTGATAAACATATTAAGTATATGTGAGGAAAACACATGAGTATGTATATATTTAATATAAAAGTCACATTGTAAATATTTCTTTGGAAGGACATCTCTGCAATTGTTACTATGGTTATTTTAATTACAATGTGAAAGATGATAAAAGCAGGATGGTACAGTTTCAGATATTATTAAGTCTGAACTTTCCCATGGGATAAAACACACTTAGAAATTTTTATGCATTATGATTTTTTTATTGTTTTTAGAAAGCACTTTAATTTCTTGCATTGCTTTATTTCATCGTCTATACGGTCTATTTGGTAAAATTTTGTGATCTATTCTTTATATCTGAGCTGAGTCTTTAAATCCTGGATAAATAGGCAATTGAGATGACTTTGATAACGATAAACAAACATACAAGACTGACAAGAATAAGATGTAAGATCTAAAGATAATTTCAGCTAGATATTCCATCATTGCCCACACAAAGATAATCATAGGTTTGTATCTTCCCAAATTTTTCTGCTTTACATATCCCTGTTTGAGTCTTGAAACTTAGTAAGACTTATTAACATCATTTTTCCTTTTGCATTTGCACAGCAAATGACATTGTCCTCTTGTTACCACAAGTGTATGACTATATATGTTGCAGGTACTTTGTCTGTACTAATTTACAATCATGATTTATTCATCCCAGGTACATGCTGTCCAGCACTGGACAAGATTGTTCACTTTATGAAAGAAATAATTCCTGAGAAAGGCCCTTTTCCTCTTTGAGGCCATTACAACACTGGCTTGGTTATAATCTGCTAAGGTGATCATGTTCTACTTCAAATACCTTCTTATCCACATGCAAATGAATCACATAAGGAGCTATATTCATGTTTTTGATTATTGGGTTTATCTCATTGCTATTTTTGAAAGAAGGTAGGGATCTGAATATGTAAATTAAGGCTAAAAATGAAAGTCTGTCATTGCAATGTCTATTTTCCTACATTCTCTGATATTTCCCCTAAGCTGCTTTGTACCAACTAGTTGCATGGCTTTTACTCCCATTAAAATAGATCTGACACTTCAACAAAAAACAATTTGTGCTGAAATTGGGACTATTAGAATTCTACAGTGCCACCCAGAAGTCAGCAGTGGCACTGCAGAGGGCCTGTGAAGAACAAAAAAATAAAAACATGTGAAATGTGATGCTTCATTCACTGTGACACATCTAACACTTTTAAGCTCCAGAAGTCAGCTTCATATAGTTTTGTCAGGTAATAACTTATAAAACCAAGGTTGGCACAAACTAGCTGCATGTCACTTGGAAAAAATTCCTTACAAACTGAAATTTTCTCAATGACAAATATACTCATCTTCATTATAATCAGAATTATTTGCTATATATAGGGTATTTGCAAGGCAACTCAACAAGTAAAAAAATAATAAACATTTTCATCCTCTAGAAGTCATCTGCTTTAAAAAGCAATCTGCAACAAACATTTGCCTTTTCACTTATAAATTACATATAGATTGGATGAAATAATGGTTGTTGCTTCTGACAAAGACAAGAAAACAGGGCAAAATTAGTGCAGGAACTCAAAGGAGGGGAAAAGAAGTTCAATGTCCTTAAAAAATAACCTCTTTCTATAGTATCTATTACCACTGCCGTCAGTAATAACATTTCCCATGTCTTCAAATGGCTCCCTAGAGTCCACAATCACTTTACTACAGCTTGAGAGCCTTTCTGTGTAAGAGCGCACACATTTCATTATAATCTACCCTTCTTTCCACATACAAAAATTTCAGCTTTGGAGTGATTTAGTTCAATTAAACAGAATTCTCAACTCCAATGTGAGTTTTTGACACAGAGGAACAGTGAAATAATGTCAAGGTTTTGAATTAGGGATATGTGGGTAAGAAAATTGATCTCCTTAGCCAAACAAATTAATCGCACTAGAGGAGCAAGTCTAGATTCCACAATGTCTCATTTTGCTAATTCTGGGATAGGATGAAGTAGGCAGTAGTGTTTGAGTGGCCTGTAATTGCTCTGGTCTGTTGTCTCCAACAAGGAAAAGTGGGTGGAGATGATTGTTGAGATATGAACACTGAACATACTATACATTTGTAAAAATCCCCCCTTTGTATTGTTGTGTTTAGTATTTTGTATGTAGTGGGTAAGAGAAGGCAGGAGGAGTAGGAGAGGCACCTGAAGGTAAACAATAAACAACGAGAAAATTTGCATGCAAAGAGGAATCTGGTTGCACTCTAAGAATAGTCATTCTACAAAGATTCAAACTATGCCCTATTTAACAGCTAGAAAAATAACCTGCATTTCAGCTGAGTTGAATTCAAGATAGGAAAACTGTGGCTGAATGTTGCATTATATCTACTTGTGTTTTGCAAGTCTATTAGGTTCTGAATATTTCTCATACTGTTAATTATCTTCTATGCCTACTATACTACTGAAAACTTATATATGATTTGGGAAACTGTTCTGTAAAGTAACTGTTCATTCTCAACAGGCTAGCATTTCTGAATAAATACATGTTGTAAAATGTCTTTTCCCATATCCCACAGCTCATCATTGTCATGTCAAACAGCCTTCTCTCTACTGGGGTCTTCACTATAGAAGCACAATACCAATTAATCGATTATGTTTGTTCCAACCTGTCCAGCAATAAATTCATTATTTCAAATTACATAAAAGAAGTCAAGTAGTCTAATTAAGAGAGATGGAACAAATGAATTTAAGTGTTCTTTGAATTGCAATCAACCAGTTTTTCTAAACTACGTAATCAAAAGGAATTAATACTAAATTCTCAAGCCATACCACACATTATTTTCAGTGTGGGTGTAAAATAGGCACATTACGTTGGGTTGAATAGATGTGGAGATCTGTAATACCATCACCTAAAAATAGACTATGGCTTAGCTTCAAAGTGCATACTCAAAGATACACTGGCATTTTGGGTAACTATTATTATACTATCCCCTGTAGTTAACTCAAGGCAAAAGCTATCCCACTCTAATTGCCATTTTAAAAGTTTATATGATAATGTGTTTTTGAACGCTGATATTAATGTAATTTTCTGATATTCCACAAGACCATATTTGGGGAAATATAAGCTTAAGAATACAACATGACATCTATGAAACTTTCAACTTAATTATGTTTCAATAGCTCAATTTCCATGAGTGCGCATTTTAAGTTATTCTAACATATTCGTATGATGGTTTTTCTCTTGTCTTTGTCTATCTATTGCTTATAAAACTTAATTTTTTTAACCTAAGAAGGCAAATACTTTGCTCAATAAACTAGCTAATATATTTATAATTAATAATTCTTACTTTATAATAATAATTCTTACTTTATTTTGTACTTCAACATTGTATAATGCCAGTTCATAGGTATGTGTCTGCTTTTTAAATAGAAAAAGTCAAGAATTTCCTTTTGTGGTGATATTTGGATCTCTGAAATCTTCCCAGCTCTCCTGACATTTTATAGACACACTATCATCTTCAGATTAATCACAAACATTACATAGTAGGTAAATAAGGAGGGATCTCAGAAATAAAAGAGACCAATTTTAATCGAGAAACAACAGAGTAATTGGGTTAAGTCAGACTAGTAGAAAATGGTAGCAGTTTTCTGAAGGTATTTAAAGCTCTTCTAATGAGTTAATAGAATGAAAACATTTATATTCAGGAACTTCCTGATGGGGCTCAAGTACTATGAAGTGATCTAAGTCAGAGAGAATCGTAGGTTCTGATGCTGATTCAAATCAACCTTATAATCCTCAGCATGTAGTTTGGCTTTATTGGGCTTCACTTTTCCCAGAAATTCCACCTAAAAAACAAGATTTTGTTTATGGGAATTAAAAACAAAATATTATCAAGAATGTTATAAATAAGAAACAGATTAAACAATCATAAAAAAACAGGATAGGAATTACCTTACCATAAGTAAGTATGTTACAGATTAATTTCAAATATATAAGTTATATACATTTCTAAAAGTGGCAATATTATAAATTATTAATTTACTACAGTTGGTAAGCCTTTATTAGTGTACATGCATTTATTATAATTCTTCACATCTTTCATAATCTGAGTAAGAAATTTAATGAATTTTCAATTATATCAGATTGAATATTTTAAAACAACTATGATGCTTGTAATATAAACAAAATATTTTGTTCTTTAGAAAACTCTTTAAATGTAAACACAGTCATTACACAGAAAAACTATAATAAATTTGTCCTAAATAAATCAGTATTTTCAAGTGTGACTACAAATAATAAATCAGAATTTTTAAAATTCAGTACTAGGTTACTTATTTTCCTTTTTGTCTGTGCCTCTAAGTTTTACTCATTTTAAATTCTGGTATTAGAATTTCCCCCATCTTTTATTTATCCCAAAAAGTATCCCAGATGATAGAAAAAGTAAAGTCCTAAATTATTTTAATTCTATTTATGTGAACTTTAAGGTAACAGAAAATTAAATAAACTGAATAATTACAAGAACTAAATTTATTTGAGTGGGAATCAAAATGGATATACAAAATTTAGTAGAATAGAAATAATGGTACAGAAATATACAATAAGACATGCTCTAATAAAACATAATGCAATATTGTAGTTTCTAAAATACAAAAAATGAGCTGCAAGATACTCAACTGGTAATTTTTCTTGCTCCAATTGTTTAATTTTAAAGTACTTTTAATTGTGTAAACAGTATGCAATCAAAGATAACAAAACTTTTAAAAATGTAGCGTATTAGTGATTGCCAAGATACTTAGCTAGGAAGGTCTTTAAAGAAAAAAGCTTTCAAAAGCTTTTCTTCTTCTTTAGAGATAACCATTTATGTCCAAATAAAACTTATTTACAACTGACAAAATTATGCCCCAGTAGTAGAGACAGGGTGGTGAAACGAGCCCTTATCAGTGTTCCAGACTTGACTATTCTTAACTTTTTTTTTCCTTTTCACATCCCAAGTTAGTAGCCATTTCAGTGGTTATATTCCATGTTTTCTGTTTTCTTTGTTTAAAATATAGACTCACCACCAAGAAATATCCCATGTTAAAAGCCACTATTTCTTATGAACCAAGAAATGTATATCTTATTTAAACTGACTTAAAAAAATTGAGGGAAAATCAAACAATGCCTGATATTGTTTGGTTGTGTCCCCACCCAGTCTCATCTTGAATTGTAGTTCCCATAATCCCTACATGTTGTTAGAGGCGCCTGGTGGAAGGTAGTTGAACCATAGGGGCGAGTTTTTCCTGTGCTGTTCTTATGATAGTGAATAAGTCTCATGAGAGCTGATGGTTTTATAAAGGGCAATTCTACACTTGCTGTCTTGCCTGCTGCCATGTAAGACATGCCTTTGCCCCTTCTTTGCCTTCTGCAAAGATTGAGAGGCCTCCCCAGGCATATGGAACTATGAGTCCATTAAACCTCTTTTCCTTTATAAATTACCCATCTCGGGTATTTCTTCATAGAAGTATGAAAATGAACTAATACAAAGCCCCTCAGAGTTAACATAAATTGAAATGAATGCAGATTTCTGAGTTACATTAATTATCTTTGCATTATTTACCAAAATAGTATACCCAATAAATGTAAGTAAAAGAACGACTTTAACTGTCAATAAACATCTCCATATTACACTTAACATTTTTATACTTTAAATGACCTTGTGAAATAAACTTCAGAAGAGTAAAAGAGGGGCTGTGACACCTTAAAACCCTAGAAGGTTCTTGGGAAAGGAGTTACCAAGATGAGGACACTAGACTACATGACTCCAGAGAGCCTTTCAAAAGCACTTATCTTAAACAGTCACATAAACAGTTAATACTCCTCAGCAACCTAACTAAGCCTTATTAATGAAACATGATGGCTTGGGAGAACACTGGCTGTTCCCAAAATATCCCCTAACTGTAACATAATTATTCCCTAAATGTAACTGACTTCATCTCACTCTAAGAACTTGGTGCCCTCCCCTCTCCTCCTCCCAGTTACAGTATGAAGTGCATGGTGGAAATCACTAATGCACCACTTCTTAAGGAGATGCATCTCCAGACATCATCTGCATCAGCTGTCTTCTAAACAGCCTCAGCAGGACAAGGGCAGTTTCAACCTGTCCAGGAAAAGCACTGGTGGGGCAAACTCTATCCATATGTCTAGATATAAAACATTAAAACAATACCTTAAGTTTCTATATTGTTTTCCACCTATTATCACGTTAGTTTAAAATTCACATATTTTTCTAAATTAAGAATATGTATTCTGTTCGGATTTTTAAAATATTATACCTAAATGAACAGAATAATTTTTTGTTTAAAAACACATGTAAAATAAATGTTAGCCAATTATACCCATGAATTTAATCTCCCTAGAGAAATCTTAGAGACATCTCCTTAGAGAAATGTTAACTCTAAAGAACTGAAATACCTACAGCTTCATAGCTTATAAATTTTACTAAATGTATGTGCCTACATCCTTTTGTAAAGGAGGTGGCATAGATAATCTTTGATAGTTGAAAGAAAAAAAGAAAGAAACAAGATCCTCAGGGCCACTATTCTCATAAAGAATGACAAAGTGATACACCAGGTTTATTCAGCTTCAAAGGCAGAGAGCCTCAGCCTCTTCTCAGGAGAGCAATACTTTTAATGACTCCAGAGACAAGGTTGTTATTTGGAAATCAACAAGCATAGCCTGAATTGACAGTGGCCTCTTCGTGTTTTACCTTTTAATGTGAGCTAATACTTTCTCCAATTTTTCATTTTTTCCTACCCACAAATAAACCAATATAAAGGGTGAGATATAATATTCATCCCACTCACTTCTCTATTCGATATGGCATCACTGATTTACCAGGTCCCTAGACTAATCTTTTATTTGGGGATAGAGCTTTTTTTTTTTTTTTTTTTTCAGAATAAGTAAAACAGAAATTCCATCTTAATAAGGCAAGTGTACCCCTTTGCTGCAATTTCAGCTGCTAGCAAACAATCATTCTGTGCATCAATTTAGTTTTCTTGGAAAGGAAAATAATGCATCGTTTCTATTTCATTGTATATAGTGAAGATCACTAATGCACCACTTCTTAAGGAAATGCATCTATAAATGAATGAACAAAGCTACATGTGCTGCATAATAGAATACTCTGTAGAATAATTTAGAAAAGGAAAACTTAGGAGCATTCAGGAAAGAATTTCAAGGCTGAGAAGTTAATAATCTAATAAGTTTTTGAAATAATATTTAAACAATACAACTTTAGCATTATAAAGGCATGTTAGTGCAGCAATCTAAATTATTTTTATTCCTTCATGATCAGATTTCTTCTCAGAAAGCCATAAGTCTAAACAGCTCAAAAGTAACAATGTTAAGAGAAAAATACAGATATAGAGAAATTAATTTACTGCCATGGCACATAACTGAGGCAGAATAAATAAACGAAAAAGAATTTTGATTTTTTTTTCCTATTGAGGGGACAATGCCACCTACTCTTTGAAAACAATACATTAACTCCAGTTTCATTTTTGCATAAATCATTCAAGTGAAAAGTGGGTGATGAATTTGGAGGAAAATGTGTTCTCTACATTAGAAAAAAATGAAGATAATATCCACCCTAGTTAATTCTGAATTCCCTATGAATCAATCAGTAAAGTCTATAATGCATAGTTCTAATAATGGGGGCACACAGACCACTTGCATCAGAATCGCTTGAAGTGAACTTCAATATTTCAATTTTTTTACTCCATCCCAGAAGCAGTAATCTGAATTTTAGGGAATATGTCTTTTAATACATTCTCTAGGTCTTCCTTGTAATTTGATAATTATTTTTATAATCTTATTAGTACTTTTATATTTATCAATATATTGGCCTATATAAGAGTTGTAAATTAGCACAGGTATTTAGTATCACAAAGAAGATAAATAGCACAGCTATAAGATATAAAAATAATAGGGAGAGGGGAGAAGTCAACCACAAATACATCTGCTTACAGAAGAACAATAATAACAATAGCAGTTGACTTAATAAGAGTATGTTTTTTATGCTTTCTGAGTGTCAGAAACAAAGGTAGGTACTTGGGATGCAATGATTAACAGAGTCCGATTCCTATCATTTCAGGAGAAAAGAACTCACAGCTGGTGGAATAATAAATATTTATTATTGTATCTGTATTTTGCATATCATCAAGTTTTTTCACACTCTCAATCGTAATATAACTACATTGAAACCTTTTTTAATCTTTACCTTTCTCTGAGGCAGACTTTAGTCATTCTGCTCCACATTAAATTGATTGTCATCTAACCCTACTAAACAGCTGTTTCCTTCCTTGCTTTTCTGAGTTGGAACTGTTGGTTTTTTGAAGTCCTTGCTAACCTATGTTTTGGTTTACTGTCTTGCTTCCATGGTGTACATCCACAAGTAAATTTTCCAGTTGCATGTGGGAGGCAAACTTTCCAAATCCTTGCATGTCTGAAATTACTTTATTCTATCTTTACTTTTGATGAGTAGTATGATAGGGATACATCATACTATCTAGGTGGAAATATTTTCCATCTAGGTGGAAAATAGTTTTTCTTTAAATTTTGAAGGTTAACTAGTCTTCTAGCATTCAATATTTATTGCTTAAATAGCTAATATCAGTCTAATTCTTTTTCTTTCTTTTTTTTTTTTTTTTGGACAGAGTCTCGCTCTGTCTCCCAGGCTGGAGTGCAGTGGCACAATCTCGGCTCACTGCAAGCTCCGCCTCCCGGGTTCACGCCATTCTCCTGCCTCAGCCTCCTGAGTAGCTGGGACTACAGGCACCTGCCACCACGCCCAGCTAATTTTTTGTATTTTTAGTAGAGACGGGGTTTCACCGTGTTAGCCAGGATGGTCTCCATCTCCTGCCCTCATGATCCACCCGCCTTGGCCTTCCGAAGTGCTGGGATTACAGGCTTGAGCCACGGCGCCTGGCCTCTTTTTTCTTTTTTGTTGACTGTAGTATATAGAACCAGAGAAGTGCGTGGTAAGAAAACTCTTGGAAAACTTGTTTTCCTTAAGCTTGGAGTTACAAAATTTGATGGCTTCATCTCAAGTGGAAACTTGATTGAAGCGAGGGAATTCCAGTGGCTACGACCTAATCACTCAGATTTTGGTAGGAAAAAAAAAATGTTGTTGTTGTTTTTCACCATGAAGTAGTAAATATCACAGAAAGCAACTTGGCTATAGATGACTTAAAAGGTCACTGCATAAATTGACTATGTTTGGTGCAAGGCCACAGCAACAGAAAGAAAATGGACTATTCTGCCAGGGTTGGTGTTGAGAAGTTGTAACCGGCCAACCAGAGCATGAACACTTTATGTCACAGAACTGTAAGGGGGAGACTCCCAGCTCCAGTAAGGTGGAGTTGGAGAATGTGTACATACAAAGACATGTAAGTACCTCATAGGAGGAAGACAACGCATTGACATCTGCCAGAAAGTGAACCTAGCATCCAAGAAAGAGTTATAAATCGTATTAGCTAAATAGACATTTTATTTTCCTTTACAACTCGTAACTTTTTTCAATTTCAATCTTGGAAGAACCAAAGACAGGATAGTGAATGAAGGGAGAGAAGCAGAAGAGCTGAGAGAAACAGGGAAAATACAGAACATGTTTCCTTTGTTGAAGGTCTCCAAGGATGAGTCGAACATCAACTAGGGCTGGGAGTGGGGAAGAGGTGGAAAGAAATGTTTGAAATGCATGTGAAACAGAAATTTTGGTTTGAATTAGACGAATGAAACTATCCTGTTATCTGAAAGTAACAAAAAAGTATATCAGATAAACCTGGGAAATCTTCAGGGTGAAGAAGGAATACTTGACTTTGCACACTTAAAAACAGAGATTAGAAAAAATTGGCGGTTGCCGGGCGCGGTGGCTCAAGCCTGTAATCCCAGCACTTTGGGAGGCCAAGACGGGTGGATCACGAGGTCAGGAGATCGAGACCATCCTGGCTAACACGGTGAAACCCCGTCTCTACTAAAAAAAAAAATACAAAAAACTAGCCGGGCGAGGTGGCGGGCACCTGTAGTCCCAGCCACTCAGGAGGCTGAGGCAGGAGAATAGCGTGAATCCGGAGGTGAAGCTTGCAGTGAGCTGAGATAAGGCCACTGCACTCCAACCTGGGCGACAGAGCGAGACTCCATCTCAAAAAAAAAAAAAAAAAAAAAAGAAAGAAAGAAAAATCGAATCTATTTTTTTCTTGTATGTCCACAAATTCCAAGCCATTCAATAAACCAGTTATAACTTTTATTCCTTAATCATTACTTTAATGAGGTTCTAATAAGAATAGTCGACAAATATGAGCTCAATATAATAGAGTTTCTAGAAATTAATTTTTTAAATTTGAATGTGATTCTGTGTTTTTCCACTTCCTCCTTACTATTTCTCTATTTTATTCTTCTCCATAAATCTGGAAAAGATGGAACTAAGAAACTCTGAAGCTATAACAGAACCCGTGAAACACAATAGCTAGTTTGGCTGGTCTTCCTTTCAAATACTGTTTTAAATCAAAACTAACACACTGCTTTGATTTCAGTATCAAGAAGAAATGGACCATTCTGTTTTCGCAATTGCATGGGAATCTATCCCTTTTTTGTTAAGGGTGATTGTTGACAGACCAGAGCAACTACTTACTCTTAGGCGCATTAGTCTGTCAGACAGTTTATCTTTTTCTTTTTAGACACTATTTTTTGTTCCAGTGTAGGGCAACTGTTCTTCTAATGTTCTTTTTTCCTTATAATATTAACAGGTGTCTTTGTCTAAACTAGACATAGGGTTGTCTAGTTTCTGGATCTTTCTAATTGCTTAATCTAAGGAGCTATTCATTTTTTCTATATGTTTTTCTAAAACAAACTACCTTTAAAGTATCCCATAGCCCTTGCAATTCAGAAAGAGAAAGTATGCCCCGTTTTCTGACTAAAGCTGCCAATTCAGATTTAAGACCATCAAAATGAAAGTAGATAAGGAAGTGAAGTTGTGATACGCAAACTCTTATGGAGACCAAAATGTCTCAGAAAGTGGTAGTTAAGGCGGTCTCTGAAATAATGGCTAGATTCCTTCTTTCCTGCGTATACATAGGATTGGATTTTGACCAATCTATTTTGAAAATGAACAAACAAACAAAGATCTCAGAGGTAGCTACTGAGAGGTCTTATCTATTTTATGCACTTTTTATATCAATCTGTAGTCAAAATTTACCCATACATTTTGTATTAATCAGCCTGATCACAACTTCATTCTGCTTTTTCTAGCCAAATTTTAAGATTCCTGTATCCCATAAGGACATGAGCTAATTGATAGATATTAAAGAGACCCAGACTATATGTCCCAAAGACAATCCTAAATTCTTCAGTGAACTTTTGTCTCTCCTTAGGAGGGTTTGGCAAGTACTTACCTGGGTTATGCAAATTTAATCTTGACCAAGGGTTAAAACTATAAAACCAGCAAGATTGGTCGTCATCTCCAACTACATTGGTTGAGAATCACTTTCCTTTATCCTATCAATGGACTAAATAACTTGTTAAGCTGCACTGTCACTGAGACTCCCAGAGGGAGGCCTCACGGGATCTCCCATAAACTCTATCCTCATGCGAGTGGCATCAGCTGAGCAGCAGAGGGCCCAATCCTAATCCAAATCATAACACCAAAGATGGGACAAAAATTAACTAGAGCAACTCTTAGCATTATCCAGTAGTTCTCAACTGCAAGATAGTGGGTAGCAATTTCTCCCCCAAGGGGCCAGTGTCTGCAGACATTTTTGATTGTTGTAAGTTGGTGAGTGTGCTACTGGCTTCTAGAAGGTAGAAACCAGTGACACCGCTAAATGTCTTGCAATAGGTGCAGCCACACAACAAAGAATTATCCAACCCAAAATGTTATTAGTGCAGAAATTGTGAAATCCTGGCATAAGCCTTTGTGCTAAAAATGCCAGACATGAGAATACTCTAAAGAAGAGCATTTAGAGGGAAAGGGGTAGAATTTTTAAAGCTCTGGCAGAATGGACCAGCCAGAGTTCAATTAACTTGGGAACCCGTTGGTCAAAAATGGCAGTCTGAATTGGAAAGAATTGTTATTGCAGGTTAATAGGTGTTGGTTAGGTAATACATGTTTATCCAGAGGGGTGGGGAAAAGGAGTCAGGGGCTAAGTCACATGCAAGAGAGGCTTGAGAGAAAGCTGTGAGAGACGAGGATAAGTGAGGGCCAGAATAGAAAATTGTCTTTCAGGAACAATGTGAAACACATACAGGAAATCCACAGGAGAGGGAACATGATTCCAAAGTGCAGAATGATTCTGCCTAACAGAAAAATTTTCTCTCTTTAGAATAAATAAGAATATGAAACATGATAATTAAGTTAGTTTACTGTTCAAAGAACTATACAATAAGAGCTATAATCTGCAGTATGGGCCTAGCCAAGGCAATGATATTTAGATAGAGAATATTAAACTTGTTTTGTGTCTACTTTATATTCATACCAAAGAGTTTTAATTGAATAATGTTAACGTCATTGCTTTTTACCCAGCTGATCTTTATACAAACTAAAGTGGGCAGGATTCCTTCCTACGATGGAATGTCTTCTAAAGCAAACATGGTGAAAAGTAGTTAAGGGCAACTTCTGTGGAATATAGACAGTCTGGATTGTTTGTCCTGTTTGAATGAAATCTGCAGAGATTGCAGGCTTTTATTCAGCAGTACAGAAGCAAGTTTCTTTGAAAAATGTTTTTAAATACAAACATCAATTTCTCATTAAACTTACATGTTTTTAAATGGTCTTCCATTAACTGTTTTTCTGAGTTAAACAAAAATATTTGAAGGAAATTTAACAGATTTAATAGGTGAAAAAGACTTCCTATCACACCCAGGCAGAGGAAATGACATTTTCATGAGTGGAGGCCTGCCATGAAAATACTTTTAACAAAGCATCTTCCACAAAGCAACGTGGGCAAAGACTGAGGAACAGAGATATGCATATGAGGTAGCACAATGCCTAGTAATAAACAGACCTGTTTCTTTTTAATGTGTAATCTTTTAGCTTTCTGCCTGGATGATGTTATATAAGGCCATCATAATCAACAAATTTCACTGCTGCTGAGGAGAAGAGGAAGTCTAAACACATCAGCAATTTCTTAAGAAAGTGCAAATGCCAAACAAATCAGGAATTCATTAACTAGATGGTGCTGACATTTCCCAGTGGCTTTTGGAGAACTGAACCATTCATTCTTCAATCTTTACCTGGGGAACAGGGGGCTCTCTGATAGTACATATGAAGTGTGATTTTGTTTAGACTTTGTAAAAATCATGATCTGATGTTCATTCCTACTTTCAGTATTTTATTGGACATGACCTAAGTCACCTCAAGCGGTGATAGACCTTCCATATCTTATTCCCAATTTATTATGCTCATTGCTCTTCTCTGGCTGGAGACTATGAAGTATCAGTATTATCTACAACTGCTTATAGATGAGAGCTATGGTAAAATTTCTTTTTAAACTCCCTTTACATTTTCCTACAAATATTAGTTATTCTTTTTTAATTATTGATTTTATAATTTTGTCTTTGCAATATTTGATTTAGTGGAGTTGGAATATATTCACAGCCTATAAACTGCAAAGTTAAATAATAAATGGCAAATTATTTCCCTTTATCACATGAATAGACAGTCTACTAGTCAGAATAGGAGGGATCTTACAAGGAAGACAATAAGAATATAGGGTATGGGCACACAACTTCACACAGTGTGGGGCAAGTAGAAACAGTCTGTGAGTAATTATATTAAATAATCAAATAATACAAAATCTCACAATCATGTGGATTAACAAACAATTCCCAGATGAGGCTCCTGAGTAGAAAAGCTTTCTAAGATCTTTTCTCATACATTTGTTTTTCATAACATAAAGCACAGTTTGATTTTTGAATTGTTATAAACTTATTGTTCACAAAAAGTGAAATGTTTCTGTTAATTACATTAAGCGAAGAAGTAGATGCATTTAATAGTCAATTACAATATCAATATTATGTTAATAGTTCAACTAGCTTCCTACTATAAATCATGTTGGTATAACTTTAGACATTTTCCTGTCTCCAAAGTAATAGGTAGAATATATCTTTTTTAATTAAGCTGATTTTAATTGGCTTTTTTTCTGTATTAAAAATATTAAATTTTGACATTGATTACATAACTAGAGTCATTCTTGCTTTGGATATAATTTTGGGTAACATTTTAGCATGTTTTTCAAAGTATAATTTATTTGATTTTGCCATTCAGTAAGAAATAAAGAAAAAGAAGAATATGTTATTGTTTTATAAATGTTGCAACTTATAACAAAATGGTTTTCAACTCAAAGAGCCAGTAAGTTTGGTAAATCGCCAGTGGAATATTTGCCTAATCAATCGATCTATTTCAAGTTTCATATTTTTCAGTTTTCCCTAGTAGATCCTAAAGTATTTAAATTATGATCCATCAGAAATAGCAAATTATGCTCTATTAAGTTAAGGATTCATCTAAAATGAGAATCAAGATCCACAGTTTTTAGTGGATTCTAAGTATTTACTGTAAAGGTCAGAAAATATTTCAGACATACACATTCATGACAAACCTTGAGCCAACCTTAGCTAAAGTGTGTAGATATTAAATCTATGTTCATTTTATCCTTTTATTATTATGTAGTTCTTACTATTTAACAAAACTGGATGACTTACAAGGAAAATATAAGAGGAACGATAAAATGATGAAATTGATGAACAATAAAATTCTATATCACCACAGCAACTTTTGGAAATGCAATGAGAAGTTTAGAGAAACACATAAAAGTATCATCTAAATATTTTGGCCAGAAGACTTTCAGTTCCAAAATGGCAGCATAGAAGCAAGCTGGCTTCACACTTCCCCAACAGAAAGCCAAAAACAAATACATAGAGTTGAGATTTTTGCCAACGACAGCCCAGAACTAAAATATATGAATGAGACAGTTCCTGGTGCCACAAAGAAGGGAAAGAACTCTGAGCAAATAAGAAGAGAATCAGTCTTCAGTATTTGCAGTGCCTTCCTCCACCATTTTGCCCGATACCAAACTCATGGAAAAATCCCACAACCCATGTTTTTCACACTGGAAAAAATGAGATTGAAGGTGTTAAACCAGTTTCCTCACAATCTTGGCAGGAAACTTGTCCTTGCCTTAACCCATAGGAAGGATCATGACTGCCTAAAGGAAGAAAAATTGCTAAGGACAGGAAGAAACAAAGCAGGGAGGCGGGTCTGCCATCTCCAGGGCTGGAAACTCTGCTCTGCTACTTGATGAAAGAAGACACCAAATCGGAGTTGCTGATTCAGCAGTACCAACCTGTAGGAGGTACATTCCACAGGTCCCTGAGCACAAACCTCTAGCCAGCCCTGACACAATAGTGGGATAAACCCTTTGAGACCTCCCCAGGTCAAGACAGGGAGTGCTCCAATCACTTACTAGATCTGAGGCAAACTTGGGTCTAAGGTGCTACCTAGACAGAAAAAGGAGACAACAACCTAACAGTAAAGACTCACTAAGCAAATATACCCCATATAACTCAAAACAAGCCAGACAGAGAACACTGGTATAAATAATCCTTTAGTGCAAAGACATATAAGCACAAGAAACAACAGCATATAGGGAAAAATGACCTCCTCAAAAGACAAAGCAAAAATTCAGTGACTGGCCCTAATGAGACAGTGTTTTGTCAGCTCTCTGACAAAGAATTTAAAATAGCAGTTATAAGGAAATTCAGTTATCTCCAAGGTAAGAGAGAAAAACCAATTCAGAAATTTATCAGAGAAGTTTAACAAAGAAATTGAAATGATTTTTAAAAATCAGATAGAAATCTTGGAACTGAGATACAGATTTGTTGAATTGAAGAACTCAACAGTGTCTCAATAGCAGAAGGGACAAAGCAAAGGAAATAATTAACCAGCTTGAAGACTGGCTATTTGAAAATACACAGTCAGAGGAGAAAAACAAAAGAACAGCAAAGACTGCCTACAAAATATACAAATTAACCAAATCTAAGAATTATTGGTATTCAAGAAAGAGTTTAGCAAGAGCAAGAGGTATAAAGTTTATTCAAAGAAATAATAACAAAAAACATTCCACAACTTGAGAAAGATATAAATACCCAGGGAAGGTATGAGAACACCAAAGAAATTCAACCAACTAATCTACCCCATAGCAGATAATAATCAAACTCTCAAAGGTTAAGGACAAAGAGAGAATCCTAAAAGTAGCAAAAGAAGCAAATAATATATAAAGGAGTTTCAATTCATCTACCAACAGACTTCTCAACAAAAACCATACAGGCCAGGAGGGAGTGGAAAGACATTTTCAAAGTGCTCAATGGAAAAAATTTCTATTCAAAATATTGTATCCAGCAAAATTATCTGTCAAATATGAAGGAGAAATAAAGTCTTTCCCAGATTAAAAAAAAAAAAAAGAAAAAAAAGAAAAACCTGAAAGAATTCAACATCACCAGACCCATCTTACAGAAAATGCTAAAGGGAGCTCCTCAATCTGAAAGAAAAAAACACTAATTTGCAAAAACAAAACTCTTCAAAGTATAAAACTCACTGCTAAAATTAAGCACACAGACAAACCCAGCATACTCTATTACTGTAATGATGGTGGGCAACCACTCATAACTCTAGTCTGAAACCCAAAAGATAAGTCTATCAAAACCAATAATAACTACAGCAATCTGATAAGAGATGGGTAATATAAAAAATGTCAGTTGAGACACCTGAAGGTCAAAATGGGAAAAATGTAGTTATGGCATAGTTTTTGTCGTTTGTTTTTTGTCTTTGTTTCTATTCCTGTATTGGTGATCTAAGATAAGTTGTCATCTCTTTGAATAATTGTAATCTATAAGTTGTTTATTGTAAGTCTCATGATAGAACCACAGCACAAAAACCTATGATAGACTCACTAAAAATTTAAAAAGCAATAAATTAAAACATACTACCAGAGAAAATTACTCAGCCACAAAGGAAGACAGTAATAAAAGAAGAAAGAAATTTCAAAGCAACCAGAAAACAAGACATAAAATCACAGAAGTAAGTCCTTCCTTACCAATACTAACCCTAAATGTAAATGGATTAATATCTGCAATTAAAAGACATGGAGTAGCTAGATAAATAGAAACAAGACCCAATTGTATGCTGCCTTCAAAAACCTACTTCACCTGTAAAGACACACATATACTGAAAGTGAAGTAGTAGAAAAAGGTATTCCATGCAACAGGAAACCAATAAAAAGGAGTAGTTATATCAGATGAAATAGAATATCAATCTAAGAGTGTAAAAAGAGACAAAAATTTTCAACATACAATGAGAAAGGAGTCAATTCAGCAAGAGTATATAACAATTGTAAATATCTATGCACCCAACACCAGAGTTCCTAAGTATATAAAGAAAACATTAAGAGACTTAAAAGGAGAAATAGACTTCAATACAATAATAATAGGAGACTTTAACACCCAACTTTCAGTAATGAATAGATCATCCAGACAGAAAATCAACAAACAGCAGTTAAACTACACACTAGATCTAATATACCCAACTGACATTTACAGAACATTTCACCCAACTGTTGCAGAATATACATTGTATTCATCAGTACATGGAATATTCTCCAGAACAAACTATAATTTAGACCATGAAATAAGTCTCAACAAATTCATAAAAATGGAAATTATATCAAGGATCTTTTCTGACTACAGTGGAATAAAGCTAGAAATTTTTGGAGATTATTCTTTTTTCAACACACCTCAGTCATTTTTCAACATTTCCTCACATTTATGTAAAAGAATGAAACATAACTTCATAAAAGACAAATTAGAAATTCACAAAACAATTGCTTTTTAAAAGATGAAGAGTATGATGTTTAGTAGACATACATGGCCATTTTCTTTCCATCAGCAATTTTTTTCCTCCATAGCCAAGGCTTGAACATTTCATCTCATCTAAAAAGAAGAACCTCAGAAAATACACAAGCATGTAAAAATTAAATCATATGCTTCTGAATGACCAATGAGTCAATCAATAAATTAAGAAGAAAATTTAATAATTTATTGAAACAAAAGAAGATGGAAATACAGCATACCACATTCTGTGGGATACAGCAAAAGAAGTTCTAAGAGGGAAGTATATAGCTATAAACAATTATATCCAAAAAGTAGAAAGAATTCAAATTAACAACCTAACAATGTATAACTCAATGAACTAGAAAAGCAAGAACAAAACAAACTCCAAATTAGCAGAACACAAGAAATAATAAAGATTAGAGCATAAATGAATAAAATTGAAGCTAAAAAGAGATCAATGAAACCAAAAGTCATTTTAATAAAGATAAACAAAACTGACAAACTTCTGAGAGACATAAAAACGGAGATATAATAAGTACAAAGAATTATGAAGCAATATTATGAACAACAATACACCAACAAATTCGAAAACCTAGAAGAAACTGATAAATTCCCAGACACATATAACCTACCAAGATGGAACCACGAAGAAATAGAAAATCTCAGCAAACCGAAAGCAAGTAATAAAACTGAACTTGTAAATAAAAAGTTTTCTATCAAAGAAAAGCCCAGGACCTGACAGCCTCACTGCTGAATCCTGACAAACATTTAAAGAAGATACCGGCGTTTTGCAAGGTGGCCAACTAGAAGCAACTAGTGTGCACCACTTTCACAGAGAGAAATGGAAGGGGAGAGTAAATACAGCACCTTCAACTGAAACATCTAGGTACATACATTGGGACTCATCAAGGAAACAACTCGACCCACAGAGAAAGGAGAAAAGCAAGTCAGGATTACTGCCCACTCAGGAACAACAAGGAGCCAGAAGGGCTCCTCTGCCCAGGGAAGCGGTGAATAAGTAAGTAAATCCTGGGACACACCCTTCTCCCACAGGATCTTCGCAACCCTTGCTTCAAGAGACCCCTTTGTGAACCCACTCCACGAGGGCGTTATGTCTAACACACCGACCTAGAGCAGAGCCCTAGGAGCCTTAGGTATCTGGGGTTCCTGGCAAAAGCTGCAACTCTGGAAAATCAGGTTAGACTGCCATACATAACCTTGGGAAAAGGGCTAAATCCAGGGAGCTGAGCAGCTACAGCCTGCAGGCCCTACTTCCGCGGCACCTCACAGGATGACACCCATTGGCTTGGGAATCCAGCCAGTCACCAACAGCAGCGCTACACCTCCCTGAGACAGTGGCGAAGGGTGGGCCACCATCATTGTTCTTTCACAGCCTTAGCCAGGGTTGCCCTTGGGCTCTAGGGAATCTGATGTGACTAGGAAATTGAGCAGTCCTCTGGCACAGCCCAGCAGCTCTACAAAGAAGCAGTCAAACTGCTTATTCCTGTGGATCCCAGATCCCACTTGCTTTACTGGGCAGAATCTCCTGACCAGGATCTCCAGTCACCCCTACTGATGTTTTCTTGCCAACACCATTTTTAGACCTGTTGCCAGCCTGAACATACCTACAGGAGGTGGCTGGAAACCCTGGTCAGGAGATCCCGCCCATTGAGGAGGAGCAGCCTCAGGGACCTGCTTAAAAAACAGTTTGGCCACTTTTTCATAGAGCAGTTCTGCTGTGGTAGAGGTACACTCTAGCCCCGAGTCCTATCAGACTCTTTAAAGCCAGAAGGCAAAAATGATTAAGGCTGCCAGATAGCAAAGATGGCAGCCTACTCCTCCCTCTGGAAGCTCCTCACTGTGCAGGTCCTGCAGGCCTGGGTCTTAAGCCACCCCCTGCCAGGGCTATCCAGCCAGTAGCAGCTCTGTAACTTCCTGTAACGGAGCTCCCGTTGGGAGGGATGGGTTGCCGTCTTTGCTGCTGTCTTTGCTGACTCCAGGCTTGGGATAGTATGTAGGGACCAGGGGCTGGTCCAGACCCCCAGCACAGAGAAACTATCTCACTACAATCAGAGGCAGCCCAGCATTCCTCTGAGGAGGAAATCCCAGAGTCAACCCACAACTCCTCTGCCACCACAGTTACAGTGGTATCACACTAGCATCCCTTGGGCTGGGAAAAAACAAAGGGCCTAGTCATTACACTGGCACCTCCAGCACACCATAGCTTCCATATGGAGAGGACTTCAGACCCTCTTCCATGGCAACCCCCACACCCAAATCTTGACCAGGAAGGACCCCAAGCTCAGACCATAGAAGAGTCACCCCACCCATGGCTGAGCATACCCACTGGGATCGGCCCAGAGATTTCCTGAGTTTCCCCAGAGGCATACAACCACCCCTCTGCCACTGCCACAATGGCAGTTCTATTCCTGCTTCCTTTAGTCTGGGGAGGAAACAAAGAGCCTGAGGGTTATATCCAAGCTCACAGCATGCCACAGTCACCATACAGAGAGAAAACCAGTCTCTACTTCTAGTGAGTCTTCAACCCCCTGCCCCCCAAAAAGTGAAACCTCAAGCTCATGTCAGCAGTGCAGCCACCCTACCCCACTGATTGAACCCACCCAGTAACACTCCACATTTCCCAGGGCAACCCAAAGCTTCTCTGCCACTTGCTCTGCAGTGGTACTACCCCTGCTACCCTCGGACTAATGAAAGAGTAAAGATTCTAAGTGCCTTATCCACACCTTCAACAAGCTGCAGTCAACCAAAGGAGAAGAGGTTAGTCTGTCTCCCACAGGTCCCACTCCCCCTGCTCATAACCAGGTAAGGAACTCCTAGCTCAGGCCCATAGCACAGTTCTCCCCATTCTGGGATGGTTGCTTGTTGCTTGCATTGAGCGATGCTGACCCACATCTTTCTGGGGTGGAGCCCCCAGGAGATAAGCAAAATACCCTTGGCCACAACCACTAATAAAGACCCTCCCTCTGCCGCCTCTAAGTTGGGGAGGCAACATAAACCCTGAGATCACCCCAGAGCTGTGGTGGGCATCCCAGCGTGTCAAGCCATAGTCTACAGCCAGCAGTCAAGTGGGAGAGGAGCCCACACTTTCAGAGCATTGAGAAGTAGCATGGCTGCAACTGTGAAGAAATATAGAAGAGCCATATGACTGAGCAAAAGCCTACCGACTGACCAGTACACCTAAGCACCACCAACTAATTCACACTTCAAAGTTTCAACACCAAAATTTCCTCACTAACACATTCCCCTGTGAAACCTAAGACAAGTCAGTTACAGATAAAGACCCTAGACAAAGCCTCAACTCTATGAAAACATCCAGAAAAGAAGCCTATTGACTGCATTCAATCTATACTGCAGTTAAAAGACCACTCATGCACAGAGATGAGAAAGAACCAATGCAAGAACCCTAGCAACACAAATGGTCAGAGTGTCTTATGTCCTCCAAATAACTACACTTGTTCTCCAACAAGGGTTCTTAACCAGGCTGAGTTGGCAAAAATGACAAAGAGAATTCAGAATATGGACAGGACTGAAGATCATCAAGATTTAGGAGAATGGCAAAACCCAAACCGAAAAGGAAACTAAGTATCACAATAAAAGCATACAGGAGTTGACAGATGAAATAACTGGTTTAAAAAAAAGAACCTAACTGATCTGATAAAGCTGAAAAGCACACTACAACAATTTCACAACACAATCACAAGTATTAACAACAGAATAGACTAAGCTGAGGAAAGAATCCCAGAACTTGAAAACTGGTTGTCTGAAATAAGACAATCAGCCAAAAATGAAAAACAGAATGAAAAGAAACAAACAAATCCTCTGAGAAATACGGGATTATGTAAAGAGACCAGATATGAATCACTGACATCCCTGGAAGGGATAGAAAAAAGCAAACAACTTGGAAAACATGTGTTCACACCTGAAAACATTCCCCACCTGGCTAGAGAGACCAACAGTCAAATTCAGGGAACACAGAGAACCCCTGCAAGATTCTACACAAGATCATCTCCAAGGTACATAATCATCAGATTTTCCAAGACTGAAATGAAAGGAAGACTATTAAAGGCAGCAGTCACAGAGAAAGGGCAGGTCACCTACAAAGGAAATCCCTTCAGGCTAACAGGGGACCTCTCAGCAGCAACTATATGCCAAAATAGATTGAGTACCTATATTCAACATTCCTGAAGAAAAAAATTTTCAACCAAAAAATTTATATTCAGTCAAACTAAGTTTCCTAAGCAAAATATAAATAAGGTCCTTTTCAGATAAGCAAATACTGAGGGAGTTTTTTGTAAGGCAGGTTTCATTACCATTAGACCTGCCTTACAAAAGATCTTAAAAGGAACACTAACTATGGAAAGGAAAGACCATTACCAGACAATAAAAAGACATACTTTAGTACACAGACCAGTGACACTATAAAGCAACCACACAAACAAGCTGGCATAACCAGTTGCAAACACAATAACAGGATCAAATCCACACATATCTATACCCATCTCCAATGTAGATGGGCTAAATCCCCCCATTTAAAAGGCAGAGTGGTAAGCTGGATAAAAAAGCAAGATCCAATGGTACATCTTTAAGAGACCCACCTCATACACAGTGACACCTCAACTATGCATCTGACAAAGGTCTAATATCCAGCATCGATAAGGCACTTAAACAAATCTATGAGCCAAAACAAACAATCTTGCTAAAAAGTGGGCAAAGGACATGGACATTTTTCAAAAGAAGACATAGATACAGCCAAACAGGCATATATTTTTAAAAAGAGCTCAACATTACTGATCATTAGAGAAATGCAAATCAAAACCACAATGAAATACCATCTTACTCAGAAAGGATATGAGTAAAAAGTCAAAAAAATAACAAATGCTGGTGGGGCTGAAGATAAAAGGGAACACTTATACATTGTTGGTGGGAGTGTAAATTAGTTCAACCATTGCAAAAAGCAGAGTGGTGATTCCTCAAAGAGCTTAGAAAAAAACTATCACTGAACCCAGCAATCTAATTACTGGGTATATACCAAAAATATATATATATGTAAAACATTCTACCATAAATATGAATGTTCATCGCAGCACTATTCACAATAGTGAAGACATGGAATCAACCTCAATGCCCATCAATGACAGATTGGATAAAGAAAATGTGGTACACATACACAGTGGAATACTAGGCAGCCATAAAATTAGATGAGGTCATTTCTTTTCACAGGAACATGGATGGAGCTGGAGGCCATTATCCTTAGTAAACTAAAGCGGGAACAGAAAACAAAATACCATACGTTCTCACTTATAACTGGGAGCTAACTGGTGAGAACTCATGGACACAAAGAGGGGAACAACAGACACTAGGACCTACTTGAGGCTGCAGGGTGGGAAGAGGGAGAGCATCAGAAACAATAACTATTGGGTACTAGGCTTAGTACCTGGTTGATGAAACAATCTGTACAACAAAACTCTGTGACATAAGTTTACTTATATAACAAACTTGCACATGTACTCCTGTACCTAAAATAAAAGTTTAAAAAATAATAAGTAAATAAATAAATAAAGTACTACTTCTACCCAAATGCTTCAAAAAAGAAATGAAGACAAATAAATACTTCTGAACCCATTCTACAATTCCAGTGATAAGGTTTGACTGTGTCACCACCCAAATCTCATCTTGATCTGTAGCTCCCATAATCCCCATGTGTCATGGGAGGGACCCAGTGGGAGGTAATTGAGTCATGGGGGTGGTTTTCTCCCATGCTGTTTTCATGATAGTGAATAAGTCTCATGAGATCTGATAGCTTTATAAAGGGCAGTTCCCCTGCACAAGCTCTCTCGCCTGCCTCCTTGTAAGATGTACCTTTGCTCCTCCTTTGCTTTCTGACATGATTTTGAGGCCTCCCCAGCCATGTGGAACTGTGAGTCCATTAAACCTCTCTCTTTTTTAAAATAAATTAACCAGTCCCAGGTATTTCTTCATAGCAGTATGAAAATGAATTAATACAGTAAATTGGTACCACAGAAAGTGGGGTGCTGCTATAAAGATACCCAAAAATGTGGAAATGACTTTGTAACTGGGTAACAGGCAGATGTTGGAACCATTTAGAGGGCTCAGAAGAAGACAGGTAAATGTGGGAAAGTTTGGAACTTCCTAGAGACTTAGAGGCCTCAGAAGACAGGAAGATGTGGGAAAATTTGGAATTTCCTGGAAGCTGAGGTGGTCTCAGATGGAAAAGAGAAGCTTGTTGGGAACTAGAGAAAAAGTGACTCTTGTTATGCTTTAACAAAGAGACTGGCAGCATATTGCCCCTTCCCTAGAAATCTGTGGAACTTTGAACTTGAGAGAGACAATTTAAGGTATGTGAAAGAAGAAATTTCTAAGTGGAAAGTATTCGAGAGGAAGCAGAGAATAAAACTGGAAAATTTGCAACCTGAAGATATGATACAAAAGAAAAACCCTTTTTCTGGGGAAAAAATTCAAGCCTGCTGCAAACATTTGCATAAGTGACAAGAAGCCCAATGATAATGACCAAGACAATTGGGAAAATGTCTCCAGGGCATGTCAGAGACCTTCAGAGCAGCCCCTCTCATCACAGACCTGGAGGCCTAGGAGGGAAAAATGATTTCATGGGCTGGACCCAGGGCACTCCCTGCCAGGCCTAGTGCCTTCTTGCTCTATGCAGCCTTTGGAACATGTTACCCTGCATCCCAGCTCCTTCAACTCCAGCTGTGGCTAAAAGGAGCCAAGGTACAGTACAGGTCACGGCTTCAGAGGGTGAAAGCCTCAAGCCTTGGCAGCTTACACATGGTATTGAGCTTGTGAGTACACAGAAGTCAAGAATTGAACTTTGGGAACCTTTACTGAGATTTCAGAGGATGTATGAAAACAGTTGGATGTCCAGGAAGAAGTTTGCTGGAACAGCAAGACGAGCCCTCATGGAAAACCTTTGCTAAGTCAGTGCAGAAGAAAAATATAAGTTTGGAGCTCCCACACAGAGTCCCCACCATGGCACTGCCTAGTGGAGCTGTGAGAGGAGGGCCACTATCCTCCAGATGGCAGAATGGTGGATCCACCAACAACTTGCACCTTGCACCTGGAAAAGCCATGGACACTGAATGCCAGCCCATGAAAGCAGCCAGGAGGAGAAGCTAGACCCTGCAAAGCCACAGGGGCAAAACTTCCCAAAACTATGGGAGCCCATCTCTTGCATCAGCATACCCTGGATGTGAGACATGAGTCAGAGGAAATCATTTTGGAGCTTTAAGATTCAACTGCCCCTCTGGATGTTGGACTTGCATGGGGCCCATAGCTCCTTTGTTTTGACAAATTTCCCCCATTTGGAATGGGTGTATTTACCCAGTGCCTGTACCCCCATTGTTTCTAGGAAATAACTTACTTGCTTTTGATTTTACAGTCTCATAGTTGGAAAGGATTTGCCTTGTCTCAGATCAGACTTTGGACTGTGGACTTTGGAGTTAATGCTGAAATAAGTTAAGTCCTTGGTTGACTGTTAGGAAGGCTTGATTGGTTTTGAAATGTGAGAACATGAGATTTGGGAAGGATCAGGAGCAGAATATTATGGCTTTGCTGTGTCCTCACCCAAAATCTCATATTAAATGTATCTTCCATAACCCCCACCTGTTCTGGGAGAGGTAATTAAATTATGGGGCAGATTTTTCCCATGCTGTTCCCATGATAATGAATAAATCTCATGAGATCTGATGGTTTTATAATGGGCAGCTTCCCTACACTCGCTGTCTTGCCTGTTGCCATGTAAGACATGCCTTTGCTCCTAATTTGCCTTCTTCCATGATTGTAAGGCCTCCCCAGCCATGTGGAACTGTGAGTCCATTAAACCTCTTTTTCTTCATAAATTTCCCATATCGTGTATTTCTTCATAGCAGTATGATAATGGTCTAATGTGAAGGTTAAGTTTGAGTGTCAACTTGATTGAATTGAAGGATGCAAAGTATTTATCCTGGGTGTGTCTATGAGGGTGTTGCCAAAGGAGATTAGCATTTGAGTCAGTGTGCTGAGAAAGGCAAATCAACCCTTAATTTGGTGGACAAAATCTAAACAGCTGCCAGTGAATATAAAGCAGGCAGAAAAACATGAAAAGGCTAGACTGGCCTAGTCTCCCAGCCTACAGCTTTCTCCCATGATGGATGCTTCCTGCCCTCAAACATCAGACTCTAAGTTCTGCAGTTTGGGGACTCAGACTGACTGTCCTTGTTCCTCAAGCCTGCAGACAGCCTACAGTGGAATCTTGTGATTGTGTAAGTTAATACCTAATACTTAATAAGCTCCCTTTGATATATATATATCCTATTAGTTCTTTCCCTCTAGGGAATCCTAACTAATACAGATTTTGGCACCAGGAGTAGTTCTAGAGGAAAAGAATATTAAGGCTGGAGTTCTTCCACTGGTTTTGGGGTTTCTGAAGTTGGCTGCTTATCATGATTAAACCAAAAACTGCTGAGGACTCTACTTCTAATAGTATGGAGAACGCTGATAGTCCTTGATGTGAACTGTTTAAGGAGTTAGGTAAAATAAATAAATTTGACACTCCTGACTCACCATTCAGGAGAGGCCAGGAGTTTAGTGAATATATACATAATACCTTTGACCATATGTGGAGAATCAAGGAAAATAATGAAGCTGGTTGGTTGCTCCTAAGTTCAGTGGACAAAGTGATGAAAGAAAATGATGAACTCAGGAATTCTGTCTCCCAGCTTGAAAAGCAGATACTGATCCTCAAATCTGCTAAGACTGCCCTGAATGAGAGTCTTAACCCCGTAGAGAAAGAACTGAAATTGTGGAGAAACAGATAGAAGTTCTCTTATCATGTGAGTGGCTGACCTGCAATGAAATGTGCATGCACAGCCTTGCCAGGTGTCTACTGTTAAATGAGGGCATTGGTTGGAAAAGAATGGGACCCTGCAACTTGGAATGGGGACATCTGGGAGGACGCTGATGGACGCTGATGAAGCTGGAAACACTGAGTTTGTAAACTCTGATAAATCTCTTTTGGCCAGAAGAAACAGCTTCCCCATCCTCAATAATAGCATCATCCCTTCCCTAACTCATGCTGCCATCAGCCTTTCCACCTTAGTCTGGGGAGATAAACCATGTGCTGCCTGAGGCAGAAGTGCTGTCCTCCCTGAGACAGTTGCCAGACAAAATTATGTTGGTTCTCCTCAGGAGCCACCCCCAACACCTTTGTATGCTTCTAGACCTATAACTAGACTAAAGTCTTGGTGGACCCATACACGTGAGGTTGAGAGTGTGACCCATGAGAAAATGCACTACACTAGAAAAAAACTACTTGAGTTTTCTAATTTAGATAAACAGAAACCTAGATAACAGGCATGGGAATGGATATTAAAGGTATGGAATAATGGTGGAAGGAACATAGAGTTGGATTAGGCTGAATTTATTGATTTGGGCCCACTAGGTAGGGACTGCATTTATTATTGCAACTTGAGGAGTTAAAAAAGATGCTACTAGTTCATTAGCTTTGTTAGCTGAAATATGGATTAAAAGTGGCCCACTGTGAGGAACTGGAAATGCCTGATCTCCCTTGGTTTAATGCAGAGGTAGGGATTCAAAGGCTTAGGGAGATTGGGATGCTGGAGTGGATTAGTCACTTTAGACCTACTCTCATCCCAGTTGGGAGTGTCCAGAAGACATACCCTTGACCAATGTCATGCAAAATAGATTTGTGAGGGTAGTACCTGCATTTCTGAAGAGCCCTGTAATTGCTTTTCTCTGTATGTCAGATCTAACAGCGGACTCTACAGTCACTCAACTACAAAATTTAAATACACATCTCCTGGTACCTGGTAGGCAGCCATCGACTTTGCAAACGATTTTTTTCTCCATTCCTGTCCATAAGGCCCACCAGAAGCAATTTGTCTTCAGCTGGCAAGGCCAGCAAACTACCTTTACTGTCCTACCTCAGGGGTACATCAACCGTCTGGCTTTGTGTCATAATGTTATTCAGAGAGAACTTGATTGCTTTTCGGTTCTACAAAATATCACACTGGTCGATTACATTGATGACATTATGCTGATTGGATCCAGTGAGCAAGAAGTAGCAAACACACTGACTTATTGCTGAGGCATTTGCATGCCAGAGGATGGGAAATAAATCTGACTAAAATTCAGGGACCTTCTACCTCAGTAAAATTTCTAGGAGTCCAGTTATGTGGAGCCTGTCAAGATATTCCTTCTACAGTGAAGGATAAGTTGCTGCATTTGGTCCCTCATACAACAAGAAATACACAAATGCCTAATGGGCCTATTTGGATTTTGGAGGCAACACATTCCTCATCTGGATGTGTTATTCCAACCCATTTATCAAGTTACCCAAAAGGCTGCCAGCTTTGAATGGGGTCCAGAATAAGAGAAGGCTATACAACAAGTCCAGCCTGCTGTGTAAGCTGCTTTGCCTCTTGGTCCATATGACGCAGCAGATTCAATGGTGCTTGAGGTGTCAGTGGCAGATAGAACCTTTGGCAGGCTCCCATAGGTGAATCACAGTGGAAGCCTCTAGGATTTTGGAGCAAGGTCCTACCATCTTCTGCAGATAACTACTCTCCTTTTGAGAGGCAGCTCCTGGCCTGTTACTGGGTTTTGGTGGAAACTGGATGCTTGACTATGGGTCATCAAGTTACTATGTAACTTGAACTGTCTATCATGAACTGGATGCTTTCTGACCCATCTAGCCATAAAGTGGGTCATGCACAGCAGCATTCCATCATCAAATGGAAGTGGTATACATGTGATCAGGCTCTAGCAGGTCCTGAAAGCAAAAGTAAGTTACATGAGGAAGTGGCTTGGTCAAATGCCCATGGTCTCCATTCTTCCCACTCTGCCTTCTCTCTCCCAGCCTGCACCAGTGGTCTCATGGGAGTTCCTCAGTTGACAGAGGAAGAGAAAACTAGGGCTTGGTTCACAGATGGTTCTGCACTATATGCAGGCACCCAAAAATGGACAGCTGCAGCACTACATCCCATGTCTAGGACATCTCTGAACAGTGGTAAAGGGAAATCTTCACAGTAGGCAGAACTTCAAGCAGTGCACCTGGTTGTGCACATTGTTTGGAAGGAAAAATGGACAGATGTGCAATTATATATTGATTCATGGGCTGTAGCCAATGGTTTGGCTGGATGGTCAGGGACTTGGAAGAAGCATGATTGGATATTGGTGACAAAGAAATTTGGAAAAGAGGTATGTGGATGGACTTCTCTGAGTGGTCAAAAGCTGTGGAGACATTTGTATCCCATGTGAGTGTTCACCAACAGGTGACCCCAGCAGAGGATTTTAATAATCCATTGGATAGGATGACCCATTCTGTAGACACCATTCAGCCTCTTTCCTCAGACAGCCCTGACATCCCCCTGTAGATCTATGAACAAAGTGGCCATGGTGGCAGGGATGGAGGTTATGCATGGGCTCAGCAACATGGACTTCCACTCACAAGGCTGACCTGGTTATGGCCACTGCTGAGTGCCCAATTTGCCAGCAGCAAAGACCAACACTGAGCTCTCAATATGGCACCATTCCTTGGGTAATCAGCCAGCTACCTGGTGGCAGGTTGATTATATTGGACCCCTTCCATCATGGAAAGGGCAGAAGTTTGCTCTCACTGGAATAGACACTTACTCCAGATTTGGGTTTGCCTGTCCTACATGCAATGCTTCTGCCAAAACTACCATCTACAGACTCACAGAATGATTTATCCACTGTCATGGTATTCCACACAGCATTGCATCTTACCAAGGCACTCGCTTTATGGCTAAAGCAGTGCAGCAGTGGGCTCATGCTCACGGAATTCACTGGTTTTATCATGTTTCCCATCATCTGGAAGCAGCTAGATTGATAGAACAATGGAATGGCCGTTTGAAGTCACAATTACAATGCTAACTAGGTGACAATACTTTGCAGGGCTGGGACAAAGTTCTCCAGAAGGCCATGTATGCTCTGAATATGCGTCCAATATATGGTACTGTTTCTCCCATAGCCAGGATTCATGAGTCCAGAAATCAAGGGGCGGAAGTGGAAGTGGCACCACTCACCATCATCCCTAGTGATCCACTAGCAAAATTTTGCTTCCTGTTCCCACAACATTAAGTTCAGCTGGCCTAGAGGTCTTAGTTCCAGAGGGAGGAACACTGCCACCAGGAGACATAACAATGATTCCATTAAATGAAAGTTAAGATTGCCACCTGGACACTTTGGGCTTCTCTTACCTTTAAGTCAACAGTCTAAGAAGGGTGTTACACTTTTGGCTGGTGTGGCTGACCCAGACTATCAAGGTGAAATCAGTCTGCTACTCTATAACAGAGGTAAGGAAGAGTATGTGTGTGTATGTGTATATATACACACATATACATATACATATACATATATACACGTATATACACACACACATACACACACACACACACACATATCTACGTGCACACGTATACATCTTCTATTACTTTTGTCCTTCTAGGGAACCCTAATACAACCAATACAGCCAGCATTATAATGATACTCAAACCAGACAAAGACACAATACAGAAAAGAAAACTACAGGCCAAAATCACAGATGAACATATATGCAAAAATCCTCAACAAAATAGTCGTAAATCTAATTTAACAATATATGAAAAAGATCATTCACCATGAGCAAATATGATGCAAAGACATCACATTGTTGCATCTAGGGATGCAAAAACATTTCAAAGTACATAAATCAGATATAAAATCTATTTATTTCAATAGATGCTAGAAATGCATTTGATATAATTTGGCATCTCTTTATGATAAAAACCATCATCACAATGGGTATAAAACTGATATTTCTCAAAATAATAAAGACTATCTATGACAAACCCACAGCTAACATCAAACTAAGGAGGCAGAAATTGAAGGTCTTTTTTGTAAGGACTGGAACAAAACAAGGAGTTCCACTCCCACCGCTGTTATTCAACATAATACTGGAAGTCCCAGCCAGAACAATTAGGCAATAAAAAAAAACAAAGGGCATTGAAACTGGAAAGGAGGAAGTCAAATTAGCTTCCTTCACAGACAACGTAGAACCGAAGATGGCCGAATAGGAACAGCTCCAGTCTCCAACTTCCAGCGCCAGCGACACAGAAGACCCGTGATTTCTGCATTTTCAACTGAGGTACTGGGGTCATCTCACTGGGGAGTGCCAGACAATTGGTGCTGGTCAGCTGCTGCAGCCCGACCAGTGAGAGCTGAAGCAGGGCGAGGCATCGCCTCACCTGGGAAGCGCAAGGGGGAAGGGAATCCCTTTTCTTAGCCAGGGGAACTGAGACACACAACACCTGGAAAATCGGGTAATTCCCACCCCAATACTGCACTTTAAGCAAACGGGCACACCAGGAGATTATACCCACACCTGGCCGGGAGGGTCCCACGGCCACGGAGCCTCCCTCATTGCTAACACAGCAGTCTGCAGCGATCTAACCGCAAGGCAGCAGTGAGGCTGGGGGAGGGGCGCCCACCATTGCTGAGGCTTAAGTAGGTAAACAAAGCCACTGGGAAGCTCGAACTGGGTGGAGCTCACAGCAGCTCAAGGAAACCTGCCTGTCTCTGTAGACTCCACCTCTGGGGACAGGACACAGCTAAACAACAAAAGGGGAAGCAGCAGAGGCCTGTGCAGACGCGAACGACTCTGTCTGACAGCTTTGAAGAGAGCAGTGGATCTCCCAACACGGAGGTTGAGATCTGAGAACGGACAGACTGCCTGCTCAAGTGGGTCCCTGACCCCTGAGTAGCCTAACTGGGAGACATCCCCCACTAGAGGCAGTCTGACACCCCACACCTCACAGGGTGGAGTACACCCCTGAGAGGAAGCTTCCAAAGTAAGAATCAGACAGGTACACTCGCTGTTCAGCAATATTCTATCTTCGGCAACCTCTGCTGCTGATACCCAGGCAAACAGGGTCTGGAGTGGACCTCAAGCCATCTCCAACAGACCTACAGCTGAGGGTCCTGACTATTAGAAGGAAAACTATCAAACAGGAAGAACACCTATACCACAGACAACGTAGAACCTAGAAAAATATAAAAATGTCACCAAAAAACTGGTAAAGCTGATAAATTAATTCAATAAACTTGTAGGATAAAAAAATCAACTTAAAAAAATCAGTAGCACTGATATACGCCAACAGCAAAGAACCTGAAACAGAAATCAAGAAAGCAACCTTATTTACAATAGCTACAAAAAAATGTAAAATACTTAGGAGTCAATATAACTAAAGGAGTAAAAGAACTATGCAAGGAAAGCTATAAAACATTGGCGAAAGAAATTGAAGAGGACACAAAAATATGAAAAGATATTCCATGCTCATGGATTGCAGAAATTGATATTTTAAAATGATAATACTACCCAAAGCAATTTACAGATTCAATGAAACCTCTTTCAATATATCAATGACATTCTTCCCAAAAATAGAAAGAAAAATCCTAAAATTTATATGGAATGACCAAAGACCTCAAATAGCCAAAGAAATTCTGAACAAAAAAAGATAAAACTGAAGGCATAATACTACCTCACTTCAAAATTTACTACAAAGTTATAGTAACCAAAACACCAAAACAAGAGAGTACTGGCACAAAAGCAGACAAATGTACCAATGAAACAAAATAGAGACTCCAGATATAAAATCATGCATTTATAGCTGACTCATCTTTAATAAGGGTGCCAAGAACAGGAACAAACAATCTTTTCAATGAATGGTGCTGAGAAAACACATGCTGAAGAATGAAACTAGACCCCCTTTCTCATTCTACATAAAAATCAAATCAAATTTGATTAAAGACTTAAATCTAAAACCTCAAACTATGAAACTATTGGAAGAAAACATTGGAGAAATGATCTAGGACATTAATCCAGGCAAAGACTTTTTGTGTAAGACCTCAAAAGCACAAGTTACCAAAGCAAAAATAGACAAATAGGATTACATCATGCTAAACAGCTTCTGTACCACAAAGAAAACAATCAACAAAGTGAAAAGAAAACCCACAGAATGGGAGAAAGTATTCACCAACTATCCATCTGATAAGGGATTAATAGCCAGAATATATATAGAGAAGGGCTCAAACAACTCAATAGCAAAAAATTTCAAAACAAACAAACAAAAAAGAATTAACACCAAATAATCTGATTTTTTAAATAGACAAAAGATCTGAACAAACATTTCTCAAAATAAGACATACACACAACAATAGATAAAGGAAAAACTGTTCAACATCACTAATCAGAGAAATGCAAATCAAAGCCACAATGAGATATCATCTCATCCCTGTTAGAATACCTATTATTAAAATGACAAAGCATAACAGATGATAGTGAGGATATGGAGAAAAAAAGAACGCATACACTGTTGGTGAGAATGTAAATTTGTGCAGCAACTATGGAGAATCTCACAGTATGAAGATTCCTCAAAAAACTAAAAGTTGCACTACTATATGATCCAGCAATTCCAATAGTGGTCATATATCCAAAAGAAAGGAAATCAATATATCTAAGGGATATCTGCACTCTCATGTTTGTTGCAGCACTTTTCACAGGAGCCAAGATATAGAATTGACCTAAGCATCCATTAATGGATGAATAAGGAAAATTTAGTACATCTACATGACGGAATATTATTCAACCATAAAAAGAATGAAATGCTGTCATTTGTAGCAACATGAATTGATCCAGAGGCCATTATATTAGGTGAAATAAGCCAGGCCCAGAGAGACATGTTCTCACTCATATGCGGGAGCTTAAAAAATGGATCTCATGGCTGGGCACAGTGAATCACACCTGCAATTCCAGCACTTTGGGAGGCCGAGGCAGGTGGATCATGAGGTCAAGAGATAGAGATCATGCTGGCCAACATGGTGAAACCCATCTTTACTAAAAGTACAAAAACTAGCCGGGCATGGTGGCACGCGCCTGTAGTCCCAGCTACTCAGGAGGCTGAGGCAGGAGAATGGCTTGAACCTGGGAGGCAGAGGTTGCAGTGAACCAAGATCACGCCACTGCACTCCAGCCTGGGTGACAGAGCGAGACTGTCTCAAAAAATAAATAAATAAAATAAAATAAAGGATCTCATAAAAAGAGAGTAGAATGGAGGAGGTAGGGTGCCAGAGGCCAGAAATGGTACAAGGAAGGGAGAGATGAAGGGGGGAAAAAAAGAATATAAATGTACTTATTACCACTGAACTGTACACTTGGAAATGGTGAAGGTAAATTTTATATGTATATTCCACCTCAATTAAACAAAGTGTAAAAAAAGAAGAAAACAGAAAAAAGTTGAATGTTCTAACTATATACTAGGTGAAGTTAAAAGATAATCTAAGCCATAGTTGCTGGCCACTAATAATTGAAGTTAAAAGACTAAAATACATTTTTACAACTTAAAAGCACTTTATTAAAAGGTTTTTGAGTGAATAGAAGGTCAAAAATGCAATTCCATAATAGTTGAAGAATTATGTATCAAAGGTCAAAAGCTTAAACCAAAGCTTTACTCAGGGGAAATTCAGCTTCTATTTATCACTGGACGGGAAAGTAAGAAAATAAAGAAAAATTCCTTTAAGTGCAAAAAGTTAAGAAATAAGCAGCAAAACCAGCTTAAGGAAAGAAGGAAAAAGGAAGTAATAAAAATCAAAATTAAAATTAAAGTGTAATTAAAATACTAGAATACTTTGTAAAAAATGTATTTTATTAACATAAGGGATAAATGCTGGAGAGAGAGAATCTAAATAAAGCAATAACTATTTTAATTAAGAAGTATGGTAATCCTTCAAAAAGCTAAAAGCAGAACTACCATTCAACCCAGCAATCTCATTACTGGTTGTTTACCCAGAGGAATATAAAGCATTCTACCATAAAGACAAATGCACATAAATGTTCATTGCAGCACTGTTCACAATAGCAAAGACATGGATTCAACTTCAATGCCTATCAATGACAGACTGGCTGAAGGAAATATGGTACATATACACCATGGAATATTATTCAACCATAAAAAAAGAATGAGATCACATCTTTTGCAGAAACATGGATGCAGCTGGAGGCTATCATTCTTAGCAAACTGATGCAGGAAAAGAAAAGTAAATACTGCATGTTCTCCCTTATAAGTAGGAGTTAAATGATAAGAATTTATGAACACAAAGAAGGAAAAAACAGACACTGAGACATACTTGAGGGAGGAGAATGGAAGGAAGGAGAGGAGCAGAAACAATAACTATCGGGTACTGAGCTTAATAATATGTAAAACAAACTCTTGTGACATGTGTTTGTGTAGCAAACTTTCACATGTACCCCAAGGCTAAAATAAATATTTTTTTAAAAAGGAATATGGAGCAAATGATTCCCATGCTTTAAAAACTGCAGCAGATGATTACAAAAGATTAAACATTTCCCATTCTTTATTAAGTGGGGTTTACTTTTTTCCCATGAATATAAAAACAAACATCTATCTCTTCCTCTCCATTTCTCTCTCCTTTTCTCTCCCTTTCTTCCTTCCTACCTGCCCCCCACACACCCATATTGAAGAAAAGTCCAATAAGTAAAACCAATTCATACTATTTTTACAGATAAGGAAACAAGTCAAAGGTAATTAGGTGACTTGTAAACAATCATAGAGTCACAAGGCTGAAACCAGATTGCTCCCCCTATGGCTTCTCTGCACTAATGGTTCCCTACTGATACTGACTACATAGTCAGAGTTAGGAAATTGATCTGATTATTTAATGTGATTAGCATATCAAATTCTGAATTATTTGGTTATCAAATATATTCTGAAGCCAAGAGGGGCTCAAGTATATTAACAAAAATTTTTTAGATAGTCATAGAGCTTTTATGTGTACATTCACAGTTACCATCTATTAATCTGCATATTCTACCTCTTTACCCAAAAGTTTTTTGTTTTGTTTTGTTTTGTTTTTTTGCAGGTTAATTTTTTTTCCTTTTTTTTACATTAAGTTCTGGGATATATATGCAGAATGTGCAGGTTTGTTACGTAGGTACACGTGTGCCATGGCTTGCTGTGCCTATTGATCCATCTTCTAAGTTCCCTCCCCTCACCTGCCACCCCCCAACAGGCCCTGGTGTGTGTTGTTCCCCTCCCTGTTTCCATGTGTTCTCCATGTTCAGTTCCCACTTATGAGTGAGAACATGTGGGGTATGGTTTTCTGTTCCTGTGTTAGTTTGTTGAAGATAATGGCTTCCAGCTTCATTCATGTCCCTGCAAAGGACATATCTCATTCCCTTTCATGGCTGCATAGTATTCCATGATGTATATGTACCACATTTTCTTTATCCAGTCTATCATTGATGGGCATTCTCTCTACCCAAAGGTTTTAACCAGAATATATACCTATGTTCATATACCAGAATATTTACTATGTTTTCAGGCATCTGAAGATTCCAAAACTATGAGTCCCTTTGCTCAAGTTTTATCCATTGATTACTTGAAGTTTGCCCTCTAATGTTTTCTTCAAAAACAATTTATTTGGACAATACTTCTTAAGTTTTTGCATATTTAAAGCTGTTTGACAGTAGCCTTTATACTTGAGGTAAACTTGATTGGATATAAAACCATGAGCTTTGCATATTCTTTCACTGGACACTAGTAGCATGTTATTAGCCAATCTTTATCTCTGAAGTCTTGTAATTCTACTAAGTTATGTCTCTATGTGGATCATTCTGGGCCAGTTTTTATTTGGCCCTTCAATTTGAAAATGTAAGTCATTTTGCTTGTTTAACGAAAGTATTTGGTATAGTTTTAAACAGTTGTTCTGTCCTACTGTTTTGGTTTTCTTTTTCTGGGACTTAAATTATGGTTTTGAATCTCATTTGGATGATTTATATATCTGTGATTTTCCTATAATTCATTTTTATCTCTTTATTTTAACTTCATTTTGTTCTCTCTGTTGGTATTTCTATCTTCTCTTTGTGTGTTTCTGTTTCCCCTGTGTAGTAATTAGTCTCTATTTCTGAAAATTTTATCTTTTTCTTCAATTCCTCTGCCAAGTTCTTCCAGTTATAGTTTCAGACCTTCCTTTTTGTCTTATCATCACCTCCCTGAGATCTTGTACTTCTGTTACGTGAATTTTTCTTTATGGCTCCATTATTTTCTTTTTTGGATTCATGTTGTTATGCTGGCTACAGTTTTCATCTGCTTTACTCAACAATTTTCTGATACATTTTTATAATTAGCAGAAAAAATATGCTACCTCTTTTTCATATTTTAATATTTTTGTATGAATACCATAAATATTTATTTCTTGTTACCTGAATAAGTTAAAATTTCCTTGAGTTAGAAAAATATTAAGAAGGGCCAGGATAACTTTCCAAGCTATACCTGTTAAGAATCTCCTGAGCAAACGGCTGTTTCTTCATTATATGGTGCTTCTGTAAAGACATGTTTCCACTGCCTCTTAGAACCTAACCTGGCTCTGGAAAACTTCTACTGCCAACCCTCAGTTCTTTTTAGTTTCTTTCTATGTTGTAGTCATAAGCAAATAGTTTTTCTTTCAAAGGGCTTTTTTATTTCCCCCTTACTGGAACTTTCTATACTGTTTCTCCACGAACCCAAGACGTCAAGACCCGCTCAATCTCAAACCTGAGCAATCTCAGATAATGCTCAGATAGAGCATTATCTTTCTGGGATTAAATATTTGCTGTAAACATATGAGGTCTGCTACAGCTGAGTCTCCCCTGTGCTCATTTTTCTTGTCCAGAGCCCTGCCACAACCTCCTATGTGGGTCTAAGGTCAGCAAAGTTGTTTTTGATACCTTTGCAAATAGTTTTGAGTTTGGTCATCTTGATTCATAAAAAACATAGATTGCTGATTTTGCTTGTTTGTTTGTTCTGTGAGGTTTCAAGAAGGAAAAAAATGAGATGATTAACAACCATACTATTACGTTTAAGAGGAACTGAAAATCTCTCAGAAGTTTTGTTACTTATAATTCTCCAAGAAAATCAATTTTTTCTTTTCTAGAATCAACTTAGTAAACAATGTTATCTTCTGACAGCAAATTATCTCACATGCTAGAATTTAATAAATCAAAATAAATTTTAGCATGCTATGAAGTATACTTGTTTCACTGTGTTATGGATTGAATTGTATCCCCTTGAAATTCATATATTAAAGTCTTAATTCACAGTATTGCAGAATGTAACTGTACTTGGAGATAAAATATTTTAAGAGGTGATTTAGTTAAAATGGAGTCACTGGGATGGGTCCTAATCCAATCTGACTAGTGTCCTCATAGGAAGAGGAAATTTTGGCACAGAAAGATACACCAGGGATTTACATACACAGAGGAAAGGTCATGTGAGGACATAGCAAGCCAAGCAGAGAGGCCTCTGAAGAAATCAAGCCTACCAATACCTTAATCTTGGACTTCTAGAGTCCAGAGCTATGAGATAATATTTCTATTGTTTAAGTCACCAAGTTTGTTGTATTTGGTTATGGCTGCCCTAGCAAACTAATATGTACTGTTAACATAGAATATTTTCACTGAGAAAGAGTAAGCACACTTCTCTAGTTGCCAAGGGAGAAAATGGGGGAGGTTTACTATTATGTGTGGGGGTAAGAGGATTTGAATTCCTATCCTATCCTCAGAGTATATGAATGTACCCCATATTTAGCTGCAATTTTTGTTGTTATATGATTATTTCTCTTTTTTTCTTTCTTTTTTGTTTTTTTTGAAACGGAGTCTGGCTTTGTCACCCGGGCTGGAGTGCAGTGGCCCGATCTCGGCTCACTGGAAGCTCCGCCTCCCGGGTTTACGCCATTCTCTTGCCTCAGCCTCCGGAGTAGCTGGGACTACAGGAGCCTGCCACCTCGCCCGGCTAGTTTTTTTGTATTCTTTAGTAGAGACGGGGTTTCACCGTGTTAGCCAGGATGGTCTCGATCTCCTGACCTCGTGATCCGCCCGTCTCGGCCTCCCAAAGTGCTGGGATTACAGGCTTGAGCCACCGCGCCTGGCCTATATGATTATTTCAAAATGATTTTATTCCTGTATAAATAGTTCTTTGAATAATGCATTCACCAGCCATAAAAAAAAAGAAAAATGCTTATTTTTTTTTCTATTTCTTCTCACTTTGCCATTTATTCCTTCTTTCCATTAGAATATTTCTTTTCTCAATGACTAATAAGCCATTATCTTCTGCATACGTACTTGAACCTTATCAAAAGACTATCATGAGGATTTTCTGGACAACAGCAAAATGCTAGAGGTTTTTTGGTGGGTTTTTTGGTTTTGTTTTGTTTTTGATATTGGTACACATGTTGATGTTCCCACATAGCTGATTAGGGGTTACAGATTGCCGATAAAGCTGTGTAGACATGTAGAAGCCACAGATCATGTGCACTGGCATGTATAACCCAATACCCTCCAGATGGTTCTAAAACACTTCCCACCCCAGAACCTCACCTTAGCTGTACCACAGAAATTCTACTATCAAAAACCTAATTACCTTGAGAAATTTAAAGAATAGCTGAATTTGATTCTAATTCTGGTTTGAGAACTAATCAGATCTATACTGTAAATAGTCAATAAAATTGCCTCGTATGCCACACTTACAGTAACCCTAAAATGTTTACCATCGTTGAATAAACACACTTTCCCTTAGAAGCTACATTGATGTACAGCAAGGTGTTTGGTTTGCTTTCATTTTTAAAAGTGTATTTATTGTGTGTGATGTAAACTTGTATGTAATTTTATTTTTTCACATTGTACTAGAGATATTTTTGAAAAATAACATTGCTGTTTCAAAGCCATATCACTACAAAATCAATTTATTAAAAACACTTCTTTAAAACTGTTTAATGTTCTCTTTGTGGCAGTTTATAACTAAAAGTTAATTTATGTTGTACAGTTTTAAAACAAATTTTTAATGGTTATAAAATCCATCAGCAAGTATTTTTGAACACTATTATGTGCTCAATGCTGGGCATTGCAAAGGTATTTAGAATTATTATGTTGATTCATGTGAAATAGTGTAATAGCCAATATTTGACCATATTTGACCTACAAAATGACAATTTCCTTGGGACAGCCCAAACCCAATAAAAAGCAAGTGCTCTCCTCTCCAAAGGCATGAAAGTTAATATTCTATAATGACATTTTATAGAATAATGTAATATCTTAAAAGATGCTCAAAAAATAAAATATAAAGCTCCACCTTGACCAAAATTAAAGTGACACCTCAGTTATACAGCCATGGTATCACTTTAGATGCTAATAGCCTTTCTTAGATTTTATTAAATTATTATCAGTTGTTTGAACTCTTTGTAAAATCTATTACATATATCATAGCCCTAGAACACACAGAGTAACAAACATTTCTTTTATGAAAATTTAAGGGTGTGATTCTCTATCCTAAACTGTGAGCCCCTTGGAGATAGGGAGTCTTATTTATCTTTGTTTCCCTAGGCTTGTTTTGGAACTTGTGATATTATTACAACACCAATAGATACACTGCAACACAATTCTGATGATAACCACCCAGAGTTAGCATAAACACCACAAGTTAAAGAACATGGTTCCCAATGAGACTGCCCTTACTTCAGACACCAGCTACACTTTGGAGGTCCCCAGGCCACCCACACTTCTGATCAACTAGCTACATAACCCTTTCAGGTTTCACAATTCACTAGAAGGACTGAAATAACTCACAAAAGTGCTATACATATGAGTACAGCTTTATTTAAAAGGATACCAGCCAAATGAAGAGACATACAAGGTAAGGCCTGGGAGACTCCCAAATGCAGTGCTTCCATGTCCCATCCCCATGAAAAAAGAACATATCACGCTTCAGGTCTATCCATGTGTTCACCAACCAGGAAGCTTCACTGAGTTCCAGTGTCCAGATATTTTATTTGGTTAATCCACTACTTAGGCATGATTGAGTGAATCAATGTCCATGTATTGAACTTAATCTTTAGGTTCCCTCTCCTCCGTGAAAGTTGGACTGGCTCAAAGGCCAAATATCTCATCACTAAGTTGGTCTTTCTGGTGACCAGACCCCATTCTGATTCATCTCCCTAGTATAAATTCAGGTGTCATCCAAGGGGTTCATACATAACAAAGATACTTCTATTATTGAGGAAATTCCAAGGACTTAGTCTTTCTTTCAGGAACCAGGGATAAAAATCCGTCAAATTCTTTATTATGCAACTAATGTACTATGTGCTTGTCAAGATTTATTGAAGAGACTACAGAATATGCATTTAATTATTTAATTTCTTGTCATTTATATATAGAGAGAAGTAAATGAGTATCACCTTCATTATCTCCATCAATCTTCTTGCATTTATTTTATCAGAATAAAAAACTATCTAATATTAGCATATGTCACAATTTCATCTCAACAACTATACTCTCCCTTTCTCTGTGCTCCAATAACACATATTTTGTACTACTCATATAATACTTTTCAGATATTTTGGATAGTCATGTTTGTCTACTCTTTAAATTTGTTAATTTGATGTCAGTAAGTGTGACATCAAGCTTTGATTTCCACACAAAAGTATGCATTCAGATGTTTTTAATGTTTTATTGAATTTTGTGGATGTTGCTGTTCAAACACACACATATATATAAGCCAAGCTAAGTTTTCTCAAGAACATTTATATATGGATTCTGTAGATCTGATTGATCACATTCACTTTCAGATTTCTTATAAATCAAAGTTTTTTAAATTTTGTGGTTATATAATCTGAGCACTCATCGAAAGACAGTAAAGCAAAACCAATTTAAAAATGTTGGCTGGCTTACTAAAAACTTTGCTGGAGAGTTGGTTGTTTCCACTTATTTCAAAGTTACACAAAAGCAACAGGGAGAAAGCTGAGCATGGCGGTGTACACCTCCAGTCCCACCTACTTGTAAGGCTGAGGTGGGAGGATCACTTGAGCCCAGGAGTTAGATACCTGCCTAGCCAATATAGGAAGATCCTATCTCATCAAGAAAAAGCAACAAGGAGACCAACAAGATCAAGAAACAGAAATAAAATCTCTGTGGAAAACCTAGAAGACTGTTGAAACTACAAGCCACAAAACAGGTAGAAGTTGTGCCCTAGAGCAATTAATATTTTTGTTGAGGAGGGTGGGTCAGGTCTAGACCTATGATTGCAATACTCAAAAAAATGCTGGCTAAGAATGGCTGTATAAGGGTCATGCTCAGATAGTCAAACCCTAAATTCCTGTTTGCAACATCAGTTCCAAAATGAATGGGCTAGATGAAGATGTAGAAGCATCTCTGAACCCAGTTCTGTCTTGATAAATATAGAAAGAAGTGTTATAAAAGTAATCCTGCAGACAAGCTATACTTGGATGAATAGTCTAACCAAATGCTGGGGAAGAGGAATAACAGGGACTTTAGTGAAAACAATCTGTTTCTAATGGATTTTTAAAAGGTAAAGGATAAAAAAACTTCACACCCCAAATCATGGGTTTGAAGGGTATTTTCTGCTATTTTATAACATGGTCCTGAGGACATACAAACTTTATGTAAATGGCTAACTAAGGAAAAGTTTACTTTATTCATTCAAAAGTAAGTTGTCAATAAAAAAGAAAAACAGCACTGGTTGGCTCTATAGAATGATATTAGAAAAAAAATAACTGGAGATAAAGAAATGATGAAAACACTCTACTATAGATATATTGCCACTGAGCAGATAAAAATCTTGATCAAATATTTTTAATGAGTTAGAAAGACTATAAAACAGAACATAAAAGTAACATGAGCTCATGAAAAGACTGTGGCTCAATAAATGCAGATGAAATGTGAGCTGTCAGAACTCAGAAATTAAGTAGAAGATACAAAGGAAACCAACCCCAAAATGAAGGCCAAATGGAAAGTGCACAGAGAAGAGATTCTGATGAAAGCACAGAAAGATAAATAGAAAACAAAAATAAAAAAATTGAAAGGAATGATGTTGAAACACAAACGTAATTTAAAAGGATTAGATATATAGCAAATGGACTAAAATATAAATATTATTAAAATTTCTGAAGGAAAAAACTAAAAGTGAACAGAAATAACACATCGCTATTTTCAAACAACAAAACAGAATGAGACTCATAAAATTCTTGAATTATAACCAAGCATACATTTTATATAAATAAATACAAACAGGCCTAGGTTATCATTAAGAGAAAAGGACTTTTACACTGGATCATAAAGCAAATCCAATTCTGTGCTATATAAAAGTGTCATATCTGAAACAATAGAAAGCAATATATTTCAGAAATTGTGGAAATAAAACAATATATTCTAGACAAATTCAAACAAAAGAATCAGGGTCATGACCTTAACAAAGTTCATATCACCTGCGTGACCCCCTTTGAGGTTTTTGGAGTGTACCCAACAATGTGTTCATGTAGTCATTAGTATTAATATTTATAAAAATTGCTAAATAAACTATTTTAATCATAATCCTTCTACTGACTCTTGTCTCTCCAAGTTCCCTTCTCTCATATTATCCAGTGTCAGATAACATGAGATTTACTAACTATGGGTGATTTTAGGATCTAGTTACAGGGAAGTTGAGTTGGAGAACCTTCAGTTTGCATGTGGTTGAATATGCTAATTTTTTCCATTAGAGAAATAATCCCTGGAATAGTACCACTGTTACTTAGCCTAATGCATCCAATATTATGGCGCAGAGGTGCAGGACCAGAGGTCATGTAGCAAATAAGCAAGTCCTACAGCACTCATCACCAAAAGTGTGGGTAATGGAAAGAAAACAAGATTTAAAATGTATAGTCAGAAATTATTCTGGTAAAATGTATATGATCAGAGATATAAAATTATAAGCAAAACACCTGAGTCTCCCTGATGACTCACCAAAATGAAATCTATTTACTGTTAGAACTATACTTGATTAGACAGAATATTTAATTATACATGCAGCCCTTTTTAATGTGGGACTTATGCAAAGCAAAATTTATCAGAAACTTTATCTTTGTAGAGCTCAAAATTATAGCAGTACTAAAAATAATACATCTATGAGAAGTCACATATTGTATGTACCTCAACTACCAATAAAAAAACAAATGTTAGTGTTTTGGCTAAAACAAAAACTGAGTAATTTTTCTATTAAAAATATTATGAAGCATTTATAAAAATTTTTTAAAACATTAAATATTTACAAATATTGTTAAAACATTGTTACAAGATGTTACCAAAGTGTATGTAGTCAACAAAATGTAGGAAAAATGTTTATGGAAGTGTCATATTAGTTTCCTGTTCCTGCTGTTACCAAATTACTAAAAATTGAGTGGCTTACAACACAAATTTCTTATCTTAGAGTTCTGAACGTCAAAAGTTTAAAGTAGGTCTTCAGGGCTGCCTTCTTCTCAAAAAACTAGAGAAGAATGTGTTTTCTTGCCCTTTTCAGCTACTAGAAGCATTTATTTCTTGGTTTGCGGCCCCTTCCTCCATCTTCAAAACCGGCAATAGCAGCTCGTCTCCTCTTCGACCCTGCTTCCACCCTCACATCTTTCCTTTTTATCTCTAACCCTCATGCCTTCCTCATATAGAAACCTTGTAATTACACTGGGCCAATCAGATAATCCAGGATAAAAACACCTCTCAAGATCCTTAATTTAATTACAACTGCAAAGCCCCTTTTATTGTATAAAGTAACATTAACAGGTTCCAGGATTAGAATGTGGACATTTTGCGGGGACCATGTTGCAGCCTACCACAGCTGTATTAGACAGTTAATTATGCATATACGATCAGAGATGTAAAATTATAAACACAAGATTTTATATGTAATACATAAACAGAAGATATATATATATGTTAGCTATGTTTTGTGACATTTTTGATAGTTGTCACCATTGTATAATTGATAATTTGTTACTTTTCATAATCCTAAATATGTATTCATCTTCAATCCTAATTTTTAACTTGAAAACTTTATCACTTGAAAACATTGTCAAAAACCTGAATCCTAAACTTAATCTCATAATTTGGATTCAGTAAGTATGTAAAGTAGCAGCACTTCTTAGCTGCCCACCAAAATCTACTTTTCTTTTTCTTTAAAAAAAAAAGGAAAAGGCCAAGATTATACTTTCAGGCCTACTTGTAGTTAGGTGTAGCAAAATGATTATTATTTTTACAATAGAATATAAGCAGGCATGATGTGTGTTATTTCCAGGTCTGGCTCATAAAAACCTGCCAGATGCACTCCCTTAGGTTCTCTTCTCTTGGCCAGGTAGATGGAAGTGACAGGAGGTGTGACAGCCACGTGATGAAAGTAGCCTGTGTCCCTGAATGACCTCATGTGGGCGAACCACTCCAACAACTATCTGCCAGGAATACTCACAAGAAATAAACTTACTGCTAGTAGCTAAATTACTAAACTGTTTTTATCATGGCCTAACCTATTCTGGCTAATATAAAAATTGGCACCACATTAAGTACTGCCACAGTTAAGAGCTTTGAAATGTGACAAAAATTACAACAGGGACCAAGCAGCAAGAAAATAGATACAGCAAGCTAGAAGACTAGAGATCACGCCATGCCAATACATTTGGTAAAACCATTGCCTAGAGATTTTGCCATACCAATACATTTGCTAAAACCATTGCCTACAAGAAGTTGAGCAGCAGAGCAAACATCCATGAAGTTTGTGGTAAAACCCAGAAGAGACTGGAAAAAATGAGACTATTTAGTGTGTGTTGGTAATAATCATATTTAGCAAGATTACCAGAAGGAGATGAGATTAGGCCAAAATTGGATAGTTTCAAGCAGAAATTAAAGTGGATAGAGAGAGGGCAGTGATTAAGAGGTTATAGGGTTGAAGAATTCAACTTCTGGAGCCCAAGTATAATTGATAAATTTGAGGAAATGGTTTTTAGGCTACTAGAAGCTTGTTAACTCTTCTTGGTTATACAAAAAGATTCAGTTATTTGTTAAGTATTATTATCATGTATTATTTCATATGACCTCAAGATAACCTCCACTGGTTAAGAGAAAGAGAGACCTAGGAGCAGGAACGCACATAAATAAGTGGATTTGAGAGAATATAACTAGGTTATAGTTAAAAGCAGAGAAAGAAAATAGATTATAAGTCTACTGAGTTTTTGACAGAATTATATTGTGAACCTAAAAAAGCAGATGGGAAGGCTTTGAATGTCTAAGTCTTAAAACAACCCTTATATTCTCAACCTTTCACGGGCAGAAAGGAGGCTGTGAAAGCATGAATAGCCTCCAAGCCTGTACTGGAGTCAGACTTTCCAAAGCCCACCTCCATTATGGCCATGGAAAACAATGATCAAAATAGTATCTTTCAGATGTAGAGCCAGTGGGGCAAGGAGAACACCAGATAGAAGAGTCCCTTTCAGTGTCTACTTAAGAAAGTCTCGGGCCGGGCGCGGTGGCTCATGCCTGTAATCCCCACACTTTGGGAGGCCGAGGGGGGCAGATCATGAGGTCAGGAGATCGAGACCATCCCAGCTAACAACGGTGAAACCCCATGTCTACTAAAAATACAAAAAAATTAGCCGGGCGTGGTGGCCGGCACCTGTAGTCCCAGCTACTTGGGAGGCTGAGGCAGGAGAATGGCGTGAACCCGGGCAGGGTGTGGGGGAGAAGCTTGCAGTGAGCCGAGATCACACCACTCCACTCCAGCCTGGGCGACAGAGCGAGACTCCATCTCAAAAAAAAAAAAAAAAAAAAAAAAAAGTCTCCACTGCCAGGGGAAATAGTTGTCATGCCTGGTGAGCAGGATTCCATCCTAGGTATGTGCCAGCCACCAACATTGTTTCCTAGTCCTCCTGTGTCTGAGTTCTCACTGCAGTTAGATGATCCCTGTTCCACCATTGTGCATTGGGGGTATGTTCGGGAAAGGTATAAAAACTATTTTTTAGTTCACTGGTTGTTGTACCATGAAGAAGTATATCTGGATTTTACGGAGAACAAATATCCAGAGATCCTAACTTTCGGCATAATAATGTAACTGGACAAAGCTTGGGTTCTTTCCCTTTGGAGAGTGTATCGTGTGTTCACTGTGTGAGGAGAAAGACTGCACAAGTATTTGGTAGCCAGGGACTATGAGAGAGACAACTAGTTGTGTATAAAACTTTCTTCTGCTCTTTTGTGCACATAGCAAGTCTGTATTTTCTAGCCTATCCTGTATGTAAGTGGATTCATGTAAGCAAGTTCTATTCAGTGAATGTGAGCAGAAGTGATACGTGCTATTTAGCAGGCCTGTCAGATAAAAACCTCCAGTGGTACCCCTGCATGCTAAATGGAGATGACAATGAGGTCATAGGAGATGGTGAAGGCACAGATGGAAGGAGACTGAGGACCTGAATTACTGTATGAAGAAGAGCTGCTCTGCTGATCAGAACACCCACCTAGGGCAGAAAGTAAACTTCTATTAGAGAAATAGATATAAAAATAGTCTTACAATGTGTTAGAATGCACAACATTCATCATAGTTCTGATATTGTAAATCTGCTGCATGAACTTAAGAACAGCATATGATTTCTATGTATTTCAATTTCTTCATCTTTATAATGAAGATTTAGCTGATGTCCAAACATATCTCTATATAAAAGATTTCACTTACCTGATGATATTCTAAAATTAAATATAAATTAACTTAGAGCCACTCAATTTATATTGCCATTCCTCTTCTTAACTCTTCGTGTGTAGTATTAAGATCCAAGATGAAGTTTTCTATTTTTAAAATGCTATGTCAAGGCCGGGCGCAGTGGCTCATGCCTGTAATCCCAGCACTTTGGGAGGCCGAGGCGGGCGGATCACAAGGTCAGGAGATCAAGACCACGGTGAAACCCCGTCTCCACTAAAAATACAAAAAATTAGCCGGGCGCGGTGGCAGGCGCCTGTAGTCCCAGCTACTCAGGAGGCTGAGGCAGGAGAATGGCGTGAACCCGGGAGGCGGAGCTTGCAGTGAGCGGAGATCGCGCCACTGCACTCCAGCCTGGGCGACAGAGCAAGACTCCGTCTCAAAAAATAAAATAAAATAAAATAAAATAAAATAAAATAAAATAAAATAAAATGCTATGTCAAATACCTGTATATGTGATTATTTTTCTAGCCAAATACTGAGACATTTATATGTCAGAAAGGCTTTCTTGAACTATACTCGAGATCTCCAAGTCATTTACCTTACATCTTCCTGATGCCTGGATTTCCTTCCTGAACTATTTCCTTCCAACACTCCCTTAAAACACCCTCATCTCCCTTGATACACTCCCCCTGTTGTGTTTACAATATAAAACGGAACTCTATGTTAACTCAATATTAACTCTATATTAACTCATCTGTCCTCATCTGTCCACTTCTTACAAGTCCCCTTGCAATTAATCAGAGTTAGAGAAAAATACACAACAGTAGTGACTTCCTTTACTATAAATGTGTAATCACACCCTACAAAAAGACATCAAGTATGCTTAAACATCAAACTTCACTTGTAAATGTACTCCCTCCCTTCCTAAAATGACTTTCATGCTTTTCCTCTCTCCTTAAATATTCAACTTTCCCCCAACTACTCTGCCTCTTGTCTTGCAACATATTATCTTGCCTCATATTTCATTAAGAATAGACTCACATTGGAACTGTCTTATCTTCTCACCACCAAATCTACTAGACTTACTGCATCTGTTTAATATTGTCTGCTGTCCCTCCTCATGAAATAGATGAAATCATGACCTGTCATCTACCCAAGGTCTGGGCTTTCCCTTATGTTGTGGACTCCATCTCCTTTCATCTTCTAGAGGAATTCACTTAGGAATTATCTCTTCCTTCTTCTAATCATCAGCTTCTACCATCAGCATACAAACATTTTTTAATTTTTCCTCATCTTTGAAAAAAAAAATTCTTTGCCCTCCTACTCCTCTCCTGATGTCTTCCTATTCTCTACTTCCCTTCATAACAATTCTGAAAAGATGTATCAGTGGTTATTGCTGTTCTTCCTAATATATTTTTCTTTCTTTAACATGCCCCATTTTGGGATGTTGCCACCGTTCTGTTTATTCTACTATTGCCACATTATAAGTAGCCTCCAAGTTCTTACCTCAGGTCAACCTTCAGCTGCCTTACACATAATCAACTATTCCCTCCTACTTGTAACTCTCTCGAATTTTACAACATCACAGTCTCTAGATTTTTAAATCTTCTACAGTTTTTTTCTGGCCCCAAATTTCTCTCCATACCTCTAAATATTGATTACTCTGGGATTCAGCCTTTTAATTTTCTCTATTTACACAAATTCCTCTCTATTTACACAAGCCCTTTTACCTAGTCCACTGCTTTCAATCCTGTTAATCAGCTTGGGCTGTTAACAAAATACCGTAGACTGAGTCACAACAAAATTTACCTTTTCACAGTTTTTCAGACTAGAGTTTGAAATTCATATAGTTATGCTCTGGTGACAGCTCTCTTTCTGGCTTGCAGATGACCACTTTCTTGCTGTGTCCTCACTCAGGGGTGGGAGGGTAATGTCTTTTCTTGTTTCTATAAGGGCACCAGTTATATTGAATCAGAACTCCACTGCTGTGAATTCATTTAACTGTAGTCACCTCTCTAAAGGTCCTGTCTCCAGTACAGTCACTTGGGAGGTTAGAGCTTTTACAGATGAATTTGAGGGGGATACAATTCAGTCCATAGCAAATACCATCTGTACTTTACTTCAGTCTATGCAGCATTCTCCACCTCACTTTGACCACTTCTTATGCTTTTTATCTAGAGCAGCCTTAGGAGTAATTTGCACTGATTTCATAGTATGGGGCCAGGTCATTTCTAATGCTTCTACATAATATACTCTCCTAGAAATTTCTCTCTTCTCTTCTGAACTCCAATCCCATTATTCTTCCTTGAAGTTAATTCTTACCTTAAAGCCTTTGCACTTGATAAGTCCTCTGCCCAGAATTCTCTACCCTAGATAGTCCTAAAGTTGATACTTTTTGGAAAGAACGCCTTAACCAATGAGGCTTTCTCTGACCACCCAATTAGATTTTTAAATCTCCCTCAACAAGTCATTCCTTCATATAATCTGGTTTTATTTTTTTTTCTTGGCATTTGCCACTATGTAAAATTGTCTTGCTTATTTCTTATTTCTCTCCTCCTATTGTCACATACTATTTGTGAGAGTAAGAATCTTGTATGTCTTGTTCATCACAACGTCCCTGGGACCAAAATAAAGACTTGACACATTTATACCAATGGAATGAGCATTTAGTAAGTAGTTGTCAAATATATTATTGAGTGAATGAATACATGACTTCAAACAATTACAGTGTATTCTTTCTAAAATTATTTGAATTTCACTTAGATTATTTGAATGCTTTATTGCATTTTAAAATAATTCATTTTTATAATAGAAAGCACAGTCTAATTCAATAACTATACCCATATAGATCACAGAAATTGGGAAAATAATCAAATTAGCTTGTTTAGTAGCTTTGTGTTCCATACTAATCCATTAAAATAATTCAGATAACTTTTATCTTATAAAAACAATCTCACTCAATTTTTCATTGTGCAATAGAGACATAGGCTACCAAATAAATGACAGGTTTTTTTAATTCCTCAAATGAAATAAAAGGACAATTTGGATTTCTTTTCTTTTACTCCATAAAAGACAGTACTAATTCATGGATCTCAGTTATCCTCAGCCTTGGGTGCTGGAAGGACCAAGATGGCTGGCCGGGGTGGTGATTGCTCTGTAAATGGGTCTGCCTTGAGTTCTATGGTCTCTAAACCTGACTGAAGGAAATAAAGCAAGAAGGAGGCAGATTAAGAGAGCATCAAGGTGGCCAAACACCTTGATTTACTCTCACATCTCAGAAACTTTCATTAAGATTTACATCATGATGCTGACCTAAGTGGCAAAGCAATTTTTTCATAGCTGAACAAAAAAGCTAATACTCTCCAGTTGGGTCAGGTAACCTTTTTTCTTGCTCACAGCAAGTAATGGAGTTTGCCTCATGTGAATGAAACTGACCAATGGACATATATCGCTGTATTCCGGAGAAGCAGGTTCCCCTTGTGATAAATCTGCACCCCACTTATTAAGGTTTTTAAAAAGCCCTTTCTCATTTTATTCATATTTCTTAGTGAGCACAAGAAAGGCTGTATGCACTCTCCTTTATAAAATGTGTAGCTTGACATTAAAATACTCAACATGATTTTCAAAAGCACCTGGAGAAAAAAATGACCCAGTACCTCAGAAGCAAAGTTTCTGAAATAAAACTAAAACACGAAGCAAAAACACATACACAAATCCACATTTAAAAGACCTAAGTCATAGCAGAAATTAATTAGAATCTTGTTTCATGTAATTGATTTAGAAAAACTGATTTTTGTAAGTGTGAATCACAGAGAACCAAGATATCACAAAGAGGCAGAGTGACTGTTTTAGAAATCATTGTATTAACAGTCCCAAAGCACTAAAACAGCATCATCATCATGTTAACTAGTGAATGAAATTAATGCTATTAATGACATGTAAGACCAGTAGGAGATTGCAAGCTGAGTCTAACCTGGCCATAGCCATGTCAGGGAATTTTTTTTTTTCCTAACTATGACCAACTAGTTTTCTAGGGCCATTGTTAATGCTTATGGCATCTGCAAGTAAATATAAAATAAAGTATTCCTTCCTCAGGTAAAGAGATTTTTTAGAAGAGTGTATTATTGTTTTCACATTAATAAAAATAACATATTTATTTTATATAAATTACACAAATCAGATAATGAGTTTAAGGAAAATTGAGAATTAAGCACCAAGTCTTTAGGATATAATAATTTGTTATAAAATACTCATTTCTTTTGTTTTCATTGAAACAAAATTCTCTGTTGTTGTTTTGATGTTTGGTTATTCCAGTATCTCCATTTTTATAGAAAAGATGACTAGAGATTCCTGGGCAAGATGGCCAAATAAGAAGAGCTCTAGTCTGGAGCTGCCAGCAAGACCAAAGCAGAAGGCAGGTGATTTCTGCATTTCCAACTGAGGTACCTGCCTCATCTCATTTGGACTGGTTAGAAAGTGGGTGCAGCCCACTGAGGGCAAGCAAAAGCAGGGTGGGGCATCACCTCACTTAAGAAGCACAAAGCGTCAGGGAATTCCCTCCCCTAGCCAAGGGAAGCCATGAGGGAATGTGCCATGAGGGACAAAGCTATCCAGCCCAGACACTATGCTTTTCCCACTGTCTTTGCAAACCACAGACCAGGAGATTCTCTCAGATGCCTACACCACCAGAGCCCTGGGTTTCAAGCACAAAACTGGGGGTCCATTTGGGTAGACACTGAGCTAGCTGCAGGATTTTTTTTCATACCCCTTGAATGTCAGCAAGACAGAACCTTTCACTCCCCTGGAAAGGGAGCTGAAGCCAGGGGGATGAAGCCAGGGAACTGAGTGGTCTTGCTCAGTGGATCCCACCCCCATGGAGCCCAACAAGCTAGGATCCACTGGCTTGAAATTCTCACTGCCAGCACAGCAGTCTGAAGTCGACCTGGGACACTCAAACTTGGTCCAGGGACGAGCATCCACCATTACTGAGGCTTGAATAGACGGTTTTCCCCTCACAGTGTAAAGAAAGCCACCAGGAAGTTTGAACTGGGCAGAGTTCACCTCAGGCCACAAAGCCTCTGTAGCCAGACTGTCTCTCTAGATTGCTCCTCTATGGGCAGGCCATCGCTGAAAGAAATGCAGCAGATCCAATCAGGGGCTTATACATCAAACTCCTATCTCCCTGGGACACAGTACCTGGGGGAAGGGGTGGTTGTGGACACAGCTTCAGCAGACTTATGTTCCTGCTGAAGAGAGCAGTGAACCTTCCAGCACAGCACTTGAGTTCTGCTAAGGGACAGACTACCTCCTCAAGTGGACCCCTGACCCCCAAGCCTCCTGACGGGAAGATATCTCCCAGCAGGGGTTGACAAACACTTCATACAAGAGAGCTCCAGCTGGCATCTGACAGGTTCCCCTCTGGAATGAGGCCTCCAGAGGAAGGAGCAGTCAGCAGTCTCTGCTGTTCTGCAGCCTCAGCTGGTGATACCCAGGAAAACAGGGTCTGGAGTGGACCTCCAGCAAACTTCAGCTGAGCTGCGGAAGAGAAGCCTGACTGTTAGAAGGAAAACTAACAAACAGGAAGCAATAGCATCAACATCAACAACAACAAAAAAATGACCACTCAAAAATCCCATCCGAAGGTCACCAACATCAACGACCAAAGGTAGACAAATTGACAAAGATCAGGAAAAACTAGCACAAAAAAGCTGAAAATTCCAAAAACCAGAATGCCTCTTCTCCAAAGGACCACAACCCCTCACCAACAAGGAAACAAAACTGGACAGAGAAAAAGTTTGATAAATTGACAGAAATAGAATTCAGAAGGTGAGTAATAACAAACTCCTGTGAGCTAAAGGAGCATGTTCTAACCCACCGCAAGGAAGCTAAGAACCTTGATAAAAGGTTACAGGAACTGGCAACCAGAATAACCAGTTTAGAGAACATAAATGACCTGATGGAACTGAAAAACACATCACGAGAACTTTGTGAAGCATAAATAAGTATCAATTGCCAAATTGATCAAGCAGAAGAAAGGATATCTGAGATTGAAGATCAACTTAGTGAAATAAAGCATGACAACTAGACCAAACCTACGTTTGACTGGTGTACCTGAAAGTGATGGAGAGAATGGAACCAAGTTGTAAAACACACTTCAGAATGTTATCTGGGAGGACTTCCCCAGCCTAGCAAGACAGGCCAACATACAAATTTAGGAAATACAGAGAATGCCACAAAGATACTCCATGAGAAGAGCAACCCCAAGACACATAATCATCAGATTCACCAAGGTTGAAATGAAGGAAAAATTGTTAAGGGCAGCCAGAGAGAAAAGTCAGGTCACCCACAAAGGGAAGCCCATCAGACAAACAGCAGATCTCTCTGCAGATCTCTCTAGAAGCCAGAAGAGAGTGGGGGCCAACATTCAACATCTTTAAAGAAAAGAATTTTCAACCCAGAATTTCATATACAGTCAAACTAAGCTTCATAAGTGAAGGAGAAATAAAATCCTTTACAGACAAGCAAATGCTGAGGGATTTTGTCACCACCAGGCCCACCTTACAAGAGCTCCTGAAGGAAGATACAAAATTAATGTGCAAAAATCACAAGCATTCTTATACACCAGTAACAGACAAACAGAGAGCCAAATCATGAATGAACTTCCATTCACAATTGCTTCAAAGAGAATAAAATACCTAGGAATCCAACTTACAAGGGATGTAAAGGACCTCTTCAAGGAGAACTACAAACCACTGCTCAGTGAAATAAAAGAGGGCACAAACAAACGGAAGAACATACCATGCTCATGGATAGGAAGAATCAATATCATGAAAATGGCCATACTGCCCAAGGTAATTTATAGATTCAATGCCATCCCCATCAAGCTACCAATGAGTTTCTTCACAGAATTGGAAAAAACGGCTTTAAAGTTCATATGGAACCAAAAAAGAGCCTGCATTTCCAAGACAATCCTAAGTCAAAAGAACAAAGCTGGAGGCATCATGCTACCTGACTTCAAACTATACTACAAGGCTATAGTAACCAAAACAGCATGGTACTAGTACCAAAACGAGATATAGACCAATGGGACAGAACAGAGTCCTCAGAAATATTACCACACATCTACAGCCATCTGATCTTTGATAAACCTGAGAAAAACAAGAAATGGGGAAAGGATTCCCTATTTAATAAATGGTGCTGGGAAAATTGGCTAGCCATAAGTAGAAAGCTGAAACTGGATCCTTTCCTTACTCCTTATATGAAAATTAATTCAAGATGGATTAGAGACTTAAATGTTAGACCTAATGCCATAAAAACCCTAGAAGAAAACCTAGGTAATACCATTCAGGACATAGGCATGGGCAAGGACTTCATGTCTAAAACACCAAAAGCAACGGCAACAAAAGCCAAAATCGACAAATGGGATCTAATTAAAGTAAAGAGCTCCTGCACAGCAAAAGAAACTACCATCAGAGTGAACAGGCAACCTACAGAATGGGAGAAAATTTTTGCAATCTACTCATCAGACAAAGGGCTAATATCCAGAACCTACAAAGAACTCAAACAAATTTACAAGAAAAAAACAAACAACCCCATCAAAAAGTGGGCAAAGGATATGAACAGACGTTTCTCAAAAGAAGACATTCATACAGCCAACAGACACATGAAAAAATGCTCATCATCACTGGCCATCAGAGAAATGCAAATCAAAACCACAATGAGATACCATCTCACACCATTTAGAATGGCAATCGTTAAAAAGTCAGGAAACAACAGGTGCTGGAGAGGATGTGGAGAAATAGGAACACTTTTACACTGTTGGTGGGATTGTAAACTAGTTCAACCATTATGGAAAACAGTATGGCGATTCCTCAAGGATCTAGAACTAGAAGTACCATATGACCCAGCCATCCCATTACTGGGTATATACCCAAAGGATTATAAATCATGCTGCTATAAAGACACATGCACACGTATGTTTATTGCAGCACTATTCACAACAGCAAAGACTTGGAATCAACCCAAATGTCCATCAGTGACAGACTGGATTAAGAAAATGTGGCACATATACACCATGGAATACTATGCAGCCATAAAAAAGGATGAGTTTGTGTCCTTTGTAGGGACATGAATGCAGCTGGAAACCATCATTCTCAGCAAACTATCACAAGAACAGAAAACCAAACACCACATGTTCTCACTCATAGGTGGGAACTGAGCAATGAGATCACTTGGACTCGGGAAGGGGAACATCACACACTAAGGCCTATCATGGGGAGGGGAAGAGGGGAGGGGGGAGGGATTGCATTGGGAGTTATACCTGATGTAAATGACGAGTTGATGGGTGCTGATGAGTTGATGGGTGCAGCACACCAACATGGCACAAGTATACATATGTAACAAACCTATATGTTATGCACATGTCCCCTAGAACTTAAAGTATAATAATAATAATAATAATAATAATAATAATAAAGAGCTCCTGAAGGAAACACTAAATATGGAAAGGAAAACTAGTACCAGCCATTGCAAAAACATACAAAAATGTAAAGACCATCAACACTATAAAGAAACTGGATCAACTAATGGACAAAATAACCAGACCAGCCAACATCATAATGACAGGATCAAATTCACACATAACAATATTAACCTTAAATATAAACGGGCTAAATGCCCCAAATAAAAGACACAGACTGGCCAATTGGATAAAGAGTCAAGACCCATCGGTGTGCTGTATTCAGGAGACCCATCTCACATGCAAAAAAGCACATAGGCTCAAAATAAAGGGATGGAGGAATATTTACCAAGCAAATGGAAAGCAAAACCAAGCAGGGGTTGCAAGGTTGCAATCTTAGTCTCTGATAAAAAAGACTTTAAACCAGCAAAGATCAAAAAAGACAAAGAAGGGCATTGCATATTGGTAAAAACATCAATGAAACAAGAAAAGCTAACTATCCTAAATATATATGCACCCAATACAGGAGCACCCAGATTCACAAAACAAGTTCTTAGAGACCTCCAAGGAAAGTTAGACTCCCACACAATAACAATGAGAGACTTTAACATCCCACTGTCAATATTAGACAAATCAACAAGACAGAAAATTAACAAGGATATTCAGGACTTGAACTTAGCTCTGGATCAAGTGGACCTAATAGACATCTACAGAACTCTTCACCCCAAATCAACAGAAAGCATATTCTTCTCAGCACCACATCACACTTATTCTCAAATTGACCACATAGTTGGAAGTAAAACTCTCCTCAGCAAATGCAAAAGTACAGAAATCATAAAAAAAAAAAAGTCTCTCAGATCACAATGTAATCAAATTACAAACAGGATTAAGAAACTCACTCAAAACTGCACAACTACATGGAAACTGACCGACCTGCTCCTGAATGACTACTGAGTGAATAACAAAATTAAGGCAGAAATATATAAGTTCTTTGAAACCAATGAGAACAAAGACACAACATACCAGAGTCTCTGGGACACAGCTAAAGCAATGTTTACAGGGAAATGTATAGCACTAAATTCTCACAGGAGAAAGTGGGAAAGACCTAAAATTGACATCCTAACATCACAATTATAAGAACTAGAGAAGCAAGAGCAAACAAATTCAAAAGCTAGCAGAAGATAAGAAATAACTAAGATCAGAGCAGAACTGAAGGAATAACCTGTAAAAAAAAAATCAATGAATCCAGGAGCTGGTTTTTTGAAAAGGTTAACAAAATAGATAGACTGCTAACCAGACTAATAAAGAAGAAAGGAGAGAAGAATCAAATAGACACAATAAAAAATGATAAAGGGGATATCACTACTGATCCCACAAAAGTACAAACTACCATCAGATAATACTATAAACATCTCTATGCAAATAAATTAGAAAATTTAGAATAAATGGATAAATTCCTGGACACATACACCCTCCAGGGACTACACCAGGAAAAGTTGAATCCCTGAATAGACCAATAACAAGTTCTGAAATTGAGGCAGTAATTAAAAGCCTACCAACCAAAAAAAGCCCAGGACCAGACAGATTCATAGCCAAATTCTACCAGAAGTACAAAGAGGAGCTGGTACCATTGCTTCTGAAACTATTCCAAGCAACAGAAAAAGAGGGACTCCTCCCTAACTCATTTTATGAGGCCAGCATCATTCTGACACCAAAACCTGGCAGAGACACAACAAAAAGAAAATTTTAGGCCAATATCCCTGATGAACATTGATGTGAAAATCCTCAATAAAATACTGGGAAACAGAATCCAGCAGCATGTTAAAATGCTTATCCACTACAATCAAGTCAGCTTCATCCCTGGAATGCAAGGCTGTTTCAACATACACAAATCAATAAATGTAATCTGTCACATAAACCGAACCAATGACAAAAACCACTTGATTATCTCAATAAATGCAGAAAAGGCCTTCAATAAAATTCAACACACCTTCATGCTAAAAACACTCGATAAACTAGGTATTGATGGAGTGTATCTCAAAATAATAAGAGCTATTTATGACAAACCCACAGCCAATATCATACTGAATGATAAAAGCTGCAAGCAATCCCTTTGAAAATCAGCACATGACAAGGATGCCCTCTCTCACCACTCCTACTTATTGGAAGTTCTGGCCAGGGCAGTCAGGCAAGAGAAAAAAATAAACGGTGTTCAAATAGGAAGAGAGGAAGTCAAATTATCTCTGTTTGCAGATGACATGATTGTATATTTAGAAAACCCCATCATCTCAGTCCAAAAATTCATCAAGCTGATAAGCAATAGCAGCAAAGTCTCAGAATACAAAATCAATGTGCAAAAATCACAAGCATTCCTATACACCAATAATAGACAAACAGAGAGCCAAATAATGAGTGAACTCCCGTTCATGATTGCTACAAAGAGAATAAAATATCTAGGAATGCAACTTACAAGGGATGTGAAGGACCTCTTCAAGAAGAACTACAAACCACTGCTTAAGGAAATAAGAGAGGACACAAACAAATGGAAAAAATATTCCATGCTCATGGATAGGAATAATCAATATCATGAAAATGTCCACACTGCCCAAAGTAATCTATAGATTCAATGCTATCCCCATCAAGTTACCATTGACTTTCTTCACAGAATTAGAGAAAACTACTTTAAATTTCATACAGAACTAAAAAGAGCTCATATAGCCAACACAATCCTAAGCAAAAGAACAAAGCTGGAGTCATCATGCTACCTGACTTCAAACTATACTACAAGCCTACAGTAACAAAAACAGCTTGGTACTGGTACCAAAAACAGATATATAGACCAATGGATCAGAACAGAGGCCTCAGAAATAATGCCACACATCTATGACCATCTAATTTTTGACAAAATCCTGACTAAAACAAGCAATGGGGAAAGCATTCCCTATTTAATAAATGGTATTGGGAAAACTGGCTAGCCATATGCAGGAAATTGAAACTGGACCCCATCCTTACACCTTATACAAAACTCAAGATGGATTAAAGATTTAAACATAAGACCTAAAACCATAAAATCCCCAGGAGAAAATCTAGGCAATACCATTCAGGACATAGGCATGGGCAAAGACTTCATGACTAAAACACCAAAAGCAATGACAAGAAAAGTCAAAATTGACCAATGGGATCTAATTAAACTAAAGGGCTTCTGCAAAGCTAAATAAATTATCATCAGAGTGAACAGACAACCTACAAAATGGGAGAAAATGTTTGCAATCTACCCATCTGACAAAGGGCTAATATCCAGAATCTACAAGAAGTTTAAACAAATTTACAAGAGAAAACAAACAACCTCATCAAAAAGTGGGCAAAGGATATGAACAGACATCTTTCAAAAGAAGACATTTATGTGGCCAAAAAACATATTTAAAATCATCACTGGTCATTAGAGAAATGCACATCAAAACCACAGTGAGATACCATCTCACACCAGTTAGAGTGGTGATCAGTAAGAAACAGATGCTGGAGAGGATGTGGAGAAATAGGAATGCTTTTACACAGTTGGTGGGAGTATAAATTAGTTCAATCATCGTGGAAGACAGTGTGGCGATTTCTCAAGAATCTAGATCTAGAAATCCCATTTGACTCAGTAATCCCATTACTGGTTATATACCCAAAAGATTCTAAATCATTCTACCATAAAGATACATGCAAACATGTGTTTACTTCAGCACTATTTACAACAGCAAAGACTTGGAACCAACCCAAATGCCCATCAGTGATAGACTGGATAAAGAAAATGTGGCACATATACACCATGGAATACTATGCAGCCATAAAAAAGATGAGTTCATGTCCTTTGCAGGGACATGGGTGAAGCTGGAAACCACCATTCTTTGCAAACTAACACAGGAACAGAAAACCAAACACCGCATGTTCTCACTCATAAGTGGGAGTTGAACAATGAGAACATATGGGCCCACAGAGGGGAACATCACACCCTGGGTGCTGTCACGGGGTGGGGGCCAAGGTGAGGGATGGCATTAGGAGAAATACCTAATGTTGATGACAGGTTGATGGGTGCAGCAAACCACCATGGCACATGTATACCTATGTAACAAACCTTCACATTCTGCACATGCATCCCAGAACTTAAGTATTAAAAAAAAAAGATGACTAGACAGAAACCTCTTATTGGATATTTTTACTTTAATTTTTTATTAGAGTTTTAAGATGCAACATTCTTCAGTGAGAACCAATATTGGAAAAGAAACAAATACTAAAAACTACAGAAGTATTTAGAAATATGTCTTAAATTATTACTGAGAATATGCTGCAATATTTCAACAGAAGTCATATCACATTTGAGAAAACAACTGCAAGTTTTACAATTCCTTATATGTTGATGTCCATTCAATATCACACTCCATGGCTATGTTTATTGTTATTACATTGTCAATGTCAAATGTAAATTTTTGCATAGTTGTAGGTATAATTTTCATATAATTCTCCAAATCACATAAGTCATCTAGAACTGTGCTTCTCAAATATTAATGTGCATGCAAATCACATGGTACATTGTTAAAATGCAGTTTATGTCTTAGGGCCTGAGATTCCGCATTTCTAACAAGTTCCCAGGATACCAATGTTGTTGGTCTGTGGACCACACAGAAAGGCCATATAAAGATACATGCACACATATATTTATTGCAGCACTATTCACAATAGCAATGACTTGGAACCAACCCAAATGCCCACGAATGATAGACTTGATAAAGAAAACATGGCACATATGCACCATGGAATGCTATCCAGCCATAAAAAAAGATGAGTTAATGTCCTTTGCAGGGACATGGATGAAGCTGGAAACCATCATTCTCAGCAATGATGGTTTCCATGATATCTTTTAATATTATAAACATAATTTTTTAAAAAATTAACATTTCATCTTAGAACTTACAGCTTTTAAAAATAAAAATATGTCAAACCACTAAATGATAATAAAGTTAATTTTTATACTGATGAAATATGCCTTATTAAAATTCTTAGTGTATTTATCTGTCTAATACCTACTTTGTGGATTATTAATGGTGAGAGTATATAGATTATTACAAAGTGAGTCATGTCATAATGAAGGTACTTATGAATTTAAACTAGGAACTTAGTAAAAAATGGCAATAATATAAACTAAAATATAAAATATCAAATTAGCCATGATGTTAATACTAAACAGGTTTTCTACTTTTTATTTTCTTTTAAGATAGTAATCGGAACATCAGTGAGAAAAGCAGGAAAATCTCATTATTTAGATATTATATCAAAAAGGTCTTTCAATTATTGTTCTTTCAGAAGAAAACAAATAACAACACTGTTATAACAAGGCACTTCATTTTCATTTGTCAGAAAATTATAATAATATGCTGAGTTTGTTGGAATGACACACTCTATAGTATCTGCTTTACTATCATCATTACAAAATATGCAAATAATTTATATGTGGAGACAACGAAGTTATAACAAAAGTGCCAGCATATTCCAACTAATAAAGAAATCTCCCAGTTGCACTGTGCATCCTTAGATGCCTTGTGTGGTATATTAACTAAAGAAACATGTATGCAGGAGACATAGCTCCACTTCTTTGGTTGGATAGTGAAAGCCAGTCTATCAGGGTTCCTGGACCACTGAAAGAGGAGTTGATGTTTTCCTCACAACACAGCATCAAGAAGGCCAGGTGGAGAACTCCCAACTTGTACTTAGAACTAAGACTCCTTAATCAGTAGTCTACTTAGTTCAGTAGTCACGTGAATGGAGGATCTGATTGGCCACCACATTGCTCACACTGGTGAAGGGTGGTGCTTGCTCATGAAGAAGATGGACTCTCACTCTGACTCAACAACCACTTTCAGTAGCTGTCACCTCTCAAAAATTCAGTCACAGAGAGATTTCACTCCTTTCTATTAGGAGGAATTAGCAGCCATTATAGAATATAATTGCTTCTCTGTCTCCCTCAAATTTACACCACAGATTCTGAAACTTAAACCTTAAGAATTCAGGTTCCTCTTCTCTCTGGTTCCTGTTCTCCATGGTGACACTGCCTGGGGAAAAGCCTGAACGTGGAGGTGGGGCCCTCCTGTTATTTCAGTACTTCGTAATTTTATTTCATACTGATTCATAAACTATAACGAGAGACATGCCATTAATATAATACACCATGTTGTTACATTTTAAGAGGAAATGCTTCAAGCTAAATTATGTTTTTGACAACTGCACTAAATATAGTACCTGCTGGAAACATTTTTGATAAATAAATACTAAATAGAAACATCTGTCATCATCTGCTCTTTCCTTTGATTGATATAGTTCAGAAAGTGATCACATAAATCTGACAGAAAAATGTTTAAAAACTGTGTCAAAGGTATGTCTGGGCAACATGGTGGAATAAACTGGTACAAATAATCATTTTTCTTATTATAAACACATAGGCTGGATACAATACAACTAAAAATTGTAAATACACGGCCAAATACAAAATGAAAAAAGGGAAATCTCCAGGTGTTAGAGAGAATAGAGAAAAAACTACAACTGAGACTTTGCAAGTTCATGGATGTTTCCAGCCAGCTACAGGTCCTGGGGTTGTGAGGACCAGGGCGTTAATGATCATATGGGGGAGAAAATGTGATCACAAGCTATAAGAAGTGAATTATTTCAACTGTAAACATTCTACATACTGGCAACACTCACATCTATTTCTTCTAGCAAAAGCTCTCTCTGGAGCTTCCCCTACACTTATCCCTTTCCCTTCAAGAAAAATTTAGCACTAAACCCCTTAGGTAACTTAGAGCAAGGTGGACGTACCCATGATGGGAGTGGAAGGCAGAGGCCCGATGTAAAGAATCAAAACCCAAATGGAATGAGGAAGAAATCTATATGCAGTGGAAAATTGACCTAGAAAGAGTTTCAGGGCCCAGGTGGGGTTGACAGGCTCAGTGATGCAGAGAAGTACAGGGGGTTAATCATAAGTAGGGGAAAGAGGACATCCCCAAACAGAAGGCTGTCAGAGCCAAGTATAATGAGGTGGACATGTGCATGGGAGACAGGTTATATACAAGGGGAAAGATGAAATAAATACATATAAACCCACAAATTCCTCACTGTCAGAAAACAAAATCACAGATATAAAAAGGGATAAAATTATATTTAACCCTGTGATTTTGGTTTAGAATCAGAGGTATCAGTGCACTATTGGTTTTTCAATACAAAAAATAGAAATAGAATCAAATATAGGTATACGTGCATGTATGTGTGCATACATGGTACTGATGTAGGATTTTTCTTCTTGGTCACATTGCACTCCAGGGAACCCTGGCCAGCAATGCCCCAGGCCTCACTCGGCCATGCTGGCATGCCCCAGCTCACAGGTGTTATAACTTGTACCCATGTTTGGCAGTTCCCAAGCTCTTGTACCCTGCCCAAGAAGAATGAGGATATGCTGGACACTGAAGGTGATGAGGGTGGAGAAGAATTTTATTGAGCAATGAAAACAGCTTTCAGCTCACAGCAGACGTGGGTTTGGTCCCACTAACCAAAGAAGGGAAAATTCCCCCATATAGCTGGGTCTGGGGCCTTTTATGGATGCAGAATAGGGAGTGCGTGCTGAATGGTTTGTGAATGTACAAAAAAAAGTTTAAAGTAAAGATACCATTTGAAGGCAGGCACAACATTGCAGAAAACCAATTAGAAAAGGGTAGGTATATGTAAAATAGGTCAAGGGTAGGGACCAACTAGAGGAAAGCACACCAAACAGGAAGATACGTTCTCAGTCCAGTCCAGGGATTTAACCTTTTGCTTGGCTTTCAGGCTTTAAACCGTCTTCCACTTGGAGGTGGGATTTCACTGGTGACCTGCTTCTATCTGCCTAGGCGTTTGGCTGCTTCCTCTCTCTATCAGTACCAGTGAAAATCCTCCAAAGCATTAGATTGGATTAGATTTAGTTGTGGATATCATTTTCCACTGAAAGGAATAAGGGTTCCTAAGAGAAATATCTGATTCCAGGGATGGGGAAGGAAAAGTTAAGATATGCTTTAAAGATTTTGCTGTGCTGGAAAGCAAGGAAGTCCTCCAAGAGGGAGGGCGCCATGTCAAAAAGGGACACAGGAGTCAGCTTTAAGAAGCTCCCAATGATCAAATCTTGGGCAAAAATATCTATAAAAATTACTCAAATGGATTATATCCCATTGAATAAAATAGTCCGTTCTGATGAATGAATAATCGAAAGCTTGTGAGAAAAAGAATATTTATCTAGCTTCACAACTCAGCCACCAAAATACTTATTAATTATGAAGTAAAAAGAGTAATTTGACAATGGATATCCTGACAAACATTACCTTAATCAAAAGATCAAAGGGAATATCAGCAGTAATGAGACAAATCAAAACTTCTACATCATTTTATAGAATGGAATGATAAGAAAGACTGTACCATCAGTTTTGTGGTACTTTTGTTAAAGATGTATAAATTGAATCTAATCATGAGGAAACATCAGACAAAACCAAACTGAGTGACATTCTGCAAAATAACACTCCTGTCATGTTCAAAAGTTAAAGTCATGAAACCCTTTTTAAGGAAATACTGAGAAAATGGTCTGAGCTAGAAGAGGCGCAACAGCTAAATGCAGCACATAATTCTGAATTGTACTCTTTTGGTAAAGAAAATTATTTGGACAATGACTGGTTAAACTTGACTGGAGTCTGAGGTCTGAGGATTGTATATAAAGTATCAGCGTTGGTTACTTAATTTTGATATTGATACTGTGGTCATATTGAAAAATATACTTAATTGTAGGAAGTCCACACTAAAATATTTTGGATTATGGGGAACCAGGATGGCAAATAATTTTCAAATGGTTCAAGTGAAAAGCTATTTTTATTGTTATTTACAATGTATCTCTAAGTTCATAGTTATTCCAACTTTTAAAAAAAGGTATTATTGTTAAAAATGTTGACACATCAGCATAAACAGTGACAAATCCAAAAATATTTGTATAATCTAAAATTGTGTAATATAAAAAATAATACAAGATAATTTAGAGCATGTCTATGCTAGGCATGGTTCCAAACATTTTTTTGTAAATGTCAACTAATTTCATTTCACAACAAAACTATTGAGGGTCACAAAAAGCAAATCTGTGGTATATGATGGTTACACAACTTGTCCAAAGTTAGACCAAAAATAAGTGTCAACGTTGAGATTATATTTATATAAAATGTTTATAGCCTCTCTAATCATATAGAAATGTAACTGACCCAGAGTAATTTTTCTCTGAGATTTTCTTTAATACTATCTCTATTCAAATAAAAGCCTCTTGATCCTTTTAAACTATTATATCAAGTTTCAGATATAGGAATTTGTCCAGGGTTAAGATGGGTCCTTCCAAAAGGAGCCACAGAAAAGCTCCCTGCTCAAAGTAAACAAGTGCAAACAGCAGGAGTAATCACAGCCTAATTAATTAGAGAATTGGTTTCAGCACTGCTGAGTTAGTAAAATTGCCTTTTCTCCTTTCTATTTTTCATGTGTGTAGAATATGATCACAATTGGCGGCCATGGTAGAGCTTAGACATTAGACAAAACCTAAAAGCTGTTCTCTCAAGACAGTGGACAATCTTTCTGGAAAGAGACTCACAATGGGCACTGGGATATAAACAACAACAAAAAAAAAACTTAGACCATCAATAACACACTAAAAAAGCAAAAACTAAAGTCAGTTCTACCCAGAAATCAAATGTTCTAAAGCTACCCACACCTAGAATAAAGTCCTATTTACTTCTGCAGTTAGGAAGACCACTAGACTGTCTCTTCCACATATTCACAGGAAACACTGCATGTAACCTAGAACTAGGAGTTGACCTGCCTTCCCCTCACCGACTCCTAAAATGTAATGACTACTGAAGACAAAACATACGTAAATGTAAAAAAACCTTAAATTATTCTTTCATTCATAGACACTCTGAAAACCACAGTATCAAACATTTTTAAATAAACTATTAACAAGAAAAATGAGGATCAAGATGAATATGTAGAACAACCATTATTCAGAGATCACCAATGGAAAAATGAACAAAGGGTATGAACAGTCAGTTAAGAAAACCTGAATTGCTATTAAAGAAGTAAACAATTTTCAAACTGTGGAAGAAAAAAACTCAATCTCAGTTTACAGATAGTTCTGCATTACATGCAGGCATCACCCAGAAGTGGACCACTGCATCACTTCAACCCCACCCAGGGTTGTTTTGATGGGCACTGAAGAAGGGAAGTCTTTCCAGGAGGCCAACTGTAAGCAATGTTCGGTTTGCGTGGAAAAAAGGATGATCAGATATACGGATTTACACTAATATAGGAGCTGTATCCCATGTGAGTGCTCATCAAATGATGACTTCAGCAAAGAAAGATATTAATAAACAGGTGGAGGATTTCGTAATCTGAGGACATCAGTCAATATCCTTCTCTAGCCACCTAAGTCATTGTCCAATGAAATCATGAATAAAGTGACCATGGCAGCAGATAGGGAGGTTATGCATTAAGCAACATGGACTTTCACTCACTAAAACCCATCTGCAAAAGAATCAGCAAGCTACTTGGTAGCAGGTTGATTAAACTGGACTGTGATATGTTTTGGCTGTGTCCCCACAGAAATCTCATCTTGAATTGTAGTTCTCATAATCCCCACATGTCATGGGAGGGACCCGGTGGGAGGTAATTGAATCATGGGAGTGGTTTCCCCTATTCTGTTCTCATGATAGTAAGTTCTCACAAGATCTGATGGTTTTATAAGGGGCTTCCCTCTTCACTTGGCTCTCATTCTTCTCCTTCCTGCCACCATGTGAAGAAAAACATGCTTGCTTCCCCTTCCATCATGATTGTAAATTTTCTGACACATCCCCAGCCCTATGGAACAGTGAGTCACTTAAACCTCTTTCCTTTATAAATTACTCAGTCTAGGGTATTTCTTCACAGCAGCATGAGAATGAACTAATAAAGTAAACTGTTACCGGTAGAGTGGGGTGCTGGTATAAGGATAACTGAAAATGTGAAAGTGACTTTGGAGCTGGGTAAAAGGCAGAGGTTGGAACAGTTTAGAGGACTCAGAAGAAGAAAAAAGTGGGAAAATTTGGAATTTCCTAGAGACTTGTTGAATGACTGATCAAAATGCTAACAGTGATATGGACAGTGAAGTCCAGGCTGAGGTGGTCTCAGATGGAAATGAGGAACTTGGTAGGAACTGGAGCGAAGGTGACTACTACTGTGCTTTAGTACAGAGACTGGCGACTTTTCGCCCTGTCCTAGAGATCTGTGGAATTTCGAACTTGAGAGAGATAGATGATTTGAGGAATATGGTGGAAGAAATTTTCTAAGTGAAGAAGTGTTCAAGAGGAAGCAGAGCATAGAAGTTTGGAAAATTTGCAGCCTGACAATGTGATAGAAAAGAAAACCTCATTTTCTGGGGAGAAATTCAAGCTTGCTGCAGAAATTTGCATAAGTAATGAGGAGCAAAATGTTAATCACCAACACAAGAGGGAAAATGTCTCCAAGGAGTATCAGAGACCTTCACAGTAGTTCCCCCCCATCACAGGTTTGAAGGTTTAGGAGAGAAAAATGGTTTCCTCATCTAGGTCTAGGGCCCTGCTGTTGTGTGCAGTCTCAGGACTGCATCTCAGCCTCTCTATAGCCATGGCTAAAAGGGGCCAAGGTATAGCTTGGGCTGTTGCTTCAGGCGGCACAGGCCCCTGGCCTTGGTAGCTTTCATGTGGTGTTAAGCCTGTGGGTGCATAGAAGTCAAGAATTGAGATTTGGGAACCTCTGCCTAAATTTCAGAGTATGTATGGAAACACCTGGATGTACCAGCAGAATTTTGCTGAAGAAATGGGGAAGGCCCTCATGGAGAACCTCTGCTAAGGCAGTGCAGAAGGGAAATGTGGGGTTGGAGCCCCTACACAGAGTCCCCAGTGGGGCACTGCCTAGTGGAGTTGTGAGATGAGGCCACCATCCTCCAGCCCATGAAAGCAGCTGGGAGGGTGGCTGCACCCTGTGAAACCACAGAGGCAGAGCTACCCAAGGATGTGGGAGCTCACCTCTTGCTTCATTGTAACCTGGATGTGAGACATGAAGTCAAAGGACATTATTTTGGAGTTTTAACATTTAATTACTGCCTCATTGGATTTTTGACTTCCATGGGGCCAGTAGCTTCATCATTTTGGCCAATTTCTCCCATTTGTAAAAGATATATTTGCCCAATGACTGTACCTCCATTGTATCTAGGAAATAACTAACATGCTTTCAATTTTATGTGTTCCTAGGCAGAAGGGTCCTGCCTTGTCTCAGATGAGAATTTGGACTTGGAATTTTGAGTTAATGTTGGAATGAGTTAAGATGTTGGGAGACTGTTGGAAGGGCATGATTGTGTTTTGAATTGTGAGAACATGAGATTTGACAAGGGCCAGGGTAGAATGATATGGTTTGGATGTGTCCCCACCCAAATCTCATCTTGATTGTAGTTCCCATAATCTCCACATGTGGTGGGAGGGACCCAGTAGAAGGTAATCGAATCATGGGGGCAGTTTCTCCCATGCTTATTCTCATGATAGTAAGTTCTCACAAAATCTGATGGCTAATAAAGGGCTTCCCCTTTTGCTCAGCTCTCATTCTTCTCCTTCCTACCATCATGTGAAGAAGGACATGCTTGCTTCCCCTTCCACAATGATTGTAAGTTTTCTGAGGCCTCCCCCACCCTATGGAACTGTGTGTCAATAAAACATCTTTCCTTTATAAATAACTTAGTCTTGGGTATTTCTTCATAGCAGTAATACAGGTTGTTTCCATCACGGAAGGGACAGTGCTTTATTCTTACTGGAATAGACACTGATGACTATAGATTTGCCTTCTCTGTCCTTAATGCTTCTGCCAAGAAAACACTACCATCTCTGGACTTGCATAAGGCCTTATCCTCCATCATAGAATTATACACAGCATCACTTCTGAACAAGAAACTCATTTTATAGCAAATAAAATGTAGCAATGTGTCCATGCTTATGATATTCATATGGTATTCACTGATCTTACCACCACTCTAAAGCAGTTGACGCGATAGACTATAGAAGGTAGTTAAGAGCCAGTTGGATGGCAACAGCTTGCCGTTCTAAGGCAATGTCCTCAAGTATGCAGTATATGCTCTCAATCTGTGATCATTACATGATGTTGTTTCTCCAAGAGCCAAGATGTATGGGTCCAGGAACTAAAAGAAAGAAATGGGAATAAATTCCACCACTTAAAAATGCAAGGATGCCCACTAAAATAACAATTACTTAATATTTATCTGCAGAAACTAATCAGTATGTTTATAAAAGATGGATAAAATATTAGTATAGAAATTAGAAATGATAGAGTATCATTTTTGTAGATAATATAATTGTATCTGGAGAAATGTGATAGAATTAGTGAACTATCACAAAAACAAGAAATTTCAGGGAGATAGATATATAACTTATAAATTAGTGGCTTTTCATTATACATAAAAAACTGTATTACAGGTGGAAGCTACAATATGAAAGGAGCAAGAACTATAGAAAGAAAACCTCAAAAGGCAGCTACAGATAAGAAAATAACACATGAACAAATAGAACAGCATTGCCTGATCTTAGATAAGAAGATTCAATATGACAATGTCCCCATCCCCTACTAAGTTAATTTGTAAACATATCACAATTCTAATAAAAATAAAAATGAAGTGTTTTTGACTAAACAGACAGATTCAAAAGTTTTTTGTGTAGCAGCAAAATGTCAGATAAAATGTGAAGAAAACATAGTAATAAGGGGGTATATAACAACTACCAATGAACAATCAAATTATGCTATAAAACTATATGAGTAAAAACAGTGCAGTACTGGCTCATGATTATATATAATATATATATGATATATATATGAGAATTTAACATATATGTGTAAAAATTGAATTACAAATCAGTGTGGAAAAGATTTGCAATTCAATAAACAACGTTAGGGAAGCTGCATATTTACTCCATATCTCACACTGAAATAAATACCAGTTGGTTCACAAATTTTAATGTAAAAAGAAAAAATTAAAAGGAAAATCAAAACTATTGAAGTATAAGAAGAACGTGTACTATTCTCAATAATATCACAATGGAGAAGGCCTTCTATGATGGAAAGCTGACAGAGAGATACAGATGACTGCCCCTTTGCCTTAAGGTTGGATGAACTTTGTGTAGTTTGTGCTCCAGAGATTCTGTATGATCAGACTGAAGCTAGGCTCCAGTCCAGACCACACCTACTCTATCCTGCTGCTGCTCTTGCTCCTTTTCCTAAGAGCACTTCCTGATATATCATGTAAACAAGAATCTGTCTCAGGGTCTGCTTCCAAGGAACTGGACCCAAAACACTGCTAAATTTATTGTCTGCTAGAAAATTTACTTAAAACAAAAGTTAAAGTAAAACATATGTTCTGAGTCCTGGTTACAAGTTAGTTTTACTGCTCAGCACATCATAGTCATTTATTTTATTCTTTGAAATCCAACTTAAGCCTTGTGAATTTCCTCATAAAAGCAAACCAGATAATTTAAAAATGGGCCTCAAGCATAGTCATGCTCTGGTCCACAAGACCTTATTAACATGACCAACCACCACTATTAGAGGAAAACCTCCAAAACAGTGATATCTTTTTTGTGATATCAAGAGTGAGAGAGTGGTGAGAGGGGGACAATTGATTCCATCCTTATTTTTATTCTAATGTCTGATATTGGGAACCATGGAGCATTGATACTGAAGACTCAAACCATGATACCACAATCTTACGAGACTGCATACAATAAGATCTCTGCTTTCTTGACCAACTCCCCAGCCCCTACAATCTCAGCAAAAATATCATGTGAAAATACTGAGCAGAGGATTGTATTTGGGGCTCCACTAGATTTAAATTCCACATGCCAGCCCACAGTTTTGGCAGAGATTGGCAGTTCATAGTAGTTTCATTTCTCTGCCTGTCCAATCCCAATCTCAGCAGCTGTCCCCTAACATAAAGGCATCCTCTATCTCTTGACTAATAATCAAGGGATCTTCCCATTGGTGTTTAATTCTTTCAGGGTATTTTGTATCAATAGCTCTTTGGTTGTTTTAAAGAAAAGTGTAAGTATTAAGTTTATATGGTAGGTTTTTGTTGTTATCATTAATTTGTGAATGTTGAACCACCCTTGCATCCCTGGGTGAAGTGGGTTTTATTCCAGGGGTGGGCTGTATTTTTCATGTGTTGTTGGATTTGGTTTGCTAGTACTTTGTTGAGGATATTTGCATCTATGTTTATCAAGATATCAGCCTATTGTTTTCCTTTTTTGTTATGCCCTTGCCAATTTTGGTGTCAGGGTGATATTGGTTTTGTAGAATGAGTTAGGGAAGAGTCCCTCCTCTTGGATTCTTTGAAATAGCTTCAGTAAGATTTGTACCAGATTTTCTTTGTACTTCTGGTATAATTCAACTGTGAATCCATCTGGTTGTGGGCTTTTATTCATTGGAAGATTCTTCATTACTGATTTGACTTAATTACTTATTATTGGTATGTTCAGGATTTTTATTTCTTCCTGGTTCAATTTTGAGGAGTTGTATGTTTATAAGTGTTCATACATTTCCTCTGGATCTTCTAATTTTTGTGCATAGAGATATTCACAGTAGTCTCTGATGATTTTTTGTATTTCTGTGCTATCAGTTGTAATGTTCTCTTTCTCATTTCTGATAGTACTTATTTGAATATTCTCTCATTTGTGTTGGTTAAAAGCTGTTATTTAAATAATGTTACACTGGGCTATTTCTACAGTACAAGTATTTAATATATGCTATATTACATACAGATCAATAAGAAGTGCTATTGCATTCTTAAAACAAAATTAGGTTTTTCTGAAGATGAACAATTAGAGAATAAAAATAGAATTTAAAAAATTAAAACTTTGTTGATTAAAATGAAGAAAACAATCAATAAAAGTGTTGGGAGATAAAGTAAAAAAAATATTCCAGAAGGTAGAGCTGTAGAGCTATAATATAAAATAAAAATAAAGACAAGAGATAAAAAATAAAATTAATCCAGAACTATCTAATACATGACAGTTCTAGAAAGAAAAAAGTAGTAAAGAAGTAATTAAAGAAATAATAAAAGCAAATTTCCCAGAACAAAAAACCATGAGTTTCCAAATCAAGTGGACCCACCAAGAGTCCAAAAAAGAGAGTTTTAAAATACCCACTCTAAGGCATTTTCTCATGATATTAAAAGATACAACCTTAAATTCTTCCAAAGAAAATAAACATATGACATAAAAATTCTGGAGATCAGAATGGCATAAGCTTTTAGGGTTATATTGAAAGCATGGTGGAAGATTGGATTCAACGTTCTAATGGTGAATACATTTTAACATAAAATTTTACATATAGGTAAACCATTAAACAAGTAAAAGGATACCATGAACATTTTCATAGTGCTATTCCTTAAAAAATTAACTTTCATGCATCCTTTCTTAAGAAGTTACTCCATTATGTTCTATCACAAGAAAAATTAAGTAGTAAACCAAGAAAGAAGGAGCAAAGATTCCTGCCCAAGAGAGTAGTGACGAGAAATGTTCACATGACAGTACCAAATCTGTTGAGAAACCAAGGAGCACTTGTATGAAGAAAGGAATAATATAGAAAAAACATAAATATAGCTGTTAGATTATTTGACTTATATGTGCTTTTGAAAAAAATCTGATAGATGTTGGAAAAATCTGTTGGAAAAACTAGTTAGTAAATATTGGTTGATAGGTATAAATAAGGAACAAAGCAAAAGTAAAATGAAGTAATTATTACCATACCCCTCCTACAAAGGAGAAATGTTCTAGAAAAAAACACAATCACAGTATAAAAATTGTCTCAGCAATAAGCAATATTTTCTTTTTTTTTTTTTTTTTTTTTTTTTTTTTTTTTGAGACGGAGTCTCGCTCTGTCACCCAGGCTGGAGTGCAGTGGCCGGATCTCAGCTCACTGCAAGCTCCGCTTCCCGGGCTCACGCCATTCTCCTGCCTCAGCCTCCCGAGTAGCTGGGACTACAGGCGCCTGCCACCTTGCCCGGCTAGTTTTTTGTAGTTTTTAGTAGAGACAGGGTTTCACCGTGTTAGCCAGGATGGTCTTGATCTCCTGACCTCGTGATCCGCCCGTCTCGGCCTCCCAAAGTGCTGGGATTACAGGCTTGAGCCACCGCACCCGGCCAATAAGCAATATTTTCATATTCATAATGATGGAAACATTAAGTATCAGCTTTTAAAAAATATAACATAAATTATAATAGGAGGATAAAAGAAAGAGAAGATAGCATTGAAATCACGTAAAAGCTAAATCCTCAACAGTCAAAATACGTTCATGAGTAACACTTGAAATTGATAAGGAAAGAAATACTAGTTATGTCATTGAGTAATATAATCAGCTAAAAGGAGTCAACACAGTTTTTCCTGAGGAGGTGGACTGAGAAATAGGGTGGTATATGGCAAGTTAATACACTTTTTCATTATAAGGCTGTTAACATAATTGGACATGTTTTAATGCATGTGTATATATTAATGAAAATAAATCAAAAAGGAAAACTGAAAGCATTTGGAGGATTTAAATAACAAAATTAAAAAGCATGTCAAATAATGTACTTTTAAAATCAAGCTAAGGTTTTTTGGAGGAGTAGTTTGTATTTTTTAACATTTTCAACATCTTAGAAACCTAATACATTTCATAACCAATGATATCATTTTTATCAGAATTGGTGGGTTTTCTTTCTTACTACAATATAATGTTTTATACAATTAATAACATCTTAGATTTGATGAATATTTTTTGTATTACTATAAACAAGCAAAGAATGCATATTCTTTTGTAGCACAGATCATTTGTAAAAAGTAGTGAAGTATTAAGCCATAAAGATTCTGTCACAACTGTGGCTACAGTGGACAATTAGAAGTGTCAGGCATAGCAGGTGAAGTAGACGCAACAGGTTTAGTGTTACAAAACATGACTGTAAAATGAAAAAGAAAGAACAAAAATCAATATAGAGTTGGCAGCAGGATGCCTATTTTCAGGTCAATAAAAATATATGGTTGGATCTTGAGAGTTATCTGCAAATATGCTGAACAGAAAGAAAAAAAACAAAAGAAAAAAATCATATCCTTACGAAAAAAATCATAAGGATAACTAGGAATGATTTTGGAAAATGTCAAATAGTTAAGACCAAATAAAATTAATCTAATATTGGTTATGACATTCTGGACATGTCTTATTTCAGCAAGCTAACACTGGAGAAGTAAGTCTTTCTGCTATACAATGGAAAGAATTATACAATTAAATTTGCCACAAGAAGACAAGATGATGATTTTACAGATTTTTCATCATGCCTTATAAAGTTGCCATGATAGTGCAATGGCAGAAACATTCTTCAGTGTAACCCATTAAGCTTAGGTCTCATAATTTTTCCACATTTTACTGTAAAAAAGGTACTCAATTACCCTAATGGAAGCTGCAGACTTAAAAAGGACCTTTACACTATGCAATTACAAAAGTGGGACTAATGATTAGAGAATAGTATAATGACTCTACAATTATCATGCAATTGTTACATGAAAAACTCATTATGGACTTCAGCCAGCCACTGAATTCTGTGACAATGAAGAACAGAATAAGTAAGTACTCTAGGATGTGCAAGATGGAAACCAGTGAGTCATCAAAGCCAAAGGAGGACTCACTCTGACTACCCTATTCCTGCTCATCCTGTCCTTCCAAAATCCCCTACAGTCACTAAGGATAATCAACCCTTATTTTCACTTTGAAGTATAGAATGTAAGTTCTGAATTGCAGATTTTTCCTCTCATTTTTTTTTTTAAAGTTTTCAAAGGTCTTGAATGCAAAGAATAAATTTTGGTGGATTTTGCTAATCCTCATTTTAATATTCATTGAAACATTGAGATACAGGCTTCTTCAATGTCTCAATATTATCTCCTCATCAGTGAAAAATATAAGAAATATATATTCTGTTTAAAAAAAAAAATCAAACATGCTGATAGTAATACAACAGGCCAGAAGAAAGATTTATTCCTTACCTTGTAAAGAATACATGGTAAGATACTTGGTTTTTTATATAGCTATTTTATTTAATTTCATTTTAGTTATCTTTAAAATCTCCATTTTTATTTTAGGTTCAGGGAATACTTGGGCTTATTTGTTACATGGGTATATCACATAGTGCTGAGGTTTGGATTACAGCTGATCCTGTCACCCAGGTAGTGACAATAGTACCCAATAGTTAGATATTCAGTCCTTGGCCCACACCTTCCCTCCTCATTCCAGTAGTCCCCAGTGTTTAATGTTGCCATTTTCATGTTCATTAGTACCCAAAGTTTAGTTCTCACTTATAAGTGAGAACATGTGTTGGATTTTCTGTTTCTGAACGAGTTTGCTTAGGATAATGGTCTTCAGTTCTATCCATGTTCCTGCAAAGGATATGATTTCCTTATTTTTTACGGCTGTGAAAGTATTCCATGGTATATATGTACCATATTTTATTTATTCATTCCACCGTTGATGGGCAGCTAGGTTAATTCTATGACTTTGCTATTGGGAATAGTGTTATGATGAATATACGAGAGCATGTGTCTTTTTGGTAGAATGATTTATTTTCCTTTGGCTATATACCCAATAATGGGATTGCTGGGTCAAACTGTAGTTCTAAGTTCTTTGAGAAATCTCCAAACTGTTTTCCATAGTGGTTGAACTAACTTACTTTCTCACCAAAGTGGTTAAGTTTTACCTTTAATCTGCAGCCTTGACAGCATCTGTTGTTTTTTTGACTTTTGGATAATTCCCATTCTGACTGATTTGAGATGGTATCTCATTGTGGTTTTGATTTGCATTTCTCTGATACTTAGTTGAGCATGTTTTCATATGATTGTTTTCTGCTTGTATGTCTTCTTTTGAGAGGTGTCTGTTCATGTCTTTTGCTCATTTTTAATGGGATTGGTTTTTTTTTCTTTCTTGTTGTTTGAGTTCCTTGTAAATCTGGATGTTAGACCTTTATCACAGGCAAAGTATGCAAATATTTTCTCCCATTCTGTAGGTTGTCTGTTTACTCTGTTGATAGTTTCTTTTGCTGTGCAGAAGCTCTTTAATTGAATTAGGTTCCACTTAATTTTCATTTTTGTCATATTTGCCTTTGAAGACTTAGTCATAAATTATTTCCTAAGACTGATATCCAGAATGGTATTTCCTAGATTTCCTTCTAGAATTCTTATAGTTCAAGGTCTTACATTTAAATCTTTAATCCATCTTGAATTAATTTTTGTATGTGGTGATTGATAGGAGTCTAGTTTCATTCTTCTGTGTATGGCTAGCCAGCTATCTCATCTCTATTTATTGAACAGGAAATCCTGTTCTCATTGCTGATTTTTGTCAGCATTGTCAAAGATCAGATGGCTGTGGGTGTGAAACTTTATTTCTAGGTTCTCTATTCTGTTCCATTGGTCTATGTATCTGTTTTTGTACCAATCCCATGCTGTTTTCATTACTGTAGACCTATGGTATAGTTTGAATTTGGGTAATGAGATGTTTTCAGCTTTGTTCTTTTTGCCTAGGATTGTTTTGACTATATGGGCTCTCTTTTGGTTCCACATGAATTTTAGAATAATTTTTTCTAGTTCTTTGAAAAATGACACTCATAGCTTGATTGGAATATTATTGAATCTGTAGATTACTTTGGGCAGTATGACCATTTTAATGATGTTCACTCTTCCAATCCATGAGCATGGAATGTATTTTCCATTTGTTTTTGTCATCTATGATTTCTTTCTGCAATGTTTTTCAGTTTTCCCTGTAGAGTTCTTTCACATCCTTGGTTAGATATATTCCTAGGGGTGTGTGTGTGTGTGAATTGTAAATGGAATTGCATTCTTGATTTAGTTATCAGCTTGAACATTATGGGTGTATAAAAATGCTACTGATTTTTGTACATTGATTTTGTATCCTGAAATTTTACTGAAGTTCTCTATTTTAATGAAGTTCTAGGAGCCTGGTGAATCTGACTGTGGGATTTTTTTAGGTATAGAATTGTATTTTCAGTGCAGAAAGATCATTTGACTTCCTCCTTTTGGATGTCTTTTGTTTCTTTCTCTTGCCTAGATTGCTCTGGCTAGGACTTCCAGTACTTTGTTTATTAGGAGTAATGAAAATGGGCATCCTTGTTTTGTGCAAGTTCTTGCCTGTTCAGTATAATGTTGGATGTGGGTTTGCCATTGATAGCTCTTATTACTTTGAGGTATATTCCACTGATGCTCAGTTTCTTGAAGATTTTTATCATAAAGGGATGTTGGACTTTATCAAATCCTTGTCTGCATCTATTGAGATGATCATATCATTTTTGTTTCTAATTTTTTATATGTGGTAAATCATATTTATTGATTTGTGTATTCTCACCTTGCATCCCAGGGATGAAGTCTACTTGGTCATAGTGAATTAGCTTTTTGATTTCCTTTAGGATTCAGTTTGCTAGTATTATGTTGAGGATTTTTGTGTTCATGTTCAGCAGGGATATTGGCCTGTAGTTTTCCTTTTTCATTGTGTCATTGCCAGGTTTTGGTATCAGGGTGATGCTGGTTTCATAGAATGAGTTACAGAGAGTCCCTTCTCTTCAATTTTTTGGACTGGGTAATCTACAAAAGAAAGAGGTTTAATGGACTTACAGTTTCACATTGCTTGGGAAGTCTCGCAATCATGACAGAAGGCAAGGAAGAACAAGTCATGTCTTACAGGGGTGGAAGCAGGCAAACAGAGAGAGCTTGTGCAGGGAAACTCCCTTTTATAAAACAATCAGTTCTTGTGAGACTTGTTCACTATAATAAGAATAGGAGGAGAAAGGCCTGCCCCCATGATTCAGTTACTTCCCATCATTCCTTCCCACAACACGTGAGAATTCAAGATGAGATTTGGATGGGGACAGAGCCAAACCATATCAAGTGATGACACTACATTCTTAATTTTTTTTTAAGTTCAAGAATTCTCTGATGATTCCTTCTTATCTGGAGATATTGCCACTTCTAATTTTTGTAATTTTTTGTACAGGATGGATTTTTTCTTTTTATTTCTTAATGTTAAACTTTTTTAAAATTTCCCTTTCCTCAATTCCCTAGGGAGTGTGACTATACAGAATGCTACCTAGGATTTTTGGCTTTGCTTCTGTAGCCCTATGCATTTCTGATGGCAGTTTTTACATTGGGCTGTGCAGTTTGAACCACAAGTCAGTAGATGGTGCATATGGGTAAGAGCCAGCTTCAGTCAATATGGTTGGGTACATACTTGATCCTTGTTTACTGAAAGAAGCTCTCTGTTGCTTCACACAATAGGCTGACTTATGGAATTAACAGTGGTCCCGGCTCCTGTTTCAGTCCCAAGGGATTAGGGAGCAAGATGTGCAATACTGAACCAAGCAGGTCAGCTACAGGTTCTCCAATGGCAGGCACAAGCACCAATGCCAAAGGAGAATCCAGTAGGTAACCACCACTTCCACAAGGGTGTATGTAGCCATGAAGCTAGGAAACATCCTTGGTCCTAAGTTCTCTTTATGGGGATGAGTGGCTTAACCTCCTAATTCAGGAGAGTGGATGCTCCAAATGGCTGGAGATCTGCCTGGGTGTTTACTGAAGAGGGTCTTGCTGCACCACTGTCTCTGCACAGGGACAGTGGGGCAGCTCAGGCTGCTGAATCGTGTGCGCAAGTGCTCCAAATGCCTGGAGGTCTGCCTAGGCATGGAATGGAGAAGATCCTACTCTCCCATGATCTATGGTCCATGAAGTGTGGGGTGGGCTCAGGCTGCTGGTCCAGACAAGTGGGTGCTTTGAATACCTGGATTTCTAACTGGGAGTGGAGCAGAGATGGCCCTGCTGCATCACAGTCTTGGGAGAACATGCTGAGGCATCTAGCAATTGCACACATTGACGGGTTCAGTTCACCAAACTGCCCATGGCTACAAGTCTTGTGGCCCATGAGAAACTGCACCTAAGTAGCTCTCCTTTTACCCCAGGCCTGTAACAAGAGAGAGCACAATTCTAGCATCTACTGCTGAGGCACTTTTCACAATTCTGGCTACGGGTGTCCCTACCCTACTTCCAATGCGTGTACAGTCATGCTGCTAAGTCACCTAAAAATGGCCATGTACCCAGATTTAAAGTAGAATCCTGATCTTTATCCAGGGTCTGGGAAAATCCTTGTAGCTTTCCCTGGTATTTTCCTTCACAGTATCTCTAAATCTCTCCCTCCCAAGTTACCTCCAGGGCTTGGGAGAAACAAAGTGCTCCCCCTTGCCCTGGGTTGCTCCAATCCCCAGTGGAAAGATGAGTAACAGAGGGAGGCTTACTGCCTCTCTCACATACTGGGCTTCACTCACCTTTATCAGCTGAATGCAATCATGGGAACTGTTTGTCCACATTCTCCTCCCTAGGTTCTCGGGTGTCCTTCATGAGTCTGGTGGATTTCTGTTTTTCCTTGAATTAAAGCTCTCAGAGTTGATCTTTATGCACCATCTTGCTATTTCCAAGTGATGGAGGCACACTAAAAGTCTCTAATCCACCATCTTGGAAAAGAACAAGGAAAACTTTATTTTTTAATGTAAGTTCTTAAACTGAATTCTATATTGATGTTTCCAATTAAATGGTGTTTGATTTGAACCTTCCAGTTGATACAATTTCATGTATTTTTATAATAGCTATGCTGCCAAATTTTTCTGAAATATGCCAAGATGTCACTAAAGAATATGCACACAGAATTTTGTCTCTTTTACCTTCTTTAAAACACGTTTGTATTGAAGTCTATATTGATAAGCCTGCAACACTCTTCAGTCCCTTATTGTTTTCATTTTAAATGGACAATAATATTATATGTATTTATGGGATAAAATGTAAAGTTATGGTATATAGAATGATTAAACCAGGCTAATAAACATATCCATCATCTTACACACTTACCATTTCTTTGTAGAGAGAACATTTAAACTCTACTGTCTTAGCAATTATTATTTTATTGTTTGTTTACAGTTTTTCCTTTTCCCCTTAGTAGTATACCAAGGGCTGGTTGTGGGAGTAGTAGGAAAGAAGGAGTATAGTATGTGTAGAGAATATCAAAACAGTCAGTAAACCTATTCAGAGTTCATCTGCTTTTTTATTATCATCATGGTCCAGCAATTTTAAACAATGTTGGTGATAAATTTACTTCTGCCCCAAAATATTTTGGGTACATTCTAAATAAATGTTATAGTTATGGCTGAGTTTTAACAATGTATATATAAGCTTTAAATTAGCACAATTTATACTTATCCTATAAATAAATATTGTACTCTCCCTAGAAGTTAATTCATAGAACTCCCAGTTATAAAATTGCTCCCCATACATGTGTGGATTCATTACATGCATTTGTTTGGAGAGTCATTTCCTACTATTACAGATCCTTTGACTTGCTTCCTGTGGTCTTTGTCCTCTAAGGTAACACATATTCCTGATTTTAAAAAGTAGACTCAAAATAATGGAATGATTGTAAAGATAATAAAACAGAATGTAATCCACCTCAATTCTCTCATTCTATGTGGCCACATGGAGCTTTTATTTGTTCTTGAAATGTTTAAAACTGAAACTGTGCAAATAACAAGGTATAATATTTTTACTCAGTAAGTGCAAATTCTATAAATGTGAAAAATATACATGAATCTGCCTAAGATATATTCATTTCATTTTATGATTATTATTTAAAAATTTATTTAAATAAAGGAGGAAGACTTTATGAGATTATCTACTCTGGGGTCAAATAATTAGTTACTCCACTGCCCATTATTACTCTCCTTCCATGCTAAGCCTCTCTCAATCAGCATGTGTAACATAGCTCTGACTTGATTATGATCTATCCTGAGGAGATGTGTATTTAGAATCTTATTATTGTTACTGAAACAAAGCATCCAAGTAACATTTAACTTACCTAACATTTAACTTACCTAACACAAAATTAATTTCAGAATGCCCACCAAAACAGAGTTATAACCAAATAGTAAATTATTTATAAATAAACATGTGTATATATATGTAACACAAAAGACATATTTATATACATATTATTTTATATATTTTCTTGGAAAAAATTTAAACACCCCTCTACATAACTCATCAGTGAGAAAAATTAAAACTGAAAATATATAATGGTTAGAAATAAGTAGCATGAGAAGGGGCTACATACCAAATTTGTGGAATGCAGACATGATAGAAGTGAAAGAAAATTTCAGAAACTTAAATGTCTTTATCAGAAAACAAAGCATATTGATAATAAGTGAATTACAACTTTAATTCAAGAAGCTATCAGAGGCCGGGCGCGGTGGCTCAAGCCTGTAATCCCAGCACTTTGGGAGGCCGAGACGGGCGGATCATGAGGTCAGGAGATCGAGACCATCCTGGCTAATACGGTGAAACCCCGTCTCTACTAAAAAATACAAAAAACTAGCCGGGCGACGAGGCGGGCGCCTGTAGTCCCAGCTACTCAGGAGGCTGAGACAGGAGAATGGCGTGAACCCGGGAGGCGGAGCTTGCAGTGAGCTGAGAGCCAGCCACTGCACTCCAGCCTGGGCGGCAGAGCAAGACTCCGTCTCAAAAAAAAAAAAAAAAAAAAAAAAAAAAAGGAAGCTATCAGAAATATTAACCATGTTTTAAAAAGAGAGAAAAAGAAAATTGTAAAAGTTAATGAAATAGAATAAAATATTTGCAAAAAATATAATAAACATACTGAGTAACAATTTATAACTATCTCTTGTAAATTAATAAGGAAATAACATAAGAACTAATTATTTAAATGGACCAATAATGTAAAAAGGCAAGAAATATAGAAACGTAATTAATTAAACTCATTTGAAATCAAAGAATTGTAAACTAAAATAAAAAGATACAATTTTTTTCATCTTAGGGGCCAAATTTATTGCTGATGTCATCCAGTGACAGAAAAGCTGTGATAACATGAGATTTCTGGTACACTGTAGATGGAGTCTGAGTTGATGCAGTCTTTTTTATTTTTTCGAGATGGAGTCTCACTCACCTAGGCTGGAGTGCAATGATACGATCTCACTTCACTGCAACCACCCTTCCCGGGGTCAAGTCATTCTCGCACCTCCACCGCCTGAGTAGCTCGGACTACAAGCAAGCGCTGACTAATAATTGCATTTTTAGAACAGATGGGGTTTCACCATGTTGGCCAGGATGCTCTCGAACTCCTGACCTCAGGTGATCCTCCTGCCTCAGCCTCCCAAAGTTCTGAGATTACATGCATGAGCCACCGCACCCAGCCTGGGTGCAGTCTTTTTGGAAGAAAATTTGTCAGTCCTCTTATCAACATTACAAGTGACCATACCCTTTTGACCTGACAATTCAATCTATAATAATTTGTTTTACAGAAAGTGTTGTTTACTTGTCCACAAGAATACTAATTGGATCATTCTTTGTAGTAACAAAAAATAGAAAACAATCTAAAAGTTAGCCATTTCTATCTTATGAATGGTATGCTGCCATTGATAGAATGATGCAGATCTGTAAACACTGAAATCAAAATCCAAATCCCTCTAAGTTCCTAAGCCGATTATTAAGTAAAGAAAGTAAAAGCATTAAAAAGTTATAGTATGATCCAAATTTTGAAATTAAATATTTAAAACTCGAGTAAATATGCACATCTATCTTGATACCTATCTTGATAAGTAAATGCATGGAAAGCAATCTGAAAGAACACACAACAGTTTCGTTTTGGGATGACAATTGGAGTTAGGGTATGGGGATAATAGACTACTTTCATTTATCATCTCATATATTATCTGTATTATCTGTAATTCCTACAAGAATGTATTGGTGAATAACTTTGTAATTTTAAAACATATCTATCTATAGCATAAGAGTGGTCCATTGAAGACAGCCCCAAAACCAATATCAAAGACAAGATAGTAGTAGAGTCACTTCTGGAATCAGCATGCCACAGTTCCAGTCCTACCACTGTGTTATCTTGAGGAGGTAATTAGCCTCTTTGTTTCTGCTTCCTCATTTGTGAAATAGGGGTAGGTATGATGTCTATCTCACAGGATGGTTATAAGTATTATCTGAGGCAATATATATAAAATCCTTAGACCAGTGTGTAGCACATACAAAGCATTCAATGCATATGTAAAACTAGTGTTAATTATTCCATTAAAGTCAAAGGATCAACATTTTTCAAGAAGAAATGTTTGATATTCTCAAATTAGTGAGACAGCCAGGTGGGAGGGTGTCTCTGGAGAAACTCCAATCAGGCTGCCAGCTGAGGTGGAGCCTCCCGAAGTTCACACAGTTGCAGCAGGGAGGAGCCTGGCCTCTCCTCTTCCTGTGTGGAACCTGAGATTCAAGCTGCAGGCTGGAAGCACTCTAGCAGGGAGTTTGACCCAGCAAGAGTCCTTGTTTTGCCTTTTTCTTCCTTTTCGCCCAATAAAACCCTGCTTCACTCACCCTTCAAACCATCTGTAAGCCTAAATTTTCATGGCCGAGGGATGGACAAGGACCCCATCTTTAAGTGAACTAAGGAAAAGGCTTGCGAGGGTGAGGGAAACGTACCCCCAAACACTATTGCCCCCAGGGGTCAGGGAAAGGCCTTTGCCTTCCTTTTTAGGAAGGGACCAATGAGCAGGGGCTCCCCTCCAACCTCCCCACCGTGCCAGGGTTAGGAGGCATGACCCGAGTTTCCCACATTGTCCCTGCCACACGCTGCTGCTGGAACCTTCCCTTTCCCCAGCCAAGGGGTTTTACTCCATCAGACAGTAATTGAACTAATCTCCCTGGTGGAGGAACCACTTGCACAAGAATAAGAGATTTTTCCCCAGGCATTTTTAAACTGTTGTTTTTTTCTTTCCTCTTATCATCATATCAGTAAACCTTTAAAGTTAAAGCAGTAAACCTTTAAAGTTTTATTTTCACCCCTTTACTAGGCCAGCCTCCCAACTATTACTATTTATACTTTCAGTAAAGCTTTAACTGTGAAAAAGGATTTGTGGGGCTAGTCTTGGGCTGTGGCCAATCTAGTGTGCTTTGTCTGCTGTATGGTTTATGCTGCAAGCCACCATCTTGCTTTATACCCTGGGGGGCATGGCTGGTAACTGCTTGGCCAGGCTTTGTTTAGCAATCCTGCTTTAGAGAGTAAGTTTCTTTCTGATTTGATATCTGGATGTTCTCCTAGCCCTGTCTGTTGAAGAACCGCACGCGGGGACTGGATTTTCTTCTGTCGGTCTGTGTGTGTCCTATGTGTGATGTCTGTAAAAAGAGCTCTAATTAATTTGGCCTAAAGAAAGACAAGTGCTTGAATCTAATATTTTTTAAAGGAAAGATAAAAGTAGTGGTACCTTTTCAGAAATAAAAACAGCCTTAAAGATTATTGGTAAAATACAGGTCTGATGCAAGGTTTGCTGCGTTTTAAGGTTACAAACTGCTTCTTGGGTTTTGGAAACTATTTCACTTGCAGCTTCACAATTGGTAAGGCCTGGGGACATATAGAACTAATCACACCCTTGATTAAGAAGACAAATATTGACTGCACTTAGCACACAATTAAAGCAACTTACCAAGTTTTACCTTAAAGTTAAAAATTGCTAGGAGTTACCATTATAACACATAAGTAATTGAGACTACTAAAAATAAATTTACATGCAACTACTAAAAATAAATTTGCATGCAAGGCATGTTAGAACAGTAAAATGTAGGGTTTTTTTTTTTGTAAAATGTTATAACAAGGTTATCTTAAAGTGCTAATCTGCTCTCTGGCAAAATTTGTAAAGGGTCATAAAAGGTTTTTACTTCTTTAAAATGTCTGAGTCATCATTTTGGTGAAATAAATAATTTATGGTAATCTGGAACTCCATTTCATAATATCAAGTGTTTTGAACTTAACATATTTAACAACCTTCCCAAAAGCAAACTTAAGTTTCAAAGTTGTCTTTCCTGACACCTGGCTTTTCAGATACTTCAGAGGGCCCATATTTGACGTATTTAGGTACATGGGATTGCCAAAATGATGCTCAATCTTCTTTAGGTTATATCTTGGTAAGTAATGCTAATATATTGATATGGTTTGGCTCTGTGTACCCACCCCAAATCTCATCTTAAATTGTACTCCCATAATTCGAATCCACGTGTTGTGGGAGGGGCCCAGTGGAAGAGAATTTGAATCATAGGAGTGGTTTTCTCCATACTGTTCTCATGGTAGTCTCACAAGATCTGATGGTTTTGATACAGCTCCGATGACTGGAAGAACACCGGGGTTCTTGGTCTCTCACCAGTTTAGATAAAGTGACGTGGACACATGTGGTGTGGTTTTACGGAGTGAAAAGTTTGATATGCAAGAAAGAAGTAAGGAAGAAGAGAACAGTTCCCCCATACAGAGACAGAGGGAGGGGGGGTTGAACAAAGAGAAAACCCTCATGTGCAGCAGAAAAGTGGCTGCTTATATTGAGAGGCTGGAGGAGGCACTGTCTGATTTCCATAGGGTCCAGGGGATTGGTTTGACCAGGTGTGTCATTTACGTAGCCTGTAAAAAAACCTGGCCCTCTCACCTTAGCTCTTTAATATGCAAATGTGGGTCGCCATGATGTTCTGAACACATGGTGTTATCTGAAGGTGGCCTTGACACTTGGTACACCAGGTGATAAGGAGAAAATGGTGGGAACTGTCATATTGAGTGAACCCAGTTTCTAATGATGGGTATTTGCATATCAAAGCTTGCTAGCCTGGCCCTTCAAGCCACCTTTTCTGTTAGAAAAGAGATAGTTCAGTGGTTGTTTCTTATTACAAGAAAATTTCCACGAATAACTTTTACCCTTATTAGCTGCTTAAAAATTGTTTCTTAATAATTCTTATATCAGTTTTATCAGTGGTTTCTGCTTTTGCATCTTCTTTTTCTCTTGCTGCTGCCACATAAGAAGTGCCTTTTGCCTCCAGCCATGATTCTGAAGCCACCCCAGTCACGTGGAATTGTAAGTCCAATTAAACCTCTTTTTCTTCCAAGTCTCAGGTATTTCTTTATCAGCAGTGTGAAAATGGACTAACACAATAAATTGGTACCAGTAGAGTGGGGCATTGCTGAAAAGATACCCAAAACTGTGGAAGCAACTATGGAACTGGGTAACAGGCAGAAGTTGGAATAGTTCGGGGGGCTCAAAAGAAGACAGAAAAATGTGGGAAAGTTGGAAACTTCCTAGAGACTTGTTGAATGGCTTTGACCAAAAGCCTGATAGCGATACGTCAATAAGATCCAGGCTGAGGTGGTCTCAAATGGAGATGAGGAACTGGTTGAGAACTGGAGCAAAGGTGACTCTTGTTATGTTTTAGCAGAGACTGGTGGCATTTTGCACCTGCTGCAGAGATTTGTGGAACTTTAAACTTGAGAGAGATGATTTAGGGTATCTGGCAGAAGAAATTTCTAAGCAGTAAAGCATTTAAGATGTGACTTGGATGCTGTTAAAGGCATTCAGTTTTATAAGAGAAGCAGAGAATAAAAGTTTGGGAAATTTGCAGCCTAACAATGTGATAGAAAAGAAAAACATTTTCTGAGGAGAAATTCAAGCCTGCTGCAGAAACGCATAAGTGATAAGCAGCTGAATGTTAGTCTCCAAAACAATGGGGAAAATAACTTCAGGGCATGTCAGAGGTCTTTATGGCAGCCCCTTCCATCACAGACCCAGAGGCCTAGGAGAAAATGGTTTTGTGGGCCTCACCCAAGGTCCCTGTGCTGTGTGCAGCCTAGGGACTTTGTGCCCTGCATCTCAGCAGCTCCAACCATGGCTGAAAGGGGCCAGTGTAGAAGTTAGGCTGTGGCTTCAAAGGGGGCAAGCTCCAAGCCTTGGCAGCTTCCACATGATGTTGAGCTTATGAGTACACAGAAGTCAAGAATTGGGGTTTGGAAGCCTCCATCTGGATTTCAGAAGATGTACAGAGGTGCCTGGATGCCCAGGCAAAAGTTTCCTGCAGCAGTGGGAAGCTCATGGAGAACCCCTTCTAGGGCAGTGCAGAAAGCAAATGTGGGATTGGAGCCGCCACACAGAGTCCCTACTGGGGTACTGCCTAGTGGAGCTATGAGAAGAGAGCCATCATCCTCCAGATCCCAGAATGGTAGATCCACCGACAGCTTGCACCATTCACCTGGAAAAGCCACAGACATTCAACACCAGCCTGTGAAAGCAGCTGGGAAGGAGGCTGTACCCTGCAAAGCCCCAGGAGCAGAGCTGCTCAAGACCATGGGAACCAACCTCTTGCATCAGCGTGACCTGGATGTGAGACATGGAGTCAAAGGATATAATTTTGGAGCTTTAAAATTTGACTGCCCCAGTGGATTTCAGGCTTGCATGGGCCCTGTAACCACTTTGTTTTGGCCAATTTCTCCTATCTGGAATGGCTGTATTTACCCAATACCTGTATCCCCATTGTATCTAGGAATTAACTAGCTTGCTTTTGATTTTACAGGTTCAAAGGTAAAAGGGACTTGCCTTGTCTCAGATGAGACTTTGGACTGTGGACTTTTGGGTTAATGCTGAAATGAGTTAAGACTTTGGGGGATTGTTGTGAAGGCATGATTGGTTTTCAAATGTGAGGACATGAGATTTGGGAGGGGCCGGGGTGGAATGATGTGGTTTGGCTCTCTGTGCCCACCCAGATCTCATCTTGAATTATACTGCCATAATTCCCACATGTTGTGGAAGGAACTCGGTGGGAGATAATTTGAATCATGGGGGAGGTTTTACCCATACTGTTCTACTGGTAGTCTCACAAGATCTGATGGTTTTATCAGGGGTTTTCACTTTTGTATCTTCCTCATTTTCTCTTGCTGCCACCATGTAAGAAATGCCTTTTACCTCCTGCCATGATTCTGAGGCCTCCCCAGCCAGGTGGAACTATAAGTCCAATTAAACCTCTTTTTCTTCCCAGTCTCAGGTATGACTTTATCAGCAGTGTAAAAACAGACTAATACATATATATTCCAAAATTGTATGGGATTTCTAAAATTCTAATGTATGAGTATATGGTATCAATCATAACTATGGTTTTTATATTAAGTTATTGTAAACCACAGAGATAACCAAACTTCTTTTTCAATTGTGTTTCTAACTGTAACTGTTATGCCCAGACCGTTTATTCCCCGAAGAAGACCACCAGAGTCCAGAGTCAAAGCCAAGTGGCGAGGATCTTTACTGCAAGTTCGAACTTGGTCCCTCTGTTCCACAACATACAAGAGGGGCCCGAACAATGTGTCCGCTCGCTTTTTATAGCCCGATGTAAATAGGACTTGTAAGATCACAAAGGAACAAGGGAATTCTTTAGGTTACAGCATTACAATTGGTCAACATATTAAGTTATACATTTAGCGGTGATCTCTTAGTTCCCATGCTTTCAGTAAAACTACAAACGGCTGTGTCATTATCAGGGATTTTTCCAGGTGGTGTTTTTCTAAAGTTGAGATATATGGTGGGATGTGTTTGTACTGGGCTCAGGAAGTTGAGAGATATGAGAGATATATGGTGTTTGTACTGGGCCCAGGAAATTGAGAGATATATGGTGTTTGTACTGGGCCCAGGACTGAGGAATGTGCCTGATTTCTTTCATAACTACCCTGGATATTTTGCTATTCACAGACAATTGTTGTCTTGTTTTAATCCTTTTTCAAAAATGGTTTCTAATGAGCTATAGAATTTGTTGAGCGGACAGGGTCTGTCTGTCTTTCAGCCAGCTCAGGCTGGGCACAGCACCACCTCCCGGTGATAACTTTCCGTGTTGCAGAGATGGTCAACACCGAGCAGCTGGACTAAATGGATACAGGCGCCACGGGGGGTGTACAGGTCCACTCTCTGTATAAGACTGGTAGAAATGTTCACAGGAAATTCAAAGCAAAATAAGAGTTAATTAAATGGACTGAACTCAGGAAGCTGAAGAAAATCGTCTTGACTTTGGCTTGGAATATTGGTGATCCTTGTTTTGTTTTTCAGAGTCAAGGACACTTGTTTTGAACTATTTGTGGCCTTTAATAATTAAGATATACACTCCTATGAACAAAATTTGGAGCATATTTGTTTCTCTCTGCCTGGTTCCTCTAGAATTTGGAAACCATCTGTGAGTGTTCTTAACTTATGGCAATATAGTTGTTTGCATCAGTGCAGTAAGAATCCAGTTTTCTTTTGCAACAGGACACAGTTGGAAAAAAATGGTTATTTTACTAAGGCTTTTACTGGAAGTGTATGCTTCCCTTAAGGAGTCAATTTCAACTTGTAAAGCTGATAAAAGCCCCATGGAAGAAACTGGCCTCATACCCTTGCCTATGCAGTCCCTATAAAGGGTTTCTGACCAGTGGTCAGTAAAGAATGTCACTTTCTAACAGGTCCAGGAGCCATTTATCTTGGGACCTTTAAAAGAGAGGATCACCCAACTCACAGGTATTTGAGGATAAACCCGTAGCTGGGCTCGACTTTAAAAGGCCTTATTTGAGATTCCTTGTGGAACAGAGTTCTATCAAAGCCAATCCAAAATGCCTAAGCAGAAATAGTTACTCTTGCAGCACCTTATGCAAATAATCAGACCAAGTATAAGACTGAAGTTTATTTTGCAAACCATTCAGTCCTGTGATGATTTGTTTTTTAACGAAAATGAGGACTGGAGAGAGGGAGATTATGTTCCAAAATTTATCATACATTTGTCACTAAATTCTGAACTCATTAGTTGTTTTTAAGTTTTGCTGACATTTTAGACTAACTCTGCTTGGTCCTGTGAACCAACCGGCAATCTCTGGCACGAGCTCAGAAAGAACAAGAGGGATGGGTAATGTAAAAATCTGGATGAATATTCTAGTTCTGAGCAATTACCCTGAAAATCCCACCAGGTAATGGAATAAATAGGATGGCTGTCACATGAAGGTTTCCTTTTTGGGAAAGTAAGACCAAGGGAACTAACCAAAGCCAAGCATCCTGCACTTAAATCCTAGCAAGCTTAACTATAGCCACCAGTTATCTGGGTGTGTCATGAGACATCCTTTTATCTCCCTTGTTGGAGCAGGACTCAATTCCACAGCTTCACCTCAACATTTGGCCTATGATAAGGAGTTCATGAAATGCCCCCTGAGACACATGTTTGTCCCAGACTCAGTTCCAAGCTTCAGGTCAAAGCCCTAGGAAAGAAAACTGGATCTGAGGGATCCAGAGGCAAATGACAACTGAGCTTAAAAGGCACAGCGCAGGTAAGCATGGCTGATTCCTGCTGATTTAGCCAAACCCACGCTTTCTGTTTCATGGATGAAGGCCACATTAATACCCATGGCATAAATAAGGTCTAGGGAACTCCAAGACTACTGACAGTAGCGCGGATAGAGGCATAGGTGAGAGCAGATAACTTCTATTCTCTAGGCCCTCCCTACTTCATGGGTGCAAGCTGCTTTGACACTCATGGCGGGGCCTGCCAAGGTCTCTGGGACTCAGGGATGCAAGGATGGAAGAAGGGAAAGAGGACACTCTTCCCTCTCTCCCTCACATACCCTGAGTATCTGCTAGGAAGAGAAGGGAACCAGGTATGCCTGTTCTACTCTTTCTAGATGGGTAGCCCTTCAGACTGTAGCCCTTCTTCAGACTGTAGCCCTTCTTCAGACTGTAGCCCTTCTTCAGACTGTAGCCCTTCTTCAGACTGTAGCCCTTCTTCAGACTGTAGCCCTTCTTCAGACTGTAGCCCTTCAGACTGTAGCCCTTCTTCAGACTGTAGCCCTTCTTCAGACTGTAGCCCTTTCAAATGCATCCTGAAACCCTCGGACTCCTTTGGAAAAAGGTCTTCTTTTTCCTTTCTTCTCCTCAGTTCTGTCTTCACTAATAGGTAATTCTGTCTCTGTACTACAGGACACTCCCCTCAGATGCATCCTCCAAACTGGAAAGAGTTAATTTCCCACACCTTAAACTGGTCAGCTTAGGATTGGGCTCAGAGGAAGGGAACCCAGAAGCCCAACATGCTGGCAAAAGGGTAAAGTTTTTTTACCAGTCAGGTTTTTGGCCTCCCTCTCCCTGTGCAAACTGGTAAAGGGCCTTGGAATTTTGACTCTCTTTACCCCTCCCCTTGTTTTCTTTTGATGCATGTTTTCTAATAACCTTGTTTGTCTGTTCTTGCCTTCAGGCCATTAAACTCCAAATGGTCATGCAACCTGAGCCTCTGACAATGGTCCCTTCTGCTGGGTACCCTTAGGCCTCTAGGGAGGCTCTCACTGCTGTTTCCCCAAAACAGCGCCTCCTGTCAGCAGGAAGCAGTTAAGATCAGTCTTCTTCCTTATCCTTTATCTAAGGGCAGTTGGGTGTACTTCCTTACAGTGGGAAATGAGACAGCCAGGTGGGAGAAGTGCCCTGAAGAAACTCCAACCTGACTGCCCACTGCGGTGGAGCCTCGGGAAGTTCATGACATTTGCAGCAGGGAGGAGCCTGCCCCCTCCTCTTCTTGTTTGGAACCTGAGATTCAAGCTGAGGGCAGGAAGCACTCTATTCTAGCAGGGAGCCGGACCTAGTGAGAGTCCCTGTTTCCCACCTTTTTTCCTTTTCACCCAATAAAACCCTGCTTCACTCACCCTTCAAACCATCTGCGAGCCTAAATTTTCATGGCTGTGGGACAGACAAGGACTCCATTTTTAGCTGAACTGAGGAAAAGTCCTGCAACATTAGGAATGGGTGGAAAATGAAGGGAAATAACTGAGATGTTGTTTTCACATTTGATAAGACTAAAAATCAAAAGAATAGTTGACTGTTGAGTCCGTCAGTAAATAAGAAGTGAAAACTTGAGGCACCAAAGTACTAATGCCTTAAATAAATGCACAAGAAAAGAAGGAAGTGATTATACTGTTGATTAATTTGTTGGAGCAAACTTGAAAAAAACAATTTTAGAATAAAAATGTTAGCTATAGGCAGGGCGTAGTGGCTCACACCTATAATCCTAACACTTTGGGAGGCCAGGTAGAGTGGATCACTTGAGCTCAGAAGTTTGAGACCAGTCTGGCCAATATGGTGAAACCTCATCTCCACAAAAGATACAAAAATTAGCCAGGCTTGGTGGCACATGCCTGTAGTCCCAGCTACTCAGGAAGCTGAGCAGGGAGAATCACCTGAGCCCAGGAAGTTGAGGCTGCAGTGAGATGTGATTGTGCGACTGTACTCCAGCTTGGGTGGACTCTGTTTTTTAAAAAAAAAAAAAAAAGTTCCATATGTATGTAACAATGGAAAAAGGAGTCCATGGAAAAAAGCCTGAAAAGGTATCAGGGACTGAATGTGATTGATGGAAAATGATCCTAGAGGGGATAGAGGGAGATGGAATCAGTAGCATAGCAGAAAGTGGCAAGGAATTCTTATTTCCAAACAGGAATAGACACATGGATCCGAAATTCTGAAACAGTAAAGCTAACATAAAATTATAACCCTAGAGTTTAATATATTGAGAATACTTACATAGTCAACATGAAAGAAAGTAGAGGTGCCATGGCGGCTTAGAGATGACTGTGGCTGTCATACTGAAAGACAAACTAGGGCATTGGAAGGACAGGAGCAGGAGCAAAGTGCAGAGGCTCAAAACCATTGATAAAAGTTTAAAGGAATTGTGGGTTTATGAAAGAAAGTTAAATCTAGGTGTGGAAAGTTAAGAGTTTGCTACATCAGTCAGTTTCACAAAATTCTGAAGTTTTAGTAAAATTTTCAAACTGTTCTCTAGCACAGGAAATAATCAAATTTGTGAAATGAACTAGCTACATACATCTCTAAAGGATGGAAACATAATTTTTTAGAACTATCATTTCTTTTGGAATTTTGCTAGCATTTTAAATACCATGTATTTCACATATTTAAATATATTCGGTCATAACACTCTGCATTTGCCACTGTTTTTAAATAAACTTAAAACAGGTATTTGTTGAATGCTAATTTTTAGAGTCTAGTTTGCTTTTATAATTAGAAAATAGATATGGAGAAGAACCCACAAGCATAAATTCAGCAACCTTAGTTACAGCTAACACTATTCGTGTTAGCCATGTTTTAAATCCCTCGGCAAGAGATAATGCCATATAAGGAAAGGTGAGGCCAGGGTGAAGAGTGAGCATGGGGAACAAACAGAATGGGAGAGACATAAGACATGTATTGCTCCAAATGTCCTGACCTGTCTTTCGCATGCCTAAAACTATTCTAGTAGTACCTACTTCTTCTTTGGCAAGTGTGTTGGAAGAAGACAGATGAAGAGAGTGGACATGTGGAAAGTGAATATGTAATATAATATATGCCTTTGTAATAATATATGCCTTTGTGACAGGAAACATATTTTTGTGCATATGTACATGAATCCTTGAAACCAGTAAGACTATCTCATTTTAAGTAAATTCCATATATTATAATAATATTTAATACTGAAAATTATTATTCACTAATTTCTTTCAATTAGCAAGCAATCCCAGGGTACTAAATATAAAATTCAATTTACACACAATGCTTTAAAATGTATCAAATATTGCCCCATTCCAAAAGCAGAAACATAACTATGCCAAATATGGATCAGTAGTGATATATCTACAGTTCTAAGGGTCTAAGGTAGACAAGAATGATGATAGTTCTACAAGCCTAACTACTGTGGGTAGAAAGATTTTCCTAAACTATTTGTAAAGTGAAATTACACGAATTAATGAAGAGTAAGTTTTTGCTCAACAAGTGGATTGGCTGAATTAGAAGTATTTTCTAGCATTGTCATCTATCATATTGAGAAAATGTTTTATAATATACCATTGAATCTCTATGTTGTTTTTCTGATCTTAGATCTCTGTAACACTTAGAGTGGAAACTTTGCCTGGCTTTATCCCTTTTTGATATCTAATTAAACCTGATTTAGTACAGAATTTATCAGTAGGCCTTTTCCCTCATATTTCATTTATGGATATGGACAGCCACCCATTTTTACCATGCACTGTATGTTGAAGGATCAAATACATCAGCATAATTTAAATAAATCTGAGCCCTATAAATTCTCATTGGATACAAGACCACATATGGGAACAAGAACAAGGGCATGTTCAATGACATTAAAATGCAACTAATTTAAAACACAAAAGAAATGCATTTCTAAAAAGTGCCTAATAAATCTACAGTACTCATTTCCACAGGATTTTAGTGAGCCAAATACCTCAACAACTTTCAAGAAAGAATTACACATTCATAGCTTAAGGACAAAATATTTGTGACCGTAACACCACATGGACTATCAATTTAGATGCGTTGTTTCTGAGTCAAAAGAGACTGCAACAACTTTCTAGATTAGTAAAATTTCCTTGACAATTAGGGAATGTGCTAATGTAAAAAATATCTCTAAATTTGGAGTCTTTATTTACTTAGTTCTTTTATTTGACTGCTGGGCTTATTTCAAATAACACTAGGGTTATGGATGTAGCCATAATCTTTTCTTGGCTATCTTTGAATTGATTGTATCAGTAGACCATTAGCATAATTAATTGCCTCAAAAAAACTGGATCATGTGCAAAAGCAGTAATTTTTACAGTAACAGAAATACATTTGTATGCAAGTATAACGGAATAGAAAGGAAAGAAGAGAAAAATTAGAAAAAGAAAAGAGGGAGGGAATAAGAGCTGGAGGAAAGAAATAAAGAAAGACCAGAGCTGTATGTGATAGCCTGGCTGGAACCACAGATTGACTCTAGACCCAAACAGAGAAGATAAATCAAGTTTTGCTAATGAAATAAGAAAGCCTTTACTTTTTTCTCCTTGATACTAATGTTTCTTAATGCATAGTGTTTCATATAAGGTGAATTCCAATGTTTTCCTTTTTATTCCTCCTTCTATGCCAGTAATTACCAAAGGAGAAAGGTTCAAATAAGCTTCCCCTTACCCAATTACCTTCTTACAAGTACCTATGAGGTTTAAGAAATCCAATTTTCCCTTCCTATGAGTCTAATTTTCTGAATACCACTAGCAAACTCTGCAATTCCAGGCCCATGATCTTTCCGTTTATTCAACTCTTTAGTGAACCACCTCTATCACAGGCATTAAGATAGGATCTGGAGATATAACAGTGATAAAAATAGACGTGAATCCCTACTTTCAAGGGGTTTGTTCTCTACCAGAGGAAGAGAGAGGAATGGAAAAGAAGGCAGATAACAAACAAAACAAAAAAGTAAAATATAGAGATAGCTATAAATGCAATGGAAAAAACAAAGCATGAGATGTGAGTAGAGAGTATATTTGTGAAGACTAAAGAAAAGGGTGTAGGCCAGGCATGGTGGCTCACACCTGTAATCCCAGCACTTTGGGAGGTCGAGGCAGGAGGATCATGAGGTCAGGAGATCGAGACCATCCTGGCTAACACAGTGAAACCCCATCTCTACTAAAAATACAAAAAATTAGCCGGGTGTGGTGGTGGGCGCCTGTAGTCCCAGCTACTCAGGAGGCTGAGGCAGGAGAATGGCATGTACCCGGGAGGCGGAGCTTGCAGTGATCCGAGATTGCGCAACTGCACTCCAGCCTGGGCGACAGAGCAAGACTCCGTCTCACAAAATAAAAAAGAAAAAAAAAAAAAAAGGTGCAGTTTTAAATACAGTAGTCCAGAAAATTCTCACTGATAAGTGTCAATTAAACACCGCACAAAATAAGACAATGAGTCACTGGCATACTTGAAAAGAGGACTCACAAGGGGAGCAAGAAAATGCAAATTCCCAGAGACAAACTCCTCCTGGCATGTGTGTCTAGAGCAGAGTGAGCAGAGAGCAGTAACAGGTGAATTCAGAGAGGTAATAGAAGCAAGGAGATATGATACAGAAGGTTCAGGGCCTTGTAGACACAGATAACAATTCTAAATTTAATTTTTAGGAAGATGGGGAGTCTTTGGGGAATATTGACAGAATTGTGTCATGATCTGAGTTGTGTTTAATGGAATAATTCTTGCTTTGTGTTGACAGTAAATAAATCTGAAGCTCTGAGTAGGTAGATGTAGGGTAGAAGATGTAGAAATAACAGTCTTAAGAATAGACACAGAAGTTAAAACCATGAAGGTTGATGGAAACTTCCAAAGAAAGCATGTGGAAAGACCAGTAAAACAAGGACAATGATGGAAGCCTACTGGAGGCTAATTTGTAAGAGATGGAAGGAGAGGGATGAACTCATGGAATCCAAGAAAGAACTGGTCAGAAAGGCATGAAAAGAAACAAACACGTACAAAATGTGAAGACTGATGAGCTCCACTAAGGCTCCAGATGAGCTTAGACATCATAAATTTGGACTGAACTAAATTTGAACTGACATATATATGGTTGTGTGTGTCATTTAGAAGTACTCCTATGCCAGTAGTAGCATAGAAACCTGATTGACAAATTGACTCAGAGTTGTGGTTTTCCTGAGCAGGTGCAATAAATAATAGGAATATCAGATAACCAAGATATTGATGAGAGAATAGATAAGATATTCAGCCATATGTTTCTGTGCAGGGAGAAGTAAATAGATTCAAAAGATGGATAAGTAATTAGGAAATGTAGGAATTAAGATATACCATGTGTCTAAGAGTGTGAAGAGCAGATTTCCTAGGAGAGAGGTTAAAACTGAGGACCAGAAAAATTGTTAGAGAATGAGATTTTTGTGTTTTAAATTTGTAATGTGAAATATAATTGAATGTAATGATGTGGAACACAATAATTAAATTAAAATTTGATGACTGTTTGATGTATCAGGCTGAAGATAGTTTCGTTTCATGATACAGATCTTATCATTCTCATTTAACTTTTTTATTGCTGTCATAAAATTCTAAGTTAAAGGACTTTCTTCCAGGTGTTTTTGCTAGAGGTATCTGTTCTAGTGTATGCCATCTGACCACTATTGGCAAGATTCAGGAGCCCAATGTACAAAAGCTGTCCCCAGCTTACAGAATCCTCATTGTGAGGTGAGGCTTGTTTCAGACTGGATAGGAACATTTTACTGGATATGGCTTATTTCACACTAGATACGAGCATTTTACTCAAACTTACATAGAGTTCCAGGGAGTCCAGACATCATGAAAGAAGTTTTGACTGTGCTTAGTCCTCTAAATTCCATCTGCTTTTTTCTACTAAATAGTCTGGGTTAGGAGCATTCATACTCAGTATGTAAAACCAAAGAAAATTAGATAAAAAGAAGTAAAAATATATTATTTAAATGGAAACATATTGCTTACAACCAAATATAATCATAGGATTGATAAATAGATAATCCACCTTAGTTTTATTTTTAACTTCAGTTGACTATCTCTCTTGAAGCAAGGTAACATAGTTGACTAGTTATGCATATGCTTCCCCAACTTTTTGTATCTTTTGTTTCTAAATCACTAGAACAACATCTGCCAGGTGTAATTTCATTTTCTCACAGTGAATGCTGAAGAAAATTGTTTCACCTTCTTGTAGGCAAAGTGCACTATTTTGGGTTTGCTTCTAGCCCTTTTAAATTTCGGTCAGTAAGAGTGAACCTAAGTTTTCCGCTTCACACCTCTTTTCCTAGTATTTAAATCTGTCTTACTGTCAATGGATGCTCATTGTCTTCAAGCTCTGCATAACATCCAGACACAGTGACCCATAAGACTTCTTTTGCTCATTAATCTCCAAGTGTCTCTAATGTAAACCTACAAAGGAAGAATTTGGTAACTCCCTTCAAAACAATTAAATCAAGACTTTATGGTCCTCAAAGGGAGAGTACTCCCTAAAGTAAATCTAGCAGCAAAAGCTCCACCTTTTTCACTTAAACCAAATATCCATTTCCTGTAGCATAATAGAGAATTCATCAAATGGGAGAAATTCTCGTAACAGCTTAATTCTATGTTAAAAGAAATAAGTAAAAGACAGAATTAATAAAAGGGAAGATAATATCAGGTATAATTTGGTGATTAATGTCCAACAATGTGTTAAAATAAAGAGTGAAAGAAAACTTATGCAAAAAGGGGAAAAAGCAGAGAAGAGAAAAAGGAACAAAGTCTTGAAGATGCATAAGGAGAAACTGAAAAAAGGAATAATAAATGACAATAATAAATAAATTTTTAAAAGAAATTGGAAATTTCTTACTATTGTAAAGCAGAGCATTATTATTTTAGTAATAATATCAAAAATGTTAAATCATAGGGTGATTAGTAAACACATAAAATGTTTTATTAAAGTTCTTACATACCACTGTATTGCTTTTTATTTAATTAATTACTGCCATTTTAATAAAAATATCTATATCCTCTTATATATACGATGGATTATTTCATATAGATAAGTTAATATGAAAACAAAGTAATCACACAATGTCTCAAATGCAGAGGACTCATTATGTGTGTACATTAATCAGAATATTCAATTCTACTTGAATAAACACAATTTAATGCTAAATTTTTTATATTTTCTGGATGCATAACTATTCAATCAATGCTTTAAGATTACCCATTTATGTCAAGTATAATTGGGATATTGCCCCAAAACTCTAATGGTTGCTTCCTTATTATAGCCTAGTGTTCAGATTTATGCAAATAGAAAACAATTTCTGCAGTATCCTTTAAAAATAAAAAAATAAATAAAGTATCTGATTGTGATTGCTGTTTTGTAGGTTCAGACATTTTAATGCATTCTTTCTTGGAAAAAAATAACAACAACCAGGAACAATAATCACAGACAAAACTTTGCAACACCAATTGCTTTGAAAAGGAAACAAATATTTCCCACACACACAAGAAAAAATACTGTCCATTCCTGTCAGCCTTTTCAACCTCTTTTGTGTTCCAAGAAATTGCGAGTAATGAAAACAGAGCAGAGCCAATCAAATGGGTGTGTATACTAGTGCACTGTGAGAGTTGAAAGCTCTGCATTTAAAATAAGGTTTATGCATTATTCATAGACTATGCATGTTTATGTAAATTACCTAAGGCGGAAGTGTATACGAAACCAGAATCTGAAGTAAAATGACGATGTTATAATATACTGCTGGACTTGCATCTCGCCAATTCAACATACCTTCGTTATACTATTCTTCAAAATTACATCATATGCCCTTTTACACCAGAAAAACTAATAAAATTTTGAGACTTACACATATTATATATTTTTCAACATTTCTTTCAGATTCAATATATTATTAAACACTGAAACTTAGCCATGTAAAATTCAGACAGCCTAGGAATAAAGATGTACACATACACTCCTGTAAGTGGTTGTTATATAAGTTGAGGGAAATAGAAAATGGTGCTTAGAAATTTAATTTAAAGATAGGATGGTTTTTAATATATGGGGATTTCTGCTTTTAAAAAAGAGAGAAAACATGAACCCTTACTTTTTTGGAAATAGAGCCAGTAAATTTTGGAAGGTAATATAGTATTTGGAAGGCAACCTCCCACCTAGAATGGAACACTGGAGTGGTTTCTGGCCAGCAATAATCAGCTCAGACTCATCTTCTGGGTTAAAGTGTTCTTTTGAATCAGTCATTGTGGGCTGCCAGCCAAGAGGAAGAGTTCATTTGCATGAGATCTCCACCTCCTGGTCAGCTCTGAAAATCTTGGCAGCTTAGCACCGCAATTGGCAAAGGAGTGTTTTTTAAAAAAATTAGTAAATAAGGGCTTCTAAAGAAAACATCGTCACTGAATTAAGTCCAATCCACCTGAAATACATTGCTCTGTTATCTTTTAAATTGTTATAAATATAGCAGGCATTTTAAAGCCATTTCTGTTTATTTCCTTCCTAATGTACTGTGTGAACCATTTTTCTCATGTGTTAACGTACTATATGCAAATGGCGTTTAATGTGCTTTATTCACAGAATGCATTTACAAATCATTTTGTGTAGGGGGAAAGCAGTTGTTTCACTTTTGCTGTGAAACTGAAAAGTAGGAGTATACATCACTACATTTCTAAAATGAGCGAAAATTTAAATGGAATGAGGAAAGCCCACAGAAGCTATAATAAAAATTGTCTATGTTCCTAATTCACCTATTAGTACCTTTTTCTCACTTCATAGATTTTCAAAGTCTGCTTGCTAAATTTCCCTCCCTAAGAATTTTAAGCTCTTGTCATTTGAAACAATTATCTTTGCCATTATTTGTGCTTAGGTCCATGTCTACTGCTCCTCTTAGAAATCAAAAGAAAACCTCAGAAACAGCAAACACTGTTTAGTAAAGCAAAAAATTTAACTTAAACATTTGTGCTTTATTTACTACCACAGTAACTGAGAGTAATTTCTCACACATCTAATCAACATATATTTCATGCATGGCATTAAAGACTTTCAAATAATTTGCAACAGAATATATTTTTATATAGTTCTTATACTCTAAACAATATAAAATCACTAGATGTTTAAAAAATGTTGAGAGTAGGTTAAATACTGAAGGGACATTAAAATTCCATTTTATATAATGTTAAATATGTAACCAAAAATGAACATAACTGTTATAAAAATAATGTAAAGAATGTGTACAACATAGTATTTTTATCCTGTTAATTTATAGAAATAGATCTCTAAATGGCTATTTTCATTCCATGTGTAGAATGACCAGGAAGAATGTTGGCAATTACTCTGTGAATGGCGTTCTACCCTGGCATGAAGGTATAACTAATTTACATATAGCATTGTTGGAAATGAAGCCTGTGACATACAGATCATCATCAACATTGGGAATGCACACTGCCAATTGTACCTCCTTGTACAAATAGATACTGCCACTTATGGATCAAAAGGAGTGTTGCGACTATGGTCCTGGGCTATTAAAACATGTTACAGAACTTTCAATGTGTTTTAGAAGAGGGGACTTTATCATTAGAAGGATATTTTTCGTTTTGTCATGTAAACTTACTCCAGGGAAATATTTATGTTTTACCTACATTGTCATATTTTCCCCAAAGGAAAAAGGCATATAGCACAAAAATTAAAAAATTTTAATTATTTTATATGTTAGTAAAACAGCACTTCATATTTTTTTAATAATAGAAACACAATAAAGTCTTCTTTAAATTTTAGAATAGGAAAGAAAAAGAACAAAATGTAGATACAATCTACTAATCTTTGAGCAATGGCTTAGTAGTTTCCATGGTGACATGAATCTACAAATATAAATTCAAGTGAGGCAACTTTTACTTCAATCATCAGCAAAAATGCAAAAGAGAATTTTATTTTAAATTACCTGGATAATTATCTCAGTTATTTCCTTCATGTTGCATACATATCACTGATTGACTTACCTTCTACTATTCATCTTTGTATTTTAAAAAATCTAAAAATTTGCTGTGTGCATTTTAGAAGACTAAATATTTTTAATTTAACACGAGATTATTATTTCTTGATGTTAAAAAAGCTTTCTTGATAATTAAATAGTGAATTGGTTACGAAACTTGAAGAGAATTAAGCTTCCAGCAGTAAGATATTTTTCTACCAAAATTTTTGAAAGAGGAATATGAATGCATTCGCAATTTTACATCTGCCCTATGGGAAAATCGATAATAGATTGTTTCTATACATTATGTGTCAAGTCTTGCCTATTGAGGCATATACAATAGGTATGCACTGGAGTATAATTTACAAAGTACGTTTACAAGGTATTTCCTTAGTGCCCTAACCTATTATAGTTTCTGTTCTCTTAATTTTCATGAGGCTTCATTGTGCATCTTATTTTCTATTTAGTGAAGAAATTGAGTGATTGATTATGGATGATAAGTGAAAAATCAGTCAAATGTGGACAAGGCTGGCCTGATAAGATCGAAATGAAGTATGTTTTTGGTTGTGTAATAATTTCCAGCTGTGTTCTAGTTTAAGAAAATGTCCAACATGACTCTCCTAGCTTAACTCAATCACACATTTCATACAGGTAGTATTTTTCAGATGACACCAAGTTAGAAGGGATTGCTAACACCTCAGAAGAAAAGATCAGAATTCAAAGTGACCTCGATAAATTGAAGAAACAGCATGAACCTAGCTAGCCACAGGCCCTACAGGGAAAAGAATCTAAGCTAGTATTCATCATTTATTTATTTTTTCATTCATTCATAAAATATTAATTGAATGCCTACTATGTGCCAGCTACAAGCTGAATATTGTTTAACACAAATGCATTTTTAGTTTGGCAATCTACCCCCTCCTTCAATGCATAGCTGGACCCTTTCAGGAAATCAGTTCCTTTCAAAATTGTATGCTCCTACATTATGCAAAATCAATAGATTTAAGAGAAAAAATACAAATAGATCTAAAAATATGACATCATATCATACATAGATATATATAGTTTATATATATACACACACACTTTTGGATAGATACACACACACATACACACACCTCCTCATTCTTTTTTAAAGGTGAGTCACTTTGGGGGGACAAAATAAATCATATTTAATGTTTAATTGTGGGTTTCTACAGGGTTATAATAAAAGTAATTTAAAATATTTTTGTGGCTCAATCTTTCCATGTTAAATTGAAGAATAATCAGGATATCTTTAAAAATCTAATTCTGCTGGAGTCTTACCTGTGTTTCCACCCTGGCTGCCTTAAAAGAAGAATAATCATGCATCCTAGTTTGATTTGGACTGTTTACATCTGCTGTCTCAGCATAATTATTAATCTGTCTTTCACTTTCAGACATGATCAATTTAAACAATAAATTATGTGACCCCTGTGTCTTGAGGTGCCGCTTCAACTATACCCAAGCACTGCACCTTTTGATGGGGTCAAACAAGATGCCATTCTAGCCCTCAGGGAGCTGACTGGAAACCGAGGGAGACATAAATATCAACAGCTCTTTTCAAGGGAAATCAAAGACTTGAAGAAGAACAAACTTCATACAAAAGTATAGGTTAAAAAAGGATAGTATTCGAGAAGCCGTTAAGGCTGTCAAATTTGAGAACATAAGACAGCAAAGCCTAATAATTAACAACTTATTAAATACAGTTCATTTTTGAACAAAAACCACTTTATCTAGGTGTTTTTAATTTGAAAACCATGTTCCACAAGCTATTACAAATAACAGCCAGAAATAATAATAGTACATAACAGTAATAGCAATATATGAATGATATTTACTTGTGTATAATGAAAATTATTTTCGTTACTCTTCCAGGCTTTTCACCAGTCCTTGACAATGGATAATGTATTTTTTTTTTTTTTGGTTTAACAAATATTTCCTGTTTTACCTGAATTATATTTCTCATGTTTTTCTCCTCTCACTTATGTAGCCTTGGGTTTGAGGAAATAAAGAGTTAAATTTTTAAACAGCCACTGATATGCTCTCTAAAGCAATTATTCCTTCTGTCACCAAGAGATAAATGTACTACCACAAGACATTACAAATGTGCTCCTCTAGACTCTAATACAAATTACTGTCAGACCACACCACTTAAAGCCTTCCTCCTCTTATTTAGTAAACCCAATGTCTTGTGATTTTTTTACATATAAAGAAGAAAATATCTTGCTCTGAAGATTGTTAACACATTTTAACAATTTTTAAACTATTTAAAATTACAAAACTGTTTATTAATTCTTAAAACCATTTATACTGAGACTGTTGAACCTTCTGGAACAAGTCAGTGGGGAAGAAAGCCTCTGGAATCAAGTGAGTTTCCTACTATCTGGCAGGGTTGCAGAAGGACCTCAATCATTGAAAGCAATTCTAAAGTTAGTCCTAACCCCAAACAAGCTTCTGGAAGAAAAATTTAAGCTGCTAAAATTGAAGTATAGATTTACCTCAATTATAGTCTTATCCCCAGAAGAAATTATCTTAGGGTTATTCAAAGCGTATCAATGATGCTCAGAGACTGTGAACATATTTCTCTTAAAAAACAATGTGCATTTTAATGAAATATATTCTTGTCTACTTTCCAATGGGAGGAATGTATTACGGTTCTCATATTTACTTCCTTCTCCTCTCTGTGTGGTTATTGACTAATAACTCGATCTCTCTCTGTTCATATTGGTGTGAACGTAAGAACATCTAGTAAGACTGTGGAGAGTTTGTGTTGTACCAAAGCTAATGATGACCTTAAGGAGCAGCCACACGTACCTGTTTGGTAGGGAATTACCGCTCTCAACCTGCATCCCACCTCACAACCCCCTCCTAGTATCACACCTTGAAGTGTCATTTCCCAGACTTCTCATCAATTCCATGTCTGAACACTATTAATGGGTTCCAGTTGTACCAGCCTTTGTCATGACAATGAGGACTTGCCTGACCTGGCTATGCCTAACTCTTCAATCATCCCATACTACTCTGACCTTTAATATCTACTTTAGCTATATAGGCCTTAGGTCAGTTTTCAAATATGCCTAACTCTTTCTCAAGGAATCTTTCTGCACACACTTGCCTCAGACTGGAAGGCACTTTCCCCTGCCCTTCACAATGGCTGCCTCTTTATCCTCTTCATCTCTGTTTAAATGTCACTTCTCAGAAAGGCTTTTCCTGATGCTTTATTTAAAGTATCTCTTTCCATTGATTATCTCAGCAGTCTTTATTTTTCATAGCACTAATCAGAATTGGTTATTTCATTTATTTGTATGTTAACTTAGTTCGTCTGTTTTGTCCACTACACTCAAGTCTCTCTGAAGGCAGGAACAACTGTATTACTTGTGGGAGGATTCCCAGAACTGAGCCCAATGTCAGGCACACAACGACTTGCAACTACTCTCTCCTAAAAGCAGGTCGATGAGGGGTAAATGATGGAACCAGCCAGGGAGAAAGCTGGTATGGCTCACGCGCGCGCACACACACACACACACACACACACACGGGTAGTAAAAAATATGCGTTAAAACAAATGAAAATAATGTTTTAACACCTGAAGAGGTTAAGGAAGAGTAACTCAGCTCTTGAAGATACCAATATCTTGGAAACACCAAAAAGTCTTTCCCTTTCTGGTCTCCAAATACTCTGGCAGTCCGTAATTAAGTGGCAGACAGGAGGCCATAGGATCCCACTTCAGGAAAGCTGACCAGTGCAAGAGAAAAGACCCACAGATAAAGACAGCTGGTAGTCATGCAACAGCCAGTCAAGTCCCTGCCTAATCACCCTATAATGAAGCTTATAATTTACTACTCCTGCTTATTCATCAGAAATTTTCAGTCATTTGGAGGTTCTTTTAAATATAAACAGACAATCAATGATCATCAGAAATTTGAAGACTCTAGCATAACAGTTCAAATAAATAAAGAAAAAGGAGAAAAAAAAAGAAACAAGAAAGAGAAAGTGCAGAAAGAAAGAAAGAAAGAAAGAAAGTAAGAAGCGAAAAAGAAGAGAAAGAATAATACAGACAAGAGAAAGAAAAGAAAGAAAGGAAGGAAGGAAGGGAAGAAAGAAGTGAAGGCAGGACTCCTATTCCTGATCAACAGGAACCTAAGGACAATAAAAAAGAAATAAAAAAATAGATACCCAAGACCATCACCTCGCCATAATCTTCAACTTCATGTAGGTCCTTCCTTCATTCCTTCTTCCTTGCGAAGTAATTACTCCATCCTTCCCCTTCCTTCCTTCATGCCCTTCCCGTCCTAGGACCTTCCTCCTCTCTGTCCTTCCTTTCTCTTTCTTTCTGTTTTTTACTTTGTCTTTTGTCCTGTCATTACTTCCGTTGAAGAGATTAGAGAATGTCATTCCTTGCTCATGCCCATTCGTGTTACATCTAAATTCAGGCACTGAAAGAAACTTTAAAATGTTTTCTTCAGAAAACTCAGAAAATAAGAGAAGATATTGGATCTATGAAGAAGGAGGAGTCGGAAAAGAGAGCATGGAAGGGGAGAAAGAGGAACTACAACAGCAGCAGCAGCAGCAGCAACTACGACTACACAAATATCATGGAGAAATTAAAAGGTTACTAAAGATGACTAATAGAAAAAAAAAATTGAAGACCAGGTAAAGGGTCAACATCATAAAACAAGAGTTTCAGAGAGATAACAGAGAAAGGAAAGGAAAGAAAATTATCAGCAAGTGCTACAAAAAAAAGTGCTTACAAAAGAAGAACAAATACCTTCAAATTGAAAGACCTCTTCAAATACCTAGCACAATGAATACAAATGGACCACACTAACGTACATAGTCATGAAATTTCACCCCCATGGCAAAAATAGAAATATTCAAACATTTCTCAAGAGAAAAGTAACAGATTTTATTAATAGGCTCAAAATTCAGAATGGTATCAGACTTCCAAAAGGGAAACTGAATCTGGAGAAGCAATAGATTGACACCTTTAAGATATTGTGGACAAAACATCTCCAATATTGAATGTTTTAGCCAGCCAAATTAACATTCAATTGTTTTGGTAAATCAAGACATCTTCAGGCATACAAAAACTCAAAAATTAGATTCTATACATTCTGTCTCAAGAACCCACTGGAGGATGTGAACCATCAAGGAAAAGAGTTACCAAGAAAGAGAAATGCATGGAAGTAAGGAAATGGAATATAGCATTAAAAAGGTTAAGGGAATTCCTAGTAGATAATTGCACAGAAAGAACAACTGTACGGCTGAAAGCCAGAAGGCTGGAGGACTACAGAAGGGTTATCTTAGAAACAAATTAAACTGGTAGACTTTCTAATATGCATGAATGGAACTGAAAGGAAATTTACACTTTGGTCACAGAGTTTGGAGACAAATTAATTCTGGGAACATGGAAAACAACTAAGAAAATAAATGTTGGATCACACTTTTTTGTTGTACACCTTTTTATTATTCTCTGTAAGTTTAAAATGTGTGATCAAAAGTTCATTATACTGCATAACTGTAAATAATATTTATATAGTCATTATATAAACAGTTAAGCTCAAGTAGAAAGAAGCTGCTAACCCAGCTCAGCTATTTTGGCATGTAGAAATGCAGGGCCAAGTATTGCCAGAACTTGCCACGGGGTGCCAAATTATAGCTTCTGGCTATTCTGATTGAGAAATTAAAATGGTCACATTAGCTCACACAGAGGAAAGCTAGAATAAGCCTATCAAATCAATTGTGTAAGACAAAGATATTTTGGGTCATTCATGCCCAACTGGGGGAACCCAGATTTCTTCTCTGCCAAACAGCTCATATATCAGGAAAATAGTTTGGGATTCAAATATCAGAATGCTTGGACAGTCATCTTTTGAACAAAGCATTGCATCTGTAAGATGATCAGTCGTGTCCTTGTATACCTAGTGCCATAGAACAATGACTGTTACATAGCAGACTCTCAGCAAATATTTGTAATATTTTTAATGAATGCATGAATTTTTACCTTTCCCAATGCCTTGAAAATGTTTACATTTTCCATAAGCACTCTCAAAAAGAATTAATCATTCCACATTTTGTGCTACTTCTGTACTGGGTACATACCACATTTTTGGTACTCATCACTCTGTACAGAAAATATTTATGTCTACCCTCCCAAAAGAATTTAATTTCCTTGAATGCAGGAATATTTCTTTATAAATTTTGTATCCCCACCCTGGTGGGGATACTCACCAACAGGTGACTTGTTTCTTTCTAGCCCCAGTTATAATGTATTACATTTATTGAGTACTTGATAGGTACCAAACTTCTCATATAGTAACTTTACAACATTTAATCTTTGCAACAATCTTATAAGACAGGTACTATTACTATCACCATTTTACTAAAGCATAGTGCCTGGTATCCAGCAATTATTTACTAAATGTTGCTGAAGGAATGGATATACCTTTTGGATCTGGATATGTAGATGTGTTCCCAGAAAATGTGAGCAGATACATCACCTCTCAGACTATGTGTCAAAGTAAAAATAATTATTTTCTTTCTTTACTTGTGACTTTGCACACACCTCTGTTGACCATGATGAATATTCAATTGGGAACCCCTTGGCAGAAGACACATTTGAGTATAAACTCAAAGCAGCACCAACACAAGCCATGGATTGTCGCAGAAAGTGATCTTGAATGATAGAGAACATTATGAGAAGATAGTCTTAATCAAATGATTATTTTGAATGTACAATAGAGTTAGGGAGGGAGTAAAGAAATCTTTTAAATTATTCAACATTTTAAGATTATTCTTGTGAAAACTTAAGATACAGGCTCTCTTAGTCTGGTTTCCCCCTAGAAGCACAGCCTGAGACAGAGGTTTGATGTAGGTAGCTAATTTTGGAAAGTGATCCAAGGGAAAGAAAAAAGGGGAAACCAGGAAGAAATAAAGAAAAGACCTTGGGCCGAATGAAAAGCCTTTGAAAAAGTTATGGTTACAGTTGAAGATCATGAGGACTCAATCTCACTGAGAATATTCTGAGGAGGTATATAGAGTGAACCTCGGAACTGTCTGTCCAAGATGTGACAGAGAAACTTATTTATCCACTACCTCCCATTGGTCAAGAGTTGCACCCACAGGTGTCAGCCCTCTCATATTTCCAGGCTTTTGCATGCCCCCAAAATAGCTGAATTAGCACTGTAAGTATACTACAAGGCAGTAGCAGAGAAGGATCACACAGAAAACAAGAGGCAAGGGGTCAGGTTCTGGCAGGATACAGTCAGACAAAAATAAAAAGTGGACCTAGAAGATGTGAGAGTGGCATGAGAAACGTTTACATGTGTACAACCTCATAATGTACTTATAAATGGACAGACCTAAGTTTAGAGAGGAAAAGATAAAATGTGAACATTTTATGTGTTTTTAGCTAATTAATAAAATATCTTAAGCCCATACACTGTATAAAGCACTAAACCTGGAGTTGGGAGGAATGTAGAACAAATATATAATATGTATCCTGTCTTCATGCATCTTTAAAATGAGTCTAAACACCAACAATGTGAATAAAAACAGAAAATACAAAGTAAATGTAAATACAAAGCTGAAATTTGTTTAGTTCCAATTATATGGATTCCAGGAGTTCAGAGGAAAAAAGGGATCAATAAAGGCCAAGGTTGCTAAGCAAAGCCTCATTGAAGAAGTCATACCTGAGCAGGACCTGTTACGATGAACACATTTTGATAGGAGGAGAAAAGGACAATTTGAACATATTGGTGAGGTTAATATTGCTACCATCCATATCCTCTTCTGGAGGAGTTAATCTATACACGGCCATTGTTGACCACATAGTGGTGTTTTCTACCAGACAGTGCCATATTCCCAGTACTCAGACCAAACAATTGCTCAGCTTAAGTGACCAGAAAAGTGTGGGTACACAGAAGAGAGAGGGAAGGAGGAAGGGAGATGAATCTATCCAGAGTTTTAAGATTTGAAGTTATTGAATCAATCTATTTTAATTAGAGCACACATGTAAGCTTATCATTTGACAATATAGTTTTTGATTCTTTGTACTCCTAAAGGTCATAATCAGGCCCTTCTACCAGGTGATTTGCTTCTTTCTAGCCACAACAGTGTCAACTAGGAGTAGGCATCTGACTCCAGGGCTACTGATTCTTAGCGTCGTCAACAACCTGTGACAACTGTCGCCTTTTGCGAAAAGATAGAGAAGTCCAATAAGTAACTCGTTCTTGAGAAGCTGAAATTAAAGACTGAACTATTGGGCAGCCTACAGCCCATAAAAAGATGCCACGAGTTAGGCTAGGGGCCAAGTAAGGCCGTGAAAAAGCTTCAATTTTTAGACAAATGATTCTAGTTAGTAGAGAGTGGAAAATGATGTATTAATAGATATACAGAGGAAAGAGAAGAATTGACATAAGCCCAAGAGACTGATCTGTCCTTAGATGTGTTTTCAGATCATCTTTCCAGGTCCAGGCCTCGTTCCAGCCCCAGGCATCTACTCTAACCATCAATACCCTTTGATTAATACACCTGACAAGTGTCTTTTTTGTTTTTTCAACTAAATAAAGATCAATTTGAGGGGGGAAAGGTGAAAAATTAAAAGTATAAGTATACTGTAGAACAGAAAGATCGTCTTGTATACACAGTAGAGATTATGCATTGAAATTAATGGGAAATAGGCTAAACACTATGCCAAGAAACTTGGAAAATCTGGATTTGGTACTATTTATCATTGAAAAAATCTTCTCTATACCTGATTTTAAAACTTTCACAAAGTTTAGAATAAGAGACGACAAAGCCTTGACCTTTCCTACAAGGTAACGTACACAAGACATAATAGTGGGAACAGATAGAAGCATAAAATATTCTGCAAGTCACACTGTCTGTCTGTAGAAATTATGCATACTGTCAACTTGACACTGTTTCTATTATATATCAAAACCACTTCTCTGCCGGGTGCAGTGGCTCATGCCTGTAATCCCAGCACTTTGGGAGGCTGAAGCGGGTGGATCATAAGGTCAGGAGATCGAGACCATCCTGGCTAACACAGTGAAACACTGTCTCTACTAAAAAATACAAAAAAATTAGCCGGGCATGGTGGCAGGTGCCTGTAATCCCAACTAGTCAGGAGGCTGAGACAGGAGAATGGTGTGAATCCGGGAGGTGGAGCTTGCAGTGAGCCAAGAACGTGCCACTGCACTCCAGCCTGGGCAACAGAGCGAGACTCCGTCCCAAAAAAAAAAAAAAAAAAAAAAAAAAAACACTTCTAAGTACCTTAAGCAAGAACAGTTATGTTTGATGGCCTCGTTTTCAGTCATTACATTCATAGGAGAGGGAATCCTGTCCCCTCACCCTCTTTGAAAATGGTCAACAGATTATTTTCTGAGTTTGTTTGTGATGAAAGACTTTTTTTTTTTAATAGTCCTTCATAAGACTGAATAGAAAAAGAAGAATCTCTGAGCTAAAACTAATTAGTTCTAAAACTAATAGGTAGGATAAGGCAAGCATAAAGGAGGCCTTGAGAGCTCATTAACATCATATTAGGAAGGCATTTTAAATCAAACAAGCTTGGTTCAACACATATTTATTTTCTGAGGTCTTTATTACCATTGCAGAGAGAGATAAAACAAATGACCAAGTGAAAAGAAGAGTAGACAGGTGATAATTAAGAGCAGAAAAAAATAATTCTTAAACATTCAGAAGTCCTTGAGTGTAGTGATTGCTTTGCTATGACTGCAGTGATAATGAGGACTATTCATTAGTTTGAAAGTAAAGAAAGGAAGGAAGAACGAAAAAGAAAGAGAGAAAGAGAGAAAGAGGGAAAGAGAGAAAGAGGGGGACAGAGGGCGGGAAGGAAGGAAGGAAGGAAGGAAGGAAGGAAGGAAGGAAGGAAGGAAGGAAGGAAGGAAGGAAGGAAGGAAGGAAGGGAGAAAGAAAAGAAAGAGAAAAAGAAGGAAAGAGAAAGAAAGAAGAAAAGAAAAAGAAAAATTGTTGGCATACCAAAAAAAACGAAGCAAAATAATCTCTGCTTTTATTGTTAAAAGCATGGTTAGGATGATTTTCATACTAAAATCTCCTCATCTCTAAAGAGAATGGCAGTTTTCAAGAGACCAGAGAGCATCAGGACAATATTTAATAAAATATTCTTTTCTTTCTTTTTCTTTTTTTTTTGAGATGGAGTCTGGTGCGATCTTGCCTCCCTGCAGCCTCAGCCTCCTGGGTTCAAGCAATTCTCCTCCAGGCCTCTGGAGGCCTCAGCCTCCAGAGTAGCTGGGGTTACAGGCATGCACCACCACGCCTGGCTAATTTTTGTATTTTTAGTAGAGACGGGATTTCATCATGTTGGCCAGGCTGGTCACAGTCTCCTGACCTCAGATGATTTGCCTGCCTTATCCTCCTAAAGTGTTAGGATTACAGGCGTGGAGCCATCGCCCCCGGCCTTTTTTTCCTTTTGATTGACTATCCAGGGCTATGAGAATCCAGGTATCCTTTTATATAGCGCAAGCCAATATGTTAAATTTGTCTACCAAAAAACCTTATAAAATGGGAATTAATTCAGCTAAATTAACATTCACAGATTTTTAATGGCCATGCGATACTTCTCTGTGCTACTCTGAAGTGCCATTCTCATGCTCTTTTTCCCTTGACTGTTCTTTGCCAGAAAAAAAACAAGACAACTTTCCACTTGCTTGCTTGATCTCTGTCAAATATCAAGCAAGAAATCATCCATTAAAAACTGATAAATGATAAGAAACTACCAACTGTCAGACAGTTATAAAAGCAGCAGGTCTCTTTCCTCGGAAAAATGGCAGAGGCTCCACTTTGAATAGAATGATATGTTTCTAAAGGATTATTTATAACAGAAGATTTATTTCCCCATTTTGTAGAATATAAAAGACAAACATGAAAAAATCATGAGACTTTCCTCTTGTTTTTGCATGTTTTAGTGACATGCTGACCTGAGTCCAAAGACAGAGATAAAAAGCTTTGATTAAGGTTCTAGGTAATAAAGACCTCTCCTGTTTTCCTACTTAACTTTCTCCTTACAGAGAGAAATGAAAGGATTATGGCTATATGTATCAGCTCTGAGCGAAGTTATTCATTAAAAGAAATTTCCCACTGGGGCTTCCCAGCTATGCTTTCATCACCCCTCCCTTAGTGGTAGGATACACGTTTGGTACAGCCTTTTGGGAATATCTTTAAAATTTAAAATACACATACTCCTTGATCCTGACACTTGTATTAATATTTCTGTAGGATTGATTTTGAGAAAGAAAAATCAGCTCCTGACATCCAAGAACTGGCCTGACACTTACAGTTAGGCCTTGATGTTGCCTGTCTGGTGCCCATAAAGATGTTCTGTTGGACCTAACGGTCTCCTAGAACACCAACATCAGACAGGGTCACTTTGTGACTGTGAAGAAATGAGATCAAAGCAAAACAAAACAACACTAGCAAACAAACAAAGACCACTTCCTTGAACCTTATCCAAAATTACCTAGCCACAATGCAAATTTTATAAATCCTTCCTAACACACTCTTAGGTGGCTCCTCATGATGTCTGTAGTCTCCATTACTGCAACAAGCAATAAGCCCAACTTACTTTCTGGTGGTCTTTGGCAAGAGGACAAGAACAGTTATTAGAGGTAGAATTTTTTTACAAGAATATTCAAAATCACAAAAATTGGAGACACCAATTTGCTCAGAAATATGAAAATGATTCAATTAGTTATGGCACATTTACTTTATGAAACAACTCAAAAAAAGATAAGACAGATGCTTGAGTATTACAATGGGGAACTGTTGAGGTGTATGTTGGAAGACAGGGCAAGCAAGTTAAAATCAATTACAAAGAATAGGATACTAGCCTATCTTTAAGGAAAAACAAATTGTGTGTGTGTGTGTGTGTGTGTGTGTGTGTGTGTGTGTGTAGAAAAAAGTTTGGGAAGAATACACATCAAACTCTTAATAGTGACATGGGGAAGAAACAAAAAACTTCCACATTTTAACATACACATCTTGTAGTTTTCTAAATTTCATAAGGTTTTGTAATTACATTTATAATTTTTAGAATGGATTATAATTTTTTAAAATTGGCTTCTCAGTAAATAAATGTCCATATAATTAAATAATATGTGTGTATATATAAATTGTACAGACTGAGTTTCCCTTATCTGAAATGCTTGGGGTTAGAAGTGTTTTACATTTAGAATTTTTTTTTTTTTATTTTAGAATATTTGCATATACCTAATGACATATCTTGGGTATGGAACCAAGTGTAAACATAACATTCATTTATGTTTTACATATGCCTTATACATATTGCCTGAAGTTAATTTTATGCAATATTTTTAATAATTTTGTGCATGTTGCAAAGTTTTGACTGCATTTTGACTGCGACAGTTATTGATTTTGTGAAATAATTTTTACCATATTAGGTATAGTTCCTTTGGTTTTCTGATTCAAAAAGTCTCCTTTGAAACTTTTGTGCAGCCTCAATTAGTGGAGAACTATAATTCACAATCTGATATGGATTCCTTGCACAAGGAAGAAACAATCTCATGAACCTGAGGATACTTTTGTTTATTCAGAAGCTTTGCCATAGTCTTTATCCTGAAAAGACACATACAAATTCTTTACAAGTCTGTGAACTTTAAAATAAAGCCTTACTATTTGACTAATCAGGCTAAAACAAATAAGATGAGATTCGACCATGCTCTGGCTGGGCATAGTGGCTCATGCATGTAATCCCAGCATTTTGGGAGGCCAAGGCGGGCAGACCACTTGAGGCCAGGATTTCAAGACCATCCTGACCAATGTGGTGAAAGCCCATCTCTACTAAAAATACAAAAAAAAAAAAAAAAAAAAAAAAAAAAAAATTAGCCAGGTGTAGTGGTGTGTGCCTGTAATCCCAGCTACAAGGGAGGATGAGGCATGAGAATCGCGTGAACCCAGGAGGCAGAGGTTGCAGTGAGCTGAGATCGTGCACTGCACCCCAGCCTGCATGACAGAGTGAGACTCTGTCTCAAAAAGAAAAAAAGAAAAAAGAAAGAAAAAGAAATTAATCATGCTTTGGTCACAATTGTAAATTATGGATCTTCTAGATTGTGTTTCCTGACACTAGTGTCAGCCACATAATTTGTAGGGCCAAGTGCAAAATGGAAATGTGGGGTCCTTTGTTTAAAATGCGAGAAAAATGTACCGTTAATGGTACTAAAATAAAAACATTCTCCTTCTACAACTTTCTCTTTCTTGGCCTGTTGTAGTTTTTAATTTGCTCTTTAATTTCACACTCTCTGGAGCATGGCAATGTTCCTGGGCAAGTATAGACATTCACCAGGCACTCAAGAACTGGACTGTGATTTGGCCTATCTTGGAGTCCACTGGCTGCCAAGTCTCCCAGCTGGCCAGCAGCCAGACAGAAGCTTCATATCCTCCTTAGGAGAAGGGAAGTAAAGCTAGGAGTCTCCCTTTACCATAAGGCTGCTGCTCTAATCAATTGCAGATGAATGAATCTGAGGATTGCAACCCTTGCCTCTAACAGATCTAACTCAAAACTGGATGGGGTGGAAAAAAATTTGCCTCCAGGAGTCATGTGCCCTAAAGCACGAAGATACTGCCAGCCAGCTGTCAAGCCCTGCCCCAAGATGCCATGGAGCTCAGGTGTCCAGCCCCAGCCCTTCTTGTCTGGTTCCTAAACCCATGCCAAGGAGAGGGTTGTAGCAGTCGCTGAACCACAGCGGGGAGCTGGAAAACAGGCAGGGTCTGGAGAGCCGAGAGTCAGACAGCAGGCAGCTGAGAATCCATCCAAGAAGGCAGAGAGGTGGCAGGAGGCAGGGACTTACATGTGACTCCAGGCTCCAAGTTCTCCTCTTCCCCTCACCACCATGCATACTCCATTATTCCATTGGACTTCGCTTTTAAAATAGAAATTCAAAGAAAAATTATTATAATTGTCAAGACAGTGACTGTAGACCATTCAACCTCAAGCTTGGGGCCCTTCTGAGCGTGGGATGCTGTATAACTACAGTAGTCTTGTGCCCATGAAGCTGGCCCTGCATAGCCCTTAACACTAAAAATAAAGAGATAGATACAGATATATCGACTGGGCATGGTGGCTCACACCTGTAATCCTAGCATTTTGGGACGCTGAGGCAGGTGGATCGCCTGAGTTCAGGATTTGAGACCAGCCAGGGCAACATGGTGAAACTCCATCTCTACCAAAAAGAAAAAAAGAAAAGCAAAAAATTAGCCTGGCGTGATGGCTTGTACCAGTGGTTCCAGCTACTCCGGAGGCTAAGGTGGAGGGATCACTAGGGCCTGGGAAGCAGAGGCTGCAGTGAGCCAAGATTGCACCATTGCACTCCAACCTGGGTGACAGAGCCAGATCCCATCTCAAAAAAAAAAAAAAAGAAAAAAAAAAGAAAAGAAAAAAGATATATCATGATCACTGATATACCAAATTATTTTACAACAGAGAATATCATTACCTTACATCAAGTCTTTTATGAAATCTGAAACTTGAAAAAAAAGTGTTTTACAGAATGCTGTGTAATCCTAAAACCTGCTATTCAGGAGCATCATTAGTTCATGAAACATATTATGTAAATAATCACTTGAATTGTACATGCCATCCTTACTTTGGAGGAATTTTTCCTTTTTTCCTTTTGTGATTCCTTAACTGAGTTGAGAAAAAAACATTTATGTTAGCTTGTGTCCCTGCAGCTGCTGATATCAAACCGGTACTAAAAGTATGAAGTCACTTTTCCAAATCTAAACACAAAAACAAATCTTTGTTTCTACCACAATTTCTCACACTTATGTTTTTATTTTTCTTAGGGCTTTTAAAAATTAGGTATAGCTGCTGAATTTTATCAAATGCCTTTCCAGCATCTCTTATAATTTTTTTCCTTTAATTTGTTCATGAGTTAATTTATTTTGTTACACTTCCCTGATATTGTCCTATGCTTGCATTGCTGGAATACACCCTAGTTGATCATAGCATATCTGGCTTTGAAAATCTGACATTCTGATTGTTATTATTTTATTTAAAATGTTTGCATTTGTATTCATAAGTATGACTGGTCTGTAGTTTTACTTTACCATCATTTTCAGGTTTTATTATTAAGTTTAATGCTTTATTTATAAACTGAAATAGAAAGTTTAAAGAGTATTTTGATATCTATTATTTAAAGGTAAGATAGAATTTAGTGGCAGCGTTACAGTACGTAGCTGATTAGGCACAAGTAGGGCAGAAGAGGGCTTTACATACACATACATCAGGAATGTCAGGTGACCATCAGGTGATGGTCAGACGGTTATTAACTATCGCTCTAAAAGAATAATTGGTCACATCTGGTGCCAGAGAAAAGCAGTCTCCTAATAGATACAAAACACCTGAAACTGGTGATCAGCAGCTTCCTGATAAGATCTCAAAAGCTGGGTAAGTGGGCTCAACCATGCACGTGTCGACAGCCCATCCCAAGGGAAGAATCAAGAGCGAAGTGACGCAATACCCCAGACGTATGCTAACGTGATAAACACCCACTCCTGCTCTAAAACTTGCCTCGGTGGCTCCTTCTGCCCTTTGCCCCTCAGTCAAATTCTTTCTCCTGAAGAAGCAAGAAATGAGATTGTTGCAGACCCGTACGGATTTGCTGCTGCTAACAGTGGAGCGTTTAGTACCGGTATGTTTTTTAGTGGCAAGTCTTAATCACTTTTCCAGGATCTTCTATGGTTACTGATTTATTAGTTACTTCTGTTTGGATCCATCTTAGAGGGAAAGACAGAGACACATACATACATACACACTAGAATTTCAAACGTTTTGCAGAATTGCACACTTTTTTTTACCATTTTAATATCTTGTAAATATGTATTATATCTTACTCCCAGTATTTTTTATTCATCCTTGCTTTAATTTTATAGTTGTTTTCTGTTGTTTAAAGTCAAATTTTGCTTTTATTAGTTTCCCCTAGAAAACTGCTTTTTTGTCTAATGCCTTACAATGAGTAGCAGTTTCCGTTATTTTATTATTTCTGCTTTAATAAGCTATTTAGGGCTAAAAGTTTTCTTTAAGTTCATCTTCACTGTGTTGCATTCATTTTGATATGGCTTCTTCTCAATTTCAAGATAATTTGCAATATCACTTTTGATTTCCTTTTGGATCCAAAGATTTTATGTAAGAGTGTGTGCTTTAATTTCCATGTAGTTAAGTTTTTCAGTCATTTTAAAGTGTATTGATTTCTAATTTTACTATATTCTGATCAGCAACTGAGACCTATGTATAATATTCCTACCATCTTTAAGTATTGCTTTCTGATCAAGAACATGATCAAATTCTGTGAATGTTTAGGAGACATACAAAACTGTATTCTCTATTCAAGTAGTACAAATGTATACACACACATAAAATCAAGTTATTGAGTATATTGATAAATTCCACTGTAACCTTCATTACTATGATATCTACTAGAACCTTATTATTTAGAAATGTTGAAGTGCATTATTTTCCTCAACAGTGGCATTTTAATCAAATAGTCACTTTTGATTTATCTCTTTTTTTAAATTTAGTTTTTGCTTACTATACATGTTAGCTATATTGACTAATCATAGAGTTTGATGGCTATTTTCTTAAGCTGAACTTTTAAAATCACTTCCTTATGTATCTTTCTCTTCCTTAATGCTTGTAATGTTAAATTCCACCCTCTTTGATGTTAATATTGCCAGTATGCTTTCTGATAATTATTGTTAGTCTTGTCTTTTTTACCCATTCTTTTATTTTCAGCCTTTCTTCATATTTTAAGTGTGTTTGTTTTAAACAGTATGGAATAGATTTTATGTTTAACTCAGTCTGATAGTTTCTGCTTTAAATAATGTTATACAGCTTCTTGATATTTCATATAACATATATTACTGTATTACTTTTTTTTACTTCCTGTTCTTAATTTTTGCTGTTTTTTCCCTAGTTTCTATTCATTCCCTTTGTTCTTTTAACATGGAAGTTCTACTGTATTTTCTTACTCTACAAGTGGTTACTTGTCTTTCCTTGACAGTCAAACACATATTTTTCTACTATTATAAGAAAACAAGATGTAACATATTTTCATCACCATTGTTGCTATTTCCTTTTCTGTCTAATATGGCATGATTTCAGAGTCAGTGTTCTCACTTCTCACTCTCTTCACCCCCTTTGAGAACTTTGATTTGGCTTTTACTTCTCAGCCTCTTCCTCTTTCCCAGCCTTATCTCAACTCTTAAACTTTGCTGAGATAATTTAGTATTTTAATTTCCAATAATTACAAAGTTTTTTTCATACAATATATCTTTTCTTTCTCTTTTTCTTTTTTTTTTTTTTTTTGAGACAGAGTCTCACTCTGTCGCCCAGGCTGGAGTGCAGTGGCCGGATCTCAGCTCACTGCAAGCTCCGCCTCCTGGGTTCCCGCCATTCTCCTGCCTCAGCCTCCGGAGTAGCTGGGACTACAGGCGCCCGCCACCTCGCCTGGCTAGATTTTTGTATTTTTTTTTTAGTAGAGACGGGGTTTCACCGTGTTAGCCAGGACGGTCTCGATCTCCTGACCTCGTGATCCTCCCGTCTCGGCCTCCCAAACCCAAAGTGCTGGGATTACAGGCTTGAGCCACCGACCCCGGCTTTTTTTTTTTTTTTTTTTTTTTTTTTGAGACAGTGTCTCGCTCTGTCACCCAGGCACCCAGGCTAGAGTACAACTGCACAATCTCAGCGCACTGCAACCTCTACCTCTCCTGGGTTCAAGTTATTCTCATGCCTCGCCCTCCCAAGTAGCTAGGATTGCAGACATGCACCACCACGCCCAGCTAATGTTTGTATTTTTAGTAGAGATGGGGTTTCTCCATCTTGGCCAGGCTGGTCTTGAACTCCTGACTTCAGGTGATCCACCCATTTCAGCCTCCCAAAGTGCTGGGATTACATGTGTGAGCCACTGCATCCAGCCTTCTGTTTTAAGACTTGTTTTTTAACACTTAAATTACACATTCCCAGTCATCCTCTCATTAACCACTTAAGTATAATTTCACATAGCATAAATGCAAATATATAATATAAATTTTTATACATAATTTATGTTGTATGTGTATACCATATACATATACATACACATACATACGTATATATATATATAGATTTTGCTCATCACTTCTTCTCATCTCATCTTCCCCTATTTTGAAGTCTGTTCTGATTCATTTGTTGGTTAGAACCTGCATATTTTCTGTAGAGAGGGTATATTGAAAGCATACTCTCTGAATCCTTACACATTTGCAAATACCTATTTTACTTTAAGCAAACAGTATCTGGACTGCATATAGGATACTCGGGTGGCAACTCTCTTTTCCCTGTAATACTTGATGTTTCTCGTATTCACTCTCACAAATAAGAAGTTTAATGTCAGTTTTCTTTTCCTTCTATAAAATTTCTGTTTGGAAACTTGCATAATTTTCTGTTTATATTTACAGTTGGAAATTTTACTTATATGTGTCTTCTTTAAGTTCTGCCTGGAAACTAAATTTTCAAAAGGAAAATTTCGACTTTTTTGGCTTAAGTTTCTTCTAGCATTTATTGTTGATTCTCTTCCACCTGTTACTTTTTCTTCTTCTGGACCTCCTAGTGGGTCTTCTTGATAGTTCCTTCTGTCCCCCTCTTTTCCCCTCATGACTTCTGCACCTTGGAATTTCTACTCTGTGTTTTGAGATATTATTTCCATTTCATCTTCAAGATCACTATCAGTCTCTTAATGGAAACCACTGTCTCAGTCAATTCGTTAATCAATTTATAATTTTAAAAATCTTAGAGTTTTGTTTTCTTTCAATTTTGGGAAAATAAAGTTACTATGATGTATTGGAAGCTCCTTAAGAGCTCTGCTTTTATGATATTTGTCTGTTTAATAATTTTTCGAAGTAAAATTCATGTAAAAGCATTTCATAGTGAACAATAGACAATAGTACATTTATAGTGTTGTATAAGCACCTCTATGTAGCTTCAAAACATTTGCATCAATCCAAAGTAAAACTCCCCTCGGTTCCTGATAACGACCAAAATGCATTCTGCCTCTGGATTTATGTATTCTAGATACTTCATATAAATGAAATCATACAATATGTGGTCTTTTGTGCCAGAATCTTTCACTTAACCTAATATTTTGAGGCTCACCTACCTTGTAGCATTTATCAGTACTTTATTCTTTTTAATGACTGAATGACATCTCATTTTAAATACATATCAAAACTTGCACATTTATTTGTTGGTGGAAATTTATACTCTTTCTACATTTATACTATCATGAATATCAAATATATGGTTTGCAAATATTTTCTTTCTTTCTGTGTGTTGTATTTTCACTGAAACTGTTCTGTGATGCACAAAAGTTTCTAATTTTGGTAGAGACAAATTTATTCTATTTTTTCTTTTGTTGCTTATGCTTCTGGTGACATGTTTAAGAATCCATTACTAAATCCAAGGTTATGAAGATTGACTCTTTTTTTTTTTTCTAAGAGTTTTATGGTTTTAACCCCTACATTTAGGTTGCTTGTCTATTTTGAATTCATTTTTGTATGTGGTGTGAGGTAGGGGTCTACATTAATTCTTTTCTATATGATGTAAGAAAGGGATCTAGTTTTAATCTTCTACATATGGTTAGCCAGTGGTCTCAGCACCATTTATTGAATAGGGAATCCATAACCCCATTGCTTGCTTTTGTCAGGTTTGTCAAAGATCAGACAGTTGTAGGTGTGAGGTCTTATTTCTGGGTTCTGTATTCTGTTCCATTTGTCTATGTATCTATTCTGATATCAACACCATGCTGTTTTGGTTACTGTAGCCCTGTAGTACAGCTTTATTCTTTTTTTTTTTTTTTTTTTTTTTTCAGACAGAGTGTCACTCTGTCACCAGGCTGGAGTGCAGTGGGGTGATCTTGGCTCACTACAACCTCTGACTCCCAGGTTCAAGCAATTTTTCTGCCTCAGCCTCCCGAGTAACTGAGACTACAGGCACACACCACCATGCCCAGCTAATTTTTGTATTTTTAGTAGAGATGGGGCTTCACCATGTTGGCCAGGATGGTCTCGATCTCTTGATCTTGTGATCTGCCTGCCTCAGCCTCCCAAAGTGCTGGGATTACAGGCATGAGCCACCGTGCCTGGCCCGCTTTGTTCTTTATGCTTAGGATTACCTTGGCTATTTGGGCTCTTTTTTTGCTTCTATATGAATTTTAAAATAGTTTTCTCTAGTTCTGTGAAGGATGTCAATGGTAGTTTAATAGAAATTTCATTTAATCTATAAATTGTTTTGGGCGGTATGGCCATTTTCATAATATTGATTCCTCTTATCCATGAGCATGGAATGTTTTTCCATTTGTTTGTGTAATCTCTGATTTGTTTTAGTGGTGGTTCATAGTTCTCCTCATAGAGGCCTTTCACCTCCCTAGCTAGCTGTATTCCTAGATATTTTATTCTTCTTGTGGCAATTGTGAATGGGAGTTTGTTCCTGATTTGATACTTGGCTTGATTGTTGTTGGTGTATAGAAATGCTAGTGATTTTTGCACATTGATTTTGTAACCTGAGACTTTGCTGAAGTTGTTTATCAGCTTAAGAAGCTTTTGGGCTAAGACCATGGGGTCTTCTAGATATAAGATCATGTCATCTGCAAACAGAGATAGTTTGACTTTCTCTCTTCCTATTTGAATGCTTTTTATTTCTTAATCTTGCCTGATTGCCCTGGCCAGAACGTCCAATACTATCTTTAATAAGAGTGGTGAGAAAGGACATCTCGTCTTGTGCAAGTTTTCAAGGGGAATTCTTCCAGCTTTTGCCCATTCAGTATGATGTTGGCTGTAAGTTTTTCATAGATGGCTCTTATTATTTTGAGGTATGTTCCTTGAATACCTAGTTTATGGGAATTTTAAACATGAATGGATGTTGAATTTTATCAAAAGCCTTTTGCCCATCTATTAAGATAATCATGTGATCTTTGTCTTTAATTCTGTTTATGTGATGAATCACATTTATTGATTTGTGTAGATTAGCCAACCTTGCATCCTGAGGATAAAGCCAACTTGATTGTGGTGGGTAAGCTTTTTAATGTGCTGCTGGATTCAGTTTGCCATTATTTTGTTCAGAGTTTTCACATCAATGTTCATCAAGGATATTGGCCTAAAGTTCTCTTTTTTGTTGTTGTATCTCTGCCAGGTTTTGGTATCAGGATGATTCTGGCTTCATATAACGAGTTAGAGATGAATTCCTCCTCTTCAGTTTTTTGGAATAGTTTCAGTAGGAGTGGTACCAACTCTTCTTTGTACATCTAGTAGACTACAGCTGTGAATCTATCAGGTCCTGGGCTTTTTTTTTTTTTTTTTTTTTTTTGGTTTGTGGGCCATTTATTACTGCCTCAATTTCAGAACTTGTTATTGGTCCATTCAGGGATTCATTTTTTTCCTGGTTCAGTCCTGGGAGGATGTATGTGTCCAGGAATTTATCCATTTCTAGATTTTCTAGTTTATGAGCAAACAGGTGTTCATAATATTCTCTAACAGTTGTTTGTATTTCTGTGGGGTCAGTGTAATATCATCCTTGTTCTTCTGATTATGTTTATTTGAATCTTCTCTCTTTTCTTCTTAATTAGTCTAGCTAGTGGTTCATTTTATTAATTTTTTTAATCAGCTCCTGGATGTATTGATATTTTGAATGGTTTTTCATGTCTCTATCTCCTTCAGTTCAACTCTGATTTTGGTTATTGTTTTCTACTATCTTTTGGATTTCTTTGCTTTTGATTCTGTAGTTCTTTAGTTATTTAGGCTGTTAACTTGAGTTCTTGCTAACTTTTCAATGTGGGCATTTAGTACTATAGTTGTGTCCCAGAGATTCTTGTATGCTGTATCATTGTTCTCATTAGTTTCAAAGAAGTTCTTGATTTCTGTCTTACTTTCATTATTTACCCAAAAGTCACTTGGGAGCAGATTATTCAATTTCCATGTAATTGTATGGTTTTGAGTAAACTACTTAGTCTGGATTTCACATTTGATTGTGCTGTGGTCTGAGAGACTGTTTGTTATGATTTCAGTTATTTTGCATTTGCTAAACAGTGTTTTACTTCTGATTATGTAATCAATTTCAGAGTAAATGCCATGTGATAAGAAGAACGTATATTCTGTTGTTTTGGGGTGGAAAGTTCTATATATTTCCATAAGGTCCATTTGATCTACTGTCAAGTTCAGGTCCTGAATATCTTTGTTAATTAGTTGTCTTGATGATCTATCTAATATTGCCAGTGGGGTGTAAAAGTCTCCCACTATGAGTGTGTGGGAGTCTAAGTATCTTTGAAGGTCTCTAAGAACTTGCTTTTACGAATCTGAGTGCCTATATGTTGGGTGCATATATATTTATGATAGTAAGCTCTTCTTATTGAGTTGAACCCTTTAGCATTATATAATGCCCTTCTTTGTCTTTTATGATATTCATTGATTTAAAGTATGTTTTGTCAGAAACTAGGATTACATCCCTTTCTTTTTTCTGTTTTCCATTTACTTGGCAAATTTTCCTCCATCCTTTTATATTGAGCCTATGTGTGTCATTGCATGTGAGATAAATCTCTTGAAGACAGCATATAAATTTGTCTTGGCTCTTTTTCCAGGTTGCTATGCTGTGTTTTTTAATTGGGGCTTTTAGCCCATTTACATTTAAGGTTAGTATTGATATGTTTGGATTTGATCCTGTCATCATGATGTTAGCTGGTTATTTTGCAGACTTGTTTATGTGGTTGCTTTATTGTGTCACTTGTCTGTGTACTTCATTGTGTTTTTGTAGTGGCTGGTAATGGTCTTTCCTTTCCATATTTAGTTTTTTCATGCTCTACATGCTCAGGGAAGTTTCTCTAGGAATGAACTATAGAAAAGATCCCTGAAAGTATAGTCTTTGTAAAAGTTTTTAAATCAGAAAATGTGAGTCCTCCAACATTATTCTTCTTTTTCAAGATTGTTTTGGCTATTAGGGGGCACTCAAAATTCCATATGAGTTTGAGAATTAACTTTTTCTTTTTTTAAAAGAAAAGGTCATTAGAATTTTCCTAGAGATTGCATTGAATATATAGATTTATTTGGGTAGTATGACATCATAACAATATTAAGTTTTCAAATGTATTAACACTAATGTATTTTGATTCATTTAAGTATTCTTAAATTTCTTTCAGTAATGTGTTGTAGCTTTCAGTGTACAAGTCTCTCACATCTGTATCAATCAGGGTTCTCCAGAGAGACAGAACCAATAGGATATATATAGACATACATAGAAAGAGATTTATTATGTAGCATTGGCTCACACAATTACTGAGGTTGAGAAGTCTCATGATCTGCCATTTGCAAGCTGAAGACCCCAGAAAGCTGATAGTATAGTTTCATTCCAAATTTGAAAGCCTGAGAACTGGAGGGCTAATAGTGTAAGTCCCAGTCTAAGTTTGAAAGCCTGAGAACAAAGACCACTGATGTCTGAGGGCAGGAGAAAATGGATACCCTAGCCCAAGCAGAGAGCCAGTTTACTCTTCCTCTGCCTTTTTGTTCTGTTCAGCCTTCAGTGGATTGGATGATATTCACCCACATCAGTGAGGATAATCTTCTTTACTCAGCCTACCACTTTAAATACTAATCTCTTCTGAAAACATCCTCACAGACACATCCAGAAATATTTAATCAGCTATGTGGGCATCTCTTAGCTCAGTAAAGCTGATACATAAAATTAACCATCATAATCTCCTTGGCTAATTTTTGGGGGGCATTTTATTCCTTTGGATGCTACTGTAAATTGAATTAATTTTTTAATTTCTTTTTTAGATTATTTATTGGTGGTGTATAAGAGCACAATTGGTTTCTATGCATTGATCTTGTACTCAAAAACTTTGCTGGATTTGTTTATTAGATTTAGTAGCTTTTTTATGGATTATTGGGATTTTCTATTATGTCATCTGGAAACAGTTTTACTCTTTTACTTCAATTTCAATACCTTTTGCTTCTTTTTCTTGCCCAATTACTCTGGCTAGAACTTCCAGTACAATTTTGAATAGTAATGGTCAAGACAGCCTCCTCGTTTTCTTCCTGATCTTAGAGAAAATGCTTTTATTCTTTGATCGTTGAGTATAGTGTGTATAGCTGTGGGTTTTTCACAATACCCTGTATCATATTGAGGAAGTGCCCTTTCATCTTTTGGCTTAGTTTGCTCTTTGTTTTTTTCTAATTTTTAAGATGTACATTTAGGTTATTGATCTTTACTTACATTTTAAATTTAAGTTTTCATTTATTTCTTCCAGCAGTTCTTTTTTTCTTCTAGTTCTTTCTTTTTCCTTCCCCCCCTCCCCCATGAGTGCTGTATCCCCTTAAGTGATTTGGTATTTTTCTTTGACTACTCACCAGGATTCAGCCAACCACTGGGCTACCTTAAGCAGTGTCAATTCTAAGAGTGGTGGTAATCTCAGTGACCTTTACCTCAGTGAGCTTAGCTGCAGAGCAGCCAGAAAGTTACCAGTGTTTTCTCTGACAATGTAAAGAAATCTCTCTGCTTCTAGACTCTTCTGTTTTAAAGACAAGTATTATATTATAGCTGTTCTATCTACAAGGTAGAGAAAACTCACTAGCCCACTTAATAAGATTCCCTGTATCTTCTCAGATCCATCAGGCTTGAATACAGCTCCTAGAGATAGTCACAGGAGTCTCCATGAGCCAAAATTAGCCTAAACATTCTCCCCACTTGTTGCTTCAGGGTTCTTTGCTACTGGTGCACAATCTATTGTCTGTTCCAGGAGGACAATTTCAGTATGTCCTCTCTTTCCAGACCTGGAAAACCTCAAGGCTTCTAGCATCACATTTCCACATACCTCTGCCTATCAACATAGCAGCTGCTGACTCAGAAAAGGTAGTTATCTAAACTGAAGTTAAGAACATACATAGGGCAACAGTGGTATATTTTAGCTGCCATCTTCCCAGTCATTTAAAAAAATGTATATATAGGGGCCAGGCATGGTAACTCATGCTTGTAATCCCAGCACTTTGGGAGGCTGGGGCAGGTAGATCACTTGAGGTCAAGAGTTTGAGACCAGCCTGGCCAACATGGTGAAACCCTACTCTACTGAAAATACAAAAATTAGCTGGGCATGGCGGTGCATGCCTGTAATCTCAGCTACTCAGAAGGCTGAGGCAGGAGAACTGCATGAACCCAGGAGACAGAGGTTGCAGTGAGCTGAGATCATGCCACTGTACTCCAGCCTGGGCAACACAGCAAGACTCCATCTAAAAAATATATAAATATAAATATAAATATAAAATGTATAAATAGGTAATTATTTTTTAATTCTAAAGGACAGTTTTGTTATGTCTTGCAGCTATCCTTTATACATGGGAATGGATCTTAGAATTTTAAATGGGAAATATGATTAAAATACAAAAATTTTATATATGGATAAATTTTCAAGTATTCATCTCAATTATTCATCTACCTTATGTAAATAATATAATCACCATGATCCATAAAGAAATAGATATTAGTATTTGTTCCAGGAAAATAAATTGCATTTTGTGCTATAGCCAAATTATTTATTTTAACCAATGAGTAGACAAATCAAAACACAGAATTAGGAAGTAGAAAATCTCTTCTGTGCCAGGCATGGTGGCTCACGCCTATAATCCCAGAACTTTGGGAGACCAAGGTCGGTGGATCACGAGATCAAGAGATTGAGACCATCCTGGCCAACATAGTGAAACCCCCTCTCTACTAAAAATACAATAATTAGTTGGGCATGGTGATGCACATCTGTACTCCCAGCTACTCAGAAGGCTGAGGTGGGATAATCGCTTGAATCTGGGAGACGGAGGTTGCAGTGAGCCGAGATCCTACCACTGCATTCCAGCCTGGCAACAGAATGAGACTCCGTCTCAAAACAAAAGAAAAAAAAAAAAAGAAGAAAATCTCTTCTGTGTATTTTCTCCAAGCAAAACACAAAGCTTCACTTATTTCTTGTCTGAAAATAATTTTTTAAAAAAGTCACAGAAAATAAGTGAATTGAAACTTCAGAATAAACTTACTAGTCAGAAAATCTACCCAAAGTCATCAGAACTGGTGACTGATTACAATCAGAATAGATTGTAATTTGAACATACACTGTGTCATAATCTTAATAATCTTTATAAGGCAATGGTTCTTAAATGGCATTTATTTTTCAGTTATTGACAATAAATAGAACGTCGTAAGTCCCCCAGAGACCTTTTTGAAACTGTTATTTAAAAATGCTGTCCACACTTCCAAAAATCTATTGCCAAGTTTTTTTTTCTCAAAATATTTTTCTCTAGTTTTCCAAATTATGAGCAATGAGTTTCTGTTTCAACACTCTCTCACACATCTCCATTTGACTGATCATCCAACCACATCAAAATTCAAAAAGCACATTCCTCATTATCATATACTTTATATAAGCAATAATTTTGAGATTATCTCAAATCATGTTTGCAAATATATATTAAACCTATAGCAGTTTCACCCTTTTGCTTAGAGTAGTCTCATAAGCTACTCATTTGTCACCATTCACATAGTGAGAGATTTTTCACCAGCTGATAATAGATGAGAAAATAGTAATTTAAGAAGTTGCTGCTGAATAATACCTTTTGTATCTGTACTTTGCTGATTTGCCTTAGAGTTTTCAAATGCTTGTTTTCATTTTCTTAGTATGCTCATTTTTTGACAAATAAGAGAAATGAAACTATTCTTTAATTATGCTAGTGAACCATGACAAGAAATAAGTGGGAAATTTTGCTTGCACAATTGCATGATGTTCAAATTAACTGATTCTATATTTTAAAAGGAAAATATACTATCAGTTTTATATCTTTGTCATTATCTATACATACATTTAATAGCTTTTTAAAATACCAGTTTTATTTCCTATTTGAATAGCTTGCCAATACTTACCATCTGAACCAGATTTCTGTGCTTGCAGTTGGTCTTTGCTTATGACACTATAAGGTAACATATTGTGATTTGGAAGCACACATTATTCATGCCACAATGAACATAGTGCAGATTGTTGCACAGGACTCAAACTTCATTCAAAGATTTACACAAACTGTATATCAGTCATACATATTCATAACTCATGGATAATTTTATTTTTAATAACTTTTAACATAATAATAGTATTTTTTGAAATTTTGGGAAACAAGGAAAATTATGAAGAAACATCTAATGTTCATGAGTTACATCTACCACTAACTTTACATTTCAGTGTGTATCTTTTTATAAATATATACATACAGTCTCCCCCCAGTAGAGATCATACTATACATATTATTTTGAAGACTACTTTCCATACTAAGTATAATATCATACCATGTTTAAACATACTGGGGATTTGTTTATCTTTAAATTGCAATTCTTCTGAGGTATAACTGTAACTAGAGCATCACTCCATGCTCTGAATAGTAAATTTGTTTCTTACAGATACCCAACTGCTCCTTGAATTTTGCCTAGGTACTTATAAGAATCTACTCTCTCTTTTAAATAATAAATAAAAATGAGTACCCCAGTGGCTTAATCTCATAATAGATATGGCTTATACAAGGTAAAAAGTCTCTTAGTAGTTGTATTTTAATTATTAAATTCTAAATTGTTTTAACATTTTCCCTTTTTTATTTTTTATTTTTTCTTATAACTTTAACTTTTTTTAAGATTCAGGGAGTACATGTGCAGGTTGTTACATGGGCATATGGCATGATGCTGAGGTTTGGGATACAATTGATCCTGTCACCTAGGGGGCGAGCATAGTATGCAATAGTTATTCAGCCCTTGCCTCCTCTCTTCCTCTCCTGTCTAGTAGTCCCCAGTATCTACTGTTGCCATCTTTATGTCCTTGAGTGCCCAATGTATAGGTCCCACTTATAACTAAGAAAATGAGGTATTTGATTATCTGTTCTTGCATTAATGCTGTAAGGATAATGGCTTCCAGCTGCACCCATGTTCCTGCAAAGGACATCATTTCATTCTTTTTTCATGGCTATGAGAATTAGCATTTTAAAATATGTAAGACTCTGTGAAAAAGCTGGGTCGAGCTACTGTGTATGTGAGATTTTTGTTGTCGGTAGGTTTTTTTTATTAAGACACATTTAGGAATGTTATTCTAAATGATGAAAAGTATTTAATACTTTAGTAATTTATGAAAGTTAAAAAGCACCATGCATAAGTAGATAATTTTTTTTGTTTTGCATCCAATTTACTCAAACACTTTCTTTTGCAAAGGTTACTTAGAAATTAACTATGAACCCATTAAGGGACTGACCTGTGTGTTTCTCTTCATCCTCAGTGCCTAACATAAAAATTTTTTGTTTGTTGCTGCTACTACTGCTTCTACTGGTGTTGATCAAATTGGTAAGAAAATTATTTTGCTTTCTGCTTTACTCTATTGCTCATCAATAATTTGAGAGGGTTAATGAAACTTTCAAGATGGAGTTCAACAAATATGTAATAATAAGGCAAAAACTCTAAGCTTTATCTCTTGGTAGAAGTATTAAAAAGACTTTGAAATTAGGGTATAAAAATTGATTTGGGAGGATCAATTGTGTGCCCAGATTCATAGGCAAAGATCTTGCAGTGAAGAACTCACATCTCCCTTATTATTCTGGCCTTTCTCTCCATTCTCGCACACTAAATAATGCCCTCGGCCCTTTGCCCTTTATAGATAATGTATTTTATGACAATTACTACTGCTCTTTAAGCACCCTGTATTTTTAGCAACAAACTATATTCTTAAGATTTAACATATCAGCTACAAAGCAACAAAATATTCTTGGTGTTCAACTTATTTATTGGTGTTTGACATTAGGGAAAACAAATATGATCTGAATAGTATCCCTGGAGCCTAGATACTGAAATCCTGCAACATTTAAGTGTGGATTGGCTGGAGCTATCAGAGGTCATCATCTATAATTCCTCAGAGAATGGGGCTACTAAAAACAATATCTCCAAATTGGAAATAAAGTTTTTATTTCCAGGCTTTCTCTTTGGATGCTTGCTAATGATGAGAAGGCTACACTGGGTGGCAAAGTGAAGACTGTTTCAATAGGGAAAGAGCCTTAGTTAAAAAGTTTTGCGAAACCCTTGAGTGCTCAGCTTGCTACAATTACATAGTATATTTGCCATGATTCCATTGTATGTCATAAGGTCAGTAGGTTTCATCAGAATCTGTAAATCTAACACTTAAGGCCTTATCAGATTATCCCTATGACTTCATAAATTCTAAGGTTACATGGATAGAGAAGTCTCAATACTAATAACACTGTACTTACCTTAAATTTCTATTTATATTCTTAATACTTATAAATAGATTGATGCTTAAAATAAGTTTATTTCCTTATTTTTAAAGTTTGTGTTAGAAATAAATAAGCTCATAACATCTCCTGCAGTCTAGTGTGTGGTCTTTCACTTCTTACAACAGATTTCGATAATGCAGTCTGGAGAAACATGGAGGTAATGACAGAAGGAAAATGCCATAGATGGAGGAAAAAGGGTAACTAAAACTGATTGAACTAACTCCATAAACATAAAATGTCTCTGTATATTCACTTTCTTATACCATTTATGATTTAAATCAATGATCTACTATAAAATATTTGTATTCACTACTTGAAATTTACTTCATTAGCATTTTTTTGTATTAAGGTTTTGACAGTGAACCGTAAACCCTAAAAATAGCCCATCTTCATTTTCTTCATTCTTGGAAACTCTCTTAATATAAGCGTTTTGCTTTTTTGCCCCATTCCAGCTCCATCAGCATTTCTGTCTGTATCAAGCATATTTATGCATATAATCACTTACTATTACCTTCTCTATCTCTTTTCAGTTTGCATGAATACAGCTTAAGTCATTTAAAGATCCCAGATATGTGCTAATTAGAGTGTCTACCCTAAAGATATCAGTAAATCAGACTGCTGCTAATCTAGTCTCTCAATGTATTACTTTGAAGTGCCCTAGGATGCATAAGGGTATTGAAAAATATCAACCCCAGAGAACAAAATTTATCACCTCCGTCAAATAATACTCATATTGATGAATTCTGACATGTACCTCAATATAAGTCAGAATCGACTTATTATTTAATTAGCCAATTCTATGTAATGCTTGCCATTAAGTTTGACAACATATGCAGCTTCTTTCTTTTCTCATATTATGGTATAACGTAACATGAATTAAAGAGGAATCTAAAATTGAGAGTTCAATCTTCAAAGTCGTGTATTCTTTGACCTGCAGTTTGACATTCTTTCAGTGATATTAGTTTTTGTGAAGAATTAAACCCTGTTGTAGCATTGTAAGTTCTGTGACATTTTTAGAATGCAGCTTCTTGACATCAAATTGAGAATTATTTCTGGGGCTAGCTTATGGGTAACATAACGGCCCATATGCTTTATCTGAAATATGATTGTTGTTATTCAAGTAGTCTTTGCCCCAAATATACATTTATTGAAAAACTGAGCCAGATTTTCTAATCATATGGAAATAGTGGTATTTGCCTATACAATCAAACGTGCTTCTAATTCCACTTCTTGTATAGGTGGGGTAGCTAGATCTCTAAGACTAGCAGGGAGCATTGCCCTAATCCTCATTTAAAAACAAAAACAAAAACAAAAAAACTAAAAAACCTCACCAAAATCCTAGTGTTTGGGAACGCTTGCATGATATAGTATATAGAAACTCTTTTGTTCACCAGCACTCTGCCCCACATTACATTATTCTAATAACAATATACTCTTCTTTTGTGGAATTTCTCTTTCCCTATTCCATCCATGTGTTTCCAGTGGGGACTGTCATTAGTATACCACTCCCCTAGTCAGAAGTTGGGTAAGTCCCTGACTCATACTGAGACCAACTTATTCCCCCATTCCTGAGGAACAGTGATCTTCCTAACACCAAATGGGTGACTCAGGCTGAACCAGAGGACATATTAGTGACACAGGATTTTTCTTGGCTCTTTATCAGACTGCAACAGGGGTGAACATTTACTTTGCCCACGGCCCTCAACCCCATGCAGAAAGGAGCACGTGAGCGAGTGAGCACCTGACCCGGACAGCCACTCTGGGCGCTGTCACAGGAATAAGCTCCATGCAGGGCCCACAGCAGGCCAGACCAGGCATAAGTGAGTGAGTGCAGGATCTAGCCAGCCAGCCAGCCACTCCTGGCACCAGCAGGAGCAAGCTCCCTGCGGGGCCCACAACCAGACCAGGTGAGACTGAACAAGTGTGGGATCCGGCCAGCAGCTCCAGGCACCAGCAGAAGCAAGCTCTGGGCGGGAACTGTGCTAGCGCCCAGGTAGGGGTGCTTGCAACTCTGAAGCCCCAGAGGGCGTGTTACAGTGCTCTCTTATCTCCACTGTCTGTGGATGCCTGTGTGTTAACAACTCAGTTGGCCCCTTGCTTCCTCACATGGGGCAACTGCCCTCCACCAGTGAGGGCAAAGGGCCGGTGTGACAGCCTTTCTGGGTACCTGCAGTTGGTGGGCCCCGAGCTGTTATCAGAATACAAGAAGAATGACGTCAGGCAGACACTTGAAGGATAGTGAAGGTGGAGAATTTTATTGACCTATGGAAATGGCTCTCAGTAGAGAGGAGAGGGGAGCTAGAGAGGGGAATGAATGGCAGGTAGTCTTCCCTGATGTCAGGTTGTCTTCTCCATGAAGTCTGTCCGCCTCATCCCCAAAGATAAGCCATCTCTCTTCCCCAGAATTTGGCAGTCTCTCCTCTCTACTGAATGACTCTGGGATCTTTATAGACACAGGATTGGGGTGGTGCAGGCCATAGGTAGTTTTGGAAAAGACAACATTCAGTTGGCTCTTTCTGAATAATGCCTTTTTACCAATCAGGAGAGAGTGAGCAAATAGGAATAGAAGTTCTCACTTTGGGCTGCAGGTTTCAGACTTTTTGACTTGAAGGTAGGGTTCACTGGAACCTGCTCCCGTCTGCCTAGAATTTCTCTACCTCTATCTTTAGTAGGATATAACTGGAAATTCTAAGAATCTACTTTTTGCCTCTTGAGCTATATAGATGGGAGGTTTTTAGTCTGGAGTGGCCTAGAGCCTTATTCCCAATTCTGGAGAAAATTTATCTAGAATAGGAAAATCTGATATGCAGAAAAAAATCAGAGGTAAGAATCAGTGAAAGGAAATAATTGGGTGAAGTTTATAAATTCTGTCATCTCTGAGTCCAATTCTACACTTGGATTTGTTGTAAGTTGTTTATATTAGACAATAAATTTCTCATATTTGCCTAAGTTAGTTGAGTTGAGGTTTTGTCATTTGCAACTGTAAGAAATTTAAATACACTGGAATACCTGGAAGTCTTAATGGTATTTTTCAGGAAGTCTAGCAGCTTCTGCTAAGCCTTAAAAGTGTTTAAAAGAAAAGCAAACTTGCATCTAAGCAGATATGATATGCAATACACACAAGATACATAGTGTTATAGTAACATAATAACTGCTTTTAATTGCAGGGGCCATTGAAAATAATATGCTAAGAATAGGTAAGGCTCAAGGACAGTATCTCTAGCTAGTTGCACTTTCAATGAACTCCAGTAGTCAAGGACAGTATCTCTAGTTGAACTTTTAATGAACTCTAGTAGGCGCCAAGAAGGCAGACAAAATAAGAAAGAACTTAGAGACAAGGAACTAAGCAGAAGGTTATATCTGGGTGCAGAAAGTTTGTTTTGCATTGTGTTATTTTTGCTGACATGGGATTTATGGAGTATAAATAAAGTGAGGCGGAGGCTCTAGGCGCGGCCGCCATGTTCTCTGTTTGTCTTTGTCTCTTGTGTCTGTTCATTCTCCACCACCCCCGGCACCGTCCCCAATAAGTGGCGCAGCGAGCAGGGTGCACAGGGTGAGTAGTGGGGAACAAGAAGGGGAACCCCCTTGGAGCAGGTAAAACCCGGGAATTGTTAAGGGGAACCTTCTTAAGCTTTCATTATGGGGAATTCCAGTTCCTTGGCCTCAGAATATTTAAGATTATTACAAGGGCTTTTACTTTTGATTGGGGTTGATGCAAAAGAGAGAACTTTGCGGAAATTGTTTGCTCATGTGGAACAACATTGCTCTTGGTTTCAATATCAAACTGAAGTACAATTAAATAAGCAAGAGTGGCAACAGGTTGTTAAGACCCTTCATCAAGCGCATCAGCGTGGGGATGTAATGTCAGCACCTTTGTGGGCCCTTTGTGCCTCTATTACTCAGGCTTTGGAGCTCTTAGAGACAGACTCTGAAAAGGGGGAAGGCGGGGAATGAGGAGTATTTGAAGTCTCCGATAGCCATTTCCCCTCCTTTAGATAATTCTGTAACTGAAGGAGAAGGTCCTTTGTGTGATAATGTGTCTCATGAAAAGGAATCAGAAATTCAAAAGGAGCTTCAGCCGGTTGTTCAATTGTTACAACAAATTTTAAAATTGCAGTTATCTCCCCCTCAACCTTCTCCTCCACCCACTCCTGTTTTTACTTTTCCCGTGGTTCATCCACCCCCATCAGTACCTAAGGCGGAGGAGGAGGATAGTTTTCCACCACCACCACCGCCGGTGGAAATGCTGCCTCGTTCAGGCATGGTTTTTGCTGTTCCCGCTTCTACTGCTAAAGCTGTAATTAAGGTATTGGATTCTCAAGAGGATGAGGATCCTCTACAATTGTTCCCCATTATTAGGCAACCTTTTGGTCCTAATGACCAATTTCCTCAAGGGGTATAAATGTGCAGTATAATGTTCTTCAATTTAAATTTCTTAAAGAAATGAAGGCAGCTGTTGCTAATTATGGCCCTCAATCTCCTTTTGTCATGGGGCTTCTAGATTCTTTCTCCTCTGAGAATTTGTTTTTGCCTCTTGATTGGGAGACTTTGGGGAAGGCTGTTTTGGACCGCTCTCAGTGGCTTCAACTACGCAGTTGGTGGCTGGAAGATGCCAAAGAGCAGGCCCGCCGCAATGCCGCTAGAAATCCTCCAGGACCTACAGAGGAGCAATTAACAGGCACTGGTCAGTTTGCTACCGTAGCGGCTCAATCTGGACTTGAGGACGTGGCATTATCACAAGTTAAAGCACTTTTTTTAAAGGCTTGGTGTAAAGTAGAACCATCAGGAAAAACTGCCTTGTCTATTGTTAAGATTTTGCAGGGCGCAAACGAACCTTATCCTGACTTTGTGGCTTGGCTCCAAGATGCTGTAATAAAGACTGTGGGTAGTGGGGCTGCAGGACAAATCCTGGTAACCACACTAGCTTTTGAGAATGCTAATCAGGAATGTCAGAGGTTGTTGCGTCCTCTAAAGGCTGCTGGAAACGTACAAATAGAAGATTTTATTAGAGCCTGTGCAGGAGTGGGAGGGGCTGCCTACAACGCTCAGTTGTTTGCTGGAGCTTTATCTAAGGCATTCATGGGAAAAAAGGGAGTTTGCTTCCAATGTGGAAAGACCGGTCATTTTAAAAAGGAGTGCCGTAAGTTATCTAATAGGAGTGACTCCTCCAAAGTAGAATTTAAAAAGCTTCCTACTGAGCCCTGTCATCGTTGCAGCAAAGGGCGACACTGGACTAATGAATGTCACTCTAAAGTGGACAAAAACGGTAATTCTCTCACCTCCGGATCGGGAAACTTGCAGAGGGGCCCTTCAGCTTGGGGCCCCAACAACAATACAAGCCCTCTTCATTTGCAATTTCCAGTCAGCTCAGGGATCCAGCATCAGCAGGCCAGTCAGCCAATGTTAACCCCCAATTTTCATTAGCTCAGCTTTTCTCTGCTACTTCCAGTAGCGCCACTGCTGATGTGGCGATTTTACAGGCTGTTGAACTAACCCCAGAAATGGGAGTTGTTAAATTGGCTACAGGTGTTTTTGGGCCATTACCTCCACATACTGTTGGATTGCTTATAGGACGCAGTAGTAGCATTTTACAGGGTTTACAAGTTCATTTGGGTGTTATAGATTCTGATTATAAAGGGGAAATTCAAATTATGGCTCAGGCTCATAAACCTATATCCCTGAAAGAGGGGCAGCGAATTGCACAACTCCTTGTACTACCCTATTTTCAGTTTCCTTCACGGAGGCAAGAAAGAACCGGAGGTTTTGGAAGCACGGGTTAACATATTTTTTGGGAAACTTTAGTAACTCAACAAAAACTCGTTTCCCCTCGAAGTAGAGGGACAAATTTTTCAGGGCTTGGTCGACACTGGAGCTGACGTTTCCATTATTGCCTCTGATCAATGGCCTTTGCAGTGGCCTAAACAGCCTGTTGCTGTTTCTCTTACAGGATTAGGTTCCACCTCTGAGGTGTATCAAAGTTCTCAATCCTTAAATTGCCGAGGGCCGGATGGTCAAGTGGCCCAAGTTCAGTTTTATATTGTTCCTATTGCCCTAAATTTATGGGGGCAAGATTTATTGCAACAATTTGGAGCTTTTGTTTCTATTCCTCATGTCTCTAATTCTGCCAAGAATATGATGTTCCACATGGGCTACAATCCCCTTGAAAAATCTTTAAACATGTAGCCACTGTTCAGCAGCCTCAAGCCCTTCCCTTGACATGGAAAACTAATATTCCTGTATGGGTTGAACAGTGGCCTTTAACACGTGAGAAGCTTGAGGCCTTGGAAAACTTAATTCAGGAACAATTATCCCTAGGTCATATAGAACCTAGTACTTCTCCATGGAATTCCCCTGTCTTTGTGATTAAGAAAAAAAACGGTAAATGGAGACTATTGACAGATCTTCGTGCTATTAATGCATGTATTCAACCCATGGGATCCTTACAACCTGGCCTTCCTAACCCTTCTATGATTCCTCAAGATTGGTTACTTATGGTTATTGATTTAAAATATTGTTTTTTTTCTATTCCTTTGGATCAAAAGGATTGTGAGCGTTTTGCCTTCTCTGTCCCTGTTTTTAATCATTCTCAGTCACTTTCTCAATATCAGTGGAAGGTTTTACCTCAAGGTATGTTAAACAGCCCTACCTTGTGTCAAGAATTTGTCCATCGAGCTCTGAATCCTGTTTGAAAATGTCATCCTTCTGTTCTTTTATATCATTATATGGATGACATTCTTCTTGCCGCACCCACCAAAAATGAGCAGCAAGATGCTTTTACATCCTTACAAATGCAGCTCTCTTTATACTCACTTAATATTGCCCCAGAAAAAATTCAAATAGATTTTCCTATTCAATATTTAGGTTATACCTTGGGAGCACGAAATATTCGACCCCAAAAGATTCAAATTCGATGCAATCATTTAAAAACATTAAATGATTTTCAAAAGCTTTTAGGAGATATTAATTGGATGCGTCCTGTTTTAGGAATACCAACGTATCAGTTACAACATCTTTTTTCTATTCTAGAAGGAGACAGTCACTTGGACAGCTCATGTCATTTAACTCCTTTGGCTTTACAGGAACTCCAGCTTGTAGAAGAACAACTTCAAAAGGCCCATCTACATTATATCCTTCCTGATGTTCCCCTTTCCTTTTGTTTATTTCATACTTTACGTTCTCCTACAGGTATGATTCATCAAACAAATTGGCCATTAGAATGGATTTTTTTATCCAACAAAACATCTAAATGCTTGACTACTTATATCGATCGTTTAGCTGAATTGATCATCAAAGGACGGCATCGCTGTCGATAGCTCTGGGGAGGAGATCCTTCCTTCATTATCTCTCAATTCACTCATAGTCAGATTACTTATCTTCTTCCCACTTCTGATTCTTGGCAAGTTGCTTGTGCCTCATTTGTCGGACAATTTTCTACTCAATATCCTAAGTCTCCAATCTTTTCATTTTTTAGACAGCATTCTGTGCTGCCTTTCTCACCAATATCTATATTTCCTGTTCAAGGCCCTACCTTTTTTACTGATGCTAGTAGCAATGGTAAAGCTGGATATTGGAGTGTTCATCAATCTTGAATTACAGTTTATCCTTATCCCTTGGTGCAACAGGGAGAACTGTTTGCTATTCTCATGGTCTTACTTGATTTCCCTTCCACCAGTTGTAACATTGTTAGTGATTCTCAATACGCCGTGTATGTTACTTCTTATATTTCTCAAGCCACTCTACCTCTTTGTGCTACTTTTTCTCTTCAAAAACTTTTTTCTTTGTTGTCTTCTACTTTGAGCCAATGTCGAGCTCCTTTATTCATCACTCATCTTCATTCTCATTCTCAACTTCCTGGACCGTTAGTTCATGGTAATGCTCAGATTGATTTGCTTTTAATCGGCCACCTACAGGCTGCAGAACAAGAACATGCTCTACATCACACTAATAGTTCTGGCCTTCAACGATGATTTCATTTAACTCGTAAACAAGCTCGTTCTCTTATTCGAGCTTGTCCTTCTTGTGCTCCTTTGAGCATTCCATCTTTCCATCCTGGGGTTAATCCGCGAGGTACTCAAGTTAATCAGATTTGGCAAATGGACGTCACACACGTCCCTTCTTTTGGACGATTAAAGTATGTTCATCATACCATTGATACTTTCTCTCATTTTCAATGGGCAACTCCTTTGCCATCTGAAAAAGCTGATTCTGTTATTACTCATCTCTTAGCTTGTTTCGCCATCATGGGCATTCCTCTAATACTTAAAACTGATAATGCCCCTGCCTATGTTTCTCGTAAGTTACAAGTTTTCTTACAGCAATACAATATTCAACATCTCACCGGTATCCCGGGCAACAGTCTAGGTCAAGCCATCATTGAGCGCGCAAATTCAACCGTAAAAACTCAACTGCTAAAACAAAAAGGGGGAAATGAGTCCTCCAGAAATCAGATTTTAAAGGTTTTGTTTACCTTAAATTTTTTGAATCAATGGAGACAATTGCAGGACTCCACTGCCATAACTCATCTTTCCTCACCTCCCTCGGCGATAGTCCCCACCGACAATTTAAAGGTTTGGTATCCTAATGAAGAAGGTAAGTATGCACAAGGGCAAGTTCTAAAACAGGGATGGGGCTATGCTCTTGTCCTTACAGGGAGCGGACCTGAGTGGTTTCCTACAAGGCAATTGAAACCCTGTTGAAAAGAAAACTGGACTCAGCATGCATCTCTTCCTTTGTTGGATGTGCCTCAGCGGGGGACTTATTTCCCTTAGTGAGGCTTTGTATGAATATTGGACTTATATTCCCTTTCCACCCTTGTATCAGGGAGTCACCTGGGGGGAGGCGGAAGTTAAGGTTTTCACCAATGACACTACTTGGATGCCGTCCCCCTATATGGACAAGGACAACATAGAACGGGAAACGGGAATAATAAACAGCACATACCAATTTGGAGTGGAAGGACTTCCGATTTGCATGGGAAATAGTCCTCATTGTCTCCAGAAATTGCATGAAGCTTGGGCTATTTGCTATAATCATAGCCATGTGGCTGCCAATACTGTTATTATTGTAACTAGACATTTTCATTATAATCATACTGTATATATTAATGAGACTATTCCTAGTTCCTTACCTTTTTGTCCTATTCTAGAGGTTTCCCCTAATATTGACGTATTGGAGTGGCAACATTGTCGGGGAACTAAGCCCCGGATTTTATTAGAATATAATGGGCTGCAAGTAATTGATTGGAGTGTGCATGGTGATTTTCAAACAAAATTTAGTCACATACTTTTGAAATGGCACCGGGTAGATAAAAGTATTGCTGCTGACGGTAATGAAACTTTGGTATGGCGTGAAGGAGGCTTGTCGCCACCTATGCCTCATCTTAGATACTCTTTACAAGTACAGAGTCATCTTTGGAAGTTATTAGCTGCAGGTGATGCCATTAGTACTTTTGTGGGGGATATGTCCCTTAATCTTTCTAACCCAAATAAACCCTTTCATATTCAGTTACATCGGAATATCTCCCAATATATTATTGCTTGTGTCCGAAAGCCTTACCTATTGTTAGCAGGGAATTTAACATGGGATAATGATACGGGAATTGTTAATTGTACAGCTATGTGTACATTTTTGTCTTGCCTCAATCATTCCTGGTGGCACAACTTTACTGGGGATATTTATATCCTCAGGGTTCATAAGGAAATTTGGCTACCTGTCAACCTTACGCGACCGTGGGGGGCATCACCTCTTGAAACTTATATTTGGACTTCCCTCCAGCAGACCCATCATGCCCTTGGACTTATAGTCGCCTCGGTAATGGGCCTTGTCGCCATCGCCTCCACTGCAGCCGTGGCAGGACTCGCTCTACACCAAAGCATACAAAATGCTGAATTTGTGCAGCAATGGCATGAGCAATCTCATCGGTTGTGGCTTCAACAACGGAACATTGACTCTCAACTCGCTGAAAGATTGGACAACGTGGAGCAAGCCTTAACATGGCTTGGAGATCAGCTCACTGTCCTCAGTACTCAAGTAACATTGCAATGTGATTGGAACTCCACTCAATTTTGCATAACATCTGTGCCTTTTAATGTTTCTCAGAATTGGACCGAAATCCGAAGATTATTAATAGGCCATAAAAATATTACTTTGGACATCCAAGAACTCACTCAAAACATTTCTGAAGCATTTCGACAACAATTCCATGTATTGTCCGGGGCCACTACCTTGCAGGAGCTGGGTCAAAGTTTTGCTGCCCTTAACCCATGGACCCAGACAAAAACATGGATTTCTACCATCTCTGGAAGTATCTTGCTTTGGGCGCTCAGATTGGGTTTACTTTTCATGGTGATCTGAGGCTCCCTCCGTCGCATCCAAAAACAAAGGAAAACACAGGAACAAGTATGGGCTACCTTTCTAGGATTGAGGCTAAACAAAAAGGGGGAAATGCAGGGGCCATTGAAAATAATATGCTAAGAATAGATAAGGCTCAAGGACAGTATCTCTAGCTAGTTGCACTTTCAATGAACTCCAGTAGTCAAGGACAGTATCTCTAGTTGAAATTTTAATGAACTCTAGTAGGCGCCAAGAAGGCAGACAAAATAAGAAAGAACTTAGAGACAAGGAACTAAGCAGAAGGTTATATCTGGGTGCAGAAAGTTTGTTTTGCACTGTGTTATTTTTGCTGACGTGGGATTTATGGAGTATAAATAAAGTGAGGCGGAGGCTCTAGGCGCGGCCGCCATGTTCTCTGTTTGTCTTTGTCTCTTGTGTCTGTTCATTCTCCACCACCCCCGGCACGGTCCCCAATATTTAATGATCTGTCTCAAGGAGGAAGCACATTTATAAAGATTTTCAGATCATGAGGTCTTCTTAGATAATCTGAATCCTGCTTATGCTACATCCCAGCTGTGTGGATTGGGCAACTTACATAAAGTCTTCAGTCTCTGTTTTCTTATCTGTAAAACAAAGATGATAATACATATCTCATTTGATTCTTACAGTGTCTGGCACTTATAAGGTGCCGAAAAAATAGTATCTATGATTAATATCTCATCTCTACTATTTTAGGCACTTAAGGTGTTCTAACCAAATATCTTATTTAGCATAATGAATCCAAAAACTTTATTAATTTATAGTATTTACTGGGTATTTACTACCATAGAGATAAATAAGGCTTATAGCTTTCACTTATAGAAGTTACAGTCTTACAGAAGAGAGCATAAATATGCATATATTGTAGAATTAGACTGAGTGGGACACTTAGTAGTGTCTTGGGAAACAACACACATTATAGAATTATTGTGTCTGGAAATTCACCTTGACAGAGTTGCCTAAGCAAACTCTTGTGAGTCCTCTTGAGGACAGGTTTATAGACAGACTTCTAATCAGAAACTATAAAAGCCAGAAGATGAAAGAACATCTTTCTTTCTTTTTTAAAAAATGGGAGGCTTAAGTGCAGATGTTTTACATGCATATATTGCATAGTGGTGAAGTCTGTGTTTTTGGTGTACCCAACACCAAAATAGCATCATATCCATTAGGCAATCATTGAACCCTCACCCCTACCTTTTGTTGTCTTCCATGTCTATTTTTCCAACTCCATATATCCATGTGTACCCATTGTTTAGCTCCCACTTGTGAAAACATACAGTATTTGGCTATTTCTGAGTTACTTCACTTAGGTCAATGGCCTTCATTTTCATCCATGTTGCTGCAAAAGACAAGATTTTATTTTTATGACTGAGTAGTATTCCATGGTGTGTGTGTGTGTGTGTGTGTGTGTGTGTGTGTGTAGCTCATATTTCCTTTATCCAATCCTCTATTGATGGACACGTAGGTTGATTCCATATCCTTAATATTGTGAAGAGTGCTGTGATAAATATACGAGTGTAGGTACCTTTTTGATATAATGGTTTCTTTCCATTGTGTAACCAGTAGATAACCAGTAGTGGGATTGCTGGGTCAAATGGTAGTTCTATTTTTAATTCTTTGTGAAATCTCCATGCTGTTTTTCATAAAGGTTGTACAAACTTACATTCCCACCAACAGTGTATACACATTCCCTTTTCTCTGCATCTTCACCAACATCTGTGGTTTTTTGACTTTTTGTTAATAGCCATTTCAACTGATAAAAGATGGTATCTAATTACAGTTTAGATTTCCTTTTATTTAATGACTAGTGATAATGAACACATTTTCATATTTTTTGCTGCTTGTATGTCTTCTTTTAAAAAAATATATGTTCATATCTTTTGCCACTTTTAATGAGGTTATTTGTTCTTTTTTTCCGATTCAATTGAGTTCCTTATAGATTCTGGGTATTAGCCCATTTTCAGACACATAGCTTGCAAATATTTTTTCCCCAATCTGTAGGCTGTCTGTTTACTCTATTGATTGTTTCTTTTGCTATGCAGAAGCATTTTAAATTAAGTCTCATGTGTTTTTGTTTTGTTGTGTTTGCTTTTGAGGATTTGGTCATAAATTCTTTGCTTAGCCAAAGTCCAAAAGACTTTTTCCTAAGTTTTCTCCTTTGATTTTTGTAATTTCAGGTCTTATGTGTATGTCTTTAATCCATCTTCAGTTAATGTTTGTATGTGGTGAGAGGCAGTGGGTCCAGTTTCATTCTTTTGCATACAGCTATTCAGTTTCCCCAGCACTCTTATTGAATACAGTGTTTTTTCCCCAGTGTATATTTTTGTTAACTTTATTGAAGATCAGTTGGTTTTAGGTATGTGGCTTTATTTTTGGGTTCTCTATTCTGTTCAATTGGTCTGTGTCTGTTTTTGTACCACTGCCATGCTGTTCTGGTTACTATAGCTTGTAGAATAATTTGAAGTTAGGAAATGTGATACCTCCAGCTTTGTTCCTTTCTTCTTTTTGCTTAGGATTGCTTTGACTATTTGGGTTCTTTGTTGGTTGCAGGTGAATTTTAGGATTTCTAAAAATTCTATGAAAATTTATATTGGTAATTTGATAGGGATTGAATTTAATCTGTAAATTGCTTTGGGTAGTATGGTTATTTTAATGACATTGATTCTTCCAACCCATGAGTATGGAATGTTTTTTCACTTGTTTGTGTCATCTATGCTACTTTGTAGTTCTCCTTGTAGAGGTATCTTACCTCTTTGGTTAAATATATTGTTAGGGTTTTTTGTAGCTATTGTAAATGAAATTGAGTTCTTCATTTAGTCCTCAACTAGATCATTATTGGTGTATAGAAATATTCCTACTGACTTCTGTACATTAATTTTGCATCCTGAAACTTTACTGAATTCATTTACCAAATCTAAGAGTATTTTGGTGGAGTCTTTAGGGTTTTCTAGATAGAAGATTAGTGCATCAACAAACAGGGATAATTTGAATTCCTCCTTTCCAAGTTGAATGTCTTTTTTTCCCCCTGGTCTGATTGCTCTGGCAAGAACTTCCAGACTATGTTGAATAAGAGCAGTGAAAGTAGGCATCTTTGTCTTTCTCCATTGCTTAGAAATGCTTTTAACTTTTCCCTGTTAAATGTGATGTTGCCTACAGGCTTGTCACATATGATCTTTATTGTGTTGGAGTATGTCATCCATTTATATTCAAGGTTAATATTGATATGTGAAGCTTTGTTCCTATCATATTGTTGTTTCCAATTTTTAAAGTAGCTTCTTTGTTTCTTTCTTTATCTCTCTTTTTGTCTTCATGATTTCATGAAATTCTGTCATGTTGCCATTTGATTGCTTTCTCTTACTCCTATTCCATTTTGTGATTGTTTTATAAGAACTGTTAGTTTTATATTTCCATGTTTTCATAATAGTGAACATCAACCTATCATTTATTTCCATGTTAAAACTCTTTTGAGCATTTCATGTAGGACTGGTCAAATGGTGACAAATTCCCTCAGTGTTTACTTACCTGGGAAAGAATTGATTTCTCCTTCATTTAAAAAGCTCATCCTGGCAGATTATAAAATTCTTGATTGACAGTTTTTTCTTTCAACTTTTTGAAAATGCCCTCCCATTCTCTTTTGGACTGTAAAATTTCTGCTGAAAATTCCACTGTTAGTATTATGGGGTTTTCTTCATAAGTGACTCTGCATTTATCTTTGATTTCTCTCATGGGGGAAAGAGAGAACAAAGTAAACATCCAACTTCCCTATCCTTTTGAGATGTTGCCAAGAAGGCTGCCTCTCACCTCACCCAGAACACTGGAGGAATCTACACAACTATATCAGCTAATCTGTCTGTGGCCTGTTGGGCTAGCTGACCAGCATGTGGACCCCAGTAGCCAGACAACCCATGGACTTTGACAACTGGTGTTCCACATACCACCACAGCTGGAACCAATACATTTCCACAGTGAGCATGCAGACCTCAGCATCCAGCATAGATCTCAGCAGATAGATGGCTCAAATTTGCAGGACTGAAAGTAGGTACACAACCCTGATACTGTTTCATCAGGAGGGAGGGAGAGAAATGGAGCTTGCACTCATCACTCCAGCCTTTTGGCATACTACGCTACAAAAAGGAGGCAGATTAGTCTTAGGACTTAGTATGGGTCTTCAGGTGAGCAGAAGGTATGGAAACCTAATAAGTCTCTTTCAGGAGAAAGAGAGAGAAATGAAGCTTTTTCCAACAGCCAGGTGTATTAGTCTGTTCCCTGGCTGCTAATAATGACATACTCATGAATGGGTAATTTATAAAAGAAAGAGGTTTAATTGACCCACAGTTCCACATGGCTGGGGAGGCCTCACAATCATGGTGGAAGGCGAATGAGGTACATAGTCACATCTTACATGGTGGCAGGCGAGAGAGCTTGTGTAGGGGAATCCCTCTTTATAAAACCATCAGATCTTGTGAGACTTATTCACTATCATGAGAATGGCACAGGAAAGACCCACCCCCATGATTCAATTACCTCCCATCAGGTCCCTCCCACAACACATGGAGATTATTACAATTAAGGATAAAATTTTGGTGGCCACACAGAGCCAAACCATATCACCAGGCATTGCAGTACACTGTCCTAGGGAAAAGGAAGGAGCATCCAGGATGGTTCTAGGATGGATACAAGTCACATAATCCTAAATCTTTTCCTGCAGAAGAGAATGAAAGTAGAACAGATGCATCCAATAAAAGGTTTGAGAGGCCTCCCCAGAATCCTCAGCTTGGGTGACTAATGAAGGCCTTTCATTGCTAACGCTAGTCTAAAGACTGAAAAGGATAATAAACAGCAACACAAAAGCATATTTAAGGCAGAATTAGGTAGTACTGTAACGGTGATACATAAATAACTTTTAACCCTAATATAAGTGCTACAAAATAAATGTATTAAGAGTAATTATAGCTGCTGGGTGTGGTGGCATGTGCCTGTAATTCCAGCTACTAAAGACGCTGAGGCAGGAGAATCATTTGAGTTCAAGAGTTTGAGGCCAGCTTGGAAATATAGTAAGACCCTGATAAAAAAATTTTTTAAAAAAGGAAAGAAAAGAGAAAAAGAAAAATTCTAGCCAAAAATATTTGTTAATAAATATAGAATATAAAAAGAAGCAAATTCAGACATTAATAACATAAAAAGTGTATAGTTTTTATATGCGATTGAAGTTAAGTTGTTGTCAATTTTAAAAATACTTAAACTATAAGATATTTTAAAGGAACTTTAAGGTAACTTCAAAGAAAAAACCCTATAATAGGAACAAAAACGATAAAGAAAAAGAAATATATTATTACAAAAATTATTTAATCACAAATGAATACAATGAGAGACAAAGAGAAGAACAAAAGAGCCACAAAATAGACACAAAACAATTAACAAAATGGCAACCATATGTCTTTACCTATTAATAATTAACTAAATAGTGGTTAACGTCACTAATCAAAAGATATAGAGTGGCTGAGTGAACAAAAAACCATGACTGCAACTACATGTTTCTATAACTCACTTTATATTTAAGGACGCATATGTCTAAAGAAAAAGGATGAAACAAGATATTCTATGCCTGTGGTAAACAAAAGAAAGCAGGTAGTTATACATATATCAGAGAAAATAGACTAAGTCAAAAACTGTCAGAAGAGACAAAGTTGGTGATTACATAATGATAAAAAGTCAATTAAGGAAGAAGATATAAAAAGTATAAATGTATGTGGATCCACCATTGGAGTACATAAATACATAAAGCAAATATTGATTGATGTGAAGAGAGATATACAAAGCAACACAATAATAGGATATACTTCAGTATGCACTTTTCACATGGATAGATTATCCAGAGAAATAATAATCAAGGAAACAGCATAGTTCAACCATACTATACAGCAAATAGACTTAAGATAGATGCATGAAAGTCCACCCAAAACCAGAAAAATACACACTCTTTTCAAGTACCCATGGAACATTCTTCAAGATACATTACATAGATCACAAAACAGGCCTTAGAAAATTTAAGAAGATTGAAATAATACTACATGTCCTTTCCAACCACATACAATGAAACAAGAAATCAATAGCAGAAGGCCCGGGCCTGGTAGATCACACCTGTAATTTTGGCACTTTGGGAGGCCAAGGTGGGTGAATTGCCTGAGGTTAGGAGTTCAAGGCCAGCCTGGCCAACATGGCAAAACCCTGTCTCTCCTAAAAATACAAAAATTAGTTCGGACATTGTGGCTCATGCCTGTAGTCCCAGCTACTCAAGAGGCTGAGGTGGGAGAATTGCTTGAGCCCAGGAGGTGGAGGATTCAGTGAGCCAAGATTGTGCCACTGCATTCTGACCTGGGCAACAGAGTGAGACCCCATCTCAAAAAAAAAAAAAAAACAATAACAGAAGGAAAACTAGAAAATTCATAAATATGTAAAAATTAAACACACTCTTTGAACAACTATTTTATCAAAAAAAGAAAGGGAAATTAGAAAATATCTTAAGACTGGCCAGGTGCAGTGGCTCTAGCCTGTAATCCCAGCGCTTTGGGAGGCCAAGATGGGCGGATCACCTGAGTTTGGGAGTTCTGGACCAGCCTGACCAAATGGAGAGACCCCATCTCTACTAAAAGTACAAAATTAGATGCGCATGGTGGCATGCACCTGTAATCCCAGCTACTTGGGGGGCTGAGGCAGGAGAATCGCTTCAACCCAGGAGGTGGAGGTTGCAGTGAACCAAGATTGCAGCATTGCACTCCAGCTTGGACAACAAGAGTGAGAAAAGTAAATCTTAAGACAAACAAAAATGAAAATGCAACATAACAAAACTTATGTGATGCACCAAAGCAGTACTAAGAGGGAAGTTTATAGAAATAAATGCCAACATTAAATAGAGAAGAAAGATCTCAAATAAACAAACTACATTTCAAATAATTTGAAAAAAATAACTAAAACTAAAGAGAGCAGAAGGAAGGAAATAAATATTGGAAAATAAATAAATGAAATAGACAATAGAAAAACAATAGACAAAAATAGAGAAAACTAACAGTAGGTGTTTTGAAATGATAAACCAAATCAACAAACCTTTCGCTAGACTACTAAGAAAAAGAGAGAGAAAAACTCCAAAAAATAAACTGAGAAATGAAAGAGAAGACATTACAACCGATATAATGGAAATTAACAAGATAAGAGATAATTATGAACAATAATAGCCAACAAATTGGCCAACCTAAAAAAAAATAGTAAACTTCCTAGAAACATACAACCCTCTAAGACTGAATAAAAAAGTAGTATAAAGCCTGAAAAGACCAATAACAAATCCTTATTTAAACTAGTAATCAAAAACTTTCCAACAAACAAAAGCCCAGGACCAGGTGGCTTCATAGGCAAATTCTACCAAATATTTAAAGGAGAATTAGTACCAATCCTTTTTAAACTCTTTTAAAACATAGAAGAAAAAAGACTTCTAAACTCATTTTTGGAAGCCAGTATCACCCTGATACTAAAACCAGACAAAGACACCACAAGAAGAGAACACTGTAGGCCAATATCCCAGATTAATATGGAAGCAAAAATTATCAACAAAACATTAGGAAATCAAATTAATCAATACATTAAAAGGATAATACATCATGATCAAGTGAGATTTATAGTAACCTTGGGATGCAAGGATGATTCAACATATGCAAATCAATCAATATGACACATATTAATAGAATGAAGGACAAAAATCATATAATCATCACAACAGATCCAGAAAAAGCATTTGACAAAATCTAACATCATTTCATGATAAAAACTTTCAAAAAAGTAGGTATAGAAGGACTCTACCTCAACAAAATAGAGGCCATATATGACAAACCCATAGCTAAAATCATATTCAACAGTGAAAGTTGAAAGCTTCTCCTCTAAGATCAAGAATAAGACAAGGATGCCCCTTCTAAGCATTTTTGTTCAACATATTACAGGAAGTCCTAGTCAGGCCAGTCAGGCAAGAGAAAGAAATAAAAGTCATCCAGATTGGAAAGAAAGAAGTTAAATTTCCCTGTTGGCAGACAACATAATCTTATACATAGAAAACCTTAAAGACTCCACCAGACAATTATTGGAACTCATAATTAAACTTAGTCATGTTTCAGAATACAAAATTAACACACAAAACTCAATTGTGTTATATATATTAATAACGAACTATTTGAATATAAAATTAAGAAAACAATACCTTTAGCATCAAAAAGAATAAAATACCTAAGAATAAACATAATCAAAGGAGTGAAAGCCACAAGACAGGAAATACTAAAAAACGAGGGCAAGGATAAATGGAAAGATAGTCTGTGTTCATGAATTAGAAGTCTTAATATTGTTAGATGTCCCTGCTACACAAAGTGATCTACAGGATCAATACAATTTATACCAAATCCTAGTGGCATATTTTACAGACATAGAAAAACCAATCCTAACATTTATATGAAAATACAAAAAGTCCTCAAGTAACCAAAGCTATTTTGCATAAGAAGAAAAAGCTGGAGACATACACTTCCTGATTTCAAAATATAGCACAAAGCTACAGTATCAAAACAGTATGGTATTGGCATAGAAACAGATATAGAGACCAATAGAACAGAATAAGGAGACCAGAAATAAACCTACACATGTAGAGTCAACTGATCTTTGACATGGAAGCCAAGAATACACAATGGGGAAAAGATAGTCTCTTCAATAAATTATATTGGGAAAACTGAATATCCACATGCAAAAGGATGAAGTTAGACCCTTATCTTACATCGCAGCACCCTTCCAACCAAAAAACCAAACCAAAATGAATTAAAGACTTAAATGTAATACCTGAAACTGTAAAACTCCTTGAAGAAAACATAAAGAAAAATCTTGACATTGGCCTTGGTAATGCCTTCTTGGAAGTGACACCAAAAGCACAAACAATAAAAGTAAAGATAGACAGGTGGGATTACATCAAGAAAAAAACCTGCAAAGAAAAGGAAACAATCATCCTAATGTGAAAACAATCTATGAAATGGAAAAAAAAAATGCCAATCATATATCTGATAGAGGGTTAATATCCAAAATACATGAAAAACACTTACAACTCATTAGCAAAAACCAACCAAGCAAATAACCTAATTAAAAATGGTCAAAGGACCTGAATAGACATTTCTCCAAAGAAAACAAACAAATAAATGTCTAATGGAGATGCTCACCATAGAAATCATTAGGGAAATATAAATCAAAACCACAATGAGATATCACTTCATATCACTTTGGCTGTTATTTTAAAGATGATAAATGGTGGCAACAGGTATACAGAAAGGAGAACTCTTGTGTATTGTTAGTTGGAATACGTATTACTATAACCATTATGAAAACAGCATGTAGCTACTTCCAAATATTAAAAATAGAACCACCATATGATCCAGTAATCCCATTTCTTGGTTCTTATTGAAAGGAATTGATAATATCCTGAAGGGTGTATTCCAACATGGTTCCATTCTCCCCATCACTGTCAGGTACATCAATCAAACATAGGTTTGGTATTTTCACATAGTCTCATATTTCTTGGAGGCTTTGTTCATTCCTTTTCACTCTTTTTTCTCTAATCTTGTCTTCACACTTTATTTCATTAAGTTAATCTTCTTTCTCTGATACTTTTTCTTCTGCTTATCAATTTGGCTATTGATATTGTGTATGCTTCATGAAGTTCTCGTGCTGTGTTTTTCAGCTCCATCAGGTCATTTATGTTCTTCTCTAAACTGGTTATTCTAGTTAACAATTCCTCTAACCTTTTTTCAAGGTTCTTAGCTTCCTTGCATTCAGTTAGAACATGTTCCTTTAGATTGGAAGAGTTTGTTATTACCCACCCTCTGAAGCCTACTTCTGTTCAGTTCATCAAACTCATTCTCATCCAGTTTTGTTCCCTTGCTGGCAAGGAGTTGTGATCCTTTGGAGGAGAAGTGCCATTCTGATTTTAAATTTTTTCAACCTTTTTGCATTGGTTTTTCCTCATCTTCATGCATTTGTCTACCTTTGGTCTTTGATGTTGGTGACCTTTGGATGGGATTTTTGAGTGGACCTCCTTTTTGTTGATGTTGATGCTATTCCTTTCTGTTTGTTAGTTTTTCTTCTAACAGTTCCCTCTGCTGCAAGTCTGCTGGAGTTTGCTGGAGTTCCACTCCAGGCCCTGTTTGCCTGGGTATTACCAGTAGAGACTGCAGAACAGCAAACATTGCTGCCTGTTCCTTCCTCTGGAAGCTTCCTCCCAGAGAGGCACTCACCAGATAACAGCTGGAGCTCTCCTGTATGAGATGTCTGTTGACCCCTGCTAGGAGGTGTCTCCCAGTTAGGAGGCACGGGAGTCAGGGACCTACTTGAGGAGGCAGTCTGTCCCTTAGCAGAGCTCGAGTGCTGTGCTGGGGGATCAGCTGCTCTCTTCAGAGCCAGCAGGCAGGAATGTTTAAGTCTACTGAAGCTGAGCCCACAGCCGCCCCTTTCCCCAGGTGCTCTGTCCCAGGGAGATGGGAGTTTGATCTATAAGCCCCTGACTGGGGTTGCTGCCTTTCTTTCAGAGATGCCTTGCCCAGAGAGAAGAAATCTAGAGAGGCAGTCTGGCTACAGCAGCTTTGCAGAGCTGTGATGGGCTCCACCCAGTTCAAACTTCCTTGTAGGAGAACTTCTCCAACCTAGAAAGACAGGCCAATATTCAAATTCAGGAAATGCAGAGGACACTACAAAGAAACTCCTCAAGAAGAGCAATCCCAAGACACATAATCATCAAATTCACCAAGGTTGAAATGAAGGAAGAACTGTTAAGGGCAGCCAGTGAGAAAGGTCAGGTTACCTACAAAGGGAAGCCCATCAGACTAACATTGGATCTCTCTGCAGAAACCCTACAAGACAGAGGAGAGTGGGGGACAATATTCAACATTTTTAAAAAGAATTTTCAATCCAGAATTTTATATCCAGCCAATAAATGAAGGAGAAATAAAATCCTTTACAGACAAGCAAATGCTGAGAGATTTTGTCACCACCAGGCCTGCCTTACAAGGGCTCCTAAAAGGAAGCACTAAATATGGAAAAGAAAATCTGGTACCAACCACTGCAAAAACATATCAAATTGTAAGGACCATCAACACTAGGAAGAAATTGCTTCAACTAATGGGCAAAATAACCAACTAGCATCATAATGACAGGATCAAATTCACACATAACAATATTAACCTTAAGTATAAAAGGGCTAAATGCCCCAATTAAAAGACATAGACTGGCAAATTGGATAAAAAGTCAAGATCCATCACTGTGCTGTATTTACGAGGCCCATCTCACCTGCAAAGACACACATAGGCTCAAAATAAAGGGATGGAGGAATATTTACCAAGCAAATGGAGAGAAAAAAAAAAAAAAAAGCAGGAGTTGCAATCCTAGTCGCTGATAAAATAGACTTTAAACCAACAAAGATCAAAAAAGATAAAGAAGGGCATTACATGATGGTAGAGGTATCAACGCAACACGAAGAGCTATCTATCCAAAATATATACGTACCCAATACAGGAGCACCTAGATTCATAAAGCAAGTTATTAGAGATGTACAAGGAGACTTCGACTCCCATACAATAAAAGTGGGAGACTTTAACACCCCACTGTCAATATTAGACAGATCAATGATACAGAAAATTAACAAGGATATTCAGGACTTGAACTCAGCTCTGGACCAAGTGGACCTAATAGATATCTACAGAACTCTCCACCGCAATTCAACAGAATATATATTATTCTCAGCACCACATCGCACTTATTCTAAAATTGACCACATAATTAAAGGTAAACCACTCCTCAGCAAATACAAAATAATGGAAATCATAACAAACAGTCTCTCAGACCACAGGGCAATCTAGTTAGAACTCAGGATTCCAAATAGCACAACTACATGGAAACTGACCAATCTGCTCCTGAATACTACTGGGTAAATAACAAAATTAAAGCAGAAACAAATAAGTTCTTTGAAACCAATGAGAACAAACACCCAGTGTACCAGAATCTCTGGGACACAGATAAAGCCGTGTTTAGAGGGAAATTTATAGCACTAAATGCCCACAGGAGAAAGCAGGAAAGATCTAAAATTGACACCCTAACATCACAATTAGAAGAACTAGAGAAGCACGAGAAAACATATTCAACAGCTAGCAGAAGACAAGAAATAACTAAGATCAGAGCAGAACTGAAGGAGATAGAGACACGAAAAATGCTTCAAAAAATCAATGAATCCAGGATCTGGTTTTTTGAAAAGATCAACAAAATTGATAGACCACTAGCCAGACTAATAAAGAAGAAAAGAGAGAAGAATCAAACAGAAACAAAAATGATAAAGTGGATATCACCACTGATCGCACAGAAATACAAACTACCATTAGATAATACCATAAACACCTCTATCCAAATAAACTAGAATATCTAGAAGAAATGGATACATTCCTGGACACATACACCCTCCCAAGACTAAACCAGGAAGAATTTAAGTACCTGAATAGACCAATAACAAGTTCTGAAATTGAGGCCGTAATTAATAGCCTACCAAGCAAATGAAAGCTCAGGACCAGACAGATTCATAGCCAAATTCCACCGGAGGTAAAAACAGGAGCTGATACCACTCTTTCTGAAACTATTCAGAACAATAGAAAAAGAGAGACTCCTCCCTAACTCATTTTATGAGACCAGCATCATCCTGATACCAAAACCTGGCAGAGACACAACAACAAAAAAATTTCAGGCCAATATCCCTGATGAACATCAATGCAAAAATCCCCAATAAAATACTGGCAAACCGAATCCAGCAGCACATCAAAAAGCTTATCCACCATGATCAAGTTGGCTTCATCCCTAGGATGCAAGGATGGTTCAACGTACACAAATCAATAAATGTAATCCATCACATAAACAGAACCAATGACAAAAAAACACACGATTATCTCAACAGATGCAGAAAAGACCTTTGATAAAATTCAACACGTCTCTCAATAAACTAGGTATTGATGGAATGTGTCTCAAAATAATAAGAGCTATTTGTGACAAACCCACAGCCAATATCATAGTGAATGGGCAAAAGCTGGCAGCATTCCCTTTGAAACCAGCACAAGACAAGGATGCCCTCTCTCACCACTCCTATTCAACATAGTATTGGAAGTTCTGGCCAGGGCAATCAGGCAAGAGAAAGAAATAAAGGGTATTCTAATAGGAAGACAGGAAGTCAAATTGCCTCTGTTTGCAGATGACATGATTGTATATTGAGAAAACCCCATCATCTCAGCCCAAATCTCCCTAAGCTGATAAGCAACTTCAGCATAGTCTCAGGATACAAAATTAATGTGCAAAAATCACAAGCATTCTTATACACCAATAACAGACAAACAGAGAGCCAAATCATAAGTGAACTTCCATTCACAATTGCTTCAAATAGAATAAAATACCTGGGAATCCAACTTACAAGGGATGTGAAGGACCTCTTCCAGGAGAACTACAAACCACTGCTCAAGGAAATAAGAGAAGATGCAAAGAATTGGAAAAACATTCCATGCTCGTGGATAGGAAGAATGAATATTGTGAATATGGCCATACTGCCCAAAGTAATTTATAGATTCAACGCTATTCCCATCAAGCTACCATTGACTTCCTTCACAGAATTAGAAAAAAACTGCTTTAAATTTCACATGGAACCAAAAAAGAGCCCGTATAGACAAGACACTCCTAAGGAAAAAGAACAAAGCTGGAGACATCACACTATCTGACTTCAAACTCTACTACAAGCCTACAGTAACTAAAACAGCATGATACTGGCACCAAAACAGATATATAGACCAGTGGAACAGAACAAAGGTCTCAGAAATAACGCTACACATCTACAACCATCTGATCTTCAACAAATCTGACAAAAACAAGCAATGGGGAAACTATGCCCTATTTAATAAATGGTGTTAGGAAAACTGGCTTAGTCATGTGCAGAAAACTGAAATTGGACCCCTTCCTTACATGTTATACAAAAATTAACTCAAGATGGACTAAAGATTTAAATGTAAGACCTAAAACCATTAAAACCCTAGAAGAAAACCTAGGCAATACCATTCAGGACATAAGCATTGGCAAAGACTTCATGACTAAAACACCAAAAGCAATGGCAACAAAAGCCAAAATTGACAAATGGGATCTAAATAAATTAAGAAGTTTAATTATACTAGATAAAGAAAATGTGGCACATATACACCATGGAATACAATGCAGCCATAAAAATGGAGGAGTTCATGTCCTTTGCAGGGACATGGATGAAGCTGGAAACCAACATTCCCAGCAAACTAACACAGGAACAGAAAACCACACACTGCATGTTCTCAATCATAAGTGGGAGTTGAACAATGAGAACACATGGACACAGGGATGGGAACATCACACACTGGGGCTTGTTGGGAGGTGGAGGCTAGGGGAGGGATAGCATTAGGAGAAATACCCAATGTAGATGACTGGTTGATGGATGCAGCAAACCACCATGACACGTGTATACCTATGTAACAAACCTGAACGTTCTGCACATGTATCCCAGAACTTGAAGTATAATAAAAGAAAAAAGAAAGGAATTGAAATCAGGATCTTGAAGAGACACAGCACTTCAATGTTCATTGTAGCATTGTTCACAGCAGCTAAGACACAGATGTAAAATAAATGTCCATCAATGGAATATCATTCAGTCTTTAAAAAGAAGAAAATTCTGCCATTTGCAACAATATAGATGAGCCTCAAGGACATTATACTAAGTGAAATCAGACACAAAAGGACAAATACTATACAATCTCACTGACACAGAGAATCTAAAAGAGTCAAACTCATAGAAGCAGGGAGTAAAATTGTGGTTTTCAGGGGCTGCAGGAGAGGGAAATGAAGAGATGTTGGTCAAAGGATGCAAAGTTTTCATTTTGCAAGATAAGTAAATTATTTAGATCTATTGTACAGTATAGTCCCTATAGTTAACAATACTGTATTATATACTTTGACATTTGCTAAGAAAGTAGATTTTATGTTAAGCACTCTTATCACAAAATAATAATAATAAAAATGGTAAAAGGAAACTTTGGAAGTGATAGATATGTTTATGGTATTGATTTTGGTGATGGTTTTATAGGTGTATACTGGTCTCTAGACACATCAAGTTATATGCAATACATATGTATAGATTTTTTTGTATGACAATCATACTTTGATAAAGTGTTATTTTAAAAAAGAATTTGAGGTGACATAAACTCTGTTCTAAGAAATAAAAGCTGAGAAATTTGTCATTAGAAGACTAATATGTAATGATATATTAATTTCTTCAGGCAGAAGGAAAATGGCACCAAATGCAAAACATGAGCTTACACGTAAGAATAGAGAGCACTGGCCGGGCACAGTGGCTTACACTTGTAATCCCAACACTTTGCGTGACTGAGGCAGGCAGATTGCCTGAGCCCAGGAGTTCGCGACTAGCCTAGACAACATGGTGAAACTCTGTCTCTACTAAAATACAAAAAATTAGCCAGGTGTGGCGGCGTGTGCCTGTAGTCCCAGCTACTTGGGAGGCTGAGGCAGAAGAACTGCTTGAACCCGGGACGCAGAGGTTGAAGTGAGCCGAGATCACCACTGTACTCCAGCCTGGGCAACAGAGTGAGGCTCTGTCTCAAAAAAAAAAAAAAAAAAAAAAAAAAAAAAAAAAAAAACACTAAAAATACTAAAAATATTAAACGTGATAAATGCAAAAGACTTTCTTATTTTGTTCTTTTAAAGGATGGTCAATTATTTGAAGTACATTATTGGTGTTTTGACATGTTTAAAAATCTAAAGTTTAATAAAAATAGCCCAAAAGGCAGAAGGAGAAGAAAAGTATAAAGTATACCGTTTTAAAGATTCATATGTCACAAAAAAGCAGTATGATATGATTTTAGGGTTGATTGCCATAAGTGAAAATTAGATATCATAAACCCTAGTACAACACTAAAAAGCAAAAGGAAGCTAACAAGTCAATAACAGACAAAATAAAATACTAAGAAGTACCAAATTCATAGAAAAAGACAGAAAAATTGGGAAAATTAACCAAGAAGAAATGGGACACTCAACAAATAACAAGTTAGTAGATTTAAACTCAAGCATACCAGTGTAAACATATGGTATAAATGGTTTAAACACACTCATTAAAGGCAGGATTGTTATACTGAACAAAAAGTCAAGATCCAACTGTATACAATCTTTAAGAAAATGATTTTAAATACAGGTATACTTTGAAATTATTTTGGGTTTGGTTCCAGACCACCATAATAAAGTTAGTGTCACAATAAAGTGAGTCACATAAGATTTTTGGTTTCCCAGTGTATGTAAAAGTTATATTTGTACTCACACCTGTAATCACAGTGACTTGAGGCAGGAGGATTATTTGAGGACAAGAGTTTAAAAGCAGCCTGGGAAACATAGTGAAACTCTATCTTTAAAAAGCATTTTAAAAACAACCAGGCTTGGTAGCGTGCCTGTCGACCCAGGTACTTGGGGGCTGAGGTAGAAAGATTGCTGGAACCTGGAAGTTCAAGGTGCAGTGAGCCATGATCATGCTACTGCACTTTAGCCTTGGTAATAGAGTGAGATTCTAACTCTTTTAAAAAAAGTTATATTTACACTGTACTATATTAATAGTATATATAGCATGCAATGACATTAAATCTATTTTATACAATTATGTTATATTAAATCTACTATAGTATACATAGTGTGCAATTGTATTATGTCTCAGACAATGTTCACATCTTAATTTAAAATACTTCATTGCTATGAAAAAAAGGTAATGATCCTCTGAGCATTCAGTCACTTGTAATATTTTTGCTGGGAGAGAGTTGCCTAGATGTTGATAGCTGGTCCAGGTGGTAGTTGCTGAAGATTGGGGTGACTGTGGCAATTTCTTAAAGTGAAACAGCAATGGGAGTTTGCTGCACTTATTGACTCTTCCTTTCATGAAAGATTTATCTGTAGCATGCGATGCTGTTTGATAGCATTTTACCACAATAGAACTTTCAAAATTTGAGTCAGTCCTCTCAAACCCTGCTGCTGCTTTATCAACTAAGTTTATACAATATTCTAAATCCTTTGTTGTCATTTCAACAATGTTCACAGCATCTTCACCAGGAGTCAATTCCATCTCAAGAAACCAATTTCTTTGCTTATCAGTAAGAAGCAACTCCTCATCTGTTCAAGCTTTATCACGAAATTGGGGAAATTCAGTAACATCTTCAGGCTCTACTTTTAATTCTAGTTCTCGTGCTAAACCACTAAGAGCTAGCAAGAGCCCAGCCTGCAGACTCAAGGCCCTGGGAAGGGATTGGCAAGTATAGGAGAAGATAGATATGTTACCTTCCCCAGGATGTTACTTGAGTACCTGTCCACTTATCAGTGCTTATACTTGTGAAGTTCTTGCTTGGAAACTTCCACTGTCTTTATTAACTAGGTTATGTTCTAAGGGCAAATAGGAAAGTATAAGGCAGATAAAGATGATTTGAATAATCACCAAAAGACATGAGAGACAGGCATAAGAGACTAGGAAAACAGAAAGACGAATTAGAAAGATTTCCATGCATATGAGTTTTTAGTGACACTAGTCTTTGCTATTGTAAGACCTCTCCATAAGCACTTGACTGCCTAGATGTTGAGGAAGAAAAGCTGACAACAAGATCCAAGGTCAGGGTTTTAACAAGCAGAGCAATGACAGGGCAGAGAAAACTGTGGTCAGAGAGCAGGGATGTTAGAATCTAAAACTTTAGACATCTATCTCTTTCAGATGTTGACAAGGTCCAGGGGAAAGTGTGAAGGAAAGCTGATGGGATGAAGTGAAGGCAAAGACCCTTAGAGATGAGGAGGTTAAGGTTTGGAGTTTGCAAGAGAAATGCATCACTTACTGTTATAGTGTTTAGATAACCGTGATTGCCAAAACTTGAATTTACATAGATTATATCAGCTAGGAATTATAGCACAACTATGAAGTAAGTACTTTTATTTCAATTTTCCAGTGAAGATGGAATCTTAGAAAGTTTGAGTAATTTGCATAAAGTTACACAAATGTTAACAGTAATGAAAACAAACATTTTGTAGCAATTTACTGTATGCCAGGTATTGTTCTAGGAGTTTTACATTGTAAGTGCTCATAAAATTATTGTTATCACAATGTTAGAGAAAGGCACAGAGACTTTCATTAACTTGCATAAGGTCACATGGCTAATTAGTGACAAGAGCCAGGACTTAAAGCAAGTATCAGAAATAGACTACGAATAAAAGTTGGTGTTACTTCAAAACTCATGTTTTAGCTACTCAGAAATAGCATCTATTTATTATTTTAAGGGTACATTTTATTCAACAAACTATTAAAATATCTTCCAAGAATACTAATAAAGATTTTAATCAGTACCAGATTAAAATTTAGGCACAATTAAATGGATAAAATGAAACTAAAATTCAATTTATAAAAAATAAAACAACAGAACATTTGAAACTAACAGAGGAAGACGGAAGAAAAGGCAGAAATAGGAAGGAAAATGAAATAAATGTCAGAAGTCATTGGAGAGATCTCTTTGTTAATTATACCCAGGAAGTATAAACAAATTTTTCCTACTGAATTAAAGGTAAGATTTGGGTTTCTCATGAGCATAGTTGCATTTTTCTTCAGCTCACAACTGACATGCAATAAAACTAAGTGTAGTTATTTTCATTACTATACACTGGAACTTCCAGGAAAGAGCGGATATGGCAGCCTCTTTGGTATTCTTCAATCAGCCATCGTTCTTTTCCACAAGTCCACATATACCCACCTGTGAGAACTATCAGCTGGACATTAGCCTCCTCCATCTTCCTTTCTCCTCAATGGTTACTACCTTCTCCTTCACAACTACGTATAAAGATAAAAGTCAAAGTTAAATTTGGAAAATATACAAGAAAGTACTAACTAAGCATAAGAAAACTGGAGTGACTATGTTAATATCAGACAAAAGAGACTTCAGAACAAGAAATTTTACCAGTGATAAAAGGGAAATTTCACAATCATCAAGTAGTTTGTTAACCAGGATGACATAATAATCCTAAATATGTACACACCTAATAACAGAACTGCAAAACATAGAAAACAAAAACTGATAAATCTGAAAGAGAAACAGACAAGTCCAAGATTGTACCTAGTTATTTTACCATTCCTCTTAGTAACTGATAAAACAAGGAGATAGAATATTAGTCAGAATGTACATAATTTAAATAGCACCATTAACCAACTTCATTTAACTGAAATAAATATAACTCTATACCCAACAGTTGTAGAACACACATTCTTGTAAGATGCACATGGAACATTTGTCAAGACAAGTCATATGGTGGATTGGTTTAAAAGGATTGAAGTCTCACAAACTTTTTCTGTTACTGTAATGGAGTTAAATTAAAAATGAAAACCAGATAGATATTGGGAAAATTCCCAAATATTTGGAAATTAACAACATAGTTCTATATAACCCATGGACTCAAAAAGAAATAAGACAAATTATAAAATACTTGAACTTAATGAAAATAAAAACTTAATATGTTAAAGAATGTATATGGCTGAAGCAGTATATAAAGTTAAATCTATAGATTTGAATTCCTATGTTAGAAAAAAAAGAGAAATCTAAAATCAGTTATTCTAGTTTCAGTCTAACGAAGGAAGAAAAGAAAGAGCAAATTAAAACCGCAGTAACTAAAAGAATGCAAATAAGATAAAATAGAAAACAGCAAATAATAGAGCAAATCAGTAAAACCAGGAGCTGATTCTTTGAAAATCATCAATAAAATTACTAAACCTCTAGCTAAAATGACCAGGAAAAAAAGAAAAGACATAATTTTTCAATATCAAGAGAGTAAGGGAGGGTTACTAAAGATCATACAAACATTAAAGTGACAATAATAGAATCTTGGAAATGAATTCAACAACCAAGATGAAATAGGTTTCTTAAAAGACACATTTTTCCAAAATTTACTCAAGAAGAAATAGATAACCCTAATAGTTCTTTTTCGATTTTTAAATTTTTTTGGTTTGCGCAACAATTTTTTCTTTTTCTTTTTTTCAGATTTTTTTTTTTTTTTTTTAACTTTAAGTTCTGGGATACATGTTCAGAATTTGCAGTTTTGTTACATAGGTATACATGTACCATGGTGATTTGCTGCACCCATTAACCCGTCATCTAGGTTTTAAGCCCCGCATGCATTAGGTATTTTTCCTAATGCTATCCTTCCCCTTTCCTCCCACCCCCCGACAGGCCCCAGTGTGTGATTTTCCCCTCCCTGTGTCCATGTGTTCTTACTGTTAAACTTCCACTTATGAGTGAGAACGTATGGTATTTGGTTTTTGTTCCTGTGTTAATTTGCTAAGAATACTTCATCCATGCCCCTGCAAAGAACATAAACTCACTCTTTTTTATGGCTGCATAGTATTTCATGGTGTACATGTGCCACATTTTCTTTATCCAGTCTATCATTGATGGGCATTTGGGTTGGTTCCAAGTCTTTGCTATTGTGAATAGTGCCACAATAAACATATGTGTGCATGTGTCTTTATAGTAGAATGATTTATATTCCTTTGGGTATATGCCCAGTAATGGGATCGCTGGGTCAAATGGTATTTCTGGTTCTAGACCCTTGAGGAATCACCATATGGTCTTCCACGATGGTTGAACTAATTTACATTCCCACTAACAGTGTAAAAGCATTCCTATTTCTCCACATCCTCTCCAGCATCTGTTGTTTCCAGACTTTTTAATGATCACCATTCTAACTGGCGTGAGACAGTAGCTCATTGTGGTTTTGATTTGCATTTGATTTGATTTGATCATTTGCATGATCAGTGATGATGAGCTTTTTTTCATGTTTGTTGGCCACATAAATGTCTTCTTTTGAGAAGTGTTTGCACATATCCTTTGCCCACTTTTTGATGGGGTTGTTTGATTTTTCTTGTAAATTTGTTTAAATTCCTTGTAGATTCTGGATATTAGATCTTTGTCAGATCGATAGATGACAAAAATTTTCTCCTATTCTGTAGGTTGCCTGTTCACTCTGATGATAGCTTATTTTGTGGTGCAGAAGCTCTTTAGTTTAATTCGATCCCATGTGTCTATTTTGGCTTTTGTTGCCATTGCTTTCGGTGTTTTAGTCATGAAGTCCTTGCCCATGCCTATGTCCTGAATGGTATTGACTAGGTTTTCTTCTAGGGTTTTTATGGTTTTAGGTTTTAGGTTTAAGTCTTTAATCCACCTTGAGTTAATTTTTGTATAAGGTGTAAGGAAGGGGTGCAGTTTCTGTTTTCTGCATATGGTGAGCCAGTTTTCCCAGCACCATTTATTAAATAGGGAATGGTTTCCCCATTGCTTGCTTGTGTCAGGTTTGTTGAAGATCAAATGGTTGTAGATGTGTGATGTTGTTTCTGAGGCCTCTATTCTGTTCCACTGGTCTATGTCTCTGTTTTGGTACTAGTACCATGCTGTATTTGTTACTGTAGTCTTCTAGTATAGTTTGAAGTCAGGTAGCATGATGCCTTCAGCTTTGTTCTATTTGCTAGAATTGTCTTGGCTAGACAGGCTCCTTTTTGGTACCATATAAAATTTAAAGTAGTATTTTCTAATTCTGTGAAGGAAGTCAATGGCATCTTGAGGGAAATAGCATTGAATCTGTAAATTACTTTGGGCAAGTTGACCATTTTCATAATACAGATTCTTCCTATCCACAAGCATGAAATGTTTTTCCATTTGTTTGTGTCCTCTCTTATTTCCTTGAGCAGTGGTTTGTAGTTCTCCTGGAAGAGTTCCTTCACATCCCTTGTGAATTGTATTCCTAGGTAATTTTTTCTCTTGGTAGCAATTGTGAATGGGAGTTCACTCATGATTTGGCTCTCTGCTTGTCTATTATTGGTGTATAGGAATGCCTGTGATTTTTACACATTGGTTTTGTATCCTGAGAATTTGCTGAAGTTGCTTATCAGCTTAAGGAGTTTTTGAGCTAAGACGATGGAATATTCTAAATATAGGATCATGTTATCTGCAAACAGAGGCAATTTGGCTTCCTCTCTTCCTATTTGAAAACGCTTTATTTCTTTCTCTTTACTGATTGCCCTGGCCAGAACTATGTTTTATAGGAGTGGTAAAAGAGGGCATCCCTGTCATGTGCCAGTTTTCAAAGGGAATGCTTCCAGCTTCTGTCCATTCAGTATGATATAGCCTATGGGTTTGTCATAAATAGCTCTTATTATTCTGAGATATGTTCCATCAATACCTAGTTCATTGAAAGTTTTTAGCATGAAGGGCTGTTGAATTTTATTGCAGGCCTTTTCTGCATCTATTGAGATAATCATGTGGTTTTTGTCTTTGGTTGTTTATGTGATGGATTACATTGATTGATTTGTGTATGTCAAACCAGTCTCGCATCCCAGGGATGAAGTCAAATTGATCGTGGTGGGTAAGCTTTTGATGTGCTGCTGGATTCAGTTTGCCAATATTTTGCTGAAGATTTTCACATTCGTGTTCATCAGGGATATTGGCCTGAAATATTCTTTCTTTTTATTTTTTATTTTTGTTGTTGTTGTTGTTGTGTCTCTGCCAGGTTTTGGTATCAGGATGATGCTGGCCTCATAGAATGTTTTAGGGAGGATTCCCTCTTTTTCTATTTTTTTGAATAGTTTCAGAACGAATGGCACCAGCTCCTCTTTTTATCTCTGGTAGAATTCGGCTGTGAATCTATCTGGCTCTGGGCTTTTATTTGCTTGGTGGGCTATTAATTAATGCCTCAATTTCAGAACTTGTTATTGGTTTATTCAGGGATTCAACTTCTTCCTGGTTTAGTCTTGGGAGAGTGTATGTTTCCAGGAATTTATCCATTTCTTCTAGATTTTCTAGTTTATTTGTGTAGAGGTGTTTATAATATTCTCTGATGGTTGTTTGTATTTCTGTGGAGTCAGTGGTGATATCCCCTTTATTATTTTTTATTGTAGGCACAATAAAATTTGATTCTTCTCACTTTCTTCTTTATTAGTCTGGCTAGTGGTCTATGTATTTTGTTAATCTTTTCAAAAAACCAACTCCTGGATTCATTGATTTTTTGAAGAGATTTTCATGCCTTCATTTCCTTCAGTTCTGCTCTGATCTTAGTTATTTCTGGTCTTCTGCTAGCTTTTGAATTTGTTTTATTTTGCTTCTCTAATTCTTTTAATTGTGATGTCCAGGTGTCGATTTCAGATCTTTCCTGCTTTCTCTTGTGGACATGTACTGCTATAAATTTCCCGCTTAACACTGCTTTAGCTGTGTCCCAGAGATTCTGGTACATTGTGTTTTTGTTCTCATTGGTTTCAAATAACTTATTTATTTCTGCCTTAATTTTGTTATTTACCCAGTAGTCACTCAGGAGCGATTGTTCACTTTCTGTGTAGTTGTGTGGTTTTGAGTGAATTTCTTAATCCTGAATTCTAATTTGATTGCACTGTGGTCTGAGAGACTGCTTGTTATGATTTCCACTCTTTTGCATTTGCTTGAGGAGTGTTTTACTTCCAATTATGTGTTTGATTTTTAGAATAAGTGCATGTGGTTCTGAGAAGAATGTATATTTTGTTGATTTGTGGTAGAGAGTTCTGTGGATGTCTATTAGGTCCACTTGGTCTATAGCTGAGTCCAAGTACTGAATATCTTTGTAAATTTTCTGTCTAGTTAATCCACCGTTATTTTGTGGGAGTCTAAGTCTCTTTGTAGGTCTATAAGAACTTGTTTTATGAATCTGGGTGTTCCTGTTTTGGGTGCATATATATTTAGGATAGTTAGCTCTTCTTGTTGCATTGATCCCTTTACCATTATGTAATGTTCTTCTTTGTCTTTTTTTATATTTGTTAGTTTAAAGTCTGTTTTATCAGAAACTAAGATTGCAACCCTTCCTCTTTTTTGCTTTCCATTTGCTTGTCAAATATTCCTCCATCCCTTTATTTTGAGCCTATATGTGTCTTTGTATGTGAGATTGGGGCATTTAGCCAATTTAAGGTTAATATTGTTATGTGTGAATTTGATCCTGTCATTATGATGCTAGCTGGTTATTTTGCCCATTAGTTGATGCAGCTTCTTTGTAGTGTTGATGGTCTTTACAATTTGGTATGTTTTTGCAGTGGCTGTTACCAGTTTTTCCTTTCCATATTTAGTGCTTCCGTCAGGAGCTCTTGTAAGGCAGGCCTGGTGGTTACAAAATCCCTCAGCATTTGCTTATCAGGAAAGGATTTTATTTTTCCTTCTCGTATGAAGCATAGTTTGGCTGGATATAAAATTCTCGGTTGAAAATTCTTTTCTTTAAGAAAGTTGAATATTGGCCCCCACTCTCTTCTGTCTTGTCGGGTTTCTGCAGAGATCCACTGTTAGTCTAATGGACTTCCCTTTGTAGGTAACGTGACCTTTCTCACTGGCCGTCCTTAACATTTTTCCCTTTGTTTCAACCTTGGAGATTCTGACGATTGTGTGTGTTGGGGTTTTTCTTCTCAAGGAACATCTTAGTGATGTTGTGTGTATTTCTTGAATTTGAATGTTGGCCTGTCTTGCTAGGTTGGGGAAGTTCTCCTGGATAATATCCTGAAGTGTGCTTTCCATCTTGGTTCCCTTCTCCCTGTCACTTTCAGGTATACCAATCAATTGTAGGTTTGGCCTTTTCACACAGTCTCATATTTCTTGGAGGCTCTGCTCATTCCTTTTCATTCTTTTTTCTCTGATATTGTCTTCATGCCTTATTTCACTAAGTTGATCTTCAATCTCTGATCAATCTTTTCTCCCGCTTGATAAATTTTGCTATTGATATTTGTGTATGCTTCATGAAGTTCTCTTGCTGTGTTTTTCAGTTCCATCAGGTCATTTATGTTCTTCTCTAAACTGATTATTCTAGTTAGCAGTTCCTGTACCTTTTATCAAGGTTCTTACCTTCCTTGCATTGACTTAGAACATGCTCCTTTAGCTCAGAGGAGTTTGTTATTACCCACCTCCTGAAGCCTACTTCTGTCAATCTGTCAAACTTATTCTCCATCCAATTTTGTGCCCTTGCTGTAGAGGATTTGTGATCATTTGGAGAAGAGGTATTCTGGTTTTTGGAATTTCTAACATTTTTGTGCTGGTTTTTCCTCATCCTCATGGATTTATCTACCTTTTATCTTTGAGGCTGATTACCTTTGGATGGGGTTTTTGTGCGTGGGTTCTTTTTGTTGATGTTGATGTTGTTGCTATCTGTTTGTTAGTTTTTCTTGTATCAGTCAGGCCCCTCTTCTGCAGGTCTGCTGCAGTTTTCTGGAGGTCTACTCCAGACCTTAATTGCCTGGGTATCACCAGTGGAACCTGCAGAACATAAAAGGTTGCTGCCTGCTCCTTCCTCTGGAAGCTTCATCCCAGAGGGGCACCAGCCTGTTGCTAGTCAGAACTCTGTTGTATGAAGTGTCTGTTGACCCTTGCTGGGAATTCTGTCCCAGTCAGGAGGCACAGGGGTCAGGGACCCACTTGAGGAGGCAGTCTGTACCTTAGCAGAACTTGAGAATCCTCCTGTCAGGATCCGCTGCAGTATTCAGAGTTGGTAAGCATCCACATTTAAGTCTGCTGAACCTGTGCCCACAGCCGACCCTTCCCCCAGGTGCTCTGTCCCAGGGAGATGGGAATATTATCTATAAGCCCCTGACTGGGGCTGCTGCCTTTCTTTCAGAGATGCCCTGCCCAGTGAGGAGGAATCTAGAGAGGCAGTCTGGCCACAGCTACTTTGCCGAGCTGTGGTGAGTTCTTCCTAGTCCAAACTTTCCAGCCTGTTTAACACTGTCAGGGGTAACTGCCTACTCAAGCCTCAGCAGTGACAGGCACCCCTCCCACCACCAAGCTCCATCCCATTCAGACTGCTGTACTGTCAGTGAGAATTTCAAGTCAGTGGTTCTTAGCTTGTTGGCCCTGTGGGAGTGGGACCCTCTGAGTCAGACCACTTGGCTCCCTGGCTTCAGCCCCCTTTGACGGGGAGTGAACAAGCCTGTCTCCCTAAGGTTCCTGGCACCACTGGGGTAAAAAAAAATTCCTGCAGCTAGCTCAGTGTCTGCCCAAACAGCCACCCAGTTTTGTGCTTGAAACCCAGCGCCCTGGTGGTGTAGGCACACAAGGGAATCTCCTGGTCTGCAGATTGTAAAAATCATGGGGAAAGTGTAGTATCTGGGCCAGACAGCACAGTCCCTTAGAGCATCCCTTGGTTGGGGGAGGGTAGTCCCCAGTTCCTTGTAATTCCCAGGTGAGGGGACACCCTGCCCTGTATCTACTCGCCCTCCATGGGCTACACCCACTGCCTAACCAGTTCCAATGAGATGAACTGGGTACCTCAATTGGAAATATAGAAATCAACCACCTTCTGTATTGGTATCTCTGGAAGCCGCAGACCGGAGCTATTCCTATTCAGTCATCTTGCCCGTCCTCTAATAGTTCTTTATTAGAGAATCTGAATCTCTACTTTAAAACTTTCCACAAAAACAAAATAAGCTCCAAGCCTATATTGCTTAACTGGTGAATTTCATCAAACATTTGGGGAAAAAGTAACGCCAATCATACACAAACTCTTTAAGAAAACAGAAAAGGAAGGAATACTTTCTAACCAATATAATAAGCCATCATTAACGGAAACAAAATCAGATACAGACATTCCAGGAAAAGATAATGGCACACAAATATCTCCCATGAATTCCTCAAAACCCATGAATAAAATAGTAACTAAAATAATTCAGAAAATATATAAAAATAATGGCATATCACGACCAAATGGGTTTTATCCTAAGAACACAAGGTTAGTTAACATTAGAAAAATATCAATATAGTTCATATTGAAATAATAAAATAGATCATATGATCATCTCAATAAATGGAAAAAAAAGCATTTGACAAAATTCAACACCAATTCATGATTTTAAAAATCTCTCAGAAAACTAGGAATAAAATAATAATCCTCAACCTGATAAGGAGCATCTACAAAGCACATATCAATGACTTTATCCTTAACAGTGAAAGACTGAGACTGTCCCCTAACAGGAGCAAGACAGGAGAGTCCTCTTCCTTTTAATGTTGTACTGCAGTTTCTACCTAATACAAGGAAAAGAAATAAAAGACATACTGATTATAAGTGAAAACTGCTTTTATTTGCAAAGAGATATTTGTTTTTAGGTAGGAAGTTCTAAAGAGTCAGCAAAATAACATACCAGAGCTAGTAAACACTTTTAATAAGTTGCATAATATACTAGGCCAATACACAAAATTCAATTATTTATATAAGTTGCAATGAACAATTAAAAATTAAAACATGAAAAACAATACCATTAAAAACAGCATGCAAAAACCTGAAGTACTTAGGAATAATTTAACAAAGTACATGCAAGAACTGTACACCAAAACCTGTTTAGATAAATAAGACACTTAATAATACATTTTTTTTTTTTTTTTTTTTTTTTTGAGGCGGAGTCTCACTGTGTCGCCCAGGCCGGAGTGTAGTGGTGCGATCTCGGCTCACTGCAAGCTCCGCCTCCCGGGTTCATGCCATTCTCCTGCCTCAGCCTCCTGAGTAGCTAGGACTACAGGTGCCCGCCACCACACCCAGCTAATTTTTTGTATTTTTTGTAGAGATGGGGTTTCATCGTGTTAGCCAGGATGGTCTCAATCTCCTGACCTCGTGATACGCCCGCCTCGGCCTCCCAAAGTGCTGGGATTACAGGCGTGAGCCACCACACCCAGCCAAATTCATTTTTTTGTTAATAAGAATACTAAATACTATTAATTTGACAATTATCTCCAAATTGATCCATAGTTACTTCATCCAGTATGGTATCCATGACCCACATGAGGCTACTAAACACTTGATTTGTGGCTAGTCTGAATTAAGCTGTACTGTAAGTGTAAAAACACACCAGATTTCAATGACTTAGTACAAAAAAAAATGTAAAACATCATATCAATGTTTTTATATTGATTATAGGTTGATAGCGTTTTCATATACTAGAGTAAATAAAATAATTATTAACATGAATTTCATAGTTTCATTTTTTTCTTTTTAATGTGTCTACCAGAAATATTTAAATTACATGTGCTTACGTATTTTGACATGCATTACATTACCGTTAGTCATTATTTATCTGTAAGTTTAATGCAATTCCAATAAAAACTCCCACAGGCCTTTTGCTAAATCTTGACAAACTATAAAATTTATGTGAAAATGCTAAGAACCAAAAATAGCCAAAAGAATTTTAATTTTTTTTTATTTTTATTATACTTTAAGTTCTAGGGTACATGTGCATAAAGTGCAGGTTTGTTACATATGTATACTTGTGCCATGTTGGTGTGCTGCACCCATCAACTCGTCAGCACCCATCAATTCATCATTTATATCATGTATAACTCCCCAATGCAATCCCTTCCCCCTCGCCCCTCCCCATGATAGGCCCCAGTGCGTGATGTTCCCCTTCCTGAGTCCAAGTGATCTCATTGTTCAGTTCCCACCTATGAGTGAGAACATGCGGTGTTTGGTTTTCTGTTCTTGTGATAGTTTGCTAAGAATGATGGTTTCCAGCTGCATCCATGTCCCTACAAAGGACACAAACTCATCCTTTTTTATGGCTGCATAGTATTCCATGGTGTATATGTGCCACATTTTCTTAATCCAGTCTGTCACAGATGGACATTTGGGTCGATTCCAAGTCTTTGCTATTGTGAATAGTGCTGCAATAAACCTACGTGTGCATGTGTCTTTGTAGTAGAATAATTTATAATCCTTTGGGTATATACCCAGTAGTGGGATGGCTGGGTCATATGGTACATCTAGTTCTAGATCCTTGAGGAATTACCATACTGTTTTCCATAATGGTTGAACTAGTTTACAATCCCACCAACAGTGTAAAAGTGTTCCTATTTCTCCACATCCTCTCAAACACCTGTTGTTTCCTGATTTTTTAATGATTGCCGATCTAACTGGAGTGAGATGGTATCTCATTGTGGTTTTGATTTGCATTTCTCTGATGGCGAGTGATGATGAGCATTTTTTCATGTGTCTGCTGGCTGTATGAATGTCTTCTTTTGAGAAGTGTCTGTTCATATCCTTTGCCCACTTTTTGATGGGGTTGTTTGTTTTTTTCTTGCAAATTTGTTTGAGTTCTTTGTAGGTTCTGGATATTATCCTTCTGTCAGATGTGTAGCTTGCAAAAATTTTCTCCTATTTTGTAGGTTGCATGTTCACTCTGATGGTAGTTTCTTTTGCTGTGCAGAAGCTCTTTGTTTAATTAGATCCTATTTGTCAATTTTTGTTTTTGTTGCCATTGCTTTTGGTGTTTTAGGCACGAAGTCCTTGCCCATGCCTATGTCCTGAGTGGTATTGCCTAGGTTTTCTTCTGGAGTTTTTATGGTATTAGGTCTAACATTTAAGTCTCTAATCCATCTTGAATTAATTTTTGTATAAGGTGTAAGGAAAGGATTCAGTTTCAGCTTTCTACATATGGTTGACCAGTTTTCCCAGCACCATTTATTAAATAGGGAATCCTTTCTCCATTTCTTGTTTCTCTCAGGTTTGTCAAAGATCAGATGGCTGTAGATGTGTGGTATTATTTCTGAGGACTCTGTTCTGTTCCATTGGTCTATATCTCGGTTTTGGTACCAGTGCCATGCTGTTTTGGTTACTATAGCCTTGTAGTATAGTTTGAAGTCAGGTAGCGTGACGCCTCCAGCTTTGTCCTTTTGACTTAGGATTGTCTTGGCAATGTGGGCTCTTTTTTGGTTCCATATGAACTTTAAAGCAGTTTTTTCCAATTCTGTGAAGAAACTCATTGGTAGCTTGATGGGGATGGCATTGAATCTATAAATAACCTTGGGCAGTATGGCCATTTTCACAATATTGATTCTTCCTATCCATGAGCGTGGTATGTTCTTCCATTTGTTTGTGTCCTCTTTTATTTCACTGAGCAGTGGTTTGTAGTTCTCCTTGAAGAGGTCCTTTACATCCCTTGTAAGTTGGATTCTTAGGTATTTTATTCTCTTTGAAGCAATTGTGAATGGAAGTTTATTCCTGATTTGGCTCTCTGCTTGTCTGTTACTGGTGTATAAGAATGCTTGTGATTTTTGCACATTAATTTTGTATCCTGAGACTTTGCTGAAGTTGCTTATCAGCTTAAGGAGATTTGGGGCTGAGACGATGGGGTTTTCTAAATATACAATCATGTCATCTGCAAACAGGGACAATTTAACTTCTTCTTTTCCTAACTGAATACCCTTGATGTCTTTCTCTTGCCTGATTGCCCTAGCCAGAACTTCCAAGACTATGTTGAATAGGAGTGGTGAGAGAGGGCATCCCTGTCTTGTGCCAGGTTTCAAAGGGAATTTTTCCAGTTTTTGCCCATTCAGAATGATATTAGCTGTGGGTTTGTCATACATAGCTCTTATTATTTTGAGCTACGTTCCATCAATACCGAATTTATTGAGCGTTTTTAGCATGAAGGGCTGTTGAATTTTGTCAAAAGCCTTTTCTGCATCTATTGAGATAATCATGTGGTTCTTGTCTTTGGTTCTGTTTATATGCTGGATTACGTTTATTGATTTGCGAATGTTGAACCAGCCTTGCATCCCAGGGATGAAGCCCACTTGATCATGGTGGATAAGCTTTTTGATGTGCTGCTGAATCCGGTTTGCCAGGGTTTTATTCAGGATTTTTGCATCGATGTTCATCAGGGATATTGGTCTAAAATTCTCTTTTTTTGTTGTGTCTCTGCTAGGCTTTGGTATCAGGATGATGTTGGCCTCATAAAATGAGTTAGGGAGGATTCCCTCTTTTTCTATTGATTGGAATAGTTTCAGAAGGAATGGTACCAGCTCCTCCTTGTATCCTCTGGTAGAATTCAGCTGTGAATCCATCTGGTCCTGGACTTTTTTTGGTGGGTAGGCTATTAATTGTTGCCTCAATTTCAGAGCCTGCTACTGGTCTATTCAGGGATTCAACTTCTTCCTGGTTTAGTCTTGGGAGAGTGTAAGTGTCCAGGAAATTATCCATTTCTTCTAGATTTTCTAGTTGATTTGCGTAGAGGCGTTTATAGTATTCTCTGATGGTAGTGTGTATTTCTGTGGGGTCGGTGGTGATATCCCCTTTATCATTTTTTATTGCATCTATTTGATTCCTCTCTCTTTTCTTCTTTATTAGTCTTGATAGCGGTCTGTCAATTTTGTTGATCTTTTCAAAAAACCATCTCCTGGATTCATTGATTTTTTGGAGGGTTTTTTGTGTCTCTATCTCCTTCAGTTCGGCTCTGATCTTAGTTATTTCTTGCCTTCTGCTAGCTTTTGAATGTGTTTGCTCTTGCCTCTCTAGTTCTTTTAATTGTGATGTTAGAGTGTCAATTTTAGATCTTTCCTGCTTTCTCTTGTGGACATTTAGTGCTATAAATTTCCCTCTACACACTGCTTTAAATGTGTCCCAGAGATTCTGGTATGTTGTATCTTTGTTCTCATTGGTTTCAAAGAACATCTTTATTTCTGCTTTCATTTCGTTATGTACCCAGTAGTCATTCAGGAGCAGGTTGTTCAGTTTCCATGTAGTTGAGCAGTTTTGATTGAGTTTCTTAGTCCTGAGTTCTAGTTTGATTGCACTGTGGTCTGAGAGACAGTTTGTTATAATTTCTGTTCTTTTACATTTGCTGAGGAGTGCTTTACTTCCAATTATGTGGTCAATTTTGGAATAAGTGTGATGTGGTGCTGAGCAGAATGTATATTCTGTTGCTTTGGGGTGGAGAGTTCTATAGATGTCTATTAGGTCCGCTTGGTGCAGAGCTGAGTTCAATTCCTGGATATCCTCGTTAACTTTCTCTCTCGTTGATCTGTCTAATGTAATGTTGACAGTGGAGTGTTGAAGTCTCCCATTATTATTGTATGGGAGTCTAAGTCTCTTTGTAAGTCTCTAAGCACTTTCTTTATGAATCTGGGTGCTCCTGTATTGGGTGCATATATATTTAGGATAGTTAGCTCTTCCTGTTGAATTGATCCCTGTACCATTATGTAATAGCCTTCATTGTCTCTTTTGATCTTTGATGGTTTAAAGTCTGTTTTATCAGAGACTAGGATTGCAACCCCTGCTTTTTTTTGTTCTCCATTTGCTTGGTAGATCTTCCTCCATCCCTTTATTTTGAGCCTTTGTGTGTCTCTGCATGTGAGATGGGTCTCCTGAATACAGCAGACTGATGGGTCTTGACTCTTTATCCAGTTTGCCAGTCTGTGTCTTTTAATTGGAGCATTTAGTCCATTAACATTTAAGGTTAATATTGTTATGTGTGAACTTGATCCTGCCATTATGATATTAACTGGTTATTTTGCTCGTTAGTTGATGCAGTTTCTTCCTAGCCTCGATGGTCTTTACATTTTGGCATGTTTTTGCCATGGCTGGTACCGGTTGTTCCTTTCCATGTTTAGGGCTTCCTTCAGGGTCTCTTGTAAGGCAGGCCTGGTGGTGACAAAATCTCTAAGCGTTTGCTTATCTGTAAAGGATTTTATTTCTCCTTCACTTATGAAACTTAGTTTGGCTGGATATGAAATTCTGGATTTAAAATTATTTAAGAACGTTGAATATTGACCCCCACTCTCTTCTGGCTTGTAGAGTTTCTGCCAAGAGATCTGCTGTTAGTTTGATGGGCTTCCCTTTGTGGGTAACCCGACCTTTCTCTCTGGCTGCCCTTAAGATTTTTTCTTTCATTTCAACTTTGGTGAATCTGGCAATTATGTGTCTTGGAGTTGCTATTCTGGAGGAGTATCTTTGTGGCGTTCTCTGTATTTCCTGAATTTGAATGTTGGCCTGCCCTACTAGGTTGGGGAAGTTCTCCTGGATGATATCCTGAAGAGTGTTTTCCAACTTGATTCCATTTTCCCCCTCACTTTCAGGCACCCCAATCAGATGTAGATTTGGTCTTTTTACATAATCCCATACTTCTTGCAGGCTTTATTCATTTCTTTTTCTTCTTTTTTCTTTTGGTTTCTCTTCTCGCTTCATTTCATTCATTTGATCCTCAGTCGCTGATACTCTTTCTTCCAGTTGATCGAGTTGGTTACTGAAGCTTGTGCATTTGTCACGTATTTCTCGTGTCATGGTTTTCATCTCTGTCGTTTCGTTTATGACCTTGTCTGCATTAATTAGTCTAGCTGTCAATTCTTCCACTCTTTTTTCAAGATTTTTAGTTTCTTTGCGCTGGGTACATAATTCCTCCTTTAGCTTTGAGAAGTTTGATGGACTGAAGCCTTCTTCTCTCATCTCGTCAAAGTCATTCTCTGACCAGCTTTGATCCGTTGCTGGCAATGGGCTGTGCCTCTTTGCAGGGGGAGATGCGCTCTTATTTTTTGAATTTCCAGCTTTTCTACCCTGCTTTTTCCCCATCTTTGTGGTTTTATCTGTCTCTGGTCTTTGATGATGGTGACGTACTGATGGGGTTTTGGTATAGGCGTCCTTCCTGTTTGATAGTTTTCCTTCTGACAGTCAGGACCCTCAGCTATAGGTCTGTTGGAGATTGCTTGAGGTCCACTCCAGACCCTGTTTGCCTGGGTATCAGCAGCAGAGGTTGCAGAAGATAGAATATTGCTGAACAGCGAGTGTACCTGTCTGATTCTTACTTTGGAAGTTTCCTCTCAGGGGTGTACTCCACCCTGTGAGGTGTGGGGTGTCAGACTGCCCCTAGTGGGGGATGTCTCCCAGTTAGGCTACTCAGGGGTCAGGGACCCACTTGAGCAGGCAGTCTGTCCGTTCTCAGATCTCAACCTCCATGTTGGGAGATCCACTGCTCTCTTCAAAGCTGACAGACAGAGTCGTTCGCGTCTGCACAGGCCTCTGCTGCTTCCCCTGTTGTTTTTTAGCTGTGTCCTGTCCCCAGAGGTGGAGTCTACAGAGACAGGCAGGTTTCCTTGAGCTGCTGTGAGCTCCACCCAGTTCGAGCTTCCCAGCGGCTTTGTTTACCTGCTTAAGCCTCAGCAATAGTGGGCGCCCCTCCCCCAGCCTCGCTGCTGCCTTGCGGTTAGATCGAGGCAGACTGCTGTGTTAGCAATGAGGGAGGCTCCGTGGGCGTGGGACCCTCCCGGCCAGGTGTGGGATATATTCTCCTGGTGTGCCCGTTTGCTTAAAGCGCAGTATTGGGGTGGGAGTTACCCGATTTTCCAGGTGTTGTGTGTCTCAGTTCCCCTGGCTAGGAAAAGGGATTCCCTTCCCCCTTGCACTTCCCAGGTGAGGCGATGCCTCGCCCTGCTTCAGCTCTCGCTGGTCAGGCTGCAGCAGCTGACCAGCACCGATTGTCCGGCACTCCCTAGTGAGATGACCCCAGTACCTCAGTTGAAAATGCAGAAATCACCGGTCTTCTGTGTCGCTCGTGCTGGGAGTTGGAGACTGGAGCTGTTCCTATTCGGCCATCTTGCTCCGCCCCCCCAATAGAATTTTTAAAAAGAACAATGTTGAAGGACTTATACTCACTTATTTAAAGATTTATTATAATGCTACAGTAATCAAGACAGTGTGCTATATGAAAAAGAGATCAATTCAACAGAATGGCAAATTCTGAAATTGACCCACACACATATCCTTGATTTTTAAAAAGATATGATAGTAATTCAATAAAGAAAAGATACACTTTTCAATAAATAGTGTTATAACAACTAGATAGCCACATAGAGAACAAATGAACCATTACCTTTGTCTCATGCCATACAGAAAGATTAATTTGAAAGAGTTCAGAGAACTGTTAAACAAAGTGGAAGAGAAGCCATTGTTTAGGGCTGAGGTCCTGCCCTAGGCCCCGAAAGACCAGACCAAAACCAGAATGGAATCGCTAGTGTTAGGTGCCACATAATGAAACTGAACTTCCAAATGAGCCAGTATTCAAAAAACCAGAAGATTCACAGCAACCAATCAGAATGGGCCTGGTTTACCTAAGCTAAGGGAATCTCGGTTTTAATCCTATAAGGAAAGCAATTTTGAAATAACCAATCTGCTTTTTGTTCCTTATTTCTGCATTCAGCTCCTTATTCTCTACTTTCTTCAGGAAAGTCTAATTCGTGAATCACTGATGGAGGTCCTTTTCCTCCATCTTGTTCTTAGCTTTCCCATGAAAATATTTTCTCTCACTTTGAGATTTAGGTTCATCTCCCAATATAGCAACAACATTTAAATAGTCAAGTTTTGGAGATCCAAAAAGTTAGGAAACAATTTGAACACAACGGCATAAACCTCAGAAGTTGATGGCTCATTAGCCATTGTAGAATAATTTTGTTATAAAAAAGAAAGAAAAAAATTCCTTCAGAGTTCCAAATTATTGATGGATATCTATAATGGAATAGTTGCTTTTTTTGTTTGTTTTATTTTTGATTTTTTGTTTGTTTGAGATGGAGTCTCTCTCTGTTGCCTAATCTGGAGTGCACTGGCGCCATATCAGCTCATTGAAACCTCTGTCTCCCAGGTTCAAGCAATTCTCCTGCCTCAGCCTCCCAAGTAGCTGGGATTACAGGCGCCGGCCACCACACCTGGCTAATTTTTGTATTTTTAGTAGAGACAGGGTTTTGCCATGTTGCCTAGGCTAGTCTTGAACTCCTAACCTCAGGTGTTCTGCCCATTTTGGTCTCCCAAAGTACTAGGATTACAGGCGTGAGCCACCGCATCCAGCCTAAAAAGTTGCTTTTATCAGATAGTTTGATAAATAATTTCCTGTCTGCCAAGTGCTGTAGCCTACATACTAGATGGAAGATCTTTATGAAAAAATGAAAAGTATATCTCTAAGACGAATTCTTATAGTAATTGTCTTTTTTGCCACAAGAGAAAATAAAGTTATAGAACCTCAAGTCACAAATAAATGAATCACAGCTTGTGAGTTTTGTAACATTTTATCAACTATAAAAGAAGTCTGGGGAAGCTAAAAATGTGCATTTTTGGTTAATCTTTTATGCTGTCCTCAAACTATTATTTGTCAGTAGCCAAACAAAACTATTCATGCTAACTGGAGGTGAGAAAGTTCAACTTGTTTATCAAGAGAGAAATATTTTATTGCTTATGTTTTCCACCTTGAAGCAAACCGACATGGCTTAAAAGAGGAAACTCACTCATGCTAGGAATATGATAGAAGGAATTATCCTTTGGATTAACCTTCCTTCTTGACATAGGCATAAACAATAAAATTTTCAAAATGCATTATTTTGCTTTGTATGCTAGCAGTTCACATTTTAATACATGTAGCAAATAAAGAATAGTCCAAAATCTTCAAACTGAGCTAATAGATAAATACAAATACAAAGTCAAAAACATGTGTGTTCTTGTCATTTTTATTTGCTTATAGGTCTACAACCTTCACAAGTCGAATCTGAACTGTAACCATAGTTTTGCCCCAAATCACAATGTGTCTTTGGGGGAGTTTCTTCATTTCTCTGTGTCTTATGTGTATGTCTGATAAGATAAAGGAATTGAAGTAGACAATAGCTAAAGGTCTTCTTAAAAACATATAGCTAAGGATGAGTTCATGTCCTTTGTAGGGACATAGATGAAGCTGGAGTACTATTATTCTTAGCAAACTAACACAGGAACAGAAAACTAAACACTGCATGTTCTCACTCATAAGTGGGAGTTGAACAATGAGAACACATGGACACAGGGAGGGAAACATCACACACTGGGGCCCGTCATGAGGAGGGGGTGGGTAGGGGAGGGATAGCATTAGGAGAAGCACCTAATGTAGATGACGGGTTGATGGGTGCAGCAAACCACCATGGCACGTGTATACCTATGTAACAAACTTGCACATTCTGCACATGTATCCCAGAACCTAAAGTATAATTTTCAAAACTTAAAACATAAATAAAATTTAAAAAGAATATAAATATAAATAGAAAATAAAGTGATTCAAATAAAATAAAACCATACAGATAATAAAGTAAAGGTCAAATGCTTTCTAGTTCCATATTCAAGCTTGTGAATGTTCTGCACATTATCAATTATTCCAATTTAGGATAAATCTCATTGTGTCCACCCTAACTAAATACCCTTTTACTTATTTTTTCTTCTACCCTCTCCCTTTTGATATAGCATTGATAGGTTTTCATCGCTCCAGTGGAAACCACTCTTCCCTCTCCCTGTTCTTTGATGAGAATACCAATACCTTGTTTTACTCAAAAGAAAATAACAGAAACCTTCCTCAGGGGTTATATTCCATTCATGAGACTGTTCACAAACTTCTCTCTATTTCTAATGTTTTAGTTCTGATTCCTGTTCAAGATAGCCAACTAGCAATGTAAGATACCTGCCCTCTCCAGGAAGAAAAGCCAAAATTATGAACACAATCAAACTTCAAATAGAACATCTAGGAGCTAACACTGGAGTCCAACAGAGAAATCATGGGAAGCGCCTGAAGCAGAGAAGAAGAAGGAAATGAGTGGCCAGTTTGGCTGAGATTGGCTGGGAGCCACAGTGAACTTGATATTGCGAGGAAAGGGTACATAAGGAAAATTCAGAGATTCACATCCCCACCACAGACTGCTGCAATCCAAACCACAGGAGGGCTCCTCTACCCACACGAACTCTGACACTAGCACAGAAGCATTCCCTTTGAAAACAGGCACAAGACAAGGATGTACTCTCTCACCACTTGTATTCAACATAGTATTGCAAATTCTGTCCAGGGCAATCAAGAAAGAGAAAGAAATAAAGGGCATTCAAATAGAAAAAGAGGAAGTCAAATTGTCTCTGTTTGCAGATGACATGGTTGTATATTTAGAAAACCCAAAATTTCCTTAAGCTGATATGCAACTTCAGCATAGTCTCAGGATACAAAATCAATGTGCAAAAATAACAAGCATTCCTATACACCAATAACAGACAGAGAGCCAAATCATGAGTGAACTCCCATTCACAATTGCTTCAAAGAGAATAAAATACCTTGGAATACAACTTACAAGGGATGTGAAGGACCTCTTCCAGGAGAACTACAAACCACTGCTCAAGGAAATAAGAGAGGACACAAGCAAATGGAAAAACATTTCATGCTCATTGATAGGAAGAATAAATATAATGAAAATGACCATACTGCTCAAAGTAATTTATAGAGTCAATGCTATTTCCCTCAAACTACCATTGACTTCCTTTATAGAATTGGAAAAAACTACTTTAAATTTCATATGGAACCAAAGAAGAGCCTGCATAGGCAAGAAAATCCTAAGCAAAAAGGACAAAGCTGGATGCATCATGCTTCCTGACTTCAAACTATAGTACAAGTCTATAGTAACCAAAACAGCATGGTACTGGTACCAAAACAAATATATAAACCAGTGGAACTGAACAGAGGCCTCAGAAATAACGCCACACATCTACAATCATCTTCGACAAACCTGACAAAAACAAACAATGGGGAAAGGATTCTCTATTTAATAAATAGTGTTGGGAAAACTGGCTAGCCATATGCAGAAAACTGAAACACTGGACTCCTTCCTTACACCTTATACAAAAATTAACTCAAGATGGATTAAACACTTAAACATGAGACCTAAAACCATAAAAACCCTAGAAGAAAACCTAGGCAATACCATTCAGGACATGGGCATGGGTAAAGACTTCATGACTAAAACATCAAAACCAATGGAACCAAAGCCAAAATTGACAAATGGGATTTAATTAAACTAAAGAGCTTCTGCAAAGTGAAAGAAACTATCATCAGAGTGAACAGGCAACCTACAGAATGGGAGAAAATTTTTGCAATGTATCCATCTGACAAAGGACTAAAATATCCAGAATCTCCAAAGAACTTAAACAAATTTTCAAGAAAAAAACAAACAAGATCATCAAAATGTGGGCAAAGGATATGAACAGACACTTCTCAAAAGAAGACATTTATGTGGCCAACAAACATATGGAAAAAAAGCTCATCATCACTGGTCATCAGAGAAATGCAAATCAAAACCACAATGAGATACCATCTCATGCCAGTTAGAATGGTGATCATTAAAAGGTCAGGAAATAACAGATGCTGGAGAGGATGTGGAGAAATAAGAACAGTTTTACACTGTTGGTGGGAGTGTAAATTAGTTCAATCATTGTGTAAGACAGTGTGGTGATTCCTCAAGGATCTAAACCCAGAAATACCATTTGACCTAGCGATCCCATTACTGGGTATACACCCAAAGGATTATAAATCATGTTACTATAAAGACACATGCACACATATGTTTATTGTGGCGCTATTCACAATAGCAAAGACTTGGAAACAACCCAAATGCCCATTAATGATAGGCTGGATAAAGAAAATGTGGCACTTATACACCATGGAATACTATGCAGCCATTAAAAAGGATGAATTCATGTCCTTTGCAGGGACATGGATGAAGCTGGAAACCATCACTCTTAGCAAACTAACACAAGAACAAAAAACCAAACACCGCATGTTCTCACTCATAAGTGGGAGTAGAACGATAAGAACATATGGACACAGAGAGGGGAAAATCACACACTAGGGCCTGTCAGGGGGTGGGGGCCTAGCGAAGGGAGAGCATTAGGAGAAATACCTAATGTAGATGATGGGTTGATGGGTACAGCAAACCACCATGGCATGTGTATAACTTTGTAACAAAACTGGACATTCTGCACATGCGCCCTAGAGCTTAAAGCATATATTTAAAAAAAAAATTCCAAAAAAAGAAATATTTCACATAAGAATCTAATGATGCATCACAAGGAACTCAAAAAGCAAGAACAAACCAAACCCCAAAGTAAAAGAGAGAGAGAAAAAAAAAAATAAAGTTCAGAACAGACCTAAATGAAATAGAGACTAAGAAAAAAATACAAGGAATAACAAAATTAAAGGTTGTTTCTTCAAAAAGATAAAGAAAATTGATAAATCACTAACTAGACTAGCCACAATAAAAAGAAAACCCAAATAAAATCAGAAATAACAAATGAGACATTGCAACTGATACTGCAGATATATTAAAGATTATCAGAGACTAATATGAACAACTATACATTAACAAACTGGAAAATCTAGAGAAAATGGATAAATTTCTGGAAATTTACAACTTACCAAGACTGAATCAGGGAAAAAGTAGAAAACCCAAACAGACCAATAACGAGTAGCAAGATCAAATCAGTAATAAAAAGTCTCCTAACAAAGGAAACACCAGGACTGGATGGATTTACTACTACATTTTACCAAGTGTCTAAAGAACTCATACCAATTTTCCTGAAACTATTCCAAAAACGTGAAGAGGAGAGAATGTCTCTAACTCATTCAACAAGAGCAGCATTGCCCTTAATACCAAATACAGATGAAAACACAACAAGAAAAAATAAAACTATAGGCCAAATTCCCTGAGAATCATAGGTGAAAAAATCCTCAACAAAACAGCAAACAGAATCCAATAACCTGTCAAAAAGATAATACACCATGATCAAGTGGGATTTATCCTAGGGGTGCAAAGATGATTCAATATACCCAAATCAATAAATGTGATATGTCGCATCAACAGAATACAGGGCAAAATTTATATAATCACATCAATATAAAAGAGCATTTGAAAAAATTCAACATACCTTCATGATAAAAACACTCAACATACTAGGCATCGAAGGACTATTGCTCAAAATAACAAAGGCCACATATGTCAAACCCACAGCTAACATCATACTGAATGGGGAAAGAACTAGAACAAGAGGAGAATGTCCACTTTTGCTTTTTCTATTTGACATAATACTAGACATCCTAACCAGAGCAATCAGGCAAGAAAAAAAAAGAAAAGGCATTCAAATTGGGAAAAAAAAAGGAAGTCAAATTGTTCCTCTTTGCAGATGACATAATCTTATATTTACAAAAAATTTATAACTCCACCAAGAAAACTCTTAGAACTGATCAACAAATGCAATAAAGTTGCAGGATACAAAATCAACATCCAAAAACAATTAGCATATCTATATACCAATAATGAAATTGCCAAAAAAAAAAAAAATCAATCAAGAGGGTGATCCCATTTAGAATAATAGCTGCCAAAAAATAAAATAACTAGAAATAAATTTAAGGAGGCAAAGAATCTATACAAAGAAAATTAAAACACTGGTGAAAGAAATTTAAGAAGACACAAAAATCAAGACTTCTCAGGCTCATGAATTGGAAGATTTAATATCCTTAAAATGGCCATGCTGCCCAAAGAAATCTACAGATTAAATGCAATTCCTATCAAAACGCCAATGCCATTTTTTTACTGAAATAGAACAAACAATCTTAAAATGTGTATAGAACCAAAAAAGAGGCTGAATAGTCAAAATAACCATGGGCAAAAAGAACAAGGCTAAAGGCATGACATTATCTGACTTCAAAACACATTACAAAGCTATGGTAACAAAAACAGCACAGTAGTTGGTATAAAAACAGATACGTAGACCAATGGAACAGAATACAGAACCCAGAAATAAATCCAGATATTTACAGTCAGCTGATCATTGACAAAGTTGCCAAGAGCATACACTAGGAAAAGAACACCCTATTCAATAAATGGTGCTGGCAGAAGTGGATAACCATGTGCAGAAGAATGAAACTGGATCCCTATCTCTCACTGTATACAAAAATTAACTCAAGATGAATTAAAAACTTCTTACACATAAGACCCCAAACTATAAAATTACTAGGAGAAAACATGGGGAAAGTTGTTCAAGACTTTGGCCTAAGCAAGTATTTTATGGCTAAGGCCTCAAAAGCATAGGCAATAAAAACAAAAATAAACATATGATACTATATTAAACTCAAAAGCTTCTGCACAGCAAAAGAAATCATCAACAGAGTGAAGAAACAACCTCTTAAATGGAAGAAAATTTTTGCAAATTACTCATCTCATAGGGGACTAGTATTCAGAATATATAAGGAACTCAACTCAAAAGTAAAAAATGAACAAATAATTCTATGTAAACATGGACAAAGGACATGAATAGACATTTTTCAAGAGAAGATATACAAATGGGCAATAGGTGTATGAAAAAATTCTCAACATCATTAATCATCAGGGAAATGCAAATCAAAAACCACAATGAGATATTATCTCACCCCAATTTGAATGGCTATTATTGAAAAGAAAAAAAATAACAGATCTGGCAAGAATGCAGAGAAAAAGGAGCTGTTATCCACTGTTGGTAGGAATGTAAATTAGTATAACCACTATAAAAAAATTGTATGGAGATTTCTCAAAATTAAAAATAGTACTACCATACAATCCCACTACTGAGTAGCAAGCTCACTACTGGGTATCTATCCAAATGAAAAGAAATCAGTAATCAAAGGGATAGCTGCACTTGCATGTTTATCGTAGCACCATTCACAATAGCAAAGATATGGTAAAAAAAAAAAAAATGTGATATATACACACAGTGGAATACTATTTGGCTATAAAAAAAAGACTGTCATGTGCAGCAACATGAGTGAAAATGGAGGTCATTATATTTAGTAAAATATGCAAGGCACAGAAAGACAAATACCACATGTTCTCACTCATATGTGGGAGGTAAAAACGTTGATCTCACGGGCATAGAGAATAAAGCAATATATACCAGAGACTGTGAAGTGGGTGGGTATAGTAAAGAGATTGATAAAGAGATTGATGATGGGTACAAACATACAGTTAGATAGAAAAAATAAGTTCTTATGTTTGAAAGCAGACTAGGGTGACTATACTTAGCAACCATATTATAAATGTTTAAGTAACTAGAAGTGAGGACTTGAAATGATACCAACACATAAAAATGATAAAAACTCCTTGTCAAAGATCACTTGGCTGTAAGTAGTTGGGTTTATTTCTGGGCTCTCTGTTCTGTTCTATTGGTCCATGTGCCTACTTTTATACCAGTACCTTGCTGTTTTGGTGGCTATGGCCTTATAGCATAGTTTGAAATCAGGTAATGTCATGCCTCCAGATTTGTTCTTTCTGCTTAGTCTTGCTTTGGCCATGCAGGCTCGTTTTTGGGTGATATGAATTTTAGGATTGTTTTTTCTAGTTCTGTGAAGAATGTGGTGGTATTTTGACGGAACTGTATTGAATTTGTAGACACTTTTGGCAGTATGGTCATTTTCACAATATTGATTCTACCCACCCATGAGCATGCGATGTGTTTCCATTTGTTTGTGTCATCTATGATTTCTTTCAGCAGTGTTTTCTAGTTTTCCTTGTAGAGGACTTTCACCTCCTTGGTTAGGTATATTCCTAACTATTTTATTTTTTTGCAGCTATTGTAAAAGGGGTTGAGATACTGATTTGATTCTCAGCTTGGTAACTGTTGGTGCATAGAAACCTACTGATTCATGTACATTAATTTTGTATCCAGAAACTTTGCTGAATTCTTTTATCAGTTCTAGGAGCTTTTTGGAGGAATCTTTAGGGTTTTATAGGTATGCAATCATATTACCAGCAAACAGGGACAGTTTGACTTTCTCTTTACCAATTGGGATGCCCTTTATTTCTTTCTCTTGTCTAATTACTCTGGCTAGGATTTCCAGTACTATGTTAAAGATAAGTGATGAGAGTGGGCACCCTTGTCTTGTTCCAGTCCTCAGGAAATGCTTTCAGCTTTTCCCCATTCAGTATTATGTTGGTTGTGGGTTTGTCATAGATCACTTTTATTATGTTGAGGTATGTCCCTTGTATGCTGATTTCACTGAGAGTTTTAATCATAAAGGGATGCTGGTTTTTTTTCTGCATCTATTGAGATGATCTTGTGATTTTTGTTTCTAATTCTGTTTATGTGGTGCATCACATTTATTGATGGGTGTATGTTAAACCATCCCTGAATCCCTGGTATGAAACCCATTTGATCATGGTGGATTACCTTTTAGAAATGTTGTTGGATTTGGTTAGCTAGTATTTTGTTAAGGATTTTTGCATCTATGTTCATCAGAGATATTCATCTGTAGTTTTCTTTTTTGGTTACGTCCTCTGGTTTGGGTAGTAGGGTGATACTGGCTTCACAGAATGATTTAGGGAGGATTCCCTCTTTCTCTATCTTGTGGAATAGTGTCAAAACATAAAGTGGGGAAAGGACACCCTATTCAACAAATGGTGCCTGGATAACTGGCAAGTCCCATGTAGGAGAATGAAACTGATTCTTATTTCTCACTTTCTATAAAAATCAACTCCAAATGGATTAAGGGCTTAAATCTAAGACCCGAAACTATAAAAATTCTAGAAGATAACATCAGGAAAACCCTTCTAGGTATTGGCTTAGCAAGGATTTCATGAGCGAGAACCAAAAGCAAATGTGATAAAAATGAAGATAAATTGCTGGAACTTAATTAAATTAACTATCTTTTGCATGGCAAAAGGAACAGTCAGCAGACTAAACAGACAGCCTACTAAAGTCTTCACAATCTCTACATCTGATAAAGGACTAATATCCAGAATCTACAACAAACTCAAATTACCAAGAAAAAAAAAAAAAAACATCAAAAAGTGGGTTAAGAACATAAATAGACAATTCTCAAAAGAAGATATACAAATGGCCAACAAACATATGAAACAATGCTCAACATCATTAATGATCAGGGAAATGCACATCAAAACCACAACGTGAGACCACCTTACTCCTACAAGAATGGCTATTATCAAAAAATTTATTAAAAAAAAAAAGATTTTGGCGTGGATGTGGTGAACAAGGAACACTTCTATACTACTGGTGGGAATGTAAACTAGTACAAGCACTATGTAAAATAGTGTGGAGATTCCTTAAAGAACTAAAAGTAGAACTACTATTTGATCCAGCAATCCCACTAATGGGTATCTACCCAGAGGAAAATAAGTCATCATATGAACAAGATACTTGCACACGCATGTTTATAGCAGCACAATTCTCAGTTGCAAAAATGTGGAAACAACTCAAATGCCCATCAATCAATAAGTAGACAAAGAAATGACACAATAGACTTAGGGAACTCAGGGGGAAAGTGTGAGAAGAGGGTTAGGGATAAAAGACTACAAATTGGGTTCCGTGTATACTGCCTGGGTGATGGGTGCACCAAAATCTCATAAATCACCACTAAAGAACTTACTCATGTAACCAAATAACACCTGTTCTCCAAAAACCTATAGAAATTTAAACAGGTAAAAACATGATAAAAACTCAAGATGATGAATATACTAAATACCCTGACTTGATCACTACACCTTCTCTGCATGTAACAAACACTCACATATACCAAATAAATATATAAATTATTATATATCAATTAAAAAGAAAATACAATTGAATAAAATTTCAGTTCCAAATGGAATATTTAGCAAGACATACAAAAGCATAGTGGTGACTTTATTCTAACTGATAGGACAATTGATAATCAATGTGGAAGAAAAATGGAGCTAAGTCCCTAACTTATACTATATCTAAAAGTCCATAACTGAAGGAATAAAAATGTAAATGTAAAGGAAAAACCATGAAGTTTTTAGAGAAAATATGTATATATATATACACACACACACATACACACACACACACACACACACACACACACACACACACACACATATATATATGACCTTAGGATACGGAAAGATTTTTTAAACAATCTATGAAAAATAATCATAAAAGGAAACGCTGCTAAGTTCAACTATATTAAAATTAAGAATTTCTATTAATTAAAAGACAAAGAAAGTAAAAGGGTACTATAAACTGTGAGAAGATATCTGCAAGAAATACAGGCAAAAATTGAATTTTGTCTCAGTACAGAAAAAGCTCTCACATAAAAAAAGAAGACAAAAGACTCAGTAGAAAAGTAGGCTAAAAAATTAAAAGAAAGGAAAGCATTTTGTAGATGAGAAATATGAATGGCTCATAAACATAAGAAAAGAGGTTCATTAGCAATTATTAGTTGTCAGGAAAATGTAAATTAGAAACATAATTGGATATCATTTGGCACCTACTACATTGGCATAAGTTTACAAGCCTGTATTGTAATTTACAATACCATGTATTGGCCACAATACAAATTATTCAGGAGTCTGAGACACTATTGATGGCAACATAAACTGGCATTACCACTTTGGAAAGTAATTTGTGAATAATGAATCTGTAAATAATCACATTCCCTACAATCCAGCAATTCCAGACCTGAGTATAGAACATCTTTCATACATATGTGAAAGAGATATGTGCAAGAAGAGCAGCATAGTTAACAACAACAACAAAACCTGGAAACAAGCTAAATTCTATCAACAGTAAATGAATACTCATGTAGATGTATACTCACCTAGTGGAATAGTATACAATAGTGAAATGAATGAATTATACCTAGCTACTTCAGTATGAATGACTCTTAAACACATAATGTTGAGAGAAAAAGCAAGTGCATAAAACTATACAAAAAAACTGCTATTTTATAAAGCTCAAAAAAGTAACGCATTACTTAAGTACATATACGTCATTGATCTATTAAAAAGTAATTGATACATGAAAATCAGAATAGCGTTTACTTTCTTGGAGTGAAGGAAGAGGATGGAAGAGGAAAGGAGAATACAACTGGTTGCAAAGGCATTTATAAGGCTCTATTTCCATGATGATGTTCATGACGGTGTTTTCATTATTAATATTTGTTTATATGTATCAAACACTTGGTAACTAAACATTTAAAGTTACATGTGTGTTATGGGCCCAATTGTGTGTCCTCCCCAAATTTATATATTGAAGTTCTATGAATGTATTTGGAGAAAGTATTGTTAAAGAGATAATTAAGTCAAAATGAACTTACTAGCGTGGGACCTAATCCAAGATGACTGATGTCCTTGTAAGGAGAGGAAATTAAAACACAGACATACACAGAGGAAAGACCATGGGAAGACAGAGGGAAGAGATTGCCATCTACAAGCCAAGAAGGGCCCCAGAAAAAAATTAACCCTGTTGATCCTTTGATCTCAGACTTCTGGCCTCCAGAACAGTAAGAAAATAAATTTCTCTTTAAGCCACCTAGTCTGTGATACTTTGTTACAGAAGTCCTAACAAATTAATACGATGCGATTCCGCAAAACAGGATAAATTATGTTTTACTTAATTTTTTTACTTACAAACTTAATTAATTTTTGTTAACTGGGAAGCTAATTACAAATGACATCATTTACATCATTTATGATGTTATTTCCATTAGGAAATACAACACTAGGTTTTTAAAACTTGACTTATAAATTAACATTTTATTATAATTCATTCACATACACAAGCCTCAGACATTCTCATCTCAACTTTCTATTGAGGGGCCTGATATAAACTCTTTAGTCACTCTATTACTCAACCTTATTTCTAAAAAAAGTACATAATCCTTTTTAAGAATGGTGAAATGCACTTCCTTCACAAAGCAGAGCCAGGGATAAGGATTTGGGTTCAGGTGGTTTATTTGAGAGGTGATTCCCAGAAGCAGGAGTGAGGAAGTGAAGAGTGAAACAGGGAAAATGAGAAAGCCAATAAAAGAGAAAGCCAATGGTGCTACTTTGTGTTGCAGACAACTGGGGTTCCACAGAGCTGGGAAGCCTGTAAGCATCCATCAACTTCTTTCCTCCACTAGTTAAGAATGTCTCCCAGAAGCATTAACTGCCCCCATGATTCCATATTACCTTGCTTCTGGCTGAATGGTCCTTAGCCTGCAAAAATAGATAGATAGATAGATAGATAGATAGATAGATAGATAGATAGATAGATAGATAGATAGATAGATAGATATAGGTATATCTATAAAATAGATATAGATATAAGCAGAAAGACCTGATAGGCACCTGAAGTGGGGCTGTGGTACTATGCATAAAAACTGTCCAAGTCAGAGGCAGGCTGAGGGGAAGTAAAATGGGGTACAAAAGGTATCTGTTACCAAGATGTATTTCACCAATCTGAAAACAGTGTCTGTGCTCTTCGCAGTGGCAAGAAGTGTCTTAGCCTATTGCCTATTAGCCTATTGCAGGGAAAATGACTTTATTGGGAAAGCAAAAACAAAAAAGAATCCCAAATATTAGGACTAATGATATCATCAAGGAAGACAAATAAAAAGAAATCAACACCTAACTGGCTGCTGTCCAGGCTTGATGCAATAAAAGTGCCAAAATGTTAAATGTTATTAATTACATACAGTCAAGCCATGGACTAATGAGAATAAAACCAATTGAATACTTATCAAACTGGGGGGAAGGGGTGGAGGAAGTTTAAGCTAAACTTGTAAATAATATAAGAAATCACAAATAAAAGTATCTGTACATCGGAAACAGATAAAATGTAGCAAAACATTAGATATAAAATATAAAGCCAAAATTTATCTGTTTTTAATTAATAACAAATTATGATCATATTATTTTAACTTCTCTTTTCCATTTGATTTAAATAAATATTGTTTTTCTGGCTAAAACAATGACACTAATGTCAATATGGACAAAAATAATAAATGAATTAATGAATCTGACTCTCTGTCATAGTGTAAAACTTGAGAAACAAGTACATGCTTGTAATTTGCAAATAGAATGATTTTACTGGGAGCTGTGATCAAAAGAAATTCCTTGTTAAATAGAGTCTCAACTGTTGCTGGGAAACCACAGAATCACCTTAATCAATGTTGTAAAACTTCTTTCTATTCAGAACATAATCAGCGAAAAAAATGCAAAGCCATATATCACCGCTTCCCCTTGAATTATTTCCTGTAAGGCCAGGTGCCGTGGCCGATGACTATAATCCCAGCACTTCGGGAGGCTGAAGTGGGAAGATTGCTTGAGCTCAGGAGTTCGAGACCAGCCTGGGCGGGCAACGTGGTGAAACTCCGTTTCTACAAAACATACAATAATTAGCCAGGCGTGGTGTGCACGTCGGTAGTCCCAGGCTGAGGTGGGAGGATTGCTTGAGCCCAGGAGGTTGATGCTGCAGTGAGCATGATTTCACCACTGCACTCCAGTCTGGGATGACAGAGTGAAACCCTGTCTCAAAAAAAAAAAAAAAAGAAAAGAAAAGAAAAAGAAACAAAAAAGAAAATTTCTGTAGTCCTTCAAGAGCCTTGCTTTTGTTAGTACTTTTTCTACCTAAATGTCTTCCCCTATTTTTTTTCCAATTAAATACTTCCCACTCATTAAGAAACAGCTCAAATCTATTTTCTTGAGGAAGCTGTTTTGTCTCCTTTCCTGGTTCCATCACCCCCAATCCTGGGAAACAAATCTCCCTTGCCTCAGGTCTCTCAAAATTCTGGAGCTTCCATTATAGCTATTTATTATCTCCTTCACCCCCACTAACTTATGAAATCTTAAATGCAGAATTCATATTCAATTCATCTTTGAATTCCTACTGCATCTAAGAAGAGTAATTTGCATGAAGTGTGAGTTCTAAAAATATTTATTGGCTCAATAAGTTAAATAAACTATAAATTATTTGTTGCTGTTTGCTTCTATATCTTACAAGCCACTTGAATCTCTACACATATAGAAATTTAGTTCTTTCCTTAGTCTGATCCATTTAATAACATATTTTTCACATTAATTCACAAATTACTTATTGTTAATCATTGGCAATTTGAACTTGTTCAAGTTTATCTAATGAGAATAGATTCTCAGAAACTTCTAGTTGGGCCAATGATAGGATTAATAAATGATAAGGGACAGAATTTTCAAATGAAACACTTGTCTCAATTTTTTTGAAAATAGAAAGCTTATAAATGAGTTTGTGAGCACACATAATAGTTCCTTATTTATTCTAGATATGTTTATAATTATATCTTCATCCATAGAAATTATTGAAAATTTAGTTGTGATTCTTGCTAGTCAATCTTTCTGAAAGTGATTTCTAAATAGTACAGGGAATTGGGAAAGAAAGAAATTTGCTAGACTCAGCCAGTTGGCAGAAATAAAACACTCATATTCTTCTTTCTCTATTTCTTCTCTGTAATGGCATTCAGAGAAGGCAAGTATCACTCTGTAATCAAGGAGACTGGAATGAAACCTCTTTTTGAAAAATGTATGGTTTTCTCGGTTTAGTCACTCTGAATCCACACAGCATATGTTTACATTCCAAAAATAATGGTTATAAAGAAAGTCTGCAAAGAGCTGGTTTCTCTAAGATATTCTTTATTCTATTATGCTAATACAACAACCTGGAATGCTAAATCTGCAAAGAAGTTTTTCCAAGAATGTATAAAAAGGTATGAACAGAATTAGCTAAGTTTGCCACTGGTTTCTAGTCTCTGTAATCATATTATCATCAACTTAATTATGGTCTATAAGACATATTTTGGAAGGTTTTTAATGAACATTTAAACATTTTCTCAAGAGGACCTAATATTAAATCTAGAAAACATTACCAAGCTATAAACTTTTCCAGACATTTCAAATGACAGATTTTTGTCTAAGAAAAACAGCATATCTGTAGGGTCAGTATCTTAATCTGTGGGACTGCATCTCAAATGCCTTTGGTGATATTTTATGTTCTAGACCAATATGGTAGCCACAAGCCACACATGGCTATTGAGCACTTAAAATATGGCTAACCCACACTGAGGTATGCTTAAATACAAAATACAGTCAGATGTTAAAAGACTGGGTATGAAAAAGAGTAAAACATCTCATTGATAATTTTCATATTAGTTGAAATAATAAAAATGAAAATATTTTAGATATATTTGTTTTTCTTTTTTCTTTTTATAAAAGATATTCAAAAAATTAAAATTAAACATGTGACTTGTGTTTGTGACTCACATATTTTTATTGGACAGCATTGCTCTATACTTTTACCTAGTTTTGCTTAAATTAGAAATTTTTTTTCAGGAATATACAACTATTTATTTTTAGTGCTCAGGATTTCACTAACTGAGTAAGTCGGGAAATTTTAAAAAACAATGACCAATGACTGATTATTCAAAGGTGGGCCAGTGTTTGAGAGGCACCAGTTTGGAAAGTTATCTTTTCTTTTATCATAGTTGCTTTCAGATAGTATGACAATATTTTTACTTAACCTGCATTCAGTACTCAGATACCAAAATTATGCCTGGTTGTGTAATATGAAATACACATAAATGTTATGAAATGCTGATCAGCAACTATGGAAAGCCATATTTAGCATGCCATTTCTCATTTCACAAATAATGACTAATAATCACATCCAAGCATTAACTCTCTAACATCAAGATAACACAAAAATAAGTGAAGAATTCAGAAAAGAATAGTAACTCTTTAAAATAAGATCACTATAAAGAACTAGAATGAAGTTATTAAATTAGAGTGATATTTTTACCTTCTTATCATATAACATAATCTACAAATTGTTTTTTAGTGACTGGCGTAGAAGGATAATTTTTAAATGTTAAAAATATGATAGGAATTTTTAAATAAGTTTTTAAAACCAGGTTTTTGCAAGTCCTTTACCTGCTCTGTCTTTGTGAGAAGTAACTATTTCCCAGTGTCATCTAATAAAAAGTGCAAAAGCAATGGCACACCAGTAGGAAACAGATAGTTTTGGAGGTGCCTATCAACATACAAAATTATGTTGCACCTTCATCAAATTTCCAAATTCGTTTTTAGACAGTGCTTGTTTGCTGTAATTTCAACCACTAGAAATTATTCAGAATCAGATACTTAGCATTCAGATCATCTATCTGTGTTACTTAAACCAGAGGAAAAGAGCCATGAGCAGTGGATAAGCAGTGTGACTCCCCCTGCATGGTTATTGTTGCTAGGGAAACCACTTCCTTCTAATCCTCATGTTCAGCTTGTCCATCCCACTATCTGCCATCATTGCTCCTCAAGAAGGGCAACATCACAGCATAGCATAAGAACAAGAAATAAAAAAGACAAAAACCAGTACACTATCCTGCTGCACACAACATTTCTCAGAAAATCTGCGTGGCAGTGACTTCTGGGAAATGAAAAAGCAGAGCCAGTCCCTAAAACTGCCATATGCACATGTGCTACTGGCTACAAGGTACTGCATTCACACATACAAGTATGCAAAAACACCAATTTCCAAGTCACACTTATGATAAGAGAATATAATGTGTCAGGCCTGGACAGGACAGGGCTTGGCAGATCAGCATCCTGGAGCATGCTGGGTCAGTAAGGGAGCCCTGTGATCTTTCTAAGAAGGAAAGTTACTGGCTGGCAGCATGATCAGTGAAGTGACTCTGTAGCTTCTGAGAACCAGTCCAAGGAGAACTAAGACCCCGTAGGTCCTGGGGACAGTATGAGGTGTAAAACATTCCAACTAGTCAAATACAAGCATCATCATGACTGAATAAAAAGAAAGCCAGCTGGTTCTGGTAAAAAAAAAAAAAAAAGAAGAAGAAGAAGAAGAAGAAGAAGAAGAAAATAGAAAACAAAACCATAGCCCACAAAGGCAACTGTTCTCATAAATCGAACATTAGCTTCCTCCTGGCTATCTTAGCAACCTACTCACAGAGCCAAACTGGCTCTACAAAACAAATGAAACTTTGGAAAGCTATAATACACAGTAGCTAATTTGAATTAACGCAATTAAAATCACAGTTCTACTCTCATCTGTATATAAGACACCAAATACTTCCTGTACTTTTGTTTTACTCTGCTTTTCTAGCATTTATTACATGTGTGTACTGTAAACGTTTGTTAAATTGAATTGAATATACAAGATCTAGTATGGCAAAGGGTAAACAATGTCTACCAAATTCTGAAGTCAGTTGGCAATATAAAAATGCTGCAGTCATAGCAGATAATTATGGAACTAACTCAGCTATAATACTGTAAAAAATAAAATATTACCCTGATCTAAAAGAACGATAACTCAAAAGGTGCTTACTATGAATCAGAAATACTAATGGATACGGCTGGGTATGAGACCCTATTCAAAAACTCTATTCAGGGACAGTCAGTTTCCTTTATTCTTTAATAAACCAGACCACATGAGACTTAACTCCTTTATAATGTACATATATTTGTGTCTTCTTCTTGAATTATAATAGAGGGTGGTCTCTGAACATTGCCACTATAAAAAGTGCTTCCTCAGATAACCACACAAATTTTCAAAGTTGTTTTTCTCAGACTCTCAAGAGTGTCATTCTGTGCAATCATATAATACAATCACCATAATGCTGCCTCAAAATTAAACAGCAATTTATCTATAGAATAAATGAAAACAAACAAGTTGTCTCAAGCTCTATATCAGTGAGATTCAAATTCGCCCATTAGTTTCTTGACTGCTTTTATAGGCAGTGTCACAAAACAGGAATATACCTGCTCTCCTCTTGCAAACATATCCAAACTGTCACCTGAAACTCCCGTTTTACATATTTACATCATCAGTTTTGAGACTCTTAGATATATCTACAATCTCTAAAAGAAATCCAAATTCGTTTTTAAAGGATTATGTAGAAAAAAAGAGTAAACTGCTTTGCTCATATTAATTTTAATTTCCTTTTTCTCTAGATAGACACTATCTTCCCAGTGATCCAAGACTAAATACAGGATTCCCTTCCTCAAAATTTGAGAAGTTAGTTGCAAATGCAATGAATCTCTAATCCCCATGCAATGTAGGAGCTACTTAGTAGGTTATGCCAATACAAAGAAAGAATATGAGAGAGGTAATATTCAAAACTGTCTCATTGTTACTCGTGGCTGCACTCCCAAAATGCAGTTTTGGCCCTTTAGCACTAAAGACAGAGTCAAAAAGACAAGTTGCTTTTTCCAAAGTTGTCTGCTTTTATTTTACTCTGCAATCTAATGTAATGGCACAGCCCTTTGTGGTATTGTCTCCCTTATACTCATAATATTCATAACACGAGTATGAAGTTTCATTTTATTATTCGGCATGAAACATAGATACAATTTAGTAACTTAGTTCTGATAGCCATCATGAAATATCAACTGTCTGACCAATCAAGGCATTTATGCGTTCCAAGGGCTTGAATTAACTTGGCAGTTTGTTTGATTGGTTCAGATGTCAGTCAATGATCCAAAGACAATAGTACTATTTGAGAAGACTGAATATATAGTGGAGTAATATTTGATATGTTTACATATCAAATGGGATTAGAATATCCAATGTGTGGAATGTATACCCTTTCCTGCACCATCCTTATGCCCCATCCCCATCCCCCAGTGAGACTGAATTTGGGAATGTCTCATTTAACATCTCTTGTTCCCTGCTCTCTGAGAGAGAGACAGCGGTCAGTGCAGGTGTCTAAACTCTCTCAGGCAAGTCTTGAGGGAACCACTAAAAGCCAAAGATGAACTCCCATTCACAGGAGGCTGAGTGTGGTGGGGAAGTGGTGAAGTGTCTAGCAAGCTCCATGCTGGAAAGTGCATTATGGTGGAGAGTGGATTCCGAAAGCATAAGAGGCTAGATAAGAGGAAGCATATGTGAGAAAAGACTGGAATCTCCATTCGGGGTGTTCTTGAAATGCCATACTAATGCAAAACTACATCCTTTGAGTATTCATTTTATAAGCATTACACAATTAGTAAATATCAGGTAAATACGAAACATAGGATGTTCAGGTTATGAATTTCTTATATAAAATTCCCAAACCCAATGTTTCCTCTAAAACAAAAAGCCTAAAGAAAATCACAAAACCATCTTATAACTTGGAAGAATCTGTAGTAAGGTTATGTTTATGTGCCACAATCCAGTGTACCTCCTTATCTCCTGGTAGGATTGCACCCATTCAGGGTGTACAAGATCATCCTTGCACTCTCAAGCCACAACTTGGATAGCAGCCAAGGTTAACTAACATGAGAGCTTCCTCAAACCTTCCCTTGCCTTTTACACTTTTCTTTCTCTTCAAGAAGCCCAAAGCCACATTTTAAAAGTGACCTTCAACAGGCACAATAATTTCTTCAGTGCATGGGTACATTCAAAAGCTTTGGAGGATTTAGCTATAATAAGTAGTCCTAGCAAATATATGGACTTACGAAGCCTTTGAAGTCTCTAAAAACTTCCCTTAAATAGCCTCAACTGAAGGTTTGGGCTAGATGATTTACAGATCTTCTTGCAACCAAAAATCCTGTGAATTGGGATCCAGCAGAACTAGCTGGATGTTACAGCTTAATGCTGTTAATATGGCTTTCCCATCTTTAAGAATATTTTTGGATCCAAAACAGGCTGCTTGAGTTGTTCAGCGATTAACTACTAGTTAATGTCCAGTATTCACTGGGAAAGCAACAAAACCAAATAAGGCAGAATGCTTTATTTCCCAAGCATAAAGAATGATTCTATACACGTTTTTCATTAAATGCAATTAGAAAACATTGAACAGTATTGCAAAGTCACAGATATTTTCTATGACTCTAGATTGTCACTTAGCACACTCAGGGCTTGTATTTTTTCTTCAAGAAACTCCTGCATTTGACTTAAAACTCATACCCTCCACATCTATTTGTGTAATTTTTGTAAGCAAGTTTGAAAATAATATAACAATATGTTCTTAATATCAATTTTTTCAGTTAGAGATGAAAAATATCACAGAAATTTTCTCTGGTTGGTGAATAGATCAGATTTCCAACCAGGTTTTCATAAGTACCTTTTTTGATGTTTTTCCAGGAGTTTTTATACTAATTACTGCCTTTCAAAATAGTAATTGGATACTTAATCCTGTACCACATCTGGGGCATGATTTTTGGAGAAATTAAATTTTAAATAACCATCACAAATAATAGATACATAAATAGAGAATAATAATCAACAAAAGGGTAGAAATTCATAGAAAATCAATCTACTAAAATCAATTAGTCTGACAACCAATTCCTGAATGGCAAAATTGACTGTTGGACCAACTTTACCAAAAAAAAATTCTAAAGGATATTCTAAAATACATTCTTAAAATATTCTTTTAGAATACATATATTTTACATTTCAACTTTTATTTTAGATACTGGGGGTATATGTGCAGGTTTGCTACATGGGGCTATTGTGTGATGTTGAGGCTTCGGGTGTGGTTCCTGTCACCTAGATAGTGAGCATAGTACCCAATAGGTTGTTTTTTAACCCATGCCTCCTTCTTCTCTCCCCTCTCTAGTAGTCTGCAGTGTCTGTTTTTTCCCATATTTATGTCCATGTGTGCTCAATGTTTAGCTCTCACTTATAAGTAAGAATGTGCAATATTTGGTTTTCTGTTCCTTCATTAATTTACTTAGGATTATGGCCTCCAACTGCATTCATGTTGCTGCAAAGCACATGATTTCATTCTTTTTTCTGGGTGCATAGCATTCCATGGTGTATATATGCCACATTTTCTTCATCCAATCTGCCTTTGATGGGTGCCTGGGATGATTCCATGTCTTGCTATTGTGAATAGTGCAGTGATGAACATACAAGTGCATGTGTCTTTTTGGTAGAATGGTTTATTTTCCTTTGGGTATATACCCAATAGTGATAGGATTGCTGGATCAAATGGTAGCTCTGTTTTAAGTTCTTTGAGAAATCTCCAGACTGCTTTCCATAGTGGCTAAACTAATTTACATTCCACCAACAGTGTGTAAGAATTCCCTTTTCTCTTTTTCTGCTAAGTCCCTAAAAGCAATTGCAATGACAACAACAACAACAAAAATGGACAAGTGGGACCTAATTAAACTAAAGAGCTTCTGAACAGCAAAAGAAACTATCAACAAAGTAAACAGGCAACCTACAAAATGGAAGAAGATATTTGCAGACTATGCATCCAACAAAGACCTAATATCCAGAATCTATAGGGAACTTAAATAAATCAACAAGCAAAAAACAAATAACCCTGTTACAAAAAAAATGAGCAAAGGACATGAACAGACACTCCTCAAAGGGAGACATACAAGTGGCCAAAAAACACATGAAAAAATTCCCAGCATCACTAATCATCAGAGAAATGCAAATCAAAACCATCATGAAATACCATCTCACACCAGTCAGAATGGCTGTTATTAAAAAGTCAAAAAGAAATAGAATATTTTTAATAAAAATAAATATTTTAAATATCTGCTTAATCGAATATTTTCTTTCCCAACATTTATTGAGGACTCAAAATATGTTAGGCACTATTTTATGTGCTTTATATTAGTTATTTACTCTTCACACAATCCTATGAGGTATATTTTATTATTACCCCCATTTACAAAGAAGGAAACTGAAGCACAGTTATGCTGAATAACTTGTCCAAGTTTACACAACCAATAAGCTGCAGAGTTCGCACCATTGTATCATGCTGCTTCATAAAATGACACTCATCAAAATTATATTAACTCATATATTTAGGAATATAATAAATATATCAGAAAATAAGGAGATTAAACCTTGTTATTACTCAGCTTTCAAATGTTTGACTATTTTTTAAAATACTAAGAAGGATATATACATTAGATAAATGGATAAAATTTAAGGAGAACATATTCACATTTACTAAATGTATTTAAGAATATTCACTAAAACATACCACCACTTACGATTTATTCTATTCGTTAGAAGGAAGTCACCAAATCCAAGAAGTAGCAGAATTAACCTCCACCTGTTGAAGGAAGAATCAAATAATTTGTTGACATAATTTTAAATCACCATATAAGAAAATTATAATCAAGAGAAAATCTCAAATATAGATTTTCTGTGATGATTTCTTAAGGTTAAATTTAGAAATATAATAGGTTAAATGTCCTATGAACACTTCATTGAGATTAGGGGTTTTCTTTTTAAATATTTTTTAAAAAACAGAGATAAATATTTGGTTCACTATCTGCTTTAAATTTTTCCAATGCTGAAATTTCTGAAGCCCCAGTCAAAGACCTAGACTACTTAAGGCAAGGAGCTCTTATTTGTACAATATATACAAAGAAACAAAATCTACTCCTTAATTACATTATTAATTTGGTTCACTGATAGCCCCTCGGGCCAATTCTATGGGGAAGTAGTGGTGCTTACACTCTGAGTCATGTCTCTGTATCAGGGTCCTCAGGTTTCATGAGATGATTTAAACCCTAATCCAGTTTGGAGTGTCTATAGGACATTCAGTTTATTTGTCGCCTCTTAATTCTCTTAAATCTATTGTTAAATTTAGTCATTAGGGCCCCACACAGAATTTCATGAATCAACCTGGTGGAAAATTTAAGAATAGGATTATATATCTCTTTCCAGTGTTTATTGTAAAGATGATTGTGTTATCCCTTACATTATATGGTATGCTCTTCATTAAGACCTATAGGTCTTTCTTAATCTCAGTATCAGAAAAATGAGTTTCTCTTAAACAATTGATGTATTTTTGTCTTACAGACACTGAAAATCATATTTTCATCTTTGCATTGGCAATTAGTTTAGAGCCATGTTTGCACCTACTTCTAATTCTGTGTACAGAATTTTGTGACATGATTTTGGGAACAACTTGCTCATGCTATATCATTTTCCCCCTGCATTCATTCTTTTGTTCAGGTTTCTTCATCATTTATTTAAATGTATGTTATTATTATATAGGACACAGTTGTAGAGAGTGATTCAATTATACCTGAGAACAATTTGGAAAATAGATAAATATATAGATGTACCAGTCAAACCTCTTATTTGTCATTGGAACACTCAAAACATAGTTTTCATCTGACTTTTCCACTGTTCACCTAAATACAACCATTCTTTAATAAATCCTACTTTAAATATCTCACACTGAATTTTCTGCTAAGGCATCTCATCCACATGCATATCTTCAGTTTGCATCTGTACTAGATGTGACAACCAGGAAGGTGTGCCATTCACATCTCCTTTCAAGAAAGGACTTATCATTCAGTAGTAAGGAGGACTGTTAGGTGACATCTCCACTGCAGTTCTTTCTGGATTCACCGCAGTGTTTCAGCTAAGATTATGCTTTCTTGGCAAACACACAGCCAATGACTGAGCACAGTGGGTGTACCAGGGCCTACCCACTCTGTCCAATGAGAGCCTTCTTTAATGGCCAGTCTTTGGTCTGGGGATCACAATTGAGTTGGCCAGGACTCTATCATATTTACATCACAGTTTAAGGCTCTTGCTGCCCAATTCTGCTCCTTTCCTGTTAGATGTCAGATTAGCACCATGATCTGAAAGCTTCCCACGCCCAATCATGTTTTCTTCTTTATCTTTCTCATAGGTATTATCAACCTTCTACATCCCTGACCAATAAAATTCTTGCACTCCTAAATCCAAACCAGCATCTTATTATGATTTGACATAGTGAATAAATGACATAACAGATAACACACAAATGTATAATTCCTTGTTCTAGACCTATAAGTATATAAATATATTTAAATTCATCTCCTGGGTGTCTCAGAAATACCTTAGCTGGGACCTAGCCAAAGAGAACTCATGATCTTCTAATTTTTTTCTGTTCTGCTGTTTCCTATCAGTTGATAGTTCTAGCTTCCATCTCATTGTGCAAGTCAAAAACCCAAGAGTTATCCTTGACATTTCTTCTTGCTTGTCCCACATATCCAATTTATCACCGATTCATGTCATTCTTACCTACTAAATATATTCCTCCTTCTATTATCTCTCCAGGTCCACTGCAATGGTTTTTGTCTAGAATACCATCATCCTTTGATTTTATTCTCTACTAGCCTCCAAAGATCCGTATCCACTGTAACCACCATCCAATACCTTTTGTCCATATTACCTCTGGAATTATTTTCAAAAGACAAATCTAATCATGTCACCACCTGGCTTAAAATACCTTCCGTCCTTTCCCCTTTGCTCTTAAAATAAAGATAAAACTCTTTAACACAGCCTACAAGTCCCTGTAGTCAAGTTCCAGACTTATTTCCCATTCCCCTGACCCTGCCATATTGTAATTCCACTGTGGCAAGGACCGTGCCTATTTCATTGACCTTTTTTTTTTTTTTTTTTTTGAGACGGAGTCTCGCCCTGTCGCCCAGGCTGGAGTGCAGTGGTGCGATCTCTGCTCACTGCAAGTTCTGCCTCCCGGGTTCACGCCATTCTCCTGCCTCAGCCTCCCGAGTAGCTGGGACTACAGGTGCCCACCACCTCGCCCGGCTAATTTTTTGTATTTTTAGTAGAGACGGGGTTTCACATTGACATTTTTTTTTATCTCCACCAACTGCTTGAGTACCTGCTATGTGTCAGGTGCTCACTATACAGTTGTTTAATACAAAATGAAATGATTGAGTAAATGAATTGATTGAACGAATCTATTCACAATCCACTGAGCACACAAAATTTTCTATTGTAGCTCTTTATTTCTGAGTTGCCTATCTAAATCTCTATCCTATAATTCTCAGCTCAAATGTCACTTCCACCAAGAGGGCTTGCTTGACTTATCTAGCTGATAATAGTTATGCTACCCTATTATAAACTCCTATATTCTTAATATGTATGATGCTTAATATTTAATCATCTGATTAAAAGCTTTAAGATTTAATACAACTAACGTATGCAATTAAACTCTACATTCCTTGAAGGCAAATGTTGAGCTTATTGTTTTATGTATTCTGCACATGACCTAACATACACATATGTGTATAACTGTGTGTGCTTTAGTTGATTGAATGATTGACTGATCTGGCAACATCTGGATGATTTTGCCTGCCACTACAGCAACACTGTTGTGATATTAGAAAGAATAGATGAGGCCAATAAAAGTGTGATGGCCCAGTAAAAATGTTGGTAAGGCACTTTATCTCTTGAACCTAACTTTACGTATCAACAATAGGAGACTCATTTGACCTATAATTTTTTGTTATCAGTTTTCTAAACTCAGATATTATAAAATCTGCTTTGTAGCTACAAAATGTTCAGTGGCTGTAGGCATTTAAGAATTGCCAAAGCTTTATATTAGAAAAACTTTTTAAAATATTAATATGTGTACTATTGGGATAGAAACGTATGTTTAAGACAGTTGATTTTTAGAGACAAGTTGTCTTTAAAATTTTTGTTCTGAATATTTTAATGTATATTTAAAAATAAAGTGTACTACCACATTGTGGTATTTCTCACAACATTTCAAACATTTGATTATTATAATATCTGTTATGGTGATCTGTGATCAGTGGTCTTTGATGTCGCTATTGTAATTGTTTTGGGGCACCACAAACCACACCCATAGAAGATAGCGAACTTAATCGGTGAACGTGTGTGTTCTGATTCCTCCACTCACCAGCTATTCCCCATCTCTCTCCCTCTTCTCAGGCCTCCCTATTCCCTGAGACACACCAATATTGAAGTTAGGTCAGCTAACAACCATACAATAGCCTCTAAGTGGTCAAGTGAAAGGAAGAGTCACAGGTCTCTCACTTTATATCAAAAGCTAGAAATAATTACACTTAGCGAGGAAGATATATCAAAAGCTGAAATGGGTAGAGGCCTCTTGTACCAAACAGTTAGTCAAGTTGTGAATGCAAAGGAAGAGATCTTAAAGGAAACTAAAAGTGCTACTCTAGTGAGTACACAAATGATTAAAATAAAAGTGAAACAAACTTATTGCCAATATGGAGAAAGTTTGAGTGGTCCGAATAAATGAAACCAGCCACAACAGCCCCTATGCCAAATCCTAATCTGGACCAAGGCCCTAACCATCTTCAATTCTGTGAAGGCTTAGAGAGGTGAGAAAGCTGCAGAAGAAAGTTGGAAAGTAGCAAAGGTTGTTTCACAAGATTTAAGGAAACACTCTGTCTCCATGACATAAAAGTGTAAGATGAAGCAGCAAGTGCTGATGTAGAAGCTGCAGCAAGTCAGATGATCTAGCTAAGATCATTCACCAAGGTGGCTACACTAAACAACAGCATTTCAATATAGATGAAACAGTTTTCTATTAGAAGAAGATGCCCTCTAGGACTTGCCTAGTTAGAGAGGTGAAGTCAATGCTTGACTTCAAAGGTCAGGCAGACTCTCTTGTTAGGTGTAAATGCAGCTGGTGACTTCAAGTAGAAGTCAGTGCTCATTTGACATGCTGAAAATCAGAGGACCCTTAAGAATTATGCTAAATCTATTCTGCCTGCGTCCTATAAATGGAACAAGAAAGACTGGACGACAGCACATCTGTTTACAGCATGGTTTACTGAACACTGTAAGCCTCCTGTTGAGACACACTGTTCAGAAAAAAAAAAAAAATTTCTTTCAAAATATTACTGCTCTTTGACAATGTGCTCAGCAGCTCTGATGGAGATACACTAGGAGATGAATGCTGTCTTCATGTCTGCTAACACAACATCAATTTTGCAGCCCATGGATCAAGTAGTAATTTCAACTTTTAAGTCTTATTATTTAGGAAATACACTTTGACAGGTTATATCTGTCATAGACCGTGATTCTTTTGATGGATCTGGGCAGAGTACGTTGAAAACCTTCTGGAAAAGATTCACCTTTCTAGATGCCATCAAGAACATTTATGATTCATGGCCACAGGCCAAAATATCAACATTAACAGGAATTCGGAAGAAGTTCATTCCAACCCTCATGAATGACTTCCAGAGGTTCAAGACTTGAGTGAAAGAAGTAACTGCAGATGTGGTAAAAATAACAAAAGAACTAGACTTAGAAATGGAGCCAGAATATACAGAATTGCTGCGATTTCATGATAAACTTGAACAAATGAGGAGTTGGTTCTTATGCATGAACAAAGAAAGTGGTTTCGTGTGAAAGAATCTGTTCTTTGTGAAGAAACTGTGAACATTGTTGCAATGACAACAAAGAATTTAGAATATTGCATTCACTTAGTTGATAAAGCAGTAGAAGGGTTTAAGATGATTGACTCCAATTTTCAAAAAACATCCTATTGTGAGCAAAATGATATTAAATCACATCTTTTACTACAGAGAAAACTTTTGTGAAAAAAAGAGTCAATCGATAAGGCAAAATCTGTTGTTGCCACAGCCACCCCAACTTTCGGCAACCACCACTGTGATCAGTCAGCTGTCAACACTGAGGCAAGACCTTCTGCTAACAAAAAGATTTTGACTGATGATGATCATTAGCATTTTTCAGCAATAAAGTATTTTAACTGCTATGTACTTTTATAGACATAATGCTACTGCACACTTAATAAACAATAGTATAGTTACAAACAAAACTTGTATGTGCTGGGAAACCACAAAATTCATGTGACTTGCTTTATTGTAGTAATCTGGAACAAAACCCACAATATCTCTGAGGTATACCTGTACTATATGATGTCAGATATGGCCAAACCAATGACTGAAGTTTAAGAACCATTTTTGTTTGTTTGTTTTTTTTGATATGGAGTCTCACTTTGTCACCCAGGCTGGCGTGCAGAGGTGCGATCTCGGCTCACTGCAACCTCCACCTCCCTGTTCAAGCAATTCTCTGCCTCAGGCTCCCGAGTAGCTAGGATTACAGGTGCCCACCACCATGCCTGCCTACATTTTATGTTTTTAGTAGAGACGGGGTTCCACCATCTTGTCCAGGTTGGTCTTGAACTCCTGACCTCATGATCCACCCACCTCAGTCTCCCAACGTGCTGGGATTACAGGCGTGAGCCACCACGCTCAGCAAGAAGCATTGTTTTTAAGGACTGAAACATTATTCTAGCTCTTTATTGAAAACTAGGTTCTAGTTGGTCCGAGTGTTGTGGGTTATTGTTAAGTTGAAAACTAGGTTCTTACCACTATTTAATAATTGTGTCTGCTAGCTTTCATTCAGCTGTCACATATTTATAGAGTACTGCCTATGTGTAAAGCACTAGGTTTAGAACTATAGAATAAAATAATTAAGAAAGTTTCTTCCCTTGAACAGCTCAGGACATCAAGGAGAAGGCACTACAGAATAAATAAATAAACACAGTAGAAATTCCCCAATAGAGGCACATCTATTAAAAGGTTACTTATGGAGGAAAAAAAAAGTAGGAATGATCAGCTGTGCTTGCTGAAGGTGGTGTCAACAAAAGGGGTCAATACAAGGGCTGCATTTGGGAGGCTGAGAAAAACAAGTGTGGTCACATAATTTCAGGTGAAGGCAACAGTCTTTGTCAATCCAGAGAGGCTAGAATGATAGGAAGTAATTCCAAATGTCTGGAGCATAGGATGCAGCATAGTGGAGACTCGAAACTGAGGCAAAGCAAGTAGAGGCCTTCTATGCCATGCCAAGGTGACAAAGGACCAATACACAGGAGAGGCAGATGATCAGGCTTCTATTTTAAACTAAATAGTGTCACAGGAATTTTGTTCCTTATGAATTTCAAGGCAAGAAATCTGAAAAGCACTTTTTCTATAAAGATAATTTTAGGAATAAATGTTTTCCAAAATTTCCAAAAGTGAGATTTGGAGAAGACACACAAACTGAGGTGAGGTGAGAGACTTAGTAAACCATGAAAGTTTTCTCTCTAACATCAAGAATAAAACAAAGATGCCCACTTTTGCCACTTCTATTCAACATAGTACTGGAAGTCCTAGCCAGAGCAGTGAGGCAAGAGAAAGAAATGAAAGGCATCCAAAGTGGAAGGAAGACATTAACTTGTCCCTATTTTCAGACAACTTAATCTTAACCATAGAAAATCTTAAAGATGCTACCAGAATACTATTAAAACTAATTTTTTAAATTCAGTATAGTTTCAGGATACAAAACCAACATGTGAAAATCAGTAGTATTTCTATACACTAACAATGAACTATCAGAAAAAGAAATCAAGAAAACAATCCTATTCACAATAGCAAAAAAAAAAAAAAAAATTAAAGATACTTACAAATGAAATTAAGCAAGGAGATGAAAGGCCTATACGATAAAAACTATCAAACAATGATGAAAGAAATTGAAGGCACAAATCAATGGAAAGATATCCCATATTCATGGAAGGAAACAATGCTGTTTAAATGTCCAAATTGGCCAGAGCAATCTACAGATTCAATGCAAGTTCCATCAAACTTTTGATGACATTTTTCACAGAAATAAAAAAATCCTAAAAATTTGTATGGAACCACAAAAGACCCTGAATAGCCAAAGCAATCCTGAGCAAAAATAACAGAGCTGGAGGCATCACACTATATGACTTCAAAATATACTACAAAGCTATTGTAGTCAGAACAGCATGACATTGGCATTAAAAGTAGACATAAGGGCCTGGCACAGTGGCTCATGCCTGTAATCCCAGCACTTTGGGAGGCTGAGGCAGGCAGATCACGAGGTCAGGAGATCGAGACTATCCTGGCTAACATGGTGAAACCCTTTCTGTACTGAAAATACAAAAAAATTAGCCAGGTGTGGTGGCAGGCATCTTTAGTTCCAGGTACTCAGGAGGCTTAGGCAGGAGAGTGGCATGAACCCAGGAGGCGGAGCTTGCAGTGAGCCAAAATCTTGCCACTGCACTCCAGCCTGGGTGATGGAGCGAGACTCCATCTCAAAAAAAAAAAAAAAAAAAAAAAAATGTGGACCAATAGTACAGAACAGAGCCCAGAAACATATCAACACATTTGCAAATGATTGACTTTCAGCAAAGGTGCCAAAAACACACAATGGGGAAAGAACCGTCTTTTCAGTATATGATGTTAAGAATACTATATATCCACACGAAAAACTGAAATTAGACCCTTAACTCACATACAAGGATCCACTCATTATGAATTAAAGGCTTAAACATAAGACCTGAAACTATAAAACTACTGGGAGAAAACTCTTCAGGACATTGTTTTGGGCAATGAGTTTTTTGGAGATAGCCCCAAAGCACAGGCAACAGATTCAAAAAAGACAAATAGGATTACATCAAAGTAAAAAGCTCTGCACAGCAAAGGAAATAATCAACAGAGGGAAGAGACAAATCTACAAAATGGGGGAAAATATTTGCAAACCATACATCTAATAAGGGATTAATATCCAAACTATATGAGGAACTACTACAACTCATAGCAAAACAAATAAATAACCTGATTTTTTTTAAATAAGCAAAGTTTGTGAATAGATATTTCTAGAAAGAAGATATACAAGTGTCCAGGAGATATATGAAAAAATGTTCAACATTACTAATCATCAGAGAAATGGATATTCAAACCCAATGAGATATCACCTCACACTTGTTAGAATGGCTATCATCAGAAAGATGAAAGATAATAAGGAAGGAAAGGATGTGAAGTGGGAACCCTTCCACAGTGTTGATGGAAATGCAAATTAGTACAGCTATTATGGAAAGCAGTGTGGAGTTTCCTCCAAAAATTAAAAATAGAACTACCATATGATCCAGCAATGCCACTACTGGGTATATATCCACAGGATATGAAATCAATATTTTGAAGAGATATCTGCAGTCACATGTTTATTGCAGCATTATTTATAGTAGCCAAGATATGGAAGCCACCCAAGTGTCCATGAACAGATGAATGGATAAGAAAGTGTGGTATATATAGCACAGTAAACTACTACGCAGCCTTAAAAAAAAAAGGAAATCTTGCCATTTGGGACAACATTGATGAACTTGGAGGACATTATGTTATGTGAAATAAGCTAGGCACAGAAAGACAAATACCACATGATCTCACTTTCATGTAGGATCTAAAAATGTCAAATTCATAGAAATAAGAAAATGGTGTTTATAAGGAGCTGAGGGTGAGGGGGAAGGGTGGTGTTGGGGAAATGTTGGTCAAAGGACAAAATTTCAGTTCGGTAGAAGGAGCATGTTCAAACAATTTATTGTAAACCATAGTGACTGTGGTTAGTAACTATTATATTCTTGAAAATTGCTAAGAGAATAGATTTTAAATGTTCTCATTATAAAAAATTGTAAGTATGTGAGGTAATGCTTATGTTAATTAGCTCTATTGAGCTATTCCACAATATATACTATTTCAAAATACCATGTTGTACATAATAAATATGTACAATTTTTGCCTGTTAAAAATTAATAGAGTGAGCAAAATCAATAAAAACAAAAGTACTTTATAAATGATATTTCCAATTATGAGTCTATTTACATCACATGACATGATATGGCATTCCACTGAAATTGAATTAAAGATGATAAATTTTGATTTTAAAAAAAGGAAAAGAAAAAAGAGACAAGGCAAATAAATGTAAGTCTGAATCTTTGACTGGATCCTGATTTTAAAAAAGCAGCTATTAAGGATGTAATTGGAGTGAGCGGAGAATTTTGGAAAAAGATATATATTATCTGTGCATTGTATATTTATGATGTTATTGTAAAGTTAAATTGCCTTAGTTTGATTGATTGATTGATTGATTGATTGATTGATTTTTGAGATGGAGTCTGGTTCTATCTCCCAGTCTGGAGTGCAGTGGCACAATCTTGGCTCATTGAGGCTTACTGCAACCTCCACTTTCTGGGTTTAAAGGATTCTGTTGCCTCCGCCTCCCGAGTAGCTGGGATTACAGGTGTGTGTCACCATGCCTGGCTAATTTTTGTATTTTTAAAGTAGAGATGGGGTTTCACCATGTTAGCCACACCGGTCTTGGACTCCTGATCTCAGTTGATCCGCTCACCTCGGCCTCTCAAAGTGAGCCACTGTGCCCAGCTTGTTTTGTATTCATAGGGAAAAATGCCTTTGTTCTTATAAGTTACGTGCAGAAATATTTGAGTATAAAATTGTATAATTTGAGAGTAAGTTATTCTCAAATGTTTCAGAATAAAAAATATATTAATACATATATAAACAGTGAGGTAGAGCAAGGAATGTGAGTGTTGATTTATTATTCTTATAGACATTCTGTAGACTTGATTAAAAAATAAAATATTGGAAAATAATTGATTCCTGAGTCCCACCCCTAAAATTTCTGATTTAATTAGTTGGAGGAGTAGCCTAAGCATGGGGATTTCTTTTAAGCTCCTTAGATTTTGCTTAGGTTGAAAACCACTGCAATAGTTCAAAATTGTATTTTACGACTCTCTGGGGTGTAGAGAAATCACAGCTCCTTCAGCATAGCAGTTCTTGACTTTAGGGCAACATCTTTACAGGTTCTTAACATATATTAACTGGCTACATTTGAACAGCATAGGGTATAGGCTTGGATACTTGATTTTAGTATTTTATTCCTTTTTACAAGATATATCTGTGAGTGATTTACTTTGTACCAGAAACCCACCCATTTCAACCCATAAATAAGGCCAAACCATTTAAAATAACATCTTCCTGGAATATGTAAACTACTAGACCAGAGAGTTAAAATTTAAGAATGTTATGTAAAAAACACTCAAAATTATATGCAGTCAGGATATATATCACTGAAGGACAAGAGTTTTCCACATACAAAAAATATATTAATGCAAGAAAAGATATGATAAATATGCATTCATTTATCCCACACTGAATGACAAGAAATATAAATTTCTAAAATCAATAGCTGAGTAAAAAATAAAAATTCAACTTTATATCTGATCTTCATCCAGAATAAAAGACTAAAGATGAAAATCTCAAATTTAGTTACATTTTATGTAACATTTTTAAAAGGTTTAACGGATGATATAATATCAAAGGAGCCTTATATCTCCATGGCCAAGTATAAAATTTAGATTTCATTTGGTCCTGATTTCAGGGATTTGTGCTGCTTGCTACAGGAAAATTAGACATCATCTGAAGCTATAATTATATCTAACTTTTGCCCTAACATTTGCCAGCCAGTCAATGTCCTTGCTCTTTCCATGTTTTTGCATGTAAAAAAGTAAACAAATTAAACAGTAATATTTCTATAAAAGGAAAAGTTACAAGAAGAATGAAAAATAAATATTCTTCAATATAACAGATTCATAGACAATCTCTAGTCTTTGATAGTCTCAACCCATTACTTCTTTATCAATAATTAAATCTGTCATTAAACAAAAGTTTATCCTTTAAGAAAGTGCATATAATTGGTCTATCTTTTTGCTACATTTGTGTTAGGTGAGGTCTAGTTGCAGAGCCAAAATTCCATATCAAGCTTAGCAGTTACTTTATAAAGAAGCACACAGTGTCTCTGTCTTCTAATCCTGAAAAACAAATTTTATTTGACCATTACTTCAAACATTACCCCCATACGTACATTAAGCAAAGAAATTCAGTTCTATAATTGTTTACTAGAAAAATAAAATCTATTCCCCCCACTCCTTGCCTCTTCACTAACGTCTGCCACCAGTATCACAAAAGAGAATGGTGTATTATTTAAGAGCAATAATGTATACACTTTGGTTTGGTCACATACAGCTAAGAAAGCAGGTATAATGAGACACTTGAACTGGTTATTTACTTTATACCCAGTAGCCTTATGAGATGCAATTTGGAAATGAGGAAGTAAATGAAAAAAAAAAATGTTACCACCACCAGAACAAGGATAATAGTGGCCTTGAAAATTATAGGGAAGAAACTTGTTTCTCTTCTTCCTTATGGATTTAGTCTTTCCTGTCCCTGAACATTATTTGCCCAGAAGAGAGATGTGTATGCATTTGTGTTGGGGGGGGGGGGGTGTGTGTGTGAGTGTGTGTGTGAGAGACTGTGTGTGTGTGTGAGTGTGTGTGTGTGTAATCCAACAGCTTACCCACTGAATGCTAAGATTAAAGATGCCCATCTGCAACTCACACCATTGGAGAGACTTTTAGAGATGAGGCTTGTCAAGGCCACACCCATTCTAGACCTTTCTCTAAGATTTGGAGTGTGAATGCCGAATCTGCACTGTCCTTCTTGAGCCCCCATGAAATTAGTCCAACTCATACTTGGGAGAATATACTTCCAGGAGGGAGGGAAATAAATTCTAGAGTAAGACTAATTTGTGGATAGGAAATAAAGTTTCTAACAGTAGATAAAGAACCTGACAAGGAGAAACTCTTACAAACCTGATGATAAAATGAGGTTAGAAATTGGGACACCTTCCTAAGAGGCCTTGCAGGAAAGGTAGAAATTTGGGGACACTTTCCCTTTGGACCACGAGAAAGCCATGTCACTCTCATTTACAATTCTTTCTCCATTGCTTTTTGTTTTCTTCAATCTTTTAATAAATTCAGATATAATTTAATAATTGTCTGTGGTAGTTGTGATGTAGAAGGAAGGAAGGAACAGGGCCATAAAAACAGACTGGACCTGTAACACTTTTACCACATACACTTCTGCAGAGGACTTTGGCAAGCAGCACCATTTCTCTGAGAGGCCTTGAAGTTCAAGAACATGATTTATTTTTTTTTAGTTTTTTATAAAAGGGTTTTACATCTACTTTTTTGTACCATAGTCTATTGCCTGCCACATCTCTTTTTCCTATGTATTACATTAGATATTGTGAAAAAGTATTTTTGAAACTGAACTTATATCATCAAAAAAGAAAGAAAACAAAGAACTAGAAAGGACTGGTGTAAAATGTGGGATTTCTGTTCCTGGAACTCATTGAACTTACTTCTCCCTCAACCATCTATAGATGAACATGGGCTATCATAAAATCATGTTAGAACCTTAGAGATTTTGATGGTAAAAGTCTACTGTCAGAGAAACCAGTTTCAAGTCATTTCAAGAAGAATATTAAATGATTTTCATTTGGGAAATTCTGGTTTAAAAAAAAAACCATGTTGATGTGGGTACAAGACTTGACCACATCACCCAAGTAGTAAACACCAAAGTAAGAATCAGCCTAGTTTCATCTAACTCCAGAACTCTTGCTGTTCCCCACTATGCTGCACTATCCCCTAACTTTATAATGTCAGCTGCACACTTAAGCAATCATTATGAACCTATCAGTTCCCTGGGATCTTGTAGAATGACAGGAAGCCCTATTGGAACCCTAGGGGCAGGTTATGACAGCATCACTTCTTTTGAAAACAGGGAAAACTGTACTGCTTTTCAGTTACGAACCACACAAGGATACGAACTTTTTTTTGTTCTTTATTTGGAATTAAGAAAGGGACATGGGGGCATCAAATCTGACATGCAGCAAGATTCTTCTGCCTGCATCCCTGAGAAGCTGTGAAATTTAGGTAGTTAAAAGGTGACTGGCAGAAGGATCCAATCCATTGTGTTCTCTGCATTGACACATATATCACAATGTTGAGTAACAGTACAACTCTGAATGCAGAATATGGATTTATTGTCATATATCATGTGTAAGAGATGTACTTAATATTCACTATTGAATATTAAAACTATATTACCTTGAAGCAACAGAGGCATCAAGAAGGAAAGAAAAATGACATGTTATTTTTTTTGACATGATAAACTTCTAAAAGACTCAGAATAAATATTATCTTAATCATGATAGGTATGCCTGGGGAAAGAACATGGTAGTTGCTGGAAGCACAAGAGCATCAGATGAGTCTTGATCTGCAAGATCAAGCAAGCCCAGTTCTGTTCATGACTGTGACATCAAATATATAACTGTTGACAACGTTAAGTCCCTCACCTTAGTTTCCTTATCTATTAAAGCCAGCTATTTATTTGGCCTTTATCTACCTATTAGCTTATTGTGAGGAGCAAATATAATAATGGGGATGATCACAACAAACTTCTATAAAAACAAAAGTTTGTCTAATAATTTGATAGGCTAATACATCTGTTATATGCAAATTTTACTTATTAACCACAGAATTATTTTAATTAGCAACTACAGATTAGTTGAGTCATCCAAATAAAATTAGAAAATAGAAGTATTAAGTATACATATTTAAACAGGAGTGTGGGAAACATTGAAGCACTATCTGTTGAGTGTAGTTTCTGGTGCTGATTCAATTCTCATCCCAATGACATAGAATGTCTTTTGTTTTCCCAGGTTAAATATAGTATCTTCAGGAATTATTGACATTTAAAAAAAACATTTTCAATTAATATTAAATTCTGAGTGGTGCAATATTTTGAAAGATGAAAGAGAGCAAAGAATAAACAAATGAAATTGATTTTCAAGTCTAAAAGTTTAAAAACATGAAAAGTAGGAATTGAAATGTTAAAATGGTGGTCTCAGATGTTGGATAGGTACAATGTCTTAGTCTGTTTAAACCGCTATAACCAAATACCACATACAGGGTATTTTATAAACAACAGAAACTTGTTACTCACAGTTCTGTAAGGTGAACAGTTTAAGATCAAGGCATCAGCAGATTCAGTGTCTGGTGAAGTCACATTCCCTCATAGATGGCATCTTCTAGCTGTGTCTTCATGTGGTGGAACAGGGAAGGAACAAGCCTCATAGCACCTCTTTTATAAGTACCGTAACCTTTTAACTGGATACTGAGGAGCCCCCGTGACCTAATTGCCTCCCAAAGGGCCCCATCTCCTGACACCATCACATTGGAGACTAGGTTTCCATCTTTGAATTTTTGGGGGACAAAAGCATTCAGACTATAGTACATAGGCCTGCATATTTCTAGTTCTAGAAGGATCTCACACTTTGGAGTGTTTTTCTCTACATTTTCTATAGCCTCCTCTATGCCTGGTAGTGGCTAGACCAGCAGTGCCATCCAAGCAGGGTTCTCCAAGCTCAGATCATAAAACATAAGGTCTTCATTCTCTATTTCTCCACTAAGGTATTTCTCCAACCCTCTTTTCCAAGACATGGGTTCTACCAAATGCCCATGGAGTCCTAGGGCTCATGCAGATGGGATTGTCCTGAGACCCCTGCCTGGCCTCTAATCCAAGAGAGCAGACTGAAGACTGGTAACTCCCAATAGTCAGCACAGCATTTCTTTTTGTGGGACCATACAAGACTGAGTTTTCAGAATGGAACCAACAAGCAGCAGATGTTGGCCGACTCTCTTATCAATGTAAGACAAGTTCAGGACTCAGGGCTACAAAGAATCTACTGCTAAAACTTGAGCTTGATCTGAGTGTGTGGTCTAGAACATGGCCCACACTCATCTTTGTTCTGACCACAGTACCACTTTTGATCCAGCACTGAAGAGTATTCTTTACCCTATGTACCCTTGGCTATTCCTGTGGCAGATACTTACCCCTTCTTCAGGCTCCATGCCCCATTCTCTGGCGTTTGGTGATATTATCTACTCTAAGGCCTTTGGATCTGTATCTACTCTGGCTATTGATCACTGTGGTAATGCCATGCTTTTGTAAGATGGACTTCCTCACACAAATTGGACCATTCTTTCCCTATCCCATCCCCCTTCCCCTCAAACTCCTCACCTATTCTCTCCTCTGGTGGCAGTGTATAGAAGGAAGAGAGAGTCAACTTTTAAGAAGATCATATTTTAGGTATGCAGTGATTATAGCCTAAGGAGTTCAAGAGAAAACATGGTTGGAAGTCATGTTGTTCTATGCTTATGCATTAAAATTTAAAACAAGAAATTTAACATGAATGGAGAATGAATTGTTGTTCACATGTTTCTGCATAGTCTGGGTAAGTTTACATTTCTGTTCATCATCAACAAAACGTAGTAACAACATTAAAGAGAGTCTTTGGGGGGCAGTAATCATGGAAGGCACTATGGATGATGCAAAGTCATGAGCAATCATGTAACCAGAATTAAATAAATGGTATTAGGGAACTGCAGAAGCAAGATCTGTATTTTTCAAAATAAGCAGGTTCCAGCAAGCCATGACCTTACGAGTAATAACAATGTTAATGCCTTTTTCTTTGAGTAAGCAATATAAAATTAGCCAGGAATGGTACATTTTACAATAAAGAAGAGTGGGCTCCTGTACCTGAACAGGAAAAGATAATGCCTGTATACTACTAGAAAATGTCATCTGCCATGGGCCTGATCAGGCTTGTACATTCTTGCTCTGTGTGCCAGATTACTAGTTTTATCCATTCCCTGTTACTGATCAGGGGCACATAGGCACTAAGTAGGTCAAAGTGACCACAGTAAGATTCCAGGTTTGTAGCAGGAGGGGTCTGAATGATTTGCTACTTGCTACAACATTTTCTAGCTTGCTCAGAGAGTCCTGGACCCTTGGGACCCCTACTTTAATGCAACTCCCTGCATGTACAGGGGTCATCTTAGCCCACTTCATCAAGCCCTGATACTTAGCAAGGAGAACCAATGCAAATATGGGGATGCTCATGCTTTTTGCTGTACTGTGAGCAATTAAATCCTTTGTCTCTGACCCAGGAGTCTCCTGTTTTTTGCCAGTATTCTTGATATAGTAACAAACTAACTTGTTAGATTGCATTAGGGTAAACTTTCAGAACCTTCATAGTTTTTGGCAGACACTACAAATAATGCCTTCTCAATTTATTATTCTAAATCACCATCAACATATCACTGTAACTCACATGGGCCTGTGAATTTCATAACACATTTTAAAATCAAATTAACCACATAGACAGGAGCCTGACAACAAAGTTTTGCCCTGTACTCTGCACACCCTATGGATGGCCCTAGATAGGTTCCCATTATTTGAATGGCTACTTATGTTGTAAAGTTGAAAATGTACTCAAGTTTGCTTTTGTTTTGTGAAACTGAGAGTCCAGAAATAATTTAATAATCAAAGCATGTTTGTACAAGTAATTAAGAAAGATAATTTTAAAATAACTTTTTAAAAATTAATATATACCAGACAGTGATCAAATATTTGAGGAATCTAATCTCTCTCCCCCACTGTAAGACCCCATTGTAGTGGTTCCTATATCTATTTCTGTGAGTCCCCCTTGAATAAAGTCTGTCTTTCCATCTTTAAGAAAAAGAAAAAAAAAGCTGAGCACAGTAGTGTGCACCTGTAGTCCTAGCTACTCAGGGGAGGAGCTCTTGAGAACAGGAGTTTGAGTCCAGCCTAGTGTGATGTCTCATTTAAAAAAAAAAAAAAATCACTTCTTGATCTTTTGACTAAGATCAAGTGTGAATGTTTGATATATATTATCTCATTTAATCCTATAATTTCATTATCCTCAAATTTTTCTACCAGTTAACAACATGTTTGAAGTTTCATCCTTAGTTAATATATTAAAGCATTCTACTTAAAGGAATGGATCAATGTAAGCTTAAGATAAGGAGGGTCTTAAAAAGAAGGCGGGTGTATTTGCAGATATTTGTAAAGGACACTGGATCAGTTCATAGATTGTACATAAATGACCAAGACCAAGAATAATAAAAATTAGGGTTCTTGAGGACCTCAGGAATTAGAACTACAGACATTAAAAATCTTTTCAACAGTGTTTCTTGTCTTCTTTTCTTTAGTTCCCTCTGTGTTTTATTCCTCTGTCTGCTTAAAACTCTCAATCCAAGGCTGAATCACTACCACTAGTGAATGCTGGATTAATATCCTCACATCTTTACCGTCTGAAATAGAAGGGTTCATTCCTCTAACTCAAGTTTAAATTCATAAGAAAGAGTCTGACTGGCATGACATATGTCTGGTGCCTCCTCCCTGGACTAATCACTGTGGACACAATGTACTATGATTAGCAATCTTTACTAAAGGTAGTCTATTAATCCTAGAAGGGAAGGATGCTGGGAAAACCAAGCAAAGTAATATCCAAAATAATAGTTTAAACAATTATGAGTTTATCTTTACTTTAAAATTATGAACGAACCATGTCAATATCATTCACTTATTTTTTGATAGAAAGAAGAGTTCTTATTCAAGTCCATAATTTGAATGCCATCCAGGGAGCCATAACCCACACAGCTAAGAGATTCCTACTATTTATGAACATGACACTGAAGTTTTGTTTTTTAAAAAAAGATGCTCTGTGTAGCCAAGAAATGTATTCTAAACACATTGTAGTTATCAAGGATCATCAATCTTAAAATATTACTGTCACTGAAAAGGGATTCCCTGATATGACCAATACAGGCAGTAGGGCTTACTATTTATCTTTAATAAAGAATTATATTAAACCTATTCAATGTCATAGAAATACTAGTTAATTCAACAGCACATTTGAATTTACATTAGAAAAGCAAAACCACTTGTTTTTGAATATCTGCACCATCATCCACATGCAAGCATTGTACGTAAATGTCATCCATGTTCTAATCATGAATTTTGACATCAAAAGTGCTCAGTTCATGTGAGCACTTTGCAATGAGTAACATTTTCAAAAGCATTTACTTTTATAAACTTGAAAACTTTGACAATTTCTTTCACTAGAGGGCAATTGATAATACTAATTCTAAGAAAATCTGAGTATCAATGATAGGTCAGTATGATCTTTATTACTATAACCATTTCTACTATTGGCACCTTTCCATTAAGGGAACATCAAGATATATCTGTTCGGTAAATAGACCAATGGAACAGAACAGAGGCTCAGAAATAACACCACACATCTACAACCATCTGATCTTTGACAAACCTGACAAAAACAAGCAATGGGGAAAGGATTCCCTATTTAATAAATGATGTTGGATAAACTGGCTAGCCATATGCGGAAAACTGAAACTAGACCCCTTCTTTACACCTTATACAAAAAATAACTCAAGATGGATTAAAGACTTAAACCTAAGACTTAAAACCATAAACCCTAAAAGAAAACCTAGGCAATATCATTCAGGACATAGGCATGGGCAAAGACTTCATGACTAAAACACCAAAAGCAGTGGCAACAAAAGCCAATATTGACAAATGGGATTTAATTAAACTAAAGAGCTTCTGCAAAGCAAAAGAAACTATCAGCAGAGTGAACAGGCAATCTATAGAATGGGAGAAAATTTTTGCCATATATCCATCTGACAAAGGGCTAATATCCAGAATCTACAAGGAACTTAAACAAATTTACAAAAAAAAGAAAGAAAGAAAGAAAAAATCCCATCAAAAAGTGGGCAAAGGATATGAACAGACACTTCTCAAAAGAAGACATTTATGCAGCCAGCAAACATAAGAAAATAAGCTCATCATCACTGGTCATTAGATAAATGCAAATCAAAACCACAATGAGATGCCATCTCACACCAGTTAGAATGGTGATCATTAAAAAGTCTGGAAACAACAGATGCTGGAGAGGATGTGGAGAAATAGGAATCCTTTTACACTGTTGGTGGCAGTGTAAATTAGTTCAATCATTGTGGAAGACAGTGTGGTGATTCCTCAAAGATCTAGAACCAGAAATACCATTTAACCCAGGTGGGTATATACCTAAAGGATTATAAATCATTCTACTATAAAGACACATGGAGACGTATGTTTTATTGCAGCACTGTTCACAACAGCAAAGACTTGGAACCAACCCAAATGCCCATCAATGGTAGACTGGATAAAGAAAATGTGGCACATATATACCATGGAATACTATGCAGCCATAAAAAAGGATGAGTTCATGTCCTTTGCAGGGACATGGATGAAGCTGGAAACCATCATTCTCAGCAAACTAACACAGGAACAGAAAACCAAAGACTGCATGTTCTCACTCATAAGTGGGAGTTGAACAATGAGAACACATGGGCACAGGGAGGGGAACGTCACACACCGGGGCCTACTGGGGGCTAGGGACCTAGGGGAGGGATAGCATTAGGAGAAATACCTAATGTAGATGACAGGTTGATGGGTGCAGCAAACCACCATGGCACGTGTATACCTATGTAACAAACCTGCACATTCTGCACATGTATCCCAGAACTTAAAGTATAATAAAAACAAAAAGATTTTAAAAAAGATATATCTGTTCAAAAGGAGTAGCTTTGACATGCTAAGAGACTCACTTGGATATAAGAAAGGTACATGCTACAGTGAAAAATCAGGTTGAAGGTATGATTACAGGAACATTCTAAAGTTGTTTGATATGTGAGTACAAGCAACTAACTCTACTTCACCTGGGGAGGGGGTGGGAAACCATACTGAGACAAGATAGTGATGGTCTGAAAATAAAGACCAAGTTAACTTACTACCTGCTATCATCATTACATCATCTGGCAGGCACATCTGAGGAGACATTTTAGGGCTGAAGGGCTCCTCCCTAATTTTTCTGAAATGAAGGCCACATGACTTTCCTGGGACCTAGCTGCTTTTGCCTTCATGGCCAAAATACAACAGAATTACAAATTGCATTTTATCACTGTATTGGCATAAAGATGACTATATTACTATTTTATATTAAAACATTTTCTTTGATGCAAAGGGTCTTTTTTTTCCTTCTAACTTAAAGGACATTAAAACATAATCGTGGGTGCCTAAAAGCACTGTGGTTCCTAGGCCCTGCACCTACTGTGCCTAACGGAGAAGGCGGCCCTGGCTAAAGTCACATCACTTACTCTTCCATAATAGTCACTCTAGAAAATCCAGTTCAATTAGGGTCTTGGCAGTTTTAGGATGAGAACTATCACAAAGTCAAAGATTCTGAATGACTAGCTAGTGAATACGAGGATCCACTAATTTAAAAAGAATATCTACACCATCATCCCCATGCAGGCAGTCCATTTTCTGTTGACTGAAACAGAAATGTTAGAGTTGAGAATTTTAGATTGAAAAGAAGTACAACGTAAAAGCAGCTGTTTCTAAGGAAGTTTCTGATGTTACCTTTGAATTCAACAAGTTTGCAGAAAACAGTGTCTTCTTTAGAATATAGTTAACATCTGTTGGTTGACCTGGTGCCACGTTCTGTACTCTAAGCCACCGAAAGGCAAGCAAACACTTGAGAGTTGTTTGACAAAAATAAACATCTGTGTCCTAAATAAGAGGAAGCCATTTTACAGTATTCATCTAGTCATTCAATAAATATTAATTAGTGCCTAGTGTATTAGTTGTTAAAGTTATGAGGTAATTCTGGAATTGTGAAAATGCCTGGTAAGTTTAGAAGCCTGCAAGCAATTCTTTAGGCTGGAACTCTGCATGTGCTGTGGGGTGGAAGATGGCGGTGATGCTAGAAAAGCAAACGTCAGATGTTGAACAGAATTGTTTGCCTTGTTAATGAGGTTGATTTTATCCTAGAGTTGATGAGGAGCCAATGAACAATTTTAACTGGAAGAGTGGTGTGATTAGATCTATAATTGAAAAAGGTGTCTACAGTGGTAGTATGCACTGGTTTACAACCTTGCTTTCAGGACCGAATCACACAAGGAGACTTCAAACATGTGCCAATGTCCAGACTCCACTCTACAGATTGCTGGTCAATTAGCTTGAGGTAGGGCCCTTAGCACGAGGGTTTGTAAAAAATTGCCCAGAGTTACCAATGTGCAGCCAAGATTAGCAAATCACTGCTATAAAAGACAGACTGGAATAGATTAAGGCTGCACTCTGCTACAGTGCGAGATAATAAGGAACTAAACTAAGAGAACCAGAGAAAACTGCACACAGGAAAAAGAAATTTGGTTGGTTGGATTTATCATGAGTTATTACAAAACGATGAGGATAATAAAATTGGTGTCTCCAGGATCTAGCCACGTGGCTCCACCATGTGGATAAACTGTGATGTGCCAAGTTGGCTCATTGCTTCTTTTCCCTCTGATCCTGGTTGCTGTTAACATGACAATATTAGTTTAGAAATCAATCTTAAAAAACAAAAGTAATGTGCTGATTAGCAGAAAAATATGTATTCATACCTGAAAATATTTAGAATTCCAATACTTTATTCAAACCTGATATAGTACTTACATGTGAAATTCCTTTATAACGTTTTCTTGGGTACAACATTTATTTTTAGAAAGGTCCTTATTTGCATTTATTAAGTCCAAAATTTATTAAGTAGTGAAATCATTATATTTATTTTGAGGTAAAGTATATAAAGAATATTGCTTTAAGAACTCAAAAGTTGGCCAGGCGCGGTAGACGAAAATTAGCCAGGCTTGGTGGTGGGTGCCTGTAATCCCAGCTACTCAAGAGACTGCGGCAGGAGAACTGCTTGAACCTGGGAGGCAGAGGTTGCAGTGAGCCCAGATTGCGCCACTGCCCTCCAGCCTGGGCAACAGAGTGAGGCTCCATCTCAAAAAAAAAAAAAGGAACTCAAAAGTTCATAAAATGCCAAACATTTATAACTGCTTTTTATATCTATCTATAAGATTCCTTGAAAGCAGCTTCATATTCATACTACTTTTATTCTTGGAATATACTAAAATAGTTCAGGTAGAAATTTTAAATTGATTAGAAGAAGAGCAAAGTAAATTGGCTAATTTTTATGACAGCAGAAGTTTCTCATCTTATTTAATTACTCACATAATTCTCTTCAAAAGCTGGAATGTGTGATTCTTAATGGCAAAATAAAACATTTTCATAGTCTGTAAACTTTCATACATGATTGGCTATTGCAATTTATCAATACCTCTTCAAGCAAATTCTGAAAATGAAATTATTAAACTTGTGAAATTAACATTACATTTCTAATTCTCCAGCCTCCAGGCAATTTGCACAATAAGCAGATTTTCAGTTCGTAATTAAGGTGTACTTTTCATCTCAAGGCTTGAGACAAGTTTAAATTTCAATTCTGTAGCCTGATTTAATGTATTAATCCAAAGACTTGTATTTTACTTCAATACTGTCTTTTGTTCAGGAAGAAGAATAATTCTTATCACTGAAATTTATCAAAATTATTAAAGAGAAAAAATAAATTAATTATAAAACTGTATCAATGACTAAGAATATCACTTCACGTACTGCGATGATGTACTGTTGATTTAACTATATGCTCTCTAGGTGTGGAACAGTAATTAATTTAATAACTATCTTGAGAATACCTTCTACATGTTAGGTACTATGCAAGCATAACAGGTAATAGATGTCTCAAAACAGAATATCTAAACTTTAAATCTTTTGAAGGAGTTAAGATAGTCATACATTAAAAAGTCAGGCCTGGCGTGGTGGCTCGCGCCTGTAATCCCAGCACTGCGGGAGGCCGAGGCAGGTGGATCACCTGAGGTCAGGAGTTCAAGACCAGCCTGGCCAACATGGTGAAACCCTGTCTCTAATAAAAATACAAAAATCAGCCAGTTGTGATAGCAGGAGCCTGCAATCCTAGCTACTTGGGAGACTGAGGCAGGAGAATCGCTCAACCCCGGAGGCGTAGGTTGCAGTGAGCCAAGATTATGCCATCGCACTTCAGCCTGGGGAACAAGAGTAAGATTTGCTCTCAAAAAAAAAGTGCAACAGCTAGGGAACACAGAATACATTCAAAGCCTAAAAATTTCAAACAAAGTAAGTACGATGAGGAAGAAGAGTTCACAATAAGATGAAATAGTTTGGAGAATAAATAGAAGTAGCAGGATTTAAGTTTGATGAACCTAAAGAGAATCTGCATAGGCAGGAGTTTAAGGCATTATAGTTAGGGACTATGAAAAGAGCAAAAACTGAGAAATAGAATATACAGTTTTCAGTCTAGCAGCACTGGCCTCACCCAGAAGCATGATAGTAATGGAGAATTTTGGCTATGACCTACTGAATCTGAACCAAAAATTTAACAAGATCCCCAGTTGATTGCACATATATTAAAATGTTAAAAACACTCTCTTAGAACATTGGTGAGCAAAGTTTTCTACTGTAAAGGGTCAGATAGTAAATATTTTGGGTTTTGCAGGCCAAATGGTCTTTGTTTCAACTCCTCAGCTCTGCTGTTATAGCTTGAAAACAGCCAAAGATTACAATATGGAAATGAACAAGTGTGGCTTTGTTTCAATAAAACTCACTAAAGTGATGGTTAATTTTATATGTTCACTTGACTAGAACACATGGTGCAAGGTATTTGGTTGGAAGTTGTTCTGGGTGTGTCAGTAAGGACATTTATAGGTGAGATTAACATTTGAATCAGTAGACTAAGTGAAGCAGGTTGCCCTCCACAATATGAGTGGGCCTCCATCAATCCATTGGAGGCCTGAATACCACAAAAGGTGAAGTAAGGGAGAATTCACTGTCTGTCAGACTGTTTTCTTCTCCTGCATTTCAGCTGAAACCTCTACCATTGGTTCTCCTGGTCTTTAGCCTCACACTGGAACTATACCACTAACTCTCCTGGGTCTCCACCTTGTAGAATGCAGATCCAAATCATGAGACTTCTCAGCCTTCATAATTATGTGAGCCAATTCCTCATAATAAATATATACATAGGAGCACTGATAGTCCATGGCATGAACTGGTCAGCACAGATACACAAAATACCTGCACGGAACACTCCTAATCAACCACTTCCAAGAAGCAACAAGCTGAGTGGCTGTGTATACAGTACTTCCAAGCTTTTTTGGAAAACTAACCAATACAATAAGATTGACTGATTGTTCCACTGTTGCTGGACAAAGTGGTGAAGGGAAAGAATGAGCTCAGGGATTCAAATTCACAGCTCAAGCACCACATAAATGACCTGAGTTTCTATCTGTGTCCTAAAGGAGACCCTTATCTCCTACAGCCAAAGGGCTAGGTTGAAAATCGAATGCAGAATACCATCCCGAGACTAAATTACAATTTAATTGATTATAAATTCCCAGCCTTGTTGAATGTCTACTGTTAAAGTGTGGGCATTGATTGGGAAAGAATAAGATTTAGGATGAGGATGTGTGGGAAGACCTTGACAAAGCTGAGGATATTGTGTCCCTAAATTCTGATGTCTCTTTACCAGTGGAAGAGGCTTCTCCATCCCCGGAAGGTATGGCCTCCCCATCCCCAGTGGAAACAGCCTCCCCATTCCCCAGTGTCAGTGGCCTCCCTACTACCAGTGGCATCAGCCTTTTTAATCCAGTCTGAGATTAACCGTGCATTGCCTGAGGAAAGTTTAATGGCCTCTCACGAGACAGTTGCCATGCAAGACAATGCTGACTGTCCTAAGACCCACCTCTCTTTGTTTCTAGGCCTATAGATAGACTCAAGTCCCAGCAGGCCCCTAAAGGTGAGGTAAAAAGTGTGATTCATGAGAGGGCTCACTACACTTCAATGGAACCGCTTGAGTTTTCTAATTTGCACAGACAGAAGTCCAGGAAACATGTGTGGGAATGAACGCTAACAGTGTGAAATGAAGGAAGATAAAGTTAGATCAGGCTGAATTTATTGATATGGGCTCACTCAGCATAGCCTGCATTTCGTGTTACAGCTCAGAAATTTGGAAAGGGCACTATGAATTTGTTCAGTTGGTTGGCTGAAACATGTTCTAAAAGGTGGCTCACAGTAAGTGAACTGAAAATGTCAGACTTGCCTTGGTATAACGTAGAGGAAGAAATTTAAACGCTTAGGGAGATTGTCACATAAGACCTATCCACCTACACTGGAAGGATTCATAAAACAAACTTTTACCAGTACTGAGAGAAATAAATGTGTGAGGGAGGCCCTGGCATCCTTGAAGTGCTCTTTGATGCCTCTTCTCTGTAAGCAAGACTATCTTAAGTATGGATTTGCATGCAATGCTTCTGCCAAAACTGTGATCCTGGACTTACAGAATTCCTTTTCCACGGGCACAGGATTCCACAGATTCCACACAGCATTGCTTCTGATTAAGGAACTCACTTCACAGCAAAAGAAGTATGGTAATGGGTCCATGCTCATGGAATGTATAGGCCTTATCATGTTGCCCACCATCCTGAAGCAATTTGTTTGATAGAACAGTGGAATGGCCTTTGGAGAACTTAGTTACAGCACCAGCTAGGTGGTAATATTTTGCAGTGCTCAGGCAAGATTCTCCAGAAGGCTGCACATTCTCTGAATCAACATCTAATATATAGATAGAGCTATTTCTTCCATAGCAAGGACTCATGGGTCCAGGAATAAGGGGCAGAAGCGGGAATGAATTTATTCACTATTACTCCTCGTGACCCACTAATAAAATGTTTTGCTTCCTGTTCCCATGACCTTATGCTCTACTGGCCTAAAAGTCTTAGTTCCTGAGGGAGAAATGCTTCCAGTAGGAGATACAACAATGAACTGTGCTCACTTCAGCAGCACATATACTGAAATTGGGATGATACGGAGAAGATTAGCATGGCCCCTGTGCAAGGATGACATGCAGATTCATGAAGTGTTCCATTGAAAAATAAATTAATTAATAAAAACTGCTGCCCAGCCACTTTGAATTCCTCATGCCTCTGAATCAACAGGCAAAGAAGAGAGTTGCTGTACTGTCTGCGATGACTGATCAGAACTAGCAAGGAGAAATGGAACTGTTATTGCACAATGGAAGTAAGGTTGAGTATGTTTGAAATGCAGTAGAACCTGCAGGATGCCCCTCTGTACTACATGTCCAGTAATTAAAGTCAGTGTAAAATTACAACAACCCAATCCAGGCAAAACTCCTAATGCCCCAGATCCTTTAGGAATGAAAGCTTAGGTCACTTGACCAGGTAAAGAACCAGCTGAGGGGCTTGCTAAAGGCAAACAAACAAACAAAAAACAGGATAGTTAGTGAAAGAAGGTAGTTATAAATATCAACTACAACCATGTAACCAGTTACATAAATGAGGACTGTTAGGAGTATTCCCCCTTACTTTGTTATGAAATGTTCATGTGTGTATAGTAAACATCTTTTTCTCCCTCTCTTATTCCTTTATTATGTAACGTATAATGTATTGATTTATTACCATAACATTTAAGTATTGTTCAATTTACATCATAGTATTTTTTAAGTTACAGGATGTCAAGGAGAAGAGTAAACATCAAGAACTTTATTTCCTTTTCTGGGGAATGAGTAATGAATATTCAGTTGTCTGTGGGATAGTTGCTTTATGTAAGGTGGAGTTATGACCTTGCTATTGTGTTTATTTGGAAATTAAATATGATTTAAGGAGATGTATATGAATGCCAAGCTGAGAAGGGATAGATTTTGTTGACTAGGACAACGGGCTGCCCAGATATTTGGTTGAACATTATTCTGGGTGTGTCTGTGAAGGGTTTATAGATGAAATTAACATTTGAATCAGTAGGGCGAGTGAAGCAGTTTGATCTTCCAATGTTGGTGGGCCTTATCCAATGTATTGGAAGTCTAAATGAAGCAAAAGACAGTATAAGGAAGAATTTTCTCTTGGTACCTGACTTTTTTTGTGATGGTGCATTGATCTTCTCCTGTACTTGGACTGGAACTTACACAATCACCTCTCCTGGGTCTCCAGCTTGCAGTCAGCAGATCATGGAACTTCTCAGCATCCACAATTGTGTGAGCCAATTCCAATATCCAAAATATTATGTATTATATATACATGTGTATATGTACACACACACACACACATACCCCTCCTATTGGCCTATTGGTTCTGTTTCTCTGGATAACTTAATACATTTATAGACATCAAAATTTGAATTTCATACAATTTTCATGAGTCTTGAAATATTACTCTTCTTTTGCTTTTTTTCAACTGCTTAAAAATATAAAGGCCATTCTTGGCTTGTGGACCATACAAAAATAGACATTGATGGAATTTGGTCTGTGAGCCAAATTCACATTTTACTGACCCCTGTCAATAGAAAACCAAAAAAAAAAAAAAGTATCCTTTCAATTATCTTTATCATTTGAATTCTAGATTTTAAAACAACAGAATAATAACTAAAGAGGTTGATAATTTTTATTACTCTACAACAAAAGTATATTTCAATCCAACTGTGAGAGAATACATTTTTTCTTCACCTTTTATTTATCCAGTGAGAATGTTATTAGTCATTTTTTTTTTTCAAATGGATATTAAATTTCACCATGGTCATGTTGTCTGGGTAAGGCCAACAAATGACGAAGCATCTTCCATTTTTCTTCTCTTAGGTAACAAAGAATAAAAATATGGTTTTCTTCAACCTAATAGAAAAGGTGAAGATTCTTAACAATAAGGACACTATCATTCTCCCCATTACCGAGGCTATAAAAATCAACTGGAGCAGTGGTTCTCAAACTGTGGTGGTCCACGTTCCAAGTATTATGTGGAAATTAGTTAGAAATGCAAATGCTTGGGCCTGCCCAGGATTGGCTGAATGAGAAATTCAGCAATCTGTGTTTCAACAAGCTTTCCGTATGAGTACGACAAACACTAAAGCTTAAAAATCACCAAACTCAAGGTAACACTTAAGGATCCAGATTCTTGGGGCTTCATTCCAGACCTACTGAATTGTAGTCACTGGTTTGTGTTTTAACATGATCCAGATGATTGATATGTTGATTCACATTTGAAAGTCATTACTTTTTAGAGTTGCTGCTTCTCTTTCATCCCACCACCGTATCTGTCCTATTTGCCAAGTCCTGTAAATTTTACATTTGCAAAAACTTTCAAACAAGATTTTTATTAACCAAAATTCCTAGGCCCTGCTTCATAATTTCACACAAAAATATATTATATGGATTGGTTACATCTCATAGAGCATATGTTGTATGATATACAGGATATACTACCTATCTCTCTATCTGGAGACATAGTGAGGAATTCCCCTTTATAATTGAGAATCTCATGTAGCTAGTTCAAGAACACAGGCATTTGAGTATCACTTATAAACTTAATCCCCTGTTCTATTTCAAGTTATTTTAATGAGGGTTTATAAAGTCCTCACTATCAAAAGAGTCACAAATAAATTCCAGATTAAAGTAATGCAACTCTGATCTGATCATTTCATTCTCCCATTGAAAATGTTTGACATTCAAAGCCCTCTTATCAATCAATCAAGCTATTCTACTTCCTAGTCCTTAGAGACACCCTGTACTTTGTGGCCCTTTGCCTTTACTCAAGCAAATCCTATCCACCGACAGTGCCCTCTCCCTCAGTATCAATACAAATTCACAAAAATATTATATCTTCCAATTAGCCTATGCCATGTGTCAATGAAGTAATAACTAACAATTTAAAACATTTTATAGAAGCCAACCAGTCTGCTATATCTTCACATATATTAACTAATTTAATCCTCACAACCACCTTATGAGGTAGTTACAACTATTTTCTTCACTACGCAAGAGATGAAACTTAGGGTAAGGTAGGTTGAAGTGACTTTCTCAAGAATGCTTTATTAATGACACTTGTGAAGAATGGTGAGACAGACCTTTTCAAAGTCAGCTATGGAGATAGGTTTCAGGACCACTGCAGTAAGGTATTGTAGTGGGGGAGTGAGATTGGACTCAATTCTAACTCCAATAAGGACAAGTGGGAATTTATAACCAAGAAGCAGGGTGGGGAGCAATGGATGGAAAATTACTAAGAGTAAACACCAAGGATAAAGGATTTCTGGCTAAACTGACCTGATGGGATTATTGCTGAAGGCAGGCCAGGGTGATAAGACATTGAGGGTGGTCTGATACCAAGGGTAGGGAATATTCATTAAAGTGATGTGGCAGGATTCTTGCTCCAATTGGATTCTACAGATGGTCCCCAACTTACAATGATTTGATTTTATGATGGTGCAAAAGCCATACGTATTCAATGGAAACACTTCCAATTTTGAATTTTGATCTTCTCCTGGGCGAGTGATTCACAATACAATACCCGCTCCTGATGCTGGGCAGTGGCCATGAGCCGCAGCTGTCAGTCAACCATGCAATCACAAGGAGCATGTTTAAGGTAGGCTAGGCTTCAGCACGTCTAAGGTAGGCTAAGCCAAGCTATGATGTTCAATAGGTTAGGTATATTAAGTGCACTTTCCACGTGGAATATTTTCAACTTATGATGGGTTTTTTGCATCGTAACTTCATCCTAAGTCGAGGAGAATCTGTACTAGAACAGAAAGGAAAGCCCAAGATCAGGCTTAGTCAAGCAGAGGACTCAGAGAAAAGCCTGATTATAGTTTTGGTCAAAGGAGAGAGTGTGTGTCAGCCCTATCCAAGGTTACCATCATTGAGAGGGGATTGTATTCATACATGCCGTAATTCTACTAGAGTCCAAGAACCCTGGGACAAGAATTGTGAGAGAGTCATTCTTGTGACCCCATCACCATATCACTACCACTTAACAATTGATACTAGGCCTTGTGTATAGTGGTGATTTACTAAGTATTTGCTGAATTGAAGATGGCTTTATAGGATTTTCTCTTTAGTACGTTGTCATGTCTTCTTTATGCCTTAATTTGAAATAGTCTTAAAGCAAAAGAAAAAGCATTTCAATTTTGAGGGGGTCACATATAGATCAATGATATTTTCTAAATGCTATTTGTTCTTTTTATTTGTCTTCCTTTAGTAGTACTCTGTTTTCTAGAAACTAGGTACTTGCTTCAGGCTTCTCCTTTTCTCCTGTTAGTTGTAACTTGAGAACTGAGAATAAAACTAAGAAAGGATTTTGCAGCCAATGCTGCAAATACAAATTTGTTAATTGTATATTAACCAAATATGACTGCAAAGGGTTACTAAATACTCATTGTAAAGCTGTATTTTAAATGTCAGAAATCCATGTCAGTAGCTGAAGGCATACAGTTTTATGCTACATTTTAAAGTAAGAAAGATATCGTGTTTTTTTGTGAGCGTAGATGTGGTTTAGTCTCTTTTATCCCCCTTTTGTGTGTGTGTGTGTGTGTGTGTGTGTGTGTGTGTGTGTCCCTGAAATCAGAAATGGTGTGAACATGAGTATGCTGATGCATTTGGGAAATGAGGACTATAAATTAATCTGGCCACTTTATAAGATGTTTTATATTAGACTGCAAAATTATTTCAGTTGCAAACGTATTTACTGGTAACTCCCATATACTTTTAATTCTCCTTTTTCTTCCTTTTCTCCTAAGATCGGGCAATATGACCTTTTTACTTTTATTTTTCCCTAAACATTAAGATCACTAGGTAGAGCCTGAAGAAGGAAGACTGTCCTGAAGCAAGAGAAAGGAAAATCCTAATACTCTTATGGGAAATTTTGGAATAGCATGTGGATAAGTACAGGGCATTTCTGTGGTGGCCAAACAGATGACACCTGCTCAGCATCACCTAATCTCTGATTGGTAACCCTTAGTTTACAGGCAACGCCTGCAACTCAAAATATTTGGAATTTGTCTACAAGTACATACCATAGCACAATTTACCAACTGCAGCACAATAAAAGAGATTGTATTTACTTTGAAAAGTCATTGAAATATTTCTTAACATTTCACTTCTGAGTAGTGTCTAATGAAATAGTAATATCTTTGTCAACAAGCTGTGAATTTCCCTATCACTCTTCTAGGAAGAATATGTTCTGTCTGGTTAGCTGGTTTGTTCTTGTTTGAAATACCTTCATTTAGTAGCAGGGAAATTGTGATTTAAAACTAATGGAGTTGGGAGGCCCAGGCAGGTGGATCACTTAAGGCCAGGGGTTCTAGACCAGCCTGGCCAACATGGTGAAACCCCATCTCTAATAAAAATACAAAAATTAGCTGGGCATGGTGGCATGAGTCTGTAGTCCCAGCTACTCGGGAGACTGAGGCTGGAGAATGGCTTGAACCCAGGAGGCGGAGATTGCAGTAAGTAGAGATTGTGCCACTGCACTCCAGCCCGGGTGACAGAGCAAGACTTTGTCTCAAAAAAAAAAAAAGAAGAAGAAAAAAACCTAATGGAGGTGTGAGTGGGGGTAGAAGGGAATTGGCCATGTATTGATAATTTTTGAAATATGTTTCTCTGTATTCTTTATATTTGAAATTTTCCATAAATAAAGTAAGTAAAAATAATAGAAGTGAAGAGAAACACTTGCTGCTTTTTAGTTGAAACTAGAAATGGAAATAGATAAAGGCACAAGTTCTACATTCCAGTGTGCCTCCTGTGGTAGCAATAGCAAAGAAACACTGTCGTACATCAGGCTGAGTAGGAGACCGTCACAGCATCCAGTCTGCTTACTTTAATAAAAAAAAAATCATACATGAGCCTTAATGTTAGGGCATCAGCAACAATTGTATTCTGCAGACAGTTAATTTAGACACAGCCCAATTCCTACTACAACTGAAAAATAAGATCGATGTCAATTTTCATGAACTAAAATTTGTTCAAGGTTTAAAAAAAGTTACACCAGCAATGCCAGGTTTTTCACATATTTTTCCTAAGTGACATTCAGAAATTTTACTCATATCCCTGTAGAAATCATAGTCTGCCAACTCTTTTAAATACCTATTGTTATTTTCCTTTACATAAAACTAAGGAGTTGTCAAATATTTTTCAGAAAAACAAAATGAAAAGAATTTATATGATATATATAACTGTCATGAGTCTAATACTTTATATAGACATTTAATTATCTAGATCACTTATTTTCCTATCTTTTGTATCATTAATGTTTTTCTCCGTTAAATTATTCTTTCCCCCATATGCAACATGTTAGGTTGTTCACGATTCATTGTAATCAATTTGCCATGCCCTTCAATCTTCTCTTTCTCTTTTTCTCTCTTAGCCAATTTACGACACCAGATTAGCCACATATGTTGAGTGTGTGGGTCGCCAAAATTATAAACTTCAAATGGCGTAAGTTTGAGGAATTCAAATAACTGTGGCAAACTCTAACCTCAACTGCACCCAACAAAAATGAACAAGAAAAGACTTTCCCTATCTTAAGCCTCTAAAAACATTTTCATAGAAAGCAGAGTTAAAGTCATCCTGCCACTTCTTTTTAGGCTGTTCAAGACCTAAATTATCCAGGTCTCATCATCTTTCTCTTTCTTTTTATTTATTTATTTAATTTTTTAGAAAAGCTATTTGCCATAGGGAAATCCATTTTCCGGATTGGATATATAATAAATACATGAGTGAATAAGGTATGCCTAAATAGGACAAACCAGAATCAATGTAAATTTTGATTCTCACCTGCAATTTTGAAAGTCCTATTAATTTAAAAACTAGTAAATACCTTAGTATTCATGATAGCTTACTGTAAGATTCCCTAGAGGCAATGAAGATGGGAATCTCAAGAAAACTAAAACTACCATACATCCTGTCTTCAGAGGTGAAAACAGGGGGAGACGATTGGCTAGTTATCAACAGAAGGGAAAGGAAAAAAAGCACAGAGAAAGAATAGACAAGGCAACAAAAGTGGCAAACTGTAAGGGCCAATACACATCCACTGCTTCAAGTTTTTCAGTCATGTTCCATTCTCAGAGATTTCTGGTAGTGCTTCAGGAACACCGATCTCCAAACTCTTTCTGAAAAGGGCTAGGAATGCTGCTACCTGAAGATCTTATCTATTCTTTCTGGGCCCCATGATCTCCCTACATGATTGATCAACCTACTATTTCAACTCGAAAAAGCCTTTTCACAAATGTCAACTTCAGTAAGGCCTCCATTTAAAAATGAACACCCTACCAAGTCCTTTCCTAATTTCTGATTACACCCTGTGAATTTACATCAGCCTACCCCACACCCTCAGTTTATGCCTCTTTTGAATACTCCTGCCGGGCTTCTCCTTTAAATCTTGCCTGGAAGGGGCGGAGCTATGTCCCAGGCTCACCAGGAGGAGCGTTCCGTAGGCTCCGCCCATCCTAGTCTCAGAGGGCGCCCCAAGGAACCCAGGATACGGTCTCTTCCTAGTCCGCTCCGGAAATGCGACTGCGTACGCGCTGGACACATAATCGTGACGTCAGCGCGCCCGCGCCGGCTGGCCGGGCGCCCTAGCCTTCCGCGAGATCTTTGGTGGGGTTACGGCTGCTTTACGCCACGGCAGTGCTGCGTTTGGGTTGTCTCCTGCAGGCTGTTTGGACCTGCTCACGATTCCACAATGTACCACAACAGTAGCCAGAAGCGGCACTGGACTTTCTCCAGTGAGGAGCAGCTGGCAAGACTGCGGGCCGACGCCAACCGCAAATTCAGATGCAAAGCGGTGGCCAACGGGAAGGTGAGGTTTTCCCGACGGTTGCCCAGTTGCTTGGTCACTAAATTCTGAGCAGCTGCGGGAGCTCTTCTGGCTCCTAGGACAATCTCACTCCCTCATTTCTCTGCCTCTGCGGCGCGGAGTACGTTTATCTATTAAAATAAGCGAGCACCTTGCGAGGTTCCGTGGGTACAAAGACGAACAACGCCATCCCCGTAGTCGAATGGCAGGCAAGTAACCAGTCTTTGTAACGTGGTGAAGAAGAGAGTAGGTAGTGTGCTAAGGTAGTGCGTGGCAAGAGCCGTTCACTTGTCAAGCGGTAATGTTGGGGAAGGTTTTTCTCAGTAGCCGATGCGGAGAAAATGGGGAAAGGACGTTCCAGGCAGTCAGAACTACCGTGCGGAGGGGGAGGGAGGTCAGAATTTACAGGGCTGATGCGTGGACGTGTTTGTGGTTGTATGTGGCCAAATGTGAGTACCTGTGCAGGAATGGCTGGGGAGGGTAGGAAGGGAACTTGTTTGTAAGTGGAAGTGAGGCGTTTGAAATTTCCATTGAAAGGATGAGGAGCCTTTGAAATATTTAAAATGGGAAGCTAACCTTATCAGATTTCCGTGCTCTAGCAACCTCGTGGTGAAGGGGTTGGATGAGGGCGGGAGACCGGAGACGGAATACAAACCAAGTGATTGAGGATGGTTTGGACTATGGCCCGCTAGCCAAGTCCCTTCTGTTACAGCTCTAGGACTGGTTTAATCTTTCTTACAAGCTCCACTCCAGCAAGTGTTCAGTGCCTCCAAATTACTGATACTGAGTTACTTTACTTTCTACCTTTAATTAACATCACTGATTTTAGCACCTGAATTAGTTTCCTAAGGGCTGCCTTAAAAAAATCACCACAGACTGGGTAGCTTAAAATAACAGAAATTTATTGAAACATTTGCTGTTTTTTTACAACTTGTGTCGTAATGACTGACCGAGAAACGGATGTTGGAAGCTTTCCAATCATATTTGTAAAAAGTCCATCTACTTTTAAATTTGTAAATAATGATATCACAGCTGTGAGCGTATGCACACAGCCTATCGTGATTGTTTATATAATGAAGCAAAGGTCTAGCTGACATTCCGAAAAGTTGTGAAATGATGGTACAGTTTTAGTTTATTATTTTCCTACAGCTATTTTGTGTAATGAGTAGCGAATCTATAAAGAAAACGAGGCTTGATATATTCCCCTTCGTTGGAGATATAAACTAAATTTAATCTGGATAGAGAAGAATGTTTTACAATTGTTTAATTCATTGAACTTGTGTTGTAATTGTTGATCTAAAGGTTCTTCCGAATGATCCAGTCTTTCTTGAGCCTCATGAAGAAATGACACTCTGCAAATACTATGAGAAAAGGTTATTGGAATTCTGTTCGGTGTTTAAGCCAGCAATGCCAAGGTCTGTTGTGGTAAGTTACAGTAGTGATGAAATATAATGTCCTTTAGTTGACTTGTGAAATTTGACCTCTTCTAAATTCCCTGTCCACTCTAGTCTTAAAAATTCACATTAGTTACAATTAATTAGTTTTTGGCACATTATATCTTTTTCAATTCAGGCCTTAACTCATGAATTGCTGTATCATATCTTCAAAAGTATTTCAAGTCTCATTTTGTGGTCAGAAAAAAATTTGAGGTCAGGTAATATTATAAAGAAAGAAACAAAATAAATTACTTTCCTCTAAGTTCTCAACTAGTGAGCCATAGAACTGGGACTAGAACATAGACTACTTGCTTTTTCAACTCTGTGACACCCAATAAATGTTTGAAGTAATGCATTCTTTCATAATTGGTAATCATATGCCCCAGCTGAAACTGATACCATAAGATTTTTTTAAGCCTTGATTAGTAGAAGCTGGAGTTTTATCTTTGGTTAAAAAAGATTGTCTTATTGTTTCAGATGTATGGTTCTGAGGACCTGTTTGTTTTTTTGCTGGGGTGGGCAACTGTGAGGAGAAACAGGTAGCTGAGATTAAAAAGCAGAAAGATAAAAAAGCTAGAGTGGGAGGGTGTTTAAAATGACTTTACATTATTCTCTCACAGGTTTGTTGTAAAGAACAAATACAGAAGTGTATCTTATGTAAAAGTCTGTTAAATTTTAAAGTTATACAGTGTCACTAGCTTACGACCGAGTAGAGAATAGTCTTCTAGGAAATTATCTCCATTTTTATAGTTGAAAAAAATTTGAAGTATGTTGAAAATATTAAGTCCATAGAATTTATAATTTTTTTTTCATCTGAGATATCAAAGATTCAGAGAGAATTTTAGGTATACTTGATTAGTTTATGTCTTCAGATTTGGCTTATTCTTACAAAAGAACTAAAATGAGGCAGTAAATTTAAGTGATCTTATCAAATGAAGAAAAAAATCCTTTAATGAACTTCTTTTGGAATTTATTTTTAAATAACATGTTTATCATTGGTGAATAATTTTTTGTTTTACATAATGACAAAACTAAACTTTTAAAATACTTAAAAGGAAATATTCTTTTTTCTATCATAAAATAGATTAGTGGTTATTTCATTGGTTCCAGCCAAATGATATAATGGTTAAAAATACAGGCAGGTCTTACTTGAATTCATTCCTGTTCCTTATTGGCTGTGTGACCTAGATAAGTCAGTTAACCTCATTGATACTCAGTTTCCTTCTCTGCAGAGATAGTAATATTTCACCAAGCTGTTGTAAGGATTAAAACATGATGATAGTTTTGTGCTTATCACAGAGTCTGGCACTTGGTATGCATTCAGTAAGTGGTAGTGCTGCTTCTGCCATTCAGTTGGCAGCAGTGATCACAGATCATGGGAATGGATACATAGCAATATCACAAATATGTAGTGGCTTTAGAGAGAAGGCTTATTGCCTTGCTCATGTTTTTTTGTCATTATTTTTATAAGATTGGTTAATCTGTGAACATTTGTATTTTTCTTCCTGAATTTATCTAATTCAGGACATTTTTGATACTCTCACTTCTAAAACATACACACTCACGTATTTTTAAATCCAGTGACCACAGGAAGGATTAGCCAGGGTAGGCTGGGGATAGACAAGCAAAGGATGGGAAAGGATCTTTTTGGCTATGGCATTTCTGTAGTAATTCATCACAATTTATTTTGATTAAAGAAGAATTAATGAGTATTAGTATTTTTCTGGGTAATCTCTACAAAGAAACCTTTCCATAAATAAGTTCTGTTTCACACAATTTAACATTTAACATTTGTGAGTAGATCCTGATGATATATTTTTTTTTTAACTCTTAGGGTACAGCTTGTATGTATTTCAAACGTTTTTATCTTAATAACTCAGTAATGGAATATCACCCCAGGATAATAATGTGAGTATGTCTGTCTAATATATTGTTTTCATTTAAGAAGACCTTTATACTCTTTTTGAGTTTTTTTTTTTTGGGAGGAGAGAGTTGTGAGAGAGAGAGGGTAATTTAGACTTGAATTTTTTTTTTTTTTTTTTAATTCAGAACTTAAGATCTCTATTTACCTGTACTTCGGTAATTCTGATGGCATCTGAACTTCATCTTGTCCAGATTCAAATTTTGTTTTTCTCAGATTAGCTACTTCTCTAACATCTCTTTCTATTTGACACCTTTGTTCTTCCAGTTGTTCAGACTGAGAATCATTTGTAGTGGCCCCTCCCACATCCAGTCAGTGTACGGATCCTATAGCTTCATACTCATTTCAGTTGAACAAAGGTCTGTTGTTGCTGCTCTCTGCTGAGCACTGTGTCTATCATTAAAGATGAAATTAGTATGAGGCTCATCAAAGAGCTTGCTCTCAATGACATTGTACCTGTTTTCTCTTTTGATTCCCATTTCCACCAGTCAAGATTAGGCCCTTGATCTCACTGCCAACCTTGATTTTTGCAGTAGCTTTCTTACTGTTTTCTCATACTCATCAGCATGAATTGGCCAGGTAAATTTCACACATTTGTCCCTTAAATAATAGTCTCTTATTCAGATGCCCTTAGAGACTTCCACCGATGGCCTTCCACAATGTTCCTTTAACCTGCTTTTCTTCCCATACTTATATGGTACATATATGCTTTATTTTTAACTATTCCATCTACGTTATACAAAGTGCTCTTATTCCTCAGTTAATTTATTTTTCCAGATATTTAGGTTGTACTACATAACACTGTCATTGAGTCAGTGATGTTTGAATGCCATGGCAATATTGGTTTGACCTAATTTTATAGTTTGTCTTATGTCTCTTAATGAAGTGTGAACAGGAACTATCTTTCAAAAAAATTTTTGCAATGTCTAGCAGTCACTTTTGAATATTAGGCAATTATAGAATATACTTTTAGAAATAAAATATTTAGATACTTCTCAAAGTATATGCGTGTTCTTCTGCCCCACCCCAACCCCGCCCCCTGCCTCCTTTTTTCCTCTAGGCTCACTTGTGCATTTTTGGCCTGCAAAGTAGATGAATTCAATGTATCCAGTCCTCAGTTTGTTGGAAACCTTCGGGAGAGTCCTCTTGGACAGGAGAAGGCCCTTGAACAGATACTGGAATATGAACTACTTCTTATACAGCAACTTAATTTCCACCTTATTGTCCACAATCCTTACAGACCATTTGAGGGCTTCCTCATCGACTTAAAGGTAAACTTGATGTAAAATAAACTAATACTACATTCTCCTTTCCTATTCTTTAACAAAAAGGATCCAAAATTTTAAAACTCATAGTCATCCTCGTTGTTAGAGCATGGATACGACCTGTGGGTCTGGCCTGGTCATCTAGGGCAGTTGTGTTTAAACTTCAGTGGGCATCATCAGTCATCTGGAGAAATTGTTAACTCAGATGTTGGGTGGGACTTACGGAGTTTCTCATTTAAGTGATCTTCATTACGTCCAGGGATGTAATGAAGACCATTGAGAGTTTAGAACAGTGCTTATTATGGAGGCTTAAGATACCTCTTCTAACTTTGAATTATATTGTCATGGATCTGGGCCTGATTTAAACCATAAAAAATTCTTAAACTAGAAGATTGCTAAGTGACTTATATTTTTAGAGGTTTGTAAACTTGAGTCCCTATGTAGGCATCAATAATATAACTAAACAAACATTGACAGAAGCAACTTTTAAGTTGTTTTGTTTGGCTCTAAAAGAGAAGTTGGATAGTCAGAGTCGAATCAAACAGAAATCAGGAACTGGTTCATTCATATTAGATCGGTGGCTCAATTTGGGTATCTTCTGTGTGCCAAACTTTGTGCTTGAGGGTGTAACCAGAAACAGGACAGGAACAGTCTCAACTTTTGTGAACCTTGCAATCGAAAGGTTTTAGACAATCATATATCCATTGTGCTCAGTGATACAGAGGGGAAAATATATTTTAGAGGGAGATAACAGATTAAGAGGTAAGGAAAACATTCTGAGAACGTATCATTTAAAGTACAATTCAGAGTAGGAATAGGAGAGAGAAGAACATTCCAATCAGAGACTTCCCTGGTAAAAAGTTCAAATTCAAGAAACCATTCTGTGCTGAACAACCTGAACAGAGCATAGCAATGCAGGGGGAAGAGATCACAGACAGCTGCTGCCAGAGTGGAAGGCAGAGTCTAGACTGTGGAGACAATGTTACAGATTTTGAATAGAGCAAAGAGAAGCCAGTGAAAGGTTTAAATTTAGAGAGTGGCATGATTAGATTTGCAGTTTTAAAAGATCATGTTGGCAATCTTATGGATCAGGTATTTACTGTGCATCTGTGTATGTCAGGCATAACGTGGAGAATGGATTAGAATAGATTAAGTGAATAATGGGGTACTGTTAAAGGAGTCCAAGCTAAAGATGGTGGTGGTCTTCACTTGTATGAAGGTTGTGGATACAGAAAGAGCTTCCTGGGCTTCAAAGATACAGGATAAGTATCCCTTACCTAAAAAATTTCGAGCCAAAAGTATTTGGGATTTCACTTTTTTTTTTTTTTTTTTTCGATTTTGCAATATTTGCATTGTGCTTACTGGTTGAGCATCCCAAATCCAAAATCTGAAATGCTCCAGTGAGAATTTCCTGAGTGTCAGTCATGTCAGTGTTCAGAAAGTTTCAGATTTTGGAGTATTTCGGATTTTGAATTTTTTGGATTTATGCTCAGCCTGTAGTTAGGTAGAATCAATGGAACATGAGGAATGATTGTATATAGAAATGAGGACAGAGGAAGAACCCCCAAGTTTCTGACTGGGTGATACTTTTTTTTGTTGCTTTTTGTTTAATGGAAGAGACCGATGCACATTTAAATACTGATGTAAAGAGCTAGGAGTGAGAGAAAGATGAAATACAAAATAGTCTGTTTGGAGTAAGGTGGAAGGGGTTGGCATGGACTTTGGAAGCAAGGTAGAAGAACTGGCCTTAGAAGGAATAATAGCTCTTTCTCTTAACAGTGGAAAAGGGGAAATTATGGGCTTAGGATACTGTTATGCCTCAGGATTTGGTGTTGTCAGGAAATAGTGCCTTTCTTTGGTAAGAAATAGTTTTCTGAGAGTGATGGAGTTTCTGAGAATTATCAAAGACGTTAAGACAGATGGAAAATATTTATGCAGTCACTGAAAAATGGGAAAGTAAACTGTCTGGAAATACTGTGGTTGCTTGACAGTGTTTAAGAGCCTTGCTGAGGTCAATGAACATGAGTTTACAGTAACATTTCCAGACTTCTGCTCGTATTGTTTTCTCTGGCAGCACTCAGAAATCTTGGTATAGTTGCAAAGCGAAGTTTGTTGGATTCAACCACTGTTCAACTTCTGGTTTTGCCAGAAATTTGTTGGCAGCGTATCGGGGCAGGGAATTCAGGAGAGAAATGAGGACCAGAGGACACTGGTGAGTGGGAGCAAGTAGAGGGATAAGTGAGCAAAGGTTCAGAGGAGGAAGAACAGCTGTGAAGTAAATGAGTAAATATATTAGAAAGGGAGGCATTGTGGTCAGAGTAGTGGGTCTTAATTTCTCATATCACAGGTGAGACATTTTTGTACAATTGACTCTTAAATATTTCAGAGTGTAGAAAAGCTTTCCTACTGCTTTAGGTGTCGAACATGGATATCTGAGGACTTCAGATTTATGGTTTATTTTATAGGGTATGAAGAATTGTCAGGAAATAGGAGGTCTTCCACATCTCTTGGGCATATTCTAAAACTTTTTCTGTGGGAATTTGAAGTCTAGTGTGTTCTAACCAAATTGAGATTCACTTTTATTTACTTCTTCCTGAAAGTAAATTTTAAGTAGAAGGAATTTCATATAAAAATAAGGTGTATTCCTAAATGTGGCCTTACATTTGAATCACCTGGGTTGCCTGAGCGAAGCATTTACCTGGGAATATGTATTTCTTGGCCCTACTTTAGACTCAGTGGAATCTCTAAGAGCTTCCCTTCCTTCCCCTTCCTACTCAGGTGGAAAAGGACCGAGAAGGGATTAATGTAAATTGAGGACACTGTCAAGTACTGTGCTAGGAACTTTAGATATGTTATAGCACATATTTCTTAATATGAGTTGTGTAATTTTAAACTGTTGTTATACTCCATTTAAACCCTCAAAAATGGTAACATTTGCAAACTTTCTTTCTAGACCCGCTATCCCATATTGGAGAATCCAGAGATTTTGAGGAAAACAGCTGATGACTTTCTTAATAGAATTGCATTGACGGATGCCTACCTTTTATACACACCTTCCCAAATTGCCCTGACTGCCATTTTATCTAGTGCCTCCAGGGCTGGAATTACTATGGAAAGGTATTAATGTTTTAGGTCCAATTCAGTCACTGAGTTTATTTATTCATAGAATCATTTCTGACTATAATCTTTAATATTCCTTGTGGCTGGGATGGTTGGTGAAAAGAAGAAATGAAATTGCCTTTTAAGGAAATCTTTAAACATCATGAAAAATACTGTTGAACTAAGAGGAGGATACATTTAGGATTAAAGTAGGAGTAAACCAGGTGATCCTTGAAAGACTGATATAGCTATCAGTATATGACAAATTTAGAAGGTCCTGTGAACTGGTGAGCAACTTGAGTGCAGCAAATATGTCTGCCTTGTTTTATCTTTATTCCCCTTCTGTAGAGCATGTATGACACGTGGAAGTTAAATATTGTTAACTAACTGAAGCACAAGCTAGCAGCCAATTAGACATTTTTAGTTTCTGTATTAAGTTTCTCAATTTATGATCTTTGAGATTCTGCTTGATTTCATTCTTAGAAATAGCTGAGGAAGAAAGATGATAAAACTTCCTAAAGTTAATTAAAACTATTTTACATGATTATAATCCCTTATCCATAATTTCAGAATCCACTGATAAGGTGGCAGCAGATAGAGCAGATTGTATTTAGTTTTTATTTCACTTAATAGGAATATTTGTGTTCCCTTGCAGGAATCTTAATATTTGTGATTACAGACATCACTTAGGTATTTCACATTTCGTAATATATGCACCAGATAACTTTTCTAAGGCATGAATACTTAAGAATTTCACAACACATCTGCATCTAGGATAAGGGATTGTAGGTTTATATTTTATGATATGCCTTTTCTCTGCAAACACAGCTCACTAACTGTATATAAATGTATATATTTAATCCCAAAGTGATTTAAATCTCCACTTATTTACTAAGCAAACATCTATTAAATACCTTCTGTGTACTACTATGCACTGTACTACACTTTAGGAATATGAAAATGAATAAGATAAATCTCTGCATTAGGAAAAAGTCATGTAAATTATTGATGTACATGGAGTTAAGATGTGGACTTCCATTAATTTGGGGGGGGGGTTGTTTTTTTTTGGGGGGGGATAGCATCTCACTCTCACCCAGGCTGGAATGCAGTGGCACAGTCATAGCTCACTGCAGCCTCAACCTCCCAGCCTCAAGCGATCCTCCTACTTCAGCTCGTTGAGTAGCTGGGACCACAGGCACACACCACCACACCCTGGCTAATCATTTTGTTTTTTTGTAGAGTTGGGGTTTCCCCATATTGCCTAGGCTCATCTCAGTCACTCCTAGACTCAAGTAATCTCCTGCCTAGGCCTCCAAAAGTGCTGGGGTGACAGGTGCACACCACCATACCTGGCCTGCGGACTTCATTCTGTAAGGGAACAAAAGTCCTCTTTTCCACAGTTCAAATAACCAAAAGTCTGATTAATCTTGAAGCATTGTATATAGTGCATATATAAATTCTTCAGTGATGAGATTTTAGTTACATAGAGTGGGATGAAGCATCCTAAGGTCCAGATGAGTTTATTTCATCTTATAAGTTTAGTTCAGTAAAATTCTAGGCAGGCAAAATTGGAATTGTGATACCTTTGGCTCCGTGCAAATTTAATAGGCCTTTGTAACATTCCCAGAGACTAGACATTGGGCCTTCCCCGCCACACCCCCCTTAGGGAAATGCTTTCCAAACATTTTTAACTTACAGCTGATTTACAGGCAAATTTTTGAGATACGTGGAAATGGGGTTTACATTTATTGCTGATTTCAAAAGGGAAAGCCCCTGTGCTGTTGTCAGAGTCTGGATAATGCCTCAGATTATTAATCATAGGATTATTACCATTATTTCTGGGTTTTCTTCTCTTGTAGATTTAGAGATTTCTCATCTGCTACTTTAGGTATTCTTATTTGCCTGTGGATTTTATTAAAACGCCACAATATTAAAATTCAAATTCAAAATTGAGGTTAAGAGTTGCTAACTTCACAGAGCTAATGAGTAGTCAGCCAACTCTTAGCACCAAACCTATGATCCTTATGCTTAAGAAATCAAAAGGAAATGAAGAGTAAAAATAAAGGAAGATGACAAAAATGGGAGTAATTTTAGGTAGGAAAGGGAAAGGAAAAAACTAGTTATTTTGAATTACTAGTAAGTGGAAATGGATTAGTTGTCAGGAGATTTCTTGATTTTCAGATCCAAAATTTATTCCCACAATAGATGATGATGATGTAATGTCAAACAGTTATCAAAACTTTATAATAAAATTTAAATCTGGATAAAGACACAAGAGTTCTTAAAGCATTGCTTTCTATTTTTGTAACTGTTACACCCAAGAGAAAAATAATTTTTTTGCATTTGTGTTTGAAAAACTCTTTAATACTTTGAGAATCTGTTCATTTGAGCTTTTATCAATTATAGGTCAAGTTCAGGTATGTAAAACTTCAGAGTAACTAAAAATTTAAATATAGAAATTATATTTTCATATTGTCAGCTCTGAGAAAAACAGGTAATTTGGATTTTATATCACATTGATAAAGAAGTCTAACACCTTTGATTTGGACTTGATGCAAATAAGATGTAATAGATTTATAAAGCATTACGTGGTTGGTTTGAATGTCTTGTTACTTCCCAAAAGTGCAACTATAGGTAAAATGGCTTTCATATTAAGGGAACAGAGAATCCTTACTAGTGCCAGATTCCAGTTTTGCTGCTTCCTAGCTTTATTGCTTTGGGCAAGTTACAAGATCATGACTTACTCATCCCTGTAACTCAGATTCCTCATCTGTAAAGTAAGGTTAGACTCATTGGGCTTCTATATTAAAAGATATAAATGTTATAAGTACTGACTGTTACTGTTACTTTCATACTCTTTTGTCTCTGAAAGGTTGTACTTGAATGTCACTAAACTTAAACAGTAAACATCTTTTAATGTAAGTGCTAATCCTTAAAACATAAGAGTTATAGATTATACATTCATAAATTTAAAAAATTTTTAAGTGCCTTTGATGAGGATGGAAGAAAATAATTTATGATGTCATGTTTTCTCAATGTGCTGTATGTTTTCAATAGATTACATTTTTTTTCTTTTCTTTACCAGTTATTTATCAGAGAGTCTGATGCTGAGAGAGAACAGAACTTGCCTGTCACAGTTACTAGATATAATGAAAAGTAAGTAAATGAGAACACTACAAAATGTTCTTCCAATACAAAGCTCCTTTCTAAATAAATATCTTGGTGTTTAACTAGAAATATAACATAGATTTTTGTTTAGATTTCTTTTCACTGAATTACTGTATTATGGAAGCATGAAAGACACATTGGTCTAGAACAAATAGAAGGTACATAGAAGGAAGTAGTGTTCATATCTATAGAACTTACGCAAAGAGTGAAAATAGAGTCCGATTTAGAAAGGATTTAGAGATTGACAACAGGATCCTTTTAAAGAATAAAGAAACATACTAGGCACTGAAAAAGATGTAATGGGAAATAAGGATAATGTTTAAATTTGTAACTTCTATTTTGTAGATAAATTATTTTTTTAAGAGAAAGGTAGAAGGAGATTTGACACACTCAGAGAAGGCACGGTTAAGACAGCAGAGAAAGATTTAAATATGCTTGCCTTGAAAATTGGAGTGATGTGGTTGCAGGCCAAAGGAAGCTGGCAGCCACTGGAAGCTGGAACAGGCAAGGAATGGATTTATCCCTGGAGCCTCCAGAGAGAGTGTGGCCCTTCCAGCACCTTAATTTTGGCGCAGTGAAACAGATTTCAGACTTCTGGGCTCCAGAACTATGAGATAATAGATTTCTGTTGTTTTAAGCCATCACGTTTGTGATAATTTTGATAGCAAGGTTGGGAAAATAATACAGCCCTGAATAACCAAGACTTATCCAGCCCAAAACGTTATGAGTGCTGGTGTTGAGAAACGCTGTCCTAAGAGTTGAGTAGAGTCTCTACTTATTGGCTGAATTAACCAGCATTCTCCTTTCCTCATTCTTGCCCATGGCACGCTTGATCATGGCTGCTAAGCTACTCTTTGGGGTTAAAAGTCAATCGTGTCCGGGCGCGGTGGCTCACGCCTGTAATCCCAGCACTTTGGGAGGCCAAGGCGGGCAGATCACGAGGTCAGAAGATCGAGACCATCCTGGTGAACACTGTGAAACCCCATCTCTACTAAAAATACAAAAAAATTAGCCGGGCATGGTAGTGGGCACCTGTAGTCCCAGCTACTCGGGCGGCTGAGGCAGGAGAATGGCATGAACCCAGGGAGCAGAGCTTGCAGTGAGCGGAGATTGCGCCCCTGCACTCCAGCCTGGGTGACAGAGTCAGACTCCGTCTCAAAAAAAAAAAAGTCAATCATGTTTGTTTCCAAACCTTGTGTAAATTGTTCTTGTTAATTAAATTTGTAATGTAATTAAATGTTAAACCAGTAAAATACAAGATTGAAATCTTGATCTTCGATGACAATAAATGGGTATACATTTTACATATTTTGTGTTTGAAAATTTAAGATGCTTCAGGGCATCTCTGTATCATTTCTTGATTCTCTGCTCGAAGTGATCCTGAGGGCTTCCTTCTTGGAGAATGATGGCTGTGATTTATGAATTATAAACTGTAGGTCTTTAGTTATACCACTAGGGGGTTCACTTTAAAAGCTAATTGTGATTTGACTGTAGCTGTTAGGATCGTAGAACTTAGTAGGTAAAGGGGGTCTTATTCCAGTGTACTCATTTCATAGCTTAGTTTTATTACTGATTTCTTCTCAATACCTTTGTTTTGCTCCACTTATTTTAAAATGAAAAACAGCTCTTTATGAAACACTCAGAAGTTTAATGCTACTAAGATATTGGTAATTTTTGGAACACAGATACTGTCCTAAGGGTGTTGAGTTACAAGTATTAATTCAATTAAAAATACTGTTTTGTTTGCATTATGAAATAGGTCAGTAGTGCAGCCATTTGGATCACATGGCTGGCTAATAGTAATAATAAGCTCATTGGATCTCTCATTATTCCCCTAATGTTGAAATTTGTATTCTTTGGTTTATTATACTTGAATAACAAGATCAGCTAGAGGATGCTTTTGCAATTATAAAGTTACTGATATAGTAGTTTACTTTTAACCTTAAGTGGACATTTTTGTATAGGGTCTGCTTTTTGTTAAAGCAAAGGATTATTAAATTTTTACTAAGCATCCTCCCTTTATTGCATGTTGTGTAATAACAGTTTCCTTTGTAAACAGGAAGTATACTGTTGGCCCACTATCTATGGAATAGAATATTACAAAGATGGTTGGTGATAAAGAACAAAACATGTTCACTAAATCATTTAGGGATTTTTTTTTTTTAAGTCTTAAAACTGAACAGGAAGTGACCCCAGTAGGATTTGAAAAAAATACTAGATTTTACAGTGTGCTTTATGTTATATGATATGGGCTAAACAGCAGAGAGCCATAATTACTTCAACTAAACATACAGTGCTTATTGGATTTTAATGTAGAATGAAATGCAGAATGATGCAAATCCTGAGAATAATAACCATGTCATTTGCAGGGTGTTTTGTTGTTTCCTATAACAAAATGGAAAAGTAACCAGCTCCGCTACTATGAGAAGGTTTGCTTATTCAGTTTAAATTCTTTTTCATATCCACATAGGCATGAGAAACTTAGTAAAAAAGTATGAACCACCCAGATCTGAAGAAGTTGCTGTTCTGAAACAGAAGTTGGAGCGATGTCATTCTGCTGAGCTTGCACTTAATGTAATCACGTAAGTTGATGTGACAGTGTTTATCAATAGACGTAATTGTTACCCAGTCCAACTGGTTCGTAAATCATTTTATTGGTGTTTGCTCATTTGAGGAAAGCTGACTGATCCATTAAATCAGATTTTATTTATTGAATGGACATTGCTAATGAGATTAAGTTAACAGTCACTTATATTTCTACTGTGTTGCTTATTTATTCCCCTTGTCCAATTTTCTGGCTTTTTTTTTTTTTTTTTTTGAGATGGAGTCTTGCTGTGTCACCCAGGCCTGAGTGCAGTGGCGTGATCTCACTGCAACCTCTGCCTCCCGGGTTCAAGCAATTCTCCTGCCTCAGCCTTCCAAGTAGCTGGGATGACAGGTGCATGCCACCACGTCCGGCTAGTTTTATTTTTTGTATTAGTAGAGATGGGATTTCACCGTTAACACGGTGAGCCAAGGATGGTCTCAAGCTCCTGACCCCCGCCCACCTCAGCCTCCGGAAGTGCTGGAATTACAGGCGTGAGCCACCGTGCCTGGCCACATTTTTGTGGTTTGTAGTGCTTTATAGATTCTATATACAGTCATCCTTCAGTATCTATGGGGGATTGGTTTCAGGACTTTCTGCTGATAACCAAAATCTAGAGATGCCCTAATACAAAATGTTGTATTTGCATATAACCTGTATACATCCTCCCATATACTTTAAATCATCTCTAGATTACTTATAATACCTAAATACAACGTAAATGCTATGTAGTTATTATACTGTATTCTTGAGGGAATAATGACAAAGTCTGTACATGTTCAGTACAGATAGAATTTTTTTCCTTATTTTCAATCCACAATTGGTTGAGTCCACAGATGTGGAAACCACAGGATACAGAAGGCTGATTGTACTTAATTATATATGATATTATTCTATTGTTTTTCACAACTTTTTTCCAAATACTAATTTTTACCCTAGTTCCCATACCCCCACTTTTTTGAGAAAAAGTCTGTGTCATTCAGGTGGAGTGCAGTGGCTCGATCTTGGCTCACTGCACCCTCTGCTGTGTGGGCTCAAGTGATCTTCCCACCTCAGCCTCTTGAGCAGCTGGGACTACGGGTGCTCAACCACGTTGGTTAATTTTTTTATTTTTTTTTGTAGAGACAAGGTTTTGCCACGTTGCTCAGGCTGGTCTCAAATTCCTGGGCTCAGGCGATCTGCCGCCTCGGCCTCCTAAAGAGCTGGGATTACAATTTGTGAGCCCCTGTGCCTGGCAGGTCCCAGCTCATTTTTTATTTCATGTTTTTCCTAGTTACTTGAAACACTTTTTATCACACATTAAATCTGTACTTCTGCATAGTCATTACTTTGCTTAATCTAGTCTGATCATTGATTTAATATCTCACTTTTAATTACCATAGCTTTTGTAGTGTGCTTTGAAGATAACTGGGACAAGGTCTTCCAACATTGTTCTTTTTTATATTCTCTATTTTTTCACACTTCTTCCTAGGTCAGTGTTAGAGTTGACAAATTCCATGAAAAATTTTATTGGGGTTTTAATTAGAATTGCATTTAATTTAAAGATTGATTTTAAAAGTATCATTTTCCCTACCCATAACTCTTCATCTTTTTCCATTTATCCAGGCCTATGTTTTTCAGTAGATACATGATATTGCATATAGCCTTGCTAGTTTATTTTACATTTTATAGTTTCTGTGGCTGGTATTAGATTGCTTATTGATAGTTGCTTATTTATAGGAAGAAGAGGAAAGGCTATGAAGATGATGATTACGTCTCAAAGAAATCCAAACATGAGGAGGTATGTTTTACTCCAAAGATGAACTCTAAGTCATTTTTGTTACACATTCTGGTGTGATTATACTATTAAGATTTGTTCTCCAAGAGTACAAGCATTATAGAGCTGTGGGTTTTTTCATTTTTTGTATACTTCCTTATATACAGTACTGTTGTCCATTATTAAAGGGATTTTTCTCTCTTCTGTCTTTACTTGATGAAGAATCCTTCTTGTGTTCATAGAAAGCAGAAACAATATGCATACATACTATATTTTTGCTTTATTTGTTATTCTCCGAGGATTTTTCCCTTACCCCCTTTTAAAAACAAATTTTCTGTCAAGTCAGATAAGTGAATAATCAGAGGCAAAAGGTCACAGTTGTAACCTTTATTCCTCATTGGAGGAGTCTGGTGAGACCATGCCAACATTACTAACAGTGAACTATTACAAAATTTCCTGGTTTATCTTTTGTAATCCACATGGGTAAAAGGAGGAGAACATTTTCCTAAAGGGAGGTAAGAGATAAACAATACTGGTTATGCTTCAGTGTTATCCTTACCACACTTTTTTTCCTTCTTAGGAAGAATGGACTGACGACGACCTGGTAGAATCTCTCTAACCATTTGAAGTTGATTTCTCAATGCTAACTAATCAAGAGAAGTAGGAAGCATATCAAGCGTTTAACTTTATTTAAAAGGTGTAATGTGAAAACAAAATATATTAAAACTTTTCTATTACTTTCTTTCCCTTTCACAGTAACTTTATGTAAAATAAACCATCTTCAAAAGAGCTAGAATAGCACCTGTTTTGAATATTCTTATTCCATCATGACTAATATCAAATTAAAGTTGCAACTTACTTGCCTAATTTTTTAAGCAAAATATGATAGGCAAACCTATGCTTTTTTAAGAAAAAGGCACCACAAAAACCAAAACTTAGTAGCCAGCTTTAACGGAATGTGTTTTGCCCTCTAGAAACTTTTATAAATGGCTTTTTGAATGCCATCCTGATACATTTAGCTATTTGTCCATTACTATTAAACTGCAGAAGGTATTTCAACTATTACATGGTACTGAAAGCCAGTTGTCTGGGTAATGAATATTATTGGTTTTCTTTACTTACCCGAAAACATTTCCAAATGAGTTTAAAAAAAAAAAAAACAAATATATGATTTTGAATAGCTGTCTACATCAAACTCGTAGGCTAGTATAGATAAGTAGGCAGAAGCAATTTGTATATTCGGTTATGGTTTTTTAATTTTGTTTTGATGTAGGGTCTTGCTATGTTGCCCAGGCTGTCTCAAACTCCTACGCGCTAGTGTTTCCTGAGTAATTGGGACTGCAGGCACACGTCACCACAGCCTTTAATTAACCTATTAGATCACCTATAAGTGAATCCGTGTAAGTAGATTATAACAGTTACTAGGAATTGTGCAGACTAAATATGTTCGAGAAATGTAATTCAAATTGAAATGAGTCAATTTAAAAATATAAAAGCACAGACTATTACAACAAATTACTCAGATGTGAATCATGGCTGCCTCTATTTCACTATGTGACCTAAGTAAGTTATTAAATCTCTTAAGTGCCAGTTTTCCACACTGAAAATGGGGAAAATAATAATGCCCACTCTTTATAGGATTAATTAGAACAGTACCTGCATACACTAAGTATTCAGTAATTGTTAACTATTATAATTGGAACCGAACTGTGGATGTCTGTATATCAAGCCAGATTTTTTTTCAGGAAAACTGGCTTGAAGGAATTCCGAGTAATTCAAGTGTCCTAAATCTAATTAAATTGCACAGATACACACACCTCCTCAGTCTCAATACATCCCAGGCTGTACTTTCCAGAAAGGTAAGTACCATTATAATTACATCTACTTTAAGGCAATGCTTACTGTGTGCATATTCATCTCTCTAATAACAATTCTTTAAACTGTAGGCTTGAGTTTTGTGGGGTGTTTTTTTGTTTTGTTTTGTTTTTTTGTTTTTTTTTTCCCTCATTCTGGAGTGAAAGGAATAAAATTCATGACGTGCGATTTTACAAAAGCAGAGTGGAAGAAGCCAAAAGTTATAAATCCTCCATCGTGGTCCTAGTTAAGTACATTGCTGCTAGGCTTTAGACAGAATTACAAGATGTTCACAGTTTTTCTCATTTTCCCTTTCAGATCGCCAAACTTTGGCATCAGAGCAAGGTCCACACTTATCACTGAAAATTTTCCCACCCAGCCCCATTAAAAAAGTTAAAGTGTGAGAGGTTTTATTTCAACACTGACAAGCTAGTTACTACAGGGCCTACAAAGGTAAGTAACAAGTTTCCATTTCAACTTGAGAGACAAATGATGTTAAAATATAAGAAGCAGGATGAGTCAGGTTTGTGATTTTAAATAAAAGGGAGAAGGATTTCAGAATGAGGAATGACAGGTTAGTATGGCTAAAGATTGAAGCGTGATTAGTGGGAACCAAAGTGCATAGCAAAATATCTTGACTAGTCCGTATCCTCCCTGTCTTCTATCATGTAACTAAGGAAGGAGACCACCTGGGATACTATGTTGGTCCAAGTCCAGCTATAAAACAGAAGGGATGGAAAGGAGAGTAATTTGATAAAAGAGCCAGGAAAGGAGAGAATGGAATGAATTGAGTTGATTTCAAGGAAAAGGAGCACGGGACATGTTGAGATTTTTGGTATCAGTGTTAAACTGTGATTGAAGCCACAGAAGTTAGCAGCCCCCATAGAAACAATTGCCTTTTGTAGCTTGAAACTATTAAGCAGACATCTTTTAAACCTTTAGCATTTTATTTTTTCCTGTATTTTATACATTAGAGGAATAGCATAAAGTGTTGCTCTTGGAATCTAGGCCTTTCCTTAGTGTAAGAACACCTCCTTGGGTTCCTGTCTCACCCACTTTGATGACCAATGTCATTCTGCCACATATGTTCCATATGTCATACCTGCCCTGCACAATTATGAGACGGAAGGAATTGTTGCATATATAGAATCCTTTTCAAAAGAGGCCATTAGCAAAAATACTGATCTAAAGCTTCAGCTTCTCCCTGGGCCTTGCTCTGGTGCTAAGGTTTAAACTGCCCCTGAAGGAAGAAGAAAATAAACAAATTAAATGCTTAGCTCTATTTAGACAGAAGTAATCAATTATGCAAGATATCCCTTGGTTTTATTTTAACTTAACCTTTGTGAATACTTCACAAAAATACACATACAGAAGTAAATAAAACTATACAGTTGAACTAAATGTCCAGCAGATACAACAAGTAGTCAGAAGTTCAAAGATGGATAAGTTAGGCAGCTGATGAGGTTTGTCTGCATAATCAAAGGGGTAGGGTAGCACAAATAATGAACAAATAACTTTTAACAAAAACATTCTAGTTAAAAGAAACTGGTAGTCTATAAAATGAAGGGGTAACATGCATTGATCAATACAACAACCAATAATATTTACTGAATTCAAACTATTTACTGTTGTAAACATTTAACAAAGCATTATGAGATCTAAATACAGTCTTTGACAATTTCAACAAAATAAGTAGTATGTTTAAAAAATAAAGCTGATGAGCAATAGATCATTCTATATATTTTCTTTCAACAGTTCCAGCAAGAGAAATAGCACAGTATTTTTTAAAAGTATACAGCAAAGATTGTTCCTATTATAATGACAAACTCTGGAAACTGTAAATACAAATAATCATTGAACAGTCAAATGGTCATATTCCTAATCAGGAAGTAGTTACAGTAAGAACAGTCTGCAATCCAGTTATACACAATTGTCAATAAGAGAATGTGTTTGTCAGTTGATTTCATAGTTCTTTCTCTAAGAGACAGCAAGACTTTGGCAACTGGGTGTACTGAAAATATATTTTCAAAGTTCCAAGATACAGTCATAGCATTTTGTTTTGTGAAAGGTGATCTGTACACCAAGGCTCAGAGGTTGTTAAAGATTGATTCCATGTGGAAATAGTGCAAATATCCTGCACAGATAGCTTACAAGGTTGCTGGCATAGTTATGCACCAGCAGAATCTTGGATTTTGTTTGCATAGCTCACACATCATTGGAATGTGGAAAAGTGTGCTATTTTTTGGCAAGAGCAAAGGAGACATTATACTGAAGTGAATTACCACGTTGGGCATGATGAATCCATGCAGAACACTGGGGCGAAGGCTGCTACCTGACATCATTGGTTTTTGTATACTGGTTTTGTTTTTGTTGAAGCAGTTCTGTTATAGCCAGAAGCTTTTTCAATACGTGCTAGACAGAGGAAAAATGGTATGAAAATAAATGAAAGCTCAGTCAGCAATTTCAGGATGGGAACCTGGATTTGAAAAAAGCCGTATCAAAGCAAAGGGATGCATAAAATATTAGCACAGTTCCACTCAAAACATAAGTTTCTATTATTCAGTCATTGGCTGAGTATTTCTGGTCATAACTAAGAGAATTTTTATACCCTAAAGGGAACAGAAATTCGTTTGTGTTTGGCATGCTCCTATTTTTTAGGCCAGAACTATCACTATCACATTTGCCAGAAGAAGTTTACCCCTCTTTAAAGGTCTTTTATTTAATATCTAAGGCAAGTCGTATTATTAGTTTTGAAAGCTGAGGGGTGGGGGGCTGGGAGGAACAGGACTTGAGGATTCTAGAATCTCAGATTGTAGAGAACTCAGTCACCAAATTCAATGCTTTAATCCCTTCTACAAAATCCCTGCCAAATGGTTAGCCAGTGCGGTGACAGCATTCACTATCTCCTGAAACTACATTAGAAACTAGTCAAAACTGTCCCCGTGGTCACTTCTCAGTGGCCCTTATGTCAGCTGAGGACATTGAAAATGTAACTCATTTTGTTCTGTATCTCCAGTATCTTAATTGACCTAGTGTTAAGTCTCTTTGAATACATCCTAATCTGTATCTTTTTGGTGCAGATGGTAGATAGAAGTCTATCAATCAATGTAGTCTACTGTTTCTCAGAAGTGTAGGCCATGGTTCACTTGCATCAGAATCCCTATAAATTCCTGTAAGAGTTTGCTAGATGTGTAGCTTTCAAGGCCACACTTCAGAATCTCTGGATGTGAATTTGACCAACATCCCAAATAATAATCATTTGTTTCACAATTTGAGAATCACTTTGCCCATGCACTGTATCTGTATGTGACAGAAAAAAGACAGAAACTGAAAGAAAAAAAAAAATACTGACTTACTAGCCATTTTCACATATGTCGCCAAAGTATATTAACAGTTACACTGTTTTCCAGTAGAATTAACATGCAGACTCAAGAGCAAAACCTGATGTTTTTCAGTATTAAATGTACATCATTTTAGTCTGGGCCCGTTATTTCTGTCTGCTGAGATCTTTTGTTAATATGATGCAGAGTCTCAAAAATTTAATGTAACAAGAAAAAATGTTAACCAGAATTCAGCTATTTATTACCTCTCAAAGTGTTATCCTTGAAACATCATTGTTAATGAAGGCTGGCAAAAGCCTACCTGCTGTGCACCACGCTCATTACTGAGCGTTCGAAGTTCATCTGAATGAGCCACACAAATCTCATGCAATGCTGCTAAATCACGAGACAGGTCCGTTCTAGAATGCTCTGCAGTGTCCGGAAGTTCAGGTACATTCTTTAAGGGAATTGTAAAATTGCATTTAGAAATACAAATCTTTTTTCTTTTTTTAATTTTTTGAGACAGAGTTTCGCTCTTGTTGCCCAGGCTGGAGTGTGATGCCATGATCTCGGCTCACTGCAACCTCCGCCTCCCGGGTTCAAGTGATTCTCCTGCCTCAGCCTCCCAAGTAGCTAGGATTACAGGCGCCTGCCACCATGCCCGGCTAATTTTTTGTTAGAAATACAAATCTTTATAGTCTCGTGTGAAAATATTCTAATTGGGTATATTAGATAATTTTTTTTAATTCTCAAATTTCTTAATCAAATTTCTTAAAATTCTGAAGATTCTTACTGAAATATAAAATTCAGCATTAATGATGGTAAAATATAGACTCTGTAACCTTTGTATTTACATGAAAGCCAGATTCTCTTTTTTTCCATAGCATGACAGATGTGGTACAATATTATTGCTATTTTAAAAATAGGGTCGGGGGGTGTGGCTTCCTAACAATTAGCTTTATATCTGAAATATAGAACATATGCCAAATAGTGTAGGTTAACTGCTACTCTGGATTAAATGCAGCCTATACTTAAAATTCCTAGATGAAATTTCATTATTAAGCTCCTGTAGTTTGTCTAAGTTAATATGCATATAAGTAGGAACTGCACTATGAAAATGCAATGAGAACATGTCAAGTTAGACATTATCTGTGGACTGTGTTCAGAATACGTGCTAATATGTGGGAATAATCAGTGTTAATTATGGTACTTTCAGATAAGGTTCATAAAGTAACTTAGTCACTATAATTAAAGTTTATAGTATAGGTTGAATATCACCCAAAATGCTTGGGACTAGAAGTGTTTCGGATTTTGGAATATATGCAGTATACTTGCCCGTTGAGCATCCCAAATCCAAAAATCCAGAATTGGAAATTTTCCACATAGCATTTCCTGTTGGTGCCCAACAAGTTTTGGATTTCTTAGCATTTCAGATTTCAGATTAGGGATACTCAACCTGTACTTTATTATCAACACTAAATGGCAGTGTTATTTTAAGCCTTGGAATAACATTTAACAAAGGCTTGGATTACCAGTAAAATGGTGACAGTATTTGCTTTACACTGCTAAAAACTGCAAAACAATGTTTTCTTTGGGATAGAGAAACACAGTTATACAGGATATATTCATTCAGTGATTAAAGGATTATAGCGATGAAAGACACCATATTTGCCTTCAGAGAACTGACTCTAGTAGAAAGGACTTTAGAAAAAGTAATCATAGCAGCACAGAGTTTATATATCACAGATATGCAGGGATGCTTAGGAGGTAAAACAAAAGTTACTTTATTCACGTTTGGGGCTCAGCAAAAGCTTCCTGAAGGAGATAATAATTGAAGTGGGTCTTCAAAAATAAATTTGGCTTATACAGATGGTATACAGATGGTAAAGAAATATAATAGTATTATATTTGGATTCTAAGCAGTATGAAATCCTAGATTGTGTGGCATAATTTCTCACACAGTTCCTTAAACATTAACAGTTCCTTAAACATTATAGTAAAAATGTTTTCCAATGATCAACTGTATCCCAGTTCACATATAGAAGCATGATGGACTTTTAGCTTGTCAATTTCACTATACAGAGCTATGCCATAATTTTTCATACACTAACCTAGTGACTCACAGGCATTCCTGATTTGTTTGCCATAAATTGTGGTGTTCTTTTTAACTGAATCTGAATATATTGAGAACATGGACACCTCAATCTCCAATCCTAGCACTCTCTAATACCATGCCTTATACCTGGCTCTATTCACATATACATGTACCTTGCTGGTTTCCCTATATATGAACTGAATTATTAATAAGTTTAGTTTAAAACTGACTCAGTACCTGAAAAATCTGTACAATCATGAAAATTTAACTCTTAAAGGCAGGGTCCTAGAAATTATAAAATAACCTCATTCATAATTTTGTAATCACATTTTATTAACAAGGCCCAAATGAGGCATAGATATTCACACTGAATGAAGTGTAACACCAAATCCATGTCTTTTATTCCTAGAAAAGAAGACTTTTCAGTCTATTTACTTATTTAACCTGGTGAGAACTGTGTCATCGTCTTGCTTCAAGCCCCACATAGTAGCAGCAAAGTAAAAAAGCTAAGGAGGCAACAGAATGTCATGGCAGTCAGATGTGATAGCTTTAAAAGGATATGAAAAACAAGACGGACCCTAAAAAATGATGGAAGTAGTCTAAAAGCCACAATAATGTATGCTTTGGTTTAAGAATAAATGGTTTTAATTACAAACAAAAATGCCGTTTTTTGTTTAGGAAGGTAGCCAAAAATTTGCAGGCTTTTTCTCTTTTTAGTTTTGGATAGAAAATCTTTCTAAAGATGGCTGCTTAAATGGGTTAACTCAGCTATGCCAACTCTTAAGTCTTTAAAAAGTACCTAAAAACTATATACATACCCCAAGTTCATCTAAAAACATGATCATACGATGTTTGTTGCTTTTGATGAATGGATTGACACCTTCCATGTAGGGCTCCTGAAAAATAAAATGCTTCTATTATATGCACCGGAAACAAACCACTGTTTGACCTATTAGGTTGATGCAAAAGTAATTACAGTTAACAGCAAAAACCACAGTTACTTTCACACCAAATTAATATAGCAAAACCCATACATGTAGCAATAATTCTTATAAATTAGGTGTAGCAGCAGCAACACATTCACAAGAATTAATTAAATCATATAATGACAGTATTTTCCTTCTAGTATATAAGCAAATGTCTATACTGAGGAGTATGGGCATTTTTAATGAAAGAAAATTCTGAACCCAAGCACAAATCATAACACACAGACTGGCAGACACAAATTGCTTATATATAAAATCACTCAAACATGGTCCCAAATCATAGGTTCGAATCCAGCAGAGATTACAGGGAATTAAAATACAATATAATGAAGACTGCAATAGGAAAATATCTTATTTGTAACCTGCCTCAAGATTCAGATGAATTCAAAACCTAGGCCATACATGTTAACTGCTCATCATACTAAAATCCTGACTACTTACAACTATATTATAAATAGGGGAAAGGTTAAGATTAACACACTCTTAAAAATCAGTAAGAAACTCAATGAGACAAGGACCTCAATAGGCAATTCCAAAGATAGAGACAATGAAAGTTTCTCTAACAGTAATAAAACAATGAAATACAAAATATTCTGCCTATCAAATTGGCAGAAAAGAAAAAAGTATAGTACCCACTGAGTTTTGGCAAGGCTGTGAGGAGTGACAAAAGAATCTTAAGTTGCTGACAGGAAATCTTGTAATACATAGCAAAGCGTAAAACATGTATTAGTAATTTTACTCCTAAGTTCAGCTAATAATTGAACAAGTATGAAAGGAAATGTATGTAAGGATATATGTTACAACAATAACAGGGACAAATTGGAAGCCATCTAAATATCCATTATTAAGAATAATGAGTTATCTATTTCCACATATGGCAAGAAGTCTGTCACATATTAGGTGACAAAAGCAGGAGGCATGATATGATCCCAACTGAATATTAGTCATTATCCTTAGATAGTACAGTTACATGTAGGTGTCAAAAAAAAAAAAAAAATCTTGAGTTTTAATATTTACAGTGAAGGTTTACTGTGAAATAAAATTTTTAATGAATTTTTGTATTAAAATGTACTAATTTATTGTTTTTATGTTAAAAGTGGGAGAATTTGAGTACACTGGACCTTGAAAAATTTGTTTTCTATAATGGCTGAAGTGGTGTTTTTTAAAATTCCACTATTAAAATGTAAAATTTAAACAAGATGCTTTAAAAACAAACATAGCAGCAAAAATAATCTTTCATTGCTAAAAATTTCACTTAAGCCAAATTTTATCGTTTTATAATGTCAAACTTGCATTCATAAATTACATTTTAAAGTATCAAAATGTTTTTACCTTAGCTCCAAATTCCACAAGATTTGCTAAGTTCTGCACAGATTTAGCCACTAATATTAGTGTTCTTGCAGCAATAGGAGATGGGGAATCTGGAAGAGAATTGGGCACAGCTAATGACACCAACTCCAACAGCACTTTCAGCTAAACCATTATAAATTTAGCACTTTAACATTTCTTTACTGTTTACTACCCATTCCATTCACAACTCAGAATGTTTTTTGAAAAATGTTTTTTGAAAAATTTATGATCTGTATAATTCAAAAGAACTTGAGTTAAAAGAGGAAAACTGAATATGCTTATCAGTGCTTCTAGGCTTGTGAAAAGGGTACTACAATAACGCAGCAATTTCCAATGGTTGATACTATTTCAGAGGACCTGAAAGCTTTACCTTCATCACTAAAAAAGACTGTCACTCCTCACATGTTTTGTGACAGTTCACAAAGCTAGTTTTGGCCTACTCAGGTTAGCAATCTGAGCAATTCCCTGCTCCCAACATTATCTGCAATCCAAATAATTCACTTAAAGCACAAGAAGCAAGATAAAATCTAGGACCTCTGCTTTATTTTGAGGAGAAAAACATGAAATTTAATAAACTTTTAAAATATTTTAAAGGGAAATCAGGAGGCATTTCCCTGTAGAACACAGATAAGTAGGATGTAAATGACAAGTATTGGTGTCTATTAAATATAAGCTCTGGAACTTAATTATTTAACAGTAAAATCCCATAGATAATCTACCTGACTGCCTAGTTTTAGATAGTGTTGTCTGAGGCAAACATTCAGATAGATCTCTCCAAAAGAATTTCAAACCCTTAATCTTAATGGATTTGTAGATTTAACTACTTTAGTAGCAATAAAAGATAATTACAGAGACGTGATGGCTATATAAAAGTAAAAATTAAGACATTTCCAAAACATTTTTAATACAATTTTGAGCTTCAGATTATTAAGGTAAAAATTCTAGTTCCTACTGTTTATAATGGTTCATTATTACATTCAGAGTCACAAATTTCCCTGTTATCCTTTCTTTGAAAGAAGTGTGTAACACCTGAAAGTCATCTCAAAATGGGTATATGGGTAATAAAACTGGATCAGGTTTACTGAAGTTTAAAATGGCCAATTTACACTATATAACCGGTGACTTTAAAAATCTCGAGGAACCAGGACTGCTTTCTTCATACGTACTCACAGAATACTATTCCAACTGTAGATATCATTTAATTTATCTTGAAGATCCAGCTAGCAGCAGTCTAGCAATGGGCTAAGCAAATCTCTTCCCAACTTGAAAAAGCCAAGTTGCAGACTACAAGAAGTTATTTATTATAAAGGTTTGAGACACAATAGCGTCAGAAAAAAAGGTGGAATATGTGGAATCATGCCATCTCAGATTAGATATGAGATGGAAGAAAAGAAACAAACAAAAAAAAAGCCAAAGAAGCACAAGGAAGGAAGGGTGCTTTGGAGTACTTTATATATGCCAAGACTAGAATTGGATAATCAAAAAAAAAAAACAAAAAAAAAACTAGATTTAATTTAAGAGTATTCTTATCTAACAGTGTGAAACTGTTAATTGTAATTTTTTGAATTTTGAAATTTATCAAAAGCTGATTACCTGAGATGATATTGAACATCCGTGGATTCAGGATGGCAGGACAGATGAGTCGAAGAAAAACAAAACCACTGAATGGGAGGGAAATTTTTTTTTTTTTTTTTTTAGAAAACACATATATAATGTGTTACATTAAAACAATACATATAAAACAGAATTTTTAGTACTCATAGAACCATAAACTTCACTCTAAACCAATAAAAGAAAGCCCAGACACAGAAAGCTTTAAGAAAACAGTAAGCCAAAGCATCATATTTTAAGAATATATATATCTGCTTCCTGAATGTATTACTCACTTTTCCCAATTTAGAATTTGGATTAACTTTGGGAAAATGTTGTTCATCTGTAGTATTTACTGTCTTGCTTACTATTTATTATTCCAGGCCTAGTAGTCATGTGATACTTAAAGTAGTATCCTCGGGAACCCTAAGAATTTCTGAAATACCACAGGAGTATAAATAAACTTTTTATATTATATAAGCATAATTCTGTACAATTTCAGAATTTCACACATCCTCATTTCTTATTCTTAATTTATTTAAACAAAACAGCCTTAAGTTGGCTGCATTGATTTTGTTGATGATTCATATAAAAATAAGAATCCATTGCACTAGAGAAAAAGTGACTTATTGATAAATGAAAATATCTATAATGGAACACTGGAAAGGTTTTTTTTTCTTCTTCTTTCTTTTCTTTGAGATAGGATTTTGTTCTGTCACCGAGGCTTGAGTACAGTGGCCCGCAATCACAGCTCACTGCAACCTTGAACCCCTGGGATCAAACAATTCTCTTGCCTCAGGCTCAGAGTAGTTAAGACTACAGGTGCACATCACCATACCTGGCTAATTTTTTTTTTTTTTTTTTTAATTATTTTTGTAGAGAACAGAGTCTCAATACGGTGCCCAGGACAATTTCAAATTCCCGGCCTCAAGCAATCCTCCTGTCTTGGTCTAAACGTGTTGAGATTACAGGCTTGAGCCACCATGCCCAGCCTGGAAAACTTTTAAGGCAAGACATTAGGGATTCTAAAGTTTTAAAACGTAGTCAAATTACAAAACAATAGCAAAAGCAAAAATTATACTAACAGCTGTCATATATTATTTTATCTGCTAATTTTATTTTGGGACAACTTAAGTGTGAAAATGAAGCTTGCATAGATACTCCTATTCTGCCTCCTTTAGTCACTGGTAGGGAGGATATGTTGTCATGTAGATAATTTCTCTCTAATTTCCTTTTAAGAAGAATCCACACTAATAACCTCTTGTCCCATGTAAAGACAAGCATTATTTCTAAAATAATGAATTATGCAATTCCTTCTACAGATTGATAGACATAATCTATGTAAAGACAAGCATTATTCCCAAAATAATGAGTTACGCAATTCCTTCTAGACATTAATAGGCACAATCTCTGTTCTCTGTTAGAGTGGGTTACCCAATTTCTCAGCATTTACCTTTGAACATGTACCTGTTTGCTAATTTTTGGACTCTCAGAAAGTAGTTACTTCTCAAACAGCATTTATAGGAATTGTAATATATTGGCTGGGCATGGTGGCTCACGCCTGTAATCCAACACTTTGGGAGGCCAAGGTGGGTATATTACCTGAGGCCAGGAGTTCAAGACCAGCCTGGCCAACATGGTCTAACCCCAACTCTACTAAAAATACAAAAATAGCCAGGTGTGGTGCTGCATGCCTGTAATCCCAGCTACTTGGGTGGGTGAAGCACGAAAATCACTTGAACCTGGGAGGCGGGGGTCGCAGTGAGCTGAAATCACACCACTGCACTCCAGCCTGGGCAACAGAGCGATACTCTGTCTCAAAAAAATAACAATTAAGTCTTTAATTTTGGACTTCTCAAATTTAAAGAATCTTGTATAAACTTTACTTGAAAATATTGTCATAATTATACACAGTAGGTCTGTGAGCCTGAAACATAACCTTGGCAAAAATGCCCTAAAACACCCTCTTGCATCAGTTTAAAATTTCCTGCTGTGTTTGCTTAACAATTATACTTGTTTGAACTTACAAATTTATAGAACAGTTTTAATTTACATCTCACACATAACTGTGCTGGAATATAATTCTTTTCTATTCCTCCCAATCACCATTAATGCCAAGAAAAACAGAATCTGTAGTTCTTAAATATTATGTCATATCATAACCAAGAGAAATTTTATCTGCCCCCCAAAAAAAGAAATAGAAGACCCTTGTCAAAATTTAGGTTGGAGGCAGGATTAACACACATTTTCAAAACACTGTAATAATGGTGTTAATGGTTGTCTAATTATTTTCAATATAGCATGGCATGACAGTGTATATTCTAAATAACATATTATTAGAAAACTGCTGTATTCCATGATGCTTTTGCATTAAACTTCCATTTGCCTGGAATTAGTTGGGGTATTGGTTGGAGTATGCTTAACAAAAGCAAAAGCCTACAAGTAAGACTTAAGGATATCAGATTGGGTCTTAGAAAGTTACCTTTAGTTGTGCCTTAGCCACCAGCTTTCTATATAACCTTAGTTCAACAACTTAACCTCTCTAGACAGATCTGCTTCTTCTTTGGAAAGTAAGTTAGAATAATGGTAATTAAGTAACCTTATATAAGCTCCCAAATTCCATGATTTGCCAAAGCAGTTCTTCCTACAGAGTAATGATAATGAAGTCCCTTTATATAAGCTCCCAAATTCCATGGTTTGCCAAAACAGTTCTTCCTAATTATGGTACAATGAGCAGACTGAAACACAGCTTCAGCACTACATGTTCTGGTTACAGATTAGCTCAGAGTCACAGATTGTAATAAAGCAATTAATATCTAAATCAGTCAATTACTGCTCTTCTCTTTTAGTGCCAATCAATGTGTGTGTGTGTGTATGAAGAATATTATATGAAGTTAGCTACAGATTTTAGTTGTATAACTTTTAACCTCATCCTGTAAGGGTTTAAAAATCCCCAATACTTGACTATAAATGAATGTTCATGTTTTTAGAAAATGCAAACGGTAACTAAATCTCATAGTAACTTTAAGTTTAGGAGCCATTTGGACTTAGAAAATATGCAACAGGGCTTTGACATAAAAGCCAAAGAAAAAAAGCATTGAATTGTATATTGTTATTCTTCAGTTTTTCACAATTATCCATCTATCACTCTTCAGTTTTTCACAATTATCCATCTATCAGTTTGTGATTTAACAAATGAATTGATGAGCCTTACCTAACAACTCTTGTTCTCATTGTGGTATTTGTAGGCCACTTATGCTGAACAGATTTCTGTAAACACCCATAAATATATCTCAGTGTCCTGCCAAAATAACACAATCATCTCAACACAGAAAGCAAGTGAAACTACTGATCTCCTAGCAGCCGAAAGCTTAATTTACCCAAATATACCACAGTTTAATAAAACTGGCCTTTTCCCCCAAAAAAGTATTTTGCCACAGGTAATGAGACATTTAGAAGGGGTAAGGAAAACTTCATCGACTAAGTTTATCGTCATCAATTTATTCAGTCAACTTCCTGACATTTACTTTAAGATACAGAGAACTAACCAGCTGCAAACTCTGGGGAGAAAGATTTAGACTTAGGTTAACTTCTACCTGAACAAATGAGTTCACCAATACTGGAGGCCTAAAAGCATATTAACAGAGTGATTAATCTATCAAGTATAGACTAAATGGATAGACAAGATATCTTTTACAATCTCAAATCTGAAACTATAAACCTCTATTCACTCCCCAAGCTACTATACAAACCAGACATATTGGCTTGTACAAAAACAATGGGTGGTTTTATTAAGACAGTTATTTTATTTAAATATAATTCATCTTATAAACATTAACCATGACTTTTCCAGAGTATAGTAATATTAGGACAACAGAAAAGCTTTCACGTGTTTTAGAAATAGAAATTTCCCAAGACATACACAATTTCTTGTCAAATGAAAATTTCACCACTTACGGTGGAAGTATTTCTGAAGCCATGAATATTTTCTCCACAAGCTCTGAAAGTATGTTCAATAGGTGTGCTAAATTAGTGTTCACATCTTCATTTTTTTCTAACTTTGATGGACTTAACTGAAAGAAGGAATAAATCAATAGAAATGCATTGTTGGCAATGACAAATGCAAATGAATTGAGGAAAACAAGTAGTTGTAGTTTTCAAGGTTCTCTATTTTTCAGTATCTGTGTGTACTAATCTTTTTTCTTTGTATAAATGGGAGTTTTTAAGTAGTTTGCTCTATGGAACTCTTTCTGGTAGGTTTGTTACCATTTATTCCCAATTACCCAACTGAAAAGCAACCAGTGGTTAGTCAATTCTATTTATTTGAGGGTAAAAAAAGCTGATTAAAAGCCTTTTCTGAATGAGGCTTATTTAATGACTAATAAAAATATCAAATGTCTTAGGCAGAATCACAAACCTTTCTCAGAACTTTTCCTGTAACCCTTCTGATCTAGTGTCAGCAGAGTACATTTATCTATGGAAGTCCGAATTCCGCAGCCTATCTCTAAAGTCCAGAGACTCAGCCCTACCCACCTGCTGCACTTCTGTGTCATCCTTATGTTAGGCCAACTATGGCATTACTCCAGATTTCCAAAATTAAATCACTAATTTCTTCCCTTCAGGTTATTAGTACAAATTGACACCTTCGTGCAGGATTAACATTTGCTAGGTCCCAGTGTCCACTGTCAAAAACAATTCCTTAAACTGATTTTTGTATCAGATCTAAAATATATATTTCTTTGTAGCTGCTTTCCCATTAAAATGAGAGAATATATGTGTGAGATTCCCACTTACTGTCTTAATAGTTTATTATGAATTTATATTGAAGCTTTAATAATCCTAAAAAGATGTTTTTTGTTTTAGTCAAGGTTATCTCATAATTCTCTCGCAAAAAAACCTTCAAGGACAAAGCTAGATGTAATGAAGTGCTACATAGGTCATATGATAAGTCACTAATAAAACCTTCAATGTATGTTATGCACGCTTTCTGTAAGTAGTATATAGATTACTAGTGCAGTAGAGGAAATGACGAAAGTATTTTCATGAATTTCTGGTGCAACTTGATGGTTTTTAATCCCAAAATAAAGTACATCTTTTTTAAAAAGTCCATTTTGCAGAACATTTTTATAAATGTATTAGAGACAGGTATAACTGCTATGAGGAATAATTTTAGAAATTTAATATTTTCCTTAAAATGTAATTGGCTACAAATCATTACCTACTAAAACATTAAATTCTTACCTCACAAGATTGCTTGCTTTCCATTATCTTTAAAATAGAGTCTTTCAAAGCATGATGAACAAACTGTGTAGCAGTGGCTTTCATATACTGCTCCATCAAGGTGCTTGCAAGTGTTGTGGCTCGAAATAGGGTAGTGGCTTCATCTACACAAATATTTACATTAGATTATTTGTAAAGGACTGACCTAATGTGACCAAATTGGAAATTTAAGTGAATTCATTTTACCTCAAAAGGAATAACCACTTAAACGTACTTTTTGCATGCAGCATTGAAGCACTAATTACAATGACATCCTATATTTCTACAGACTTAACTCTGTAAGACTTTCATATGTATTACCTCATTAGATCATAAACAGAAGGGATTAACACTGCCATGTTCATATGGAAAAATGAAGTCTCAGAATTGTTATATGTCAGATCAGTTAGACAGCTAGTGACAAAATTAGTACCACAAATCAGCTTTCCTGCCCATTGACCCCATGCTTTGAAACTTTGGGGTTTATTTACAATTAAGGATATAACACAAAATCCCAGTTTAGATTAATTTATTAGCTTAAAACGTGTCTACTGAGTTTCAGTAAAATTTTAATGAAATACAAATGCTACAGAAAAGATAAACTCAGTGTAAAATAAGGACCACTATTTTATCTATTCCTTGACAAATCTATATTTTGTGATGACAAGGAAATAGTTCTAAACTTTACTATTTATTTGGGGAACCTAGAAGCAAGAACTATTACTGAATCAAAGTGCTGGGGGGGGGGCAGGGCGGTGGGGGGGCTGGTGGATTATTTTGTAAGCCATTAAAAGCACTGTGAGTCCAGCAGCTTGGGAACTCTACCTATCTATAAAAGTTAGAAATAAAATGCAACTGACACCCAGCTTCTGTGAAATGAATAAGTAAAATTAAACAAGACCTATAATCCCGGCACTTTGGGAGGCCGAGGCAGGCGGATCACCTGAAATCAGGAGTTCAAGACCAGCCTGGCCAACATGGTGAAACCCCGTCTCTACTAAAACATAAAATAAAAAATTAGCCGGGTGTGGTGGCATGTGCCCATAGTCCCAGCTACTCGGAGGCTGAGGCAGGAGAACCGCTTGAACCCGAGAGGTGGAGGTTGCAGTGAGCTGAGATTGCGCCACAGCACTACACCGTGGGCCGACTGAGACTCCATCTCAAAATAAATAAATAAATAAATAAATAAACAAGAGAATACAATTAAATATGCCAGATAATCAAGCACTATGAGCCATTGATGTAGACACAGATACCACTTTCTTATGGCTTCTAGTACTTATCTGCCAAACTCTGCATTAGAAATATCAGCTCCCCATAGTAACCAACATAATCAGAACTGATATCCAACTGCAGTTTTTAATGAGGGAAAACAGAATAACTTATTTTGCAACATAATTTAACAATTTAGTATATTCAGAGATAGAGTCCATATACCCTTGATATAAAATCTAAACCCAGTTTCTTAAAGTATCACACTAACATAGCCATACTATACCTTCCATGCTTATTTCTCTGTCATTTAGTGTGCATAACAACAACGATTCAAGCTTTTCGTGAAGAAAAATCCTCAATAGGATGCTGGCCAGTAGTGTTCGGTCTTGTCCACATACATGTGATAAAGCATAGACTACATGAAGTTCCTTTTGCAGTATAAGCTAAAATGACATTTTAAAAGACTGTTTAAAGTACACAGCATTAAGCATGCTCCATGAGACTAACAAGAAATATGTTCTTTCACAAGTTCTTATATTTAAAATGATGTCCCATTGAATAAATTTATTTAAAATAGAATGAATTCGTAATCTACCTATTTCTACCAAAATCACACTATAAAACAAGGTTTTAAAGCTTCTCTGGTGTCAATGTGCTACTAAGCTATGAATTACTATGTTTAGCTTAATGGATTTTTTTATTAAATGTTAAATGTTTCTGTTAATTCCAACAAAAACAGGACTGATAAATAACTTAATACCTCTTTAAATTCACTGTACTCTTCTTCTGGCATGATTTTTTCCATAGAGTATCGTGCTCGAACACGCAGGGACCCTGGTTCAATACCTTTTAATGGTATATGGGAGCTAAGCAGAAACCATTCATCTGTGGCATGCCCTTTCTGTAATCGGCTCAACTGGCAGCGCATAAATACTTGGGAAGAAAAACAAGCAATTATTGTCTAAAAAGATAACATGATAATTAGTCATGCAAGTAAATTTTTCTGGTGTTCAGTCTTCTCTATGGTGTTAAATGCTTTTCATTAAAGGAGTTTCCAATAACATCACAAATTCAATATTTAATTGCTTCATTCATTTACTGAATGTCTACTGTGCACTAAACTCTGATAGGCAGGGAGTATAGAGATGATTGAGATGTGGTTCTTTGAGTTGCATAGAGGTCAATTTAGTCAAGAAGACAAGAAATCAATTATGTTTCAGCATTAAGTGCTGTTAACAGTGGTGAATGCTATTCGAGTACACATAAATAATACCTAATTCAGCCCGTGGAGGTGAAAACTCCACTTTAAACAGGTAACCCTTGAGCTGACAAGATCTGGAGGTGTAGCTAAGAAGAAAAGTAGTGAAAAAAGAAAAGAGAGCACTTCAGATATAAGGTATGGCCTTCCTTCTGTGTCATTACTGTGGGGTTTGGATTTTATCGTAAAAGTAATGGAAAACTAAAATTACTACAAAAAATTACAGAATAAACATTTTATAGAGGAATATTCAGGCTCTGATCTGTCTGTTAATACATACCACTTCCTTCCCTAAGCCTGAGTATTAAGAAGGTATTAACCTAATTCACCCTGATGTGAATTGGTAAATCCCACTGTCAACTGCTTTAGCAGCAGGATGGAAGGAGTTGTGCTGCTGAGGACAGGAACTGGGAGCCTTTGACTACCAGAAGTGAATAAATGACATATACAAGTTTAAGGAAAATTTTTAAATAGAATACTTTTTTACTAATATGCTAGTGTAATCCCAGCACTTTGGGAGGCTGAGACAGGCAGATCACCTGAGGTCAGGAGTTCGAGACCAGCCTGGCCAACATAGTGAAACCCCGTCTCTACTAAAAAAAAAGTACAAAACTTAGCCATGCATGGTGGTGGGCGCCTGTAGTCCCAGATACTCAGGAGGCTGAGGGAGGAGAATCTCTTGAACCTGCGAGGTGGAAGTTGCAGTGAGCCAAGATCACACCACTGCACTCCAGCCTGAGCAACAAGAGCAAGACTCCATCTCAAAAGAAAAAAATGGAAAAACCTAAAAAGTAGAAAGAAGGGATGAGGGCAAGCCCTACAAAAAGACCACTGTAATCATTTTCTTATTCTTCCTATTCATTAGAGAAAGGAGGGTGGCTAGATACTTTAATCTTAATTGCTTAACAGTATGTACAGTTGAACCGTGTTGGTCTTTTTCATTCTTAGGTATACTCTTTCTTGATAATCAATACTTTAAGATAATCAATACAATAATCAATACAATAATACAGAAAGAAACTATCTCAAATTATACTACGTGCATTTCTGATTTTTTTTAATTTCTATTTTAAGACTATTTCATTGTGAATTTTAAAAGTATATAAAACATGCTTTCTCTATTTTAGAAAGTTTCTGTATCAACTTACAGATATCAGGATCTTTGCTTTTCTTTGTTTTATTACTAAGAGTTATTTCAAATCTATTGATGTCAGGAGGAAGATCACTAAAGGAGCAAGGAGAAAAAGAATTAACAAAATGATTTGGCATCAAACTACCTTATTTCTTTAGTTCTAGTATCAAATAAACCCCCATTTCTGAAAGAAAAAAAAAAAAGTGAGTGTGCTAGACCTAAAACCAGATTCACAACTATTTTATTATTTGGTATACAGAAGACATGCAAATTACACACTTTTCCTACCATCTTTAACTTCCTAAACTAATAATTCATTCAAATAAGTACTGGAAACCTTAGTAAACATTTTGTATGTGTGGGTTAGTAAAGTTTTTTGACTTGCTAATAATTCATGTTAATAACTAAGTGGAAAAACCAAGGGCATAGCACTTCACAAAAAAAGGTAAACAAATACAACAGAAAAAAAAATACATATATAGCTATTAGGACTCCTGGATATGGTACCTTGTTCTGATGGTTTAGAGACCAAAAAAATAGAAACGCAATCTGGTAAAAGAAAATGATTAATGTAATGATAAAATAAGACTTACTCAAAGACAAACTCTTCTGACCACACTGGGTTTTGCCCTTCCCTTGCATGAGTTTTTGCTACTTGGACACTATTCAGGTAGATGTTACAATATGGATTAGCAAAATGTTTTACTGGGAGTTTATGGGCTTCTTCAATATGTAAAACAAGGCTGCTGACCTAAAAAAAAAAAAAAAAAAATTATTACCCCAGGTTTCTAGAATTGCACATTTCAAAAGCAATTACTCTAAGATACAAAGCCAAAAATAATGACTTATTTTCCCCTTTTTTAAGAAAATATGAGCTTTGGTTATATTTTTCCTTTATATATGACATACTTAAAACATTCAAACATTTAAAATAATTCTTCCCACCTAAAAAGATAAAACAATGCAATTTTATTTTACAAGTTATTTCTCCCACTATATATATCTTGGAGAAATAATGAAATACATCTTTTCTACCATAAAACAATGATAAAGAGAAAATGAAGTTAAGAAGAAAATTCTTTACTAATGTAAGTAAACAACTGTCACTACTCAAATCAAAATCCCGTATGTTATATAATATTTATCTGGAAGATTCTATTTCTATAGAAGAGTTCCACAGCTAAACATTTTTAAAACACTGACCTTACCTTCTTATTTTACAGGAAAGGATACAAACCTAAAGAAACTAAGTTATTTGTCAGTTTGGATGCCAAAACTTAGATCATCTACCTTCTAGTATCAGGTCCTCTTTCTCTCTTGCCATATACTACTTGTGTGGCCTTGGACAAATCTGTCCCTCTAAGCCTCATCTTTCTAATATGTAAGTATAAAGTCTACACTACAGGTTGTAATAAGGATTACAAACTAGTTATCCCTCAGTATCTGTGGGGGACTGATTTCAAGACCCTCCACCTCTCTCTCCTGGCAGATAACAAAGCCCAAGATGCTCAAGTTCCATATAGAAAATGATGTAGTATCTGCATAAAATCTATGCATGCCCTCCTGTATGCTGTAAATCATCTCAGATTACTTGTAATACCTAATACAATGTGAATGCTATGTACATAGTTGTTACACTGTATCTTTTTATTGTATTTTTTTCTGAATATTTTTGACCCATGGTTGGTAGATTACAGTGATGCAGAACCCATGAATAGAACGGGCCAACTGTATATGTAAATCAAAATCTCACTGCCCACTGATACATAAAAAGTGTTTGAGATGTTAGCTATGATTATGTTAAACCTGCAAATGTCAGTTTAATGGCTCAGGTTTCATACAAAATACAACTTGCTCTTATTTGCAAAAATCCAATCTGATTTTTGATAGCTTACAAAATGTTACAATGTTATGAAGACATGGCGATTTTGTGTCTACTTAAATTTCCCTGGCGAAGAGCCAGACTTTGTGTTACAGGGACTATTTAGTCACCTAAATGTCAACCATTATCCACTCCCAGTAGAACAGTATGTTAATCACTCAGCTTATCAGATATTCACATGAAGAGAACAGGAGACACTTTGGTCAGTAAATATTGTACTCAACTTTCTTTAAAACCTTGAGAATGTCAAAATTTGCCTAACTTCTTCCAATTATATAGGGATTACTATAAAGAAAAAAGCCAAGAAATGGAGGTTATAAAGTTACCCTTGTAAAGGCAAAAAAGAGAAAGCCTAGCTTAACTCTCCACAAATCAAAGTATACGGCATGTTACAGTTTCAAATAAGATTAAATATTTCCTAAGAGTTAAGCAGTAGGTTTTAAAAGCTGTTCTTCAAAATGAAAATCCCAAAAAAGTTTATTGGGATTTGTGCTATAAATCTGATGATCTTTTCAATGTTCTACTTTTTTGAAAAAGGCCAAAATAATTTTTTAAAGGAAAATTAAGTGCCCAACAGAACAGTTTCTGCTGTGTTGGTTTAGTATTGTTATTTAAAGTGGAAGAATAATCCTTTCTTATGTTTTTAACAGTTGGCATTTTGGACTAAGAAAGAACATTCTCTTTCATAAAGAAGTAACGTTTTCCTGCTACTAAAGCAAGTGGCAGCATGGCTTAACCCCTCCTAAGATATGATGTCCAAAACAGTTCAGATAAAAATAAAATAAAAAGAGCGAAGCGTTAGAGCAAACTGTGACAATTAAAAATCAAAGAAAATTAAGCTTCACCTGACGAAGGCGTTTATTGGATGTGCCTGGACTACTTTTCCGTAAATTGCAAAATGCTTGCAGACCTTTCATCCAATCCTACAAAAAAAAAAAAAAAAGCATTTCAAAGAAATATACACTAGTTTATTTGGTTTCCAAATCATCAGTTAGGTTTTTTTTTTTTTTTTCAAATTCAACAATTCCTTCCTTCTCTAGACTGCCATTTTGATTCTCGGACTATATTGCACTTTGTAACAATAACCAATAATATCAATAAAACAACCAAAACAGTTGTAATTCTGTATAAATCTTTGTTTGAATTTATGTATTAAACACATCGAGTGGCCATTCATTAGCCAAAAAATCAAATTTACATGAAAGAAACTGTTTCTCCCAAACATACTACCTTGGGGAAGTTAACTGTCAAGTATAATTAAGCTGTTACACTTGAGGAAGGCTTAGGTGGAATTTAACTTGATACATTTTTTGAGAAGGGGAGAGGGCTGATTGTAAAACCAACTGATAACGTGATGACTGATCCCATGACAAGCATGCTAATCTATACTTTAGGCCATGATACAGGTAAAAATGTATAAGGGGATTTGAGTTATTTTTAAGCTTTTAAATATAACATTAGATTTTTAAAATCATTTTAGCCTAATATTCAAATCAAATTGCAGCCATATTTTTTAAATGTTTATCTAGTGCTTTGGGGGAAAGGAGAGAACTAAGGTTTATTAAAAATAAATCTAAATATTCACTTTGGTTTTTACATGTTTCTGGAAAGCTGTGTTCTATTGCTTTATTCAATTATGTCTTTAGTTTGTTGGCTATTTCAATGAAGCTGAACTTTATCAATATTTAGAGACAGTCTTTATATTACAGCAAATTAAAACCAAATCAGTTACCATAGCATTTTGAAATAGAAGAGAATAACCAGAGACCCCCACAGCCCAACAAATCGACAAAAACTGGAAATACCATTTATGGAAATATATAAATATTATGTATAAATACATTTAAAACATATTCTAAGTCAGGCTGCAAAACATGCTGAAATGTCACTATGGTATGTGACACATTTTTATTCAGAAAGACGGATGATGGTAAAATAATTAGAAAATAGGATACTGAAGTTTAAATTTCTAACTCAATTTCTAACATTTAAAAAAATCATGTAAGTTACCAAAATGTTTTGAGCCCTACCTTTCTCATCTAAAAATTAGGGATGCATAGCCATAAAATTTAATGTGCATTACATGTGAAATGAGCATTTAAATGAGATATTTTATAAAGATGTGAAATATGACATTCAGTTACGAGCTACAAAACACAGTGGCTCATTCAAGTTTATTCTGTGAGTCTCATGCTAGGACCCAGTTTTAAGGGCATCTTCCTCATATCTAGGGTTGGCAAATTATATTTCCAACAAAGCCACTTTCATTTCTTAACCACGTTTAAGTTCCTTCATTAGAGTATAAGCTGAAATTTAGCCATATTTGTGTAAAATACAACCATATACCCCAGAAGCATTAGGGTTCAAAGAAAGCAAAAAAAATTTTTAAGAGACAGTGTCTCAGTCTGTTGCCTAGGCTAGGGTACACTGTCTCAATCTTACTCACGGTAACTCAAACTCCTGTGCTAATGCAATCTTCCTGCCTCATTCTATCCAGTGGCTGGGCATAAGCCAGAACACCCAGCTAATTTTTTACTTTTGTTATAGAGGTGGTGTCTCCGTTTGCTGCAAAATATTTTTTAAAGAGTTTTTTCTTTACTATTATTTCTTCACAAAATTACTTAATAGAAGCTATAAGAAGCACACTGCACATGGATCAATAGCTAATCTAAAGTAGACATTATATCTAGACTTGGCTTGGAGAATAGATTCCTAAACTCCCTTTCCTCGTGTTGACTGACTTTTATTTTCAGACATGGAGTTCAACCAGTGAAGAAGAATAATTAATGCCTGTTAGCAAAACTAACTGGCTTACCTTTGGATTGTACTGAGATTATCTATAGCCTTTATGCAGAGAGGATTTTAAATGAGCATTCTCAGTTGGACTCAACATCACAGAGTATTTAAAGGTCAATTTAAAATGGAGTTTTCATTCCTAATAACCCTTCACTGTGTTTGTTTCTGCATTTCTTTCAGAAAACTTTTTACATATGAAATCTCTTTCCTTAAAATAAGAGATGATTAGATTTCAGGGCTTCTATCACTTTATCTTGAATGCAATCATTTTCTATTCCAGTTAATAAGAAAACACGGGCTAACATAAAAGTTTACAGTAGTTGAAGAAACAGTACTCTTACCTCTGCTTGTTCTGGAGTTTCTCCCGCAAAGTAAAAGATGTAATGTTCTTCGCTAAAGTGCTGAACTACTATCTGGAAACAGTTTGGCCTTTAAAATAAAAACAAAAATTATTAGGAAGCTTAACAAAAAGCAGCAAAATATTTATACCAGCTTCCAAAACACAATAACATAAAATTATAATTCTTAGAGAAATAATACTCCACTATACTAGATCATTACTAAAAACAAGTCAGCTGTATATATTTTAGAAAACTTTGTCAGCACTATTAAAATTTTATCCGTGTTTCAAAGTGTAAACTAAAGCAATTTCAATTAATTGTAAAAGACATTAGAAATAAAGTTACAAACAAATTGAAGCTGAATTGCTACAACTACACACAGCTAATCTGAAAAGCTTTATATGCACTGGAAAAAGACTAGAAATGTTCTTAGACCAAAAATGTTCTAAGTAATTATCTCTAAGGAGATTGTAGGTGATTCTATATTTTCAAATTTTTCTAAACTGATCATTTTTCTTCACCTGTTGAAACATCATCTCCTCATACATATGCTGTTCTAGAGTTTAAGTGAACAGCTGTGTACAACAATGTTCCTGTCTTCTTTTAGTATTATTACAAATCATTTGATATCACTTTTGAAAATATGCTATCTTTCCAACTAGACTTGAAAATATTGATAAAATTTTTACTAAGGGCCTGCATGTTTTTGGAACTCAATAAATGTTACTTCTATTTCCTGCTTTAAACAAAGATTTTATATCATGCTAATGTTAGGAAGCCATAGCAAAAATACACAGAGGACAGGCTTAACACTTATTAAAGATAAAGACTATCTTTTCATGCTTTGTGAATGTCCTAAAAATAATCATGGAAAATAGAAACTGGAAACTCCCAATTCTAAATATTGCCTGTATCAGACTAACCATCCTAGTTGGATAAAATTTAAAATATTAATACAAAACAAAAAAAACAACTGTTTGAAAGCACTGGAGAACGACCAAAGCAGCTAAGATTTGAGGAGCCAAGATCATACTATAATGAACCCGACATTCTCCACAGCTTTTCCATTCAAGGCAGTTGCCAATTCCTAAGCTGTGTAGCTGAGACGCTAAGCAGAAAATAGTAGCTAAAAGGCTAAAAAACTAACTACAAATCCAGTAGTTTGACAGTGCTGGGAGGGAAAAAAAAATGAATTTCAGGCTTTCCACTGAGACCCCTGAAGATATGCCTTCATGATAAGGGCAAACCAGAAATAGAACAGCCTTTACAAGATGTACTATCCCTACACCATCCGTAAGAACAATTCTTTCTGTACACAGTAACATTATTATCCATAGTTTCCATAGATTTTCATGTACAATGTTTACCATTCAATCAAAGTAAGTAGACACTACAGGCATCAGGATTAAATGGCTAAAAGTTAAGACAAAAAACCAGAAAGACATACATATAATCCAGATACTGAAGACAGACAAGACTTTCAAGTAATTATAATTAAAATGTTTAAGAAAATAGGTAACAAGAATTTTGCCAGAAACTAGATCTTTTAAAAAATGGAAATTCTAAATTGAAAAAAATGTAATAAAATGAAGTCCTGAAAAAGTGGATTTAACTGCAGAATGGAAGATTGAACTGAAAGACCAGAAGAAAACATATAGCTTGGTACAGAGGAAAAAAGGATGAAAAACCTAGAAAACAGCATGGGAAATAGTTCAACTTTTTTTAACAGGACTCCAAGAAGAAAAAAGAGTGTGGCAGAACAACTGTTTAAATTAGACACTAACCATTTAAATAGATACCAACCAAGAGTTTTCTAAAACTGACAAAGAACATCAGGTCTCAGGTTGAAGAAGCGCTACAAACCTGAGGATATTTTTTTTTTTTTTAATTTACAGTAGGTACATTTTGATTTTACTGCTAAAAATTTTTTAAGGAAATATCTCAAAGCATCCAGAGAAAGTTGTGTGAGATACATTACCTCTAAGAGAAAAGACAAAGATATATTACCTCTAAAACAGAAACAATTTGAATGACAACGAAAATGCTGGAAGGCAGAAAACCATCTTTAAAATGTCAAAATAACTGCCAATCTTAAATGTAATATCCAGCAAAACATTTTCATAAATAAATGTAAAGCAATAAATAATACCATAATGAGATCCAGCTATGAAAAGATGGTGTTAAAATTAATTACCACATGGATATTCACTAGAATAACTTTATATCACTAAGACATCTTTCTACTTGTGCTTCGGAAATGGTTAATATTTAAAGTAATGCAGTATTAAAAGTTAGAAGTTTAATACAAGGAAATAGAGTGCTTAGAGATCTCTTAATATTGAAAATAATCTGGAAAAATTGCACAGCTGCGCAACTAAAGCCATGCAAGAAAACAGCATTGCCATCCAACATTCGTTCAGCATCAGGCTGAGCATGCACACGAATCACCTACTGCGGAAGGCAGTAGGTTTTAATGTGAAAATGTTAACTTTCACATTAGTCTTCATCTAAATGCTAAAGGTCAGCGTATCAGGTTCTATGTGTACACAAAGCAGGAAATGTTCAATGTCTGGCATTAATTTGATAATAAAGAAAAAGATGTTAACATTCATCTATAATTTCCCCTTTTGTCCTCTGGTATTTGCATCCTATGGTCATACATAATTTATCAACCTATTTTTCTACTTGTCCTATTATATGGTACAGATGTCTTCTCATTTCCTTGAAATGTACTTTGTTAAAGCGATTTGCCTTGGCATTCAGTCTTTCTCACTAAGTGCTTCTCTATTTCACAGGAAGGCACACATTTAAAAAAAATAATTGATGGTAAACTAGCGTACTTTGAAAAAAAAAAATTTAATGTTTTTGGTTTAGTTTTGAGACAGGGTCTCACTCTGCCGTGGGTGTAGTGGTACAGTCAGCTCACTGCAACATCTACCTCCTGGGCTCAGACAATCCTCATACCTCACTCTCCTGAGTAGCTGGGACCACAGGTGCGCACCACCATACCTGGCTAATTTTTTAATTTTTTAAAGAAATGGGGTTTCGCCTTGTAGGCCCAGGCTGGTCTCCAACCCCTGGGCTCAAGTGATCAGCCCACCTTGGGCTCCCAAAGTGCTGGGATTACAGGCGTGAGCCACTGTGCCCAACCTTAAAAGAAAAATCTGTTTTCTAAATGAGAGACTTGAGTTTAGTTCTCATGAACATAACTTTTTCATACTAGGTTTCAGACTTGGTATCATTAAATATAATTCATGACAAAGACTTTTTTTAATGTCTTCCTATTCTTTTAAGTCATCTTCACCAAGAAACTGCACAAGAAACAAGTTACAACTTCATAGCAAGTGATAAAAGTATATTTATTGCTTTTCCCCATACCAGACAGAAACTCCTTTCTTGTTACTAACCAGAATAGGAATCATTCAGAACCTTCAACTTGTACTTAAAGGATCTGATCCTTCTTTTTACTCTAGCAGTTCTTTCTCTTTTACTGTCAAGTGTAATGTGGACCTTTCTTTTGACTGTGCCAACAGATTTCCAATCTAACTGCATCTGTTCATGTAAACTAATGCTAAAGCTTTTCTTCAGTCTTATAGATATTGCTATATTCCTCTTAATACTTCCTTAAGATTCATATAATTCCAGTTGTAAGTATCACTAGTGAATCATTTTTAACTTCATTTTTCCCAGGTTGAATTTCTGCCTTAAATCCATAAACTGTCAAAACACGTATCTTTTTGTATTGTACATATAATTTGATGAAGTTTACTCATTCTTCAGTAAACCTGCAAAATGAGAATCATTCCCCAAAAGTTTTTCTCCTGTAATCATAAACTTTTATCAAAACTTTTCTTTTGGACAGCTAACATACTTCAGCATCCAACAGTAGGTATTCTGATTCCACTTCTCACATAAAACTGAAAACACATACAACTAAAGCAGCTTAGATTTTATTACAGCCTCCATTTCATTCTATTATTTAATATGGAATTCAGGTCTACAGACAAACATATATAATCTTGACATAAAACCTTTAAATGTTACTATTATGAAGGCTCATCATCAGTCATTAACTAGCATTTCCGTAGGACCTTCGCTGTTTCAAAGTATTAAAGAAATACATTTAACAAATATATTTCTTTCGGGGCCTAGTAAGTGAGTTACATTTTTTTAAATTATTTTTCATCTTATGAGTCTAATGACTTGCCAATGTTAGTCACTAAATTGCCCTTATTGGAGGAAAATTAATATCGATACATTAAGGCTAATTATAAAGTAGTAAAAATGAAAAATATATCAAATTTATTATGTTCTTTTCAAGAACCTCCTTATATATTTTACAACGATAATTACAACAATTTTAACTTTCCTGTTAATTGAAAGAAATGTAAGGAACAAAATGAGACATTTCTGCTTGAACATAAAAAGTAGCTTCATGATGATTAACAAGCTGTGAATAAAGTAATATTCAGAGTACCTGGATGACTGAACAAGAAAGTAGGAAGTACTGAAGTATAGCCACTATAAAAAGTTCTCTGTCTCCAAGTGTTATGCACCAATTCTTTTGCCCCAATAAAATAATGAATTGGGGCCGGGCGCGGTGGCTCAAGCCTGTAATCCCAGCACTTTGGGAGGCCGAGACGGGCGGATCACGAGGTCAGGAGATCGAGACCATCCTGGCTAACACGGTGAAACCCCGTCTCTATTAAAAATACAAAAACTAGCCGGGCGAAGTGGCGGGCGCCTGTAGTCCCAGCTACTCGGGAGGCTGAGGCAGGAGAATGGCGTAAACCCGGGAGGCGGAGCTTGCAGTGAGCTGAGATCCGGCCACTGCACTCCAGCCCCGGCGACAGAGTGAGACTCTGCCTCAAAAAAAAAATAATAATAATAATAATAATGAATTGGAGCAGTTTATACAGGGATCATATGATTTCAAGTGTTATAATTTTTGAAATATAAAACATCTGTTAAATACTTGTACTACAACAGGATTTTACAACCACTAGTATCTCAAGGGACACCTACACTGATTAATGGAACACTGGTTAGGAAGCTGTGCTTAACTATCCAAATAAATTCATACCCATCCTCCAAGAGTCAAGAACCACCTATTTCATATTACTGATCTCAACGAAGTTGTTCCCAAAATATCATCCGACTTTTACTGTTTTAATTGTTTTCACGATAATAAACTACATTTAGTAGTGAATAGTGTCGTCTCTCCAACATCCATTTCACCCACACATATGGTAAGTAGAGCAGCCTCACTATTTGGATGAGATCACTTCTAGCAACAGATCTGGGCACAAAAGGGCCTCCTCATTTTATCAGGATAATCCCATTCCTTTTGCTACCTCAGGTAACCTAGAACTAAAAATTGGTTGAGAGGTGGCTCAACAGAATATTTTCAAGATTTTTAATAATTATGGGAGTGAATGCTTACAGCCCTTTCTCTGGTGCTGTTTGCCACCTTGCTACTATGTAGGGAATTGGTTTGAGGAAGGATTCAACAAACAAGAAGGGTGTAGAGTAGAACTAAAGAGAAAAGCCAGAGACCTGAATCAACCACATTTGAAGGCTAAGATTCTCAGGTTGTGAAAAAGGGGCACAAAAATCTCAAGAAATTCTCTCGCCCAATCTTTGTATTTTTTGGAACAACTCTTTATGAGGTATCAGAGTATTCAAGGAAAAAAAAAAGGGTATCTTTGTAAAATGAATTTATGAAGTAATTCATACTATTTTAGAGATTCACAATATAAACACTAGCTAAGAATACAAAAAGCCTTGCTATATATAAGTAAAACTATTTGTTCAATCAGCATTCCCCAAACCTATCTGATCATTTTAAAAAACTGTCAAAATCACAAATAACACTAATGTGATCTCCTAAACACACTCTGAAAAAAGAAATGACAAGGCTATATATTTTACAGGTATTTCTCTTAAGAGAAACATTTCAACAGGATAAAACGTGGATTTGCCTCACAGAAATGCCATCCTGCAGCAGAAAAACAAGCTGTTGAAACACTTAACTGCCTTTTCTCTAATTGTAACAATAGGTAATAAAAGTGATAAGTACATCTAAAAAGACTGGGATGGATTACTGATAATACTAATGGTGAAAGGTAAAAGGCCATTGTTCTTGAGCAAAACTCCAGATGTAATCAAGAGCTGGATTTGTCCTCTGATGTTTAGGATTCAGCTTATGCATTTATATTCATTTTTTTAAAACCAAGAAATCAATGTAAGAAGAATTTTTTTTTTAATTTCAAATATATTTTTCCTATCAAGACAATTTTAAGATTATTTTTTAACGTTAACTTTTCTCAAGAACTTGCTTACAGAGTTAATAGCAGAATTGAGTGCACCTAGTACTCTTGGGTACACTGAGTTAAAGCATGTGAAAAAAACAGGAAAGATGACAAAGACTCAAAATCAGTCACTCAAAAGATTGCTGGTGGGAGCAGGGAGAAAACATGCCTTATACTACAGGAAATGTCATGCCAAAGATTTCTATGCAATACGATGGAGTAGACTTTATGCATATGTTAGTCTAAAATTAAGCAAGGAAGGCAAAAATTACCTAGAAAGTACATCTACTACTGTTAGAAGATGATTTTAGGGCTCTCAAAATTGGTTTGCTTTGTTTATACCCACTATTTTATTACTAAGACAATCCCGAAAGAAAAATAGGTAACCATTCTCTTACCTGCCGAAGAGACTATCGTGAACGACATAGACAGAACATACACTGAGATCTATTAATCCTTTTGGTTTGGTAGCTCGTTTTTCGCTTTCAAAATAAATAAGCTGGGCATCACTACCCTCTAAGATAAAATATAAATTTTTCCAACGTTTTCCTTTGCCTGTTTAAAAAAAAAAAATTGTTTTCTCTTAGCCAAATAATTGTGAAATCCTACATATTAAAATTAGTGTTTCTAAAAATATGAATCAATTTTTATTCCAAAGCTTATAATATGCCAATTCTTACATAATGAGAAAATGCCTATAACAAATCTATACAAAAATGCCTTTTGTTACATTACTTGTTTTAATCACAGAGTAAATGCTGAGAATACTTTCTATCTTCAGAGATTTCATCATGATGAAATCGTCAAAATTCTTGTTTTGGAGTAATTCTTTAACAATCTTCAGGAAAAAATTCTTCCACTAAAGCACACCCCCCACCCACAATTCCCCAACATGTCTTTATGTCAAATTGAGGTAAATCTGTAAAATATCAATACTATGAATGTGCCATGTGCCATAAGGAGTTCCTCAAAAAAAAAAGAGAGAAAGAAAAAGAAAAAGAAACCATGGGCTGAAGAAACATTCTGGTTGAAAATATAGACTTTTAATATACCTACACTCTAAATTTTGAAGAATGCTTATATATGGGCTCTAAACAAGTGTCAGTTACTAATAACTCATGTCAAAACTTATTAAATATATATCACAATAAGTTCGGAGCTCCATATTTACAACATCTCTATCAAATGGGTTAATGATGAAAGTCTGAACTTACCCTTTTTCAGAAGATAACCTTTCTTAACAATATTTTTATAGAAGGCATCCTTTGTTTTACGACGGATGGTATTATAAATTTCCTTGCCATCCACTGCATCATTGAGTACTTGTTCTTGATCCTGAATTTTAAAAAACATTAAAATTATTTCATACATTCTTGATGGAAATGAAGTAAAAATCTATAAAATTACCAATTAAAAGCCAAAGTGCTTAAAATACCAAAATCTAGATATACATAACACATAAATGATTTTTTGCTTTCCAAAGAAATTCTCAGAAATGTTTCCTTGTAATTTCGAAGAACACAGACAAAGTTCACAGAAAGATTTCCTTGCCAATCCCAACTAATAAGCTGTTTCCATAGATACCTAATAAACTATTTTCAAATATAGTCAGTTATATTTTACAGCAAATAATGTTTTAAAAACATAAACTTGTCACAGCATAACTGGTAAATCAGGCCCCAATATAAGCATAAAGCAAATTCATGTTTGCTTATGCACAGTTGTGTCTGTGAGAAATGCTAGGTGAATACAGACAACAGTACCCAGGTGAACTAAGACATGAGAATGAACAAAACATACACACTTCAAATACCTAACAGTTCCCTCAATCCACTAAGTGTGTCACACGCCACACCCATGCATCTGCAGCTGGTGTTATAACCCTGATTTCAGATAATCCTCCTCTGCCAATCTGCAACATTCCCACACTTCAACCCTACCAATGGCCATTTCCACATGTAAACTTAAGGTCTTTCTTCAAGGTAAAGTGCCATATTTATTGTAGTATGTACATATTTATTAAAAAGAAAACATATAAAATTAAGCAACATATTAGGTTCTTTCTTAATGTATCACTGATGAAATTTCTAAGTGTGACACCTTTAACCTCTCTTTTCCCAAAAGCCCTGTGGTTTTGATTGCCTGATTTTGCATAATGCTATGATTTTTAGGAATGCATATGTTACATTATAGCAGAACTTACATTAATTGCTAAATCTCCTGAGAAAAAGAATTACATCAGGATGCCTTTATCATGATATTTCCAGAATGAATAAATCTTCAATTTCACTATTAAGGTCAGTTGGACTGTTTTAGTTTTTTGGTTTCCTTTTTGAGTAGCTCTTAACTATTTTGCAAGGATTAATATTTTATGACTTTTAGTCCATCTTACAAACTTCATGGGTCCATTCAATCCTCTTATAAATCTAAGTTATGCTGTGGGTTTTTCACAATCCTCTCTCTCTTGTATCTTGAAATATTATGCTGTTTCATCATCCTAGGAACTATTTCATCATTACTCAGAATTATTCCCGTTTATGCTAAAAAATTACTAAAATAATAAGAAAATAGAAGAATGAATTGCCTACAGCAGGGTTGACAAACTATGGCATGCATGCTAAAACCAGTCCACCACCTGTTTTTTATACATAAAGTTTTATTGGAACACAGCCATGCTCATTCCCTAACATGCTGTCTGTGGTTGCTTCCAGATAAAAAGACAGACTTTAGTGGACACACTAAATGAACTGCAAAACCCTTTACAGAAAATTTTTGCCAACCCCTGGCCTAGATAATATAACTGAAATAAATAATCTGTATTGCATCACTCTGGGTGTTTTTGTGTCTCTGTGTGTGTGTGTGTGTGTGTGTGTGTGTGTGTTAACTGTGTTGCAAAGTATTGCAGCATCTTTTGTAAAAATATAAAAGGCCATCTTTGCTGTATTTTTAGCTTTGATTGATCGTACTTAAAATATTCAGAACTCTTTATTTGCTGCTCATAAATGATAAAGAGAAAAAAACTGATCCAGGAAGATGTCTGGCAATTAGAAAAATCAGAAAATGAATGCAAAGAAATAGCACTCTAGACTCTATCATGATGGCAGAATTGATTTTGATAAACAAATCTCAGACTATTTTTCAGATGATGATATATTTGAATTTTCTCAAACTCAAGAATCACTGAGTGAACCATATTACTTCTAAGGGGAAAAAAAGGAAGTATGATGTTCTTATCTCGTTAGTTATTAAATAGGAAGAATGTCATCATGCAATATTTTGTGATAAGAACCTGGATTATCCTGTTTGGCTAAAAAGAAATGAGACTATTTAAATTTTTGTATGCACATCAAAATTTACTTACTATGACTTGTGAATGGGCAAATATTAAATAGGCCCTTTGTATAAAAAATTACTGAAAGTAAACATAGAAATTTTAAAATTCACTGGATTGATCACTCTTATAAACAATGTTAATTGCTGTTTTAAAATCTAAACAAAAATATTTTACAATTATGGAGCAAAGGACACTGTACTCTCCAACAAAATTATGAGCCATCAAAGTTTTCAAAAGTACTGCATTTTGCTTGCGCCTTTAATCCCAGGACTTTGGGAGGCCGAGGCGGGATCATCTGAGGTCAGGAGTTCAGGACCAGCCTGGCCCACATGGTGAAACTCCGTCTCTACTAAAAATACAAAATTAGCTGGGCTTGGTGGCGCGTGCCTATAATTTCAGCTACATGGGAGGCTGAGGCAGGAGAATCGCTTGAACCCAGGAGGCGGAGGTTGCAGTGAGCTGAGATCGCGCCATTGCACTCTAAGCCTGAACAAAAAAGAGCGAAATTACGTCAAAAAAAAAAAAAAAAAAAAAACTACTGCATTTTGATAATAACAAAAACAAGAATCATAAGCTAGACTGCAATAGTGATGTACTTAAAATCTAGAATTGATATGATAGATATAATGCAAGAAGAACCAAAGTAATTACAAGTAGAACTTATTAGACATGTATCTGATTTCAAATCTGGAATCAGAATTTACAAGATGGCTGTGTTCCAGGTCTGTGCACGAAGGGTGAAGAACTGTTAGTTGCATTGAAAAGACTATCCATTTCAGGTACGTAAGCCTTCCTAGACATGAAAACATGGAACAAAAATTTGGGTACGCTACATTTAAATTCTTATTACATTTTCCAATGCAGTTGTTTTTGGATCATACCCTGATTCTTGGTGATGCAAATTATTTGTAAAATGACTTAGGAATATAAAAAAATTAAAAGGGTACACTGGACCATGATGTTACAAATAGTGATGACTTTTTTTTTACTTTCCTGGTAATACCGATTTGTATTTACCAAATCTTTAGTTCAATGGTGATGGCACTTAGTATTAGCTGCAGAATGGAACATTCTTGGAGTCTGTCATTTAAGACATGTAACCACACTAATATTTGGATTTAAATACTTGATTCCAAGATGCTCTATATAGGTCTTTTAAAAATCATATTAAAGTGGGGACTAGTCCACAAATCCTAAAGGATTCCAATGCACTAGAGGATGCTATGGGCAAGAACACAACTTCACTTTTCAAGTCCTAGTAATGACGGGAGAAAGCCTTCTCTGTGTGTTCCTTTTCTCAGCCCGAGAGAAAGTTCTTAGATGTTTTACATTTCTCTCAAGGGAAGTTCAATAATCGGATTGGTGACAGTCTAACAGCCACTGAAGCAAGCATTTCCCTAGAAGTTACATATGTAAGCTCCTGAAGGCAGACTTAACTTGCAGATCCTAGCTTTGTTACTTAATGTAGGAAAACACCATTTAATATATTAATTTAGTAACTGTTTGTTGAGTCCCAGGCATTGTTGTAGTTCTTGAAATACATCAGTGAACAAATCAAAGACCCCTATCCTCATGGAACTTATATTCTAACCAGGGAAAGATTAAAAATAAACATAAATAAATTGTACTGTATGTTAGAAGATAAGCGCTCTGCAGGGTTGAGCAAGTTATAGTGTTAATTAAGGTGTAGGTAAGTGTCATTTTCTAATTTGCTAAGTTTTGAGCAAAAACTTGAAAGATTTAAGAGTTAGGCTAGTGGATATCCAAGGGAAAATAATTTTGGACACAGTGAACAGCTACAGCAAAGATCCTAAGGAAGAAAAGAGTCTGGCTTATTTATGAGTAATAGTACAGAAGCAAGTATGAGTGAAAAAGAGTGGCAGGAGGATAGTAGAAAGAGACGAGTTCAGAAAATTAATGGACTGCCACTGTTGGGTCTTGTATGCTATTCTAAGGACTTTGGCTTTTATTCTGAAAGAAACAGAGAACATTTTCAAGTATTAAAACAGAGGAGTAACATGATCTGATATTTTAAATGGATCCCAGTGATAGCTGCGCAGCATGCAGCATAAGGGGGACAAAACTAGAAGCTAGCAGATTGAGGCAGATTCTGGTGGTGGTCATATTCTAGACATATTTTGAAGGCAGAGTTAGTATGATCTTCCTGACAGGTTAGATATAGAGTACAGGAAGAAAAAAACAGAAGAACTGAGGATGATTTAAGTTACTTACTTAACCTCTCAGCTCTCAGTTGCCTTATCTTTGAAATAGGTGTCGTCATTATAGTGTCACCTTGGTAAAGTTGTTGAGAAAATTAAATGAATGAATATGTATAAAAAACAGTGCTTAAAATATAGTGCTCAAAAATGTAAGGCATTTTTATTATGGGGTGTATTGTCTCAAAAGTCCCCTTTTCTTCTAATGCTTGCCTCAACAAGTGTTAACAGTTCCAGGAAGTAAGCAAACCTAGCTAGGACTCTGCTCTTTCTTAGCCTTTGCCAGCATCTTAGCCTGAGTCTGGGTATACAGGGTCACCTCATTGGAAGATGAGGTGATTTGCTAGCTAATCAATTTGGCAATTAGTAAAAAGACTGTACTTGCCTTTGTACTAATAGTTAAAATCCTGCTTGAAGAATGAGTTTTATTATTCCCCAAACTTCTACTAAAACCTACTTTTCACTCCATGCTCCAAAATAATAGACCACAAATAGCACTTAATAGTTTCTGTGTAGCAATCAAATTGCTTTATAATCAATATTAATTATTTCTGAAGTATTCAAAGCATTATAGGCACTTTTGCAAAACCAACTGGAGGTTTGTTCAGTTATAAAACAGTAACACAAGAGTGAGGCACATTATGTATCTGAAGTAATTCTTAAAGCAGTCTTATAACATACTGCAAGTTTACTAGATGCCACATACTATTTTTTTTTTTTTTTTTGAGACGGAGTCTCGTTCTGTCGCCCGGGCTGGAGTGCAGTGGCCAGATCTCAGCTCACTACAACCTCCACCTCCTGGGTTCAAGCGATTCTCCTGCGTCAGCCTCCAGAGTAGCTGGGACTACAGATGCATGCCACCATACCCGGCTAATTTTTTGTATTTTTAGTAGAGACGGGTTTTTCACCGTGTTAGCGAGGGTGGTCTTGATCAAAACTTAAATTAGAAAATTCTAAGTACAAATTCAGTATGGGGAAATGTATGATTTAATTTGGGGTCAAATAAAATCACTAATTCAAAGAGCCAAGGGGAATTAGAATTGAGGATACAGCAATGGAACTAACTATATGGCAGGATCTGTCATCTGGAGACAAAAACACCTCTGATCCTGAAAAAAGACCCTAGCTGTGGTCTAAAAAGCACTCACCACATGTTATTTAAAAAATAGACATATATAAAACATATATATATTTGTGTGTGTGTGTGTGTCTGTGTGTGTCTGTGTGTAATATGTTCTGGCTACCTTCTCTTCCAATTACTCTGCAGTAATCAAAAAAAATTACTCAGAAAGTGAAACAAGATGGATGTTAAAATAGCAGTATTTAGACAGGCAGAGAGGAAGACTGACATGGTGATAGGAAGGAGCACATTAAGGTGTAAGACATATTAGTAACAATACAAGCAAGAGTAAAGTAGGTACTTCTTGCTGGAAAGCAGAGAATCATTCATTCGATCAATATTTATTAAATATCTAATGTCAGGTACTGTTCTAAGCACTGGGAAAAAACAATGCAAACAAAATCTCTGTTCTCATAGACCTTAAATTCTACTAGGAAAGCATGCGGGAACAAAGGAAAATATAGGCATACCTTGGAGGTATTTCAGATTTAGCTCCAGACCACGACAATAAAGCCAGCCATATGAATTTTTTGCTTTCGCAGTGCATGTAGAAGTTATGTTTACAACTATACTGTAGTCTGTTAACTGTGCAACATGTCTAACAATGTACACGTGTTAAAAATATTTTATTGCTAAAAACTGTTGCAGCAGCCAAGGTGGCTCAAAACTGTAATCCCAGCATTTCCTTGAGGCCAGGAATTCAAGACTAGCCTGGGCAACATAGCAAGACTCTATCTCTACAAAAAATATTAGCTAGGCACGGTGGTGTACACCTATAGTCCTAGCTACTGGGGAGCCTGAGGCAGGAGGATTGCTTGAGCCCAGGAGTTCAAGGTTGCAGTGAGCTACAGTTGAACCACTGTATTCCAGCCTCAGCCACAGGGCAAGACCCTGACTCCGGAAGGGGGAAAAAAAAAAACTAACAATCATCTAGGACTTCAGTGAGTCATAATCTTTATGCTGGTGAAGGGTCTTGCCTTGATACTGATGTCTGCTGAGTGATTAGGGCAGTGGTTGCCAAAGGTTGGGGTGGTTGTGGCAATTTCTTAAAAATGAAGTCTGCTGCATCAATTGATTCTTCTTTCACAAAAGAAATTCCCTAAAATGCTCTTTGATACCATTTTACCCACAGTTGAACTTCTTTCAAAACTGGAGGCATTCTTCTCAAACCCTCTTGCTGCTTTATCAAGTTTATAGAATATTCTAAATCCTTTGTTTTCATTTCAATAGTGATCACAGGATCTTCACAGGAGTAGATTCTATCTCAAGAGACCACTTTCTTTTCTCATTCATAACAAGCAACTCCTCTTTCCCTCCAGTTTCATCACAAAAGTGGAGTAATTCAGTCACATCTTCAAGCTCCACTTCCAAATCTAGTTATCTTGCTATTTCTACCACATCTGCAGCTACCTCCTCCTCAAAGTCATCTTGTAGTCTTGAGCCTCTCAAAGTTATCCATAGGAGTTGGAATCAGCTTCTTCCAAACTTCTGTTAATGTTATTATTTTGGCCTCTGCCCATGAATCACAAATGTTCTTAATGGCATCTAGAATGATGAATCCTTTCCAAAAGGTTTTCAATGTACCTTGCCCAGATCCATAAGAAGAGTCACTATTTTTGGCAACTATAACATTATGAAATTATTTCTTAACTAAGGATTTGAAAGTCAAAATTACTCCTTGATCCATGGGCTGCAAATACAAACTGTGTTAGCTGGCATGAAAACAACAATCTCCTTGTACATCTGTATCTGAGCTCTTGATTGTAGAGTTGCATTGTCAGTGATCAGTACTATTCTGAAAAGAATCGTTTGTTCTGAGCAGTAGGTTTCAAAAATGGCCTTAAAATGTTCAGTAAACCATGCTGTAAACAGATGGGCTATCATGCAGACTTTGTAGTTCCACTGACAGAGCACAGACACAGTAGATTTGGCATAATTCTGATGCTCCTAGGATTTTCTGAATTGTCAATGGTAACTGGTTTCAACCTAAAGTCACCAGCTGCATTAGCTCCTGAAAAGAGTCAGCCTGACCTTTGAAGATTTGAAGCCAAACATTAACTCTTGCCATGAAAGTCCTAGCTAACATTTTCAGATAGAAGGATGTTTTCTTTACACTGGAAATCTGTTGTTTAGCCACCTTCAACAGTTATCTTCTGGATAACTTGCTAGTTATCTTCTGGAAAACTAGCTAGATGTTCTGGGTAACTTGCTACAGTTTCTTTGCTTCACCTTACACTTTTATGTTATGGAGATAGCATCTTTCCTTAAATCGTATAAATCAACCTCTGCTAGCTTTCAACTCTTGTGCAGCTTCCTCACCTCTGTCAGCTTTCACAGAACAGAAAAGAATTAGGACTTTGCTTTGGATAGGGTTTGGCTTAAGGGAATGTTATCCCTGGTTTAATCTTCAATCCGGACCACTCATATTTTCTCTGTATCAGCAATAAGTGTGTTTCATTTTATTATCATTCATGTGTTCAGTGCAGTAGCACTTTTAATTTCCTTCAACAACTCTTCCTTTGCATTCACAACTTGGCTGTTTGGTGCAAGAGACCTAGCTTTCAGCCTATTCTGGCTTTCACCATCCCTCCCTAAGCTTAATCATTTCTAGCTTTTGACTTAATGTGAGAGACATGTGACTTTTCCTTTCACTTGACCATTTAGAGGCCACTGTAGGGTTATTAATTGGTCCAATTTCAATAGTGTTGTTTCCGGAGAAATAGGAAGGCCCAAGGAGAGGAAGAGAAACAGAACCAGCCAGTCAATGAAGCAATCAGAACATACACTACATTTATCGATTAAGCTTGCAGTCTTCTTCAGATGCAGTTCATGGCACCCCAAAACAATTGCAATAGTAACATTAAAGATCACTGATCACAGATCAACCTAACATATAATAGTGGAAAAGTTTGAAACATTATAAGAATTACCAAAATGTGACACTAATACACAAATGAGCACATGCTTTGGAAAAACAGTAGCAACAGACATCCTCGTTGCCACAGACCTTCAATTTGTAGAAAAAAAAAACTATCTTTGAAGCATAATAAGGCAATGCACAATAAAATGAGGTGTGCCTGTATGTTAAAATGTGGCAAGATTATGATTCTTGAATTTATATTTAGCTTCAGATTAATGATTCCTCACCCCCCCCGCCCCCACCCCACAATTAACTGCAATAAGTAGTAGGTATAACCACGTGAAATGAACTTGTTAGGAGGAAACATCAAGAAACTAGGCACACTACAAATCACTGTACAACTGCAGCTGGGTACCCAAAACCCTTAATAATCCTTTATGTCCCTAGAATAACAGTACCTCCATTTTCCACTTAGGAAAATTATTAATCCATCTTTTGAAGCACCTTTTTCTAACTCCTGTTATACCATTTCCCTGTCATACATTTCAGAAAGTGCAATGAGGAAGAAGCAGAAGCTAATCACCCTAAGCATTAAGCAACTAATATTTAACAGGCTCTCTTGCTCAAGGCCATTATTTCCTTTTATGTTCTAGATTCTATTCATTTTTGTCTTCTCTAGGACCTTGTCCGTAAGACACTGCCACCACCCATCTCCCCATACGACATCACTCTCTTTACTACTATATAGTTTTTACTCAGAGTATACAGACATTCTCAAATTCTCACCATAAAACTACAGGCAAATAAAGAAAGTGTAAACCATTTTCTGCCCTAATCCTCTTCTGTCAGTATTTTTTATTTCCTTTTATTATTCCCCAGGCTTTAATAAGCCTGGCTGTGGTTTATCACTGCTGTCTCTACTTTTGCCTCCAAAAAACTCACTCCTGGACCTATTGCAACTTACCTTCCTCCATAACTGCTTCTAATCTCAAAAACCTACTAGGTTGCTGCTGATTACCTAAAATCAACATAGATAAAAACTAAAAGATTCTCTTACAGTTTACTTTCTAAAAAATCTAAATAATCTGTAGTTTTAAGTTGTATCCAATTTTAATTGTACAAATGTGTGCAAAAACATACCACCAAAATGCATTTTAAAATAAAATGCTAATTATTGCAATAAGAAACGCAACACTGACCTGCATTGGTACAGGTTCCTTAAGATAATATCCTTCAACAATCTGTTCTTTTCGATAGTGATCTATGATGTCCCCAATGCTGTTAAAATAAAAATTTCTAATATTAATCCATCTGATAAAAATGCAAAATCTTTAAAAATATGTGTAAACTTTCTTACCAAGGATTATCTTAATTAGCAATTTTTTTTCAAAGCACACAACACAAACACATTAATAGAATAAATGATCATAACATTCATATTGTTTTAGAAAAAACAGAATGTTCTCAATATAGATTTACAGGCCAGAATACATGGCGCAGGTTCTGATTTTCCATACCCATCAAGTGGGCAGCCAGGTCAACAATACCATATTCAAAGTCACCATAAATGAGGAAATGATTAAAAGTCTACCTTTTTTTTCACCCCCAAGAGTACTTCTGAGATACTAAGAATGAAAAATTCACAGAAACATGGCATTTATTTAGGAAGCAGAATTCAGGTAAATTAAGAATTTTTATTATCATATTTACACATTCTGATTTTATATTAGAAACAGGTCATAAAACACATGAAAAGCAGGCAAAAAGAAGAAAAAAACCCAGCTAATCTTACATGTAGGATTATCACTGTACAGGGAGAAAAGCTTATTATTTTAATTAAAGGTGCTACAAACTGGGAAATATTGGGAAAATATTACAAAAAAATAAAATGACGTACTGTGTTTTAATATAAATTTTAGTGAACCACATTTTTTTAAAATATAAAGTTGTTTCTCTATAATCAGTCAGATCATTTTATTGTCCTAAATATATAAATCTTGGAATTTTAAACCTTCCTTTAATATAGTGGACAAATGGGAACTTTTGAGCCACTTAGGAAACACTTCTCCAGACAGATTTTGTTTAACCTACTATATATATATAATTAGAATCTATGTGTGTGTATGTATCTTCAAGTATGTTATCTTCCCTATACTACAAAGTTAATTTAAACCAAATATAAGTAATGTTAAAAAACAAAACAAAAAGACCTGACAAGTTAACTAGTAGTATGAATGAACTTTACAGAAGCAGCATTTAACACAAGCCACAGAAGAGTGTGGTGAAAATGAGATAAATAAAAGCATTATTAAAAGAACAAGCAAAGTTTTATGTTTTTAAGAAAAAATCTAATACCATATAAATCCAAAATTATTAAAAGAAAAATGAAAATCAGGAAATATATTTGAAGATAGCTAGATTCCACTAAGGAGATGACTATGTGTTTTAAAGCAATAAGCATCAAATCTATGAAAATCAGTAAACATCAAAGGTTTTTGGGCTCAGTAACTGTAAAATACAATCAATCCACTGTAGCACCTCAATGTTACAATGTAATTGTTTTCCATAAACTGAGAGAAGAGGAAACCATTGGGAAGTACAGTTTAGATTGTCCACGAGCAAATTTAAAAGTGTGTGGCAACCAATCAGATAGGTTTTTACCAATGAGCTAGACTTAGAGTTTTTTTAAAAATTACTCTTCCATTCATATTCTACCCAGAAACACCAAAATAAACCGTCAGGGGAGATACAACAAACCAGAATATTCTAGACATTCATATAAGTTCCAGCCATGAAATAAGACAGATTTACATCTCAGAAAACTAAAACATATTCAATGTAAACTTACTTTTGAAATAAATGTGAGCTTCTAGAGACACTATGTTCTGTACTTTAATTTTTGTAATGCACTTAGCACATAAAACCATGTGCACTCTTCTTGAAGTCTAGATAGATGTTAATATTGTCTCATCAAGGTCTAGCCAAAATCTATTGTCTTCCTTCTCACCCCCCACTGAACTCTCATCTACTGATGAGAGTTTATATATCCCCTGAATTTATCACAGTCTGCATACCACACTGTCTTTTCTAATAAACCTGAGCACTAATAATGAAGAAACTGTATCTTTTTTTTTAATGTGTTTACACAGGATTTGTACAGTATATTTCACGAAGTAGTTAAGTCAATAAATGGCTGCTGAATTAAATTTGCTATTAAATGCCTCTTCTGCTTTTTTTTTAAAAAACTCTGAATATAGGAACATTAAAGTTATGTCTTAGTTTCTAAATGAAAGACATAACTACTATCCCTCTTTATCAAGGTCTCGTGTATAGTTAACGGGGAGATGGGACAGCAGAGTATGGTTGTGTTAGATTTATTGAAAAATCTTACTTTATATGTTTATATCTAACAATAAACAATAAGCACAAAGATTTATCTTCCTAGGAATTATTTCTGACATTACTAACATTAATGCTGAAATGAAGTATATATTTCCAAAACAATTACAAAATCCTTCATTTTCACACACCTGATTCACATAATTTGGGGCTTTTTAAAAAAGTTTAATATTAAATATAGAAACAATAAGATGAATGTATAAACAAATTCACAGGGAAGTATAAAAAAGTTCTGGGGGAATGGTCAAGGCCACTAAATTAACATACATTTAACTTTTTAAAAAAATCCTTATTTTGAAAACATAATATTGTAATAATTTGGACAGAAATCTACTTAAAATACTTCTTTCTTCATGTTCCATCATGGTTTTTAGCAACAAAAAGCGACCACCTTTACATGTTTTACTGACTGCCTCCAGTATGTACGAAGAATTTCCAGTTTTGTACGATGTATCATAAGGAAGTTTGAGTTAGTAACAAGACGAACTTCAAAAAAAAAATTCATGTAAATTATTTTATCTTTAAAAAGGATCTCAATATGGACATTTATTTAAGAAGACGATATGTTTTCAATGAATTATTTTGTATGTTCTAAATCTCTAGAAAACTGGAATGGGGAAAAATTACATTCTTAAAGAGCTCAAATTGCAGCTAGCTGTATTTTCAGTGAAGACATCTAGAACTCAGATTGTTATGCAGAAAGTACTCAAGCAACCTGTATATGAGGTAGGCAAAGGGGTACAGCTGCCTAGACTCACTCACATCTTACATCTGATGTCTTTTAACAGTCAACTGAGCTTCTAGCAAGCAAGTAGAAGAACTTGTTTTTGTTTTTTTCAGATAAACAAGTTACAGAATCTCTATTCACTCAAGTGTCTAGTTTGATAAATTATAATTTGGATAGAGAACGCTGCTGTGGCAGAGGGGTTAAACCAGGCAAATATAAGCGTTTTAGAACAAGATTATGCTAGCCCCTGAAATAGGAAAACAATGCTACTCTAGAGTTACTAGGTATAGGAAAACCTTTACAATCACAAATTATTATTTTCTATTTGACAGAAAAATTGCTGACATTCTGTCATATGGTTTCTTCTATTAACTTATTTTCCTAATCAAGTAACTATAATTCATTCTGAGTTTTGGGACAAACAATGAGTTTACTTTGAAAGTGAGAAGTAAAAACCAACAATCACAGATAAGAAATGTCAACTTGAGAACAACTCAATTACATAACATCTGTATAATAAGTCTCAGGTACCTTTAGAAACTTTTTTTTTTCCTACTAAAGTATCTCACTGATAAAATAATGTTGATATATTTTATTGTCCTTAGATATTTTGCTCCTCCTACAGATAATACATGGATTTAGTAAATCTGCTGCAAATAGCTTACGTCTAATTTTTAAAATCACAAAAATTATTTTGGAAGGAAAGTATAAGTTACTAATTTGTATTCATATTTGACACTGTCTAAAGAATTCTTCAGCATAACCACTGTGAAATTATATTGAAGGTCTTATAATTTTTAGAAGTTAGAAACTTTTATATAATTTTATATAATTTATATAATACTGAATACTGTATTATCGGGGTTTCAACTATTTTTGCCAAAAGCAAAAGATAACTAAAAAATTATGATTTACCTGTTATAATACCGGCCTCCCATCATAAACTGATTGTTTGGCGTTGGACATATTTTAAATCGCTGAATATTTTCATTGGTCCGGAAATAAAGTGAATAATCACCAGGAGTATTATCTGAGGGTCTCACAAGAAAACTGCAGACTTGACCAACTGTAAAAATTAAGCTGTTAGTTTTTCCCTAATTATCAAATAAAAAAGAAAAGATGTTAAGTAGTATTCTTACAAGTGCATTCAAAGTCATAAACATATGTAAATTTTCACCAGGAACTTGTTTTATTTAAGGACAATTTCTTTCAAATTTTCTGGTTTATGATTCACAACCATCCATGTTGCTTGTCTGCTAGCTCTCTGTTGTATCTTACCAGCTTTATTTCTATTTTATTTTATTTTATTTTGAGACGGAGTCTCGCTCTGTCACCCAGGCTGGAGTGCAGTGGCGCGATCTCGGCTCACTGCAAGCTCCGCCTCCCGGGTTTATGCCATTCTCCTGCCTCAGCCTCCCGAGTAGCTGGGACTACAGGCGCCCGCCATCTCGCCCGGCTAATTTTTTGTATTTTTTAGTAGAGACGGGGTTTCACCGTGTTAGCCAGGATGGTCTCGATCTCCTGACCTCGTGATCCACCCGTCTCGGCCTCCCAAAGTGCTGGGATTACAGGCTTGAGCCACCACGCCCGGCCTTCTTACCAGCTTTAATACATAAAAATAGAAAGCAGAAATTTTGCAGCAGTAACTTCTGATCAGTAATATCTACAACTGTCATAATTTGGAAGGAACCTAAGCACAGTTAGGGAATACTGGCTAAAAATGCTAAATTCTGTTTGTAAATCCTTGTAATAAGAAGATTCTAAAAAGTGAAGACCAGTTTTGCTTAAGAATACTCTGTGCTTTATCAGTGTTTTCAATTAATCATTAAACAGTAATGACTGTGCCAGGCACAGTGATATATGCATATAATCCTAGCTATTCAGGAGGATCACTTGAGCCCAGGAGTTTAATACCAGCCTGGACAACACAGCAAGATCCTGCCTCTTAAAAAAAAATTAAAAAGTAATGACTGTAATAAAATAGAACCAAAAGCTTTTCACAAAGGTAGATTCAAAACAACTGAAACATGTATATACGTTATCAAATTCAATACACATACACTATATTTTATTCAATAGATATGCTCCTGAAAGGAATTATAGAAGCAAATTATCATATGTTAAATATATCATATTAATTTTAGAGAAGTATTTCTGATATCTTTGATTGGCAGTGACTCATACTACTAAGATGCTCTGCCTTTTCTCCATTTAAGTCCAAATGATCCAGTAAAGATCAGGACTTGATTGTGTTTAGGAAAACACAATGAATGCTTAGATTATAAGATATAAAGTTTGGGGGCAAATTACAATAGTTCCAATCATCCAGTCAAGGCACATATTATCAAGTAACTTCGTGTTCAGTAAAAAGAAAAAAATAAATCTCCTTAAAAAACTGAATCTTCAAGGCTTAATATATAAGTAAACATAAAAATTACAGAAATTGTATAACGTGGGCTAAAATGAAAGTGTTTCTAAGTTGATACAACAAATTTTAGTGACAAGAATCCAAGACACTCTCTAAATTTCTTCTAGAATATGATAGGAATTTCATGCAAAATTATGCATGCAAGTCCTTATTTGTACTTCTTAGGAGAGAAAATCCCACCAGATCCTCAAAAGAGGACATGACACAAAGAAAATGCAAACTAATGTAAGGAAATTAAGTTTAGCTCCTTTTCAACCTTGCATGCCTTAAAACAAAAGTACCTCAAGTACTTGATGGTGCAAGTTCCAAAAAAGAAACATATCCAAAATTCAATAAATTCACTAAACTACATATTTTTGGTTCCATACTGAAATAGCTGATAGAATGTCATTTTGGTTTAAAATTTCTTCTCTATTACTATCATATAGCATTATCATGATCTTTTTCATTTTTTGAACCTACTTAACGTACATCTTCACAATAAAATTGAGTACTTCAAAAACTATCTCAAATCTTTCAAAAGAATAAATTATTACTTTAAAATGCAATGCTTTATGGATTAAAACAATTCAGATTACCTCTTTAATAACTAGTGTTATCACAAGAATCTATTTCATTCAATATTTCACAGAAACTATTGAACAGTCAACATTTTTGAAGAACTAAAACTTTTAAATTACATACTAAAGCTCAAACTTGTCTGAAATCTTTATAAGATGTGGTTTGCTGAAGAAATGCTTGGTATTTAAATTAATTCAGCTTTAGATATTTAGTAGGAATAAACAATGACAGGATGGTTAAAACCACATTACAAGTCAATTTTTACTTTGTATTTATAAGCACAAGAGTTTTGGGAAATGTTAAAATGAATACATATTAAATAAAGCTCAATCATATAATTCCACCAAGTATACAAAGATAAATACAAGAATGTCTTTTATAGCTGAACAGCAAAATAATAAAAACAATATAATATCCTTCTTCTGAAGACCAGTTAATTAGCCTGTAATCCCAGCACTTTGGGAGGCCGAGACGGGCGGATCACGAGGTCAGGAGATCGAGACCATCCTGGCTAACACGGTGAAACCCCGTCTCTACTAAAGAAATACAAAAACTTAGCCGGGCGATGTGGCGGGCGCCTGTAGTCCCAGCTACTTGGGAGGCTGAGGCGAGAGAATGGCGTAAACCCGGGAGGAGGAGCTTGCAGTGAGCTGAGATCCGGCCACTGCACTCCAGCCTGGGAGACAGAGCAAGACTCCGTCTCAAAAAAAAAAAAAAAAAAAAAAAAAAATGAAAAGTTTAAATCCATAAAAAGAGTAATGAAAATTTTTATCTGCAGATACAAAATCATCTCCCAATATGTATCTAACATGAAAAAAGTGTGTTGAATGTTCCTGTCTGTGTAGGTGCAGGGGTGAGAAAGAGAGATTCACAGAGACACAGAAAACTTCTAGAAACATATGGAAAAAAAAAACTATCACCTAGTGTTACTTCTGAGGAAGTGGACAGGGGCCTGGGGTAAAAGAAAAACACACTTTACTAAATTTTATAATACATGTATGTTTAAAATAGAAATAAAAACACCAGGTTCTTAGCACTGGACACGAAATTGTAACATGCATAAACACTAACTGAATGCTAAAGGCAAAACACATGATAAATGGTTTGTTCACTTTTTTATTATCTTTAAACAGACATTAGAAAAGCAAGTGAATAAGTACCTGTCATTAGTAAATTATAAGCTTCCTGTTTGGAAATCTTCCCATGGAACCATCTTAAAAAGAGAATAAATTAGATATATAAAGTCCTTTTTGTTATCATCATATGATCAAAATTAAACAACCAATATAGTAAGTTTAATTCAGTGATATAATAAAATAAATGCAATTAATCAGATCATCTCATTATTACATTTTAATACATTTTATATACATAATTATATTTAATTTCAACAAAATGTAGTAAAACTAGGAACTATCAAATATAAACTACAATTTTCATTACCAATACAAAAATGGCAATAATTTTTAATCCTGATAATAACAAACTGTTGTAGGTCTTTTTTTTTTCTTTTTGTGGGGTAAGGGGGAGGAGTAGTTCAGATACAACCTATTCCAGAATTTCCCTGAAAAAATTAATGAATTCATTTCTGAATTTTCCTGTAACATCTGATAAATTCTCTCTTCAAATAAAATCAAGATGTTGACTCTTACGTTGCTGAAAGTCGGAATATAAGATTAGGTGATAAGAATGAGTGGATACTACCATCAAGAACTGAAAGAAGTACTTAGTGTTCCCAACTCTATTTGAGCTAAAAACCTATCAAACTAGGTTGCTATGTATTTTATATTCTGTATTCTTAAATTAAGCCTTTAGAAATTATTATAAATGACATCACAGTCAAGATATAGAGCATATAATAACCTAAGTATTTAAAGGTTACCTACAAATAAAATTATATATCTAATTTAAAAAGTTAATTACTAGTCATCAAAGTACATAAAATCACCTCTTATTTAATTAAAGGCTTATTATCTATCTTGCTGATTAACACATCTTAATGCCAGGCTGACAATTCCCAATCAACTATTTACTACTTTGTTGGATCTTCTTAGGGTCCACAAGTATTTTTAATAATAAAGAGCAAGCTGGAAAGTAAACATAAGACTAAAATATGTAAATGCTCAAAAGTCCAGTGTGACAGGTTTAGAGGTCGTTCACATTGTTTTAAATGATCCATACAATTATTACTGGTGAAGTATGAAAATATAACTGAATTTTTACATTTTCACATGAATGAAAAGGTAAACTTTTCTTTAACACCATTCCAAGCATTAACTCACTAGTTCAGATCTCCTGGTGCTCCCTGTGTAAATTTTGAATAATATAAAGCAAGAATACAACAACTAAAACAGTTCAGACTACAAATAGTGAGGTTCTATATTGCATTCAAGTATAGGCTAAATGACCACTTACTACAATGCTAGAGCAAGATTTTTATATTCTGGAGGAGAGTCAACTAGATGACCTGACCTCCAAGACTAATCCTCTACTTCTACAGTTTGAAAAAAAATTCAAAAAGAAAAGGGTAAAAAAATGACAGGGTTTACAGATGAACAAGATTATTTAGCATAAGCATACAGTCTGAAGCCAAAGTGGCAATATCACTTTCTAGAGAATTTTAGTTTCATTCTTCAGACGTTTATTCCCATATAAAATTTATATATTTCAACCACATGTTTTCCAACAGTGATAAAAAGATGAGTCCCTGCTCTTATGAAGTTCCCACTCTTAGGCCAGGTATGGTGGCTCATAATCCTGTAATCCCAGTACTTTTGGAGGCCAAGGCAGGAGGATCTCTTGATCCCAAGAGTCCAACACCAGCCTGGGCAACATAGACCCTATCTAACTACAGAAACTATAAACTATGTAGAAAATATAATAAGCACAGTGACAGGCACTGCCAAAGGCATTCTGGGAATAACAGAGAAGGGTACCAATTCTGTTGAGTGTGTAGAGAAGAAAATAAAGGAAGATTTTCTAGAGGGAAGTGATAAATGAGCTAAGTATGAATGAAAGAATTCTGGCCTAGGAAGCAGCTTGAGCAAAGGTATAAAGAAAAATACCTAGGAGCAATGGCTCACACCTGTAATCCCAACACTTTGGAAGGCCAAGGTGGGAGGATCACTTGAGGTCAGGAGTTTGAGACCAGTCTGGGCAGCATAGTAAGACCTGATCTCTACAAAAAAAACAAAAAAATTACAACATTTGCCAGGTGTGGTGGTACACACCTGTAGTTTCAGCTAACCAGGAGGCTCAGGCAGGAGGAGCACTTGAGCCCAGGAGTTTGAGGTGAACTATGATAGCACTACTACACTCTGGCTTGGGCAATGGCAAGAACCTATCTCTAAAACAATAAAGAAAAAAGTATTATGCATTTGAAGACCTACATGCTGGAGACTAGGAAACTAGAGATGATAAGTGCTAGGAGTAGTAAAGGACAAAATAACCAGATAACAGATCATTTTTTAGGCTCTGCTAAGGTAAAAAGATGGAGAATCAGTGTAAGATTCAATTTTTTAATTTGTATTTTTTCTGTTTTTATGGGTAATGTATACAACTATTTTGTATATTTTTATGGGGTACCAGTGATGTTTTGATACAAGCATATAATGTTTAATGATCAAGTCAGGATAACTGGGGTATCCATCACCTCAAGTACATATAATCATTTCTTTGTATTAGGCATATTCAAATTCCACTCTTTTAGCTATTTTAAAATATTCAGTAAATTATTTGGTAGCACCCTGTAGTGCTACCAAATACTAGATTTTATTCATTCTATCTAGGTGTATTTTTGTACTCATTAGTCAGCCATATTGTATGCCCCTTCCCTGCTACCCTTCCCACCCTATGGTAACCATCATTCTACTATCTATCTCCCTGAGTTCAATTTTCTAATATTTTGCTCCCACATGAGTAAGAACACATGGTATTTGTCTTTCTGTGCCTGGTTTATTTCCCTTAACATGGTATTTTCCAGTTCCATTCATATTGTGAATGACAGGATTTCATTCTTGTTTATGACTGAATAGTATTCCATTGTATGCATGTACTGTATTTTCTTTATCCATTCATCCACCGTTGAACACTTAGGTTGATTAAACATCTCGGCTATTGTGAATGGTGCTGAAACACAGGAGTGCAGCTGTCTCTTTGATATACTGATTTCCTTTCTTTTGGATATATACCCAGCAGTGGGACTGCTGGATCACATGGTAACTTTATTTTTAATTTTTTGAAGAACTTCTATGCTGTGCTCTATAGTAACTGCACTCATTTACATTCCCACCAACAGGGTACAAGGGTTCCCTTTTGTCCACATCCTCACCAGCATTTATTACAGCCTATCTCTTAGATAAAAGTCATTATAACCGGGGTGAAATGAAATCTCATTGTAGTTTTGATTTGCATTTATCTGATGATTAGTAAAGAATGGTGAGCATTTTTTTCACATACCTGCTGGCAATTAAGGATTTTAAGTGAAAATGTGATACAATCTAGGTAGAGTATTCCAGCTACTGGATAAAAGGATTTGATGAGGCTAAAGAGTCAAGGGAGATCAACTTGGAGGTTACTGCTATATCAAATCCTGGCAGGAGATTTAAAAAGGCCTGAGCTAGAATGTAGTTTTAAGATTTGAGAAGGTGGTAAACATTTAAGAAATACTTTAGGAGATAAAAATCATCAGGACTTGGTGTCTGTATCATGTGAATAGGGAGCTGGAAAGAAACTCAACCAAAGTTATACCATCTATTTAATCTCAAAGGTTACTTGTGGATGTTACTGAGGACACTTTAAAGAATTCGAAGTACTGCCTCACAGCCACAGTCCCTATGTTAGGAAATTAAAGGAAACGAACATACACATAAAATAAACCAACAATGCAAATTTACGTTATGCTAAATACCAAATAAGAAATTACGTAAGTTAAGAAAAATAGAAGAATGACAATGTTATCAGATAAAAAAAGACTTCCAAGTGAAAGTGGGATTTATATTTTATACTATGAGAAAACTGATGTAGCTTTACGTGTTTATTGGCATTTAACCTACATTTTTAAATTTAAAATTCCATTGCTACTATCAAAAAAAAAACCACCTAGATTTATGGTCTTTTTTGAAAATCAGAAGGATTTAACAACCCTAGGCTCACATTCCTACACGTATCAACTAGACAACTAAACAGTGATTACCTTACAATAGGCAAACACTTTCTCGTTTTCTACTTCCCACAGTTTTCCCTAAGAATATCAGTTGCCATTTACTACCAAGCTTACAGTGGGTTTTTTTTGATAGTACGGACATAGTTCCATGTACCTTGATCTCTAGCAAAGAGGGAAAATAAGAAAAGATTATTGTGTCTAAAGAAAACTGGGAATATATATACTTGACCCGCTTCACTTGCTTACACTGTCTGTCTGATTCTTCCAAGCATTAATTAGAATTTGCAACTCCTAGCTGGACATAGTGGCTCATGCCTGTAATTCCAGCACTTTGGGAGGCTGAGGCTGGTAGATTACTTGAGGTCAGGAGTTCAAGACAAGCCTGGCCAACATGGCAAAACCCCATCTCTACTAAAGGTACAATAATCAGCCTACAGTGGTGGTGTGCACCTGTGGTCCTAGCTAACTCATGAGGCTGAGGCAGAGAATCGTTTGAATCCAGGAGGTAGGAGTTGCAGTGAGCAGAGATCATGCCATTGCACTCCAGCCTGGGCGACAGAGCAAGACTCTGTCTCCAAAAAAAAAAGAAAGAAAGAAAAAGTAACAAAAAATAATTTGAAACTCCTGATATAGGTAGAGGAGACTTCAAACTAATACAAACAGCAGGGTATAGTCTCACTAATGGAGTCTATTTTGTAGCTACAAGAAACAATAAAAATGAACTCAGAATATATCTTACATATGCCACTTACAGAAGGGTCAAGCACTAAATAAGGTGACTTCAAATGGAGTAGTCAGTTGAATGTTTTCATATTCTAATGGTTAGAAAACAGAAAAAAAGCAAACACTTGAGGCAAGCCTCAAGTTCCATCCATAAATGCTGAAAGACAAGAAAAAAATGTACTGAAAAGATATTAGAAGATGAATAGTCTATTAAAATGTGAGTAAGAGAGAACTGGGATTAATGGTTCAGATCTTTAAAAGAAAACTTACATATACATAAAATCAGTTTGAAGATTATGAAAAAAAAAGACCTTGCAGAATCTTATTAAAATTGTGAAGAACCATTATTTTGGGGGGATAAAGATGTGGCTATAAAACAAGAAGGACTATGAATAACCAAGAAATACTATGAATAATTTTAAAATGTGCCGAATTGTGACATTCATAATGTTATAAATGTAATGTTTATTGAAAGTCTTTAGTGTGGTGATAAAAAGAGTTGTATTTAGTTATCAGCTACCTTTTATTTTAAAAATAATACTTTATCACTAGATCCTTAAGAAAATATTTAGAAATCAGTTCCCTGAGCCAAATTAAAAAGTTAAGTCAGTCCAAAAACTTTTTTTTTTTTTTTTTTTTTTTTTTTTTTTTTTTTATTATACTTTAAGTTCTAGGGTACATGTGCATAACGTGCAGGTTTGTTACATATGTATACTTATGCCATGTTGGTGTGCTGCACCCATCAACTCGTCAGCACCCATCAATTCATCATTTATATCATGTATAACTCCCCAATGCAATCCCTCCCTCCTCCCCCCTCCCCCCTCCCCATGATAGACCCCAGTGTGTGATGTTCCCCTTCCCGAGTCCAAGTGATCTCATTGTTCAGTTCCCACCTATGAGTGAGAACATGCGGTGTTTGGTTTTCTCTTCTTGTGATAGTTTGCTAAGAATGATGGTTTCCAGCTGCATCCATGTCCCTACAAAGGACGCAAACTCATCCTTTTTTATGGCTGCATAGTATTCCATGGTGTATATGTGCCACATTTTCTTAATCCAGTCTGTCACAGATGGACATTTGGGTTGATTCCAAGTCTTTGCTATTGTGAATAGTGCCGCAATAAACATACGTGTGCATGTGTCTTTGTAGTAGACTAATTTATAATCCTTTGGGTATATACCCAGTAGTGGGATGGCTGGGTCATATGGTACATCTAGTTCTAGATCCTTGAGGAATTGCCATACTGTTTTCCATAATGGTTGAACTAGTTTACAATCCCACCAACAGTGTAAAAGTGTTCCTATTTCTCCACATCCTCTCCAACACCTGTTGTTTCCTGACTTCTTAATGATTGCCATTCTAACTGGTGTGAGATGGTATCTCATTGTGGTTTTGATTTGCATTTCTCTGATGGCCAGTGATGATGAGCATTTTTTCATGTGTCTGTTGGCTGTATGAATATCTTCTTTTGAGAAATGTCTGTTCATCTCCTTTCCCCACTTTTTGATGGGGTTGTTTATTTTTTTCTCGTATATTTGTTTGAGTTCTTTGTAGATTCTGGATATTAGCCCTTTGTCAGATGAGTAGGTTGCAAAAATTTTCTCCCATTCTGTAGGTTGCCTGTTCACTCTGATGGTAGTTTCTTTTGCTGTGCAAAAGCTCTTTAGTTTAATTAGATCCCATTTGTCAATTTTGGCTTTTGCTGCCGTTGCTTTTGGTGTTTTAGACATGAAGTCCTTGCCCATGCCTATGTCCTGAATGGTACTACCTAGATTTTCTTCTAGGGTTTTTATGGTATTAGGTCTAACATTTAAGTCTCTAATCCATCTTGAATTAATCTTCGTATAAGGGGTAAGGAAAGGATCCAGTTTCAGCTTTCTACTTATGGCTAGCCAATTTTCCCAGCACCATTTATTAAATAGGGAATCCTTTCCCCATTTCTTGTTTCTCTCAGGTTTGTCAAAGATCAGATGGCTGTAGATGTGCGGTATTATTTCTGAGGACTCTGTTCTGTTCCATTGGTCTATATCTCTGTTTTGGTACCAGTACCATGCTGTTTTGGTTACTGTAGCCTTGTAGAATAGTTTGAAGTCAGGTAGCGTGACGCCTCCAGCTTTGTCCTTTTGACTTAGGATTGTCTTGGCAATGCGGGCTCTTTTTTGGTTCCATATGAACTTTAAAGCAGTTTTTTCCAATTCTGTGAAGAAACTCATTGGTAGCTTGATGGGGATGGCATTGAATCTATAAATAACCTTGGGGAGTATGGCCATTTTCACGATATTGATTCTTCCTATCCATGAGCATGGTATGTTCTTCCATTTGTTTGTGTCCTCTTTGATTTCACTGAGCAGTGGTTTGTAGTTCTCCTTGAAGAGGTCCTTTACATCCCTTGTAAGCTGGATTCCTAGGTATTTTATTCTCTTTGAAGCAATTGTGAATGGAAGTTCATTCCTGATTTGGCTCTCTGCTTGTCTGTTGCTGGTGTATAAGAATGCTTGTGATTTTTGCACATTAATTTTGTATCCTGAGACTTTGCTGAAGTTGCTTATCAGCTTAAGGTGATTTTGGGCTGAGACGATGGGGTTTTCTAAATATACAATCATGTCATCTGCAAACAGGGACAATTTGACTTCTTCTTTTCCAAACTGGATACCCTTGATTTCTTTCTCTTGCCTGATTGCCCTAGCCAGAACTTCCAACACTATGTTGAATAGGAGTGGTGAGAGAGGGCATCCCTGTCTTGTGCCAGTTTTCAAAGGGAATTTTTCCAGTTTTTGCCCATTCAGTATGATATTAGCTGTGGGTTTGTCATAAATAGCTCTTATTATTTTGAGGTACGTTCCATCAATACCGAATTTATTGAGCGTTTTTAGCATGAAGGGCTGTTGAATTTTGTCAAAAGCCTTTTCTGCATCTATTGAGATGATCATGTGGTTCTTGTCTTTGGTTCTGTTTATATGCTGGATTACGTTTATTGATTTGCGAATGTTGAACCAGCCTTGCATCCCAGGGATGAAGCCCACTTGATCATGGTGGATAAGCTTTTTGATGTGCTGCTGAATCCGGTTTGCCAGTATTTTATTGAGGATTTTTGCATCAATGTTCATCAGGGATATTGGTCTAAAATTCTCTTTTTTTGTTGTGTCTCTGCCAGGCTTTGGTATCAGGATGATGTTGGCCTCATAAAATGAGTTAGGGAGGATTCCCTCTTTTTCTATTGATTGGAATAGTTTCAGAAGGAATGGTACCAGCTCCTCCTTGTACCTCTGGTAGAATTCAGCTGTGAATCCATCTGGTCCTGGACTTTTTTTGGTGGGTAGGCTATTAATTGTTGCCTCAATTTCAGAGCCTGCTATTGGTCTATTCAGGGATTCAACTTCTTCCTGGTTTAGCCTTGGGAGAGTGTAAGTGTCCAGGAAATTATCCATTTCTTCTAGATTTTCTAGTTGATTTGCGTAGAGGCGTTTATAGTATTCTCTGATGGTAGTTTGTATTTCTGTGGGGTCAGTGGTGATATCCCCTTTATCATTTTTTATTGCATCGATTTGATTCCTCTCTCTTTTTTTCTTTATTAGCCTTGCTAGCGGTCTGTCAATTTTGTTGATCTTTTCAAAAAACCAACTCCTGGATTCACTGATTTTTTGGAGGGTTTTTTGTGTCTCTATCTCCTTCAGTTCTGCTCTGATCTTAGTTATTTCTTGCCTTCTGCTAGCTTTTGAATGTGATTGCTCTTGCCTCTCTAGTTCTTTTAATTGTGATGTTAGAGTGTCAATTTTAGATCTTTCCTGTTTTCTCTTGTGGGCATTTAGTGCTATAAATTTCCCTCTACACACTGCTTTAAATGTGTCCCAGAGATTCTGGTATGTTGTATCTTTGTTCTCATTGGTTTCAAAGAACATCTTTATTTCCGCTTTCATTTCGTTATGTACCCAGTAGTCATTCAGGAGCAGGTTGTTCAGTTTCCATGTAGTTGAGCGGTTTTGATTGAGTTTCTTAGTCCTGAGTTCTAGTTTGATTGCACTGTGGTCTGAGAGACAGTTTGTTATAATTTCTGTTCTTTTACATTTGCTGAGGAGTACTTTACTTCCAATTATGTGGTCAATTTTGGAATAAGTGCGATGTGGTGCTGAGAAGAATGTATATTCTGTTGATTTGGGGTGGAGAGTTCTATAGATGTCTATTAGGTCCGCTTGGTGCAGAGATGAGTTCAATTCCTGGATATCCTTGTTAACTTTCTGTCTCGTTGATCTGTCTAATGTTGACAGCGGAGTGTTGAAGTCTCCCATTATTATTGTATGGGAGTCTAAGTCTCTTTGTAAGTCTCTAAGGACTTGCTTTATGAATCTGGGTGCTCCTTTATTGGGTGCATATATATTTAGGAGAGTTAGCTCTTCCTGTTGAATTGATCCCTTTACCATTATGTAATGGCCTTCTTTGTCTCTTTTGATCTTTGATGGTTTAAAGTCTGTTTTATCAGAGACTAGGATTGCAACCCCTGCTTTTTTTTGTTCTCCATTTGCTTGGTAGATCTTCCTCCATCCCTTTATTTTGAGCCTATGTATGTCTCTGCATGTGAGATGGGTCTCCTGAATACAGCAGACTGATGGGTCTTGACTCTTTATCCAGTTTGCCAGTCTGTGTCTTTTAATTGGAGCATTTAGTCCATTAACATTTAAGGTTAATATTGTTATGTGTGAACTTGATCCTGCCATTATGATATTAACTGGTTATTTTGCTCGTTAGTTGATGCAGTTTCTTCCTAGCCTCGATGGTCTTTACATTTTGCCATGTTTTTGCGATGGCTGGTACCGGTTGTTCCTTTCCATGTTTAGGGCTTCCTTCAGGGTCTCTTGTAAGGCAGGCCTGGTGGTGACAAAATCTCTAAGCATTTGCTTATCTGTAAAGGATTTTATTTCTCCTTCACTTATGAAACTTAGTTTGGCTGGATATGAAATTCTGGGTTGAAAATTCTTTTCTTTAAGAACGTTGAATATTGGCCCCCACTCTCTTCTGGCTTGTAGAGTTTCTGCCGAGAGATCTGCTGTTAGTCTGATGGGCTTCCCTTTGTGGGTGACCCGACCTTTCTCTCTGGCTGCCCTTAAGATTTTTTCCTTCATTTCAACTTTGGTGAATCTGGCAATTATGTGTCTTGGAGTTGCTCTTCTGGAGGAGTATCTTTGTGGCGTTCTCTGTATTTCCTGAATTTGAATGTTGGCCTGCCCTACTAGGTTGGGGAAGTTCTCCTGGATGATATCCTGAAGAGTGTTTTCCAACTTGGTTCCATTTTCCCCCTCACTTTCAGGCACCCCAATCAGACGTAGATTTGGTCTTTTTACGTAATCCCATACTTCTTGCAGGCTTTGCTCATTTCTTTTTCTTCTTTTTTCTTTTGGTTTCTCTTCTCGCTTCATTTCATTCATTTGATCTTCAATCGCTGATACTCTTTCTTCCAGTTGATCGAGTCGGTTACTGAAGCTTGTGCATTTGTCACGTATTTCTCGTGTCATGGTTTTCATCTCTGTCATTTCGTTTATGATCTTCTCTGCATTAATGAGTCTAGCTGTCAATTCTTCCACTCTTTTTTCAAGATTTTTAGTTTCTTTGCGCTGGGTACGTAATTCCTCCTTTAGCTCTGATAACTTTGATGGACTGTAGCTTTCTTCTCTCCTCTCGTCCAAGTCATTCTCTGACCAGCTTTGATCCGTTGCTGGTGATGGGCTGCGCTCCTTTGCAGGGGGAGATGCGCTCTTATTTTTTGAATTTCCAGCTTTTCTGCCCTGCTTCTTCCCCATCTTTGTGGTTTTATCTGTCTCTGGTCTTTGATGGTGGTGACGTACTGATGGGGTTTTGGTATAGGTGTCCTTCCTGTTTGATAGTTTTCCTTCTGACAGTCAGAAGGACTGTCTGTTGGTCTGTTGGAGATTGCTTGAGGTCCACTCCAGACCCTGTTTGCCTGGGTATCAGCAGCAGAGGTTGCCGAAGATAGAATATTGCTGAACAGCGAGTGTACCTGTCTGATTCTTCCTTTGGAAGTGTCCACTCAGGGGTGTACTCCACCCTGTGAGGTGTGGGGTGTCAGACTGCCCCTAGTGGGGGATTTCTCCCAGCTAGGCTACTCAGGGGTCAGGGACACACCTGAGCAGGCAGTCTGTCCGTTCTCAGATCTCAACCTCCGCGTTGGGAGATCCGCGGCTCTCCCCAAAGCTGTCAGACAGAGTCGTTCGTGTCTGCACGGGCTCCCGCTACTTCCCCTGTTGGTCTTCAGCTGTGCGCTGTCCCCAGAGGTGGAGACTACAGAGACAGGCAGGCTTCCTTGAGCTGCTGTGAGCTCCACCCAGTTCAAGCTTTCCAGCGGCTTTGTTTACCTACTTAAGCCTCAGCAATGGCGGGCGCCCCTCCCCCAGCCTCGCTGCTGCCTTGCCGATAGATCGCGGCAGACTGCTGTGTTAGCAGTGAGGGAGGCTTCGTGGGCGTGGGACCCTCCCGGCCAGGTGTGGGATATATTCTCCTGGAATGCCTGTATGCTTACAGCGCAGTATTGGGGTGGGAGTTACCCGATTTTCCAGGTGTTGTGTGTCTCAGTTCCCCTGGCTAGGAAAACGGATCCCCTTCCCCCTTGCGCTTCCAGGTGAGGCGATGCCTCGCCCTGCTTCAGCTCTCGCTGGTCAGGCTGCAGCAGCTGACCAGCACCGATTGTCCGGCACTCCCTAGTGAGATGACCCCAGTACCTCAGTTGAAAATGCAGAAATCACCAGTCTTCTGTGTCGCTCGCGCTGGGAGTTGGAGACTGGAGCTGTTCCTATTCAGTCCAAAAACTTTTAAAAGATTTTTTTGGCCAAAGTTTTCCAATTAGTAAATTTAAAATATAGATATATATTTTTTTCATTTTTAATAATTAACACCAACTCACATTTTTCCTTCATGTGGATCTTCTTCCCGGCCCTAAAGGGAAGACATTAAGACAGTATTTTATGTAATTAACTGTTAATCTACTTTTATTAAAATTCACAGAAATCATATCTTCAAACATATCCCCACACTATCCTTATGTGTATACAAAAAAAGATGTTTCTGTTCAATAACTATCTTTCCACACCTCTCTTAATCTTTTCTTGTTGCCACTACCCTAACTCAGGCCCTCTTACCCACTTTTCTTAAACTAAACTAGTACAACAGCCCAACTAATATAATTATGTCCTACTACAACACTCTAATCTGGATACATCAGTTTCAACAGCAGCTTTGCCCTACACTAAGAAAAACCAAACAAAAAACAAACACCTCTCTACTGTCTACAAATTTCTCATTCTGCAACTGAAGTCCTTTACCATAGGACTCAAGTCCACATTTCCTGTCTCATACTACCAATTGATTTCTGGTTCCTATACCATGGTCACACATAATTTCCTATTTGCCAATCTCCCACCACTGTAGCTTGTTCTTTTTGTTCTTAGAATGTACTTTCCACTTTTTGCTTTCTACCTGTTAGATAAATACCTAACCAATCTATGAAGGAACTATCTCAAATGCTACCTCTTCAGTAAAACATTCTGAGCCCATAAAAAGCAACATCAACTTTTACTTTGAATATAAAAGACATCCCCCTTTTATCATGTTTTGAACTTTATTTTATTCTATATTCCTCTGATTTAAGATACAATAGTGTTACTCATTCCACTATTATGGAGAAAAATGGTCTAACTACATGTGGATTTACTTCTCACAATTTGGTCCTCACTCATTAAATACCTAATCAAACTAAAATCAAACACTCACTGAATGCTACTATATCCAAGAGGTAGGCTAAAAAAACAAACAAACAAACAAACAAAAAACTGTAAAAATGAATAGCATTATGTGTGTATCACTGCGCAAAAGGAGTTAATCTCTTGTAGAAGAGGTTTACACTAAATTAATTTTAGACAGTGGAATAGAATGCAAAATTAACAAGGTGCTATGGAAATACAGAAGGAAACAATTTTGCCTAAGAGACTCCAGAAAGGCATAAATCCTCTGTGAAACAACGGGTGACATACAAACTGAGCTGATAAAGATGAATCAAATTTTACAAGGCAATCTATCAGGGCAGGAATGTCAAGGAAGAGGGGAAACTATAAGCACAGAAACATTCATTTACTCAACAAACATTTACCAAATGCCTACTGATGCCAGACACTATTCTAGGCAATGGTAATACATCAGTGAATCAGAGATAAAAAATCCCTCCCCTCAGAGAGCATACATTCTAGAGTTAATACATAAAAGTATAAATGTGTTTGGGGAACAGTAATTAGAATTTTAGAAGGAGAAATTCCTTAAATGTAACCACTAACTGAATGCCTGAAACATCTTCACAAACTAGACAATGTCCAAATGGTTTTTCAATCTACAGGGAATTCACTGCACTCTAATAAAGCCCATCATGAAAGTCATTCTACATATTGGAGTGAAAAGTGTTTATAACTGATGTGGAATTATTCCACTATTAATTTATAATGTTACTTACTATATTCATTTTTAGCAACCACATCACATTATTCACTCATACTGAGTTGCTAACTTTTTCCTTGATCCCTTGTATTGATGTGAGGTCATGTCTCCTTATTCTGGTTTGGGTTGTTATTATTATTTTTCTGTATACATTGAGTAATTTTCACTTTTCTTTAATATTAAAGTTTATCTTGTTAAATTTGATCCAGAATTCCAAGAGCTCAAGAAAAGTTCAACTATAGTGCAATTCCTTTAAGTAATCAGAATTGGGAAGATGGTGGTACAGCAGGGAGAGGGAAACCCAAACTAAGAGTTGTAACAAACACATTTTATAGGAAAACTATCACAGATAGTAAGATGCTTCAGTATGAATACCGTTTGCCTATATGGAATAAATATCTCTTTTACTGTAGAATACAGAATACTAATCTAGGAATTAGGAGTCCTAATCCTAGCTCTTTCACTAAATAACTATATGACTATGAGTATGGAATGTATCACACCATTTCCTCAACTTTTTCCACCTCTACTCAGTATGTTTTACTTCTATGGATCAAGATTCGGTTGCCAGAATAGGCACGTAAGAGAATTAATAGGAAAAAAAAAAATATTCTCCACTGCAGTCTTCCAGGAGCAATAATCTTCAGCATATTATCAGGTCTGTGGTGTAATTTAAAAACAGTAGCTTTGAGGGCTGTAAAAGACAACAGAAAGCCACTCCATCTCACTAGAAAAATCCAAAAGGAAAAGGAGAATTCCAAAGTTATAATGTATATTTGATACTGAGTATTATCTCTGAAATATAAAAGCTGTTCGAATGCTGACCTGTTATTAAAAATGCACCTGGTAATTGATACCATATGATAACGTATTATATGATGGAAACAAAAACAAGGATGAGATTCAAAATGTAGAACCATGTGATAATATATGTATAATATAAATGAAATCTTCCAAGTTTACTGGAAAATTATACATATATTTGAAAGATAAAGAATCTAAAACCAAACATGTGTAACCAGTTGAGATTCCATGATCAGCCTGATATAACTTCACTTATGAGGAAGAAAAAGGGGGCAAAATAAAAAAAGAATAAAAATAAGCACAAATAGGCCGGGCACGGTGGCTCATGCCTGTTATCCCAGCACTTTGAGAGGCTAAGGCGGGTGGAACACTTGAGGTCAGGCATTTGAGATCAGCCTGGCCAACATGGTAAAACCCCGTCTCTATTTAAAAAAAAAAAAAAAAAAAAAAAAAGGCCGGGCGCAGTGGCTCAAGCCTGTAATCCCAGCACTTTGGGAGGCCGAGACGGGCGGATCACGAGGTCAGGAGATCGAGACCATCCTGGCTAACACGGTGAAACCCCGTCTCTACTAAAAATACAAAAAACTAGCCGGGTGAGGTGGCGGGCGCCTGTAGTCCCAGCTAGTCGGGAGGCTGAGGCAGGAGAATGGCGTAAACCCGGGAGGCGGAGCTTGCAGTGAGCTGAGATCTGGCCACTGCACTCCAGCCTGGGCGACAGAGCGAGACTCCGTCTCAACAAAAAAAAAAAAAAAAAAAAAATACAAAAATTAGCTGGGCATGGTGGCACATGTCTGTAATCCCAGCTAGCTGGGTCGCTGAGGCACGAGAAATGCTTGAACCTGGGAGGTGGAGGTTGCAGTGACCCAAGATTGCGCCACTGCACTCTAGCCTGGGCAACAGACCAAGACTCTGTCTCAAAAGAAGGCACAAATGTTAATATATTTTTAAGTCACAGAAACTCATACAAGCTTTCTGAATATTGGCAGTTATGTCTTGTAATATGCTAGCTTGATTATGTTCCATACTAACTGTACTTATAATAGATTTTAATGAAAAATTCCTTGTACTTATCAATTCAGTTATTTTATAAAAGAAATGTATTCATAGCTACTTTCTCTGATTATAGACAAGATCCAAATTTATAAAATATTTAGAATCTAGAATTGAGAAGAAAACAACAAAACTTACCACCTCTTCTACTAGGTCTTCAACAATAAGGCCTTGTTCATCTGTTCTTAAATTTGTAACCCACATCCATCCATCTTCTAATTCATTATGAACAATGAACATATCTCCTTTTAAGAAACTGAAAACAGCAATTTTAAAGTTATTAAAATTAAAAATTTTAAATACAGAAATTAGAATAGTCATACACCACAAAATAGGATAAAGATAGCATTATATTGAAAAATGCAAGGAATTAAGAGTCAAACACTCTAAATTTGTATCCTATTTCTGGCATTATCTACATGTCAATTCCTGAAGATAATAAATAATCTGAATCTTAATTTCCTCATGAGTATAATATGTCTGATAATAGTATCTGCACTATCTGTATCACTGAATTATTGTTAGATTCAAATTACAACTTGTTAACAGAAACTGATTATACATATATTGAAGGTTTTGGGGTGTAACTACAAGAAACTGAATTGAAAAACTTATGTTTCAATGTTATTACTCTTTCAGATGTAGGTTAGATATAAAATCAAAACACAAAACAAATATAATTAACACATTATACATACATAAGATATAGAGTTACTTAGAAAATGTTTATTTTAGATAAGCATGATGTAGATGCTTATGTCAGTTAACATTTTTCTTATTAAAAAACTAGGGCTTATTTAATTCACCCAGATACCCATCATCCAATGGGTACAGCATTCTTTCTCTGAAAGTGGTACCAAGGGATATATTATGAGAAAGGCATGTATGTTTTTTTCTGTTACCAATTTAATAGTACAGAGATACATATACAACTTAGTTTCCTTTTACTGAAACCTACATGTTTTCAACCTCCACACAATTACAGAAACAACAAGTTGCTGATGTATTTCATCAATATAAAACCATCAGTAATCCTTGAATTTGTCCTTTCAGGCTTAAAAGAATGCGTGTGAACACAAAGTTTCCAGATTTGTTGATGGTACCATTAACCCTATATCTATAACTGTATTTGTCTTTTTTTTCAGCAATTTTCCTTTCGATCTTAATATTCACAAACCAAAATCTATTAAGTAAATTTAAGTAAATCTCTTCTCCTATCCTTGAAAGCTTTAACTGCTTTCTCTGTGCTATCTCCAGCTTCATTGTCTCTTGGATAATGTTTCGGACAACAGAACTGATACATAACATTTAACTAAATATTTGAATAATCATAGAATATTGTGTTCTATCTTGATTCTACAATCCTTCTTAATCATGGCCAATATTTCACTAGCTGAATGGCAGCAGACATTACCACTTAACCAATTAAATCATTCCTTTCTAGAACCACCTAAATAAGCACATTGAAGAAAATCATTATGAGTAAAAATAGGGTGCACGTGAAATGGTAAATTTCATTTCTTAGTTAAAAGTAGTCATAAGAGATATTTCTAATTTCAAGTTTACTTGTTGCTGCCATAACAACTTTTCATGGTGCAAAAACCAAAAAAATGTTTTAAATAAGCTTGCTAGTAATAACAAAACCTAATCATAACTCATTCTGTATTATTTTGTATTATTCCCCCCTAAAACAGGCTACAGTGCTTTATTAAATCATTAATTTTTAAGGTATTTTTATTTTAAAACTCACAGGTATGCATAAATTTTTTAAAATACTCATAATTCCAAATTTATATCATCAAAGTATTGTTTAAATTCTCATCTTCCTAGAACAGCTATTTTTTTTTCTTTTTTGGTCTCCCAGGACCTCTTTACACTCTTAAAAACTGACATCCTAAATGGCTTTTATTTATACGGATATCTACTGATATTTACCATACTCAAATTTAAAACAAATGTTTTAAAATATTCACTAATTCCTTTAAAAATAGCTCATTAAAAATATGAGAAATATAACTTTTACAAAGTTAGTGAGAATATCACTGTTTTATAATTTTGCAAATCTCTTAATGCCTGGCCTAACTGAAAACTGCTGGAGTCCCATATCTGTTTCTTTATTAAATTTGCTGCTATATGATTTTTTTGCTTAAAGCATATGAAGAAAATCTGGCTTCACCTAAGAATGTAGTTGTGAAAGGGATAAGTATTTTAATAGCCCTTTCAGATAATTATAGATATTCTATGAAATCACACCAAAAATTCAATGAGCGGTACTTTCTTGAAGGTTAATTGTAATACGGAATCCAAAACTATTTATCAGTGAACTTTCTATATGCATTCCAGTAACATCTATTGGTCTATCTTGCATTTCAAATGAATCTTTTACTCATGCATAATTTTGTAACAACACGCATCGACCTTTTAGAAAATATTAGTTCACCAAGCTATCTATATCTTCTAGTTGTTAACACATTATACACTATCAAAACCTCTCATTCTTGGCCAGCCACGATGGCTCACGCCTGCAATCCCAGCACTTTGGGAGGCCAAGGCAGGCAGATCACCCGAGGTTAGGAATTCAAGACCACCCTGGCCAACATGGTGAAACTCCATCTCTACTAAAAATATCAAAATTAGCCAAGTGTGGTGGCAGGCGCCCATAGGTACTCAGGTACTCAGGTACTCAGAGGCTGAGGCAGCAGAATCGCTTGAACCCAGGTGGCAGAGGTTGCCGTGAGCCAAGATGGCACCACTGCACTCCAGCTGCGTGACAAGAGCGAAACTGTCACAAAAACAAAAAACAAAAAAAAAAAACAACAAAACAAAACAAAAAAAACCTCATTCTTTATTATCAGTGCCTGTCTCATCAGAGAAGTCATTATTTCAGAAGCTGTCAAACTTTTTTTTTTTTTTTTTTTGAGACGGAGTCTCGCTCTGTCGCCCAGGCTAGAAGCTGTCAAACTTTTGATGGCCAACACAGAATGTCTAAAATTCAAATTTTTACTCAAAACTCAAATTTTGTCATTGGCAACAAACACTAACAGTTTTTTTCCTTGAAATAATAGTCTTACTTTGTTCTTCTTCAAAAAATGTCAAACACTCTCTCAAGTGAAAATGGTGAGCACAAAAGTAACAGCTAAGCCATGTACAGTGGCTCACGCCTATAATCCCAGCACTTTGGGAGGCCGAGGCAGGCAGATCACTTGAGGTCAGGAGTTCGAGACTGGCCTAGTCAACATGGCAAAACCCCATCTCTACTAAATAACAAAAATTAGCTGGACTTGGTGACACACGCCTGTAATTCCAGCCGCTCGGAAGACTGAGGCATAGAATCCCTTGAACCCAGGAGTTGGAGACTGCAGTGAGGCCAGATGGTGTCACTGCATTCCAGCCTGGGTAACAGAACAAGACTCTGTCTCTAAAAGAAAAAAAAAAGGAACAAACTAGTTCAGCTCTCAACTCACTGCTTTTCCTCATGACACTGAGACAGAGCAGAAGTGTTTTATACATACTTCCCATTTCATCATACGGATTAAAGTGTGTGGTCACAGGTCGAAATTTAATAAATATTTTTTAGTCCCTCATCAGTAACACTCTTAAATGAAACTGTCTTTGATTAACTCCAAGTAAAATACTGTACACACTTTTGTGCCACAACCTTGATTTCTACTAAGACACCAGCAGTTTTACCATAGATTGCTTTTGTACCATCATTGTAAAACTTACAGTGAAAAAGGCAAATTATGTCTTAGTATGGTTATGAAAATAATCTGATCTCATGGATTGTGATGGCTAATTTTATGTGTCAACTTGGCTAGACCGTAGGGTTCCCAGATTAAACATTATATTTCTGGGTTTCTCTGTGAGGGTGTTTCTGGATGAGATTAGCATTTGAATCAGAGGACAGTATCCTGCCATTCCCAATGTGAGCGGGCATCATCCAATTCACTGAGGGTCTGAACAGAACAAAAACTGGAGGAGGAAGAAATTCATCCCTTTTTTCTGCCTCACTGGTTGAGCTGGGACATCTCATCTTATCTTTTCCTGCCCTCAGACTAGGATTTACACCATAGGTTCCCCTGGTTCTCAGGTCTTCAGATGTAGATTGAATTACACCACTGGCTCTCTTGGGTTTTCAGATTGCAGACAGCCAACTGAGGGTCTTTACTGTCTCCATCTACCATTGTGCAAACCAATTCTCCATAAAAAATCTGGTCTAGAGAACACTGACCAGTGTCATTCTAAATGAGTCTCAAAGATCCCCATAGTTACATGAAACACACTTTGAGAATTGCTGTCCTAAATAATCCCACAAAAAATTTAAAAATTACCTAAATTCATAAATTTGTAATTCATCACTGTTCTTCTTTAATATATGCATTTTCTCCTTTGTCGTTTATAGGCCTTTCCAGTTTAGATTACAAATAAAAATGTGTCAGTAAGAATTAAATGAGAATTAATGGTAAGAAACAAAGTTTCCACCAGAAATTTAAATACCTTATAGAAAGACATAATTTGATTATCAAATTATATAATTATAGAGAAATAAAACTACAAACTAACATGTTGCATAGTTCTATAACATTACTAAGGTTTCAAATTATTCACCCCGTACATAAAGTAGAAGCTTATCCTTTATAGCTGTGGCATAAATGTCACATGGTAACAAAAATTTAAATAGGATATAGATTGAAACAGAACTCTCCTTACTTTGTGAGAGACAATGTAATAAAACCTAATTATTTCTCCTGTCATATTCACTGAGGCCACCCTGATTCAAAACCACAGTCTGAAAAATAAGTCAACCCAGAGGTACAGGACCAACAGACCCAATATCAAAAGCTCTTTCACCTTGCTGTATGCCATTTCTTCAAATTTCAAAAGCTTCCTAGTCCAAGAGTAATAAATCTTCAAAGTCTAGCTCTTTCAAATGCCTATACATGAGAATAGATTATAAAATACCTTATTTCATCAGTGTCTGGTACTTTAGTGTAAGGTAGAATAGCTCGTACACGCCTTCTATCTTCTACTGGCTAGAAACCATAAAAAAAAAGGATTTAAAAAGATAGTCTTTTTATCTTAAAGTCAAAAGAGGTATATCCACATAAAGCCAATAAAAATTCACATTAGAAATTCCATGGAATCATTCAAATAAATTTTTACTTGGACTATAAATACGCAGTGCCTAGAAAGGCTTTTTTTGTTGTTCTTGTTTTTATGAAAATTATATTTTAAATATAAGCAATATGCTTTTATAAGGTAATATGATTTCATTTTAAATATACTACATGAAACATGTAAGTTAACCTTTCATTGATGATACACAAGGCATTTCAGAATCTTGCAGCAAAGTCAGGGTTAGTACTATGAAATCAGTAATTTGTTCTCATACATTCAGAAATATTTGTTAGGCTATCACCAAACAGTACTTTTTTTAAATCTGGTTACTTAAACACAAAATTACTGAAAAATATTTTCTTTTTTTTTCAAAGAAGTTGTCCATTTTGTTCTAACATTATAACCCAAATTAAAATGTAATACAACAAACACTTCTTGAATTATAATAAACATAAGAAATTGAGCAATAGCTAAACCTACTATTGTACTGAAAAATAAAGTTTTGAAAAATATTTTATTCATTCTACTTGCCTCTGGTGGTGCAACTGGGTAAAGTAATTTTTCTCCTTTAAGTAAACAAGAAACATGACTGTAATAACCTATTAGGTCTGACAGTGAAGAAAAACGTCTTCCACCAATGTAGTAATCTCCACACATAGCAATAATCCTATTTGAACAGGAAAAAATACAGTATAAAAAAAATCTTTACAGCCAATTTTAAAGACCAAGTTTCATAAAGAAATTATAAATCAATAATTTCCATACTCTTTTCCTTGTAACTATATCCTTATACTAAAATACTACTTATTAATATCTTCATCACAGCAAATTACTTGGGGCTATTTCTCTTACATATATACATGCATTTGATGTGAAATACGTATCAGGCTTATAAACCTCAATTACAGAATTCCATCAAATATTTGAAAATTCACCCTCAGATACCTCTTCTCACTTTCCATATTTAAGGCTGAATTAACAATGTTAGTAAGTTTTCTCTGGCTTAAAGGACCTCACAGATCTCTTGAAATATTTACACAAAGTACAGGAATAATTTCACATACTACATGTGGTATCATGGTACTACTGAACCTTATTTTAAAATCTAAAAACCAAGGGTACAAAAACATGTTATCATTTAACACTATATGCATTAGATGATTTTTTTCAATTTCTTCCATAAAAATGAAATAGAATACAATATGGGTAAATATGTTTATATATACAGAATATTTGTACTTGAAAATTTATATGCCTGTTTCACTGAAGTGCATGTCTGCAAAGAGTTTTAGAACAGTGAAGCTAAAATAGAGGACACGAAATTTGAGTTTTAAACAGGGTTTCCTATACTTTTTGTTATTCTACAGTCTAAAAGTATACAATTCCTTTATTTTAGACCTGCCGCTCAAAGTTTATTTGTAATTCTTTATACTTTAAAAGCTATAAATATATTTGAGGATCAGCACAGTAATGCCCAAATACACTGTTTTTAAACAAAAAAATGTAAACATTCAAAAGAATCTCTCTAAATCACTGATTAAATCATTTGACTGAAAATAAGCTTCCTTCTCTATTATTTGTTACTGAGTCATTCACCTTTATTATACAGGTATATTTTTGAATATTATATCAAAATAGCTACACCATTTGGCTTCACAATAGGAATAAAGACTTACCTAAAATGGTTGACAACATTCATCTGGCTAAGAAATGAAAGTACAAAGGACCCTGGCCTGCGATCACTCTCTCTTATAAGGTAACTGCCAGATTTCCCTGCCTGCCTGAGGCGTTCTTCTGCTATCGTTCTGTCAAGTTTTCCGTGATACCACCTAGGGGAAAAACAGAGAAGATATTACAATATAATTGGAAGTGTAAAATTTCTAGTGATACTTGAAAAACTTACTACTAGAGGTTTTAAATGCCTACATGTAACTTAAACATTTACATTTTACTCTGAACCAGTTATTCCAATTTTAACTCAATTCAACCTCAGTTTCTCAAAAAATACTCATTTACTTGGTCTTTAATTTGTTCTAAAAGCTCAGTCCTAGTCATCTCATATATAAATCTCTTCCATTTCTACCCATCTCCCTACTTCCAGGATTGCCTGCTATTCAAAATATAAATACTACTGCAACCAAATCCTTACTTAGAAAAATAAGATAAACAAATGGAAATGATTAATTTACTACCTCGATCTTATACTGAGGAACCATGACTTCACAAGGCACATGGAACCTATGAGAATATAAAATGTTTTATTCCATTTTAGTGTTTGTGCCCTGAGACAGGAAAACAGAATTACACTGTCTAAAGGATGCTATTTTAATTTCCTCTTTGAACATGAAGCTGATTAATCCCTTTGGCTCTAAGATAATCTACTCCATGACTATAAATTTTACATTTGCACTCAACTTTCCAAATTTATTTAACAAACATTTGGGGGAATAAATAGTACCTTTGTCCCTTCACCCTTCTTGCTCTCAGTTTAACTGTATTCTACCTACATATTATCAAATGATCTACTTGAGAAACTGGCTATAACTCTAGCATCATCCATGATACCAACCATGCCTATAAAAGCCTCATGGACTGATATAAACAGAAACATGCTTAGAAATATACCAGAAGTATCATACAGGCATGGTAACAAATCTCCAAAGTAACTATTATAAAATATTTTTACATTTTTCATAGTTTAGTCAAACTCATCCTTAGATACTTACAGCCTAATTTGAAACATTCAGAGAAAAACAACAAACATTCATATTACATTGATATATTCAATTATGTAACATATTATAGTACTTCAGCTTTACCACTCAAAGTTTATTTGTAATCTTACATTTGTAATAATGTAGTATGTATTTTATATAATATATAATAAGCCAATGATAAAAACATTATGCTACTATGACTATTTTTGTAAGCTTGTTGTAATAAAAGCTCATTATTTTTGACACCTTAATTTTTAAAAATAAAACAAAAACACAGAAACTTAAAACTTATGAAAAGAATCACTTTTAGTTTTCTTCTAAAATCAACCTATTTTAAATAGAGCCCTATGCATAAGGCTGAAAATAATGAACTTATTTAGAGTTCCATTACAACTTAACAAACAAAATATAATTGTAAACTGTTAGTATTAGAGGAAGAAGGGAAAGAACAATCAATATTGCATTCCTCTAAAATCCTAATCTTAGTTCAGCCATCATCTTTGAGACAAATGACAAGTAATTTTAACTTTCAAGAGCTCAGGGATTTTTTTATTCTAAAATGGAAAGTTTACACCAGAGATCATAAAGGTCCCCTGAGGAACTATAATTTAACAACAGAAAGAGAATAAAATTTTGAAATTTCAGGCTGTAAGTTTAGCTGTGAAAATATAATGGATATCCTTAGGTTATCCTTAGAATATGAAACTAGTGCTTTCCTCATTACTTAAAGCAGTAGAACTATCCCAGAGAGCAGATTTATATACCCAACAAAGATAAAATTAAGGACAATTTTAAGCAAATCTCTATTTTTGTGTACTTGTTATTTGTTAAATTTCTGTTATATCTTAGGCAGTGTCAAGATGAAAAAGGTTTTATTTAATCTCCTTAATCTTTTGAACTTACCATGAAATGATACACAGAGATACAGGAGGCATTACACAATTACTACTTTACAATAAATATCTGACTTGCAATTTTAAGTGATATATACGTTTATTTGTGGTTTTTAGTTGTTTTTGTTTTGTTTTAAGATGGGGGTCTCACTTTGTCACCCAGGCTGGAATGCACTGGTACAATCTCAGCTGACTGCAACCCCCACCTCCCGGGCTCAACCCATCTTCTCACCACAGCCTCCCAAGTAGCTGAGACTGCAGACACATGTTACCGTGCCCAGCATTTTTTTTTTTTTTTTTTTTTTTTTTTTTTTTGGAGAGACAGTGTTTTGCCTGTCACCCAGGTTGGTCTCAAATTCCTGGACTCAAGCAATCTGCTCACCTCAGCCTTCCAAAGTGCTGGGATTACAGGTGTGAGCCACCACACCGAGCTGATTTTTTACATCTATGTACTTTCAGTAAGATCTGAGCATTAAAGTGGATAAGTCAGCTCAGGAGAAAGACATTAATCTAAATAAGTAACTATTTCCTACATGTTAGCAATTTCCTTTCATGTCAAAAGGTCATAAGCTTCCAACACGTAAAGCAAAACATGTCAATTCTTGATTATGACTATAAACTGCAATTAAATTATCCAGCCATCAGCTTGTAAACATTTATGTAGTTGATTTGATACTTAAATGTTTTATAAATAAATCACAATAAATCCAAAGTTATAAGATTTGACTCAGACACCTTACAGATTTATAGAACCTAAGTAAAATACTATATAACCTTTAAACACCAGTCCTTGGGTTTACTCAAAAACAGTATTTCTCAACCTTTTTTTAACCCACAATCTTTTTCATAAATATAAAAATTTTACCCTACTGAGAGATTCAGAGTACCTAAAGTGGCTGCCCTGCACAGAGATTCATATATTCTAATTACCCCCAGTAGCCAAGAAAATGCTATCTACCTTAACTTTCTGAAGTCTGTAATTCTTTTTATTCTAGGTATAAAATATATGGGATATGCCTTTACAAAATATACTCTCAATAACAAAGATATAACTTTTCCCAAGAGTGAACACTTGGGGAGTGGTTGTCTAAAATACTCAATTTTTTAAAATGCTACACTTTCTGCCTCTACAAATAGTCACAGCATAGAATTACAAAGAAATAAAAGAAAACATTTAATCAACCCCACTATTACTCTTAAGTCTTCACAGTCAAAGCCTTATTATATCTCTTTAAGAGCAGATTTGCTGGTGACTGTTTTCAAGTAAATTTAAAAAATAATTCAATTGGAATCTAGAATACCTCAAAGAAACATAAGTATAAAAGTCATACTGGTGGTATGAGAATACTCTAACATGAGATTACCAAATAATAGCTCATCACCTAAGTTAAAATTTACAAATTTGCTCACATTTGTGGCAATTATAGCACAGAGTATACCTGGCACATAGCAATAATAAGTTTTAAAAGTATTTGTCCAAAGAAGGAAGAAGTATTGACTCATAAAACAACGTTGAAAAATACTTTATAAGTCATCTAGTTGAACCACCTTGCCAATGTAAAAAACAAAACAAAACAAAAACCTCTTTTTTAACATCAACATAGGAAGTTCTCCTTTTTTCGTTTTGGAAACAGTGTCTCGCTCTGTTACCCAGGTTGGGGTGCAGTGCCATGCTCTCATGGCTCACTGCAACCTCTGCCTCCTGGGTTCAAGTGATTCTCCTGTCTCTGCCTCCCAAGTAGCTGGGATTACAGATGCGTGCCACCACATCTGGCTAATTTTTGTATTTTTAGTAGAGACTTGTAAATTAGGGAAATTAATTTCTATCTCAACCTCAGAATAAAATTAATGACTTGTCCTAAATTGCTTTAAAGAAAAATACAAAAATGAAAACTACTACGTAGGCTTTATAGTAGAACGGTTAAGACTCTAGAGTCACTGTCTTTGAATCCCAGCTCTGCCACTGAGCTGCACAAATGTAGGCAGATTACTTTATCTCTGAGCCTCCGTTTCCTCATCTATAAAAGGAATAGTGTCTACCTCACAGAACATTAGCTTTTTATTATTAAATGAGCTAACACATATAAAGTTGCTTAGAAGAATACCTAATGGATACCAAGAACCCAGTAAATATTAGCTTAATTATTATCAAACCAATATCACAGGGGAATAGAGGATACTCAAAGGCTATGGGACTGATGAATAAACTTCTTCAAAAAAACTAACACATTTTATGACTGTTGCATAACAGGTGATCAATCTGTGAATCACCTTAGTCTCAATTACCTATTTTCCAGTCTTGTTTACTTTCCATGTAATTTGGGGAAGAGAACAGAAGAAATCAATCTTTTTTTCTACTAAGGCATTAATTTTAGGAGGAAATTTTCTCAAAATTCTTTTTGAACATTATAAAGCATTCAAACTAATTGGGGCTGCAGGTGCCATACTATTAATAAACAAGAAATTCTATTTCACCTGGCAACTCTAGAAGGAAACCCTCAAAGAGCCCCCATTCTTTTCCCAATGTGTGTATATTTTGGGTGTTGGGGGGCAGTATAAAGGATAGTATGTACTTGGGATACTATGACTTAAAACTGCTTAATGCAACACGTTAATAACAACGCATTTATGTCCTCCTATTTTAAAAGTAAATTTCCCTCTCTCATCTTCTTTGCCTAAGGAAGCTGGGGAAAAGGAACAGGAGGAAATTCAAGAAGTACATACATGTCTTCCCAGCTAGCTTTGTAAATTTTTGTTGAGAAATCTTACAGGTAGATATGGAGTTTCTTAAGTTCATTTTTTTAGAAATACAAATCAATTTATATACAATATCATACAGCTAAGATAAAACTGCATGTGAAATAAGTGAACAATTTTAAAAAACGCACAGAAATCACTCTATTTTAAATTTGGAATCACATGAACATTTTTTATAAATGTGTGCTGTGGCCAGGCACAGCGGCTCACGCCTTTATAGACCAGCACTTTGGGAGGCTGAGGAGAGGACTGCTTGAACCCAGGAGTTCATGACCAACCTGGGGAATATGGCAAAACCCCACCTCTACAAAAAATACAAAAATTAGCCAAGCATGGTGGCACATGCCTATGATCCCAGCTACTAGAGAGCCTGAGATGGGAGGACAGCTTAAGCCTGAGAAGTCAAGGCTGCAGTGAGACGAGATCATGCCACTGCACTCCAGACTGGGCGACAGAGAGAGACCCTGACTCGGGGGAAATAAAAATGGGGGTGGGGGCTGCTGCATATTGCTGGAACACATTTGAGGGGCCCTATGGGGCCTTTGTGTTTTATAATCTGTCTCACTTGATCAGAGAAAAATATGTAAATTTGTGCAATGAGAAAATATCCTAGTGTGAATGCAGACAGGCATTTCACTGAAACTATACAATATTTACAACTCACTTGACAATCCCAAATGAAAACTATCTACTACACAACAGAAAACCATTAAACCAGTGCTAACATCAGTAGACTTCCTTTTATAAAAAGAAAACTAAATTGAAGTTACCAGCAGATCGCTTTTACTGTCCACTTGTTTTTCCTTTTGGTTATATTATCTAGAGGCACCAAAGTAGTTACAGAGAAACATACATGCAGAAATCCAATTGCCAAGAAATCTTTTGCATCTGAATCACTTGGGACTCTGTGTGCCTGATCATACTACAAACTTCTGGAGTTATTCTACAAGTCTCAAAATGCTAATCAGACTTTCTTACACATGCTTGTGTCTTCTAAAACTAAATTGGTGATTTCAAGTTGGTATGCATTTGCTAAAACACAAAAATCTTCTAAAGCTCCCATATTTATTTGTAACTAATACATTCTTACAGTCTGTGATATGGTTTGGCTGTGTCTCCACCCAAATCTCATCTCACATGTTGTGGGTGGGACCTGGTGGGAAGTAACTGAATTATGGGGGCAGTTACCCCCATGCTGCTGTTATTGTGATAGTGAGTGAGTCCTCATGAGATCTAATGGTTTTATAAGGGGCTTTTCCCCCTTTTGCTCAGTACTTCTCCTTGATGACACTATGTGAAGAAGGACATGTTTGCTTCCCCTTCCACCGTAATTGTAAGTTTCCTGAGGCCTCCCCAGCCCTGCGGAACTATGAGTCAATTAAGTCTCTTTCCTTTATAAATGACCCCAACTCGGGTTTGTGTTTGTTAGCATCATGAGAATGGACTAATACAGTCCCTGCTAAAGGTTTTTTTTAAAAAAAAAAAAGGCAACTGATTTCTTAAAGTGAAAAGGAAAGTAAAGAAAATTTATCTCATACTAAGTGACTTTACATGGCATTTTTTCAAATCACTATGATAGAGACTAAAATTGGGTCACTGGTAAATTCACTTGAACAACCACTAGGCTAAGCAAAACAGGTGTAGTACCCCTTAGACCAACTATGCATCACTTAAACTTGGGGAAGGGGAGAAGAGAGCATGTTTATCTTAGCTATTCTTGGGTATATTTGTATATATCCAGATAGCTAGAGTGTGATGTATGTGTGTGTGTGTGCACATGCGTGCATGTGTGTATGTATTTATCTCAGATCAAGTTAGTTCAAAGTAAGGGCAGAAATGCTGTTTCCTTTTTCAATAGGTAATGTATTTAGAGAATCCAAGAGATTTTAGTTTTGAGAGAGCATTTCTAAAGAAACAGCACTATCATATACATTGTGTCCACCCAAATTAACTAAAGACTAACATACAAAAGGTGAGAATACAAAAGTTTACACTGAAATGCACTCAACCATGATTGTGAAGTTTTTACTACCTTTAACTCCCATCACCCTAGTAAACAGATAATGAAGAGAAGAAAAAACCACACCTCTCCAAGAAATGTTATGCACTAATCAAATGTTGCGAGGGAGGACGAAAAGGGAGGGAAGGCTAGCACAATACCTACTAGCAGGAGGCTAGTATCAGTTAATACAGCACATTTTCAATCTCTTTTATCTGCGTACTTTAAATTCTCAAAATGGTATCAATTCTTATAGTTGGGATTTTCTTAGAATTTCAATAATTACAATATCATACCATTCAGCACATGAAGACAAGAAATCACTACATCTGGAGGTTAAAAGTAAACTTTAGTCTAACATTGTCTCTTATTTAGTTCATCTCCAACAAACTATCTACCAAGCAGTGTGCTACATGGTAGACGATAACAGTAAATACCACAGAACACCATGACATGAAAGTTTAGGATCCAGTGGAGAAGACATTCAAATTAAGCAACTGTAATCTGGTAAAGTAAGTAAGAGGATACACAGGGATACAAAAAAATACCTGTCTCAGTCTTAGAATTTTAGCATACATTTCCTGAAAGAACTGATGGCTAAATTGAAACCTAAAAGATGAATGGCAACTGATTCGGAAAAAGGGAGGGACTGAGAAGGAAAGTGAGAAAAACGTAACAGGCAATGGGAGAAAGCACAGGCAAAGAAAAAAAAAAATGACTTATCAAAAGATATATAGCCATAACAATATCCTAAACATTCTTCGTAATATACTTTACAAATCTAATTCCCACCAAGTAAAATGGAAATAATATAAGCTTATAAGTAGACATGTTACTTTACTTGCTGAATACAGACATATTACCTTACTTATGGAATTTCTTCCAGTTCCTCAAACTGAAATATGCCTCAAAGAACATTTTAAAAGTTCAAAATATTCTCAGACCTGTCCTTTCATCTGGTATCAGCAATAACCCTATGAGGACAAGGCAGGGGAATGGGTATTATCCACTCTATCCCTCAAAAGTTCTCCACAATATGCCCATTTTTCTCCTCTACATACGCTTATATCCCCAAAATTATTCATTCAACAAAGATTTTTTTAAGCTCCTATTATGTGTTAGGCAATGTTTTAAGGCATTAGTTTTCTTCCTTTGTGCTTTCTCAAGGTGTTTCTCCTATGTAACTTTTTTTAAGAAATAAGAGTGAAATATTACACAATTTACTCAAAGGTCATCCTAAAACTAAGGCATTTTCTACATGCCTTTTCCTCAGAATTTTCCATTTCTGTATTTATTCACAGTCATGGAAATATCAGTTATCAATCAGCTCAAATTATAACCTCTATGAGAGTGATCCCCAAATTTCCCTCTCTAAATCTAACTTCCTTCTTAAACGCCAGGCTTAAATTAACAAAGCCCTCCCAAGAATCTTCACCTTAAGGTGAATATATCAAAATCTTAAAAAATTAGCAAATATCTCTACAAACACACAGAAACACACACACACCCCCCCACTCACACTTCTCTTCCTCCTTATTGTTAATGACACCAGCATCCTTCCTAGTGTCCAGACCTGAAATTTCAAAAGCAACTTTGATTCCTTCTTGTGGTGTTATTTTATTTATGTATGTGGTTGTGTTTATATATCTATATTTTAAAAAATGGATTTTCATCCACAGTTCCTGGTTTATAACTCCCATAGCCCTTTGTGTTAGTCTGTCTTTGCATTGCTATAATCGAATACATGAGACTGGGTAATTTATAAAGAAAAGTGGTTTATTTTGGCTCATGGTTCTGCAGGACTATAGAGGAAGCATAGTGCTGGAATCTGCTTTCAGTGAGGCCTCAGGTAGCTTTTACTCATGGCAGAAGGCAAAGGGAGAGCTAGCACATCACATGACCAGAGAGAGCAAAAGAAGGGGGGAGGAGCCAGGCTCCTTTAAACCAGTAGTCCCCAACCTCTGGCACCAAGCACTGACTGATTTAGTGGAAGACAATTTTTCCACAGACAGGAGCTCAGGGGAGATGATTTCAGGATGAAACTGTTTCAGCTCAGATCATCAACCATCAGATTCTCATAAGGAACGCACAACCTATATCCCTCACATGAGGAATTCACAATAGGGTTTGCACTCCTGTGAAAATCTAATGCTGCTGCTGATCTAACTTCCGCTGGTTAGAAGGTGGAGCTCAGGCAGTAATGCTCGCTTGCCTGTGGTTCACACCTTCTGCTATGTGGCCCAGCTCCTAACAGGTCATAGACAGGTACCAGTCCATGGAGTAGGAGTTGAGGACCCCTGCTTTAAACAACCAGCTCTTGCCTGAACTCATTACCACAGGGGAGGGCAGCAAACTATTCATGGGGATCCACGTCTATGATCCAAACACCCACCAGACCCCACTTCCAACAATGGAGGTCTCATTAAACATGAGATTTGGAGGGGACACACATTCAAACTGTGTCACCCTCCTTATAGTCTTTTATTACAATGTTTGGTGTGTTAGTCCTCAGGAAACAATATCTTTGACCTTCTCCTGCCCACCTTTCACCTGCACCAAGGCAGGACTCTAATTTTCCTCCACTTTTCTGACTGTGGGTCATAATGCCCTCATTTCAGAGAGGGTCTTGTGGGGGGCCTTCCTATTGGGGAAAGTGCTGATGTCATGAAAATTCCATAAAAAAACAAAAGGACTGGCTTCACAGCTGAACATGTGAAGATGGGCAAGAAGGTGAACAAGAACTCATCCATTTGCTGGGAGAGTGGCATACCCTAACTCCATGGAAACAGAGGCTCCTACATTTGGGACCCTTCCAGACCTTGCCCTATGGCATCCAGACCTTGCCATATGGCTGTTTACTTGTATCCTTTAACATACCCTTCATAATAAACCAGTAAATGTGTTTCCCTGAGTTCTGTGAGTAGCTCTAGCAAATTAATCAAACCCAAAGAGAGGGTTGTGGAAACCCCAACTCGAAGCCATCTGGTAGAAGTTCTAGATAATCCAGACTACAACCAGTAGGAAGGAGGGCCCAGTCCCCAAGACTGAGCCCTCAGCCATTGGGATCTGACACTATCTCTGGGTAGTACCAGAAACAAATTGGAGGCCAATCAGCTGGTCTTCACTGAAGAACTGATTGCTTATTTGGCAGGGAGAAATACCGTGCATTTGGACACAGAAGTCTTCTGTGTTGATTGTTGTGGTGTAAGGGCAGAGGAAAAACAATTTGAGAGTTTTTCCTAAACACTTATCATCCTAGTCATAAAACTACTGTCAACTTGTATACTGCACCTCCACTATCACTGAAATTATTCTCCAGTTTTCCATTCCTTCATTCATTACCACCCTCTCCATCTCATACTGCTCCAACCCTTCCTACAAGTAGGGAAAGATTAATCTCCCTAATAGGCTTTTTCTTCCTAAACCACAGGCTTAATCATTTCACTCTAATAGCTCCAAAGTGTACAAATGGCTATTCAATAACAAGTAAAGTACAAACTGTTCACCATAACATTCAAAAGCCACCATGAAAGGCTCCAGCCTCCCTTTTAGCCAAATCAGACTATGTGTAACTCTACAAATACTACCTTGTTTCACCATGTCTTTTCACAATATAGTCATCATTTGATTTTTGCTTGTCAAACCACTATTCTATGTTGAGTTCCAGGGAAAAGTATACTTGCATAAAGCCATTTTTAATCCCCTTTAACTGAATACATTACCTCCCCCTGATATGGTTGCCCTGTATCCCCACAAAAATCTCATGTTGAACTGTTACTCCCAGTGTTGGGGGAGGGACCTGGTGGTAGGTGATTGAATTATGAAGGCAAATTTCCCCTTGCTGTTCTCGTGATAGTAAATTCCCACAAGATCTGATGTTTTAAAAGTGTGTGGCACTTCCCCCCTTCGCTCGCTCTCTCTCCTGTCACCATGTGAAGATGTTGCTTCCCCTTTGCCTTCTGCCATGATTGTAAGTTTTCTGAGGCCTCTCCAGTCATGACTCCTGTACAGCCTACAGAACTGTGAGTCACTTAAACCTTTTCTTCACAAATTACCCAGACTCAGGTAGTTCTTCGTAGCAGTATGAGAAAAGGATTATACAGAAAACTGGTACCAGAAAAGTGTGGCACTGCTATAAAGATACCTCAAAATGTGGAAGCAACTTTGGAACTGGGTAATAGGCATAGGATGGAACAATTTGGAGGGATCAGAAGAAGACAGGAAGATGTGGGAAAGTTTTGAACTTCCTAGAGACTTGCTCAATTGTAACCAAAATGCTGATAGTGATATGGACAGTGAAATCCAGGTTGATGAGGTCTCAGATGGAGACAAGGAACTTACTAAGAACCAGAGTAACGGTCACTCTTGCTATGATTTAGCAGAGACTGGCAGCACTGTGCCCCTGCCCTAAAGATGTGTTGAACTTTGAACTTGACAGAGATGATTTAGGGTATCTGGCAGAAGAAATTTCTAAGCAGCAAAGCATTCAAGATGTGATTTGTTTTTTTTCTAAAAGTATATGCTCATATGTATGAAGAAAGAGATGGTATGAAACTGGAACTTATGTTTAAAAGGGAAGTAGAACATAAAAGTTTGGAAATTTTACAGCCTCACCATGCTACAGAAAAGACAAACCCATTTTCTGGGGAGATATTCAAGCCAGTGGCAGAAATTTACATAAACAACAAGAAGCCAAATGCTAATAGCCAAGATAATGGGGAAAATGTCTCCCAGGGCATGTCAGAGATCTTCATGGCTGCCCCTCCAGTACAGGCCTGGAGTTCTAAGAGGGAAAAATGATTTCATGGGCCAGTCCCAGAGCCCCACTGCTAAGTGCATCCTTGGGACTTGGTGCCCTGCATCCCAGCCACTCCAGCTCCAGCTGTGGCTGTGGCTAAAAGGGGCCAACGTACAACTTGAGGCATGGCTTCAGAGGGTGTAAGCCACAAGCCTTGGTGGATTCCACATGGTGTTGGGTCTGTGGGTGCACAGAAGGCAAGAGCAGAGCCTCCACCTTGATTTTAGAAGATGGATGGAAATGCCTGGATGTCCAGGCAGGACTCCACTGCAGGGGCAGAGCCCTCATGGAGAACCTCCACTAGGGCAGTGCAGAGGGGAAATGTGGGATTGGAACCCTCACAGAGAGTCCTCACTAGAGCACTGCCTAATGGAGCTGTGGGAAAAGGGCCATCATCCTCCAGACCCCACAAGGGTAGATCCACTGACAGCTTGCACTGTGTGTCTGCAAAAGTCGCAGGCACTCAGTGCCAGCCCATAAAAGCAGCTGTAGGGGTTGTATCCTGCAGAGCCATGGGGCAGAGCTGCCAAAGGCCTTAGGAGGCCACCCCTTGCATCAGCGTGCCCTGGATATGAGACGTGGAATCAAGGATTTGGGAGCTTTAAGGTTTCATGACTTCCCTGCTGGGTTTCAGACTTGCATGGGGCCTGTAGCCCACTTGTTTTGGCCATTTCTCCTATTTGCAACAAGAGCATTTACCCAATGCCTGTACTCTCATTGTACCTTGGAAGAAACTAACTTGTTTTTTATTTTACAGGCTCATAGGTGGAAGGGACTTGCCTTGTCTCAGATGAGACTTTGGACTTTTGAGTTAATGCTGGAATAAGTTAAGAGTTTGGGGGACTGTTGGGAAGGCATGATTGTGTCTTGACATATGAGAATAATGAGATTTGGGAGAGGCGGGGGAGAATGATATGGTTTGGCTCTGTGTCCCCCACCTAAATCTCATGTTGAATTGTAATTCCTAATGTTGGGGAGGGGACCTGGTGGTAGGTGATTGGATCATGGGAACAAATTTCCACTAGCTGCTCTCGTGATAGTGAGTTCTCACAAGATCTGATGGTTCAAAAGTGCGTGGCACATTCCCCTTCACATGCTGTCTGTCCTGTCACCATGTGAAGATGTGCTTGCTTCCCCTCTGCCTTCTACCATGACTGTAAGATTCCTGAGGCCTCCCCAGCCATGTGTGAGTCAATTAAACATTGCTTCTTTATAAACTACCCAGTCTCAGGTAGTTATTTATAGCAGTGTGAAGACAAACTAATACACATTCCTTTAAAATCCTCTGCATTTAGACATAATCTTCCTCTATCTCATTGTACTTTTTTACATGTTCCCCTATACTGGCCATAAACTCCTCCTCTAACAGGCCAAATTTTGCTGATTTTTATATCCCCTATAGCATTCTTAGTATAGTGCTTTGCATACAGTAGGGAATCCACAAATGTTTGTGGGGGTTATAATAAAAGCTCAGGTAGAACTGTTCTCTGGATTTCAATATGATACACGAAAGCACCTTTCAAAATGCCAAGAACATACCAGCCCAGCAATGAATCTCAACCTAATGGTAGTACTATTACTCTAAATATCTTCTAGAAAACTGTTTCATTACAACTATCTATTATAAAGGGGGGATATTGTACAAAGCAAACCTCTAAAAGAGATGGGAAAAAATGAGCTTAAGATTATGAGAAAAACGGCCGGGCACGGTGGCTCAAGTCTATAATTATAGAACTTTGGAAGACTAAGGTGGGCGGACTGCTTGAGCTCAGGAGTTCAAGACCAGGCTGGGCAACATGGCAAAACCGTGTCTCTATAAAATGTACAAAAATTAGCTGAGTGTGGTGGTACACGCCTGTAATCACAGCTACTCAGGAGGCTGAGGCATGAGAATTACTTGAACCCAGGTGGCAGAGGTTGCAGTGAGATGAGATCGTGCCACTGCACTCCAGCCTAGGCAACAGAGCAAGATACTGTCTCAAAACAAAAAACACACACACACACACACACACACACACACACACACACACACACACACAAAAAGAGCATGAGAAAAACAGTCTTATTAGGGAAGAAGGTCATCTTTTCCTTAAAAACAGAAGAGACAAAAGATAGGTGGAAACACAGTGTCTACAATCATGGAATGGCAAAAGAACAAATACACAGTTGCCTCACAGTAAAAAGTAGGGAAAATTATTTTAAGATGAAATATCTGGGATGGAAAAAGCTTTCAGATATCTAGTCTAATTCCTTAAGATCACAAATAAGCAAAGTGATAAGTGAACTTGAAAATATGTAATTCTGATTCTCTCAAGTAGTAATCAAGGCCATCTAATGAGGAAGAAGATAAGCCTTAAGCAGTGTGGTAAAATGCCAAAGCAGAAAAGCTAGGGGGAAATATATTAAAAGTCTGGAAGGCATAAACAAAAGGAGTGCAATAAGAGCACCATGTAATAAAAGCACAGGTGAAGTTGGCACAAATTCATGGTATCTGCTAGGCACAGTGGCTCACAACTGTAATCCCAGCACTTTGGGAGGTTAAGGCGAGCAGATCACAAGAGGCCAGGAGTTCAAGAACAGCCTGGCCAACAAGGTGAAACCCCGACTCTACTAAAAATACAAAAATTAGCCAGGTGTAGTGGCACATGCCTGTAATCCCAGCTACTCGGGAGTCTGAGGCATGAGAACTGCTTAAATCCAGGAGATGGAGGTTGCAGTAAGCCGAGATTGTGCCACTGCACTCTGGCCTGGGCCACACAGCGAGACTCTGTCTCAAAAAAAAAAAAAAAAAAAAAAAAAAAAAGTGGTATCCAAGTAGCAATCAGGTGACTTTTCCCATAAACTCAGATTCTTGGCACTTTAGAGCAGTTTTAATTTCCGAAACTCTGTTTCTCACATGGAAGAAGAAATCAGTGAGTCCACAAGTTACCAGAAAACAGCTTTGTATCTATAATTATGAGAGGCTTTGACAGTTTATGTGCAGGAAGTTCTCCAAAACAGGAATGCTGAGGCACAGGGTACTAATAACAGATACAGGAAGGACCATGCAACTTCCTTACTCCCACTCTCCATGTTCTCAATTCTCAAGTCTCTGTGGGACAGGTCTAGAAATTTCAGAGAAGAAAGACAGATAGTGGCAATCCTGACACATGAAATAAAATGCCATGAAATTTGAGGGAAAGAGGTAGAAAATTTAAGGATGAGAAAAATGAAGAAGAACCTTTGGTTTTGAAGTATTTTTGTGATTGCCCATTTAACTGTTTATCCACTGATAACCTGGGAATCTGAATAGGCTATCCATTACTGTCTTTTGAAAGGCTAATTATTTTTTCCACAGCTATTTTTCCCATTTCTTAAAATGCATTCTGAAACCAACTGGCCCTCAATATGATAACTATAGTAACCAGGCAAAGAAGGAATTATCTTCCAGGTACCATAGTCAGAACATCTTAGAGGGCACATCTATTACAGGCAACAAAAGCCAAGGCACAAGCTAATCATTCGTCATGCTTTAAATTTATACTCGTAATTTGTCTTTTCAAATAAACAGATCTGGTCTCAAGAGCATTCTAGCACAAAAAAAGTTAAACATTAATAGTTCTGAAAATTATCCCAATATGTCAGTTTAAAATGTATTACTTGGTGTACAGATTTTAACTTAGTGTCCATAATTTTTTAAATTTTAATGAAATTACTGAAGAAACCACAGAAAAATTTTTATTGCAATTCCAAACGACTTTCAACAATTTTAAAAAATCAGCCTTTAATTTCAATTCTTTGAAATTAAACTTTTAACCTGCACTGTACTTTAAATCAATATTTTTTTGAAGTAAAATAAACATAATTGTTAGGAAGTATTTAATCTGCTTGATTACTAATATAAAAAATAATGGAAGCAGACTATTATTCGCAAGGTGCTACTCGTTTAACAGCACATAAAATAATCTTGACAGCAGCTGTTCAACCCTCTCCCACATTAAACATTCTAATATGAGATTATTAAATAGTATTCTGTATTTACTCTAGGTTGAGAGGTTCTCTGAAAAACTCAAACGATAGCACACTTTTTTTAAAAACACAAGATTTTTTAAAAGGAAGCTGCTATGATTTGAATGTGCCCCCAAATTTCCTGTGTTAGAAACTTAATCCCCAAATTCATACATTGATGGTATTTGGTGGTAGGGCCTTTGTGAAGTAATTAGGATTAGATAAGGTCATCAGGGTGGGGCAGGCTCCCATGATGGGATTGGTGATTTTTATAAGACAAGGAGAAACCTAAGCTGGCATCCTCCCGCCCTCTCACCATATGACTCCCTGAACTATGTTATTATGTAGCTAGAAGGCCCTGGCTGGATGCCAACCCCCCTCCCCAGTCTTGGACTCCCCAGCATCCAAAATTGTAACAAATAGCTTTTTTAAAATAAATTACCAGTTCCAGGTATTCTGCTGCAGTAATAGAAAATGGACTAAGACTGAAGTTTTTGCCTGTTAGCCATTAATAGAAGCTGTGATGTAATTCTGTACTTCTTTATGAACACAGTGAATATGACAATCAGAATAATCTATTTTAATATAAAACTCTTTATACTTTACATAATTTGGAAACCACCTTGTGCCTAGCTCCCAAATATAATGCCCTCAAAAGGTGTAATATTCAAAAATTTTTTATTTAGGATCTCTGAAACAAACTTAAAGATGAGGATGTCACTTGTATAATAATCTAGGTCACATATCTGTCATACTCATCCAGTATCACAATAAAGAGCATTTAACAATGTAAATAATTCCTAACTCTCCCATTAATCTTAAAGACAGAACTGCATTTCCACCAGCGACTGGATCTTTCAATCTAGATATCTCAACAACTAAACCTCAACACTTTTTTTTTTAATGACCATCATCATTCTTCCCACAGCCCTTCTCTTTACCTCTCCTCTCTCTCGTTTCTCATCTTTACCTGCCATTAACATCAATTCAGATACCCAAGCTATGAGCTGAACCATCTATTGTTGGTTTAAGACCAAAAAATTAAATACAATTCAACCTAATGGAAACTTCTCATCAGTATCTCTGACCTATCTCTCTACCCTGTTTCCCTCATATCCAATCAGTCAAAAAGCCTTAACAATTCCACCTTCCTATACTCTCTTATTCCATCCTGTCATTTCCTTTCCAACCCATTATGTTCTCTATTCCTACAACAGATTTTTCAGTTTTACTGGTCTCCCATCTCCTTATACATCTATAATATTATCGCCAGAAACAACTATGCCCAAAACACAAATCAAAACTGAAAAAGTCCCATTGCTTACAGAATTAAATCTAAACAACTGGTACAACATTCAGTAATCTTTATGACTTGGCCAGTCTCCACTGGACTACCTGTCATTTCTTAAACAAACCAAACATGCACTTTATTTCTTGTTTTTGTTTTTTGTTGTTTGTTTTTCGAGACAGAGTTTCACTCTTGTTGGCCAGGCTGGAGTGCAACGGCATGATCTCGACTCACTGTAACTTTCACCTCCCGGGTTCAAGCGATTCTCCTGCCTGCCTCAGCCTCCCGAATAGCTGGGATTACAGGCATGTGCCATCATGCCTCGCTAATTGTTTGTATTTTTAGTAGAGACAGGGTTTCTCCATGTTGGTCAGGGTAGTCTCAGACTCCTGACCTCAGGTGATCCACCCACCTCAGCCTCCCAAAGTGCTGGGATTGCACGCATGAGCCACCACGCCTGGCCCAAACATGCATTTTCAGACCTCTACCCCTTTGATCATACTAATCCTTTCATTTGCAATGTCCTTATTGCCATCCCCTTGTCTATAGAAATCTGTCTCATTCTTCAGTGTCTAGCTTAAGTGTCATCTCCTTGATCCCTTGGTCATAATTAATCTACCATGATGTCAGCTGATTTCTCACTTTTTTTGGCATTTTATCTTGTCTGTAATATAATCAATCATTTTCATATTTGCTTTCTCCATTACAGTAAAAAGTACTTGTGGATACTGGGGACATCTAAGTCATCTTCACAATTCTCTAGTCTAGCACATGGCACAGTGTCTTGAACCCAGTAGGCTCTGGCAGATGGCAGATGAGGAAAACAAATCTGTCAAAAAGTTCCGCCTACGCGGAAATTCAAAAGTCATAATCCCTTACTGAAATCCACATATCTAGCCAAACTGGAGAATGACTTTCACTCTCCCATTCAAGCTATTTCTCACCTCTCCTTCCTCTTTTTCCTGGTAAAGCCCTGACTCCAAACTATTTGCCTTGTCCTCCCACCCTGTGGTAGTTATCTATCACTCTTCCCTTCAAGGAATACCTGAATCTCCAGGGATAATCAAAATTCAACCATCTCAAAGATATCAGCTAAAGACCACCTGTGCCCAAAGTGATATTTTAAACCTAAAATCACCTAGTATAAAATGCCATTTGATCACATCAAAAACTGAGATAGAAATGTGAGTTCCCTCAAACACCCTAACCTCCCCTTGCACTGAACTCCCATAATATCTGCAGTCTATACAACTTGTTGACACTCAAAGATGATTTGTAAGATGCCTGTTCAGCACCCATCCCATTCAGGGAAAACACTCAGTCTCTCTGTGGGAACTCTTTCTCCCTCAATTCCAACAGGGAAAGTATAATTTTCCTTCAATAATCTGGCCTACTCATAGTTGATCATTCCATGATAAGCATCTGAACCAAGTAGTCAAGTATTTTTTCCACACTCATACTGGCAAATCTATTTTTTTCTCTGAAAGCAAAAGATTTAGGATGCAAGATCAAAGAAAGAGTTCTTGCTTATTTGTTTGCTACATTTTCTAATATTCTGAAGAGTCTGTGTATAATAAGAAAGAATGAAGCTGAGGGCCAAAGAGATGAAGAGATGGAAATGAAGATTAATGGTAGCATTCACATCCCTGGTTCCAGATATCCCTGAGATTCCAGTTGCAAACTGTCTTTCCCTTAGTTTAGTTGTTCATCTCATCCTTTGATAACCTCTAGCCCAGAAAGAGAAGACCCAGCAAAAAGGTCTCTAGCTCCCTTCACATGTTTAAAACATTGCTGGCCCCTAAAGAACTTCCGTTTTTGTAGGTTATAACTGTCAATATTTACTATATTAGAAATTAGAACTGAAAAAATTTTTAAAGTTTAAAAATTAATTTACAAATAACACATAATGGAGTAAATGTTAATACAGATAACATATTCTTCACGTAAAATATATTCTCCAAAAAAATTTTATGAGAAGAGCAGCACCAATTTACATTTTTGTACAAATGTTTAGTATTTAACTCAAGAGAAAACAGATTTTCTTATCTGTTTCTGCATTCAATATGTTGCTCTATATTGCTTTGGTTCATAGCATATGAGGACTATTACTTAATAAAGTTACATATAAGTTAGATGAAATGTAGAATCTGACCACATCTAAAACATCTGTATTCTATTTCATTAAAATCCACTGGCCTATCATTTACTGATACATATCATGAGTTGCATCATGCATCTGAAAAATATTGCTTCACTGTGCTATGCAGATCTTCCAGATATTAACACATTTCATTTACATTATCAAAACATTACATTCCTTATATATCACCAGTATGCCAGTATGCAGTAAAGGATTAATAACTCAGTAGGGCTAGGTTGTCCACACCTTGGATATTCCAAAGAAAGGTTTGGTCCTTGCCCACCTAAGGCCCTTGAAATATGCTGCTTAATAAAAGGGCCTTTGTTCACTGAATCCTTGAGCCACACCAACAGATTATGCTAACAATGTAATTTATGGCAGGGCCCTTGGTCCATGCAGTATCAGTCTGACCTCTGGAGTCAAAGAGATGGAGTTACTAAAGTCAGCAACGTGGGCACTTTATGCCTTCACGAAAGATACCCAAAAAATCCCTGGACACCAAGACTCAGGTGAGTTCTCCTGGTCGGCAATACTTGACATGTGTTGTCACATACTGCTGCTGTGAGCAGCAGTTAAGCACTGTCCCTATGACTCCCGTGGGAGAGGGCAACTGGAAGCTTGCATCTAATCTCTGCTGGACTCTGCCCTATGCACCTCTTTCAATAGCTGATTTTAAACTGTAACCTTTTGCTATAATAAACTGTTATTACTGTGAGTATAACAGTTTTGCCGTGTTCTGTTAGTCCTTCTAGCAAATCACTGAACCTGAGGGTGGTCTCAGAGACTTCTGACAACCATCAATCTCATCAGAAAAGTCATTAAGTATTTGAGAAACCTTCAAAGTCACAGTTGTAGATACAAGGCCTCCAAAATTCTAATGTTTGCTTGAAAATTTAAATATCGTCTTAAAGCACCAAATATTGCCAGTTTTTTTCCTCAAAGTGACAGGCTCACTTAGTTCTTTTTCAAGAAAATATCTGCCATGTACTGAAATCTAAATAACCATAGTTTGTCAGTTATTTTTCAAAGTAAAACTAATGTGTCATAAAAGAAGTGGCTTGTTCAGGTACTGACTCAATAATCGCATAACTATTTTTTCTCAAGACATTGCACGTCAGGATATAGTACTATGTGTTCTTTCCATTCCAACCCACAAAATACTAAAAAGACATATACTCAAGGACTGCAATTTAATAAAATTAATAATTTTTACTGTTCTATCAAAGACATTCTTAACTGGAATTGGCTTTATTTTTTTCTGCAGGTATGTGGCAGCAAAGAATACAATAATTACTATTATAGTTTGATGCATAAATTACTTGATAATGAATTATTTGGTACATTAAGGCAATTACTACATGAATTTATACTAAGGCATTAGAAGTTTTCATTTTGTACCAGAGTGCAAACATCAAGAAACTGAAAATGGCAAATAATGCATTAGTATTATGAAAATTATTTGACTTTACAGACTTCCTGAAAGGGCCTCAGGGAATCCCATGGTTTGGAACTCTAGGGAAAGCAGACAGACTATCAATATCAGGAAAGCCATTCCAACCACTTTATACAACAATCTTAACTAAGTCAGTCAGCACTTACATGAAAAACAAGACTATCACCAATATTGTAACCAAAATTTTAATTCCTTCCTACTTCTTTATGCAAAGCCTACTCAGACTCCATTAGCTGTAAATTTTTGGTGGCCATTGTTTTTAAATAAGATCAACTCTATCATAAAAAATAACTCTGGAAATAAGTTATTTCTAAATAATTTATTCAACTCTCATATTCTATTGATGTATTTCAGATTTCACTTAATAGCTTTGCATCTTTCCTTTGATTACAAATATTCGGATGATACATTCCAGTCTCTTTTGATTAATTTTTCTTTAGATGAATCACCCATTTGTGGAATTTTTTAAACTCCTTATTTTCTTCTTGATAGTTTGCTATGATCCTCATCTTCAACACAATTTCAAAAATTATTTAGGAATGTCTTACATATAACTTACAGTTATTTACAAAGAAATCAACTTCAAAGCAGTCAATTGATCTTCAAAAGCAACAAGCTGCTTGACATTACTTGCCCCAACCAACAACAGAAGTCTTTCCTGTAGCCAAACATTACATTACCTCTCTTTCTTCTTTTTCCTGGTAAAGCCCTGCCTCCAAGTCACCCAACAAGCAGAAGAGCTTTCAACTAGCACATACACATAAATCCTAGAAAAAGATCTTATCACATATAAAAATTTAATGTGTAATAGAAGGCATATCACAAAAAATATTGATACAACAGTCAGTTAGATGCTTGGAAAGTTATCAACTGAGAATCCCAAACCATGCCAAATTAAATGTTAAACAAGTTAAAGTATTTTTTTAAATACTATAAAAACTATAGGTTTATATATAAAATACTGATATACGATAATCTTTGCTTAAAAGCCAAAACAAAAACCAAAAATCAAAGAAATATACAAAGACTGAGATTTGACAGTACAAAACATGTGAAAGCAGGTAAAATACAAGATGTGCACGTGCTCACATAACACAAGAAAGGATCATCACTGTGGCTGTTTACAGTGTCATAAAACTAGATAAAACTTAATCACTAGAGATAAAGAGTAAATAAATTATGTACATCCAATAGAAAACTATGTGGTTACTTAAAAGAGTAAGGCAGTTTAAACATTCAGAAGTATACAAACACACTGTATGTATTACCATATACTTATCTTCAAGTCTTTGCACAAAAATGTCACTTAATGAGTCCTATCTTGACTACCTAATTTAAAATGGCAACTTCTCCTCTGGCACTGCCAGTACCCTATTATCCAGTCTGACTGCTTTTTCCTTTTTGCCACAGCACTTACTACCTTCTAGAATTCTATACTATTTAGGTACGTATCATATTTATTGCATGTCTCCTCTCTGCAAAATATAACCTACAGAGCAACGGTTATCTTCATCTGTTTATTCATTTATCCCAACCACCTAAAATAGTGCCTGAATAGGTTCTGAAATTTTCATCCCTTAAATAAATCAATATACACAGAATTGGTATTGACCCTAGAAAGTCTAACTGGGAAACTGAGAGTCAGTGGCAGAAAGGGATCTTTTTAATTAAAGAGTACCTTTTTTTATATGTTGTATTTTCTCCCTCCATGAAAAAATATATTGCCTATTAGAAAACAATCTTATGCATTGTGTAATGACAGGGATACATTCTAAGAAATTTATCTTTAGGCAATTTCGTCATTGTGCAGACATCATAAAGTATACATACACAAATCTGACTGCCATGGCCTACTACACATGGCATAGCATATTGTTTCTAGGCTACCAACCTGCACAGCATATTGCTATACTGAATACTACAGGCAATTGTAACACAGTGGTATTTGTGTATCTAAACATATCTAAATCTAGAAAAGGTACAATAAAAACATGGCATTATAATCCTATAGGACTGACCAAAATGTCATTATACTAACATAACTGTATGTTAAACATAGGTAAGTGTATACTTATGTGTTATACATATGCATGTACATTATACATATACATACACAACAGCAATGGTTACTACCAAGAACGGTGAGATTAGGAAGATATGAGGGAGTAAAGACTTTTTCCTATATTGTTCATTATTTTGTTTTTTAATGCTAGTTATAATACTTGTCACATTACTTGCAGCAGAATAATCTCCAATCAAGAACTGCTAGAAACGACAAATAAAATACCAAAAAATAAAAAATAAAAATAAAAAGAAGGCCGGGCGCGGTGGCTCAAGCCTGTAATCCCAGCACTTTGGGAGGCCGAGACGGGTGGATCACGAGGTCAGGAGATCGAGACCATCCTGGCTAACATGGTGAAACCCCGTCTCTACTAAAAATACAAAAAACTAGCCGGGCGACCTGGCGGGCGCCTGTAGTCCCAGCTACTCGGGAGGCTGAGGCAGGAGAATGGCGTGAACCCGGGAGGCGGAGCTTGCAGTGAGCTGAGATCCGGCCACTGCACTCCAGCCCGGGCGACAGAGCAAGACTCCGTCTCAAAAAAAAAAAAAAAAAAAAAAAAAAAAAAAAAAAAAAACAGTCTGTTTAAATCATCCAAGAGCTAAATATGGAGGCAATCAGAACATAAGGAACCAAAATTTCAAAAAAAGTAGAATCCTAAATAAGGTGCCATTCAGCAACCACTCTGCCACTTTTCCCCTCAAACTATTTATCTGCATATTGTGGTCACAAAGCAAGAGGCTGAGAATTCATGCAAAAGACCTAGGTCTTCGGTCTGGGTCCTAATAGGAGGAAAACAATCCAGCAGAACTTTCAACAGTCTCACAAAGCTGGTGAGACAAATACTAAAAGACTTGAAGGGCGAGGATTCTGGCCATAAAAAAGAAACAGAGAACTGAACCACAGGCTTAACTATTTCCCTCCAGAGACATCTACTGAACTGTGAAGCTACAGAGACAAGAAGTTAAGTAAAGACTGCGTAGCAAGCTGTAGTATTCAAAAGTTTTGTGATTAAAGTGATCTAACTGCATTCTATCTGCCTAACAGAGGAGAGGCTAAGCCATCCATCCTCTATAGCAAATGATCATTCAGATAACCTATAAAATTGTCAAACACAACGTCTGGCATTCAATTAAAATGTAACACATGCCAAGAGAGTATACAAGAAGACAAACAAGTAAATAAATGAAACAAAGATACAATATAAAACTTCCGGAAAAAAACAAAAGTTGGTTCTTGGAGAGTCTATTAAAGTCAACATTTTGTTAAGACTGATCAAAGAAGAAAAAGTCACAAATTATCAATTTCTGACTCAAAGAGGAATAAATTTTAAAATTACAGACAGAAAGCTGTAATAGTTATTCAAGAAAATATAGGAAAAGACAAAATAAAGATGGAATTTAAGGATAAAATTTGAATATTTAAAAAGTAATCAAAGTTGTAAAATTAAGAGCTAAACATAATTGTTAACAGATTAGGCAGTTTTGTTTTGTTTTTTGTTTTGAGATGGAGTCTTGCTCTGTCACCCAGGCTGGAGTGCAGTGGCACGATCTCAGGTCACTGTCAGGTCCGCCTCCCGGGTTCACGCCATTCTCCTGCCTCAGCCTCCCAAGTAGGTGGGACTACAGCCGCCCGCCAACACGCCCGGCTAATTTTTCGTATTTTTAGTAGAGGGGGTTTTCACCGTGTTAGCCAGGATGGTCTCGATCTCCTGACCTTGTGATTCACCCGCCTCAGTGTCCCAAAGTGCTGGGATTACAGACGTGAGCCACTGCGCCCGGCCAAGAAGCTAATAATTTGAAAAGTTCCATAGAAAATACACTTACTAGAGCATAAAAAGAAAACGACGACAGAAAATACAGAAAAGTTACACCTGTCAAACGGTAATGCAGATAAAAAAGAAAATACAGAAAAGAATACAAAAGATGAATGGGACATCGTTTTTTAAAAAGTTGCTAACAGGCTGGGCAAAGTGGCTCACACCTGTTACCCAACACTTCAGGCGGCGGACGAGGGAGGATCTTTGAAGCCAGGAGTTCAAGACCAGCTTGGGCAACAAAGAAAGACCCCCTCCCCCAACTCTACAAAAAAGGTTTTCTAAAACAAATAAGCTGTGCACAGTGGCACACAGTTATAGTCCTCAGCTACTCAGGACGCTGAGGCAAGAGCGCTGCTTGAACCCAGGAGTTCAAGGATGCAGTAAGCTATGATCATACCATTGCACTCCAGCCTGGGTGACAGAGAGACACCGTCTCAAAAAAAAGGGGAGGTGGTGGGGGCGTAGACATACATGTACAGTACCAGAAAGGAGGCAATAGAGAATAGAACAGAAGCAAAATATGAAGAAAAATTAGTCAAGAATTTACCAAACTCAATCAAAAATGTTAAGGCAAAGATTCAAGCATTCTATATACCCCAGCAAGTTTTTTTTTTTTTCCTTAAAAAAAAAAAAGGCCACATCTAGGCAAATCACAGTAAAAATGCTAAAAACCAAAGGCAAGACTAAATATTTTTTTTCAACTTTTATTTTAAGTTCAGGGGTACATGTGCAGAATTGTTACACAGGTAAATGTGTGTCATGGGAGTTTGTTGTACAGATCATTTCATCACCCAGGTTATAAAGCCTAGTACCTATTGGTTATTTTTCCTGAGCCTCTCCCTCCTCCCACCCTCCACTCTCAATGAGGCCCCAGTGTGTGTTACTCCCTTCTACGTATCCATGTGTTCTCATCATTCAGTTCCCATTTATAAGTGAGAGCATGCAGTATTTGATTTTTCTGTTCTTGCATTAGTTTGCTGAGGATAATGGCTTCCAGCTTCATGCATGTCCCTGTAAAGGACATAATCTTGTTTTTTTTTAATGGCTGCATAGTATTCCATGGTATATATGTACCACATTTTCTTGATCCAGTCTATTAATGATGAGCATTGAGGCTGATTCCATGTCTTTGCTACCATGAACAGTGCTGCAATGAACATACATGTGCAAGTGTCTTTATAACAGAGTGATTTATATTCCTTTGGTTATATACCCAGTAATGAGATTCATGGGTTGAATGGTATGTCTATCCTTAGGTCTTTGAGGAATTGCCACACAGTCTTCCACAACAGTTGAACTAATTTACACCCCCACCAACCGTGTATAAGCATTCCTTTTTCTCCAAAACCTCGCTAGCACGTGTGATTTTCTGACTTCTTAATAACACCCATGCTGACTGGTGTCATGGTGGCTTGGATTTATATTTCTCTAATGATCAGTGATGTTGAGCTTTATTTCATCTGATTCTTGCCCGCATGTATGTCTTCTTTTGAAACATGTCTCTTCATGTCTTTTGCCCACATTTTAATGGATTATTTTCCTCGTAAATTTAAGTTCTAGATGCTGAATATTAGACCTCTGTCAGACACATAGTTTGCAAAATTTTTCTCCCATTCTGTGGGTTGTCTGTTTACTCTGTTGATAGTTACTTTTGCTGTGCAGAAGCTCTTTCAGTTAATTGGATCCCATTTGCCAATTTTTGCTTTTGTTGCAATTGCTTTTGGCATCTTCCTCATGAAACTTTGCCCAGGCCTATGTCCTGAATGGTACTGCCTACGTTGTCTTCCAGGGTTTTCATAGTATGGGGTATTACATTTTAGTTTTATTTCATCTTAATTTTTGCATATGGTGTAAGGAAAGGGTCTAGTTTCAATCTTCTGCATATGGCTAGTCAGTTATCCCAGCACCATTTATTGAATGGTCCTTTTCCCATTGCTTGTTTTTGTCAAGTTTGTCAAAAATCAGATAGCTGTGTGAGGTCTTATTTCTAGGATCTCTATTCTGTTCCATTGGTGTTATGTCTCTGTTCTAGTACCAGTACCATGTTATTTTGGTTACAGGAGTTCTGTGGTATAGCTTGAAGTTGGGTAGCATGATGCCTCCAGTTTCGTTCTTTGGCAAGACTAAATCTTCAAAGTAGTCAAAACAGAAAGACATTATATTCAAAGAAACAGATAAAAAAATTTTGCTAACTTTGCAACAAAAATACTGGAAAGCAGAGAGAATGGAGTATCTTCAAATTTCTGAAAGAAAGCAACTGTGAATCTAGAATCTAATGCACAGAGATAATATCCTTCAGAAACAGAAACAAGTACATTTTCAGATAAATAGAAAGCATATTTGACAACTGACGTTTACCAAAAAAAAAAAAAAAAGTATTAAAAGAAGTTCCATAGGCCAAAAGAAAAGTTAAAAAGTTCCTACCCTACAGGAAACAATGGAAATGCAGCATAAAGTGAAGAGCATCATAACAGTAAATATATGTGTAAACAAACACTGTACAAAGCAATAATATCTAATGAATATTAAAACGTGTATAATAGGCCGGCACGATGGTTCATGCCTGTAATCTCAGCACTTTGGGAGGCAGATGCAGGTGGATCACTTGAGGTCAGGAGTTCAAGACCAACCTCCCCAACATGGCGAAACCCCAACTCTCCTAAAAACACAAAAATTACCTGGGTGTGGGGGCACACACCTGTAATCTCAGTCACTTGGGAGGGTAAGGCAGGAGAATTGTATGAACCTAGGAGTCGGAGGTTGCAGTGAGCCAAGATTGTGGCACTGTACTCCAGCCTGGGCAACAGAGTGAGACTCCACGTCAAAAAAAAAAGAAAAAAAAAAGGCATAATAAACATGCAGAGCAATAATGTAAAAAGCAGAAGGAGGCCAGACGCATTAGCTCACGCCTGTAATCCCAGCACTCTGGGAGGCCCAAAGCAGGCGGATCACGAGGTCAGGAGATCGAGACCATCCTGGCTAACACGGTGAAACCCCAACTCTACTAAAAATACAAAAGATTAACCGGGCGTGGTGACGGGCGCCTGTAATCCCAGCTACACGGTGAAACCCCAACTCTACTAAAAATACAAAAGATTAACCGGGCGTGGTGACGGGCGCCTGTAATCCCAGCTACTAGGGAGGCTGAGGGAGGAGAATGGCGTGAACCCGGGAGGCAGCACTTGCAGTGAGCTGAGATCACGCCACTGCACTCCAGCCTGAGTGACAGAGCGAGACAGAGCGAGACTCTGCCTCAAAAAAAAAAAGGCAGGATAGCATTGTTAGGGAAGTGGTAAAAGTAAATATTTTCAGTAGACTGTAATAAGTCAATGATACATGTTGTAATCTTTTTTTTTTTTTTTTTTTTTTTTTTTTTTGAGATGGAGTCTCGCTCTGCCGCCCAGGCTGGAGTGCAGTGGCCGGATCTCAGCTCACTGCAAGCTCCGCCTCCCGGGTTCCCGCCATTCTCCTGCCTCAGCCTCCCGAGTAGCTGGGACTACAGGCGCCCGCCAGGTCGCCCGGCTAGTTTTTTGTATTTTTAGTAGAGACGGGGTTTCACCATGTTAGCCAGGATGGTCTCGATCTCCTGACCTCGTGATCCGCCCGTCTCGGCCTCCCAAAGTGCTGGGATTACAGGCTTGAGCCACCGCGCCCGGCCTATGTTGTAATCTTTAGGACAATCACTGAAAGACTAAAATGTCAGGCTATATAAAACAATAAAACCCACTTTATAAGAGATGTATCTTAAATATAAGAATACAGACATGTTGAAAGTAAAAGAACACAAAAAGCTTTACCATACTAGCACTAATCAAAAGAAAACTGATGTCAGACAAACTAGATTTTAAGACAAGTAGTATCAGCTGGGCATCGTGGCTCACGCCTGTAATTCCAACACTTTGAGAGGCTGAGGCAAGAGGATCACCTGTGGTCAGGAGTTCAACACCAGCTATGGTCAACACGGTGAAACTCTGTCTCTACTAAAAATACCAAAATTAGCCAGGTGTGGTGGTGGGCACCTGTCATCCCAGCTACTCGGGAGGCTGAGGCAGGAGAATCGCTTGAACCCAGAAGGTGGGGTTTGCAGTGAGCCGAGATCACACCTCCAGCTTGGGCAATAAAAGCAAAACTCTGTCTCAAAATAAATAAATAAATAAATAAATAATTTTTTTAAAAAAAAGACAAGAAGTATCAGAAGAAGTATCAAAGATAAGACATTTCATAATACAGTAATGAATTCATTAGGAACTGGTGTATGCATATTTAGAATTCATTATTCTAAATATGCATACACCAAAATATAAAGCTAAAATAAAACTATATGTAGTTCTATATAGATAAAACCCCTAAAATAGATAAATCTACAATAGTAGGATGGGAAACTACACATTTCTCTCAAGAGTTTATTTAAAAAGCACACGAAAGAAAAAAATCAGTGAACATATAAAAAACCAAGATTCATAAATATAATTGACTCATGAAGAAAGCTGCATCCAATAAAAGTTTGTGTGTATATATTTGTGTGTGTGTGTGTGTGTATATATATATATAGACACACCTTTCAAGTGAACATAGAACCTTCATCCAAAACCATATGCTGAATCAAAATGCAAGCCTCATTTCAAAGGACTAAATTCATTCAGAGTATGTTCTCTCAAGGGAACTAATCGAAAAATTACTAACCCCTAAAAAAACTATAAAAGTTGCCATCTATTTGGAAATATGTCTTCACAATACGCTAGTGAAGAAACCAAATGCAGATAGGTCAGATAACAATTTGTGACATGTAGCTGAAGTTATGCTTGGAGGGAAATCTGTAACCTTAAATGATTATATTAAAAAGGAAGACAGAGAGGAATTATTTAAATATCTACCTCAAGAAATTAGAAAAGACAAAAAGTTAAACCTGAAAAGACAGAAAATAAATAGGACACAATTAACGAAATCAAAAGCAAAGGTACAACACAAGACTTCAGGGGAAAAAAAATGAAAAATTGGTTCTTGGAAAGATTAACAAAATTGGTAGACTGGAGAAGACTGAACAAATGAAAAAGGTCACAAAGTATCAATTTCACTAGTGAAAAAGAGACAGGTCCTACTGAAGAACAATTAGTCATGCTATTATACATTAAGAATTAATGCAAAGATAGACAAGTAGACTAATGGGACAGAAGTGAGATATAACAAACTCACACATCTATTGCCATTGATTCATGACAATGATGAGTCTGAAAAATATGAGCTTTTTACTTGATGGAAATGGGTCAACTAGATATCCACATTGTTTTTAAATGAATCTTGACCTCTTCCTTGCTCCATTCACAAAAATCAATTCCATATGTACATTATATCTAAAAGAAAAAGATAATAAAGTGTCTAGGAAAAAACACAGGCAAATATGTTCGTCTCCTTAGAGCACGCAAAGATTTCTTAAACATGACTCAAAAAACCTCAACCTGTTTATGATTCAATTTTATTATATAAAGCTGAAAAAGTCAGAAATAATCTGGGATGTAAGAAGTTAGAATTCTGTTTATTTGGGAAGAGGTAGCGTGCGTATTAGGCAGAAAGCAGCCCCAAAACGATATCTAGGATGCTGACAATATTCTGAGGTTCTTTAAGTATGGATTACATAGGCACATCCACTTTTTAAAATTCATTGTGTATAGTGTAGAATACTATGCTTTATGTGTGCTACACTTCAACCACAAAGAGAAAAAGAAAACTGATAAAATTAACTTCTGTTAAAAAAAAAACAACAGTTCAAAAGCACATATACTCATCAAAAGACTCATAGCCAAGACAGAGAATAACCAGAAATAAATACAAAAAAAGACAAACCAATAGAAAACTGGAAATCAAAAGACTTCTTCATGGAAGAGTTACAGAAATGACCAATAAACATATGAAAAGATACACACTTCCATTAATCATCACATCAAGAAAATAAAAATTTAAAACCACAAGAGCTATTACACCACTAACCCAACTAAATCACTACAATGATTTTATTTTGATACTAAATGTTCACAAGAATGTAGAGCAACGAAAATTCTCACACGTTGCTACTCAGAATTTAAATGGGTACAAACAGCTTGCAAAACTAGTCAGCAATTCCTACCAAGCTTATTATATGAACATCCTATGATCCAGCAATTCTAATCCTAGGTGTATAACATAAATGTCTATACACGTTCATCAAAAGTCATTATCAGAAAATTCATAGTAATGCTATCTGTAATAGTCAAACTACACACACCCTAAAGGTCATGTCCATCACTAGTAGAAAAAGATAATATACTATTGGTATAGTCACAATGTAACACAAGCAATGGAGATAAGGGAAATAGTGCTACATGCAACAACATGAATAAATCTTATCAACATAACAAAGTAACACACAAAAGAATGGATATTAAAGGTTAAGTATCCCTAATCTGAAAACTGAAATCCAAAATGCTCCAAAATCTGAAACTTTGAGGACCACCATGACACAAAAACAAAATGCTCATTGGAGCATTTGGATTTCAGATTAGAGATGCTCAACTGGTATAATGCAAATAAAGCCCCCCAAAAATACGAAATCTGAAACACTTCTGGTCCTAAGCATTAAGGGAAACTCAACCTGTATATGATTCAATTTTATAATATAAAACTCAAAAAGTCAGAAATAATCTAGGATACAAGAAGTTAGAATTTTGTTTTTCAGGAGGAGGTGGTGTGCATATTAGGCAGAAAGCAGGCACAAAAAGACATCTAAGATGTTGATAATATTCTGGGGTTCTTTAAGTATGGATTATACAGGTACATCCACTTGTTAAAATTCCTTGTGCTGAACACTTAAGATACTATGCTTTGTGTTATACTTCAAGAAAAAGTATAACCAAGGAAAAAAAATTAATTCCAAACACAGAAAAACTCTATACTAAAACTTTCATTTCAACACTAAAGGGAGCATGCTTTAAAATTAGTATGTGCATATATATTATATGTAATTGTGCATATACATAAAACATTAGACAGTCAAAATTATATCTACACTAAACACCTCATAACAATGTGTTGTCCAGCTGTTACCCTCTCCCTCATCTGTTTTATTATTTTGGACTTAATCTCCCTTAACCCCCAATACTGCCAAATGTTTGCAGAGGCCACAACAGTGGTAACTTGAAAATTCACATATGTACTATTCAGCGGCCTAAGACTAAGTGGTTGGTACTAACAGCTGAGTCAATGGGTGACTCAGAGCCAGGACCTAGCCCTGCCTCATCTTTTCTGCCTTTCCGTGACTAACGTCTCATGCCCACGAAGGTCAGAGACAGGAGAGAAATTCATGCATCTGCCTCTTTGGCATATATAATTTTATACCTCTCAGGATTGTGTCACCATTTTTCATTTTCTCTGTTCATTAACTATGTAAGTTTTAATCATATAATCATCTTTTAAACTTTTTCAACACACAAAAAAATCTGAATATTTTATTTCCATATAAAAAGCTCTTCTATCCCCAACTATTATATGCATTATTCTAAAACTCATTTTAACATCCTTACAACAAAATAATTAGAACTGTAGACACTACCTTATAAATAATTGCATAAGATTTCATCCAAAACCTTATTCTATCATGTTTCAACTATATTTCTGTCATTAGTAAGTAGGATACACTTACCAGCTAAGGAAGTTTTCTTGTAATCCATCTAACTCTTTTTATTTTAATATTTTTTTGAGACAGGGTCTTGCTAGGTTGTTAAGGGTGGTCTCAAACTCCTGGCCTCAAGAGTCCTCCCACCTCAGCCTCCCAAGTAGGTGGGATTACAGGCAGAGGCCACCCTGCCCAGTTTATGAGACCGATCTTGCTTTGTCACCCAGGTAAGAATGCAGTGGCAAGATCAGAACTCACTGCAACCTCAACCGTTTGGGTTCAAGTGAGCCTCCTACCCCAGCCTCCCGAGTAGCTGGGACCACAGGTGTGCCACCACCATGCCCTGCCAAACTTTTTATTTTTATTTTTTGTAGAGCCAGGGTCTCCCTATGTTGCTTGGTCTGGTCTCTAACTCCTGGGCTCATGCAATCCTCTCTCCTTTGGCCCCTCAAAGTGCTGGGATTACAGGCATGAGCCAACTGCACCCATCCCCCAGCTTAACTCTTAATAAGCAACACTAAATATCTATTATTCTTGTTTTATTGGTCATCTCTTCACAACATATTAAAGTGTCCAAAAGAAAAAAAATTACAAGAAAACAGTATAACTCCTTAGCACTGTTGCCTGTATAAAATGTTAACACACCATTCCCTTGCATAGTGATTTATTCTTTCAACATCGATATAGGTTTCTGACTCCTGGAACAATTCACATCAATATCACACCTACCACCAGAAAGCAGGTGTCAAATGTTCCCCTTCTTTGTAAGAACCATATACAGTACTTACTTCTGCAGCACATATACTAAAAATTGGAATGATGACAGAGAAAAGATCAACATGACCCCTGCTTAAGGATGACATGCAAATTTGTGAAGCATTCCATGTATTTTTTGGCACTCTTACCACATACACACACACACACACACACAGAAACGGTTAACTGTGGGAGATGAGGGATATATTAACTTACTTGACTGTAGTAATTACTTCACTAAATATATGCATATCAAAACATTATGTTGTGTACCTTACATATAGACAATAAAAAAGAAAAAAGAACCATATACAAACCTTATATGTAAGTACTTTATTATAGCCTTTTTGGTAACTATAAAACATCAGCATCACTGTGAATTAGAAATGGAGAAATGTTACTATATTTTACAAAAGGAAACACTCATGAGGAGCTTAAATTAACTTTTCCAATATAGTGATTCACTAAAAGCATTAAAAACCACAAACTCAGGTTTTTCCAAAGGCTAAACTTGGGTTCTTCCTCTATACTACTCCCATTGTAAGCACCAGGTAGGGAGAAACCTAACGACTTGCTATTACTATGTTTCTCAAAATATGCCCTGCGGAAAATAATCACTAAGCACGTAAGTTTAGAAAAAGCAGAATTAAACAAGAAAGTTTGTTTAGTATATTAATGACTCATAGGGCTCCTGTATTTATGTCTAAGGTTGCAACTTTTTGAGTGTGAAAAATTGGACCTTGGCGATGGCCTTGAGCAGTAGGATATAAAGAACTCCCAGATGCTTAGCGCTCCATTAATGGAACACTAGGCATAAACAGGCTAATGTACATTCCGGATTTCCAAGAGCAAAGACCCAAAATGCAGAAGTTCTCAAATTACTTAACTGTCAAAAAGTCACAGAACACCAATTTCTTTAACTGAACAATGCAGTGCACAATTTAGGAAATGTTATGTGATGCTTATGAAACAGTTGATTACTTGTTAACTGACTAGTAATACGCTGTCTTTGTTCAAAACTGCTTTCTTCTGATACAATGTCTACCTTAATTCTCTAGGTTTTGATTAAATACATCAGCAAATATTAAAATAAAGCATCATTTACTTTCAAATACACTAGGGTAAAAACAAAAAATCCAACCTCAATGATTGATTTATAAAATAACTAAATATTTACTATTAAGAATAAAAAAAATTATCAAGTATTATCTTTTGCTATTCTGAAAAATCTACTCCCCTTAATTTGCTATCCCCTCTAACTACTTATTCTCTGAAAGGATGTAGCCTCCAAATTCCCACAAACCAATCTCTTTCTAACACCTTTAAAACTTGTAACCTTTAAGCGGCCTTTAAGCCTCTGTCAGTTTCCTGTTCCTTCTTCTTTTTTTCTGAGACAGAGTCTTGCTCTGTCGCCCAGGCTGGAGTGCAGTGGCACAATCTCCGCTCACTGCAAGCTCCGCCTCCCAGGCTCACACCATTCTCCTGCCTCAGACTCCCAAGTAGCTGGGACTACAGGCGCCTGCCACCACACCCGGCTAATTTTTTGTATTTTTAGTAGTGACGGGGTTTCACTGTGTTAGCCAGAATGGTCTCGATCTCCTGACCTCGTGATCCGCCCACCTCAGTCTCCCAAAGTTCTGGGATTACAGGCGTGAGTCACTGTGCCTGGCATCCTGTTCCTTCTTTACATATAAGAAGATTAAAAGTCACTACTCCATCCTAACAAGTAAAAAGCTGAACAAACTGAAAAATTAATAGCTCTAGTGAGATCCTTCAGAGAAGTGAGGTCACAGGGCAAACCACTGTCCCCCAAAATTCAGAGACAGGCAGGCAGATAGAGAAAAATCCCAAGTCATCAGAACAGAAACCCCCAAGCAGAAACTTCCTTGGGAACCAGCGCCAGGGTAAGAAAGTTTCAACTATAACGACAAATTGTTGGAGACTAGGTGCAAACAAATGACAATTTAAAACTCCAGGAGGACCCAGTCATGTAAGGCCGTGACACTCTTGTGAATTTTACCTCCAGGAGCTCTGCTAGGCCCTTACAGTAAATATCAGAGAAAAATCTCTTTGTGCTTCTGGTAGGGGAAAGGAAAAAGGAACAATTTTGAAATAACAAGGCCTGCCTTGAACAGAAACTAATTTACCAGAGCCTAACCTACCTGTGGATAAAGAAGTATGGTGAACAACTCCAGTTCACTTTAGCCTTTCACAAGAGGAAAGGGAAATACCAAATTCCAGTCCCTTCTAGCCATTCTATCCCACCTAAAAGTGACAGGGATAAGGCTGGGGGACTGAGAAACAATGGTTACGTACACAGTCCAGGAGCACAGTTTCACCAAAAAACTGGGACCTAATACTAGGACTACACAATGCCTCCCTTGTACTACATCACTAAAGGCCTATTTGCAGCAGTTCCTTTTACCTACTACATCATGTATACCTTTCAATAAAAAATTACAAGACATAATAAAAGGCAAAAAACAGTTTGAAGAGACAGAGCAAGCATCAAAAACAGACATGACAGGAATTCTGGAGTTACCAGACTGGGAATTTTTTTAAACTATGATTAATATGCTAGGTGCTTTATGAAAAGGGTAGACAATATGCAAATACATAGACAACGTAAGCAGAGAAATGGAAATTCTAAGAAAGGATAAAGAGAAATGTTAGAAATCAAAAGCAATGTAATAGAAACGAAGAATGCCTTTAATGGCTTCATTAAGAGACTGAACGTAGCTAAGGAAAGCATCCCTGAGCTTAAGGGTCTAACAACAGAAACTACTTCCAAAATTGAAAAGCAAAGAAAAAACAGAGAGGAAAAAGAAAGAGTGGAACATTCAACAACTGTAGGACAACTAAAAAAGGTGTAACTTACATACACTGATAACACAAGGAAACAAAAATGACTAAATTTCCAAGTTCATATCAGACACCAAACCACAGATCCATAAAACTCGGATAATATTAAGACTGAGGCTCCTAAAAACCTAAAAATAATTTGTAAAAATCTAAGCATATCATATTCAAGCTTCAGAAAATCAAAAACAAAGAAAAAAATCTTGAAAGAAACCAGAGGCAAAAAACACCTTGCCTACGGAAGACCAGCTTCCCCTCAGAAACAATGAGAACAGGAGAGTAGAATGAAACACTAAAGTGTTGAGAGAAAAAAAAACATGAATCTAAAAATTTATACCATGTGACACTATCCTTCTAGAGTGAAAGAAACATAAAGACATTCTCAAACAAAAATCGAAGAGATGTGTTGCCAGTAGACCTGCCTTGCAAGACATATTAAAATAATTTCATGAAAGAGAAGGATAAAGATATAGGTCAGAAACTCAGGAAGAATATGAGAGAACAAGTGAAGGTAAAATAAAAACTTTTATTTTTCTTATTTTTAATTCAGCTAAAAGGTAACAGTTCAAAATAATAGCAATGATGTATTTGCTTGCGTATGCCTATGTATAAGTGAAATGAATGACAAGATAGAAAAGGACAGAAGCAAGGAAACAGGAATATTTTGTTATTATAAAGTACTACACAACCCATGAAGCAACATGGTATTATTTGACAATGCATTTGGAAAAACTATAAATATATATTGCAAGCTCCAGGGCAAACACTTAAGTTAGAAAAAAAATAATAATAATAAAAGGCCAGGCGCAGCGGCTCACACCTGTAATCCCAACACTTTCGGAGGCCAAGGCAGGCAGATCACTTGAAGTCAGGAGTTCAAGACCAGCCTGGTCAACATGGCAAAATCCCATCTCTACTAAAAACACAAAAATTAGCCAGGCGTGGTGGCGCACGCCTGTAATCCCAGCTACCCAGGAGGCTGAGGCAGGAGAATTGCTTGAATATGGAAGGCGGAGGTTGCTGTGAGCCGAGATGGTAACACTGCATTCCAGCCTCGATGACAGAGCAAGACTCCATCTCAAAAAAAAAAAGAAGAAAAAAAAAAGTGGAGGACAGGCGTGGTGGCTCATCCCCATAATCCCAGCACTTTGGGAGGCCAAGGTGAGAGGATTGCTTTAGCCCAGGAGTCTGAGACCAGCCTGGGCAACATGGCAAAACCTTATCTCTATAAAAAAAACACAAACAGTAACTAGCCAGGCATGGTGGTATGCATCTGTGGTCCCAGCTACTCAAGAGGCTGAGGTGGGAGGATCACTTGAGCCTGGGAGGTGGAGCAGTGAGACAACATTACGCCACTGTACTCCAGTCTGGGTGATACAGTGTCTCAAAAATAAATAAATAAATAAAATATATATAACTGATGTGCTCAAAAATGAGAGAAAAATGAAATCATATAAAATACTCAAATCACAAACGGCAGAAAAAGTGCATAACAAAAAGTTACAAAGAAACAGGGCAACAAATAGAAAATCGTTAAGAAATATGGTGAATATTAATTTAACTATATCAATAACCACTTTAAACATCAAGTCTAATATACCAATTAAAAGACATTGTCAGAGCAGACCAAAAAACAAGATCCTACTATATGAACAAGAAACCCATTTGAAATATAAAAACACATATAGATTAAAAGCAAAGGGATGGAGAAAGATACACCACGCTAACACTAATCAAAAGAAAGTGGGAGCAGCTATATTAATTTCAGACAGAGCCAACGTCAGAGCACAGAAAGTTACCAGGGACAAAGAGAGGCATTAAGTAATGATAAACGGATCAGTATCTCAAGAAGACTCAATGATCTTTAATATATATGTGCCTAACAATGGAAAGTAAAAATAAATGGAAAAAAAAAAAAAAAACCTGAACTTCAAGAGAAAATACATAAATGCACTATTAGAGTTGAGATTTCAACATGCCTCTATCAGGAATGGGCAGATCCAGCCAGCAACAAATCAGTAAAGATACAGTTTAACTCAGCAGCACTTTCAATCAACTGGATATAACTGACATCTATAGACCACTTCATCCAACAATAGCAGACTGAACATTCTTTCCAGGCTTGAATGAAATATTTACCAACATAGACCACATTCCGAGTAATAACACGCCTTAACAAATTTATAAGTATAGAAATCATATAATGTCTATTCTCAGACCACAGAATTAAACTAGAAATAAATAACAAAAAAATGGCAGGAAAATTCCAAAGTACTTCTAAATAAACATATTAATCAAAGAAGAAATGTGAAGAGCAATTTTAAAATACTTTAAATTAAAATGAAAATACAATTTAACACTTGTGGGATGCAACAGAAGCAGTGCTTGGAGGAAAACTTATAGTTTGAATGCACATGTAAGATAAAAAATCAGTAATCAGAGCTTCAGCTGGGAGCACTGGCACACACTTGTAGTCCCAGTTACCTGGGTGGTGAAGACAGAAAAATGGACAGAATTCAGAAGTTCTGGACTGTAGTACACTACGCCCAATGAACCTCCATTATTATCTTGGCATCAACACCCCTGGGAGCAGGATACCACCAGGTCGCCTAAGGAGGGGTGAACCAGCCCAGGTTAAAAACAGAGCAGGTCAAAACACAGATCAGTAGTAGGGGTGCACCTGGAAACAGTCACTGCACTCCAGCTTGAGCCATGTAGCGAGACCCTGTCTCTTAAATAAAATTTGTAAATAATAATAATACTCTAAACTTCATCATAGAAAGCAAGAAAGAAAAGCAAATTAACTCCAAAGTAAGCAGATAAAGAGAAATATAAATATTACAGCAAAAATCAATGAAATTGAAAACAGGAAATCAATAGAGTAAATTAACAAACCCAAAAGTGTCTTTTCTGAAAAGATCAATAAAACTGATAAGCCTCTAGCCAGACTCAGAAAAAAAGAAGACAAATTAGTAATATCATAAATGAAAGAAAAGATCTTTACTAATTGCTACTACCCCAAAGCCATTAAAAAGATAATAAACTAATATCGTAAATAAATCTATGTCCACAAATTTGCAAAGCTAAATGAAATGGAGCAAGTCCTTAAAAAACATAATCTGCCAAAATTCACACAAGAAGAAAAAAAAATCTTGCATAGACCTATATCTACCAAAGAAATTGAATCAATAACTAACTTTCAAAAATAGAGGGAACCAAATCCAGATGGGTTCACTGGTGAATTCTAATCAACATATAAAGAAGAAATAATACCAATTCTCTACAATGTCTTTCAGAGATACAGCAGTTACTTCCTAAGTCATTCTGTGAGGACAATACTAACCTAATATCAAAACCAGACAAAGACATTACAAGAAAAGAAAACTACAGACCAATCTCTTATGAACAGAGATGCAAACATCCTCAACAAAATATTAGCAAATTAAATCCAACAATGTACAAAAAGAATTACATACCATGATCAAGAAGTATTTATCAAGACTGGTTCAACATTTTAAAAAATCAATGTAATTAATCACATCAGGCTGAAGAAGAAAAATCACACGATCATATTAATAGATGCAAAAAATCCATTTGACGGTATCCAATACCCAATCATGATTAAAATGCTGAGCAAATGAGGAATAGAAGGGAACTTCCTCAACTTGATGAAAAAACAAAAATCTACCAAGTAAATCAACAGTTAACACCATACTTAATGGTGAGAATGTCAAAGCTTTCTCACCAAGATGGGGAAAAATTCAAGGATGCCTCCTCTTACCACTGCTTTTTGAAATCATACTCAAAGTCCTAGCTAATGCAGTAAAACAGGAAAGGGAAAAAGGTATACTGATTGGAAAAGAAGAAATAATACTGTCTTTGTTCTCAGACGACAGGATTGTCTAGGTAGAAAATTCAAAAGAACTGACGAAAAAAAACCTCATGGAACTAACAAGCAAGGTTGCAAAATACAAGGAAAGCCAGTGGCTTTCCTGTATGTACAAAAGAAATTTAAAACACATTACCATTTACATTAGCAACCAAAACATGAAATACTTAGGTATAATTCTAACAAAATATGTACAGGATCTATATGAGAAAAACTACAAAACTATGATAGAACATAACAAAGAACTAAATAAATGGAGAGATACTCCAAGTTCATGAATAAGACTCAATATCACGTGTCTGTTCTTCCCAACTTGATGTACAGATTTGGCACAATTCCAATCAAAATCCCAGCAATTATTTTGTGGATATCAACAAATTGATTCTAAAGTTTTTATGGAGAGGTAAAAGACCTAGAATAGCCAACATAACATTGAAAGAAAAACAAAGTCGCAGGGATTGACACTACTAGACTTATTATAATGCTTCAGTAACCAAGATAGTGTGGTATTTTGGAAAAGGACAAATAAATCAATGGAACAGAACAGGAAACCCAGAAACAGACCCAAATAAATACAACAAATCATCTTTGAAAAAAAGAGCAAAGGTAAGATAATGGAGCAAAGACAGACTTTTTAACAAACAGTGCTGGCACAACTGGACATCCACATGTCAAAAAAAAAAAGAAAAAAAAAAGAATGTAAACACTCACCTTACACTCTTCACAAAATTTAACTCAAAATGGATCACAGACCTAAATTAAAATGCAAAAGTGTAAAACTCCTAGACAGTAACAATAAAGAAAATCTAGTGACCTTGGCTATGGCGATGACTTCTCAGACACAAAAGTCACAATCCATGAAAGAAAAAACGAATAAGCTGGATTTCATTAAATTAAAAACTTCTGCTCTGCAAAAAGCAACTGTCAAGAAAATGAAAAGACAAACCACAGACTGGGAGAAAAATATTTTCAAAAGACACATCTGGTAAAGGACTGTTATCCAAAAATACACAAAGAACTCTTCACAACAATAAGAAAACAAACCTGGCTTTAAAATGGGCAAAAGACCTGAACAGACACCTCACCAAAGAAGATATAAAGATGGCAAATAAACACATGAAAAGATGTTCAGTATCACATATATTAGACCATTCTTGCATGGCTATAAAGAAATACCTAAGCCTGGGTAATTTATAAGTGGTTTAACTAGCTCATAGTTCTGAAGGCTGTATAGGAAGCATCGTGTCAGCATCTGCTCAGCTTCTGGGTAGGCTCAGGAAGCTTTTACTCATGGTGAAAGGCAAAGCGGGAGCAAACATATTACATGATGTTTCATGAAAGTAGGAGCAAGAGAGAGTAGCAGGCAAGGTGCCACAATTTACAACAACCAGACCTCGTGAAAACAAACTCACTATCAGGAGAATGGCAGCAAGTCATGAGGGATCCTCCCCCACAACCCAAATCTTGGAGACAGGGTCTCACCCTGTTGCCCAGGTTGCAGTGCCATGGCACAATCATAGCTCACTGCAGCCTTGACCTCTCAGGCTTAAGTGATCCGCCCCACTCAGCCTCCTAAGTAGCTGGGACCACAAGTGTGCTGACCACCACCTGGCTAATTTTTTTCTTTTTCGTAGAGACAGAGTCTCAGTCTCATTATGTTGGCCAAGCTGGTCTCAAACTCCTGGCCTCAAGCAATCCTCCCAACTCAGCCTCCCAAAGTGCTGGGATTATAGGTATAAGTCACCACCCTGGCCATAACAAGAGATCTAGAGGAGTCACATATCCAAACCATTATATATCATACGTGATTAGAAAATGGCATATTCAAACATGATATCACTATACACCTTTTACAATGACCAAAATCCAAAAATCTGGCAATATCGACTGCTGACTAGAATGTAGAGCAACAAGAACTGTTATTCACTACAGGTGGGAATGCAAAATGGTGCAGCCACTATGGAAGACAGTTTGGCAGTTTCTTCCAAAACATACTTTTACTCTGCTATCCAGTAAGCAGGCTTCTTGTTATTTATCCCAATAAACTGAAAACTTATGGCCACAGAAAAACCTGCAAGCAAATGTTTATAAGCACCTTTATTCATAATTGCCAAAATTCATAAACAACCACTAGCTGACTGGATAAATTATGGTACATTCAGACAAAAAAAGAAATTATTTATTGAACCATGGAAAGAAAGAAAGAATCCTAAATGCATGTTATTAAGTGAAAGAAGTCAATCTGAAAAGGCTACATACTGTACAATTCCATCTATACAACATCCTGGAAAAAGTAAAACTATGGAGACAATAAAAAGATTAGTGACTGACAGGGGCTAAGGGGGAAGGAAGAATGAACAGACAAAATATACAGAATTTTCAGGCAATGAAACTATTTTGTATGACACTACAATGTGGCATACATGTCATTAAACATTTGTCAAAACCCACAGAATGTACAACGTCAAGAATAAACCCTAACATAAACTATGAACACTGGGTGACAATAATATGCTAATGTAAGTTCATCACTGGAAACAAATGTGCCAGTGTGCTGGATGTCAATAGTGGGAAAAAGAGGGGGTGGAATATGGGAACTCTACTTTCCCCTCAATTTTGCTATTAAGCTAAAACTGTTCTAAAAAATAGTTTATTAATTTTTAAAAAGTGAGCTAGGGGAAACAAAATTTTTGTGCCTATCTAGAAGTATTCACCATTTTATTCAAATTGCATTCCTGTCCCTTATACTGAGTAACTTTATATTTTGTCACATTTAGTTTGTCTCCTTCTCTTTATACACACATGTATATATTATTTTCGCTGAACTGTTTAAAAGTTAGTTGCAGAGATCCTTTAACCATTAAATCCAATGCCTTTTTTGATTTTGTATCCTCCTTGTCCTCACTGCCTTGAAATAAGTCACTGTAAAAATGCAATACAAACGGGTAAGATGCAAGGCAGAGGGTTTCCCCCAGAACAAGCCATATAACTTGCTAACTGTCAAGAAACATTATTAAATACCAAAAGTCAAGATGACTTCTCCAGGATATACAACTTAAACTCAAGTGAGTCAAGTATTAAGAGTTGATGGGATATAAGGTTGTTGATCCATTCTAATAAAGCTCCAAAGTGACTAATACAGAAACCACAAGGACAATTTATCTATTAACAACAACAACAAAATTAAGCCAAGCACAGTGGCTCATGCCTTTGGGAGGCCAAGGAGGAAGGATCACTCAAGTCCAAGAGTTCAAGATGAGCCTGGGAAACAGGTGAGACCCTGTCTATACAAAAAATAAGGCATTAGCTGGGCATGGTGGCATGCACCTATAGCCCTAGTAACTTTAACAGGAAGGCTGAGGTGGGAAGACCGCTTGAACCTGAGAGGTTGAGGCTGCAGTGAACAGTTACACCACTGCACTCCAACCCGAGCAACAAAGCAAGACCTTGTTTCAAAAAATAGTAATAATAAAATAAAATACATGCATGCCTGCATGTATCTCTGCCCAGCCTAATCTCCCCTACAAGCCTACTAAGCGGGAAGCCAATCTGTAATCCTAAGACTCTCTAATGAAGGTTGCCAACTAATAAATTTCAAAGAAATTACAAATGGGGAGAAAAAAATCACCATTTTTACAATATCATTACAAGAAAATAAATGATTCAGGTAAAAATAATCAATGGATACTAAAACTAATGGGTACTTATTATTTATTAATTATAAAGGGAAAGGTATCTTTTATAATAGCAAAATCTGGTGGAACCCATCTTAACCAAGTTCAAACTTAGGTACATCATCAACAGGATAATTGACATCATGTGCCCCTAGGTACTGAGGACTCATGACCTATGGCATATCTCTGCCAGTAACGGTTAATCTAAATCTAATTATGAGAAAACAATCAAATACAAATTGACACACATTCTGCAGAACTATCCTAAACTCTTCAAAAATGTTAATGTTACAAAAGAAATGAAAAGCAAAAAGGACTGTTCTAGATTAAAGGAAACAAAAAAGACATAACAATTAAATGCAATTCATTAAAACAGACAGATATAAACGACACTATAGGAACAACTGATAATATATTATATGAATAATATATTAATGTTAAATTTATTGTATTTGCCTTTGTGGGCTATTGTCCTTATTCTTGGGAAATACATGATAAAGTATTTCAGAGGAAAAGAACAAGATCTCTGCAACTAACTTTTAAACAGTTCAGCGAAAATAATATATACATGTGTATAAAGAGAAAGAGACAAACTAAATGTGACAAAATATAAAGTTACTCAGTATTCTTCCAACTTTTCTGCAAATTTAAAATTTTCCAACATAAATACTTGGGGTAAAGTTTGCTTACTGAGCATGCAATCTGGACAAAAAAAAATGATATATCTAATAAAAACATTTACATATTACCAAGAATAACTCCACCAGAAACAGGTTCCATCCTTGGGCTAAATAAAAGCCCACCCACTTGAACTTAGATGATACCTGACAAGCTAACCCTTAATAAGGCTCCATTTTACATGAGTCCATTATGACCACATCGTTTGCTACAATCCCAATTATTTAAATAAGTCAGTATCACCAAGTAGGTTACTGTCAGGTCTTCCTAACCAAAAAACTTGTGTAATTCATGCATGTTGATTTAATTGAGATCATGTGGTTTAATTCTCTGAGAAAACAATTCTTTCCAAGTTGGTTTGATGACATCGTTGTTGTCACTGAGAAGAAATCTTTATTTTTTGTCATATTACGTCAACTTCAAGAATGTCCTAACTGTATTCAGAAGAACACATGAAAATTTGTCATGTAATCAAGGTAGGGAGAAAGGTGTCCCAACAGAAGAAATAGAAAATGGAGAGACATAAAATTGCTTCTGGAGTGTGGGTGGGTCGGTGGGTGGGTGTGTGTGTGTGTATACGTTTCTGCATAAGTGTATGCTGGGTCACAGGTGTAAAATCTATTTCTTTTAGTGAGTCATGGTCAAAACTATATCTGAAGGCCACTACTCTGTAAACAATAGACTCACAACAAGATTTTAAGAAAGTATAAAATGTGTCTTGGCCGGGCGTGGTGGATCAAGCCTGTAATCCCAGCACTTTGGGAGGCCGAGACGGGCGGATCACGAGGTCAGGAGATCGAGACCATCCTGGCTAACCCAGTGAAACCCCGTCTGTACTAAAAAAAAAATGCAAAAAACTAGCCGGGCGAGGTGGCAGGCGCCTGTAGTCCCAGCTAGTCGGGAGGCTGAGGCAGGAGAATGGCGTAAACCCGGGAGGCGGAGCTTGCAGTGAACTGAGATCCCGCCACTGCACTCCAGCCTGGGCGACAGAGCGAGACTCCGTCTCAAAAAAAAAAAAAAAAAAAAATGTGTCTTTACAAGATTACACTGAAAGTAAAGCAATTTTTCAAACTGCTGGGAGTTTCAAATTCAATTTAGTTGCTTTCTACCAGTAATTTCTAAGTAGAGTATAACAGAATTAAAATGAAAACAGAATTGTATCAAGTAGTAATTTAAAACAGTATTTTTCATTAAACCTTTGAGGTTTTTTTTTTAATTTAAATATACACATAAACTCTGCATCATAATGTACCAGGAATTTCTTAATTTTTACTTGCGTTGAAGTTAAACATTTTGAAAGCCAATAATAAAGAGTTATTAATTGGCTGAGGAAGAGGTCAGTAAAAGGGAAAAAAGTAACAGACCACTCTAATAGGAGAAGAAAAGAAAATGAGGGTGTGAATCAAATAAAGGAGATAAAAAAGAAAAGTTAGATCCTTTTGGGAGGCCAAATGCGAGTGGATCACTTGACATCAGGCATTCGAGACCAGCCTTGCCAACATGGTAAAACCCTGACTCTACTAAAAAAAGTACAAAAATTAGCCAGGGGTGGTGGCACGTGCCTATAATCCCAGCTACTCGGGAGGCTGAGGCATGAGAATTGCTTGAACCAGGAGGCGGAGGTTTCAGTGAGTCAATATCGTGCCACTGTATTCCAGCCTTGGCTACAGAGTGAAACTCCATTGTAAAAATAATAATAATAACATAATAAGAAGAAGAATAAAAGAAAGAAATGTTAGATCTATTTCGGAGGTAGAATAGAACAATCTAGATAACTGGTTAGAGTGGAAAAGGAGAAAAAGAGACCGACTGGCCGGGCATGGTGGCTCAGACCCGTAATCCCAGCACTCTGGAAGGCTGAGGCAGGTGGATTACCTAGGGTCAGGAGTTCGAGACCAGCTTGGTCAACCTCGTGAAATCCCATCTCTACTAAAAATACAAAAATTAGCTGGGCGTGGTGGTGTGCGCCTGTGATCCCAGCTACTCAGGAGGCTAAGACAGAAGAATTGCTTGAACCTGGGAGGTGGAGGTTGCAGTGAGCTGAGATCGCACCACTGCACGCCAGCCTAGGCAACAGAGTGAGACTTTATCTCAAAAAAAAAAAAGAGACTGACTGAAATCTTAAAAAAATTGTTTTTAAAAGTTGAGAAGAGAATTGCATTACAATTCCACATATCTACACTACAATGCTATGCACAAGTCACTACACCATAGCATTCAAAGCATAACAAAATTTGTCTCCTATTATATTTAAACTTTTATTCCACTGTACTCTCTCAAGGGCCCTGTGCACTAAGAAGATAATACCATTTCCACAAAAATTAAAACTAATTTATTAAAAGGTACCATTGCCAGGAGCGGAGGCTCACGCCTATAATCTCAGCACTTTGGGAGGCCAAGGCGGGTGGACCACGAGGTCAAGAAATCAAGACCATCCTGGCCAACATGGTGAAACCCCGTCTCTCCTAAAAAATACAAAAATTAGCTGGGCGTGGTGGCACCTGTCTGTAGTCCCAGCTACTCGCGAAGCTGAGGCAGAAGAATCGCTTGAACCCAGGAAGCAGACGTTGCAGTGAGCCGAGATCACACCACTGCACTCCAGCCTGGCGACAGAACGAGGCTCCATCTCAAAATAAATGAATGAATGAATGAATGAATGAATGAATGGTACCATTATTTCCACAGACCTTTAAAACATTATATGATTTCTGACACTAACTTTAATGCTAAACGTTATTTTATCACATAGATAAGGTTCTTAAAAAACAATGTCAAAACAAAAATATTAGGTTATTTCCTATTCACTTGCTATAATTTCAGAAACAGCTTCATGATAAAAAGATTTTGATCCCAATGTTCAGGCAAAAGGAAGTTATTCAGGAATCCTAATATTAACTAGAGGATATGATCTCCTGTTAGTCTGAGGTTTGTGTTCTTTTTTTCCAAATTCCATGAGAAATTAATCAGATTTATGTGCTAACAAAACACAAACAATAGTTACATTCTTTTTAATTACCAACAATGAGAAATGTGGAGAATTACTACATGATTCCAAAGAACTACTAAAATCTAACTGAAATTTTATTTCTTCTACCACCAGCAATAAAGCATTGCAGTGTCCCCTAAGTACTAAGTAGAGAACAACTCCACTCCAGATACCTGGATTAGCTTTCTTCATCAAGGAGGAACTAAAAGACAGTAAAATATTCCTAAGCTGTCATATGGTCACTACTGAATGCAGTGATTGATAATTTCCTCTAAATTCATGCTTTGGCAGCCACCCTAAAACCCAACTGATGTGAGTGAACAACTAAGCTTACCATCTACCTACCTACCTGTCTGTCTATATATGGAGAGAAAGCAACCTACAGTCACTTAAGTGGCATAATGTATGAAAGAATTCCTATACGGTGGCTGTTCAAAAAATAAGAAAGCTAACAATGGTTTAATTAAAATACTACAGTTACATCCTCACTTCATCACTGATAGGTTCTTAGAAACTGCAACCTTAAGAAAACAACATGCAGTAGGTCCTCAAATAACATCATTTCATTGTAACACTGATAAGAAAAAAATTGGGTTTCATTGTATGTTGTTTCATATTTCTGCATTTGTCTTGAAAGGAGATTTAAAAATCTGTCAAAAAAAAAAAAGGCCTTCAACCTTAAGGAGGTATTTGTTGATACAAGTATCCCTAAATAAATGCATATACAGAAGTATCAAAGCTCATTTCTCTGTTGCCTGAGATAACCTCTAGAATGCATGCAAGTACATGAATATCCATAAATACTGAACTACCCAAAATAAACACTGTATTAAGTCCGTTAAGATGGCTATAACACCCTAATTTCTCCTCAAAGAACTTCATTCTTCTACTGAAACCATTTTTTTGAAGCATTAAGGAAGAAAAACAGAAGTGGGAATGTGGCATACAGGCTAAATAGATTTAGGGGTCAAAAGCTTGGGTTTGTATCACTTGGCAGCTCTGTGAATTGGGAAAGTTACCTAAAACCCTCCACATCTCAATGTCCTCATATGTGAAAATGTTAGCTATATTTAGGGGGATAGGGATATATACAGATGTATTTTAGATATATATAATATACAAAAACTTAACAGTGGTTATGACCTTTGGTAGTAAAAGTAAGGATGATTGGTTTTTCTTCGTATTTTCTAATAGTCTCCAAATTTTCTATAGTAAACATGTATTAATCATATTTAGGGGAAAAGTGATTATTTAAAAATTATCTAGAAGCCAAAATGTCCAACATACAATCAAAACTCACCCATCATACCAAGAACCAAGAAAATCACAACTTGGATGAGAAAAAGAAAATAAACATGTTAATGTTCACGTGGATTAGATGTTGGAAAGGTTTTTTTTTTTTTTTTTTTTTTTTTAATTTTCAATCAGCTATCATTAAAAACACTTCAACGATCAATTACAAATTTTAAAACAGATTTTAAAAATAGAATATTTCAGCAAAGAAAAAAGTTGTAAAACCAACCAAATGATGATAAAACAAGCTACAACACCAACCAAAAAAAAAAAATCACAAAAAACAGAACTTCTTGGATAGGTGAGGAAATGTTGATCAAAGGAGATAAATTTCAGTTAAGAGGAACAAGTTCAAGAGATGTATGGCACAAACATGGTGTCCATAGTTTATAATAATAGTTTACTGCATATTTTAAATTGCTACAATTGTGTTTTCAGCACAAAAAAAATGCTCAGTACGTGATGTAACGCAGGTTAATTAGCTCAGTTTAGCCATTCCACAACGTATACATCTATCAAAATATCTGTTGTACACAATACATATACACAATTTTTGTCAAAAAAATTATTTTTTTCAACCTAATGGGCTCAATAGCAGATGACAGAAGACAGAATTTGTGAACTTGAGAACCAACAGATCAATAGAATTTACCCAATCTGGACAACAGGAAGAAAAATGACTAAAAAGAAGTTAAAAGTCTTGAGGACCTGTAAGACAGTAACGTTAAGATCTAACTCTGTATCACTGGAGTCCCATAAAGAAAAGAGGATGGAATTAAAAGGGTATTCAAAAATAATGGCTGAAAAATCCATATTTGGAGAAAAACATAAACCTACAGATGCAGGAAGTAATCAAATCTCAAATAGGTAAACCCACAGAAACCCTGACATATCACTAGACTTCTGAAAACAAAGATAAAGATTTTGAAAGCAATCACAGAGAAAAGACACATTACCTTATAGGGCAACACCAATTCAAGTGGCAAGAGATTTATCATCTGAAACTATAAAGGATAGAAGAAAAGTGGCACAAAATTTTTCAACTTCTGAAAGAAAAGAATTGTCAACCATAAATTTTATTCGTGGTGAAATTATCTTTCAGGAATAATGATGAAATCATGACATTCACAGGCAAAAGGAAAATGAATAAACTGTTACCAGCAGACACACCTTTAAAGAATAAGGAAATTCTTCAAGTAATAAAAGAAGGAATCTTGAAACACCAAGAAAGAAGAAAAAACAATGAGAAAAGCAGAAATGTAGATAAAAACAACAGACTATCCTACTGCAGACGTTTTCAAATCGTAATTGATGACTGAAACGAAAATTATATAGGCAACAAAAGAAAAAAACACGTAAGCTGGAATTCATCAAAATTAAATGCATGAAAGGACACTATCAACAAAAGTAAAAAGTAGCCTGTGGAACGGGCGAAAATATTTGCTAATTACATATCTGATAGGGGATCAATATCAAGAACATATAAAGAACTATGAAAATAAAAAAATCAAACTCAACTCAAAAATAGGAAATAGGTTGGGGCGGTGGCTTACGCCTGTAATCCCAGCACTTTGGGAGGCTGAAACTGGTGGATCACTTGAGGTCAGGAGTTCGAGACCATCCTGACCAACAATGGTGAAACCCCATCTCTACCAAAAACACAAAAATTAGCCGGGTGGGGTGGCATGCGTCCATAATCCCAGCTAGTTGGGAGGCTGAAACAGGAGAATCGCTTAAACCAAGGAGGAGGAGGTTGCAGTGAGCTGGAACTGCACTCCAGCCTGGGCAACAGAGCTAGACTCCGTCTCAAAAAAACAAAAACAAAAATGGGCAATAGACATTTCTCCAAAAAAAAATGTATATACAAATGGCCAATAAGCACATGAAAAGATGCTCAACAGCACTAATCTTAGGAAAATGCAAATCAAAACCAGTTACTACTTCACACCCACTAGGATAGCTATTATTAAGAAAACAGAAAATAAAAAGTGTTGGCACTCGGTAGGCTGAGGCAGGAGAATCGCTTGAACTCAGGAGGCGGAGGCTGCCAGCCTGGGCAACAAGAGTGAAACTCCATCTCAAAAACAAACAAACAAAAAAAAACGTGTTGGCAAGGATGCAGAGAAATTCTAACCCTTGCGCATTGCTTCTGGGACTATAAAATGGTGTGGTCACTGTGGAAAACAGTATGATGAATCCTTAAAAAATTAAAAACAGAATTACCATATGATTCAGCAATTCCAAGTCTGGGTATATCCCAAAATGAAAGCAGGTACTGGAACACATGTTTATATACCATGTGCACACTGGGAACCATAGCCAAAAGGTGCAAGCAACCCAAATGTTCAATGGATAACTGGGTAAACAAAAGGTGATATATACATGAAATGGAATATTATTTAGCCTTAAAGAAAAAAAAAAGAAATTAGCCGGGCGTGGTGGCGGTGCCTGTAGTACCAGCTATTGGGGAGGCTGAGGCAGGAGAATGGCGTGAACCCGGGAGGCGGAGCTTGCAGTGAGCCGAGATCACACCACTGTACTCCAGCCTGGGCGACAGAGCAAGACTCCATCTCACAAAAGAAAAAAAAAAAAAAAAGAAAATTTTGACATGTTACAATATGGTTCGTTGAACCTCTTGAAACTCAACAATTTTTAAAAATCCAATTTGAAAATGGGGCAAAGACACAGACATTTCACCAAAGAAGGTATACAGATGAAAAAAGCACATGAAAAGATTTTTCAAGCTGGGTGAGGTGGCTCACGCTTGTAATCCCAGCATTTTGGGAGGCTGAGGCAGGTGGAGCACTTGAGGTCAGGAGTTCAGGACCAGCCCAGCCAATATGGTGAAACCCTATCTCTACTAAAAACCCAAGAATTAGCCAGACGTGGTGACAGGTGCCTGTAATTCTAGCTACTCGGGAGGCTAAGGCAGGAAAATCGCTTGAACCTGGAAGGTGGAAGTTGTAATGAGCCAATATCATGTCACTGCATTCCAGCCTGGGAAACAGAGCAAGACAGGGGAGGGGAGGGGAGGGGAGAGGAGAGGAGAAGAGAAGAGAGAAGAGAGAAGAGAGAAGAGAGAAGAGAAGGGAAGAGAAGAGAATTTTCCAACATCATTAGTGTGATGGTTAATAATAGGTGTCAACTTGACTGGACTGAGGGATGCCTTGATGGCTGGTGAAGCATTGTTCCTGCATGTGTCTGTGAGGGTGTTTACAGAAGAGACTGGCATGTGAGTCAGTGAATGAGGAGAGTAAGACCCACTCTGGGTGGGCACCATCTAATCCAATCGGCTGCCAGAACCAAGTAGGCAGAAAGAGAAACAGAGCCAGTTTGCTGAGTTCCCCACCCCCTTCTAGTGAAGGATAGTTTGCTTTTGCCCTTAGGCATCAAACTCCAGGTTCTTTGGTCTCTGGACTCCAGGACTCATGCTGGCAGCCTCCCTGGGGTCTCAGGCCTTTGGCCTCAGACTGTCAGCTTTCCTGGTTTTGAGGTTTTCCAACTGGGACGTGGTACCAGCTTTTCTCATTCGCTAGCTTGCAGGTGGCGAATTGCGGGATTTTGACTTTGTAATGGCATGAGCCAATTCTCTCTAATAAACTCCCTTTTATATATGCATATATCTTGATTCTCTCTGGAGAACCTTGACTAATATAATTAGACATTAGAAAAATGTAAATCAAAACCACAATGAGATATCAGTAAAAACAGAAAGGCTAAAATAAAAAATGGTGGTACCATCAAATGCTGGTTAAGACACAGAGAAACTGGATCTCTCATACATTGCTGGTGAGAATATAAAAAGGTATAGCCATTACAGAAAATACTGGCAATTGCTTATAAAAGTGAACATGCAACTATCATACAATCCAGTAACTATACTCTCGGGAACTTCCCTGACAGAAATGAAAACTTACGTTCACACAAAAACATATATACAAATGTTTATAGCAGTTTTTTTTTATAATACTCAAAACTGGAAATGACCCAAATGTTTCCAAATGGCTGAATGGTTAAACAAACTGTAGCACATCTATACCATGGACTACTACTCAGCAATGAAAAAAAAGCAAAATATTGATACTTCAACTTACATGAACTTGACAAATTATGCTGAGTGACAAATGCCAATCCCAAAAGGTTAAATACTATTTGATTCCATTTTGAGGCAGGGTCTCATTCTGTCACTCAGGCTGGAGTGCAGTGGCACAATCATAATTCACTGTAGCCTCAATCTCATAGGCTCAGGTGATCCTCCCACCTCAGCCTCCTGAGAAGCTGGGACTACAGGTGTGGAATACCACGAACAGCTAATTTTTGTTTTCCTGTAGAGACAAGGTTTCGCCATGTTGCCCAGGCTGGTCTTGAACACCTGGGTTCAAAGCGATCCAACCACCTCAGCCTCACAAAGTGTTGAGATTACAGGAGTGAGCCATTGCACCCAGCCTGCATAATCTTCTTTAAATGACGGAAAAAAAAAAAAAAAAAAGAAAAAAAGAAAAAATTAGCAGTTACCAGGGGATAAGGAAAGAGGAAGGAGACTCTGGTTATAAAAACACAGCACAAGAGATCCCAGTGGTGAAGAAACTGTTCTGTATCTCTAGTATGGTAATTATTATACAAATTTACATGTTATAATACTGCATAGAACTAAATACTAAATATATCACACACCCATGCATGCACACACACAAATGAGTGTATGTAAAACTGCCAAAATGTGGATAAAATAGTTGGATTACAGCAATGTCGATTTCCTGGTTGTGATACTGCACTATAGTTATGCAAGATGTTACCACTGAGGTAAAATGGATGAAGGGGTACATCTCTGTCTTATTTCTTTTTTTTTTTTTTTTTTGTTGAGACGGAGTCTGCTCTGTCGCCCAGGCTGGAATGCAGTGGCACGATCTGGGCTCACTGCAAGCTCCGCCTCCCAGGTTCACATCATTCTCCCACCTCAGCCTCCTCAGTTTCAGGGTAGCTGGGACTACAGGGGCCCACCACCACGCCTGGCTAATTTTTTTTTTTTCTTTTGCATTTTTAGTAGAGACGGGGTTTCACCGTGTTAGCCAGGATGGTCTCCATCTCCTGACTTTGTGATCCACCTGCCTCGGCCTCCCAAAGTGCTGGGATTACAGGCATGAACCACGGCAGCCGGCCCATCTGTCTTATTTCTTAAAACTGCATATGAATCTACAATTATCTCAAAAAGATTTAAAAATTAGAGAAATGAATCAATATTTAGATAGAAAAGAATATAGGTGAGATATGGTTCTATCATTACACAAGTGTCTAATATGAACCCAGTTTAGTGAGTTATCCCTACAAAAAACACTTAAAAGAGGTGAGTGAGATCTCTAAGTCTTTCCCTCAGCTTGAGACAGATATATGAGAGAAAGGAAATTTTTAAAGTAAAATGCTACAACAATGAACACACAATGAATATAGAAAATTTGCTGGAGTAACAGCTTATCCATAGGATATTCCATGGCTACCATGGTCATGTGTAGGATCTTTCCACACTATAATAATCAGACGTGCATTTAAATATGCTTTCCGTCTTTCAACAGAGGTACAGCCAAAAAAGATAAAGGTCACTGACTAACAAAGAGGTAAAGTAAGGCAAGATTTTCTCTCCCACAGTGGAAGAAATTAAAAGAATGAGGACCTTATTTCTCAAGTAGCAGATATGCATTTAATCTGCTCCAAAATAATCCAAATCCATTTTTAAAGATGTAGAGTTACCCATGCATTAGTCAGTTTGGGCTGCCATAATGAAATACCACAGTCTGCGTGGCTTAAACAACAGAAATTATTTTTTCACAGTTCTGCATGCTGGAAATTGAACTATCAAAGTGCTGGCAAGCTTGGTTTCTGGTCAGGCCTCTCTCCTTAGCTGACAAATGAAAGCCTCCTCACCATGTCTTCATATGACCTTTTCTCTATGCACTCATACTCCTGGTACCTCTTCTTATAAAGGTACCCGTCCTATAGGATTCACCAGCCACCCTTATGACCTCATTTAACCTTAATTACCTCTTTTAAAGGCTGTATCTCCAAATACAGTTACATTAGTGGTTAAGGCTTCAACCTATGACTCTGGGGGACAAGGGGGAACTATTAAGTCCAAAACGTCAGTTACTGCCAGCCCTGAAGTACGTTGTTTTATGTGGGTGCATATATGTGTGTACATTCTATGTAATGGAAGGGGGCAAAAGAAAAAGCATAGTATTTACATTAAAATTCCAGCTCTATCACTCAGTTTTCTCAACAATGAGGATGATGCCCATTCTCACTATATCATTGTAAGAATTAAATAAGATAATCTATGTAAAGTACCTGACATATAGCAAATGATTAGTAAACACTGAGCCTTTGCTTCTAGTCCCCCCTAAAATTAAAAACAAAATGAATTATAAATATTATCCTTATCTAAATATATGTGAAAAATTAGGAGAATTGGATTCTGTCCCAGTTCTACCACTACCTAGTTATATGAACTTAGCTAGGGTGTAGGGTAGAGTGAGGCAAGTCACTCTACCTAAGGCTACTTCTGTATCTAAGCAGAGAAGCTTCCCTCTATAACTAAAACTCTGTGTTACACATAACAATTTGACTATAATTTGAAACACAAATACTACAAAAGTTAATCACACTTTCTCTCTGTAATAATCCTAAAAGAAAGAATGATACTGAAATTGCCTCCAAGAGAATTATGGTATGAAATTTCAGTATCAATCTTTCATTTACTTTGATTCTTTCACTCTCTGGTAACTATCCTCTGAATTTGAAAAATTTACCTGTACAACATATCTGTAGACTACTTATTTCCCTATCAGTAATGCCTCATCTTCCAACTAGACTGTAGAACTATATATTTTTTGTCCCCCATACTGTTCATTATTTTACTTACTAAATCAAATAACCACTAAAACACCTAAAATCATCATACCCTAAATCCTGTAGAGATGTAACAAGACATATATAGTTATCAATAAGTTGTATCTAATAACAATTTTTAACATAGCACAAAACCGAAATTTACTGCCAGTGATTTCAAGGTAACACAGTTATCAAATACCTGCATATTCAAACAATAACATCTATATTCAGTATTTTTGGTTTAAAATTAAGATAATGGTAGCCAAAAAGCAACATCTATTGTGGAGAAATCTGACTCAATTAATGAAAGACAACTTAGCTTGCCGGGCCTGAAGGAAGAACTCGTAAGTATTTACCCTATCTCCCACCCTGTCCCTCACCAGTAGTATTCTATTATCTGGTATTACATGTAAATAAGTAATACACATGATATACCATTATTTTAGTGCCCTAAGGAAAGCTCAGCTTGCTGTATCCATGCCCTTTTATAGTCCCCCTCCCATACTTAATGCACACTGGGTTATGTGACCAGCACTCGCCATTGGAATATCAGCAAGCATGAGGAGCACAGAGGCTTGATAAATACCGGCACACTAGGGCTTGGAAAGGTCTTTCATGGAACTGCCATAGCTGCCATGTTATGAAGAAGGCCAAGCTGGCCGGGCGCAGTGGTTCATGCCTGTAATCGCAGCACTTTGGGAGGCTGAGGTGGCGAATCACGAGGTCAGGAGTTCGAGACCAGTCTGGCCAACATGGTGAAACCCCATCTCTATGAAAACTACAAAAACTAGCTGGGCGTGGTGACACACACCTGTAATGCCAGCTACTCGGGAGGCTGACACAGGAGAAACGCTTGAACCCGGAAGGCAGAGGTTGCAGTGAGCTGAGATCGTACCACTGCACTCCAGCCTGAGTGACAGGGCAAGACTCCATCTCGGGGAAAAAAAAAAAAAAAAAGAAGAAGAAGGCCAATCGTCTTCAAGTGCAGAGGCAACACGGGGAGGAAGCGAGAGGGAAATGCCCAGCTATCTACCAGCTGCTCCAGCCATCCCAGCTAAGGCATTAGATTTATGAGTTAAGAAGCCACCGTGGACGTTATAGCCAACAGATCACATGTGGAGAAGTCTCCACAAAGCCACACACAAATTTTAGAATCAAGAGCAGATACACAATTGTTTTAGCCACTATGTTTTGGAGCGCTTTATTATGCAGCAACAGATAACCAAAACGATACAAATAAACCAATTAGAACTGTTCCTGTTTGGTAGTAAGCAACAACAAAAACAAAAAATGCCAGTGGTAACCATTGTCACAGTTAATAATCACTATAAAAAACTCTTCCCCAAAAAGGTACTTTTTTGGATACTTAAGTGTTCTTAAAGGGACTCTGTTCATTTCACCAATGGCCAGTAAAGAGAGAGAAGTAAAGCAACCAGAAAGTCTACTCTTCATTTTTCCTTTTCCCTTCCTAATTTATGGTTGTCCTTTTCAGCTTTGCCAATAATGTTTGCCTGTTTTCCCCAGAGTGGCTAATCAATGATCCATACCGATTCTAGCATTCAACTGTGCTCTGTATTTCAGTAACTAGAGACATCACTGTCAAGTTCCGTCCAGACCACAGGTAACTAAGAATTCTGTTAACCAGATTCTTCACTAATTTAGGGGTGAAAAGTTTAAACTCATCCAATTCATAATTGTGTCTTTTGATAGAATCATTAAGCAAAGAGCTTCAGAACCAATAACCTCTTGCTCAGAAAATAAATTAAGTAGCAGGAAAAACATACCTGCTATTTTTCCTCAAAGAATTTACTGATCTTAGTAACATAAATTTCTTTTTCTTTTAACCCTCATGATCTTTGCCCATACTTCACTCATGATATTTATCTTAACCTAGCCTGAATCACAGTAATTGGTTTACTTAATTTCCTACCAGATCTAATACTCCCTTTTCTCCCATTGAGAAAAGGGGCATTTTACTCTTGTAACACTTGAAGCACCTACTATATTTCTCTACTACTTATACAAATACAGTAAAAAATGAGTTCTAGTCATCAATCACTGTCCATAACTAATCTTAGCAAGTCTCACCCCCATTTTTATTAAGAAACAATGGCTCATCCATATGTATAATGCAATCAGTGACAAAGTTAATGAATGCTACATGTTCTAACATTAACCTTCACCAATTATTTGACTTAATAAAAATGATTTTATTTTTGTAGAGACAGTAAAATGATTTTCTAAAAAAAGAAAGGTACTATTTACATTCTTTATTTTCTTTTCCTTGAAGTTTCAGGCTTGAGAAGTTTGAATATTAGGTTCAGGGTAAGATCCAGGCCAGATGCCAGGCAAATACTGCAATAGCAAAGGCAAAGCAGACCTGGTGGAAACTGCAAATGGAGACCTCAGTACCCACCTAAAAGGGTCAACTGTTACTCAGCTCTGGCAATCTAGTCTCAAGCAGGGATGGCCACCAGGTACAGCCAAGTCCTGTGGGTTTTCTAGAGATCCTAGAAGTTGAGACTTCTTAAATATGAAATCTTCCTATTGGCCACGAGGTGACTCATGCCTGTAATTCCAGCACTTTGGGAGGCCACATGCAGGCGGATCACCTGAGGTTAGGAGTTCGAGACCAGCCTGGCCAAAAGAGTGAAACCCCGTCTCTACTAAAAATACAAAAATTAGCTGGGCATGGTGGTGTGTACCTGTAACCCCAGCTACTTGGGAGGCTGAGGCAGGAGAATCCCCTGAATCCGGGAGGCGGAGGTTGCAGTGAGCCAAGATCATGCCACCGCACACCAGCCTGGGCAACAGAGCAAGACCCCATCTCAAAAACAAAACAAAACAAAAAAACTCTATCCTTAAATGGTGACAATTATCAAATATTCCAAATACCCTAAGAGCAAGCAGTATACATCTGTGGGTTGGATTCTCACCAATGGCCACTTGCTACCGCAGACTCACAGTTAAAAATCTCTACATATAATTGATGGTGCAGTACACAATCTTCCTTTACCGCCACCGCCCTTCACCCCACAGAAGCAAAAAATGAGAACCATGAAAAGAAACTCCAAAAAATTATGAAGTACTAGTGAAAAACTGCTTTAATTTAACCTTTTCTCTCTCTTGAAAAAGAAATTTATTAACAGTTTTAGATATAGAAACTTCTATAGTAGAAAAATAGTAAGAATTTTTTTAAAATTTCTCAAAACTTTCAAAAGAGAAAATATTCAAATAATACAAATTACATAAACATTTCCAGCCTCAACCAAACTAATGAAAATGCTCAGTAATAAAAATGAGACTAATAATTCGCCATGTACACAGACAAACAAGGTACAAAATACTAATTAATAGTGTTAAGTTATTTGCACTGTTCTATCTACACATTGTCATTTGACTCTTTTGTGATCAACAGCACAAAACTAACTGGGAACAAAGTTGAACTAACACCCTGACCATGGAACACTCGAGTAACAAACCACTCGTGGACTCAATCCTGTGACCTAAACCTCCTTAATATAATGCTATCCATAACTAAGGTGACCAGTTACTCACAGTCAGTATTTGGTCCAACATTTCTTCAATACTTTTACAAAAAATAAATATTACTTCAAAATGTCTTTAAGGCTTTTCCTTCCACTTAAAAATATGAATGTCTACATTCAGGAATAGGAATTTATAGAGAACACTTGAATTTCACCTCTAAAATTGCTTAACCTACTGCTAGAAGCCCTTATAAAGTTAAAATAAAATTCTTAACATAATTAATCATGGTAGGCTTGATTTGGAGTTCACAACATTCTCTAAAATAATCATGTAATAAGGGAGACCCTCTAATCAAAAGAATCCGTAGACAATTTAGTGACAGTAAAATATTATGGTTATGGGCACAAAGGACTATGTATTCACCTTAGTTACCTATGTCCAAGTACTGTGCTGAATACATCAAGGTATTCATTAAATCTTAAAAAAAAAAAAAAATCCTATGAGGAAGGTACCATTCCTATCTCCATTTTACGGATGGGGAAACTGACCTTTCCAAGAATACCCAGCTAGTAAGTGGCAGAGTCAGGATTCCAACCCAAATCTTGTCTAACTTCAGAATCTGCACGCTTAACCACTACACTGTATTGCCTCCAGTGACTCTGGGTTGATATCTAAGATGAAATAAGAAGGAAATTTGTACTTCTCAGTGGCAAATTTTAAAAACATACTAGAAATGAATGGTATTTTTTAGAACATGAACAAGTTTCACATACACGGTCATACAATTTTTATTTCCAAATACATGTAATAATGATGAAAATCTCACACAATGAATTTCTCACAATTTTTCATAACTACTCAATCATCGTGTTTTTTTTTTTTTTTTTTTAGACAGAGTTTCACTCTTGTTGCCCAGGCTAGAATGCAATGGTGGATCCCGGCTCACTGCAACCGCCACCTCCCTGGTTCAAGCAATTCTGCCTCAGCCTCCCGAGTAGCTGGGATTACAGGCGCCCACCACCATGCCCAGCTAATTTTTGTATTTTTAGCAGAGATGGGGTTTCACCATGTTGGCCAGGCTGGTCTTGAACTCTGACCTCAGGTGATCCACTCGCCTTGGCCTCCCAAATTGCTGGGATTACAGGCGTGAGTCACCACCCCCAGCCCAATCGTGTTTATTATTAAAAATTTAATGGGAATACCCTGTATTTTCCCCTCAATTTTGCTGTGAACCTAAAACTACTCTAAAAAACAGTCTATTGGGCCAGGCACGGTGGCTCACACCTGTAATCCCAGCACTTTGGAAGGCAGGTGGATCACCTGAGGTCAGAGTTCGACACCAGCATGGCCAACATGGCAAAACCCCATCTCCACCAAAAATATAAAACTCAGCCAGGTCTGGTGGCGGGCACCTGTAATCCTAGGTACTCAGGAGGCAGAGGCTGGAGAATCGCCTGAACCTGAAGGCGGGGAGGGGTGGGGCGGAGGCTGCAGTGAGCCGAGATCAGGCCACTTCACTCCAGCCTGGGCGAAAGAGCGAAACTCCATCTCAAAAAAAAAAAAAGAAGTCTATTAAAAAAAGTTTTCAACTACAATATCCTAAATATACCTAATTTAGTTATAAACTTGCATAAGACTAGATTCTTTCAGTATGAAAAGTTGCATTCTGTTTTTCATAACCACTGTACCAAGCATGCTGTTAGCATTTAATAAAAATTGAACTTTTTCTTTCAAAAGCAGTGGTGTAATACTGTGTGTGGGTGTTTTGTTTGTTTGAGATGGAGTTACGCTCTTATTGCCCAGGCTGGAGTGCAATGGCATGGTCTCGGCTCACTGCAACCTCCGCCTCCCGGGTTCAAGCAATTCTCCTGTCTCAGTCTCCTGAGAAGCTGGGATTACAGGCGCCTGCCATCACGCCAGACTAATTTTGTATTTTTAGTAGAGAGGAGGTTTCTCCATCTTGGTCAGGCTGGTCTCAAACTCCCAACTTCGGGTGATCCACCCGCCTAGGCCTCCCGAAGTGCTGGGATTACAGGCGTGAGCCACCGCGCCTGGCAAAATTGAAATTTTTAACACTCCCTGAACACTCCCAGGGAGTCTGCATTACAATGACATGAAATAAGTTGGCATATAAAATTTGAACAAAACTCTGACGCAAGACTTGAACCCTTTATTGAGGAATATAAAAGGTGGAATACTATATCCCTATAACACGGCTGGCATAAATATGACTAACTTTACTTTTCCACTTTAAGTATCAAAAGATATAGCCTTAAGTCAAAAATGGATTAGGGTAACAGAATCTTTTCCTAGTTTCAGTCCTTTCTAAATGCTCCAAAGAAGCTTATCCAAAAAAAAAAAAGGCCGGGCACGGTGGCTCACACCTGTAATCCCAGCACTTCAGGAGGCTGAGGACGGCTGACCACCTGAGGTGAGGAGTTAGACACCAGTTTGGCCATATGGCAAAACTTCGTCTCTATTAAAAATACAAAAATTAGCCAGGCATGGTGGCATGCACCTGTAATCCCAGCTACTAGGGAGGCTGAGGCAGCAGAATCTCTTGAACCCGGGAGGCAGAAGTTGCAGTGAGCCGAGACCATGCCACTACACTCCAGCCTGGGCAACAGAGCAAGACTCCATCTCTTGGGGGCAATGGGGAGAGAAAAAAAAACCTCTGACTTGTCCAGAATGACTGTCAACATATGAACCAAATCTTTCTTTCCTGATACTCACCAAGGATGTTAAAATTCTAAGGGTCAATTAAGAGTTATATGAGAAATCTATAACAAGTTTTGCCTAATACCACTTCCCATCGCAACATTTTCATCAAGGTCCACCTTTATTATAAACACCTAAGTTCAATTAAGACAAGTGAGAAGGTATTAACTTACATTAAAAAAAAAAGTCATTGTCCTGTATATTCTACTTAATTTTCAAATAGAATACTATACTGGCCACCAACAAAAAATGTTTAAGGGAAGCTCTGTTAATTTTGTTTTGCCTCACTGTTGTACTTCCAATGTCTCGACCATAAAAGCTAAGTGGGAAGCCTAAGGAAGAAGATATATTGTTGGAATACAGGCTCTTAATCACATCTATAATTCACAGTATTCCTTTCCTTTCTCTCTGACCCAAGTTCTTATTAAGTGACCCACAGACTCTTCTAAACATCACTATGCTTTCTCTAAACAGAAGCTGGGATGTGCACTGAAATAAAAACATTCTAACCAATATATTTTTCAAATCATTAATACAATACTCGTTTAAATACTTGTATTCAAAGTTTCTCACTCATCACCTAGCTTTATCAAGTAACACACACAGGTTAATATACACTATGACTGCCTTGGTAGCCGCAGTTTGACTAAATCCTGGGACACCACCTCAACTTGGAAGGGACAGAACCATATCCGGTTCTCATTAGATACACATTTTCTCATGCTTTCCATCTTAAAGACTTTACACCTTCCCAGAAGAGCAATAAATGTAGGAAGACGCCAGGTAGTATGTCTGTAAGGAAGATAAGTGATCAAATTAAATTCCTACGCAAGAAACCTGAAACTTCAAAAACTTTTCCTAAACAAATCACAGATGAAAAAGACAAAGTATGGTTTACCCCATTTCCACTTCTTTTCTGGAGCCAGCTGCCCAAATTCCTGAACAGCAGTCTTAACTTACTGGTTAGTTGGAGGAGCGGTCAATGGTATGGCCACCTCTTCCTCCTCGTATTCTGGTCCATCCAGAGAGTCACCTTCGTCCACTGTCCCCAGGCCCGCCCCCAAAGGGGGCAGGTAAGGGGGAGGGGGCAGAGGGGGAAAACCGCCGCCTGGCCCGAGAGTCTCAGCAGGCAACGAAGTGGGCAGCTTGGTGAGAGCCATGTCTCCACTAGGTCCAGCGACAGCAGCACCGGCCACGCCAGCAGCAGCACCAGCCACGCCAGCAGCAGTACCTCCCCCTGTCAGTCCGGCTCCCCCCAATTCCCCTGTCACAGACCCGGCTCCTAGGAACCCTGACCCCAAAGTGGCTCCGCCACCCAGAGTTCCAGCCACTCCGGTCTCCACCAGCCCAGGATAGGGGGCAGCTGCCACAGGCAGGCCCGCGGGTATCTTCACCCGACACACTGCGGGATAGGCACTGGAGCCCGCTGCCGCGCCGCCTCCTCCAGCTCCGGCTGTTACCGGGCCGCCCTCCTCACTGCCGGCCTCGGCCGCCATCATGTTGAAGCCCGCTCTACTCTGCCCTACCCTGCCCGCCCGGGAGCCCCGGGGGCCACCAGGCCCGGGCTCCGAGCCGCCCCACCCAGACGCGTCTCCCCTTCAGCTCCCCAGGCGGAGGAAACAACAACAAAAGGAGAGAGCCCGCCGCCGCGCCCCCTCCTAGGGCCACAGCCCAGGCTCAGGAGCTGCCTGGGTTACGGGAAGCGAAGTGGGCAAAAAACCCAAGGCCTGCACAAACGCCACCCAAACCTCACGGCACACACCCACACTCACGCACACAAACACATGTACAGAAGCGAAAACTTCCTGGCTGCACTAAAGAGGAAAGGAAGCACAGGGAAAGAGGCTGAGGTGGCTATCGCTCCTTCAGCAGCCACCACCGCTTCTTCACCACCCCAGTTCCGGCCACCCACACCGCAGCCACCGCCGGTGCCGCTGCTGAGGCTGGGGGCACTGCAGCCGCTTCATCCTCCAACAGGCAGATGAGAGGGGTGGGGACAAGAGAAAGGGGGGCGGGGTAACAAGGAAATCGACTGAACTGCTCACTACCTGGAGCTCTCAGTGACTGAAACCGTAGAGAGAGAAAGGAAGGCGGGGCAGGGGAGGAGGGACGGAGGGAAGGAAGGGCGGAGGAGAGAGAGGGCAGCTTGTGCGCAGGCGCGTTCCCGGAGCGGGGGGCGGGGGGCCGAGCCTGGAGGAAAAGGAAGAGTCCAGAGGGAAGGAAGCGGCGGGGACGCGCGGTGCGTGGTCGCGCTTGCTGTCCTCCTCTGGTTCCCAGCGTGCGGCGGCGCGGCCGCATCGCCTGTTCGCTTGGCCGGCGGCGCGCGCCTGTCTCCCGGGGCTTTGTTTGATGGGCGGAAGAAGAGGGAAGGGTACCTGAGCACGCGGGTGCTCGGCGCTGTGAAAGCCGGAGAGACGAGAGGGGGACCGGGAGGCGGTGGAGAGGAAGAAGGGGGAAAGGGAAAGGAAAATGCCTAGAAACTAGTTCCGTACTTCCTGACCGGTGGAAGAAACAGCCTTAGCCAGCAGCGCAGAAACCAGGCAGGAGTCAGGTAGCTTTGAAGATCGGGGCAGTACTGAATGTTTTCTTTTTCGTTGCATGCTGTAAATCACCATGACTATCTCACACACACACAGATAAAATAGATTCTGAAACTCCAAAACGAAATAAAGGGCACCATATGAGAAGGGTGGGGAATTTTGGTAGAAATAGTGGTTATGAAGTAAGATTTCTACCAGTATTTGCATACGTTTTTCTTTATCAACTGTCTCATAAACTTACCTATGCTATTGGATACTGTTGGATGCTGATGAAGAGGAGGGGGTGCCACAGAAAACACTAATCAATGCACTTTTGTCCTCGTTTGTGTGCAAAAGACTGCAGGGTGTGATCCACAATGCAAGCACCTTCAACAAGTCAAATGTCAAGAATGTCCCAGAATGCCAGTTACAATTTTATATCGTTTCTAGAGTAGCAATAAACTGAAAACTCATACAATTAAGGAGAAGGGTGTTATTTTGTCTTCTACACTAAAATGTATACAAACTATTACATGCATTCATATAGAGGGAGCTTCCCATGGTTTGAAATTAACGGTATTGTTATTTTAAGTTCTCCCAGTAGTAATCCCACGTTGAATACCATTGGATATTGATCTTTGAGATCAATATTTTCTCTGCTAAGGATGATCAAGCCAACACTCCGGATGGCAAGTGGTTGTGATAGAAACCCAGGAACAAGAGAAAAGACCATTAAAAGAGGTGGCAAGATACAGGCAATGCATTTTCTTTGTAAGTTTGCATAGGCCTATTTACCTAGTCGATGACAACGATCCAACTTGATTAGGAGTAGTCCTGGGGCCTCCATTATGCTTATGTCTTAGGCAGTGTGCTACTTGGGAGAAGGAAGATGAACCAGTCACAGGAGCTAGAGTTCTCGAGTGAATTAAGGCCAGCAACATCCTAGGAATTCAGAAATGCCACCTCAGACCTTCTGAATCAGAAACTGTGCAGCAATCCATTTTAACAAGCCATCCAAGTGATTGTTTGCCCACTTAAGTTTGAGAACCACTATATTAATGTATAGTATACTAATCAAGAAGGAAGTATGCAATACCTAAAAAAGGTTCTGAAAGAAATAATAGATGTCATTCATTAGGTGGGTAGGTAAAATAGGTGAGTTTTGAGTTGCTAAGCTCTGTGCTGTTCTAGAAATGAGAATGAAGTAGATCCGTAATACTTAATAATGAAGTACTACTAATAGTGGCCTCCCTGAGAAGTTTTCTTTTAAACTTAGACCCTCAGTTAGACAAGACTTTCAAAATACCTACTCTACCTACTGTCTGGTGTATGAACACCAAGTGCAACGTTCCCAACAAATCTTAATACAGCTGGTGCTTGAAAACCTCCAGTGTGTTAGCATCCCAATCCTCCATCCCAATACCTGTCCCAGTCACCACTGTCAGCCCTTGAATGCAGGACATTGGATGGGCAGGTTATCACTAGCCCTTGGTTTTCACTGATCTCTAAATGTTCACATACCCTCTGTATGTTGCCTGGGAGTCCAGATGAGGCTCACTACTCTTACTGCAGAATTACCTCCTCCTTTTTTGACAATTCTTTAGCACTTTTAAAGGTCAAAATTTAATGCAGTGTAACACCTATCAAATGCTCAATTAAATGTTTTCTAGACTTTTAGATGTATGTACCTACAAAACTGGACTGCAAATACAACCTGTGGTCTATTCTACTGCCTAGCCCAGTCCTAGGCAACCTCAGTATGCTACTTTGAACAGATCTTCATCCTTTTAACAAACACCAAATTTGATCAGCTCCCATCTTTGGAAATCAATTTCTTAACCAGTAGGAAATAAGTACTATGTCTATTTGTAAATCAGCCTTATATCCACATCTTAACCTAGTTTATGTTTAGCCTTAGAGCTAGCCCTGTTCTTTCCATCCAAAGAAATTGCCACATATTTTATGAGGTATTTTCAAATATTTAATATATTCCTACTATTGACTAGATATAGGCTGTAATCTTTACTATCGCTTGTGTACTTTCTGAATCTCAAATAAGTTGCCTATCTTTAATTTCTTTTCATTTTTTCCAAAAGGATTTGATGTTTCTACTTCCTTTATTTTTGTCTGTTGCCTTTCTTTTCCACCCACCTTAACTTTCTGCCCAGTTAACAAAGGGAAGTAAACAATCTTAATTAAATTCACAGATAATATTAAACAGGCAGGAGATATTGAAAAACAGAATAGTACACAAAAGAAAGAAAATTCAAAATACATTTTACCTTTAGTAAAATAAGCTATTATATCTGTGATTTTAGAAAAGTTACTCTAGATTTTGAAACATAGTATTTAATGAAGACTAAATAAAAAGTGCTGGACAAAAACTTGTGTATGAAAAAAACTGAAAATTTAAGAAATGAAGTTGGCTCATTCTGGTTTCATTGGCAACTGAAATATGAATGTACTACATTCCAAAATATTTTATAGTTTTGATATCTTGAGTACATGGAAAGGTAATTCTAACTCAGTAACATAACTGTAATTTTAGAGGACCTTAGAGCCTCTATATGAAAGTTTCTGATGAGAGGACTAACCAAAAGTAACAAAGAGCTTACTGCTGTGTTTGAAGAATGCCAAACTGTGTTCCATGCCCTAGTACATATTCAACTACACGAATAGCCTTCCAAATTTACCTAAATAGTATCAAAAGATTTCATTGACCCAACAATTTTGAAAGAAAGCCTTTACTTCTAACCCTAATGTCCCCACTGCATTTATTGACTTTATCTTAAAATCCTCCATAGCATAAATTTTTTTATTAGAAAGATCTTTTGAGAAAATAACATTGAGAAGATACAGGTTAAAGGAAATATTTTGATGAAAAGGTAAATAACTCTACAAATACTACAGTATGTGGTATAATAACTAAATAAGATTTATGAAAATTATAAATACCATAGAGAAATTGAATAACTCTGTGATGATCTCTGAGGCTGTAAAATAAATTCCAAGGTAAATTATCCACAGCTCTCTCAAAACATTCAAACCAATATATGGATAAAGAAGATTAGAACAGTTAGATCTAAATCTCTCTTCTCTTGAAATATAAAATAATAGAAAAATATATTTATTTTTTGTTATTTAATTTATTCCTATTTTGTCTTTATATTGCAGATCCTTCATTATTTTTTGCCAGAATCTTTCCTCCTTCATGATTTCTAGTCTCTTTTTCTTTACCTATTATTTTACTCTGACTAGGTACATTTATGTATTTTCCTTTCTTTGCCTGACTCCTATACATGATAGTATCCCATGGTAGAAGTAAAGGAGAAAAGCAAATGGAAAGGTTTCAAGGCAAAGAATGTGGGAGAGTCAGGTGGGTAGGACTCTGCCATATTTCCTTCATTATTACACTCCCATTTTTCACAGATAATATTTTTTGAATATGCCAGCAACAATTTAAATAGCACCTGAAGCACAGTCATGAAATCCAACTAAGCTTTACTCTTTTCACCTCAAGAATCCTGCAAAGTCTCTAATTCAAGTTACATTCTTTGGTCTACCTGAGAGTCTTCAGGAACCCTTTCACTTCCAAATTCAGTTAGTATGACAATACACACTGCTCTTTAAAGTAACTATACAATGAAAGGGCTAAGTGGAGCCTTAAGTCAGATAATTATCATAAATAAGGTGAGAGCTTTAACTACTGCAAATGCATTGTAAGTAGTATAACTTTACTCAACTAAAAACAGCTTTCTATTTCTAACTATAATTATTTCTGAATCCACGTGCTCTTTTGAAGACTTTTCAACTTCACTTGTTATCTTAATAGAACTCTTATTTTTCAACTTCCTATTCATTGTTTATCTAATTGTTTTTAAAAAGCAATGAAATATGACATATAAATACAATGGTATGTATCAGTGATTTTCAGACATCTGAGTTTTGTGGACTACTAAAAGTTCCACAAAAATTGAGAGACTACCAAATTGCCAATTATGAGTTTACCAATTTTGTGAAGAGAGAAGTATTTTGTTGTTACAACAAAACTGCCATTTCCTGCTGCTTTATTTCATAAAAGGAAAGGACATTTCAAGGTAGGGAGAAAGAGGGAAAGAGAAAAGAGAAAGGATGGAAATAATTTTAGAAAAAAAAGGAAAAGTCCTTAGAATTACATAAATTTAGCTTCATGAAATATTCATCATATATCATGTTCTCATTTTATCTTTTTCCATGGACGCATTAAAAATTGGCATTGAAGGCCAGGCATGGTGGCTCAAGACTATAATCCCAGTACTTTGGGAGGCCAAGGCAGGAGGATCACTTGAGCCCAAGAGTTCCAGACCAGCCTGGGCAACATAGTGAGATCCTGTCTCTATGAGAAATAGAAAAAAATTAGCCAGGTGTGGTGGTACATGCCTGTAGTCCCAGCTAATTGGGAGGCTTAGGTGGGCAGATAGCTTGAGTTCCAGAGGTTGAGGCTGCAGCGAGCTGTGATTGTGCCACTGCACACCAGCCTGGGTGACAGCAAGACCCTGTCTCAAAAAAAAAAAAAAAAAAAGAAAAGAAAAAAAAGAAAATAACTTTAGTTTGACAAAGTATGTTAGTTTGTATTTCCCCAGAAGCAGACTTTGAGACTAGTACTTGAGTGTTAAATTTTTTATTTAGGAATTGATTCCAGAATACTTCAGTTCAAGAGCAAGAAAGGGGAGGGGACAATATAGGGAATGCTGAAATGAACAGGTTGCTGCCATGGATAAGTAGGGCACTCCATTGATGTGAAACTCTGGGACACAGCACAGAATCCACCTGAGAGCTGTTACACCTAAGGGACAAAGAAACTGTGTTTTATCCATCGGTTCTCATTTGGCATTGGTTGAGGGCTGCTCCTGGAAAAATCTCCTCTGCAATGCCTCCAGACTGCCTTGTGTGCAATTGGAACATCTTCATGACTAGAGAAAGCCCTCAGGTAGAGAGCCACTAGTGCATGCAGTAAGAGACCATTGGCATGCATAGAACAGGTGACTCCAAGGGGATGTGGACTTGACACTGACATTAGCTACTGTACCAGGATTTCAGAACCCCTGGATTGAATAACTTATTTCTGTTAAGTACAGATGCTCCTTGACTTAGATGGAGTTACATCCTGACAAAACCCCATTGTAAATCAAGGAGCGTACTGAATGCCCATCACTTTCATACCATCATAGTGTACAAAAATCATTAAGTGGAACCATTGTAAGTTGGAAACCATTTTATATTTATCTTACTCTATAAAGCCTTAGTGTGCTAAGGCTATTTAGCACACATGGTTAAGAAGCTTATTCAGCTTGGGTGTGGTGGCTCATGCCTATAATCTCAGCACTTTGGGAGACTGAGGCAGGAGAATCCCTTGAGCCCAGGAGTTTGAGACAAACCTAGGCAACATAGGGAGACCCCCGTCTCTACAAATATTGTTTTTTTTGTTTTTGAGACAGAGTCGTGCTCTGTTGCCCAGGCTGGAGTGTAGTGGCATAATCACGGCTGACTGCAGCCTTTGCCTCCTGGGTTCAAGCAATTCTCCTACCTCAGCCTCCCAAGTAGCTGGGATTACAGGCACCCTCCATTATGCCCGGCTAATTTTTGTATTTTTTTTAGAGATGGGTTTTCACCATGTTGGCCAGGCTGGTCTTGAACTCCTCACCTCAGGTGATCCGCCTGCCTCAGCCTCCCAAAGTGCTGGGATTACAGGTGTGAGCCACCACACCCAACTTACAAATATACTTTTAAATTAGCCAGGTTACAGTGACTTCTGCCTGTAGTCCCAGCTACTCAGGAGACTGAGGTGAGAGAATAGCTTGAGGCCAGGAAGGTCAAGGTTGCAGTGAGCCATGAAACTCTAGCCTAGGTGACAGAGCAAGACCATATCTTTAAGGAAAAAAAAAAAATCAGTGTTAATGATGTGACTGAGGCAGGAGCTCCTAATTTCTCAGTGATGCATTTTGTCTCTAGATCAGGGCCTGCCAGAAGTGGTTTTCTAAGACTATCTAATTATTGCTTGCTCCCAAACATAATCCATGTCTCTTCTTTTTATCTGACACTTTTTGTTTTTTGAGCTAGAAAATAGAAGCATAGTCCAAAGATCATGACTTAGTAGAAAATTTTAAAGTTTTTAAAGTGCTTCTTTGTACATTGTCTCTCTCACAACTCCAGAAAGTGTGACAGTATTATTATCTTCAACTGACAGATCTGAAAGGCTTTTAAGTTCCAAAGGTGTGGTCAGTTCACCTTAAGTGACAAAGGTTTATTATAAGGATTCCCGGGGGAGTAAGGCAGGACAAGAAAACTGTTCCACAACAAAATGTCTAGTGTCATGGGGAACAATAATAGTATTTATTGTTCAGGATTCAGAAGCTGCTGCAGAGAATGAACAGGCAGACCTGTGTCATGTCTGAAAAATAAGGACCATGCTATTATCTCCTTTGGGTGCTGCACCATTCCCATGACTCAGGTGCTCTGACACTGCCTCACTCACTGCTCCCCCAACACATTCACTGCTTCTACTGATTCTGAGTCTGTCCCCAATACCAGCCATCCCTCTCTCCACTCCTCTCTAGCTCATGATTTTTGCTCACTCGTGGCTCCCACTACTTCTTTGCTTCCACTTACAAATATTTTTGAAGTGCCAGGGAAACAATGGTATGCCAAAATAGGTACGGTCTTTGCTCTCATGGTGCATACAGTTTAGAGAGAAGAGAGGCAGACATTTAATCAAGTAACCACATAAATAAATGCAGCATTTAACACTAAGATAGATTATGTTAGGGAAAGAAAAACTAAACTAACTTGAAATCTTTATGGATTTTGTAGTCACTTGACAGTCTTTGTTGGGTGTTCACAGAGTGTTACAATGTAATAATATAGACACAGTAAGTTAGCCCCAACCCTAGAATCCTGCCACACATAGACTATGTTTGATTCGCACCTCTGCCACTACTAGCTCCATAACTTAGCCAAGTTAATTAACCTCTCTGAGTCTCAGTTTTCACATTTGTTATATGCATGGAAAGCAACACCTATTGGCTTCGGTTGGGTTCCCCCAGAAGGAACTTGAGACTAGAATTGGGCTGTAAATTATTTATTTGAGAGGTGATTCTAAGAACTCCATTGCAGAGAAGGAAAGTGAGATAGGAAAGTGAAGGAAGCCAATAAAGGGTGTGTCATCAAACAACCACTTGGGGCAATAAGTTAGGGGAACAGGGGGTCAGTTCCATGGGGGAATTATGGCAGACCATGAAAACATGTCTCAGAGTGAGGAGTGAGGTAGCTGGAGGTATTTAACCTCCAACACCCTTCCATCTTTGGTGAAGGCTGCTTTGTGATTCATTAACTCCCTGTACTCCCAAGATGTCTCATGCTCACAGTGGAGAGAAAGATGGATAGTCACTAGATAGACAGATTCCATAGCCATGCACTAGAATAGTGAGTGACAAGGGAATATGAGTGGGGCACTGACAGTTGCTACAACTACTGTATTATGGTTCTCTTAGAGGGACAGAACATATATATATACACATACACACACACACGTATACATGAAGGGCAGTTTATTAAGTATTAACTTACATGATCACAAGGTCCCACAATAGGTTGGTTGTCTGCAAGTTGAGGAGCAAGGAGAGTCAGTCTGAGTCCCAAAACTGAAGAACCTGGAGTCTGATGTTTGAGGGCAGGAAGCATCCAGCACAAAACAAAGATGTAGTCTGGGAGGCTAGACCTGTCTTGCCTTTTCACGTTTTTCTGCCTGCTTTATATTTGCTGGCAGCTGATTAGATTGTGGCCACCAGATTAAGGGTGGGCCTGCTTTCCCCGGCCCAGTGATTCAAATGTTAATCCCTTTTGGCAACACCTTCACATACATACGCAGGATCAATACTTTGAATCCTTCAATCCAATGAAGTTGACACTTAGTATTAACTATCATACCTACCTTTAGGAGATTTTTATGAGAATTTGAAATTAGGAAATAGTGGAACAAAGTAAGAGCTAAATGAATTGTATCTATTATTATATCTATCTATATAATCAATATTACCATTGATAAGTCTTATTGAAATGAACTATGCACTCATGAAATAGTAACATCATATACTATAATGTAAACTTCAATATATAATTGTTAACATGAGCAGTATAGATTACTGCAAGTGGCAGTTTAGAAAGTCAGATAATTTGTGTCCTGGAGTAAAAGGGCAAACATTTTCCTCTGGCTTCTATTAACTTTCACTATTAACTCCTTCAGTAGTGAAAGAAGGACTGATCTCCCAGGCAAAGATGTAAAGAAAGGTGAGGAGACAAGACGAACATTCTTTTTGTGTTAGAGAGTGAAGAAGGCAGCCTTACTAGAACAGAGAACTTTAATCAGAAAAAAAATACAGAAGTGTAAGTTAGGACAAGGTTATGGAAGTTTATTAAAGCTAGTCAGAGGCATTAGGATTTTATCTTGAGGCAAATATGCAGCAGCTGAAGATTGTTGAATAAGGAAGACTGTCATGAAAATGAAAATCTAAAGATCAACATCAAGTCTTAGATCTTGAAAAGGACACCTAGCATAAGTCCTACCCATACAAAATAGTCTTTTAGAAAGTCTGTAACTTGGTGACAATTTGAACATTTTCAGTGATTCAGTGTTCATAAGAAATGTCAGAATGTTAGAAAGTGGTTTCCTTTATTGATTAGAAGTGTGGTTTTGGTGACTTCCTCACATTGGTCCCAGTGCATATTTCTAAATCTATAGTAAATATAGAGTCCCTAAAATACTCGAAGCTAACTAGTAAGTCCTCCAAAAAATTCCTCACCTGAAAAATTCTGGTTCCTTTTCTCATATTTCAAGTGACCAGCTATAGACCCCTCACCATCTTGCTCCTGATTCTCTTGACATGCTCCTATTGCCACTGTCATTTGGTCATGATACCCTACACAACAGTAAAGATACATTTTGACCATCCTAGTATGGAATATAAATTATGTCCCTCATCATAAACTTTCACTAATAAAGCCTAAGATTGCATATATCCTCATCATACCCTATGGCAGCATCTAAAATTTGGTCCCTTCTCCCTTCTAAATAGAAACTTTTTTAACTTGGCTTCCAAAAATATCACATTCTCTTAAGTGTTTGGCCTCAGATTCCTGTGCCAGATGCTTTCCTTCTTCTAAATGTTGAAAATTCTAATGTTGAGAGTATCCTGGACTTTCTTTGCTATTAACTGTTCTTCCTAAATGATTTAACTTAGGTCCATGAATTTAAGTATCATATATATGCAGATGACTCACAAACTAATATCTCCAACCCCAGTCATTTCTCTTAGCTCAAACTGTTCCTTGTAATCTCCACTCGAATATTTCCACCTAAGCCTTTTAAGTCTTCACATTGTGTAAGGGATGAGCTCTCTCTCTGGGCCCTCTTTTTTAAGGACTCTAATCCCATTAGGTCTTCACTCTCATGATCTAATCAACTGTCATTGGCCGTACCTCCTAATACCATCACTTTGGGGGTTAGAATTTCAACATATGAATCTGGGAATTTGAGGACAAACATTCAAACCATAGCACTGTATTTGATCACATTTCAATCTTGATTGCTACGACTTCCGTCTAAGCCACCATCCTCTCTTACCTGAACTTCTACAATAAAATCTTCTAACAGTCTTCCTGCTCCCACTTTTACTCCCACTGTCTATTCCACACACATTAGCCAGAGTGATCTTTTAAAAATGTAAATCAAATCACCTCCCATCCCTTTTAAGAATTCTCCCATGACACATAATAAAATGCAAATTTCTTCCTATGGTCTAGAAGGCCCTCCATGACATGGCTACTGTCTTTCTCTTAAACCTCAGCTTCTACCTCGCATCTCCACTTTTCAGTTGCCTTTGATACCTTCTGAGTGTGACACCTCCTGTCACACTGAATATCTACTTATTGAATATTCCAAGAATCCTACTAACTCATAGCCTTTAGACTTGCTATACCCTCTAAGCAACATAATCTTCAACAGAGCTTTGCCTGGCTAACTTCTTCTCAAATGTTATATTCAATATTATATTCTCATTAAGTTCTTCACTGACCACTCAAACGATGAAAAGACCTCCATCTACAGTGTTTGGTTTTTCTTCTTAGTGCTTTTCAGTGCCTGAAGTTATGCCATGTATTTGTTTACATATTTATTTCTGTCTTAATTTGGTTAGAGTGCTGTAACAAAAATACAATAGACAGGGTGGCTTTTAACAACAAACACTTATTTCTCACAGTTAGGGAGGCTGCAAAGAATAAGATCAAGACACTGGCAGATTTGGTGTCTAGTGAAACTCGATTCTGGTTTATAGATGATTGTCTTCTGTATCCTCACATGGTGGAAGGGGTGAAGGCACTAATCCCATTCATGAGAGCTCCATCCTTATAACCTAATCACCTCCCAAAGGCCTTACTTCCAAATATCATCACATTGGGGATTAGGTTTCAATATATAAATTTGGGGGGAACATACACTTTCAGCCTACAGCAGTCATCTACCTCGACAAATAGTGTGAAAGATTCATGAGTGCAGGGATTTATACCTTTGTTATTAACTACTATATTCCTCTTGCCTAGGGCAATGCCCACCACAGAGTAAGTGCCCTATAAATCTCTATGGAAGGAAGGAAGATGGAAGAGGAAATGAGGAAAAGAAGGAAGAAAGGAAGGAATTGGAATTCTTGGCAATTCATATCCCACTGTTGAAAAACATTGAGTTTACAGCAATTACTATTGAAACATTTTTCCTGTGAATGTGCATCAAGTCACATTTTTCCGGTGTTGTATTTGTGTAATGTGTAATATTTAATTTGGTGCTTTCTTTTGGTTTGTATTTAACATTTCAAGCTTCTAAGATTTAAATACTGTCTAGGTGTTTCTGTGAAAATATTTTGACGATACAGTTAATATCTATAATCAATCAACTTTAAGTAAAGATTACCCTTGATAAAGTGGGTGGGCCTCATCCAATAGGTTTGCCTTAAGAACAAAAACTGAGGATCCCTGGAGAAAGAAATTGTGCCTCATGACAGCAGTGTCAACTCCTGCCTGTTTAAGCCTGCCATTCTGCCTTGCATATTTTGAATTTGCCAGCCACGCAAATGTGTAAGTGAATTCCTAAAAATAAAAAACTCTTATAATATATATATCCAAATATATTTACTTAAATATATTTATATATACTTATTTATAATATAAATATATAAGTATATATTTATATACTATTTATATATAATTATTTATATTTACTTATATATCCAAATAAGCATATATTTGGATATATACTTATATATGGATTTATGATATATATTATATATGGATATATTATATATTTATGTATATATATTTACTTATACATTATATATCTAAATATATATCTTATATATATCCAAATATATTGTTTTGGTGCATTCTTTTGGTTTGTATTTAACATTTCAAGTTTGTAAAATTTAAATACTATATGTGATATATAGTATATATATAATCATAAAGTGATCATCACATCTGTAAGTTCAGTAGCCTAAGGTGTCATTTTTATGAATCAGATTATTGGAGCTTATACTACACATCTTGCTTGAGATGCATATATATGTGTGTGTGTGTGTGTGTGTGTATGTGTGTGTAATCTCCTGTTGGTTCTGTTTCCTCTGGAGATTTCTGACTGATACGGTGTTCAATTATGTGAAAAGCAAATCATCAATATTATCACTTAAATCCAAGACTTCAGGCTGAGCACAGTGACTCACTCCTATAATTCAAGCACTTTGTGAGGCAAGGCAGGAGGATTGCTTGAGCCCAAGAGTTGGAGACCAACCTGGGTAACATAAAGAGACCCCGTCTCTACAAAAAAATTAAAAAGTTAGGTAGGAGTGGTGGCACATGACTGTAATCCCAGCTACTCAGGAGGTTGAGGTGGGAGGCTCACTTGAGCTCAAGAGGTCAAGCCTGCAGGGATCCATGATTGTGTAGCCATGATTGTGAAGTACAGGAGCCGCTGTACTTCAGTCTGGGCGACAGAGTGAAACTCTGTCTTAAAAAAAAAAATCCAAGTCTTTAGGAGTAAACAGAATAAATACAAAGTTAGCAACCTATCCATGTGGATGTATATCTATTATCCATTATCCAATATTACTTAGGTATATTTGATCAATAAGCAATAATTCTCTTAACCTACCTTTATTTTATTCCCATGTATAAGAGATTTTGAAAAGCACCTTGCTAATTCCAAAAATAATGTTTACAGCATTTTTATCAATTTATTATCCTTGTCAAAAAAAAAAACAAAAAACAAAATTAAGCAGTGCTTGGTATGTCTTGTATCAATTTCTAACTAATCATTTTTTTCTATTCTATCCTCAAAATAAATTGGCTAATAATCTTTTCTAAAGTTTTGTTAGACATTGGCATATGTTATGCATTTTGGGAAATATTTTTGACAGAGGAAAGAAATAATATTTTAAAATTCTACTCTTGTTATATGTCATCTCATCTCATTTAATCCCATCAATGACCTTAAGGAATAGATAATGATGTTCTCATTCACTAAATGGGAAAACATGCTCCCAGTTTAAACTACCTATTTGTCGAAGTCATATTATACCACAGTATTCTTCTAGTCAGAACATGTGTCCAATATCTGTCTTTTGATTTCTCATGTGATCATTACCACTCATAAAATTTACCAGCAAATCCATTGTCACATCTGTAAATCTTTCAGTTTCAATTAAACCTAAGATATAATTTTTATGAATCTAGTTTTTGTAGCCCACTCAACACAGCCATCTTCTGTCTTAGGATTCTCTTGCCTACTTTGGGTCACAGATCTTTTTTAGGTTGATCTCCAAACAAGCAATACTCAGAGTAGATTAGAAGAAAAAATGAAGGAAATTGTGACTGACTAGATGTAAGAAGCAAAGAAAGTTGTTTTTTGTTTGTTTGTTTTGAGATGGAGTCTTGCTCTGTCACCCAGGCTGGAATGCAATGGTGCGATCTCAGCTCACCGCAACCTCTGCCTCCCCGGTTTCAATGATTCTCCTGCCTCAGCCTCCTGAGTAGCTGGGATTACAGGCACCCGCCACCATGCCTGGCTAATTTTTGTATTTCTTTTTTAGTAGAGACAGGGTTTCACCATGTTGGTCAGGTTGGTCTCGAACTCCTGACCTTGTGATCCGCCCACCTTTTTTCTTTTTTTAAACGACTCCAATATACTAAGCCTATGAGGATACAACCAACAGGTCCTGTATTCACAATCAGCTTGTTCCATGTTGATTTGTAACAGTATTATATATCCCCACCCACTGCCATGTAACTTGCAGTACCACCCCATCAGTGGAATATGCTTTTCTACCACATTGTTGAATGATATGTATACAGAAAGTAACATGTCATCACATCTTTCTTTTTTTAAGGGGGGGTGAATTATTATTATTTTAAAATTTGATTACAATGAATTTTGTTGGCATTAAAATTAGAGGCATTAAGCTAGAATGTATATATATCAAAAACTAGAAATTGAGTTTGGCAAAAATGGGAATAGGAGTTTTCCAGTAATTTCAGATTAGAAATCAACTTAGAGAAACAAACCACATGTTTCTTTCTTTCTGTCTTTCCTTCTTTTTCCTTCTTTTCTTCTCTACTCTGCCCGTCTGTCTCTCTCTCTCTCCCTCCTCTCCCTCTCTCCTCTCTCTTCTCTCTCTCTTTCTCCTTCTCTGTTTGCCCACGCTGGAGTACCGTGGCAGGATCATAGTTCACTGCAACCTCAAACTTCTGGGCTCAAACAGTCCTCCCATCTCAACCTCCTGAGTAGCTGAGATTACAGGCACATGCCACCACACCTGGCTCCTGTGGATATTTCTGCCAACAATCTTGCTCTTATCCATTGCCATAAGAGCATGTTCCAAACAAAGACTATTCCTTTAGTTAGGGTCCCATAATTAGAAGATACATGGAGCAAGCTACAGGCAAATTTGGCAGCCAACATGTAACATGAGAAAGGAATAAGCTGTTGCTATTTTAGGTACCAGAATTCCAGGATCATTTGTTACTGAAGCAGAGTTGACTAATAAAGGCAATGGATCTATAACAAATAGAAACAAATATACTGAAAAATAATGGTAATTTAGGATTATGCTAATGGATTGGATAATATAGACTAAAATCTGAATTATCAAAAAGCTTTTGCTAGCATTTGGAAAGAAACAAAATGTCTTCCATAAGATATGAAGAATTATTGAAGAAAGAAAAGGCTTTTGTTATGGTCATGTGTCCCTCCAAAATTCCTATGTTGAAACATTACCCCACAATGTGATGGTACCAGGAGGTAGCATCTTTGGGAGGTAATTGGGATTAGATGAGCTCAGGAGATGGATGCCTCATGGATGTGCTTAGTAGCCTTATAAGAGCTTACTTCCCTTCTTTGCTGTCCACTATGTGAGGATATGATAAGAAGTAGGTAGCCTGCTACCTGGAAAAAGGCCCTCACCAGAACTTAGCCATGCTGGCACCTTGATGGATATCCAACCGCCAGAAAAGTGAGAAATACATTTTTGTTGCTTGTAAGCCACCCAATCTGTTGTAATTTGTTACAGCAGCCTGAACTAAGACAGTTTCAGAATCTGCATTATTTAAATAACTGTTTACATAGCCACAGTTAAGTAAAAAAATCTTTGATTTATCTACAGATTTTGAGCTATAGTGATAGCATAGATAATGAGGTTTTTGTTTGAGGGTGAGGATTCTTTATTCTTTTGGACCGAGATATTAGAATTGATTTTATATTTTCATTTTTGCCATTTCTCCATTTGCTTTGTTTATTGATAAACCCTAACGATGATGAGAGTTTCTGAATTTGTACTTTATTTGGTATAAATATTTTTATATCTTAGTTAATAAAAAGGATATCCATTAAGTTTCTATGCTTTTTTGAGATGCTTGAATCAACTAGAAAAGCATGTTAAGAATTTTTGGTTTGAAAATAAAAACAAATAGGTTAAAAAAATGCAGTGACATATTATTTTTCTAGTCACCTAAAAATGTATGACTTATGCACATAGCCTAACTGGTTTAAAATTGTACTTTCCTCAAGTAAAATAATCAGTCTTTTAAGACTTGGCATTAATCAAAGCATGAGATGATTTTCGCCTGAAGTTTCTTAAATGAATTATGTATTGATGCTCTTATTTCCTGAGCCTTCCAAGGGAGGTCATGTATGATATGCTGCTTATATAATCTCGATTCTTAGACAATGTAAGCCTGTTTAGCTCTTTTGTTCCACAAAACCAATCACCATAGCATCACAGGAATAAATTCATCTAATTAAATAATTATTGAAAGATTAAGTGGTTATACTTATTTTTTTTTTCTTTTGAGACAGAGTTTCACTCCCATTTCCCAGACTGGAGTGCAATGGCACAATCTCGGCTTACCGCAACGTCTGCCTCCTGGGTTCAAATGATTCTCCTGACTCAGCCTCCTGAGTAGCTGGGATTGATTACAGGCATGCACCACCACGACCGGCTAATTTTGTATTTTTAGTAGAGACGGGGTTTCTCCATGTTGGTCAGGCTGGTCTTGAACTGACCTCAGGTGATCCGCCCGCCTCGCCCTCCCAAAGTGCTGGGATTACAGGCGTGAGCCACCACGCCCAACCTGTACTTACTATTTCTTTATATTTTGCAGCTATAAAGTCTTTATATTATATCATTGATTCACTTGATATAAATAAAGATATAAGTAAAAGTTTTATTAAAGGAATAAAACTCTGTGATTCATTTTCATCTGAAACAATTTTCTATCCCTTATGGCAAATATTTTTATTTTTAAATTGACTTTTTCTTCTTTAATAAGTTAATAAACATTTTCTTTCATTTTATGTAGACTACACAAACATGTTTTCTATAACTGTTTAATATGAATTCATTGTTCCATAACAACAGTACATATAATTTTTATATGTCATATTCTATAGTAGCAAATATTTTGTATCTTATATTTTCTGATTGTTTTGATATGTTAGCATTCATTTTTACTGAAGTAATTAAAACATTGAAAGATAAAATCAGGCAAGGCTCATATAAGAGTAGTCCCAGCTACTCAGGAGGTTGAGGCAGGAGAATGACTTGAACCCAGGATGCAGAGGTTGCAGTGAGCCAAAATCTTGCCACTGCACTCCAGTCTGGCAACAGAGTGAGACTTTGCCTCAAAAAAAAAAAAAAAAAAAAAAAAAAAAAAGAATTCTGCAGGGAAAGAACACAGTTATTATAGAAGATTCTGTTAGTTGCTTATCCAGAATCTTCTTCCTATCTCCTTTCTTGCTAACTGAACTTTTCCCAGCTACCCTTGCAACTAAACATGGCCATGTGATCCGGTTGGGTTCCTTCATGGCTTCTAGACTTGTGTCATAGTTAAAAACACCTCCATTAGAAACTCTCTCAAGTTATTTTCTGGTGCTTTTTTAGTTTCAATTTTTATGTTGCTTAAATATTTGATTCACTTGGAATTTATTTTGGTGTATAGCTTTCTATCTTTTTCCCCCTTTATATAACTTTCTCCTTTCATGCACTTATTGTCTTTGCTTTTTCTCCCATTACCCAGTTATTCAACTTTAAATAATTTTTTTCACTCTCAGCAGTGAGATATTATTAAAGGGAGGAAATAACATTAGGACTTTTATATTTTAATTATCTCTAGCATTCAGGAAAAGCTTTTGTTATCTTTAAAAGTTTGGGGAATGAGAGATCAAGAACAACCTGCTTAAAATTACTCTCTCTTTCTCCACGCCATACAGACATCCACTTTGGAGTGAAAATACCAAGGTGGAAAAGAGAAAACTCCACAAATATATGAGAAATATAATTATCTATCCAAAAGTTGTTTAAAATCTTTTTTCTCATCAAACAAATTTCTAGCTCCACAACTTTGAAAAGTTAAACGTAGGCCTTCTGTAGTTAAACTTTATATAATATATATATATAAATATATAAGTATATATTCATATATAAACTTTATATATTCATATATAAACTTTATATATTATATATGTGTGTATATATATGTATTTTTCTTTTTGAGACAGAGTCTTGCTTTGTTGCCTAGACTGGAGTGCAGTGGTGCAATCTCAGCTCACTGCAACCTCCACCTCCAGGGTTCAAGCGATCCTCCTGCCTTAGCCTCCCAAGTAGCTGGTATTATGGGTGCTCACCACCATGCCTGGCTAATTTTTGTATTTTTAGTAGAGACGAGTTTCGTCACATTGGCCAGGCTGGTCTCAAACTCCTGACCTCAGGTACCACCTGCCTCGGCCCCCCAAGGTGCTGGGATTACAGGCGTGAGCCACCATGTCCAGCCTAAACATTATATTTTTTAAAGAAGGAAGGAATCACTTCTCTGGATGAGATATACTTCATGTATCTCCTTTTCCTTTGAATAGATGACGATTCTCTTTATCCGCAGACATAGAACACAACTACTTAAAGGTATGATCCAACTTAGGAACATGGGGTTACAGGAAGATCTGCCTAAAATAATATGTATCCTTATCAAATACATTTGAGAAGAGATAATTTATTATAAAACTGACAAAATATTGATGCTTGTTAAAGGTGGGTGATGGTATACAAGGTATTCATTCTACCTTTTTTGTATGTTTGAAAAACTTCCATAATAAAAAGAGAAAAGCTTTAAAATTTTCTTGGTCATTTATACCTGACTTTGTGTAAAGATCCTTAGACAAATTGAAGAAAAGTTTCCAGCAGGAGGTGAGGAGGGCTCACTTCAGAGAGATTTATTCAAATCAACCAACAACCGGTAATAAAAAGTTACCAATTCTCAAGTATTTGCAAATAACTCATGTCCAGCCGAAAAGAAGGAAAAGCATGGATGATAGTACAAAATGGATCTGAAGACATTTACAAAATATTCCAGAAAACACAATGCCTTTCCGTTAGAAGTCAAATCACAACACTCTATTAGTGTGGATGACTAGTTGTTGAGTCAATATTACCACCCAAATTTTGGGACACTACGTCATAGTTTGATAGCTATTTATTATTTCTTTTATTAACAAAGAGTCTTTCTCTGCACTATACTTTTGAGCTGTTAAAGCAAATTTAGATTTTAAAAACAGTATGGCATTTAGATTAGTAGGGACCAAAATAAATAAACAAACCTGACTTCCATTTCAATTCTAAGATTCAAATATTCTTTATTGAAGTGAGCTAAGACTGAAAAAGCCTGATGTTCATTAAAGTCGCATTTGTATTCAATTCTCAAATTTTTCCAATCATATAGCTTTATTTTCATCAGGATTCACTTCAACAAAAATATAATTAAATGAACAAGAGGAAAGGTTTCAGAGAATGTGATGTGCTTTGTTCCCAACCAGATCCTTCTTGTTGGTAATTCAAGCCAAAGTTAAATTACGTTTATTCTTATCCCATTCTTCTACAAAAAAAAAAAAAAAAAAAAAAAAAAAAATCAAAAATTGTTTTCAAGCACTTTGCAAAGATGTAAATGAAAGAAACTGAATAAGACTGACTGGCTTTATATGATAAAGAGAGGGCAATGAAGGAAGAAATAGAAGAAAAAACAGACTGAAGGTGGAGAGCCAGGTTGTGTCTTTTTATTGTTGTTTTATTTTGGTAGGCAGAGAGAGAAAAGAAACTCTGGTAAAAAGAAGATTATAAAGATGATTTTTACAAAGTTCTGAAGGGTAATTAGAATATATATGATTAGGTTTTACAGTCATATTTGTATTTATTTGGGATGTGTTTCTAAATTGACAGTGATCTGAGGTTGAAATAAACTAAGCCCGATTTTATTCAAGTTTTAGTTCTATAAAATAAGCTTTACCTAAAGTATGTGTATTAATGCTGTTCCTTAAGGTCACCATTATAAAGATGTTATTTTATTAATGACTCAAATATTAAGGTTGAATTGAATGATTGGCAGGAGACATATATTAAATTCCCTCATTGCTCATTATTTTTTTCACTAAATTCAAGACAAAGTATAATAAAAAGATCATAGGTATTGTTTTTACCTAGAACAGCTTGTGTTTCAGATCTAGCATGCACAGTGGGGTGATTTTAGGCAAATAAAACTTAATGAATTTTTATTTCTACCTATGTAATTTTAATGACTTTTTTTTTTAGTTCTAGAAATTCTATTTGGTATTTTTTCAATATTCCCTGGTATCATTTGAAAATATAATGCTCTTTTTTCCGTTTTTTATTTCATATCTTGAATCATTTGAAACATACTCACTTTGTAGTTAATATTTAATAATTCTATTTTCTAAAGCTTTTTGGGGGGGGTCTAAAGAAGTTGTTTGTTGTATTTATTGACTTTACCTCACAACGAACTATTTCACATGTTTTGTAATTTTAGATTGTGAATACATTTTAACCACAGTGTTATCTGTTTGAATCTTGCATGCTGTGTCCTTCTAGAACAGTTTATACTTCCACATCTAAGCAAGATGAAATAAGACAGATTGGATTTACCCTTCTGCCTGAAACAACAAAAAGTCTGGACAGAATATATGAAACAACTGTTTTTAAAGACAGCCAACATTGAGCAAAAAAGACAATGATTCCTGAGAGACAGGAATGAAGAGAGCTCCAAGGAGAGATAGGAAACAAATGAGAATTTCCAAGAAAAGTGTGCACAGAAAGAGACTGCCAGGTTTTCTGAGGTGAGGTGATGGAACTGGAAATACAGAAAGGCCAAAGAGACCAGAGTTTATAGATCAGAGTATTAAGAAGAAGAAAGCTATGTAAAAAGAGAATTCAAGAGATCTGTAGAAGGTGCCCCGAAGTCAACACCCTAATGACAAGGCACACATGAACAGATTGGACAAAAAAGCAAAATGCAACTATATTCCATCTACAAAAAAACCTACTTTAAATAAGGCATAGTTAAAAAAGAAAAGGATAGGAAAAGATATACCCTGCCAATACTAATCAAAATAAAGATGAAAAATGAATTTCAAAGCAAAAATATGACTAGGGCAAAAGAGGGTCACTTCTTAGAATGATTTGGTATTTGCTTCTACAAGGCTGCCTGTGAGTATTATTAGCTTTCATATTCATGAACACAAAGAGAGGAGACTAAGCCTAAGAATAAGAGGTAGAGACTTAGCACTGAGACTGGAATTTCTTGGCTTAAAGGTCTTCGGGCCCTATAGAGAGTAAATTCTAATCTCAAATGTGAATGCTGCTCTGAGGTAAACTCTAAGAGGAGACTGTTTTTGGACCCAGAATGTAGTAAGATGACAAACTTTCCTGTCCCCTGGTGTCATTTTTTTTTCTTACTTCACACTTTCACTGGATTCCAGTAAGTCCATCTTTTTGTAGAGGGCCTCAGTTCTAAGGCTCTACCTTGCCTCATCCGAGCCTCACCTGTATATCTATGCCTACAGTGAATGAAAACACCTCCTTTGCCCTACCCTAAGACAAGTCCAGCACCAATTCACATTTTGAGATCTAGTTTTTAGTTTTGTCTTCATGTTTGACTTCCGGGGATTTCCTTACTCTCTTGCAAGCTCAGTTATGCATTTAAAAGTGGGTTTGTTATATTTTATCCAGCAATTTTTTGTTGTTTCATTGGAAGTTTTTCAGATATAGATTACACTTTGCTGATAATGGAAGTCTGTGTTTCTCTAAGTGAAGTAGTAGTTAAAGTGGCTACAGTAACATGAGGGTAAAGTTTGGAGATAATATTCACAAAATACTGAGCACACTGCCTGGGCCAAAGTTAGTGCTCAGTACTGATAGTTACCATGGGGTGACTACAGTGTCTAAGGCATAGTGCTTTGGAGGTACAAAACAAGAGAGAATGCACTTTGGAGAAAACAAAAATACACCGGATGGAGGTCTTGTTATTTTTGTAGACTTTCTGTAGAACTTTCATCAAGACATTTTTTTTTTTTTTTAAGAACTTGCTATTTTGGGTTTTAAGTAATAGCAAATGTAAATTTTTTTACGAGTTACTTTTCACTTTTCAAAATAAAATTTGTATAGAAAATGGTTTAACTATATAATAATGACTTGTCTACAGGGATTAGTTATTAGATAGGAAATTGATTGTGAAAGAAGGAAAAATCATTCATGTATGTTAAAGTCAGGGTTGTGGACACTGAGACACAAAAGAAACAGTTTTTCCTCCTAAAAGAGCTGGGGATCTGGTCAAGATATTATTTGACACATACGTACTTACAAAAATCAGCTTCCTATACTATCAGAAAATATGTGCTTAAAAAAAAAAAAGGTTACAAATAACAAGTACTGTGAAAGGTCAGAAGTGGGAAAGCATCTTGGGTTGAAATAGGAAAGACTTCATAACCGATGTGAGATGATACTGATCCTCCATAGCTGAGCAGTAATTAGGTAGTGGGGGAGAAAGGTAGCCAGAAGAAGAGACGTAAAAAAGATAGGCACGGGGCGGGGCACGGTAGCTCACGGCTGTAATCCTAGCACTTTGGGAGGCCGAGGTGGGCAGATCATGAGGTCAGGAGTTCCAGATCAGCGCGGCCAACATGGTGAAACCCCGTCTCTACTAAAAATACGAAAAAATTATCCGGGCGTGGTGGTGCGTGCCTGTGATCCCAGCTACTGAAGAGGCTGAGGCAGGAGAATTGCTTGAACCCTTGAGGCGGAGGTTGCAGTGAACCAAGATCGCTCCACTGCACTCCAGCCTGGGCGGAAGACTCCATCTAAAAAAAAAAAAAAAAGAGGCCGGGTGGGTGGCTCACACCCGTAATCCCAGCACTTTGGAAGGCTGAGGCAGGTGGATCACAAGGTCAGGAAATCGAGACCATCCTGGCTAACACGGTGAAACCCCGTCTCTACTAAAAATAGAAAAAATTAGCTAGCTGAGGTGGCACGCGCCTGTAGTCCCAGCTACTCGGGAAGCTGAGACAGGAGAATCGCTTGAACCTGGGAGGCGGAGGATGCAGTGAGCCAAGGTTGCGCCACTTCACTACAGCATGAACAACAGAGCGAGACTCCGTCTTAAAAAACAAAAACAAAACAAACAAAAGGCACCGGCATGGAAGTGATGGCAGCCGCTGGCCGTCTGATGTGGCTGCTGCCATCACGCCGGGCACGGCAAGGGGAGGAGGTGGACAGCCCACCTTCCACCCTCCCTACTCCCTGCAGCCCGCCACCTTGGGAGCAGCCGTGATTAAGGCCAGGCCTGGTTGCGCTGAGCTGAGCCTCAGCTCTCACGGGCGGCGCTCCAGCCGGTCCCTGAGCGCTGGAACACAGTGGGGGCTTACAGCAACCTCGCTCCTATACCACATGCGGGCGCAGGTCAAGGAATGACCTGGAGCCCCCGCCCTTGGCTGTCAGGAGGTGCGGCTGGGTGCCCACTGCGCCAGTGGGAGCTGGGAACAACGGGGAGCCCTGCTCTTTCCAAGTTGGTCGGGCGGGAGCTCCCCAGGTACAACTGCAGCCACCCAAGCAAGCCGCATCCTGGCCCGGGTGCTCTTGGGAGCCAAGAGTGGGCGGGAGCCCCGCCCTCTTAGGCGGGGTTGCAGATCAAGGCATCCCTGAATTCTTAGACGGTCTGGGAAGGCCCCCCTTGCCCTTCCAGGTTCAGAGGCAGACCTCTCCCCACTCCCAGCGCAGATCAGATCTCTGACCGGGGTTGGGGCTGAGCTAGGGTGCTGTCACAGCCCCTCCTGGTGTGTGCACAGGTCAGCGGTGACACATCAGCTCCCTGTTGCCTCAGCCTGCTCCAGACTTTGGGTGTGGAGAAGCAGGAGGGGAAAGCTGAGGGGGAGCTGAGGGTACCTAGGCACTGCAGGTGCCATGGATGCCAGGGAAGCAGACATGCACCTGGGCGGAAGTGGGTGGGTGACCCGTGAAGCCCCACCTTCAGGCCGGTCAGGCCTCAAGCCTGGGGGCGGGTCGGCCAGTCCTGCTGATGGGAGGGGAATTCATGGTGCTTTTCCCGGTGCCCGCCCATGGCTGCCCATGGACCAATCAGCATGCACTTCCCCCCTCTGAGGCCTATAAAAGCCCTGGGCTCAGTCAGGGCAGGGCAGAGGATCGGATGACTAGCGGCGGAGAGTGGCTGCCATTGTTGGGAGTTCGAGACCAGCCTGGCCAATATGGTGAAACCCTGCCTCTACTGAAAATACAAAAATTAGCTGGGCGTGATGGCAGGGGCCTGTAATCCCAGCTACTTGGGAGGCTGAGGCGTGAGAATTGAGAATAGCTTGAACCTGGGAGGTGGAGGTTGCAGGGAGCCGAGATTGGGCCACTGCACTCCAGCCTGAGTGATAGAACGAGACTCAGTCTCCGGGAAAAAAAAAAAAAAAAAAAAAGAGAGAGAGGACTTACCCTCTCTGCTGTTAGAGAGGACAAGACAACCAGCTGCAGGGGAACTACCTTCTCCAGGGCCTCCTCTGAGCTGTTTTAACATTCAGTAAAGCTCCTCTTGGTCTTGTTCACCCCACACTGTCGGCAAACCTCATTCTTCCTGGATGCAGGAAAAGAACTCAGGTAAAGGTGCCACCAACCACAGAGGTCTCTGGCAAGAAAAGTGACACTGCAAAGCTCCTGTAACAGAAGTAGTAAAAGTAAGTATTGAAAAGGGGAAGAACACACACTGGGGCCTGCGTGGGGGGACGGCGGGTGGCGTAGGGGGGCAGGAGACCATTAGGATAAATAACTAATGCATATGGGGCTTAGTACCTAAGTGATGGGTTGATAGGTGCAGGCAACCGCCATGGCACACATTTACCTATGTAACAAACCTGCATGTCCTGCACATATATCCCGGAAGCTAAAATTAAATTAAATTAAAAAATATATAATCTAACGATAATAATAAAAGAAAGGCTGAACTAAAGGGGATAATTTGTAAAAAGAAGTAATGGATAGGAGGGAAAAGCAAACTGAGGAAGGCCCCCAGTTTGTTAAATTTGGGACAATTTGTTATGCAGCAAAAGAAAATTAGCACAGCACCTACAACTTTATTATAATCTGCAATCTTTATCTTATATATTAAATGTTTGTATCATATCCTACTTTTGAATTTTTAGACACTGATATCCTCAATTGGTATATTTTTTGGCCTTAATTATCTAAGTCTTAGGTTTAATGGCCTCTGGTATGGATTCGTTGATAAGTTGCATTTGGGTTATCGTTTTAATTTTTTAGAAGACCTTATTAGAAGATTAATTATCACTGACAGACCATAACCTTTTCCTCAATCTTTGTTAATCATACAATTTAGTTGAGAATGCTTTTGGTTACATGTTGAAAATGCAAATTGATGTTCAGATATTAATTATGAATAATCATCTTTGGTACTACACATAAAGGTATGAAACCATGGGTGTGTGTGGGCATGTGTGTGTGTATGTGTGAGAGAGATCTATAGGTTATAATTTGCATTCTTTTTAATTTCAAATGGGTATTTAATACTCTTATTTTTTTCCTGAAGTTTTAGCAATAGGTTTAGCAACCTTTTAAACGTTAATTTTTAGTTAATCAACATTTTAGGTAATGACAAATTAGTTAAGTGGTTTTTTTTTGGTGGTGGGATGGATGGTGCTTTAGTTCTACTTTTGAATACAATTTTGTTGATATATGCACAGAAGTATACAAATCATAATGTACTGCTCAATTGATTTTCATAAAAGAAGTGCTCCTAAGAAACCAGTACCAGGTCAATAAATAAAACACCAACAGAATTTCAGAAACTTCTTTCCAGTTCCTACTTTGCTTACCCTGATGGTAATCGCTAACCTGACTTCCAACACCAGAGATTAGCTTTGCTTATTTCTGAACTTCATATAAATGGACTCATACTAAATATTCTCTTTTGTGTCTGTATTCTTTATCTCAGTATTATGTTTGTGAAATTGATTTCTGTTGTAGCTCATTCATTTTATTGCTATATTGTAGTTTATTGTGTAAATAAACAATAGTCTCTTCTGCTGTAGATAGATGTTTGGCTTGTTTCCAGTTTCTGGCTATTACAAATACTGCTGCTATAAACATTCTTACCCATGTCCTTTATGGAACATATACATATACATTTTTGTTGGGTATTTATTTAGGGTTAACATTTCTTGGTGTGGGTATGGTGGCTTACACTTGTAATGCGAACACTTTGGGAAGCCAAGGCAGGAGGATTGCTTGAGCCCAAGAGTTTGAGATTAGCCTGGGCAACATGGCAATACCCCATCTCTTAAAAAAAAAAAGAAAAAAAAAATTTAGCCAGGTGTGGTGGCATGCACGTGTGATCATAGCTACTCAGGAGACTGAGGTGGGAGAATTGCCTGAGCCCAGCAGATGAAGGCTGCAGTGAGCCATGTTTGTGTACTGCACTCCAAACAGGGTGACAGAGTGAGACCCTGTCTCAAAATTTTTTTTTAATTAAGAAATTGCTTGAATTTATGATATACATATTCAGCTTTACTAGATATTGCCAAATAATTTTCCAAAATGTTGTTTCAACTTACACGCTCAGCAACAAACATGAGTTCCAGTTTCTCCACATCTTCTCCAGCACTTGACATTATCTCTTATATTTATTTTGTTAAAAATTTTTTTAGAGTTGGAGTTTTGCTATGTTGCCCAGGGCTGCTCTCAAACTCCTGGGCTCAAGCAATTCTTTTTTTTTTTTTTGAAAATACAAGAGGTCATGAGAGTTACCAGATCAAAGGAAACTTGTAAGACCACTGATAATTTTTGTTTAATATTCTTTTTTTTTTTTTTTTTTTTTTTTTTTTTTTTTTTTTTTTTTTTTTTTGAGGCGGAGTCTCGCTCTGTCGCCCAGGCTGGAGTGCAGTGGCCGGATCTCAGCTCACTGCAAGCTCCGCCTCCCGGGTTCACGCCATTCTCCTGCCTCAGCCTCCCAAGTAGCTGGGACTACAGGCGCCCGCCACCTTGCCCGGCTAGTTTTTGTATTTTTAGTAGAGACGGGGTTTCACCGTGTTAGCCAGGATGGTCTCGATCTCCTGACCTCGTGATCCGCCCGTCTCGGCCTCCCAAAGTGCTGGGATTACAGGCTTGAGCCACCGCGCCCGGCCAATATTCTTTAAATAGTAATCTTCTTACTGACAGCATATGTAGCCCAAGCCCAATTTAATGCTCAATTAAATAACAAATATTTTAGACATTAAAATTAACATTTTGACTTCTTCTTTTTACCATTTTTTATTTTTTGTTTGTGTTTATTCAACTTTCTGAATGATGTATGTTAAGTCACTTCAAATCCTTTTTGAAAAGCAATGATGTATAAATAAATACTGTTAAGACCATCAAGCATCTTCTATACACTACAGAAGCCAAAGTATTTAAAAAGCATGACACATTTTTTTTTTTTTTTTTACTGTTCCTTCTGGATCCTATAACCTTACTTTCTATATAACATCATGACATCCACGCTGATTTTTCTTCCTAACCATTTAGTCAGACTTTAATTGGTGAATTTCTGAAACCTTGTGTACTGATTTCTGAGAACATTGATTGTATATTTATTTGAATCTTTTCCAATTTTATACACCATATTTAAAAGGAAGATAGGGTAAAGTTCCAAAGTATTAATTGCAAGTCCAACCATAAATTTAATAGTCTAGCTATTCTAAGTGAAGTAAATTATGTTTCACGAACTAAAAATGTAAGTATAAATGATATTCTTCCTACATTCAAAATAAATTTGAGGTGGGTTTGTAGACTAATATATTGTAAGTTTCTTTCATTTAAATGTAAAATATTAATGCAAATATATATAATATACATTATGCATGCCTTTTTCATGTATTTTTTTTAGTATTTTTTATTTAAAGATGACATATTAATGTCACATGGATGTATATAAATAATATACATTATTATGTGGTTATGAAAACTATCCAGAACTTAGTTCTAAAATCACAAGTATACTTTCATATTTTGCCTTTCTTATAATTATCTTACTTTTACCATGTAACACATCCAAGTTTCATTCATTCATTCATTCATTCCACATATATTTATTAAATGCCTACTAGAGGACAGAATATCAGTTTTTTTTTTCTTTTCTTTTTTTTTTTTTTTTGAGATGGAGTCTCACTCTGTCACCCAGGATGGAGTATGGTGGCGCAATCTCAGCTCACTACAACCTTCGCCTCCTGGGTTCAATTGATTCTCCTGCCTTAGCCTCCCGAGTAGTTGGGATTACAGGTACGTGCCACCATGCTTGGCTAATTTTTGTATTTTTAGTAGAGACAGGGTTTCGCCATGTTGACCAGGCTGGTCTTGAACGTCTGACCTTGTGATCTGCCCGCCTCAGCCCCACAAAGGGCTGGGATTACAGGCATGACCCATCGTGCCCAGCCCAGGATATCAGTTTTCTATTGCTGCATCACATATTATCACAAACTTAGCAACTTAAAACAACACAAATTTACAAACTCACAGTTCTCCAGGTCAGAATTCCAGATGCAACATGACTGGATTCTCTCCTCAGGGTCTCATCAGGCTGAAATCCAGGTGTGGGTTGGGGCTGCTTTTCTCACTCTGGGCTCAGGTTTCTGTCCAGGCTCGTCCAGGTTGTTGGTAGAATTCAGTTTCTGGGATAGTGGGACTGAGGTCTCTGATGTCTTGCTGGCTGTCAGCTGGGGGCTGCTGTTAACTTTCAGAGGCTGCCTACCCTTCCCTGCCATGTGACCTTGTCCACAATATGGCAGTTCCTTTCTTCTGAACAAGTCATATGCATCTCTCTGACTTCTCTCTGAAATCAGCAGAGAAAAACTGAGTTTTTAAAGACTCATGGGATTAGGTCAGGCCCTCCAGGATGATCTCCCTATCTTAAGGTCAATGATTTGGAACATTAATTGCATCTGTAAAATCTCTTCACAGCAATTCTTAGATTAGTGTTTGAATAAGTGGGAGAATACATAAGAGGCTGGGAATCTTGGAGGGCCATCTTAGAATTCTGCCTAAAACAGTCAGATATTTAACTATATGTCCTGTTACTTAGGACCTATTAGTGAAAAAGCAGATAAAAATTCTAGTCCACCTGGAGCATACATTCTAAGAGAGTTTAAGGGGAAAAGTGTTTATACTGTTTATTTGTATTGTCTTACCCCTTCAGGAGTTTTAGGAGATAGCCAGATATAAACAGTCAACAGAATAAGCGAATATACCTGTTTTACATTTTTTATCCTTAGCTAGTATTCAGTTAACTATTTTTAACAGATGGCATTTTTTCTCTGTATGTGCTTATAAATGTGTATATAATGAAAATTTCTGAGTTGTGTTGAGCACTTCTTTTTTTTTATTTTTTATTTTTTTTTTATTTTAGGCTTGTGGAATTTCCAAATGGGGGAAGGGATCTTAAAGATCATGCTATGTTTTGTTAGCATTTAAGAATAAGGCAGTCAAAGAGACTTTTTCTGTTTATATTTAATAAAATACCAAGGTGCTATTAGATATTTTTTGAATGTGTATACTTCTTTTCAGATGATCACAGATGTGACCATCCCTAATAAGTGCATTTCTTGAAATAGAGCACAAACTCAAATAACAAGAATGGGCAGGATACCAAGGAAACAGACTAATCAGGCAGATGGTGACTATTTCATAGGGAAAGTCTGAGTAAACCAATAGCTCTACAACAGGGATCTGAAAATAAAGGAACATTAGTGAGCATGAAAAAAATATTTTTTTCATATTTTTTCATTACCTTATAAAAATCATTAGATTTACATACACACTTTTACCTATTACCACAGATTATATGATAAACTTAGTTTTTCTTTCATTATAATGTTTTCTCTTCATATTAGCAAAATTTTGTCAAAAAACAACTTTTTCATAATTAAGATGCAGTAATGGATTTCCTTTTTTTGCTATACCGTCTGAGTACTTGCATGATTTTTTGAAACCTATTGGTCTTTTAAAATTTCTTAATCATTTTGAAATAAATTGATTTTTACATTTAATAAAATAGATTTATATTTTGTGTAAATATAAACATCACAATAAACTGAAATACATTTGCCAAAGAATAAATTTTTTTGTAAAAAACAGAAGTAAAAAAAATCCTAGCAGGAAACCAGGAACGGAATCAAAACACAAAAAGGTATCTCGGGCACAATGCCCTGAAGGTCAACAACCATGGCCAAGTGCATGAGGTAATATCAGGAATAAGAAAACACCCTGGGTTGGATCCTTGACATTCTGATCCTAAGATCATTAGCGATTGTGCAAAAATGTAATGTGTAAAGTGACTTATTAAGTTGTCAGGTGAATGTTGCTTCTCATTTCTACTTCACAAAACCCTGGTGAGGCAAAGCAGTTCTTATTCCCATTTTACAGATGAAGAAATACATACAGAAAAATTAGTTTGCCAATATTCATAGTTGCCAGAGTGGCAGAGCAAGAACTAAAACTGAGTCTTCTAATTCTGAATTCAGTGCACCTTGGGACTGAAGAATGGAATGATCAGGAGACAGAGAGACTATCAGTTGAAGAAATGAACTTTTTTCCACTTAGCATCTTAATATATACATAGCCTGTATTTGACTGTATTCTTACTATAGCATACTGCATTTAGTGTATAAAGATAATGCTTTGGGGTTAGCATTATTTAAAAAAATAGTTTCTTTCTAAAATTTGTGAATGGACATTTCATTGCACAATTTTTTTTCTCTTCATACGAACTATAAGAAATTAAAAAGAGTGGCTGGATGCAGTGGCCCAAGCCTGTAATCCTAGCACTTTGGGAGGCCAAGATGAGTGTATCACTTGAGGTCAGAATTTCGAGACCAGCCTGGCCAACGTGGCGAAACCCCATCTCTACTAAAAAATACAAAAAAATTAGCTGTGTATGGTGTCATTTGCCTGTAATTCCAGCTACTCGGGAGGCCAAGGTGAGAGGATCACTTAAACCTTTGAGGCAGAGGTTGCAGTGCAGAGATTGCAACACTGCACTCCAGCCTGGGTGACAGAACGAGATTGTCTCAAAAAAAAGAGAAGAAAAAAGAAAAAGAAAAATCAAAAAGAGCAACCACACACACACACAGACAAACACACACAGAGGAAAATCTAATGGCCCAGACAGGGGTGAATCCCTCACCATGATTTCATGATGCTAAAGATACTTTCTACAAACATCCAAGTTCATTGCAGTAGGGTAGGAAAGGTGAATTTAAAAACGGCAGTGAAGAGGAACCAGGTTTTTAGGGGCCTGCAATCTGATGAAAGCACAAACACCCTGTGGTGATTTGCTCTTCTCTTAGAAGAGAACCACTCTCTTAAGAGGCACAGTTGTTCCATATGAATCTGCTCTCCTCCCCTATGTATCACAAAGTAAGAATAATACTTTAAGAAGAGTAGGAGTAAATAGACTACTTCCATCTCCCAACATGTATAATCCACAGTAACCTGTAGCCTTCTAGAGAGCAAAGACTGATATATACACTCTTAAATTTTTCCTCGAGTATAAGCGGAAACACTAAAAATATTATTGTTTACAAGCATGTATATATGAAGTTTTTGGCACAGGCTAACCACTGTTTACTAGACCCTTTTCCTTTTATTCTTGGATGAACCACTAAACATTACCTTGCAGTTAGGTATGAATTATTTGCAGTTAGGTATACCCATAAGATGAAATCCAGCCAATGGAATATTGGAGAAAGCACTGTGTGTCATTTTTAGACCAGGTCCATCGCATCCTACATGCTCCTTCCTTTTTTCACTTGTTGGATGTTGATGCCCAGTGTGTTCTTGGAAGATGTGTATGCAAGTCAGCAATCTCCTTTAGTCCTGGTCCTTGGATGACTGTGGTGGAGCAACAAACAAACAAACAAACAATGCTATATGAAAACCTTCAGCTGCCTTGGTCTGCTTATGTATAAAAGAAATAAATTTTCATTATATTTGAATCATTATTTTGGGTCAACTTCTTATAGCTGTTAGGCAGTTAGCTTACCTTAACTAATTTGTTAAGTGCCCTAGATAAAGTGCCCCATGAGAGAATACACTTGTGATTTCCTTCTTTCTTTGTGACTGAGAACAGTTGCCAACTTCCTCCCTGTGGCCTAGTGTTTCTGCCTGAGAGTCTTCACTATTGCCTAACCTCTGAGCTTGTTGTATCATTTCTGGAGAAAACAATGTGTTGCCATATCATTTTGTGTTCAAAAGTGCTATCCACTCTCGCCCTAATCTCAACTGTTTCATGTCTGTTAAGTTGAAGTACCCTAGCCAGTTCAGTTGAAATTTCCATTTACTGAATATAATCCTGGATGAGAATTGGTCAAGATTTGATAATTCTTAAGTGGCACAGTCGGTCGGTCCACCTTTGAACCTGAGGCACTAGAGAGGCCAGGGTATCATCCAACTTCCATGCTTTGCTATGACTCACCAGCACTGTGAATGTTACTCTGCTATAGTCAAAGCAAAGCTGAACTGAAATTCTCTGTCTTTCCTGACACTAATGGATCTAAGGGGAATATTAGAAGCATAACTGGAATTGTTATGAAAGAATTTAGATTTGTAATCTGGATACCTGATATAGCAGAAGGTGGGTTAAACATTTATACTCTGAAGTGTATTAGTTACACTCCAAAAAGGGTAGGGGCCATCCTAGCTACAAATAAATTCATTCAGATGTGGCTAATATGATACTTTAGGTACAGAATGAAGAACAGGAAGGATAGTTGCACCTATTAAGTGGACTTCACAATTTTTTATTTCTGGTAACAGCTTTTCATATACTTGGGAACATGATGGGACTTTATTTACTTATTCGTTTCTTTAAAAAACTTTTCATTTTGAAAAAAGTTCAAGATTAGAAAAAAGTTACTAAGTATGACACAGAATTGCTATATTTACTTCATCAAACTAGTGTTAGCATCTTACCGCACAGCAAGTATCAAGCAGGAAATATTGAGAAAATATTAACTAATTTATAGATCTTATTCAAATTTCATTAGTTATTTCTCTAATGTTTTTATCTGATTCACACATTGCCTTTAGGTGTCATGTCTCCTTGGTCTCTTCCAATCTATGAGAGTTCCTCAGTCTTTCTTTGTCTTTCAGTTCCCTGTCTTTCATAACTTTGATACTTTTAAAGATGGTCAGGTTTGTTTTGTTTTTCCCTCCACTCGCTGACGGCAGATGGTCAGGTATTTTGAAGAATGTTTCTCAATATGTGTTTGACGTTTTCTCATAATCACATTTAGGTTAGGCATGTTTTGCAAGACTAGGACAGCAGTCTATGTCTTTCTCAGTGTGTCACAGTAGAAGACACATGACTGATACATCTCAATACTGATTATGTTACCCTTGAGACACATTGATATCATGTGCCCCTTGATATTATTCACGAGAAAGGCACATGTTCAGACATGCTGTTCTCCTTTTTACTGGCTGAATGTTTTTGTTTAGAGTGACCCTGTAAGTTATTTGTGGTAGATGAGAAAACCTCCTTCAGATTGGGGTCCCTGAATGATTGTGTGGAGTAGAATCATCTCCAGCTCCACCCACTGACTTATAGTTGTGTTGGTCTGTTTATGTGTAAGAAAAACTTCTATTGTGTTTGAGACATTGTACATTTTGGTTCTTTTCACCTGCTTCAGCCTCCCAAAGTGCTGGGATTACAGGCAAGAGCCTGTAGAAGAGTCATTGGCCTACTTCATTACATTACCTAGGATTAGATTCAGTTCCCTGTTGGGGAAAGCACTTCATCCAAAAACATTTCTGTGATTTTTCTTCTCCTTTATTGATAGTTTCTAACTCTGTTTCTGTAGCACGCATCTCCCATCAATATTTCTATCCAGTTCATTTCAAACTCAAGTACTCTGAAATATTTTAACATCCCACTCCTATCTGTAATCCTACCATATTTCAAGTTGCCGTTTTTAAGAACCCCCAAATTCATCTTTTGTTTTACAGTATTTAATGAGATTTATCAACATGTTCACCAAGTATTATTTTTTACAGACATTGATTTTTGCATCCTACATACTTCAGCAGTTATTTTAAAGAGGGTCTGCAATTGGTACATTCTGACTATTCTGATAAATGTTTATTTCACGATACATCTTGAATGATAGTTTTGCTCTTTGAAAGTATCTGTTTTCTAGTATCAAATTTGTAAAACTGAAAATGGATTAAATTCACCTGAAAAATACAGAGATTCTCAGATTGGATTAAAAAAACCTAAGTTTAGGCTATATGCTTTTTTTAAGAATCACACCCAAAATATAATAATCTCAAGAGGCCGGGCACAGTGGCTCTTGCCTGTAATCCCAGCACTTTGGGAGGCTGAACTGGGTGAATAGCTTGAGCTCAACAGTTCAAGACCAGCCTGGCTAACATGGTGAAACCTCGTCTCTACTAAAAATACAAAAATTAGCTGGTCATGGTGGCACTCACCTGTAATCTCAGCTAGTCTGGAGGCTGAGACATGAGAATCACTGGAACCCAGAGGTGAAATTTGCCATGAGCCGAGATTGCGCCACTGCACGCTACCCAGGGCTACAGAGTGAGATTCTGTCTCATAGTAATAATAACAATAATGATCTCAAAAGACTGAAATTATATCAGGTGCTCAGATAATGTTACTTTATTATAATGTTGATGGGAAAAAAATTAATTCGTGGCTGAGGCTAATATCTCTGTGAAATTTGCACCTTTTCCCCATGTCTGTGTGGATTTTCTCCAGGTACTCCAGTTTCTTGCCACATCCCGAAGATGTGCATTTTGGGTGAGTGGGCATGTGTCAGCGATCTCAGTCAGAGTGAGTGTGGGTATATGTATGAGTGTGCACTGTAATGGGATGGTGTCATGGCCAGGGTTGCTTCCCATCTTGTATCCTGAGCTGCTGAATGGACTTTGGCCACCTGTAACCTGAACTGGAGTAAGTGGGTTGGAAAATGAATGAATAAATGAATACAAATTATTATAAGATAAAATATAAAGTATTTGATGATCATACAAATGCAAAACAATAAACAATGTTGTATGAAAGTGCTTACAGAAACTGCCTTATTGATTACTGTTTTTTAACTGTGTATTGGTAGGAAGTACTCCTGACAATTTTCACTTTGCAAACATTTATTTCTTGATTTAACCTACCACGAGGTTGACTGCTATCACTCACTGATTCACCAACAATTGGGCAAATAGCTTACTTATTTTTGTTGATTTTTCTTAAATGTATGTATAGCTTACATTTATATCAATATTTAACATTAGAAGTGTTTCAAGTCTTCACTTAGAAATTTGGTGACGTTTTTGTGATACAAATATGCCATAGGAAATAATTCTTGTTTATATTAATTAACCTATGATAAAACTGGTTTTGTTACATGGCATCTCACTTGAAGTTGAAGTTTCCAAGACCCTATCGACAACGTTGAGAATTTACTGTCATAGGTTGAAAAAATGTACACCAGGAATCTGACCAAAATAAATCTGACAGTAATATTGATATTAGAAAACAACTTTAAGTCTAATAATGATTTTTCTCTAAAGAGGTTGATTACTTCATGATAGAAGGATCACATCACCATGATGACACAGACTGTTAGTACACATCAATATCCATTTTGTCTTCTTTTTTGGCACACAACCAAAACTGACATAGCCTTTTTATAATTCTATTGGGCCTATATAACTGAGTTTTAGCCAGTGGAATATGTCCAAGTGACATTTGCCACTTCTAGGTCTGGCACATTAACGCTTGATGTATTACATTTCAGACCCTCTTATCATTCTGCAGTGTGTTTGACAATCTGTTGTTTAAGATCTATATGCACTGGGTACTGTTGCTTGCCTTCCATTCCTACTCTTACTAATCAGATTCCTATTATAGCTATTTCTGTCCTTGATTCATTTTTTATATTAGATGTGTGTGTGTTCATGTGCATGCATGCACCCACGCCTGTAGGTGTATACGGGAGTGGTGGTAAAGACAGATAGGATGTTTCTTCAGTTCATGGGATTTTATTTCAGGATAATTCAAACATTCACATATTGGAGAAGATGCCACATTTCTTGAATGTCTTTGGCTTTGAGCTGAATGCACTAACTAGAAGGGACTTCGGATTGTCCTTCTGAGAGGAAGATAAGTATACTCTTCATACACAGGTAAGAGTGAAATGATAAAAGAATGTTCCTTCCTCCTTTTCTTCCTGGACAACAGATCAAATATTTCTCAGATCTTTTACAGTTGAATTGGAGTCACATGGACAGGTATGATCTTAAAATATAAAAAAATTATTTCAAAATTACATGCTAAAATTTTATAAAAATAAATTCTAAAACTAACTCAAATGGAAGCATTTGATTTAAAATTTATCCAAAAAAGTTTGAATTTTATATGAAACAGGATAGAAGATGAAAAAGCTAAAGAAATAAAATATAAAGAAATTATGGCTGGGGACAGTGGCTCACACCTGTAATCCCAGCACTTTGGGAGGTTGAGGTGGGAGGATTGATTGAGGCTAGGGTTTGAGACCTGTTATTTGAGGCACATGGGAAGGAAAGTTTTCTTTGAGATGTTCCACATTTTATAATATTCTTCAAGAGATTTACAGAGTTCTTTGAGTGAATTGTTGGTTTATTCTTAATACTGAATTTCCTATTCAAATTTATATAGAAGTTCATTTCTTACAGTGATCTCATCTCCTATTAAGATATTCTTCAAGGCAGGTTCTTGGACAGTTTCTCAATGACAGATTTTTAAAAATATTGTTAATCTTTTTATTAACATGAGAGCATAATTATTCCAGACCTGGAGGCCATCCTTTAAGCTTCTTGCAAGAGTCTGGGAGCACAAAGAGTCTACTCACCACTGGGTAGTGGGCCATGGACACCCCAGTCCCCACCAGAAGTCTGGGATTGCAAAATGGGACTCTGGCAGCAAATTTCAAACTGTATGCCAGACCTGGCCCTTTGCAGGTGAGCATCAATAAAAATTTAAATTACCAAAATTGACTCAAGGGTAAACCTATGTCTGAGGAGAAAGCCTTCAGAAAAATTGACTTAGTGAGCAAAAACTTACCCAAAATAAATACAGCAAGTTCTAGAAAATTTTACACAGGCATTACCAACAAATGCTTCAAAGCACAGAAAAGTCTCCTTTGCACAAAATACTACAAAATATAGAAAAAGAGGAAAATTCTGTAGCTTCTCTCATGAAGTTAATGTATTCTAGTTACCTGAACTAGAAAAATAAGAGAAAGAAAAATTGTAGGTTAATCTTCATTATGAGTACATGCAAGTATCATAAGATATTGACAAATTGAATCAAGCATTTTAAAAAATGCATTATGATCAAATATGATTTATCCTAGAAATAATGTATGAGAGTTATAAAATTCCCATTAATATTAGGAACAAGCATTAATACTTAATATCTCCACCAATAATCATCATTGCTCTGGAGTTCCTAACCAATGAAATAAGAAAGAAATAACCAGTTATATGGATTAGGAAAGATCGAATATTGATTATTTGAATATTCTTTTTTATAGAAAATCCAATAATTGTACAGCTGAAGAACTAGAATAGGAGAGTTAAGCAAAGTTTCTACATACAAGAGGAAAGTGCTCAAATCAATAGGTTATCTGTAGGCCAGTGCTAATTACGTTGACATGGTGGCCTTAAAATTTTTACATGCAATTCATAAATCAGTTTCACTGATATTACTCTACCAGATATTGATACTCTAAAATTATCATTATACAACTGTATTATTGTGTCAGAAATAAAATTAATAGATCAACAAAACAAAACTCAGAACACATTCACATATTTGATAACTTGGTGTATGACAAGTGTGACATTAAAATTCAGGAGTAAAATAAGAAATTTACTCAACAAATAGTCACATGGGAAAAAGTCAGAAAGATCTCTGCCTCACTCTATTTACAGGAATATACTTCAGATGAAAGAAACTTAAGCCGGGCGCGGTGGCTCAAGCCTGTAATCCCAGCACTTTGGGAGGCCAAGACGGGCGGATCACGAGGTCAGGAGATCGAGACCATCCTGGCTAACACGGTGAAACCCCGTCTCTACTAAAAACTACAAAAAATTAGCCGGGCGACGTGGCGGTGCCTGTAGTCCCAGCTACTCGGGAGGCTGAGACAGGAGAATGGCGTGAACCCGGGAGGCGGAGCTTGCAGTGAGCTGAGATCTGGCCACAGCACTCCAGCCTGGGTGACAGAGCGAGACTCCATCTCAAAAAAAAAAAAAAAAAAAAAAAAAAAAAAAAAAAAAGAAACTTAAATATAAAGAGCAAAATGTTAAGACTTTTAGAAAAAGGTAGGAGAATTTATGACTTCTACTAAGGAAACCTTTCTTAAACTAGATGCAATGGTATAAACTATAAAATACATTGATCTTTTTTTATAACATTAAACGTGTTCCGTAAGAGACACCAAAATACAATTAAAAGATAAGTTACAGTGTCTTAGTCCATTCTGGCTGTATAAAAAATTACCATAGACTGAGTGGCTTAAACAACATTTATTTCTCGTAGTTTCTGGAGGCTGAGCAGTCCAAGTCAAAGTGAGCCCACTTTCTAGTTTATAGACCACCATCTTCTCAGCTGTGTCCTCACATGGAAGAAAAACAAGATGGCTCTCTGGAGTACTTTTTACAAGAGTACTAATCCTATTTATGAGGGATTCACCCTCATGATATAATCACTTTCCAATGACCTCATATCCAAATACTATCACATTGGAAGGCAGGATGGGAGTGGGAGGGTTGGATTTCAATATAGGAATTTTTGGGGGACACAAATATTCAGTCCATAACACACAGACTGGGAGAAAATATCTATGATGCATACATCTTACAAAATAATTCATATGTAAACTATAAAGAGCTCCTCAAACAGATAATATCGAAAGAGAACAAAAACATAAACATAGTTCACAGAAGAAGAGACTCAGATGGCCATAAATGTATGGAAAAAATGTTTAACCATTTATCATGAAAATGTGAATGTGAACAACTGAGTTTACCTATAACATACAACAAACTTCCAAAATGACTGCAAAAAACTTGTATTAGCAAGTAAAGCACACACACACACACACACACAAACACACACACTTCTATAGGAGCAGGAATTTATACAACCACTGTGGCAGTCACTATTTGTTGCCCATAACATATCTATCCACCTTTCTTCCTAAAGAGCAGAAGCACAATTTTATAAGTATGTGATTTCTGTGTTCTCTATGTCTATGCATCTATTTTTATGCAATAACATGCCATATAGTTAATAGTAACTTTGTTGTATATTTTGAAGTCAGGTAGTCTGCTGCTGCCAGCTTTGTTTTTGTTTTTTTGTTGTTGTTTTTGTTTTGTTTTTTGTTTTTGCTTAGGGTTGCTTTGGCTGTTTGGATTTTAGGGTTGTTTTTTCTGTTTTTGTGAAGAATGTCATTGGTATTTTGATAGGGGTTAGATTGAATATGTAGATTACTTTGGATGGCATGGTCATTTTAAAAATATTAATTCTTGCAATCCATAAATATAGGATGACTTTTCATTTTTTTATGTCCTCTTAATTTTTTTCATCAGTGTTTTGTAGTTTTCATTTTAGAGATATATCACCCCCTTTGTTAAATTTATTCCTAGACTTTTTTGGGTAGGTATTATTATAAATGGAAATGCTACTGATTTTTGTATGCTGATTTTGTATCTTGCAGCTTTACTGAATTTGTTTATCAGCTCTAAGAGGTTTTGGTAATCTTCAGCATTATCTATATGTAAGATCATGTCATCTGCAAACAGAGACAGTTTGACTTCTTCCTTTCCGATCTGAATGGCTTTTATTTCTTTCTCTTGCCTGACTGATCTAATAGGACTTCCAATACTATGTTGAATAGGAGTAGTGAAAGTGGGCATCCTTGTCTTATTCCAGTTTTTAGAGGAAAAGCTGCCAACTTTTTCCCATTCAATATGTTAGCTATGGGTTTGTCATATATGGCTTTTATTGTGTTGAGGTGCTTTCCTTCTATGCCTAATTTGTTGGAAGTTTTTATCATTAAGTGATACTGAATATTATGAACGGCTTTTCTGCATCTATTGAAATGATCATGGTTTTTTATTCTTCATTCTGTTGATGTGATGTATCACGATTATTGACTTGCATGTTTTGAACCATCCTTGCGTCCTTGGGACAAATCCCACTGAACTTGAAGCCAGGCTCAGTGGCACATGCCTGTAGATGCAGTATGTGTAGTTGCAACAAACGCCCAGTCCTGAGGTGGGAGGATTGCTTGAGCCCAGGAGTTTGAGACCAACTTAGGGAACATAGTAAGAGACCAACTTGGGGAACATAGTAAGACCCCATCTCAAGAAAAAATGACAATAAAAATCCAGTTTGATCGTGTATAATCTTTTTGATATGTTGGTAGATTCAGTTTTCTAATATATTGTTGAGATTTTTTGCATCTATGTTCGTCAGGGATATTAGCCTGTAGTTTTCTTTTTTTGTTGTATTTTTGTGTAGAATTAAAAAAAGATCTACATACCATATCTTCTAATTGGAGATTGTGGTTGAAATGTGATCCTTTTATATACAATTATTTCAAACTAGACATTGAAGTTTTTAATACACTTGGTTATAACTGGCATTTAAATTATAACCTCAAACAACAGTATTTCTTAAACTGTGATTTTTGACTATTAGCCAATACGTAGCCATTAGAATTTTGGCTGTTTCCTGAAATAAACTTCCCCAAATATCTGTGAAATTATGAATTAAAGATATATTAATTCTACTGTTTTAAAAATATATTTTATACATAAAGAAATTAAAATTTGTGCAATAACGGTCCTACTTTTTGTAAAATAGAAAACTTCAGTTTAAATGTTAAAATGGAAATGATTTAGGCTGGAGATAACTCATATCTGTTGCAGGAAGTATAATTTTTAAATTTTATCTCAATGGGTTTTGGGGAAACAGGTGGTGTTTGGTTACATGAACGAGTTCTGTAGTGGTGATTTCTGAGATTTTGGAGCACCCATCACCTGAGCAGTGTACACTGTACCCAATGTGTAGTCTCCTCATTCCCCTCCCACCCTTTCCCCTGAGTCCCCAAGTCCCATTGTATCATTCTTATGCCTTTGCATAGAGGAAGTATAATTTAAATAGATCTCTGATAAAAACATGTATATTGCTAAATATTTTGAGTTAAAGTTTATGATTAATAGCTATACTTAAAAGATAAAATTAGTAGTAGATGATACCCAGGTCATTTGATAGAACAATTTATTTCAAAATGAACAATTTATACCTAAATGCTGAATAAGAAGTTAACACATGCTGTGAGAGGAGGGGTCTTTGCTTCATAAAGCTTTGCACTATATCTTCCTAAGAGGTGATTAAAATTAGTTCTCTAAATTTATAAATATTATTTTCTTTATCTATTGGGCTATAACTATCTCCTTCATGTAGGACACTGATGTCTCATGACTTCACCACTACCACGGAGGGAATTGTTGCCATATAGGCATTGAGTGTGAAGCTTCTAGAACACTTGTCTCCAAAATGGGGTTGTATGCTCCCAAGAAGGCATGCAAGTCAATTCTAAATATAGCTAGGTAGAGGGACAGAGATATTAAGCTTTGCTTGTGTTTAATATATTAATTGATACTGACAAAATCAGGCTTATTTGTCTGATGGTGCCATTTTATATACAATATGTAAGGTATGACTAAGAAATGAATCCCACACAGGATTTACGCTGGAAGATTTTACATTGGCACATTTAGGTAAAATTATCTTACCACATATTGCAATTAAATGTGCTTGGTTAAATGGATCAGATGATTATAGTATGTCCTCACTAACGTCATCAGTAGGTTCTTAGAAACTGACTTGAACCAAAACAGTGTACAACAAAACCAATTTTACCATAGGATAATTAATATAAACCAAAATTAAGTTTCTACAGCATATTTCTGGTCACAAAACCCACCAAACTTCTAAATAAAGACCCAAACACTTCTAATAATAAACATTGAAATAAATGTGAGCTACACATATATCTGAAGATTAATAAAAACAAGTAAGATAATTATTTACCTGCTTATTCCAATTCAGGGTTCCCGGTAGCTGGAGCCTTTCCTGGCAGCTCAGGGCTCAAGGCAGGAACCAGCCCTGGAGAGGACACCATCCCATCGCAGAGTACATTCACATCCACCCTCACTCAGACCAGAACAATTTAGATGTGCCTGTTAACCTAATGTGCACATCACTGGGATGTGGGAAGAAACCAGAGTACCCAGAGAAAACCCACACAGGCATGAGGAGAACATGCAGGCAGACTCTACACAGATAGTGACCCCAGCCAAGAATACATTTTTTTTTTTCTCATCAACATTGTGACAAAATGACATTGAATCATATACCAGGAGGACCTGCTGTATATCTCCTATGTTACCTGAAATACTTTGTAATTTGAGGAGGTGTTACCATGAGCATATTTTATACAATAAAGGGTTCATTCTTTACCTCAGGAAAAAGTATTTCTATTATTTTGGGTTTAGAGACTGAGGGGAAGAATTATATGTTACATCCTCATCTAGTAATGCAATTCTTAGGCCCAGGATGAAGCAAAACAAAAATGTGGCAAGAAATGAGAGAGCCAACACAAAGCTGCCTTAACTAGAATGCCACTACTAGCGTCAAATGTCCTGGCTCAGTCTCATGGGGCCATCTTCTTAGAGGCTTTATCAATGATTTCATCTTCCCAGGAGAGTCCCTTGGGAGGAGAAATGGGTAAGTAATAATCTTCTGGCCTTCTCTTGGCCAAAGCTTGTAATGATTAATTTTATATGTCAACTTAACGGGGACACTGGATGTCCAGATATCCGGTAAAACATTAGTGGTGTCTGTGAAGTTATTTCTAGAAGACATTAGCATTTAAATCAGTAGATCAAGTAAAGTAGATTGTTCTCCCCAATGTGGATGGGCATCATACATTCTGTTCAGGGTCTGAATAGAACAAAAAGGTAGAGGAAGGTTGAATTTGCTCTCTGTGTGACTGCTTGAGCTGAGGCATCAAGCTTCTCCCTGAGTGCTCCTGGTTCTCAGGTCTTCAGACCTACACTGAAATTGGCACCATCAGCTTTCCAGCTCTCAGGACTTAGAACTATATTTCTGGCTATAATACATGGGAAAAACAAACCCAAATGTTTTTCCTACTCTCTACTCACACACTCAATACAACACTTCAGATGCCAGATGTGTGAGGTTATCTCTCCACACACCAAGCAAGCACTCCTCCAGCAGACACAAGCTGGGTGTCCTTCAGCAGATACAAGCTGGATGTCCTGTAGTTCAATTCAATCCTAACACTGTCAACCTGGAGATAACATCAGATCCCACAGGTTGAGTGCTCAGTTCGCCAAGAGTATCCTCCACATCAGATGCCAACTGTAGGTTATGGCCAGGTTGTGGCCTGTGGCCTGTGCTTCTGACAGACCAGCCATAAATCGGGGTTCCCATGACCCCCCTTCTCAGTTCTATTAATTTACTAGAGGTTCTCACATAACTCAGGGAGACACTTACATTTACCCACTTATTATGAAGGACATTATAAAAAATACAGATGAACAGCCAGATGGAAAAGTGCATAGGTTAAGGTATGGAAGAAGGGACATGGAGCTTTCATGCTCTCACTGGCACATTACTTTCCAAAAACTTTCACATGTTCAGCTATCCAGAAGGTGTCCCAAACCCTGTCTTTTTTGAGTTTTTATGGTAGTTTCATTGCATAGGCATGACTGATTATATCCCTGGCCATTGTTGATGCCCAGCTCAATCTTCAGCCCCTCTCCCTTCTCCTATGGACTTTAAGCCCATAGGTTAGGGCTGAAAGTCTCAACCCTAGCAGCTCCCATCCTGAAGATATCTAGGGGTCCACACCTACTAGTTATCTCATTAACACACAAAAGATAATCCATCATTTCTGAAATTCTAAGGGTTTTAGTATCCAGGAAACAGGGAAGAAGACCAGATATATATTTCACAATACCACAATGGCTTTCCTGGGTCTCCAGGTAAATGGCAGAACATAAGACATCTTAACATAATCTCATGAGCTAATTTCTTACTAATTTCTTATAATACATCTCTCTTTATGTGTACACACACACACACACACCCCTATTATAGGTTGGTGCAAAAGTAATTGTGGTTTTGCCAGTAAAATGGCAAAACCCGCAATTACTTTTGCACCAACCTAATAGTCCTGTTTCTCTGGAAAATCCTAACTAATACAAAGTTTCACCCCATGCAACTTTGATTCTCCCACATTTTGGACTTGTAAATATGTGACTGCCAAAGACTTGTACCTATGTGGCATCTTATGCCTTAGCATCAAAAGAAAATCCCAGGGTGGGAGGACGGGTGCTGGTAGTTTGTACCTTGTGAAGTCACACAGGTCACACATACCTGTATGTTGCTGCAATGGCTGCTGGAATAAGTACACAGAGTTCCCAAAGACTAGTGAGGCCAGGATGTGTGAGTCATTTTCCATCACACACAAAAAACCCAATTGTTCTAAGTATGTATTTTACCAAGCAGCTTTATAGAAAGAAAAACAAACAAACAAACAAACAACAACAAAACACAAAAACCTTGGCCAGGCACGGTGACTTACAATTGTAATCCCAGCATTTTGGGAGATTCAGGCAGGTGGATCCTTTGAGCTTGGGAGTTTGAGACCAGCCTGGGCAATGTGGCAAAACTCCATCTCTACCAAAAATATAAAAACTAGCCGCGTGTGGTAGTGCATGCCTGTAGTCCCAGCTACTTAGGAAACTGAGGTGGGAGGATTGCCTGAGCCCAAGAGGTAGAGGTTGCAATGAGCCGAGATTGTATCACTGCACTCCAGCCTGGGCAACAGAGCCAGATCCTGTCTCAAACAACAAAAACACTCCTTATATTTAATCTCTTACAGATGAAAAAAAAAAAGTATTTTAGCAATTATTAAAAAGTATCTTGGTTTTGAAAGTAATTTGTGTTATGAAAAGGGCATTTTGAATATAAACTGAAACATTTTCAATTTTTAAGTGATATAGCTAAAATTATTACAGCTCTTATAAAATTCCCTTATCTGCATGCCTAAAAAGTTTTTCTAATTTATTCTAAATCTTTCATATAAAGAATTCAGTGAGTTTTAAATTCATTTATTACATAAGTATTATAACTTTTTATTAGTTTATAGAAAAGTTTAGTGACATCAGGATAAATTGATATTTATTATATAAAAGTCATAAAATCTTTTGTATAGTTGGTAAATAGGATTGAAAAATGAGTGTCAGAATTTGGTAAACATAGCCAGTGATATATTTCATTTGGACACAAATGTTTTTGTGAGGTTTCTTTTTCAGTTAGGAAAATCATTAAAATCATATACTGATATAAACTAAACATAGTACCAGACTTTCAAATCACTTGATTCCAAAGTTTAAATCAATATTTTAAAAAATAATTTTCAATTATAAAATGATTAATAATTTTCTAGTGAGAGTAAAGATGTTCATATTATTAATAAATAAAATGAAATATGAGGCTTAGTTTATTTGACATATTTAATCCTATAAAATTTATTTTGTAATAACTGTATCTCCAGAGTAGCATATTTGTGATTTATAAATATTATATGTTCAGAATCCTTGATAAATAAGAGCATGTGATTAAAAAATGAAAACACTTACTGTAGAGTTAGTTAGTTACATATATATGTAACTATGAATATATATATGTAATATAAATAAATGTATAATGTATAAATATGTATTTTACACACACACACATATATATATGTTAGAACTATGCTACATTGTCTTTAGGACAATATCCTTCCAATGTCAGCTGATCAAGTACTCTGTGTTTTCCTATCCAGTTTTACTACCTATGACTTCTCCTTGGCGGTAATTCCTATCTACTTTCCTAATCATTTCTCTTCATTCACTTAATACTTCAACTACTGTCTCACTGCCTTCCTGTATATCTTCATTCCTGTCATTGTTCTTAGTGATTCCAAGAACCATGTAGATGAAACACTCTGAGCTTTAGCTTCTCTATGTTTTTTTTTTTTTTTTTTTTTTTTTTTTTTTTTTTGAGACGGAGTCTCACTCTGTCACCCAGGCTGGAGTGCAGTGGCGCTATCTTGGCTCAGTGCAACCTCTGCCTCCCAGGTTCATGCCATTCTCCTGCCTCCACCTCCCGAGTAGCTAGGACTACAGGCGCCCGCCACCACGCTCGGCATTTTTTTTGCTTTTTTTTGTCTTGTAGTAGAGACGGGGTTTCACTGTGTTAGACAGGATGTTCTCGATCTCCTGACCTCATGATCCACCCTACTCGGCCTCCCAAAGTGCTGGGATTACAGGCATGAGCCACCGCGCCTGGCCAACCTCTCCTCTTTCACTGTTTTCCTCTACCCCACCTTTGCCACTTATGACAAAACCACTGGAACTTATCACCACTAATGAAACCACCTCCTAATTCTCTATTTGAAGCATCCTACTTTGTGACCATCATCTCCTGTTCTTCTAATTCACTTACCTGAGTCTTCCATTGCTGCATTTCTTTAGCCCTATTGTAATCTCCAAACTACTGTTTTCCTTGTTTGAACTTCAGTAGCTGAACATTGGTGGAAAATACTAGGGTGACTGATAACACTTGAAATTCATCACAAAAACTTCAACTAGCCATTCAATACTGCCTACCATTCTTGTATGTTTTTCTAGCAAATTTGCTTTGACTTTCTCAGATGACGGTTGAAAACCTGCACTTCACCCTTCACACACCTTCCCTGCTTAACTGAGAAAATAGAAGGTATCTGCTGGGCACAGTGGCTAAAGCCTCTGATCCTAGCACTTTGGGAGGCTAAGGTGGGAAGATCGCTTGAGCCTAGGAGTTCCAGACCTGCCTAGTCAGCATAGCATCATCCTGTCTCTATTACAAAAATAAAATTAGCCAGGCATGGTGAAGCATGCCTGTAGTCCCAGCTACACTGGAGGCTGAGGAGGATTCCCTGAACCCAGGAGTTCAAATGACTAGGTTTGTGAAGGCTGCAGTGAGGCAGTGAGCCATGACTATACCACTGCACTTCAGCCTGTGCAACAAAGTGATACCTTGTCTCAAAAAAAAAAAAAGAAAGAAAAGAAAATAGAAAGCATCGAAGGTAAATTCCTTCATCTTCCCACACGAAATCTAACCAAACAGAGACTTTGCCCTCTTGTTACAGTGAAGGAAATATCCCTGCCATTATCAAATGCAAATCTTCCTACTCTTCTCTGGATTTAATCCCCTCTTGCTTTCTCATGGACTAGGAGTATTTGCTCCTCTGCTCCTCTATCTAGCAGCATCACTCTCACCCTTTCTGGTAGATCATACCTATTAACATATCTGACATGCCCTATGTTAAAAAAAAAAAAAAGTAAACACACTTCTGCTGATTACATCTTATTTTCTGGATACTGCCCTATTACTTTTAATTCTTCTATGTAACATCGTAAGCATGTTATCAATGCTCATTATCATCTCTTTCTTTCTTCCAATTAATTATTCACCCCATTCTAATCTAGCTTCTGTTTCCACCTCTGCAGTGAAACTGCCTTTGCCAAGGTCTCCCACAGTATCTGCATTGCCAAACCCAACTCCTCTCTTCTTACCTCATTTGATGCCTTGGTAGCATTAGACTCAGCAAAACACTTTCCTTAAAGCCTTTCTTTCCTTGGCTCTGTGACATCATCCTCCTGGTTTTCCTCTTACCTCACTGTTACTTCTTCTCTCTTTGCCAAGGCTCAGAGCTAGTCTCTTTTCAGTTCTATCGGAGCTTTCTCCCTAAGTGATCTTATTTAGTCTCATAGATTTAAGTAACTTGTACTGTATATACTACTCATGTTTTTCAAAATTAATTTCTAGCCCAATGGCCCAAACTGAGCTTTTGATTTTCTTCACAAACCTAGTCATTTGCAACTCTCTCTCATCTCAGTATTTGGCACCATTATTCATCCATTTTTGAAATAACACTCAGGTTATCAACTTTAATTTTTCTCTTTCTGCAATTCCCTACATCCAATCCATCATCTAGTTCATTTGTTTCTACCACCGAAAAATATCTCAGGTTTTGCCTCTATCTACATACCACCATTCGAAATTAAGTCACCACAATCTCTTTCTCTACTATGTGAAAGAGATTTCTTTGCTTCTTCTCTTGCCCTTCTCCAAAAAAAAAAAAAAAATTTGTCTTCACATAGCAATCAGTAATCACTTAGAAACATGAATCAGACATCATTTTTTTCTTAGATTAATTCAGTGGTTTCTCATTGTCCTTAGAGTATGTCCATTCTTCTTACAATGGCCTGTCTGGATGATGTGGCTCCTGTGTACCTACACAATGTTACCTTCTCCCTTTTATATTCTCCCTTAATTATTTTATGGCAATCCAACTGGCCTCTCTTCTGTTTTTCAAATTCCCAAGGTGCTTTCTGATGCCAAGGCATTTGCACTTCCTGTTCTCTTTGCCTACAAAGCTCTTACCTCAGCATTTTTGCATAGCTAGCTCATTTTCATCCTTCAGGTCTCAGCCTAAATGCTGTCTCCTCAGAGTTCTTAATTGACTGCTCAAGACACACCTGCACTGAATATAATTATTCTTTATTTCATCTTCCTTCTTTCATCTTCCTTCATACCACTTCTCATGATCTATATTTGCCTTTTCTATTATTTGTCTGTGACATGCCAAAAATGTAAGTTCTGTGCAGGCAGAGATTGTATCATGTTCATTATCCTCACCTTGGGATCTAGTACAATGTCTGGCACAAAATAAATTTTCAATAATATTTATGAACAAACAAAAGAAGGCTTCTTTTTCCTTGTCTTACTTCATGCTCTCACTATTCACATTTTTTTCAGTTTACCCTCTGGTAACCATCTGTATTAGGCAGTCAGGATGCAAAAACAAAATACTGCAGGCTGGGTGGCTTAAACAACATAAATTAATTTTCTCCCAGTCTGGAGGCTGGAAAGTCCAAGATCAAGTTTCTGGCCAGTTTGGTGTCTGGTGAGGTCTCCCTTCCTAGCTACAGTCTCCATATACCCTCACGGCCTTTTTTCTTGGTGTGTGCACCTTGCAGTGAGGGAAGGGGGGGGTGGTTCTGGTATCTCTTCTTATGAAGACACTAATCTTAGAAGATTATGACTCCATACTCCTGACCTCATCTAACTTGAATTACTTCCTTAGAGGCCCCATCTCCAGATATAGCCATACTGGGAATGAAGACCTCAGCATATGAATTTTTGGGGAACACATCATCTTTTCATTCCTGATTTCACTCACACTGAGAAAGTGTGTATCGGGGGGCCTCTGTCTACTGAACTCTTAGCTAGTTCTTATTTAAGCCCATTCACGGTTTTTTGTTATTTTATATAGATATATGCCTTGGTTTGCATTTTAGTACACATTTCCTTTCCCTACTCCACACAGAGCTCTTTAAGTAGTGGTTCCATACATATTTACTGATTGACTAAATCTACAACCACATTTCCATTTACAAACGTTCACCCAACATCCAGTTCTTTATCACTGACTGCTGATTATGTTTATACTTGGATTATCCACTTTTGTCTCAAATGTGTTGTGTCCCAAACTTATTTGCTCAGCCACCAGCAAGCTTTCTCTTTGTCACTGCATTACATTCTCCTGACAATAGGGGCCTAAAACTTTGGCATAATATATGACTCATTCGTTAGTTTTCATCTACTTTATCTAATTAATTGCTAACCCAGTTGTTATTTCCTTTAAAATCTTGCATAAAATGTTTCTTCCTCTAGAATCTCTCTGTCATTTTAAAAATAAACGTTTTTATTTAAGAGATTTACATTTATAGAAAATTGCAAAGAGAATAGAGAATTCTTTTATCCTTCATGCAGTTTATCCTATTATTAGCATCTTAACATTAGTATGGTATATCTGGCAGTACTAATCAAACAACACTGATGCATTATTATCAACTAAAGTTCATACTTCATTCATTCCTCCTTTGTTTTTACCTAATGTCTTTTCTATTTCATAATCTTACCCAGGATATTACATTGCATTTAGTTGTAATGTCTTCTTAAGCTTCTTTTGGCTATGATAGTTTCCCAGATTTTCTTTCTTATATATGACCTTTAGAGTTTTAAGGAGTACTATTTAGGTATTTTTTAGAATGTCTCTCAGTGGGTTTGTTTGTAGTTTTTCTTATGACTATATTGGGATTATAAGTTTTGGGGAGAAAGACTACAGAGGTAAAGTGCCATTCTCATCACATCATATCAGGAGTGCATGCTGTCAACATGATTATTGTTGCTAATGTTAGCCTTGATCACCTGGCTGAGGTGGTGTTTGTTAGCTTTTCCATTGTAAAGTTATTTTCTTTCTTCCTTTCTGTACTGTATTCTTTGGAAGGAAGCTATTATATGCAGCCCACACTTAAGAAGTGGGTAGTTATGCTCCCCTCTGAGAAGAGAGTTTCTTCAGGAATTACTTGAATTTCTACATAGAAATTGGTCTATTCTTGCCTATTTATTCAATTATTTATTTATATCAGTGTGAACTCAGGGACATTTATATTATACTTTGGGTTATAATACAATGCTGTTATTTACATTATTCCTCAAATTGTTCCAGCTTTAGCCATTGGAAGCTCTTTCACTCAGCTCCTATGTCCCTTTGACGTACCCCATTGATATGTTTTTTTTTTTTCTTTTAAACATTTCCTTACATTCTGGTACTATAAGATCCTCTAGGGTCATCTTGTATATTTCCTGCCTGTATTGGTTTCCCATTGTTATTGTAACAAGTTACCATAAACTTAGTAGCTTGAAACAACACAAATTCATTATCTTGTAATTCTGATGGTAAGAATTCCAAAATGCGTCTCATCAGGCTAAAATTGAGGTGTATGAAGAGCTGCATTCTTTCTGGAGGCTCAAAGGGAAATTTTGTTTTTTACTTTTTCCATCTTCTGGAGCCTTCTAACATCCTTGGATCATGGTCCCAATCCTCCATTCCCCCTTTTTTTTTTTTTCCCCCAAAGTCTTGCTCTGTCACCCAGGCTGGAGTGCAGTGGTGGAACCTTGGCTCACTGCAGCCTTGACTTCTGGGCTCAGACTATCCTCCCACCTCAGCCTCTCAGCCTCCCGAGTAGCTGGGACTACAGGCGCATGCCACCATGCCTGGCTAGTTTTTTTTTTTTTTTGTCTCACTATGTTGTCCAGATTGATCTTGAACTCCTGGGCTCAAGCAATCCTCCCACCTTGGCTTCCCAAAGTGCTGGGATTACAGGTGTGAACCACCTCACATGGCCTCCATTCTTCCATTTTCAAAGCCAGCAATATCAAGTTGATTCCTTCTCATGCTGTCAGCTCTCTGGTTCCCCTCTTCTGCCTCCCTCTTCCATACTTAAGGACTCTTGTGATTACACTGGCCCACCTAACAAAATCCACAATAATTTCCCTATATTCGAGTCAGCTAATTATCAAGTTAAAATCCATCTGCTAGAGCTGGGTGTGTTGACTCACACCTGTAATCCCAACACTTTGGGAGGCCAAGGCAGGAGGATTACATGAAGCCAGGAATTTGAGACAAGCCTGAGGATGAAAGTGAGACCCTTTCTCTAAAGAAAGAAATAATAATAATCCATCTGCTATCTTAATTCCTCTTAACCATTTAATGTGACATATACAGAGTTTCTGGGAATTAGAATATGGACCTCTTGATGGGGAAGGACATTTTTCTACTATATTGCCACAGTTTTGACTCAATTATTTCTCCAAGGATTTCTGTTTCCTTTTACTGGAGAATTTTATCAGCAATCAAGATTTGAGCACTGGGTGTGCCCACTGCTGTTGGGGTATAGTTTCTTTTAGGCCCTCTCAACTGAAAAAGCAAGGAAATACATGTATGTATACTAAACCAAGGATACATATAGAAATCCCTATTTCTACATGTATCCATTTGTATTTATATTAAGCTACATATGAGTTCATATTGATATATTCACCTCTAATATAGTGTCTGTCATTTAAAAAAAAATGTAGGCTGGGTGCAGTGGCTCATGCCTGTAATCCCAGGACCTTGGGAGCCTGAGGAAGGCAGATCACCTGAGCTCAGGAGTTCGACACCAGCCTGGCCAACATGGTGAAACCCTGTCTCTACTAAAAATACAAAAAATTAACCAAGCGTGGTGGTGTGCGCCTATAATCCCAGCTACTTGGGAGGCTGAGGCAGGAGAATCATGTGAACCTGTGAGGTGGAGGTTGCAGTGAGCTGAGATCGTGCTGCTACACTCCAGCCTAGGTGACAAAGTGAGACTCTGTCTCAAAAAAAAAAAAAAAAAAAAAAAAAAAAGCCCTAGGCACTGTGAGCATAAGTTACCCCAAAGCATTCTAAGTAGTCACATTAGTTCATTCCTTTATTTGTTGTACATGGCACCACAAGATCAATTTTTCTTAAAGACTGCTTTTTTTTTTTTTTTTTTAATCAGGTAACCATGTTTAAAAACACTCAACAGTATTCTATTCAATAACTATTTGTCCATAGTTTAGGCAAAAATCTTTGCCTTATAAAGCTTTCTATAATCAGTGTCCACACTAACCGTCCACCTTTACTTCCTAGAATTTCCTAGGCTAGCCACTGACTTCTCATAGCTCCTCATGGCTTCTCATGTTAATTAAGTTAGCTTTATGGTCCTTCAAAAATGCACTATTTTAGGTTTTACATGGTATCTTTGCTTTTGTAAATATTTTCTTCACTAATACTTCATTTGTGTTCAATTCCACTTACCATTGAAAATCCACTTATTCCAACTATCATTAATGTATTCCAGCCAACATTTTCTCTCTTTTAGAAACTATAGTACTCGAATAAAGAATAAAGAATCTATATCTTATACTTAAAAATTTAATAATCATTGTAAGGAGTGTTCAGTGTTCAGTATATATCGTTGAACAAGTTAACTTATTTATTTCTTAACTTTCCCAACTTCGTAGGTCTTCCAAACAGAAGCCTAACTATTCTTGTCTCTCTCTCTCTTTTTTTTTTTTTTTTTGCCTACATTATAAAGGTAAGAAATTTATCTTTCCTTTACAATATCTTCAATTTGTTTTTTAAACCCCTCAAGACCAGTTGTTTTCCAATGTTAGAGTACAAAAGATTCACCTGGGAAATTGATAAGAAAGCACATTCCTTGATCTTATATTCAGAGACTTTGATTTAGTGCATATTTTTAGTTTCTTATTGCTGTTTTCATGAATTACCACAAACTTAGTGGCTTAAATAACACAAATTTATTACCTCACATTTCTGTAGTTAGAAGTTTGAACGGGTCTCATTGGGTTAAAATCACAGTGTCAGGAGGGCTGTGTTCCTTTCTGGAGGCTCTAGAGGAGAATCACTTTTCTTGCTTCCAGAGGGCACCCACATTCTTCAGCTTGTGGGTCTCACTCTCCTTGAAAGCCATCACATGGCAGCTCTGTGCCTTTCTTCTGCAGCCGCATTTTTCTCTGACTGGTTCTCGTCTTCTGCCTCCTATTCCACTTTAAGGACGCTTCTGATTACATTAGATCCATCTGGATAACCTAGGTGAATCTCCTTAATTTATTTAGTTATTTTTTGTAGAGGGATCTCACAATGTTGCCCAGGCTGGTCTCTAACTCCTAGGCTCCAGCAATCGTCCCGTCTCGGCCTCCCAAAGTGTTGGGATTACAGGTGTGAGCCACTGTGCCCAGCTTTAATCTCCCTATTTTAAGGCCAGCTGATTAGCAACCTTTAGTCCATCTGCAACTTTAATTCTCCTTTGCCAGGTAACACAACATAGGCTGTGGTTTTGGGGATTAGGATATGGACATATTGGAGGGCCATTATTCTATTACAGTAGGACTGGGGTGGTGGAGCCCAGGAAACTACCGTTTAACAGTCATTCCAGCTGATTCTAATGAAAACAATCAGGACAACACATTTTGAGAAACACTCCTTTGGTTATTTATGCATAAAAGCTATAGTTATTCAACTTTGGAATTCAAACAAACACAGAGGTGGTTTAAGACTTGATTTAAACAGAAGATTTAGTATAAACAGAAAAGTAAAATCAGACTCTGATTAACACGGTTATCTAGAAAGAGCTGTTTACACAGGAAGAAGAGGCACGGGCAGATTGATCTTTCGGTGTTTTATTCTGAGATGTTGCAGAGAGGTAACATAGTTTTACAATGTAAAGAAACATTTTACAGCCTGAATATCAAATATTAGGAAAGACAACTATAACTGAAGTTATGAAATTAAATTTTACTTGGTTTTAAGAGTATACTTGGCTGAAGGTTCTTTATTGCTTGGTCCATTTTACACACACACTATATATATAGTGTGTGTGTATATATGTGTATATATATGTGTGTATATAACATTCAAACAACATCCTCATCCTAAAGCACTTTTTTTTTTTTTTGAGTCTCGCCCTGTCCTAGGCTGTAGTGCAGTGGCGTGATCTTGGCTCACTGCAACCTCTGCCCCCCGGGTTCAAGCTATTCTCCTGCCTCAGCCTCCTGAGTGGCTGGGATTACAGGTGCCTGCTCTCACACCCGGCTAATTTTTGTATTTTTAGTAGAGACGGGGTTTCACCATGTTGGCCAGACTGGTCTCAAACTCTTGACCTCGTGATCCACCTGCCTCAGCCTCCCAAAGTTCTGGGATTACAGGCTTGAGCCACCGTGCCTGGCCTAAAGCACTCTTTTCTATCTCTCCAAACCAGCAACTAAGCTGAACTATGCTAGGAATAGTCTATAGTCCCTTTATATCTTACTGAAAAGATTCAGTTTGCTGAGATTTATATTCTATATAAGAGTAAATTCAGCTATTTTATTAAGTACTTTAGTCTAGCTTAATAGTATTTTGAAACATCATCTACTTTTGCATAGTCTTTTTATTGGTTTATTGCTCATAAATCATATTTTCTCAAAGCTCAAGAAAAATTACTTTAAAAAATCTGGATGCTGGGCGCTGTGGTTCACCCCTGTAATACCAGCACTTTTGGGAGGCTGAGGCGGGTGGAGGTAAGGAGTTTGAGACCATCCTGGCCAACATGGTGAAACCCCGTCTCTACTAAAAATACAAAAACTAGTTGGGCGTGATGGCGGACACCTGTAATCCCAGCTACAGGGAGACTGAGGCAGGAGAATCGCTTGAACCCGGGAGGTAGAGGTTTCAGTGAGTGCAGAGATCACACCACTGCACTCTGGCCTGGGCGATAGAGCAATACTCTGTCTCAGAAAAACAAAAACAAAAAACATAAATTAGCTGGGCATTGTCATGGGCACCTGTAATCCCAGGTACTCGGGAGGCTGAGGCAGGAGAATCGCTTGAACCCGGGAGGTGGAGGTTGCAGTGAGCCGAGATTGCGCCACTGCACTCCAACCTGGGTGAAAGGGCAAGACTCTGTCTCAAAAAAAAAAAAAAAAAAAAAATTAAAAAATAGGTTTCATCAGTTTAGTTCCCCCTGTTCTTTAAATCGTAAACTATTTAAACCTAATTATATACTTTATTTTTTTTAAAGTACTTTCTAGAGCTCAAGTTTAGCAGAGCTATTTACAGTATTATTGTGGGAAAATAGAGAAGAAAGAACTTTAGAGAATGATTAAAATTTTAATGAATGAACACACGAATTAAACCAATATTTAGTCAAATCCAACTAACCTGAAATGTTAACTCAGTTGAACTCTCATAACAATTTATGAGTAAAGTATAATTATACCTCGTTTCTTAGAGAGGAAACATGTTATATTGAGTGATTTCACCCAGCCTTCGTAGTTGTTAAGCAGTGAAGTTAAGTAACTATTCAAACTTGAGTCTCTGACTCCAAAGTAAATGCTCTTCATACTACAATCAGGCTTCCATATGCTTAACTCACTAGGCTTATTATTATTATTATTATCATTATTATTATTATTATTGATAGGGAGACACTCACTAACCCACAAGGGTAGAAAGAAGGCATGAGGTGGGGAAAGTTTGGTCAGTGTTGGCCCTGGAAGTAGAAGGCCATGTCTTCTGGGGTTGGCTTGATTACATGTTGAACCAAAGAGCTGATTTCTGGAATTTAGTAATCAGTCAAGAGTTAGTATTACAGTGTGTCTTTGTTTTGTGTTACTATAACATAATACTGGAAATGATAATTTACAAAGAATAGGGATTTATTTCTCGCTGTTCTGGAGGCTAGGAAGTTCCTGATTAGGGCACTGGTATCTTTCTGTATCTTAACATGGTAGAAGGCTTAAGGGCATAAGAAGGATGAATTTCCTCCCTCAAACCCCTTTATAATGGCATTCAACCATTAATAACGGTGAAGCCTTTATGACATAAATACTTCCCCTAAATCCCCACCTCCTAATACTGCTAGATTGGGGATTAAGTTTCCAACATGACTTTAGGGGAACATATTCAGACCATAGCAGGATATCTAGTCCATAATTTCAAATAATTCAGTATCCGTCAAGTCACTGGAATAAAATGTCCTCTATATATAGTAATTATTTTTCCATATGAAATCATTTTGGGTAATCAGATATTTCAGTTGTTGAGATATATTTTTATTCTATCTCATCATTGGACAGCTTGCACTACTCTCAGCTGTACAACATGGAGCCAAGCAGAGGCCAGACCCTAAGAGCATAGAGTGTGAATATTTGTCTATACCAGATCATAGCCTGGTCAGTAATCATCACCCCCACCACAATGAGACCCCTGGACAAGGGCCACCAATGCTAGATGCTTTGAAAGACAAAAATCAATTAATATAAGATCAAACTCCTAACAGATAGAGATAATCACAAGTCAGATGGCTTTGATTCCTAAATTCTTCTCGGGTTGTAATTAAAAGACTTTTAAATTAGCACTAAATCATTCAAATCAAGTAATTAATTTTTTTAGACTTGAAATTCAGTGTTTCCTATGAAATTTAAAATTAAAAACATTTTTTAATAGAAATGTAAATATAACAGTAAAATGTTGTATGACTCAGTTTACTACCACATGTTATACCACTGAGCAGTGTTTCCAGAAATGTATCACCACTGGTAATACCTGAGATAACATTAGGAAGCATGAGACATGATTTCATGTCCATGGATATGGCATTAATTAGCATTGAATCACATAATGACAAAGTTATTTCCTCCTAAGCAACATTTAATCTTTGTGATTATCTCAAGGAGGACGTCTCAGTTTGGTGTTGTCTCTAAATTTCTCTAATTTTTCATTTTGCCAAGGTAGAGCAGACCCCTGTAAAAAGTTTTCATCAGGTAATATACTAGCTAGAATATACTACCATGTTTTATTATTTTTACTCTGTCGTGTTTATATTTACTGTTACTTTCTATTCACGCCAAATAATTTGGGTTTTCTATTTGTGGTAGTGATATAAAATTTTTCTTGAGGTGTCTGGAAAGATGGCTGAATAGGACTAGCTCCGCTCTGCAGCTCCCAGTGAGATCAACACAGAAGGCAGGTGATTTCTGCATTTCCAACTGAGGTACCCGGCTCATTTCACTGGGACTGGTTAGACAGTGGGTGCGGCCCATTGAGGGTGAGCAGAAGAAGGGCAGGGCGTTGCCTCACCCAGGAAGTGCAAGGGGTCAGGGAACTCCCTCCCCTAGCCAAGAGAAGCTGTGAGGGACTGTCGTATGAGGAACAGGGCATTCCGGCACAGATAATACGCTTTTCCCATGGTCTTTGCAATCCACAGACCAGGAGATTCCCTTGGGTGCCTACACCACCAGGGTCCTGGGTTTCAAGCACAAAACTGGGCAGCCATTTGGGCAGACACTGAGCTAGCTGCAGGAGTTTTTTTCATACCCTAGTGGCCCCTGGAATCCAGCGAGACATAACTGTTCACTCCCGTGGAAAGGGGCAGTGAAGCCAGGGAGCCAAGTGGTCTAGCTCAGGAGATCCTACCCCCACGGAGCCCAGCAAGCTAAGATCCACTGGCTTGAAATTCTCGCTGCCAGCACAACAGTCTGAAGTCCATCTGGGATGCTTGAGCTTGGTTCAGGGAGGGGCATCCGCCATTACTAAGGCTTGAGTAGATGGTTTACCCCTCACAGTGTATACAAAGCTTCTGGGAAATTTGAACAGGGTGGAGCCCACTGCAGCTCAGCAAAGCCGCTGTAGCCAGAGTGTCTCTCTAGATTCCTCCTCTCTAGGCAGGACATCTCTGAAAGAAAGGCAGCAGCCCCAGACAGGGGCTTATAGATAAAACTCCCATCTCCCTGGGACACAGCACCTGGGGGAACGGGCAGCTGTGGGCACAGCTTCAGGACACTTAAACATTCCTGCCTGCTGGCTCTGAAGAGAGCAGCAGATCTTCCAGCACAGTGCCTGAGCTCTGCTAAGGGACAGACTGCCTCCTCAAGTGGGTCCCTGACCCCTGTGCCTCCAGAGTGGGAGACGCCTCCCAGCAGGGTCGACAGACACCTCATACAGGAGAGCTCTGGTTGGCATCTCGTGGGTGCCCCTCTGAGACAAAGCTTCCAGAGAAAGGAACAGGCAGCAATCTGTGCTGTTCTGCAGCCTGTGCTGCTGATACCCAGGCACACAGGGTCTGGAGTGTATCTCCAGCAAACTCCAGCAGACCTGCAGCAGAGGGGCCTGATTGTTAGAAGGAAAACTAACAAACAGAAAGGAATAGCATAAACATCAACAAAAAGGACATCCACACAAAAACCCCATCCAAAGGTCACTAGCACCAAAGACCAAAGGTAGATGAGGAAAAATTCAACAATGCAATCTTTGCTCAGGTTTTATGATCACACAATCATCTATAAGACAGCCCAATATTTAATGCTGTTATCTTTTTGTTGTTGTTGTTGAGACTGAGTCTCACTCTATCAGTAGACGGGAGTGCAGTGGCACGATCTCAGTTAACTGCAACCTCTGCCTCCTGGTTCAAGCGATTTTTCTGCCTCAGCCTCCCAAGTAGCTGGGACTACAGGCGTGCACCACCATGCCCAGCTAATTTTTGTATTTTTAGTAGAGACAGGGTTTCACCATGTTGGCCAGGATGGTCTTGATCTCTTGACCTTGTGATCCGTCCACCTCGGCTTCCCTAAGTGCTGGGATTACAGGCATGAGCCACCACACCTGGCCTAATGCTGTTATCTTAAGTGCTTAAGCTATCTGTCCCTAAAGATCTCCACTTTCATACCACTTCTATTATCAGTCTTCATATTAGAAAACTTGTCTCTCTGAGAAAAATGTTTGTTCTGTGTTCAGATAGCAAACTCACGCATACATTTTTGAACTGTAACCTGTGATTAAATTGTGAACTCATCATATTAATTTCTGCCAAACAGATTTTTTTCACTCAGGATAACGATAGACTATCAGGTGACATCAGTTTAAAAAACTGACTTCCTATCCTGAAGCAGTTGACTACTATAGACTACCAAGAAATCCAGATTCCAAGATGGTGCTGCGTAGATTAGAACAGTCCCACCATTTTCTAATGTAAACCCTGAGATATATTGTCAGTGCCCATGGGTTTTGGGTGGTATGGAGAAACATAACCCCCAACTTCTTATATGTGTGCATACATGATACACAGAAGACACACACACACCTTGGCCAAATTTGAAAAAAATAGATTTTTTTTTTTCCTCCAGAGTAGTAGCTAACTTGTTTTTTCTAGATGGAGTCTCACTCTGTTGCCCAGACAGGAGTGCAGTGGTACAATCTTGGCTCACTGCAAACTCCACCTCCTGGGTTCAGGTGATTCTCCTCCGTCAGCCTCCCAAGTAGCTGGGATTATAGGCGCCTGCTATTGCTCCTGGCTAATTTTTGTATTTTAGTAGAGATAGGTTTTCGTCATGTTGGTCAGGCTGGTTTCGAACCCTGGGCTCACCGCCCCCCGCCTCAGCCTCCCAAAGTCCTGGGGTTACAGGTGTGAGCCACACACCTGGCTTTTTTTTTTTTTTTTTTTTAATACTATGAAAGGGAGAGAGAGCAAGGTAAAGAGAACTGATTATAATATAAACTTCCTCTGTTTTCCATAATTTTTTACTCTTACTGTAGGTTTAAGAATACTATGCAATTCTGTCGCTTCAGCAGCTGACAATCTGAGCAATGCTACATTTAGAGAACAATTTCCTTAATCTAGAGTTACCAAGAACATCAAAAGCATAGTTTTATTTAGATCTAAAATGTATAACATTTAGAGTTGCAGAGCCTCACCCCCCAAAAGGAAAGATAATAATTAATTCTGTCATTTGCTTTAATCCAACTAGACACACTAAAAACAGCTTGAATGTCTTTACTTGCTCTACCTAAGCTTTCAAGGACTCTAGAATGCTATGGCTATAACAAAATATTCAGATAAAAAGAATCTAAATTTGTTCCCCAATGTTGGAATAAAATAATTGGAATATTTTCACTCATAAGGGAGTGAAAATAAAAATAAATAATAAAACAATAAAATAAATAATAAAACTAAAAATGTATGAGCAATTAAATTTTTCTCTTAAGTTATATTCAGTGTGGTCTAGAATGAAGAGATTCTTGCCGGCTTTTAAAAATTAACACAGTAAAGATGTTAATTTTATTATTTATACATTTTATCCTTAAAAATAAACTTATGAATTCACACTCTAGGTCCTAGAGGCTAAAAAATCTAGTGATTTAAATAATTTGGTTAATATAATGTGTCCTGTGTTTCAGAGTGTTCAGTTTTACTTGTAAAATTATTTGATTTACTCTGTATTCCAAATACACTAGAAAATTTATATGTATTATAAATAGATGTATTAAGAACAGAATGCATACACACATATAGGAGAACATTTTATTAAGTCAGATACATTTAGTCAATAAATATTCATTGAGCACCTACCACATACCAGGCACAATGATAAATTGCTTCAAATAAATGCATATTTAGAAAGCATCTTCACACCATCAAGTAGCTGGCTAATATGCATAGGTATTTAATATGCATGTGTATATAACAACAGACATACATACATATACATATCTATATGTAGATACATATCATATATTGTATATTCTCCATACACACATTACACAAATACATACTAAATATACAAGTATGTTATATATATATAGAGAGAGAGAGCATATGCCAACATAAATTTAAATTGAATACTTTAAAATTACTTATATTTTATTATTTCTCTGGAGAAAGTCTGTGCTGCTATAATTTATTTCAGGTAGATAAAGTCATGCTTTTAAAAAATGCTTTTGTATCACAAAGGTGCATTTTTTTTTTTACTTTTTATTTTCATTTCAACAGTTTTTGGGGTACAGGTGGTTTTTAGTTAGATGGATAAATTCTACACTTGATCTCAGCTAAAAGACTGTGAAGTGATGGATGGATAAGCTCTTTAGTAGTGATTTCTGAGATTTTAGGGCACCTGTCACCTGAGCAGTGTACACTGTACCCAATAGGTAGTCTTTTATCCCTCACCTGCCTCCCAAGATCCACCCCCTCCAAATCCCTAAAGCCTATTGTATCATTCCTATGCCTTTGCATCCTCATTGCTTAGCTCCCACTTATAAGTGAGAACATACGATATTTGGGTTTCCATTCCTGAATTACTTCACTTAGAATAATGGCATCCAGCTTTGCTGCAAAAGACATTATTTTATTCTTTTATATGGCTGAGCAGTATTCCATGGTGTATATACACCACATTTTCTTTAACCACTCATTGGTTGTTGGACACTTATATTGGTTTCACATCTTTGCAATTGCCAATTGTGCTGCCAAAAATATGTGTGTGCATCTGTCTTTTGCATATAATGACTTATTTTCCTTAGGTAGATACCCAGTAATGGTATTGCTAGATCCAATGGTAGTTCTACATTTAATTCTTTAAGGAATCTCCATATTATTTTCCATAGTGGTTGTACTAATTTACATTCCCACCAGCAATGTAAAACTGTTCCCTTTTCACCACATCCATGCCAACATCTATTGTCTTTTGATTTTTAAATTATGACCATTCTTGCAGGAGTAAGGTGGTATCCCATTGTGGTTTTAAGTTGCATTTCCCTGGTGTTGGGCATTTTTCCATATGCATTTCCCTGGTGTTGGGCATTTTTCCATATGTTTGTTGGCTGTTTGTATATCTTCTTTTGAGAATTATTTATTCATGTCCTTTGCCCACTTTTTGGTGGGACTATTTATTTATTTTTTTCTTGCTGATTTGAGTTCCTTGTAGATTCTGGATGTTAGTCCTTTGTCAGTTGCATAGCTTGTGAATATATTCTCCCATTTTGTGGGTTGTCTTTTTACTCTGCTGATTATTTCTTTTGCTGTGCAGAAGCTTTTTAGTTTAATTAGGTTCCATTTATTTATTTTTGTTTTTGTTGCATTTGCTTTTGGGGTCTTAGTCATGAATTCTTTTCCTAAGCCAATGTCCAGAAGATTTTTTTTGATGTTATCCTCTAGAATTTTTATGGTTTCAGGACTTAGATTTTAGTCTTTGATCCATCTTGAGTTGATTTTTGTATAAGGTGAGAGATGAGATTCCAGTTTCATTCTTCCACATGTGGCTTGCCAGTTTTTTCAGCACCATTTATTGAATAGGATGTCCTTGCCCCAATTTATGTTTTTTAAGCTTTGTTGAAAATCAGTTGGCTGTACATATATGGCTTTATTTCTGGGTTTGCTATTTTGTTCCATTGGTCTACATGCCTATTTGCATGCCAGTACCAGGCTGTTTTGGTAACTTGTAGCATAATTTGAAGTTGGGTAATGTGATGCCTCCAGATTTGTTCTTTTTGCTTAGTATTGCTTTGGTTATGCGGGTTGTTTTTGGGTTCCATATAAATTTTAGAATTGTTTTTCTAGTTCTATGAAAAATGATGATGGTATTTTGATGGGAATTGCACTGAATATATAGATTGCTTTGGGGCAGCATGGTCATTTTCACAGTATTGATTCTTCCCTTTCATGAGCATGAGATGTGTTTCCATTTGTTTGGGTCATCTGTGATTTCTTTCAGCAGTGTTTTGCAGTTTTCCTTGTAGAGAGATCTTTCACCTCCTTAGTTAAGTATATTCATTCCTAGGTATTTCATTTTATGTTTTTGCAGCTGTTGTAAAAAGGACTGAGTTTTTTATTTGAATCTCAGCTTGGTCATTGTTGGTGTAAGGCAGTGCTACTGATTTGTGCACATTAATTTTCTATCCTGAGACTTTACCGAATTCATTCATCAGATCTAGGAGTTTTTTGAATTAGTCACAAAGGTGCATTTTTATTCAATGATTATTTAAGTTATAATATCAAATTTATGTATTATCTGGTGTGGCTTTCAGACACAAAACTTAAACATAAAACATTTATTTAAAAAACCCTGCTTCTTGATATCATAATAAGTCTAGCTCAGTTATTCAACAAATATTTATTCAATGCTTATTCCATGCCAGTAATTGCTTTAAGCCCTGGGAGTACAGAAGTTAACAAAATAGAGATCCCTACCTTTGTGGAGCTTTCATGGTATCTTTATGCAATATGGTGGAATCAGTCTTGCAGTTTCCTTTATTATCTTTATCATAAGATCTTAGGACTGTGATTATGACATCTTGCAATTAAACTATATATTGTACTTTATAGACTGTTAATAATTATGAATCAAGGAGACTAATAAGTCCTAGGAAGAGAAAGCTTTCTGTTCTATTTATTAACTATCCATGGTAATGCAAATGAACAACTGTGAATCAAATGCATTATTAGAAGTTGTTAGTTGGTTTTCATAGAACTGAAATTATATTAGGAGCCTTAAAAATAATTAGGTCCCAGTGTAAGAGAATGGATAATGAAGGTATTCCTATGTGGTTGATTTATTTTATAAGTAGATTTGTAATCTTTATAAAGCCATTACTAATTATTCCACTTGCATAATATATAATTAAAAGGAAGGTTTATGGTTCCGACACTATTACAGTAGCAGAGAAAAATGTCCTACCATAAGGCTAAGAACTAGCAATTGGCTTTGATTTGAACAATGATCATTATTACAGCTAACATCTACAAATAATACAGGCTAAACTTATAGCTTACTCTTACTTAATATGAATTATTACAATGAACATTTTTTAAACATTGACATTGCCAAGTATCATGCATTTCATATACATTAACTTTAATCTTTATGCTAAGCACCCCCTACACGGGAGTATTATTTTCCTATTTTACTAATGAGAAAATTGAGACTAAGGGAGGTGAAGTGACCTGACCAAGACAATATTTAGGATGTGCATTTTGAATCACTGTATCATTTGTCCCCGAAAATGCCAAACTTACTAATCTCTATCAGCCTCCCAGGCCCACAGAATCAAGCCTAGAAGTCAGAGTATAAGGTCTGTAGCACAGTATATAATTCACCTAACTGCAGCAAATAAATGATTATTTTCTTGGCTTTTTTTTTTTTTTTTTTTTTTTTTTTTGAGACGGAGTCTCGCTCTGTCACCCAGGCTGGAGTGCAGTGGCCGGACCTCAGCTCACTGCAAGCTCCGCCTCCCGGGTTCACGCCATTCTCCTGCCTCAGCCTCCCGAGTAGCTGGGACTACAGGCGCCCGCCACCTCGCCCGGCTAATTTTTTTTTATTTTTTTATTTTTTAGTAGAGACGGGGGTTTCACCGGGTTAGCCAGGATGGTCTCGATCTCCTGACCTCGTGATCCGCCCGTCTCGGCCTCCCAAAGTGCTGGGATTACAGGCTTGAGCCACCGCGCCCGGCCTTTTCTTGGCTTTCTACTTTAACTTTGCTTCACATTCATCCAAAAAAGGAATGAGACTGAAAGCACAGATAATCATAACTAAGCCGTTAGTCATTGTTATTTTATTATTAATGTACTTGGAGAAAAATAACCTTCCTAATGTTCTCTTTAATTCTCTGAGTTCGCCAAACAGTCCCAGATAATCCTTTTCTATGACCAATGGGCTAAAATTTTAAAAAAAGAAAATAATTATAATAACAACTAAACCAGATTTGTAGTATCTTAAACCCATTGTAACTGAGTATAACAACAGTCTCCCAAATTCCACTTTTCCTAACACCTACCTTAGTACACTTTCTCTGCTAGTCCAGCTACAATTGAAGAACAATTAACGTTAGCATCACATAATATATAAAAGGGAAAGAGACTACTTTTTCCACAGCCAGTGTCTTTTGGAGGTGATCCTCATACAAATTGTGTATTTTGGGTGATTGATACTTAATATTTTTCTTAAATATAAATAAAATCACATGTATAGACAAATAAAGTAAGCAGAAATAGTTCTCACTGAATTTTCATATTCTAGTACTTTTTTATTAAATGGCGATGAAAAGGCTGGCATTTACATTTGGCAAACAGACACTTAAAGTAAATTTTAAAATTTGGCAGCAGACTTCCATGGTATGCATTTATGATAGTAATTTTGAAATTGACAAGCCTTATTCTGTAAGCAGCCTTTGACTGAGCTGTTTGAAAATGAGTGAGATTTATTTAAATCATTTCCTCCACCTAAAGAACTTGAGCTTGACAGACATGGACTAAACTAATCTAACCTGTTTTTCAGTATCTGGATCTACTGGGAAGCCAGCCAACCAAGAAGAAATAATAACTCTCTAATGTGGTAGAAACAAAATCACATATAGCATAGCTAGATGAAAAACAATGTAGTTGTGGAAACCCACATTGATCTCAGTCGAAAGTGGAGTGAATTTGTATGAATACCCAGTACCAAAAATCAATCTTTGACTAAAAATGTGGAAAAGTACAGTTAAATATGTGAATGGAAAATTGGCTTACTTTACATTATACAATGAGTCTTTCAGAGGTACAGTCTGAGTGAATGCCAAAAGCATCAGGGGGGAATTTCTGGCAAATATTTTGCCATTCCATACCTGGAGGCTGTGATGAAACTGCATCAGGATTCGCCCTGGAACATAGAGGATTCCTTTAACTAAACTAAACAAAAAAACATGGAGGTATGGGGGCAGACATAGGCCCAGTAGTGCCAGTTCACCAATATGGGTGCACTCTGATTAGAAAGAACAGTAAGAAAGACAGAAGTTAGACCCACCCTAGAAACCTCAGATTGGGCTGGCTGTCTGGGTAGACTGGAGAATCAAGAAGAAATTGGCAACTTGAAAGAGAAGAGACCAAGGAGAAGAAAAAGTCATAAAAAGAGAGAGGGAATACACAAATAATACATGTAACTGACTTGATCACTGTGCCTCTGGAGAGACTCACCCAAAAATCAAAGGCACAAAATCTAATTGGCCTGAAGACATATTTCCAGCCAATAAAATTTATCTTAATCTTACCCTCACCTTCATCTTTACTAACATTATAATTATATTCTGGAGTTTATTCCTAAAAAATATCTTAGAGATTATTTAGCTCAAGCTGTTCAATTAGAGGATATGAAAACTGAAACCAGAATCATTTAGTGATGGGCCCAAGGTTAGCTAATAAGTTAGTTGCCGAGACGGGCAGATCACGAGGTCAGGAGATCGAGACCATCCTGGCTAACACTGTGAAACCCCGTCTCTACTAAAAAATACAAAAAACTAGCCAGGCGAGGTGACGGGCGCCGGTAGTCCCAGCTACTTGGGAGGCTGAGGCAGGAGAATGGCCTAAACCCGGGAGGCGGAGCTTGCAGTGAGCTGAGATGCGGCCACTGCACTCCAGCCCGGGTGACAGAGCGAGACTCCGTCTCAAAAAAAAAAAAAAAAAAAAAAAAAAAAAAAAAGTTAGTTGCCAGAATCTCCTTTAGACAACTTGGTCAAGTTTCTTATTATTCTATGCCAATGTTTGCCAATCCTTAGTCATTTCTGTTTCCTCTTCACTTTTTGCCTCATCTTAGTATTACCAATACTATCACTTTTTTCTGAAATTGTTCAGTTTTTACTTAATACATTTACATAAAGAAAACCAATTTTTTATGATACTTTAAGTTCTGGGATATGTGCAGAACATGCAGGTTTGCGACATAGTTATACATATGCAGTGGTGGTTTGCTGCACCCATCAACCAATCATCTATATTAGACATTTCTCTGAGTGCTATCCCTCCCTTTGCCCTGAGCCAGAGACAGGGCCTGGTGTGTGATGTTCCCCTCCCTGTGTTCATGTGTTCTCGTTGTTCAATTCCCACTTATGACTGAGAACATGCAGTGTGTGGTTTTCTGTTCCTGTGTTAGTTTGCTGAGAATGATGGTTTCCAGCTTCATCCATGTCCCTGCAAAGGACATGAACTTATCTTTTTTTATGGCTGCATAGTATTCCATGGTGTATATGTGTCACATTTTTTTATCCAGTCTATTATTCATTGGCACTTGGATTGGTTCCAAGTCTTTGCTATTGCAAATAGTGCTGCAATAAACATATGTGTGCATGTGTCTTTATAGTAGAATGATTTATAATCCTTTGGATATATACCCAGTAATGGGATTGCTGGGTCAAATGGTATTTCTGGTTCTAGATCCTTGAGGAATCGCCACACTGTCTTCCACAATGGTTGAACTAATTTACACTCCCACCAACAGTGTAAAAGTGTTCTATTTCTCCACATCCTCTCCAGCATCTGTTGTTTCCTGACTTTTTAATGATTGCTGTCTAAGTGGTGTGAGATGGTATCTCATTGTTGTTTTTGATTTGCATTTCTCTAATAACCAGTGATGATGAGGTTTTTTTTCATATATTTTTTGCCCACATAAATGTCTTCTTTTGAGAAGTGTCTGTTCATATCCTTCATTCACGTTTTGATTTTTTTTTCTTGTAAATGTGTTTAAGTTCCTTATAGATTCTGGATATTAGCCCTTTGCCAGCTGGATAGAAAACTTTCTTCCATTCTGTAGGTTGCCTCTTCACTCTGATGATAGTATCTTTTGCTGTGCAGAAGCTCTTTAGTTTAATTAGATCCTATTTGTCAATTTTGGCTTTTGTTGCCATTGCTTTTGGCATTTTAGTCATGAAGTCTTTGCCCATGCCTATTTCCTGGATGGCTTTGCCAAGGTTTTCTTCTAGAGTTTTTATAGTTTTAGGTCTTACATTTAAGTCTTGAATCCATCTTGAGTTAATTTTTGTATAAGTTTCAAGGAAGGGGTCCAGTTTCAGTTTTCTGCATATGGCTAGCAAGTTTTCCCAACACCATTTATTAAATAGTGAATCCTTTCCCCACTGCTTGTTTTTGTCAGATTTGTCAAAGATCAGGTGGCTGTAGATGTGCAGTGTTATTTCTGAGGTGTCTGTTCTGTTCCATTAGTCTATATATCTGTTTTGATTGCTATAGCTTAGTAATATTGTTTGAAGTCAGGTACTATGATGCCTCTAGCTTTGTTCTTTTTGCATAGGATTGTCTTGGCTATGTGGACCCTTTTTTGGTTCCATATGAAATTTAAAGTAGTTTTTTTCTAATTCTGTGAAGAAAGTCAATTGTGCTTTGATGGGGATAGCATTGAATCTGTAAATAACTTTGGGCAGTATGGCCATTTTCATGATATTGATTTTTCTTATCCATGAGCATGGAATGTTTTTCCATTTGTTTGTGTCCTCTCTTATTTCCTTGAGCAGTTATTTGTAGTTCTCCTTCACATCCCTTGTGAGTTGTATTCCTAGGTATTTTACTCTCTTTGTAGCAATTGTGAATGGGAGTTCACTTATGATTTGACTCTCTGTTTGTCTATTCGTGGTGTATAGGAATGCTTGTGATTTTTGCACTGATTTTGTATTCTGAGACAAAATGCTGAAGTTGCTTATCAGCTTAAGGAGATTTGGGGCTGAGACAATGGGGTTTTCTAAATATACAATCATGTCACCTGCAAAGAGAGACAATTTGACTTCTTCTCTTCCTGTTTGAATATTCTTTATTTCTTTCTCTTGCTTGATTGCCCTGGCCAGAACGTCCAGTACTATGTTGAATGGGAGTGGTGAGAGACGGCATCCTTGTCTTGTGCCGGTTTCCACAGGGAATGCTTCCAGTTTTTCCCCATTCAGTATGATATTGGCTGTGGGTTTGTTATAAATAGCTCTTACTATTTTGAGATACATTCCATCAATACCTAGTTTATTGAGAGGTTTTAGCATGAAGGGGTGTTGAATTTATTGAAGGCCTTTTCTGCATCTATTGAGATAATCAATCATGTGGTTTTTGTCATTGATTCTGTTTATGTGATGGATTACGTTTATTAATTTGCATAAGCTGAACCAGCCTTGCATCCCAGGGATGAAGCCGACTTGATCATGTTGGATAAGCTTTTTGATGTGCTGCTGGATTCAGTTTGCCAGTATTTTAATGAGGATTTTTGCATTGATGTTCATCAGGGATATTGGCCTGAAATTTTATTTTCTTGTGTCTCTGCTAGGTTTTGGTATCAGGACGATGCAGGTCTCATAAAATGAGTTAGGGAGGAGTCCCTCTTTTTCTATGGTTTGCAAGAGTTTCAGAAGTAATGGTACCAGCTCCTCGTTGTACCTCTGGTAGAATTCGGCTATGAATCCATCTGGTCCTGTTTTTTTTTTTTTTGGTTGGCAGGCTATTAATTATTGCCTCAATTTCAGAACTTGTTATTGGTCTATTCAGGGATTCAACTTCCTCCTGGTTTAGCCTTGGAAGGGTGTATGTGTCCAGGAATTTATCCATTTCTTCTAGATTTTCTAGTTTATTTGTGTAGAGGTGTTTATAGTATTCTCTGATAGTAGTTTGTTTTTCTGTGGGATCAATCATGATATCCTCATTATCATTTTTTATTGTGTGTATTTGCTTCTTCTCTCTTTTTTTATTATTCTGGCTAGTGATCTATTTTGTTAATCTCTTCAAAAAACCAGGTCCTAGATTCATTGATTTTTTGAAGGGTTTTTCGTGTCTCTATCTCCTTCAGTTCTGCTCTGATCTTAGTTATTTCTTGTCTTTTGCTAGCTTTTGAATTTGTTTTCTCTTCCTTCTCTAGTTCTTTTAATTGTGATGTTAGGGTGTTGACTTTAGATCTTTCCCACTTTCTCCTGTGGGCATTTAGTGCTATAAATTTCTCTCTAAACATTGCTTTAGCTGTGTCCCAGAGATTCTGGTACATTGTGTCTTTGTTCTCATTGGTTTCAAATAACTTATTTATTTTTGCCTTAATTTTGTTATTTACCTAGTAGTCATTCAGGAGCAGGTTGTTCAGTTTCCACGTAGTTGTGCAGTTTTGAGTAAGTTTCTTAATCCTGAGTTCTAATTTGATTGCACCATGGTCTGAGGGACTGTTGTGATTTCCACTCTTTTTCATTTGATAAGGAGTGTTTTACTTCCAATTATGTGGTCAATTTTAGAATAAGTGTGATGTGGTACTGCTAAGAATGTATATTCTGTTGATTTGTGGTGGAGAGTTCTGTAGATGTCTGCTTCTTCCAGAGTTGAGTTCAAGTTTTGAGTTCTGTAGGTCTGCTTGGTCCAGAGCTGAGTTTAAGTCCTGAATATACTTGTGAATTTTCTGTCTCACTGTTCTGTCTAATATTGACAATGGGGTGTCAAAGTCTCCCATTATTATTGTGTGGGAGTCTAAGTCTCTTTGTAGGTCTCTAAGAACTTGCTTTATGAATCTGGGTGCTCCTGTATTGGGTGCATATATATGTAGAATAGTGAGTTCTTCTTGTTGCATTGATCCCTTTACCATTATGTAATGCCCTTCTTTGTCTTTTTTTAAATCTTTGTTGGTTTAAAGTCTGTTTTATAAGAGACTAAGATTACAACTCCTGCTTTTTTTTTTCTTTCCATTTGCTTGGTAAATATTCCTCCATCCCTTTATTTTGAGTCTATGTGTGTCTTTGCACATGAGATGAGTCTCCTGAATACAGCACAATGATGGGTTTTGACTCTTTATCCAATTTGCCAGTCTGTGTCTTTTAATTGTGGCATTTAGCCTGTTTACATTTAAGGTTAATATTGTTATGTGTGAATTTGATCCTGTCATTTTGATGCTAATTGGTAATTTTGCCTGTTAGTTGATGTAGTTTCTTCATAATGTCGATGGTCTTTACAATTTGGTATGTTTTTGCAGTGGCTGGTACTGGTTTACTGCTTCCTTCTGGAGCTCTTGTAAGGCAGACCTGATGGTGACAAAATCTCTCAGCATTTGCTTGTCAAGGATTTTATTTCTCCTTCGCTTATGAAGATTAGTTTGGCTGGATATGAAATTCTGGGCTGAAAATTCTTTTCTTTAAGAATGTTGAATATTGGCCCCCACTCTCTTCTGGCTTGTCGGGTTTTGGCAGAGAAATCTGCTATTAGTCTTATGGGCTTCCCTTTGTGAGTAACGTGACCTTTCTATCTGGCTGCCCTTAACATTTTTTTCTTCATTTCAACCTTGGTGAATCTGATGATTAAGTGTCTTGGGGTTGCTCTTCTCAAGGAGTATCTTTGTGGTGTTCTTTGTATTGCCTGAATTTGAATGTTGGCCTGTCTTGCTAGGTTGGGGAAGTTCTCCTGGGTAATATCCTAAGAGTGTTTTCCAACTTGGTTCCATTCTCCCCATCACTTTCAGGTATAACAATTAAACATAGGTTTGTTTTATTCACATAGTCCCATATTTCTTGGAGGCTTTGTTTGTTCCTTTTCATTCTTTTTTTCTCTAATCTTGTCTTCACAGTTTATGTCATTAAGTTGATCTTCAATCTCTGATATCCTTTCTTCTGCTTGATTGATTTAGCTATTGATACTTGTGTATGCTTCACAAAGTTATGTGCTGTGTTTTTCAGCTCCATCAGATCATTTATGTTCTTCTCTAAAGTGGTTATTCTAGTTAGCAATTCCTCCAGCCTTTTTTCAAGGTTCTCATCTTCCTTGCATTGGGTTAGAACATGCTCCTTTAGCTCAGAGGAGTTTGTTATTACCCACCTTCTGAAGCCTACTTCTGTCAATTCGTCAAACTCATTCTCCATCCAGTTTTGTTCCCTTGCTGGCAAGGAGTTGTGATCCTTTGCAGAAGAAAAGACATTCTGGTTTTTGGAATTTTCAGCCTTTTTGTGCTGGTTTTTCCTTTTCTCTTTAACAAACCTGAGAAAAACAAGCAATGGGGAAAGGATTCCCTATTTAATGAATGGTGTTGGGAAAACTTGCTAGCCATATGCAGAAAACTGACACTGGACCCCTTCCTTACAACTTACACTAAAATTAACTCAAGATGGATTAAAGACTTAAACATAAGACCTAAAACCATAAAATTCCTAGAAGAAAACCTAGGCAATGCCATTCAGGAAATAGGCATGGGCAAAGACTTCATGACTAAAATGCCAAAAGCAATGGCAACAAAAGCCAAAATTGACAAATGAGATCTAATTAAACTAAAGAGCTTCTGCACAGCAGAAGAAACTATCATCAAAGTGAACAGGTAAACTACAGAATGGGAGAAAATTTTTGCAATCTATCCATCTGACAAAGGGCTAATATCCAGAATCTACAAGGAACTTAAACAAATTTACAAGAAGAAACAAACAAACACATCAAAAAGTGGGCGAAGGATATGAACAGACACTTCTCAAAAGAAGACATTTATGTAGCCAGCAAACGTATGAAAAAAAGCTCATCATCACTGGTCATTAGAGAAATGCAAATCAAAAACCACAGTGAGATACCATCTCACACCAGTTTGAGTCACGATCATTAAAAGTGAGGAAACAATAGATGCTGGAGAGTATGTGGAGAAGTAGTAATGTTTTTACCCTGTTGGTGGGAGTGTAAATTAGTTCAACCATTGGGAAAACAGTGTGGTGATTCCTCAAGGATCTAGAACCAGAAATACCATTTGACCCAGCAATCCCATGACTGGGTATATACCCAAAGATTATAAATCAATCTCCTATAAAGACATATTCACATGTATGTTTATTGCAGCACTATTCACAATAGCAAAGACTTGGAACCAACCCAAATGCCCATCAATGATGGACTGGATAAAGAAAATGTGGTACATATACACCATAGAATATTATGCAGCCATAAAAAAGGATGAGTTCATATCCTTTGCAGGGACATGGATGAAGCTGGAAACTTTCATTCTCAGCAAAACTAATACAAGAACAGAAAACCAATGTTCTCAGTCATAAGTGCGAGTTGAACAATGAGAACACATGGACACAGGGACGGGACCATCACACACCATGGCCTGTCATGTGGTGGGGGGCTAGTGGTGGGATAGCATTAGAAGAAATACCTAATGTAGATGACAGGTTGATGGGTGCAGCAAACCACCATGGTATGTGTATACCTATGTAACAAACTGCACATTCTGCACATGTACGCCAGAACGTAAAGTATAATAAAAACAAAAAGAATCTTGTTCATAATCCATGTATGGTCTCTACATTTTACCTTACTATTTAGCTCTACTTTTAGTAGTATCACAAAAGATGTTTTTTACTAGGATATGAGTTTGTTTCCTTTAACTATTCTTCTTAATTTTTTTCATATAGTAATAGGAATATTTCTGGATTTGTAAGCTTTCTGTTCCTCAGAGGATGTATTGAAAAATCTATTGGAAGGTCAGGCGTGGTGGCTATGCCTGTAATCACAGCACTTTGGGAGGCCAAGATGGAAGGTTGGCTTGAGGCCAGGAGTTCAAGGAAAATATATTGAAAACTACTAAAATTGCAACCTTTTAACAGTTTGCATGCTTTGGTTCCAGATTATTTTCCAAATAGTTTTTGTATCATCCCCTTTTGATGATCACTAGAAGATGCTAGAACTAAATGTCTTCATTTACATTCATGACTTTATTTATTTATTTATTTATTTATTTATTTATTTATTGAGACAAAGTCTTGATCTGTCGTGCCCAGGCTGGAGTGCAGTGGCGCGATGTCAGTTCACTGCATCCTCCACCTCCCGGGTTCAAGCAGTTCTCCTGCCTCAGTCTCCCAAGTAGCTGGGATTACAGGTGCACACCACCATGCCCAGCTAATGTTTCGTAGTTTTAGTAGAGATGGGGTTTTACCATATTGGCCAGGCTGGTCTTAATCTCCCAACCTCAGGTGATCCACCCACCTCGGCCTCCCCAAAGTGCTGGGATTACAGGCGTGAGCCACCATGCCTGGCCACAACTTTATTTATTAAGACTATGTTCACTATAAACTTTAAGGGAGCTTGAAGACTTTAGGAAAAATACACTTGGTCTTATGAGAAATGCTGAGGAATGCATTGTGAATTTGTGGTTCTATTTTGAGCAGTATGTTTTCTCAGAGGGATCCTTCCAACAGAGCATGTACTCCATGTTCTCCATATGGTGCACTGAAATTGTAGGGAATGTATATCTATCTATATATTCTGGATGTACATTTCCTTTATTCTTCAGTCCTTCTGGCAAAATCTTTGTCTCAACATGCTTTGGATGACATTTAGGGAAGTTTATACTTTCAAGTTTGTAATGAGTAGAAGAGAAGATTCTAAGTATCATTTTTCTCAGGGCATGATAATTGACCAAACTAGCAAAGTTATAAAACATCACTGCAATATTTCATTAATAAATTTATATGCAAGGTGATAGTGTGATATGTCACTTAGAATTCAAGATTTCAGTGTGAAGAAAGTAGCACATATTCCTCAAAAAGCTGAGACAACAAAACTGTTTTTGAGAATCTATGTAATATTCACAAAAATTATCATATACCAGGCCAGGGATGAAGCCTCCAAATGTTCTAAATATTAATATAAGACAGACTATGCTCTGTTGCCATAATACAGGGTAATTAGAAACCAATAACAAATGAATATTTTTTAAAAACTGTACATAGCGTCACTATAAGCAATATTGTCTCTAGGCTACAAATTCTGCTTAAGAAATTTAAGTCTGTAAAAAAAGAAAAGGTTGAAACTGCATATATTATGAAAACCAAAACCAAAACCAAATGATACTTAATAAGCATATCCTTTAATAACACAGCAAGTTTATCAATAATCTAGCAGTTGAGATAATAGGTAGCAGTCTTTTTTTTTTTTTTTTTTGTCTCACTCTATCGCCTACACTGGAGTACAGTGGCACAGTCATGGCTCATTGTAGCCTTGAACTCCTGGGCTCAGGTGATCCTCCAACCTTAGCCAACTTAGTAACTGGGACCACAAGTGTGTGCCACCATGCCTACCTGATTTTTTTATGGAGACTAGGGTCTTGCCATGTTGCCCAGTCTGGTTTTGAACTCCTGGGCTCAAGCAATCCTCCCACCTTGACCTCCTAAAGTGCTGGTTTGCAGGTATGAGCCACCTTACCCAGCCTAGATAATCTTATTAAGACAAATGCTTAGGACTACAAACAGGATTGTTCCATGTTATATTTCTGTGTCAGTATTTGGTGGGACCAATGAATTAGCTGATTTTTCATTTTTTCTTGTGTATTTTAGAATGTTTTAATAATTGGCAGGTATTACTCTTAAGTGCAAAAGATAGAATCTCAAGAAAAGGCTGGGCGTGGTGACTCACGTCCATAATCCCGGCACTTTGGGAGGCCAAGGAGGGTATCACAGGAGCCTGGCCAACATGGTTAAACTCCGTCTCCACTAAAAATACAAAAATTAGCTGGGCATGGTGGCACACACCTATAATCCCAGCTACTCGAGAGGCTGAGGCAGGAAAATCACTTGTACCCAGGAGAGGGAGGTTGCAGTGAGCCAGGATAGCACCACAGCACTCCAGCCTGGGAGGCAGAGTAAGACTCTGTTGTGACACCACCACCAACAAAAAAATTCCCAAAAAACCTCAAGGAAAATAAAGAGTACACTCCTGGCAAGTAGCATTTTCTAAAGCTACTCTGAAAGAGTGGTCTATATTAGGAAAATTTAATTTCCTCAAGAAAGCAAAATCTTTTGTAACTCAGTATTTCATAGAAAACAAAATCCTATATATGTGTGTGTGTATGTGTATATTGTGTGTGTGTGTGTATATATATATATATATAGTTTAGTAAGGAAAACATACTAAAAAAATTTCATAAATTCCTTAGAAAAGAATAAATTCAGTACTTTCTCAGAATTTACATTTTGTTAAGAGTAACATCAGTCAGGGTGTAAGGCCTTGTAGCCAGCGTCCTTACTGCTCTGCCTATAGCCTCCTGGCCCACCCTGAAGGTCAGCTGTGGCTAGGGTGGGCAGTTGCAGTACCCGCCAACAGCTTTCTGCCTCCTGCCTCAAACACCTGCATGTTTGCCTCAGGGTTTTCTCCGGATACTTGGAGAAATGCTTGGCCTGACTATAGGACAGGCCAGAAGTGATTTGTATTAATCCTCTCAGGAGGAACCTTTGAACAAGGAGGGCAGAATTGAGGGATTTATGGCCCAGCTTCCTCATCTCAGAAGGATAATCTAAGGCATGTCCGCCATGGTTTCTCAGTGGGTCCTCAGCAGAACTGGGCCCAGTTGCCCATAGCGGAAGCCTGCTTCTGATTAATGTATCCTTTTCAACTTTCCTTCCTTTACTATGTCACTTCCTCACTCCTCACTTCCAAAACACTTAAATCCAAATCCTGTGTCACCGTCTGCTTTCTGACAGGGGAATACAATCTAAGGCTGCATGCTAGATGTGAGACAGCTTCTTGAAACAAAGTCTTTTTCGTGTTTACTCTGGAATTCCTGATACTTAACATGCTTCCAGCACATATAAAAATCAGATATTTTCCTAGACCTCAATTAGATCTGAATACAGCAGAGAAGACAGTCAAGGATTCTACAGAATGAGGTATACTGGATTAATTTCTGTAAGAGACACAACAGAAGTGCTATAGCATGTAGTCACTAATTATAAATTAGGAGATCAGCAAAGGCTTTAAGGAGGAGGTGGTAGTAAACCAGGCATTTGAAGGATGCACAAGATTTTGTCAAGTGGAGAAGGATTAAAGTGACATTCCAGGCAAATGAAAGAGCAACATCAAAGTCTCAGAAGTATTAGGGTACATGGACTACTGAGAGAAAATAATAGTGCTTTTGGAATGAACCTCAGAGTACATGAAGTAAGTGGGCAGAAAGCAAAAAGAAGCTAAGTTAGTCCATGGCAGCCTGCACATTCGAGGAAGCTCTGAATAGACGGGGAGAGAATGTTTCAGAACTACACATATAGAGCTATTTTTTTGGTGTGACTTCTAAAAAAAAGCCTCACCCACGCATTGACGGTCACTTCCTTTGCTAACATTATTTTGAAAGTCTGACTCACTAATAGAGCATTTTTCCTGAAACTCAAGGCATTTAGAATTTGGATATATTTTCTTTTGTTTCTTAAAGAGGACAAGAAAAAGAGAAAAGAGCTTCTCTTCTTGCCTGGGATTCCAACAAGTGTTTGTATCTTACATTGTCTAATTTATTAGAATTCATTTCTTTAAGCTTTCCATTTTGAAGCTATCACTTTTTCTGAAGGGGACCATGATGTGCTCATTCCCCTTATATGAATTAGTTTGTGAAGAGAAAGATTTGGGAGACAAATGCAATGATCATCTAGTATGACAGGTGGGATAAGCACTGGTCTGGAAACAAGGAAACCTGGGCTCTAACTCTGGATCTTCCTCATCCTGGCTTTTTGGCCTTGGGGAAATCATTAAAACTTTCACTCTCTGTTCAGTGAGGTGTTGGACTAGACGATCTCTAAGATTTCTTCTAGCCCCAACCTCTTGTCCACTTGACAAAATTTTGTGCAACCATGGAGGACATGCCTCAGATTGTCCTGACATGATTAAATAAAGGTCAGAGGAGGAAACTGAGTCTCTTATGAATGTCACTAAAAAAAGGTTATTTGAAAATTGATGACATTATCATTTTTTGAAAAAATATAATGCAAACATCATTTTCACTAGCTCCTTTAAAATATCTTTTTTTCTGATGATTTAATGTAAGCTCCATCAATTAAAATAGGCATAATCGTGCTCATATAAAACAGTAATTTTCTAAAATGTATCTGATGGCACCAGGCCTTGGGGTATATTTCATTAGTTGTTGGAAAGATGATAGCATTTAATTAAGAAATGAATCACAATGAACAAACTAGATTCTGAATGTATTTCCCACTGAAATATAGACATCATTGATAGATGATAGATGATAGTCTGTTTTTAGGGCTAGCATTCTTTAAGATATTGTTGTAGTACAAAACTTATACTCTGAATAAAGTAGTAGCCAGAGAAGCAGTCTTCATAATTTACTTCTACTTTATCATGCACCTTCTAAATCGAGTTGTTTTTTTTCATATTGGAAAACACTTCAGCTTATTCTGTCAGTGATTTTTTTCCCTACGTGGTAATGATGGAAAGGTCTTAACTTACAGAGAAATAAATATGGGAACAGTACCTGTTTAAACAGCAAGCACAGGGGCAGGTGAGAGAGTCTGGGAGGAGGTTCTTTTGCCTGAGGGTCACTGTCATGCAACAGTGCTGAACACAGCAGCATCCTCTACTAACTTCACAATTTAGAAATCTCAAGTAATGTTCCAGTATTATCCAGGGAATCTGAAAAGAAAAACTGCCGTACTCAATAAGTATATTTTTTAAAGTCATATTGGGGCTGGTCGTGGTGGCTCATGCCTGTAATCCCAGCACTTTGGGAGGCCGAGGCAGGTGGATCACGAGGTTAGGAGTTCAAGACCAGCCTAGCAACATGGTGAAATCTCGTCTCTACTGAAAATACAAAAATTAGCTGGGCATGGTGGTATGTGCCTGGAATCCTAGCTACTCGGGAGGCTGAGGCAGGATAATTGCTTGAACCAGGACCCAGGAGGCAGAGGTAGCAGTGAGCAAGATCATGCCACTGCACTCCAGCCTGGGCTACAGAGTGAGACTCTATCTCAAAAAAAAAAAAAAAAAAAAAGTCATATTGGACTTGAGAACTCTCTAGCCTAATTATTTACTTTTTAGACCTCAAACAGTTCAAGAGAATACAAAACAAACTATACTTTGAACCTAATAGTACAATGACAAAATAATTATTTTCTTTCCAAAACATTTGAAAATATGTCCAGTGCACTTGTTAAGACAAAATTCTAGATCCACAAATATTAAAATCACAAAAATGGTTTTGGTGAGAAGTGGCGAGCAGACCAGACAGGAAAGGTGAAGAAAGAGAATTAGCATTCACAGCATACTTTCCTGCCAGCTAGCCTGATATACACTAACTTTATGCTAATTTATATAATCTTCACAAACAACTCTATAAGGTAGGTGTTATCTTTATTTTACAGTGGATAGAACTGAAGTTCATTAAAGTTAATTAACTTGCTCATCATGGTGTGGTTGTTAATGTCAGAGACCTCATTTGCTTTCAAGAGCTGTGATTTTTAACACCATGCTATGTTCTGCTTCAGATGATGCATCTCTACAGGAATTAAAAGCATATACTGTACATTTATTTTCCAAGAGTCAAATCACTATCATTTGATTTTAACATAAGCAAAGCAAAAGTCCCAGAGCATAAGCTTATCATTGTGAAACTACTGCAGATTTGGGTATCACAGGGTACAGGTGGCAGGCTGGTGGGACCTCAGTTTAGTCTGACTGAGAGCTTGATGCACTTGATGGGCGCAATGAGGATTGAACCATCAGAGGCTGGTGACTGGCCGCCAGGAATCACCTGCAGCCAATTACTTATTGGCAAAGTCAGAATAGGGTGAAGTGAGTAAGGCCTTTGCTCCAAGTGTAAAATTTAAGGGGGTACCCAAAACTCAGTAATTGAAATAAAAAATATTCTAATGCAATTTCTTAAAAAAAATCCAAATCAGCAAATTACCTGTTTTTGTAAATAACACCAGGGCTCTGAGTTCTAAGCCACGTCAAATAGTGAATTTCTTTATCTCTCAGAGGTCTAAGGAAGAAGAAAGATCTCACTGGGTAAAATCAGAATGATTTTTACTGGATTCAGACACTGTTTTGGGGGGCATAGGAGTGGTATATTCTCTGGTCCTGTGCTAGTAGGAATCTCCTACTTTCTTAGAGTAGGAGCTAGACTGGGCGTGACTAAGTGTCTTAATTTTCCCAGACTATGCAGGTTTTAGCACTGAAAGGACTGCTCCCCCCAAAACCCTCAGTCTTCAAAAAACTGCAATGATTGGTCATCCTAGCAGAGGGGATGTACTTAAGAGTCATACTACTAAAAAAAAAAAAAAAGAAAAAAAGAAAGAAAAGAAAAGAGAGAATATGTGGATATTCTGTTTGGGGCCAGCTCTTAGCGTTTAACATAGGTAGAAGAAGAATATTTGAGTATATATTTGACTATTAAAATTAGAGTCATGCCAACTAGGGTGAAGTTACAGGTGATGTAATTTATGTGTTCCCAGGCTACACCAGCCTGGGAAAGGGGTATGGAGAATCATAGTCTTGGTGATTTCTCTGGAAGATATCACCACCTGCTTTCTTGGGCTTTCCAACTCCTTTAAATCCTGTTCTACTTATTCCTTGAGTCCCTGGGAGGTCTTGCACCTGCCATATTGAGCAAGTCCTCTTATCTTCTAGTGTTTGACATAGACATTGATGACCATCACTGTGACTGTGATTGAGAGTTTGGGGTTTCCAAAGCCGCCAGAGCAGTCAATTGGCACCACTTCCTGCAGGGATGCATTCTGCTGTATTCAGTCAAATTCACTGAAATCAGATTTACTTCCAGAATCTTTTTTTTTTCTCAATGAGTTCCCTACACCTTCACTCCACGCTGAACCAATTTAGATCTGAACAAAAGTCGAATGAACTGCTCCCTCCAAACAAAGGCAAAATTACTGTAATGATGGAGAAATAGAAGTTATAGGGGCCCGTGAGTGAATTTGAACTAATCTTGTATTCTTTTCTTTTAAAGAAGACCCCTGGATCCATGTTGTGGACTGAATTGCATCCCCCCTCCAATTCATATATCGAAGCTCTAACCCCTAATGTGTTTGGAGATAGAGCTTTTAGGCTATAATTAAGGTTAAGTGAGGTCATAGGATGAGGTCCTAATTTGATAGGACTGATGATCTTACAAGAAGAGTAAGGAGATACCCCTGTCCTTCTTCCCTGCTTTTCCTCTCTCTTTCCCCTCCCCCTACTTCTTCCTCTCTTTCTATCTCCATGTGATTACATAGTCAGAAGGCAGCCTTCTGCAAGCTAGGAAGAGAGTCCTCTCTAGAGACCAATCACGGTGGCATCCTGCTCTCAGGTGTATAGCCTCTGGGGCTGTTAAGAAAAATAAATGTGTGTGGTTTAAACCACTCAGTCTATGATATTTTATTATGGCAGTCTTAGCAGACTAAGACAATTCATTTTGTCCATGAACCTGTATTTGACCAATAGGAATGCAAATTGAAATCCTTATCTCTGCCTTTATTAACTTTGTGTTACAGTGATAATTTATGGCCCAGAGAAGGAAAATCAGCACAGAGACAGGAATATTTTTTGGCCTGGAGCATTGACAGCAATTTAGCTACTGGGAAGCTATTGTTGTGAACATCAGAGGTGATTAGAAGAGTGAAAGCCAGAAAGAGAAAGTTCCTTTTGTTTGAGCAACTCAAGTGAAACAGATTTGGTGGCATGACAGTAGAGGCCATTTCTGAGTGGGAGACAGCATAGCACAGTGGCTAAAAGCATGGCCTCTCGACTCAATACCTGCATCCACTATATATAATCTGTGTAAAAGTGGACATGTTGCTTTATCTTTCTTTGTATCAGTTCCTTATCTATAAGATAGTACCTATATCACAGAGTTTCTATAAAGAACAAACTTTATAAAATGTGTGGAGCTTTTAGAACAGTGCTTATTGCATAGAAAATCTTCAGAATATATTACCTATTTCATTTATAAGAAAACATCTTTAGTGTTTCCTAAACAAAGCATTCTCATTTGTCCAGCTCTACAAACTCTTGACTACCCTTTGCCTGCTATTCATATCCAGTCTATTCCTATGTCCTATCAATGTTATCTTCCAAATATTCAATTAATCCACATCCCTTCATCTCCACTACAGAGGACAAGTTTCTCTGGGAAAGAAAGTATTTTTCCTGGCTTCCAGAGAGGGAAGGGGTGCTAAAAGTCTTTACAATGTACTTAGATTTTAGCTATTTACTGCAATAGTCTAATTCATCTAGCTTTGCTTCCTGCATCCCCACTACTTGTTCTCCACACCTTGAGAAGAGTCCTTAAGGCACTTCCTGAGCCTTCCCTACTATTACTTGGTTAACAGTCGACTCATCATAAGTCAGCTCAAGTGTCCTTTCATGGGGACACTTGTCTTGCCTGCAATTCTCCCTCTTTCTCAAATCTAGGTAGGTTTTCTTTGTTATTTGTCAGATTTCTCTCCTTCATAAAAGATTTAGTCTACTCTTGCTCACCATCATACCTGTAGTGCCTGGGAGAGTGCTTGGCTCATACGTGATAATCAGTATTTGTTGAATGAATGAACTAATAAAGAAATGACCTGTCGGCTGGGGTTTCATCTCTTTTACTGTTGAATGTTGTCTATACTATTACTTGACGAATTGTTTTAATTGGTCCCTCAGGCCAATATGGCCTAAGCTATGTGGGTTATGAGTGCTATCATTTTAAAAAATCATATTAAATTATTCACTTGCATTGAAATATTCAAACCTACATTACCTAACAAACTTTATCTGAATGCCAGAATACAAAGAAATATTTCCAAACAGCCTTCTTATGGCATAAAACTTAGTTGCACTCTTTCTACAGTGAGTCTTACATTCATTAGAGGTCTTAATTAAGACTTAATTTTACTTACAGGATTCCTAGAACTACAAATATCTGATGCATATAAAAATCACTGACAACAATATTTGAAGAGTTCAGAAAATAAAGTTTGCAACTGGAGGTAGTTTTTGCTTCATATGTACCATTTTTTTCTGCGGCTCTGAGAAAAAGGAAAGGGGTAATTTATTGAGCAGCACTTAGAAAAACATTTATTTTAGGTCCGCCTGGCACAAGACAGGGATGCCCTCTCTCACCACTCCTATTCAACATAGTGTTGGAAGTTCTGGCTAGGGCAATCAGGCAAGAGAAAGAAATAAAGGGTATTCAGTTAGGAAAAGAAGAAGTCAAATTGTCCCTGTTTGCAGATGACATGATTGTATATTTAGAAAACCCCATTGTCTCAGCCCAAAATCTCCTTAAGCTGATAAGCAACTTCAGCAAAGTCTCAGGATACAAAATTAATGTGCTAAAATCACAAGCATTCTTATACACCAGTAACAGATAAACAGAGAGCCAAATCAGGAATGAACTTCCATTCACAATTGCTTCAAAGAGAATAAAATACCTAGGAATCCAACTTACAAGAGATGTAAAGGACCTCTTCAAGGAGAACTACAAACCACTGCTCAGTGAAATCAAAGAGGACACAAACAAATGGAAGAACATACCATGCTCATGGATAGGAAGAATCAATATCGTGAAAATGGCCATACTCCCCAAGGTTATTTATAGATTCAATGCCATCCCCATCAAGCTACCAATGAGTTTCTTCACAGAATTGGAAAAAAACTGCTTTAAAGTTCATATGGAACCAAAAAAGAGCCCGCATTGCCAAGACAATCCTAAGTCAAAAGGCCAAAGCTGGAGGCGTCACACTACCTGACTTCAAACTATACTACAAGGCTACAGTAACCAAAACAGCATGGTACTGGTACCAAAAGAGAGATATAGACCAACAGAACAGAGTCCTCAGAAATAATACCACACATCTACAGCCATCTGATCTTTGACAAACCTGAGAGAAACAAGAAATGGGGAAAGGATTCCCTATTTAATAAATGGTGCTGGGAAAATTGGCTAGCCATAAGTAGAAAGCTGAAACTGGATCCTTTCCTTACCCCTTATACGAAGATTAATTCAAGATGGATTAGAGGCTTAAATGTTAGACCTAATACCATAAAAACCCTAGAAGAAAACCTAGGTAATACCATTCAGGACATGGGCATGGGCAAGGACTTCATGTCTAAAACACCAAAAGCAATGGCAACAAAAGCCAAAATTGACAAATGGGATCTAATTAAACTAAAGAGCTTCTGCACAGCAAAAGAAACTACCATCAGAGTGAACAGGCAACCTACAGAATGGGAGAAAATTTTTGCAATCTACTCATCTGACAAAGGGCTAATATCCAGAATCTACAAAGAACTCAAACAAATATACAAGAAAAAAACAAACAACCCCATCAAAAAGTGGGCAAAGGATATGAACAGACATTTCTCAAAAGAAGACATTCATACAGCCAACAGACACATGAAAAAATGCTCATCATCACTCGCCATCAGAGAAATGCAAATCAAAACCACAATGAGATACCATCTCACACCAGTTAGAATGGCAATCATTAAAAAGTCAGGAGACAACAGGTGTTGGAGAGGATGTGGAGAAATAGGAACACTTTTACACTGTTGGTGGGATTGTAAACTAGTTCAACCATTATGGAAAACAGTATGGCAATTCCTCAAGGATCTAGAACTAGATGTACCATATGACCCAGCCATCCCACTACTGGGTATATACCCAAAGGATTATAAATTATTCTACTACAAAGACACATGCACACGTATGTTTATTGTGGCACTATTCACAATAGCAAAGACTTGGAATCAACCCAAATGTCCATCTGTGACAGACTGGATTAAGAAAATGTGGCACATATACACCATGGAATACTATGCAGCCATAAAAAAGGATGAGTTTGCGTCCTTTGTAGGGACATGGATGCAGCTGGAAACCATCATTCTTAGCAAACTATCAGAAGAACAGAAAACCAAACACCGCATGTTCTCACTCATAGGTGGGAACTGAACAATGAGATCACTTGGACTCAGGACGGGGAACATCACACACTGGGGCCTATCATGGGGAGGGGGGAGGGGGGAGGGATTGCATTGGGGAGTTATACATGATATAAATGATGAATTGATGGGTGCTGACGAGTTGATGGGTGCAGCACACCAACATGACACAAGTATACATATGTAACAAACCTGCACGTTATGCACATGTACCCTAGAACTTAAAGTATAATAATAAAAAAATTAAAAAAAGAAAATCATTTATTGAACAGAAAATATATTATTTTACCCTGCAAGGCATTATCATATTTCAAAGCTAATTTTCACACATAGAAATGGAGACTGAAAAGATTATTTTGATCAGATTGCCTCAGCTGGTAATAATAAATGTGAATTTCAAAATTCCAGAACTTTTGACTTCCAAATGTATCCTCCTGGTGAGCCATGCTGCCTCTGCCTTTAGGGTTGGCAAGAGCTTGTCTGCTGCCAACACCCTGTAAGTGGGTTGCATAGGGTATTATACAAGCTCTGGATTCCTTCCTTCTTTCTGTCTTTTTTCTTTCCTAGAGGAAGTGCTTGAGTTGTTTAAGGTGAATTTTCTCTGTCTTGTCTATCATTTAGCTGTTTCTCTTTCCTGTATGTTTTTTGGTATGTTATCCAGAGTTATATGACATTAATAAATACTCAGGAATTAAGTGATTTTCATTCTTCATGCTTAAAGAAAAAACTCCACTAGTATTCAAATTCTTTAATATTGAAATCATTTTCTGCATCATTCTACCACAAACGCTAAATAAAAGTTGCATGTGCAGGCACTTCAATCCTTCACACATGAACCCTTCCATTTAGTTATTTATTTAATTCCACTCTTGGAATAAGATAGGTATGCATTACAGTTTGGGTAAATAATGATTGCATTGTTCTCTTCTCATGTAATTTACTGGGGATTGGCACATCCTAGAGTAAATTGCAAAGACCGGAATTGTATTGAAGTGGAGTGCAGCTGTTGTATGCCTGTGTACAAACAGCTTCCAAATAACAGTCTAAAATAGTCTTCCAACAGTGTCTGGTGATTTGCCAGCAATTTTTCTCATTGCCCTCGGATGTAAATCAGCTGAGCTAGGATGCATAAACTTAACAGATTGTCTTTTTAAAACAGCTTGGTCAAAATTATTTTTAAAATACAGAAATGGCCTGAAGCTTGGTGTATGTGTGTGTATATGCATGCATACATGCACGCACACATACACACATGCATATTGCTGACAATGATTTTGTAAACTCTGTAATTTTTATTGCACATTGTGTGAGACCCACACTTCTCCTGGGATCCATCTGATATAGAATCTGTTGGTTTTCCACCAGTGATAATTTGATGTAAAATCTTAAATCTGACCTGAAATGTTTTTTTGTCTTACTATCTTTACATCAGTATTAATCATTGTGATATACCAAGATATAATTCAGTTGGTTCATAACTGTGCCAATAGCTCTATCTTTATGTACAAATAGACATACCTAAATCCAGTTCATTTTAAAAAATTTACACTACAAAAGAAGTTGAATTATTCTCATTTTGTTTATGGATATGTTGGATGAGGGAAGTAGAGAGTAACAACTATGATATTATTGATCATTATGGATTGCATGACTGATACAGATAAGTTTTCATTAATTTAATAAATGTTAACTGAGAGCTAGTGGGCCCCCGTGATTATATTAGGCTCTAGGCTTACTGAGATGAAGATTCTATGTCCCATTGTCAAAGCAGGGAGTTTCTTAAGGAGATAACCATGCAAACAGAGAGAATACAGTATGATAGTCTTTTAGTATAAACAGCACCATTGACTTCCAATCAATTAGTTTTGATAATATCTGAAAGAGATATCTCTATAGATGCTATAATAAATGTATGTACAAAAAATAGAGAAATAGGAAAAGGAGTATCTAACCCTACTTGCAAGAGCGAGAAAAGGTTTTACGAAGAAGATAATGACTGAGATGGCAATGAAAGATGTTTGAGGTATTTTGACAAAGGGGACAGAGTCAGAGGAGAACATTCCCATAGAGGTAGTAGTGTATAATAAAGGTGCAAACATATAGAATTTGAATCATTCATGATGCTGCAAATGGTTCAGTATTTCAGGGGAGTAAAGTCTGAGCAAGGAAGTGGCAAGAGATAACCCTGAATAAATAGGCCAAAATCAGAGTGAGAAGAACTTTTCATGCCATGCAAATGGGATTAGATTTTTATGCCCTAAAGTAGTTGAAAACTCTTGAGAGTCTTAAACTTGAGAGTGTCATAGTCATCTTTTTGCATTAAAAATATCATTCTGATAGTACTATGGAGAATGGACTGAATGAGGACAATACCAAGGCTTGGGAAATCTGTAAGGAGGCTTTTGCAGTAATCTCAGTGACAAATGATAAATACCTGAACCAGGGCAGACACAAGGAAATGGAAGGGAGAGTTATGAGAAGTCTTGAAATGTAGAATTGCCCATCTTGGTAACTGATTTGATGTGGGATGTTGGGGCTAGATAGGAGAGAAAGAAACGCAAGATATCTTTGAGATTTATCTTATGCAACTACATGGATGATGGTATATTTTCCTGAGATAATCAATTTAGAAGGTAGAGTAGGTGTGGGGGTGTTGAGTTCAATTTTAGTAAGTGATAACTGCAAGATGCATGAGTGACTTTTCAGCTGCTATGGAGAGTGTGCTATTGGGCATAAGGCCCTGGAGCTTAGCAGGGATGTGGGTATGTGTTTATAGGTGAGTTTATAGATGGTAGTTACATATTTGCTGATGAAACTGCCTAGGCAGTGTGGACAAGAAGAAAAGGCAAAGGATAGAGCCTTGAGGTACACCAACATTCATGGAGGGCACACTAGAGAATCCTACAAATAGTATTGAATAGAGGTCCAGTAGAGAACTAAGAGGGGGGCCAAGGAAGCCTGGTGCCACTGAAACCAAGACACTCCTCTTTGTATTGCAGCTGCCCTAAAGGGAAGAGCATATCACATTTTGAAAAGTTTCAGGTATTGCTCAGACATTCCCTGTGATTTCTTCTTCTTTTTTTTTTTTTTTCTAGAATGCTTCCCTAATCTCTACATAAACTACCACTCTCCTGTGAAGCCCTCCTGGTTACTGTATCTGTAAGGTACAATGAAGAATTATGACCAAATCACTGGTGGCATTAATCAGAAATTAACTTTGTAATTATATATGCCCATTTTGTTTAGCCAAACAAGAGACAAGGTATTTATCATGCCTTGCCTGTGGTAGATGTCTCAGGCCAGTCCACTAGAAGCAGAGCCTGAGAGAGGGACCCAGGTGCACATGATTCATTGAGGGAGTGCTTGTCACAAAAAACCTGCAAGTGAGTGGAGGAAGAAGGATGTGATCTTGGATTGCTTAGTCCTGGCCTGGTCCATAGCAGCCAGGGAGAATAATTGCATCTTAAAGTTATCCTTGCTTGAGGCAAGGGTGTTTGATTTTGTACTCCTGAGTCAGCCAAGAGCAATCACTGGAGAAGGTCATAGGTGTCAGTCACTAGTCTTGCCCTGGCAGCAGATAGGGGAGGGATTTAATGACCTATACAAAGGTATCAACAGTGTCCACTGCAACAGGCAGGCATTTGAGGATTTAGTGATTGCTTTGTATTTCCCAGATGTTGGCTCTTTTGGTATTTGGCTTGGGAGCTATGGTGAAGAAAAATAGTTTCTCTCTTCATCTCTCTCTCTCCCCGCTTCACCTCCAATCCTTTTTGTTTAAAATGGAACTTTATTTTTTGTATGTCTTCTATTGAGGAAAATAAGAAGTTTAAAAAAGAAAATAAGTATTGCACCAAATTCTAGCACCTTAAGATAATTACCATTAACATTTCAGCATATTTTCTTCAAATTTTTATAAAAGCATTTTAGTCAAGATCATTCTTTAAACAAAAATAGTCATTTTACTTCATGTGTATAACCTTGTTAAATCTACAACTAGGTACAATTTTATTATGTGATTGAACTATACTTTATTATGACCATTCCCTTAATTTGGGGCTTTTACGTTTTCCCATATTTTCACTTTTATAAAAAATACTTTCAGCAATGTATTTTGCCATAAGAACTATTCTTCACATTTTAGATTATTTCTTAAGATTAAATTCCAAAAATGGAATTACTGAGATCAAAGTCATGAAAATTATAAAGTTCTTGGTAGATATTGCAAATTGCTTTTTTTTTTTACAGGCCGTCCAATTTAGACTTTCAGCAGCAATTGATGAGACTGCCTTTTGCTATACCATGTCAGGGTAGTAGGCTGCTCCCTTTAGAATGAATCCCTCAGTTCTCTTCAGTGGAAACAACCGCTGAAATACAGTTCCTGTATTCTCTTCAGAGATACGCTATATATGTTTATGATATTTTTTGATGTATGAAAATTTTGTAGTTTTACAAAGACAAACTCATTACATAGTCAAATTTGCTAATATTTCTCATGATTGTGGTCCACTTTTGATTTTCCTCTATCCTTTGTCATTGACTGGTTGATATAATTATTTTGGTCAAAGAAGAGTCATATTGATCTTGAAAACTGGGACAAGAAAACTTTGTAAGAGGTGTTTGCTCAATCCATTTCACTCTTCTCAGGAGAGCCCGTGGGATGACCCACACCAGTGTAAGCCTTGGGTTTTCTAAGCAAGGTGGAAAAAATCAGCTTCATCTTGTCTGAGGGAAGGGCTCAGAAACAATGTCTGTCTACTGCTCAGAGATTTGTAAAGTGATGACGATTCTGCCCATTGTTGTTAGAGAATACAGCATTTGCTCTAAAGGAAGGTTGTGTGTTTAGGTTCAGAGTGGAGGTGAGGCATAAATCAGAGAGAAGCAAACTGGTGGTAGAGACTAGGTAAGAATAGACAACAACACGTTTTCAGAATTTATTGGGGAAGTATGCAAGCTCTCTCAAATGCCCTCCTTTTGCTAAATTCCACAGCAACATTTTTTTTATTATATACAAGATCGCATACAGAGGAACCTGCCATACTGGACGGATGTTGTTTTCTCTATGTTCATTCTTCTTAAAACATTTTAAAATTATTTTGACATTTAGCTACTTATAAGTAGAAGCCTGAACAAGATAATTTAATTCTTGATCTGTATGATGTTAGGATTTGGATAAAGTAAACGAAAAAGTTATTACTCAAATGTGCCCAAAATAGTAAAATAATATATTCCAGAAGGTGTTAAAAACAATTATAACTGTTCAAAAATCTTGTCCTAAAGATCAGGTATTCTGAATTTTTATTTTTTAAAATCTTGACACAAACAGTTTCTATTTTATTAAATTTCTTCACAAAGATCCGAACTCTTTCTAGTATATACCTGGCAACATACCAAATAGCACTGTCTGATAAATATAAATTTAAATCACTGAAGCAGAGTCTGAACTGAGGAAGAAAATTTGACGTAGGAGAGCACAATTCCTTCTTCTGTGTTAGAGAGTAGTGCTGTAAGATTTCCTTTCTTATTGGGATAAGAGAAGGGAGTAGGAATGAGTGGAAATTGGAGTTACAATACATCATGATTTCTTGTGATGAAAGAAAAGCAGTGAACACCTTTGGGTCTCCATTTCTTTAACTTTAACATGGGGAGATGGGCTCGATTTGTAAATTATGTGATCTGTAACTTGGGTTCATCATGTTCTCCCCTGTAGTGAAATAGGAACAAGGACCCACTGAATTTTCTCTTTTGCTAATGGTTGTTTTCTTTGGGGCAGCTTGATGAAAGGCATAAAGAGAAAGAGAAGATTTTCTTGTGGAATAGCAATTTAGAGAGACTTTGGTGGAGAGCAAGGATAAAACCCAGCTTTTAGCACAAATTTGTGGCTAAGAGGTGCTTCTGCTTTTTAAAGCCGATTATAATGACAAAAGAGGGAAAGGGATGAAGGTGAATAGTGAAAGGGCAGGATACCAAGTGTGTTATTCTGCCAATGAGGTGTGACACCTGAGAAATGGTCAAGTATTCATTGAAAAAATTCTAGGCAATGGAACAAAAATGGAAGGCCTCTTGCTTTTCAAATATACAGAACAAAGAGGTTTACCCTTGAAATTTTTGGTAAGAGTCATAGATTTTAGGTAGGAGGTTATTTTCTGACCTCCTCTCCTGATAATCTCTGACTTACTCATCTCAGTACAAGCACCCTTTTGTTATTCTCAAACATGCCAGGAAAGCTTCACCTTGGGGCTTTGGGCCTGGTTTTTTCCTTTCATGGACTGCTCTTCCCCAGATTTTCTTGTGATCAGTTCCCTCACCCTTCAAGTCTTTGCTCAAAAGTCACTCTCCCATTGAGACTTTCCCATTAGATGATGCAGCCAGCCTCCTCCTTCCACCCCAGCTGATGATCCCTTCCCCCAAACCCACCTCATTCCCTTTACTCTGATGTACTCCTTTTTTTCCATAGCACTTATGATCTTCTAATACATGGCAAATTTCAGTTATTTTCATTATTTATTATTTATGATCTCTTGCTTCCTTCCCCCACCCTCCTTCTATTCTCAGATGGAATGCTAAGCTTCAAAAGGGCAATGATTTTTATTTTTTCCATATGAATGTGCTCAAAATAACTAGTACAGTGTCTGACATGTGAAAGGTACAAAGGGTACTCATTTAGCATTTGTTAAATGAATAAATGAAGGCTTATGCAATCCACATGTATGAGAAGTACACATCAGCTAAGGAATGCAATAGAGAGATTTTATATATGTCTGCTTTTCCTATAGCTAGTAGGTACAGATACAGGAAACTATATTGACTAAAGGTTTGTTTTGTTTCCTGGGAGAAAAACTGCAAGTTCACCATGTTTTCTTAGATTCATAATATTTTGGTTTTGGGTAATGCTTCAAAGGTTTTTTCAGAGTCTTGTGTTATATGTTAGCTCATTTTAATCTCTATTTTACAATAAGAAAACCAAAATGCAGAGAGGCAAAAACTCCCTTGCAACAAATGTGACCTCACAGAAGGGTACTCAGGTTTTCTGATTCCACAGCTTTCCCATAACACAGAGAAGATATAAAGACTACGTCATTTGAAGGACAAAAGACAAAAAGATGGGGTGTGTGTGTGTGTCTGTGTGTGTCTGTGTGTCTGTGTGTGTAAAAGGGATGCAGAGTGTAATGTCTGTTCATAGACCAAGAGCAGAGCACAAGAACAGAGACAAATTGTTAGAGACAAAGGAGAACACTGCCATTTACAGTGACCTACATTTATTGTTCAACATTCAAAACATGTTTTAAAAGCTTAAAATATCTAAAATATTTTCATACTGCTCATTTATGCCACAAAATTTATACTCTGTAAGGGGGTTTATTATTATTACCTCTGTTTCTTGTAACTGTAACCCATTTGAAATATTATCAAAACTGAAATCTTGTCATTATTTTCCAATAGTTTTCAGCTCTGTAGCCATAAATTTTCAATATTAGACAGCAGTTTTTGATCTTTGTTAACATGTATTTATCACATATTTTATTTCTGGGATACACAGCTGTTCACTGTAAAACCATTCTTTTAAGTGTCAGCCTTCAATCATTTGGCCATTTCATTTCTATTTTTTCCCCTAGCAGCTGTTCTATTGATTGTCTAGAAATTGTTCGTTCTATGTTTAAAATTATAACAGGAAGTGCAAAATTAAAAGGTTACATGTAAAAAAAGGATGCTGGAGTCTAGAACACAAGTGCAGCTGTGCGCTTCCAAGAAACTGATATATATATTATATATATATATCAGAATATATATATGTATTCCTCACACACACACCCCATACACACATACACACACATTGGAAATGCATATGTAGAGACATTAATATTGACTTTATTGAAATAGTTTAGGAAAAATATCAAGTATATTAAGTGAATACCACATGCTAGTTACTTTGCTGAATGCTGAGACACTGTTTCAGGAAGTTGGTATAATACTATTATCCTTATTTTGGCTGGGCACTGTGGTTCACACCTGTAATCCCAGCACTTTGGGAGGCCGAGGCGAGTGGATCACCTGAGGTCAGGAGTTTGAGACGAGCCTGGCCAACATGGTGAAACCCCGTCTCTACTAAAAATACAAAAATAAGTTGGGCGTAGTGGCGGACGCCTGTAATCCCCAGTACCCGGGAGGCTGAGGCATGACAATCGCTTAAACCCAGGAGGTGGAGGTTGCAGTGAGTTGAGATCTTGCCACTGCACTCCAGCCTGGGTGACAGAGTGAGACTCCATCTCAGAAAAAAAAAAAAAAAAAAAAAAAAAAAAAAAAACTTATTTTACGGATGAGGAAACTGAAGTTCAGGGAAGCTAAGTAACCTATTCAAAGTTTCCACAGCAACTATGTTGCAGAGATAAAGTGGGAATGAAGTTTTGTCCTGATTTCAAAAGGTTCGTTTCTCCTCCTAATCTCTTTTTTCCTGAACTATTTCACATATATAAGAACTATACAGAGAAAATGAAAATGTATGTATTTAACATTTAGCTTAAGAAGCAGAACATGGTAAACAAAATTGGACCCCTAATTATATCTCCTAATCCCATTTCCTTGCTTTTCCTTCTGAATCCTGAATTTGTGTTTATCATTCCCATTTACATTTTTATATGTTTACTACATATATATGTGTCTCAAAGCAATATTTAGTGTTGCCATGTTTTGAAATTTTATATATTGTTGTGAAAATTTACATTTTCAGTCAACATTATTTTCATTGCTTTTTAAATTTTTGATCTATCTTGTGTTTATAGATGCTTAGGTTGTCTCTATTTTTTTTTTTTTTTTTTTTTTTTGAGACGGAGTCTCACCCTATCACCCAGGTTGGAGTGCAGTGACGCAATCATGGCTCACTGCAACCTCCACCTCCCAGGTTCAAGTTATTCTTCGGCTTCAGCCTCCCGAGTAGCTGGGGTTACAGGTGCGTGCCACCATACCTGCCTAGTTTTTGTAGTTTTTAGTAGAGAAGGGATTTCACCATTTTGGCCAGGCTGATCTTGAACTCCTGACCTCGTGATCCACCTGCCTTGGCCTCCCAAAGTGCTGGGATTACAGGCGTGAGCCACTGCACCTGGCCAGTTGTCTCTAACTTTTAGCAATGACTTTACATTTTTGACAAGTTGATGGGTACAAAACAGTGTATTTTTGTTTTTTAACTGGCACTTTCCTGATTGGTATTGAAATGGAATTCTTTTCATATATTTATTGGCAATTAATATTGCCAGTTCAAGTATTTTGCCCCTTTCTTCTAGTGAGTTGTTCATCCTTTTCTTATTAATTTTAGGGTGACTGCAGATGATGATCTCTGTAGATGTCTTCCTGAATTTATTTTTCTATATATCATGTCTTTTGATGTACAGGAATTTTTCATATGTTTAAAGGTTTATGAGTCCTTTTTCACACTACTATAAAGAAACTACTGGAGACTGGGTAATTTATAAAGAAAAAGTTTTTCTTTTATCTATTTTTATTTATTTATTTTAGAGACAGGGTCTCACTATGTTGGCCAGGCTGGTCTTGAACTTTTGGGCGCCAGCAGCCCTTCTGCTTCGGCCTCCCGAAGTGCTGGGATTACAGGCATGAGCCACCATGCTCAGCCAAGAAAAAAGTTTGAATTGACTCACAGTTCCACATGGTTGGGGAGGACTCAGGAAACTTACAATCATGGCTGAAGGTGAAAGAGAAGCAAGGCATGACTTACATGGCAGCAGCAGAGAGAGAAAGTAATACGGGGGGTAAGTATCAAACATTTTTAAACCACCAGATCTCCTGAGAACTCACTCACTATCATAAGAACAGCATGGGGGAAACTGCCCCATGATCCAATCACCTACCACCAGATCCCTCTCTCAACACATAGGAATTACAATTCAAGATGAGATTTGGGTGGGGACACAGAGCCAAACCATATCAAAAGGAAATTTTTATTTCTTTTTCTGTGAATTGTCTATTGATATCCTTTGCCTATTTGCAAAGGATATCTGTTCTTCTATTGAAGCTTTTTGTCTCTTCCTCAACTATTTTCTTTTAAATTGTAAGAGCTATTAACTATTTTTATTTTTTCTTTTCTTTTCTTCCTTTCCTTTCTTTTCTTTCTTCCTTCCTCTCTCTCTCTCTCTGCTCTCTCGCTCTCTCTCCCTCCCTCTCTCGGTTTCACTCTGTTGCCCATGCTGGAGTGCAGTGGTGTGATAATAGCTCACTGTAGCCTTGAACTCTTGAGCTCAAGCAATCCTCGTCTCAGCCTCCCGGGTAACTAGGACTGCAGACATCATGCCCAGCTCATTATTTTTTCTTTGGCGGAGGTGGGGGTCTCACTATGTTGCTTAGATTAGTTTCAAACTCCTGGGTTCAAGTGATGCTCCCACCTTGGCCTCCCAAAGTGCTGTGATTACAGGCTAGAGCCACCACACTTGACCTCTTCTTGTATTTTTGTAATCTTACTTTTTACATTTAAATCTTACATCCTTTGAGAATTTATCTTAGTGTGATCCATCCTTATCTGGGCTATTCAGTTTTTCCAACAGCATTTATTTAAAAGTCCATCTTTATCTCACTGATTTCAGATGTCACTGAATTCTTGCGTGCATTTCAGTCTATTTCTGGACTTTCCATTTTGCTCCATTGGTTTATCTATTTATGTAGCATTACTACACTATTTTAATGATCAGGTCTTTATAATATAATTTAATATGTGATAAGGTTAGTTGATCCTTCTTGCCCTTCTTTTTAAAAGTTTTCCTAGCCACTCCTTATTTATGACTTTTCTATATGAACTTGATATCAGTTTGGCTACTTCTTTTACAAAATTCTTTTGGAATTTTATTGAGATTTTGTTGAATTTATAAATTAAGATAGATAGAATTAAGATCTTAATTATGTGTTTTCCCATCTAAAAACATGGAAGGACATTTCATTTATTCAAATCTACTTTTAGGTCCTTTAAAAGTGCTTATGTTTTTGTAAAAATAAATTATGGATTTTTAAAAAGTTATGTTTCAAGTTATTTTAGGAATAACTGTTTATTCCTAATTGTTTTTATCTTTTTTTGTTGCTGTTTTGCATTAGGTCTTTTCTTCTATTTTATGCTCTATCAGGTTATTGTTTGTAAAAATGGACTATTGATACATATATATTAATTTGATACCCTACTACTTCACTGAATTTCCTAATTGTTTTTAGTTTATGGGAAATTCTGAGTTTTCAGTTATACAATATACCGTCTACAAATAGTGATAGTTTTACTTTCTCCATTAATATATTTCTGCATATAGATGCTTCTTTGCTTGGGAAAGCAACAAAATAAAAAATACTTCTATGTGTAATTTCTTTTTCATTTTTGTCACATTGGCTAATATTTCAAGTATAATATTAAATAGCAGTGATGACAAAACACATCCTTACCTTTTTCCTGAGTTTAGTGAAAATAATGCCAATGTTTTGCCTTTCACTATGATGCTGATTTTTTGTAATATATATAGACACATACAAATACATACATACATATGTTTACATATGTATATGTACATACAAGTTTATAAATATAAATACCTATATGTATGTATATGTATACATATGGATATATGTGTATACATATATATATCTGTGCATATATATGCTGAGATGTTTGTATATGTATGTATTTTATTGATATATAATGCAAAAATTCAGCTGAGTGATCTTAATAAGAATTGGTGTTGAATTTTTTGACATCAGTGAAGATACTGATATGACATTTCTCCTGAAATCTTTTAATATAATTCATTATATTAATCAGTTTTCCAATATTCAGTCATCTTTGAATTTTTAGAATCTCTTTCTCAGTGCAGTTGTTTTTTTAATGGTGTTTTTGGATGGTAATTGTTAAACCTTAAGATTTGGCCAGCCACAGTGACTCATGCCTGTAATCCCAGCACTTTGGGAGGACAAGGCAGGTGGATCACGAGGTCAGGAGTTCAAGACCAGCCTAACCAACATAGTGAAACCCCATATCTACTAAAAATACAAAAATTAGCTATGCGTGGTAGCAGGCACCCCTAGTCCTAGCTACTTGGGAAGCTGAGACAGGAGAATTGCTTGAACCCAGGAGGCTGAGGATGCAGTGAGCCAAGATTGCAGTGCTGCACTCCAGCCTGGGTGACACAGCGAGTCTCTGTCTGGAAAACAAAACAAAACAAAACCCTTAAGATTTATGCGTTGACATTTATAAGTGATATTGGTCAGAACCAATAATCTAGGATGTTATTTACTTATTTACCTTTTCCTTAGATTTTCCAGGATTCTGTGGCTAATTTGGATTTAAACTCCAAGCCAGGATATGGGCACATTTGGTGAACAAATGTTATGAGTCCCTTCTCTCATAAGCACCTTTGAGTGTGAGCTTTACATACAGGTATGCAAGCCAACACTTTGTTTCCTATCTCACATATTTTTTAAGACTGAAGGCTTCTAGTTACTGAGCTCAATTCAGTGTGAAAGAATGTTTGCTATAAACAACATGGTAACCAGGCCAAATGATCTGAAGGAGAGAGACAGCATTGGAGTTGGAAGTTGCAGTGTCTTTGACAACCTAATCTCAGAGATGATTATTTCTATCATATTGTATTGGCCACACAGATTAACTATGGTGTAATATGGGAGAGGATTACATGAAGTTTCTAACACCAGGAAGAGGTGATCATTGGAAGCCGTTTTACATGCTGGTTGCCAGAATATATTCCCATTTTTAAATTATTTTAATTCTAGTACATACTGACAGTTCATGACTGCAAAGACACAATGAAATGATATGATAGAACAGATATCTGAAGGTGTCAAGGGATAGTAAAGTGGAAAATAATTTAAATAGAAAGTTTTTACAGACAAACTTAGCTAGCCAATCGTGGATTTGTTTCACAATAATTTCATACTGGTGAGTTTGTTTTCTTATAATACAACTGACGTAGAATTTTTCTTCTCGGTCATTTTGCAAGCCAGGTACCCCTGGCTGGCAATGCCCCACCCAGGCCTCAGCTCCACCACACTTGAGTGCCCCAGCTTGCCTGTGTTACAGCGTATACCCACATTCGGCAGTTCCTGAGCTCTTTATGCTGTGCCCAAGAAGAATGAGGATACACTGGACATTGAAAGGTAAGGAGGGAGGAGAAGAATTTAATTGAGCAATGAAAACAGCTCTCAGAAGAGAGGGGAGCTGGAGAGGGAATGAGAAGGGCAGGTTGTCTTGCCCAAAGTCAAGTTGTCTCTACCCTGTAGTCAGGTTATTTCCCCCTTTACTGACTGAGTCTGGGGTCTTTAAAGGCACATGATGGGGATTGCATGCTGATTGGTTTGTGAGTATGCAAAAAAGGTTAAAGCGAAGACACCAGTCAAAAGTGGGCATGACAGTGTAGAAAACCAATTAGGAAATGGTAGGTATATGTAAAACAGGTGAACAGTGGGGTCCAATCAGAGGAAAGCACACTGAACAGGAAGACAAGTTCTCAATCTGGTCTGAGGATTTAACTTGTAGCTTGACTTTCAGGCTTTAAACTGTCTTTGGCTTTGAGGTTGGTTTTCACTGGGAACCTGCCCCTATCTGCCTAGGCATTTGGCTGCTTCCTGTCACTATCACAACTACCAGTATATCAATATAAAAGACATTGTGTAATTGCTGAATAAGTGGAGAGTTTGAAAATATATTAATCTAAATAGTTCTGACAAATGATTGTTCTATTTTCAAAAAATGAGACATTTCATCTAAACTTAGGGTTAATCAATCTCAGGATTATATTAGAGAAATAGATAAATTTTATTCTCTTTTTAGAACACCATTAGAATTTAAACATATTATCCTATGTCAAGTACATTGTCAATAGAATAAGTACTGATTATCTATTGAAAGACAGTGTTAGTGATAGGTTGACTAATCTTATTAATGATGGTTACGTATTCTAGATGGAGTATTTTCTTTATATTCTGCCTCATTTCCACTTCATTTTGGAGCATATAGCAGCTGCTATTTGCATCCTGAAAAACTGAGAAGTAAATTTCCCAGATGACCCTTTAATAATGCAAGAAAATCAGCTAAGGCCTTTCAAATAAATGATATTCATATCATCAGTATTAACTCTATTAATCCTAGGTAGGGTGTCTCTCAGAAGCCTATCACATTTAGAAAACTTTAGAGATTTCATCTACAAAGAAAATTGGAATACAACTTTACATGCCCATTCTCTGGAACCTCCCTCTTTGAATAATATTAATTTTTGAAATACTGCCTAAGATTCACATATATATAGTAGTTAGGTGCTTTCGATGTCTGTTTACCAAGTTATGGTAGCCAAAATATCGTTCTTCTGTGAGTCCTCCTTAGAAAAACCTGAAAGCTACTCATCTACACTATATTTGTGAGAACATAAAATGAATCAATTATTTAACATTATTGAGACAGTCTTCTAGATTCTGGAAAAGAAAATCTGTGCCTTATATTTAGAAAATTTACATATGTGTTTACCCTGGTAATCTCATCTCTGGGAATCCTAAAGATGTACTGAAAAAAATACAAAATGCCATACACAGAAATACATATGAATATTATAGTATTTGTAATAATGAAAGGACCAACCCGAATGCCCATCAATAAGGCAAGGGTTGAATAAAATATGACACATTCACCCAGTGGATTACTTTGTAGATATAAAAAGGAATGAGGAGGATTTCCATATAATTTCATTTGTAGTACCTTTTTTTTCTTTTTGAGATGGAGTCTTGCTCTGTCACCAGGCTGGAGTGCAGCAGCGCGATCTCGGCTCACTGCAACCTCAGTCTCCTGGGTTCAAGCGATTCCCCTGCCTCAGCCTCCTGAGTAGCTGGGACTACAGGCATGTGCCACCACACCCAGATTTTAAATATATATATATACATACACACACACACACACACACACACACACGTATTTTGTATTTTAGTAGAGATGGGTTTCACCATGTTAGCCAGGATGGTCTCGATCTCCTGACCTTGTGACCCACGCACCTTGGCCTCCCAAAGTGCTGGGATTACAGGTGTGAGCCACAGCACTGGCCCATTTGCAATATCTTAATATGTATTGCTATGTTGAAAAAAGCAAGGTCAGTTTATAGTATTTGAAATATGCTATGTTTAGTGTAAGTATAGAAGCAGATATGAAAATCCAAATTATATCTTTGCTTGTAGGTCCGGGAATAAACAATGGAAAGATAATTCAGAAACTAATAAAAATTCTTACCTATGGGGAGAAAGAGGAGAAACATTGTGGCACAGTCAGACATGGAGGTGGGACTTTAGAGAATGTACTTTGGTATAAAGGTTTGACTGTTTTACATAATTAAAAACCACATTAAATAAAAACGGGAAAAAATTCGTAGAGAATTAAAATAATAAATAATGAAACAAATGAACTTAGTGGCATTAAAAAGTTGGTTACATAACCGTGTTGACAAACTAATTATATCAAGTGATTTAAAAAATGGTATTTTATCTATCTCTAATGCGATGACAAAAAAAGAATTGCAAAATAACCTGTAAACTGCAAAGAGGAGTCTTACTATTATATGTACTGTCATTTTGAAACTAAAGTATATTTTAAGATAAAGTATTCAGTAATTATGTTAATGTTTTAGGAACCAAGGGTTTCCATACAAGAAGGAAACAAGTATAAAATAGTAAAATACCTTGTGATTTTATATTTGAATTTGAAATATCAGTTAGCATTCATGATTCTACCCTTTACCCACCCAAATAAAATATTTTACTAATTTCCCAGCTAGGTCTCTGAAAAGGCTTAGAAACAATGAAAATTTAGCAACATTCTAAAATACCATTTTCCACTAAAAGAAATCAAGTCTCCTTAGAGAATGGCGATTCTAGATCTATAACAGAAAATGTTTAAGATTCGCCTGGGATATCTTGTGCGAAAAAGCATGAAAGCTATCCAATACTAATATGGTCACATTAAATGTATACATCATCAACTTGAAGTTGGTCCTAGAAGTCTACCTGAGACAATTCGAGCATCCAAAAAGATAAATGACCAGGCCAGGCACGGTGGCTCACGCCTGTAATCCCAGCATTTTGGGAGGCCAAGACAAGCGGATCACTTGAGGTCAGGAGTTAGAGACCAGCCTGGCCAACATGGTAAAACCTTGTCTCTACTAGAAATATTTAAAAAATTAGCCAGGCATGGTGGTGCATGCCTGTAAGCCCAGCTATTCAGGAGGCTGAGGCAGGATACTCATTTGAACCTGTGAGACTGAAGTTGCAGTGAGCTGAGATGGCGCCACTGCACTCCAGACTAGGTGACAGAGTGAGACTCCATCTCAAACAAAACAAAACAACCCTCTCCAAAACCAAACCAAAACAAAAAGATCAATGGCTATACTAGATCAAAACACAAATATGTAAGAATGTCTGAGTCCATTATGAGACAAAAAAAAAAAAAAAACACCAAAAAATAACAATACCAAACAAAACAAACTAACCCCAAGGTATTAAATAACTTGAAATTTGCTGGGGCACCAAGTCATTATGCTGCCAGCTAACAAAAGATCAGACATTTATTCTACTTGAACAACAGTTGATATGAAAAAGCTCTCTTCTTATTAATGAATTTAGATAATAAATGCAAAAGGAGTGATAAAATTATTAATGAAGGCAATAATCATTAATGGATACTAAACCATCAGCTAAACTGTTGGTGGGAACTTCACAATGGAGAAATCAGGCTGATATCACCCTAACCTTCTGATTTATCTTAGCATCACAAAAGGGGTGCCAACCCCTCATTTTGTGCCCCATCATGAGACACAACAGGAAGTAAAACAGAATTCTTGCCTATACAAATGAACCTGAATCTAATTAGACTTCTGTATATAACAACAACCAGATTATAGAAAATATTAAGTGGTAAGCAATCTGTCAAATTTAGAATATGAGACATGCTAGAGGACAAATGTACTGGGTTTCCAACAAATCAATAGCATGGGAGGAATACAGAAGTAGAGGGAAGAGATTTAAGACATAAAAAGCCAAATGAAGCATGTGGATCTTGTTAGGATCCCAATTCAAATGAATTAAATGTAAAGAGACATTGTTGAGATAATCAGGCAATTTGAATTCAAAATAAGAATAAATGACCCAAAGGGTTATTGTTAATTTAATTTGATGTGATAATGGTATGATGATTTCAAATATTACAAAACAATGCTTTATTAGGAAGAGATATATACTGAAGATTTTATAGGTGAAATAACATGAAATCTTATGTCTAAGATTTGCTTGAAAATACCTCAAGGAAAAACTATTGTAGAGAGATAGAGGAGATGTGATTGGTAAAAATATTAAAATTTTTTGAACCTGAGTGATGATGGTGGTCCACTATAGTATTATTCCTATGGAGGTTCACTATAATATTCTTCCTATTTTCATAGGTCTTTGTATAATAAATTTTTAAAACTCTGCTCTCATGTAGATTACATTTTCATAGAAGATACAGATAACAAACATGTCATAATAAAATATATAGTCCTTTAAACATAAATAAGGAAACATAAATCAAACATGAAGGGGGTAGGAAATATAGGATAGTGATGTGCAATTTTGATAGGGTGGTCAGGAAAATTCTCATTGAGAAAATCACATTGAGTAAAGGCTTGAAGTGAGGTAGCAAGCCATGCAAATATCTCTAAGAAGAGCATTTCAAACAGAATGAACAGTAAATGCAAAGTCCCTGAGGCAGGAGCATGAGTTGTTTAAGGAACAATGAGGAGGCCAATATGATGGGAACATCTTGAGTGAGGGGTTGAATAGTAGAAGTTGAGATCAGAGAAGAAAAAGTGGAGAGGAGATACAAATCACATAGTACTTTCTAGGTCATAGTGGGGTAGATTTGCAAATTCCTCTCCATCAAGTGAAATTGTAGATTTTACTGGTAGATGTGATATATTTCTTCTGTGGTTTTAAGTACCCACTACATTACTACATAAACCATGGGTATATGTGCTTTGACTGAAGAAGCACAAATGTAGCCTATTCCTTTAATGTTAGCAAATAATGGCATAAGAAATTACCTTGACAAGATATATTAGAGAGGAATGCATAGAGAGTTCTCTTAAAGATGTATATAATGTGATTAGAACAAAATGAACCCTAAACCCAGTAGAGAAGAAAATCTAGCAGAAAGGGAATTAAATAGCTTCTCACTACTCCAGATGGGGTACTAGGTAGACTGATAGTGTAGAAGGAGGAGGATCCCTGTGCAGGAAGCCTGGAGGCCCCCAGAGGAAATGATTCTGCCCTATCCTGTCAGGGGAAGAAGAGCAATTCTGCCCAAGGGTCTCAGGTCTCAGGTTTCATCAGGAGTGGCCCCAGTGCATGTCTTGTCAATTGCTTTGAAGAGAGAGTCACAGGCTCTTTTTATATAGGGTTGCTTGGGTCACTCGGGGCTCTTTTGGCAAATGGATAGGTATTGAGAAACTGGGCTGCCATGTACAAAGAACTCACTATTCCACTTAAGTTATGTTGCTGGATGTCATCATCCTCTTACATTTCACGTATAACATTTACAACTAATTCTAAGTGTTGTATTTTTGAGCCATGTAACTCTGTTTAAAAGTTTTTGTTTATTACTCACAGGGCTTAACTAATTTAGAGGATGGTCTGATGATTAAAAAAAATCCTATTACAAAGTGTCCAGGTAGGGTTCCCCCCACCGAAAAAAAAACTTTCAGGGGAATACTAACAATACAGGACACTACAAAATATTTTCTTAGCATTTGAATTTTTCCTGGTTTTGCCAATGTAATAGAAATATCTCTGAGATTATAAATTTAGTTTTAAAAAAATTATTGTTATTTTTTACTTATTTACCACAGAAATATGAAATGATTTTGGCTATATGGTGATGTAATGAACTATTCCATGATTTCCTGAACTGCTCTCTGGAGTGAGAAGGGATCTTGATCATCCGGCTTGGGCTGGAATTCTAGGATTAAGATCAGATACGAGAATGAAGGCTCACAAGGTGTGTTATAAAGAAGAACCAGAAAAAAGTTTTAGGAACTAAAACTCAAACCCAAAGTAGGAACTTAAGGAGAATAAAACTTAATAAAATATAGGAGGTTTGGCCAGGCACGATGGCTCACACCTATAATCTCAGCACTTTGCAGACAGATCACCTGAGGTCAAGAATTCGAGACCAGCCTGGCAAATACGGTGAAACCCCATCTCTACTAAAAATACAAAAATATTGCCAGGAGTGGTAGTACATTCCTGTAATCGCAGCTACTTGCGAGACTGAGGCAGGAGAATTGCTTGAACCCAGGAGATGGAGGTTGCGGCGGGCTAAGATCGGGTCATTGCACTCCAGCCTAGGCTGCAGAGCGAGACTCCATCTCAAAACAAAACAAAAAAAAGTAAGAGGTTTGTGATTGGGGTCAAATATAAAGTATGTTAGGAAGAATAAAAATGAAATGGCACCTGGAGATACTGTCTGAGTCATCATTACACAAAAGGAAGTTAACTTAGTGCTCCTGGCTTCTTGGCCATGAGCTAGTCAGAAACTCTGATGAGGCCTGTATTTTTAACTACAGTATAGACTTCTGGTCATCAACAGGCTAACTATAGTGCCCTTGGAATGATCTGAAAGAGCCCAAAGTACCACATTGGTGATACTGCAGTATCTTTGTTTTTCCTCCAGTTTATTTGATCCAGACTCAAGATAGATTATCTGGCTGATTTGATTTACATGTTTGTCTTCCCCGTGAAATTGTTAAGTATTCAGTGTCAGGTATCATGTCTTTTTCACACTTATTAATGACTATTTATTGATGGGAAAAGAGAATTATTCTGGCCAAAGACAAAAGAATTTACTTGAACTCACATGCCACAAACTTAAATAAGCCAGATTACCCACCTATTTATACAGCGTCAGGTAACACTCAACTGCACAAGTTTACAGATATGAAGTTGGCCGCAAAGTCTCAATGTATAGCCTTTGAAATTTTGCAGAGACAAGAAAATCAATTTTGTTATGCATTCTCTCAGCAATAGCAATGGTAGCCCTATTCTCTTCCTGATTCCTCATCTGGATGTGTTGTGACAGTGTAGAAGTGGAAGGCTAGAAGCAGCTGTTCACATGGTGTAATAAGATAAATTCCTAAAGACTGTCTGTCCAAAATTATTTTCACTCTTTTCCATGGATTTATGCTTGCAAATTTTATATTTTTAATACTAAAAGTGGTGCTAATTGAATAAAGAATAAAAATATAAAGTGATTTAGCTACAAACTGATAATTAACTTGGCTACTACCCTTCCTACCTTACTACTTCCTATGGTTTGCTTTCTAAGCTACACACCCAAACAGGAAAGACAAGCTTCCTAGATCAAAGAAGTTTCCCTAGAAATGGGGGGATCTGGGTTTCCTTACTAAAAACCGCAAACAAACTCTTCTTAAGATCCATTTCAGGGTATAACATAATTAAATTCCTAAAGGTGAAGAATTGATCAATAGGGCAGATCTGGACTTAGTGACGTCTCTAGGGAGTAGTGGGCTAACATAAAAATGCTGAATGCCTTTAGAGTGAAGAGAAAACAGGCAGGTATGTTTTCTTCCAATTCTCTATTTTGGAAATTTGCAGGTTCTATTTTCTTCTATTAGATAATGAATTCTGGGTTTTGGAGGCAAATGATCTTATCTAAATTTCAATCCATAAAATTTACCATATAATCAAGTATTTTCTGCATTTGACTAAAAGGTACAAGCCATATATATATAATTATTTATTATTATTTTTTGAGACAGTCTTGCTCTGTCACCCAGGCTGCAGTGCAGTGGCATGATCTCGGCTCACCGCAACTTCTGTCTCCTGAGTTCAAGTGATTCTCCTGTCTCAGCCTCCCTTGTAGCTGGGATTACAGGCACGTGCCACCACTCCTGGCTAATATTTGTATTTTTAGCAGAGACCAGGTTTCACCATGGTGGCCAGGCAGGTCTTGAACTCCTGACCTCAAGTGATCTGCCTGCCTCAGCCTTCCAAAATGCTGGGATTACAAGCATGAGCCACTGTGCCCGACCAAAAGAATATATATTTTTAAATCTCAGCAACATACAAAAATCTCAGCAGAGATGCTGTTATATATGTTTTGGTAAGCAACAAAATTCAAAGCTTTTGTATTTCATTCATCCAAGACATTAACAAGAAATGATCTAAACAGCCTAGTGACATAAATGGAAATTCTAGGAGAAAAGAGAAGATGTATCTTCAAATTTTCAATTTTAGAGTGAACATCTATGTAAACTCCAACCATGAAAGAATACAAACAAAGCCTTGGCAATTAAATTGCTATGACTTACATCTCAAAAGGGATAAGAACTACATGTTTCTCTTTTCTACTAATTGCTTTTCAATTACTAGAAAAACAGTATTCCATTGAACATCTCTCAGTATTATTCTGAGTAGTTCTCTAGAATATTTTTATGTTTAATTAAGGGTTTGTTTTCATATTACCCTGAACACTATTCATTGGTCTAAAGACACACAGAATGAGGACTAGAACATATTAATCCATATGCAGGAAAATAGAACATGTTAGTTGAGCCTACTTGTGGGATAAGTTAATTTAAAAACTAAGTAGCTTTGGAACATACTACAAATAAAACAAATGAAAAATATAGTATTTCAGCAAAGACCTAGATGTACCATACTCAGAAAATGCAGTAAATGAGCACTAGATATGTATTTAAAAAATATAATCTAGGAGTTAATTACTTTTCAAAGTGAGTATTTAATAAAATATTTTTAATGAATATATTTCACTCATATATTCATTTATATATATTTACAATATTATTTATTTTACAAATAGTTTACTTACTACTATCTTTAAAGGATGTTAACAGTTCCTCAATGTAAGATATTCTTGTGTTGAGCCAGGGAATAGACTTGTGAAAAGTTTTTGAATGACTGTGGAAACAGTTTAATCCTGCATGGGTCTATTTTTTTAAACTTTGAATGGGGGTGATAATGCCAAATTTTTTTTAAAGCTTTAAAGCCTGTCAGAAGTCCATTTTTCTAAATATGTCATATGCAATAATTATGAGCTTCTTTTATGATAAAAAACTGCAGATCAATTTTAAGAATAAATAATAAGTCACACTATTAAGTAGTGACAATGGACATTATATTTCTCACTACCATTCTGTGTCTTATTTTAAATTTCTTTTTGGTACTGTTTGCCACCCTTACACCTGCTTTTTTGGTCTCTACTATACCTTTATCTTTGCCCTCTGTTTTTTATTTCCTTCTCTTCTTTTATTTCTGGCTTCTACACCTTATGTCTATACCCAGTGACATTTCCAACATTGCCTGGTTTGCTGTTAGTATATATTATTGTATTCAGGTTTTAGTAAATTAATATATATGTATATATTAGAGTATAGCAATATGGCCAGTGGAACTGCCAGGCTATCCAATTCAGTAGGTACATCAAAAGGCTTTGTGGGAGGACTTTATCTATGAAACATGCAGCCACATTCATATTTCAACTTGCTTATATTTATTTGCCCTAAGAGAAATTTCTCAGAGCTTGACTTTATTTCCAGAGATTCAATCTAAACACCAATTTCAAATTCTGAAAATTAAGCCCTTCCAATATTTCTTGGCAAGAGGGATGAATAATTACCAATAAATCTGATAAGGTGCATAAAGTAGCTCATGTGACTTCTAGTTACCGTTAACATGCTTGAAAGTACAGCACACATACACACACTAGCAAACAAAAAGACTGTGAAAAAGTACTTAAACATGAACAGAATTTCCAAATAATGGGAAGATACAGTGCCCTAGAGTAAATGGGTCCTAAAATAACCCTAGTTTTTTCCCCCTCAAAATAAGCTATATCACTACTCAGCAGACAAAGCCATTGTTCATTTTTTTCTGTCAGCTGTGTTATTATCTATGTCATTTGAGTCAAAGAATGAAGCATATGTAAATGAAAAACTATAAGGAATATCACCAAATTAGTGAGTGGGAGTAGTAAAAAAAAGAAAAAAATATATATATATGACTATCATAGATTTGCAGATTCGGTTTCCAGATTCCAGCAGTGTCTGCCACTTGTGATATTACTATAGAAATAACATCATATTTTTATATTGAGGCCATTTTTTAAAAGACTGAACATGTATAGGCCAGGCGCAGTGGCTCACGCCTGTAATCTCAGCACTTTGGGAGGCCAAGGCGGGTGGATCATGAGGTCAGGAGTTCAAGACCAGCCCAGCCAAGATGGTGAAACCCCATCTCAAATAAAAATAGAAAAATTAGCTGGACATGGTGGCAGGTGCCTGTAACCCCAGCTGCTCGGGAGGCTGAGGCGGAGAACTGCTTGAACCCGGGAGGTGAAGCTTGCAGTGAACTCAGATCATGCCACTGCACTCCAGCCTGGGCGCCAGAGTGACACTCCATCTCAAGTAGCTAATGCCATCATCCCACAGGTACTACATGAGTCAAGTCCTTTAGTAGCTATTTACTAAACCACTTTCAGATTTATCTGAATTACATAAAAAGTAGATGCCATATATTAATAAGTTATATCACTAATTTATAAATCAATAGAACCAAATATGGCAGTAAAACAATAAATTTAGTTTAGTGTTTTTGTTTGTTTGTTTTTTGAGATGGAGTCTTGCTCTGTCACCAGCCTGGAGTGCAGTGGCATGATCTCGGCTCACTGCAACCTCCGCCTCCTGGGTTCAAACAATTCTCCTGCCTCAGCCTCCCAAGTAGCTGGTATTACAGGTGCCCGCTACCACGCCCAGCTAATTCTTTTTAAAAAAAATTTTATTTTTAGTAGAGACAGGGTTTCACCATGTTGGCCAGGATGGTCTCGATCTCTTGACTTTGTGATCCACCTGCCTCGGCCTCCCAAAGTGCTGGGATTACAGGCATGAGCCACTGCGCCCGGCCAAATTTAGTTTTTAAAAACCTAATTGAGAACATAGGGCAAATATTGTGTAGCTATACTTTCTTTTACTTAAAGAAATCAATGTTTCTAATTCTTCTGTGGCTGTCTTAATTGTCAATTACCTAAGATACCAGAGCATCAGTTCCCTCTCACTCTGATTTCTTTTCTACTCGGTTAAGGTTACACTATCTTAACTGGGGTGCAAATGTTTAAAAAGACTGTGGATAACCTCACATTGTTCACACTATGCCTGGAATTGCTGTTTTCTATTCATTATCTAAACCAGAACATTGGGGAGATATAGTATATACCTGTGGATTTACTTTCAGTTTGGGAAAGTAACAAACACTCTTGTCAGCAAAGGAGCTGCATCCTCAATATGAGAACTTGAAAATTATTCCCCTTTGGAAAGCTCAAAAGAAAGGAACTTAGTCCAATTGCTTCTATTTACTCACAAGACAGCTGAAGTAATCGAAGTCACAAAACTAGTTAGAAACCTGAGTAAAACCAAAGCCCTATGCTCCTAGTTCCAGCTCAGTGTCTTGCCCCTTCTTCCACTGTAACCCATTTACTTGAATATATGAGATATTTACTATACTTGGTGTATAGATATGTATGCCATTTTAGGGGTTTTCAGACAAAATTAAATTCACACTCAATTGTTTTTTGCTATCATAAATGCAATAGCAGTTGAACTTACAGCTGAAGGAACACTTGACAATCTTCTCTTATTCCTGTTTTTTTATGTGTAAAGAGAAGGAAAAGATTCCATTAGATGATCTCTATTGTTTCTTCTAGTTTTAATATCCTCTGAATCCATGAATCATCCTAGTACACATTGGTATGCAGCAAATGGCAAAAGGGATGTCTTTGTAAATTTAAGATGTTGATATAAATTCCTGTAGTGCACGTTTACTGCTGAAAGCATAGAATAAGAATAACCACCACAGCTTAAATGAGTATTTATTCTCCCTTTACTGTTGCCACATTGCATACACTCCTGCCCCCACCATTTCTCCCCTCCATTCCCTGTCAATCTGTGTAACGTGCTCAGTCTGTAAATGCAAGGTAGTAGAATCAAAAGAGCATAGGCTTTGGCATAAGACAGACATGGGATTTGAATCTAGGCTGTGCAACTTTGAACCACATACTTAATCTTCCTGAGTCTCAGTTTCTTCCACTGTAATAGGGGTATACTAATATAAACCTGAGAAGATGGTTAGTAGGATCAGTGACCACATAGGATGCCCAAACAATGTTGTGATGATAATAACAAATGATCACATTATTATTATTATTATTACAAAACAAGTGTTCTTCAAAATTTGCAGTGGGTAGAGGTTAACAGGTTATGTATTCCTCAAAATTAACTGGAGGAGGTCCCACTTCACTGTCCCCCGGCCTCTGCAACACTCCATTTGTAAAATTGTCATTTTCTTTTTGTTTTTATAATACTCTGATCTGCCTAACTGCAGGGGACAAATTTAGTCCACTGTTATTAAAAAAAAAAAAAAATTCATTTAGAATGCAGTTCTACTTTGGTGGACTTTAACATTACTGCCAGCAAGTCCCATTACAATGGTGTCTGCTTGAATATCTGAAACATCTCAAGATTTAAAAATTATTGTTCTGTGTTACAAATATAATAGCTTACATTGTAAATGAGTTCTCACCAGTTTTAGATGAAAGTATGATGGGACAAAATGTTGGATTTAGTTAATAATCTGTAATTGTGGTTTAAAATGAAGGCCTAATATTGAGATGTACCAAGTAGGAAGAAGAAAAGGGATTGAATAGAAAATAAATTATGAAAGAAAAGTAAATCTCAATGACCAGTATGCATGGTAATCCTAAGTTAAAAGTAGGTAGAGTGAAGGGAAGTAATATAAAAATGGTGAACTATCTGGGAGTAAAAATGTCTTCTAGAAAAATGTATATTAATTCATTTTTCATGGCTCCTGTTTTGTAAGATTAAGGTGACTGCATGAATATAATCTTTAAAAAATTATTTTACTAGCTATGGAAAGTAACTTATGGGCCGGGCACGGTAGCTCACGCCTGTAATCCCAGCACTTTGGGAGGCTGAGGCGGGCAGATCACGAGGTCAGGAGATCGAGACCATCCTGGTTAACACGGTGAAACTTCGTCTCTACTAAAAATACAAAAAATTAGTCGGGCATGGTGGCGGGCGCCTGTAGTCCCAGCTACTCGGGAGACTGAGGCAGGAGAATGGTGTGAACCCGGGAGGCGGAGCTTGGCAGTGAGTCGAGATGACACCACTGCACTCCAGCCTGGGTGACAGAGCGAGACTCCGTCTCAGAAAAAAAAAAAAAAAAAAAAAAAAGAAAGTAACTTATGTTCATAGTAAAAATTTCAGAACATATGAGAACTAAAGAGAAAAATAAAGATTGGTCTCAAGATAACTTTTTGTATCTTTCATCAGTTCTTTTTTCATGCATCATGCATATATGATATCATTTGTTTTATAAAATATGGACATTAGTATATAAACAGTTTAAAAACTTACTATGGAAAATATTTTTCAACTTACAAAAAAGTAGAAAAACTGTATAATGAAATCCCCATATGCCTAGCAACAATTATTAGTCTTTGGCCATCTTGTTTTATCTACACCTTCTTCTAATCCTCCAACCCTGAATTATTTTAAACAAATCTATATGATCTATTATTTTCATCCATAAATGTTTTAATATGTGACTCTAAAAGATAAGAACTCCTTTACAAAACAAACAAAAATATGAATATCAAACATTAACAAATTAACCATGATTCCTTCATATTATTGAATAGCCACACTATGTTTTATTTTTAAAAATCTGGCTTCTGTTTGACAATATCATGACCATCTTTCATTTGCAGTGTAAAAGTCTATTGACCACAACACTGAAGTAATTTGCATCGCCAAAAAAGTGAGTGCTAACTTTCCTACATTTTTTCTCAGGCTGGATTTTAATCATTCTTTTAATCATTGTCAATTTGATAGGTTAAAAATAAAAACCTCTTTTCATGTTTGTTGTCTAGTTATATTTTTTTGTTGATTGCTTTTTTATGCCTTTTACTTCTATTGAAGTGTTTTTTTTTTTCTTACTGATTTGTAATGGTTCTTTACAGACCTGTGTATTTCCTCAAATTGTTCACACTCTGGCTAGTCTTGGTATAATTTTACATTATGTCTTCTATTCATTTACTAAGCCAGAACACTGGAAAGAAACAGTTTATATTTGTGGATTTATTTGTATTTTGGGGAAACATTATTTTCCCAATTTTCTTCCAAGCCTAGTCACAATACCCTCTCCTCTGTTACGAAGTGGAGATTAAGTTAAACCTTTGTCATATATGTTTCAAATATTTTTCTCGTCCTTTATTTTTCACCTTTGTTCACAACAGTTATTTCTCTCTATACCCAAATTTTCCTATCTTAAGCATAGTTTACAAATTTTCTTCTTATACGTTTATCATTTTATTTTTCATTTTAGAAACTTAATTCAATCTGAAATTATTGTAATACAAGGCATAGATTAGATTTTAATTTTACCTTCATCCCCAAATTGCTAGCTAAGTGTTCCACAGCATTTGAGTAGACCATCCTTTTCCCAATGATTCAATGTATCTTCCTTATCATCTAATATTTTATATACTGAATAATTTCAAAACACACATGTGTGTTTAAAAGTATATATGTGTGTGTACATATGTGTATATATAGCACAAGTAGGAACCTAAGTACATGGGATAAGTCTTAAGTGGCAGTGGAAAGAGGGCAGTCCATATAAGGTTGATGGAGTACTTCACTGAGCATGTAGGAAATAAAAGGGAACCCTAAATATTTTTAGAGAATAAGCAATGAAAAATATTTTAAACAGAGGTGTAAAAAGATACCTGTGAGCTGCAAATTTTGCCCATTTCACAAATAAGCTGAAGGCTTATTCATCAGAGAGCAGACCTAGCTCTTCCAAGCTTACCTACGTGAACAATCCCTATACCTCTCATTTATTTAACATTTATTTGATCCTTACTATGTGGTAGGCATTTTGCTATGTTCTGGTGATACCAAAAAGCATATGATTCAGTCCATGCCCTTAAGGAGTTCATATTTTCATTGAAGGGACTTTTTATATTGTGTTGTAATTGCTGTTTATGGGCCTGATTCTCTTCCTAGGCTATGACCTTCCTCAGGACAGTGTCCATTCACTTTCAAATCCCTAGTGTTTGGAATAGTTATTGACACATAGTAGCTGCTGATCAATGAGTATTTGTTGAGTTCCCTGGGAGCATAATCCCATTATTTCCAGGGTCTTTCACACTCAAAGCCTTCTGCCACGGGGAGGTAAGAGCCATCTATGAAGCATTCATTGTTGCAAATCAGTGACTTTTTCTGCTCTGCTCAGGCTCCTTCCAATGTTGCCATGTCAGATAACTTTTCTTTTCTTCTACAAATCCTCTTGCTATCCTTCTCTATCCTGTCTTTTTCCTCCTGGGGTTGACTTGTTTCCATTATATCAATAGTCTCTAGCCCCCCAGCCTTCTGGTTGGGTTTTGCCCCTGGAAAGACCTACTAGGAGATGGGAAGGAATAGAGAGAAGACATGATATTGACTTCCCTGTGAGGTTTTCTCAAGCTGGCTATGTTCACTCCACAGAAAGTCTTTAGTCCTTCCTCTTAAAGTAGCTTGCTGTGATACACTCTTCTATCAACTTCCAAATCTTCCCAAGCCCATGGTGGTAGTGGTAGAAGGCTAGCAGCTAATAGATCTGGGTTCTTTTTAATTTCATTTTATTTTTCATAAGGGCATTAATCTCAATAGCTCTGGATTCTTAATGATGTTTCATGGCTCCAATATATGCTCCATGAATTTCTTTTTGCATGATTTCTTTGCAAATAAAGCCTCTTCAAATATTTTGTGTGCCATTTATTCACTTGCTATCAATATTTTATTATTATTATTACTACTGGTTTTTTTCCCCCTGAAGAGTATGTGTTTTGGGTTGGGGGTTAGACGGTGGAGATAGGGGTGCAAGTGTGGTTGTACATCTGCAAGAAACCAGTTTTATGTTTGTAGGTATCTAATAGCTTGAAAAGTAGTTTCAAGCCAGGCGCGGTGGCTCACATCTGTAATCTCAGCATTTTGGGAGGCCAAGGCAGGTGGATCGCTTGAGTCCAGAAGTTTGAGACCAGCCTGCGCAAGGGGGCCAAGTTTTATCCCTACAAAAAATACAAAAATTAGCTGGTTGTGGTGGCACGTTCCTGTAGTCCCTGGTACTTGGGAGGCTGAGGTAGAATGATCACCTGAGCTCAGGGAAGTGGAGGCAGCAGTGAGCTGTCATTGTGCCACTGCGCTCCAGCCTGGGTGACAAAGCAGGACCCTGTCTCAAAAAATAAAAAATAAAACGGAGTTCCAAAGACTGAAATGGTAATTTGGCAGAAGGATCAGTGAAAATGAGAGAGATCAAACTTGGATACCATTACGGGTGCTCAAAAGGTACACTGATTAGTTGGTAATTCACAGTGAAACAGTATTTTTTAAAAATTATTTTATCCCAACATTAACTATGCCTGTCCTACAGTTTTTGTTTCTTGATAATTTGCCTAGAAAAACTTTGCCAATATTATCTGAAAGTGATCATTTCCACACCAAGTAAAGAATTCTAGCTATGCATATTAGCTGAGCTACAAAAATCCTTCATAGACTCCAAGGGAATAAAACAAATCACACCTTGTTGCTTTTGGTTATTTGACTCATTATTCTGGTGGATCATTCACTAAGTGTTTGGTACTGTGTTTAGCTTTACATTATATCTCTATATATAGATACAGTATAGATATTCTATAATTGTACTTCATTTATTTTTCTATTCCATAAGCTTTTATGAGAACCAATTCAGTAATGGACTTAATGCTAGTTAGGTGCTGAAGAATCAGAAATAAATGATACATGTGTTTTACTAGAAGTACTTAAATGAAGATTAATGGGCCCTGCAAATGAACTTTCTTTTCAAAATTTCCTTTTCCTTTTTGTTATAGAGACACAAGAAGAACTGCTTTACCTTAATTGGGAGTTTTTCAAAGGGGCTATTACAGGAGTACCAAGGGCATCACAGAGATGGATCCAAAGCTGTACACAGTTATCGCAGTTTTGGGTGATGATGAATTAGCCTTCTCTATATTCTGAAACTTCTATTTTAGTATGAATATTTTTATAATGTTATCACATTGCAAAGTTCAACTCTAGTTAGCAAGTTCAGACATGATAAACTTCAAACTTCATGATAAACTTAAATTTTTGTTTTGATGAAAGGAAAATATACATTATATAAAGGTTCATAAAAGACTGTGTGTGTGTGGAGCCAAGAAAGGCATGAGTCTTTTTTGGTGCATAAGCTATTAAAAGAACTAGAGTCGATGCTTGATGTCACTTACCCTAATATCCCTGATATTAAAATAGTTTTTCTATAAGTTGAATGATTTTATTCCTTTGAAGCAGTAGTACTGTTTCATTATATCCCACTGAATAAACTTTAGTAGGTAGATGTCATGTGCTGGGGAACTAAGGAACTCTTGCTTTTAAGTCACTATTTAATTCATGACTTTGCTATTACTCTTGTCTCCTTGCATTTCCTCATGGTGCTCCATTTCATTAATAATAGAAAAGTCTCTAGTCTGAACACACTTCATTTTTATGCATTGAAGTTATTTTGGCTGGCATCCACTGATACTCCTCCCAAGTTGTTTCTATTTACGAGGATACTATTGTGAAGATAAACATTTGGCCGGGCATAGTGACTCACGCCTGTAATCCCACACTTTGTGAGGCTGAGGCGGGCAGATCATGAGGTTAGGAGTTTGAGACCAGCCTAACCAACATGGTGAAACCCCATCCCTACTAAAAATACAAAACTTAGCCGGGCGTGGTGGTGCGCACCTGTAATCCCAGCTACTCAGGAGGCTGAGGCAGGAGAATCACTTGAAACCTGGAGGCAGAGGTTGCAGTGAGCTGAGATTGCCACTGAACTCCAGCCTGGGCGACAGAGTGAGACTCTCTCTCAAAAAAAAAAAAAAAAAAAAAAGAAAAGAAAAGATACACATTTAAGAAGCACTAAAGAAACATTTTAATACATCCTATATTAGGAGAAATATTTAATTTTTTGTGCCATTTTTGTAGATCAAATAATAGGTTTTAAATAAAATTAATTTATTTTTAGTAGAGCACACAGGTTGCTTATTTTTCCCTCTAGATATAAGGGTGTTGGCATTGGTGAGGAGTTAGGTCCCCCACATCCTGTTGTTTACTTTTCTGACCAGGCCCTGCAAGTGCCCAGGACTAATCAGGCATGGCTTCATATGTTCTATAAATATATATACGTTAACAAGAAGAAGCCCTGGACTATGCTTGTGAATGAAAGCAAGAAAGTAATACTGATTCTAAAGAGAAAATGTATTAAGAACTTAGGAACTTAAAATTCCAAATTAACAGTTGTTACTTCAAATTCTGAGAATGAAAAATGTCTCCATTTGCCCTTCCACATTCGATAGTCCTGTTTGTGACATGTTGAGAGCTAGGATCACTTAAGAATGATTTAAAAGCACATTTAAAAGATTCAGTGCCTTTTTGGCCGGGCGCGGTGGCTCACGTCTGTAATCCCAGCACTTTGGGAGGCCGAGGAGGGCGGATCACGAGGTCAGGAGATCGAGACCATCCTGGCTAACACGGTGAAACCCCATATCTACTAAAAAAAGACAAAAAATTAGCGGGGCGTGGTGGCGGGCGCCTGTAGTCCCAGCTACTCCGCGGGTTGAGGCAGGAGAATGGCGTGAACCCTGGAGGCGGAGCTTGCCGTGAGCCCAGATCGCGCCACTGCACTCCGGTCTGGTGACAGAGCGAGACTCCATCTCAAAAAATAAAATAAAATAAAATAAAATAAAATAAAATAAATAAAATAAAATAAAATAAGGTTTGTGTTATCTTTTCTTATCTTTTCTATGAAAAACAAGGATGTGTATCTTAGAAAACTAATTAGTGTAATTGTTTTATTATTGTATATATCACCAAATTGCTCTTTTATATAAGATACCAAAGATGGCTTTTAACATAAAATGTGCATATCAGGGTACTACAAAAGAGTGCAATGTACTGAGTGTCCAATGAATGCCTTTATTCTGAAAGATTTCATAGAAATGGATATTCTTTTCTTGTCATACATTATACTGAAACTAATCCTTACTCTCATTTAAGAACTCTTAGCAAAGCAAAAGGACCATACACATAGAAAAATCTGTCAAGTCTTCTATTTTATAAATGTTAGAAATGAATAAATAAAACGTTAGGAGTTTTGTTTAAAAAAAAGCTTTAAACATTTTTTTTAGAGTCTTGCTCTGTTACCCAAGTGGGATTGGGTAACCCAACCTCCACCTCCTGAGTTCAAGAGATTCTCCTGCCTCACCCGCTGGAATAGTTGGGATTAGAGGGGTACTACCACACCTAATTTTTTTTTCCTATTTTGTATTTTTAGTGGAGACAGGGTTTCACTATGTTGGCCAGGCTGATCTTCAACTCCTGACCTCAACGGATCCACCCACAATGGCCTCACAAAGTGCTGGGATTACAAGTGTGAGTTATTGCACCTGGCCATATTTTCAAGTTAAAATATTTTAAATGATATTAAAGAATATCATTTAAATCCTAACTTCATTCAAAGGCAACAAGACATACGTTCTTTTTTTGAACAGGGAGACAAAGCTTTTGTTTTTCTTTTTTCTGCTCTATCTAGTTCTTCAATTTACTTGGCTAGGGAAGTGACTTTAAGCTACTATGAATAATTAGCCAAAAAACAATGCTCTGCATTTTTTGAAAGGATACATTTCCCCCCAAATTTAATGCTTTAATTTTAGGAGAGTACTCTTTAAGAGAGCAGCCAAATGCATCTTTAAAAAGCCAAAAATATAATTTCCTCTGTCTCATTAATATGTTCTTGCCATTAAAAAAAACCCATATTTTAAAGGTAACTTCTTACTAATGGTCCCCACAAAACCTCCTGTCATCTACGTCCCTTCCATGTGTCCAAGTGAGTGGTAATTTGCCATACAAGTTAGTTATTGTTTACAAAGATATATTTTTTAAGTGAAAAACGTATTTATCTGTGAGAATCATATTTTGGATTGTGATTTTAAAGTTTTCTTGTGAGGTTTCTTTCATTTTACATCTTAAAGAAAAAGTATTTTATAAATCTGAAAAATATTTTGCAATAATTTCTGTAATCTAAGTGTTCCAGATTTTACCAGCTAGTAACTATAAATTAAGATCATGTTTTCTTTTAATTCCAAAATTATCATAGCTTGAGCCCCTACCAGTCTAATCACTGGAAATTAGACTTCTTTACTTTTGAGGGTTTTCCCGGGTACTGCTTCCCATATGCTCAGGAGCAGGTGGTCTCCTCATCACACTGCTGTCTGCGCCATTGGCCAGCCTCCTGAGACCACTGAACATATGGACTCAACTCCCTTTTCCTCCAAGAATGACTACCACCACTACTGCCTTTCTGATCTCAAGCAAGACTGACACTTGCTCTTCTCCACCTGAAAAAAGTAGACCTCCTCCCTTACTCCCCATAGCACAATTGAGACCAGGATAAAATGTTAACTAGACTATTAAAGGTTCAGGCATCATGAAGGAAAGTGCAACAAAGACACTAACTTAAACAATTGCTATAAAATGGCTACTGTTAAAATACACAGAACCTCAGATTTCTTATTGGTCCAGCTTGAGGCTGGCTGACATTTCTTTGCCAGGAAAGTCCCAGCATGTGCCTGACTCAGAGTCCAATAGAAAACCCTAGTCCAAAGTGAAGATTCCCATTCACCCCAACCTAAGGCCTGGGTCCTCTTTTTCTGCCTCAGTATTGGAGCTCATCCAGAATGATTGACCATGAAAAGTTACACTCTCTTCGGGGAAAACTTTCCACCTAGCTAAGTTGTGCTATCTTTAGGAGCCATGGAAAAACACCACAACACCATAGCCCAACAGGGTTTTTCTGCCTTAAGCAATGCTTTACTGGAATACAGGATTTTTCTGCTTTGAGCAATGCTTCACTGGAATGCAGCTGACCAGGTGATTGTGTACTGCTTAGCCAGTCCAGCTTCTTGGTAGTAGCATCATGCGATGGCCTGATTGGGCCTGTAAGACATTTGTACCATTCTTTCCATCTTTGCTTTACATCTCAAGAATTCATAGAGTTAGACAACAACTCTGCAAGTATTCAGTAATTGATGTTTACAGTATGACCGAAACCCATTTTGTACCATTCTTTCCATCTTTGCTTTACAGCTCAAGAAGTCATAGAGTTAGACAACAATTCTGCAAATATTCAGTAATTGATGTTTACAGTATGACCGAAACCCATTTTGTGAAAAGAAACATTTTCTAAATACAATCTGTGGAAACTCTTCTGATAAATTTCCTAATTTATATTACAAAACCTTACCTTTTCATTTTGTAAGCATTTGCATAGCAGTTATTTCATTGAGTTCAGGTTTTTCTTTCAAACAATTGGTTGGTATTATTCTATTTTTTTCTAGGAACAAAGTAATAGGTTTCCTCAAGGATTCAACCCAACAAAGTAGAACTTTCTCAAAACTCTGAATGGTCTTGTAAGCACTGTCAATGGCAGAGACAGCAGTGTGAGGAGAGAGGTACTGAGTTTTAAAGATCTCAAGTTTTGGAATCTAGAGTACACTATAGGAAACTAAAATTCAGTGGCTACCTTAGAACAACATCTTTTCATTCTCATGAGTCTCTGTTGGGTGAGACTTGAATCTAGAGTAAAGTTCCTGAGCTTCAGGCTGCATTTTGAATTCAGGCCTGCAGCATTTGTCTCCTTCTGGGGACTAGGCTGGAGGGCAGTGGCTTACTGGGGTATGTTCTCCCCAAGGTAGATCCCCAGAGCTCAAAGTGCTACCCCAACGGCACAAGCACATTTCAAGCTTATGCCTGAGTCATGTCCATTAGCATCCGTGGTCAGAGGAAGACATGGCAGAGCCCAATGCCAAGGGGTGGGGAAGTTCACTTAGCCCTCTTCTCTGCAAGGCTGTGGCAAGAGTGTGAATATATAATTCTATTACAGAGGAGCAGGTGATTATGTACAATAATTCAATCTTCTTTTCTGGACCACTGCAGAACTTGCTAGTTCTCTCTTGCGTCTAGTCTTGTACCACAATCCCCATTTTTTATAACTGATATTGTTACTCCCTTGCTTAAAACTATACTTCTGTTATAGAAAAAATGTAAGCATTTTAGGGAGACCAGTGAGTTCACACTGGTTAGTTTTAAAGCATTTAAAAACTTCTAGGCTGGGTGCAGTAGCTCACACTTGTAATTTAGCACTTTAGGAGGCCATGATAGGCAGATGACTTGAGGTTAGGAGTTTGAGATCAGCCTGGCCAAAATGGTGAAATCCTATCTCTATGAAAAATACAAAAATTAGTTGGGTATGGGGGTGTGAGCCTGTACTCCCAGCTACTTGGGAGGCTGAGGCAGGAGAATCTCTTGAACCTGGGAAGCAAAGGTTGCAGTGAGCGAAGATGGCACTACTGCACTCCAGCCTGGGCAACCGAGTGAGACCCTGTCTCAAAAAAAAAATTCTATTATTTTGGCATGCGTTCTTTCTCTCCCCTCATTCTCGAAAACTGTGCTTCCATCTATTTGTTACTTCTCTGAACACTTAAATATTTTTAAGACTCATAATTTTGTCCATGCTATTTCTTCTTACAGGAATTTATTTCATTTATCCAATAAAAATGTATTATATGCCTACAATGTACCAGGCTCTCAGCAAGATTACAGATACATTGGAGAACAAATGAATTTTTCTTTTCCTTCAGAGAGCTTTCTTTCCTCTTTCCCCAGAGGGAGTTAATTTTTTCCTTTTTAATGTCTCTTACCACTTTGCATCAGTGTGGCTAAATAACATTTTGAAATACAAAAGTGTTTTTTCCTTTCTGTATTTTCCCTTTTTTCTTCTTCCCCCAAAACAAACAAGGGGAGGGCCCTGGGCCATTGTTTTTGTAGAAGAAGCTCCTCCACCAAACACAAAGACATCACAACTAAACCTAAAGCTATTGAGGACATTTTCATATGTGACCCTAGAAAAAATATCAAGATAAAATGATACACAAGTGGAGGTGGAGAATCTAGAAGAAAGTGGTAAACAACATAGGGCCTTTGTCCTAGATTACAAAGATTTCCCTGGCTGGAGAGGAGGAGGAGAAAGAACTCTGGATGTCCCAAGATCAAAGGGGACCTGTTTACTCTTTCTGGTAGTGCCTTGAGCATGATGATATCAGTTTCCAGTAACAACAACAACAGCAAGATAATGATAGCAGCTAACTCTCCCTGAGTACTGCTATGTGCCAAATATTGTGTTATGCAATTTTTATTAAATTTTATTAAATAAGCTCATTTTGTCCTCACCACAACTTTGTGAGGTAGGTAATATACATATCTCCATTTTGCAGATGAAAACCTGAAGCTTAGGCAATTTTTAAAAATTTGCTCAAGACCACACACAGATATGGTGTGCCTAGGATGTGAGTCCAAGCAATGCCAAAGTCATCTTACCAGGGCTGCATACATTTGACGTCTCTGCCTCTCTATGGCCAGGCGCCCTCTACCCACCGAGTTCACAGGGCTGAGAAAACCATCTGCAGCCACTTACAAGCTTCTTGTTTCTCCTGCAGGACACAGATCTTGATCTTGTGGAGTCCTGCAAACAGGCAAACAATGAACAATAACACTCTTCTTTCTCTCCCATTCCAATCACCCAGGTAAGGGGATGGGAGAGAAAGACCAAATAATTACCAGGATCAATTTTCTAATGATCTGGAAGATGGGGGATTGGTACGAAAAAATAATTAAGCATAAATATAGAAAATAATAAATATATATTATACATGTAAGTTTATAAGGTGAGATTCACACCTATTACATAGATTATAATGCTTCCTCTTATCAGTTTGCATTATAATTATAGTATTTCCTATAGATTATGAAGAAGTAGAAGTTAGGAAATTTTTGTTATTTGACTTTGTTTCTTGCACATAGGGGTGTACCAGGAATACGCTGGTTAAAAGATTTATTGAATCATACTTAATAAGATTTTTCTATTACTCTATTTTTCCCTCAGTAAATTTTGTTCACTAAAAATGTTGAAATCGTTATGTAAATATAAAGTCTATTAACATTAATAACTTGCACTTCAAATGTCCTTGCTCTTAGAAATGTATTTTCTACTCTTTATTCTTATTTCTTATTCTTAAGATGATTTTTAAGAATAAATCAGAAAATGTAACACAAAAACATTTCAATCAAAATGTTCATTAACCATACCATGTAATTTCCAAGGGCAAAGGGTACTTACAACTGTAATGACAATAGCTGCAGAATTTATCAAGAAAACAATGTTAATGAATAGGAAGGGGAAATACATAATCCATAGAGAAACGATGCCAGAGAGAACTGCAATAAATGACTCAGCAGGAGAAGGTCTTACTAATGTCAAGGGCCAGAAAGCCAAGCACTGTCATCTAAGAAGAAAATCTGCCAAGGAATCAAGACTACTCCTAGGGTTGAAGCAACTTAATGTAAATCAGAACTATTGTTGGTTTCTGTGATGATAACAGTTAACTAGTTAGTATGCTGCCCTTCTTAGTCACTTCCTTCCCGTTCCTCTACTTCTTTGTGGTTCCCGACCTTCAGTCCTAGGAACTCAACAATTCTACAGTCCCAGTAACCCCAAGTAGATTTTTTCCCGTTAGATACATATTAAGATTTTCAGCTTTATTTGACTTCATGAAGAACAGTTATGTCAGTTACACCAAAGTACATGAATAAACTCACAAGTCTGAACTAAAACTGTAAAACATTTGAGGAAAAGCATAGGTTCTTATGCTAATTCCTTCATTCACTCACAGACTATCCAGTCAACATCTGTTGTTTACTGAAAGTTGGGTATTGCTCTAGGTGCTAGAATTCACAGACTAGCTGGACAGACAGACATATAAATAAATTCTATGTGTAGTATGATAGGTGTCCGAGGCATGGCTAAAGTTTCAGAGAGCACAGACAGGAGAATGCAATAGAGAAAATAAAGGAGAATTTCTAGAGATGGAGATTTTATTTTTATTTATTTATTTATTTATTTATTTATTTATTTGTTTGTTTGTTTGTTTGTTACCTAGAGACAGGGTCTTGTTTGGTTGCCCAGGCTGGAGTGCAGTGGTCATGGCTCACTGCAGTCTCAACCCCCTGAACTCACAGGATCCTCCCACCTTAGCCTCCTGAGTAGTTGAGACTACAGGCAAGTGCCACCATGCCTAGCTAATTTTTATGCTTTTACAGACAGGGTCTCATTATGTTCCCTAGGTTAGTCTTGAACTCCTGGGTGCAAGTGATCCTTTCACCTTGACCTCCAAAGTGCTGAAATTACAGGTTTGAGTTACTGTTAAAAGGGACTTTGAAACTGGATCTTGACGAATGTTAGGAAGTTTGCCAACTGATTCAGAAAGGAAAAGGCAGCTAGGGAAAAAAGAGTAATATTGATATTTTGGGGGGAGGAGCCAAGATGGACAATTAGAAGCAGCTGTGTTCCACAGTTCTCACAGAGAAGAATGAAAACAGCAAGTAAATCTGGCATCTTCAACTGAAATATCCAGGTTCTTGCACTGGCACTGTCTAGGCAATCAACTGGACCCACAGAGAATGAAGAAAAGCAGGATGGGGTGACGGTCCATGTGGGAGTGGTAGGGAGCCAAATAAACCCTCACCCCAAGCCAAGGGTAGCAGTGAGTGATTGTGTGACTCCACCTGGGAAACCATGTTTCTCCTACAGATCTTTACAAACCCTGGATCAGGAGATCCCCTCATGAGCCCACGCCACCAGAACCTTGGGTTTGATACACAGAGCTGTGTGGAGTCTCATCAGAGCTGTCATTCAGGCTCACAGAGATCCAGGTTTTTTTTTTTTTTTTTTCTTTAGATGGAGTCTTGCTCTATCACCAGGCTAGAATGCGGTAGCGCGGTCTCGGCTCACTGCAACCTCCACTCCCTGGGTTCAAGCGAATTCCCCTGCCTCAGCCTCCTGAGTAGCTGGGACTACAGGCGCCTGCCACCACACCTGGCTAGTTTTTTTTTTTTTTTTTTTTTTTTTTTGAATTTTAGTAGAAATGGGGTTTCACCATGTTGGCCAAGATGGTCTCGATCTCCTGACCTCGTGATCCGCCAACCTCAGCTTCCCAAAGTGCTGGGATTACAGGAGTGAGCAACCATGGCCAGCCAAGACACAGGAGTTTTACAGTCTCTAGCCCTGGGATTTCTGGCAAGGTGGGAGTTCCATCCATACATTCCTCTAGGAAGGAAGCTTAATCCAGGGAGCCAATCAGCATCCTTCTGTGGGCCCCACTTCCATGACACCTAACAAGTTAAGACCCATTGGCTTGGAATTCCAGTTCGACAATGCAGCGGGCTGGAGACTGCCTGAGATGGACGACTTTCCAGGGGGAGGGGCGGCCACCATTTCTGCAGTTAGGTCAATTCAGCTGTTCTAGCCTGCTGGCTCCAGGGAGTCCAGATGGTCAGACAAGGAGGAGTCCTCCACAAAATAGCACAGCTGCTGTGCCAGTTTGTGGCCAGATTTCTTTTTTAAGTGGGACCTGGATCCATCCCTCCTCACTGGGGGGGGGGGGGGGGGGGGGGGGGCCTCCCTGTGGGAATTTCAGCAACTCCAGCCACGGTTATACAAACAGAACTCTAATCTGTCCCTAGGATGGAACCCCCAGGAGGAGGGGGGCAGCTTAAGTCTCTGCAGTACAGTCACCTCAGACTTTCCAGCCTGCTGACTCTGAAGAGTCCAGGCGATTTGGTCCAGGAAGAGGTCACCCTGATGCAGCACACCTGCTCTACCAAAGAGCAGCCAGACTGCTTCTTTAAGAAGGCTCCTGATCCTGTTTCTCCTGACTGGGTGAGACTCCCAACAGGGGTCTCTGGAAACCTCCTATAGGAGCATCCAGGCTGGGTCAGTATGCCTCTGGGATGAGAGCTCCCAGAGGAAGGAGCAGGCTGCCATCTTTGCTGTTTAGCAGCCTTCACTGGTGATACCTCCAGGTAAGGGAAAAACTGAGGCAACTAGGGTCTGGAGCAATCACCCAGCAAACCACAGCAGCCTTACAGAAGAGTGGCCTATTAAAAGAAAAACAAACAAACAGAAAACAACAACAACATCAATAAAAAAGACCCCACAAAAACCTATTCAAAGGTCAGCAACCTCAAATATCAAAGGCAAATAAGTCCACAAAAAAGAGAATCAAGGCAAAAACACTGAAAACTCAAAAAGCCAGAGTACCTTTTCTCCTCCAAATGACTGTAACACCTCTCCATCAAGGGCATAGAGCTGGGCTGAGGCTGAGATGGCTGACTTGACAAAAGTAAACTTCAGAAGGTAGGTAATAACAAACTTCACTGAGCTAAAGGAACATGTTGTAACTCAATGCAAAGAAACTAAGAATCATGATAAAACAATATAGGAGCTGAGAGACAGAACAGTCAGTTTAGAGAGAAGCATAACTGACCTGTTGAAGCTGAAAAACACAACATGAGAAATTCACAATGCAATCACAAGTATCAATAGCAGAATATACCAGGCAGAGGAAACAATCTCACAACTTGAAGACTATCTTTTTGAAATAAGACAGACAAGAATAGAGAAAAAAGAATGAAAAAGAACGAACTCTGAGAAATATGGGACTATGTAAAAAGACCAAACCTATGACTGATCAGGGAAACTTAAAGAGATGGAGAGAATGGAACCAAGTTGGAAAACATACTTCAGGATATCATTCCAGGAGAGCTGAGCACAGTGGCTCATGCCTGTAATTCCAACACTATGGGAGGCTGAGGCAGGTGGATTGCCTGAGCTCAGGAGTCCAAGACCAGCCTGGAAAACATGGTGAAACCCCATCTCTACTAAAATACAAACAATTAGCTGGGTGTGGTGGTGTGTGCCTATAGTCGCAGGTACTCAGGAGGCTGAGGCACTAGAATTGCTTGAACCTGGGAGGCTGCAGTGAGCTGAGATCACAGCACTGCACTCCAGCCTAGGTGACAGAGTGAGACTCTGTCTCAAACACACAAACAAAAAGGATATCATTCCTAGAGAACTCCACCAACCTAGCAAGACAGGCCAACATTCAAATTCAGGAAATCCAGAGAACCCCAGTAAGACACTTCATGAAAAGATCAACCGCAAGACATATAATCATCAGATTCTCCAAGGTGGAAGTGAAAGAAAAAAATGTTAAGGGTAGCCAGAGAGGAAGGCCAGGTCACCTACAAATGGAAGCCCCTCAGAGTAACAGCAGACTTCTCAACTGAAACCCTACAAGCCAGAAGAGATTGGGGCCAATATTCTACACTCTTAAAGAAAAGATTTTCCAACCCAGAATTTCATATCTGGCCAAACTAAGCTTCACAAGTGAAGAAGAAATAAAATCCTTTTCAGACAAGTGAATGCTTAGGGAATTTGTCACCACCAGGCCTGCCTTGCAAGAGCTCCTGAAGGAAGCACTAAATATGGAAAGGAAAAACTGTTACCATTGTTATGGGTCTCAATTGTTTATCCATCTTCCATTCTGTGTCTTTTAATTGGGGCATTTATTTAGTCCATTTACATACATTTAAAGTTATATTGTTATGTGTGCATTTGATCCTGTCATCATGATGCTTGCTGGTTATTCTGCAGACTTGTTTATGTGGTTGCTTCAGAGTGTCACTGGTTTTTGTACTTCAGTGTATTTCTGTAGTGGCTGGTAATGGTTTTTCCTTTCCATATTTAGTGCTTCCTTCAGCAAGAATCTCTGGGACACAGCTGAAGCAGTGTTAAGAGTGAAATTTATAGCACTAAATGCCCATATCAAAAAGCTGGAAAAATCTCAAATTAACAATGCAAATAAAATAACTTAGTGAACTGAGAGCAAACAAACCTAAACCTAGCAGAAGACAAGAAATAACCAAGATCAGAGCAGAACTGGAGGAGACAGAGACAGGAAAAACCCTTCAAAATATCAACAAATCCAGGAGCTCATTTTTTTTTTAAATAATAATAATAATAAAATAGACCACTTGCTAAACTAATGAAGAAGAAAACAGAGAAGAATCAAATAAGATACAGTCAGAAATGACAAGGGGAATATTACCACTGATCCCACAGAAATACAAACAACTCTGAGAGAATACTTTGATACACATAAACCAGAAAATCTAAAAGAAATGGATAAATTCCTGGACACATAAACCCTTCCAAGACTGAACCAGGAAGAAATTGAATCCCTGAATAGTCTAATGAATTCTGAAATTGAGGCAGTAGTAAATAGCCTACCAACCAAAAAAAGCCCAGGACCAGATGGATTGACAGCTGAATTTTACCAGAGGTACAAAGAAGACCTGGCTGAGGCCAATAGTTTCTTCTGAAACTATTCCAAACAGGTGAAAAGGATGGACTTCTCCCTAACTTATTTTATGAGGCCAGCATCATTCTGATACCAAAACCTTGCAGAGATACAACAAAAAAAGAAAACTTCAGGCCAATATCCCTGATGAACATCGATGCAAAAATCCTCTATGAAATACTGGCAAATTCAGCAGTATATCAAAAAGTTTATCCAACACAATTAAGTTGGCTTCATATCCAGGATGCAAGGCTGGTTCAACATACATGAATCAATAAATGTAATTCATCACATAAACAGAACTAAAGACAAAAACCACATGATTATCTCAATAGATGCAGAAAAGGCCTTGGATAAAATTCAATCTCACTTCATGTTGAAAACTCTCATTAAACTAGGCATTGAAGGGACATACCTCAAAATAATAAGAGCCATTTATGACAAGCCCACAGCCAATATTATACTGAATGGGCAAAAGCTGGAAGCATTCCCTTTGAAAACTGGCACAAGACAAGGATGCTCTCTCTCACCACTCTTATTCAACATAGTATCGGAAGTTCTGACCAGAACAAGGCAAGAGAAAGAAATAAAGCATATTCAAATAGGGAGAGAGGAAGTCAAATTATCTTTGTTTGTGGATGACGTCATCTTGTATCTAGAAAATCCCAGTGTCTCAGCCCAAAAGCTTCTTAAACTGTTAAACAACTTGCAGTAAAGTCTCAGGATGCAGAATGTGCAAATGTTGCTAACATTCCTATATGCCAACACAGGCAACGGAGAGCCAAATCATAAATGAACTCCCATTCCCAATAGCTAGAAAGAGAATAAAATACCTAGGAATACAGCTAACAGGGAAGTGAAGGACCTCTTCAAGAGCTACAAACCACTGATCAAATAAATCAGAGACTACACAAACAAATGGAAAAAAAATTCCATGCTCATGGATAGGAAGACTTGATATCATGATAATGGCCATACTGCCCAAAGTAATTTATAGATTCAATACTATTCCCATTAAACTACCATTGACATTCTTCACAGTATTAGAAGAAACTTTAAAATTCATATGGAACCAAAAAAGAGCCCAAATAGCCAAGACAATCCTGCAGAAACATAACAAAGCTGGAGGCATCACGCTACCTGACTTCAAACTATACTACAAGACTGCAGTAACCAAAACAGCATAGTACTGGTACAAGAACAGATACATAGACCAATGGAACAGAATAGAGAATGCAGAAATAAAACTTCAGAAATAAAACTGCTCACCTACAACTATCTGATCTTAAGCAAACCTGACAAAAACAAGCAATGGGGAAAGGATTCCCTATTTAATAAATGGTGCTGGGAGAAGTGGCTAGTCATATGCAGGAAATTGAAACTGGACTCCTTCCTTACAACTTATACAAAATTAACTCAAAATAGATTAAAGACTTAAATAGGCTGGGCACAATGGCTCACGCCTGTAATCCTAGCACTTTGGGAGGCCGAGGAGGGCAAATCACGAGGTCAGGAGATCCAGACCATTCTGGCTAACAGGGTGAAACCCCGTCTCTACTAATAATACAAAAAAATCAGCCAGGCTTGGTAGCGGGCGCCTGTAATCCCAGCTATTTGGAAGGCTGAGGCAGGAGAAAGGCGTGAACCTGGGAGGCGGAGCTTGCAGTGGGTCGAGATTGCGCCACTGCACCCCAGCCTGGGTGACAGAGTGAGACTTGGTCTCAAAAACAAAACAAAACAAAAAGACCTAAATGTAAAACCCCAAACTATAAACACCCTGGAAGAAAATCTAGGCGATACCATTCAGCACATAGGCATGGGCAAATATTTCATGATGAAAACCCCAAAAGCAATTGCAACAAAAGCAAAAATTGACAAATGGGATCTAATTAAACTAAATAGCTTCTGCACAGCAAAAGAAACCATCAGAGTAAACAGACAACCTACAGAATGGGAGAAATTTATTTCAATGTATCCATGTGACAAAGGTCTAATATCCAGAATCTACAAGGAACTTAAACAAATTTATGAGAAGGAAACAAACAATCCCATTAAAAAGTGGGCAAAGTACATACATGAACAGACATTTCTCAAAAGAAGACATTCATGTGGCCAAAAAACATATGAAAAAACCTCAACGTCACCATTAGAGAAATGCAAATCAAAACCATAATGACACACCATCTCACACTAGTCAGAATGGCTGTTATTAAAAAGTAAAAAGTAATCCCAGCACTTTGGGAGGCCGAGAAGGGCGGATCACGAGGTCAGGAGATCGAGACCATCCTGGCTAACTCGGTGAAATCCTGTCTCTACTAAATAATAATAATAAAAAAAAAATAGCCAGGCGAGGTGGTGGGCGCCTGTAGTCCCAGCTACTCCAGAGGCTGAGGCAGGAGAATGGCATAAACCCGGGTGGCAGAGCTTGCAGTGAGCTGAGATCTGGCCACTGCACTCCAGCCTGGGAGACAGAGCCAGACTCCATCTCAAAAAAAAAAAAAAAAAAAAAAAAAAAAAAAAGATAACAGATGTTGGTGAGGTTTTGGAAAAAAGGGAGCAGTTATACACTGTTGGTGGGAGTGTAAATTAGTTCAACCATTGTGGAAGACAGTGTGGTGACTCCTCAAAGCTCCTGTGGTAGAGATGTCATTAATCCCAGCAATTCCATTACTGGATGTGTACCCAAAGGAATATAAATCATTTTGTTGTAAGATAAATGTACACATGTGTTCACTGCAGCACTATTCACAATAGCAAAGACATGGAATCAACCTAAATGACCATCAGTAATACACTGGATAAAAAAAATGTGGTACATACACACCATGGAGTACTATGCAGCCATAAAAAGCAATGAGATTATGTCCTTTGCAGGGACATGGATGGAGCTGAAGTCATTATCCTCAGCAAATTAACGCAGGAACAGAAAACCGAACACCACATGTTCTCACTTATAAGTGGGAGCTGAACGATGAGAACACATGGACACAGGGAGGGGAACAACACACTCTGCTGCCTGTCAGGAGTGGGGTTAGGGGGAGGGGGAGCATCATGAAGGGTAGTAATGGATACTGGGCTTAATACCTAGGTGATGGGTTGATCTGTGCAGTAAACCATCATGGCACACATTTCCCTATGTAACAAACCTACACATCCTGCACATCTACCCCGGAACTCAAAAGTTGAAGAGAGACGCACGTGCCCAAGATTGCTGAATAGGAACAGCTCCAGCCTCCAGCTCCCAGTGTGAATGACACTATACTGTGAGTGACAGGTGATTTCTACATTTTCAACTGAGGTACCAGGTTCATCTCACTGGGGAGTGCCAGACAATTGGTGCTGGTCAGCTGGTGGAGCCCGACCAGCGGGAGCTGAAGCAGGGCGAGGCATATCCTCACCTGGGAAGTGCAAGGGGGGAAGGGAATCCCTTTTCCTAGCCAAGGGAAACTGAGACAGATAACACCTGGAAAATTGAGTAACTCCCACCCTAATACTGCGCTTTACCAAGGGTCTTAGCGAACGGCACACCAGGAGATTATATCCCACACCTGGCCTGGAGGGTCCCATCCCCACGGAGCCTCCCTCATTGCTAGCACAGCAGTCTGAGATCTAACTGCAAGGCAGCAGCAAGGCTGGGGGAGGGGCGCCTGCCATTGCTGAGGCTTAAGTAGCTAAACAAAGCCCCTAGGAAGCTCGAATTGTGTGGAGCCCACTGCAGCTCAAGGAGGCCGGCTTGCCTCTGTAGACTCCTCCTTTGGGGACAGGGTGTAGCTAAACAAAAAGCAGCAGAAACCTCGGCAGAGATAAATGCCCCTTTCTGATAGTTTTGAAGAGAGCAGTGGATCTCCCAGCACGGAGGTTGAGATCTGAGAACGGACAGACTGCCTGCTCAAGTGGGTCCCTGACCCCTGAGTAGCCTAACTGGGAGACATCCTCCACTAGGTGCAGACTGACACCTCACACCTCACATGGCGGGGTACATCCCTGAAATAAAGCTTCCAGAACGAGAATCAGACAGCAATACTCGCTGTTCAGCAATATTCTATCTTCTGCAGCCTCTGCTGCTGATACCCAGGCAAACAGGATCTGGAGTGAACCTCAAGCAAACTCCAACAGACCTGCAGCTGAGGGTCCTGACTGTTAGAAGGAAAACTAACAAACAGAAAGGACACCCACACCAAAACCCCATCAGTATGTCACCATCGTCAAAGACCAAAGGCAGATACAACCACAAAGATGGGGAAAAAACAGTGCAGAAAAGCTGGAAATTCAAAAAATCAGAGTGCATCTCCCCCTCCAAAGGAACGCAGCTCATCACCAGCAATGGAACAAAGCTGGACGGAGAATGATTTTGATGAGAGAAGAAGGCTTCAGTCCATCAAACTTCTCAGAGCTAAAGAAGGAACTACATAACCAGTGCAAAGAAACTAAAAACCTTGAAAAAAGAATGTATGAATGGATAAGTAGAATAATCAATGCAGAGAAGACCTTAAAAGAACTGATGAAAACCATAACACGAGAAATTCGTGACAAATGCACAAGCTTTAGTAACCGACTTGATCAACTGGAAGAAAGAGTATCAGCGATTGAAGATCAAATGAATGAAATGAAGTGAGAAGAGAAGTGTGGAGAAAAAAGAGTAAAAGGAAATGAACAAAGCCTCCAAGAAGTATGAGATTATGTGAAAAGACCAAATGTACGTCTGATTGGTGTGCCTGAAAGTGATGGGGAAAATGGAACCAAGTTGGAAAACACTCTTCAGGATATCATCCAGGAGAACTTCCCCAACCTAGTAAGGCAGGCCAACATTCAAATTCAGGAAATACAGAGAATGCCACAAAGATACTCCTTGAGAAGATCAACTCCAAGACACATAATTGTCAGATTCACCAAAGTTGAAATGAAGGAAAAAATGTTAAGGGCAGCCAGAGAGAAAGGTCGGGTTACCCACAAAGGGAAGCCCATCAGACTAACAGCAGATCTCTTGGCAGAAACTCTCCAAGTCAGAAGAGAGTGGGGGCCAATATTCAACATTCTTAAAGAAAAGAATTTTAAACCCAGAATTTCATATCCAGCCAAACTAAGTTTCATAAGTGAAGGAGAAATAAAACCCTTTACAGACAAGCACATGCTTAGAGATTTTGTCACCACCAGGCCGGCCCTACAAGAGATACTGAAGGAAGCACTAAACATGGAAAGGAACAACCGGTACCAGTCATTGCAAAAACATGTCAAAATGTGAAGTCCATCGATGCTAGGAAGAAACTGCATCAACTAGTGAGCAAAATAACCAGCTAATATCATAATGACAGGATCAAGTTCACACATAACAATATTAACCTTAAATGTAAATGAACTAAATGGTCCAATTAAAAGACACAGACTGGCAAACTGGATAAAGAGTCAAGACCCATCAGTTTGCTGTATTCAGGAGACCCATCTCACATGCAGAGACACACATAGGCTCAAAATAAAGGGATGGAGGAAGATCTACCAAGCAAATGGAAAACAAAAAAGGAAGCAGGGATTGCAATCCTAGTCTCTGATAAAACAGACTTTAAACTATCAAAGATCAAAAGAGACAAAGAAGGCCATTACATAATGGTAAAGGGATCAATTCATCAGGAAGAGCTAACTATCCTAAATGTATATGCACCCAATACAGGAGCACCCAGATTCATAAAGCAAGTCCTTAGAGACTTACAAAGAGACTTAGACTCCCATACAATAATAATGGGAGACTTCAACACTCCACTGTCAACATTAGACAGATCAACGAGACAGAAAGTTAACAAGGATATCCAGGAATTGAACTCAACTCTGCACCAAGTGGACTTAATAGACATCTACAGAACTCTCTACCCCAAAGCAACAGAATATACATTCTTCTCAGCACCACATCGCACTTATTCCAAAGTTGACCACATAGTTGGAAGTAAAGCACTCCTCAACAAATGTAAAAGAACGGAAATTATAACAAACTGTCTCTCAGACCACAGTGCAGTTAAACTAGAACTCAGGACTAAGAAACCCAATCAAAACCACTCAACTACATGGAAACTGAACAACCTGCTCCTGAATGACTACTGGGTACATAAGGAAATGAAGGCAGAAATAAGGATGTTCTTTGAAACCAATGAGAACAAAGATGCAACATACCAGAATATCTGGGACACATTTAAAGCACTGACCCCACAGAAATACAAACTACCGTCAGAGAACACTATAAACATCTCTATGCAATAAAACTAGAAAACCTAGAAGAAATGGATAATTTCCTGGACACTTACACTCTCCCAAGACTAAACCAGGAAGAAGTTGAATCCCTGAATAGACCAATAACAGGCTCTGAAATTGAGGCAATAATTAATAGCCTACCAACCAAAAAAAGTCCAGGACCAGATGGATTCACAGCCGAATTCTACCAGAGTACAAGGAGGAGCTGGTACCATTCCTTCTGAAACTATTCCAATCAATAGAAAAAGAGGGAATCCTCCCTAACTCATTTTATGAGGCCAACATCATCCTGATACCAAAGCCTGGCAGAGACACAACAAAAAAAGAGAACTTTAGACCAATATCCCTGATGAACATCGATGCAAAAATCCTCAATAAAATACTGGCAAACTAAATCCAGCAGCACATCAAAACGCTTATCCACCATGTTCAAGTGAGCTTCATTACTGGGATGCAAGGCTGGTTCAATATACATAAATCAGCAAACATAATCCAGCATATAAACAGAACCGAAGACAAAAACCACATGATTATCTCAATAGATGCAGAAAAGACCTTTGACAAAATTCAACAGCCCTTCATGCTAAAAACTCTCAATGAATTCGGTACTGAGGGAACATATCTCAAATTAATAAGAGCTATTTATGACAGACCCATCACCAATATCATACTGAATGGGCAAAAACTGGAAGCATTCCCCTTGAAAACTAGCACAAGACAGCGATGCCCTCTCTCACCACTCCATTCAACAAAGTGTTAGAAGTTCTGACCAGGGCAATCAGGCAAGAGAAAGAAATAAAAGGTATTCAATTAGGAAAAGAGGGAGTCAAATTGTCCCTGTTTGCGGATGACATGACTGTATATTTAGAAAACCCATCATCTCAGCCCAAAATCTCCTTAAGCTGATAAGCAACTTCAGCAAAGTCTCAGGATACAAAATCAATGTGCAAAAATCACAAGCAGTTTTATACACTAATAACAGACAAAGAGAGCCAAATCATGAGTGAACTCCCATTCACAATAGCTTCAAAGAGCATAAAATACCTAGGAATCCAACTTACAAGGGATGTAAAGGACCTCTTCAAGGAGAACTACGAACCACTGCTCAATGAAATAAAAGAGGACACAAACAAATGGAAGAACATTCCATGCTCATCGATAGGAAGAATCAATATCATGAAAATGGCCATACTGCCCAAGGTAATTTATAGATTCAGTGCCATCCCCATTAGGCTACCAATGACTTTCTCACAGAATTGGAAAAAGCTACTTTAAAGTTCATATGGAACCAAAAAAGACCCCGCATTGCCAAGACAATCCTAAGCCAAAAGAACAAAGCTGGAGGCATCACGCTACCTGACTTCAAACTATCCTACAAGGCTACAGTAACCAAAACAGCATGGTACTGGTACCAAACAGAGATATAGACCAATGGAACAGAACAGAGTCCTCAGAAATAATACCACACATCTACAACCGTCTGATCTTTGACAAACCTGTTAAAAACAAGAAATGGGGAAAGGATTCCCTATTTAATAAATGGTGCTGGGAAAACTGGCCAGCCATATGTAGAAAGCTGAAACTGAATCCTTTCCTTACACCTTATACAAAAATTAATTCAAGATGGATTAGAGACTTAAATGTTAGACCTAAAACCATAAAAACTCCAGAAGAAAACCTAGGCAATACCATTCAGGACATAGGCATGGGCAAGGACTTCATGCCTAAAACACCAAAAGCAATGGCAACAAAAACAAAAATTGACAAATAGGATCTAATTAAACAAAGAGCTTCTGCACAGCAAAAGAAACTACCATCAGAGTGAACATGCAACCTACAGAATAGGAGAAAATTTTTGCAAGCTACACATCTGACAGAAGGATAATATCCAGAACCTACAAAGAACTCAAACAAATTTGCAAGAAAAAAACAAACAACCCCATCAAAAAGTGGGCAAAGGATATGAACAGACACTTCTCAAAAGAAGACATTCATACAGCCAGCAGACACATGAAAAAATGCTCATCATCACTCGCCATCAGAGAAATGCAAATCAAAACCACAATGAGATACCATCTCACACCAGTTAGAATGGCAATCTTTAAAATATCAGGAAACAACAGGCACTGGAGAGGATATGGAGAAATTCGAACACTTTTACACTGTTGGTGGAACTGCAAACTAGTTCAACCATTGTGGAAAACAGTGTGGTGATTCCTCAAGGATCTAGAACTAGAAATACCATTTGACCCAGCCATCCCATTACTGGGGATTATACCCAAAGGGTTATAAGTCATGCTGCTATAAAGACACATGCACACATATGTTTATTGCGGCACTATTCACAATAGCAAAGACTTGGAATCAACCCAAATGTCCATCTGTGACAGACTGGATTAAGAAAATGTGGCACATATACACCATGGAATACTATGCAGCCATAAAAAGGATGAGTTTGTGTCCTTTGTAGGGACATGGATGCAGCTGGAAACCATCATTCTTAGCAAACTATCACAAGAAGAGAAAACCAAACACCACATGTTCTCACTCATAGGTGGGAACTGAACAATGAGATCAGTTGGACACAGGAAGGGGAGCATCACACACCGAGTCCTATTGTGGGGAGGGGGTAGGGGAGAGGGATAGCACTAGGAGATATACCTAATGTAAATGATGAGTTAATGGGTGCAGCACACCAACATGGCACATGTATATATATGTAACAAACCTGCACGTTGTGCACGTGTACCCTAGAACTTAAAGTATAATAAAAAAAAAAAAAGAGAGAGAAAAAAAAAGTTGAAGAGAAAAAAAGAATAATATTTTCAAAGACCCAGAATCATGAAGGAGCATGGTATATTTCTGGATTAGAAAGATAATTCTATGCAGATGATGTTACAGTAGGATATGAGAAGAAGGGAGTGGGAAAGCAAGTCTGGATTGCCTTTGCAGGCTATATTTATTATATTTACTAAATTAGAGAGTGTTACAGATTTTACTAACAGAGTTACTTTTTTTTTTTTTTTTTTTTTGAGACAGAGTCTCGCTCTGTCACCCAGGCTGGAGTGCATGATCTCAATCTCAGCTCACTGAAACCTCTGCCTCCTAGGTTCAAGCGATTCTCGTGCTTCAGCATCCCAAGTAGCTGGGATTACAGGCATGCACCATCATGCCCAGCTAATTTTCGTATTTTTAGTAGAGACAGCATTTCACCATGTTGGCCAGGCTGATCTTAAACTCCTGACCTTAAGCAATCCGCCCGCCTTAGCCTCCCAAAGTGCTGGGATTACAGGCGTGAGCCACCATGCCCAGCTGACTGAGTTATTTTTTGATGACAGCCAGTTGTTCTGTTAACTGGTAGGGGATTGATATGAATATGCTCTTTCTCTCCATTGATGGCAAAATTATGCCAGTGCTAGGGTGGGGGCAGCTGAACCCAGCAGGGACAAAACCAAATAAGGTACAGAACTGATCACAGTTTCTACTACATAGATTTGCACCTGATGGATAGCCATGAATGTTCTTAACTTACTGGGGGGTTTGGAGTGTGTGTATGTGTGTGTGTGTGTGCGTGTGTGTGTGTGTGTGTGTGTGTGACAGAGAGAGAGAGAGAGAGAGAGAAAGAGAGAGAGAGGGAGAGAGGCTATTTGGTTCTATAATTGGTATAGAGAAAGGTGGACTGGGCTGGAGCATAAACCTTGGAACTGACTCTGGTATTAGAAATTCTTAACTACCTCTCTGCTCACTATTACATGGACAGTGTTGCCCTTCATGTTCTTGTGAGAATTGAGTAATAAGTATAACATGTGAATGTTTCTTTCACGCACTCCTCTTTTAGTAAATGAGGAGTATTTTAGTTCAAGAGAAAAAGGGATGCATAGAGGAATAGGTGTAATAAAATCCTTAAGAAAAAGTCCTTAGTTTTTCTCAAAAGTTTAATTTTTTTTTCTCAAAATTAGTCAGCATGGCTGACTGGTCATGGGCATTAGTAGGCAGCTTTAAGTATTCCTGTTCATTTCATTGTCCCATAGTCATAAAGCGACAAGTGGGCCCTCAGTTACACGGTAGAGGTGGGGAGAGTCATCTTATTATTTGGGGACAGGATGGTCAATATCATGTGTAACAGGCTGCAAATAAAGACCTAGAAAAGCATTTGAGGTCTTGTTCCCATCCTTGAGGGTCTCAGTGTTACTTGCATCAGGACTACCAGAGTGTAGAATCTGGGGCATTCTCTAACTCAATTAAAAATAGAAAATTTAGTATAAGATGTGTATGTGGGCAGAATTAATAGTAAGAATTGGCAGGGCTGGGCGAGGTGGCTCACACCTGTAATCCCAGCACTTTGGGAGGCTGAGGCAGCCAGATCACGAGGTCAGGAGATCAAGACCATCCTGGCTGACACGTTGAAATCCCGTCTCTACTAAAAATACAAAAAATTACCTGGGCGTGGTGGCTGGTGCCTGTAATCCCAGCTACTCGAGAGGCTGAGGCAGGAAAATGGCATGAACCTGGGAGGCGGAGCTTGCAGTGAGCCGAGATCGCGCCACTGCACTCCAGTCTGGGCGACAGAGTCACACTTTTGTCTTAAAAATAAAAAAAAAAGAACTGGCAGGACCTGGTCCGCCCTTCCGCCCTTCCTTCCATTGTAATCTGATCTATAGTATCTTCTATTGTTTTCCAGTACAAATCTAAATTCTTTGTATCTCATGGTATCTTAATATTCTGGACTTTGGGCGCCTTTATAAGAGGTTAAGTTTTAATTTTCTCATAACTCAGTTCAGTAAATATCCCAACTAGTGTAAATATCTTTAGCTTTGTGTTGAAATTTTTATTTTTTCTTGCATGCCCAATATTATCTTGTAGCAGGTGCACATTCTGTGCTTTCTGAATTCTTTGTGAACATAAATCCCAGTGGAGATATTTTTCATTCCCTGCATACCATTGCTCTGATAATGATGCTTATAAAACATAGAGAGAGACTTTCTAGCTTCCATGGCTAAGTATACATTTCAAGAAAGCCCAGTGTTCATCAAGAAAATGTGGAACTGCCTACAGGTTTTTGTGGATATATGTGTATGGTTTTGAATAAGTTTGCTAGAGGTAAAAGCCACTTTATTTATTGTAATCCCTGGCATCAGTATAGTTCATAGAAAGGGTATCACACCATGAAATTGTTACATGCCCCTTTCTGTGCTCCTGGGATCATTTAGTTGTTAAAACATAATTTAAAATGATAATTGCTGGAAATGGGCCTGATCAGGGAAGTATTCCAGAGCAGCTTTGCAAATAAATACAGAATATTTATAAGCACACTTTGAAAAACCTATTTTCTAGACTCCACCTAACAAATATCCAGGTGAAGGAAAACGGATAAAATGAAATCAGTATTTTCTACCATTCATTTGTCTGTGTCAAAAGTTTCCAGAAGCAAGCAACTGTTTGCCAGTAACAGAATGATGCCTTAATGCTTCTCTTTCTCTCTCATACTTCCTTCCTCTCTTCCATTCGCCTGCCCTCTCTCCCTCCCTTCCTCCCTCCCTCCCTCCCTTCCTTCCTTCCTTCCTTCTGTCCTCCCTTCCTCCCTCCCTCTCTCTCTCCCTCCCTTTCTCTCTCCTTCTTTCCCCCCTCCCTCTCTCCCTCCCATCCTCTTTTTGTTAGTGCAAATTGTGATGTGACGTTGGAATCTCTGAGGACAATGAATGTTATGTTAATAAGTTCATCTTTAATATATGATGCAAACTGCTGCACAGTGAGAAATCCTGTCTATATAACTCACTCTGGAAGGTTTAGAAAGTTGCATACCCATCCTAAAATAAATCTAGGCATAGTAAGCTCCTGCCAATGATTCATGAGAAGCATGTTGGGATTGTTAGACTTATCTATGAAGAATAGATGGGTGCTTCTCATCCCTGTCTTGACTGATCTTGCTCCAGAGCTAGCATCTCACATTTCCAATTGCTGCTAGACAGTTTCTTGTGAATGACCTTTTGTTGCCTAAAATTCTGCATGGGTAAAGCTAAATGTTAAACATGGTTTCCTTGCTTACCTTAATCTACTCATGTATCTATTTTTTGCTTTCTTCACTCAGTCAGTTGCCAAAATCCATCAATGTTTTCCTTTCCCCATTTCCTTCGGTCCTTCTCATCTCCACTTCCCTCTTTCCTACCACCCTTTTATCCATTTGTGCCTTTATTTCCCCATTATATATTAAGTGTGTTGTCTATGCAGATCTTTGGGTATACAGATCTCCATAAGGCAGCCACACGGTTCTCTCTTTGTCTTGCTTTTTTACTGATAGAACAATTTAAGAGTCTTCTAACTACATCTTTTTATAGTATCCTTTATCTTTTTCTTATTCTCTTCCCACCAACCTTCCATTCTACCCAATTGTTACCATATTAGTTGAAGGAAGGTTTTTCCATCAAATTTCCTTTGAATAGGTCACTCTTCAGTTTTTTAAAAAGTGCTTACTTCATCTTTATTTTCCACAGGAAAATAGAAGTGATGTAGGGGCATGGGAAGTACTTCTTTCCTCCCCATCCTCCTCAAGCCAAGCATTCAAGACTGTCCTCAAGATGAGCCCCACCTGTCTTTTCAGTATGAATCACTCATCTTAAGTTTCTTCATAAGCTCTTCACCCCAGCGGCACTGATGTGTTCACTGCCTTCTGAGTAAGCCAGGTGTCTTTCCAGTGCTATGCTTGGGCATTACTTTCCCCCCAAAAGCACCCCTCACTTATGACTTTGTCAGTACAAAGTGTCCTTCCTTCAAAATACAGGTAAATCATAAAGCTTCTCTCAATCCTCTAGGCCAGGAATTGACTTTTATCTTTTTTTTTTTTTTTTCTCTGTGAAGGGCCAGACAGCAAATAGTCTAGACTTTCTGAGCCATATGGTAATTGTGGTAATCATTCAACTCTGTTGTAGCATGAAAGCAGACATAGACAATATATAAAGGAATGGGTGTAGCTGTGTTCCAATAAAACTTCATTTGTACCAAACAACCTGGTCAACATAGCAAGATCTTGTCCACATAACAAAATAAAAACTTTAACTGGGCATGTGCTTGTAGTCCCAGCTACTCGAGAGGCTGAGGTCGGAGGACATTGAACTTTCAGTTTCAAATATTTCTCGTGTGTCACGATATATTATTCTCCTGTTTAGTTTTGTTTAATCAGTTTTGTTCAACCATTTAAAAATGTTATAAACCAGTCTCAGCTCATGGGCCATCTAAAAACAGGTGACAGGTAGATTTGGCCGGTGGGCCGTAGTTTGCAGACTCCTGATCGAGGCAGAAGTTTCTCACATAATTCCTGATGAGAAGTCACTTGAACTATTCACTTGGTGTGCAGGATACTTTTAATATGCTGATCTGTACTGCATTTTGATTGTGTGTTTATTAACTTTACTCAGATCAAATTTCAAGAAAGCAGGAGTTTATCTCATAGTTCTTCCTATTTCCTCAGCACCTACCGCAGTATCCTTTGGATAACTAGGACTCAATGAAAATAAAATGATATGAGTGATTCAAGCAAGCTCTGTTAGAATAGTCACCTATGAATCTTTCTGCCCCTATGTCTAGGTCAAAAGTAAATTAGAAATAACATTTTCTACAGATAATTCATTGTGGAATTATTATCTCTTTCTTTCCACATGCTCATGTGTGAATTTAAAATATACTTCATTGTAAATTAAAGGGATAGAATATGACATAAGCTTATTTTTCTTTATAATCAGTATTTCATTAATATGGAGATGTTTGCTTTCTTGGCAAATAAAATACGTTTGGAAAACATAACAAAATTAGGATAGCAGCAATGGGAGCTTCTAAAATGTATTTCTAGAAACAGAACAGTAAAGTATCTTCCTTTAAGATCTCTTTGGCTACCTGGGAACAAGCATTACTCAGTGCTCTCATGGACCTAGATACACTGCAGTTATGGCCAGTGCTGACACAGTCCAGTGTCTAAAATCTGCCTTGGCTTGTTGGCAATAGTTTCAACCTTAAGTTTAAGTAACAGTTGAGGAAAAAGTTGTACATTTGATTAACTAGAACAGTAGATATTTCCAGGTGTAAAGACATTCCACAAAGGAAGAAAATCCAGGCATTTCCCCCTACCACTAGCTTTATAACCCTCAATCTCAAAAAAGTGCTACAGACACCCTTTTGAGCAGATGAGGGATAGGATGAACTCTGGAATTCTTTTGATTTTTGTGTTTGTCGTTAGTTTTTCAGGCCAGCTGGCTAAGCAGGGACTATTTCTAGCCTAAAGGAAGCTCTAAGGAAGACCTTGTGATTTAGTTGCTAAGTAAGTATTTCTGCAGATGCTGTTATCTTTAGGTAATGATGCCCTACTTTGCAAATAAAATGATGCATTTATTTTGGAGTATTGGTTGGGTTTCTGAAATGTTGAGCTTTCTAATATGGGGTTCTGCTATTAACTACTGGTGTGCCTAAAGACACTGACCCTTATTTGTAGTGAAGTATTGGTTTGGAAAGATGTGCAAATTTCTCTCTGGCTTTGACTCCATTTGTGTCTGAATGCCTACTAGGATTAAAAAATATCCTGGTTTCTCAGCCAGAATGGAGGGTAGATTTTCTGGCCTAGTTTGTGTAAAATGGAACTCCCAACTCCCATGAGGTGCAGAGACAGCATCCTTTTCATATGTGACAGAAAGCTGCACACTGTTATGTGGGTAACTTGGTTCCTTGTCATATGTACTACCCGGCTCCTGAGAAGTCTCTGCTTGTGAAAGAACATAATAAACTCCCTGGTTTGTCACTAGTGGTTATAATACTTTAAGTATCTCAGATTACTTTGGGTTAAGCAGGATTGAAAAATATTATTATTATTTTTGCCTGTGGGAGCAAATCATGATTTATTTTTAATCACTCACTTGCCTTCTGCCAAAACTCAGTTTCGTGTCCTTGTTCTTCTCCTTCTTCTTTTCTTTTGAAATCCTATTTTCCACCTTGTATTAAAGTTAACTATTTTGTAGATTGAGTTATTTAATCCAGATAAATAGGACTTCCTTGGCTCTCTTGATTGCTCTGACCTCATTTTTGCAGCAGAACCAACCACCCTGGCCTTCTGGAACATGCTGTGGGGAAATGAGCATGATTTGAAAGTCAGACTTCGTTTCTTTTCTTTTCTTTCCTTTTCTTTTTTTTTTTGAGATGGAGTCCAGACTTATTATCAAAACCACTTCTGCTGTTGGCTGGCTCTAGTAACCTGGGAAAATCATTTAACCTTCCCAAATCTTAGTTTCCTAATCTGTTCTAAGAATAAATTTAATAATGTATGCAAATAATCTAACACACTGTTTAATTCATAGTATGAGTACAATAAATATTACTTTCAGTCCTCACTTCCTCACTTAGGTCTTTTTGTTATTATTTGTTGTTATTACAGCTTGGCAACTGGGTAACTTGATTTTCATGACTGTAATAATATATTAATAGCAAGATATGCTCTTAAGAATTTCAGAATTCTTACTGGATGCTACACCCACCTGCCCACAGGCATGCTAACAAAATATGAAACAAATAGCTACTTTTATGCACTGTTTCTTACAAAGGGAGAGCTGGAACTAAGAAGTAGTCACATCTGAGGCTACAGAAAGGAAATGAAGGAGGTAGGAGGAGGACCTGAAATTCCTGCTTTTCATAGTGCTATGATAAGCATTATTAGATCTTGTTCTTTGCTCTGAATGTCTTATTGCTTTTTGTAATACATATTTTATCAAAAGTGTCCAGAGAGATGGTTTAACATTTCATTTTGTTAAGAAAAAAATACCCAGAAAATTATAGGCTCTTAGATTTTGGAGCACAGTATGTTGTATTCCAATATAGAAATTAAAACAACCACCACCAAAAAAACTCAGTTAAATAAACGGCCCCCCAAACTGATTAAAACATGAAATCTCACATTAGATCTTTTCAGTCTGAAATTCTACAGTGAAGTTTCATTTAATATGCTGTTTTTGCACCATACAGGACACGTTCCCTGACTACTGGTAATTTTCAGTCCTTTACGAATTTTGATTTTGTTTATGAAAGTCTCAGTTTTTTAAAGTCTGGGTGTGAATCCATCTAAACAATAATAAAAGCTTCTTTAATTGGCTTTTCATTTCTATTTATTTTCTTTTTTTTAGAGACAAGGTCTTGCTTTGTCATCCTGGCTGGAGTGCAGTGACTACATCATAGTTCACTGTAACTTTCAACTTCTGCGCTCAAGTGCCTCTTCCACCTCACCGTCCCAAGTAGCTGAGACTGCTAGCGTGCACCACCATGCCTGGCTAATTTTTAAATTTCTTAGTAGAGATAGAGTCTCTTGCTATTGCCCAGCTGGTCTGGAAGTCCTGGGATCAAGTGATCCTCCTGCCTTGGCTTTCCAAAGTGCTGGGATTACAGGTGTGAACCACGGCACCCAGCCCAGATTCTCATTTCTGAATCAAATAATCCAATTTCACGACAAGTAAATGTAAAATATACAATGAACTTGACCAGATTTTTTGATAAACATTGTTGAATTGTGATTAAATATCTTCACAATTTGTTTTCTGCTATTCCTAGGTCTTTCTTGTGAATAAATATACCACATTAGTCAGTATTGAGAAGGCATTCATTCATTAGCTGGGAATAGTAATTGGATGTAGGTGCTTTAATCTTAGAAAACTGTTTTGCTAAAATTTTCTTAACTTTTATAAACTCCTTCATATGACATTTATTCTTAATTTTTTAAAACTTTAATGGTGTAGAAATGAAAATGCCTTTAGAGACCATTAACCCACCTATATCTCTTGTGGACTGAATTGTGTCCCCCCTCCCCTCAATCAGATTCATATATTGAAACCCCCCAATAGCTGAGAATGTGACCATTTTAGAGATAGGGTCTCTAAAAACTAATTAAGGTAGAACCCATTAAGGTGAGTTCTAACCCAACATGACTGGTTTCTTTATAAGAGATAGGACACAGACAGGCACAAAGGGGACACCATGTGAGGACATAGTGAGCAGACAGACATCTACAAAACAAGGAGAGGGGCTTCAGAGAAAATGAACCCTGCTGATCCCTTGATCTCAGACTTCTAACTTCCAGAATTTTGAGAAAATAAATTTTAAATATTTAAGCCACCCAGTCTATGGTGCTTTATTATGGCAGCCCTAGCAAACTAATACAGTATCTTAAATGTGGTCATAGTGCTGTCTGATAGAGTAAAAGTTTCCCATGTGGGTCCTTCCTTTTCCCGAAATTTCCTTTATTTGTTTTTAAACGCTACCAAAGTGTGACTGGCAAACTTTCTGCAAATAAGGACAGTCATGAATTGCATAATCATAATGAGATTTCTTTAACTTTTATTTTAGGTTCAGGAGTACATGTGCAAATTTGTTATACAGGTAAGTTCATGTTAGAAGGGTTTGTGGTACAGATTATTTCATCACCCAGGTGCTAACCCTAGTACCTACTAGTTATTTTTTCCTATTCTCTCCCTCCTCCCACCCTCCACCCTCAAGTAGGCCCCAGTGTCTGTTGTTCCCCTCTATGTGTCCATGTGTTCTTATCATTTAGCTCCCACTTATAAGTGAGAACATGCAGTACTTGATTTTCTGTTACTGCATTAGTTCACTAAGGATGATGGCCTCCAGCTCCAACCATGTTCTTGTAAAGGACATGATCTTTTTTCTTTTTTATGGCTGTATAGTATTCTAAGGTGGATATGTACCGTATTTTCTTTATCTAGTCTAATGTTGATGGGCATTTAGGTTGACTCCATGTCTTTGCTATTGTGAATAGTACTGCGATGAACATACATGTGCGTGTGTCTTTATGGCAGAATGATTTACATTCCTTTGGGTATATACCCAGTAATAGGATTGCTGGGTCAAATACTATTTCTGTTTTTAGCTCTTTGAGGAACTGCCACACTGCTTTTCACAATGGTTGAACTAATTTACACTCCCACCAACAATGTATAAGTGTACCCTTTTCTCCAAAACCTCGTCAACATCTGTTATCTTTTGACTTTTTAATAACAGCCATTCTAGCTGATGTGAGACGGTATCTCATTGTGGTTTTGATTTGTGTTTCTCTATTACCAGTGATATCAAGATTTTTGTCACAAGCTTGCTGGCCACATGTATTTCTTTTTTTGAGAAGTGCCTGTTCATGTCCTTTGCCCACTAATTAATGGGATTTTTTTTTCTTGTAAATATGTTTAAGTTCCTTATAGATTCTGGATATTAGACCTTTGTCAGATGCATAGTTTGCAAATATTTTCTCCTATTCTGTAAATTGTCTGTTTACTCTGTTGATAGTTTCTTTTGCTGTGCAGAAGCTCTTAAGTTCAATTAGGTCCCATTTGTCAATTTTTGCTTTTTTGCAATTACTTTTGGCATCTTCGTCATGAAATCTTTGCTGGTTCCTATGTCTAGAAGGGTATCACCTAGGCTATTTCCTGGGTTTTTATAGTTTTAAGTTTTAAATTTAAGTCTTTCATTCATCTTGACTTGAGTTTTGTTTATAGTATAAGGAAGGGGTCTAATTTCAGTCTTCTGCATATGGCTAGCCAGTTCTCCCATTGCCATTTATTGAATAGAGAGTCGTTTCCCCATTGCTTGTTTTTGTCAGCTTTGTGCATAATGACATTTCTGTTGACTGCATATGTGACAGTGGTCACATAAGATGATAATGGAACTGAACAATTCCTGCTGCCTAGTGATGTCTTGATGATTCTGACCCTATGTAGGCCTCGGCTAATGTGTTTGTGACTTCATTTTTAACAAAATGTTTAAAAAGTAATGAAAAAGAATTTTTTTAATAGATAAAAACCTGTAGAATAATGGCTCACACCTGTAATCCTAGCACTTTGACGGGCCGAAACAGGAGGATTGCTTGAGCCCAGAACTTCGAGATCAGTGTGGTCAACATGACAAGACCCTGTCTCTACAAAAACAAAACAAAACGAAGAAAGAAAATGTTTTTATACAGCTGCATGATGTGTTTGTGTTTTAAGCTAGGTGTTATTATAAAAGTGCCAAAAAGTTTAAAAATTAAAAAGTTTATAAAGTAAAATGTTACAGTCAACTAATTTATTATTGAGGAACAAATTTTAAAAGATAAATTTAGTGTAACCTAGGTATACAGAGTTAATAGTCTATAGTAGTGTACAAAAATGTCATAGGCCATTCACTCACCACCCACTCACAGACTCACCCAGAGCAACTTCCAGTACTGCAAGTTTCATTCATGGTAAGTGCCCTATATAGGTGTATCTTTTTTTTTTTTTTTTTTTTACATCTTTTATACTGTGTTTTTACTCTACATTTTTTTGTGTTTAGATATGTTTAGATACATAAATACCATTGTGTTACAATTGCCTACAGTATTTAGTACAGTAACATGCTGTACAGGTTTATAGCCTAGGAACGATAGGCTATACCTCAGAGCCTAGGTGTGTCGCAGGCTATGCTATTTAGGTTTGTGTAAATGTACTCTCTGATGTTCACACATGGTGAAATTGCCTAATGACTCACTTCTCAGGACATATTCCTATTGTTGAGTGATGCTTAACTATATATTAAAATATCTTTTAATGACAAATATTCTATAATTTAGACTTGGGACAAATCAAATAGACTTTTCCTCCCAATTGTAATAAATAAAAGAGATCTTACTGAATAACCCACCACTGAGATATACAAAATCAGTTCTAGGAGTATGTTCTGCATATTCAATCATTTCCTAAGTCTTATTGTTTTTACTACCTTTCTTAAAATATAGCATTTTAGTACTTTATTTTCCCTTCTAGCTTTCACTACCCTAATTTATACACTAATATTTCTCCTGAGCTCATGTAATAACTTCCCAAGGGTTTTTATGCATAGACTCTTTATACCTCCAAACTATTTATTACATAGATGTCAGAGTTATAATTATGCCACAAAAATCTTTTCCTCACAAATGTATTCAATAGTTTCCCATTATCTACAAAATAAAATCTAAACTCCTTTCTAACACACCAGCATACAATGCATGATGTAGCCCCCTCAGACCTGTTCCACATTATGTCTCTCCCCAGTGTTCCAGTGTTCCAAGCTCAACCCTGTTTTACTCACTCACTGGAATTAACTCTATCTCCCAGAACGTATTGGACTTGTGTCTTTGCATGTGTTGTTCTCACTATCTGTAATGCTTTCTCCAATATTCTCTGACAAAGCTCTCATTTTTAAAGTCATAGCTCAAATAATACCTTATCTCTTGATGAGTTAATTAAATGTGCCTTCTGTGCTCCCATGACATACTCTTCACAGCCCCAGGTATGTCTCCTCACCAAATCAATGCCTTTCCGTATTTGACTATTCATTGCCTAGTGTCATGCCTTCATGGCGGAGGGACTCAATAGCTTTTAATTGAATACAGAGAATGAAGTGGGTTATGTTCTCACAGAACTACTGAAAAGTGCACAAAAAGGTTCTACATCCACCACAGAGTCTTTATGGAAATGACTAGAAAAGAGGATCATGCCATTAGGGTCAGTTTTCTCCACAGAAATAATGCTCTAATTGGGGGGCCATTTTATAGAAAAATCATAGCTTTGACCACATGGGAAAAGCAAAGATATAACAATTATAAGTTTATAATTATAACAATTATAAAATTAAATAATAACTAAACTATAACCTTATCTTTTAAGTCCTATAAGATGGGGTATACATGTTCTAGATATATTTATCATTTAAAATTGCATGAAATTGAACATTAATTAATTTTGCTAAATCTTCTAAAATGGATTTAAGGCTGCTTGGAAAACACATAACAGCAGGACCTTTGCAATAAAAATTCGACAATTCTGTACTTAAAATTGAAGTAATATTAGGCATTAACAAAACATTTAATATTAAATGTCATTTTTGTTTCCTTAGGATAATTTATTTTGGAATTGGTGTGAAGTAGACTTAGACCTTTTGAAAAGTGTCTGAATTTGCATGCACAGTTGGTGGAGATATGGATTAGAAAACATACTTGAAAGCAATTTAGCTTTACGTTTTAAGATTCTTCAAATTGTTCATAATGTGTGACCTAGTATTTACAATTCTGGGAGCAGATCTTAAAAAAATAAATCAGACATTCTAAAAAAGCTTCATTAACAAATATATTTATCACAACACTGAAATTCAAAAGATAAAAAATCATCAATAAAATGTTAGTTAAGAAAACATGGTTCACTTGTTCAATGTAATATTTTCCCGCCATTAAAAATTTACAATAACAAGGCAGAACATTGGTCTTGTAATAGTAGAAAATGGCAGGATGCAAAGCCATGCTTACAATGAAATCTCAATTATAGTATCAAAATATGGTGAGGAAAACTAGAAGAAAATTTTTCAAAATATGAATGGTGACTGTTGCTGAAATGTAATTTTTTAAAAGATTTGTTTGCTGTTTTCTAGTTTGTATATACTATTTCAAAAAATAATTTCAACTGTTCTTTTCAATTCAGGGGGTACATGTGGAGGTTTGTTACCTGAGTGTGATGCTGAGGTTTAGGATACGATGATCCCATCACACAAATACTGAGCATAGTACCCAATAGTTAATTTTACAACCCTTGCTTCCCTTCCTCCCTCCTGAATCTAGTATCCCCAGTGTTTATTATTTCCCTCTTTATGTACAGGAGTACTCAATGTTTAGCTTCCACTTATAAGTGAGAACATGCAGTATTTGTTTTTTTGGCTCCTGTGTTAATTTGCTTAGGATGATGGCCTCCAGCTGCATCAATTTTGCTGCAAAGGATGTGATTTCATTCTTTTTTAGGGCTATGTAGTATTCCATGATATATATGTACCACATTTTCTTTATCCAATCCACTGTTGATGGGAATCCGGGTTGATTCCATGTCTTTGTTACTGTGAATGGTGCTGCGATGAACTTATGAGTGCCTGTGTCTCTTTGGTAGATGATTTTTCTTTCCCAGTAATGGGGTCAAATGGGGTCAAATGGTAGTTATGTTTTAAGTTCTTTAAGAAATCTCCAAACTGCCTTCCATAGTGGCTGAACTAATTTACATTCCCACCAATAGTGTATAAGCATTCCCTTTATTCTACAGCTTTGCCAGCATCTGTTTATATTATTTTTATAATTGGAAATTTATTAACTTTGAAAATTATTCCATTGATTTTAGCATTTTCTCAGAGTTCTAGAGGCGTGAGTCATTATTTTTGTTGATAGAAATTTCTCCTACTGAAAAATGATTTTTAGAAACAAGGTCTCACTATTTCCCATTTTCTCTGTTTATTCCAAGTTATAACAGCATTTGCTTGTGTTGATGGCTATTGATTTTGTGGAGGGTACTTCACTTCATGAACAACACTAGCCATTATCATAAATACTACTAAGCCATTAAGAAGGACTTTCAGGCCAGGTGCAGTGGCTCACGCCTGTAATCCCAGCATGTTGGGAGGCCGAGGCAGGTGGATCACGAGGCTAAGAGATCAAGACCATCCTGGCCAACCAACATGGTGAAACCCCATCTCTATTAAAAATACAAAAAACATTAGCTGGGCCTAGTGGCGCACACCTGTAGTCCCAGCTACTCTGGAGACTGAGGCAGGAGAATTGCTTGAACCCGAGAGGTGGAGGTTGCAGTGAGCTGAGATTGCACCACTGCACTCTGGCCCTGGCGACAGAGCAAGACTCTGTCACAAACAAACCGACCAACCAACCAACAAACAAGCAAACAAAAAAGGACTTTTAAAGTGCAACTTGAAAACATCTTAGCGACTTGCTAAAATGGTACTTGGAGAAAGGAAAGTTGGATATGGCCTACAGTCTGTATTTCCTACATGAGGCTCTCTTCTGATTCTGTTAATAAAAATTTAAAAGTCATATGTCTACCCTATATAGCAATAATAGAGAGTCTTCCCTTAGTAGAGTAGTGACCATATATGCCTGCTATCAGTACTGATTTATTTCTTGTATTTACTCTACTGTTCAATCCTGGCTTCCCTTTGGATGGTTTTTATTTGTGAGGCACAAACATATGTTCTTATTTTACTCCTTGCTCTTGTTTTCATATTTTGCCCCAAATGGCATAGTCTTTATTTCATTCCTGATTATTTAACCATATTTTCTGGGAATAAATTGATATTTGCTCTTCCGACAGTCCCACTGAAAGTGTTTTGAGTAAATGACTTATTAAAAATATTCTTTCTTTTCTGAATCATGTTGAATGATCATTTCTAAAGGAAGTGCCTTCCTTTAATCTGAACTACTGAATCACAGACAGATATTCTCCTGTGTCCAGTCATTTTGAGCACCAAATCTAGGAAGCAAATAAATCAAACTCTTCATTATCTGGGGTCCTTTTAGATTTATGAAAAACAAAGTAATAAAGAGAAATACTTAAGTGCCTATTTTTCCATTTTCTCCTCCATTTTTACTTTGGCTATTTGCTTTTTCAAAGCTGTTGCAATATCTTCACACAGCTGAAACAAAGCATGTACTTAAATTTACACAATATGATGGGCTTGTTACTAGTGAATTGAACTGGAGTGTTTTCAAATAATCGTTTTGGCAAAATGACTACTACTTACAGAGACAAGATTCGGACCTGAAACACGATGCCCACTAGCCTTTCCTCCTTGGAATGTGCTAGATATCCCATACCTGACAGGCTCAGCACATTCCCTTAATGTCTTTTTCTTTCGGTACCACTGACTTGCCAGTGGGTAGCATCCTTGCAAGTAGAAAGGTTAAAATATGTACTTTTTTGGAGAATCTCTGAAAATAAACAACCTGCAAAAGTACAATCTAAAAGCAAAGTGTTTTTCTCAAAGAAAAAATTACTACCTAAGCATTTCCTCAGGTACCAGTGTGATGCGTGGACTCACAGATGGAGGAGGTGGCCTTGTCAGGATGCCAAGAATGCAGATACTTGAAGGGAAATTTTAGTGGCGGAAACAAAGATGTTAACTGGCAGATGAGCCATTGGAACATTTCCCAGGTAAAAAGTATTTTGTTTAAAGAAAGGTATTTTTTGCATGAATTATTTCCTGAATTTAGAAAAGAAACTTCTTTAATAAGTCTGAATCATAAGAAATATAGCTCATCAACAAAAACATCATTTGAAGATATCCTTAACAATTGGTCAGTGTTAATCAAATATAAGCATATGATTCTTCAAATGCCAGTATAAATATTTGGATGCTGAGCATTTTACAGACTCTCAAAAATGAGCAAGAAGAGCATGAAAAAATGCATTTAAGTTCTTTGTGTATGATCATGGAATATGTAGAAATATCATAACTTTAGAGGCAAAAGGACACAGTTTTCTAATTTATGAAACAAAAGATAATCTCTATCTCAAGACTCTTTGTGGATTAGATTGTAATATTATGATATGCTGGAACTGGGATGAAACTTTAAAGGTGGCTAAATATTGGGAAATTGGTTTTTCCTCCCTTGAAGAAAGCATGGAGATGAAAAAAGGAATTTTTGGAAATGAGAAAACAGGGAGAGAGTAATATTGGCTACTGTGATGTGATACATTGCTTTGCATTAAGAACAGCCAAAAGAATGTTGCAGAGGTGAAAGAGAAAATAAGAATTAAAATGGTCAAATCGAATGAGTGGGTTGAAGTGTTAAAGGTGCTGAGAGAGATGAGAACCAAAGATGACTTGATTTAAAAAAAATTCTTGCAGCTCGAAGTAATCTTTAGTATATGACTAATTTTGAGTGAAGAAAAGCATGAGCAATAATGAACAGAGCTAGTTATAGAAGGTGATAGAGGATGTGGTCTTTTGTATGAAGTAAGCTTGAGGGAATGCAAAACACAGCTCCCTGGTTGACAATATTCACTTACTTGTTCTTAAGATCCATATTTGATTCTCATTGCCAGTTACATTTCTTAGTCCCTAGAATAAGCTAAATAAATGTTCTTATGCAAAGAATGAATATCCTAGGTTGTGTTCCATTGAAAGCAGACCCTAAAATAAGGGTTCCAGTACAAGTAGTTTGTTTGGAAGGTAAGCCCAGGAAGCCCCATTAGAAGAGTGGAGACGTGAGACAAGAAAAAAAAAGGAGAAAGGAATACAGAAAAGGAGACCCTAATGAATAGTTTACTACTGTGGGCCAGTGGGGCTCATTTCTACTGGGGATCTCTGAGCAATGATGTTCAACTCCCATATTTTATTGGGTGAAGGCTGCTGCTGAGAACAGTCAACTGTCTATTATTTCTTTCCTGAGCATGCTCCTATAGGACAGAAAGCCTTTAGTCAGAGAGTCTGAAGTGTTTGCAGTAAGAAGCTGTAGACAGTATAAAACAAGCAAGTGCTGAGGGGCCATGAGCAGGGCACTGATAATGTCTGGTATAGCGTATGAGCGAATTACAGCTTCCTGCCTTCGGAACTGTGGGCCATTTGGTATTCAAATGTCCAAAAATAAAATGTCAATGCCTAAGTAACCATAAAGCCATATTAATAGACATTTTACTTATCATCTTAGTTGACATGTGGTAGAAATCATATTTTACAGGGAAAACATCCTAGTAGGGGAAAGGGCACTAATGAAGTGTGTGTAGAGAGGGTGGTAAAGAGTTTTAGAAGGTAAATTTGTGACTTCGCAATGTTGCCTAGGACAGGCCCTTTTTTTGAAGATTCTGATTGTAGTTATTTTATGTGTTAGGATAAATATTCTTGTGTCTTGGAGAAACTATGAGGCTTGTAAAGTAACTCCTTCCCTTCTTTCATCCCGTCTAAAAATATTTAATACAACATTTTATTATTATTGTTATTGTTATTTTGAGACAGGGTCTTGCTCTATTGCCCATGCTGGAGTGCAGTGGTGCAATCATGGCTCACTGCAGCCTCAAACTCCTAGGCTTAAATGGTCCTCCTCCCTCAGCCTCCTGAGTAGCTGGGACAGGTGCACACCACCATGCCCAGATAATTTTTTAATGTTTTGTAGAGACAGGGTCTCATGTTGCCCAGGCTGGTCTTGAATTTCTGAGCTCAAGTAATCCTAGTGCCTCAGCTTCTCAAAGTTTTGGGATTACAGACATGAGCCACTGCATCTGGCTAACACAACATATTAAATAATTGCCCTCATCTTCCAGTAGGATTTGCTCTAAGAATTCGGGTGACAGTGACACAAAATAGCATTTTCCAATTTAGAGAAAATTTGTTTGTTCTTTCCTAATTATGGTACTTAGAAAAGTTTCTATACTTTTGAGCCATCAACCTAATCCTATACTTGTTTCACCTTTAATAGGAGCCTAAGGCAAGTACAGAAGTCAGAGTTTGCCTAGTATACTCTCCCAGAGGGATTGTTAAGTATATTTCATTTATTGGATTGTGAATTTTTAGAGTGTCCAGATTCACTCTTTTCCACAAAAATTCAAGAGTAGTTATTTTAAATAGAACTACATTTCCATAATAAGTGCTGATTTGTATTATTTTGCAGTTCATACTTTGAAGTATTAACAGACTGAAAAGTGAGCATTTTATTGTTGCCCGCTTTTTTTTTATCTCCATTTGTCAAAGTAATATATGGAATATATCCTGTTAACCAAGCTCAAATGCTTTAAATTTTATTCACTGGCATTCAAAAAAAGAGAGATTTTTAAAATACTTGAATTGTTTGAATAATTTATTGGAAGGCCACCAACACTGAATCATTTGAATCATTTTTTAAATAGTTTAATTAGTTATAGCCTGAGGAAGTGTTATTAAAAATATTCATCTGAAAGTCAGTTTCCTTGGTTAGTTCAAATTTTTTATTTTTCCTTTTAGCTTTGCTTTTAATGTTTGCAAATAAATACAGTATTTATTGTCTGTGGAAATATTATTAAAATAGAATATTTCTCAGATGATGTTTCCTTTTAACCACTTCATTAACTAAACTCTGGATCAATGTGTAATCACTGCATTTTTTTGTTTAGGTACTTTTTTTTAGATACTTTTTTTTCTCTAGTGTCTGAAGAAAGCAGCTGTGACTTATTCTCACAGTCAGAACTCAGACATAATAACATGAAAAAATATTATTCAATGTATCATAATAATGGCTAACACTTCTTTAGGTTTTATTTTTTGCTTTCTTAACATATAACTATTTGATTATTATAAATAATATTTAAGTGTTTGAAAATCATTACCCCTTAAAAAGAAACTTATAAGATACAGAAACTGTAGAAAATATTTCAGTAGAGGATATGGTTAGAAACCACAAGAAAAAAATCAATTAATGCTAAGACATTGTCAACCACGATATTGTTTCAATATATGTTTCTTTCCAAGTAAAATAAATCCCATGATATCACCACGCCTGTATGTATGTACAAAATTCAATAAAACAAAACTGAGCATGCTCAGGAAAAAGCATGGTTTAGGGAGATATTGTTACAATAATTACTTTTTTCAAAGTTAAGTAAATTTTTAAGAAGCCATCAAATAAACTTCTATTCTAAAATGAGAAGTTGTCACAATTACTCAGTTTGGATCATACTGAAATTGGGATTTTTAAATGAATGAGGAAGATATAGACAGTACTTTAAAATTTTCTATCCATTATATTTTACATTTTCTTTTGATAAATAAATGCATGCCCCGATCAAAAGTCTAAATTATTCAAAAAAGTGATACAATGAAAATAACTTTTTTTCTCCCTTGATTGTTTCATAGGTTCCTCCCCAGATATAACTGACATTAGTTTCAGATGTGTCTTCCAGAAACATTCTATGCATTCACAGTAAAATAAGCCTAATTTAATGATCCATTATATATAAACAACCATTTACCTTTACATATCCTTAGATTAATAAATTATACTTAGTTTGACAACTTACTTAAAAGTTGTCAAACTTTTAAGAAATACTTAATATTTCTTAGACATTTGATAACAATAAATTATAATTCTAATTCACTTTAAAAATTACTACAGAGTATTTCACTATGTGGATACAATATATTTAGTGTATTCAGTACGTTATTGTCAGAAATCTAGGCTGTTTCCATGCTTTTCAGCAATGAACATTTTCAGCAGTCAGCATTTACAACTATTTATATTTGTCCCCAGGTGGATGCATATCTACAGGATAAATTCCTAAAGGGTTGCTGTTTTTAATTTTTAAAAATATTAATATTGATAGACATTAAGCAACATACTCTTCATATACAGTTTTTATTGAATACTATTTTAGGTTGGAAAAGTAATACAAACTTTTTATTCACAATCTCAAAAATTTAGTATCTCTTGCACTCATTTGTCACGTAGGCTGGGTGACTTTAAATGTGTTTTTTTCAAAATAGATTTAAAAGTTCTTGAAGCTGCTGTATTGTCTTCCGTCTTCATATTTCTCATGTTAAGTAATAAGACATGTCTTGGAGCAAGTGCCATTTAAGACTCCTCTAACTAGTAACTTGAAATGTTTGACATTGCTACTTCATTATCTAGTATAAATGAATAATCTCAGTGCTGCTTTAATGCCCATTTGTTTCTCATATTTGTAAGTTTTTGCAAAACTTAGCATTTGCACAGAATTGGAAAATGAATAATATAGTCAAGTTTTACATATCACATATGATGTTGCTTTTAAATTCTTACTAACTCTTATTTTTGAAGAATTGTTTTTTGAATAGCCGTGATTCTTTTTAATTTTAATTTTAATTTTTGGATATCTAAATCTTTTAATTCTTCTTCTTTAAGATTTATATAGTTCCTTTTTAGGTTATGTTATGATCCTTCTCTACAACTTAAAAACTTAAAACAATCAGATAAAACAACCGTATCTTGTCAGAGTTATGCTATGATTTGTGTACAACTAGAAGGCCAGGTGGACAAATGATGGGTACTGTAAAATGAATTCAAAACTATAAATGCAGCTTTGTTTTCAATGACAAATAGCTCTCTAATGCAACTAATTTAAACATGAAGGCTAGGTTATTGCAATAAGCTAAAAACTACTTAAAATCATTTTTAGGAAAATAAAATCTCTCCTTGGATGGATGCAGGCTGTATTCTAAGACTTTGAAGATCAGGCTTAGGAGTTAATATTATTTAGTGGTGATTGGGACAGAGTGTCATTTTGTGACACTCCAGGACAAGTAGCCTCAGGGTGTCACGAGATTTCACGCTAGTTTGGTAAAATGAAATAATTCTAAATGACACCTCTGAGCTACTCTGAAAAGTTAGCTTTCTAATGAGAACTTAGCTACTGAAGAAGCACTTGACTGAGTAACAAATCTCTCTGCCTTTGCAAAGAATAATTTCTCCCCCGGTCCCTCCCCCCGACGCTGGCATTTAAACTCAACCGTTTACATTTAGGAAATCACCAATATATGCAGAAATGAAAAGAAGCAGCAGAAAACGTGTGGTTGAAATAATCATTTAGCTCTGATGACCATGCCAAATGTGGGTAATATTTAGAAAAAAAATTTGGATGCCATACACACAGAACTGAGGAAATTAGTTTTTGATATAGATATGCCAGAATTGACTCTGTGATATAGTGGCAGTTTAAAAGTGTTTTCTCAAGAGAGGATTGTCAGATTCTGCTCTAAAACCAATAGAAAATGACTCAGTTTCAATTATACTTTTTATCCTAATTGCAGAGACCCTATAACATAATGACATAATGAACAATTAAAACTCAAAAAAGTACCAAAACCACCACAAATAGTGCTCAAGGACTTTCAGAAAACATTAATTCATTCAATAAATATTCACTGTAGTCCAGGAGATGTAATGAAGAACAAGACTAGTAAGATTCTTACTTTTTTCAAAATTACATCCTCATTGGTAGACACAGATGAATGAAGCAAGCATACATATTTATCAACTAATTTCAGATAGTGTTAAATTCTAAGACGAAAATAAAACAGGGTGATGTGATAGAATGTACCTCATGTGTGGGTGTTGCAGGGAGGGTCAGCTTTAGTCAGGGAAGGCATCCTCGATAAGGAGGTATTTGTGCTAAAACCTGAATGATGAGGACTCCACCACGTCAAGATTTGGAGGAAAGGGATTCCATACAGAGAAACAGCAAGTGCAAAGTCCTTGAGATGAGAAAGAGCACGGTATGTTGAAAAAGAAAAAAGAACACCAGCATGGTGACAACAGAAAAGACAGTGTTACAGAAGATGAGGTCAGAGTGATAGAGAGGAGACAGATTGGACTTTTGTTCTAAGTACAACAGGAAGCGATTTCAGCATTATAAGGAGAGAAAGGAAAGAATATGCATGATTCAAAATGATCACATTTTCATCTGGATAAAGATTAAATTGCAGAGGGGAAAACTTGGAAGAGGAGAGACAAGTTAGAGGTTTTTGTGGTAGTACAGGTGTTTGACAATGGTGGTGGGATTGGCATGGTAGTACTGGAAATAGTGATTAGAATCTGGATGCATTTTGGGAGCAGGGTCTACACATTGAGGGTTTGGATGTAGGGAATGAGGAGAAGAGAGGAATCAAGCATCACCCCTAGGATTTTGCCTTGAGCTGCTCGTGAAATGGAAATGCCTTTACTGAGAGAAGACTGGGGGAGAACAATTTATAAAGGAGGAAATTAGAAGTTCTATTCTGGGTATGTTAAGTTTAAAATGCCTATTACTTGTCTAAGTGGATCTTGACTACAAAACTAACTGTAGTCTCAGCAAATGAGTCCTGTGGGCAATCAGCATTATTTTCTTTTTCTTGCCTTCCTTCGTATTCCTAGCTTGAGGGAAAAATAGAAAAAATATTCACTTATTTATTCATTCAAGAAATATTTATTAAACCATCTATTCCATAAACATTTATGCTATACACTGTTCTAGCAAATGTGGATAGGGGAATAAACAAGTTCTATTTTGTATTAAACCTTTTTTCCCTTTCAGGTTTAGTTTCAAGAGTGTGGGTGAAAAATGGATGACTCATTTCCGTTCTTTACTAGCTGGTCCAAGGCTGGCAGTTTGCTCTCTGTTGCCTCACTCTTCTGTGGTATGCAGTAGAAACATTCAGAAATAGACTTAGTAGCCTGGATATACAGTGTCACCTGCCAAAGTCCTTCAATACCTATTAATGAGTAAAAAAAGAATGGTACTAATTAATATATATTTCCTTATTCATCCTATGTTTTTGTTCTATCATTTATTATTTTTTAAAGTACCAGAATAAACTGATGTCTTTGAGTTTGTGATGACTAATAGAAACAGTTGGATATAGAAATAATTCAGTTTAAGTCAGCCAAAGAAATACCAAAATGTTTCTGAGTAATTGGTTATTGCAGCCTTCTTAGAATTTCATTAGGGACAAATTGAAGTTTCTGAATCTAAGAAATTACCTGGTGCTTTTCAATACTGATATGATAGATTTTGATACCACTTGCTTCATATAGGAACATTTCCTGTTTTTCTTCTAGAGAACTCTGAATTAAAGAGAGAAGCAGAGATGAAAATACCTTCTCATTTGTGCTTTGAAATATTTCTTGTCCTAATCAAAATTCAGGCAAGCCAGATTTGATACCATAACATAGAATCAGCCTGACCGCTCAGCTTCCCTTAATATTCTGCATCCCCTTACCCTTCTTTAAAACTAGTTCCTCCAGTTTGTATCTGAATGATGCTATCATCAGAGTGAGTTGTGCCAAACTCAGATTACTGTACACTATAGTCATTGTCTGGTTTCCTGTCTAGTGAAGAAGTATTTCATGGTGGTTAATAGCACTGGCTTTCATCAGTTAGGCTAGGATTTGAATTCTGGCACTACTGTTCATTGGCTGGATGACCTAGGGCAAGATACTTACTCTTTGTATCTCAATTTCCTCATCTGTGTTTATGTGTGAGACTTAAATGAGCTAATGCAGGTAAAGTCCCAAGCATAACGCCTATCACCAGGTAGGCATTTGTTCATATGCTTAAAACCTATTTGAGTGCCAGGCACTGTTCTGAGCTCTGGTATAAAGCAAGCACAAATTAGACAAACTTCCTGCCTTCGTGGTCTTTTTATTTTGGCATTCCATAACCTCAATTCCCTTTCTTATTTTCTTTCTTTTCAGGGTGGCTCTGAGCAAAATAGTCACATAGCAAAAAATGGGCACTTTTTCATATTCTTACCCTTGTGTGTGACACAGCTAGTGTATTAGTCCATTTTCATGGTGCTGATAAAGACATACCCAATACTGGGCAATTTACAAAAGAAAGAGATTTAATGGACTTACATTTCCACATGGCCGAGGAGGCCTCACCATCATGGTGGAAGGCAAGGAGGAGAAAATCACATCTTAGGTGGATGGCAGCAGGCAAAGAGAGAGAGAACTTGTGCTCTCTCTCCCATTTTTAAAACCATCAGATCTCGTGAGACTTACTGTCATGAGAACAGCAAGGGAAGACCCACCCCATGATTCAATTATCTCCTACCAGGTCCTTCCCACCACACATGGGAATTACGGGAGCTACAAGAAGAGATTTGGGTGGGGACACAGAGCCAAACCATACAAGCTAGTGTCCATGTTGCTCACCCTTGCCCACCAAGCTCCACCTATGCTCCACTTCCCCATCTAGGATGTCTTTCCAAGCAGTGCTTCCCCTGTGGGGCTTCTCTGCACAACTTGGTGCCCTGTCCTATCCACACTCACCTGCATACTTTGTATCTTAGTCCCTGCCTTCTCAGTCATGTAAGTCAAAGGATACTGAGTTTCTAGTAACTGCTATAGATCAAATATATACCCCTATTGGGAGCTTTGCTTAGTTCCCTAGAAATGAATCTCTAGCAATAGAAGATTGTAATTTGTGGAATATTGAGAGAGGAGAGGATTTTGGAGAAGCTGCTGTGTCTGATTGTGATCACTGTGTTGTTTGTTTATTGAACATAGGCTCTTCCCCATGCTTTTCCATGTTCCTGGCTTTCTCTTTTTTCCCTCCCATTTCTCCCGTTCCCACACTTGTGTTACTCACATTACATAAAATATAATATATAGTGAAGCCAACTTAAATACCACATCCTCCTCGAAACCGCGCCTTCCCTTTCCACTTGAAAGAAATCTACCTCCTCTGTACCTCTCTGGCCAGTCTTTCCAGTGTTATCCACTTACTGGTTATCTTTCCCTCATTTCTCTGCATTCACAAACTTCTTTTGGGATAAAACCCAAGTGAGAAGCTGGGAGCTGCAGCCAGGTCAGGGCCTTTCAGAGGTCCAGCAAAACCTGGATCTCCCTCTGCTTTCCTCTTCTCCCTTCCCTCCTTCCTTTTCTGGAACATTTTTTTTTTTTTAAGCCCAAACCAGGTGTTAATATTATCATATAAGAAAGAGTACTTTTAATCAAGTAGTAACCTCTTAATATAGTAGGAACCTGCAGGGGATATGTTCTAAGACTCCCAGCGGATGCCTGAAATCAAAGATAGTACAAAGCCCAATACAGATACTGTTTTTTTTTTTTTTTTTTTTAATTGAGATGGAGTCTCGCTCTGTCATCCAGGCTGGAGTGCAGTGGCATGAACTCGGCTCACTGCAACCTCCGCCTCCCAGGTTCAAGCGGTTCTCCTGCCTCAACCTCCTGAGTAGCTGGGACTACAGACGCACGCTACCATGCCCAGCTAATTTTCGTATTTTTAGTAGAGATGGGGTTTCACCATTTTGGCCAGGATGGTCTTGATCTCCTGACCTCGTGATGTGCCCACCTCAGTCTCCCAAAGTGTTGGGATTACAGGCATGAGCCACTGTGCCCGGCCGGTATTTTTGATATAATAACCCAGATGGCTACTAAGTAACTAACAGGCAAGTAGCATATCCAGTGTGGATACACTGGCTAATGGATGATTCATGCCATGAGGGGGACAGAACAGGCTGGCATGTGATTTCACCACACTATTCAGAATGATGCGCAATTTAAAATGTATTAGTTATTTCTGGAATTTTCTATTTAAGACTCTTGGACTGTGACACTGAAACCATGGAAAGCAAAACCATGGCTAACGGAGGTCTACTGTGCATAAATTACAATGCAACATAATTGTGTTATTTATAAGATTATGTGGGGTTTTATTTAAAAAGTAATTTGCGATATGCAATATGGTGTCTGATAATGAGCTATTAAAGTTTTATTATAAATAAGATCTTAAATGTATACCAGAGACTGCATATATAAACTAATATGGAGAGATTATTAGAAGTTTATTTTGCGGTCTATTGAGTAAGATCCAGGGTGAATGGTCCTTTGGCCCCCATGATATATCCTGTGTGGGCAGTAGTATCAGGTACAGGTAAAAATCAGTAACCAAAACATTAGATGGATGAAAAATGAGGGTGATCACAGGAGGATGAGAAGCTACCGGGGTAGAATTCCGGAGAAAGACTGAGATAATTTTTGGAGATGATGCTCTTGTTAGCTCAAGGCCTGGGCACAGAGCTTGACTTCTTTGGGGTTTCACAGAATCAGGGAGACAGAGAACCAAGAGACCTAGAAAGAAGATCTCCCCACAGGAAGACTGAATTTTCACCGTGGCAAAGGAAAAGTATCAAAGGAGAGTCCTGCTAAGAACAAAGCAAAGAGATTTAAGAGCTTAACATCTCTGGTTGACATGCTTTGGACCATCCTTGTCCATAATCCTTTTCTTTGAGATCCTATTCCCTATGTAGCACTGGTAATGGGCAGCCCTAAGTAACTGGTGACGCCCTTACAAGAAAGCTGGTCTGCAAAGGGAAGGAAGAGGAAAGAAAAATTGTGCAGAGACTACAAGCTAGAAAGCAGATGAATCTTGAGAGATAACTGAGTTGTCTCAGTTCTCCAATGATTTCAGTTTCCATGACTCATGTTGGTACCATGCTATGGTTTCTGTGGATCTCTAGCATTGTTTGAAGCTTCCTCACTTTATATACTATAAGTGGGGTCACTGTTTTTTTGTCATGAAAAGAGTCCTGACTAGGACAATAACTGATATGTTGTTGAAAGTTGATGGTCTCTAGTTGTCTTGGGAACTTAAGCTTAGATAGAAGGAGAACTATATTGGTTTTCTCACCCCAGTTAATATAGCCAGAGCTAGTTTTCCATTGCCAGTAGGAATGAGTGTTTGGGCACTTTCAGATAGTTGGGTTGGAGCTAAGATAAGGCAGAAGGAGATAATTTTTTTATGAGTCCTGGATAAATATTGATGGGTGTTTTGTTTAGGATAAAAGCTAAGTTGCTGAAACAATGGGAACCTTTTAGTACAATGACTTAAATAAGATTAACATTTATGTATCTCTTTTGCTACAGTCACAGTAATAGATGAGTTATTCTCCTTAATGTCAGTTGCATCAATTGTCCTTGTCTACATAGTCACTAGTACCATGATCATGTCCCAACCCATAGGAATGGGGTAAGGGGAATAGAGAGTGTCACCAAAGATTGCAATCCAAAACCTAGATTTGTCACACATTACTTACAGTCATGTGTCATGGGCTGAAACTCAGTGACTTGACCATACCTAGCTGCATGGAATGTACTTTCTTAGATTTGTGGCCACACATACTGCTAAACAACTTTTGGTGTTCAATTTAAAAGAAAGAAAGGGTTTCAGGGGACCATTAAGAGAATCTGTAGCAAGCAGGAGCTGAGCTAGAGCACAGCTCCACAAAGCTTAACCCAGTTTGTTTTCTTCTCTTCCTCTAGCATTGACTGAGTTTTGGGTTTTATCCATTTATTTGTTTACAATTTTAATATACTTACTTCTTTTATTCGTAATGTATGTTATTTGTGGTTGAACACTTTGTATTTATAATTCACGAAGAGGTAATCAAAATTTAAAATTAAACGTTTTACTTTGTATGACCATTAATAGTTTTATTGGGTTTTAGAGCGGTGCCATAAACTTTCTAAAAAAAAAAATAATGGGCCAGTTACTGCTGATCTCACCCTCTGAATGCACTAGCAAAGAAAGTGTGTTTCACTCTGATAAGACTCTGTGGACCAAAAATTGCTATTTCAAAGGAGAAAGAAATGCCAACTAGTGGCTGCAGGTCTGGGATAAGTGTGGAATATGTGAAACAAATGTTTACAGTTTTTTTAAATTCTTCAAAAACAGTTGTGTGATAACTCTGCAGGGGGTCATGCTAGGGCAGGCATCTATGAAGCACAATAAAGGCAACTAGATAAATCAAAGCATAGGAAGGACTACGCTGAAAATAATGGAGCTATTCATTCCTTCATAAATAATGTATCAAATGATACTTCAATACTGCATAAAAGTCAAGCATGGTGGCGTGTGCCTGTAGTCCCAGCTACTCTGGAGGCTGAGGTGGGAGGATCACCTCAGCCAGGAAGTCAAGGCTGCAGTGAGCCATGATCACCCACTGCACTCCAGCCTGGAGGACAGAGTGAGACCCTGTCTCAAAAAACAACAAACAAACCAACTAACTAACTAACTACGTAAAAAATAACCTGACTTTAAAACAGCAAAAATCCCTTCCTTTTCTACGTTTGTTTTTTCTAGCTTAGGTTTGTGACTAAGGAGCAGAAGAATAAAAATATCTCTGCCTCCAGGGGGTTACTGCCCTATTGTGGATATAACAAGGCCATGGGATGTTCAGTGGCCTCTACTCTGATATAGCTTACATTAAATAGGACTCAGATAAAAAAGGTTCCTTGGGAGAGGTCAAAAGCGAAGATTCTTGGGGGAGATGGGAAAGAGTGAGGCTGCCAAAGGAAAGGAATGGGAGAATTACTTCAGATACACAATGTCATTTATCCTTTACACAAATCTGAAAATTGGCTTCTTGGAATTTCTCTGGATCCCCATTCTGTTGCTTCTCAAATATTCAGTACTTTCCTGCCTTCTTGATCTTGTTTAAGTTGTTGGTTCTGAACTGTTGTTTTGACCTTGGCTTTGACCTTAGCATTTAGCATCAGTATTTTCAAAGTATTTCTTTTATAGAATGCTTCATTACTTCCAGGCTTACCTTTGGGATTACCTGCACCTGAGCTATCACTGGGCCTGGCCCACTCACATGCCTGACCTTTATTTTCTGCCCAGCTTCACCTTATATTTTCCAAGGCTGTCTTTCAATCTCTTTTTATGAACTGTTGTGTTCCACGTTTATTTAACGGCACAAATGGTTATACACTCATTTCCATTGTGCAGAACAGACCTGAAAATGGCACAGGAAGTCAAAATAGAAAGATCATTAGGAACTTAAGATAAGGAATCAGGGTGGAGCATAGTTCTGAGCACAGCCTTAAATGATGAGGTATGTCCAAGACTGAATGACACCTTTGTGATGCTATGGGGTGAAAGCAGCGGAACATGCTGGTGACCGACGTGAAACAGTACTGCGTGAGGAGGAAGGGTTTGGCAGAATGTGTCAAGTTGCCCTCGGTCTGAACCCTGGTTCTTTTCTCCGGATACCTGTGTGAATTTCCTGATTCCAATTTTGGATACCTCCCAGGATGACAGCTTTTCAGCTTCTTTGTTGACATATTTTCAGGGTCTATCTTGAGAATGATTAGCAGCTTTTAATATGTAGCCCCAAGTCTATCCTTCCATAGTCTGCACCCATCTTTTGCTTATAAAATATTTGGTACTGACTCTGTATTACTTGGAGTTTCATTTTTGTTCAGTCTTAAGTAGGAATTACATGGGTTCAAAGGGTGGGGAAGAAGACCTTCTTTCAGTAGAGAAGTCGAAGACAATCCAACACAGTATTCCCTCCTTATCGAAGAGGGGATATGTTCCAAGACCTCCAGTAAATGTCTAAAACTATGGATAGTATCAAACCCTCTATATACTATGTTTTTTCTTCTTATGCATACATACCCCATGATGAAGTTTAATTTAAAAACTAGTCAGAGTAAGAGATTAACAATAACTAGTAATATAATAGAACAGTTATAACAATATGCCAGCATCACTACTCTTGTGGGTTGGGACCATTATTAAGTAAAATAAGGGTTACTTAAACACAAGCACTGCGATAGTGTGATAGTCGATTTCATAACAAAGATGGCTACTAAGTGACTAAGGGGCAAGTAGTATATACAGCATGGATACACCGGACAAAGGATGATTCACATCCCGGGTGAGACAGAGTGGGATGGCACAGGATTTAATCATGTTACTCAGAATGGCACACAATTTAAAACTTGGGAATTATTTATTTCTGGAATTTTCCAGTTTAATATTTTCGGACTGTGGTTGACCACAGGTAACTGAAACCATGGAAACCGAAACCACAGATAAGGGGGGACTACTGTACTAAACTTGAAGGGGTCTGAAGCTTATTGGATAAAGTAAAACAAACACTGAGAAAATAAACTTTAACTGTATAAGACAGCAAAAAAAAAAAAAAAAAAAAAAAAAAAAGCAAAGTATGAACCATGAATTGCTTTAAAACACAAATAGCTTTACCACGTAATACCAACTCTCCTTTTCACATTGTGATTTAATTATTAACTAAATCCTGTTCTTTAGAAAGGTAACACACATTATTTTAGAGCACAATATCCATGTTTTAACCACAGAAGAGCACTAACATGGAACTCTCTGGAAGATGAATATTCCCAAATGTTCAACACATGACCTGTAAAAGCCAGTCCCATATTTATTTTTCATGTTACATTTGCTGATGGAAGTTATATCTGGAATTAAAAAATATTTGGCAGATTCATAAGGATCCTTTTTTAACTAAAATTTGACAATGTCATTTTAGCATATAATATCATGCTCACTGTGTGTGGAGATGTGGCAATGGAAAATATATCTGGGGAAAACACTGACACCTGGAAGGCTTCTGTCAGCTTTCAACAAAAGCCTGCAAAAAACTGCAGATCAGATGCTATGCAAATGTGTTTCAATTTCACGTACACCAAGTACACTGTATCCTGTTATTTTGACACACATTGGAAAATCATTTTATTACTTATCTTAGAATATTTCTTTCTGCATGAATCCTCTCATTAAAATTTTCTGATAACCTTTTACAATTATTATTTATTAAAATAGCAGTTTAGCTCCGACATTTCCTGCTCTCAACGTTAGTGCACGTTATGCCTCACTGATGTTACTTGTCATTTTCACCTTTATTTACCTTTTTGCTTCCTCTCTCCTATTTGATTATGTACTCCTAAAAGACAAGTTTCATGTTCATTTCACTAGTTTCCTGTATAAGGTCTTACTTAACATTGGTGCTCAAAGGAAAAAATTGTTGTGTGACAAAATATGTTTTTATTTTGTACTGTGAACTCCTTGAGGTCAGAAGAGAATATCTCGTTCATAATCCCCAGCACCTATTACACTCCTGAGTCTGCAGAATAACTCGATAAATGGTTTTCCTATAAAACAGTACAAATTGCATCCAAATGCTACATTTTATCTTACATGCCTATCTGTTTTAGTGCAAGGAATTGTATTCAGACAAATCACAGGAACCACATGGAATGGTCCCATTGGTTCTCTAATCCCAACAGAGGCAGCTGTACGATGTTGCTAAGGGATCATAAAGCTCCAGAGAGACAGATCTGGAACAGGTACACAATTTAAATGGAGGCACAGAGGTAGACACTAAAGAGTAACTATACATTATACTGTTTCCACATTTATGTTTTGGAGAAAAGTGTGATAAAAACAATTTTGTTAACAATTTTTAACTGCAACTACTACAATTAATTTTAAGCCCCTTCATCATTGTTATGTAGGGCAGAAGGAAGAGGGTGAAAGGTAATTATTTTTGTGATATTTTGGAAACTGTATCCAGTGGGTTGAGGGTGCCAACTGCCACATAGTTGAATCCACAGATGAGTGAGAAAATTATGCCAACGAGTTGTTACCGATATGTCAAATAGCCTAATATGGTGGAAAATTGCAGAAAAGGTTGCAGAAAAAAAGTAAAAACAAACTAAAAAACTTTGATAATATAGAAGAAGCTGTTTGAAATAAATAAAGCAATGTAATTCTTAGTTTTGTGTTTAATCAAAACTCCTGCAAGGAAGCATTCCCTTGAAAACCAGCGCAAGACAAGGATGCCCTCTCTCACCACTCCTATTCAACACAGTGTGGGAAGTTCTGGCCAGGGCAATCAGGCAAGAGAAAGAAATAAAAGGTATTTAATTAGGAAATGAGGAAGTCATATTTTCTCTGCTTGCAGATGACATGATTATAGATTTAGAAAACCCCATCGTCTCAGCCCAAAATCTCTCTAAGCTGATAAGCAACTTCAGCAAAAGTCTCAGGATATAAAAGCAATGTGCAAAAATCACAAGCATTCCTATACACCATTAACAGACAAACAGAACCAAATCATGAGTGAACTCCCATTCACAATTGCTACAAAGAGAATACAACACCTAGGAATCCAACTTACAAGGGATGTGAAGGACCTCTTCCAGGAGAACTACAAACCACTGCTCAACAAAATAAAAGAGGACACAAACAATGTAAGAATATTCCATGCTTATGGATAGGAAGAATCAATATTGTGAAAATGGCCATACTGCCCAAAGTAATTTATAGATTCAATGCCATCCCCATCAAGCTACCAGTGACTTTCTTCACAGAATTGGAAAAACCTACTTTGAAGTTCATATGAACCAAAAAAGAGCCTGCATTGCCGAGACAATCCTAAGCAAAAGAACAAAGCTGGAGGCATCACACTACCTGACTTCAAACTATACTACAAGGCTACAGTAACCAAAACAGCATGGTACTGGTACCAAAACAGATATCTAGACCAATGGAACAGAACAGAGGCCTCAGAAAGAATGCCACACATCTACAACCACCTGATCTTTGACATATCTGACAAAAACAAGAAATAGGGAAAGAATTCACTGTTTAATAAATGGTGCTGGGAAAACTGGCCAGCCATAAGTAGAAAGCTGAAACTGGATCTCTTCCTTACACCTTATACAAAAATTAATTTAAGGCCGGGCGCGGTGGCTCAAGCCTGTAATCCCAGCACTTTGGGAGGCCGAGACGGGCGGATCACGAGGTCAGGAGATCGAGACCATCCTGGCTAACACTGTGAAACCCCGTCTCTACTAAAAAATACAAAAAACTAGCCGGGCGAGGTGGCGGACGCCTGTACTCCCAGCTACTCGGGAGGCTGCAGCAGGAGAATGGCGTGAACCCGGGAGGCGGAGCTTGCAGTGAGCTGAGATCCGGCCACTGCACTCCAGCCCCGGTGACAGAGTGAGACTCCGTCTCAAAAAAAAAAAAAAAAAAAAAAAAAAAATTAATTTAAGATGGATTAAAGACTTCAATGTTAGACCTAAAACTATAAAATCCCTAGAAGAAAACCTTGGCAATACCATTCAGGACATAGGCATGGACAAGGACTTCATGACGAAAACACCAAAAAGCAATGGCAACAAAAGCCAAAGTAGGTAAGTGGGATCTAATTAAACTAAACAGCTTATGCATGGCAAAAGAAACTATCATCAGAGTGAACAGGCAACCTACAGAATGGGAGAAAATGTTTGCAATCTACCCATCTGACAAAGGGCTAATATCCAGAATCTACAAAGAACTGAAACAAATTTACAAGAAAAAAACAAACAACCCCATCAAAAAGTGGGCAAAGGATATGAACAGACACTTCTCAAAATAAGACATCTATGCAGCAAACAGACACATGAAAAAATGCTCATCATCACTGGTCATCAGATAAATGCACATCAAAACCCATCTCACACCAGTTAGAATAGCAATCATTAAAAACTCAGGAAACAACAGGTGCTGGAGAGGATGTGGAGAAATAAGAACTCTTTTACACTGTTGGTGGGACTGTAAACTAGTTGGAGTCTCACCCTGTTGCCCAGACTGGAGTGCAATGGTGCAATCTCGGCTCACTGCAACCTCTGCCTCCCAGGTTCAAATGATTCTCCTGCCTCAGCCTCCCAAGTAGCTGGGATTACAGGCGCCCGCCACTATGCCCAGCTATTTTTTGTATTTATAGTAGAGACGTGGTTTTACCATGTTGGCCAGGATGGTCTCAAACTCCTGACCTTGTGATCTGCCCGCCTTGGCCTCCCAAAGTGCTGTGATTACAAGTGTGAGACACCATGCCTGGCCAAAGAAAGAGAGTTTTAAAGTTCCATCTGAATTTTGATAGCAGTAATATCTACATTCTTGAGAAAATATCTTAACATTACATGGCAAAAGAGAGTGAGTAGTATTTATAAAATGAGCGTGGTATGATTCTATAGGTGTGGAAGTGATGGCACCCTAACATATTATCAGTGAGTGACATACCTGTGTATAGTCAACAGGTAAGAGTACGTGAACAGCTTCATGTAGAGAACTGCAGTAGGGTGAGGGAAAAGAGAGAGAGGAGAAGTAATTTTGCTTCTGTTCCTCATATCAGTGTTATAATTTCTTAATATCTATATCGTAATGTGGAACTATTTTGTGATAAGCTTCACTCCCCTTATTCTCTTTTTATCTTTTTTTCAGTTCTGATAAAATATATGACAGAAATGTGAGTAATATTTTTGTGTCTCTATTGCTTAATAATGATGAACTACTAATTCAGTTAATTCTATATCTCATGCCAACTGTCCACTTACTTACTCAGAAGACCAGGAGGCTGGAGTCTTGTCCTTGGAGAGTCTGATTCAGTCAGGCATGAATATGCCTATGGAATCCATTATTTGATAAGCTCCTCAGATGAGTGTGACAGCCAGCCAGATTTTGAGTCCTAAAGTTCTTCTTTCTCTTTAATATCTCCATCACCCTTTCTCTGCAACTCATGCAGGAGGCACAGTAATCCTTCCCCTGAGGTTAATCTATCATCTCAACAATGACCTAATCAATATATTACCTCTTTTACTTTATATTTGAATTTTAAGATAGCCTCCAAGGTGTTAAAATAGAGGATCAGTTCTCTTTTGAGATCCCACCACTTCCAGAATTATCTAAGAATCCAAGTGGAGTAATTCACTCAGTCCAAAAGGTTCAGTCCACTTCCCAAGGCCAGCTGGGGAGAATAGTGGAGAATTTCATCCATTTGCTTCCGGCAGGCACTAGTAGTTGCTGTATGCTTGCAGTTGTGCTCTTGGTGGCCAGATCCTTGCGTAGGGCCAAGCTTCACACTTAGACTTTCTGGTTAGAACTCTCTTTATTTCAGAAGTTTGCCAAAACAACGATAGTCCTGAGGGCTTCTAGACTAATCTTTTTGTGCATGTATATGACAGAATCAGTTTTTTCTCAAAAATCTATAGATCCTTACAATAATCCTATCACTTCAGCTAAGACTACCCTTTCGTTACGGTGAGTTGGGGTCCTCACTGGCCAGCACAGTTCCCAAACTCTACCTTGCTATTAAAATCACCTGAAGGATGTATTAAACACAGGTTGCTAGGCTCCAACCTCTGAGTTTCTTACTCAGTAGTTGCTATGAACTGAACTGTGCCGCCCACATACATATGTTGAAGTTCTAACCCCCAGTGTCTTAGAATGTACTTGGAGATAGGGCCTTTAAAGAGTAAGGTTAAATGAGGTTACAAGGGTGGTGCCCTAATCCTACATAACCGATGTCCTTATAAGAAGAGGAAGAGACACCATTGGATGCATGCACACAGGGCAAAGGCCGTGGGAGGACACAGCAGGGTGGAGACTCATCATCTGCAAGCCAAGGAGAAGCCAAATTTGCTGACACTTGATCTTTTGGCTTTTAGCTTCCATAATTGTGAGACAATAAATTTATATTGTTTAAGCCAACAAGTCTGTTGTATTTTGTTATAGCAACCTTAGCAGACTTATACAGTTGGATTGAGGTGGGCTCAAGAATTTTCCTAACAAGTCCTGATACAGCTGGTCTGAGGACCACCCTTTGTGAATTACTGGGCTAGGAAATCTTTGTCAGGTCCACTTTGTTTTGCTTTGTGCATGTATATGACAGAATCAGTTTTTTTCTCAAAAGTCTATAGAAACTTTGTTTCACCTTAAAACCCTTGAAGATCAGGAGGCAGGATTTTTATCCTTATGCTGAACTACTCAAAGTTAAAAAAGGCTCAGTTATGCTAGTGTCCATAAGGGGTGCCTATTCACCTTACATCTGGTAACTAAAAGGCACATTGGAATAACTGATTCTTGTTTCCACATACACAGAGATGTTCTGGAAGTAGATTTTCCTATTTTTTTTCTTTAAAGTTATATCTTACCAGCAACTACTCAGGATAACAGAACTGAGATACAAAAAGAAAAATAAATTTCAATAATCTGACAGTAAGTACAATTCAGTGTAATTCAACAAATTGAATTGGTAGCAGATAATAATAACTGAGTTAACATGTTTCCTCTTCCACTTTATATTGGCATCTTGCACTAAACTCCAGTGTGTTAAAATACAACAAACTTTATGAACCATAAGAATCACATGTTGTCTTTGTTAAAAATATGGAGTCCTGAGCTACATTCCTACAGATTTTGATTCATTAGTTTGAGTGAATTTGGCAATCTTTATTTGTTATAAGGGCATTTGGAGATTCTAATGCTGGTGGTCTGAATACTACTACATGAGAAACATGATCTTTGAGGAATAAGTAATGTGGGGATATTAATTTTTTGTATAAACAAATTATCTGGGTGTGGTGGTGCATGCCTGTAGTCCCAGGAGTTACTCAGGAGGCTGAGGTCAGAGGATTGCTTGAGCCCAGGAGTTCGAAGCTGGAGTGCAGTGGTGCAATCATGGCACACTGCAGCCTGAAACTCCTCGACTCAAGCAATCCTCCCACCTCAGCCTCCTGAGTAGATTTTTTTCCAAAAAAAAAAAAAAAAAAGCCATGTTAGAAGATGTGACTTTAAGTCCTACCCACCAATTTTGACAATGCTGAACTGGGACAGCCCCCCTAGGTAAGATTTAGGACATGGAAGTGCAGAATATATCTTTGTTTTCTGATTTCTATGTCCACGCTTGCTTCTTGGAGTTGAGTAAGAACAGTTATTCTTTCAAAATTTGCTAATCAGAGACATATTTCCCAAGAGGTGGAGTAGAGTGAATAGAACATGGAGAGAGGCCAGTACAGGGGATCTCTGGACCTTGAAAAAACCCTCCGTAGTGGAGAGATAAGCTTCATCTTCCACTCCCCTCACCATTTCAAGAAGGTTACCACATTTGCAAAGGTGAACCACCTACTCAGGTTCCCATAGCTGGAAAGGGGCAGAGCCAGGATGGAACCTGGTCCTGAGTACCTCCATCAGCACTCTTGACTACTCTGCCAAAGACTTAGCTATATAGATGCAACCTTGTAGTGTGTGTGTGTGTGCAAATCCTCATACTGACATTGAGGGAAGCTAAGTCCAGGTTAAGTGCTTTTACTTCAACTGTGATAATCTACCATCACAGCAGCCACATCCTTTGGGTATGGTTCATTTAATTTTAAGGGAAAAAATATATTTCCTGCTTTTTTGATTCCTGACTCTATTTCATCCTGGTAGGCCTGCAGATGCTTCAGAATTACTTGGTATATTCCTACCCTCAAAGAGCTGTAGTGGTCTTTGGTTTCTCATAAATGTAAGACTGCTATATTACTTTATTAAAACTCAGAGTTACTGGGCTGAATAAGCACAGAAGCACATTTGTTCTCAGCATTTACAGTTTTTTAGTTAAAATAAATGCTACATTCTTTAGAGTTTTGGGAGAACTAGTTCCCTTTAAATCTCACCACAACTGTGAATTTGGAAATTAGGTGAGAAAAAAAAGCTTATAAAAGTAAAATTCATATTCAGTTCATATTCACACATACACACACACAATGCTAGTAACAACAGATGCCACTGCTTGCAGTAACAGATTTATCCTAAATCTGGATACAATGAACTCTTTTTATTTCCTCAGATAAGCAGATATTTGGCCAGATTTTGGTGGAATATTTCTCTCTTGTGAGTTAAAAAATAATTTTAGCATATATTTTAATTATGTAAAATTATGAAAATTAAAATTTTCATCATTGTTTTTAGATAGTGTTTCTATATAGTATTCTCTAGTATCTAGCACAAGACTGGCATATAGACCCATTTATTTGGTTATTCTTTCATTAATTTTGGCTTGGTTCTTCAAAAAATGTAATGTTTTAATATTTAGATCACCAAACATTTAGAGAATTTCAGGTTTTAAGACATTCATACATTACTATAATAATCATTACTGTTGGATAATTAGCTTACTGATCATACCATAGCAAATAAGAAGAGATTTTCACTTTATCCCCAACTATATACCTGTCAATATATGATGCTAGACAATGTTTACATGTATGAAAGAAGAAAAATTTATCCAATCTCATAGAAAACACTAGATCTTTGGCATATTTACACATCTTAAAAGTTCTTATTAAGTGAATTTTGAGTATAATTTGCAGTGAAATGTTGAAAATAACTGACAATATCCTTTCTATTCTATATGTTATGCTAATTTGCTTCCACATTAAATCACACTGTTTAAAATGGTAGCATTTTATATAAGGGTCTTAGCAAGTACTTGATTATTGGATTGTTGGTTGTACTGATTTCCCCCAGTAATATCCAATACTTCCCTATTACTGAAGAAGCCAGTTAGGCTTTTGTTTTGTTTAGTTTTGCTTTTTCTTTTCCAAATCTTTGCTCAAAGGTTTAATTTTTAAATGTTTGTTTCTATGTCTTTTTTTCAGTGGTGTACCATTTTTCAGGAACCATTTCAACTCTTTTAACATTATACCTTAAGGAAATAAAGTCAGTTTTCTGTTTAAACCTGCTTGCTGATTTTTTTTTTTTTTTTTTTTTTTTTTAGATGGAGTTTCACTCTTGTTGCCCAGGCTGGAGTGCAATGACCCGATCTCAGCTCACCGCAACCTCTGCCTCTGGGGTTCAAGTGATTCTCCTACCTCAACCTCCCAAGTAGCTGGGATTACAGGCATGTGCCACCATGCCTGGCTAATTTTTTGCATTTTTAGTAGGGACGGGATTTCTCCATGTTGGTCAAGCTTGTCCTGAACTCCCGACCTCAGGTGATTCTCCCACCTCGGCCTCCCAAGTGCTGGGATTACAGCCATGAGCTGCCACACCCGATCAAATATTCTAATATACTTTTTTAGTTATTGAAAGTTACCAATAACTGGAATTTATTCATTTTGATGAAATAAATAAATGAAATAACTGTTCATTCATTTGACAGTTATTGAGCACCTACTATGTACAAAGCACTGATATAGCTGTCCCAGAAATTACGATGATATTATCACCAATTACTAACCTTTAGGTGGTCAAGGTGCATGACTAGTACGATATCCCAGTTGGATCCTCAATACTCGCCCTGATGCTTGGCACATGGCAGATTCTTATGCACTACTTCCTGAAAAAATGAATATATGATATACAATAATTTAAATGTTCATTTAGTGCTCCCTAAAACTTTTTATAATTAAAACAGATTTTTTTCTTGCTGTTGGGTATGTGTATTGATTACTCCATACATTTGTAAAGAGAAAATGCTATCCACAGTTATAAATGGTGCCTCCAGCACTACCTGTGTTTTCTTCATGCCTCCAGTTCCCACCTTCATTGTGGTTCCACTTCTTCCATTGTACTTCCATTCCACCTGTACTATGATTCCAGTTTCTTCCAGATGACCCCAAGCCTTAGAAACTGGTAACATGACCTCCTTCCTTTGTTCCTCCAACTTAAGAGTAGTGAGGACATTCTGCTTTTGTTAATCTCTGGGAAGTTTCACTGTCCTAATTGACTCTTAAGTTCTTCTACTAATTCATTATCTTTGTTTCAAATACTTAGATGATTCCCTTGATTGTACATGGTCTAATATAATTTTATTACTCTATCTTATTTTCTTTAGGGTCCTTATCACTATCTGTAATTATGTTTGTTACTGCCTGTACTATCTGTGTCGTGCTGTACTGTTAATGTTTTACTTCAGTAGAATGTAAGATCCAAGAGGACAAGACCCGTTGTCTTATTTATGACTATACGCCCAGCTCTAGCACAGTATGTGGCACGTGGTAGTTGCTTAATAAATGGTTTCTGAGTAAATACGTCTGGATTAATTTCTGAAGCTTTCAAATACATCAGTAGTAATGGCACACATGGTGTTCTCATAGTAATTAGTTATTTTAACGCTAAAGCTAGTGAAAAGGCCATTATTTTTGTTTTTGTAATCCAGATGGAAATAGGGTATTTTAATTTCTTTTAGAAGAGGGTGAAAAAAAGCATCTAAGAAGTTTCATAATAAGATTCAGAGTTCTAAGCTGGATCAAAACTTACAAATTAAAATGGATTATTCTTATAAAGCTAAGGTGTCCCCATTCTTAACAAAATATTCTTTTATATATTGGTGTGTATATACTTTTAGATTGCAATCTTAATGACACACAGATGTTCAATTATTTTGCCAGTGCTGTGAGTTCTTTCAGGTTACCTGCCATCAACCAAAAACACAGGAAACTACTTTCTTTGCAGGCAAAATTGACATAGCATTTTGTGTCCTAAATGATGTCCTAATAAATATCAGAAATTTTTTTCCTTTGGTGGCATCATTTTTAATGATGTTACTATTCAAGGTGTTTCCAGTTGCTAAAGACAATGCTGCTTTTAGAGTCTTGTATAGATTTTGTGGAACAATCAAGACCTAAATATCTTAAAATTAAAATGTACTTTTTGGTAAGTAGCTATAGAAAAGCAAATCTGGTATGTGATACTTATTAGCTCATTTATGAATCTAACCTTGCACTTTCCCCTTTTCTGCTTTTGTTTACAGTTTTCCTTTAGCCAATGGGGATACATTATTTTCCTTTCCTTTCAAATATTGAAATCCTAGATATAGAAATTTCCCTTCCCTTATGAAATCTTCCTAAGGCTTCCCAAATCAATTAACTGCATTTTATTTATACTTCACTCTCAGTAATTGAATCAAGTTTTTGCATTCATTTGCTTACTTTTTCTTTTGACAGTGACAATCATTGTGTTAATCTGAGTAACAGTGAGAAAAAGGGAAAAAAAATTGTGCCTTCTTGAACTTACCCTTAACTGGGGAAGACATATGAAACACAGTAATATGAAGTAAATGTATAATAACATATTGTGACAATCATTATGAAGAAAAACAAAAGTATAAGAGAAATGCTAACAAAGAAGATCCATTTAGATTTAGGAAGAGATGAGCCTTTCTGAAGAAGTAATATTTAACCTGAGAGCTGAAGGTTGCATATCATTTTATTGCAGTTATTTGCATACTTGGGTATTCCCCTGCTAAATCTAGGTTCCTGTCTACACATTCAATGGTATTGCCTCTACAGGATCATGGGACCTTGCCTGTTGGGCTGGTTCAGTAAATGTTGTATGCACTGAAAAGGATTTGCACAGTTAGCAAAAACCAAACTTGATACATTCATTTTGGTTCTGAATAAATGTTTCAAACTCCCCTTTGTCTTGAACTAGACACTTTCAACTGAGTCATTGACTGATCAGGAGGCACTGGGATGGGGGTGAGGGGAGAAGTGATGTTTGCTGCTAGCTGGGTCTTCATCAAAAGATGAAACTGATGAGATATGAACTTTAATTCTGCTTATTTTCATTTTCAGTCCCCCAGGAAAACATTGGGAGGGAACTCCATGGGTAATCTTTCTCTTTATGAAGGTCTAGAGGATTCTACCATAAAATTAGGAAAGATAAGTTAGAAATGTTGAAACATAGAAATTATTATAACTAGAACATATTTAATACTTGTATTTTTATTTGTTGAGGCATAGTCTCCCTCTGTCACCCAAGCTGGAGTGCAGCAGCGCTATCTCTGCTCTCTGTAAATTCTGACCCCGGAATTCAAGCAATGCTCCTGCCTCAGCCTCCCAAGTAGCTGGGATTACAGGTGCACACCACCATGCCCGGCTAATTTTTGTGTTTTCAGTAGATGAGATTTCACCGTGTTGCCCAGGCTGGTCTCAAACTCCTGACCTCGAGTGATCTGCCTGCCTTGACCTCCCAAAATCCTGGCATTACAGGCGCGAGCCACTGTGCCCAGCCCAATACTTGTAGTTCTTAAAATGAGAATGGCTATATTTCAACTTATGTGCATGAGTTTTAGTACTATTGCCCTATGATAAATACACAAACTGTGCTGTTTAGCAATCCTCACCAAAACTGATTTTCCAGGTTACATACCTTTGATGGGAGAATAAGGCTGTTTTCAAATTAGAATTGGTAAATCCGAAAACATTGCATTTGGAAATGATTAACTAGAGAGACGTGAAGTGATTTGGCTGCAACACTAACCCCTCATTCATTTCCAGGGTATATTCAACGGGTCTGGCTGGTGAGGTAGGTGTTACCATCCTACTCATTTCTCTTTGCTTTGATTTAAATTTGACATTCAGGATTAAACATTTATTGTGCCTCTTCTGGGACTGATGAAGATCCCAAACAAGCAATGTGGGGGAAAGAGTCTGAATTTAGACCCTTGCAGCAGGAGTCTGTCTATCATATAGGACATGCAGGTTGGTGAGTCTAACTGGAGAAAACAGGATTTCTCCAGTTTCCCTCTCCTGCCCAAGGGAAATCAAACCCTCATTCTCCTTCCAAGTAGTGCAGGCCTCATGGCAGTTTTGGAAGAGTGGTAATGATTATATTTAAGTAACTCAATATAACAATATAATAATGTGTTAGAACTGAAGCCAGAGAACTGTATAACAAGAATCTTACTACAATAGAGAAAGTTTCAGAGTGGCAGCATTTCTGCTACTGCTGGACTTGGGAAAGAAAAATTCAACACATTAACAAAGAACTTAATGGTTTGTTTGGACTGAATAGAAAATTAACATTGTTTTCTTTTATTCCTGTTGTCCAAAACCCATAACTGGATACTACATTGTTGCAACACATTGTGATCTTTCTTAAGACATTTTCCAATTAATGGTATTGCTTCCCTAGGTGTGAGCTCTACAATTTAAAAAGCAGCTTATGTTCAGATATGTATTTCATATGGTGTCACTTTATCAGAAGAGCAATCTGCCATTTTTTGACAGCCAGTGACTTGTGGCTGAATCAGTGATACTCTAAAAAAGAACTCATTATCAGTCTAGTGAACAAAATATGCATTATAAGATTTGCAGGATTTTAATTTTCAATGTCAGTGATTTTATCTGCATGGGTGTGATAAATTGGGGATCAGCTGAAGCAGTTTCAAATATTTTCTATTTCATGAGATTAGCAAATTTAGACAGCCAAGGATTCCCTCCATTCTTCTTGGCATGAACCAGCTTTTCTTTTCTTATAAATAGTGCCATTCTGAGGAAAAACAAAGAAAAAAACGTAAACCATGTTTTTATGACTGAGAAGTTGCCTTTTGAAGAAGAAGGAATCATTAATGTAGACATCTTTTATAAACATTAACAGACTTCATTTGAGGATTAAGGATGAATGAAATATGGGCTGTGCTGTACGGTCTTAATTCTACAAAGTTCTTTATGGTTCTGTGACACTGCAGTCAAATTCACATCCTGTGAGAAGTGAGCAAATGACATAAAAACAAAAACCAGAATGGGAAGAGGTTAAAAGAACAGCATCCTGCTAGCTGACCTAAGGACATTTTTAGACAAACAGTCCTAATCACTGACGGACTGTGGCAGATTATTTACACATCTCTAGTGTTGGTTATTATATGGATGCCTGAAATTATTGCAGCTATGGAAAGGTGAAATAGTGATGGTGTCAGATTGAAACCTCATTTGAGAGAAGTCCACATTCCATAGTAACTAATGACTGGAAATTCAGACTTGATGAGGCAAGGGAAAGAAGTGAGAACACAATGAAATATCATTGGCACTAGCATATTTGTTATTTTTCAGAAGAGCCTTTTGAAACCGATCACATATATTTAACCCCATCCAGGTATATCTAAGTTTCTGTTACAGGATTTTACACCATTAAGCTGGATATATACTATTTACAAGCCTCTAATATCTCCATCACAAAGTGTTTGCACCCATAGTGAGTTGAGATTTTGGAAATACAGTGAGAAATTTTATGTTAAGATTTTGTCTTCATATAGAACACGCAAAAGTGAAAAAAGTGAATAAGGTGAAATTGTCCTCTCTGTTATTTGTCACCAAAATGCTTTTTCCTAATTTTGATATATGGCAATGTCAGTGGCCTGGCATTGGGAGGCAATGCTGACTTATCTGTCAGGCTTCGGAGTCACAGAGGCTTGTGTTCAAATGTCACCTTTTCTACTTGTTTGGTATCTATTAAAATTTTAGGCCAGCCACAGTGGCTCATGCCTGTAATTCCAGCACTTTGGGAGCCTGATCAGAAGGACTGTTTGAGCCCAGGGGTTGGAGGTCACAGTGAGCTATGATTGTGCCACTGCATTCCAGCCTGGGCAGCAGAGTGAGACTCTGTTTCAAATAAAAAATCAAGCTTTAGTACGGGTAGTTATCAATATTATTATTGCTCAAGTGAGAAGCTTAGGTAGCATTCCCAACTCCTCTGCTTCTATACATTTCAGTCTGGTTGTTTACCAAGTTCTGTCCATCTGATCTCATAAGTATCTCCTAATAATTGCCCCCTTACCAACTGTACTATCATGATTTCTGCTACTTCCATAGGTTTTGATCACTGTTTACTTGGATTTCTGAGATAAACCACTTTGTACTCATTGTCTCCTGACTTATCCCTCTGTATTTCTTTCTGCACATTACTGAAAAATAGAATCTTTCAAAAATGCAAATCTAATCATGTTATAACACATATTAGAATATTTCATGGTTTTCTTTAAGGTCCGGCATAAAGTTTAAAGTCATAAAATTTCATACAAGACTCCTCCTTTTCTCTCCTACAACACACTTGTGGGTACACCCTATGGGTCAGTCAGGCTGAAATGTGTTGTTTTTCCACTCTTACCATGCCTAGAATTCCCCCCTGCTGATCTCTTCCCTCTTATGCTTTCCCTGCACACTGCCACTCCCACTGACACAAATAGCTCTCCAACTTTTTTTGTCCTGATTATTCAACTAGAATGAAAGTTCCTCTGGGAAATCTTCCCTTGCCCACCATAATGAATTTGATATGCCTTCCCTGTGCCTCAATAATACAAACTCATGCTTCTTTCCAAGCACATAGACTCCATTTTAATGTTAGTTTTTGAGAATAACTTTATCTTTCCTGTATTAATATTTTTTTGAGGCAGGGTCTTGTTCTGTCACCCAGGCTGGACAGCGTGCAGTGGCCAGAATATGACTCACTGCAGCCTCAACCTCATGAGCTTAACCAATCCACCTGCCTTGGCTTCCCTAAGTGCTGGAATTACAGGTATAAGGTATAAGCCACTGTGTCCAGCCTGGGAATAACTTTATCATTGGAGTATAATCTCCTCAGGGCAATGACTGTATCTTCTTTACTTTCAGATCCCTGGCAGAGTGCCAGCAACACAATAAACAAGCTATAAAAGTTTGTGGAAGGATGAATGTCTAATGTTTAAGTGCTGCTAATTCAAAGGTCATTTATATTTTGAAACAGATCAAAGACTAACATTAAGAAAATGAGTCTCAAATTGTGTAATTTCAGGCTTTGGCCAACTGATTAATGGGATAAGTGTATATGGGTGTGTATGTGTGCTGCGCTGTGTCAGTGTGTGTGTTAAGGGGATCCAGTAAGAATGTGGGGAGGTAGGAGTGCGGGTGATAGGAATGTCTCAAAACATTTAAAATAATATTACGTAGTTGGCTATTCTGTTAGCTAAGAATATGACTATTGTTAGTCACAGTGACTTAAGCACATAAGGACTTATTTTTCTTTTGTAATGAGAAGTGTAGAGGTAGGTAGTAGCTTGTTCATGGCTTAAAAATGTTAGCGCAGAAGTTCCTGTGATTCTGTTTACCTTTTTCTTAAAACTCCACAATGGCCACCAGAATTCTAGTCATCAGGACCACATTTCAGGCAAAAGGCCTTAGAAAACATGGAAAGGCAGAAAGGAGAATGCCAAGGAAAATGCAGGTGAAGACCTACTCTGTCATATTCAGGAGTTGTGCAGAACAGTGGCCAAATCTGAGGTAGTTACGATACTGACTGGATTAAAGAACTCTGCTTCATTATTCTTCTCCTTATTAAGATTATAGATGACGAGTTTATTGATCCCTTTGGAAGATCAGCAAATATAAGCAAATAAGTTATATGTGTGTGTGTACGTGTGTATATATGTATATGTGTGTGTGTACGTGTGTATATATGTGTGTGTGTGTGTGTGTGTGTATTAGATGGAGTTTCACTCTTGTTGCCCAGGCTGGAGTGCAATGACGCAATATCAGCTCATTGCAACTTCTGCCTCCTGGGTTCCAGGATTCTCCTGCCTTAACCTCCCAAGTAGCTGTGATTACAGGCGCCCACCACCACACCCAGCTAATCTTTGTATTTTCAGTAGAGACACAGTTGCACCATGTTGGTCAGTCTGGCTCGAACTCCTGACCTCAGGTGATCCATCTGCCTCAGCCTTCCAAAGTGCTGGGATTACAGGTGTGAGCCACACGCCCAACTGCGAATAAGTTATATTCTAAATTAAAACATATGATTTAACCTAATTATCCATTCAATTGTGTATAATTTCATTCTTTCTACTCAATCCTATTAACAAAACCCTCATCTTGCCAGCATTATTTACCCAAATTTATTAATTAAGGACTTACTCTGTGCCAGGCACTATGCTCCTCTCTGAGCATACGGAATATAAGAACAGAACAACCTTCTGGTCCTCTAGAAGCTTATTAAGTAGTAAAGGAAACAAAGAAACCAACAGGTAGTTCCTATAGTAGGTGATACATTCTATGAGCCAGGCAGGCCTTCAGAGCTTTGAACAGGTAGCATGTGGATTCGTTCCAGACTCGGGAGAGGAAGACAGGACCCAAGGTCTCCAGAAGGAACTGGCAGCTCATCTATTTTTGTAAAGGAAGAGAAGGAGTTGAGAGAATGTGACAGTCCTTCCAAGCAGATTAAAAATCAAATCAGAAGGCTGAAATTAGTGTCGGGAGGCTCAAAGAGAGGAATATGTGAGTATATGGTCAAACTACAAGATTAGTAAACCCTAGATATATTTTCAAGAGTTATGTTTATATCCTTGTATGAATCAATAAATTCTGAAATATTATTCTTGCATTATACTTTCCATTTCAAGCTGTTAATTCTTATAACAGAGAACCACAAAGCTACATCATGATAAGAATGCTCGGTGATCACTGTGTCTTACTCACCCACTTAGTGACTGTTATCTGAACACCATAAGGAACATATAGAAGTGTGATGAGGTTGGGCTGAAATATGTACTTGAGACATGTGAGAAACATCTGAATGGAAACAGAAAGTAGGCAATGTGATAACTATCCTGGAGCTTAAAAGTAACATCTGGGATAAAAATATAGACGTAAAATTCCTTCACTCGTTCCACAAATATATACTGATCACATAACATGTGCTAGATGCTAAAAATACAATGAGGGATAAGAAAAATTCCCTACCCTCAACATGTTTACATTCTAATGATAGAGACAGAGAAGTAAAGGTTTTAACCTGCCTATAGTGGGCATTTACAACTAGGAGGTTAGATAAGAACTGCAGAGAAAGTATTTAAAGTGAGAAGACATGGCTCATAATAAAATCTGGAGCATATTAAGTTTTAAAAAAAGAGTGGTGGTAGATAAAGAGGGACTCAACAGATTTTGAAAAGGAGCATCTGGAGAAATAGAGGAGAAATCAGAAAAGAACCATAGCACAGAAAGCAAGCAGGGTGAGGGTTTGAAAAGTGAGTCAAAAGTCTTGAAGGCCAGAGTTGAGTTCAGGAGGCTAAAGACTGGAAGGCGTCCAATGGGTTGAGAAATTAGGAGGTTATTAGTGATTTTGATAGGAGCAGATTCAGTGAATTGAAGGGAGGCAGAAACATTTCCATTTGAGAAGTAAATGGGAGGTGAAGAAGATAATGAATGTCACCTGCTCCTTTCACAAAGCTTGGCCATGGTGGGATGAAGAGAAATAGGGAAATAAAGAATTAAGAAAGATTTTAACATAATTATCAGACTAAGAAACAGCTTAAAGACAGGCTGGGTTTAAATTCAGTAAATGAAGTGTATAATTTTTGGGAAGGCTTCCTCAAGGAATTCAGAGAAAGTAGAATCTAGAGAGTGTGTAGAAGGAATGAGCCAGCACTTGGGTGTGTCTTCCACTGAATCCTGAGAGAAGATGGAGTTCCTGGATTCAGGTACAAGTCTTCCTGGGAGAGAGCAAGAGTTGAAAGAACACTTACCTAATAGCCTCTATTTTTCTGTGAAGGGGGGCCTAACAGTCTTTGAGAGTTTAGGATTAAGATCTTCAAGAGAATGGTGAAAGCTTAAAAGGCTGTTACATGGCATTCAAGAGGGAGTTGCTTAGGAACTCACCAAAAGATTGCCTGCTGATTTTGAGAACCTACCCAAAGTTAGAGACCAAGACCTTGTGTTGCTACCAGTCCCCCTTACCCTGTGATGCTCAATAATTTATGTTCCAGAGCAGAAGAAATCCATAGTTGAGTCTGTTGCTCTAGCACTGAGGTCAGGTAGGTTGGGAAAATAAGGAGGCAAGAGAGTTGAGGGTCCTAGCAAAAAGTAGTTTAAGTCAGAGCTTACCAAAATTTTCCTCCTCAAAAACTCACAAGGTCTTTTGTAGCTGTAGCACACTGAGATGCTGAGATAGAGCTCCTCTTAGCCCTCTAAGGGCTGAGCATTGCAAGAGGAGCCAGAATTCTCAGGCTAGTTATCTCCACTGGCATAAGTAGCCTTGAGCATTTAAAATATTGAAATAAAATGTTAAAATTAATTAAAATATTATTTTTTTCTACCATGCTATGCAAATGATTCTAAAGCACAGGTTTAAGTGATTTATGAGGTCTATTTAGGTTCGGGATAGCAGTGATGCATCCGAGAAGTTTAGATGTTGAAGAAATAATTGTATCCATAAGGCAGAAACACTAGTGTGGGGAATGACAGAGTTATCTGGAAAGGGTGCTGTGGCCAGAGAGAATGAAAGAAAAATAAAGACTTCTGAGATTTTGCCATTCCAGAAAATAAAAAAAGCTTGGTTGCAGCCTCAGGTGTGATTAGCTGGAATGGAGTGGAGAAGTGGAATAAGGAATTGAAAGTGGGATTTGGGTTAGATTGTCCCCAAAGACATTTAAGATTGCCGCAACAATGACAATCAAGATTGCCATGACCTCTCTCTTTTTCCTCATGTCATTTTTTTCTGCCACTATTCTGATGAGAATTTAATTAGGGATTTTAAGGATGCACATGGTCTGAAACTGGAAGATTATTCAACAGTAAGGCAGCTCTAGAGATCAGAGCTAATCTTTTTCATTTGAATAAGTGGCTCCATGTCTAAAAACAAGTTTGAAGATCATGTATCCTAGAAACAGATAAACAAAATACCCTTCAGGGAACTCTACATAAATTCTAGTTCGATTGACTTTCAAGCTGTTATAAACTTTTTTTAAAAAAACATTAAAATCCTTTCTCACCACTTCATAAACTGCAAGAAGTAAGTCTTAAAAGTTTGACTTTTCAGAGCATCTTTCTTGTAGATAATACTGTTGACTCTTAATGCTACAGCTTTTCAATATGTTTTACCTGTCCAAAATAACTGATATCAGCTAACTGGAATTTGCTTATCATAAATCATCCTGAAGTGATACTGTCTTTCACAGATGTCTCTTAAGACCATTCCATGTCATCTATAGTGTACTCAATAAATGCTTTTTAATGTAGGTGAGGCAGTTGGTGATTCTGCCATTGGTTATAGTTTACCTTCATGTGGCTTCTAGTTTTCACTTCATAGCATCAATATAAAAGATATTTCTATGTAACACAGTTTTGTTTCTTTGTTCTATGTTAACTCTGGAGAAGCTTCAGTTGGAAATTCAGTACTGTTCTTACATTGTTAAAGCAGGAATGATTTATTTATTTCACTGTTATTTTCTTTTCTTCTTTCCTTTCTCATTGTTTCCTTTTCTCTTTTTTCGCTACAATTTCAGTTGATGTCATTAAAGCCACTTTAGGAGAAATTGTGGTCTTTAACTAACAGAGGGCAAGGTGCTAGACTATGGCTAGTGTTATTCAAAATTTTAAAGCTACTATCTAAAGTTATTATTTCAGAAAATGTCAGCATTTTATGAAATGCTACATTTCGTAGTTCCTGCAGTAGCAATGTAGTATGTTACTAAATTGCCAGTAAAATAGAATTTTCAGATTATGTAATTTTTCGGTGTATATGCAAACATGTTTAGCTTTCCTGCTTGCTGTTCCAACAAATTGCAGTCATTCAAAATGGAATGTAATAAACCTCCTTAAAGGATTTGTGGACATAATTTTCAAATCTGTATTTGTGATGGAAGAACTGTTTGAATCTAAATATAGGAGAGGTAACTTGGAAATCTGTTTATAGATATTTGGACTGAACTTCCCCAACAGCAGAGAAATAAAATTAACTTATTCAGATTGTGCTCCTGCTTAAGATAAACGAAAAAAAGTGGTTTCTGCTATTAGATCTAGTGTTAAAGTGCAACCACGAGAGGGGAAACAGTTTCAGAATGCTTTGTGAAAGTAGCAAATATGAAATGAAAATCTAAATGTGTGATGAAAAGCGAACTCTCTCTCAAGGGCAGAATTTTCAAAGGGAACTTTCCCTAAAATCTCTTTAGATGTTCAATCTGTAGTATGAACGTTTAAATTTTTGCTCAGCTTTGAAATTGTGCCTGTTTAAATCTGCTTTGTGCCATGTTAGAAAAGAATATATGTTTGAGAAGAGGTCTGTGTCGTCTCTCAAATTAATGCCAAGAGCAAGAGACTAGGCCTTTGAATTTATCTTTCTGGGACAAAATCAGAAGGTTTGGGAAGTTATAGTTTTACAGAGACAGGAAAATGCATAAGCACCAATCAGTTTCTGTATCTTACAGATTGTTTGAGAAAGATAATTTAGCCATAGTTATTATTGTTAAGAACCTGAAATGATTGCTACATATATAAGTATTTTAAAACGACTTAATTCAGATTCAGAATTAAGATTCTGAATTAATATTGAGACTTTGAAAGACTCTTTCCCCCTCTCATCTAGAGGCATGAATTTTCAGAACCCTTCCTAATAATCTTGTGATATGCTTGGATTCTTCCCAAAGCATGAAGAAGGATGAAGCAAAAATTCCAAGGAAGAGGAAAGGTGAGAGATAAAATATCACATTGCGATAAACTGAATGAAATAATGTTTATATAGAAACAATCCCTTTGCTCTCCCTTTGAAATAGTTGAGAATTGTCTTTTCCAACTTAGTGCCTCCTGGTTCTTATTTGTCTTAGACATATTATATTATATTAATATAGAAAATTAAATGTACATGAAAGCCTTTAAATTAACATTGGGGAAATAGTTAAAACTTGTTTTCAAAGGTAGATTTTTTTCTTACTAAAGTGAATAAAGTTCATAAGCCTATAAGCTATTAAACTAGGTGTTTGTGTGATCCTTTTCTGAACTAATGACACCTCAACTAAGATAGTGGTTTGAGACTTATTTTAACAAGCCACCTCTTACTTCATTTTTTCTAGATTTTACTCACTATATCTGAAACCTCTCAATAGTTCTCTCTACTCTCGAAGTAAAATCCGTTTTCTTATTAATTTAATTCATCTAAGTTAAGTATCTGTTGACTGTGTAAATATTCAGGAATTTACCCATTACTTTATTAAAATAAATCAAAAGAATATTGAACAACTACTCGAAGTAAGGGTAGTTTTGGGTGTTTGGGGTATTCATTAATGGCTAGCACATGATTCTTTCATTTGGATGACTTGCAGTCTACCAGGTGTGTGTTTAGAAATGCCAATAAGACTAGAAGGAAAATAGTGTTTCAGGAGAAAAGGGGACCCTTAGTTAAGGAACTTCAAAAGATGAAATTAGCTACATAGTGGTTTAGTATTTCATTGCCACTAACATCTCCAAGTTGCAACCAGGAATCATTTCAAAGTGATTATTTCAGGAGTGCAACTGGAACTTGCTTAAAAGATATTTTGTTTATTAAGTATCGTCTGAATAATTCTTGACTCCAGGGATCTTTGTATATTTCTAGGTTTTGAAACCCAAATACTGTCCTGCCTTCTTCTTTCAGAAGTCAGCCTCCTCTATTGTTTGGTGGCGAAGGAGTGGAGAAGAGAGTTGTCTAGCTGTCTCTCCAGAGTCTTCTTCAGGGGCACGCATTATTTTCCAGCTGCTCTTAGCAGTCCTTTCATGGTTATCACATCATGTTTGTAATAATTTCAAAAGGGAATTACAAGGTAGAAGAGGAAATGTTTAAAACCATGTTAAATAGGACTTTTCCCAGAGAACCAGAGAAAATGGTAAATTTACAAGGTAAATTTAATGAGAATTTCTCAAGTCCTAGTTGATTCTACTTGCCCTCTTTCCAGCATCTCCTTCAGTTCTCTCTGTGATCATCTCCAACCACCTGTCTCATGAATTGCCATCCCACTTGCAGGAAGGCTCCTGTTCTGTGTCCAACTCCTTCTCCCTATATTTGTGCAGTCTGAGAAGAGCACATCTGGAGAAGAACTTCTAGGGTCCTTAGGATGGTCAGAGACAGTTGAAACCTAATCCTGTATTGTGGCCACCAGTTTTCTTATTCTTTGGTCCAAGATAGATGCATTTTCCATGCTGAACTTTCTTTTGGACAATTAAAGAAATGTGAACTACAGACATTTATTAAACTATAACATCCTAAGAGCAGACATATGTACCTCTCCCAAAGACAAATATTAATGATCAGGAGTAGCAAAGTTCAAACCCATATTGAAAAATAAATTTTCTTTAATAAACAAATCCCAGTTTCCTTCCTGTGGAGTCAGTGTACCAGTAGGCTTTTACTGAATTACAAACTAGAACAAAACTTAGTGGCTTAAAACAGGTGTTTATTTAGCTTATGATTCTGTGTGTTGGTGATTTGGGCTGGGATTATCTGGTCACTTTGCTCCTGATTGCAGCTTATGGGTTCTCACTTCTGTGTCTGATGTCAGTTGTTAGCTCAATTGGGGCACGAGTTCACATGTCAGGTAGTTAGCTCCTTGTTATGTGGGGTGATAGGACAACCTAGGTGACTTGTCTCTCATGAGCTAGCACAACTGTTCACATCTTATCCTCCAGCAAGCCTATTCTCAGTCTCCAGCATGCTTATTCAGAAGGGCTTATATACATGGCAGCTGATGGGTTCCCAGAACAACCAGTAGGCAAGTCCCAAAGTGTAAAGCACTTTTCAACCCTCTCCTTGTGTCACTTGCTGAAGTAAGTATCCTTGAGTAACGCAAGCTACACAGCCAACCTAGATTTAAGGGGTGGAGAAAAAGGCTCTCTCTATTAATGGGAAGATTTACAAAGTTACAGGAAGAAAACATGGATGTGGGGAGAGGGAGAATTTGAGACCATTTAAAAAAACAGCAAGACCTATTTTTGTGCAGACTAGAAATTGTTTTCTCTTGCTTAGAATTTACCAGAATGAGAGAGGGAGAACATTATGCTTTAATGGGTGGTCCCTTTTATAGCCCTGGAAGGTGCCCAAGCTGACAATTCTTTACTTCTCTACAAGTCTCCCTCCAATAACAAGGAAGGAATGAGACTGGGGAAAGAAGAGTTGTCTAATTTTTCCCATTGTCATTGAAAGTGATGTAGCCAAGACAATAAAAATGTTAAGACCAAACAAAATAGTCGGATTTTGTCATGTTTTAAATTGTGGAGGGTCACAATTTATGAACCCCTGGATCAGAACGGGAGAGTTGAAGTGGCTATTTAGCTGCATAAAACAACCAATTGATTGTGTTTTTTTTTTCTTCACTTTTAAACCTGTACAAAAATACTTAGGCAAGTCATAGACTCATATCTAGAGCCAAATAGATATATCAGTAACAGAAAGCTGACACAGTTTGAAAGATTCCAAAATTTCTTGGGTTAAGAAATTATCCCATAAAACACCAATTAAAAGACAAATATATTTCTATAGAGTGAGGACTGGGGAAATTAAATATATAGATAAAAATCCCAAAGATTTTATACAATGGAATCCAGTACAGAAAAAAATTTATGAAGAAGATAAAAGGAAAATATGATGATATATTACACTGATATGTCAATAAGAAGTCATGGGTTCTGGAGACATATGGAGTTTTAAGAAAGGGGAAAATTCAGAAAATACACATAATTGACTTCATATTTCTGCCTAGGCATGTACGTTCTCACATGATCAAATTTTGCATGTACATTTTCTCCTAATTTGGTATTTAAATTTCACCTTTCAAAAATAATTTGTGTGACAGTAATAGAGGAGTAAATAATGTCGCCAAATTGTATTCAAACATGTAAGCATCACTAATGAAGACACATTGTGACCACATTTTTTTTCTTGTATTTAAAAGACAATAGGACTTACTGCTTTTGACTCTCATATTTTTTCAAAAAAAAATTTAAAAGTCTGTAGAAAAATTGATGGGACATACTCTGTTGGCTGATAATCTCATAAAACTTCTCTGTAAGAGCCAAGGATGTATGGCCAGAGTCTACCCTTTATGTATTTTATATCCCTCTATTCTTGTCATTATGTTAAAAACTACAGAACATTTATTACATGAAGATACTGTTAGCAAATATACATCTTGAACTAATGAGGCTTGTGCCCAATACTCTTGCAGTTTATAATATACCAGAGTCCATTGAATGTGTCCCTCAGATATACAATCAAGAAGATAACTAGTAATTTGAGTAAGTACAAAAATGAAGTTGGAAAGTTATACATGAGTAATGAACTAAATGTACTTTATGGGATTTCTCATGAGAAGGCCACATCCTACATTCATGTTTAGACCTCCTAGGATGGTAATAAATGACCACCTTTCTGAAAGAGTGAAGGGTTTATGGAAGAGATGGTATTTCATGAGTTCTTCCTATAAAAGGAGGGGAGGGTATGGTCCTCTGACAGAAACTCTAGGCTCTTTACTTTTCTGATACTGTGGTGGTTTGAGAGTAGCCCTTCATCTTAGTCTTGAATTCTTAAGTATCTTTATATTGACATTAAATTGAAAATGACATAAAATTACATAATTGGAAAACACATAAATAGTTACAATTGAAAGTAATTTTGGGTGCCTCTGTCTCTTCTTCTGTCTGCTTCAATGCAAATACATACATGTTTCTGACTCCTTGCCTTTCATTTGTGACATTCTAAGTCAGAGAAAGCTCTTTTTACTGAAAACTGTCCAGACCACCCTGCCCCCGAGGTATTTCATGTTCTAGGATCTAGTTTCCTTGTACATATGTAGGCAGCTCTTGCTTTTATCTTCTCAGCTAAATGAGTTCCTGCATGTTAAAAAAGGGGAAGTGGTGAACCGCCCCCACGGAAGACTTTATTTGGTTTTTAAAAGCAGGTTTGTTACGATCCTGTTGTGGTTATTATAGGAGACAATTTTAGCACTTTGAGCTGTGTGTTTTCCAGAGGAAGTGTTTAAATAATTTTGCAAAATGTTGGTTAACATTTCAGCCTTGAAAGTTGTTAAAGGTCAGGATATGTTTTGTGATTAAGTTTGAGAGAATAGTTGGGGAATTTAAGTGACAGGATTAAATAAGGAAATATATCACAGTTCATGCATTTCCACTCTTTCTCATTCCTACATCTTACTATCCAATATATACTGAACATTCTTTGCATGTCATTTCTTTTTCAACGGAATTCTTTGTTGGAAACAACTCAAAGGGTTTTCCAAACTGTTAGTGGGTGATAATTTTACATGCAAACAATAGCACAATGTTATACTGGTGATATTGATAAATGTCTTGATATTTCTTAAATTATGAATCTATGTGGCTTATATTTCCACATATGTGAAATTCCTTGATGCAATACAGTCTTACTGCTTAAGGCACATCTGACTGTAATAATCTATTTGTTGGTGCTATGATGTTATAACTTGAAATTCCATACATATTATTAAAAGACATCTAAATAGGTAAATTGGTGTATTGACAATGAAAGAGATACTAGTTAATCTCTTACAAAGTTTTATAGTTTTTAGTTGCATTCTTTAAACCATTCATTTTAATTTTAAATTAACTTTTTGGTTATTACCAAGGAATTCTTTGTTTTGGTACATGTAGAAAAATTGTATGTAAAACAATACTACTGCTTTAGTTCCTGGAATATGGCAGGTGCTCAATTAAACTTCTGGAATATATTATAGCCAAACAACTCAACATTTTTGAAGGAAATGTTAAATCTCTATGAGGCCTAAAATGTCTTTCTAAGGGATTGAAAGAGGAAATTAGAAAGAACCTCAAAATATCAGTGACTGGCAATCCAATAATCAAAGGACTTATTACTATACATATCATTTATATTTCAGAAATAATATTAATTGGGTATTTGCCAGTGGTCCTTATTTAGGCAGGGAAGAAAAAATTCTCCTAATAGCAATTATATTGTACTGAATAAGCTCTTGCTATGGGTCAGTCGATGTGCAAAGTGATTTACAAATAGTATCTTAATCCTAAAAACAGCTAGATGAGGCCGATAATATTTCCTCCATTTCACAGATGAAAACATAGAGCAATTACATAAATTTCTTGTCTTTAAAGTAATGAGTTGAGAAGCCAGGATTTGAACTCAGGCACTTTCCAAACATAAACATGGTGATACACTCTACAACACTAAAAAAAGTTAATTTGTGTATTCCGGTGGAAATCACATTGTTACTAGCTATTGTCAAGCCTGAAATACTAGTACTGAAGCTCTGCTCTATGCTTTGCAGAACTCAACAGCTTTATTGATTAACTATGTGCTCATTACCTTCATTTTGTAGAATTCTATTTCTGTGCTGGTTTGCACAATAGCTTAAATGTTTTCTTTTCCTTTTTTTTTTTTTTTTGGAGATGGAGTCTCACTCTGTTGCTCAGGCTGGAGGGCAGTGGCACGATCTCGGCTCACTACAACTTCTGCCTCCCAAGCTCAAGTGATTCTCCTGTCTCAGCCTCCTGAGTAGCTGGGATTACAGGTGTGTGCCACTACCACCTGGATAATTTTTGTACTTTTAGTAGAAAGAGTTTCACCATGTTGGCCAGACTGGTCTCGAACCCCCGACCTCAAATGATCTGCCTGTCTCGGCCTCCCAAAGTGCTGATATTATAGGCAGTAGCTCAAATTTTTGAAAGTACTTTGTTCTCCACTACATTTATTCCTCTCACCCCACTTTGAGAACTGTGTAGGTTTCGAAGAAGAATTCCACCTGCTTATAGTTTATTAAAATTTGTTCTTAAGTGTACAACTTTCTATAGCAACTCAAACAAGTGGCATTTGTCAAGGGAAAGTGTTGAATACAGTAATTATTTTTAAAAAATAGTACAGAAAGTATTGACAAGACCTCCATCTCTATGGAGAATAGTACTAGAGCAAGCACATAGTAAGCATAAGATAATACTTGTGTTAGCAAACAGGAAAAGTAGTACTGTAAGGATGCCTCTAGATTATTCACTAGTTTGTGATTCTAGGATTGTGTGTTGCAAATCTCGCTTTAAGGCAGGCTTTTCTCCACTGCTTGTTCCTTTCGCTTAGGATCGCATTTACTCGTGTAGCTTCCCTAGCCACATGGCCTGCTGTGATAGCTCAGCAGATTCTGCTATGGCTGGCTCCACCTCAGCTCTTCCTTCTCTATCTCTAATCTCTCAAAGCATAACTCAAGATTCAGCATCCTGCTTTCCATTTGTGACATTTTAATCCACTGCCCCCATTTCCTGTGTTAGTCCTTTATTTTCAGTTAGATCAGTGATTTAAAAAAAAAAAAAACAGCATTTAATTAATTATCACAGTTTTCACATTTAGTTTTCTTTCTTTTCATTTCATTTAACAGTCTGCATTGCATTTTTGGCAAACTACATTAAAAGTTCCTCAGAATTAGAATGTGTGTGTGTTTTTTTTCCCATTGATGGCAATTTAGGAAAGTGTTGAGTGCTCATAGTCATTGCTTTGAGTTACAGTAAATAAAAAAATAAAGTCCCACCCCATCCTTACTCAAGGCCACATTTCTCACCCTCTCCACTTCTCTCAGTAGGTTCTAGTAGTATTCTGTAGGCATCCTTATTTTGAAAGGATTGTTGGAGTCACTTTCGGTATGTTCTTTTACTCTTCCATATTCAGTCTATTAGGGACTTGGGTTTCCTCCTTTTTCAATGTTTCTCAAATTTACCCTTTCATTTTCTTTTCGAGTGTCCTATGGGCCATATCTTTATGACAACATATCTGAATATTTGATTTAGCCTTATGGCTAATATGCATGGCTTGAGTCATCCCTTTCTAAACCTAACCTGCATAGAGTCCTAAAACATGCCTTCCATTGTGTCAGCTCCTCTTACAGAACCTATAATGTCCTATTGACATCAACTTCAAGTTTTTGGCCATGTATACAAGACTGAGACTACCTGACCTATATAGATTTATTTTTCATTGCTCCCTAATCTATGCAGTCTAATTTGCCCAGATTAATTTCACTCATTGTCTCTTCACACATACTATACTCATTCCTATTTCTCTTATTTTGAATGAGTTGTTTCAGGGGATTCAGGATGTCTTGGCTACTATCCTTTGCTTATACACCAATTAGATCTTTCTGTGTCCTTCCTGAAACATTACCTAGACACTCAATAATATATACAGATGCTCCTCCATTTATGATGGGGCTGCATCCCGATACACTTATCCTACACTGAAAATATTGTAAGTGGAAAATGTATTTAATACACCTAATGGCCAGGTGCAATGGCTCATGGCTGTAATCCCAGCACTTTGGGAGGTCAGGTGGGCGGATCACGAGGTCAGGAGTTTGAGACCAGCCTGACTGACACACTGAAACCCCATCTCTACTAAAAATACAAAAATTAGCTGGGTGTGGTTATGCACACCTGTCATCCCAGCTACTCAGGAGGCTGAGGCAGGAGAGTCGCTTGAACCTGGAAGGTGAGGTTACAGTGAGCCGAGATCATGCCACTGCACTCCAGCCTGGGCAACAGAGTGAGACTCCATTTAAAAAAAAACTGCACCTAACATATCAAACATCCTAGCTCATCCTAGCCTACCATAAATGTGCTCAGAACACTCAAATTAGTCTACAATTGGGCAAAATAATCTAACACAAAGCCTATTTTAATATCTCACATAATTTATTGAATACTGTTCTGAAAGTGAAAATCAGAATGATTGTATGGGTACTCGAAGTAGAGTTTCTACTGAATAAACATTGCTTTTGCATCATCAAAAAGTCAAAAAATAGTAAATTAAATCATTATCACTGGGGGCCATCTGTATATATATATGATGATATATAGTCCATCATTAAGTGATACATGACTGTGTACTATATAGTTAAGCACTACATATAGAGAGTACACACAGTTTTGTACTATATATATATAGAGAGAGTACACAGTCATGGATCACTTAATGATGGGGAATATGTTCCGAGAAATTAGTCATTAGGCAGTTTCATTTTTGTTTGAGCATCATAGAGTATATTTACATAAACCTAGATGGTATAGTCTAAACACATCTAAGCTATATGGTATAGCCTATTGCTCCTAGGCTACAAACCTGTACAACATGTTAATAAAAAGGTACAGCATTTTATTATACCTTTTCTATGTTTAGATACACAAATACTATTACATGACAATTACCTATAGTACTGAATACTATATTTCAATTATATACTGTATTGCAATAGTAATGGTGCTATACCACAGGTATTTGTAATACAGTATATAATTGAAATATAGTATTCAATACTACAGGTAATTGTCATACAATAGTATTTGTGTATCTAAACATAGAAAAGGCATAGTAAAAATACAATTTAAAAGGTTTTAAAAGTGGTCCACATGTCTAGGGCATTTACCATGAACAGAGCTTGCAGGACTGCAAGTTGCTCTGGGTGAGTCACTCCCTGAGTGAGTGGTGAGTGAATGTTGTGAATGAGTGAGTGGTGAGTGAATGTGAAGGCCTAAGACATTATTGTACACTACTGTAAACTTTATAAGCAGTGTACATTTAGGCTACCCTAAATTTATTTTAAAAGTTTGCTTTCTTTAATAAACTTTTCTTACTTTAATTTTTTTAGTTTATAAACTTTTAAATGTTTTTAAATCTTTTGACTACTTCACAATAACACCTAAACACAAATACATTGTGCAGGTGTACAAACATATTTTCTTTATATCCTTTATATCTTGACATCCATATTCCACACACTTTTTCTATATTTAACTTTATTTTATTATTTTAAAACTATTTTGCTAAAAATGAAGACGCAAACACACATCTGGCCTAGGCCTACACTAGTGGAAAATACCACTGTTTTCCACTTCTACCTGTTGTCCTGGGACATATTGCCCCTGAAGCTCTTCTAGGACCTTCATGTTGTCTTCTGGAACATATTGTCCCTGAAGGCCTTCCAGGGGCAATAACCTTTTCATGTAGAAGGTCGTAGAAGGCCTTCAGGGGCAATAGCCCACATGAAACTGTCATCTCCTATGTTATGACACATAGATTTTTCTCCTATGATAAAAATGGCTTTTCCTGGAAGGCATTCCTAAATAAATGCCTTTTTCTGGAAGGCATTCCTTCTGAAGGATTAGCCTGAGGCTGTTATCCACTTAAACTTATTTTTTAATAAGCAGAAGAAATACTCTCTAAAGTAATGATAAAAAGTATAGCATAGTAAATACATAAACTAGTAACACAGTCATTTATTATCAGGTGTTATGTACTGTCCCTATTGTATGTGCTATGCTATTACATGACTAGCAGCACAGTAGGTTTGTTTATACCAGCATCATGACGAACACATGAGCAATGTGTTGTGCTACAACATTTTGACAGCTACAGGGTCACTAGGGGATAGGAATTTTTCAGATCTATAATCTTATGGGGCCAATGTTGTATATGTAGTCTGTTATTGACTAAAATGTCATTATGCAGTACATGACTGTATGTGTGTACACACACATGCACACACACACACATAAACACTCAATATTTTTCCCAAATGTCTATGACAAAAATATTTTATTCCGTAATTTAACTTTTAATTGTTTGTAAATATTCTATTTCTTTGCTTTACTCAACATTGATAGTATTGTCCTTGGTGTTCAGATTAGATGTCATTTTCTTATTGTCTAGGTATTAGGTGTTCAATAAGTATTCTGGTTTAAAATGCCATCATGCTCCTCATTATCAACAGTGACCTGTGTGCATTTTGAGAATAGGAAAAATGTTTAACATCTGAAAGCTTGGGTTTATCCTTGCTAAGTGACAAGGAGATTCTGGGCAGAATGCTAAATCTTTAAGTTGTCTTTTTTTTTTTTTTTTTTTTTTCAGTTTCTAAAATAAATAGCACTGTTAGCAATTACCCATAGATTTCTTTGTTAATATAAGAAAACACTTTGTAAGACTAGACTCATTTTATTTTTAAAAAGAGCTTCAGTATATGAATATGTGATGTTTAATAAAAGCTTAAAGTAAAAAGGCCCTTCCCTTATTTTCTTAGAGTACAACTGTAGGCAATTAGAATACGTTGAAGTGGGTTAAAAGGCAGACCCTAACTTGAACTTCCTTCTGACCACCTGTACAGTATATTCTCAACACTGGGGCCATTGGCTTTGTGGCTTTGTTTCCTGCTCACTGGACTGCCTGGAGGATGGGCTTAGGGTGTGACTTTGCTCATTTCCTTTTTGTCACCTCACAAAGCTCTGCTTTGTTTGCTTTATCTAAGACCTTTGTGCTACCTAGCTAAGCTTGGCTTCCTGTCCAATGCTGTTCACTCTGTCTCCATGGACCCAGCTCAATTGGAAGAAAAAGCAGATGAAGGCTTAAATGTCTACTGAGTTTTCAATGACTTCCTCAAACTTCTCACTTACCCTTCAGTGCTGGCATCGTCCAGGTCATAGGAGAAGGTAGTAGGGGTGACTCAAATATTTAGTATTTGCACAGTAAAAATATCCAGCTATGCCAGGTGGAGTGGCTCACATCTATAATCCCAGTGCTTTGGTAGCCTGAGCAGGAGGATTGCATGAGGCCAGGGGTATGAGACCAGCCTAGGCAACATAGTGAGACTCTGTCTCTACAAAATGTTTTTTTTTTTTTTTTTCTTTTTTTTTTCAGTTGGCTGGGCATGGTGGCATGTATCTGTAGTTCTAGCTACTTGGGAGGCTGAGGAGGGAGGATCATTTGAGCCCAGGAGTTTGTGGCTGCAGTGAACTACGGTTGCATCATTGCACTCCAGCCTGGGCGATAGAGCAAGACCCTTCTTGTAAAAAGCAAGCCAAGCTCTTTATTGGCTGAAATCGCATGGGGTAAGGAAGGGAGTAGAAATTCTGGGGCAGAGAACTACCTTTTATTGTTCATATGTGTTTGTCTTTAATAATGCTCCCCAGTATCTTGTGTTAGTGAGGAATATTAATGCTTTGACATCCTTTCATGGTGGCACTTCAGGGAATCACTCTTGCTTATTCTAAGGAGGATATGGAGCTGTAGCGAGCTAACAGTCTGAATTTGGAGATGATAGTGGTGACCTTATAGGCAATATCAGGTACAGATGGAGCTTTAATAGTACAAAAGTAGACTCCTCAGAGTAAGTATGGTGGATCATACTTCTGCATGCACTGAATGTAGTTATTTCTTTCCCACACAAGGACTCTCTACAAGAGAGGTTTCTTTAGAAAGAATTGGACCTGATGGAGGGTCATTCTATCAGAACGAATGTTTTAGGTTTCTTCCTTACAGTTAACATCTCTGAAAGGTGCAGATACAAGTTATCTACAGGGTAACACCTGTAGATACGATGCAACAGGCTTATGCCATTGGAGAGTGGATAGCCAACCTTCTGAAAACAGTGCACACCACCGGAAGGGCAAGAAGCAGACTACTTTGAGTAACCAGTGAGTCTGGGTGCCTTGATTGGGGTCACTTTCAAATAGTGCTGCTTTTTATTTTTGCTTTGTCATGACATGGTTTGCATGTGTTGAAGGACAGTGTTACCCAGTAGGATTTGTCTTAGTTTTGTTGTTGTTGTTGTTTGTTTTTTGAGACAGAGTCTCACTCTGTCACCCAGGCTGGAGTGCAGTGGTGTGACCTCGGCTCACTCTAACCTCCACCTCCCAGGTTCAAGTGATTCTCCTGCCTCAACCTCCCGAGTAGCTGGGTCTACAGGTGCCCGCCACCATGCCTGGTGAATTTTTTGTATTTTTAGTAGAGATGGGTTTTCACCATGTTAGCTAGGATGGTCTCCATCTCCTGACCTTGTGATTCGCCCACCTCGGCCTCCCAAAGTACTGGGATTACAGGTGTGAACCACCATGCCTGACCTTGTCTTAGGTTTTCTAGTGGAGGCTTGAGCCAAAGAAATTTTCATGCTGTACAGAAAGTTAACCTATTTCTTAACCATTTTTAAAAATGACACAAGGGTTAGATTTTTGAGGGGAAGGAGCAGTTAAGTACTTTGCATTTGCCTTTTCATCAATTTTAATGTTTTTCACTAGTGTGAAATACACAACTTCAGTTACTCATATGAGATTTTGTGACCAAGGCAGTCATGGACAGGTTGTTATCTTACACTATACAAATACTATCTTACTTCCATTGCCAGTTATGAACTGCATATGAAGTTTGCACATAATTACTAAGGCTGAATAAAGGATCACTACTATTACTACTATTGCAGATGTTGGTACCACCTTCTAGAATACCGGAAGTTTTATGTGAAGTTAGGTTTAATCTTTAGTAGGGTACTGCTTTCATATCATTCCTGGACTGAAAGACTATCCTCTAGATTCATTAATGTGCTTAGTCTAATTTCCTAATTCACCACCCTCAGAAATGTAAATCAAAGCTCCAGAAGTATGGCTTTTCAAAATTTATTTTGTAGAAGAAAACTTACATTGTATGTTTGTTGGCAAAGTAGAGAGTATATTCTTATCTTCCATGAAGGCTAATGGCATTTTTAACTGTTTGATCAAGCTTTTCTGGTAAGAAATTTTACTGCTGTTAGTGTAATAATTCACCTGTTTTACAAAAGTTTAAAAATCTTTTAAGGTTATTATAGATGTCTATCCTTCCAAAGAATAACCAGATTGCAACATGGATATTGTATTTTAGTTTTTGGCTGTTTTAAAGCATCCAGGTAAGAAAACAAAAGATGGGAAAAATGTTCACTATAAACTTACTTTGAAAAATATACCAATATAACATGTGGACATTTTTGTATGATGTGTGTGTATGTGTGTGTGTGTGTGTGTGTGTGTGTGTGTGTGTGTGTGTGTGTAGAGACAGAGAGAGAATATTAAATATGTTACATATACTGTATTACCTCATACAAATGCACACAATTAAATTCCTACTGTAAAATGTAGTGACTAGGCTGGGCTTCCTGGCTCACGCCTGTAATCCCAACACTTTGGGAGACCAAGGAGGGTGTATTACTAGGTCAGGAGTTCAAGACCAGCCTGGCCAAGATGGTGAAACCCCATCTCTACTAAAAATACAAAAATTAGCTGGGCGTGGTCATGGGCACCTGTAATCCCAGCTACTCGGGAGGCTGAGGCAGAGAATTGCTTGAACCAGGAGGCGGAGGTTGCAGTGAGCTGAGAGCGCACCACGGCACTCAAGTCTGAGTGACAAAGTGAGAAATATGTCTCAAAAAAATAAATAAATAAAAATAAAAAATTGTAGAGACTAGCCTGGCCTGTATAGTATTAAGAAAAGATCAGCAGAATTTACTCAGAGCCCTCTATCACAATTATGATCATTTCATTATATGAGCCATTGTCACTATATGCTAAAAATAATATATGCAATATACGCAAACGTTTTAGTCCCTAATTAAATATGTCTCTGAGGCAACATACTATTATTATACAGTATTTCATATTATCTGAACTTTATGATAAACACGTTTGAGATAATGATCTCAAGCTCTGTTTTAACAATTTAGGAATGGAAGGAAAATGCCCAGAAATGGTGATGTTAATAGTTATTCTTAGAATTGTTGAAGTCTGACTTGATGACTTTGAGTGCCACGTTGAATGCAGGTTTTGAGACAACTTTACATTATACTCTCCTCAAAGGATGCTGTGGTGATTCCATTTCTCAAAGTAGCTACCAAACTTCCCAGGTGAAACAAATACATTGAAAGGACTTCCACACATAGTGAGGTGCTAGTAGATCCACATGGTGCATACCAGACAGTTCCACATTTTTCACACAAGGAGTAAGCAGTTTCTAGCTCCTTTGTTTTTCATATTTAAATTGACTAATTTTAAATTGATAAGAGTATAAAATTAGATAATAAAGTGAAAAATTTTGAAGAGTTACAGTGTAATATAAGATGAGCTCCTAGTTTTTGAAAAAGGTATTTATGAGTCAGGTGTGATGGCTTATGCTTGTAATCCCAGCACTTTGGGAGGCTGAGGTTGGTGGATAACTTGAGCCTGGAAGTTCAACCAGCCTGGGCAACATGGAGAAACCCTGTCTCTACAAAAAAACAAAAATTAGCTGGATGGTCATGTGTGCCTGTAGTCCCAGCTACTCAGGAGGCTGAGGTAGGAGGACCATCTGAGCCTGGGAGGCAGAGGCTACAGTGAGTCGTGATTGTGCCACTGCACCCCAGCCTGGGCAATGGAGTCAGAGACCCTATCTCGAAAAAAAAAGAAAAAAAAAAAGAAGAAAAAAAGAAATGTTTAAACAGTGTGAATTCAATCTTCAAATAAAACTTAGAAGTCATTATTTATGTTGGCTTCTGGTTTCAGTTCAGTATTTCTCAATGAGAAAGTTATTCAAAAGCAAAATGAGACATGGTAGCTAAAACATAAAAAATATATTTTTTTCAAAATGATGCTTTACAGTTAGAAAATAATAATAATAAATAGTAAGCTTACATTTTTCAAAATAACTTCTCTTTCAAAATGGGAAACACTGATGGCTCATTAATTTCTCAAAAATTTAAAAAATAACTTCAGAGAAATGTTTACCTGAAATGTATCAGTAGGCCTAGGGCCAAGGTTAGCTGATTTAGTTCTATAATTGATCAAATATTTATAACTAGCTCTTTGAAGGGGAAATTTTCTTATAGAAACATCTCTGTGTTTGAAAGTGTGAATTCTGGAGTGGACTCCCTAGGTTCAAGTCCTACCTCTGCCATTTGCCAAATGTGCCACCTCGGACAAGCTATAGACTTGTTTGTGCCTCAGTTTACTCATCTTAAATATGGGGATAAAAAGGTCTTACCTCAAGTGGTTATTAGGAGTTTGAAATGAGGTTATACATGTAAAATACTTAGAACAACCCCTGGTGCATAGGAAGTTTTGCGTAAGGGTTACCTGTTATTACTATTAAAGCACACAGGTTGCAAACTAGCTACCCTCAACCTGTGAACAACTTTTAAAAAACATTTAAATATCAAGAATATATGAGATATAGATTTTTAACTTCTCTTGATGAATAAAAAATATCTGACTATATGGTAGCAGGATTAGTGGTCATAACACTTCCCTGTTCCTGGGCCTGTTTCTCTTGTTCTGCCCAAAGTTGCCATCCATCCTTGCAGCCCTGGGTGGAGCCACAGACCTTTCAAGGCCAAAAACCTTTATGGAGCAGAAATGAGGGAGACACCAGGAGTTTGGCATTCCTGCTCTTCCCTCATCTGCTGAAATTAAATAGTTAAAAAAAAGTGTAAAAATGCCAAAGTTCAAGGAAAAGTCAGTAAAGACTAAATGACATTACTTCCACAGGATCTGTAGTAAAATGTCTTGAGAATGTCCCTTTCCTTTTTTCCCTTTATAGTAAGCTTTTCAGCTCATTGAGTTTCAACTGTCTTCGCCTTTGGCCCCATCCTGTGGTCATTCCTTCTTGTACACCAAGTATGTGCTTCTATGAGAACAAGATTTAGCTCTTAAACTAACTTTAAGAGTTAGTTTCAGGTGAACTAACAAACACAAGAATGTTCCCTCCCCACCCCTCTATCCATTTTGAATGCTCCCTTTGTTTCTCTACCTTTGCTGTGCTTAATTAAAGTGACAGTTATTGTTTTCAGGTTCTTTTTCTGCAGACAAGAATCATAAGCCAGCTAGTCCAACAGAAAAAGAATAACTGTAAAAATAAATCCTTTCTGGGAAATGAATCTTTTTGATGTTGAAGCATTTCATTTTCACACCATTACAAATGTTGTTTTAGCCCATGATACTCTGAACATCTAGATTCTATAATGATAAGCACACCATTCATTGATCTGACATCATTTAATTTACCTGAACAAATAAGACAATTTTCAGGCACCTTTCTTGTCATCTGATATAATGGAAGAAATAGTTCAAATATTTGTGGTTACATATGCATTAACACCCTGATGTTAAAGTGATAACAAAATTCTCAAATTTGTCTAACCTTATTCTGTGTGCTTCTTTATTATATATATTATAAGATCTTAACAGAGACAGCATTTCCTTTAAATCTGTGACAAAATGTCACTCAGCCTTATAAGGCTGACTCATTTTAAAACTTACTTTACAAATGTGTTACAGTGTTATGCATTAAATTACAGATTTGGAAGATATTCTTTATGGTTTTTCTGAATTGCAGGAAATAGATGTGATAATAAAATGTTATGTATTTCACTATATTCTGCTTCATGTTGTCAGTTGATCGTTTAATGGTACAGTTGCGTCCTTCCCTTTGTATGTGATCTTCAGATTAATTTGAAGTTCGCATTTTTGTATTGCATGGAATATCTTCACTGCTTCAGCTTACCATAAATTGTTTCATCCCTTTATAGTATCCTTTAGAAAAAACATTTTGAATTTATAATTCCTGCCCTGAAATATCATAGGAAACTTAATTTGTTTTGACACATAAAAATAGCATCATACTAGAACTTTAATCAGAGGACCACTTCTCCACTGAATCTCTACAATTTTTCAAACTTTGAGACAGGAAGAAAGATAGCGGAAGATATCACCTTTATTGTCTGACTGCTGTTTTTTCAACTAAATTAATATTATTAAGTTTAGTTGTTTTAAATTAATTTTTAAATTAAATCAATTGAATAGGCAATACAATGTTTCTTTTTTTTTTTTTTTTTTTTTTTTGAGACGGAGTCTCGCTCTGTCGCCCAGGCTGGAGTGCAGTGGCGCGATCTCGGCTCACTGCAAGCTCCGCCTCCCGGGTTCACGCCATTCTCCTGCCTCAGCCTCCCCAGTAGCTGGGACTACAGGCGGCCGCCGCCACGCCCGGCTAATTTTTTGTATTTTTAGTAGAGACGGGGTTTCACCGTGTTAGCCAGGATGGTCTTGATCTTGTGACCTCGTGATCCGCCCGCCTCGGCCTCCCAAAGTGCCGGGATTACAGTTGTGAGTCACCGCGCCCGGCCTAAAAGATTTTTAAAAATGTAAATATGTGTAGTCTGCAAAGCCGCCCTTTCCTTGTTCTCTTTTTCCTCATTTACCTCCTGTCCCTTTTTCACACATTGGTAACCACTGTAATTAGCTCATTTTGTATTCTTATTCTCCAAGGGTTTCTTTAGGCAAATACAAACAAATAAATGATATATTCTTTCCCTGCCTTTCACAAAACTCTGTCTCCTACCCATTTCCTCCACAAGTTGCTTTGCTAAATTAACAATACAGGTCCCATATACAGTACTATTATTAACTGGACTCATCATGCTGTACAGTAGGCCTCCCAAATTTATTCATCCCATACAACAAACTTTGTGCCCCTTGACCAGGGCCTCCCTATTTCTCCCACTTCTCCATCCCTGGTAACCACCATTCAACTCTCTGTTTCTATAAATTCAACTTTTGAAGATTTCACCTATAAGTGAGATCATGCAGCATTTTTTCGCGTGGGTTTATTTCACTTAGCGTAATGTTCCACAGGTTCATCCATGTTGTTGCAAATGGGAGGCTTTCTTTTTTAAGACTGAATATTTCACTTGTGTGTGTGTATAATAATTTATTCATATCTTGGTAATTGTGAATAATGCTGTAGTGTACAGCATAATGGTTAATAATACTGTATTATTGTACAATAGAAATTTGCTCACAGAGTAGACCTTAAGTGTTCTTACCACTCTCCCACACACAGAGAAAAGACAACTATATGAAAAGATGGATATATTAATTAGCTTGACTGTAGTAATCCGCTCACTATGTCTGTCAAAACACCACATTGTACATCTTGAATATATATAATTTTCATTAAAAAACCTCAAACAAAAAACATACAATGCATTTCACAGGTCTTTACGTATCAGTATATGGAAAGCTTCCTCATTCTTTTTTTACAGCTGCATAGGATGCTATTGTACAGATATAATTTTTTTAATCGGATCCCTGTTGATAATTTAAAATAGTCCAATTTTTTGCTCTCACAGTGCTGCAAATGGATATTGTTCGTTTTCCTATGTGTAAGTTTAATATACATTGTCAGAAATAGAACTGCTGAGTAAACAGTTGTAAATATTTGTAATTTAGAAAAAGTTTTCAAGTTGCCTTCTATAGACCTTGTGCCAATTTATATTCTCATCAGCAATAATTGAAAGTATCTGTTTTTCCATTGCCTTGTCAATGGGCTGTTGTCAAAATTTAAGGGTTTCTGTTAATCTATTAGGTGAAACATAGACTTATAGCTTATTCTAAATTAGTATTTCTTCTATTATCCAATTAAAGTTTTTTGTATTTAATTTTCTATAAACAGTTCTATCATTATCAACTGATAATGTATTTTGACGATTATCTTTTGTGTTGCTATATATTCTTGTGGCTTTCTAGTATTGTTTTTGTGTTATAAAGATTGGGGCTGGGCAAGGTGGCTCATGCATGTAATGGCAGCACTTTGGGAGGCTGAGGCAAGTGGATCACCTGAGGTCAGGAGTTCGAGATCAGCCTGGCCAACATGGTGAAACCCTGTCTCTACTAAAAATACAAAAATCAGCCAGATGTAGTAGCGCCTGTAATCCCAGCTACTCAGGAGGTTGAGGCAGGAGAATGGCTTGAACGGTTACAGTGAGCCAAGATTGCACCAGCCTGGGAAACAAGAGTGAAACTCTGTCTCCAAAAAAAAAAAAAAAAAAAAAAAAAAAAAAAATGATTGGCTTGTGATATACATTACAGAGATTATCCTTAGTCTGTCATTAGTCTCTTACTTTTCTAATATGCTTTACTATACTATAGGAATCAAATATATACTATAAATATTAAATATTTTATTTTCCTTTCTCCTCTCTGTTTTCTTCTCCTTCTTTGTAGATAATATAGAATATCTTTATGAACTTGAGGTCAGGAAGGCCTCTTAGACAAGACACAAAAAAGAAAAATCACAAAGGAAAAGAATGACAACTTGTCTCCATCAAAATTAAAAACAGGTGCACATCAGAAGATACCATATATACAATTAAAAGATAAGCAATGATACAGGAGAAACTAATTGCCTCACACAAAGCAAACCTGGATTACTTTCTAGAAAGTAAAAAGGAATCCTAAAATAATCAATATGAAAAAGACAAACAACCAAATAAAACCAAATAAAAAAGTAGACAAAGATTCAAACAGGCAAATTCACAAAAGAGGGAATTCAAATGGTCAATAAACACATTAAAATATATTTAAACTGCAGTAACCAGAGAAATGCAAATGTAAAACCAGGTGCCATATTTCTACTCATTTGATTTGCAATTATTGAAAGTGTTGAAAGTATCAATTGCTCGGGCATCAAATACCCTCATAGATGGCCAATGATGGAAGTATGTACACGTTGTAAGGTTTTGTTTCTAGCAGTGTTTGGTAAGAGTTGAAACTTTTGCTCTATTTGAAATTTATCTTTGTGTATGGTGTGAAATATGGATTTGATGTAAACATTTTTTGGATGTTTTCCTAGCTGCTTTAACACCATTTATTAAACAGTACCTCTTTTTCATGCTGACTTGAGATGACATCTTTGCCATATACTAAATTCACGTATGTATTTGGGTCAGCTTCTGAATGTACTAATCTGTTCATCCATCTGTCTACTCTTTTCACCTCCTCCTGTTTTAATTATTACAGCTTCACAATATGATTTAATGAATGTATTATAAGAATTACTTTTTTTCTGTTTGATTTTTTTTCTCCTTGGTCACATTTTTCTGCTGTGTTCTTTTTGTTTTTGATATCTTTTTTCTTTATATTGCCTTGTATTAATTTTGTGCTGGCATGCTTCATTTTATTGTGCTTTACTTTACTGTGCTTTGCAGATATTGCATTTTTTTCTAGATTGAAGGTTTGTGGCAACCCTGCATCAAGCAAGGCATCAGTTTTTCCAATAGTATGTGCTCACTTATTGTCTGTCACATTTTAGTAATTTGCACAATATTTCAAGGTATTTCATTATTTGTATATCTATTATGGTGATCTGTGATCAGTAACCTTTGATATTACTATTACATTTCAAATGTTTTGGGACACCATGAACTGGACCCATCTTAACAGAACTTAATCTATAAATGTTCTCTATAGAACTTAATCTATAAAAGTTCTTTATTGAACTAATCTATAAATGTGCATGTTCTGATGGTTCCACTAATCAGCTGCTTTCCATCTCTCTCTCTGTCCTCAGGCCTCCCTATTCCCAAGATACAACAATATTAAATTATGCCAATTAATAATGCTACAATGATGGCCTCTAAAAGTTTGAGTGAAATGAAGAGTTGTCTCTCTATCTGTCTGTCTATCTATCTATCTGTCTATCTATCTATCTATCTATCTCTCTATCTATAATCCATCTATAATCTATCTATTTATTTTTGAGATAGAGTGGATAGGTGGGATTACAGGTGCCCACCACTATGCCAACCAATTTTTTTTTTTTTTTTGTATTTTCAGTAGAGACAGGGTTTCACCATGTTGGTCCAGCTGATCTTGAACTCCTGACCTCAAGTGATCTGCCAGTCCTTGACCTCCCAAAGTTCTGAGGTTACAAGTCACTGCGCCTGACCATATCTCTCACTTTAAACGAAAAACTAGAAATGACTTACATTAGAGAGGAAGGCATGTAGAAAGGTGAGATAAGTTTGAAAGCGAGGCCTCTCACACCAATTGGTTAGCCAATTTGTGAATGCAAAGGAAGCGTTCTTGAAGGAAATTAAAATGCTACTTCAGTGAACACATGAATAATAAGAAAGTGATACATCCTTATTACTGATATGAAGAAACTTTTTGTGTCTGGATAGAAGATCAAATCGGCCACAACATTTCCTTAAACCAAAGCCTAATCCACAGCAAGTCTCCAACTCTCTTCAATCCCATGAAGGCTGATAGAGGTGAGGAAGCTAGCAAAGATTAAAACCTAGTAGAGGCTACGGAAGAAGCTGTCTCCATAACATAGAAGTGCAAGGTGAAGCAGCAACTGCTGCTGTGGAAGCTGTAGCAAGCTGTCCAGAATATTTAGCTAAGATCATTGATGAAGATGGCTACACTAAACAGCAGATTTTCAGTGTAAACAAAGCAGCCTTCTATTGCAAGAAGATGCCATCTAGGACTTTCGAAGCTAGAGAGAAGTCAATGACTGGCTTCAAAGGATGGGCCAACTCTGTTGTTAGGAGCTAATGCAACTGGTGACTTTAAGTTGAAGCCAATGCTCATTGACCATTCTGAAAATCCTAGGGCCTTCAGATTGGTGTGAGAGGCCTCGCTTTCAAACTTATCTCACCTTTCTACATGCCTTCCTCTCTAATGTAAGTCATTTCTAGTTTTTCGTTTGAAGTGAGAGATATGGTCAGGCGCAGTGACTTGTAACCTCAGAACTTTGGGAGGTCAAGGACTGGCAGATCACTTGAGGTCAGGAGTTCAAGATCAGCTGGACCAACATGGTGAAACCCTGTCTCTACTGAAAATACAAACTGAAGAGCATTGTTGAAACGACAATAAAGGACTTAGAATAGTACATAAACTTAGTTGACAGAGCACTGAGTGGCAGGGCTTGAGAGGATTGACTCCAATTTTGAAGGAAGTTCTACTGTGGGTAAAATGCTCAAACAGCATTGCATACTAGAGAAATATTGCATGAAATGAACAATCAATTGATGCAGCAAACTTCATTGTCTTATTTTAAGAAATTGCCATGGATGCTTCAACGTTAGGCAACAACCACTGTAGTCAGTCAGCAGCCATTAAAGTAGAGCAAGACCCTCCACCAGCACAAAGCTTACAACTTATTCAAAGCCAAGATGATTATTAGCATTTTATAGCAATAAATTATTTTTAAATTATGGCATGTACTTTTTTTTATACATAATGCTACTGGACACTTAATGGTCTACAGTATAGTATAAACATAACATTTATATGCACTGGGATGCCAAAAAAATTCATGTGACTTGCTTTATTGTGATGATCTGGAACCAAACCTGCAATATCTCCGATTTATGCCTGTACTTGTTTCTTTTTTATTAATTTAGTTATTAAATGTATGTATTTTACTAGACCAGATATTTTCTGTAGAGCTCATTACAGTTATGTAGAGAGAGTCATCACCACACAGAATAATTCTCTACATAGAATATTTCTCCACAAGTTTATGCCACAGAAGCAGATAGCTTCCTGCAAATATGGCTTGTTTGTGTGTGTATTTTTTTTAGAGCCCCTCATTTTTTGCTACTCCAAATCAAACCATTTCCTGCCTTGCTCAATACAGCTCCTACATCCTTGTAAACAAGAATTACAGTTTTTAGATTTCAGAATAGGTCTTCAATTTTTAGAAAGCTGTGTTTTCATTGGTGCTTTTTGGGATTCAAGGCAACAGTGGACAGGTTCCACTTTCTGTGATTTGACTCTTTTTAACTCCCTTATTAACTTCTTCCCAATCTTAATCGTTTTTAGCAACTCATAGTTATATTTAGGTATCTACAGATGATATTTTTTTGACTTCATTGAAAATGTTTTTATTTAATTCCAATTTTTCTTTCTTCTTGGTTTTGTATACTTTTTGGAAGAGTAGGTTTGGGAGTGGGGAGAATTCCTGCCTGATAGCAGTCACATTCTCATTAGAAGTTGAGGACTTCTAATGAATTTTTTTCATGGTTTTTAAAAATATGATGTTTTCCTGTGATTCCTCAAGCTAATGTAAATGTGATTGTCATTCTGACCATGAAATGCTACTGCACATAGTAAGCCCCTTTGGGCTTTGCTCATACCTGAAAAGTCTTTCTGAAAACCTCACCACTGACTTCTTTCACTTACTCAGACGTGTCCTTGGAGATCTGTATTGAGTATCTCTTCTCTCTAGAAGCTTTCCCTTACAACCCCTGTACTTGCATCCAAAACTTGTACTTTTACTTGGATCTCACCCTGGGATGCTTCCTTTGCTCTTATTTCCCTAGACCACAATGATCTGCTTACTCCTCTATAGATTCTAGAAGGTACTGTACAAAGTATTCTCAGGAGATGCTTCTTCAGGATGCTTTGTGGAAACAGTGTGGTATGATCAGACATTTGGGAAATGCTGCATATTATATTCTTAGTCTTAGAGAGTCATGATATATATATTAGAATTTGCAAAAGGTCTTAAAAAAGAAGCCTGTTAATATTGATATAACCCAGAGCATACCAAAAGTAGTTGTTTATGAAACCCCCATTTATGTGTGAAACATGTGTTAATACATGCTGAGAAGCTACACAAGAAACACCTCCTTGATGTGACTATGGTAGGATCCTCAGCTCTTAGTACAGTGCCTGGTACATTGGTGCTACTTAATATATGCCTGTTGAATGACTTAATCTATCTTATACACTATCCCAGATGCTTAGTTCTTTACAGAAACATGTTATAAGTTGGTTTGACATAAAAGGGATAATAATGGCATAAACTCTGGAGAGCTGTGTAGGTCTGCTTCAGATAAATAGATTTGGCTCCAGTGTTGAATGTTATATCTGAATCATGCAGATATTTACTAAGCAAAGGGCATTCAGGGGAGGGTGGCCAGGTTGTTTAAGGGATTTGGAAAACCTTTATGCAGGGAATGATGAGTAGTGAATATATTTAGTTTGGAGAAGATAATGCTAATAAAAAATTTTATCTTTAAATATTGAACAGTGACTAAGATATCCTTTTACCAGTCAAAAATTTCACAGTACAGTAAAAAAAAAAAAAAAAACAGGCCGGGCGCGGTGGCTCAAGCCTGTAATCCCAGCACTTTGGGAGGCCGAGACGGGCGGATCACGAGGTCAGGAGATCGAGACCATCCTGGCTAACACGGTGAAACCCCGTCTCTACTAAAAATACAAAAACTAGCCGGGCGAAGTGGCGGGCGCCTGTAGTCCCAGCTACTCGGGAGGCTGAGGCAGGAGAATGGCGTAAACTCGGGAGGCGGAGCTTGCAGTGAGCTGAGATCTGGCCACTGCACTCCAGTCCGGGCGACAGAGCAAGACTCCGCCTCAAAAAAAAAAAAAAAAAAAAAAAAAAAAAAAAAAAAAAAAAACAAACAAACAAACCAAACCAAACCAAAACAAAACAAAACTGATTATAGCTGGATGGTGCTAGCTGGGCCATCAGAATGCAGAGTCCAAAAAATACCTGAATCATCAATCTTAGATTTTACAGTAGTGATGTTATCTACAGAAACAACTGGAAAGAAGTTGGGGGGGCGGAGCAACATGGCCGAATAGGAACAGCTCCAGTCTCCAACTCCCAGCGCGAGCGACACAGAAGACCGGTGATTTCTGCATTTTCAACTGAGAATCCACCTCTGGGGACAGGGCACAGCTAAACAACAACAAAAAAAGCAGCAGAACCCTGTGCAGATGCAAACGACTCTGTCTGACAGCTTTGAAGAGAGCAGTGGATCTCCCAACATGGAGGTTGAGATCTGAGAACGGACAGACTGCCTGCTCAAGTGGGTCCCTGACCCCTGAGTAGCCTAACTGGGAGACATCCCCCACTAGGGGCAGTCTGACACCCCACACCTCACAGGGTGGAGTACACCCCTGAGAGGAAGCTTCCAAAGGAAGAATCAGACAGGTACACTCGCTGTTCAGCAATATTCTATCTTCTGCAACCTCTGCTGCTGATACCCAGGCAAACAGGGTCTGGAGTGGACCTCAAGCAATCTCCAACAAACCTACAGCTGAGGGTCCTGATTATTAGAAGGAAAACTATCAAACAGGAAGAACACCTATACCAAAACCCCATCAGTACGTCACCATCATCAAAGACCAGAGGCAGATAAAACCACAAAGATGGGGAAAAAGCAGGGCAGAAAAGCTGGAAATTCAAAAAATAAGAGTGCATCTCCCCCTGCAAAGGAGCGCAGCTCATCGCCAGCAACGGATCAAAGCTGGTCAGAGAATGACTTTGACGAGATGAGAGAAGAAGGCTTCAGTCCATCAAACTTCTCAGAGCTAAAGGAGGAATTACGTACCCAGCTCAAAGAAACTAAAAATCTTGAAAAAAGAGTGGAAGAATTGATAGCTAGAATAATTAATGCAGAGAAGGTCATAAATGAAATGACAGAGATGAAAACCATGACACGAGAAATACGTGACAAATCCAGAAGCTTCAGTAACCGACTCGATCAACTGAAAGAAAGAGTATCAGCGATTGAGGATCAAATGAATGAAATGAAGCGAGAAGAGAAACCAAAAGGAAAAAGAAGAAAAAGAAATGAACAAAGCCTGCAAGAAGTATGAGATTATGTAAAAAGACCAAATCTACGTCTGATTGGGGTTCCTGAAAGTGAGGGGGAAAATGGAACCAAGTTAGAAAACACTCTTCAGGATATCATCCAGGAGAACTTCCCCAACCTAGTAGGGCAGGCCAACATTCAAATTCAGGAAATACAGAGAACACCACAAAGATACTCCTCGAGAAGAGCAACTCCAAGACACATAATTGCCAGATTCACCAAAGTTGAAATGAAGGAAAAAATCTTAAGGGCAGCCAGAGAGAAAGGTCGGGTTACCCACAAAGGGAAGCCCATCAGACTTACAGCAGACCTCTGGGCAGAAACTCTACAAGCCAGAAGAGAGTGGGGACCAATATTCAACATTCTTAAAGAAAAGAATTTTCAACCCAGAATTTCATATCCAGCCAAATTGTTTCATAAGTGAAGGAGAAATAAAATCCTTTACAGATAAGCAAATGCTTAGAGATTTTGTCACCACCAGGCCTGCCTTACAAGAGACCCTGAAGGAAGCCCTAAACATGGAAAGGAACAACCGGTACCAGCCATTGCAAAAACATGCCAAAATGTAAAGACCGTCGAGGCTAGGAAGAAACTGCATCAACTAACGAGCAAAATAACCAGTTAATATCATAATGGCAGGATCAAGTTCACACATAACAATATTAACCTTAAATGTTAATGGACTAAATGGTCCAATTAAAAGACACAGACTGGCAAACTGGATAAAGAGTCAAGACCCATCAGTCTGCTGTATTCAGGAGACCCATCTCACATGCAGAGACATACATAGGCTCAAAATAAAGGGATGGAGGAAGATCTACCAAGCAAATGGAGAACAAAAAAAAGCAGGGGTTGCAATCCTAGTCTCTGATAAAACAGACTTTAAACCATCAAAGATCAAAAGAGACAAAGAAGGCCATTACATAATGGTAAAGGGATCAATTCAACAGCTAACTATCCTAAATATATATGCACCCAATACAGGAGCACCCAAATTCATAAAGCAAGTCCTTAGAGACTTACAAAGAGACTTAGACTCCCATACAATAATAATGGGAGACTTCAACACTCCACTGTCAACATTAGACAGGTCAACGAGACAGAAAGTTAACAAGGATGTCCAGGAATTGAACTCATCTCTGCACCAAGCGGACCTAATAGACATCTATAGAACTCTCCACCCCAAATCAACAGAATATACATTCTTCTCAGCACCACATCGCACTTATTCCAAAATTGACCACATAATTGGAAGTAAAGCACTCCTCAGCAAATGTAAAAGAACAGAAATTATAACAAACTGTCTCTCAGACCACAGTGCAATCAAACTAGAACTCAGGACTAAGAAACCCAATCAAAACCACTCGACTACATGGAAACTGAACAACCTGCTCCTGAATGACTACTGGGGACATAACGAAATGAAGGCAGAAATAAAGATGTTCTTTGAAACCAATGAGAACAAAGATACAACATACCAGAATCTCTGGGACATATTTAAAGCAGTGTGTAGAGGGAAATTTATAGCACTAAATGCCCAGAAGAGAAAGCTGGAAAGATGTAAAATTGACACTCTAACATCACAATTAAAAGAACTAGAGAGGCAAGAGCAAACACATTCAAAAGCTAGCAGAAGGCAAGAAATAACTAAGATCAGAGCAGAACTGAAGGAGATAGAGACACAAAAAACCCTCCAAAAAATCAATGAATCCAGGAGTTGGTTTTTTGAAAAAATCAACAAAACTGACAGACTGCTTGCAACACTAATAAAGAAGAAAAGAGAGAAGAATCAAATAGACGTAATAAAAAATGATAAAGAGGATATCACCACCGACCCCACAGAAATACAAACTACCATCAGAGAATACTATAAACCCCTCTATGCAAATAAACTAGAAAATCTAGAAGAAATGGATAATTTCCTGGACACTTACACTCTCCCAAGACTAAACCAGGAAGAAGTTGAATCCCTGAATAGACCAATAGCAGGCTCTGAAATTGAGGCAATAATTAATAGCCTACCCACCAAAAAAAGTCCAAGACCAGATGGATTCACAGCTGAATTCTACCAGAGGTACAAGGAGGAGCTGGTACCATTCCTTCTGAAACTACTCCAATCAATAGAAAAAGAGGGAATCCTCCCTAACTCATTTTATGAGGCCAACATCATCCTGATACCAAAGCCTGGCAGAGACACAACAAAAAAAAGAAAATTTTAGACCAATATCCCTGATGAACATCGATGCAAAAATCCTCAATAAAATACTGGCAAACCGGATTCAGCAGCACATCAAAAAGCTTATCCACCATGATCAAGTGGGCTTCATCCCTGGGATGCAAGGCTGGTTCAACATATGCAAATCAATAAATGTAATCCAGCATATAAACAGAAGCAAGACAAGAACCACATGATTATCTCAATAGATGCAGAAAAGGCTTTTAACAAAATTCAACAGCCCTTCATGCTAAAAACGCTCAATAAATTCGGTATTGATGGAACGTACCTAAAAATAATAAGAGCTATTTATGACAAACCCATAGCCAATATCATACTGAATGGACAAAAACTGGAAAAATTCCCTTTGAAAACTGGCACAAGACAGGGATGCCCTCTCTCACCACTCCTATTCAACATAGTGTTGGAAGTTCTGGCTAGGGCAATCAGGCAAGAGAAAGAAATCAAGGGTATTCAGTTAGGAAAAGAAGAAGTCAAGTTGTCCCTGTTTGCAGATGACATGATTGTATATTTGGAAAACCCCATTGTCTCAGCCCAAAATCTCCTTAAGCTGATAAGCAACTTCGGCAAAGTCTCAGGATACAAAATTAATGTGCAAAAATCACAAGCATTCTTATACACCAGTAACAGACAAGCAGAGAGCCAAATCAGGAATGAACTTCCATTCACAATTGCTTCAAAGAGAATAAAATACCTAGGAATCCAACTTACAAGGGATGTCAAGGACCTCTTCAAGGAGAACTACAAACCACTGCTCAGTGAAATCAAAGAGGACACAAACAAATGGAAGAACATACCATGCTTATGGATAGGAAGAATCAATATCGTGAAAATGGCCATACTGCCCAAGGTTATTTATAGATTCAATGCCATCCTCATCAAGCTACCAATGAGTTTCTTCACAGAATTGGAAAAAACTGCTTTAAAGTTCATATGGAACCAAAAAAGAGCCCGCATTGCCAAGACAATCCTAAGTCAAAAGGACAAAGCTGGAGACGTCACGCTACCTGACTTCAAACTATACTACAAGGCTACAGTAACCAAAACAGCATGGTACTGGTACCAAAACAGAGATATAGACCAATGGAACAGAACAGAGTCCTCAGAAATAATACCACACATCTACAGCCATCTGATCTTTGACAAACCTGAGAGGAACAAGAAATGGGGAAAGGATTCCCTATTTAATAAATGGTGCTGGGAAAATTGGCTAGCCATAAGTAGAAAGCTGAAACTGGATCCTTTCCTTACTCCTTATACGAAAATTAATTCAAGATGGATTAGAGACTTAAATGTTAGACCTAATACCATAAAAATCCTAGAAGAAAACCTAGGTAGTACCATTCAGGACATAGACATGGGCAAGGACTTCATGTCTAAAACACCAAAAGCAACGGCAGCAAAAGCCAAAATTGACAAATGGGATCTCATTAAACTAAAGAGCTTCTGCACAGCAAAAGAAACTACCATCAGAGTGAACAGGCAACCTACAGAATGGGAGAAAATTTTTGCAATCTACTCATCTGACAAAGGGCTAATATCTAGAACCTACAAAGAACTCAAACAAATTTACAAGAAAAAAACAACCCCATCAAAAAGTGGGCAAAGGATATGAACAGACATTTCTCAAAAGAAGACATTCATACAGCCAACAGACACATGAAAAAATGCTCATCATCACTCGCCATCAGAGAAATGCATATCAAATCCACAATGAGATACCATCTCACTCCAGTTAGAATGGCACTCATTAAAAAGTCAAGAAACAACAGGTGCTGGAGAGAATGTGGAGAAATAGGAACACTTTTACACTGTTGGTGGGAATGTAAACTAGTTCAACCATTATGGAAAACAGTATGGCAATTCCTCAAGGATCTAGAACTATATGTACCATATGACCCAGCCATCCCACTACTGGGTATATACCCAAAGGATTATAAATCATGCTGCTATAAAGACACATGCACACGTATGTTTATTGCGGCACTATTCACAATAGCAAAGACTTGGAATCAACCCAAATGTCCATCTGAGACAGACTGGATTAAGAAAATGTGGCACATATACACCATGGAATACTATGCAGCCATAAAAAAGGATGAGTTTGCGTCCTTTGTAGGGACATGGATGCAGCTGGAAACCATCATTCTTAGCAAACTATCACAAGAACAGAAAACCAAACACCGCATGTTCTCACTCATAGGTGGGAACTGAACAATGACATCACTTGGACTCGGGAAGGGGAACATCACACATCGGGGCCTATCATGGGGAGGGGGGAGGGGGGAGGGATTGCATTGGGAGTTATACCTGATATAAATAATGAATTGATGGGTGCTGACGAGTTGATGGGTGCAGCACACCAACATGGCACAAGTATACATATGTAACAAACCTGCACGTTATGCACATGTACCCTAGAACTTAAAGTACAATTTAAAAAAAAAACTGATTATAACATAATAAAATAAGTGTCCTGGTAAAACATCTTCAGCATCAGAGAAAAGAGTGAATATTTTGCTTGGAGGGCTGGGTGTGTGATGGTTAGTCAGGGAGACTTCTCCAAGGGGATAGCATCTGAACATATTGTAAGGGTGAGCATGTGTGGAGTGCTTCATATCACAACACAATCTACTCCTGAAGAAAGATCTAGGTGAAAGTTTAGAGTTTATTTCTCTTTAATGGAAAACTGTTATGTTTGGACAAGAGAGCTGTTTCTGTCAATTATTCTACTTTGAACACTTCTAAGTTGTGGCATAATGCAGCATGCAGTGGCTAAAAATATATGAAGCACTTTTTGAATTGCTGACTTAAAAGTGAATCACTGAATAATATTTTTCTTAATTGCTGACTTAAAAGTGAATCATTGAATAATATTTTTCTTATTTAGGTTTAAGCTGTTTTTTTTTTTTTTTTTTTTTTTTGATACAGAATCTCGCTCTGTTGCCCAGGCTGGAGTGCAGTGGTATGATTTTGGCTCACTGTAGCCTCTGCCTCTTGGGTTCAAGTGATTCTCCTGCCTCAGCCTCCCAAGTAGCTGGGACTGCATGTGTATGCCACAATGCCCAGCTAATTTTTGTATTTTTAGTAGAGATGGGGTTTCAGCACGTTGGCCAGGCTGGTCTCAAACTCCTGACCTCAAGTGATCCACCTGCCTTGGCCTCCCAAAGTGCTAGAATTACAGGCGTGAGCCACCTTTCCCAGACTAAGATGATTCTATTTATGATGACCTATTCTTGGTAATGGACTTCTTTTTTAAAGGAGGTGAGAAATTCTGTGGGCTTCAAAGAAGTGTTGATTTTAGGTGGCTCAGCATATGGCTGAAACACTTGTAGTTTACATTGTAAAATATTGACTTTATAAGTAGATCATTCTGTAAGATACATGAATTCAATACTTATCTTTCTACTTATTGTAGATTTCTATAGTTCTATATCATCAGAAGGGCTAAAATATATTCAGAAAATAGACAGTTTGGGCCGGGCGCAGTGGTTCACACCTGTAATCCCGGCACTTTGGGAGGCCGAGGTGGGCGGATCACAAGGTCAAGAGATCGAGATCATCCTGGTTAACATGGTGAAACCCTGTCTCTACTAAAAATACAAAAATTAGCTGGGCATGGTGGCATGCGCTTGTAGTCCCATCTACTTGGGAGGCTGACGCAGGAGAATTGCCTGAAACTGGGAGGTGGAGATTGCAGTGAGCCAAGATTGCATCACTGCACTCCAGCCTGGTGACAGGGTGAGACTCCATCTCAAAAGAAAAACAAAAACAAAATAGACTGTTTCACAACCTTGGAGGAAGAGATAATTTCATTAATCCAAATGAAAATACAATGATTTAATAGATTTATTTTATTTTTTTTTATTTTTTGAGATGGAGTTTCACTCTTGTTGCCCAGACTGGAGTGCAGTGGCGTGATCTCAGTTCACTGCAACCTCCACCTCCCAGGTTCAAGTGATTCTCCTGCCTTAACCTCCCAAGTAGCTTGGATTACAGGCATGCACCACCACACATAGCTAATTTTGTATTTTTAGTAGAGACAGGGTTTCACCATGTTGGCCAGGCTGGTCTTGAACTCTTAACCTCAGGTGATCCACCCACCTTGGCCTCCCAAAGTGTTGGGATTATAGGCATGAGCCACCACACACAGCCTAAGTTAGATTTTTATTAGAAAAAGGAATCAATGTTAAAGTTTATATTTCTAAGAAATGTTTTCATCTGTCCAACTCTGTGTTTTTCTTGTTTGCTTATAAGAGTAAAAGAAATGATTTCACTGTTTTATTTCATACTGAACTAACAGGCTTCACTTGTTTCATAATTTTACCATATAAAGCTCTTGGTGTTAGTTTTGTAGACACTGAAAATTATTTTTTAAAATGAAAATAGTTGGTTGCCAAATGAAATTGTGGTTTATGCTTCCCTAAAGATGTTTTTAAAATGCAGTATTTATATTTATTTAAAATATAAAATATATATTTTATATAAAATATAAAAATCATATTTTTAAAGTTGAGAATGATCTACCTGATTCTGAAGATGAGTTAGTTGAACATTCATTCATTCATTCATTCATTCAGGAAATGTTTTTTGAGTGACTATTAGTAATAAGACACTGGGGGCTCTCATTATCTATAAGATGTTATAAATGTGTATACAGAAAAGGGACTAGTTCTTTCAACATTTGTTAAACAAGTTACCTTAGAAGGCAACCCAATTTAGGAAACAAGGTGTAGGTTTTAGAGGCAGACTGATCTGAGTTTGAATCTAGGTTCTGCTACATACTAGCCATTGTTATTTTTGACAAGTTAATCAGTGTCCCAATTTTCAGTAATAAATGAGATATTTATAGTATTAAAACAATATATCTAAAACAATGTCTGATACAAGTAGGCATTTAACAAATTGTCAACATCATGGCCATGCAAATAGGCACAATCAACTTAAGTACTAGCTCAATTTGCTCCTGTTCTAATAATGATAGGTCTCAGCCCATCTGGTTACTTCCAAGACTGTTTCAGAAACATTATAGAATCTTGGTTGATAAACAATACAATAGAATGATGATGGTTCATAAGTGTTCATATTTAAACAGTTTGAACAAATGTTCATAATTGTTTTGCAGTTTAAAAAGGAAGTTTTTCTGGGTACAAGGAAAGAAGCCTGCTTTTTGACATTGTGGAAGGAAGCTGTGAATAGTATTAAATCCCAATTACATTTGTATGCTTTAAAAATTTCTTGCATATAAGCCAGTTCTAATAATTCTTTTTTCTTTCTTTTCTTTTTTTTTTTTTTGAGACAGAGTCTCGTTCTTGTCGCCCAGGCTGAACTGTAGTAGCGCGATCTAGACTCACTGCAACCTCCGCCTCCCTGGTTCAAGCTTTTCTCCTGCCTCAGCCTCCCGAGTAGCTGGGATTACAGGTGCCTGCCACCTCACCTGGCTAATTTTTGTACTTTTAGTAGAGATGGGGTTTCGCTATGTTGACCAGGCTGTTTGTGAACTCCTGACCTCAGGTGATCCACCTGCCTTGGCCTCCCAAAGTGCTGGGATTACAGGTGTGAGCCACCGCACCCAGCTCAGTTCTAGTAATTCTTTATTTTCCACTTGTTTAATGTAAGAAATAAAGAAATACAAGTAAGTATAATAGATTTTTTAACTTTCTTTCCTGTTTCCCGAACTTTAAAACCCATCACTCAATTTGAAGACAATGCATTTTCATATGTGTTAGGAATTCACTTCTTCATACTTCTCAGATGCTCAGACATTGTGGACATCATGTCTTTCATCCTTTACCTTTGGAAACAACTTGTATGGGAGAACATCTTATCAGGGATAATCGTGCTGTGGTCACACATGTCCTTTACTCTCCATGTTGAAAATAGAGGTATGATAAGGAAACAATAACTAGACCAATTTTTTTGGGCCCAAAGGAGGCTAGTGCAGAATCAGACGAGGTTTTTGAAGTTGTCTAAAGATCTTGGACCACCTGGGTCCTGGTCATTTCAAGACTATAGAATCTTGTAAATTGGAGAGACATAATTATTGAAAATAAATCTGAGTATACTCTAATATTGACTTGAACTCATTTCAAAGTCTTAACATGATCTTCAGCCTTCCTTTCAGAGAAACCAATTCTCTAAATATATATTCCTAGACCCACTATCATTGTCTTTGTACTGAATGATAATTGATAATTTTTTGGATTTCTAGAGACCTCTCCTGATGGAGCAATATCCTGGTCCCTAGGAAGCATTCCCTGTGATTTTGGCTGGTAAGTATGGGGTGTTTCAGCTTCACATTTTCCATTGGTAACATCTGCTTTTCTCATAAGCATTAGTTATATAGAAAAGATCTCTAGAGGATGTCAAATGCCCTTATTCCTTTCCTGTATATTCTTTTAAGTTTATTTTCAAACTTCCCTACTAATTAAATTCTTCCTTTTCCCTTTCCTGTTTAAAAATCTCATTGTGTTATGCAAAATAGAGGCCTTGATTTTAGGGAAATGGGTCACATTATCATTTACTTCTTGAATTGTCAAAATAGGAAGTGATTCCACCAAATAAGAAAAGAAAAATGCATAAAAGTTGTGATCTTTTTGAAAATGTCAGCAAAAGTTAGTACTTAGTAGGTTGGAGGTGGTAGAGAGGTGGGAAGGAGACGAGAACACAGAAGGCTGTTACTTACATGGAGATGCCTGATCTTTGCCTACTAATTGAAAAAAATCATGATCCATGTAACCCAAACTGAAGATGACAACCTAGATATTTTATCAGTTTCGTGGTCCACTCAATTCATTTACAGTTGAAATGTTTTGAAAACCTCCTAAAAGTTGAGCTGGATCATTTTTGCCTCCCACATTTGCTGCCTAATGTGCTACCTACAATTCTGATGGGTGTTCACAATCATCCAACTTTAGGGTATTCAGCCATGTTTCTCCAAATAGTCTAAGGGTTCATGTTCACTGGTCAAGACTGTGTTTTCTTATAATCTTTATCAGTCATTTAAAAGGAAGATCCTCCATTAAAAGGCCATGCCAAAATTTTAAGTTTCAGGATCTAAATAAAATTGTTGTTGCATTTAAATGAATGTTCTTTAGAAATAATTCAACCGCATGTCAACCAGAATATGCCTAAAGGGCAACTTCTTTAAATTTAGTTTTGAGAAACAGAACTGACATGATGTCATTTTAATAACAGATTGCATTTTAGCCTTAAGAATCACCTGAGGAATTAGCAAAATCCTAGTGAATTTCATTTTGATATATAAAATACACCAATGATATCTGGTTAGAAAGCTAGCTGAGTATACAAACATGCCATCATTCAAAGTATTTATAATAATAATGATATGCTCCTAAATTATTTTTAAAATATTTATTTTAAACTATAAATTTTTGCCAGGCACAGTGGCTCATGACTGTAATCCCAGCACTTTGGGAGGCCAAGGTGGGTGGATCACCTGAGGTTAGGAGTTCAAGACTAGTCTGACCAATATGGTCAAACCCTGTTTCTACAAAAAATACAAAATTAGCCAGTATGATGGTGCGCACCTGCAATCCCAGCTACTCGGGAGGCTGAGGTGGGAGAATTGCTTGAACCTGGGAGGTAGAGGTTGCAGTGAGCTGAGGTTGCATCACTGCACTCCAGGCTGGGTAACAGAGCAAGACTCCATCTCAAAAATAATAAAATAAAATAAATAAACTATAAATTTTTACTAAATGATAAATGATATTTATAATTTCTAGCAACAATAACACACAGTGTTTTTGAGAACTTACTATTGGCCAAACTATGCTAATTTAGAGCTTACATAGGCCATCTCATTTAACCATTACTAAAATTCTATAAAGCACATTAATATACTACTACCATTTTACATTTGAGAAGAACGAAAATATAGAGAAATAATTTACTTAAAGTTATCTGGACAGCGGTAAGTCTAGGATTCAAACACAAAACAGTCTGAATTTTAAGTCAGCATTCTTATCCATGTTCCTAAAAGTTGCCAAATAGGTAGAGCAGTGTATGTTTATGTTTCAGAGGTATCTTCCAAGACACCCAGTGGATGCCTGAATCCCCAGATAATACTGAACCGTATATGGACTATGTTCAATCTTATAACTGAGAGGCTACTCAGTGACTAAAGGGCAGTTCGTGTATATAGTATGAATACACTGAACAAAGAGATTATTCATGTCCTGGGTGGGTTGCAGTGAGACAGTGTGAGATTTCATCATGTTTCGCAGAATGATGTGCAATTTAAAACTTAGGAATCATTTCTGAAATTTTTTATTCAATATATTTAGACTATGGTTGACCATGGGTAACTGAAACCACAGAAAGTGAAACTGCAAATAAGGATAAACTTCTATACTGGTGTTCATATTTCTTTTTTGGGGGGTGGACCTTAGTTAATCATAATTTTTATTTTATAGAATACATGAACTAAACTGCAGTAAACACATTAGAGAGATCTGAGGCTCTGAATGAACGAAAGAGCCCAATAGGCTCCCAGTAGTTCTATGGAATTGCACCTTTTTTCACTGGAAAATTTTTTTTTTTTAATCTAAAAAATTGGCAAATAATAATTGTACATATTCATGGGGCACAAAGTGATACTTCATCATATATAATGTATAGTGATCAGAACAGAGTAATTAGCATATCCATAATCTCAAACATGTATCATTTCTTTGTGTAGGGAATGTTCAATATCTTTTTTCTATCTATTTGAAACTATATAATGTATTATTATTAACTAAAGTCATGCTACAGTGGTCTAGAATACTAAAACTTATCCTCCTATCTAACTGTAATTTTATTTTCCTTAACAAATCTCTCTCTACCTCTCCCTTCCCCCTACCGTTTTAAGCCTCTATTAATCTTTGTTCTACTTTGTGCTTCTATGAGATCAATGTTTTTAACTTCCACATATCAGTGAGAACACACAATATTTAATTTTCTGGTTGCTGGCTTATTTCATTTAATATAATGCCCTCTAGTTCCATCCATGTTGTCATAATGACAGGATTTCATTCTTTTTTATGGCTGAATAGTATTCTATTGTGTATGCATATGTTAGATTTTTAAAAAATCCTTTCATCTGTTGCTTGACACCTATGATGATATCTTATCTTAGCTATTGTAAATAGTCCTGTAATAAACACAGGGGTGCCGATGTCCCTTGTGATACAGTGATTTTTTAGATAAAATATTTTCTTTAGATAAATGCCCAGTAGTGGGATTGCTGGATCATATGGAAGTTCTATTTGTAGTTTTTTGAGGAAGCTCTTTTGTAGTCTCCATAGTAGCTGTACTAGTTTACTTCATACCAGCAGTGTGTTAAGAGTTCCCTTTTCTCCACATTCTCGCCAGCATTTGTTATTTTTTGTTTTTGATAATAGCCATTCTAACTGGGGTGAGATGATACCCCACAACATTATTGTGGTTTTGTTTTGCATTTTCCTGATTAGTGACGTTAAGCATTTTTTTCAAACATTTGTTCCCCATTTGCATGTCTTCTTTTGAGAAATATCTGTTCAGATTAATTGGTCACTTTTTTTCTGCCATTGACATGTTTGAGTTCCTTGTATATTTTGTATAGTAATCCCCTGTTGGATGAGTAGTTCGCAAATATTTTCTCCCATTCCATAGGTTGTCTTTTCACTCTACTGATTTTTTTCTTCTGTGCAGAAGCCTCTTAGCTTAATATAATCTCATTTGCTTATATCTTGCTTTTGTTGCCCATGCTCTAATAAAATCTTTTTTCAGACCCATGTCTTGAAGCATTTCATTAATGTTTTCTTCAAGTAGTTTTACTGTTTTAAGCCTTACATTTAGGTCTTTGATTCATTTAGAGTTTATTTTTGCATATGGGGAGAGGTAGGGGTCTAGCTTCATTCTTCTGTATTTAGATAGTTTTCCCAGCACCATTTATTTAAGAGAATGTCCTTTCCCCAATTAGTATTCTTGGCACCTCTGTCAAAAATCAATTGGCTGTAGATATATGGTTTAACTAATTTTGGGGTTCTTTATTCTGTTCCATTGGTCTATGTGTTTTTATGCCAATGCCATGCTGGTTTTGTTACTATAGCATTGTAGTATATTTTGAGGTCTGGTAGTGTGATACCTCCTTCTTTGTTCTGTTTTCTCAGGGTTGCTTTGGCCATTCAGAGTCTTTTGTGCTTCTGTACAAGTTTTAGGGGATTTTTTTTCTATTTCTATGACGAATGTCATTGATATTTTGATAGGAATTGAATTAAATCTATAGATTGTTTTGGTTAGTGTTGTCATTTAACAATATCAGTCCTTCTGATCTATGAGGATGGGATGCCTTTCTATTTGTTTGTATCCTGTTCAATTTCTTTCATCAGTGTTTTTCAGTTTTCCTTGTAGAGGTCTTTCACCTCCTTGGTTAAATTGATTCCTAGGTATTTTATTTTATTTTTGGTAGCTATTGTAAATGGCACTGCCTTCTTGATTTCTTTTTCAGCTAGTTCTTTATTTATGTATAGAAAGATTTCTTTGAATATTAATTTTGAATTTTGTTTTTTGAATATTAATTTTGTATCCAGGAATTTATTGAATTTGCTTATTAGTTCTAAGAGGTTTTTTTTTTTTTTTTTTTTTTTTTAGTCTTCAGGTTTTGCTATATATATGATTGCTCTATATATTTGCTACATATATATATATGTTGCCTGCACACAGGAACAATTCGACTTCCTCCTTTCAAATTGGATTCTCTTTATTTCTCTCTCTTGCCTAATTGCTCTGACTAGGACTTCCAGTATATGCTAAGAGTGATAAGAGTAGGCATCATTGTCTACTCCCATTTCTTAGGGGAAAACTTTCAGCTTTTTGTCATTGAATAATATGCTGCTGTGCTAGACGTGGTTTCATTGCTTGAGCAAATTAATACATCTCCTGGTACCTGGTATGCAGCCATCAACCTGGCAAATGCCTTTTTCTCCATTCCTGTCCATAAGGCCCACCAGAAGCAATTTGCCTTCAGCTGGCAAGGCCAGCAATACACCTTTACTATCCTACCTCAGGGGTATATCAACTCTCTGGCTTTGTGTCATAATCTTATTTGGAGAGATGTTGAGAGCTTTTTGCTTCCTCAAGATATCACACTGGTCCATTACATTGATGGCATTAAGCTGATTGGATTCAGTGAGCAAGAAGTAGCAAACACACTGGACTTATCAGTGAGACATTTGTATGCAAGAGGATGGGAAATGAATCCAACTAAAATTCAAGGATTTACTTCAGTAAAATGTCTAGGGGTCCAGTGGTGTGGGGCCTGTCAAAATATTCCTTCTAAGGTGAAGGATAAGTTCCTGCATTTGGCCCCTCCTACAACTAAGAAAGAGGCACAACCTCTAGTGGGCCTATTTGGATTTTGGAGGCAACACATTCCTCATTTGGGTGTGTTACTCCAGCCCATTTATCAAGTGACCCAAAAGGCTGCCAGTTTTGAGGGGGGTCCAGAACAGGAGAAGGCTCTGTGATAGGTCCAGGCTGCTGTGCAAGCTGCTCTGCCACTTGGGCCATATGACCCAGCAGACCCAATGGTGCTTGAGGTGTCAGTGGCAGATAGGGATGCTGTTTGGAGTCTTTGACAGGCCTCCATAGGTGAATTACAAGGGAGGTCTCTAGAATTTTGGAGCAAGGCCCTGCCATCTTCTGCAGATAACTACTCTCCTTTTGAGAGACAGCTATTGGTCTGTTACTGGGCTTTGTTGGAAACTGAATGTTTGACTATGGATCCTCAAGTCACCATGTGATCTGAATTGCCTATCATGAACTGGATGCGTTCTGACCTATCTAGCCATAAAGTGGGTCATGCACAGCAGCATTCCATCATCAAATGAAAGTATACGTGATCGGGCTGGAGAAGGTCCTGAAGGCACAAACACCCATGAAGTGCCTTCATGAAGTTACATGAAGAAGTGGCTCAAATGCCCATGGTCTCCACTCTTGCCACCCTGCCTCCTCTCCCCTAGCCTGCACCAGTGGCCTCATGGGGGAGTTCCCTATGATTAGTTGACAGAGGAAGAGAAGACTAAGGCCTGGTTCACAGATGATTCTGCCTGATATGCAAGCACTACCCAAAAGTGGACCACTGCATTACAACCCTTTTCTAGGACATCCCTGAAGGACAGTGGTGAAGGGAAATCTTTCCAGTAGGCAGAATTTCGAGCAGCGCACCTGGTTGTGCACTTTGCCTGGAAGGAGAAATGTCCAGATGTGCGATTATATACTGATTCATGAGCTATAGCCAATGGTTTGACTGTATGGTCAGACACTTGGAAGAAGCATGATTGGAAAATTGGTGACAAAGAAATTTGGGGAAGAGATAAGTGGATGGACCTTTCTGAGTGGTTGAAAACTGTGAAGATATTTGTATCCCATGTGAGTGCTCACCAACAAGTGACCTCAGCGGAGGAGGATTTTAATAATCAAGTGGATAAGATGACCCATTCTGTGGACATCACTCAGTCTCTTTTCCCAGCCACCTCTCTTATTGCCCAATGGACCCATGAACTAAGTGACCATGGTGGCAAGAATGGAGGTTACACATGGGCTTAGCAACATGGACTTCCACTCACCAAGGCTGACCTGGCTACCGCCACTGCTGAGTGCTCAATTTGCCAGCAGCAGATACCAACACTGAACCCTCGATATGGCATCATTCCTCAGAGTGATCAGCCAGCTACCTGGTGGCAGGTTGATTATATTGGACCTCTTCCATCATGGCGAGGGCAGAGGTTTGTGCTCACTGGAACAGACACTTACTCCGGATATGGGTTTGCCAATCCTGCATGCAATGTTTCTGCCAAGACTCCATCCATGGACTCATGGAATGCCTTATCCACCATCATGGTATTCCACACAGCATTGCCTCTGACCAAGGCACTCACTTTACAGCTAAAACAGTGCAGCAGTGGGCTCATGCTCATGTAATTCACTGGTTTTACCATGTTCCCCATCATCCCGAAACAGCTGGATTGACAGAACAGTGAAATGGCCTTTTGAAGTCACAATTACATTGTCAACAGTGTACACTGACATTACTTTGCAGGGCTGGGGCAAAGCTCTCCAGAAGCCCATGTATGCTCTGAAAAAGTGTCCAATATATGTTACTGTTCCTCCCATAGACAGGATTCATGGGTCCAGGAATGAAGGGATGCAAGTGGAAATGGCACCACTCACCATCACCCCTAGTGCTTCAATAGCAAAATTGTTTCCTGTTCCTGCGATATTACATTCTGCTGGTCTAGAGGTCTTAGTTCCAGATGGAGGAATACTGCCACCAGGAGACATGACAATTATTCCATTAAACTGGAAGTTAAGATTGCCACCTGGACACTTTGGGTTCCTCCTACCTTTAAGTCCACAGGCTAAAAAGGGAGTTACAGCGTTGGCTGGGGTGACTGACCCGGACCATCAAGATGAAATTAGTCTACTGCTCCATAACAGAGGTATGCATGGAATACAGGAGATCCATTAGGGCTTCTCTTAGTATTACCATGCCCTGTGATTAAGGTCAATAGGAAACTACAATAGCTCAATCCAGGCAGGACTACAAAAGGTCCAGACTCCTCAGGAATGAAGGTTTGGGTCACTACACCAGGAAAAAAACATGATCTGCTGAGGTGCTTGCTGAAGGCAAAGGGAATACAGAATGGGCAGTAGAAGAAGGTAGTCATCAATACCAGCTACAACCACATGACCAGCTTCAGAAATGAGGACTGTAACTGTCATGAGTATTTCCTCCTTTTGTTAAAATCATGTTTGTATATGTGTACACTACTTAGTACATGTACTAAGAAAATATCTTCATTTTATTTCCTTTGACTTCATCATGCGACATAAGATTTATTGACTCCATATCAGCATTGAAGTATTGTTAACTTTACGTAATAGTATTTACGTAATAGTATTTGAGTTGGGGATTGGTGCATTTCTGGTTGTACTAAAGATAATTGTATTATGTTAGGTGTAATTATGACCTTATTATTGTCTTTATTTAAAGATTATGTATGATCTCAGGAGATGTGTATGGGTTTAAGTTGACAAAGGTAGACATGTGAAGGTTAACACTGAGTGTCAACTTGATTGAATTGAAGGATGCAAAATATTGATCCTGGGTGTGTCTGTGAGGGTGTTGCCAAAGAAGATTAACATTTAAGTCAGTGGCTTGGGAAGGCAGACTCACCCTGTGGGCACAATGTAATCAGCTGCCGGCGAATATAAAGCAGGCAGAAAAACGTGAAAAAGTGAGACTGGCCTAGCTTCCCAGTCTACATCTTTCTCCCATGCTGGATGCCTCCTGCCCTCGAATGCAGGACTCCAGGCACCCAGCCGACTTATTCTTTTAATACCTGCATGATATACGATTTTGTGGAAGCACAAGCCTTCTGCTGATGGTATTCATAGTGGCTCTAAAGTATTGGGACCACAACTAATGTGCAGCAGGGCATTTTCAGGGTAATTATTTTAATTTTTAAGATATATGGTACTAAAATGGCTGTCATAAAAGGATAAAATTTATTTTAAAAATGATTTTCCTGTAGCACTGTTCTTCAGACACTTATTTCTCTCTGTTGATGAGCATGTTTGTTTAAATATTATAAGTCCTTCTGAAATCACAAATGCAAGATGCTTATTCTTTATTAACTATCATTTATGAAAGAATAATATTAGAAAACATTTCTAAGATTGAGTTCCTAAAAAAAGTTTTGTTGAGCATGGCTTAGTGTTTTGTAAATGCATCTATTTGGAATTCATATTTTTATTTTTCATGATTCATTCCACTATTTTTCTAAATTTAGAAGTTACGTTAAGGCTACTATTAGAGAAGAAAGAAAAACCTGAAGAGAAGTTAGATTTTCAGGAATGAAAATGTGGAATGCTAAACAGTTAAGCAGCATTTAGTCTACATCTTTCAAATTTTAAATAGCTCTTCATATTTTATTTCACCACATGACATGTATTCAAGTTGGATGAATGTGCCAGATGCTACATTTATACTTAACTGAAAATTTACCCAGTAGCAATTTAGAATTCAGCCGACTTCATCATATTAGTAACTTTTTATTGTTTGTATGAATTAGCTCATACTTCTCTTCCTAAGTGTCATGGCTTCTCTATGATTGAGGCTCAGTCTGTAGCTATTCTTTGTTTTTAATTGGTCATTTAATCAAAATTTAAGCTTTTATTCCTAATCTTTCATGGATTATTTCACTGACTATAAATAATGCTATTTTATCTTTTCCTTTTTTAAAATCATATCACTTTAAGGCACTTAGGCTTACATTAAATTAAGGGAGACATATTTGGACTGATATAAATGGACTAGACATTTATACATGCAAATTGGTTAACTATACTTCTAACATTCGTTTATTTCTGTATCAGGCCTAGAATGTGGAAAAAGATGTAGGAGTAATTATCCCAAATGTTTTAAAAAGTTGGATTATATTGGAACAGTGTCTGACAAATCTGGAGAAGACAATGCAATTGACATTGATTGACACAATCCCTACTTTGAAAATAACCAGCCAATCTACTTAACAGAAATTGCAAAGGAATACTGTTTAAATCCCGTATTTTTTCAAGGACATCCAATTTTATTATTGTAAACTTTAAAAATAAATGTTCTTTTAGAAAATGGAAAACAAGCATAATAAAATATGGCAATTTCACCAGAGGAAAACTATAGTAACCAAATTTGGACATGTACTGGAACATTCTTCTGAACAAAATGAACTCTCTTAAACTTGACAAAGGGTAGGGTGAGAGCATGTAGACTTATTGAGGAAAGATACTAACAAAATCGTTTGCAATATTAAAAAAACTCAATATACCAACAACAAATTTTAAAAATCCAGTCATTAAAAGGCTTATATATGGATTTCCATAAGCTTCAGACTTAATCCTCAACATACTTGAAAGTAATAATACTAAACTTCTTAGCAATAGTTTTATCTTCTGCTCCTTGCTTCTAATACTTATTTAAAAAATGGATTTTTCAACATACTTCTGCCATTTTTAATCATCCAACAATGATAAATATTTATTATGTGCTAACTCCTATATGCTGTATACTTGCAGCACTCAAGCTAGATTTACTTTTTGCTGGGGGGGGGGCAGTAAATGAAAAATTTCAATTCAATATTAATTGAAGTGCAACAAAATATTTGTTGATTTTTTTTTTAATTTAAAAGGTGTGACTGTTCTGCCCTTCTACTAATCTCTTACTAATCAGTTTCTACCCTGATAAAAATCACATAATCTTTTAGACCTGCAGTTGCATCATGTAAAAATTTTGGAACACAAATAATCAAATGATAGACAGAGCTGATGTTGCAAAACATTCTTTCTTTACAAACACATGGAATTACAGAAAACGTATTACCATTTTATAGCTGCATAAAATCACATAGCTGAGTTTCAAAACAAGAAAGTCAAATCTCTAGGAGCTGGAAATAAAGTGGAAACAAGCAATGGCAAGTGGGAATTGAAGCTGTGTGGCCCATTATGGCAAATGCTTTAGAGGCTAGGAATTTTTTGGCAACACAAAACAGGACTTAAAGTTACAAACCATGTACTAGAGGGGCTGGCTATTCCTCAGCTCTTTGCATAAAACCAGGAGCTGCAAACATACATCCCATTGGATACACTAGTCCTTTTTATCCCAGGGAAGGGTATAAATTATGGTCACTCATCCTGTACCACATATGGAAATACTACTATCAAGAAGCCTCTGACTTTCATGATACTTTTGGAAATGCTCAGCCAAAAAACTAGGTAAAATATGCTCTGTAATTATGAATACTGTATCTCTTAATAGAGCCAACAATAAAATCATCCCAAAGAAAATGCAGTATCTCTAAAAAGACCGATTACCACGGGGATGTGCTCTTTTACTTATGAATGAGAAACTACTATGGGTCTTCCTCTCTTGACAAAACAACTAGAAAACAGGAAAAATAGCTGAAAAACCTATTTTCAGAAATTGTTTAACAGGAATCATAGGACTAGGATTCCTAATAGAAGGGAAGCATATAAAATGAAATCTATAGGTGCCCTTAGCTTTCTGCCTAGGAGAATTTCTAGACTGCAGGGAAGGGAGGAGAAATACAAACAAAGCCCTATGGTCCTAATGGGTTGAAAAAACCAAGACCAGAGATCAAGAAGCTGAGGTGGCTAGAATTTACTGGGAAGATTTCCAGGGAAGAAGTTGCTATGACAAAAAGTGCTCCAGAGATCTATATAAGGTCCTTGAGTCTTTGGCTGAATACAAATCTGTAAACTTAATGGTAGAACTTTATTAAGTCAGGTAAAGAAAAACTACCTGGGAGAGAAAAATTAACGGAGAACCAGAAGCTGAATAACTCACAGAACTTACACAGGGCTAGGAATTATTTGAGTTCCTATTAGTCAAAGTGGAGCAATGTCACTGAATACATAATGCAGTCACTAGAAATCCCAAAAAGGTCATGCCTTAGTAGTGGGGGCTGTTACCTCAGTGTAAAGGTAATTCTAGACCCACTCTAAAAAAGCTTTAGAATATGCCTGAAAATTATGCTGATCTGCAAGGAATTTAAATGCCTGCCAGAACAAAGTCCACCATTACTTAAATGAAATCCAGCACTTACCAACATAAAATTCATGTCTGACATTCAAAGAATTACTAGACATTTGAAGAAAGCAGGAAAATGTGATCCTTAACCAGAAGAAAAATATGTCAATAAAAACAGACACAGAAATGAGAATGATCATGGAATTAGCAGGCAAGGCTTTAAAATTATTTTATACATGAACACATATGGAATATGTATATATAGGTATTAAATATTCTCCATGATGTAAAGGAAAATATAAAATTAATGACAGAAAGAACCAAACAGCACTTCTAGAGATGAAACTTTTATAGGATGGAATAACATGCAGGTTAGACACTGAAGAAGCAAAGATTAAAGATTTTGAAGACAAAATAATATAAACATTAAAAATGAAGCAAAAGTGACTGAAAAGAAAAATGAACAGAGGCTCAGTGAACTATGGGAAAGCAGTCACATGCATGCACCTGCATGTGTACACACACACACACACACACACACACATACACTTGAAGTCCCAGAAAAAGAGGAGAAAAGAAAATATGTAAATACCTAGTGGCCAAAAAATATCCCAAAATGATGAAAACTAAATGCCCACAGATCTAAGAAGCTCAAAGAAACTCAAGCAGGATAAATTCAAAGATGCTCACACCAAAACACATTACAAATTGTGCAAAACTAGTAATAAAAAGAAAATATTAAAGACCAGAAGAAAAAATAAAAACACATTTATTCACAGAGGAACCAAGAAAAGAATGACTGTGTGATTCTCACTAGAAACTGATTAAGCCAAGTTATACTGAAATGATATATGAGTGTGAAGGGTAGGGAAGCAGGATATAGAACTCTATATTTAGTAAAAAGATTTTTCTGAGGGAGTTGCCAAGATGGTCGAATAGGAACAGCTCGGGTCTGCAGCTCCCAGCATGATCAACACAGAAGATGGTGATTTCTGCATTTCCAACTGAGGTACCTGGTTCATCTCATTGGGACTGGCTGGACAGTGGGTACAGCCCACAGAGGGCGAGTTGAAGCAGGGCAGGGCATTGCCTCACCCAAGAAGCACAAGGGGTCAGGGGATTTCTCTTTCCTAGCCAAGGAAGCTGTGACAGACTACCTGGAAAAACAAGACACTCCTCGCCCAAATACTGCACTTTTCCCAAGGTATTAGCAACTGGCAGACAAGGTGATTCTCTCCCATGCCTGGCTTGGTGGGTCCCACACCCACGGAGCCTTGCTCACTGCTAGCACAACAGTCTGAGATCGATCTGCGAGGGGTGTGCGCCATTGCTGAGGGTTGAGTAGGTAAAAAAAATGGCTGGGAAGCTCGAACTGGGCAGAGCCAACCGCAGCTCAACTAGATGTACTGCCTCTAGACTCTACCTCTGTGGGCAGGGCACAGCTGAACAAAAGGCAGCAGACAATTTCTGCAGACTTAAACATCCCCGTCTGACAGCTCTGAAGAGAGCAGTGTTTCTCCCAGCACAGCATTTGAGCTCTGAGAATGAATAGACTGTCTCCTCAAGTGAGTCCCTCACCGCCATGTAGACTAACTGGGAGACACCTCCCAGTAGGGGCCAACAGACACCTCATATAGGCAGTTGCCTCTCTGGGACAAAGCTTCCAGAGGAAGAATCAGGCAGCAATATTTGCTGTCCTGCAATATTTGCTGATCTGCAGCCTCTGCTGGTGATACCCAGGCAAACAGGGTCTGGAGTGGAACTCCAGCAAACTCCAACAGACCTGCAGCTGAGGGACATACAGAAAGGAATAACATCAACATCAACAAAAGTTCATCTATACCAAAACCCCATCTGTAGGTCACCAACATCAAAGACCAAAGGTAGATAAAACCACAAAGATAGGGAGAAAACAGCAGAAAAGTTGAAAATTCTAAAAATCATAGTGTGTCTTCTCCTCCAAAGGACTGCAGCTCCTCTCCAGCAATGGAACTAATCTGGACGGAGAATGACTTTGACGAGTTGACAGAAGTAGGCTTCAGAAGGTCAGTAATAACAAACTTCTCCAAGCTAAAGGAGGATGTTTGAACCCATCACAAGGAAGCTAAAAACCTTGAAAAAAGATTAGACGAATGGCTAACTAGAATAAACAGTGTAGAGAAGACCTTAAATGACCTAACGGAGCTGAAAACCATGGCCTGAGAACTTCGCGACGCATGCACAAGCTTCAATAGCAGATTCGATCAAGTGGAAGAAAGGGTATCAGTGATTGAAGATCAAATTAATGAAATAAAATGAAAAGACAAAGTTAGAAATAAAAAAGTAAAAACAAACAAACAAAGCCTCCAAAATATATGTGACCATGTGAAAAGACCAAATCTATGTTTGATTGGTGTACCTGAAAGTGACAGGGAGAATGGAACCAAGATGGAAAACATTCTTCAGAAAATTATCCAGGAGAACTTCCCCAATCTAGCAAGGCAGGCCAACATTCAAACTCAGGAAATACAGAGAACACCACAAAGATATGCCTCGAGAAGAGCAACCCCGAGACACATAATTGTCAAATTCACCAAGGTTGAAATGAAGGAAAAAGTGTTAAGCGCAGCCAGAGAGAAAGGTCGAGTTACCCACAAAGGGAAGTCCTTCAGACTAACAGCAGATCTCTTGGCAGAAACCCTACATGCCAGAAGAGAGTGGGGGCCAATATTCAACATTCTTAAAGAATTTTGAACCCAGAATTTCATATCCAGCCAAACTAAGCTTCGTAAGTGAAAGAGAAATAAAATCCTTTACAGACAAGCAAATGCTGAGAGATTGTTGTCACCACCAGTCCTGCCTTACAAGAGCTCCTGAAGGAAGCACTAAACATGCAAAGGAAAAACCAGTACCAGCAACTGCAAAAACATGCCAAATTGTAAAGACTATTGATGCTATGAAGAAACTGCATCAATTAACAGGCAAAGTAACCAGTGAACATCATAATGACAGGATCAAATTCACACACAACAATATTAACCTTAAGTGTAAATGGGCTAAATGACCCAATTAAAAGACACAGACTGGCAAATTGGATAAAGAGTCAAGATCCATCAGTGTGCTGTATTCAGGAGACCCATCTAAAGTGCAAAGATGCACATAGGCTAATAAAAGAGGATGGAGGAAGATCTACCAAGCAAATGGAAAGGAAAAAAAAAAAAAAAAAAAAGCAGGGTTGCAATCCTAGTCTCTGATAAAACAGACTTTAAACAAACAAAGATCAACAGAGACAAAGAAGGCCATTACATAATGATAATGGGATCAATTCAACAAGAAGAGCTAACTATCCTAAATATATATGCACCCAGATTCATAAAGGAAGTCCTTAGAGACCTACAAAGAGACTTCCACACAATAATAATAGGATACTTTAACACCCCACTGTCAATATTAGACAGATCAATGAGACAGAAGGTTAACAAGGATATCCAGGACCCAAACTCAGTTCTGCAACAAGCAGACCTAATAGAAATCCACAGAACTCTCCACCCCAATTCAACAGTGTATACATTCTTCTCAGCACTATATCACACTTATTCTAAAATTGACCACATGATTGGAAGTAAAACACTCCTCAGCAAATGTAAAAGAACAGAAATCACAATAAACTGTCCCTTAGACCACAGTGCAATCAAATTAGAACTCAGGATTAAGAAACTCACTCAAAACTGCACAACTACATGGAAACTGAACAACTTGCTCCTGGATGACTACTGGATAAATAATGAAATTAAGGAAGAAACAAAGATATTTTTTCAAACCAATGAGGACAAAGACACAACGTACCAGAAGAATCTCTGGGACACATTTAAAGTAGTGTGTAGAGGGAAATTTATATCACTAAATGCCCACAAGAGAAAGCAGGAAAGATCTAAAATCTACACCTTAACATCACAGTTAAAATAACTAGAGAAGTAAGAGCAAACAAATTCAAAAGCTAGCAGAAGGCAAGAAATAACTAAGATTGGAGCAGAACTGAAAGAGATAGAGACACAAAAACCCTTTAAAAAATCAATGAATCCAGGAGCTGTTTTTTGAAAAGATCAACAAAATTAATAGACTGCTAGCAAGACTAATAAAGAAGAAAAGAGAAGAATCAAATAGACACAATAAAAAATGATAAAGGGGATATAGCCACCGATCCTACAGAAATACAAACTACCATCAGAGAATACTATAAACACATCTACGCAAATAAACCAGAAAATCTAGAAGAAATGGATACATTCCTGCGCACATCCACTCTCCCAAGACTAAACCAGGAAGAAGTTGAATCTCTGAATAGACCAATAACAGGCTCTGAAATTGAGGAAGTAATTAATAGCCTACCAACCAAAAAAAGTCCAGGACTAGGTGGATTCAGAGTATAATTCTACCAGAGGTACAAAGAGGAGCTGGTACCATTCTTTCTGAAACTATTCCAATCAATAGAAAAAGAGGGAATCCATCCTAACTCATTTTATGAGGCCAGCATCATCCTGATACCAAAATCTGGCAGACACACAACAAAAAAACCCCAGAATTTTAGACTAATATCTCTGAATAAAGATCAATGCAAAAATCCTCAATAAAATATGGCAAAACAAATCCAGAAGCACATCAAAAAGCTTATCCACCACGATCAAGTCAGCTTCATCCCTGGAATGCCAGGCTGGTTCAACATATGCAAATCAATAAATGTAATCCATCACATAAACAGAACCAATGACAAAAACCACATGATAATCTCAATACATGCAGAAAAGGCCTTCAACAAAATTCAACAGACCTTCGTGCTAAAAACTCTCAATAAACTAGGTATTCATGGAATGTATCTCAAAATAGTAAGAGTTATTTATAACAAAGCCACAGCCAATATCATACTGAATGGGGAAAAACTGGAAGCATTCCCCTTGAAAACCAGCACAAAACAAGGATGCCCTCTCTCACCCCTCCTAGTCAACACAGTGTTGGAAGTTCTGGCCAGGGAAATCAGGCAAGAGAAAGAAATAAAAGGTATTTAGTTAGGAAATGAGGAAGTCAAATTGTCTCTGCTTGCAGATGACATGATTGTATGTTTAGAAAACCCCATTGTCTCAGCCCAAAAATCTCCTTAAGCTGATAAGCAACTTCAGCAAAAGTCTCAGGATACAAAATCAATGTGCAAAAATCACAAGCATTCTTATACACCATTAACAGACAAACACAGAACCTAATCATGAGTGAACTCCCATTTACAATTGCTACAAAGAGAATACAATACCTAGGAATCCAACTTACAAGGGATGTGAACGACCTCTTCCAGGAGAACTGCAAACCACTGCTCAGTGAAATAAAAGAGGACACAAACAAATGTAAGAATATTCCATGCTTATGGATAGGAAGAATCAATATTGTGAAAATGGCCATACTGCCCAAAATAATTTATGGATTCAATGCCATACCCATCAAGCTACCAGTGACTTTCTTCACAGAATTGGAAAAACTACTTTAACGTTCATGTGAACCAAAAAAGAGCCTGCATTGCTGAGACAATCATAAGCAAAAAGAACAAAACTGGAGGCATCACACTACCTGACTTCAAACTATACTACAAGGCTACAGTAACCAAAACAGCATGGTACTGGTACCAAAACAGAGATACAGACCAATGGAACAGAACAGAGGCCTCAGAAAGAATGTCACACATCTACAACCACCTGATCTTTGACATATCTGACAAAAACAAGAAATAGGGAAAGGATTCCCTATTTAATAAATGGTGCTGGGACTGGGGCCTATCATGGGGAGGGGGGAGGGGGGAGGAGGGAGGGATTGCATTGGGGAGTTATACAAGATATAAATGATGAATTGATGGGTGCTGACGAGTTGATGGGTGCAGCACACCAACATGGCATAAGTATACATATGTAACAAACCTGCACATTATGCACATGTACCCTAGAACTTAAAGTATAATAAAAAAAAATAAAAATAAAAAAAAATATAAAAAAAAAAATAAATGGTGCTGGGAAAACTGGCCAGCCATATGTAGAAAGTTGAAATGATCTCTTCCTTATACCTTATACAAAAATTAATTCAAGATGGATTAAATACTTAAATGTTAGACCTAAAACTGTAAAAGCCCTAGAAGAAAATTTTGGCAATACCATTCAGGACATAGGCATGGACAAGGACTTCATGACTAAAACACCAAAAGCAACGGCAACAAAAGCCAAAATAGACAAATGGGATCTAATTAAACTAAAGAGCTTCTGCACAGCAAATGAAACTACCATCAGAGTGAAAAGGCAACCTACAGAATGGGAGAAAATTTTTGCAATCTACCCATCTGACAAAGCACTAATATCCAGAATCTACAAAGAACTGAAACAAATTTACAAGAAAAAACCAACGACCCCATCAAAAAGCGGGCAAAGGATATGAACAGACACTTATCAAAAGAAGATATCTGTGCAGCCATCAGACACATGAAAAAATGCTCATCATCACTGGTCATCAGAGAAATACAAATCAAAACCACAATGAGATACCATCTCACACCAGTTAGAATGGCAATCATTAAAAAGTCAGGAAATAACAGGTGCTGGAGAGGATGTGGAGAAATAGGAACACTTTTACACTGTTGGTGGAAGTGTAAATTAGTTCAACCATTGTGGAAGACAGTGTGGCAATTCTTCAAGGATTTAGAACTAGAATTACCATTTGATCCAGCAATCCCACTACTGGGTATATACCCAAAGGATTATAAATCATGCTGCTATAAAGACACATGCACAAGTATGTTTATTGTGGTACTATTCACAATAGCAAAGACTTGAAACCAACCCAAAAGCCCATCAATGATAGACTGGATTAAGAAAATGTGGCACATATACACCATGGAATACTATGCAGCCATAAAAAAGATGAGTTCATGTCCTTTGAAGGGACATGGATGAAGCTGGAAACCATCATTCTCAGCAAACTATCACAAGGACAGTAAACCAAACACCACATGTTGTCACTCATAGTTGGAAATTGAACAATGAGGTCACTTGGACACAGTGCGGGGAACATCATACACTGGCGTCTGTTGGGAGGTAGAGAGGTTTGGGGAGGGATAGCATTGGGAGAAATGCCTAATGTAAATGATGGGTTGATAAGTGCAGCAAACCAACATGGCATATGCATACCTACATATCAAATCTGCACGTTGTGCACATGTACCCTAGAACTTAAAGAATAAAAAAAAATTTCATAAAGGAAGGTGAAAAAAATAATTTTTAGACAAAAATAAATCTTGGAAAATTCATTGCCAGAATAACTTCATTACAGGATATGTTGTAGTAAGTTCTTCGGTCAGAAAGAAACAGACCGAAACATGATATGGAATCTTGGATCTACACAAAACTCAAGAGTACTCAGAATGGAAAACGGGTCTAACGTAGGTCTAAAACATAACAGTGAAATGTTCTGGGGGTTTTGTAACATTTCCAGAAGTAAAATAGACATAGATCTAAAAAGCAAAATGACAACAGCACAAAGTACAGAAGGGATAGATGAAAATAAACTGTAAGTTTCTTACATGGAAAGCAGTATATTATTTGAAGATACACTATAATAAATTAAAGATGGATACTGATAACAGAAAAAACACTAAGAAATCATAGAAGTAGACATAATAATAAGCTAACTGTAAAAATAAAATGGAGTAATAATAAAATACTCAATCCCCTCCAAAAAGGAAAAAATGAATAAAAAAAAAATGGGACAAATGAGAAAAAAACGGGAAGATGGTAGATTTAAACCATATTGAGAACTGCATTAAATATAAATGCCTAACTACTTCATGAGACAAAGAACATCTCACAAGGGGAAATAGAAAAAGTTTTGGAAATGAAAATGACATTTCAGAATATAAAAATTAATGAAGCATTTCTAAAATGTTACTTTGTGGAAAATGCATGGATTTAAATGATTGTATTAATAAAAATAAATGTCAAAAAATGACATTTAAATTTGGATTAAGAAATCACAAAAAGGAGAGGGATAGCAGACAAGGTGACAGAGGATAGGAGACAGGATAATGTGCCACTCCCACTTGGACAGACATAATAGCATATGGAGAATTACACTATGATTTTTTGCTTCAAGAACCATTGCAGGGATGTACCAGGAAAACCAAAATAATTCACAGGTTCTTTGAAAGAAGTGGCACAACAGTGCAAATTCTGCAAAAACAGGTAAAAAACTGAGTTCCCAAAGTGTGAGGCGGGGAAACCTGCCTCCGAACACAAAGTTCCCCTGGGGAATCTGAACATTCAGATCACAGGAGAAGGATTTAACCTTACCTAGAGCTGAAACAGATTTAGGGAGTCATGTGGAATGTAAAAGTAGAAAGTAATGGGAGGTGCCTGACAGGCACTCCCAGTCTCCAGCTCAAGTTCCCCCAGGGAAGCCATCCCTGACTATACTTCACAGAGGCTCTCAAGGGAGGCAGCAAGTGGAATTGGGGAGGGGTCACAGGGCAAAGGAAGCTTCCAAGTGAAATTGGTAGTGTTTTCAACTGGGCACAATTTTCTTGAGTGGAATTGAGGAGATGAGCAGGAGTTGCTGTAGACACAAATGCAGGAGTGCAGGAGCTGCCACTTGCTTTCTCAGTAGGGAAGCTCAGGGCCTGGGGCAAGGTCTGAGTGGGGCACTGCAGGAGTGAGACTGGCCCGCCAACTGCATGGGAGCTCTGTGAGGCCTCTTGCTACTGGCTATCCCCCACTTCCCTGGCAAACTATATGATACAGCAGAAGTGGCCAAGATCCCTTCTGGAACATAATCTCGTTGACCTGAGAACCACCTTTTATCCCTCACAGTGGCCATGGCAAGCCCTGCCCAAGGAGAGTTTGAGTCCAGACTTGCCTAACCCTGTCTCTACCTGATAGTATTTCTCTACCTCCGTTGGTAGCCAAACACAAAAGACAGAAACTCTTGGGAGTTTTATGACCCCACCTATCACCTGAGAAACCAACGTACCTCCCCTGGACAACTTAGGGCAAGCTTAGATCCCCCTACTACTACTGCAGCTGGTGTTCTCTTGAAAGTACCACCTCCTGGCTGGAGGCCAACCAACTCAAGCCATTACAGCAACTCATGACAGAATAACCTTGATCCTAGGAAGGAGACGACAACACCTAATTCCACTGCCTGCAACATATTAGCTAACCAGAGGTCCTGAGTGTGTCCATGTGAAAACTTCACTGTTAATATCAGCATTTAAGAAAGCCAGCATACTAAATGTATCTATAATCAAGGAGTCTCACCATCCACTTCATTTCCCTGCCACTTCTACCAGAGCAGGAGCTGGTATCCATAGCTAGGAGACATGAAGAGGGATCACATCATAGGACTGTTTGCAGACATTCCCTAGCAACAGGCTGGAGCCTAGTGGCCTCTCTGGGTGGCTAGACCCAGAAGTGTGATAACAATCTCTGTAGTCCAGCTCTCAGGATGCCCCATTGCTATGGGAAGGGGGAGAACACCACTTCAAAGGATCACCCCATGGGACAAGATAATCTGAACATCAGGCATTGAGTTTCGGACCTCTCCACAGAAATAGTGTACCCAATTGAGAAGAAAACAGAAAAGTAATTCTGTTAATATGACAAAACAGGGTTCTATTAGTATAACACCCCCCAAAAGATTACACTAGCTCCCCAGCTATGGATGTGAACCAAGAAGAAATCTCAGACTTGCCAGATAAAGAATTCAGAAAGTTGATTATCAAGCTACTTAAGGAAATACCAGAGAAAGGTGAAATCAACTTAAGGAAAATTTTAAAAAAATATTGGTTATAGAAGAAAAACCCTCCAGAGAAATAGGTGTCATAAAGAAAAAACAGTCACAACTTCTGGACACGAAAGATACACTTAGAGAAATGCAAAACACACTGAAAAGTTCAACAGTAGAATAGAACAAGTAGAAGAAAGAACATCAGAGCTTGAAGAAAGGGCTTTCAAATTAACCCAATCTGACAAAGACAAAGATAAAAGAATTTTAAAAAAATGAATGAAACCACCAAGAAATTTGAGATTATATTAAACATACAAACCTGAGACTAATTCATGTTCCTGAGGAGGAAGAGAAATTTAAAAGTTTGGAAAACTTATTTCAGGGAATAATTGAGGAAAACTTCCCTGGCCTTGCTAGAGATCTAGACATCCAAATAAAAGAAGCTCAAAAAACACCCAGGAAATTCATCACAAAAAGATAATCACCTAGGCACATAGTCATAAGGTTATCTAAAGTCTAGATGAACAAAAGAATCTTGAGCTGTAAGACGAAAGTGCCTGATAACTTCTAAAAGAAAAACTTATCAGATTAACAGCAGATTTCTCAGCAGAAACCTTAAAAGCCAGAAGGAACTGGGGTCCCATCTTTACTCTCCTAAAACAAAACCATTACCAGCCAAGAACTTTGTATTTGGCAAAACTAAGCTTCATAAATGAAGGAGAGATAAAGTCTTTTTCAAACAAACAAATACTGGGAGAATTTGCCACTATCAAGCCAGTACTACAAGAAATGTTAAAAGGAGTTCTAAATTTTTTTTTTTTTTTTTTTTTTTGAGACAGAGTCTCACTCTGTCACCCATGCTGGAGTGCAGTGGCACGATCTCGGCTCACTGCAATGTCTGCCTCCTGGGTTCAAGTGATTCTCCTGCCTCAGCCTCCTGAGTAACGGGGACTACAGGTGCATGCCATCATGCCCAACTAGTTTTTGTATTTTTAGTAGAGACAGGATTTTGCCATTTTGGTCAGGCTGGTCTTGAACTCCTGACCTCAAGTGATCCACCTGCTTTGGCCTCCCAAAGTGCTTGGATTACAGATGTGAGCCACCACACCTGGCCTAGTTCTAAATCTTGAAACAAACGCTGGAAATATACCAAAATAGAACCTGCTTAAAGCATAAATATCACAGGGCCTACAAAACGATAACACAATGAAAAAAATAACAGAAAGTATAAAGGCAACAACTTGCATAATGAATAGAACAATACCTCACATTTCAATACTAATGTTGAATGTAAATGGCCTAAATGCTCCACTTAAAAGATACAAAATGGATAAATATCAACCAACCAAGTATCTGCTGTCTTCAAGAGACTCACCTAAAACATAAGCACCCACATAAACTTAAGGTATAGGGGTGGAAAAAGATATTCCATGCAAATGGAAACCAGAAGCAAGCAGGAGTAGCTATTCTTCAATTCTTATATCAAACAAAACAGACTTTAAAGCAACAACAGTAAAAAAAAATAAATAAATAAAAAATAAAAAAAAGACAAAGAGGGACATTATATAATAATAACACGACTAGTCTGACAGGAAAATATCACATCCTAAATGTATATGCACCTAACACTGGCACTCCCAAATTTATAAAACGATTACTACTAGTCCTAAGAAATGAGATAGATGGCAGCACAGAAATAGTGGGGGACTTCAATGCTCTACTGACAGCACTAGACAGGTGATTAAGACAGAAAGTCAACAAAGAAACAATGGACTTAACAGATATTTACAGAACATTCTATCCAACAACTGCAGAGTATACATTCTTTTCTTCAGCACATGGAACATTCTCCAAGATAGACCATACGATAGGTCACAAAACAAGCCTCAATACATTTAAGAAAATCAAAATTATATAAAGTATCCTCTCAGACCATAGTGGAAAAAACCTGGAAATTAACTCCAAAAGGAACTCTTAAAACTATACAAATACATGGAAATGAAATAATTTTCTCTTGAATGATCTTTGGGTCAACAATGAAATCAAGATGGAAATTTAAAAATTCTCTGAGTTGAAGAAATAGTGATACAATGTATCAAAACCTCTGGGATACAGTAAAAGCTGTGCTAAGAGGAAAGTTTATAGCATTAAAAGCCCACATCACAAAGTCTGAAACAGTGCAAACAGACAGTCTCAACCTCAAGCTCACACCTCAAGGAAGTAGAGAAACAAGAACAAACCAAACCCAAACCCAGCAGAATAGAAGAAATAATAAAGACCAGAGCAGAACTAAATGAAATTGAAACAAATACAAATACAAAAGACAAATGACACAAAAAGTTGTTTCTTTGGAAAGATAAGCAAAATTTATACACCAATAGTGAGATTAACCAAGAAAAGAAGAGAGAAGATCCAAGAAAACTCAATTAGAAATAAAAGGGAGATATTACAACTGATACCACAGAAATACAAAAGACTATTCAAGGCTGCTATAAATACCTTTACACACAGAAACTAGGGAATCTAGAGGAGATGGATACATTTCTGAAAATATACAACCCTCTTAGATTAAATCAGGAAGAAATAGAAGCTCTGAAGAGACCAAAAACAAGTAGCAAGACTGAAACAATAATTTAAAAATTGCCAACAAAAAATGTCCAGGACCAGATGGATTCATGGCTGAGTTCTATCCAACATTCAAAGAAGAAATGGTACCAATCATACTGAAACTACTCCAAAAGATGGAGAGCAAGGCAATCCTCCCTAAATAATTCTATGAAACCAGTATCATGTTAATACCAAAACCAACAAAGGACATAACAAAAAAGAAAACTACAGACCAATACTGTGATGAACATAGATCCGAAAATCCTCAAGAAAATACTAGCTAACTTAATCCAGCAGCATATCAAAAAGATAATACACCATCATCAAGTGGGTTTTATACCAGGGATCAGGGATAGTTTAACAATAAATGTGATACACCATATAAACAGTATTAAAAACAAAAATCATATCATCTCAATAGATACACAAAAAGCATTTGACAAAATCCAGCATCCTTTATGATTGAAACCCTCAGCAAAATTGGCATTGAAGGGACATATCTCAAGATAATAAAAGCCATTTATGACAAACTTATGGCCAATATTATATGGAATGGGAAAAGGTTGAAAGCGTTTGCCCTGAGAACTGGGACAAGACAAGGATACCCACTTTCACCACTCGTGTTTAACAGTACGGGAAATCCTAGACAGAGCATCAGACGAGAAAAAGAAATAAAGTTCATTCAAATCAGTAAAGAGGAAGTCAAGCTGCTGCTTTTTACTGATGATATGATCGTATACCTAGAAATCTCTACTCAATGAAAAAGCTCCTACATCTGATAAATGAATTCAGCAAAATATCAGGATACAAAAATCAATGTAAACAAATCAGCAGCACAGCTATGCACCAACACCAACCAAGCTGAGAAAAAAATCAAGAACTCAACCCCCTTTTACAATATCTGCAAAACAAACAAACAAACAAACAAAAACAACTTAGAAGATGCCAACTGGGAAGGGAAGGGGCCAATACGGCCAAGTAGAAACATCTCCGGTCTGCAGCTCCCACCGAGAGGAACGTAAACAGCAAGTGAATTCTGCATTTCTAAATGAGATACTGAGATTCTCTCATTGGGACTGACTAGGTGGTTGCTGCGACCCATGGAGTGCAAGGAAAAGCAGGGTAGGGTGATGGTTTACTCAGGAGCTTCATGGGGCAAAGGGACCTCCCTCCCCTAGTGAGGGATGGTGCTACCCACCTGGAGAAGGATGCTTTTCCCACGGAGATTTTCAATCCATGGATCGGAAGATTCCCTCATGTTCCCACACTACCAGAGCCCTGGGACCCAAGAACAAAGCTGTGCAGACCCATGGCAGCTGCTAGGGTAGGCAGCCACTTGGGGCAGGCATTGAGCTGCATTTTTTGCATACTTTGGCAGCTCCTGGAACTCCAGTGAGGCAGGAGATCCATCCACTCTTGTGGAAAGGGGGCTGAAGTTAGGGAGCAAAGCAGACTCACTTAGCAGGTCCCACTTCCACAGAACCCTGCAAGCGAAGATCTACTGGCTTGGAATCTCCTCTGGCCAGCACAGCAACCTGGAGTTGGCCTAAGATGACAGAGTTCCCAAGGGGAGGAAGGGGTAACTGCCATTACTGTGGATCTAGTCAGCGGCTTTCCCTTGCCAGTGCTAGGGAGACTGTGAGGTTCGGACTGAGCAGAATTTCCCACAGGTCAGTGCAGTGGCTATGGCAAATCATGGCCGGACTGCTTCTTTAGGTGGGAACCAGATCCATATCTCCTCACTGGGCAGGGCCTCTCTGCAGGAATCCCAGCAACTCCAGTCAGGGGTTTATTAGACAGAACTTTCATCTCCCCAGGTCAGAGGACTTGAGGGGAGGGATGGCCGTGATCTCAGGTTCAGCAGACTTAATCTTTCCTGCCTGCTGGCATTGAAGAGTCCAGGCAATCTGGACTAGGGGGATTCCCCCCGACGCAGTGAAGCCACACTGTTAAGGGGCAGCTAGACTGCCTCCTTAGGTGGGTCCCTGATACTGTGCCTCCTGACTAGGTGAGATCTCCCAAGAGAGGTTGCCAGACACTTTGTACAGGAGAGTTCTGGCTGGCATCAGGTCAGTGCCCCTTTGGGATGAAGCTTCCAGATTAAGGAGCAGGCAGCAATCTTTACTGTTCTGCAGCCTGCACCAGTGATACCCAGGAAAACAAAGTTTGGAGTGGACCTTCAGCAAACTGCAGCAGACCTGCAGAAGAGGGGCCTGTTAAAAGGAAAACAAACAGCAACGACAACACCACCACCAAGAAAAAAGATGACACAAAAACACCATCCAAAGGAGAACGCTTCAAAGATCAAAGGTAGATAAATCCACAAAGATGAAGAAAAACCTATGTGAAAATGCTGAAAATTCCAAAGGCCAGAATGTCTGTTTTCCTCCAAATGATCACAACACCTCTCCAGCAAGGGCACAGAACGGGGTTGAAGCTGAGATGGATGAACTGACAGAAGCAGGCTTCAGAAAACAAGTAATAATGAACTTCGCTGAGCTAAAGGATTATCTTCTAACTCAATGCAAAGAAGCTAAGAATCATGATAAAAGATTACAAGAACTGTTAACTAGAATAACCAGTTTATAGAGGAACATAAATGACCCAATGGAGCTGAAAAACACAGCATGAGAACTTCATGATACAAATGCAAGTACCAATAGCTGAATCAAACAAGTGGAGGAGAGAGTGTCAGAGCTTGAAGACTATCTTTCTGAAATAAGCAAACAGACAAGATTAGAGAGAAAAGAATGAAAAGGAACAAACCAAAGCTATGAGAACTATGGGAGTATATAAAAAGACCAAACCTATGACTGATTGGAGTACCTGAAAGAGATAGGGAGAATGGAACCAAGATGGAAAACACACTTCAACTATCATCCAGGAGAACTCCCCCAACCTAGCAAGACAGGCCAACATTCAAATCCAGGAAATCCAGAGAACCCCAATAAGATACTCCATGAGAATAACCCCAAGACACATAATCATCAGGTTCTCCAAGGTTGAAATGAAGGAAAAAATGTTACGGGCACCCAGAGAGAAATGCAAATTCACCTACAAAGGAAAGCCCTTTAGACTAACAATGGACTTCTCAGCAGAAACCCTGTAAGCCAGAAGAGATTGGAGGCCAATATTCAACATTCCTAAGAAAAGGATTTCCAACCCAGAATTTCACATCCAGCCTAACTAAGCTTCATAAGTGAAGGAGAAATAAAATCCTTTATAGACAAGCAAATGCTGAGGAATTTCATCACCACCAGGCCTGCCTTGCAAGAGCCCCTGAAGGAATCACTAAACATGGAAAGGAAAAACCATTACCAGCCACTACAAAAACACACGAAAGTACATAGACCAATGACACTATGAAGCAACTACATTAACAAACCTGCAAAATTAACCAGCCAGCATCATGATGACAGGAATGAATTAACACATAACAATATTAACCTTAAATTTAAATGTGCTAAATTCTACAATTAAAAGACAGAGAGTGGAAAAATGGATAAAAAAGACAATACCCATCAGTGTGCTATATTCAAGAGACACATCTGATGTGCAAAGACACACATAGGCTCAGAATAAAGGGAAAATTTACCAAGGAGGTAATTTCCAAAGGAGGAAAATTTACTAAGCCAATGGCAAGCAGAAAAAAGCAGGGGTTGAAATTCTAGATTCTGACAAAACAGACTTCAAGCCAACAAAAGTCAAGAAAGACGAAGAAGGGCATTACATAATGGTAAAGGGCTGAATTCAACAAGAAGAGCTAACTGTCCTAAATATATATGTACCCAATACAGGAGAACACAGATTCATAAAACAAATTCTTAAAGACCTTCAAAAGAGACTTAGACTCCCACACAATAACAGTGGGAGACTTTAATGCCCCACTGCCAATTTAGATAGATCATCAAGACAGAAAATTAACAAAGATATTCAGGACTTAACAGCCTGGATCAATGGACCTGAGAGATATCTACAGAACTCTCCACCCCAAAACAACGGAATACACATTTTTTTCTCAGTGTCACATGACATTGACTCTAAAATCACGTAATTGGAAGTAAAACACTCCTCAGCAAACGCAAAAGAACTGAAATCATAACAGTCTCTCAATAGCACAATCAAATTAGAACTCAAGATTAAGAAACTCACTGAAAACCACACAAGTACATGGAAACTGAACAACCTACTTCTGAATGACTCCTGGATAAATTAATGAAATTAAGGCTGAAATCAATAAGTACTTTGAAACTGATAAGAACAAAGAGACAATGAACCAGAATCACTGGGATGCAGCTAAAAGAGTGTTAAAAGGGAAATTTATAGCAGTAAATGTTCACATAAAAACACTAGAAAGATTCATATCGACATCCTAACATTACAATGAAAAGAACTAGAGAAACAAGAGAAACAAACCCCAGAGCTAGCAAAAGACAAGAAATAACCAAGCTCAGAGTGGAACTGAAGGAGACAGAGACATGAAAAAGCCTTCAAGAAACAAAAATAGATGAATCCAGGAGCTAGTTTTTAAAAAATCAATAAAATAGATCAACCACTAGCTAGACTAATAAAGAAGAAAAAAAGAGAAAATATAAATAAACACAATCAGAAATGATAAGGGGGAATGCCACCACTGACCCCATAGAAATACAAACAACCATCAGAGAATACTATAAACAACTCTTTGCATATAAACCAGAAAATCTAGAAGAAATGGAAAAATTCCTGGACACATATGCCCTCTTAAGACTGAACCAGGATGAACTTGAATCCCTGAATAGACCAATAACAGTTCTGAAATTGAGGCAGTAATAAATAGCCCACCAACCAAAAAAGTCCAGGACCAGATGAATTTACTGCTGAATTATTCCAATGGTACATTTATCTGAAACTATTCCAAACAGCTGAAAAGGAGAGACTCCTCCCTAACTCATCTTATGAGGCCAGCTTTATCCTGATACCAAAACTTGGCAGAGATACAACAAAAAAAGAAAAGTTCAGGCCAATATCCCTGATGAACATTGATGCAAAAATAATCAATAAAATACTCACAATCCTCGAAATGATAAAAGCCATTTATGTCAAACCTACAGTCAATATCATACTGAATGGGCAAAAGCTTGAAGCATTCCCCTTGAAAACTGGCACAAGACAAGGATGCCCTCTCTCACCACTTCTATTCAAAATAGTATTGGAAGTTCTGGCCAGGGAAATCAGGCAAGAGAAAGAAATGAAGGGTATTTAAATAGGAAGAGAGGAAGTCAAATTGTCTTTGCTTGCAGATGACATGTTCCTATATCTAGAAAACCACATCAACTCAGCTGCAAAGCTTCTTAAGCTGATAAGCAACTTCAGCAAAGTCTCAGGATACAAAATCAATGTGCAAAAATCACAAGCATTCCTATACACCAAAAACAGACAAGCAGAGAGCCAAATCATGAATTAACGCTCATTCACAATTGCCACAAAGAGAATAAAATACCTAGGAATACAACTAACAAGGGAAGTGAAGGACATCTTCAAGAATAACTACAAACCACTGATCAAGAAAATCAGAGAAGACACAAACAGATGAAAAAACATTCCATGCTTATAAATATGAAAATCAATATAATGAAAATGGCCATACTCCCCAAAGCAACTTATAGATTCAATGCTATTCTCATTAAACTACCATCGATATTCCTCACAGAATCAGAATGAACTATTTTAAAATTCATGTGGAACCAAAAAAGAGCTCATATAGCCAGGACAATCCTAAGCACAAAGAACAAAGCTGGAGGCATCACGCTACCCAACTTCAAACTATACCTAAAGGCTACAGTAACCAAAATAGCATGGTACTGGTACAAAAACAGGCACATAGACCAGTGGAACAGAACAGAGAACTCAAATAAAACTGCACATCTACAACCATCTGATGTTTGACAAACCTGACAAAAACAAGCAATGGGAAAAGAATTCCCTATTTAATAAATTGTGCTGGGAGAACTGGCTAGCCATATGCAGAAAATTGAAACTGGACCCCTTCCTTACACTTTATACAAAAATTAACCCAAGATGTATTAAGAACTTAACTGTAAAACCCAAAACTATAAAAACCCTAGAAGAAAATCTAGACAATACTATTGGGGGAAACCCCACCCCCGATATTCAACATGGGTTCTTTTCTATTTCCCTAAGTGTTGGCTGGTCTGAGAAATAAAGGGAAAGAGTACAAATGAGAGAAATTTTAAAGCTGGGTGTCCAGGGGAGACATCACATGTCAGCAGGTTCCATGATGCCCCTGAGCTGTAAAACCAGCAAGTTTTTATTAGCGATTTTCAAAAAGGGAGGAAGTGTATGAATAGGGTGTGGGTCAAGAGATCACATGCTTCACAAGATAATAAAATATCATAAAGCAAATGCAGGCAGGGTGAGATCACAGTACCACAGGATGGGGTGAAATTAAAATTACTAATGAAGTTTTGGGCATGCATTGTCATTGATCACATCTTATCAGGAGATGGGGTTTGAGAGCAGACAACAGATCCTACCAAAGTCTATTAGGTGGGAATTTCTTTGTCCTAATAAGCCTGGGAGAGCTACAGGAGACCAGGACTTATTATATCCCTTTGGCTTCTACCGTAAAAGACAGCTACCCCTAAAGGGCCATTTCAGAGGACTACCCTCAGGGGTCATTCTCTTTCTCAGGGATGTTCCTTGCTGAGAAAAAGAATTCAGCGATATTTCTCCTATTTGCTTTTGAAAGAGAAACATGGCTCTGTTCCGCCCGGCTCATTGGCAGTCAGAGTTTAAGGTTATCTCCCTTGTTCCCTGAACATTGCTGTTATCCTGTTCTTTTTTCAAGGTGCCCAGATTTCATATTGTTCAAACACACATGCTGTACAAACAATTTGTGCAGTTAACGCAATCATCACAGGGTCCTGAGGTGACATACATCCTCCTCAGCTTACAAGGATGACGGGGATTAAGAGATTAAAGTAAAGACAGGCATAGGAAATCACAAGGGTATTGACTGGGGAAATGATAAGTGTCTATGAAATCTTCACAATTTATGTTCAGAGATTGCAGTAAAGACAGGCATAAGAAATTATAAAAGTATTAATTTGGGGAACTAATAAATGTCCATGAAATCTTCACAATTTATGTTCTTCTGCCATGGCTTCAGCTGGTCCCTCCGTTTGGGGTCTCTGACTTCCTGCAACACAATACCACATAGGCATGAGCAAAGATTTTCTGATGAAATCACCAAAAGCATTTGCAACAGGCTGGGCATGGTGGGTCATGCCTATAATACAAGTACTTTGGGAGGCTAAGGCTGACAGATCACTTGAGCTCAGAAGTCTGAGACCAGCCTGGCCAACATGGCAAAACCCTATCTCTACTAAAAACACAAAATTAGCTGGGCATGTTGATGCATGCTTGTAATTTCAGTTACTTGGGAGGCTGAGGCACAAGAATAGCTTGAACTCAGGAAGTGGAGGTTGCAGTGAGCTGAGATCATGTGACTGTACCCCAGCCTGGGTGATGGAGTTACTCTGCCTAAGAAAAACCCAACAATAACAACAATAATAAAAAGCAAGCAATTGGAAAAGGATTCCCTATTTAATAAATGGTGCTGTGAGAACTGGCTGGCCATATGCCGAAAATTGAAACTGGACCTCTTCCTTATACCTTATACAAAAATTAACTCAAGATAGATTAAAGACTTAAATGTAAAGACCAAAACTATAAAAACCCTAGAAAAAAATACAGGCAATACCATTCAGGACATAGGCATGGGCAAAGATTTTGTGATGAACCTGTCAAAAGCAATTGCAACAAAAGGAAAAATTGACAAATGGAATCTAATTAAACTAAAGAGCTTCTGCACAGTAAAAGAAACTATCATTAGAGGGAACAGACAATCTACAGAATGGTAGAAATTTTTTTCAATGTATCCATCTGACAAAGGTCTAATATCCAGAATCTACAAGAAACTTAAACAAATTTGTAAGAAAACAACAAATAACCCCATTAAAAAGTGTGCAAAGGACATGAACACACTTCTCAAAAAAAAAAAAAAAAAAAAAAGACATACATGGGGCCAACAAACATGAAAAAATGCCTGACATCACTAATCATCAGGGAAATGCAAATCAAAACCTTGTTCCAGACAGAATAATGATTATTAAAAGTCAAGAAACAACAGATGCTGTCAAGGCTGTGGAGAAATAGGAATTCTTCTACACTGCTTGTGGGAGTGTAAATTAGTTCAACCATTGTGGAAGACAGTGTGGTAATTCCTCAAAAATCTAGAGTCAGAGATAGCATTTGACCCACCAATCCCATTATTGGGTATGTACCCAAAGGAATAAAATAATTCTATTATAAATATGCACACATGCATTATGTTTATTGCAGCACCATTCACAATAGCAAAGATATAGTATCAACCTAAATGCCCACCAGTGATAGACTGGATAAAGAAAATTTGGTACATATACACCATGAAATACTATACAGCCATAAAAGGAAATGAAATACTGCATAGTATTTCATGGTGTATATATACCAAATGCAGGGACATGCAGGGACATGAATGAAGCTGGAAGCCATTATTCTCAGCAAACTAATGCAGGAACAGAATACCAAACACTGCTTGGTCTCACTTATAAGTGAAAGCTGAACAATTAGAACACATGGACACAGGGAGGGGAACACCACACACTGGGACCTGTTGGAAGAGGACGGGGGTAGCGAGAGCATCAAGAAAAATAGCTAATGCACGCCAGGCTTAATACCTAGGTGATGGGTTGATAGGTACAGCAAACCACCATGGCACACGTTTACCTATGTAACAAACCTGAATATCCTGCACATGTACCCTGGAACTTAAAAATTAAAAACAAAAACAAACAAACAAACAAAAAACCTTAGGAATATACCTAGTCAAGGAGGTGAAAGATCTCTATAAGGAAAACTACAAAGCACTGCTGAAAGAAATAATTGACAACACAAACAAATGCTCATGGATGGGTAGAGTCAATACTGTGAAAATAACTATACTGCCAAAAGCAATCTACAGATTCAATGCAATTACCATCAAAGTACCATTATCATTCTTCACATCACTAACTATCCTAAAATTCATATGGAACCAAAACTGAGCCTGCATGGTGAAAGCAAGACTAAGCAAAAAGAACAAATCTGGGGGCATCACATTACGTGACTTAAAACTATACTACAAGGATATCGTCACCAAAACAGCATGGTACTGGTATAAAAATAGCCATGTAGACCAATGGAACAGAATACAGAACCAAGAAATAAAGCCAAGTGTTTACAGTCAACTGATCCTCAACAAAGCAAACAAAACATAAGTATGGAAAGGACACCCTATTCAACAAAAGGTGCTAAGATAATCGGCAAGCCACATGTAGAAGAATGAAACTGGATCCTCATCTCTCATCTTATACAAAAATCAACTCAAGATGCATCAAATACTTAAGTATAAGACCCAAATCGATAAAAATTCTAGGAGCTGGCATCAGAAAAACTCTTTGAGACATTAGCTTAGGCAAAAAGTTCATGACCAAGAATGCAAAAGCAAATGCAACAAAAACAAAAACAAATATATGGGACCTAATTAAACTATAAAGCTCCTGTACAGCAAAAGAAACAATCCACAGAGTAAACGGACAACCCACAGAATGGGAGAAAACATTAGCAAACTATGCATTTGACAAAGGACTAATATCCAGAATCTACAAGGAACTCAAACAAATCATCAAGAAAAAAACAAACAAACAAACAAACAAAAAACACAAATAATCCCATCAAAAAGGGGGCTAAAGACATGAATAGACAATTCTCAAAACAATATATACAAGTGACCAACAAACATAAAAAATGCTCATTATCACTAATTATCAGGGAAATACAAACTAAAACCACAATGAGATACCACTTTACTCCTGCAAGAATGGTCACGATTAAAAAATAAAAAAATAATAGATGTTGGCGTGGAGGGAACACATCCCATGCTCATGGATGAGTAGAATCAATATTGTGAAAATAACTGTTACACTGCTACTGGGAATGTAAACTGCTATAACCACTATGGAAAACAGTATATTGATTCCTTAAAGAACTAAAAGTAGAACTACCATTTGACTCATCAATGCCGTGTTAGCGGTGTCAGATCTGTATGGGTCTGCAGCACCCTCAGTTCTTACCTCCTCAGAAGAAAGAATTTGACTGAGCAGCATAAGGCAGAAGGAGAGACTGATGCAAGTTTAGAGCAGGAGCAAAAGTTTACTAAAAAGCTTTAGAGCAGGAACAAAAGGAAAGAAAGTATACTTGAAAGAGGGCCAAGAAAGCGACTAGAAAGACAAGAGCATGGTTTGACTTTTTGACTTGGGGTTTTATATGTTGGCATACTTCCAGGGTCTTCTGTTTCTTCTTCCTTGATTCTTCCCTTGGGGTGGGCTGCCTGCATGTGCAGTGGTCTGCTAGCACTTGAGAGGTGAGCATGTGCGGTGTGTTTACTGGAGTCGAATGCATGCTCACTTGAGGTGTTCTTTCCTTACTGGTGGAATGTCTCTGAGTCATATACAGTTAAACTCTACCATTTTGCCTCTTAACTGCACACACTGAAGCCCACTCATCCAACTCCTGAGATATTATTGGAGAGCTGCTGATCACCACTTTCAGATTTTTTTCTATCTATAGGGAGACTGGCTTTCCCTGGTGCTGGCTGTGACCAATTATTATTTTCGAGAGATGGTTAACAACTGCCTGACCATCACCTGATGGTCACTTGATATTCGTGGTGGGGTTGCAGGAACCTTCTCCTGCGCTGCTCATGCCTGTCCCTAGCTACCTACTATAACACCACTACTGGGTATCTACCTAGAGGAAAAGAAGTTATTATATGAAAATGACACTTCAAGATGCATATTTATAGCAGCACAATTTGCAATTGCACAAATATGGAAGCAGCCTAAATGCCTATCAACCAATGAGTAGATAAAGAAAATGTGGCATTTATACAATATAAAATACTACTCAGCCATGAAAAGGAACAAAATAATGTCATTTGCAGCAACCTGGATGGAGTTGGAGACCATTATTCTAAGTGAGGTAACTCAGGAATGGAAACCCAAATATCATATGTTCTTACTTACAAGTCGAAGCTAAGCTATATGAATACAAAGGCATAATAATGGTATAACGAACTTTAGGTACTCAAAGGGAAGGTTGGGAGGAGGGTGAGGGATAAAAGACTACACATTGTGTATCGTTTACATTGCTCAGGTAACAGGTGCACCAAAATATCAGAAATTACCACTGAAGAACTTATCTATGTAACCAAAAACCACCTGTTTTCCAAATAAAAAATACTGAAAAAAAAAAAAATGATGTCGACATCTGCCACTGACTCCACTGCTAGATTTCTGTGAATAGATAATGTTTCTGTTACATCTGAGTCAAATCCCTCCCTATTTAATAGTGTGGTGGGTTGAATTGTGTCCATGAAAGACATGTTGAAGTCCTAACTCCTGGTACTTCTGAATGTAGGTCTGCAAATAGGGTCTTTGCAGATGTTATCAAATCAAGATGAGGTTATCTGGATTAGGATGTCACCCAGAGACTGGGATCTTTATCAGAGAAAGGAGAAGGATATTTGGAAACGGAGACAGAGAGACATACAGAAGGAAGAGGGCTATGTGACCACCGAGGTAGAAATTGGAGTGATTTCAGGAGCCATCAGAAATTAGATGTCAAAGAAAAATGCTTCTTTAGAACCTTCAGAGGGAGTACAACACTGCTGACACCTTTATTTTGGACTTACAACCTCCAAAACTGTGAGATCATAAATTTCTGTTGTCCTAAAATAATTAAAAAGAAATCACAAAATGAAAATCAAATTAAATCCAGAGTAAGAAGAAAGAATAAAAATAAAGGAATGAATCTATGAAATTAATAGCAGGAAAATATTAGAGAAAGTTAATGAAGCCAAAACCTGGTTTCCGGAAAAATAGTGAAATTGGTAAATCTTTACTTGTATTGATCAAGAAAAAATCCTGAAAGGAACTAAATTGCCAATATCAGGAATTTTACCCCAAAAATGGTGGATTAAAGCTTTTAGCATAGCTTGTCTACTTGCAAATAGCAAAATAGTGCATATAAATTAACACTGTGAGGATTTACTCAAGAAGAAATATTGAGAACTCACCAAAAAAATGAAGGATACCTCAGACACTTGGGAAAGAGAAGTTAGGCAAGCAGCCTGTGTGGCAGTGCTTGGCTGAGGAAAGTGAGTGAAGAGAGGGGCAGAGTTTTCCTCTGTGACTCACCTTTCCACTGGCTGTTTATGTAACCCAGGCTATGGGAGAGCGCCTTGTTTCTCCCAAACCCTGAAGCTAACTTGGGGAGAGTCTGGGAGACTGTGAGAGAAAAAGGACACTGGAAAAAGCTGCAGGCATTTTCCCAGACCTAGAACTGAGAGGAAGATTCCGTTTTCAATCTGGGCTCATACTAAGTCAGTCATTATTTGATAACCTGGCAGCGGTGGCCACTGCAGGCATTTTAGTCTCTGGCCAGAGATTGTAGTACTTGGTTTGCGACAGGAGACCAGAAGGAGTATGGAGTGTACTCCAGCCATTGCAGCTGGAACTGGACTCTCACATCACAGGACTGAAGTGGGAGGAGATTTGCTGAAGCTGCAGTTTCACCCAGGCAGTCAGATTTGCAGCCAGGTACATCTTTGTGACCTGGGACTAGTCTGCGTGTGACATTGCTGGGTGCCCCAGCCTGCTGCCTTAGTCATTTGAGGGAGTGAGTCCTACTGGTTCTGAGGAGAGGGAGGGAGGTGGTTCCCACTCCACAGACTGGATTGGGAACATGGGCCACCCCTCCCTTCCTGTGCAAAGAGTATAGTGCAGAGGTGGCTTCTCTACTCCTTGCCTGATTATATCTCCAGGCATTTGGTGTACCTGCTCTCACCCCTGCAGGGTTACTTGCCCTCTCTCCAGACTTGATCTGAGATGGTGGGCACCATACTGGTCCCACCCATTGTGGGACTCTGTCCTGCCTGGGCAGTCTTAGTCCTTGTATTTTTGCATCACGCAATCCCAAACAGACATTCACCAGAGTGTGCTCAGACTGTGCTCAATTCTGACAACCACAAAAGGCTGACAAGATTCAGGGGAGCTGCAGAATTCCTGGAGGTCTAACAATTAGGGCAGATTGTCCATAGGGGAAGGAAGAGTACAGCACAACAAAGCACCTCTTGGGAAAAAGGAGATCAGAGTGGCACTCTCCTGTGCTCTAAAGCTACTTGCTTGGGAACTGAAAGTGATTTCATACCTCCCAGCAGAGATGCAGGTGCAGCACTGGGCTCTGTATGGGAGGAGCATGGTTCTATCTCAGTGGCCAGGTGGCACCAGTGCTCAGAAACAGATATGAAGAGGGGAACTTCTCCTCCCAGCTTCCCCCGCCCACTGCTGCACACATAGTCTTGGCTATTCTTATGAGAGGTTGGTACCGTTGTACCTGTGGATGGCCATTCCAAGGCTAGAATGGGCACTGCAACCTTATGGGTGTTGTGCCCACCGGGCTGGGCTTACACAGTGGGCAGGGCCCTTCTCCCTCTCTACATGGAGCGGCTGCAGGAATGCTGATCAGATGAGCTGCAAAGCTATCTATGTTGCGCTGAGGGAAAAGGTCTTTCCTGAGGCCAATCTGGTGGAGAGCCACAGTACAGGTATTTTTCGTGACCCTCAGCTGCATGGCAGCCTGGAGATAAATGACAGTGTCTATCTGAACTGAAAGTGACAAGCCCCAGGATAGTGGTGGAGCTGGTACAGCAACGTGCCCCTCATCCCACACCCCCCACCACATACACTGTGGACCTATATCTACTCATCTTTGTCCCCCATTCCAGGGCCGGCATGGAATTCAGGGAACTGGGCGTTTCACAGACCACTGCCTGAGATAACAGAGAGCCTCTTCCAGTAAAAAAAGATCAAGCATAGACCCATCAATTTCTGCTGCGACTGGGATAACTGGCTAGCCATATGCAGAAGATTGAAACTAGACCCCTTTCTTATACCATATACAAAAATTAACTCAAGAAGGATTAAAGACTTAAATGTAACACCCAAAATCTATAAAAACCCTGGATGACCATGTATGCAATACCATTCAGGACATAGGCATGGGCAATGATTTCATGACAAAGACGCCAAAAACAATTGCAACAAAAGCAAAAATTGACAAATGGGATCTAATTAAACTAAAGAGCTTCTGCAATGCAAAAGAAAGTATCAACAGAGTAAACAGACAACCTACAGAATGGGAGAAAATTTTTGCAAACTATGCATCTGACAAAGGCCTAATATCCAGGCGTCTATAAGGAACTTAAACACATTTACAAGAGAAAAAACAAACAATCCCATTAAAAAGTGGGCAAATGACATGAACAGACACTTCTCAAAAGAAGACATACATGCTGCCAGCAATCATATGAAAAAAGCTCAACATCACTGATCATTAGGGAAATGCAAATCAAAACCACAGTGAGACAGCCACTGACGGGTGTGAGATAGTATTACTAAAAAGTCAAAAAGTAACAAATGCTGGTGAGGTTGCAGAGAAAAAGGAACTCTTACACACTGTTGGTGGGAGTGTAAATTAGTTCAACCATTGTGGAAGACCATGTGGCGATTCCTTAAAGACCTAAAGACAGAAATGCCATTTGACCCAGCAATCCCATTATCAATGGTTTTGTAGGATGGGATAAGTGACAGCAAGAGATCAAGAAAAAAACTTTTTTGGGGTACTGAAAATGTTCTACATATTAGTTGTCTGGTACTTTTTCCTTTACATAAATTACATCTCGATAGTATTGATTATGGAAAATAAAAAAATATAATTACTGCAGAAGATGTGTTCACAGAAAAAATGTTGCAAAGACTGAAATAAGTCAAATGCCATGAAAGACAGCCAGTAGATGTAAGATGTAGAGTAAATTACACACAATCTCAAACAAATTAGGGATTAGACTGGGTATATGTTATCATTCTGTGGAGTAGAGATTTAAAATTCATTTCTTAAATCTATCAAATTATTTGTCAGCTTTATTTGAGCAAATGTGTGTATTTTAGTGGCTTTTGGAACATATGCTCTCTTGAAAAATCTGCTTATGAAACAATATAGCATGAGGTTACTTCAGGCATAACTGATAATATGTTTATGCGCCATCCATGCATGTTGGAAAGCTAGGTGTACAACCACTTCATGAACAAATATTGAAGGACATTTTAATGTGTAACATGCCCTCATAAGTAGTTTGGAATAGTAAAAAAATTATGTGGACTTTGCTCTTAAGCAGCGTTTAAGGTTAGTTGAAAACACCAGATTAAAAAAAATACCAAAGATATATTTTGTGTGCAGAATGCATGGGATGTACATGTGACAAAAGTTATAGAAGTTCAGGAAAAGAGAGATCACTAGATGACTGTTTCCCAGAGTGTGAGACATGCACACTGGTAGTTCTCTGGATGAATTTATTTATATAATTTTTTTAAAGAAACATAGTCTTGCTGTGTCACCCAGGCTAGAGTGTAGTGGCATGATTATAGCTCACTGCAGACTCAGACTCCTGGGCTAAAGCGATCCTCTTGCCTCAGCCTCCGGGATGACAGGCATGAACCACCATGCCCTGCTAATTTTTATTTTTATTTTTTAGATGGGGAGGGGCATCTCAATATGTTGCCCAATGCTGGTCTCAAACTCCTGGCCTCAAATGATTATCCCACCTTGGCCTCCAAAACTGCTGGGATTCTAGGCATGAGCCACCATGCCCAGCTCCCCTGGATGATTTTAGTTGTTTCAACAAATAAGTTTCAAACCAAAGAAGTCATTCCTTTGGTCAATTCTCTTCTAATTCCCCGAAAATATGCCAAGGAAAAAGTCCAAATTTAATGCAATCACACCTTTTACACATCCTTAATATTTTTAAACTTTTTCCTTCTTCTTTCTCTTTTTACAATGAAAAAGCAGAATTAGGATCATGGCCTTTAGTAAGATGTAGCATGTAGCAAGAATTTAAGAAAAATAGTTTGCAGCTTATTCTCTTTAGAGTTATTTTTTCATTTTTTATCAAATAATTGTTTTTCAGTCACTGTGTTTGTGTCTCATGTATAAACCACCTACTATGTTTTACTTCTTCCTCCTTTCAAAAATCTGTGAGGCCACAAACCAAAGCAGAATTATATAAGAACAACAAAACCAAAACCAAAACTGCCTCAGCAGCTCTTTATAAAAGAAAAACATTATTTGCAGGATTTAAAATCCGTAACTTTAGCATTCTCCAAGTTTTATACTGCTTTTATAAAAATGAAGCAAAATGGAACACGAACACACACACACAGACACACACACACACACACACAGACACACACACACACAGACACACACACAGACACACACACACACACAGACACACACACACACACACAGACACACCACACACAGACACAGACACACACACACACACACACAGACAACCACACACACACAGACACACATACACACACAGACACACACACAGACACACACACACACAGACACAGACACACACACACACACAGACACACACACACACAGACACACACACAGACACACACAGACACACACACACACAGACACACACACAGACACACACACACACACACAGACACACACACACAGACACACACACAGACACACACACACACAGACACACAGACACACACACACACAGACACACACACAGACACACACACACACACACACACACAGACACACACACACACAATGCTTCAGCAAAACAAAAACTCTTCCAACTTCTGCTTTAAAAATACTGACTATACTGGTTTGAGTCTGACTCATTGCTGATATTTTAAATTTAGGAAGTTGAACTTCTTTTGAAATAGTAGGAAAAGGTCAGTTTTTATCTTTGGCAGATTCTGATGTCACTAGGGTTAAATGTCTAAAATTCAAGTATTCATATTAAAGTTATTCAAATTGTAAGAAAAAGAACTAAATGGAACAAGTAGAGTTAAATAATATTAAAAGACACAGATTACTAAAGCCTTGAGAATAAATTACTTTTAAAATGACCTGTAATTTTTAATATGAATAGTTTATTCTGATGGTGATATCTATTTCACTTTTCTCTTTATTCCAAGAAACTAGTTTTCAAAACCTAATATACTATTATATACTTAATGATGACTCATAAATATCTTTGGTAAAGAAGTGAGATAGTTTCAGAAATTGATAAAGAGTTTTAGGAAATGTAGCTTGGCCCACAAGATATAGCTTTACACTTGTCTCTGAATTCATCTTAGTAGCATTTTTCAAACAAGTCATCTATACAATATTCATTAATATTGTGTTCTATGATATGTACGCCTAACTAGAAACTTTGAGAAATTTCCTCCATTATGTAGTTTAGCTTTCACTTACTATATAAGTTTGAGAAAGAAGGTTCTGATTTAGTAACTTACATTATTAAAAACTTACTTTAATTCCTTGGAAAGCTCTTGCCCTTTCTGTTCTGTTCTATGAAAAGTTGTGGATGAGTGTGGATTTCTTCCTCTACTTTCCTCAGCACGATCTTACTTTTCTAATACTTTCTAATGTTTAATTTAATCATTATCCAGGAGAGTTTCTCCCCTTCCTACCACTGGCACCTAACAGGGAATTTTTCTGAAGAACTTTTTTTGTGGATTTATCTGCATCCATGGGGTAAAGATTTTGTCATAATAAGTTTCAAGAAGAGAAATAGTTCTTATAACTCTAATAACTTTTAGTCTAAAATCAAAGTCTAATAAGAAAGTATTTTAATGCACAAACAAAACTATTTTAGCTCATTTTAGAACAGTCATTGTTACGTTGCCATGTATAATATTGTGCTCACAAATCAGGCATAGTGGCTCATGCGTGTGATACCTGCATTTTGGAGGCCAAGGCAAGAGTATTACTTAAACCCGGAAGTTCAAGTTCAAGTTATGAAGAGATATTGTTCTTTTTTTTTTGTATTTAGGTGAGGTATAGTTAATTTCATTGAGAGGCAAATAAACTGAAAAACTTACAGAAGTTAGAGAATCACTTTTTGATTACCAATGAGGACAAATTCAGAAAAAATTTCTTTAAATAGTTGAATAACAGAGTTGGATAGAGTATAAGAAATAATATTTATCAATAATAATTTTCAAAATAAAAATGCTAAATTTTGCTTTATCTTTCCAGGAGGTATTTAAAGTTGTTTTTCTCCTTGAAGGTGAGAATGAACATTATATACCCCTCTATGTTTCTATCTAGTTTGCCTGTTAATTTCCTTGTAATTTAATATCCTAGTGAAATTGGAAATACAAAGAAGGAAAGGCATAAATCTGATTAACATTAATCATACTTTAAAGGACAATTGTTGAACAAACATATAATTACATTTTAAAGCTCAGATGAAAGTGTTTTTATATAGTCTTTATACACCAAATTGAAACCTATACTTTAAAAAACTAGCTTATGCTTTTGACAATTATGTTTTAAATTTTTGTATTTTTAGTGACGTATTTTAGCTTTAAAGGAACATTCTTTTACATGAAGATAAGTAAAACTATTATAAAATGTTTATATATAAAAAACTAGAGAGTAAAAGAAAGTATTTATCTATATAAAAGTTATTTAGTTAAAATTTATGCATTGTAATAAATAGTCCCCATAAGTTTTTTGGTAATGTTACATTGTAAGAAAAATAATTTTTATTATTGTGTATTATTTTGCAATGTTCAATTGTATAATGAATCCTGAAATACATTTTAGAATAAAACACCACAAGGTGGCAGTGTTTACTAAGAAATTGCTGAAGTATGGGGTCATCACAGGGTTGAATGTCCTCTATGCTGCTGTACCCTTTTGTGTCTGTAAAATTGGTTGTCTATTTCAACTGTTAAAAATGAATACTGGATTCTTAAAGGTGGAAATGGTAGATATTTTTTATTTATAAACTGTTTTATGTATTCAAAGCCTAGTGTGGTACCTTTCATAGCAGTGAAAAAACATAGACAACATTGGATTTAGTTTGCTGATTTGTATTTTGTGCATGTGCTTACAGATAAAACAAACAAACAAACAAACACCAGAAGAAAGTGAAGAATAAGTATTAGCTAGAGGTTAGAATTTGCCACCAAGGTGTATTCTAAATATTCAGAACAGTGGTTAGGTGAACAGCAGTGGGATGAACAGCCCAATGAGTATTTTAAAATGGGAAGCCATTTAAGCATGAATATAGTGGACTGATACCCACAAGCCACCGAAAGCTGAAAGACGAGACTGAGGAAATGATGACACAGAACCTCTCTCCTCCTTTCTTGACTATTACACTCCCATCTTTGCCAAATACCCATCACTGAATATTTCCTTGCCTGTTGAAATAATGAGTTCAACTGTTGAGACCTCAAAATGCACATACATTTGGAAACATTTTCTTCATTTTTCACTTGGTTCTGTAGTAGGATAGCTTATACACCTATCTTGCACAAAGCTGTGACTAAATTGCTACTAGGTTTTCTGATCTTCAGACTCTTAAAATAATGCAAATAATGCCCTTCTGCATTTATGTCATTTGTGCATTTAATTCATCCATAAAACCAGTTACAAACTGCTAGATTTGTTTTAAGAAAAGGCAATTTTTACAAGTAATATAAAATTATTTCTGTGTGAAGGAATTACAGGTGAATGCCCTGGTGGCTAGTACGCAAACTCCAACAGGTCAGGGATCTTCATTTGTTGGGTTCACTGATGTATCCAAGCACCTACAAAGTGTCTGATGTAAAGCGGGTGCTCAATAAATATCATGAGTAAATGAAACAGAAATCTGTGAACTTCTAGCAAAGTAACCAAATCAAAAAGCTTTTTTTGGATGAGGAATATAATGAAAGATGGCATGACATTGAAATAGGACCTAGAAGAATGAATAAATAATTCATTTCATTTATAAAATATAATTCCAATTTCTGGGTCTTCAGTAAATAGAAAATAAAAATTTGTTATAAAATGTTAAAGTCACATAGAGTAGGAGTTAACTGGAAATTGTAATTCAATAATCATCATATGTAAAATAAAGATATTGATCATAACCTCTATGAAGTTATATTATAAGAATTATTTGGAGAATTTTTTTTTTTTTTTTTTTTTTTTTGCACAAAGAAATAAAGAACAGTACAAGGTTATGGGTAGGAATGAAGAGTGAGTGAATTTTGAACATTAATATTAATATGACCTGAATTGTGCCTTCTGGCTGTTAGAGCTTAAGGACTTTAATGCCCTTACTTCAGTGTTGTTGGACTGATGCCAGTGATAAATGCTGGCATAATACTTAGGGGCTAACTAATGAAAATGTATTGACTTACTTAACTTTAATTATTTACCTTTTATTATTTACTCTATTTTGGTTGCTGTTCAGTTAGGCAGCTGTTTATTTTTATTATTTTTCTCTTTGATGATAAAATCCTCTCACTAATGAATCCCTCTCACTTGGATGGATATACGGAAGCTTTTTGCAAGTGGGTAGGGACAAAAAATTATAGTTTCCAGTCTCTGACATGATAGTTATAGGTGAGGAGCACGCACACACTTCTTCCTGTTTGCTTTCCCATCCGTTTCTTTCTTTGTCCATTGGTCTCTGTTGACCTCTTGTTCTCATCCACCTCTATAAGCTGGCTCTCATATTCTTCTCCCTTCTTCCTTAGAAATGATCGATTCCAAGGCAGCCTCATTTGAACAATAGCCTTTACATCTTAATGGTAGGAATTCCAAAAACAAAAAGAATAAAATTCTTGTGAGACACACTGCTTAAGAGCACAGACTCGAGCTGACTTTCTGGACTGGACATCCAACTCTACCACTGCCAGCTGTGTAGTTTTAGGTAAATGACTTAACCTCTTTGTGCCTTGGTTTTCTCATGTGTAGCTAACTGATGGCAGAATTGAATGAATTGTATAGGTAAAACTTCTAGAGTAGTGCCTAGTGCATAGCTAGCATTATTTGATTGTTGGCTTTGTTTGGGGCAGGATTTTTAGTACCATTGTGTGGGAGAGGTTGTAAGGACCTTAGAGTTTCCTAACATTTGTGACTTTATATCACTAATAAGGTACTTGCTTTATCTGAGAATATGGCCTCAGGACTATATAAGTATTTGAAAGATTTTTTTTTTTTTTCCACAAAGAAATGAGAAGCAGTATAAAGTCATGGTAGGAATGAAGAATCAGTAACTTTTGAACACTAATATTAATATAACCTGAATTGTGCCTTCTGACTTTGGGAGCTAGAGGATTTTGATACTCTGACTCAGTTATCATTTGAATGATGCCAGCAATAAATTCTGGGGTAATACTTAGGGGTTAACTATGCAACTGTAACCTGGGTTGGGTTATTATTACTTGCTCTTTCTGGTTTTGAAAGAGTTTAAGAGGTAACAGGTTTTTGGCCAGAAAACTTCCTTTAATTCACAGAAATGAATGTTGTAAAAGTGTTTAAAGCTTTATTATACTGAAGCAATTTCTAATACTAAGAAATTAATCATATATTACTCCTCAAAATATTTTTCTAATAAGCAGTCACAAAATTTGCTACAGATAGATATATACTCACATATGTTTCTGATATTTAAACATAATGCTACAACTTCTCTAGAACATACTGGTGATCAAATATGAATTTTTCTTTTAGGGGAAAAATTGATGCTTAATCTTATTATTCTTATTTGTATTTTTTCTATATTAAAAAAATTTAACTATTTTCAGTTGACATTAACTTGGCCTTTCTGCAAAATATGTCTGTATTATTAAGATTATTTTATGTCAATTTGCTTATATATATAGTTGCTAAATCTGTAACTTTCTAGTGCTTTTTTTTTTTTTTTTTTTTTTTTTGCAAGAAAAGAGGGTTATGATTCAGGATCTGGGTGAAATCAGAGCAATAATATTCATGGAGAATGTGAAATAGTAGAAAAATAGAGAACAAGGACTTATGCTTATCTATATCCTGGTGGCAAACTAAAACACGGAGACTGTGCCGTAAGTCATAGCCAATCTTCTTCTCAGGACTAATTACATGATTTCTGGGGCCCAGTTCAAAATAAAAATGTAGTGTCCCTTGTTATTGAATTACTAAGAGTTTCAAGATGGCAATGTCAGAGCATTAAGCTCAGTACAGAACAAACATCCATAAAGATGGCCCTTGTCTTCATACTGTACCTGGAAAGTGTGGTAGGCTTTGAATTGCTCTTCCTTGCACCTTCCTCTCAGAGAACAAATATCTTCAAAAATAAATGAGGTTTCTTTAAACCAAAGTTTAAAGAAAGTAGACACTGAGAACCTAATCTGTGATTACTTCCTTTGTGGTTTTAAAGTATGTTCTTAATACCAAATAGATGGTGTCTATTTATATTTGAGTAGATGCTGACAATACTCCAAATATTAAGTGTCTGCCATTCAAAAGGGCTTGGGAAAACTAGGAGTTTATTATTTCCTTAACTAACTCATTCACTTCCGTGAATCAGTAAAATGTTGCAGACTACTTACAATTTCATGAAAACATAAACAGTATGGCTAATACTCCAAATCATGAGGCGACCTGTTTTGATTGCTAACAGTTTTATCTGTGCTCTTCATGCCATAGACCAGGCTGTTAGCCATACATGGAAAAGCATATATAAAACTCAAAGTGCTATCTATTTTGGAATTCTTTCAGTGCTATTTTTCTCCATAGGAAACATACTTTCTTCCTTCTTTGCCAAATAGGGAGTATGCTATATCCAGTTGCTTTTTTTGTAGTAACATATTGAGCTCATGAACTTTAGAATCATTTCATTAATATAGGCTGAATGTTATTGGAACTGAAATATGTTAAACACAGGAAATGCTGTGTTGTATTTTCAGCATTATTGGTATAAATGAAAACCTTGGTTCTATAGCTTCTCATTTCCATTTTTTCTCATCTTGCTTAGGTAATTTCACATGCAAAATGAGAAAATGTAAATTTTTTGTATTATGTAAAAGTTAAAGTACCATTTAATTGTATGCTCATTTGTGAATTAGTGGTTGTGAACTTAAATCCATACATTATAATACTGGCTTATAAATAATGATCTCAGATAGAGGTTAGATGCCCCACTTAGGTGGCATGTGTTCTGGACACATTGGATGGACTAGTTCAATGCCAATACCAAGTCATCTCCAGGTGGACTCCTGTGGATATGCATTAAGGCATCCAGGTGGCCAGTGTAATAACTTAGTCCAGAATTGATGTGGGTCACTAAATCAGATAAGAATGACATAAAAGTTGGAAGATTAGAGTTCAGCAAATATAAATCCCTAGGGAGATCTATCTATCTATCTATCTATCTATCTATCTATCTATCTATCTCAGTCACTTTAGAGAATGATTAACAAATAAATCATAAATGTTTATGATCATGTCCAAATGTACCCTCTCTACTCTGAATGTGTTACAATACTTGTGCTTAATAATTTAACGCAGAAGCAACAGAAACTTTGTAACTAGTAATCTACACAACAGCTTCTATTAATTAAATTATCCATTAACATTTGTGTCATTATTAGAAACTGGAAAATTAAATTAAAGCCAGCAATTTTTAATTGGTACCACAGGTAAAGTATGTTTGGACTTGTGTTTAATAGGGCAGGGAGAATGAGGTATGCATAACACAAATTAAACAATTGTGCAGTTATTAGGCTAGTATGAAGCAAAAGAGTTAATAATAAATACTAGTTTGGGACACTGGTTAATGTTTAGTTCCATGTAAGACAAGAAAAACACAGAGTTGAAATTTGAAAGTAATGCCACATTGTATCTGGTTCACAGTGACCACTTAATACATATTTGTTAAATCTGATGACAGACAAGAATTTCTGAGGTTTTGGTTCACATTTTAAGAGTTAACCAGCAAAATCTCCCTCTTTCCTGCTGTATATTCCCTTACTTACACTAATGCCCCCTTTTTACTTTAATTCTATCAGATTCTAAATTTAATAATTATACATATTAATTTTCACTATATCCATCACAAGGCTTAAAACACAGTTGAGGCTGGGCGTGGTGGTTCACGCCTGTAATTCCAACACTTTGGGAGGCTGAGGTGGGTGGATCATTTGAGGTCATGAGTTTGAGACCGGCTTGGCCAACATGGTGAAACCCTGTCTCTACTAAAAATACAAAAAAATTACCTGGGCATGGTGGTGGGCACCTGTAATCCCATCTATTCATGAGGCTAAGGCAGGAGAATCACTTGAACCCAGGAGGCAGACATTGCAGTGAGCCAAGATTGCGCCATTGCACTCCAGCCTGGGTGACAGAGAGACTCTGCCTCAAAAAACAAAACAAAACAAAAAACAAACAAAAAACAACAAACACACACACACACACACACACAAAACCCAAAAAACCACCACACACAATTGAGGTCCATTCTTAACATTAACTGACAAAATGACCTGAGAAGTCAACCTTTTAGGAGCTTAGGCTGGTAGTAAGAAAGTTTTGTGACTCTAATCAGAATATATTACTCATTGTTCATACCACCTTCTTAAAGCTATCATAATAGAGTGAATCTCTAAATTTGCAAAAAGGTAAACACAAAACATGAACAGCATTGAATATTAGGGAAATCTTTGAATCTAACATTTGTTCCTAGATATTTATCATTTTTCACCTGTAAATACCTCAGTTGACTTACTTCATTATGTCTACTTTTTTCCCTAGAAATTAACAGTTTACCTTTTTGAGTATTTAGCAGTTTTCATAGAGTAATTAAAATTTATTTATTGGAGAAGAAGATTCACTTTTCTTAACCCCACATTTGTCAAAATGAAGACTTAAAAACTAGCACATAAATAAATAATGCAACTACATGAAAGTCTCTCTTCCAACTGCCAATTTATAGATTATGGGTTAACTAACACTCCTCAGCTTCCTTATAAAACAAGCTTGACTAATACTCAGGACAAGCAAAATGAGAATAGTTAATAGCTACTCCTTTGTAAGTTTATATTTTCTGCTAGTCCCAGTTGTGCTATGAGTCAAATTTGAAGTCACTTATTAATTTGTGAACCAAGAAACATCCACACACAAAAAGGAAAGCTATTATTTTTATTAAAATAATTTGAATGCTTTTGGAAAACAAGCAATACAAATTGGATGAAAAAATGCTATTGATTTAAGTATGGGAAAACAACTGTAAGGGGTGGGGAAAAATCTGGAAATCTAGAATTTGGAACTCTAATTTTGTGGATTTTTTTCCCCCAAAGTTCTCCTTTCATTTTAAGAAAGCTAAAATTGGAAAACACAGATATGGTGTTATGGCTGTGGAAAAATACAAGAAAAACATTACAGAATTATAATCAGTGGACACATCCTCTAAGGTTCTTCCTTCTCTCTAGCTTTTGGGATCTTAATCTGTTAGAGTGGATACTGTTGTAGAGGGCAGAATAAAACAGTTTTGTCTGACAAATATCCTTTCCAATCTTTTTGTACTATACCTCTGTTAAAGCCTTTCATCTTTAGGGGTTGTACCTGATTGTCTCATAAATATTCTATGTATATATGAAAAATGCATATTCTCTGTTCAAAGGATGAAAAATTCTCTGTATTAAATCAAACTTATTGATTGACTTATTATATTACTCATGACTTTACCCTTCTTTGTTTTCCGCTAGATTTGTTGCATTCTGAAAAGAGTACATTAATCACTATACATTTTGTTTTTAAAAGCAATATATTTAGATTATCTGTTTTATGTTCCATACAAATTTAAGACAAATTGTATTTGCTATTACTACCCAATGTCGCTCTCTCTCTCTCTCTTTTTTTTTCCTGATTACTGGTTTTATTATTTATAAAAGGAAAATTGTGCCCAGCTTGGTCCATGTAAGGTAATTCAAAATCTCTTTCTAGAAAGAAATTTGCATTCTTGAAAATGCTTAAGTAATTTTCTGACAAGTTTTAATAAGATTAAGATCCCTTCTTGAAAAGTAATTACCCATGGACCTGGCTGACTGTCCATCAGGATCCTCACCATCATCAACCAGGTGTTGCTTTCCTTTCTCCCTGTTCCTTCTTTTTCTTTAATCATATATGACTCAGTACTTAACCACTCCTTTTTTTTTTTTTTAAAGTAAATATCTGTACCAAATAAGAAGTGTTTTAATTGGCCTGTTTTAGGTCTCCTTCCTTATAGAAAGTTTGAGATAAAACTTTGACAAATACTCATATCAAGTTTTCTGAAAAAGATTTTTACCGGTTTAAAAGATACCATATCTGATTTTCATATAACCATGCCTGTTGTCTTTTTTTTTTCCCATTTGCCTCATAATTATTTGCTCAATGTTTTGTCTTCAATCATTTAAAAATAAATTTAAGTGCCTTATTTTGGTATATAGCTTTTATAGCTGGCATTAGGTTTTGTAGTTTCTGATGGTCTTTGCTGTTAATGTCACATAAATATGTTAATGTTTAGTATTATAACTGATATACTTGATTTTATTCCTTCTATTCCAATTTGTATTTATTTTTTCCTTTTTTTCTTTTTTAGAAAAACTGTCCTTAGAAAAAGATCTGAAAATATGACAAAGGGATTGCTGTGTCCTGTCCAGTCTGTGGAGTCTTGAGCCATGTTCTAGCTGGCCCAATCTGCAATTGTCAGCCTCTCTAGGGATGCCATACTTGAATCTCCTTGAGTGCCCTAATGATTTTTCTATTATAGTTGCCACCTATCTCTTTTGGCAGGTCTATGGGCTGGCCATGTGTTCTTTTTGCTCTGACTCTCTAGCACACTCTGGCTCTAGCTCATTGGTTGGATTGCTATTTTTTCTTTGCTGACTTTTTGGTCGATGAACTTCAAGCACTGGGTGTCCTACAAGTGGTAAGAGGTGAAGTGACCTTCTGCCAGGAGATGGTGGCAGGGAGTCCATTGAGGCATCCCTCTATTCCCTGATCTCTTCATACCTGCTCACCCTTAGGGAAGCAAAGATTCAGCCAACCCATTGCTCAGTCAACCCATCCATAGATCTCCATAGGTTAAACTATTTCACTGATCTGTTGCTTTGTGATCCTCACTCTCAGGTTTCAAGACTCTTTAGGTGTTCAGTGAGTCACCAGGGCGTGGGGGCAGTAAGGAATACTGCCAATTTTCTTCCACAGGGAGCTCCTCAGAGCCCACAACTTCATTTCATTTCAGCTCTTACGAAACCCAACCGGTTTTTTTTGTTTGTTTGTAATTGGTCAAAGGTAGATAATTCAGAGCTAGTGCTAGAAACTTGCACTAGAGGCTAGAGGTTTCTAGAGACTTGTTCAGGTCATTATCTTTTCAGAATTTCCTTCTGTACTCAGGTTTTGATTTTAAAAGCCAAGATTTTAGATTATTTTGTTCTCTAGTTTACCTACTGACAATACTCAAACAATAGGTGCCCTCTTGTTCCAAGTTGGTGGAGGGCTACCAGAGAAACAGAAAGGAAAAAATAAGAAGCATATTAATGAACACTTTATAATTAATGAACACTTACTGCCCTGGCATTAATGAATAAATAGGCTGGGGATATTGAGGGATACATTAAAGCAAGGAAAAATAGAACATATAGCTGTAAAGTCAAATGGCAATCAAGAAAAGTGGGAAGATTGTTTTCATCATAGCATTTGGGGAACTCCATTAATCAGTAGAGTGACATCTCCAGAAACTCTGATGGTTATCTGATACCTAAAATCCTAAACTCTGTTTCAGCTCAGCCACAAGCAAACTGGGTGATTTGGGAGTAGATATTTGAAGTTTTTTGGTTTAATATTCCATCTCCAAAATAAGGTATTTAATCATATTAGCCTTTGAAATTCTAGCTAAGTCCAAATTCAATGACAATTCTTGATAGATCATATATTCAGACACACACATGGGGAGATGCACGCACACATTTTTCTTTCCTCTGCAACTCAGCTTCCCTGTTGGGGGTGGATTGGTTTCTGGACTGGAAGTGATAAAAAGGAGGTACCCTTCTGGCTCAATATAGTCCAGCTATATATAACTGTACAACAATACATCTAGTAGCACTCCCAAGTGTGAAACAAGCTGCCTCTGGATACACACCTGACCTGTAAAAAAGAGGTCATCATATGTTTATCTGGTGGCAGCATTTTTCACACTTGGGAATGCCGCTAGCTGCTTTTACTGAGTGACATAAACACTGCCAGCTTTGAGTAGGACTCAGAGCAAAGAAGTGCTCTGTAATAGGTCCAGGGTAAGGTGCAAGCAGCCTTGATGTGTGGGCCATATCGTCTGACAGATCCGGTGCTATTAGAGGAACCTGTGGTAGGAAAAGATGCTGTGTAAAATTGCTGGCTAGATCTTATAGGATAACTGCAATAGACCCCCAGGGTTCAGGAACAAGGCCATGCTATCTGCAGTAGACAGTTATACAGCTTTCAAAAGTATAGTTCCTGTTGTGTTGCTGGACCCTAGTTGAAACAGTACTCCTGACAATGGGACACCAAGTGACCCTATGACCAGAGCTTCCCATTATAAGCTGGTTTCTGTTAGACCCTCTATATGATGAACTGTCAGCATTTTATCCTCAGAAGGAAGTGGTACGTCTGGAGTCAGTCATAAGCAGGGCCAAAGTTCATAAGATGTTTGAATGAGTGGCCCAGCCGTCCATGATATCCATTGCTGTTCCACTGATGCTTCTCCTTCAATTAACTATTTGCAGCTGCTGTACCAGTTAAAGCAGTCTATGACCACTTACACAGAAGGGAGCAGGTGAAGCTTGGTTCATAGATGGACTTACTTATTATGTGGTGCAAGCTAGAAATATATTACCATTGCATTACAAACATATCTGGGGGTGGCCCTGAAATACAGTGAGGGCATGGAAAATTCTCCCAATGAACAAAGCTGTAGACTTGAGTAAAATATATATGTGAACTCATTAACAGAGGTGAATAGTTTGGCTGTCTGGTCAGGGGCATAGAAAATGGAATATTGGGCTGGAAGCATGTGGCTAGACCTAAGAAACCTTAGAGAGTTTGAGTGTAAATTGTGAAGATCTTTGTATCAAATGGTTGTAATAATCCATCATGGAATAAGCACTAAACGATCAAGCAGATGAACCAGCCATCTTTTTCATCCACCAACCATGTGCTGGCACAATGAACAGCATGAACAATGAACAGCATGACTATGGCCACAGGGATGAAAGCTATGCATGGGCTCAACAGTGTGGCCTCCCTCTTACCAAGACTGATCTAGCTCCTACTATTGCTGAAGATTCAATCTGCTGGCAACCGAGACCAAAGGTGATTCCCTACTATGGCACCATCTTTCAAGGGGAGATACCAGTCACTGGTGTCAACTTAATATATTAGACCCCTTGTATCCTGGAATGAGAATTAATCATCTTGACAGAAATAGACACATATTATGGCTTTTCATTCCAGTCTGCAGAACTTCAACCAGAGTCACTCTCTGAGAGTAGGCATAGTGTTTATTCCATGGCTCAGAATATAGCATGATATTCAAGGATGCACTTTACAGAAGGAAGTGTGACCTTGGGAATATAAACATGGAGTCTACTAGCCCCATCACATACTACTCCATAGAGAAGCTGATGGCCAGATAGAGTGATAGAATTGTCTTTAAAAAAGTTTTATCAAGAAATAATTCATGTATCATTAAATTCACTCATTTTAAATGTACAATTCAATGAATTTTAGCATATTTATAGGTTATATAACTATGACCACAATCCAATTTAGAATATTTCTATCACTCCATGATATTTGGTTCCAAGAAGTGGAATGCTTTCACCAAGAAACCTCTTGCTCACTTATAGTCACCACCCATTCCATCCCTGGAAATGCTTTCTGGAGGAATTGTTGATACGTCAGTTTAGTGATGATACCTTGCCCTTGCAAAGATAAGATGTCATTCTCTTAGATGCAGAATACACTCTAAATCAATGACCATGTGTTCTCAGTGGGTATAATACATAGATCTTGGAATCAATAGGTGGAAGTAGGAGTGGATCGTATGACCAGCATCTCAGTAATCTACCTGGGAAATTTGTGCTTTCTCTCACTATAACACTAGATTGTGTGTTTCTATAAATTTTGGTTCCAAGAAGTGGAATGCTTTCACCAGGAAATACATAAAAATTCTCAGCAAACTTTGAGCTATGGCTGTTATTCTGTTACTTTAGGTGCCTTTTTTTTTTCCCCCCCCACCAAACTGGTAGGGCAAATGGACTTGAAAAATCAGGAAGTAGGACTGTTCTTATATAATGGGATCAGTAGAGAATATGATTTAGATCCAAGTGATCCTCTGGGGTACCTATTGGTAGTAATGCCAAATTTTGACAGTAAGTGGACATGTCCAGCAGCCATGACATGAGAACAGCATAATCCCTAGGATTTCAGTTGCCTCAGAGATGAACGTCTTGGTCATTCTACTAGGTAAGCCATCTAGAACAGCAGAGGCATTTGCTGAGGATGTGATCAACATGGAATGACTACTGCAGGAAGAATGGTGATTACTAGTTAACCCTGAAACTAGCTGAAGCCATGCAGACTATAGTTTGTCCTATTATCATTTTTATTATAATTTTTTTTCAGGAAATAGGACCAATCAGAATCATGGAAAACCTGTCTGGAGTAAACTTATATGAAGCAAGTGAATCCAAAAGGGACAATGGTGAACTGCAGTGGATGCTGTAGCTCATTACCCAGAGTCTACCTTCTGGGACAGCAGTCCCTAGCTGCTGGGAGTGTTGCCTGCTGATGGCTCACAGTTGAATCACTCCCCTGCAATTGCCTTTGAAAGGGAACTGCCGTGACCATGATTATGCTCCATGTCTAGTGGGGAATTTCATATCCAATCAGTGGTCTATGTGTAGGCACAAAGGTCCAGTCACCTCTACTAATTCAGGATATCTCTGAAACATTATCTCAGCTCTAGAGCTCTCCATGGGAGTGACTGAGACCTCATAACACAGGATAGGTGCTCCCTTTGCCTAATCCTGCTTCCCTCACTTCACTGGAGGTGTTGTTCCCAAGAGGATTTCCATAAAAACATTTGTGCTCAATCTCTGATTCAGAGTCTGTTTTCTACAGATCCTGACCATGTATAATAACTAATTTGACTTTTAAAATACCAGGGTATGTTAAAATTCGTTCTACCTAAAAAATTGAAGTGAGCAATTGATTAGTAAATGTAATTATAGTAAGCAGTTGAGTTTATTTAGTCCCTCTAGTCTCCCTTGCTTTTTTTTTTTTTTAACCTAAGCAAGAGTTCTTTCTTCAAAATATTTTTTAAAAAATGACACATAATAGTTGTACACATTTATGGGGTACACGGTGATGTTGTGATACATATACTGTATAGTGATCAGATCAGGATAATCAGCTATCCATCATCTCAAAAATTTATAATTTCTTTTTGTTGGGAACATTCAATATCCTTCTTCTAGTTATTTGAAACTATATAATATATTCTTGTTAACTATACTTACCTTATACTACTATAGAACACTAGAACTTATTTCTCCTATGTAGTTTTTTTTTTTTTTTTTTTTTACATAGAGTGTTGCACTGTTGCCCAGGCTGGAGTGCAGTGGTGCAGTCTTGGCTCACTGCCACTTCTGCCTCCCAGGTTCAAGTGATTCTCCTACCTCAGCTTCCCAAATAGTTGAGACTACAGGCATGTGCCACTGTGCCTGACTAATTTTTCTATTTTTCGTGGAGATGAAGTTTCACTACGTTGGCCAGGCTGGTCTCAAACCCCTGACCTCAACGTGATCCATCCAAATCGGCCATCTAAAGTGCTGGGATTACAAGTGTGAGCCACTGTGCCCAGCCTCCTTTCCTGATTTATTAAAAAATTGACTCAGTTTTCTAAATCCAAACCTACAAAAAAGTGCTTTTCAGATTGGATGTCTTTTACCTAAGAATCCCAATTATCTTATTTTATTATTAGAATTGACACACCACTAGTAGAACATGGGATCATTAGTGGATTGCAATATTTTATATACTGTTGCAAGTTAAAATCTTTTCCATCAAGGTCAGCAGTATAATCAATTATGTGGGCAGTTGCTTTTATTCAGTAGATATATGGCTAGATTTGTTATAAGGGACAAATGTCATCAGTTAACTGGATAAGAAGAAGTCTGCCTTACAAAGAATGTTGTTAGCATTGTGTTCAGAAAAGCTTACAATAGCTGGTCTTACTATTACATTATATGTTTATATGTGGAAGTCCAGCACTCAAAAGTTACTTTCTTCTTCTATATGTATCTTTAAATTTGTTAAAACCAGGTGATCTGGCACCTTGATTAGTTCATAATTAAGTTAGTAGTCCATAATTTAAAAAATAAAGCTCATGTAACTCTGTGAAACAGTCACACACATGTACAAACACACAAATACACATGCACATCCAAACCGCACATGCTCACATTCACCACAGAATTCCTTATCTAAACACACTAACATCATAACTACAAACAAAATGCTTATTAGTATACCTATAAAACATAACAAAGACAGTGTGAGTTTGCTACACGAATAAACTACAAATGGAACAGGATAAAGTTCAGAAACAGACCACAGTATGTATGTTCAACTGATTTATGAAAAAGAACACTGCATATATGGGAAATAATGCTTTATCTTTTCGTTAAATGATGCTGGGTTTAATAGATAGCTATAAAAATAAGGAACTTGACTCTTATCTCACCCCATATACAAGAGTCAATTCTAGATTGATTACTGGGCTAAATGTGTAAAGCAAAACAAAGGGAATTTTAGAACAAAATATAGGTGTACGTTTTTTGTGGCCTTGGAATAGGCAAATAAATATTGAATAGAACATAAAAAGCATTAAGCATAAAAGGAAGAATTGAAAACCTGGATTATATTAAGAATTTCTGTTTGCCAAAGACACCGTAAAGTGGATTAGGGGGAAAGATGTGGACTGGAAGAAAATATTCACGCTCCATATATATGACGAAAGACTTCTGTCAAGAATATGTAAAGAGAAGGGCTGCAAAGGGGCAGACCAGAGGCATCTGGTGGATGCCTCCTCCAGAAAGAGGAACCAAAATAGCAAGTAAATAATCACACATCGAATAGAGAATCTAAGAGAGAAAACTGGCATTTAACAGAAGTGACAGGAAACACATGAGACACAGAAGGAGAGGGAAGTGAGGCAGCCAGCTCAGTCAGGGTTGTCTGGGAATCCAGAGAGACTTCCCAGTGTGGGGAAAGGGTAAGTGACAGATCTCAACTGGTTCACATTCCCACAGCAAACTCCTGCAAACCCAGCCATGGGAGAAACACACATGGCCCCTGAGAATAGTATAAGGATCTGTCTGGAGACCACATGACAGCATTGCTCCAGAGAAGGCACTCATGCCAGGTCCCACACACCCTGAATCCTAGGCAGCTGCAGCATGGTGCCATTCTGAGAGCCCAGCCCCCACCAGATTACATCCTTTTCTAGGGCCTAATATTTCCCACATTTCCACAACCCTAGAGCCCTACTGACATACCCCACATCTATTGGGGGGCTCAACAGCCAAAATCATTCTGAGCAAAAAGAACAAAGCTAGAACTTCACATTAACTGACTTCAAACTGTATTAAAAGGCTAAAATAAGCAAAACGGCATGGTTTGTGTTAAAAATAGACACACAGATCAACGGAACAAAATAGAGGATCCAGAAATAAATGTATGTATTTATAGTCAATTACTTTCCAACAAAGGTGGCAAGAACATACCTTGGGGAAATGGATGAACTTTTCAATAAATGGTGCTGGGAAAACCGAATTTCTAGATGCAGAAGAATGAACCCAGAACCCTATCTCTCACCATAAAGAAAAATCAACTCAAGACAGATGAAAGACTTAAACATAGGACCCAAAACCATAAAACTGCCAGAAGAAACACAGAGGAAATAATCCAGAACATTCGTGTAGGCAAATATTTTATGGCTAAGACTTCAAAAGCACAGGCAACAAAAACAAAAATAGAAAAATGGGACTATATTAAACTAAGAAACCTCTGCACAGCACAGGAAACAATCAACAGAGTGGAGACACATCCTATTGGATCAGAGACAATATTTGCCAATTATTCATCTGACAAGGGGTGAATATCCAGATTATACAAGGAATTCAACTAAACAAACAAACAAAAACTAATAATTTCAATAGAAAGTGGGCAAAGGATATAAATAGAAGATTCTCAAAAGAGGGCATACATGTGGCTAACAGTTATATTAAAAAAATACTCAATGTCACTAATCATCAGAAAAATGGAAATCAAACCACGACAGGATACTATCTTACTCCTTTTAGAATGGCTATTATTAAAAACACAAAAATAAGAGGTGCTCATGAGGATGCAGAGAAAAGAGAAATTTCTCTTATACACCATTGGCTGGAATGTAAATTAGTGCAGCTACTATGGAGAACAGTATGGAGATTTCTCAAAAAACTAAAAATAGAATTACAATATGATCTAGCATTATCACTACTGGGAATTTATTCAAAGGGAAGGAAATAAATTATATTAAAGCAATACTAGCACCCCTATGTTTATTGCAGCACTAGTCACAATAACAAAGATATGGAATCAACCTGTGCCCATCAATGGATGAATAAATAAAGAAAATGGGCATATAAAGAGTGGAATACTATTCAATCATTAAAAAAAGAATGAAATCATTTTTGTAGCAACCTGGATGGAATTGGAGGTCATTATGTAAAGTGATATAAGCCAGACACAGAAAAACAAACTTTACATGTTCTTACTCATATGTGGAAGCTAAAGGAGTTGACCTCATGGAGTTAGAGTAGATTGATAGACGAGAGGCTAGGCAGGTTGTGTGTGTGTTTGTGGGTAGGAGGGATGAAGAGAAGTTGGTTAATGGGTATGAACGTAGAGTTAAACAGAAGGAATAAACTCCAATCTTAGCAGAGTAGAGTTACTGTAGTTAACAACAATATATTGAATATTTCAAAAGAGCTAGAAGAGAAAACTTTAAATATTCCCAACACATATAAATTGTAAATACTTGGGGTGATGGATACTCTAAATATTCTAATTTGATCATTATGTGTTCTATACACTTAATAAAATACCACATGTAGTGCATAAAAATGAACAAATATTATATATCAATAAAAATAATATATATATAAGAACCTCCACAAATCAATAAGAAAAAGACAGATGACTTAATTGAAAAATGGACAGCATATGAAGAGACTTCATGAATAAGGATATCCCTATGCTGGGTAAACCTATAAATAGATGCTTAAATTCATTATTTATAAAAGAAAGGTGAATTAAATCCAGAATATGGTACAATAATACTTCACACTCATTAGCATGATTAAAAAAGGAAATGTTGGTAAAGGCACAGAGAAACTGGAACTCTCTCATATACTGCTGATGGAACTGTAAATTAGTCCAATAACTCTGTAATAAACAAATACTCTGGTAACAAGTAATTTAACTTCTAGGTTTATTTAATAAAAACTAACAGAAATCAATGCTAAGAAATTCACTCAAAACTACACAATTACATAACAATTGAACAACTTGTTTCTGAATGACTTCTGGGAAAATAATGACATTAAGGCAGAAATCAAGAAATTCTTTGAAACTAATGAGAACAAAGATACAACATTCCAAAATCTCTGGGACACAGCCAAAGCAGTGTTAAGAGAGAAGTTTATAGAACTACACATCCACATCAAAAAGTTAGAAAGATATTACTTTAACCACCTAATATCATAATTAGAGGAACTAGAGAAACAAAAGCAAACCAACTCCAACGCTAGCAGAAGATAAGAAATAACCAAAATTAGAGCTGAACTGAAGGAAACTGAGACATGAAAAACCATACAAAAGATCAATGAATCCAGGAACTGGTTCTCTAAAATAATTAATAAAATAAATTACTAGCTAGACTAATAAAGAAAAAAAGAGAGAAATCTAAATAAATACAATCATAAATGACAAAGGGGACATTACCACTGACCCTACAGAAATACAAAGAACCCTCAGAGACTATTAGGAACACCTCTATGCACACAAGCTAAAACACCTAGAAGAAATGGATAAATGTTTGGATATATACAACATCCCAAGAATGAACCAGGAAGAGATTAAATTCCTGAACAGATCAATAATGAGTTCTAAGATTCAATCAGTAACAAGCCCACCAACCAGACAAATCCCAGGACCAGATTGATTCACAGTCAAATACTACCAGATATATAAGGAAGAGCTGGTACCATTCCTTCTGAAACTATTCCAAAAAATTGAGGAGAGGGACTCTTGCCTAAATTATTCTATGAGGACAGTATAATCCTGTTACCAAAGCCTGGCAGAGATAAAACAACAACAAAAAGAAAACTTCAGGTCAATATCCTTGATGAACATAGATGCAAAAATCTCTACAAAATACTAGCAAACTGAATCCAGCAGCTCATCAAAAAGTTAACCCATCATAATCAACTAGGCTTTATCCCTGGGATGCAAGATTGGTTCAACATATGCAAATCAATAAATGTGATTTTTCACATAAACAGAACTAAAAACAGAAACCACATGATCATCTTGATAGATGCAAAAAAGGCTTCCAATAAAAATTCAATATCCCTTCATGTTAAAGGCCCTCAACAAACTAGGCATTGAAGGAACATACCTCAAAATAATAAGAGCCATCTATGACAAATTCACATCCAGCATAATACTGAATGGCAAAAAGCTTGAAGCATTCCCCTTAATGCCAGAACAAGACAAGGATACCCTCTTTCATCACTCCTATTCAACATAGTCCTGGAAGTCCTAGACAGAGCAATCAGGCAGGAGAAAAAAAAAGGCATCCAGATAGGAAGAGAGGAAGACAAACTATCCTTGTTTGCAGATGAGAGGATTCTATACCTAGAAAATCCCATAGTATCTGCCCAAGAGCTCCTTGACCTAATAAACAACTACAGCAAAATTTCAGGATACAAAGTCAATGTACAAAAATCAGTAGCATTCCTATACAATAACAACATCCAAGCTTACAGCCAAATCAAGAACTCAACCCCATTCACAATAACTTCAAAAAGAATAGAATACCTAGGAATACCTAACCAAGGAGGTGAAAGACTTCTACAACAAGAATTACAAAACACTGCTCAAATAAATCAAAGAATACACAAATAAAAAACATTTCATGCTCATGGTTAGGAATAATCAATATTGTTACAATGGCCATACTGTTCAAAGCAATGTACAGATACAATGCTATTTCTATCAAACTACCAATGGTCTTCTTCATGGAGCTAGAAAAAAACTATTTTAAAGTTCATATGGAATCAAAAAAGAGCCGGAATAGCCAAGGCAATCCTAAGCAAAAAGAACAAAGTAGGAAGCATTATATTACCCAGCTTCAAACTATCCTACAGGGCTACAGTAACCACAACAGCATTGTGCTGGTACAAAAACAGACACATAGACAATTGGTACAGAGTAGAGAACCCAGAAATAATGCTGCACACCTACAACCACCTGATCTTCAACAAAGTTGACAAAAACAAACAATACAGTGCTGGGATAACTGGCTAGCAATATGCAAAAGACTGAAATTGGACCTCTTCCTTACACCGTATACAAAAATCAACTCAACGTGGATTAAAGACTTAAATGTGAAACCTAAAACTATAAAAAACTCTGAAAGATAACCTAGGAAATACAATAGGGATGTAGGACTGACAAAGATTTCATGATGAAGACGCCAAAAGCAATGGCAACGAAACCAAAATTGACAAATGGAGCCTAATTTAACTAAAGAGATTCTGAACAGCAAAAGAAACTATCAACAGAGTAAACAGACAAGCCATAGAATGGGAGAAAATATTTGTAAACTATGCATCCGATATAGGTCTAATATCCAGAATCTATAAGGAACTTAATTTATAAGAAAAAAAAACTCTGTTAAAAAGTGGGCAAAATATAAACAGACACTTTTCAAAAGAAGACACACATGTGGCCAACAAACATGAAAAAATGCTTAACATCACTAATCATTAAAGAAATGCAAATCAAAACCACAATGAAATACCATTTCACATTAGTAAGAATGGCTATTATTACAAAGTTAAAATATAAGAGATTATAGCGAGATTGTGGAGAAAGGGGAATGCTTATACACTGCTGGTAGGAATGCAAATTAGTTCAGTCACTGCAAAAAGCAGTTTGGAGATTTCTCAAAGAACTTAAAACAGAATGGACTACCACTTGACTTAGCAATCCCATTACTGGGTATGTGTCCAAAGGAATATAAATTGCTCTACCATAAAGACACATGCATGCATAGGTTTATCCCAACACTCTTCACAATAGCAAATACATGGAATCAACCTAAATGCCCATCAGTAGTAGATGGGATAAAGAAAATGTGGTACATATACACCATGCAGCCATAAAAAAGAATAAGATCATGTTCTCTGCAGCAACATGGATGGAGCTAGAGGCCATTATCCCAAGCAAACTAACCCAGCAACAGAAAACTAAAAACCACATATTCTCACTTATAAGTGGGAGCTAAACTTTGAGCACATATGGACACAAAGAAGAGAACAACAGACACTGGAGCCTACTTGAGGGTGGAGGATGGTAGGAGGGAGAGGATCAAAAAATACCTATCAGGTGCTATGGTTATTACCTAGGTGACAAAAAAATCTGTATACCAATCCCCTGTGACGTGCAATTTACCTATATGACAAACGTTCACATGTACTACTGAACCTAAAATAAAAATTTCAAAAAAGCATACATGTTTTCCAAAATACACATATTAGAATGTTCACAGCATACTATTCATAGTAATCAAAAACAGTAAATGACCAAAATCTCACTCAATAATAGAATTGTGTATTATATGTCAATAAAAATAGAAAATGACAGTTTCTGATCTTTTGAAGAAAAACATGTTAGGTATATTTCAGTGACACTTTGACTAATTATTAGATGATATCAATTATCTTTTGACTATCTTTAGCCTTATTGGAATACTTTAGAACACTTCTTGCTCTTACCTTACTGGCAGAATATATATATATATTAGTCCATGTTCATACTACTATAAAGAACTTCCTGAGACTGGGTAGTCTATAAAGGGAAGAGGTTTATTTGGCTCACAGTTCAGCATGGTTAGGGAGGCCTCAGGAAACTTACAATCATGGTGGAAGGCAAAGGGAAAGCAAGACACCTTCACAAGGTGGCAGGAAGGAGAAGAGCTGAGCAAAGCAGGAAGAGCCCTTAAAAAACCATTAGATTTCATGTGATCTCATTCACTGTAATGAGAACAGAATGGGGGAAACCGCCCCCATCATTCAATTACCTCCACCTGGTCTGTCCCTTGACATGTGGGGATTATAATTCAAGGTGAGATTTGGGTAGTGACACAAAACCTAACCATATCACAAATATTTCTGGGACTTTACATACAGTATTTCAGGTTAACATGGCCTCAAAATCTTTCTCATTCTCCTCAGTACTTAGCCGTCTGTTCTAAAACGGAGATACTCAGACCTAGGTGTGCATCAGATTCACCTCCAGGTAGTCTGATTTGGTAGGTGTAGGTTGAAGTCTCCAAGTGTCCCTGGTACATCTGATAGGAATCTGGTCGTGGAATCACTGAACTAGACTGTCAAAGATAGCATTAGCATACCTCTATAGCAGTCTTGACAGCAGGAAAGTTAGGGATCAGAATTTTAAAAGTTGGACCATCTATACTATAATTACTTCCTGCCCCCTGCCCCCACCATGCTCTGATTCATTGCATCTGATTGCATGTGGGCAGTCAGAAATCTAGATTTTTAAAGCATCACAGATGATTCTTGTATTCACTAACGTTTGAGAAACATTGTTTTTATGCCTATAAACTTCCTCCTTGCTAAAGAGGAAAAATAAATTATTATAGCACATAGAAATGCCATATTTTTGTTTCAAAATACTTTCTCCCAATTTTCCAGAATCTCCTTCCTCTAAGTTATATACCAAGTTGCTACAATTTAGAAAGCGTAACTGAGACTATTAGGGATTTAAGTAAAATAGTTACCTAGTAGTTCCTTAGCAATTTGTAATTTACTCAATGTACTTCTGACTAGCTCTTTTCAGTATAAGCAAAAACAAACAAGAAAACATTGGTATGTCTTACCAGAAAATGTAACATCATTTTTTTTTTTTTTTTTTTTTTTTTTTTTGAGACGGAGTCTCGCTCTGTCCCCCGGGCTGGAGTGCAGTGGCCGGATCTCAGCTCACTGCAAGCTCCGCCTCCCGGGTTTACCGCCATTCTCCTGTCTCAGCCTCCGAGTAGCTGGGACTACAGGCGCCCGCCACCTCGCCCAGCTAGTTTTTTGTATTTTTTAGTAGAGACGGGGTTTCACAGTGTTAGCCAGGATGGTCTCGATCTCCTGACCTCGTGATCCGCCCGCCTCGGCCTCCCAAAGTGCTGGGATTACAGGCTTGAGCCACCGCGCCCGGCCTGTAACATCATTTTAAAATAGAGATACAAAATGGCTGTAGCACACACCCAATGCTCTTCTATAGTCAGTAAGCATGAATTACACTCTATGACTGAATGGCAATTTACTTTCCTAAACATCTTTTTATAGGCTGACAATTTATAATAGATGAGAGAAACAAACGAATGCTTTTCCCTCCCTCTTATCAACTATATTTTCATTAAAAATATTTGCTAGCTATTCATAGTCAAATTAGACCAAAATAATTTAAATCTTATAGAGATAAAGAATCTGTATTTTATTTAAGGACTCCTTGTAGTATACAGTAAATGTTTCAAAAAATGCCCTTACATACAATACTTATTAATGAAATGCCTTGTAATCACTTCTGAAGATACAAGGGTAGAATTTCAAGCCTCATTCTGCTAGACCCAAACATTATAGCTGATAAGGGGCTATACTACTTTAAGGGGGCTTGTAACATGGATAATAAAGATTGGTTCTTTTTCCTGGATTTATGGCAAGCCATTATCTTTACTGTTGAAGGGTTTTTTCCCCCCTCATGTTTTGCTTATACAATAAAAAGGAAGCTTAAAAAAACAGCTGCTTGCAACCACCTCCTCTAATGAGAAGATGAATGAAAATGATTATTCAAGACAGTTTAACAGTGGACAAAAGATTTTTCAAGTGAAACTCTCCAGTTTCCCAGATAAAAGCTATTTATGCTGACTATTGTTTTAATGACTTTGATCTAATACTAATTATTAAATACATAAAACAAATCACCTTCAAAGCAATCCAAGTTTCAGGCTTATGCAAGTTTTTTTTTCTTTTTTTCTTTTTTTGGCAATATATACAAGGTATGCTGTCCAAAGATAACTATGCATTTTATTTTTATCATCATAACCTTCACTTAGATAACTAATCATAACAAATAAGGGTTGCACAGGGTGTGTATGGAACATAAGTGTATATCTCTTTCTTGAAACTCAGGAGTAAATGAAAAAATAAGTATATAAATAACAATTAAAATTTTAACCACCCACCCCCCAAAACCTAAGTGTATATCCCTAAAAATGTCTAAGAATCAGTCAAGTTGATCAACTTGGAGCAGAATTCCATATCATTTAGGGTGTAATTTGAAAACCACTAACATCAAATTCCTTTAATATAGTATTAATAATTGATGACATTTGGCTGGGCACAGTCGCTCAAGCCTGTAATCCCAAGACTTTGGGAGGCCGAGGCAGTTAAATCACTTGAGCCCAGGAATTTAAGACCAGTCTGGCCAACATGGCGAAACCCTGTCTCTACAAAAAATTACAAAAATTAGAGAGGCTTGGCGGTACACACCTGTAATCCCAGCTACTCGGGAGGCTGAGGCAGGAGAATTGCTTGAATCCAGGAAGCAGAGGTGGCAGTGAGAGTGAGCCAAGATCGCACCACTGCACTCCAGCCTGGATGACAGAACAAGACTCTGTCTCAAATAATAGAAATAATGGATGATATTTTATTTTATTTTATTCCTTTCGTAGAAGAGGATTCTGTTTCTTTTTCTCTGTGTGTGTATAAATGAAATATATAGATATTATATTTATATATTTATGTAAGGGGGGAAACGTGGAAGAAAAATTTTTTAAATGAAATAATGTCGTATGAAGTCCTCAAAGAAACAGGCCATAGCTAAAAACCACTGAATTTATGAGAGGGGAAACTGAGCCACTTTCAGCAGAGACAGAAATAACAGCATGAAGTAAATTTTCTACAGGAATCAATACTTGGGTCTTTTCCCTTTGTGAGACTATGTTTGTCATAGCAGACGAAAGAATGGAAATTTGTCTACATAATACATGATGTTTTTCTTTTTTTTTAACTATGTACTCTAATTATGAAGATGGAGGTGTCCTTTGACAGATCTTTTAATAAAGACAGTTTAGCAACACTTGAGCTATTCTGTATGCTTGTTAGAAATATTAACACATTTAAATCAAGATCCTAATATAGATTTTGCTGCTGTGTGATCACTTTATTATATTAGTTTTATCTAGGTTAACAGATAACAGGGTAGTATTGAGAGAAGAGAGACAGACCCTCTCATATTGTTTTCTACTCAGAAAAGGAAAGAGAAACAAAACTAAAGGCAGGTAGCCCAGCACCTAGGAACCAGATCCGAAACAAAGGAACCAGACCCTAAACCAGGCCTGGGCCTGCCTGACCTAAGCATGGCAGTTAAAATTCGACCCCTTACCTAGCAACTGATGTTATCTATAGATTATAGGAAGACATTGGAAAACTTCCCGGTCTGTTCTGTTTCACTCTGACCGCCAGTGCATGCAGCGCCTATCACATACCCTCTGCTTGCTCAATCGATCACGACCCTCTCACACGGACCCTTTCAGAGTTGTGAGCCCTTAAAAAGGACAGGAATTGCTCACTTGGGGAGCTCGGCTCCTGAAACAGGAGTCCTGCCGATGCTCCTGGCCAAATAAACCTCTTCCTTCTTTAACTTGGTGTCTTGGGAGTTTTGTCTGCAGCTTGTCCTGCTACAGTATACTCTACAGTATCACCATGGTATTACAAATTATTTCTTCTAAGAAAATAATTATAGAAATCATTTGGGAACAGACTAGCTTTTTAATAAACTAACTTGAGGAAATCTCAAGGTATTGGCAAGTCAGGAATTGTCCAAGTCAGGAAGTTATAACTTTAATGTTTTTAAAGAAGGACAGACGAAAGAACCCCCCGGCCCCCCCCCCCCCCCGCCCCCGGAGTCTATGAAGCGGGGAGGGAGAGGGCAAGAGAGAGAGTGATAAGAGAGAGAAAGAGAGAGATTTAGAGAGAGGGAGAGAGATGAGAGAGAGAGAGGGAGTGAGCTGACTCACTTGAAGAAGGCTGCTCAGGATGGACAGTGGCTTGGGACTAAGGAATGTGAGTTCAAATGCTGTTTCTGCTGTAAACCAGCGAGGAATGACAACATCCTATCACTCTGGGTTTCAGCATCCTCATCAAGAAAAAGAGATCGTTAATCTTTAAAGTTTCCTCCTCATTTAGAGTCTACTTTTGTAAGACTGTATAAAATTAAGATGTAAGGTTTTTTTTACTTTGGTCTCTGAGTGAGGAAAGAGATAATAAGTTATTATGTGATTAATTACCTTTTTGGGCTTGCTAGTTTTGGGAATTCTTTTGTCAAGATTGCAAAAATTCAAGACTAGTGAAGATTTCTGCGTCCTTAATACCTAAAGTGGCGGAAGCTCATGAAATTTAATAAGATACTGGTGACTCTGTGGTAGAGAGCTGAAATCATTTTTTGTTGACCAGAGCATGGATTTTTCAGACTAGTGAAGATTAAAAAGTATGTTTATTAACTTTTAGGTTATTTCTAGGGAATTTTAAATGTCATATTGGCACCATCTATAGCTATTTAAGGTGAAGTGCAGCTATGATTTTTTCATATTCTGATAATCTATCGCTCTCTTTTATTTAAGCTAAGTAATATCAGTTTCAGTTAATCAGCAGATATACTCAACTGTTCATTTGAGTCAGTCACAGCTAGCATTTGTCTGCTTGGGCTACAAACCATTCAGGAAGATATTATTCTTTTTATCAATTTATATTCTAGACACATAGTATCTATGCTTTTAGTCTTTTTAGAATTTCTACAACTTCTATAAATATTTAAGCTTCATTTTTAATGATGAGTAGTCAAAGCTCCACCAAGGATATTTTAAGAGTTTTGCATGAGGAATTGTTTTGTTCTTAGTAAAGTTTTGAATTTTTCAATGCTCAAATATTACGTGGACATCATGAGGCACAAAATAAAAAAAAATCAGTTTAAAATAGTGACCTTATTAATGTACAGGAAAAGATATATTGTTTAATCTTTGTTTTGTGGTATTATGTTTCTCAGTAATCCAATTTTTCCAGGTATAATTATTGAATTAATTTGAGTACATAACAAAGAGCACATTTGTCAAAACATTTTGGTGAAAGTGGAGAATGCTGAGTACCATGGCATACGCCTGTGGTCCCAGCTATTCGTGAGGCCGAGGCTGGAGGAACCCTTGAGCCCAGGACTTCGAGGCAGCCTGGGGAACAAAGTGAGACCTTATCTCTAAAAGTGAATAACAACAACTTGCTGTAAACTGAATTTGGAAACGAATGGACAACTCTCAAAAACAAAAGCAAAGTACCTGGACCCATTCTTCTTGCTCCTTCATTTACTAACCCTTTCTTTTATTATTTTACCTGGTTTAAAGTTACTTTGGAAGAAAAGCAATGAATCACATCATAGCTTTATAAATATTTGTTTCTCTGATACTGTTTTAGGCTCTGTTGGCTAGTAAACCCTCAAATGTTTTGGGTTTTATTTCTCCTAAATAGACACTTCAGTATTCATGAACTGTGAGAAACTCACATCCATGTAAATGGCTTAAATATTTTTTGGATGCTTCCAAAATAACAAAAAATATAGAAAGGCTTTTCATTGATTTCTATAGTAATTATATTATGCTAAATACGTTGAGCCAGTCAGAAGAAGCCTGGCAGCTGAGGCATTCTGATTAATTACATTTTTCTGTTTAACTGAATTTGTGTCTCCAACTCTTTCTGGTTCCTACTCTCACCAAAAATAAAATAATTAATTTTTAATAAGCACTCTATGTTAGATGTTAAAGTAGGGATAGATATTTAGACTAAATATATACTAATTCTCAGATGTGTTCCATTTATTTGTATAAATTCATGATCCTAAAATATGAGCTTATTTTATTAGGCTCTGCTTGTCTTTTCTCGAAGTAACATGTTCACTATTATCATTGTTAAAATTTTAAATTAAGTCTTACAGATACTTTCATCAATAAATAAAAGTGATTTACAAGTATGCTATCAATTGTTTTGCATTCATAATGCGGATTTTTAAAACGTAAAAGATTCTTGAAAGTGTGTATTTATTTAAATACAATGTTCTATAATTTTATTTGAACTACTGACTTATCAAGTGGTCTCTTTAAAATGTGAAACCAACTTTAAAGCTTTAAAATAATAAATCTTGGAAAATTTACTTATAGGCCTAGTTATAGTAAGTCCTAAGTTCTGTTGAAATTATTACAAATGATAAATTTCAGTATTTTTTAAAAATAAGGCCTTACTATTCTGTTCTTAGTAATCTATTTATATGGAATCATGTACGTAATATTCCAGTTCTTTTGAATGCTGATGGCAAACAAGCCAGTAAATTGTCTTTTAAAATACAGCATCTCTACTCACATGAGAGATTTCCAGCATTCTTCTAAAAGGCACAATTATATTAGCTGAAGTCCACGTAGGTTTCTGTGGAGGTGGGAAGGAAGACTGGAAGTGAGTTTGACAGGCTTGGGTTTGCAAAGGTCCAGATCAATGCTTTTTGGAACTAGGTAAAGGCTGTCCCCCAGGAGGCAGGTTAAGCGCATCAGGATGCGAATTCTCTTTCCTTTCCTCTACTCTGCTCTCTGTCATCACACATTTATCTACATTTTTTCTTTCTGTATACTCATTTATTGACCAGTAATATATTTTGCTGGAGAATGCAGTATTTTGTGGAAATGGATATCAGGTTCAGACCAACTGGCAGTATCCTCTGAAAATCTCCTAGATGGAGATTTCTTATTAGATTATCCTCATTTAGCACTATTTTTATATATTTGTGTTGCACCAGGAAAAATGAGAAAGATAATTCAATAAAAAAATTTTTATTGAGTCATCCAGTGGAGAATTGGATTCCAAACACTTGTTTTAAATGATAAAACTAAATTTAAAATATTATCATTTAAAAAAGTACTTATATCTTCATTATAGTAACTGTGCTTAATCCCTCCAAAATTTATTCATATATACCTCTGAATTGGCATTATAATCATTATCTTGTATATGCCATTCTGTTACAATCTTTTGATGAATTACATTTCCAATTAATTAATTAAGACTTTCTGCATTATCAATTTTTTTCACAGTCTACAAAAGCTGGTACTAGCTGATCAATTATTGCATTTAAAATCCTAAGCTAACCTTATTACATATATTTTCTCATTTGTACAACGTAGGTGAGTAATGATTATTATTATACCATTAACTGAGGATTGCAACAAGTAGGTAATTCATCTGATATCACATAAGTAGCAAGTGATGGGTTGAGGATTTATAAGCACGTAGTTTAACCTAAGAACTTAGCCTTTAATCAATATGCTGTGCCACTTCTCACAAATAAAAATGCATGCTAAAGTAATAAGGACTGGATAATGTGAAGAAATACAGTTTTGCAGAATTTATGTTAGAGATTAAATCAATTTTTTTAACCTGATTACTCTCTGTGATTCTCCCTCCACCCCACCTCAAACTAAGAAATTGCTTTGGGGATGTGGTTTAGGATTCCAGAGCTCTTAGAAGAAATATTCTTGTCTCTGGGTTTGAGAAAACACTAGATAAAAGTAAACCAGATTTAGCTCTATATAAGGCCAGGAATCCAGGACAGATATAGGGAATATTTGTGGGTGAATCTTCAAAACACGCTTAAGTCCATGAAGCTAAATAAATCTACCATACGGTAAGCCAGATTTATAAAAGAAACTAGTGAAAACTGTGGGTGCTAGATATGAAGATAGGAAGGAATTTTATTTTAATAGCAAAAATAACCTATAAGAAAAAACAGAAAATTATTTCAGAATACATCTTTGGCAGACTTCTTTGGCCCTTAGAAAAAGGCAGCTTTCATTTTGAAAGAAATTATTTCCCTAGTCAAAAATGTTTTTATTTCTTCCTAGAGCTTTTTTCTCCCCAACTTTTAAACAGAGAGGAAGCTCAGGTTATAGTACATGGTAATAAATACATCAAACTAGGGCTATCTAACAAAATAGGTAAATAAAATAGGATTTATCACCTGGGAGTTTAACAAACAGAAAGCAGCCTTAGTTTAAAAAAACAGAAACAAAACTTAGAAAGGGTTCTGAGTACCAGTGTTTTGACTACGTTGACTGAAATGGTGTAGTCTACCTCACCCAAGCAGAAATCTGTAATTAGAGGTGTCTGAGATTGTATGAAGATCCTAAAACAGTTGCTTTAGAGTGACTGAATCCACAGTCTGAAATAAGAATGTGTGTATTTTTTATGCAATTTCCATAAGTGAAATTGTGTACAATAAAGCCTTCCCTTGTGTTTGGGCCCTATAGATGGTTGGTTAATCAAAAGCTTTTTTAAAGTCAGGATTACCTTAACATTTTGTAACTTAAATCATTCACATATGTATGCATTAGCCAACCCTTAGTTGTAAGCTGAGGCCCTTTTCTGTGAGCGTATGTCCACTCTTTGGAGTTCTGCCTCTTCTTTCTTGAATAAGCATACCTATAATGCATCTTTAAACATTTCTAGTTTCAGTGTCTTTAATGTGTAGAAAAATCTTCCAGGTACTTGTGAAGCTGAGTGCAGAATCATGATATATATTCATGAATCCCTCATCTCCTATTATTTTTATAATAGTTCTACTCTCAATTCAATGGCTTCTTTTTTTTGTCTTAGACTTTACGAAGCCTTTTCAAAGCATTTACCTTAATTTGCATGTGAGTATGAAATGTGAGTATGAAAGAAACAATGACTTTCTTTCATACTCACATTTTTCAATTAATGAAAAATTTATCAAATTATATAATTATAAAGATAATTACACAGTAGGATGTAGATTAAAGCTAAAATAACATTGGCCTAGAGAAGAAAGAATTTTTATCTTTCTGACAGAAAAATCTGGAAAGAGATGTGTATTATATATTTCTTTTCTTTCTTTCTTTCTCTTTTTTTTTTTGAGACAGAGCTTCACTCTTGTTGCCCAGGGTGGAGTGCAATGGTGTAATTTCAGCTCACTGCAACCTCCATCCCCCGGTTCAAGCGATTCTCCTGCCTCAGCCTCCTGAGTAGCTGAGATTACAGGCACTCGCCATCACACCTGGCTAATATTTTTCTATTTGAGTAGAGATGGGGTTTCACCATGTTGGTCAGGCTGGTCTTGAATTCTTGACTTCAGGTGATCCGCTCACCTCAGTCTCCCAAAGTGATGACATTACAGGTATGAACTACGGCGACTGGTCCTGGTTAGATATTTTTAAGTCTGATATTTTTAATGATAGCTCAACAATAATTAGGGGTAGAACCTACAGTTAACTAGTTGCTCTAGTCATCCAACTAATGTTACAAAATGACTGCTGCCACTCCTGCCATTACATTCATAATACCAGTCAGCAGCAAAAGGGGAAAGAGGGAGGAAGAATAGGCTCTTCCACTTTAATGGTATGATCCATAATTTGCACACATCACCTCAGAACACTTAGTCACACTGTCACACCTATCTGCAAAGGAAGCTTGGAAATGTAGCCTGTAGCTAGATGACCATGTGCTCACTAAAATGTTTATTGTATATAAGCAGGGGAGAATAGATATTGAGGAACATTGAGCAGTCTCTGATTTATTCAAATCTGTTCTTTTGAAACCAGGCAAATGCTTTAGTAGGTTTTGTTCTGAACTTCTCTGGTTATGCCTCTCTACATGTGGTGGGGATTCCACAGAGCCAAGGGGTCTTGCCTAACCAGAATCCATGCCCTCCTTTTAACCTGGCTACTCAAAAGTCTAAAACTCCCTGTCTGAACAGCCTTGGACCTGTATCCAGTGCCTCTTGGGTCCTCTGGATGGTGAACTACATGTACTTCAGGAGTATGAATAGAGGTTGGGTGAGCAGGATGGGAATTCTCACACATATGTTTGAGGTCCCTTATAGTATCCACAGAGCCAAAGGTGGTAAGAGAATAGAAGAATATATGAGCCATGTTTCCCGGCATTGGAAACTTCTCATGGAGAATTCAGAAGAGCTTGAAATGTATAAAATGGAATTTGGCCTTTCAGCTCATTATGTAGGTATATTTGCCAAAGTAGGAAGATGGTATCATTTATCTGTGTCTATATAACAAACCACACCAAAACTTTATGGTTTAAGACAACAATCATTTTACTGTCCCTATGGAAACTGTTCCTTAAGTTGTAGGCTGAGGCTGGAGGATGCAAGAAGGCTTAATTCATGTGTTTGGAACTTTGATGCTGTCTGCCAATAATGGTGCGTTTGGTCATCTCTACATTGCCTCTCTTTCCATGTGTTTTCTTCTCATCAAAGAGTTCATTATGGGTTTCTTCGCTTGGCAGTTGTCTTCCATGATGGGTAAAAATAGGAAGTTGCAGGCCTTAAAGCCTAGTCACAAAAATCACACTTCTACCATATTCTAGTACTCAAAGTAAGTAATAGAATCAGCCCAGGTAAAAAAGAGGGCAAATAAGTTTAAGCACTTAATGGAGTGGCAAAGTTACATTGCAAAAAGCCATGCAAGATGGGAGGGATGGCCATTTGAGAAACAATCTATGACAAACATTTTCCATTTAATAGCTTGATATTACACCTCCGTTTGTATTCTTGTCTCAGGCCCTGCGAATATTAAACATGTGTCTGTTTTTGTTCATCCATTATCCACTTATTCCTGCACATAAATTCCCTTTTCCATACATAAAACACTCTATCCCTAATGAAGATATCCACCAAATCCCATCCACTTCCTTCGTTCAAGTCCAAAGTCTCTGGGTGATGTTCAGTCCTTTCCAACTAGTGTAAAGGTGATGATTAATTGTGTTCTGTTGACCTATAAACTAAAAGGCCAGTTATACTTCTTCCTTTGCGTGTATTATACAATGGTGGATTAGAGTAGGTTCACTTTTCTAGGCATTGAGAAGGATAGAAATTGTTTCTTTTCAAGAAATCTGCTATTATAGTGAATGAAATAAGGGGTACACACTGTCATTATAAAATTGTTTCTCAATCTATTCAGTATAATAGAAATTTCCATACAGAACAGGGAAGAGTGGAAAACACATGGAAATTGGGAAGGCAAACTCTCAGGGCAATTAAGTAAATTTCTTGGTCAGTCTAGCTGGACGTTAAGGTTTTGTTCCCTGGGAGAATGGCCCTGTTTATTGTTCTCCATGGCCCTGAGCCTTTTTCTTATTAATTATTTTTTTAGGAAGTGGGTGATGAATCATGTGCTTTTTGTTTGTTGTCAAATAGACTTTGTGGTCTCCTTGTTGCTGGTGCAAGGGATTTGGGGTTTCAGGGATTGCTGTAAGGTTCAAAAAGTCATGGGAATTTCATTGCTAAAAAGACTACGAGGTCATTTTGCCATCACTCAATTTCCTGAAAATTCTAGTGGTCTCTGATCTTTTTGTTTCTGGTTATTGCCATGTAGTGGTAACCACAGCCAAAGATCTAGACATGGCTTATAAGCTTGGAAAGTCTAGATTTTTATTAACTGGCTCTGTGCTCTGTCTGTCCTTCCTGCTTCAACATAAGGGTGGTAAATTTGGGACCATCTGCAAGAAGAGTCATGGGTGGGGTGACAATAGGCTTAATCTGGTCTTTGCTGCTGAAGCATTCAGCATACTTTGGGCGTTAGTCATTGTGCTTTATAGAGGAAGTGAGAGTGTAGGCTAATCTGGTGAGTTAGTTGACTGAAGCTTGGCTATGAAATTTCCTTTTACAGAATAAACTGAAAGTAATATAAATAGGTTTCAGACTCTAACTTCCTATTCTTCTTTATTATTTGGTGAAACTATTATCCTGGAGTGGCTGAGACAAATATATCTGTTATGACTAGTTCCAGATATATGTAGTTTTCTTTCTCAAGCATCTACTTCTCACTTTTGTCTTATTTCACTCTGCATTTAGTAAATTAAAGTTCAGATTTTAGATACAGGGTTTTAAACAATTGTAATAATGAGGTTTTTTTTTTTTTGTACTTCCAATGCCTTTCCATTGATGCCTCAAAACGGTTTCTCTCTATTTGTATTACATTTCTGCTCTATGTCCATTTTATTATTTAACGTCTCTTTTGCTTTCAAGGCTCTTTCCCTTGCATGACTTTTCTAAATCAGCACTGGTCAAGAGATATATAACGTAATCCACATATAGAATTAATAAGTGTTCTAGTACCTTATTAGAAAGCATAAAAAGAAACAGAGGAAATTAATTTTAATATATCTTTTAAAACAACATCAAAATTATTATTTCATGTAACCAATATAATATTATTGAGATATTTTGTTCAAAATCTGGTGTATATCTTATCCTCAAAACACAGGAAGATTTGGATTAGCAATATTTCAACGGCTTAATATATATACAGTGTAGCTCTTGATCTTTGCACTAACTTGGGATGTAACTAGGAAATATTCATTATCAAATGCTCTTTTCTAGGCATTGTGAAGTATACCAGTTGTTTCTTTTAAAGAAATCTGCTATTTAGTGAATGAAATGGAGGGTACACTCCCATATAAATATAATATTGTTTCTCAAACCATACTGTTCTGGAAAACACGAATTTGGGTCATTTTTGTTAGAAATACATAAGTCTCCTTCAATTTTTTCTTTTTCTAAACAGGGAAGCAATATAGGGTAATTATGTTTTTTTCATTTGGAAAAATAACAGTAGATTCATTGAAAAGTCCACCCAGATACTATAGGTACAACTTTCCATCATTTGCAGAGAGTTTTGCTATCCTGAGAGGGGCAGTCCAAGCCAGGTCAGTCTTCTGCTATGTATATCTCTGATGTGAAATTATGTTAGGAAAGGCTAAACGTTAGTCTTAGAAAAAAAAAAAAATCCTCTCATCTATAATGAACTGAAGTTAAATACTACCCTTGCTTTACTTCCTTGCAGTAAAGCATGTACATCTCTGGGGCTATAATCAGGAAGCCAATAGTCCAAGTCCCTACTTCAAAAAGTATTTGATACTTATATGAGGGTAAGCAAAATGTCTACCTCCTGGAATTCATCAAGTCCTCCAGTTTTTGGAGCTATCTTTTATTCTAACATTTAAATAAAATGGCTCAAATTTCTTTTTATAAAATAGTACTACCTAGCTTCAATCAACTTCATTCTTTTGAGGGCTAACTTTCCCTAAAATATTTGAAAAACACCAAGGTTGCCTGAAGTTTGCTTCTTTACTGTCATCTCCAGGACCCATTATCATACCTCCTGCTGAACGTCAGGCTTCTGTTTACTTTGTGGCTGGTCCCCCCAACTTTAGAACTTTGCTTCTCTTTCTCCATTCCCCAAGGTACCATTAATATTAATGACTGAAATTCTGGGCCAAACAGACTTCTGTTGAAGACTTGCAATAAATAGAATTTCCTTACATTGAGAAAACAATTCTCTGCCCTTCCTAAAACCATGTTCCTGAGGGTCCTATCTCTCTAGACCAGAGTTGTTTAACAAAACTTTCTGCACTGTTCAATACAGTAGCCACTGGACACATGTGGCTATTGAGCACTTGAAATGTGGTTAGTGAGGCTGAGAAACTAAATATTAAATTTTATTCAAACGTACACTTAGTCACGTGACTAGTGGCTATCATGTTGCACAACAAAGGTCTGTTCAACTTACTGTGAAGATTGATTCCCTTTCTTTTTCCAAGGTTCTCATCCCATTTGCTAACTACCATTTTGTAGTTATTAGTAAATAATTACAAAATTCCTGTTACTCTATTTCACAGGAGAGATTTCACTCAATTTCCCACACTTGGATTTATCTATCTAGATTATCGTGGAAGCCCCCATTATCTTGTACAATAAAAAAGTCTCTTGTGGCCCATCAAGATAATTTCCTAGAAACAAAGAAACATTTATCTTGGTAAATGCTTACACCAAGGATGATTTAAGTAGTTGCAAACCATATTACGTTTTCAAAATCAATATTTTCATTAGGTTACACCTTTCCTTCAGCAAAATATTTTCTGTAGCTGGAAAAGAAAGTTGTCCATAAATTCTTTCCATAGGTCATGTTCTGGAAAAGATAAAAACATATTATCTAATATCTTCTGGACACTTATTTCAGGCTACTCAATCCGTATGACATGCAGACATAGTATGAGAAACTGTTTCAGGCAGAGCTCTCCAAAACTGGAGGAAATCTCTTAAAAATTTGCATAATTGGGGAATGAGAATGAACAGCTGTCTCTCAAGCATGAGGAAATGGGTGTGGTGAGAATATCAACATTATTCTCTATCCTGAGGCTTCAGTCTCTGATTTATCGTTTTGAAAGACATCGCTCATTGCCAAGGTTTTGTCCCTTTGAGAATGGTATGCTCCTGTTTCCATTAAAATAATATTTCCTCCCATTCCTGCTCCTTACGATGGGATTCAGAAAACAGTAAGTTGACCCTGTATCAACCCCCCTTTAAAGTCATATACTGCCTGTGCTTGGCATGACACTCCACCTAGAAATTTGCCTGTTTCCCAAGCCTCTCTATAAAAGGGAAGAGAGCTCTATAGTCAACTAAGCATATTTGCTCATGGGATCTAGAAAGCCCCATTCCTCTTGAAATTTTCTGTAATCTCACTTGTTGCCAGAACGTTTCCAGAAAAGCCTTACTTTCCATTTCATTGAGGATGGCTTTTTGGTGTGCTTAGTGCTTACAAAGTGCCCGTTCTCACAATCCTAGCTAAGGGGTAGTATTTCCATTTCATGGAATCATGGGTCACGACCCTGGAAATAACTACCACCCTGAGCTTCGCAAGGCCTCTATGATAGCATTGCACTCCAATTCTTAGACAATCGTTAGAATTGCTTAGTTTCAGATAGCATTGATCTCTACAACCATATGCCTTTTCATGATTTGCTTCATATAGACAGAATGCAGTTTTTGACAAACTGGGTCAAATATATCCTATTTATGTTCATCTGTTCCAAATTGGTAGTAGAATGGTGATATTTATGGTCACTGGCCTACAGTCCTCTAACTAGAAGGAAAAGTACTACCTGCTCCTACTCCCTCAAGCCTTGAATAATAAAATCCTGAAACCAAATTTTGCTGACAACAACTTCTACTACCCAGGTCTGAGCTGGTACTTCCTATACTAGTTTTGTTACATTGAAGGTTTTCTATTGTTTTCCAATTCTACCTTTCTTCCTCCTTATGAATTATTCATATAATTGAGAGACCCTATTTACTCTGAGATATCACAAATAACATTTTTACTATGAATAAATGTACTATTTATTTTTTCCAATTAAACCCAGTTTATTCTGGTTTAATAAGTACTGCTTTTTGAAATAACATCCCTAACTTAAACTGATTAATGTACTTTTGCCATAAAAATTTATTGAGCATATAGTATGTGATGATATAGTTCTAGATGCTGGCCATATAGCAATGGGAAAAACCCACACAAATCCCTGCTCTCATGGAGTTTATGTTCTAGTTAACTAAGACAGAAAATAAACAAACACATAAAATATGTAGTATGTCAGATGTTACAAGTTCAGTAAGAAAAGTAAAGCATGACAAGGGGGATACTGGAGAGAATTGGTGGGGATAGTTACTATTTTAAATTAGCTAGGCAAGGAGGAACTCACTCATAAGTTAACATTTAACCATAGACTTAAAGGAGACAAGGGAGTGAGCTATGTAGGGATCTAGGGAAGAGTTCTGCAGAAAGAAGGAAATAGCAACTGCAAAGCCCTGACATGTACAAGAAATAGCAAGATGGTCAGTGTATCTGGAACCACGCTAAGGGGGTGAGCCATAGAAGCTGAAGTCAGTGAGGGTATGGAGCACGAGACTACATTGTCTTGTAGATACATGTGCTTTGCCTTTAATTCTGAATGAGACCAGACATCATAGGTAAGTTTGGGACAGAAGAATGATTCATATAAACAAATATTTTTTTCTTTCTTCATTGTCAAGCATGCTTAAAAATTAAACGTCAGAATTATGACCACTCTACAAATTTGTCAAGACCAGCTCCTGTGTAGTATGCATATGTGGACATGGAGCAAACAGCCATATAGTCAAGGAATTTCCTAACTTCCTTATATCCATAAATTGCCATGGATATTTATGGATGTTATGTTTGGGATACAATTTGCAAAATTTCAGATGAGTCACCAGTTCCAGGCAAGGAAATGGAAATATGGTGGAATCGTCACTGAAAGATCTTACAAGCCCACATAAATGAGCAGAAAAGAAGCAGACACGCTTATATCTTGACATACTAGGAAACATCCTTGGGGAAAAATAGTTTAAACCACATTTAGAGGATGATGACCCTGGGGAAAAAAATATCCAAATATGTAAGAATGACATCTGTGCTTTCCACCATTTTTCAGATGTGAGTGTTAATGGTATATAATTAACTACAATTAATTGAGCTGAAGTTTGGCCACACATCCTGTTTCTGTTACCACACCCAGTACAACCTCCGCACATCTGTGGGCCATCATTATGATCACCCTTTTCCAGGAATATTAAGCAATTTGTTAGAGAACGGACATCTGGAAATAAACCTATGTTAGCTTGAGCATGGCCTTTTAGTTCTATAAACCATACTTGTCTTTCTCCAGAAATAATGATGCTAGTCCAATTCCTGTATCTTTTGAAGGAAAACAACATGAGAATAGCAACTTCAAGTTTCAAACACAACACTAAATTCACTGTGAATTTGTAGTGAATAAGGACTACTTTTTAGGATACATTATTCTAGAGTACCAATATTAAATTTTAACACATACTTACAATAAAATAAAAGAGACATAACACTCATTCTAGCTTTCAGCTCTTTACAAAGAAAGCAGTGAAGCTTTAAATCTTTTAGAAATGAAATTTAAATATACATAATATGTGCTTATTGAATTAATTTAACCATAATCCTACACTGCCTAAAATCACTCATTATTTTGATGTATTTTCTTTTTGTTCAATCTTTTTTGACTTTTGTTTTTGACAATATTGAAAACATCATATTTATAATTTATATATACACATAATTTTACTTTGCCATTTTACTTAACATGATGTCAAAGCATTCTCCTTGTTGTTTTATAAACTCATGAAAATATTATTTCAGTTTGACATTTCTAAAATATGATATGATCATAAACTTCACTAAAATTCTTTACTATCGCCCCATCTCAAGTATAAAGTTCCAAAATCTTTAGTGAAGGATATTAGGCTGGTTATGATCTGTCCCTTTCTGACTCTGTAGTTTTTGCCTTTTCTCTAATTTCCCAGTCACACTTTTACCACTAGCAATTAGGAATGCCTTTTTGTTTTTGAGTCAATGATCTTTTCTCATTTTTGGCATAATCTCACTATTATTTATGATTTTACTGTTATTACTTGGTATAACAATTCCTACTTATTTTTAAATACTGAAGTTTAAAATCTGCTTTTCTGGGCAGCCATTTTTGACACCCTTCACCCAAACCTCACCAGTTGCACATTTGGTTCTCCCTCCTCTGAGCCCCACAACACCACCAAATTATAAGAAAAACCGGTTTCCTCCTCTAGATCAGGAGCTATGTAAGGGCAGAAGTCTTCTCTTTTTCATATTTATATGAATGGTTCTTAGCATAGCTCCTGGCACATAAGGGGAATTAACTTAATGTATATCAAATGAATTACTAAGTGACCATAAATTAATTCTCTTCTTTTCTCTGTCTTCCATTACTGAGGACTTGTCTTTCCCAATATAAAGACCTTGTCTTCCAAATTCTAAACTGTCCTTATCCACTGCCAATAGTATCCAAGTTAATATGTTTATTGATTCATTCACTTTGGTCACTTTGGGTCTTAGAACTTAGAGTTCCTTGTCTGTACTTTGGAGGGTAAATTGTGCTAATAAAGCTACGAAAAAATATCCACTAAAATAAAATTGAAATTTAAAAAGGACAAAATGCTATTGCGAATAACTCTAAATCTACAAATTAAGTACTGGTATTGAATTTCACATCTGACAAATATTCAAACCTGAATGATGGTATCCATTTCTAATGTGACTACAGTTATAAACTGGGTGGCAGATGTACAGGTTCCCCATGTTTGTTTCTATAATACAAACTGAGGATTGCTGGAGCTACCTCTTAGGAACACAGTAATTATGTATAATTAAACACAGTAATTAAAGTTACAATGAAACATCCTCTTCATTGTAACTTTTCTCTTTGTGGTACTGAATCAGGAGAGGATAGACTTTATATGGATGTGTATTTCGTTTCAGATTCATGAACTTGGGCACGTTATTTAACCTAAGATTCAACTCCATCATCTGTAAAAGGGACAGATTAATAAAGTCTAACTCATGAGACTTTGGGGATTAAATATGCAACTTCATTTAAAAAACTCTGTACAGTATCAGGCTTATAGTAATACGTATTTTGTGACTTTGGGTCTAGATACCTGAGCAGCCATTTGAGTGTAATCTTTACCTGTTATCCTCCTCCTTGTCATCTAAAGGAATCTATTTTCTTTTTTGTTCCAGTTTTCTTCTAATCACTATTCTCCAAAATGCATAAACTGGGCTAATTTGGCAATCTGTTTCATGATTCAAACTAAAAATTTTCTCTTTCCCTCAAGTCGAGAGGTCTGCATATTCTTAAAATTATGGCCAACTCCATTAGTCTGTATTGGAGGTTAGAGAGGGGTTTTGCTTATTCTTGAACAGTTAAGTACTCAGTTACCTATCCACACATAAATTGTGTGGGATTGCTACTTACATACTCACCAACACTATCACCTGACATTTGAATATTGCCAATTAACCTATACTTTTTCATGAAATTCAATCTCCTTTTGTAACACAGATTATATGGTTGAAAGCATTTCAGAATAATTCTTTATATTTGAATTCTTCCATGTATTTTGATTTTCATTGAAGTGTCTTAAATTTACTGAAAAAAATAAGTATTTTATAAGATATTTTAACACTTACAATGTGTAAATTACTGTATTAATGTTCCTAGAATGAATATTAATTAATGTTCCTAGAAAAATGCAAACATAAATAAATAATGTTTTTTTTCTCCTCAAATTTCTTACCGCCTAATGTGGAAAAAACACACATGAACATATAACTATAATTTCATTTTAATCTAAGATTTCTAAATAAAAAGATAATAAGAATAGAATTTTATTTCAAGTTTTATATTTTAAAGGTCAGAATGATAAAACACTTTATTTTGAAATGTAAACAGCTTCAAATTATCAGGTTGTAGAAGGGTATGGTGAGCTACTATTTCTAAGAATTATTGGGATATTTTTTGCACTTCTATTATATTTATAGAGTTGAATTTTGTGAAGTCTTATTTTTTTGAAAGTTTGTTTATCTGGGTGGCAGAACATGCTAGTATTGTGGCTAATTTACAGCCTCCTGCAGCTTTTAATTGTAAACCTTTTTGATACACTGGTTTTGCAGAACAGTTTATAGATTTGGTTTTATAAACAGTCATTTTTACTCTCTCTTTCCATTTTAAAATTACCATGTGGAAACTCCTTCAAGTTTAAGAAATAGATTATTGTAAAACTTAGAGTTGGATTTAAATTGGCCTTTTTTTTTTTTTTTTTAAATAAAGTAAACCAATCTCTTCACATGGTATGTTATTATTACCTTCACTGTGATTATGTTTCCTGGCCAAAGAGACACAGAGATTATTTTGAGAACGTATCCCCTAAATATACAAAAATACCACACTTAAAATTCCTAATCAAATACACCAACATTTTGGATGCCAGAAAATACCTATGTCCACTGAGAATTCTCTAGTCTCCTTGCCCACTCACTTGGCCAGAAGAGCAAGGGCTGTGCAGTAGTAGGAAAGATGGAATTTCTAGACTGAGAATTGGATGCCAGGAGGAGAGATGAGATGGTCATTGGCATATTGGGGAATGTAGGGCTGGTTGATCAGGGGCACATGAGAAAGTTCCTATCCTCTCTCCTGACCTCCTTTAGTGTTTCTCTTCCTCTACTCCACTGAAGACATAAGAACTCTGCTCCTGGAACAAATTAAAACTCCTTCCCCTCTCTCAGTACCACAGAAGAAACAATGGTGTCAAAATGAGAACAGGAAGAAAATGAAGAAGAAGCATAAGAATTGCGAACATTGGTAAAGGTTCATTTTGAGAAATCTCATAATAAAAGGTATTATTGAGAGTCACTGAAAACTAAATAGAGCCAGGCTCTGGCATTTGACTAGACTTTCCCACCTGTTGTTCTCTTGCACAATTTTAGTCACATGAGCTTCTTTCTTCTGAGGACACCTAGAATCTGCATTTTTAGATTCCAATAATAAGGTAAAATTTATTTCTATACATGGATCTAATCAGATCTCTGCACTCCTTTTTTTTATTCTTATCCCTCTCACAAGGACATACCTGAGATACGTTTCATAGTCCATGGCCAACTGTCAGAAGAGTATGGTTGAGCATGGTTTTGAAGCAATAAATTTGTCCCCTACTGATAGTACGCTACCTTTCATAAATCTCAGTGTCCTTATCAGCAAAAAGAGATGATGACAGTACATCGCCTCCTAAAGTCACTGTGAAAATAAAGTGTGGGTTGGGCACGGTGGCTCACACCTGTAATCCCAGCACTATGGGTGGGTGGATCACTTGAGGTCAGGAGTTTCAGACCAGCCTAACCAATATGGTGAAACCACGTCTCTACTAAATACAAAAAATTAGCCAGGTGTGGTGGCGCATGCCTGTAATCCCAACTACCTGGGAGGCTGAGACAGGAGAATCGTTTTAACCTGGGAGGTGGAGATTGCAGTGAGTCGAGATTGCTCCACTGCACTCCAGCCTGGGCAACAAGAGTGAAAACTCCGTCTCTAAATAAATAAGTAAATAAATAAATATAAAGTGTGGCAAGGTATGAGAAGAGCTGAACACAGAGCCTAGCACAAGAGAAGCGCTTAATATATGTATTAATATATTGTTTTTATTGAGTCCCCTTCTTTTCTTTTTTCCATGCTTTTCCTTTCATCTTTCCCTTTCTTCACCACTATTGATGTTGCAATCACCACAGCTTTGTCAGTGGCAGTGCAAGGCACTGAAGTGAGAAGCTGTATATGGAATACATGAGGCAGTTGGGTCTGTGACCATGAACTCCATTCACTGAGACCAGACTGCTTTGTGTATCTAAATAAACAGCCATTGGAAAAGGATTGATAAGATACACTTGCAACCATATTTTTCCATTGTTAGCTTCTGATCAACTTCCATTCCAAGTGGACAATTTACCAGAGTGGTTTGTAGTTATGAAGATGAGTGAATTCTTCAATTCATTTTCTTATATGAAACTCTCTGACTGTGGGTTGAATTTGTTTAAAGGAACTTACCTGAGCTTGACAACTAATCACATGTACATTTTTATTTTAAATATTTCATTAAGGACCTTACATGATGGAGTCTCCTATTTTAAGGTGCTTTAGAGCAGCTGTCTCTTTTGAGAAAGGAAAAGAAACATTTAAAATTAAATTTTTAAAATTTACATGAACTGATGAGTTATAACTCAGAATGAAATGCTAATTTGGAGAGAGCAAGAAGAATTAAGCACATTGATAATTTTATTGTATAATTAATTCATCCTTTCTAATAAAATCAGCACAATATAGGAAAAGCTTAGAGAAATACAGAAAGACTTATTATTAACAACATATCTGGTGTGCATTTTACATATTGTTTTCTGGCCTTTGCACATATATTTTTAAAAAATATGATTGTGGTCAGGTGAGGTGGCTCATGCTTGTAATCTCAGCACTTTAGGAGGCCAAGGCAGGAGAATCACTTTAGTCTGGGAGGTCAAGGCTACAACGAGCCATGATCAAATCATTGCATACCATACTGGTGACACATTGAGACTGTACCTCAAAAAAAATAAAAATAAAAAAATGATTTGACTTTTTTTCTTAGTTTTGCTCTTTTCATTTAATACTAATTTTTGCTTAAAAACAATATTCTTAATGATTGCTTAATATTCCATTGCATGAATGTACAATAATTTTTCTACTTCTGCTAGTAGAAGCATTTATCTCCTTGTCAGTTGGACATTTACTTTGTTTCCAGTCTCATAGTATTATAAATAAAGTGATACTGAACATCTTTAAACCTAATATTTATCTTTGTATGGAGGAGTGCTTTAATGGAAAGAATAATGGTGCCAATGATTTTAAATGTAACTTTTATAGTATTCTTTAATTTTAATTTTTGAATTCAGCAGAAAAGCATGAGTTTTGAAATAAAGTGGAGAAGGATCTGCTTAAAAACAGGTGGCTGGTAAAATAGTTGTAACCTCAGCATAACTTTGAGAAAAATTGAACCAAAGGTTTAGCTAAGGAGGAAAAACAAAGGAAAGATATGATGTAGAAGGGACAGTATTATCATATGAAATAAGGAAAGGACCAAGAAGTTAGAATCAGCATGTCTGTAAGATTCTAAATTAGGATTTCAGAAGTAATAATGCTACAAACTTTTATAAAAAGAAAAGATGAGAAACTTTGTTTACGTATTAAGTTTTAAGAAATTATTTGACATTCAGTTACATATATTTGCATGAGTGATACTGAATTTTAGAATGGATGAAGAAGAAAATTAAATTAAAATCCATCATTATATAGACAGTTATTGAAATAGTGAGACTGACAAAGATGGATTCATTTAACACACATCCATACAGCATCCACTCTACAGAAAATGATGTGATAGGTGTTCAAAGGAGTAAGAAAATGAAACTTCAGGGGCAAATGATGAGGTGGTGGATAAATATAAATACTTTCACCAGAAAAATGAATTTATTTAAACTATATTTGAACATACTTTAGTTTTAGTCATGGCTATAAAGTAAAACATAAGAATGGGAAATCAAATATTGTCAGCCATCTCTTGTAATAATTAAAAAAGGAGAATAACCATGAGGTGGTGCTATTCAACAAGAAATCAGAAATCACAGCCTAAGCATTTTGATGTTTACATTGGCTTACTAATACTCTAGAAAGGCACACTGAAATTGTTAAATCTTCAGGAAACAAACACTGGGAATTTAAAGGGACAAATTACTAACTGCTCAATCTAACTCATTTCCTTAGGCCATTTGAATATTTGGAAATATTGCAAATAAACGAATCTGTGGTTTTCTGGAATTGGAACAAGAGCAAGGCTCAAAGACACTCAGACAGAATGCTTCCTGCCTTGGATAAGCGCCTGCCGTGAGGCCATGGGCAGGTTGAAAGGCAGCACACAAGGAATAAGAGAACAAAGGCCCTTCTATTTTCTTGAGTTTACATTTGTCAGTTTCTCCAGAGTGCCAGACACCTCCATGTGTTTGGCAAAGAGTGGTTTTGGACTGAACCATATGGAATCTTTCCTGAGACAGGCATTAGTTGACTTACATTAATATAAAAGCAAATGATTTCAAAAAAATATAAAATGGGGCAATGACACTGAAAAAAGAATAGTTGCACTTTAGTAATTCACAGTACTTTTTTTTTTTAAAGCCATTTTGAAATAAGCACCCAATGTGTTGTATTTTTTTCAAAAACTGTAGCTTATAAATTAGATTAACTATATATTTCATAAGACTTATATAAGGCTGAATATGTTCTAAACTAGTATTTAAATTCTACCCTTCCCCTCCTAGACAATTCTTATGGTTTCTTAAATATTACATGTGGCCTCCAGAATTAAACCAACTTACTTTACATTTGAAAATGGGGGTTAGGGAGGGAAGACCCCATGATAAAGTTTTTCAACTTAGTAAAAAAGTTTACAATGTCAGTTGGAATTTTTCAAAACATTTGGGAAATATCCAACAGAAAGATAGAGGCCAAGACTTATAGAGGTAAAAATAAATCAAAATAAGAAAAATGGAAGTGCTTTAGGCTCGCTGCATGTTTGGGTGAAGAATTCTGTGAAGTTTAGTGGCTCTTTTGAATTTAAGAGGGACATTACTATTTGGGTATATTGGGAAAACATAGTTTTCTCTGTAGCTGGCACATCTCTCTCCCCTCAACCCGTAAACCGTCAAACCTGTCTTGACTGCTCCGGACTGCTGGGTTTGTCTAGTGCTGGTAGAATCTCAACCTTTCTTACCCAGAGCTCAGAAGGGAAGCACTTACAAGGTAAAGCTAAATCTGAAAAGTGGACAAGGGGATCAAGAAAGAGGAAAAATAAAAAAATAGGGAGTTAGGATCAAAGACAGATTTTTGCCCCTCTCTGGTCCTTAATCAGGGAACAGAAAGCAGAACTTCCCAGAGACAGAGAAATTTCTGGATTCTGGCACTTTTTCAAGCCGCAGGCGGTATCGTGCTCTTTCCTTCACTGCTAACTGCTAGTGATGTACCATTTTCCCTTTACTTTTTTTTTTTCTTCCAGCTTTTGTACTCTGGTTTCCCAATTCAATATGCTGCAATAAGGTCATCAGATGTCTCCAAATTATCCAGTTAAGTGGTAATTTTTTTCAGTCATCTTATTTGATATCTGGTTCAATCGTTCATTGAAATTTGACGTCCTTTGGGTTCTATGAGAAGCTCTCTTCTGTCTCTCTTCCTGACTACCTGAATATTCTCTGTTTCCTCCTCAACTCTTGCTACTTGAATGTCGACTTTTCTGGATTTTCAATTTCAGGCTTTTCCCCTCCAGTTCAACCTACTTTTACAGGATGAGCTACTTATCCTGGGCTCATCTGCTAATTCTTTGTTGATAAATCTCAAATCCATGCCCAGCACAAGTCTTTCCCAGAGTTGCAGATATCAATATTTAATTTCCTAGATGTTTTATGAACATCTTCATAAAAATGTCTGCGGGCACTTCAAACTCAGAAAGTCCCATACAGATATCTGGCCTTTGCTGCCAAATCTTCCATCTCTTTTTGATTTTATTAATAAAGAGAGCTTTACAACTTCCCTAGATAGAAACCTTGGGTTCATCCATGAGTCTTTTGTCTCTTATATCCTCCATCTCATATCCATCAGAAGTCTTTGAAATTACATGTTTAAATATATCATAGATTTGTGCCTTATTTATCTTTGTCCATATTTTATTTTATTGCTTTCCTGAACCATTGCAATAGCTTCATAACTTGATTCTTTTCTAGTCCCCATTTGGTCCTTCATACAAACTAGTACGAGACCTAACCTTCCAGAAGACAAATCAGATCACAAGTCATACTTGCATTCTTATAAACTTTCTATGGTTTCCCATTTCCCATGATTCATTGATTAAAATTGAAATTTTCTCACATCACACTTAAGATTATTCGTAGTTGGGCCTTAACATACTTTATGTCTTATGCCTCCTCCCATACATGTAAGCCACCCAAAATTACTCTTCATCATGCAAATTCTAATATCTCTGCCTCAAAGATCTCTTTCCCCATTTTCCACATTACATCGATCAAGACTCAGATCCAATATCAATTCCTCCATGACATATATTTTTCTAGTGCCTAATAATAATTTTGTGTTTGTTATTTTTCTAAAACTGTAAGTCTGAGACTTATAAAGCATTTTAAGTAATTAATTAAATCACTCATTTATTTTGTATCAACATTTATGAGTAATTAATTTGTGTCAGCTCCCAAGGTGGGCCATAGGAAGACAAAAATGGAGACTCAATCTCTGTCCTTGAAGAACTTACAGTATATTAGGTAATGAAGAATAAGAAATGCATTTTTATGATGCAATTACCCACCTCAGTACATCTTGTCCACCCTTTTGCCTCCATGAATGACTGAAACATTATTTTCTGTTTGGTGCCAAATGTAAATTATGTGCACATGAAACGGGTCTCTTCTCTTAGGCCTCAGGTACATGTATAAGACTCAGCCAACACCTAGTGTTCTTCTTCTTCTTTTTTTTTTTTTCTTTTTTGCAGCATAAGCAGGGCTTGCAGTACTAAATTTGTTTTCCTCTCTGCTCTAAAACTGCCATACTGTCATTTGATTTACTTGGGCCTGACTTGTTTAACTTTTTTAAAGAAAATTAAAGACTTTTGTGGGTACATAGTAGGTGCATATATTTATGGGTTATATGAGATGTTTTGATATAGACATGCAATGTGAAGTAAGCACATTATGGGGAATGGGGTATCTGTCCCCTCAAGCATTTATCCTTTGAGTTATAAACAATCTAATTACACGCTTTAAGTTATTTTAAGATGTAAAATTAAGTTATTATTGACTTAAGTTACCCTATTGTGCTATCAAATAGTAGGTCTTACTCATTCTTTTTTTTTGGACCCTTGCTTTTATTTCTTGTAAACAAAGCAAACAGGTGCTTTCATCAGGTGAGTTTTACTATAATGTGATCACAACTGGGAAACAGATAGTAGAGAATAAAAATAATACTCAGAGACTATACCAAGTTTAACAGGATCTTCCAAAATTAGTGTTTTGCATATCGTTGGCAAAGTAGCTGGGTGTCCCATTGGTTTTCTGCTTTGTGCTCTTATTCCAAAAAGTAAACTCACCACACTTCCTCCTTCTTTCTAATTCTCATTAAACGGCTTGCTTACCCCATTCTCATTGGAGGTCTCTTTCCAAACAAGGAGGCTGGGAAGATCTACCAGAATAGCATAAACAGAGCTAAGGTAATCATCAACTGAGGTGCCCCTTCAAATTAAGGAGGTGATTAACATCTCTGTCCATCTTTAGACACAAAGACGTCTGAGTCTCTGTGTCCCCTGCCTCACATAAGATGTTTCTTCTTTTGTCTCTACCTGACTGAAACTTATTCTAGTGGTTCAGTTTACACTTTTTCTACCCTAACTTTCTGTCTTATTCTCCCTGGGAACTAACAGTAACCACCTTCCCTCCCCTCTTCCCTTCCTTCATCCCATTTTTAAAAAACTGCTTTATTGAAGTATAATTGATGCACAGAAACGGCACACCAAACTTGGTGAATTTGGACATATAGAAACACCTATGCAACAATCACCACAACTAAGGTAATAGACATATCCATCACCTCCAAAAGTTTCCTTGTGTCTCATTTTTGTTCTTATTGTGAGAATACATGAGGATCTACTCTCTTATTTATTTATTTATTTATTTTTTTCTGAGATGGAGTCTCACTCTGTTGCCAGGCTGGAGTGCAGTGGCACGATCTCGGCTCACTGCAACCTCCGACACTGTGGTTCAAGCGATTCTCCTCCCTCAGCCTCCCGAGTAGCTGGGATTACAGGCACGAGCCACAACGCCCAGCTAATTTTTGTATTTTTAGTAGAGCCAGGGTTTCACCATGTTAGCCAGGATGGTCTCGATCTCCTGACCTCGTGATTCACCTGCTTCGGCCTTCCAAAGTGCTGGGATTACAGGCACGAGCCACCATGCATGGCCCACTCTCTTAAATTTTTAAGTGCACAATACAGTCTTGTTCTCTGTACTTACTATGTTGTGCAACATATCTCTATACATTATTAATCTTGCATAATTGAAATTTTATATTCAGTGAACAACTTACCTTTTCCCTCTACTCCCAGGTCCTTGTAACTACAATTCTATTATCTGCCTCTGTGGGTTTGACTATATTAGATACCTCATATAAGTGGAATCATGAACTATTTGTCATTCTGTGACTGGTTTATTTTATTTAGCATAACGTCCTCAAGGGTTCTTATTTTAAAGGCTGAATAATATTCCATTTTATGAATATACCATATTTTCTTTATCTATTTATCTGTTGATGTTAGACATTTGGGTAGTTTCCACATTTTTGTTATTGTGAATAGTGCTGCATTGAATATGGGGTGCAGTTGCTCCAAGATCCTGATTTCAATTCCTGTGGCTATATCCCAGAAGTTGAATTGTTGTATAATATGGTAGTTCTAATTTTACTGTCCTGAGGAATCTTCATTTTTCATACAGCTGTACCATTTTTTATTCCTGCTAAATAGTGTACAAGGGTTCCTATTTCTTCACAACCTTGCCAACATACCATCTTGGACGTCCTCAATCTTCTCTGATTTTGGAAACTTCTATAGTTTGAATGTATATGTCCCTCCAAAAATTATATATTGTAACTTAAACCTCAAGATGATGGTATTAAGAGGCGGGGCCCTTGGGAGGTAGTTAGGCCACTAGGACTCTGCTCTCATGGGTGGGATTATAAAAGAAATTGAGGGTACAAGTTTGTTTCTTTTTGCTCTTCTGCCATGTGAGGACACAGCTACCATGTAAGGATGCAGCAATAAGGTGCCCTCTTGGAAGTAGAGAGAAAGCCCTTACAGACATGGAATCTTGACCTTGGACTTCCCAGCCTCCAGAACTATGAGAAATACATTTCTATTATTTATAAATCATCCAGTCTAAAGTATTCTGTTATAGCAGCACAAGCAGACTAAGACAGAAGCTAAGAAGGGTACAATCTGGTTAGTGCTTAGATAAGAGCAGGCATTTTCTTTTATTGGTACACTATTTTTTTGCATGCCTGAAAGTTTATTGAAAAATGGTCAAATACTTTAAGGCCAAGCAAGCACAAGACTTGTTAAACAGTAAACTCTAGGAGAAAAGTATTTTTTTCTTTGCTCATAATATTTTGTTGTCTGACTTGTAACTCATGCCTAGAATAATGCCTGGTAAGTATAAGCAAATATTTTTAAAAGAATAAGGACATTTTGTTTTAGTGTGCTTACCTGTGATAATTATAAACTAATTGAATGAAAAATGCATTTTAAAATATTTTAAAATAAAAAATCTCACGAATAATATTGAGTGATAACAGAACTCATATTTTTGACTTTCCTAGATGCAGTTAAAGAAAATCATTTCTACAACTTCAGCTTTTTAAATACAGATAATATAATCAAAATAATTTATCCTATGTTGTCAGTGGTGGTTATTTTGTAACAATGATTTAAGTATCTAACTTCTGTACCAAATTACATATTGTTCATAACTATTGTTTTTATAAGAAAACTTCATCTAGTGAGCTGGTGGGTAGAAGTTAATATTTTTAATCAACAGAGATTAAATTAGTGTAGTTGTTTTTGAGTACTTAAAGATAGTCATTCTAAGTCAGTGCTTGTGCTTAGTTATTGTAAGTTCTATGTTCTTATAAAAACAAAGACAAAATTATAACAACAGCATAAATGCAACAGCACCAATTTACTCTTGTTTCCTATTTTTTAGGAAACATTCTCAAACACTAATTGTAAGAATCAAGTGGAATACTTAGTTAAGTCTTGGGTAGGGCTCAAGAATCTGGTTTGGGTGGGTGGTCTATAATTTGAGTGTCTTATTTTCAGGGTCACACTTGCCACATTTTAATGGGACTATAGTATAGTCATTATCTTTAAAATTGAGTATATATTTTCTTATTAGCTAGTTCTTACATGTAATTGAATATATTATACTTAACATCCAGTTATTTAATTTAATTAATTCTCTTTTAGCATATGTTTTCATTTGGAATACGAGCTCTGTATCCAGGCTGTGTGGATTCAAATTTTCACTCTACATTATGTAGTTTTGTGACTCTAGCTACATTTCTTAGCCTCTCTGGGTCATAATTTACCAATTTGTAAGTTGGAAATAGTAATAGCTCCTTACTTGATAAGATTGATGCCAGGATTAAATGAACATTTGGGACATAGTAAACACCAAAAATGTTAGCTATGATTATTTTGATTGCTTCATGGATTATATGAATTTAAATAATTTTCTATTTTTACTTTTATTGTACATACAAATCATAGTATGTATACGTTAAAGTTTGCCCATTGCATTCCCAATGTATGCCCGTTGTCCAGGAGTTCTCTTTGTTTTAGCATTTGTCCTGGGCAAAATGTGTCAAGGTTTGGATGATAAACTGTATGGTCACCTTAAGTATGTATAATGAAATCATATACTTTGAGAGCACAAAACTCTTAACTAAATACGTATCAACCAATTATACATAATGGCTACTTTTTTTTTTTTTTTTTTTTTTTTTTTTTTTTTTTTTTTTCTGTGAGCAGTGTTTTCTTTTTTCCCTGTAGACATGATAAGTTTTGTGGGTATAGTTTTTTGTGTACTATCTGCTAATCTGACCCCTATTAACTGTTTTCATTTCCAGTAGTATCTGAATTAAGCTAAATGTCTCAGAAGGCACTCTATCAGTGAAGTGGATGTGCTTGCCAGTTACTAAGCCCTGCCGCCCTTGAACTCACTCAAGGTTAGGTTTATGAATCAAAGTTAATGATATTACTTGCTCTATCAATGGGATTTGTGACATCTCTCACTTAGAGCCAATCAATTCTGCTAAACAAGTTTCAAGAATTCTGAATTAATTTCAAAAAGTGAGTTTCTCTATCCTTTGACTCTCTGTTTCAGTTTCCTACAAATAATTTAAATAACTACATCTCATATATACCTCATCTAAATGTACCAACTTTTTTTTAATAATAAGCATATTTTAGAATATGTTACCTGAATCTAATCAGAGAGGAGAGGAGATACTCTGACCAATAATTGATAATTCAGGCTCTTAAATTTCTGGTGCAAATCTGTGCAGAGAGTTGATTCCAGTGTAGCAGAAGAGTTCAAATAAATAAGTTTTATTCTTACACACTGCTCCTATTTTCCCAGTTTTTGGCAGAATTACATTTCTCTCTTCTCTTCTCTTCTTTTATTTCTTTTTTTGAGACAAAGTCTCACTCTATTGCCCAGGCTGGAAAGCAGTGGTGCGATCTCGGCTCACTGCAACCTCCGCCTCCTGGGTTCAAGTGATTCTCCTGTCTCAGCCTCCCAAGTAGCTGGGACTACAGATGCCCACCACCATGTCTGGCTAATCTTTGTATTTTTTGTAGAGGTGGGGTTTCACCATGTTGGCCAGGCTCGTCTGGAACTCCTGACCTCAGATAATTCACCCACCTTGGCCTCCCGAAGTGCTGGGATTACAGGCGTGAGCCACCACACCCAGCCTCTCTCTTTTTGTGAGCCAAGTTGAAGTTCCAAATGATTGGTTTCTCCTGGAACTGTGGATGTAATAAAGTATGTCAAGGAGCAAATACAGATTTTTCTGCCTGACCCAAAAATGTCAGTGTGTCATGCAACATCAAACAACTTGACTCCGTAAACAGTACACAACATTCTTTTGCCTTTAGAACCTGTGTATATAACCTACAACATAAAATATTTTCTTTATTTAAAAAATTATAGATATTTAACATATGCCAACTGAATCTGATCTATTTATTATAAGAAGTTGTTTGGGGAACTGAGCGGTGATTTAAAGAGAGAGTACATACATATGCATGAATGCAAACACATTTAATTACAAACAGGCCAAAGCAAGTTTTGGAAATCCTGTAGTCTTTTACTTTTCTTGAAATAAATTTGCATGTAACATCCCAAATCTGTGCATGTTCATTAGTGTTTTGCTTCTTTTCCAGAAACCCTTTGAGGTTCAATTAAAGTTTAATTTTGGGTTATTAACAAATAATTTTTAGTATAAGTATATCCATAAAATATTTAGGATAGAGATTCTGATACATTGTATCTTTGTTATCATTAGTTTCAAAGAACTTCTTGATTTCTGCCGTAATTTTGTTATTTACCCAGAAGTCATTTAGGAGCAGGTTATTCAGTTTCCATGTAATTGTATAGTTTTGAGTGAATTTCTTAGTCTTGATTTTGAATTTGATTGCCATGTGGTCTAAGAGACTGTTATGCCTTCAGTTCTTTTGCATTTGCTGAGGAGTGTTTTACTTCCAATTTTGTCATCGATTTTAGGGTGGAGGGTGGGCAGAGGGAGAGGATCAGGAAAAATAACTAACGGGTTCTAGGCTTAATACCTCGGTGATGAAATAATTTGTACAATGAATCCCCATGACACAAATTTACCTAAGTAACAAACCTGCCCTTTTACCCCTTGGACTTAAAAGTTAAAAAAAAGAAAAAAAATTAGGACATATTTATATTAAAAATTATTAAACACTTATTTAAATTTGAATTGCACATAAACAATACTTTAGTATATGTATATCCTAAATATAGATTACACTTGTAAAAAAAACTTTTGATTATCTGAAATTTGAATTTAACTGGGTGTTCTGTATTTTTATTGGCTAAATCTGACAACATTAAACTAAATCTATCTATCTCTTTTAAAATTATACTTTAAGTTCTGGGATACATGTGCAGAATGTGCAGGTCTGTTACATAGGTATACATGTGCCATGGTGGTTTGCTGCACCCATCAACCCATCATCTAGGTTTTAAGCCCTGTGTGCATTAAGTATTTCTCCTAATATTCTCCCTCCCCTTCTCCCCCACCCCCTAACAGGCCCTGGTGTGTAATGTTCCCCTCCCTGTGTCCTTGTGTTCTCATTGTTCAACTCCCACGAATGAATGAGAACATGCAGTGTTTGCTTTTCTGTTCCCGTGTTAGTTTACTGAGAATGATGGTTTCCAGCTACATTGATGTCCCTGCAAAGGACATGAATTCATTCTTTTTTACGGCTGCATAGTATTCCATGGTGTATATGTGCCACAGTTTCTTTATCCAGTCTATCATTGATGGGCATTTGGGTTGCTTCCAAGTCTTTGCTGTTGTAAATAGTGCTTCAATAAACATATGTGTGCATGTGTCTTTATAGTAGAATGATTTATAATCCTTTGCATATATACCTAGTAATGGGATTGCTGGGTCAAATGCTATTTCTGGTTCTAGATCCTTTAGGAATCACTACACTGTCTTCCACAATGATTGAAAAAATTTACACTCCCACCAACAGTGTAAAAGCATTCCTATTTCAACACATCCTCTCCAGCGTCTGTTATTTCCTGACTTTTTAATGATCACCATTCTAAGTGGCATGGGATGGTATCTCATTGTGGTTTTGATTTGCATTTCTCTAATGACCAGTGATGATGAGCTTTTTTTCATGTGTTTGTTGGCTGCATAAATGTCTTCTTTTGAGAAGTGTCTTTTCATATATTTTGCCTACTTTTTGATGGAGTTGTTCTTTCTTGTAAATTTGTTTAAGTTCTTTGTAGATTCAGGATATTAGACTTTTGTCAGATGGATAGATTGCAAAAATTTTCTCCCATTCTGTAGGTTGCCTGTTCACTCTGATGAACTAAATCTATCTTTCAACTGAGTCCTTATACTTTAGAAAGGAGGCTAGCTATGGTTTAGCACATTCAGCAATAATGGAGAGAAAATTAAGGGTATTTGGCTGATTAAAGTGATAAAGCAGGACTTGTGGCCTCTTCATACGAGTAATACTGAATCCTGTGTAAAGAAACTTTAATACAGTGAAAAAGTGTGGATACCTCTTTAAATTCATTATAATGGAATTTAACTAGGAATAATGTGTTGACTGTTATTAGCAGTTGTACCTTAGGTAACATGTGAGTAAAATATATTGCATAAAGATCTGCACAGTCCGGCCATGTGAGAGGTCATTTGGTATTGACGAGAGTGCTTTGAGTGATTAAATGGAAATGATGCTCATAAAATGTTTTTTTGCCTACAGGTTCATTAGAGGTCTGGAGAATGGCAGCAAAATGAACAATATGGGAATTAAGAATACAATGGCAACTTGAAAAAGAAAGGATATAGGACACAGTTGAAAATGGAGGATGTAGGATCATTCTATTAGAAGAATAAAATAGTTTGCAAATATACAAGAGCATGCAGGCAGATGTACCTAGAAGGGACCTGAGAACTCAAAATGAGAGACCAGTAATGTAAATTTATTTGAAGAGCAAAAAGATGTGTGAAAAAATAAGTGAAACATGGATGAACAGAAATCCTCCTATCTTAATCAGCTTTAATTGATGTCAGAGGAGGACTATGTGCTAAAAATGATAAATTAAGGAAAACTGAAAGAAGGAATGTGATGAAGAGACAACATAAATGAGATGGAAAACTGGCAATGAGGAAGGGTAAAGAAATGGTAATGATTTGAACAGCAGGAGAAAAGGCTTCAGAGATATTTACTTACCAAACAAGATTATTAAGAAAACGGAAATTACTCCCACAGAGCCTTACTTTCTTACCACAACATGTCAAGGGAAGGTTTTCTCATGCCTGTTACTTGAGTCATTTTCTGTCAACTTTGTGGGAATAGAGGAGCTCAAATTGATATGCCTTGATGGCCTATGGGCTACTCAGCTATGAATTACCCAACAGGGAGTAATATTCTCATGCTTCTTGGGGTTGGCTTTCTCTATGCACATGTGTGGTCTTCCCTTACTCATCTTAACATAATTAATTTTATTGAACATGTACTGAATTCTATGCTGGGTGCAATGAATATAAAAATGTATAAGTCACACAATCTTTGACCTTGAGGAGTTTACAGCTATAAGTGTGAATGTGTGAGTGTGTGAGTGTGTATGTGTGTGCTGAGAGTGATTTTAAGTAATCTGATATTTCTGAACTATAAATTTTACAGTGGGAGAATTTAAATAAAACACAGGTGTAAGAAGAATACATATTAGTACTCAAAATGAAGACACTAAAATGCATACTAAGTATATAAGTAGAGAGAACAATAGTATGCTAAATGATAGTCCAGAACCTGAGTTTGTTTTTCTCCATCACCTAAGAGACTTCTTTACTAGCAGAAAATATTCAAAAATTCTATATTCTATGCCTCTATGTGTATATGTATGAGAGAGAGGAGGGAAGGTTGACTCATAGTCAGTACTAAAACAATGAAGGAAGGAAAGAGAAATGTTCCTGAAAGTCTTTAAACTGTTGGATGTCATCCCTTTTATGCAGTCCACAAATGCAGCAGATTCTTGTGAGCTCAGGGCAACTTACAACCTTATCCATTCTTTGGATTCCTTACAACTAGATTCTTGTGAGCTCAGGTTCCTTACAACCTAATCCATTCTATGGATTCCCCATCCACCAAGCTTATTATTATTATTATTATTATTATTATTATTATTATTATTAAGACAGAGTCTTACTCTGTCACCCAGGCTGGAGTGCAGTGGCATGATCTCGGCTCACTATAACATCTGCCTTCCAGGTTCAAGTGATTCTCCTGCCTCAGCCTCCCAAGTAGCTGGGACTATAGGCATGTACAACCATGCCCAGCTAATTTTTTTGTGTTTTCAGTAAAGATGGGGTTTCACCATGTTGGCCAGGCTGGTCTCGAACTTCTGACCTCAAGCCATCCACCCCTTCATCCTCCTAGAGTGCTGGGATTACAGGTGGGAGCCACCACCACATCTGGGCCATTATTAATTTCCTATTTCTTTTCCTGTTTTTGCTCCTTTAGTTTGATGCAGTTAGTCAGTTTCTTCTAGCTTCTTGACCTCAATTTTTTTTCCTGGTAATATTTCTCTCTTGTGCTAGTCATTGGAAATGTCCTTCTTGCTTCAGTCCAGTCCATAGAACACCTCCTTATGGGGTTGTTTCCACCTATCATGAGGGTTATGAATTGGGATTTGGTTTGAGTCTCAGGCCTCAGTTTATCCACATAGAGAGACAAAGCCAGGTGAATAAAGAGTTTGGTTCCAAATTATGATGCTATGTTACATAGGATAAGGCTGAGCCATGAGGCTACATCTAGGGGTTACCATGGGTTCCTAGTATCCTGCCTCTAGGTGCACCCCTTTCAGAAATACTCTGAAAGTTAGGACACACAATGTAAGAACAAATAGAACAAGGAAGAGTGAGGAAGAGTTTTTGTCTGTAGGCCTATGGTCTTCTCATACCATCTGTCCAAATAGAGCTCCTTCTTTTAGGGTCTATTGCCATAAGCAGCCTCATGAAATGAGAAAAAGGAAAATAGGCATCCCTAAGGAAAGAGGGGTCAAATAGAAAAAAACTGTCATACAGACTTAGAAGGGCAGCTCTAGCGCATTGGCTCAATAAGCATCCATAAGTCCTCACCCATCAATTTCTGTCCTCTTTCTTTTTGGGCATGAAATAACAGGCTATGTAGGAGAAAATACAGATGTGCCAACAACAATAACTGGAAGAGTTCTGAGCACTTTACAATTCATATACCAAGTTACCAGGGCATTCATGCATCATTTTTCAAAGAGAGCATGCTATATGGCAGAAATTGTTCTAGGCACTCGCATGGAGTGTGTATTCTAGATCTAGGGTTGTCTTATGGTTATTTTTACAGTACTGCCAGCCAGCTGAAGAATATTGAGTCCTTATATGCTCTGATCTTATCCTCAGCTCCAGGAGCTGAATTCCCTCATTCTCCTCCAAACACAGAAAAGGTATTGGCTACACTTTTGCTGTGTCTTATGGACTGCTTGTATTAGTGATTCAGTTCACTTATCTGGACTTTAAAAATACTAAACTCCCAATTATTTTTTTTCTTGATGAACTCCTACTCAAAATTAAAACTTCTTTTATGAAGTTTTTCTTCAAACACCTTCCTCTAACAAAATACAATATGCAAAACAGGCAGAAAGCCACTTGTTCTACCAGGAGGTTGAGTCAACAATGAAATCAAAAATAAAATATTTGTAGATATAAAAGGAAAGATAATTAGAAATGACAAAAACATTGAAAAAATATTATCTTGCAAGATGGGCATACCCTGAACAGAATTGGTGTTCAACAGGGTCAAAATGATTGAATAAATACATTACTAAGTGAGTAACTCTTGAGTAGATGAGATTTGTCAATGAATGAGTGCAAAAGCACTTTCAGTTATACAGTGGTTATTGTATTTCTATTGCAGTGAATAATTAGTAAAATTATGTCAGCATGTAGTTTCCACATGCTAAAAAACTGCATAAAGTAGGGGCTTGGGTATTTTTATGCACTATTAACTGTAGTAAATGACAAATTGCAGTCAAAGAAATGCTTAAGTCAGAATCCTGATGAAGTACTGAGCAGGATGAGAGCTAATATGAAAGGTTTTAATACATTTATGAAGATTGTAAAATTAGCCTGAACGTTGACTCAAATGTTTTACAGGAGAGAAATATTCTCCAAATGCCTTTGAAATACACATCAAACACATTGAAAATGGAATATAGGGGGCGGAGCAAGATGGCCGAATAGGAACAACTCCAGTCTCCAACTCCCAGCGCGAGCGACACAGAAGACCGGTGATTTCTGCATTTTCAACTGAGGTACTGGGGTCATCTCACTAGGGAGTGCCGGACAATCGGTGCTGGTCAGCTGCTGCAGCCTGACCAGCGAGAGCTGAAGCAGGGCGAGGCATCGCCTCACCTGGAAGCGCAAGGGGGAAGGGGATCCGTTTTCCTAGCCAGGGGAACTGAGACACACAACACCTGGAAAATCGGGTAACTCCCACCCCAATACTGCGCTGTAAGCATACAGGCATTCCAGGAGAATATATCCCACACCTGGCCGGGAGGGTCCCACGCCCACGAAGCCTCCCTCACTGCTAACACAGCAGTCTGCCGCGATCTATCCGCAAGGCAGCAGCGAGGCTGGGGGAGGGGCGCCCGCCATTGCTGAGGCTTAAGTAGGTAAACAAAGCCGCTGGGAAGCTCGAACTGGGTGGAGCTCACAGCAGCTCAAGGAAGCCTGCCTGTCTCTGTAGTCTCCACCTCTGGGGACAGCGCACAGCTGAAGACCAATAGGGGAAGTAGCGGGAGCCGGTGCAGACGCGAACGACTCTGTCTGACAGCTTTGGGGAGAGCCGCGGATCTCCCAACGCGGAGGTTGAGATCTGAGAACGGACAGACTGCCTGCTCAGGTGTGTCCCTGACCCCTGAGTAGCCTAGCTGGGAGAAATCCCCCACTAGGGGCAGTCTGACACCCCACACCTCACAGGGTGGAGTACACCCCTGAGAGGACACTTCCAAAGGAAGAATCAGACAGGTACACTCGCTGTTCAGCAATATTCTATCTTCGGCAACCTCTGCTGCTGATACCCAGGCAAACAGGGTCTGGAGTGGACCTCAAGCAATCTCCAACAGACCAACAGAGAGTCCTTCTGACTGTCAGAAGGAAAACTATCAAACAGGAAGGACACCTATACCAAAACCCCATCAGTTCGTCACCACCATCAAAGACCAGAGACAGATAAAACCACAAAGATGGGGAAGAAGCAGGGCAGAAAAGCTGGAAATTCAAAAAATAAGAGCGCATCTCCCCCTGCAAAGGAGCGCAGCCCATCACCAGCAACGGATCAAAGCTGGTCAGAGAATGACTTGGACGAGAGGAGAGAAGAAGGCTTCAGTCCATCAAACTTATCAGAGCTAAAGGAGGAATTACGTACCCAGCGCAAAGAAACTAAAAATCTTGAGAAAAGAGTGGAAGAATTGACAGCTAGACTCATTAATGCAGAGAAGATCATAAACGAAATGACAGAGATGAAAACCATGACACGAGAAATACGTGACAAATGCACAAGCTTCAGTAACCGACTCGATCAACTGGAAGAAAGAGTATCAGCGATTGAAGATCAAATGAATGAAATGAAGCGAGAAGAGAAACCAAAAGAAAAAAGAAGAAAAAGAAATGAGCAAAGCCTGCAAGAAGTATGGGATTACGTAAAAAGACCAAATCTACGTCTGATTGGGGTGCCTGAAAGTGAGGGGGAAAATGGAACCAAGTTGGAAAACACTCTTCAGGATATCATCCAGGAGAACTTCCCCAACCTAGTAGGGCAGGCCAACATTCAAATTCAGGAAATACAGAGAACGCCACAAAGATACTCCTCCAGAAGAGCAACTCCAAGACACATAATTGCCAGATTCACCAAAGTTGAAATGAAGGAAAAAATCTTAAGGGCAGCCAGAGAGAAAGGTCGGGTCACCCACAAAGGGAAGCCCATCAGACTAACAGCAGATCTCTCGGCAGAAACTCTACAAGCCAGAAGAGAGTGGGGCCCAATATTCAACGTTCTTAAAGAAAAGAATTTTAAACCCAGAATTTCATATCCAGCCAAACTAAGTTTCATAAGTGAAGGAGAAATAAAATCCTTTACAGATAAGCAAATGCTTAGAGATTTTGTCACCACCAGGCCTGCCTTACAAGAGACCCTGAAGGAAGCCCTAAACATGGAAAGGAACAACCGGTACCAGCCATCGCAAAAACTTGGCAAAATGTAAAGACCATCGAGGCTAGGAAGAAACTGCATCAACTAACGAGCAAAATAACCAGTTAATATCATAATGGCAGGATCAAGTTCACACATAACAATATTAACCTTAAATGTTAATGGACTAAATGCTCCAATTAAAAGACACAGACTGGCAAACTGGATAAAGAGTCAAGACCCATCAGTCTGCTGTATTCAGGAGACCCATCTCACATGCAGAGACATACATAGGCTCAAAATAAAGGGATGGAGGAAGATCTACCAAGCAAATGGAGAACAAAAAAAAGCAGGGGTTGCAATCCTAGTCTCTGATAAAACAGACTTTAAACCATCAAAGATCAAAAGAGACAAAGAAGGCCATTACATAATGGTAAAGGGATCAATTCAACAGGAAGAGCTAACTCTCCTAAATATATATGCACCCAATACAGGAGCACCCAGATTCATAAAGCAAGTCCTTAGAGACTTACAAAGAGACTTAGACTCCCATACAATAATAATGGGGGACTTCAACACTCCGCTGTCAACATTAGACAGATCAACGAGACAGAAAGTTAACAAGGATATCCAGGAATTGAACTCATCTCTGCACCAAGCGGACCTAATAGACATCTATAGAACTCTCCACCCCAAATCAACAGAATATACATTCTTCTCAGCACCACATCGCACTTATTCCAAAATTGACCACATAATTGGAAGTAAAGTACTCCTCAGCAAATGTAAAAGAACAGAAATTATAACAAACTGTCTCTCAGACCACAGTGCAATCAAACTAGAACTCAGGACTAAGAAACTCAATCAAAACCGCTCAACTACATGGAAACTGAACAACCTGCTCCTGAATGACTACTGGGTACATAACGAAATGAAAGCGGAAATAAAGATGTTCTTTGAAACCAATGAGAACAAAGATACAACATACCAGAATCTCTGGGACACATTTAAAGCAGTGTGTAGAGGGAAATTTATAGCACTAAATGCCCACAAGAGAAAGCAGGAAAGATCTAAAATTGACACTCTAACATCACAATTAAAAGAACTAGAGAGGCAAGAGCAATCACATTCAAAAGCTAGCAGAAGGCAAGAAATAACTAAGATCAGAGCAGAACTGAAGGAGATAGAGACACAAAAAACCCTCCAAAAAATCAATGAATCCAGGAGTTGGTTTTTTGAAAAGATCAACAAAATTGACAGACCGCTAGCAAGGCTAATAAAGAAAAAAAGAGAGAGGAATCAAATAGATGCAATAAAAAATGATAAAGGGGATATCACCACTGACCCCACAGAAATACAAACTACCATCAGAGAATACTATAAACGCCTCTACGCAAATCAACTAGAAAATCTAGAAGAAATGGATAATTTCCTGGACACTTACACTCTCCCAAGGCTAAACCAGGAAGAAGTTGAATCCCTGAATAGACCAATAGCAGGCTCTGAAATTGAGGCAACAATTAATAGCCTACCCACCAAAAAAAGTCCAGGACCAGATGGATTCACAGCTGAATTCTACCAGAGGTACAAGGAGGAGCTGGTACCATTCCTTCTGAAACTATTCCAATCAATAGAAAAAGAGGGAATCCTCCCTAACTCATTTTATGAGGCCAACATCATCCTGATACCAAAGCCTGGCAGAGACACAACAAAAAAAGAGAATTTTAGACCAATATCCCTGATGAACATTGATGCAAAAATTCTCAATAAAATACTGGCAAACCGGATTCAGCAGCACATCAAAAAGCTTATCCACCATGATCAAGTGGGCTTCATCCCTGGGATGCAAGGCTGGTTCAACATTCGCAAATCAATAAACGTAATCCAGCATATAAACAGAACCAAAGACAAGAACCACATGATTGTCTCAATAGATGCAGAAAAGGCTTTTGACAAAATTCAACAGCCCTTCATGCTAAAAACGCTCAATAAATTCGGTATTGATGGAACGTACCTCAAAATAATAAGAGCTATTTATGACAAACCCACAGCTAATATCATAATGAATGGGCAAAAACTGGAAAAATTCCCTTTGAAAACTGGCACAAGACAGGGATGCCCTCTCTCACCACTCCTATTCAACATAGTGTTGGAAGTTCTGGCTAGGGCAATCAGGCAAGAGAAAGAAATCAAGGGTATCCAGTTAGGAAAAGAAGAAGTCAAATTGTCCCTGTTTGCAGATGACATGATTGTATATTTAGAAAACCCCATCGTCTCAGCCCAAAATCTCCTTAAGCTGATAAGTAACTTCAGCAAAGTCTCAGGATACAAAATTAATGTGCAAAAATCACAAGCATTCTTATACACCAGCAACAGACAAGCAGAGAGCCAAATCAGGAATGAACTTCCATTCACAATTGCTTCAAAGAGAATAAAATACCTAGGAATCCAGCTTACAAGGGATGTAAAGGACCTCTTCAAGGAGAACTACAAACCACTGCTCAGTGAAATAAAAGAGGACACAAGCAAATGGAAGAACATACCATGCTCATGGATAGGAAGAATCAATATCGTGAAAATGGCCATACTCCCCAAGGTTATTTATAGATTCAATGCCATCCCCATCAAGCTACCAATGACTTTCTTCACGGAATTGGAAAAAACTGCTTTAAAGTTCATATGGAACCAAAAAAGAGCCCGCATTGCCAAGACAATCCTAAGTCAAAAGGACAAAGCTGGAGGCGTCACGCTACCTGACTTCAAACTATACTACAAGGCTACAGTAACCAAAACAGCATGGTACTGGTACCAAAACAGAGATATAGACCAATGGAACAGAACAGAGTCCTCAGAAATAATACCGCACATCTACAGCCATCTGATCTTTGACAAACCTGAGAGAAACAAGAAATGGGGAAAGGATTCCCTATTTAATAAATGGTGCTGGGAAAATTGGCTAGCCATAAGTAGAAAGCTGAAACTGGATACTTTCCTTACTCCTTATACGAAGATTAATTCAAGATGGATTAGAGACTTAAATGTTAGACCTAATACCATAAAAACCCTAGAAGAAAATCTAGGTAGTACCATTCAGGACATAGGCATGGGCAAGGACTTCATGTCTAAAACACCAAAAGCAACGGCAGCAAAAGCCATAATTGACAAATGGGATCTAATTAAACTAAAGAGCTTTTGCACAGCAAAAGAAACTACCATCAGAGTGAACAGGCAACCTACAGAATGGGAGAAAATTTTTGCAACCTACTCATCTGACAAAGGGCTAATATCCAGAATCTACAAAGAACTCAAACAAATATACGAGAAAAAAACAAACAACCCCATCAAAAAGTGGGGAAAGGATATGAACAGACATTTCTCAAAAGAAGATATTCATACAGCCAACAGACACATGAAAAAATGCTCATCATCACTGGCCATCAGAGAAATGCAAATCAAAACCACAATGAGATACCATCTCACACCAGTTAGAATGGCAATCATTAAGAAGTCAGGAAACAACAGGTGTTGGAGAGGATGTGGAGAAATAGGAACACTTTTACACTGTTGGTGGGATTGTAAACTAGTTCAACCATTATGGAAAACAGTATGGCAATTCCTCAAGGATCTAGAACTAGATGTACCATATGACCCAGCCATCCCACTACTGGGTATATACCCAAAGGATTATAAATTAGTCTACTACAAAGACACATGTACACGTATGTTTATTGCGGCACTATTCACAATAGCAAAGACTTGGAATCAACCCAAATGTCCGTCTGTGACAGACTGGATTAAGAAAATGTGGCACATATACACCATGGAATACTATGCAGCCATAAAAAAGGATGAGTTTGCGTCCTTTGTAGGGACATGGATGCAGCTGGAAACCATCATTCTTAGCAAACTATCACAAGAAGAGAAAACCAAACACCGCATGTTCTCACTCATAGGTGGGAACTGAACAATGAGATCACTTGGACTCGGGAAGGGGAACATCACACACTGGGGTCTATCATGGGGAGGGGGGAGGGGGGAGGAGGGAGGGATTGCATTGGGGAGTTATACATGATATAAATGATGAATTGATGGGTGCTGACGAGTTGATGGGTGCAGCACACCAACATGGCATAAGTATACATATGTAACAAACCTGCACGTTATGCACATGTACCCTAGAACTTAAAGTATAATAAAAAAAAAAAAAAAAAAAAAAAAAAAAAAAAAAAAAGAAAATGGAATATAAAGTTTATAATTAGCATACAAAAATTTCAAGTGATATTAGTTGCACACTGTAACAGAATTACCACCCACATAAATGTTTCAATGCCAGATACAGATCTTATTTAATTCCTAATAATATTAAACTTCTTGGCTGGGTGGAGTGGATTACGACTGTAATCCCAGCACTTTGGGTGTCTGGGGTGGGTGGATCACCTAAGGTCAGGAGTTCAAGACCAGCCTGGCCAACATGCTGAAACTCTGCCTCTAATAAAAATGCAAAAGTTAGCTGGGCATGTTGGCACATGCCTGTAATCCCAGTTACTTGGGAGGCTGAGGCAGGAGGATCACTTGAACCCAGGAGGCGGAGGTTGCAGTGAGCTGAGATCGCGCCATTGTACTCCATCCTGGGTGACAGAGTGAGACTCCATCTCAACAACAACAACAACAACAAAAACGTCTTAACTTTCCATTATAGAAAATTTGCTCTCCTTGTGTATTAGATTGTTGACAAGTTGGTAAGTCAGTAATGATTCAGACATTTTAGCATCATGGTTAGCCTTTTATTTCTCTTGTCCCAACCTCAACTAACTCTTAGATCCAGGTGACGTAGACACAGTACAGTGTACTGAGTGGAAAGAGCGGGACAGCCCAATGTTCCCATTTCCTCACTCTGTGACCCTGAGACTCTTATCAGTCTAGATTTCCTCATCCATAAAATAGGGCATCACTGTGGAGAGATTTAAATGAAATTATACGTGTAAAATTTTGAGCCCAGTACTAGTTCGTAGGAGGCATTCAATAAATGTGAATTCTTTTGTTTTTGCTCAAACTTGGAATTGGAAGCAGAAGGAAAGAAGAAAGGAAAAGTAGATGGATGCTGCATGATCAATACCTTGATCCCTCCAATACCTCCTGCACATCTTGCATAGAGATAGTTCAAGGAAAAGGCCAACAAATGAGAAATGATGCGGCTGGGGAGTGGGAAAGGCAATGACCACAGTTACAACCTCTGCGCTGAAGGAGAACACTCAATTCCTTAGGAAACTCTGGTTGTGGCAGAAGGAACAGCCTGTATTGATCTCATCTGTGGGAGACCCTACTAAGTACTCCATCAGAAGCCTAATTCTGCCTTTGTATCCAATGTTAATAGTTCTAAGTTTTCCAACTATTTTTGTCTTTAACCTTCTAATTCCTAGAAGCCAAGTAGGTGAATCACAGTCATAAATTCAGGGTTTGAATTCTGAATATGTTTTTATACAAGTTCATTGACTTCATTAAAATATCTTTGAAACGGTAAATGTAGAAGCCTAAAATAGATTATTTTATTTAAATATATCACTTCTCTTGTTGGAGGGGAGCAGAAGGAGGCAATTTGAGAAGACTTTGTCACTTTGATAATTAGGATCTGAGATTTTGACATCAGAAAGGGCAAAACTGTGGCATATCACCATCCTTGCTTAATATAAATCATTTCACTAATTGGGAAACAAATTCTGCTGTGGAAAAATTCAAAATCATTTTTTCCTTTAAAGAAATAGTACAAAATACTATTTTTTAAAAGAAAGTATTGCCACACCTCACGGAAGAAAATACTACTTCTATATAGTATTTCCTATAGCCCTAGTAAGTGCTTGAGTAGCCACTTTATACAATTCTTTAAATTTTACAAATAAATCCTGGTTATGCTTCAGAAATGGAAGCAACTATCACAGACTTTATGGCAATGACGAGAGAGGGGACAGAAGCAATGAAAGTTATATAATTTACTAAGTCTCAATTTTGATCAGAAAAAGAAGCAAGGCAGCAAGACATGTCACTTTATGTGACCCAATTCAATCATTATCAAACATATCTTGAAGTCCTTGTCAATTTTTATAAAAACCCCTGCTCTCTGTCAATATTTCTTACTTCTTCGACTTATCAAACATCTTCTGACTTTTATCACTTTATAAGATTTTGAAGATTCCTTTTTATTTTGAACAAGATGTCACTGACAATTTGTTGGCAGAAGTTATCAGCCTCTGAAAAGTGTGTTCTCATCTGAAATGCTATTATCCTGTTCTTCTGCTCTTACCGATTACCTGATGCTCTTTGCAAATACTGATTATAAATGTCATTAGCTTTAGTGACTCACCTTCAGTTTGTAATGCTCAAGGAATGGATCATTAACTCATTTAAAAAATTTCCCAAAAAGGTTGTTTCTACCCATTTGTCCTTCATTTAATTACCAGCCTGCAAAAGGGAAGAAATAGAAACCCTGCAAATGACATCCTGGACCAGAAAAAAGAATCAGGTTGCTAATAGAGCATATTTAAAAGGATGATTAATTTGTCTGAATTTGATAGTCAAAACATTTTGACACGAACTGGCAGTTTTAATGATTACTATAATTTAGCTGATGGGCTCATTAATAAAACTCCAGGACTTCTTTATAACATTTAACACAGTGATCACTACAGTTAAGGTTACAGAGAACAAAGAAGCAATTCCTTAGGACCTGCATAACATGCTCTCAGTAATCTGGGCAGGAGACTGTGAATAATGATTTCCAGCAAACAAGTAACCAGGAGACTTACCTTGTCTGCTAGTAGTAGCCCCTGGTCTTATCTTACAGGTGAAATATCTGTAGATTTCTCAAATGATTCACTTGCCAAGAGCTTACTCTATAAATTTTAGTTTCCTAGAAAGGAAATTAAAAGATAAGCATTATCAAATCTACAAAGCATAGTAATCCTTTAAAACAAATTAGAGAAATGGGGACTCAATATTGTTGGTTTTGGTGCAGTAATGTAGAATGGTCTGGTCCATCACTTTGGAAGTAAAGTTCAAGAAGCTTCTGTGAGATGGATGTTTCATCTGTGAGACTTTGAGTTTTGTGTAGTTATGATTAGTTCATCTCTCTCAAGTAAAAAGTAAGGTCATACACGAAATAACATTCAATTGAATTGACCAGTACCCCACTAACTCTCTGGTGATTTTAGACAACTCCAAGAGTATCAGTTGGACATAAGGAATTCAGTCATTATTACTTTATCAAGATCAGGGTACAGTTTATATAGTGTTCAGGGACTGATAAAGGCTGTAATATCCAAAATCTTAACATATAGCTAACCAGTCATTGGGACAAAGTAGCCAGTTTGTCTGGATGTGGGAGAACTGGCAAATGATGTAAAAGTGAATAGTAATAACAATAATAGTAAATATTTGTTGAGTGAATGTAGTGTGCTGATTACCTTATATGTAACATCATGGACAAGGTCTGAAATACAAAGGGGTAAAACAAAAGGTAGTAAGTCCATATCCATTTTTCTCTCTGTTTGCAGCAATAGAATTTGAAGCTTGAAACATGATATACCAGGATGATGAGTACATTTCCTAGCCTCTCTTTGGTCACAGAACTAGGCTATGGGAGGCAAGTGGAAGTGTTATGTGACATCTTCTGGAAGCCTTCCCAGGGAGACAATGCTCATGTAATGTTTGTGCTGTGCTTCTTTGTTCTTTACCCTATCCTGCTTCTTGGAATGCACATTACTATTTTGGACCTTGAGGTTGAAGCTACATGTGACAGAGAAACAAGACAGAAGGATATATGTTCTCTAACAATATGAAGTGCTGTTCAGCCCAGGATTGCCTGCCTGGACTTATTTATAAGAGAAAGGAGTAGGCTTAAAAATAGTTTCTAGTACAACTATCATAATTTTTGTCTGCTATTTATAAATAAACGGAATCCTGAACCACATAAAAACAAATAGGGGCCAATTCCAAATCTGTGCTTAATAACCCTTTATTCTATATGATACATCAGTAAATGGCAGGTTCTATTTATGATTTTTACTTTTTATTTCTGACTTGTATTCTACTTACTGCTTCTATCTGCCTCCCGGCTCCTCAGTTTCCATACAAAGAGTGAGAAAGCACATTTCCATTCCTCTAAAGCAGGCAGTTCCATTCCTCTAAAGCACACGTGCATGTGCACACATAGACACACACACACACACACACACACACACACACACACACACACAAACTATAGAGGGATTCTCTTATTCAACAACATTCAATAAGTATTTATTCATCATTTACTATTTTTCCAGCTCTTTTGCTCTGTATTGAGATTACTGAGATAAGTGACACTGTGAACCCAATGCCTTCTAATGGATGCATTAATAGAAGTATGTCATTGTGACAATGGTATAATAGATGGAGTAACTAATTCTAAATAATTAATTAACTATTTCTAAGAGATTAATTCCAATATTTGATGAGAGGTTTAGTGGTTCTTTTGGGGCGGGGTAAGGGGATTACTGAGATCTAGGAAGGAGACAGAATTTCTGGAATCTTCAGCATTTAGGTAAAAGTAGAAGCCATGGAGTATGTCAAGTTTCAGGGAGAATACATAGAGTGGCAGGATACAGGGTTAGGAACAAAACCCTGTGATACCGGTGGAGAAAGAAAGAGCTGCTAAGGAGTTTTTAGGGTAGCAGATAAATTGACAGAGTAATCAAGAAAGCCAAGAAAAAGAGAGAAGAGGCAGTTTGGGGTAAAATGGTAATGATTTATGACATCTGATTAAAACCTGTCTTCCCTATTAGACTGTAGGCATCAGTATGTTTTGTTCACCATTTTATCTTGAGCTTTTAAATGAAGTTCAGTGCCAAACATATTGTAGTTGCTTGTTCAATATGTGCTGAATAAATAGCTTCCCAATTTAGAGACTGAGGCCTAGAAAGAACTTAGAGATAAATTTTTGGGAGGGATTATACCAAGCACAATCCAATGTTAAAAAGAAACAACAAGATGAAAGTTTACCATTTGTGTCCTACCTCTGGTTTATGCAAAGAGTGGCTCAATTGCATTTGAGACTTCCATCCAGAGATAATGCAGATTTTGTGTCATTATCAGAACACTCGATTTGCCAAATTACACACCCTAATTCTTAGTTCAGAAGCCCTGATCACCTCACCCATAGGGGCAGATTTCTAGAGGAGGCAGAACATGTGACTACTGTAGGCAGCGAGAACACCTTGATGAGGAGACTGGAAAGGAATACCCTGTTTAATTTTCAAAACTCCGTTGAAGCAACAGAAAACTGTAAACATGTAAAAAATCAAACAAGCTGATGAAACCAAAATATTGTATCTGAGTGGAGAATTACAGTTTAGGGAAGTGGGTTTACATCCTGGGGTATAGAAACATAGACCCCTTGTGAACATTTGTACCAAGAAGAACAGAGAGAAAACTGAGATGAAGAAAATGTTCATATGAACTCATGTAGAGATATTATAGAAACAAAAAAATAAACAAATTGAGACTATAAATGTCAGATTTACTGTTACTGGAATCTTTGTTACGAAACTTATTCTATGCCAAAAGATAAAACAATAGTTGAACATTTTTAGGGTGATAAAGGCTTAAAAATTAAATTGCTAGGCATGGAATGTAGAATAAGCATATTTTCATTTAGTTTTTAATTTCTCCCACATAAGTGATCCTCAGATCCAGAGAGTTTTGGAATAAATAAAGCAAAGTGCATTTATTAAAGTTAGAAAGGTTTTTATTTTCATGCAGTTTTATTTTCATTCTTATTAGCTTAAGCATGCAAGACCACAAAACTATGTTCAATTTGACCTTCTATAGTTAGATTCATAAAAGTAATGAAATTACAAAATGAAAGTTTTATAGAAAATCGGTTGTTTACTATTTAACATGGACAGAACATACTATGCTCCAGGCCTACTGAATTATTAATGCTAGGGCTTTCCTTTCTCACATTTACTACCCCTCTGGGAGTCAAAAACCCCATCTGCCTATTCAGGAGCCCTATGAATGCCATTTATGTGATGCTTAATTCTTTTTTTATTTTAAGTTTTGTAGAGATGAGGTCTTGCTGTGCTGCCAGAGCTGGTCTCAAACTCCTGGGTTCAAGCAATCCTCCCAGTTTGGCTTTTCAAAGTGCTGAGATTAGAGGCATGAGCCACCATGCCCAGCCTGTGATGGTTTACTTTATATGTTAACCTCACTGGGCCATGAGATGTCCAGACAGTTGGCTAAACGTTATTTGAGTGTATCCATGAAGGAGATTTGGAAGAGACTAACATTTAAATTAGTGGACTCAGGAAAGCAGATTGTCCTCTCTAATGTGGGTGACTCTCATCCAATCTACCAAGGGTTTGAATAGAAAAAAAGACTTAGTAAGGGAGTATTTTCTCTTTCTTCCTGTCTTTACACTGTGATATCAGTTTTCCTTACCTTTGGACTTGGACTTAGACTGGAACTTTTGCCATTGGCTCTCCTGATTATCAGGCCTTCGGACTTGAACAGGAGTTTACGCCATCAGTTCTCCAGGGTCTCTAGCTTGCTGACCACAGATCTTGAGACTTGTCAGCTTCTATAACCATGTGAGCCAATTCTTTATAATAAATATCTTTCTGTCTATATATATTCTGTTGCTTCTGTTTCTCTGAAGAACCCAGACAAATACAAAACTTAGTGCTAAGAAGTGAGGTGCAACTGCAACAAATACCTAAATATGAACATGGCTTTGAAACTGGGTAATGGGTAGAGGCTGGAAGAGATTTGAAGTACGTATTAGAAATACGGGTATTCAAGGCAATTCTGGTGAAAACTCAGATTGGAGTGAGGAACACCAAGAATTGGAAACTGGACAAAAAATCCTTACACTTGGCTGAGCTGTGTTTTAGTGTTTCATAGAAGGTAGAACTTGTGAGTGACGAAATTGGATATTTAGCTGAGGAGATTTCTGAGGAAGGTGTTGAAATTTCCTCTTGAATGCTTCCAGTAAAATGCAAAAGAAGAGAGATTAATTGATGAAATAATTGTTAATCAAAAAGGAATCAGAACTGGGAGATGTGGAAAATTCTCAGTTTATTACATAACATAAAAATGGGAAAGATTTTTCTGAAGAGAATGCTAAAGGTGTGACAGAATAACCATTTGTAAAAGATCATGTTTGGGACTCGTAGACTTAATCAGCCATTTCAACAGAAGCCAGGAATGGAGATGGGATTAATCCAGCAAGAACAGTTTCAAGTAAACGGAACAGAAAAAGTGAGATAAAATAAAGGAAGGCTGTAAGAAATGCTGGATTTGACAGGACCAGACAACAAAGTATTTGGCTGCAAATTTGCTCTGTTCTACAAGAACAGGGAAAAATGACCCTGAAGTTCATCCAGAGATCAGCAGGGCTACTTTCTCAGTTGCACTGGGATAGACAGCTTCTACAGGAAGCCATGGGGGCCAGAGTACCCTGCAGAGTCACAGAAGCAGAACCACTGCCCCAGTGGGTCCAGAGGCAGAGAATGGATCCAAACAAGTTTATCCTCAGGTTTTAAGATTTGATGGAATTTGTCTTTCTAACTTTCGGACTTGTTTGGTGGCCATCAACTGTTTCTTCTTTCCTATTCTCACTTTTGGAATTGGAATATCTATCTTATGCTCACTTTTGGAATTGGAATATCTATCTTATGCTCACTTTTGGAATTGGAATATCTATCTTATGCCTGTCCCACCACTGCATTTTGGGAGCACATACTTGTCTGGTTATCTGCTCACCTCAATTTTTCTTCCTTAGCTCATAGATGGAGAAGAATTTTGCATCAAGTTTTAACCATATATGATTTATATAACATTTAGATGAGACCTTAAAGTTTAGACTTTAGAGTTGGTGCCAGAATGAGTTAAGACTTTGGGGGCTGTTGGAATGTAATCAATGTATTTTGCATGCAAGAAGGACATGGATGTTAGGAGGTCAGGGAATAATGTTATACACTGAATTACATTCCCCTAAAATTCATACATTGAAGCCCCAACTCTCTACTCTGAAATGTGATGGCATTTGGAGATGAAGCCTTTAGAGGTAATCAGGTTTAGGTGAGGTCATGAGGGTGGGGCTCTGATAATAGGATTAGTCCCCTTTTAAGAAGAGATATCAGAGAGCTTACTCTGTCTCTCTATCATGTGAAGATACAGTGAGAAGTTGGCTATAAGACAGGAAGAGAGCCATTCCTGAACTGAAGCAGCCAGCACCTTGATCTTGGACTTCCCAGCCTTCATCACTGTGAGAAATAAATTCCCATTTGTTTAATCTGCCCAGTCTGTGACATTTTGTATTTTCTGAACAGACAAATACAGCTCATACAATTTTGGAATAAGTGGCAGGAGTATTTATGCTAGAAGTTCTGTCTGTAGATGGAAATCCTATTCCACCAACAGAGACATCTTGCTGTGTCCAGATGCTGAGTAGTCTCTACTTGTTGACTTTATTTCCATGTGTTGACTTGATTCCCTGCTGCTGGCCAGTAAGGGTGATGGACAATCTCCCTATGAGGACACAATATCCCTCCATGCAGTTATTCATCCCCCATGTCTGCCTTTCTCATTGTGTACTCCCTAACTTGCTGTAAGGGTTTGTCCCACCTAGCTCCTCTTTCCCATCTCCCTCTCTTCTCCTCTCCAGCCTAGATGAACCTGTTTTCACTTTGTGTGTGCATGCATATGAAGTGGTGTGTTTCTTCACTATTCTTCATTCTGTTTAACTATTACAGCATAAACTTTATATCCTGCTTCCTTCAGGGCTTCCTTCTATATTGACTACTTACTGCTTGTTTCATTCATATCCTAAAAATTCTTACTTTGCTTGGAGGCAATATAAACACCTCTGACTCACTGGTGGAAAAATTTTACGTAGAGAGGTGAGGAAAACCAAACACAAAGATTAACATTTCAAGATATTACCCTGCAGATGGTAATATAAATGCTATTTATATTTAATACACAAACATGCCTCATATAGATTTTAGATCTCAAGTCTGCATATATATTGAATATGAAAAGTGAGCACTGTGTATAGTCTCTTGGATCTCTCCATATATATTGCTCTCTATATATGTATACACATATCTGTATCTATCTGCTACAAGTCTCAGTCTCTGTTTTCACGCTTTCAAACTCTTAAATGAGAAACCTTATTTAACTTCTGTTTTTTTAAGCCAGACAATAAAAGTCGTAATTGCTGGCTAGCTGTGGACATGTCACTTTGTATTAGATTCTCATTCTGGTTTAATTAGGCTGTGAAGTGACATAGTATAAAAGGTGGCAGTCTCAGTAGGGGCTGTCAGTCTGGTAACAATCGACATCTCTGATATAACATTTATCACACTTACCCATATCTTTTAATTCTGATTATTCCCATACCAATTGGAGACTTAGTATATCCTCTTGATTATTATTATAACCTATTAATTGCCCACCCCAACCCCCCATTAGTCTTAGTCTGTTTCATCCATATAGCACATAGCCATGAGATTTTATCTTCCTAAACTCTATGTTTCTCTTGTATTTTTTAGCCTAAACATTTAACTGGGGCTCATGATTGACCATACTTCCAAAGTATGTTCTACAGGATACAAATAGGGATTTATACACAGAAAAAAATTATTCTGTCTTTAAGTATGATTGGTAAACACAGATTTAACTAATTATCACCAAGTATATTTTCTCAGGATTCCTGAGAGATGTAAGTATGCTAACATGTGTTATAATACTTTCAGAGAGAGATATAAGCTGTAGTATTTCTCAAATATATTTAAATAAACCTTTTTCTTTATGAGTCATTAAGTCTTCCTGGAGTACACTTTGGAAAAACATTGGACAACAGCATAAAATAAAAATTTATTACCTGGTGCATATAGACTTTTCACAGCCTGTATTCTAAAATTATATGCCTTATATGACCTTTCTGTTTAGTTATATAAAAGAATGTTTTAGCCACATTGCTTTGTCTTTGTTCATATTTTTACTCTGCCATCCATTTCTGCCCTTAAAGGGTCATAAAACGAAAGTGCTGTAACATCTCTATATCTGTCTGTCATCTTTCTTCCTTCTTTTCTCTTTCTAGGCCTCTCTCTGTCTTATTCTCCCACTGTTTCTCTCTTCCTCTCTTCTTTCCATCCTCTTGTCCTTCTACTCTTTTCTTCCCTGCTTATCTTACAAAATTGGTCATTTTCTTATATAATCAATGTCTTAGTCCATTTAGGCTGCTATACTAAAATATCTTAGGCTGAGTAATTTATGAACAACAGAAATTTATTATTTTCATTTCTGGAGACTGGGAAGTCCAAGATCAAGGTGCTAGCAGATTTGGTGTTTGGTGAGGACATGCTCCTCACAGATGGTGACTTCTGTGTCCTCACATGGAGGAAGTAGGGAAGGGAGCTCACTTGAGTTTCTTTTAATAAGGACACTAATCTCATTTATTAGGGTTTCACCCTTATAACTTAATCATTTCCTGGTATGATTTGAATATGTGTCCTCTAAAAATGCATGTGTTGAATGAACGACTGTACTCCAATAAATGAAAACCTCCTAGACAAAAATGATACATTCCTAGACTCATAAGACTACCAAGACTGAACCATGAAGAAATGTGAAACCTGAACAGGCCAATAATGAGTAATGAGAAATAAGCAATAGTAAAACATTTCCCATCAAAGAAAATCCCAGGACCTAATGGCTTCATTGCTGGATTCTACCAAATATTTAAAGGCTAACTAATATCAGTTTTACTAAAACTCTTAAAAAAATTGAAGTGGAGTTAATACTTCCAAGCTCATTCTACAATGACAGCATTGCCCTCATACCAAAACCAGACAAAGACAAAACAAAACAAAACAAAAATTAAACTATGTCAATATTCTTGATGAATATAGATGCAAAAATCCTCAGCAAAATATGTCAAACTTAATTAAACAACATGGTGAAGATCACATGTACAAGTGATATTCATCCCAGATATGCAAGAATGGTTCAACATACACAAATAAATAAATATCATATTACTAGAATTAAGGACAAAAACAAAATGATCATGCCAATAGATTATGGAAAAGCATCTATTCAACATCAGTAAAGTTACATGTTCCTTCATGATAAAAACTCTCAAGAAACTGGGTTATAGAAGGAACATGACTCAAAACAATAAAAGCCAAATGTGATAAACCCACAGCTAGCATCATAATGAAGGGGAAAATGGAAAACTTTTCTGCTAAGGACTGAAACAAGACAAAGATGTCCAGTTCTACCACTAATATTCAACGTAGTAATGGAAATCTTGGGGCAATTAGATAAGAGAAAGATATAAAGGGCATCCAAATTGGAAAGGAAGAAGTCAAATTGTTCTTGTTTGCAGATGACATTGTCTTATATTTAGAAAAGCCTAAAGACTCCACCAAAAAACTGTTAGAATGGATATATGAATTCAGTTAAGTTGCAGGACACAAAATCAACATACGAAAATCAGTGATATTTCTATATACCAAAACTGAACAATCTGAAAAGGAAATCAAATAAGTGATCACATTTAAAATAGTTAACAAAAACAATAAACTTGATGAAGGAAGTGAAAGATCTCTATAATAAAAACCATAAAACATTGATGAAAGAAATTGAGGAAGACACAAAAATGAAAAGGTAGCCCGTGTTCATGGATTGGAAGAATTAATATTGTTAAAATGTCCATACTCTCCCAGAGTTATACACATATGTAATGCAGTTCCTATAAAAATATCAATGACATTCTTTACAGAAATAGAAAAAAAAAATACTAAAATTTGTAAGGGATCACAAAAGACCTTGAATAGTCAGAGCAATCTTCAGCAGGAAGAACAAAGCTGGAGGCACACATTACCTAATTTCAAAATAAAAATACAGATGCATAGATCAATGGAAGAGAATAAAGAAAGCCAAAATAAATCCACATACAGCCAATTCCCTTTTGATAAAGGTGTTAAGAACATACATTGAGGAAAGGACAGCCTCTTCAATAAATGATGCTGGGAAAACTGGGTATCCATACGCAGAAGAATAAAAATAACTCCAATTTCTCACTATATAAAAAAATCAACCCAAAATAGATTAAAAACTTAAATGTAAGACCCCAAATTATAAATCTGCTACAAGAAAGCATTGGGGAAGTGCTTCAGTACACTGGTCTGAACAAATATTTCTTGAGTACTACCCCATAAGCACAGGTAACCAAAGCAAAGTTGTCAAATGGGATTACATCAAGCCAAAAAGCTTCTGCACAGCAAAGAAAACAATCATCAACAAAGTAAAGAGATAACCTACAGAATGGACAAAAATCTTTGCAAACTATTTATTCCACGGGGATTAATAACCAGAATATACAAGGAACTCAAGCAATTCAATGGCAAAAATACAAATAACCCAATTTTAAAATGGGAAAGCTAGGTGTAATGGTGTGTACCATTAGTTCCAACAGGTGACTGAGTGGAGGTGACTGAGACAGGAGGATTGCTTAGGTCCAGGAGTATGTGACTGTAGTGTCCTAGGATTGCACCTATGAATAACCACCGCACTCCAGCTTGGGCAACATAGTAAGATCTCATTACTAAAAGAAAGCAGGGTGGTAAAAGATCTAAATAGACATTTCTCAGAAGACAACATACAAATAGCCAACAGGTATAAGAAAAATGTTCAAAATCATTAAAAATCATCAAGGAAATGCAAGTCAACACCACATTGAGATATAGTCTCACCCTAGGGACATTCCAAGATGGCTGAATAGGAACAGCTTTGGTCTGCAGCTCCCAGAGTGATTGATGCAGAAGATGGATGATTTCTGTGTTTCCAACTGAGGTACCTGGTTCATCTCATTGGGACTGGTTGGATAGTGGGTGCAGCCCACAAAGGGCGAGCCAAAGCAGGGCAGGGCATTGTCTCACCTGGGAAGTGAAAGGGGTCGGGGGATTTCCCTTTCCCAGCCAAGGGAAGGTGTGACAGACTACCTGGAAAAAAACAGGACACTCCCGCCCAAATACTGTGCATTTCCCAAGTTCTTAGCAATCAGCAGACAAGGCGATTCTCTCCCGTGCATGCCCATGGAGACTTGCTCACTGCTAGCACAGCAGTCTGAGATTTATCTGTGAGACAGCAGCCTGGCTGTGGGAGGGGCGTCCACCATTGCTGAGGCTTGAGTAGGTAAACAAAGCAGCCGGGAAGCTCACACTGGGTGGAGTCCACCACAGCTCAACAAGGCCTACTGCCTCTAGACTCCATCTCTGTGGGCAGGGCATAGCTGAACAAAAGGTAACAGACAACTTCTGCAGACGTAAACATTCCTGTCTGACAGCTCTGAAGAGCAGTGCTTCTCCCAGCATGGCGTTTGAGCTCTGAGAATGGAGAGAATGCCTCCTCAAGTGGGTCCCTGAACCCCATGTAGACTAACTGGGAGACACCTCCCAGTAGGGGCTGACAGACACCTAATATAGGTGACTGCCCCTCTGGGACGAAGCTTCCAGAGGAAGGATCAGGTAGCAATATTTGCTGTTCTGCAACATTTGCTGCTCTGCAGCCTCCTCTGGTAATACCCAGGCAAACAGGGTATGGAGGGGAACTTCAGCAAACTCCAACAGACCTGCAGCTGAGGGACCTGACTGTTAGATGGAAAACTAACAAACAGAAAGGAATGGCATCAACATCAACAAAAAGGTCATCTACACCAAAACCCCATCTGTAGGTCACCAACATCAAAGACCAAAGGTAGAAAAAACCACAAAGATGGGGAGAAACCAGAGAAGAAAAGCTGAAAATTCTAAAATCAGAGCACCTATTCTCCTCCAAAGGATACTCCTTGAGAAGAGCAACGCCAAGACACATAATTGTCAGATTCACCAAGGTTGAAATGAAGGAGAATGTTAAGGGCAGCCAGAGAGAAAGGTCAAGTTACCCGCAATGGGAAGCCTATCAGACTAACAGCGGATCTCTTGGCAGAAACCCTACAAGCCAGAAAAGAGTGGGGGCCAATATTCAACATTCTTAAAGAAAAGAATTTTCAACCCAGAATTTCATATTCAGCCAAACTAAGCTTCATACGTGAAGGAGAAATAAAATCCTTTGCAGACAAGCAAATGCTGAGAGATTTTGTCACCACCAGGCCTGCCTTACAAGAGCTCCTAAAGGAAGCAGTAAACATGGAAAGGAACAACCGGTACCAGCTGCTGCAAAAACATGCCAAATTGTAAAGACTATTGATGCTATGAAGAAACTGCATCAATTAACAGGCCAAATAACCAGCAAACATCATAACGACAGGATCAAATTCACACATAACAATATTAACCTTAAATGTAAATGGGCTTAATGCCCCAATTAAAAGACACAGACTGGCAAATTGGATAAAGAGTCAAGACCCATCAGTGTGCTGTATTCAGGAGACCCATCTCACGTGCAAGGACACACATAGGCTCAAAATAAAGGGATGCAGGAAGATCCACCAAGCAAGTGGAAAGCAAAAAAAAAAAAAAAAAAAAAAAAAGCAGGGGCTGCAATCCTAGTCACTGATAAAGGAGACTTTAAACCAACAAAAATCTAAAGAGATAAATAAGGCCATTACATAATACTAAAGGGATCAATTCAACCAGAAGAGCTAACTATCCTAAATATATACACACCCAATATAGGAGCACCCAGATTCATAAAGCAAGTCTTCAGAGACCTACAAAGAGACTTAGACTCTCAAACAATAATAATGGAAGACTTTAACACCCCACTGTCAATATTAGACACATCAATGAGACATAAGGTTAACAAGGATATCCAGAACCTGAACTCAACTCTGCAACAGGCAGACCTAACAGACATCTACAAAACTCTCCACCCCAAATCAACAGAATATACATTCTTCTCAGCACCACATTGCACTTATTCTAAAATCGACCACATAATTGGAAGTAAAGCACTCCTCAGCTAATGTAAAAGAACAGAAATCAAAACAAACTGTCCCTCAGACCACAGTGCAATCAAATTAGAACTCAGGATTAAGAAACTCACTCAAAACCGTACAACTACATGGAAACTGAACAATTTGCTTCTGAATGACTACTGGGTAAATAATGAAATTAAGGCAGAAACAAAGATGTTCTTTGAAACCAATGAGAACAGAAACACAACATACTAAAATCTCTGGGACACATTTAAAGCAGCGTGTAGAGGGAAATTTATAGCACTAAATGCCAACAAGAGAAAGCAGGAAAGATCTAAAATTGATACCCTAACATCACAATTAAAATAACTAGAGAAGGCCGGGCGCGGTGGCTCAAGCCTGTAATCCCAGCACTTTGGGAGGCCGAGACGGGTGGATCACGAGGTCAGGAGATCGAGACCATCCTGACTAACACGGTGAAACCCCGTCTCTATTAAAAAATACAAAAAACTAGCCGGGTGAGGTGGTGAGCGCCTGTAGTCCCAGCTACTTGGGAGGCTGAGGCAGGAGAATGGTGTAAACCCGGGAGGCGGAGCTTGCAGTGAGCTGAGATCCAGCCACTGCACTCCAGCCTGGGCCACAGAGTGAGACTCCATCTCAAAAAAATAAAAATAAAATAAAATAAAATAACTAGAGAAGCAAGAGCAAACAAATTCAAAAGCTAGCAGAAGACAAGAAATAACTAAGATCAGAGCAGAATTGAAAGATGTAGAGACACAAAAAAATTCTTCAAAAAATCAATGAATCCAGGAGCTGTTTTTTTAAAATGATCAACAAAATTGATAGACTGCTAGCAAGACTAATAAAAAAAAGAGAGAAGAATCAAATAGACACAATAAAAAATGATAAAGAGGATATCACCACTGATCCCAGAGAACTACACATTACCATCAGAGAACACTATAAACACCTCTATGCAAATAAACCAGAAAATCTAGAATAAATGGATAAATTCCTGGACACATCCACTCTCCCAAGACTAAACCAGGAAGAAGTGGAATCTCCAAATAGACCAATAACAGGCTCTGAAATTGAGGCAATAATTAATAGCCTGCCAACCAAAAGTCCAGGACCAGATGGATTCACAGCTGAATTCTACCAGAGGTACAAAGTGGAGCTGGTACTATTCTCTCTCAAACTATTCCAGTTTATAGAAAAAGAGGGAATCCCCCCTAACTCATTTTATGGGGCCAACATCATCCTGATACCAAAGCCTGCCAGAGACACAACAAAAACACAGAATTTTAGACCAATCTGCCTGGTGAACATTGATGTAAAAATTCTTAATATAGTGCTGGCAAACCTAATCCAGCAGCACATAAAAAAACATATCCACCATGACAAGTTGGCTTCGTCCCTGGGATACAAGACTGGTTCAATATATGCAAATCAATAAATGTAATCCATCACATAAACAGAACCAATGACAAAAACCACATGATTATCTCAATAGATGCAGAAAAGGCCTTTGACAAAATTCAACAGCCTTTCATGCTAAAAACCCTCAATAAACTAGGTATTGATGGAATGTATTTCAAAATAATAAGAGCTATTTATGAAAAACCCAGTCAATACCATACTGAATGGGAAAAAACTGGAAGCATTTTCTTTGAAAACTGGCACAAGACAGGGATACCCTCTCTCATCACTCCTATTCAACAAAGTGTTAGAAGTTCTGGCCAGGGCAATCAGGCAAGAGAAAGAAATAAAGGGTATTCAATTAGGAAATGAGGAAATCAAATTGTCCCTGTTTGCAAACTATATGATTGTATTTAGAAAACCCCATTGTCTCATCTCCTTAAGCTGAAGAGCAACTTTGGCAAAGTCTCAGCATACAAAATCAGTATGCAAAAATCACAGGCATTCCTATACACCATTAACAGACAAACAGAGAGCCAAATCACGAGTGAACTCCCATTCACAATTGCTTCAAAGAGAATACAATACCTAGGAATCCAACTTACAAGGGATGTGAAGGACCTCTTCCAGGAGAACTACAAACTGCTGCTCAACGAAATAAAAGAGGACACAAACAAATGGAAGAATATTCCATGGTTATGGATAGGAAGAATCAATATCATGAAAATGGCCATACTGCCCAAGTAATTTATAGATTCAATGTCAACCCCATCAAGCTACCAATGACTTTCTTCACAGAATTGGAAAAAACTACTTTAAAGTTCATATGGAACCAAAAAAGAGCTTGCATTGCTAAGACAATCCAAAGCAAAAGGAACAAACCTGGAGGCATTACCTGACTTCAAACTATACTACAAGGCTACAGTAACCAAAACAGCATGGTACTGGTACCAAACAGATATATAGACCATTGGAACAGAACAGAGGCTTCAGAAATAACTCCACACATGTACAACCATCTGATCTTTGACAAACCTGACAAAAACAAGACATGGGGAAAGGATTGCCTATTTAATAAATGGTGCTGGGAAAACTGGCCAGCCATATGTAGAAAGCTGAAACTGAATCCCTTCCTTACATCTTATACAAAAATTAATTCAGGATGGATTAAAGACTTAAATGTTAGACCTAAAACCATAAAAACCCTATAAGAAAACCTAGGCAATACCATTCAGGACATAGGCATGGGGAAAGACTTCATGACTAAAACACCAAAAGCAATGGCAACAAAAGCTAAAATAGACAAATGGGATCTAATTAAACTAAAGAGCTTCTGCATGGCAAAAGAAACTACCAGCAGAGTGAAGAGGCAATATACAACATGGGAGAAAATTTTTGCAATGTATCCATCTGTCAAAGGGCTAATATCCAGAATCTACCTAGAACTCAAACAAATTTACGATAAAAAAAAAAAAAAACCATCAAAAAGTGGGCAAAGCATATGAACAGACACTTCTCAAAAGAAGACATCTGTGCAGCCAACAGACACGTCAAAAAATGCTGATCATTCCTGGTCATCAGAGAAATGAAAATCAAAACCACAACGAGATACCATCTCACACCAGTTAGAATGGCTATCATTAAAAAGTCAGGAAACAACAGGTGTTGGAGAGGATGTGGAGAAATAGGAATGCTTTTTTTTTTTTTTTTTTTTTTTTTTTGAGACGGAGTCTCGCTCTGTGGCCCAGGCTGGAGTGCAGTGGCCGGATCTCAGCTCACTGCAAGCTCCGCCTCCCGGGTTTACGCCAAGGAATGCTTTTACACTGTTGGTGGGAGTGTAAATTTGTTCAACCATTGTGGAAGACAGTGTGGCGATTCCTCAAGAATCTAGAACTAGAATTACCATTTGACCCAGCAATCCCATTACTGGGTAAGTACGCAAAGGATTGTAAATCATGCTAGTATAAAGACACATGCACATGTATGTTTATTGCGGCACTATTCACAATAGCAAAGACTTGGAACCAACCCAAATGTCCATCAATGATAGACTAGATTAAGAAAATGTGGCACATATATACCATGGAATATTATGCAGCCATAAAAAAGGATAAGTTCCTGTCTCAGCAAATTGTCACAAGGACAGAAAACCAAACCCTGCATGTTCTCACTCATAGGTGGGAAATGAACAATGAGATCACTCGGACACATGGCGGGGAATATCACACATTGGGGCCTGATGAGGGGGGTGGGGGAGTAGGGGAGGGATAGCATTAGGAGAAATACCTAACGTAAATGATGTGTTGATGGGTGAAGCAAACCAACATGGCACATTATACCTATGTATTAAACTTGCATGCTGTGCACATGTACCCTAGAACTTAAAGTATAATAAAAAATTGAAAAAGAAAGCAAAATAATAATAATAATAATCTCACCCTAGTTAGAATGGCCATTATCAAGAAAACAAAAAATAACAGATGTTGGCAAGGATGTGGAGAAAGGAGAACACTCATATACCGTTGATGGATAAGTAAGGTCATATAGTTATTATGGAAAGCAGTGTGGAGTTTCTTCAAAAAACTAAAAATAGAACTACCATATGATCCAGCAATTCCACTACTGGTTATGTATCCAAAAGAAAGGAAATAAGTATATCCAAGAGATAGCTACACTCCTATACTTATTGCAGTGCTATTCACAACACCCAAGATACGAAATCTACCTAAGTGTCCAATAACAGATGAATGAATAAAGAAAATATGGTGTATATATATTCAACAGAGTACTACTTAGGAATAAAAAAGAGTGAAATCCTGCCATTTGCAGCCACATGGATGAAACTTGAGGTCATTATGAAAAATGAAATAAGCCAGACACAGAAAGACAAATATCATATGTTGTCACTCATACGTGGAAGTTAAAATGTAGACTTCATGGATGAAGAAGGTAGAATGGTAGTAACCAGAGGCTGGGAAGGGAAAGGGAGAAGAGGATATGTAATGGGTACAAAATTGCAGTTAGATAGAAGGGATAAGTTCTGGTATTCAACTACTCAATAGGGCAACTACAGTTAATAATAATTTACTGTGTATTTCAAAATAGCTAGAAGATTTGAAATTTTCCCAACAGAAAGAAACAATAAATATTTGTAGTGATGAACACAGCACTCACTTTTGATCATTATGCATGAGACTCTTGCATCAAATATCATGTGCACCCTATAAACATGTGCAACTATTATGTATCCATACAATTTTTAAGACACCAATATTCATGTGTTGAAACTTAACAGCCAATGTGATGATATTAAGAGATGTGTTCTTTGAAAGGTGATTAGGCCATGAAGGCTCCTCTCTCGTGAATGGGATTAAAGTCCTTATTATAGAGAGCTCAGGCAGCATTTGACCTTTTTGACTTTCTGCCAGGTGAGGAAACAGTGTTCCTCCTCTTTTGAGAATACAACAAGCAGGCATCATCTTGAAAGTGGAGACTGGTCTCTCACCAGACAATGAATTTGCTAGTACGTTGATTTGTACTTTGAACTGTGAGAAATAAATTTATTTTCCTTATAAATTAACCAGTCTTAGGTATTTTGTTATAGCAGTACAAACAGACTAAGATATTTCCCAGGAGGTCCCACTTCTAAATAACACTATAATGGGAATTGGGATTAGGTTTCAACATGAATTTTGGAGAGACACATTCAGACCACATTAATCAATGAACAAAATTCTCAGTGGTAGAAGTCATCATCTATAAAATTTGGTATAAATGAAAAATAATGTATGCATCAAATCTTCCCTGTGAACATTAAAAGAAAAATAATGGTCTCGGTAAAATATTTTTTAAAATAAAACTGAAAAACATTTTAACTGTTGTTAGACTATTAATAAAAAATTAATTAACTTAAAAGGAATCACTCAGGGAAATATTTTTGATGAGATGTTATCAATGGTATCATAATTATTATTAAAATGTTTATATTCTGTATAGCCTGTAAATCAAATCAATACAGGGTTAAGATTTTTTAAAAAGTCTTTCTCTGTTTACTTACTCTTTTAATTTACTAGCATGTGGACATAAGCTGTTCATATGGTGTTCATATGGTAAAGACATTTTCCTTCCAATTTTGCACATGTGACTCCTCTAAGGGTCTTTCCTCTTCCTTTCCACCAATCTATTTTCTCCTGATTCCTAAGGACTCCTTTTTTTTTTTTTTTTTTTTGAGACGGCGTCTTGCCCTGTTGCCCAAGTTGGAGTGCAGTGGCGTGATCTCGGCTAACTGGAACTTCTGCCTCCCGGGTTCAAGCAATTTTCCTGTCTCAGCCTCCTAGTAGCTAGGACTACAGGCACCCACCACCACGCCTGGCTAATTTTTGTATTTTTAGTAGAGATGGGGTTTCACCATATTGGTCAGGCTGGTCTTGAACTCCTGACCTCAGGTGATCCACCCACCTTGGCCTATTTATAAATCTTTCTGTGACTACTTTAGTCTACCTTAAAATCCTAAAAAGTAATGATGCCAATGGAATATTTTTACTAATTACATGTGTAAAATTTTGTCCTAAAAGCAGTTTGAGGTATACCTATATGCAGTGTGTATATATGTATAGTATGTGTACATATGTATAGTGTATGTGTCTGTGTGTCGAATTTGTCTAGCCATTGTTTTAGATATTGCACCAAGATTTGACTACACCAATGAAAAAAGTAGGAAGTGAATAGAACAGTTGACATGGATAATTTTCAATTTGACTTTTTGAGCTAAAGTAATCATTGGCTAGTTGGAGTCATAGTCAAAGTTAATTAATTCTATTAGAGCAAAAAGAATTATTCAATGAACAGGCAATTCTTATACAATTTTCATAGACTAATTAGAAGAAACAAATGTCACAAAATGTTCATTACCTATTAAAGATGTGATATCAAATTCTTAATTTGAATTCCAAGAAGCATAGGAGGCATGATAACCGTGAGTTTAATTAGCTGAAGTTGATAAATTTCATCTTAAACATAAAGATTATATACCACTCAAATGAATCCTTTCACATAAGTTTAAAATTTATTAGTAAGTGAGGCATTTACAGACTAATTACAAAAGTTGTTAGGTTATTAATATAAAAGGAATAAAAATAAAAATGTCATACATCTTGCCAAAGACATTTTAATTCCTCTTGTGTCCCCAGTCACTAGGTAACATAAAAAAGGCCACAAAACTTCAGGAAAGAGGGTGTTTATTAGTGTTACCCACTTTTCTATTGAATTTACTAGAATTTGCCACTTTTTCTTCTAAACTGTTTTTCCCTCCAAGTTAGACAGCAGTTTATTTCCTCCAAGAGGTTTTTTTTTTTTTTTAGGTTAACCATGTATTGCTTCGATTTTCTTCTTTATTTTTATGTTGATTATTGATTATGAAATATTTTAGAAAGTAGGAAGAAAAAGTGTGTTGCATATTTTTATTAAAGAGATGATCATTGCTTATATGTTGAATATTTATCTCTATTAATTATGGATTTTCATTATTAAAACACAAAAAGTAAAACTTTTTTTACAAATAATTTCAATTTGCTTGAGAAAAAGAGGTTAGGTTTTTAAACTTTTTTTTTTTAAGTTAATTCACTTTGGGATGACATTCTAACACAAAGCTATGACTAAGGTAGTCATACCATTGTAAGTTTATATTCCTATTTTTATTTTTATTTATTTATTTATTTATTTATTTATTTATTTATTTTGAGATGGAGTCTCGCTCTGTCCCCCAGGCTGGAGTGCAGTGGAGTGATCTCAGGTCACTGCAAGCTCTGCCTCCTGGGTTCATGCCACTCTCCTGCCTCAGCCTCCCGAATAGCTGGGACTACAAGCGCCCGCCACCACGCCCAGCTAATTTTTTGTATTTTTAGTAGAGACAGGGTTTCATCATGTTAGCCAGGATGGTCTCCATCTCCTGACCTCGTGATCTACCCGCCTTGGCCTCCCAAAGTGTTGGGATTACAGGCGTGAGCCACCGCGCCCGGCCTATTCCTATTTTTAAATGAAAGAGGTTAAGTTTAACTCTTATCTATGTTCATAAAATGTCCTAACTGACACATTTTATTTCCATTTAATGTCAACTTGTTTTCTTTAATAGTTTAGTGCCATGATTAGTGACAGCCCCTTAGACACTGTAAGCCTCTGTAGCAAGTACCTCAGTTTTCTGTGGGCAGGGAACAGACTGGAATATATACCCAGATAGAAACAGGGTCATTTCTTATGGAAAAGGAAGAATGATTTGGAGGGGGAAACTAAGAACCCAGAGGATGAGCTAAGAGCCTTGGAGAATCATTTCCTGGAGCCAGAATATGCCATTGTGTCCTAACCAAGTAACTGACAACCCCTGTCCATCCAGAGTTCAGAACTGCAATGAACCAGCGACAGCTCTGGGCCTCCCATTCTCTCATTCTCTTCCTTTTTTCATGGGGCTGCCTTTTGTAGTTATTGTCTCTTTCTGCATTTTAAGTTTTGTGTGTGTGTGTGTGTGTGTGTGTGTGTGTGTGTGTGTAGGAGTAGACTCACAGCACTGTCCATACCCAAGGATTTAGAACCATATCCAAAGAATCTAACCTTAGGAGCCTCATCTATACCTGGATATCATTTAGATAATAAGAACATGGATATCAAGCTTGAATCTCCAATTGACTGTGATGATGCCAAGTCATTAACCTTCTGAACCTCAGTTTCTTCTGTAAAATGAAGGGAATTAAACTAGATCATTTTTGATGATCTTTTATGATGATACCACCTGAAATTTTCCATTATTTGTATCACTATCTTAGCTGAATCAAGAGTTAACTATATTACCTTATTGAATAGTATATACTTGAATTGGGGCTTTTTAGGTAGTAGATTCCCAGAAAGCAATAATCATACTATCTGTGGTCTCTCAAATCTCCATAGTGCTTATTTTATAGACAAGTATTCATTAGATGCTTGACATGTATTAAATGATGAACATGACCATGTTAATCTGAGTTGTTCCGGGCTGACTGCAGTATTGCTGTGGACACTTCTTTTTCTTATTAAAACCATTAACAATAGGATTTGTGCTCTTTGCTACTATAAGGAGACAGGGGAGGGATCTTACAGCAGTGACCTATGTCAGAGCTCCTCAAATGACTGCAAATTGACTTCTAACTCATGATGGAATTCAATAAAAATTTTCGCAGAAGAAACTGTGCTTGAGAAATATTTCTCATCAGGTGACTGACACAAAAGAGCCTGTTTTGTGGGTTCTTCGGGATATATTTTGACAAGATTATCTTTGTTTCAAAGGGACATTTGAGTGAAGAGCTAAAGGAGCACTGATAGAAGCCAAATGAAATGCTGAAACGAGAGGCCTAAAAGCTAGGTTTGATAATTGAGGAAGGCTTGGAGAACTGTTTGAGGTCAACCTGCACTGATGCGTATTTGAGAATTGTGTTTTTCATCATTCACTGTTCCCTTAAATAAAACCAGATATGTCCAAAAGTCATTTTATATTCCAATTTAATTTTTTTTGAGACAGGTTCTTGCTCAGTCACCCACGATGGAGTGTATTGGTACAATCATGGCCCACTGCATCCTCAACCTTCTGGGTTCAAGTGATTCTCCCACCTCACCCTCCTGAAGAGCTGAGACTACAGACACTTGCCCCTATGCTCAGCTATTTTTTTTTTTTTTTTTTACTTTTTGTAGAGATGGAGTCCTGCTATGTTGCCCAGGCTTATCTCAAACTCCTGGCCTCAAGCTGTCCTCACACCTCAGCCTCCCAAAGAGCTGGGATTACAGGCGTGAGCCACTTCATATAGCCCAAGTCATTTTAAATAGACGCTTCTCTCTTAATCACTTTATTTTCAACTTGCAGCCTCTACTAGACTAAAGTAAATGATAAAAACCTGCAAAGTTCTCAAAGTTCTTTTGAAATCCTTCTAACCTATTTTAGTGTCTCTTAAAGGATGCTGTTGACTGCATCTTGGCCCAATAACCTGTTCCTTATGATTTGGAGATTTGAGCGATGAGTTCAACAATCAAAGGAAAACCAACCCTTGAGACATCTTTTAAAATTATGCCTAGAAGAGGAACCACTGGAGTATTTACAATTTTAACTAGTTTTTCTTCAGCAGGTATCACAGAAACGGTGATTAAATGACATGAAAGGAATGATTTGCCTATTGTCTGATTAATATAATCAGCTAAAGGAAACAAATCTGATATTTTATCATAGGCATTTACTGTTTTTGTTTCTCTTAAGTGAATTATAAAGAGCCAATCTCTAAAACTAAAGACTTTTAGTTTAAATTAAATAAGAAATGTCTTATTTAATCCAAAGACATTAAAGAAAGCCATGCACAATTTCCCCTCCCCCCAACACACACACAATCATACTTACATTTATCTGCCACTGAAACTATTTCAAAAGTCTTTAGTAGAATTAAGGTATAAAGATATTTTGAGATCTGGTCAAAGTTATCTAAAAATGTTCATTTCTTACTATCAGAAAGAATTATTATACTTTGTAAGTGTTATTACTGCCATCACTACTGACAACGATTCTCTGTGAGCAAACTCTAGTCAACCTCTCCTGAAACTCTCTTCTAAACTAGGTCTTGACTTTTGGACGTCCACGTTTGTCTTTAAATTGTCCAATTTTAGCAAGAATCATGTGGAATCAGTGTAACCAGAATCCCCCACCACTGAAATCTAATTGCTGTGGCTCTCTTGTCAGGTTCCTCATTTTCTACTACCCCTACATGTTGTCTGATCACCCTGGCCTGCATTCAGCAAAAATCCCACTGGGTCACCTCAGCCAGAATTTCATCTCATCCCTGAGGTTTCCTCTTAGTAACTTCCTATCCATTGACCCTGGCTTATACCTGGCTTCCCACTTTCTTTGTATTCAGAGCTGAGCTCGATCTCATTCCCCTAAAATGAAACCTCATTTTTGTAGCCTGCCTGTATATCTATCTCAAGTCCCCTCGAATAATCTCTCTTCTTTTTTGAGACAGAGTCTTACTGTGTTGCCTAGGCTGGAGTACAGTGGCATGATCTCAGCTCACTGCAACCTCCGCCTCCTGGGTTCAAGCAATTCTCCTGCCTCAGCCTCCTGAACAGCTAGGATTACAAGCACGCATGACCACCCAGATAATTTTTGTATTTTTAGTAATGATGGGGTTTCGCCATGTTGGCCAGGCTGGTCTTGAACTCCTAGCCTCAAGTGATCCATGCACCTCAGCCTCCTGAAGTGCTGGGATTATAGGTGTGAGCCACCTTGCCTGGCTTCAGTAAGATCTTTTTACCATATTTAACAAGTATTATCAATAATTTTTAAAAGAACTCTACCATCTGTTATTTGGAAATTTTTGGAGAAAAAAGAAAGGCATTTTTCTGACATACCTTTATTTTTTGCTTTAAAGTGTTTCTTCAGCCACAGTAATTGAAATAAGTTTTCAAGATAATGCTTAAATGAAAGATTCAATCTTTTGTGGTCCGTTGAATTTGTGATGCATATGATGGCAAGGATAGTAATTTTATAAAGTTGAATCCTCTGCATTTTATCTGACTCAGCAGACCTCTACCAGATTGCTGAGTCAGGGAAAGCCAGGCTAGCCCTTTGGCAGCAATCAGAAGTCAGAGAACTGCTTCTTGCCCTAAAAAAACCTGCATGTGCAAATATTTCCAGTCAGGTCTATCCTTAAGCTATAGGGAGATGGCACAAGATGGAATCTGTGTCAGCCTGTAGAATCAAGTCTTTTTGTGATCATTATCCTAAGGCTTTGAAAATTCACTTAAATCTTCTTTGTAATGTTAAAGAGCTCACAGGGCCTATTGCCTTTGCCATTTTGACCGCTTCTAGGCCAGCAAACTGAGAGGCATAAGTGTGCCATGCTGGCAGCTCAGCAGGAGTGACACCCAGGCTGTTCTTGCCAGAGCTTTTTAATGGGAAAGTTAAAGAAAAGAGTCAAGTCATACTCAGAACTCTTTTATCAGAAAATTGTTCTAAGCAAGGTGATGATTTCCAATTAATACTCTGAAAATTAATATCAGTAAGAGCATCTCTTTCAAAATTAATATTGATATGAACAATAATTCATTGAATTTAGAATAATAATGCATTGCTATTAATGCTTCTGGCCCTTAGCCCAGGAAAATCAAGAAATCAAGCATTTTCCTTAGGACATAGACTTTTTTTTTTCATCTTTAGTTTTCTGTAAATTATCTCATTTGCTGATAATAAGATTAGTTTCTGGTAAGCCTTTTTGGGAACATTTATGTTTGATTTCTTAGGTTTTCTTCTTTAACAACTTCTCAAATCCATTGATAGAGGGCATGATACCTAACATTATTAGATTAGGTGTAGGAGGATAATATGAGGTTTGGATGCTGTTCAAACCTGGAAAACAAATTATTTTTTGTTTATACTTATATTTTCTAAAGTAGTCTTTAAATTTGTTTTTCTTACCACTTCACTGAACTCCTGTCAAAACGCAACAAATCATAGGCTTTGCAATTATACCAACCTGGGTTTAGAGCCTGTCACTTAACCATCTTGTGATTTTAGATAAACTACATTATGTAGCAGGCAATTAGGAAATGTTGACTTTCTTTTAAAATTTTTCCGACCTTGCCTTTGACCTCACTTATTTGCTGTAGAAGTACACTTCTTTCTTTACATTTTAAATCCCGTTTTCTCATGCATATAAAACAGCATAGCTGCTATCCAGGTGCCCAAAATGCAATACATGTGAGAGATACATTACACAAATGTAATCGTAATATATTTTGAGTTCATTGTGGCTCAATTTTCATCACATTTAAATGATCACAGTTCACAAATATATATTCCCCATATCTAGAGCTTGATTTTTGACTTTACTCCACTTCCAGGGCCGTGTTTCTCAACCAGTGGCAGAAGTACCTCCTTGGAGTATTTACAAATGCATGTAAACGTTTTCACTTTTCATGATGAAGAGCATTTCTAGCATTTAGTAAGTGGCTGGCACCAGAGATACTAAATATCCTGCAATGTGTGGGACAGTCCTACATGTTGAAGAACTGTTTTCCTAATATCAACAGCACCCTTTGGGATAAACATTATTCCAGAGGAAACTCTAGAAAGAACCTTCTTAATGAATAATCTTTAAAATCCCTTCCCCCATTACTAATTTCTACAAAAATCCCTCACAAAATCTCTGAAAGCCATAGCACTTTTGTCTCTCTCTTCCCTCCCCCTATCTGGCTCACTTATTTCCTACTTCCACTTAGCCTGTCTGATTTCTTGGTTTCTTACATTATCTCTGAATTTTCCTTTTTTTTTTTTTTTTTTTTTTTTTTTGAGATGGGGAGTCTCGCTCTGTTGCCCAGGCTGGAGTGCAGTGGCGCAATCTCGGCTCACTGCAAGCTCCCCCTCCCGGGTTCACGCCATTCTCCTGCCTCGGCTTCCTGAATAGCTGGGACTACAGCTGCCCACCAACACGCCCGGCTAACTTTTTGTATTTTTAGTGGAGAAGGAGTTTCACAGTATTAGCCAGGATAGTCTCGATCTCCTAACCTTGTGATTCGCCCGCCTCGGCCTCCCAAAGTGCTGAGATTACAGGTCCTTTTTTCTTTAATAGACCTCTGGAGATAGCTTGGCAAGCAAAAAGTTTTGATTTCAAGAAGCTAGAAGAAGGAAACGGGGATAATTTGAGAACTCATCCATTAATAATACTTATTCCTATTTGACATGTAGAAGAGGCATTGCTACTGCTGCCAGCACCTAAAGTCCCAAGGAGTATGAAAGAGACAGTGTTAAAGGGCCAGGGATGTGGGCAGCATGCCTCTCCTGTCAACACTTTCATGTGCAGGTTCCCTGAGGCAGGCCAAACATACAGACATTGATGGCAACCATTTCTGAAGCTGACTTTGTGAACAGACACTTAGGTTAAATGTGGTCAGAAATCTGTGTATCATCTCTCTTCTGAGTTGGCATTATCTGAGATATATGTATGTATGTTTGTGTATATGTGTACATATATAAAAATATATACATACTTATATAATTTTATGTATATATCCTGTTTATGGTAATGATTGTGTTTTCCATGACAATATTGTCTTTATTTGTAAATGTTCATGGTATATACATATAAGAAATATTATGTGCTTAGGGTGTAAAATATTTGATAAAATAAGAGCATATATTTATGAGGATAAATTTTTCCTCTGAATAGGAATAAAGTCATAACAGTGTTACAAACTATTAAATAATTTTTATTACATAAAAAGAGAGAAAGTTGATGATAGAAGAAAAGAGGATTCATTTGATAATTCCAGTTGGTAATAGGAATCTTTGCAATTGCATATATGATATTCATATGGGTCTCTGAACGTATAAATTGACCAGATAAGAACTTCGTAGTTCAAAAGAAGTGTAAGAAAAGCAAATGTTCCTGTATTTAGCTATTCATTCTGACCTTGACTAATAGCTACAAATTATAACACAAAGGAGCGAATACATTATCTATGTGAGAGCAAGTTCGAAAAGTAAGAGCCACCACCCAAATATCTGTAAATTTTGTTTTAAAATTTTTTTCTGGCTCAAAATTTAACCTTAATAATCACAGCTTACATTTGAAAAGAAAACAAAAATTCTATTTCAAACATAGGGATGTCAGAATATCCCAGTATAAGAAATGTTGTAAACATATCACATTCTTATTTTTCTTCTGTGTGATTTATTGTAAGAATAATTCAAATAGAAAGAGAATGGAAAGAATGGAAATGGTATTCATAAAACAGAAAAAAAATCCATGGGGAATGAAGTAGCTCTATTAACTATCAGAAAAACTATAGTTTCAAATTTATTGTTTCACCAAACAGTATTTTGAGGTGGGAAAAACTGTCTCCAGTTTGCAAGAACATTGAATTCTTACTTTAAAGGGAATGCCTGTGAGAGTCAATTGGGATATTGTTACACTTGAATGGCCAATGTTCATATACAGTTGTTGGTTAAAGAAGAATAACAGGAATTCTGTATTAAGATAAAGCTCACTACAGGCAGGTCAAGAATTATACTCGATTCAATACATTTGAAACCATAAGTATTTTAAATTATTCTTTTGGCTAAGGAGGACCTCTAGATGACTTATTCATCCTAGTCATCACACCTTCACCAAGACTGCATTCCTAAAGAATACAAAAGTTGTTGAATATTCTGTAACTCTACGTATTTGGCTAAACTTTCTGCATGAACTTGAAATGAGGCAAACATTCATTCTATAAGGGTGAACTTAATAATGTTTCATTGGTATTATATCATAATTTGATTATTTCTCTCCTTAAAAAATCCAAAAGTAATACAGTTTTGCAGCCTCTTGATATTGATATTCAATGTCATGTATCTGATCAGTAGCAGAGCTTCCCAAGTAAGTCTAATTCATAAATCTTATGATCTTTTCACTCTGCCCTGTGATGGGCAGAGCACATATCTTTATTATGGAGCTTATCAACCTTTAATAGTCTTTATGTAACTTAAAGGATTTTGCTGTCTGGCTTTCTATTGGCTTTTTTGTTTGTTTAAAAAAGCAAGCTAAAATTTGGGTATAAAATTAAAGCAATAATTTCAGGCACTAGATTTTTTTTTTTTTTGCCCTAGTTTTATGAACCCAGTATGGGATTTGCAGTCAATACGTTTCTTAGGTAATTGTATAAGGAGTCTACAGAATATTGTTTATATGTTTTTCTAAACAGAATTAGAATAGTGTTCTTTAAATCAGTTTCATTTGAAAGAAAAACGTAAAGGCTAACAGATAAGAATTCATAAATTTCCTTTTTTATATTAAATAATTATAAATATTCCTGTTTTTCTTTTTGAAAAGTGACATATTTTCTTTTTCCACTCAATTCAAACTCCCTCATAAATATTTGAAGATATTTCTTTGGAAAATACTAACATTTGAGGAAATAATTTCTGAAAATAATTTTCCCAAATACAGCCATTTTCATTAATACAACTTTTAAATCCCTGATCACTCCTTTATGAGGGACTAGTCAGAAATTTAATGTGTAGTGTGACTCTGTAGGAGGAAGATTTAAATGGAGCGTATTTCCAAATTATTTTTATTACTATTAGTTGTAACACAGCTTCATATCCTCAATACCAGCTTTAGGAATGTTGGCATAACCATGTAACTTGAAGTGTGAGCATGTGCATACAAGCACACACATGCGTACACACACACACCACCACCACCACCACCAAAGAAACGAACATACTCCTTGTGAAATAAACTGACCTATTTTTAAGAAAAAAGTCAAGATAAAATTCTAATTATGATAGATATGCTAACAAAAACCCATCAGTTACTGAAAATCAGGTTATTATCAACTTTTACTAAGTATATCACTATATGTAAAATATGATATTGTATAATTTGAAGAACACAAATAGTTATAATACTATTTGACACAAATAGTCAAAACTCTTTGACTATTAGAAGTTTAAATCAAGTGGAAAAACAGAACAGAACATATACACATTTACAGAAAAAATTAAAACATCAGTACATAATTGTCAAATAGTACAGAAATCAGAGAGCAGATTGAGAAATTCTTGTGGGCTCAGGTGGTCAGTAAAGCTTTACAGAAACATAGAGTTTAAGCTGGACTTTGAAGATTTGTAGAAATTATATGGATGAAGATGTGAGTAAAAAGTTCCAAGTAGGGAGATGGCACATACTAAATGATAAAGTGATGACAATGTTAAGTTTTTTGGAAAATGAATATGACTGTATTGGAAGCTCTCTGTGAAAGAGTAGAAATGAAGTAGAAAGGATGGTGAGTACTGGAAACCAGAGTTAGGCATTTAGACTTTATCTAATCTAAGAAATATTTGCAAATATTTTAGGAAAATTTATTTGGAAACTATTTATAGTATAATTTGAAATGTGGCAAGGATAGGGGAAAGGAAAAAGGGGAACATAAGTAAGTGGCATAAACAAGACCATGCATTTGTGCAGGTTGTGCACTGAACATTTCTGGGTTATCATTATATAAACTATAATTTGTACATCTGTGGACAGTGGCTTTGCAGATAAAAGAGAGATAAAGGAATGGTAGCAAAATGAAGGACAGAGAGTGAAGAAAGTTATGCAAGAAAAGGTTTGAATTAGCGCAGCAAGTTAGTGCCCTGATTAGGGGGGGTCAAATTCTTTTTCATAAAAAGGAAGATCTAGGCATGTTTGAAGTTTAAAGAGAAGAAGGAAATGGTAGAATGATTAAAAAGATGTACTTGAAAGAACTGGTTTCTAAAGCGGTTGTGATAGAAAGCCCAGACAGAGGATCTGGTCTTTGATAACATTTGGGTACTTTTTTCTTTGAAGGAAGGAAGCAAAGATGGACATAGATCATTCCATTATTATTTCCTCAAAGAACACACTACAGATAGACAGGGGTGTCTAGCAAAACTATGGAATCCATTACAGAAAAGTCAGGCAACTTCAACTCACCAACTACTGCTGTTCTTCCACCTGGGAAGACTGAGAAAATGATTTTCGTATAATCTTGGGGCTAAGTTGTTGTGCATGTTAAAATGGTGAATTTAAATATCTTGTATTTTAGGACCAATAAAAAATGCCAGTGCAGTCTCTAGCAAATACAGTCCTTTAATGAAATCTCCAGAGGAAGAAGAGAGGTGAGTCATCCATTTTACTCAATAAAGTACTCAAGCAACTTGTTGATTTTATAGTAATCTTATGATTTTAGGTCAGCTAACTCTGTGACATATTTAACTATACAACTTACATTTTATCAATTAAAGCTATGTTATAAATCAATAAATATCTAATTAACATTTTAATAATCAAAATATGATGCTGGAATTTAGAGACTACATAGACCTAGAAGATTTGGTCATTATCCTCAAGGAGCACACCATACAGTTGGAAAGACCACACACGTGTTCACACGCAACACAGGCATACACAAATAGATACAATGAAAAGCCAGCATAAAATACCACTGTTGTAAAAGCTAGCAAGAATTATGGGAACTCAGAAGAGAAAGTAAATGATCAATGTGAAACAAGACTTTGTAGAAAAATGTGGCTATCCTGTACCCTGAAAGGCAGGTAGTGATACCTATTAAAGAATTTAATTTAAAGGTATACTCTAGTGTCAGAAGAAAGGAGCCAAATAATCCTTAGTATATTTAGTATAACTTGTAGTGCATATTATAAGTTCTGTTTTATTCATAATTTAATTATATTTTGGATTGCTATATGCCTTAAAAATAAATATTTATTTTTGTCTAAAAGTATGCAAGGTTATGGTAGGAATTCTGGAAAATACAAAAAAGGATATAGACAGATAGACAGATAGATAGATAGATAGATAGATAGATAGATAGATAGATAGATAGATAGATAGATAAAACCACATCGCTCTGTGGTTAACTTGGTTAAGATCTTCCACCCATAGAAATCAGATGCCAGCAATTTCTGAGAATTTCATCCCTCTCAAGAGTACATAATGATTGCAGGATCAATCAGTGTCTTAGAAACCTGGAAAACTCTGAAAAAGAACATCTAATGTGACCTGCAGGGGTGGAGAGGGAGGGTTAGACTGTGTGCTTATAACCAAGAAAAATCAATTCACCTTTAAACATCACTTATAATAAAGAGAGGAAATTCATGCCTAAGAGGCCTTTTAACTCTAATAAGGGACATGTATGAAGTGTTCCTCAGATTTAAGTTGGAAAATAAGTTCCGAGTGGCCAAAACACCCACTTATTTACAGAAAAATTTAAATTTTAGAGGAGAAACATTTACTGGTCCACCATGAAAGCAGAGTGTCATTTCTATTTCTTGTCATACTTGTGGGGAAAATTGTGATTTGCCCAATAGGGAGTTACAAAGATGAATTTGCAGTTACTGAACTCAGGCAGTGGATCTTCCAATGAAAGAAGCTAGTCAAGAGGTACAAGATAGACTCAGATAAAGGCTAAATTAAAATATTCAAACCTGCCAAAGACTCATAAGAGGAAAGATATATGGTAATATTCTAGTAGTATTTATCTCTGGTGAGATCATATCTTAAACTATACTTGAGTATATCATATGTATATAATATATAGTATCTAACGTAGTATATATAATATATACATTTTCTGGAAAATACAAAATATATATATCCTTTTGTATATATATTCTTATATATATCCTTTTATATATCTATATATCTTTTTATATATCTTATATTATATATCTATATATCTTTTATATATCTATATATACTATATATAAATTATATAATATATAGTATATACAATTTATATAATATATAGTATATAAAATATACTCAACTATAGGTTATGATCTACTAGAATATTATACTACTAGAATATTACCATATATCTTTCCTCTTATGAGTCTTTGGCAGGTTTGAATATTTTAATTTAGCCTTTATCTGAGTCTATCTTGTACCTCTTGACTAGCTTCTTTCATTGGAAGATCCACTGCCTGAGTTCAGTAACTGCAAATTCATCTTTGTAACTCCCTATTGGGCAAATCACAATTTCCCCACAAGTATGACAAGAAATAGAAATGACACTCTGCTTTCATGGTGAACCAGTAAATGTTTCTCCTCTAAAATTAAAATTTTTCTGTAAATAAGTGGGTGTTTTGGCCACTCGGAACTTATTTTCAAACTTAAATCTGAGGAACACTTCATACATGTCCCTTATTAGAGTTAAAAGGCCTCTTAGGTATGAATTTCCTCTGTTTATTATAAGTGATGCTTAAAGATGAATTGATTTTTCTTGGTTATAAGCACACAGTCTAACCCTCCCTCTCCACCCCTGCAGGTCACATTAGATGTTCTTTTTCAGAGTTTTCCAGGTTTCTAAGACACTGATTGATCCTGCAATCATTATGTACTGTTAAGAGGGATGAAATTCTCAGAAATTGCTGGCATCTGATTTCTATGGGTGGAAGATCTTAACCAAGTTAACCACAGAACGATGTGTTCTGGAACAAATGTCTGTGACTTTTGTTTCCGTATTACTGCTTCTCTGAAAGTTCATGGGAACTGCTGAAGAGTGCTCTTTTAATCACTTTGAAGAGTCATAAACAAGATTTTGAATATACAGAATTAGACTTGCCAATAACTGAATATTGTTTCTGTGAGTCAACCTGTTTTTTCAAGTTTAGAGGAAAGGACTTAAAAATAGCAATGAACCACAGGAATCTTTGCCCAATGGCTCAGGTTTATGAGAGCTTACTGCATCTATTATTGGAGGTTGCAAAGGAGCATAATGGTTATGATCTCAACTCTTTATTCCTCTAAATTTTACTTTTAAAATGCATGTATAAACAGCATTTTTATTGGAAAAAATAATATGTGTACATAGTAAAAATTCAAACAGTTCAATAGATCTTCTTCCTAAAGGCTATTACTAGTTTCTTATTTATCCTTCTAGTAATATTATTTTCATATAAAAGCATATTAATCTTTTTCCATAGGTAGAAATACACTGTTCACACTACTCTGCAGCACTTCTCTTTTGTTTTCCATCTTTAAAACTTATCTTAATAGTATATTTTGGAAATTATTCTATATCATTGTGTATATGTTGTTATATTTCATTACAACATACTATTTCTTTATATAGATATACTACAATTTATATATTTATTTTCCCATAGATGAAGATTCAAGTTTTTGGAATATTTATATTTCAAACAATCTTCTAACAAATATCTTTGTGCATCCTTATCTTTTCATCCTTGCCTATTCATCCTAACATAATATCTATAAGATAATTTCTTAGGTGGGCATCGTGATGTATGCTTGTTTTTGGGGGGCTGAGGTGGGAGGATTGCTTGAGTCCAAGAGGTTGAGGTTGTGGTGAGCTGTGATTGTGCAACTGCACTACAGCCTGAGCTACAGAGTGAAGCCCTATCTCAAAAAAAAAAAAAAAAAAAAAAAGACATTTCTTGTAGATGCTACACAGAAAGAGGACTAAGACACAAATTCACAAGTGATGTGAAGATAAAAAACTTTTGTGGTTTATCTCTAGACCACGGAAACTGAGTTTAGCAAAACTAGTAACATCACTTGGATGATCAGAATATTATGCTTAATGGGAAAGGGCCAGTTGGATGGTTGAGTTATAGGGTAAAATGCCTTAAAGAAAAAAACTTTGGGTTTAGTTCAAGCGCTTATGTGTCTTGGGAGCTATCCAGAGTGCTGAAGAACCACCACAGGAAACAGTCTGTTCCAGCGGGCGAGAAACCTCAGTCTCCTGATTTTATGTCTCTCCTTCCTTGAATCTTGCCCTTGGCATTTTTAACACTACTAAAGTCAGTGATCACCTCTCAGCCTCTTTTTTTCCCTGTCCTTAACTCACCTCATCCTCCTTTCTGCCTCAATGAAAGTCTATTATGCCTGTTTTCTCTACCAACTCAAACTCTGACCTAGCCCCACCATTTGATGCTAGGATTCCAAGAGAAATAATTTAAAAATACTGTAGCATCACTTGAATTTGACTGGTTCCTGATAATGGTCTCAACTTACATAGCTATGCACAAATATTCCAATAACATATCAAATACAGTTCTGTTTCATCAGAGTAAAATCTATGTATCTAGCAGTTTAAAGGTGTATCAGGAGTTAATTACCAGAGTATTATGGAACGTACTATTGCTGAGTTTTGCTTTACTTCCTATAATAAAGAATAAACTTCCCAACATAATGAAATGACTCATTTATTCAGGTAAATAACAGTTGTTTGCATATTTATTTTGAAGCCAAGCTCTCAATTTTTTTTTTTTTTGTATTGCTGAAGGCATGACAACGAATAACCTCAAAAAGCCAATATAGTCAGTTGTATTTGCTCAGTTTTGATATTTGAACCACTCGATACACTGAAGATTTGTGTGGAAATATCAGAATATCTAGAGTTCTGCAGTTGGTAAAATATCAGAGAAGATTTTATTTTTTAATCATATTCCTGGAAATCTCACTAAAGGACTCAGGTTACAGAGGATAGGCCAAGGGCAGGGTCTGATATAATTGTCCCAAGGAGAGAAATGAATTTAAAAATTGGCTTAAACAAAAGGAAGTTTTTGGCCCACATATCCCAACAGTCTAATGGTGTAGCTTGATTCATGGATCTCAAATTAATGGACACCCATTAGCATCCAGCTTCTCGCTTTATTTTTGGCTTTATTTTGGCTCATTTGCGTTAACTTCAATCTGAAATATGTGATCTCTGGATGGTAGCAAGGTGAATGCAGAAGCTTCAACACTACATGCTCCCAAATTCAAATTCAAATTCAATTTCAAATTCAATTAATCCCTTTCCCCGTGACTCTAGTAAAAACTCTCACTCTTCTGATTAGCTTTGCTTTTAGTCATATTGCCTATCTTAAAACAATCACAGTAGCCAGAGGCATGGAATTTATTGACAGTGTTAGGCCTAGGTCATGCTTCTACCTTGAAGCTGGTGAGAAAGGTCGATTAGCCCACTTACAGGAAGTTCATGAAAATCTTATCAACAAACAGAAGGGGCAATAACAAAAGCAAAACAAAATAGAAACAGAATCAAATAGACACTGCATTGGAGGACTTATACTCTGAGGTGAAAACTAAGGAGCAATAATTATTTAACAATTGTATTAATAAATAACATTTATTAATGTTTTTTATGTGGACTGTAGTCGTTGATCCTAATAAGAACCCTATATGTAGGTAATATTACCATTTTTATACAAATGAAGAAGTTATATCTTTGTTTTAAATTATTCCTTCCATCTTTTAAAGTAAATGATTTATTAAAGGGTAAAAACTGTTGGTCCTGTGTTCATAGAAACTCATAAAGCTTGAGCCTGAGAATCGGCATTATACTTGCCAAAATGAAAACTAGCTTCTTCCAAACTTATTATGTAACTCTTTCAGAATGCACAGCATATGAATAATGATACTTCCCTTCTCTCCCCACAAGAGAACCCCTTCCCTATTCTGTTCTACAAATGAGGTGGTTGGACAGTGGCTAAGCAAAATTGGCAAATGAAATCATCCACCTAAATTCATCTGTGACTATATTTATTAATGGTCAAAGTAACAACCTATAAATAATTCATTTGCAGGATATGTAACATTTTGTTTGTAATGTCCCAAGATTCCTGTTTTTCAAGTTGCCACTAGAAAGCAGGAAGACTCGATTTCTGCATTGGTTTCTTTGGATAGTCGGTGCAAACAGTACATTACTTTATATTACTTGTCTATTCTCTATTGCTGTTCATTTGTTCCTACTGCCCTTTTCTCATTTAGTTCCTGACACAATCCTTCTATTATCTTCTTACTGTAGTTTCATACGACATTCAACAGACACTTATGTATGCTGCATCAGAGAAAATTCTTATTTTGGCTTCATATCAGTGGTAATATTTGCAAGGTTGCTGGTGGTCCAAAGTTTTCTTATATTTTTCTCTTATATGGTATCATAATGATTAGCATTTATATTTGTCAACTTCTTACTTTCTCAGCTATCATGTAAAGTAACATATCCACAAGAAACTCAAAACACTGATTTTATTAACTTGGGAGAAAATGAAATAAAACCTAGTACTAATACTAGCGATTAATAATTTGAATTCTTATTTTTTCTTTTGAGTTATATATAATATATACAATTAAACACATATAGTTTATTTTTATGGGTACATAGTAAATGTACTTATGGGGTACATGAGATTTTTTGATTTAGACATGCAATGTGAAATAATCATATTAAGGAAAATGGGGTATCTATCGCCTCAAGCATTTATTATTTCTTTATGTTGCAAACATTCCACTTACACTGTTGAAATTGTTTTAAAATGTACAAAGATAAATTATTGTTGACTGTAGTCATCCTGTTGTGCTATCAAATACTACATCTTGTTCATTCTATCTAACTATATTTTTGGACACATTAACCTTCCACACTTCTCATCCCTCTCCCCACCACCCTTCCAAGCCTCTGGTAACCATCAATCTACTCTCTATCTCCAAGAGTTCAGCTGTTTTAATTTTTCGCTCCCATAAATGAGCAAGAATATGGAAAGTGTGCTTTCTCTGCCTATTTCACCTAACATATTGTCCTCAAGTTCTGCCCATGTTCTTGTAAATGATAGGATCTCATTCTTTCTTGTGGCTGAATAATACTTAATTGTGTATTATGTACCACCTTTTCTTTATTCATTCGTCTGTTGATGGACACTTAGGTTGGTTCCAAATCTTGGCTATTGTGAATAATGCTGCAACAAATATGGGACGCAACTATCTCTTTGATACACTGATTTCCTTTCCTTTGGATATATACCTAGGAGTGGGATTGCTGGATCATATGGTAGTTCTATTTTTAGTTTTTTGAGAAACCTTCATACTCTTTTCCATAGTGACTGTGCTAATTTACATTCCTACTAACAGTGTATGAAGGTTCCCTTTCTTTCACATCCTTGCCAGCATTTGTTATTGTCTGTATTTTAGATAAAAACCACTTCTTTAACTGTAGTAAGATGATATCTCATTGTAGTTTTAATATGCATTTCTCTGATCAGTGATGTTGAGCACCTTTTCATTTACTGTTTGCCATTTTCTTTTTCTTTTTTTCTTTTCTTTTGAGACGGAGTCTTGCTCTGTCACCAAGCTGGAGTGCAGTGGCACGATCTCGGCTCACTGCAACCTCCGCCTCCGGGGTTCAAGCGATTCACCTGCCTCAGCTTCCTGAGTAGCTGGGATTACAGGCACGCACCACCACGCTCAGCTACTTTTTCTATTTTTAGTAGAGATGGGATTTCACCATGCTGGCCAGGATGGTCTCGATCTCTTGAACTCATGATCTGCCTGCCTTGGCCTCCCAAAGTGCTGGAATTACAGGCGTGAGCCACCATGCCTGGCCCTCCTGTTTGCCATTTTCAAAGCTTTGACTGCATTTTGACTTCAACCCTTCACATCTAGTCAGGTGTAGAATTTTCTACTTGTGGCGGCATGTTGACACTGAGGATGTTTTGGGTTTGGAGCAATTTGGACTTTGGATTTTTGAATTAGGGATGCCTACCCTGTAATATTATTGATTGTATTTTATTTTCTACATTTTCTTTTAATATTCCACTACTGATAGTTTGATAGTTTCATATAGGTTTTATTTTTTATCATCTTCTTCCTTATCCTGTTTATTTTTATAAAAATGGGATCATATGCATGCCTAACGCATGCCTATTAATTTTCTTCATATAGTGAATATCCTATCAAATCAACAAACATAGTTCAAATGTACTTGTGTATATGTTTATATTCTTATATAATGTGATTATTTTCTAGAATTGATCTGTAACACGGAATCACTGGGTCAAAGTGTATGTGGATCTTAAATGTATATGTTACCATTTAGTTTCCTCAAAAGCCATAAAACCTCATATTCTCATAAGCATCATATGAGAGCTACACTGTATTTTGAAACTGTCTTTCTTTACTAACTATAGTAATGAGTATCTGACATTAACAGTTTCAAAAGCAGCAGGAGAGATCCTTAGATTCAGATAGGCCAGGGTGGTACTTTTGTTAAAATCGATGAACTTGCAGGGACACATGATTATCACCCAAAGTCCATTGTTTACATTAGGGTTCACTCTTCCTGTTGTGCATTCTATGGGTTTTTGCAAGTGTATAACATGTATCCATGATTACATTATCATAAAGAATATTATAGTTTCACTTCCCTGAAGTACCTGTGTGCCTCTTCATCCTCTCTCCCCACTAACTCTTGGCAGCCGTGGATCCTTTACTGTTTCCATATTTTTATCTTTTCTAAAATGTCATTTAGCTGAAATTATACAGCATGCAGCACTTTCAGATTCACTTATTTCACTTACTAATATGCACTTAAGATTGTTCCATGTCTTTTCATGGCTTGATAAGTTATTTCTTTTTTAGCACTGAATAATGTTCCATTATCTGAATGTATCATCATTTGCTTATTCATTAACCTACTGACTAACATCTTGGTAGCCTCTAAGTGTGGCAATTATGAATAAAGCTTCTATAAACATCCACGTGCAGATTTTTGTGTGGACTTACGTTTTTTATACATGTGGAATAACACTACATAGTCTAAAGATAAAGCTAAACCTAGGGTGATTTATAATTTGTTATAAAATCTAGGACAATTTTGAGAGTAAAAGGAGGTGTTGTTAATAATTATAAGGAGATGTTGCAAATTGGGACTATTCAATGCAAACAAAAACAGTCACCCTACTTATAATTCATGTAAAGCCACATAAATATGCAATTACCCTATGCAATTATTAGGATCACTAAATTCGAGTTTATGTGAGTATTTCAGATAATAAATACATTTGAGAATTGGTAAGAAACTTAGATATCATCCAAGTTGAATTACCTACATTTATAGAAGAAAAATCTGAGGCTAGCATAAGAAAAATGACATGTTTATTGTCACACAATTCTTTGGCACTAGAATTATTTATAGAATCCAGGTGATTGAATTTCAGCTCAGAATTACTTCTATTATAACAATTCTAAAAGTAGTACAAACACTACAAAAATACTAGCATCTTTCTATCCAAAGTCAGAATTTCTTACCTCTAGGTAAACGGTATTTCCACATCAGAGATTAGGTATAAGGTTTTCCTCAACAAGTTAAGAAATCAATCAGAACAAGTTTGATTGCCTATCTGAGCATGAAAAGAGAACACCTGGATTTTTATCATAAACTATCCATTCTTTCATTAAGCATATATTGTATCACTTGCACATGAAGATTAATCACTAGTTCAACAGCCCAATCTAAAAAGTGCAAGTGGCAGACTCATCTGGTTCCTACAGAGATAGATAATATATATTTGTGATATTATGTACACAAAGTATTACAAAAACACACAAGCTAGGTGTCATGAAGACCTGGAACTCTTCAAAACACACTGACTATAGCTCACTCAGGATCAGCCTAAGGAAGCTTCCAATCAGAAAGCTAAGGCATGAGGTGCCCAGAGGGTGAGTGATTTATTCTGGGCCCTAAAAGTCAGAGTAAGGAATAAAAAATTTTGGTGGACATGTATGCTGCAATTTTCATTGCGTTAATTGGCGTAGGCCTCTTGAGAAGGTCACATTGTGGCAGGACTGAAGAGAGGATGCAAGATAAGGGAGAGAATGGAGGATTCAGGAAATTCCTTGGGCCCTATCACTTCATTTTGTGGTTAAGAGTATGGGTCCTAGAATCACAGTGCCTGGATTTGAAATCTGAATCTTCTGCTTATTGACTGCATATTTTTGAAAGTTACTTAAGCTTTTTGCTTTGTTGTCCTCATCTATGAAGTGGTAATAATAATTGGTCTTATCTTTAAAAGTTGTATAAATGAGATAATGCTTTATGATATGCTTGGAATTGTGCTTAATACGTACTAAGTATAGAACAGATATTAGATATTATTATTGTTGTCTTTACTATCAGTCTCAGGACAAGCAGTATGCCAGGGACCAGGACTATGAAAGCTGGCATTTCAGCTGCTTCCTCAATTTAACAGCCTAAAATATCACATGACGTTCATCACTGTTTCTACTGTAGGAACGCAAGGCATGCATAAGGTCAAAGGCTATTTCCCCCTTCCTCTAAACTTCTGAAAAGTTGCTAAAGTGAGAGAAAAAAGATTTTTCTCTGTATTTGTCACCCATCAGCTCAGAGGCCCAGAAAAAAAGAGTGCTTATTTATGCCAAGAATATTCTTGTGACATAGCTACTCTTAGAGATACAAATGTCCTTGATATCTGAATCCAGACATCTTCACATCTATACAGTACCCAAAATAATTTCTTGTACAAAGTTGCATATTGTTATATATAAATGTCAAACGATTGAATCGTTGAAAGGTTACAAAGAAGGGAAAAATGGAAAGAAACCCGAGATTGAAAATAAATAAATAAATAAATAAATAAATAAATAAATAAATAAAACTAAACAAGGAAAAAAGCAGGCAAAGCATGATGAGATGAATGGAAATTATCAGCAAGAGAAAGTGGATCCATCTGGAAACAAGAAACTGCGAGATGTTAGCTTAAAACAAGAAGAATGCCTGGAGTGAGGAGGGAATGTAGCAGAACTATAGAGAGATAACAGGACAGAAAGAGGCAAAATAAGAGGAAGATAAGAAGATGGAAAACAGGTATGAGAGGCAGTCAGAGAGTTTTATAGGAAGATAAAAATAGTAGTTTGGAACAAGTGGATTTTTGGCAGCCTGAAAAGTCTCAGATAACAACATGCATGACAAGCATGAAGTTGCAATGAATGTCTGTTCACAGACTATTTGTGACTTACTGATGCAGCTATTTCACAAGAGATTTGAAAAATAGTCTGAGAGAATATTGAGAATATTGTACACATAGGAGTTTGGATGGTTCGTCATGATTATTTACTTTTTGCTATAACATGTAAAACAATTCTAAACCATGGTGATGATGTTCTTTCAAATTTTTGTGTAAATTGTTTTATTTTATATAAAAAGCACATCAGATCAGAAATGTGGGAAAGAGATGCTTCTCAGCATTTAGTTTTATATCCCTGAAGCTAATTCCACTTCCATGCCAAGTAGATGTTGGAATTTTTCCGTTGACTATTACACAAATTTCAAAAAGCCAAACTATTGAGTCAGAGGATAGTTTATGGCCCATTAACAATACATTTGCTTCTCAGAACTGTAAACACGGCCTTATGGATCTTAATGTAATTGTTTAGGATGAGTGTGTTGGCAAGAACTGTTGGAATCTGTTAACACAGTCTGGAAAGCAACGTGTTTTAAGCAAATCTGCAAAATGTTACCAACTCATTAAGCTAAGAGCTTTATGACTCAGTGTTCTAAAGCAATTCTGTGAGGTAGTACTTCCAAACAAGGCTATATATCCATTTCTGGTTCTGCCATGATTGATGTGTATGTAGAGGGGACCGACTACATTCCTCACTGCACTATGCTAATGATGTTTCATCATATTGTTGATTTTTTTCTCAACATTCTTCTTACATTCTGTTATATAACTAAAAGAGTACAGAGAGGTATGCATACACATTCTATGGAATAGGTTTTGCTGTATTTAAATACAGTATGGAAAATGCAAAGATGCTTCCAAAGCTATGTTTCATAGATACAGCATTAATGCCAATACATTCCAACTCTCCTGCTTGTTCTTTTAAAATTCAATCTGCCATAGACAGTTGGGATTGGAAGAAACTTTAGATATCATGTAGTCCAACCTTGTATTTACTAAGGCAAAACTTTCTATAGAAATCCTGTTGGATGGACTGAAATTCTGTACATTTCCAGTGGGGCAGCCTTGATTCAGTTAGAACATTTTCAGTTACAACTGAAAGAAACACAACTTAAATAAGGCAATTGGCTCCCAAGACTGAAAAATTCAGCAGTGTCATTCATTTTCAGGATTGATGGTTTAAAAATCTCAAGTTATGTCACCATCTTTCTTTATCTCTTAATCCTGTTTTATTTATTTATTTACTTATTTATTTATTTATTTATTTATCTATTTATTTTTCAGATGACTTTCCTCCCAATCTGCTTTTTCTTCATGGTACCACTCAAGGCTCCAATGTTATCAACATGTCAATGACCAGCACAAAGAAAAAAAATTGCTTCTAACAGTTCAAGCCAAAGTCCTAGATTTGAGTATGGGAGGCTGATTGCATCACAGACGCATCTCTAAACCAAACACTGGGTACAGGGAAGAAGGAATATGTAGAATGCTCAAGTCAGTCATAAACCCACTGCAGAAGTAGCCCCTAAACCAGAGTGATTTGGTCATTTTACTGATCTTATCTGGATTATTTTTAATTTCCTCCTTTCTCTCATCCTCAACAACACATAGAGGTCACAATTGTTTCTCCTGTCTCTTCAGTCAATTCCTTCTCTTCTAATGACACTAACACTGCCTTAATTCAAATTGTCATTAAGGCTTTGTCTGGAACAATAGCTAGAGACATAGCTAGAGAGATCTCATTGTCTCCAGTCTTCTCTCTAAACTATTCTTTATATTATTGCCAGTGTGGTTGACTTTAAACCCGTTTTTCATTGTCTACTGCCCCATACCAATGAGTCCATCCATCCCTTTAAGATCTATCCTTTATTTTTCCATCTCAAATTCTGCCTTCTTTAAGATCAACATTGTTCTCTTCTATTATCCCATAATTTTCTCTACTTTCATTATATTAGGTTTTAATGCCTGTATCTTCTACTAGACTGAGTATCTAGAGGATATGAACCATGTTATTCATCTTTATATTGACAATAGTACCGAACATGACATGTTGCTCCAGGCAAGCTTTCAATAAACGTTAGCCAAATTTAACTACCAAAGTGCTGAATTATCCAATATAAACAAAATATGTTTTAAGAATGTAATCTTGGCCAAAGTTTGCAAGGAAAGGCAAATATATCACTATGTAAGATTTTATAACCCTATTACCTAGGAGGTATAGGTAGGTCTCAGTTTCTAGTCAGTATCAGGAGACAGTTCTCCATAGGTCTCCTGCATTTCTTTAAATCTTGCAAATTAGACACTGAATGCTTCTATTCTGATCTATCTTTTCAATAATGTTTTCCTTGAAAACATGTATCTTTGGAAGACAGAGATACTGCCTCCCTCCGGAGTAAAACCTATGCTTGTTTATGGTGTAGTACAAAATATGCAGGTTTCCTCAGCTTAGAGATTCTCCCTTGCGCTGCATGTGTGGGTGTTACCAGACTTGACCCTCTTCACAGCATTTTGTGGGAACTACAAAATGCAACCAATGTGAGGAAATACTGATGCTCTGGATACTGCTATTGCTGAGAGTAATAAAGCCTTTGCCTCTATTCAGGTGTCTCATGTCTTCTGCCAGCATTTAAAAAACTGGGACAGGATAATTGTTAACTTGAAAGTAGGGTGAAATCTCAGAACTCTCACAGTTCTTAACAGTCTGTGGTCCAAATAAGCTGTAAAAGTTCATATTTATTTATGGGACTTGGGCTTTTAAATGATATATGCTTGTCAAGTTGAATCTCATAGAATTCCAGACTTGGTCTTGTATGACCCCCACTAGATATTTTAAGTAGGATGAAGCCAATATTTTACTTATCAAATCTGTAAAGCTAGCAATAATCAGTAAATTGACAAAATAATAGCTACACTACTTGACAGTCTATTATACGCCAAGTGTGCTAAATGAATAAATATATTAAATTCTGCATTCCTTACATCAGTGAATACTACCATTCGCCTAGTTGTATAAGAAAATATGAGTCTCTTGCTTTCCTCTATACCTAATTAGATTTTTATTTCTAGAGATCTATTATCTCTTGAGTTTTTCAGGTTTTTCCCCATGTCCACTGCTTCTACCAAATCTCTCTTCCCAATTAATGAAGTAATCTAAATTTTCTCCCTTCCTATCTTATCATCCCCTACTATAAGTTCTGTAGACTGAATCAAGAGTGAACTTTCAAAAGGGAAGTCTGACCAAATTGTCTTCTGAAAGAAAGAAAGAAAGAAAGAAAGAAAGAAAGAAAGAAAGAAAGAAAGAAAGAAAGAAAGAAAGAAAGAAAGAAATCCTATTATTTACTCCCATTGTATTTTGGATAAAGTCCATACTCTTCAATTACAGTTGCATTTGACAAGAGACCTTAAATAAAAATATATTAAATAAGACAGAAGCATATTTCTTTCTCATATATCACTTTGTGGGTAGACTACTAAGCTTGGTATGGTGGTTCTGCTTATTGAAGTTACTGAGAAAATTAGGCTCCTAATACCTTATTGCTTCACCACTCCTAAAGTTGTCTCTCATAGACATTATCCAAGATGTCTCTATACCATTATTGTGTTCCAAGCAGGATAGAAGAAAGGAGGAAAGGGATGGACATGGTTTTCTCTATAAATACATAACTAGAAATTTATTCAGATCTATCCTGCTTATATTCTATTGGTCATAACTTAGTCATATGGTCACATTTTGCTATAAGAGAGTCTGGGAAGCTTTATGGTTTATATTCTGGGAATCTTTATGTTCATCTGAAAATTGAGGTTTTAATTATTATGGAATGATGAGGGATTGAATGTGGGCATCTTACAATGGCAGTTTCTGCCACCCTTGACTATCAAGGCCACCATCTGGCCCTGTCAAATAATATGGTATCCTGTGAAAACATTATTAAAGCACTTCTAACATTATATGTTTTAAAAACTTGCGTCCTCTCAATTGGACTACGAGCTTCTTGAGGACTATGTCTCACATACTCAAATTCTGACATCTAATAAGGTGCTTATATATAATAGTTGCAAAAAATAGCTGAATGAATATTATACTCATGACATTACTGCAACTCTGGGCATTAAAATTCACATTTTATAACTGGAGAAATTTGGGCTCAGGAGATACTTAAGCAACACAGAATTTGAACTTATACCTGCCTAACTCACTCACTCACTCTTTTGTTTTTCTTTCTTTTGTTTTTTTCTTTTTCTTTTTCTTTTTTTTTTTTTTTTTTTGCAACAGTCTCACTCTCTGGCCCAGGCTGGAGTGCAGTGGTTGCAATTTTGGCTCATTGCAACTTCTACCTCCTGGGTTTGAGCTATTCTCATGCCTCAGCCTCCTGAGTAGCTAAGATTACAGGCATGCACCACCACACCCAGCTAATTTTTACATTTTTCAAAGAGACGAGGTTTTGCCATGTTGGCCAGGCTGGTCTTGAACTCCTGGCATCAAATGATCCACCTACCTAGGCCTCCCAGAGTGCGGGGATCACAGGCATGAGCCACAGCTCCTGGCCACTGCCTGACTCTTAAGTCCAGGATCTTTTTACTCCACACCATTGGCATTCCTTTTAATCTTATAAAATTTCCAGATCTTTTATTTATTTTTTTATTTATTTTTATTTATTTTTTATTATACTTTAAGTTCTAGGGTACATGTGCATAACATGCAGGTTTGTTACATATGTATACTTATGCCATGTTGGTGTGCTGCACCCATCAACTCGTCAGCACCCATCAATTCATCATTTATATCATGTATAACTCCCCAATGCAATCCCTCCCTCCTCCCCCCTCCCCATGATAGGCCCCAGTGTGTGATGTTCCCCTTCCCAAGTCCAAGTGATCTCATTGTTCAGTTCCCACCTATGAGTGAGAATATGCGGTGTTTGGTTTTCTCTTCTTGTGATAGTTTGCTAAGAATGACTAAAGAGCTTTTGCACAGCAAAAGAAACTACCGTCAGAGTGAATAGGCCACCTACAGAATGGGAGAAAATTTTTGCAACCTACTCATCTGACAAAGGGCTAATATCCAGAATCTACAAAGAACTCAAACAAATATACAAGAAAAAAACAAACAACGCCATCAAAAAGTGGGCAAAGGATATGAACAGACATTTCTCAAAAGAAGACATTCATACAGCCAACAGACACATGAAAAAATGCTCATCATCACTCGCCATCAGAGAAATGCAAATCAAAACCACAATGAGATACCATCTCACACCAGTTAGAATGGCAATCATTTAGAAGTCAGGAAACAACAGGTGTTGGAGAGGATGTGAAGAAATAGGAACACTTACACTGTTGGTGGGATTGTAAACTAGTTCAACCATTATGGAAAACAGTATGGCAATTCCTCAAGGATCTAGAACTACATGTACCATATGACCCAGCCATCCCACTACTGGGTATTACCCAAAGGATTATAAATTATTCTACTACAAAGACACATGCACATGTATGTTTATTGCGGCACTATTCACAATAGCAAAGACTTGGAATCAACCCAAATGTCCATCTGTGACAGACTGGATTAAGAAAATGTGGCACATATACACCATGGAATACTATGCAGCCATAAAAAAGGATGAGTTTGCGTCCTTTGTAGGGACGTGGATGCAGCTGGAAATTTCCAGATCTTTTAAAAATAATCACGATTGATCTCAGTTGTATAATTCTAGGTAAAACAGTTTTCTTGGTCTCCCACTTCCCCATAAAAATAGTGGAAGACTTTTGAGATCCCTTCAATTCCTGGATTTCTCAGATTGTGAAAAAGATAATCATGTGAAAAATTAAGAAGACATTAACAATCTTTTATTACTTAGCTCTTCCCAAGGGGCTGGACACATCTGGTTCTCTGTGCCTTTTAACTGGTTTTATCTTTTTTAATTAACATTTTTATACTGCCTTTCATACTTAATCTTTTCTACATTATTTGTGGAAGCAGAAGAAATATGAACACATTTTCTGGCATCTTTTCAGGAATACTTTTTGCAGGGTCTACACTTAGAAGGATGATGATAGCAAGGACTCTTTCTAATCTTTGCTGAGATATTATGCCCTCAGAAGTAATCCTTGACATATTTTTTCAAAGAAGCATGTACTAATTATAAAAAATGTTTGTATGATTTTAAAAATAAACACTTGATACTATGAGAACTGATAAAAATGGTGGCAGGAAGGGAGCCAAGATAAATCCTAGATATTCACTGTTTATTCTTATTTTAGAGATATTTTAGTGGATATACCAACTGTTGATTTGTTTAGCTCATCTCTGCAGTAATAAGGAATTACAAAACTGAAATTCCATCTACATCTAATTAAAACACACATACATAGACACATATATCTGTACAATGGGATATATGAAGCCCAGAGATAAGAGGATAAATAAAATTTTGTATCTTGGGAAAGAAATGTGGGCCTTATTAAATTCTAAAGAAATGTCTTGTGTGAAGGAGGTTGCCTGTTTGTTTACAATGGCCTTGAGGTTATGGAGAAAACAATCTTTTTCTTTTTATAGATGTTCTTGTAATTGTGAAAATTACCCCATGGCATGTAATATATATTGACTTTGTCAGCTTGCATATACCTAGTCTTGCCAATACAGTTATTTGAAATTAAATTGACTTTCCTTGAAATGTTTAATTGGAAGTCTAAAACTGCTCAACAGACTCACAGCCCTATTGATTGCCTGTTTCCCAAAGGTACCTTTTGGCCACAGACCTCCAAAGTGTTAATTGCTTTACTGACTGCCCAAAGCTCTAAGGAGCGAAAGGTTGTGAATTCACTTGATGCTTGACTCAGTTATTCATTTTCAGTATATTTACATCACACAGTATTACACAACAATCACAGATACCCTTGTGTTCAATTCAAAATGTCTGCCTTAATTAATTCATCTCAATATTTATTTTAAGGTGAAATGACTTTTTGTTTCCCAAAGGCTTTGAAATATGGAGAAGAGAGGTGATGAAGGTGATCAGCAGTGATGATCCATTTCAGGCGTAGGAGCAATGAAGTCAACAACGTTTTTGAGAGAATTTGGGAGATGTTTGCTTTTCTCTCACTTTTATACATTCCTCTGATGAACTAGGCAAAAGTGTAACATAACGCATAACCAGTTTTGAAAACTGACTATACATTCTGATCCTGGAAACAAGATACTGAGTTTTGCATCATTGGAAGAAGGTTGCTTACATATTTGTTTATTAAAACATGGACAAAATTTAGCATGTAATGTACATCATAACAATTTTTTTTTTTTTTTTGGAGAAGGAGTCTCGCTCTGTTGCCCAGGCTGGAGTGCAGTGACATGATCTCAGCTCACTGCAACCTCCGCCTCCCAGGTTCAAGCAATTCTCCTGCCTCAGCCTCCCATGTAACTGGGATTACAGGCATCCTCCACCATGCCCGGCTAATTTTTGTATTTTAGTGGAAGTGGGGTTTCACCATGTTGGCCAGGCTGGTCTCGAACTCCTGACTTCAGGTGATTCACCTGCCTCAGCCTCTCAAAGTGGATTTTCAATTACGCCAATCAGAAATAAGATTTTCTCCCTCTCTTAAAGAAGAAAAAAATAAATGAAGCAGAAATATTTTATTTTTACAATTTATTAATCTCCAAAGAAGTGGAAGCCAATGAGATGCTTTATGAGATAAAGGCACACACTCTTGAGGCATGTCAGGTTTTTATGACTGATTTATACTTTAAGCATATAACCTCCATATATTCTACATTACTCTATCTTTTTGCCTATCAATCTCAAACAGAAAACCAGTTTCATTTCATTTTCAAATATTGAGCATAAAGTGAAATTTCCAAACAAATTCCAAATACCGAAACAGAAAATGTGAAGCTCTCTCCTGGCTCCAACCCTGACCTTATTACCTACTACTTCTGTTGATGTGCTTTCTGATATAAGGAAATACAACACCTCACTCTTCTGTAGGTACCTTCTTGTGCTTGTCCACTTCCATGTCTTTGCCAATGCTGATTTGTTGTTCTGGAATTTTTTTTTTTTTTCTAAATTTCAAGAGTTAAAATTTAAATATCTTTCAAGACCTCTTCAAATATCTCTTCCCTCTCCATCACAGTTCTGTGTTGGGGAAAAGGAATGACACAAGTAAGTTTGGAAGAATATGTTATTCTTCCTGTTGTGTGGAGAGTTATCAGAGTAGAAGTAGACTAGTTATGAGGCTGTTGCTTCTACTGCCTCTAAGGAAGAGACACTGATAACCTAAGCCAGAGTAAAACTAGTAGAAAAGGAGAAAAGTGGGCAGACTATCTATCTATCTATCTATCTATCTATCTATCTATCTATCTATCTATCTATCTATCTATCTATCTATACACACACACACATATATATATATACACATATATGAATATTGACTGGTCTTGCTCATGAATTGGAAGAAACAGTAAAAGGATATTTCTTTTGTTGTTGTTGTTTTGGCTTGAGCCAGATAAAGAAAGCTGAGAAGAAAATACATTTTCTTAGAAAAATCAAGAGATTATTTTAGGCCATATTTAAGTTTGAATTGTGTACTAGAGATCCAAATTGATGGGACAGGGAGACAATTGGCTATGAGTCTGGAGCTCAGAGAAGAGAGTTAAGACTAGAATCACAAATGGGAATGCATAGCACATATGCTTTTAAAAAATGCAAATAGATGCAATCACCTAGGGAGATATGAGAGAGGAGAGGAGGCAGCTCTGAAAGGACTAGGAAGGTAAACAAGAAAGAAGAGTTTGGTTTTACAGAAGGAAGAGGGACTGTTAAATAGTGTCTGATGCAGCTGAGAAGCTAGGAAAACATGGAAAAGTATTTATTAATTTTGACATGAAAATCATCAGCAACTTTGGCAAGGGAACTGATTGAGGACCGTTGAGAGTGACAGCAAGATTTGTCATAGTGGAATTATGAATTAAAGTTTAAAAGTGAAGGAAAAAATTAAATTTAACTATAGAAGAAAGCCAAAATATAGGGCATAAGTTAGTGAACAATGTGGTATTGAGGGAGATTTCTCTAATTTGGAAGAACATGTTATACATTAGTGGCAATTATCCAGTAAGGAGAGGAAGATCAATGATGCAAGAGGGAGGGGATAGTCAAATCAGCATAGTTTTCAGGAAGACTCTAAGGATTAGACCCAGAGAACAAGTGAGAAGGGACTAGCCTTAGATAAGAGGAGCGACAGTCCTTCGTTTTATTGTGAAAAGAGACGATAGGTGCAGGTGCATGCAGAATGTAGATTTGGCTGTGGGAATATAAGAGGTCTGGAATCTGATCAATTTACCAATGAAGTGGTAGTTCAGGCTTTCCAGTGTAGGAGGTGCAGGAAGTAGACCTGGAGACTAGAGGTAAAAGAAGTTATGAGAGTTGTCTTGAGAGTGAGAAAGAGAACTTATTGCAGGAACAGATCATTTCATGGGGTACTCTTCTGTAGCCAAATGAGACTTGAAATGGAAATTTTTCAAGTCGATTTTGTGATTTTCTTCATTCATATTCAACTGCATTTTAAAAGATGCAGAAGAAATTAGTTTACTTTCACCTTTGAATTATACTTATTTATATATGTTATTTTTCTTCTATATAATGGAATAATAAACAATATAAGAAAACAATAGAGATTCACATCTGGATTCGCCACAGCACCTAGCACATTTGTAATTCCTTAATAAACTTATCAATACATTTTGGAATGAATGAACATTTTCTTGCTATCTTTGTAAAATTGGGTAAAGATTTTTCTTTTTTATTTAGGAAAGAAAAATACCATTATTAATCATAAATAAGACAATGAATATAAAACAGGAGTATCAGATTTTTTTTTAAATGAGACTTAATGTAAAGTACTGTAATGTTTTTTGGCATTCTCTTATATCTGACAGGAAGCTTAAGAAGTATTTCATGTTGAATGTTTCAAAATAATATCCCAAAGTGGAGAAACTCAAGAGTGGCTGAGAAGACAAAGTGGGGATGCAGGATATTTCAGTAGGGTGCCAAGTTGGATGGTATTTGCTGAGGTTCTAGATAGTAAATTACAAGTAGTCAGTTAAGTTTCTTGTTGAAAATGCCAAACTAAACTGTAAAATGGCTGAAGTTGTGATGCCTGCTTGAAAAACATGCGACCTGGAGCTAATTTTGATGTGGAAAGCTTGCTTGCATATTAGCAGAAATTCAAACATTTAAAAACCTTATTGTAAAATCTCAAGTTATTTTTCACTTTTCACATTTTTGTTAAAATATTGACATAATTCACAGTAACCATACTGGACTTCGGAAAATGTGTTCCAGATTTATTGCTTAGAAACTAAAATATGTACATGTTTCTCCATATACACAGTATAAAACAACACAGAACCATGACTTATCCCTTTGGGAAATGGAGGCTGGTAACTGTTGCCATTTTCCTTTTAATTGGCTTTAAAACAATCCAAGTGAGTAACAGTTTTGAAGACTCATTTGCCTGACAGCTTGCCTTTATCTTAAAAAAAAAAAAAAAAAAAAAAAAAAAAAAAAAAAAAAAGAAGAAGAAGAAGAAGTTAAAATACAAGATAAAAGAGCCAAAAGGAAAATGAACAGAAAAAAATCCTGGAAACTATTGGGGGGAATTATTTGACTTTTCTTTCTTCCCTCTTCATGCCTATAAAGAAATACAATTCATAACCAATTAGCTTTGATCCTGTTAAAGGAAATTTTTTAAAAAGAGAATTCCTTTGCTTATGAAAGCATATTATGGTTGTTTTATTACATCATGATGCTTATGTACTCATCAGTTGAGTTCTCATATATGTGCACAAATCAAAAAGGCAGCATATATTCAATTTATATTTGAGTATGTATTGTGTGACTGGCAATATTCTAGAGATGTAGCAGCCAACAAGAAACAAAAGATGATATAAAGAGGGTAACTTATAACGTTTAGAATGGTTGGTTGGTAAAGGCCTTACTGACAAGATGATATTTGAATTAATACTGTGGATGATGTAAAAGAGCAGTCCACAAAAAGACCTCAGTGGAGATTGTTCCAAGGGAGGCAGTGGAGAGTTGCCTCAGAATTTTTACACAGGAAGGTCTGAGGAATCCATTCTTTAAAGGGAATACCAGAAAAATTCTAGAAAGCTATCATTTCATAACAAATATCCTTCTTTTAATCACATTGTATATTCATTTATTTGGGCTAGATGGTGGAAAAGGATTAAAGAATAATGTGATGTTAAAATCCTCATCCAACATGGGATGAATAAAGCCTCTTCATTCTACCCTTTAGGCATGAAGAAAAAGCAAGTGCATGATTTTATGTACCATCATAAACCAGGCATGTACCAGTATAATTGGAGTTTAGGAAGAATGGTGGGAGTGGTAGGAAAAGAAATGAAATCAGATCAAGAAAGGGACAGGGAGCAGACTATGTAAAGGATAGGGGCTAGGTTCAATTAAAATATTTTTCAATTATTCTGAGTACCTAGAGTAGCTATTGGAGGATTTCAAATGGAGGAGTAGTGTGGTTTATTTTTATTTATTCTGCTCTTTGGAGAATGGATTAAAGAGGGTCATAAGAGGAAGCAAAGGGATCCATTGGGGGACCCTTGCAGAACTGTGGGTGGGCAGTGATGGCAATTTGAATAGGGCGGAGGCAGTGAGGAAGGGGTCTGGCAGGGAGCAGACAAGTCTTAAAAGGATTGGATATTGGGGGTGGTGATAAAAGGAAAGAGGTAGCCTCAAGTTGCTCATTGAAAGCAGAAAAAAGTGTGTGTGTGTGTGTGTGTGTGAGAGAGAGAGAGATTGCTGGTAATTTGTACTGTAATACTATTGTACACATAGTTGAATCTCATGATATCGACTTTCATTGCCTCTTCGTAACAACAATTTTAAAGGCAAAATATAATGTTGGCATACCAAGCTGAAGTACTTCCTTTGATTTGTTACTGATTCTAGTAGAAAAAAATAAATATTGTTGAGCATTGTTAGGAAAGAAAACATAACATAAAATTCATCAAAAAGTATAATTAAAGTGATTTCTAATCTCTTCAGTATTCATGTGTGTCATTAACTAGTACATACTTTAAAAATTTATAAACCCAAGGAAGTTTGACAATAGTTGAAGGTTTACAAGATCTTAAATTAAAAACATGAAGCAATTACATAAGATTTGTGTGCCATACAAGTAAGTATCATATAAATAAATCTTTAAAAATATCACTTTAGATTCATGCATGTTGAAGTTTGCAAGCACTTCTTCATCAGTAGTTTTTTTTTCACAACAACTCTGTGAAATGTCAGGGTGACTATTATTATTTCTAACACCTTGAAAATACTGATACTTATGTTAAAAGTCTTGCTCAAAATTGAATAGATAATAATTGAAGAGTCTGACCTAAATCCCATGACTTCCACCTCCAAATAAAGTAGCTTTTCTATCTCAAGGATTAAACACACACACACACACACACACACACACACACACACATGCACGCACACCCAAATATAAAAATAGGTTTTACAGTCTTCCCTCAGTATCCACAGGGGATTGGTTCTGGGATTCCTGAAGATACCAAAATCTGAGTATGCTCAAGTCCTTTATATAAAATGGCATAGTATTTCCATATAACTTATGTGCATCCTCCCGTATACTTTAAATTATCTCTAAATTACTCATGATACCTAATACAATGTCAATGCTATGTAGATAGTTGTTCTTGTGCATTAATTTTTATTTGTATTATTATTGTATATTATTATTGTATTGTGTTGCACATTTTAATTTTTAAAACATTTTTGACCTGCAGTTGGTTGAATTCACGGATGCTGGACCTGTGAATATGGAAGGATGACTGTAATTTATAAGCTAATTTATTGTATCTACTAGGAATTTTGTACCTATGACACATTAATGCTGGTAGATGACAATGACATTTTTGGATTAAGTCAAGATCTAAAATAAAATATTTTGAAAATTATAGAAGCAAATTGAAGAAATATTTCTTCTCTTCAAAAATATAACAAAGTAGTAAAATACTGACATCTGAGCAATAAAATACAAGGAAAAAGCAAAATATTTTGAATTAGATTTAAATATATGGAAATCATGATGATTCTTATTTCAATCTAGAAAGAATTATCATGTATTATCCCACGATTGTCTCTTCTCTTCAGACCTAGACTTTTTCAAAAAGATATCCAGAGAAAAAATACTTTTAAAAACAACTTTGGTAATTAATGTTGATTGATTCTCATCAACTCAAAATGTTTTTCCTAACATGGGATCACAAACATATTTTATATACTGTAATTTTAGACATTTCCTTATTCTCTGACATGTGGAAAGTTAGAGTGGGCCACGATGCTTTGAAGAACTATATTCCATCCATTTGAACATATTATTAATACATTATTATATTATTTTCAATCTTTTATCCTCTACATTGAATAAAGCCTTAGTTGCTCTATTCTCACAAGTTAACAAAAACAATGGGAATAGAGAAGACTGTTGTCTATGATATGTTTAGTCCATGAAAATATTGAATAAATAATATCTTTAAAGAGTACTCTAGGGGAACAAGTCTGTTGAAAAAGGAAGTGTTTTATCTTACTACTTTTTCCCTCAGATTTTATATCAGACAAAAGCTTTTAGTCTGTCTTTATTCTAAGTTTGTACTATGAGCTAAAGTAGTAGTAATTTAGTTTATTAAAACCTGTCTAGGTTTATCAGTTTACAAACTATAGATAATGATGTCATCAGATTCTTAAAGCAAATGATGCTAACAAGATTTTTATTTGGAGATAACATCTCTTAAAGAATGGAATGGGCTAGTAATTAACATGCTTATTTTTCTATTAGGATATTATTATAGCCTACATATTCTATTGCATAGATTTATTAAAGGTCTTTTTAAAGTTAAAACTTTATCCTTTTTTTTTTTGGTTTGAGGCAGATAACAGAGGTTGTTAGAAGGGAAGTATTTCCCTGACAGTCAGATGAAACTTTCCCCCAGGGGTAAACGTTAAACTGCTGCACCCTGTTGTTGTTGGCAGGTACACAGGACCTTTACTTCAGAGCAGCAGAGTTTACATGTCACCCCCAAGCACGATGCTATGGAATTACCTTGTGTGTATACTCATAGGGAGCTTCATTAACAGCATCTGTTATTTCCATTCAAGAAATCAATGAAGACTATAAAACCTGTGTGACCTCTAATCCCTTCTGTCAGCAATGGTAGGGTGGAATGTTAACAAAACCCTCTGGGGAGAAAAGGTGTTAAGTGAGAGACATTACAGGGCTTTAACTGGCAGCTTTCTGTGGTGACCACATTGATATTTGGGTTTTCTGTAATGGAATTTTCTGTGATGCTTCCCGGCACAAGTGATACTTAGACACGGACTTAATCATCAACCAGTTACTGCTTTCACCAAGGAAATTTCCCCTGGGAAGCGAAAGAGTTGGTCTAAGCCTTACACTTTCTTTTTCTAGAAATGTTTTAGAAATGAGTTAGAAATTTAGAAATGAGTTAGAAACTCATAACTGATGGAAAGCTGCCTGGCTGTGAGGAAGTATTAATAGTTCATTCATTTGGGTTGGTTCCAAGTCTTTGCTATTGTGAATAGTGGTGCAATAAACATATGTGTGCATGTGTCTTTCTTGCAGTATGATTTATAATCCTTTGGGTATATACCCAGTAATGGGATGGCTGGGTCAAATGGTATTTCTAGTTCTAGATCCATGAGGAATCGCCACACTGTCTTCCACTACGGTTGAACTAGTTTACAGTCCCACCAACAGTGTAAAAGTGTTCCTATTTCTCCACATCCTCTCCAGCACCTGTTGTTTCCTGATTTTTTAATGATCACCATTTTAACTGTGCAATACTATGCAGTCATAAAAAAGGATGAGTTCGTGTCTTTTGTAGGGACACGGATGCAGCTGGAAACCATCATTCTCAGCAAACTATCGCAAGAACAGAAAACCAAACACCGCATGTTCTCACTCATAGGTGGGAATTGAACAATGAGAACACCTGGACACAGGAAGGGGAACATCACACATCAGGGCCTGTTGTGGGGTTGGGGGAGTGGGGACGGATAGCATTAGGAGATATACCTAATGTAAATGACGAGTTAATGGGTGCAGCACACCAACATGGCACATGTATACATATGTAACAAAACTGCACATTGTGCACATGTACCCTAGAACATAAAGTATAATTTAAAAAAAAGAAAAAAAAAGAAAATTACAGAACAATGCTGGGAAAAATTAAAGACGACCTAAATTAATTATATTCAGTCTTCTGTATCCATGGGCTCTGCATCTGTGCATTCAACCAACTATGGATATAAAATATTTGGAAAAAAATAGTTCATTCAGACAGTGATGCTAATGAGGACCAAAGTTTGGTGCTGAAGTTCATCTAGAGCTTCAATTGAGAGATCTCATATTATTCACTTAACTACTGTGTGTCATCATAGGAAATCAGTTTTACTCATGAATACACATTCTTCCCTCAGTATCCACAGAGAATTGGTTTCAGGAGCTTCTATGGATACTAGAATCTGAAAATGCTTAAATACCTTATATAAACTGGCATAGTATTGCATATAGAATACACATATCCTCCTGTATACTTTAATCATCTCCATATTACTTATAATACCTAATACAATGTAAACAGATGTCACACCATATTTTAAAATGTGTATTTTTTTATTGTTGTATTGTTATTTTTCCAATATTACTGATTTGTGATTGGTTGAATCCACAGATGTGGAACCTGTGGATATGGAAGGCTGACTATACGTGTATGTTACTTTCTCTATTATCAGAGTTAAAACATTAGCTCTTCAGATAAAGTCACTGGAGAGGTCATTAGTGAGCTAAAGCAGTGCTTTTCAAGCATTTCTTCCTTTAAAAGGTGTTAGTCTTGAATTTGAATTAAAAACTCTAATTAAGGGGTATTAGCTTTTTCCCTGAGTATCAATTATATCTTAATCCTATATAAGGGCAAGCCAAGAACAAAGCTTTGATTTCTGTAAAAGGTGTTATCTTAAACCATTTGGGCTGCTATTAAATAGTACTAAAGGTTGGGTAGCCAGTTTATAAACAACAGAAATTTATATCTCACAGTTCTCGAGGCTGGGAAGTCCAGGATCAAGGCACGAGAAGATTCAGTGTCTGATGAAAGCCATTTTTCTCGTTCATAGATGGTGTCTTCTCATTGTGTCCTTACTTGATGGAAATGGCAAGGGAGCTCTCTGGAGTCTCTTTCCTAACAGACAAATCCTAGTTGTGAGGGCTCCAACCTCATGACCTAATAGTCTCCCAAAGGCCCCACCTCCTGATACCAACACCTTGGATATTAGTTTTGAACATATTTATTTGGGGTGACATAAACATTCGGACTATAGTTGGTGCTTTGTTGTTGCTGTTGCTTTAAATTTTCCTATCTCTATTTATTAAAGGAAAATAAGAAAGGAAATCCTCTTGTGACTCAGCTTGTTAAGGTTGATAAAGAATGGAGCTTTGCATAGTTTACAAGAACACTCTCTGTAACTTCCTGGGTTCAGGGGCTGAGTAGTAATAGGGATTCAGGGAGTAAGGCTATTTCTCAAGGAGTACCGAGGCCTGTGGAAAGGCTCCCCTTGGGGGTGGCTTGCTTAAACTCAATTTTACTGATTTATGTGTGGTTACAATAAGTGCAATGTTGTCCAGAGCCTGAGCTGAAAGGGGCATCTTTCTGAGCCCCATCATCTCTACATAGTTATGGGATATCTACTCCCTTTGTCTCAATATACTCAGGGACCTCTCTCTTGACAGGCAGATTGTATGCAATACGTATCAATAATTACATTAGTATTAATATTAACTATCATAGCCCTTAATGGATACTTAACATTTTTAGTTAAATCCTTTCTCTGCCATTGTTTTAGAAAATTTAAAAAGAGAATTTACACTTTACATATGTTTTGACTATTAAAACAAACTATTTTTAAAGCTTCATACTAGCTTTTCATAAGCACAAACAGTTATTTCCACAGCACTTCTGGACTGGAGAATGTGTCATTACAAAGTATTTTGAGAAAAAAGGTAAGGGAGGGAGACTTCTGACATGCTGAGAATTGACCCTCAAAACTCTATCAAAGGACATGTACAATTTTTTTCAAATTTGGGAAATACTGGTACAGTGAATTTGAACATTCCTGAGTTATCAAATTATGATACAGAAGAATAAGTAATAAATTTCCCCTCAAGGGCCATTTTTTAAAATATTTTTTTCCCTTTCCTCCCCTCTATGCTTTCCTTCTTATTTTGCTCTTCTCCACCTTCACCTGCAATTTCATGCCTCAAGCCTAATCTTGTTTGCCCTGTCCCAAAGAAATGGACTGTTTAAAAATTTAAAAAATGTTTTAAAGTTCACTCAAGTTTTCAAGTTTCCTAGATTCTCAGTAAATTTATACACATGACAGGTTTCAATAATTTGAAAAATAAATAAAATTCTAGCAAACAAGTGTGCTACTTCTGCTGAAATTTTGCAACCATGCTGAATGGTTTAAAAAGTTAATGCTAACACATATAGTGCAGTTGGGTATGTGGTTGAGATAAACATCACCAGTAGCAATGCCTTCCTTAAATGCCACCCCCCAGACCCAATAGTTCAACAGTTGGAGTGATCTTTACCTGATTCAATCTCAATATATTTATGCTGCTAAATAGTCAATGTTAAGTCATCACAGATATCTTTTGCCTTGAGAAAAATTGCTCAATTTATTTAATCTTTTCCATTACTTTTATCTGATCATACTAGGAATTTTAGAATTGGAACTAATATGTTTTACAATTTATATTTATACTGAATGAAATACTTACATGATAAGTCATAGTTAGATCTTGTCTTAGTCTGTTTTGTGCCACTATAATGGAATATCTAACATTGGGTAACTAACTAATGAACAGAAATGTATTTGCTCACAGTTCTGGAAGCTGGAAAGCTCAAGATCAAGGGGCCAGAATCTGGCAAAGGCTTTCTTGCTGTTTTATCACATGGCAGAAGGCTAGAGACAAGGAGAGGAAGAGAACAAAAGGAGGCTGAAATTGCCCTCTTATAATGGCACCAATCCTACCTAAGGGAGTAGAGCCTTCCCTTATGGCCAAATCACCTCTTAAAGGTCTCGCCTCTTAATACTGTTACAATGGCAATTAAAGTCTCACGTAAGGTTTGAAGGGGATGAACATACCGACTATAGAATACCTTATACAAATAAAGCCTGAAGTATATAAAAGTATACCTTATTTTGACAACAGACGTTAAGTCTCTGTTGAAAATTGGCTTTTCGTTTATAGCATGAAGGATTTTATTTAGAATCTTTTCAATGAGGTGGCAGAGTTTATTTACAATGTTACTTGATTTTCAAACTAATTTCCTGATGACATGACAGTGTAAAGTTGGAAACATATATATATGAAACATTTCCTAGTATGGCAATTCAGTTATCCATCTTCTCTAAGCTTTCATTTGATTTGATTTACTACATATGTAGAGTGACATTAAAATACAGAATTACTGTTCATTAGTAATTTAACTTGTTCACAAGTTTCAGTCTCAGATACATATTTTGATCTCACAGTGGTCAATATAATTTTGAGAGGTTAGCAGATGCTCATCTACTGTATACATAAGGATTGAGTCCTGTAAAAGACTCATGTTTAAAGTTTGCATTGAAATATTTATAGTATACTTATACTGGGCTATTAAATTTAGTCATCTAAATTAAGATGCAAAAATAGTTCTTGTACTAATCATGGGAGCTTAGAATATGCTTATAATACAAAAGCTCAAGATCTCAGTGATTTAAAACAACAAATAAATATTTCTTGCTCATGGTATGTGTCTATTGTGGGTCAACTGGTAGTTCTGTTCCCATTTCATTATTGTCCTCATTCCAGGACAGACTGGCGGATTACCCAAATAGTCACTTGACAGAAAGAAAGGGAGCTCTGGAAGTTCTTGCATTGGTGTTAAATGTTCTGACCCCAAAGTGATACAGATCACTTCTGATCTCAACTTTTTGGTCTAAACTAGTCATATGGATAAACCTAACTACGAGGAAGCCAAGAAGTTCGATTCTATCATGGGTAGTAATGGTTACCATAGATCTTATCATTCATGTATCCACTCTAATAAAATGCTTAGAATATGCCAGTCACTTTTCTGGGCACTAGGGATAGAACAGGGAACAAGGTAGATTATGGAATATACTCCCATATTCTATAGGCTTAGATGTCTCCTATAAGCTTACATTCTAGTGTGACAGATAAAAAACGAAAGAATGAATACAGGGATGCATAGATTATTAAGAAAAATCAGATATTAAAATGATACAAATAATTATAAAAGGATAATCTCATAGGAAGGAATTTATTGGTTACCTTAGATTGATGAGCAGAGAAAGCCTCTCTGAGGAAGTCATATTGGAAATGAGACCTGAACAGCCATTAAGAGCTGGTCACAGGCTAGGCATGGTAGCTTACACCTGTAATCCCAGCACTTTGGGAGGCCAAGGCAGGTGGATCACCTGAGGTCTGGAGTTTGAGACCACCCTGGCCAACATGGTGAAACCCCATCTCACCATGGCGAAAAATAAAAAAAATCAGCCGGATGTGGTGGCAGACACCTGTAATCACAGCTACTCAGGAGACTGAGGCAGGAGAATTGCTTGAACCTGGGAGGTTGCAGTGAGCTGAGATCACACCATTACACTCCAGCCTGGGCAACCAGAGTGAAACTCCATCCCCCACGGCCCCCAAAAAATCTGGTCACATGAATATCACAAGGAAGAGCACTCTAAGCCAAGAGTGCAGCTGTGTGACAATTCTAACGTAGAAATATGTTTTCTGTGTGAGAGAAGGAGAAGGAAGTCAAGTATGAAGAAAGCATGCTGGCTGAGGAAAGAGTTCTATGGGACAAGGATAAAGGTAAGCCAGGAAAAAGTTTTGCATTTTATTCTGTTTGATGGAAAGGGAAAGGTAACACACTGGAATAGTATAGTTAGCTTACAGTTTTAAAAGATTTGACTGGGTGTTGTGTAGAGATGGAGTATAGAGGGGAAACAGGGAATGAACAGATTTGAAATCCAGGAAAGTCTATAGGTCTTGTAAATGGTTAAATGGTGGATGTTGTTTAAATAAAGATGAATCAAGAACAGTTTCTCAAGATGTTTTGGCTTGAACATTTATTTAGATAGTAAATTTAGTACTAAGATGGGAAAATTGGGAGGGAAAAGAAGCAGATTGGTGAGGGTGAATAGGAAAGAGTTCTTTTGTGATAATGTTAACTTTCTGATGCTACTAGGCATCCAAATAGACATCTATAGAGCAGTTAGATAAGCGAGTCTCAAGATGAGGTTTAGTTTAGAAATATAGATATGGACCACCATGTTAATCAGATGATATTGAAACTCATAGTACTGGATGAAATACTTAAAATGTGTAGATAGGGGAAAAAGTTACCTGGCACTGAGTCCCAAATCACTCCAAAATTTAGAAGTTGAGCTAAGAAGCAGGACGCAAAAGAGATTGAGATGAAGTGACCAGTGAGTAGGAAAATAATCAAGCAACCAGTTGTCTTAAATGTTCTTGAAAGATTAAGTAACAGAGTAGCATCCATGGATTTGGCAAGATAGAGATTGTTGTTTATCTTATCAAGAGTAGTCTCCGTAGAATGGTATAAGGAGAAGACTAACAAGTATGATGAAGAAAAGGAGAGACTGTGAGGTGACAAAGTGAAGGCAGGATTTTCACTATGAAGAGGACAAAAATGATGCTAATTAGAGGAGAACGTAAGGTATTGTGACCACTTTATATTTGGTTCATGCATTTATAGTGAGATTGGTCAGTCTGATTTTAAAATTACCCTCCATCAAACTTTAGTTGTTTGGGTGCTGACAGGGAAGAAGACTGGTAGGTTTGAGAGTTGGGGCTTTGCCAAGAATGTAGATGGAAGAAGAGATAAGTTAAAGAAATAATTTTTGTAACACAGTAATTATGATGAATAATTAGCTCTAAATTGGGTACACAGAGAAGTGAGGATATGACGGAACAAATAATAGTGCTTAGTGGTGAAAAAGCAGTGTGGTGCCGGAGTAAAAATCTTACACTTCAGGGGCAGACAGGCATATAAATAATTAACTATAAAACAATGTGATATATCCTATCTTTAGGCAAGTTTAGAGTCTCAGGGGAATAATTAATTCTGCCTGGGAGTAAGGGCTAGGGAATATATCTAATAGACTTACTGCTCTTTAAGAATTATGCCAGATCTTTAGAGCTGAGGTGACCCTTTTACTACGTACACTGTAAATAACCTTTAGAATTTGGAGAACCAGCCACACGCTGTTGAGAGCTTAAGCATATTTTTTTCTACAATCCTCCTTTATGCTAGAAACAGAGATATCAGTTAGGAAAGTATTATTGTAATCTAGGCACATTGAGCTGCACTTAAACCTTACCAGTTCTCAAGTGACAATTGAGATGAAGAAATGAGGCCCTGTTGAACATTAGATCTAGGGAACAAAAAGAAGGAAGCATTAAAGATGTAGTTTGGAAGGATGGAAGAAATAGCAATACCATTGTTAAGAAGGAGCACCTGTCTGGGAGAAAAATGGCTGGCATCGAAAATGAGAGATATAAGGTGATAATAAAGCATGTTGTGGGAACAGGTGGAAATATAGAGTTGATGTGCCAGGACTAGAAATGAAGACTGGGAGCTACTAGAATAGGAGCAATAGCTGAACACCACATTCATCAAGATGCTTTCTGCCCAAGAAACTGTAATGTCTACCTGTGTTATCAATTTTAACACTCACAATAAGTTCCAATCTAGGCATCGAACTTCTTTCCTCACTACTTCCTAAGTCAGCCCGAACTTCTCTCCATCTTCACATCTTTATGCCTTTACCCACTCTCAGCTTTTGCTTGTCATTTCTTTCATCTGGAGTGTTTTCCCTCTTTCCTTGGCATATATCTTACCCATCTTAAAACCCACCTTATCCATAAAACTCTACCCTAGGCCCAAATTATATAAATATGATAGATACATAAATTCCTTCTACAGTTGGGGTATTTGCTGTTGTCTTCATCCTTTATGTCTTCACGTGGTTAGTTTTATCTTCCCAGATGAATTTATTGGCAGTAGTAGTGTCACTGAAAGAGCACTGGGTTTGGAATCTAGAGTTCTGGCTTCAAATCATATTCAGCTACTTACTAGTTTCATGGTGCAGTGCAAGACATTTTGTAATTTGGTTTTCTCATCTATGAAATAAGGATTGTGGTCCTTAACCTGCAAGTTTACTGTGAGGATTATGTGAAATGATATGATAGAGCTCTTTATATGGACAAAATCCACTCTAGTTATGATTTTTTTAAAAATGTGTCAAATTGGCTAGGCCATGGTACCCAGATATTTGGTAAAGTGTTAATCAAATTGGTTCTGTGAGGATTTTTTTAGATGAGATTAAAATTTAATTAGTAAACTTTTAATAAAGAAGATTACCTTCTATAATGGGAGTGGGTATCATCCAAACAGTTGAAGGCTTCAGTAGAAAGACTGACCTCTCTGGAAGAAGAAATTCTGCCAGCATACTGTCCTTGAACTCAAATTGCAACCCTTCCCTGGGTCTCCAGTCTGCTAACCTACCCTGAAGATCTTGATCTTGCCAGTCTTCACAATCATGTGAACCAATTCCATCTCTTTTTCTCACCACACACATGAGCATGCGTGCACATACACACGTACACACCCTTTTAGTTCTGTTTCTCTGGAGAACCCTAATAAGCTAGTTTACGCAGAAAGGGGAGAGATTTATTATAGAGTATTAGGTAGAATAAAGAAGTCCCAGGAAGTCAAGGGAACTGATTTTGGATTCTACATAGCCAAGAACAATAAAGCCAGAAGAAACTCCCAATTATAACACCTGCAAATTTCTAACTGCAAGAGAATGTAAAAATGTAGTTTTTAGCTTACCAATATTTATTATACAGGAAGGCAGGTTCAAACTAGGTTCATCATGGGGTTCAATAAACTGATTTGCAGTATTTACTCCAGATGGTATATATAGAAGGAATTCGCACTGTGCCTGACATTAGAAGTACACCATATAACTGCAGAGTTGTAAGCTTTTTGAGAGTAGTGATCACATGTTACTCTCCTTAGCATCCCCCAAAAGTCTCAAACTTCCTACATACCGGTCACAAATTCTCTGATAAGCCACCTTCACTTTTGTTCCATATTTCTTGTATCTTCCTTCAACATTCTTCGGTCACTATTTTAAAATGTAATTTCTTCCTAGGCAAAATTCCATTTCTGAAATAATATTTCAGTCACTGTTTAAGTAGGGGCTCCATATCACTGTTTTTATAACATTTGCATCAAATGTTAGATTTGGTTATTTTTTCATTTCCAGGTCAATTGATTTCAAGTGTGGAATAGACTGATGTAGTAATTTTCACAGCATGCTATATCACAAAAACGAATATTGGTGAGCTTGGTTATTTATTTATTTATTTATTTATTTATATTTTTATTTTTTGAGACGGAGTCTCACTCTGTAACCCAGGCTGGAGTGCAGTGGCGCCATGTCGACTCACTGCAAGCTCCGCCTCCCAGGCTCACGCCATTCTCCTGCCTCAGCCTCCCAAATAACTGGGACTACAGGTGCCCACCACCACACCCGGCTAATTTTTTTGTATTTTTTAGTAGAGACGGAGTTTCACTGTGTTAGTCAGGATGGTCTCGATCTCCTGACCTCGTGATCCGCCCGCCTCGGCATCCCAAAGTGCTGGGATTACAAGCGTGAGCCATTGCGCCCGGCCTATGAGCTTGGTAATTTAAAATAAAAAAGAATAAATGTGTATTGTAACTACTAACAAAGTTAATCAAGATTCAGAGCAGAGAGTATGAGATTCTGAGTCAATTCAATAATCTCTTCAGGATTTTTCATGAAGAAATGAAATTCTTTATATCTACTTATCTGATCTTTTTTTGTGGACCTGGTAAATTGGTTGGTCTGATGAGAAAGGATTACAGTTGCACCATAAAGTTCTAAAGACAGGCATGATAATAGTTGAACGGTTTACATAACTGAGTCCTCTATTGCATGCTAGACACTGACCTAAATATTTTACACATGATTAATTTTCATTCTCACCATAGCTCTTTGAAGAGATAGACGAATCTAGAGAAATCCTCCCCACTTTACAGATGAGTAAACCGAAGCCCCTGAGGGTTAAGTAACCTGTCCAAGGCCTTACAAGGAGCAGAACGGGATTAGAGCCTAGATATCAGGCTCCAAAGAGGGACCCCCTAACGACTATCTTCTAGTCTTTATTCTTGATTGAACAGCATTATTACTGGAGAACATTTATTTGTGGTTCCCATATGTATGTTTTTTGTTTTGGTTTTTTTTTGGGACAGAGTCTCACTCTGTAGCCTAGGCTGGAGCGCATTCGCACAATTTCGGCTCACTGCAACCTCTGTCTCCTGGGTTTGAGTGATTCTCGTGTCTCAGCCTCCTGAGTAGCTCAGATTGCAGGCTTGTGCCACCATGCCTGACGAATTTTTGTATTTTTAGTAGAGACGGGATTTCACCATGTTGTCCAGGCTGGTCTCCAAATCCTGACCTCAGGTGATGCACTTGCCTTACCCTCCCAAAGTGCTAGGATTACAGGCGCGAGCCACCGTGCCCAGCCTCCACATGTATGTTTTTGCCTTAATCAGCAAGACAAATAAGAATTGGTAGACCATGGCTTCTAAAGATTTCTATTTATTATCTGTATATGAAAGTTGCTCACCTGATCACTTTCTACTTTTTCTATTTTTTTGCCATACATTTTAATATATTTTAGCTTTTTTTCCCTTTTCTATTCAAATATAAACATAGTATTTGTGGTCTTAGACAAGAAGAGTCATCTGACTCCACCAGCCCCTGCTCAGGAGAAACTGGGTGTGTATGCTCTGATGGATGAAGTTGGAGGCTCTTTGAGGAGCAATAACAATTGGAGGAAAATTTCTTGCCCACAGAGGGCAAGAAAGGGAGTACAGTGTATATTTGGGGATAACTGTGTTCATATCAAGTGAAATAAAGGTTGGAACAAGAGATAAATGTATCATGCAATGGATATAGCAGAGTGAATTTATTAGATGATTGTGGGAATTTCCCCAATGTGGGAAGAAGAACCTCATTTAAAACCATATTGAACTTGGAGGGTAGAATTTCAGAAAATTTTTGAGTTTTCTTGGAATTATATAAAGCATCATTATTTAAGGAAGAACATTTTAGTAGGAAGCTTAAGTCTGGATCTAACTTCGTAAGTGTTAAATACATGTCACATACCTACTCTTGTGTTAGGTACTATGAAATTTATAAAAGACATTTAAAGTCTCAACACTGATTATAAACTGAAACAAAAATATACCAAAAAAAGTCTTTTTTTCTCTGAAAAGTTCTTATGTTTTTAAAAGTGTTGAGTTTAAAAAATGAAAGCCTATATGACTAAAAATGAGAAGAGACACTATTTAAATTGTTCTCTCTTCTCTATGTCCTGAGAGATTAATTATCTGTCATTTTCTTTGATAAGTTTACCTGCTGTTGATGATCCTAACAGAAGCATAACAATGAGGAGAGCAAAAGTCTTCCATGATTGCACTACAGAATCTCCATCTGTAAATTATACGGCTGTTTGAATTAGCTGGTCATTCTTTGTGTTTTCTGAAAAGAGGAATGAGAATGAGAAAGAACAGCAATTCAAAACTATGAATCCACTACTTTTAATATTGCATGTAACCTGGAAATTGAAGTTCTGGGAGTACATTATCAAGAGAGAGACTTCAATGCAGAATAGGAAAGGAAACATAATTAATCTCCAGAGGGTAGTTCTCATCATTTAGTTGGCTTGCTGTAGTGGACTCAGACAATATATACAGGTAATGCTGAATGATATATTGGGTGTTTGCCAACGCTTCAAGCTGAATTTTGTGACCTGTGGGAGAAAAAGTCTTTTGTGTGTAGGCTTTTGTTCTTTGTGGAGCCCAGAACCTCATTTTATCTGCTATCTGTGCTTCAGCAGGAAGTATGTCTGTAAATTTCAGAATGTGTACAATGATAACATTGTGAGAGAGATGGTTCAAAGAGAGAATAGTGGAGTTTAATTTTTTTAACAAAAATAATGTAATATTTTGAAGTTTATCTAGGAAGATTCCATATGTTCAGTGTTATAATATTGAACTCCTACACAGTTCTTTAAAATGAACCTAATTTTATACTCCCAGGAAACACGGTAGGAAAAAAATTATTTGCCCTATTTTAACTATGAGAAAACTCTGACAAAGAGGTCAGGTGACTTGCCCTAGAGCAAAATGAAAGAAATTCAAATACTTTGGAACGCCTGGCTTACTGTTCTTGATCTAACCATTTGTTTATCTACTTGCCTATTACACTTTAATGATGGTGGCTAGTTATACTCCTAGGTACCCTACATTTCATCCACAGAAGGACTATCTTTCCAAGCAATCCTAATGAGGGTAGTATAGAGGCTGCCATTCTGAATGATTATCCCTGAAAGTTAGCAAATAGAAGGTATGTTATGTCAGTACAAAAATGAATGAGAGCCGGATGCTCTTTTCAAGATTAAATCGTGATATTCTGGGCATGAAAACTAAAATTGAAATCCCCACTTCTACTTTTATTTCCTCTCCATTCTTCCTTCCTAATTTTTCCCAGAAACCTTAGGCCCTCATGCTGGTACCTCTTTAATCTTAAGGGCTTCCTCCTGAGCTGTCTCACTCAGCAATCTGAAATCCTATCTAAATAACTTCCATTCTGGTCTTTATCCTTTCTTTCATCAAAATTTAGCTGTCCTCAATCAATTCCCTCAGGATGTTGCTGTGTAGCAGGTGGTCTAATCTGCTAAAAAGTGTAAATGGATTTAAACACCTTTCAAACCACATCATTTTCCCCATAGGCTTGTGTGTACCTTAACTACCCTAGAGGTTATCTCTCTCTGTTACAGATGTCCAGACTGAATGAAAATTTTACTTCCCATCTCCTTTCTCACTCTGGGCCCTTTCCATATTGTTTTCTCTATACAAAATAAAACGTTAAAGAAAAGGCAGAGTGGGAATTTGCACATAGGTTATACTGGTTGGAAAGTATTATGCAGCCATTTCTTGAGAATTTCTTCTCTCCTTGTTTAGGTGATAAACTCCTGGAAGTAGTATCTACTATTTTTATTACTGTCATTATTATTGATCTTGTTCAACTTTTTTTTTTTTTTTTTTTTTTTTTTCTGAGACGGAGTCTTGCTCTGCAGCCCAGGCTGGAGTGCAGTGGCCGGTTCTCAGCTCACTGCAAGCTCCGCCTCCCGGGTTTACGCCATTCTCCTGCCTCAGCCTCCCGAGTAGCTGGGACTACAGGCTCCCGCCTCGTCGCCCGGCTAGTTTTTTGTATTTTTTAGTAGAGACGGGGTTTCACCGTATTAGCCAGGATGGTCTCGATCTCCTGACCTCGTGATCCGCCCGTCTCGGCCTCCCAAAGTGCTGGGATTACAGGCTTGAGCCACCGCGCCCGGCCGATCTTGTTCAACTTTTATGAATTGAAATAACTTTACCAAAAATTAAATTATGAAAAATTTAATTTCTTGCTGTTAAATTCATTTATGTTTTCATTCCACACATATTTATATTCATATATTTACATATTTATTTATATAATTATAATTCATATTTTTAAATTATGTTGAATGTTTCACTATAATATTATTTCAGATACATGTGGGCATATTGTTAGGTAATACACATATCAGTGGGAATTGATCTAAAGTTTATTTTGCATATTCAGGACTTTCAATGACGTGCACATAACTAGTGTTCAGTTAAAATGTTTTATTGAATAAATGTTATTTCAGTAGACTGAACTATATCTCCAGGTTAACTGGCCTTTTACTCATTTCTAGCATATTTATTGTTTGTATGTACTGGCTGGAGTTTATCTGTTGGATATAGATGGGGAGTTACTGAGTTGTGGGAAAACCAGAAAACAAGGCAGGAATAATTAGAAGAGCAATGATGTGCACCAGAAAATGTTAATCAGGCCTGTCATGGTGGCTCACGCCTATAATCCCAGTACTGTAGCAGGCCGAGGCAGGAAGATGGCTTGAGCCTGGGAGTTCAAGACTAACTTGTTTTCTCTTCTCTATGTCCTGAGAGATTAATTATCTGTCATTTTTATCTGCATAATGAGACTCTGTCTCAATAAAAAATAAATAAACAAGAAAATGTTTAATCAGATTACTACTGTGTTTGCAGAGTATATAAATTTTCTAACAATGGTTTTGAAAAGACTGCTCTGATATATAAAGTTAGGAAGTGCTGCTCAGATATATAAGATTTCCCAATTAATTCCTTTTCCTCTATCTTTTCGATAATTTTTTAATAAAACTACCCTCATGATAAAAATTATGATGAATAATTGTTTTGATTCCCCTGTAGGGGCACTATAAATACATTAGAACAGTAAGTATAAACTATGAGAGGCTGGCAGTAAACAGAGGCAAATGCTGACCCTCCAAGATATCTTGTAGACATTTTACCTGCATCTACACAGAGAAGGCAACCATTACCAACCTCACAGAAAGCAGGTGAAATATGTTCTGCCCTCATAACGTTTGTGTTTAAACTGGCTAGATATTAATATGTCTTTGGGTGTGTACGTGTTCAACCCTAGGTAAGTACATATTTATTAAAATATCCTGAAGAACACTGAAGAATCCTGAGTCAACAACTGAACAGACACAGGACAGTGGTTAAGAGAATGGGCCTTGGTATGAGACTCGGATTTGAACACTAGTTTCTCCTTTTACAGTTATGTGATTTTGGCCTATTAAACTCTCTAAACATCAGTGTTCTCATCTATAAAGTGGGGATGATAATAATGGTACTTGACTCACAGAGTTGGCTTGCTGATTAAATGAAATAAGGCAGGAAAGGAGCTTAGTAGAGTATCATATCGTGTGTAATGGGTGGTCAAACATGTTAATGTTGGGAGAGGCAGTTGTCCTGGACCATGACATTCCCTGTCTCTTCCTGCAGGGTGTATTCAAAATGCAAGTTCCTTACTATTCTTTATCTGGACCGTTTCTCAGGGTTTGTATTAGATACCCTTGAGGGAGAAGTAAGGTCTCCCCTTCAGGAGAAACAGCAGGCTTGCTTACTGCTTGCTCTAAAATGCAAGGTGTTCCTCAGCTACAAAGCAAACCCAGTCTGTATATGTAGCATTCATCTGGGCCCTCTTCCTCACCACCTCAAGCTTGGGGGCAAGAGGAACTAAAGCAAACATGCGGATGCTCATGCTACTTGCTGAACTGTGAGTAATAAATTCTTTTGCCTCTGACCCATTAATCTTGTGTCTCCTGCCAGTATCCTTGAAACAGTAATAGACTAACTTATTAGTTTGTAAGGAGGGTAAAATAAAATTCTAGACCCAGTAGTTTTAGAGATAAGGATAGAATATTGAAAGAGATTGGCTTTTTGGCAGAGGAAGGACAAGAACCCTAAAAGTTGGGTTCAGAGGAGGACTCCTGGGACTGGTAGTGAATGTACTCACCCAAGAGGTAAGGAAGGATGGAGGGGGCAGAGTAACGGCCCTTTCCTGTCCTGTTAATGAGCCTAGGCAGTGAGAGGTAAGGTTGAAACAAACTGCCCAAAAGGTACCTTGGTTATTGTTTACTCTCCTCCAGGGAAGAGGACAAAAGATTGCTACCATGACAATGAAGCAATAAACCCCGCAGCCCCAGCTGAAAGGCAATGTGGCTGTGGTTGTGGAGCCTAGGAACCCAAAAAGTTAAAATAAATGGTGTCAGCAATCACGACCTTGCTATTTGACATAGACCTTTGGTTGGGCTAAAAAATATTGGAAGTTTGTTTCTCTCAGCTGCAAATGAGTGACTGCTAGAAACCTAAAATAAGTGCAAAACTGTTTCTAATGGTGCAGAGTCAGCTGATGTAGCATATCTTATCCCTGCTGCAGCCCAACTTGGCTGCCAAGGAAGACAGAGCACTAAATGCAGGGTGACCAAAGGACATGAAGGCTGTTAGGTGGGAGCCACAGTGGGCTGTGCAGGTGCAAAAAAAAGGTTCCTAGTCCCAGACACTCAGATGCTGGGAGGTACACAGGGAAGGAAGCGTAACTGTGCTTAGGTGCTAATTCTGGAAAGATCAAGGGCAAAGAAAAAGCCTCGTTATCTTCCCTGTTTCCTGTGAGATACTCTCTGCTGCCACCCTGCATGCCACGCATTCCTTGCTGGAGACTATGTTGTCTCCTGGCGGTTGTTGCTATAGCCCTAATCCACACACTTATTAACTTCTTGGTCTATGTTTCCTTAGGGGAAAATGATGCTCAAAATCAACTGATGGGAGTTTTGATGGGACTTACCTGTGTTAGCGACACTGTGGGTGGGGCCCACTGGGCTAATCCAAGGTAGTGATTTTTGTGTTCCCACATCTGAATTTAAAACAGAATGGTGTGCAACATGGCACATGTATCCATATTTAACAATCCTGCACGTTGTGCACATGTACCCTAGAACTTAAAATATAATAATAATAATAAAAAAGAAAAAGAAATAAAACAGAATGCTGTGGTAGACACCTGTACTGCTCCATCCCCTAAGTGCTAGAAGGCACTCTCTTGCTCAGGGACTGCTGAACATACTGTCTCCTGCAGGGTGCTCTAGCAGAAAACAATCCTCACAATTATAAACTTGAAAGACTATGGGAGGACTCAGGCTATTTCCCAGTGAAACAGCACCACCTGCCTGATACAGCCACCAAGTACACCCCTTTTGAAATGCAGCTATTGGTGTGTGCTACTACTAGGGTCTTGAAATGGAATGCCTTACTCATGGGGGACCCCTTGTGGCCTTTCTGCTTGGTATCTCTCACTCATTACAGGAATGGGTTAACTTGAACTCATGACTAACAAAATGGGTGGGAACCCACAGGCCTCACTAAATGGCAATGGCAATGGCATATTCATTAGTGCAGCTAGCCCAGCCCAAGTGTCATCTCCGTTTTACATTAAAATGGAATTGAAGTAGCTGAAACAATGGGACCCTAGATTCAAAGAGGCTTCACTAAATGATTGGGCCTGTGAGTTCAGCTTTAGCTTGACACCTGATGGTGTCCACTGAGCTGCTGCCACTCACTGTTCAGCATCAAGGTCAGCTATGTGAAACCAAAAGCAGACACAGTCAATCCTCTTGGTAAGCAAACTGAGGACAGTCCTCATAGCCTTGCTCAATCCCCCTTTGTTCAGCTTTGCTACATTTCTGTTGACTCCTGGGTCGTTATTAGTGTCAGAGCCATCTGGTCTGCCACTTAGATCTCAGGCAGGCAGCCTGATTAAAGACGTTCCTCTTTAGGGCCAAGTAGCTGATAACCCTGTACCACCCAGGTCATCATCACAGCAGACATGACAACACAGCCACCATCATGGACTGGGCACATATTAAAGAATTCTATATTTCTGATGCAGAAGCTACCAATGTATATTAGATTTTTGATTTCTGTCATAGTTGACTCATTTGTTTTGCAGGAAAAAAAAAGCCACATTTCATGATGTGCTAGCCCTGTTTACTTTGAAAAATTGCATGCATTGACCCTTGACTCTCTCTTGGAGCTACTGTTGGTATCTTACCACTCTTGAAACTTTTTCTGGTTTTGATGTTACTGTCTCATCTCTGGCAACATCGCTATAGGCTTTGAAATTAAACTGTGTCACGTTTTTTGCTTTCCTGCCGACCTGGAGTTAAAAAATAGTATGCCTTTAGTCCCAAAGGTTAGTCCAATTTTTTTTTTTTTTTTTTTTTTTTTTAAGACAGAGTCTTGCTCTGTCATCCAGGCTGGAGTGTAATGGCACAATCTCAGCTCACTGCAACCTCTGCCTCCTGGGTTCAAGAGATTCTCCTGCCTTAGCCTCTGGAGTAACTGGGACAATAGGCCCCTGCCACACGCGCGGCCAATATTTATATTTTTAGTAGAGTCAGTGTTTCACCATATTGGACAGGCTGGTCTCAAACTCCTGACCTTGTGATCTGCCCCTCTCAGCCTCCCAACATGCTGGGATTACAGGGATGAGCCACCGCACCCAGCCTCAAAATGGGCTAATTATTAAGGGCCATTTATTTGATGGACATTCCACATTCCACACCATCTACAGGCATCTGATATTGTTGAGCACTAGAAAGACTTCTTCAAAAATCAGTTCAAAGATATTTCTGACTCCCCCTCATCACATCCCCCTGGTTGACACATCTTAGTAATGCAGTTTGGTCACTGAATGCTGTTGTCCTTAGAAAATGTTCATCTATTTTTGGCTGCCTTCAGGGTAATGGTTGGGAATAAGACAGTAAGAATTATCTAGATCTATTTTGAAAATTCAGGACTCCTCCTGACTCCTCCTGGGCATGCTGCTGCTTTCTTTCCTCTAACTGCAAGCAAACCTGCTATGTGTGCAGTCTCCATCTGGCTCTCTGCATTACCCCCATAGGAAGTAGAGCAAAACCAACGTATCATGCTGATGCTTATCAACTTCCTATGCTGTGAATAATAAAATTATTTGTTTTTGAGCCAGGAGTCTTGTGTCTTCTACCAGAATCTATGAAACAGTAATGGATTAATTTATTAGTTTGTAAGGGGGGCAAAATCAAATCCCAGACATGACAGTTACTGATAATAAATTACAACTTTCTATTCTTAGATCACAGGTCTGAAATCTAGGTGGTTGAAGCTTTCTCAGCACCATATCAAAAGCAGACTTAAAGTAGATGTGTGTCTAAACCTTACTCTCAACAAGAAGTGACATTAGTGAAAACTGCTTTTATTTTGCCATCCTACTTTTTTTAAGCCAATGATTGTGTGCTACGTACATTAAAAATAATCTTCTATGAAGGTCAGCTTTTAAATTACAAATTTTATGAATGTGAAATTGAGATGTTGAAGTTGGGGAAAGCTCTTCTGTTATTATCTACTCAAAATTTGTGAAGAAGAATTCTGCCAAGAAGTAGATTCACAATTGAAGATGGTTAAATTAAGACATGAAGAGATGATAATAAGAGAATGAGTATTTAGTAATACCTGGGATTTTGACTAAGCATATATTTTTGTAAGAATTCTGCTTTTCAAAAAGATTTTATCTTCTTACAGTTAAGATTGCACAGTCACATATATGCCTTTGAAAGCAAATAAACACTAGACCACTTAAGGTCTTGAAAAATGTCTGAAGTGCTTCCTCATTGCTGTTTAAGCTGTGCGGTCTCACTGTCCTGCTGTTTACCACCCACTGGCCAATCAATTACAGTCAATCAGCAAGAATAGCAACAGTTACCAACAAGAGAGATGACACGCAGTTTAAACTGCTGACCCATGAGCTGTCCATGAAAAGGCACAACCCTGAAGAAATACATATTTTATTCCTATTTGGATTCTGTGAGTTATTGCCTTCATCACAAAACATCACATAAAGGGTGAATTTCATTAGAAAGAGACAAATTTTGTTTTCATTATTTTAAAAAATATTTAAGCAAAAAGTTATTTGATTCAGGAGCATGGTTCATCTCTATCTTTGCAATTTCTTGGGTATGTACAAGCCAAGTGATGATAAAAACTTGCTTGTTCGAGTGAAGAGTCAAAATCCTTCGTTCTGATTCTAGGTTAAGATCTTTGTTTTCTTATTGATTTTTCTCAGCTCTCCCTGACATCAGTGAACTATAAACTTGGTTTGGCAACCTATAGGTGAGATACAGAACAGAAAAGGGGACTTTTGAGCTCAGAATCCAGTAATCATTTTGACTTGCTAATGAATGATAGATTTAAACTTCCAGGTACACACAATAAATTATATATACATACGTACATGCATCTGTACATATATACAGACATACACACACAGTTTTACTTACCTATTGTTTGATGAGTTTTAATTTGTACTTAAATATTAGATTTTTATATTCTTACATAAATTTTAAACTTCTAAATTTACATAGTTTAAGGTCACTTACCTTTATTGATTTCTTTCTTTTGTGCCACATCTATTATTTGCAAACTACAACATAAAGCTTTATGGGAAATGAGGAAAGGAATAATATAATCATGTGATCCCAGGATTTCCCAGGATTTTATTATCAGGAAAGGAAATAATACAAGAATACCATGCCAGGTTATTGTCAGAGGTAAATATACTATAATAAAGATGAAGCAGCGTTGTTGTCTGGGGTAAATACCCGAGGTTCACTGTCCCACACCAGGGAAATCGGGGACACAGACACAAGAAGTGAGTTTAAGAGCAGAGGTTTAATAGGCAAAAGAAAAAGAGAATAGCTTTCTCTCCTGCAGAGAGAGAGGGGTGCCTGAATAGGTCTTCCGGTTTTGGGGTGAAATGCACGCGGTTTTATAGCTAGCTTGAGGAGGCAGTATCTGATTTACACAGAACCCAAGAGATTGATCCGACCAGGTATGATGTTTGCATAGTGCACAAAGAAACTGGCTGTCCCACCCTAATCCTGTATTATGCAGATGAGTTCTCTACCTAGCTGGTGCCATGGATGTTTGTTTCTTACTGTACATGTGGCTGACAAAGAAAAAAGAAGATGGAGCCGCCATGTTGAACATGTCTGGCCCCCAGGTAGCCTTTTTTTCTATTGGCTCAGCTGCTGGCATTTACGTATAAAAGCTTTTAGCTTGCTTATCTATGCTTACAGCTTGACTTTTCAGACTGCTTTCTGTTAGAAAAGGAATTATTTGGGGGCTGCTTTTTATTAAAAGGAAAACTTATGGAAGACTCTCTTACCCTCACTATCTACCTAAAAAATTTCTTTCTAGCTCTGTATCAAAGAAACCAATGAAATAATGTAAAATTTAGAAAGTAAAGAGGTCACTTCTGGCTTTGGAAGTGAAATATTCATAAAGAAGGATATTTAAAGCTGGGATTCAGACGGTTGGTGATAAGAAATAAAAACAAGACCGGGCGCGGTGGCTCAAGCCTGTAATCCCAGCACTTTGGGAGGCCGAGACGGGCGGATCACAAGGTCAGGAGATCGAGACCATCCTGGCTAACATGGTAAAACCCCGTCTCTACTAAAAAATACAAAAAACTAGCCGGGCGAGGTGGCAGGTGCCTGTAGTCCCAGCTACTCGGGAGGCTGAGGCAGGAGAATGGCGTAAACCCGGGAGGCGGAGCTTGCAGTGAGCTGAGATCCGGCCACTGCACTCCAGCCCGGGCGACAGAGCAAAACTCCGTCTCAAAAAAAAAAAAAAAAAAAAGAAAAAGAAATAAAAACAAAACCTTAAGACTCCCAACAAACTGAAAAGATGCTCTCTTGGCCAAGGGGACTCCAGTGTAACCTTGAAAACTGAGTTTTTGACCATGTCTTGGGATGAGAGATCAGACATGCCCCATTATACCTCCTTCCTTGCTAACTGCCATTAGACTTTCTTCCATAAGTGATAAACAAAAACCAGTCCTTTCAAAATATTCCACCACTTATATCAACCAACCACCTGCCACTGTCCCCCCCCCTTTTTTTTTTTCCCTGATACCAATCAGGGAGTAGTTCTGTACAGTCTATGGAGAATGTGCAGTAAGGGTTTTTCGTGTCCTCTGTTTCAGCATTTGATGTCAGCAAGCCAAAAACTCCACCTCTGGATCTTGCTGATGCTGGCATTTTTTGCACAAGAGACCCATGAAGGGGTATGAAAATCAACTGCACGTGGGCACATTTCTTCTTCCATAAATATTCATGACTCCTCGTACAGCTTATTAAATCTGTATATGTGCCACCTTGCTCAACTGTAAGTTCCTTTTCCTTTTGCCCCTCCCTCAAAGTGTCTGTGTCTGGCTGCTGACTGGAGGCTATGCTTTTCAGTGTGTCAGAATGGCCATCCTGTAGACCAGTTTGCAACCTTGTATGAGAAACAAAGCTCTCCTTTCCAAATTTATGAATCTCGTCATTCTTCAGTTGACAATGATAAGGCTAGAATACTTTTTTATTGTTTAAGACAAGGTCTTGCTGTGTCACCCAGGCTGGAGTGCTGTGGCACAAACATGGCCTCACTGCAGCCTCAACCTCCCAGAGTCAAGTGATTCTCCCACCTTAGCCTCCTTGGACCACAGATACATGCCATCACACCTGGCTAATTTTTTCATTTTTGGTATAGACAGGATTTCATCCATGTTGCCCAGGGTGATCTGAAAGTACTGGGCTTGAGCAACCCTCCTGCCTCGGCCTTCCAAAGTGCTGAAATTACTGGCATGAGCCACTTGCACCTGGCCAAAGATTTTGACTCATTGTGTGGTTGTTTATTACAGCAATACTTCTCACAACTTGTAGTTTTAAAAAATTGTATTCCAAGAAATGTGACTGATAAATACAATTTGTTCATATCTCAAAGTATGCAAGTTTCTACATAGAATTCTAACATTCTAGTTTAGGATTTTCAAACACTTCGCTCATGCCCACAGAAATAAACATATTTTACATCATGACCTAGTTATACATATACACATATATTCAACTACAGCAAAATTTTGATGTTTATACTTATATTTTTAAAAAAATTTTTTGAGATATAATTCATATAGCAAAGCAAATCCTATGTGCAGCTTAATGAATTTATACATGGGTATGTATAATACCTATCATGTTACTGTAGCAGGACAAGCCGCAGACAAAACTCCTCAGACACCGAGTTAAAGAAGGAAGGGGTTTATTTGGCCAGGGGCATTGGCAAGACTCCTGTCTCAAGAGCCGAGCTCCCTGAGTGAGTAATTCCCATCCCTTTTAAGGGTTTACAACTCTATGGGGTGTGCGTAAGAGGGTTATGATTGATTGAGCAGGCAGCGGGTATGTGACTGGGGGCTGCATGCACCGGTAATTAGATTGGAACAAAAGAGGATAGGGATTTTCACAGTGCTTTTCTGTACAATGTCTGTAATCTATAGATAACATAACCGATTAGGTCAGGGGTCGATCTTTAACTACTAGGCCCAGGTGTGGCGCCAGGTTGTCTGCTTGTGGATTTCATTTCTGCCTTTTAGTTTGTACTTTTTCTTTCTTTGGAGGCAGAAATTGGGTATAAGACAATATGAGGGGTGGTCTCCTCTCTTATTACCACAGCCTCAATCAAGATATAGTACATATTGAGGACCCCAAAAAGGCTTTCTCATGTCCCCTTACAGTAAACACTTGCCCTACTCCCAAAGAAGTAAACACTACTTGAAGCTTTATCAACATAGATTAGTGTTGCCTGTTTTTGAATTACATGTGAATGAAGTATCTGAATTCTTTCAATCAACATTATGATAGAGCCACCTACTCTTATTATTTTGAATTTCAGATAAACAATAGCTTTTTTAAAAAAATTGAGATATAATTCACATACCATAAAATTTACCGTCTTAAAGTATACAATTGAATGATTTTTGTAGGACAATATGTGTGTTCAGGCATGTGACTTTCTGCTTATGCAGACTCAGGGTCAGCCAGAGGTGAGAGTTTAGGGCCATCTCAAGCCTTTCCTGAGCATGTACATACCCCCAGGCACATGTACAGCAGAGTCCCAGAGATTATCAGAACTTTCCAAAGCTTCATATCACACCACATTCCCCAGAATTTCCTTTTAAGCTTTTTTGTGAGTCTATTGTTTGCCCCAACCGTTATCTACTGCCTCAGGCATCTGTAATGTTCAAAAATTGCTTCTGATTGTTTTTAACAAGGGACCCCAGAAAAAAGGATTTTTTCACTAGGCTATCTCCAATCAGATCAAATAAAGCCAGCCTTGTGAATGAATTCTTCTAGGAAACTCCAGACAGGTCAAATAATAATAATTATCTGGGAATGTGGTTTGAGAGAACTCCCCGGTGAAACTTGTTGGGCCCCCTACAGTAGCTGCCAGTCTGTTGAATTCACTGAGTTGGCTTTTGGTTTTCAAGTCTACCACACGGGTGGGATAGAGGGGTCAGAGTAGGTTTAGTTAAAATGCTGCAAAGTTTACTGTTTTGACTGAGATTCAGCCAGTTTCTTGGTTTGATGCAAGCCTTCAATTTCCATAGTTCTGAAAAAGTTGGTTCTGACAATGTTGCCGCTATTCTCATTGCTTCTATGGAGGAGAGAATTTTCAGAGATCCTACTCCTCTATAGTTGCTGACATCACTTCTTTACTCATGTTACTATTTCACACACTATAATATTTTAAATCTCTTTTATTGAAACGATGGCACCATCCACTAAATTGATTTTGTGGTCTACTCATGAGTTGCATTACACATGCTTACAAATCAGGGTCTTTGCTTACCTAAGGCTATTTACATAACTTTAGTACCTAGAAGCTTGTACACTTTTGTTGAGTACAAATGCAGATGCAGTAAGTGTAAAGAGGGCTGGAAAGAATTTACTGGCATAAAGAGAAGCAAACAGTGAAAGTGTGTGGGATGCTGTAGGATAACAAGCTCTCAACTGCGATATTTGCCTAGGTTATTGTCAATCAGTAAGCAAAAGTAAGCTTGATTCAAATTGTTTATAGGAGCTATGTCAAGTATCAAAGGACAAAACTACAAGTTTATAGATCTCAATTGGCTTTCTTGTGATTCTAGAACTGAGCAACAACACTTCATTCCCTAAAATAGAAAGGGTTGGCTTTATAGGCAGAGAAAGGCTGAAGAAAGCAGAACCAAAAGACAAAGAGTGTATTTGTTTTTTTGAAGCTACTTTCTTGGTAAGTTGGGGACAGGTAGATAGAATAGTGATAACTGATTGGTTAACATCAAGTTACTTCAGTTCACTCATTGTAAGTATTAAAACAGAAGGACATTTATTATCAAGCTGATCGAAGATTTAAATGGGTCTGTTTGGGAAACTGGCTGTTATCACTTTCTCCTGATTTCTAGGAAGGTCCGAAAAAAGCTAGTTTGGGTTTGGTGACATGAATGGTTGACTTCATTTTAATTTTTAATCTGATCTGTTGGGGCTTAGTGCAGAAACTTAGTCCAGAAAAATGGCCTTCTATAATTTTTATTTAACAGAAGTCTACTTCAATTTTTGTACATCATTATTACTGGCTGAATTGTGTGTCCCTCCTTCCCCCAAATGCATATGTTGAGGTCCTAACCCCCAGTACCTCAAAATGTGAATACTTGAAGATAGGCCCTTTAAAGAATTAAGATAAAATGAGGTCATGTGGGTGGGCCTGAATCCAACACGATTGGTGTCCTTTTAAGAAGAAGAGATAGCACACAGACGATATAAAGAGGAAAGACCATGTGAAGACATAGGGAAAGACGGTCATCCATCTGCAAGCCAAGAAGAGAGGTCCTGGAAGAAATTAAACTTGTTGACACATTGATCTTGGACTTTATAACTGTGAGAAAATAAATGTATATTAAGTCATCCAGTTTGTGATATTTTGTTATGGCCATCCTAGCAGATGAACACAGATACTAAGTATGTATATCGAATTTGTCTCTTTTTCATTTGTTTTCCCCATTTAATCAAAATAGCATTGTATTCAATTAAGCATTATATATGACAAGCATAAAGCTCTAGGCACTGCCCACCCCCAAGCAACAACAACTATTTTGGCATATATTTTAGAGATCATTATTGCAGTTTTTAAGTGACTCTTTTACCTACCCACTGGTGTTTTCTTGTGGGTTTTGAGTATTTTTCAATTTTGGAGTAAAAGAATGTTAAATCCACAAGATGAGCTGTGATAAATATGTCTTTCTAGCTCCCTTTTCCCCTACCCTGTGAGACACAGTACTCACTCTATTTTCCCCTTTAGGTTAGGCTACAAGCTCCACTCTGGACGCAGATTGCTGTAGAAGTATGATCCCATTTTCTCTGCTTCATCAATACTTTCAGGTTGCTGAACCATAGTGCCTCCAATTCTAAGTTGAATTGGATATACTAAGAGGGGATCATTTCCCTGGTTTGATCTACTCAGATGGTTTTAACCTTATCTGAGTAGTGAGACTGCTTCCAAACCATGTGCTTTATGGCAGAAAGAAGACCAGGTAAGGGAAAGCTTACTCACTTTTTACTTTAACCTGTGACCTGCCACCTCCCAGGCTATTCCAGCTGAGTTCAGCATGAATGCTCAATGGCTTCAAGGCTTAAGGTCTATAAATCTTAACCATAACATAAAGAACCACACCTTTGAGCAATCTTTTCACTAGCCACCTATCTTTATGTGAAAATTGTTTTAACCAAAATTACCTCAAAGAAAGAAACGTTTGACTAATATTTTAATCCTTTAGAACAGTTTCTTCAGCTGTTTGTTTAGGTTATTTTGGTGGGAAGGACAAATTGTTTTCTCATGGCATTAAGTTGATTTTTTCCCTTCGTGTCATCTTGATTTATGGGATTTTTTTTTCATCCTTAATAGTTCAGACAAGTTATGAGCAGTGGATGTAAAAAGTAGGCAGTGTTTAAAGGGCTTCTTTTTCACATGTGTACAAATGCTCTGGAAATGAATAGCACCAAGAAATTGGGAATAAGTATGTCAGAAAACTCTTAAGCTTTTATTAAACACTCTAAAACTTTATGTACTAATTTATCACATTTGTATTGAGCATGTGCAAGCTGTTGCTCTAGGAAGTGACATTTACTGTTGTAGTTGGCTATGACTCTTTATACCAAAAAAGATAAATGACTTGGTTTGAAATATCTCCTATACATATAAATTTTGATTAAAAAACACTTGAAGAGGGAATATAAATACATCAGTAATAAATACATTTCTTCATAATATGATATCTGGGACTTGGAGAGGTTATTTTCTTTATTGCCTCGGCAACAATTACAGGTAAAGTATTAGAACGGTGTTCAAATGGTTTTGTTCTAATATTTTAAAAAATAGAATTGTTTTAATGAGTCACTAAGAGTTGAGAAATTTTAAAAAGCATACGGATACTCTGTTATACAGGGAATCTTCTATAAAAAGCCTTCCATTTTTTGCTTATTTATTCTTTGATTTTACTTTTGTCAGTGATGCTCAAAGAGTTACATTTCCTTCTTAACCCTCTAGGCAAAAAGGAATTCTTGAAAGCTGTTTCTGTCCCATATGAACTATCTCAGAAGGGAAAGTAAGGCGCTGCCATGCTATGAAGCTTCACAGTGGCTGAGCATCAAATTCTAGAGACTCATAGGCACAAGATTCATGTTCACAAGCAGTGAACTGAGTGGTAACCCATGCCTTTTCCCTCACTCTGTGGACATCGCTTTATCCCATGGGAACCCTGTCAGAGATCATGGATATATTCTCAATTTTCACCTGTTGCATTCATTCAAAAAATAAAATAAGGCAAATGAGTTTCCATATTTGGAAAAGAAAGAAATCTAGGAAATGAATGCTTAAGTCCTCAAATAATGTAGCATCAGATTTCTTAAAATGATGAGCCTATCTAAGTGAATTCTAAAACAGCAACTTGATTCAGTTTGAAATGAGTTCCATAGGGTCCTGGGTATTGAGAAGGACACCAAAGACATGAGAGGTAGGGGGTAAGGCTTGCAAACATTAGGGTGTAAGATAAAGTGCAAGACTGTACACAGAAGACTGGTAAAGTCCATTTGGGAGGGCTCAATTTATACAGCTATTCCATTTATACAGCCAAATAGTTTTGAGAACCTTTCAAGTTTCTGCATTTACAATTTACTAGAAATATGTATTGTACAGGAATAAAGTAGAAGCTAATGAAGAAAGTTTATTTTTAAAATGGAAGGAAGGCTCAATTTGGTTTTAAGGAAGGGCAATGTTTGGGTTGGTATTCAGAAATAAAATTATTTATTTTTAAAGTTTAAATTTAGATTCAGGGAGCACATATGCAGGTTACAAGAGTACATTGTGTGATACTGAGGTTTGGGCTTCTATTGATCTTGTCACAGATAGTGAACATAATGCCCAATAGGAAATCTTTCAGCCCTTGCCCTCCACACGCACTCCCTCCTTTTGGATTCCCCAGTGTCTGTTGTTCCCATCTTTATGTCCACGTGTACTCAAGATTTAGCTCTTACTTATAAGTGAGAACATGTGATATTTGGTTGTCTGTTCTATGTTAATTTGCTTAAGACGAAGGCCTCCAGCTGCATTCATGTTGCTGTGAAGGACATGATTTCATTCTTTTTTTATGTCTGCATTGTATTCCATGATGTATATGAGCCACATTTTTAAAAAAATCCAATCCACTGTTAAAGGGCACCTAGGTTGATTCCATGGCTTTACTATTGTGAATAGTGTTGCAGAAAACATACGAGTGCATATGTCTTTTTGGTATAATGATTTATTTTCTTTTGGGTATACCCAGTAATGGGATTGCTGGGTCAAATGGTAGTTCTATTTTTAGTTCTTTGAGAAATCAGAAAGAATACTTAACTGGAGAGAACAGAAAAAAATAAAAAGACAGAAATGATGTTGCATGCTTGTAGGGGAGAATTGCATCTGAGGAGATGGTGGTGGCTAAATGGAGCAACAATGTGTTTTCAGATATAAAAGAGCCTTGATTAATAAGCTAAGGAATTTGGATCCATGCCTATAGGAAGCCAAGTCGCATTGCAGTAATGTTGAGCAGAAAAAGGAGATTGCAAAAAGGCATTTGGAAAATTAACCAGAACTGGTACACAAGGTAAATGAAGTGGAAGCATGGACACTAGTTAGGAGGCTACTATAGAAATAAGATAGTGAGGAACAAGATCCAAGTTAGGGACAGTGAGAATGAAAACAATGCAAAAGAGAAATTAAAGTATTATTAGAAATACAGAGTTTTGTTGAAGAATGCTGTTAATAATAATACAGAGGCTCAAACACTGTTCAGGCTCCTTAAGACTCTGAATGGCCAAACATCGACATAATAGCTTCTTTTGTTTTCCTGCACTGGTTAAGAGTTTTAGATTCATATTCATATTGGGCAGTTTAAATTTGTTAACAAAACAAACTAACCATGACTATAAGGCAGAAGAGAAATTCACGGACAAGTGATTGGGTAACCTAGAGAATTGCTAGGTAATCTACAACCAGGTGAGTGATCAGCTGAGACGTAAGATGTGGGAATTGAAACTAAGACTAATGAAGAACTAGTCTTCGTTTTCTAGGACTGCACTCTTCTTAGTCTCTTACTCTTCATTGACAAGCTCACTGATAGGGTTTGGCTCTGTGTCCCCACCCAAATCCCATTTTAAACTGTAATCCCCAAATGTCAAGGGAGGGACCTGTAATCCCCTTGAGGAAGGAAGGTGATTGGGTCATGGGGGCGGTTTTCCCCATCCTGTACTCATGATAGTGAGTGAGTTCTCATGAGATCTTATGGTTTTATAAGTGTTTGGAAGTTCCTCCTTCACTCGCTCGCTCTCCTGCCACCTTGTGAAGAAGGTGCCTGCTTCCCCTTCTGCCATGATTATGTTTCCTGAGACCTCCCTAGCCATGCAGAACTGTGAGTCAATTAAACCTCTTTCCTTTATACGTTACCCAGTCTCAGGTATTTCTTTAAAGCAGTTATAGTACATAATCTAAGAGAGTAGGTGAGTGTATCAGTTCATTTTCTATACAGAAAATAATGACAGTCAGAGAAGTCCAGCGTGACTGACTCCATCTTGCTTCTAGCTTCACACATGGGCTGTCCTTGCTTATTCCTGGGAGTGGGCCAGGCTAACCATGGGAGTAATTTATAGTTGAACTTTGAGTCAAGGATCATAATAGTCTCTTTCTAAAACTGACCTCCTGCCTTGTTTGGGGACTGAAATGGCCTTTGTAAGACTACTGAAAAGTCACAAGATTAGGATTATGGGAGGGGTCTGAATTCTACTAAGAGGTGGGCATGGTTCCACAATAGCCAGCCATTGTTCCCTAGCTTACTTTCCAGTAATCCTTTACTGCTCAAAAGTCATGTGGCCAGAGATCACAAGATTTGTGACTTCCCAAATTGCTCCTATAGATAACATTACTAGTATAGAACCTAAGATTGGCCTTTTGAGATGTTTTTCAGACTTTTGCATTCTGGGACTGACTGATTCTACCTGTACCTGTGACTCATGACTCAACTGGTCCTGTGGTCCCCATCCAGAGGTGGAGTCAGTGCAGGAGGAATGTTTTTCATACCCCCTTGATTTCATCCCCAACCAATAGTAGCAACCATTTCTTAACCCCCTGCCCACCAAATTACCCATTTAAAAACCCTAGCCTTCAAGTGCTCAGGGAGGCTGATTTGAGTAATAAAATTCTGCTTGTCTAGCCCCAGGTTAATTAAATTCTTTCTCTATTACATTATCACTGTCTTGGTGAATTTGTTTTTTCTGTGCGGCAGACAAAAAGTGCCTGTCAGGTGATTACATAACTAGGAGCAGGACTTGTTGCAAGAAAGGTAAGTGTCAAAGAAAACAGAACAGTATGGGTTTCTAGACAGGTCTGGTAAATGGCTGAAATGAACAAATGGACAAACAATGGGACACGTACATTCTCCAGCAGGCAGCCAACAGGTCCAGCATCCTTTCTTTTGTCTGAAAGTTTGCAAAGATAAAAGAAATGGTCTTTGAATTTGTAGTTCCAGATTTGATGGGCTTCACATGCAGAGCTTACATAAATTATGCTCCAGCTGCCTAGGAGTACCTCTGTGACCAGTAGTTTTCATGGGGTGGGCAGAAGGCACTTCTTTCATGCCCTTTATTATAAAGATTACTGTTACTCTACAGAAAAAAATTAAGTCCATGCCAATAACTGCTAATCTATATCTCTAGCTAATGCTTCTCACCTTAGCCCCAGAGTCATGTATCAAATAACCTACCAGAAATTCTTACTTAGATCACTTACAGCCTTCTCCCTATTAATGTGTCCAAAACTAGGATTGCCTAACCATCCTTCACCACCCCCCACTCCTCTCTATCTCTGTTCTTCCTCCTTCCTGTGCCTATTATTTTAGTGAAGAGCACATTTGTCTGCACAATTTTAGTATGGGCAGCATTCTTGAATATCTTCTTCCCCCACTCCACCTCCTACCTTCATTCCAATCACCATGCCCAGGGATTCTTCTTTCTAAAGATCTTTTCTTATTCAGAACATCATCAGTACTTACCTGGATGGCTGGAATTACCCTTTATCTGGGTACTCTGTCTACCATTTCACCTGTCGGCAATTTGTTCTCTGAATTGCAAATCTGATTTTATCTCTCCTCTATTTTAAATCATTCAAACATTTTCATTTGTCTAAAAATCAATTAAACTTCCCCACAAGGACTAGAAAGACTTCCATCTGGCTCTCTATTGACCCCTCTGGCCTCATCTCTCACCCATGCTCCCTTCACACTCTATCTTCCAACCACTTTGAGCTGATGTGACCTCATTATTAAGACTTTTGTACAAGTGCTTTCTTTGCCTAGATACCCTTTCCTCTCCCATTGCCTGGTTAATTCTTATTTATTCCTCATTATTCAATTTAAATGTCACTCCCTCCAACAACCCTCTCTCAACTACCTCTCTCCTGTCCCAGTGAATCTAAGTGAGGTGACCCTTTTTGAGTCACCACCTCCCATCACTGTATTCTGCCATCAAAGCACTCATCTCTGGAGTATTCTTGCCTGTAGCCTTGTCTGTATCTCTTTTAACTTTAATCTCTTGTAGATGCCACCTGTAAAACAGGAATAATATCTTCTTTGCATGGTGGTTATAATGATTAAATACCTGGTGCAGAACCCGGAATGTAGCAGCTGCTTACAACATAGTAGTTATTACTACCACCACTACTAGTAGGATTTGCTATTCCACTCAGTGTGGACATGGAGATTGCCCTGTCCTAGAAAATACTACAAAACAATTTGGAAACAGAGGGTAGAGAATAAGAATGAGTAAATTAACTGAAATAAATCGAAAGGCCTGCTAGGGCTTCTTAAATTGCTTCTTAGACACACTCCATTACCAGTTGCTAGAATTCAGTGTAGCAAAAGCCTTATCTCCATTGGGATACATCATCTGGATTAGTGGGCTTTCCAGCCCAGCCTGCTATGGTTATCTCACTCATGTCAAAGCCTATTCCTACCCGATTTGGTAGCAAGTCCCTGTACATTCCCTGACTTGCTAACTCTGTCAGAGGAAATGATGGATGTAGGATTGAAACAATCCATATACAATCAGAGAGAACAAAGCTGAGGGGTAACACTACAGCAAGTAATTAAAAACAATCCTGCTCCTTGGAAACCATCCTCCGCCTCCTACCATCCTGGCCTCTATTACCTTGGCACTGTTGGTTTGCTGGCTGCTCTTTCTGCCAGCTCACTTTGACTGGCACTGGCACACAATGTATTTGGCAGTCTTTGTTCCCATTACTGAGCTCCTCTTTGGAGCTGCCAGGCTTTGGTCAAAGGCTGGAGGGGGTACTTTGAAGCCCTTCCAAACATTTGGGCTTAGGGTTGGGGAGCTGGGCTTGTTACAATGTGTACTTTCTCCATTTCCCCCCATCCCACCACCAGGACATGATGAATACTAGTTAATTTCTAAGTTTATTCCAGAACAGAAGCACAAAGAACAGAAATATTTCTGACCTGCTGCAGAAGGACCAACTCGATCTTTCCTATGTTACACTCTCATATATGTCCCCAAAAGAAATGAGGTATTTGGTTATATGTAAAATAGATATCATTTTAGCTAGAGATACTTCCTGAAACATTTAGGAAGAGATGATTAAAACCAAATAGCAAAAATATGCTTTTGTACATGGAGTTTCCTGTTTGCAATCTGGTTTGCAAATATTGTTTTCATGTTGTTTTCCACAGGATCTCAACCAGTTGTTTGGAAAATAAACCAGCAACTCCTCTATACAAAGCACAAGATGCCTGATTCTCTACTGCTGGCTTAGGCCCAAATAGAAACACTTTAGGATTGAAAAGAGGAGAAAATTTCTCATGGTATCATTCTTGGAATGTGACTCAGACAGAAAGTGAACCTGTAATCTTCACAGCAACCAGCTAACTCCCTTTCTTTTGTCAATTTTCTCTCTAGTCTAGGAACTCAGTGCACAGCATAGTTCTCCAAAATCAGCAATGCTTAGAAGACAACTAGGTGTCAATGTTGCCAGGCGTTCTCCTGGTCACATCCAACCAGTTACACAAAGGGACAGGCATGGTGCTTATTATAATTATCTTCTCCCACTCCTCTACAATCCCTTTCTTCCCGGAGGGATGCAGGCTGGGTTGTGTGTATTTGTGAACCTATTCATTAATGAAATATCTCTAACTTCTTTACAAATGTTATCTGGCCAATTCTGAAAATGCTTTAGATAGGCTTTTCTATGAGCCTGCTTTAAATGACTCTTCTGTGGCCAAAGCAATTTTGAGATATCCAATTTCCTCATAAATCATGGATCAAATCTGGGGTATATTTTTAGCCTTATTCCTTTTCACATTTATAGCTTGCAGGTTAGATCTGATTTTCACAGCATGGGGGATGATTTGTACACAATTGAGGTGCTTTCGAAAGCTGTTAGCTTTTTTTTTTTTTTTTTTTTAAACTACACCAATATAGCAAGTGACTTTTATCAATGTCATTCTCTCCTATCACCACAGGACCCTGCACATTTCTCTCATATTGTTTTAAAAATATTTCTTGTCATATTTTTTGGTATGAATTATGAAGTCCTTGAGAATAGTGATTTTTTTTTCTTAAGAACTTGGCACATAGTAGGTGCATATTGAATTTTTGTTAAAAAAATGGATGAAAACTAAAACAGCATGATGCTCCAAATAAAATCCAAATGACATGAAACTATAAATCCTGTAAAATCAAAACAAAAGTCATCCATAGTATTCTTGTGTACCCCATTGTGCAAACAGTATTGTGGAGCCTGTTTTATAAATGATGACTGAAATTTCATTTCCTGTTTCAAAAGATTTTCTCCTCGCTTACAAACAGCAGCTCTTGATGTCACAGCACCCTGTGAGTCCTCCTTGTTTAAACCTCCGGTATCTCCTTGATGATCCCTCCTTTGAGGAACAATTGTTATTAGTCCTAAACTGCAGAGAATATAAAAAACACTGGTTGAAGTATATGAAAATTTGTAGGATAACTACTTTTAAGATTGGTTGTAAAAAAAAAAAAAAAAAAGAAGAAGAAGAAGAAAACTTAAACTTTTAGAAAACTGACTTGCTTGTACTCTTTTACAAGATTTAGAAAACTGACAAATGGCATCATTACAGCCTAGTGTTGTATGAAGCTCTATTCACCCTTCAGAGCTGGCTGAGAGCCCTCTGTAGAAAATGGACTGCATACAAGAAATGCACAGATGAGTTTAATCATAAGAACTGCATCTGGCCCAGGCAGAAATCTCTTTAACAGTAATTGCCATGTGGCTGGCGCTGAAGCAGCAGATGTTGCTTTACAGTTTGGGGAATCTGCTCTAAAATCTGCTGAAAACATGGACATTACTGCAATGGTTGAACTTACAGTACCTGACCAATTCAAATAGAATCTGAAAGCTCTGGTTTTCTTTTAGACCAGCCCATGCATCTCTAACAAGACGGGAATCTATGGAAATGTGCTGTTTTTGGCCTTCAAAGCTTTCAAACAAAATGAAACGGACAGACAAAACTTACTCCTAGGGAAATGTGGGTATGGCATGGAAATGTGGATGGATTGTCTCACCATCTCTGAGTGAATAAAAACTGAGGTCAGACGAAAATAACATTCACTGCTCTGGTTTTCTTCTCTCATTCAGAAAATGAACTAAAAAGTGGCATCCTACTCCCTCAAATGTTTTCTTGTGCTTGTAGAGCAGTGTATAGGATTCTGAAGTGTTATCTCACTTATGGGGAGCCAGGAGGTCAGTATTAAAGGAAAGAATCACAGGAGGCTTCCACACAGTCCTGTCTGCTAATGTGGCTGGCCAACCTCTGCACACATATGCCTCTGAGGACTAGAGGAAGTTTATCCAGAGGATTAGGTATCAGCCTCTAAAACACCTCACTCGCATTGCTAAAGTGACACCACTGGGACTCTTTTTCCAAATCCAGTATATGCGATTTTCATTTTGGCAAATAAGACTAAACTGACTGAAAAGTGCATAAATAAATCAATACCCACATGGAGATTAGCACCACTAATTCAATTATCCAACTGTTCAAAGGAGTCCTTCTTTCTTAAGTCCTCTATTTATAATGTTTGCTTAAAATTTATTCAGTGTTTTCATATATATTATTTATTTTTCCAGCTTTTCTCAGAATTATTACCCTCATTTTATGAATGAGATCACCAAAGATGTTATGATTATCTCAACTACACAGAAAATTAGAAGTAGAACCGGAATAATAACTATATACTTCAAATAATGTGTTGTTTTTATAACTTCCTCCTCCTTATTTCCATCACCCAAAGTAAGCAACTTTCTGCAGTATTATACGAATACATGTTGCAGTATATGTATAACATAATTTCTGTGAGATAGATTCTAATTTGGCAAAAATAACTCATATATCTAGGATTTGTATTATAAAACTTTGTTTCATACAACTTATTGCTCTTTCTCTGCTTATCTCCTGAAGATCTACTCTTTGCCTGTAAACTGTAATGCATCTGTCAGGTCTTCTGATCCATTGACAATACATTTTCACTGTTAGAGGAAGATAAGAGAGAAATTTTTACAATGAACATGAAGAATCAATACATTATGAAAATAGTGACAAAGATACCATTAAATTCAACAGATTCCTCTTTTTTCTTTTAGAGATGACAATCCTCATTGTAGACTAAAGTAAGGCGGGTTGTGAGAACATGTGCAGAAGAAATAATAATCAGTAAATTTAGCAGTGTTTCATATTGTGACACTGCACCTCCCAAAAAGAAAAGTTGGTAGGAATATAAAGGTAGAAGCAAGGACTCTGGGGAGGGGGATGAAAACTTGCCCGGCAGCAGTTTAAGGATCAGGTAACCAAAAATAATATTAAGTATCCCATTCCTACTCAGATAGGTATCTTAACTATCTCCACCTTTAGTGCCATTAAAGGCCCATCTCACTACCCTTTCTATGGCACTTCATAACTTTTCCTTGCTCCATACTGACATTGGGCCACCTTTACTGAGAATGATTAGGTCATCTATTTGATTCAGTTCACAAGGCTAAGTATCCTTGATGCTATGTGTCCTACTAATCAACTCTTCTCCTATGGAAGTGCAGAGGTAGAAATTGCCCTCAATTACCTGGAAAATACCATACTGCTTTCTATTTTAGTCCAGCTGTAAATGGAGCCCAGTGCGTAAGTGGAGAGGAGAACAATGAACTACGAAAGTAAACTGTATCTCTCTGTGTCTCCCGGTTACTTGATGTCTGATTACTTGTCAAAACCCACTACTATAATGTAAATTCTATGGAGCAGAGAGAATGAAAGAATAAATGAGTGAATTAATGACAGGTAAATAAAAAATGGAATGTTTTATCAGAGGATCTATAAAGATATGGGTTGTCCATTCATTTATTCAAAACGATATGCCCTTCTACTTGGAAAAACATTTTTCCTTTCTCTTAGACATCAGTTTTGTGACCAAGCATTGGCTTTCATAGTGTATATGTGGAGGTTTCTTCCTCCAAAAGACCCAAGGCCAATCTTCCATAAACAACAATCTGTCAGCTCACTGATGGCTTTTGATCAGTTCCAGCAACACCATTGGGCTTCTTATTTCAGTAAAATATGCCTTTACTAAATCATTGTGACAAGCCTGCAGTGAGGGTGTTTGCTGCTAACAAAGGATCAGCCTGCAAGGGAGAAAGAGGGATTGTGCAGAGCAGAGTAGAACATTTGCATGCCAGGATCAAAGCCAATGGACTGTAACCATGCAATCATCTAATCCACTGAGCAGGACAGAGGTCACCTCCAGAGAGGAAATTTCCTATTTCTGCCAACTACAGGACAGAAGAATTGCTAAAGTGCTTAAGAACAAGATCCTAGGAATAAATCTGCTCTGGAAATTGGGCAAAAGCTCTGGAATACTGATCACCACATACCAAATTTAGCTAGAATATTTATTTTATTATTTATCTGTATATTTTACCTTGCTTCTTATAGAAAAGATCTAAGGTGAGTTTTCCAGAAAGTATTTATACTATGGGTTAAAAAATATACATGCTAGTGTAGTATAACAAAGGGGAGACTCATTTGAAATATCATATTTGAAATGTTTTTGCATTTATGTCTGAATTGTAACATATTTGGTGTTTTAGGAATTCACATCACCTCAGAGTAAAGCCACATAATGAAGGCCTAACCCTGCCTTCTGATTAGAACGTTACCTAACTTCTATACATTTTATATTTTTCAAACTTATGCAGAGTGTTAGCCCAAATTAGCTACGAGTTTTAATACTTCAACAAATTAAAGAGCAAGAATTTTGATTAAAAACATAAAAAATTAGAAACAATATAAATAATATATATATTTACAAAGCTAACATTGGAAAATATTTTAAAATAAGAGTTTAATATAATTCAGTAATGAAGCAGTTTGTAAAATGTTTGTTATGCTTTGAATCTATCTGCCTTTCATTAGTTTATTCAATTCATTCATATAGATAAAACACCTACGTATACCAGACTACATAATGGATTTCACTTTGGAAATAAAAGTTATATAATAGTCACAAGAATCTCCTGGCTTCTACAAAAACTTAGGGAAAAAAAAAACCCTATATTATTAAAAAATAAATTTAAACATACAAATATAGAAAGAAAAATAAATCAAACTCATATAAACCATCATACTCAACAGTTTCCATGATTTTGCCCTAATTGTGTTATTTACTCTCACTCTATTTTTTTCTGAAATATTCTAAAACAAATTTTACATGTTGTCTTACCTCCACATACTTCAGTGTATATTATTAAAATTCCAGAAACTTTTTCATGTAACGGCATTTCAATTTTCATACTTAATAAGATTAACAAGAAATCCTTGGTGTCACCTAGTAGTCTATATTAACATTTTCTATATAATTAATCTTCTATTTTATCTGAATTTCAAACTTTTTGGGTGAAGTAATTTAAAATACAAACAAGAATGTTTTTATTTGAACAATACAAAAATTACTGAAATTATATTTTAAAATATATATTTGATGTATATTTTAAAATATCAAACATATTTAATATATATTCCATAAATTTTAAAATTTGATATAATTGTTTAAAAAAACAAATATATATTTAAAATTCATATTCATTGAAAACAACTTCAAATTTGTTTCATAAGCATTATCTATTTTTATGTCAGTATTTGAAATATTTGATCTCTTTTTAAATATTTGATGAAATTAATACCAATTACATCAGTATCCAGACTAGTTTTTTTTTCTCATCTTTGCCACAGATAAAGTCATGTTTGTTTTCAGAAAGCTTTGAAAATAATCCATTGACATCACACTTGCATTTTAACACTTGAGGCGGAAAGAACCTCAAACCAGCTCTTTAAGCCCTACCTTCCTGCTCATTCCATGTTTAGCACTGTGCTACTATGGGAATAATTTAGTTGTTATAGTAAAACTTGGTTTTGAAATGTTAATAAACACTAAGACTAGGGTGGGAAACCCTAAAACAATCGAACATTTCTGGTGTCCTTTCCATTAGCCATAAGCTTAAATGCAGGCTTTCAGGCATGTCTCCTGCCAAAATTAACAGCTCTTCTTTAAATCAGAAAGCTTTTGAAGAGTCATCAGTAGCAACATTAACAAATGTTTATTGTGCAAAGTTTATTATAAATTATAGTTGTGCTTTTAAGAAGCTTAGAATCCTGTGGAGGTCCTCATTACTACTTCATTGAGATTCATGTAGCTAGGAAGGATCCTCTTATTCCAGCATGGATAAAAACCATTGAGGAAAGATAATCTCCATTTTTAGCTCTGCATTTCTGAACTTTGATAGAGTGTGAAGTAAACAAAATCTAAACTCTTCACTCTTCATGGTTGAAATGTAGACATTATGGAGTCTACCCTTCAGACCACCTTTTATAATTACTAGATATATACTTGTGTAGCATATTGTTTTGTTTCTATGGCTTGACAGGCCATATCTGTAGTTGGCTCCAACCACATTCAATCATTCATTCATTATTTATTGAGTTCGTATTTTGCCCAATAATATAAAGTATAATTCTGGAAGTAAATGAAATGAGTCAAAGTCCTTGATCTCAAGTGGCTTATAATCAGTTATGGAAGACAGCTGAGTAGAGCAACAGTATAGAAGAATAGAAGCAGCTAAACCCTGTCAGTTTCTCACTGTATTAGTCCATTCTCACGGTGCTATAAAGAAATACCTGAACCTGGGTAATTTATAAAGAAAAGAGGTTTTGATCGGCTCAGGTTCTGCAGGCTGTACAGGAAGCATGAGTGGGGAGGCCTCAGGAAACTTACAATCATGGCAGAAGGTGAAGGGGAAGGAGTCACATCTTACACGGCATGAGCAGGAGAAAAGGAGGGAAAGGGGGGGGTGCTACACATTTTTAAACAGCCAGATCTCAAGAGAACTCAGTATCACGAAAATAGCACGGGGGAAATCTACCTCCATGAGCCAATCACCTCCCATAAGGCCCCTCTTCCAACACTAGGGATTACAATTTGACATGCGATTTGGGCAGGGACACAAATCCAAACCATATCATCCACTTAGTGTTTGCTCCATCTCTGGTGTTACCCTGACTTTGCACTGCCCCCAGACTGTGGAACACTGTCCTTTCAGTCACTTGCTGGGTACACTCCTTGCGTGATGTCTGACATTTATTTTTAGTCTTGCCCTATTTTTCCTGGTCCTGGCTTCCTGTTCTATCTCTGAAAGCCACATCCACCTACAGTCTAGACACGAACCTCTTGAAGTTGCTTCTATGACTTACACGTTTGTGAAAGAATGTGGAGGAGCCAGAAGGAGAGGCATATGTTTCACATAAAAGTTAAAGTCAGGATATAGTTTTTTGCTGGGGAAATTTCCATAGAGCACATTTAGAAAACTTTACCCAGAAATATGAGAAAACCTTTTAAAAGTCCTATATAAAAATATAGAAAATATTTCATAGCATTAACATCCTGGATAAAATGGCTTTAAAATGATGAGGAAATTCCAGCATTGGGAAAAGTTTGTCCATCTGTCTGCATCAGTGGATAATTGAGGGCTCAGTTATAGATATTTTGGCTTCCATTTAGCTTTAACTCAAGGGCTTAAAGGTTAGCAGCTCATTTTTGCCATCAAAAATTATTAAGATAATTAATAATTATTAAGATTTCTGTTTGTCATTGCTATGGAGTACTGCCATTTTTTTGCTAAATGGAATTTTGCTATCTCTACATTTTCCCTCTTGGTTTTTCTTACTCTATGTATTGAATAAAAGACAATAAAAATGCATTAATGTGAAATCTTATTAGTTTTCAATGAGAATGATACATCTGATAGGAGTTTAGTTGTCTAGCATTAGTTTGGAGCCAAAGGAACAAGAGATTTTCTTATCCATCCCCCATTTAAGAGTATTACTTTGAGCAAGGGGTGGTAGCTTATGCTTATAATCCCAGCACTTTGGGAGGCCGAGGCCAGAGGACTGCTTGAGCCCAGGGGTTTGAGACTACCCTGGGCAGCATAATGAGACCCTGTCTCTACAAAAAATACAAAACTTAGCTGGGCATGGTGGTGTGCACCTGTAGTCCCAGCTACTTGGGAGGCTAAGGTGGGAGGAGCACTTGAGCCTTGAAAGCTGAGGCTGTAGTTAGCTACAATCTTGCCACTGTACTCCAGCCTGGGTGACACAGCGAGGTCTCATCTCTCTCTCTCTCTCTCTCACTCTAATTCTTTGGTAAAATTTTATTAAAGATGCCATTCAGATTATTTTAATCTAGGCACGCAAGGAAGGTTATTGCTTTACTTCTTATGAAAGTGCATAAGTAACCAAAATTGGGTTTTGTTTAATTTTCACAAAAGGGAAGAGGGGGAGGATGGGAAAAGAGGAAAAAAAAGAAGAAAGAGGAGGAGGAGGCAGAGGCGGCAGCAGCAAAGATGAAAATAATTGCTAAGGAAGAGTTAGTTCCTCTTGCTTTTTTTCACCAATACATAATATATTTGAAGGAGAAACACTAACTATAATTTCCTTCTTTTAATCTTAGCCTCTGTGTAGTTAATATCAAAATATTAAAGGTGGAAATTTCCAAAAGTTTGTAAAACAGAAAGCATTTCTGTGGGCTAGAATGCTAATATGAACCCAGCTGAAGTTCAATAAATCATTCCTCTAATTTGGGGGACTCTTGCTGCTCACAGCAGCATGGATGCTGTAGACTAAGCCATCCAACAGTGAAAATACATTTAATTGGAGAAGAAACAACTTTCCAGATTTTAAAATTAAATCATGATTTTTCTTAAGAATATTAAGAATGTATTTTACAGGGATTATTATCAATGTCTGTATTTACCAAAAAATATATTGGAAGGAAAATAAAAGTGCCTTGTTCTTAGTTTAGTGGAAAAGGTGCTGGTATGGCATACCGTTATGAACTGAATTTTTGTGTTCCTCAGATAAATATGTTGAAGCCCTAACCCCCAATGTGATGATATTAGAAGGAAGGGTCTTTGGTGAGTATTTAGGTTTAGATGAGGTCATGAGGGTGGGGTTCTCATGATGGGATTCATGCTTTTATAAGAAGAGACCAGAGAGCTTGCTCTCTCCAACTGACTCTCTACTTTGTGAATACACAGTGAGAAGGCAGCTGTCTCCAAACCAGGAAGAAAGACCTCACCAAAAGTGGACTCTACCGACACCTTGATTTTGGACTGCTTAGACTTGAGAACTGTGAGAAATGAGTGGTGTTTCAACCACCCAATCAATGGTATTTTGTAATGGCAACCCCAGCTATCATATACTATGCTGTGCATTCACTCAAGCCCTTTGCTTATTTCAGAGATAAGACTAGGGCAGATGGTTCCATTGATCAGACAGAGCTCTCTCTTCAAAATCCATTACTCATTCATCTGAATAAATAAACCTGCTACTTGTTCTCTTGAGGCATAGAAAATTTCAAGAGGATTTTTAGAACTCAAATTATACAGATTATTTTGTTCTGAACATGCGGGCTCCTATAGAAGAGTACTTTCTGGATGATACCTAGCAGAGTGACAGTAAACTTAAGTCATTCATAATCTATTTATATAATGATAATAATAGTTGAACTAACGGTCCTTAATTCTTAACTTTCTACCAGCCTGGTCTGTCCAGCCTGACTTAATGTCTCTCTGAGATAGGCTGCTGCTAGAAGAATTTACTAAGAGTACAAATACTGAAACTGCTTCCTCAGAGATAACCAATGGCAAGTATCTGTGGAAAGACAGTCTGCCAACTAGGGTGACTTGTGAGGTTTTTGTTAAAGATTCAAATTTTCTATCCCATATTTTTGGCAAAGAAAAACTGGTTAGGGTAACATCTAGAGTTGAAAGCTGATTTATCTTTGGAACTATGAAATTTATTTATTTTATGGTTGATTGATGTATTTTGATCTGCCTTTCATATGGAATTCTTCACTTGGATATTTTCTATTACAAGTTTTACATGAGAATATATTGTTAGATCATTTCGTTTCAATCAATATTATTGGTATGTGTATCAGATAACCAACTGAAATGCTTATTCATTGAGAGGTGGGGGATTCAGATGAAAGATATTTCCTGATGTGAAGAGGACCTTGATGCTCTGGCATGTTCCAAAATGGTGCTGTACATCATGGACAATCAGAGAATGTGCTTGACCAAAGGGCTAGAGCTGGGTGTACTCAGGGCAGGCAGGCTGCAGATGAACCAAAGAAGCAGATTATACTTAACAATGTCTGCTTTACTTCTCTTTTTAAACAGCTGTCCTCTACCTACTCACCAAAGCTGGCTATTAGGAATGGGACTGGCTTCTTTGCAACCACCCAGGCTCCTGTACCCCACAGTCATAATGTGCTACAAATCCGTCCTCTACTAGAGTTCCTCTGCACTACAGCTTATGGCCATAGCTTCCACAAGTTTTGAGTCTCTAGCTCCATTACAACCACCTCCAGTTATTCCCTGCACCCTGAAAAGAACAGGGATCTTTAAATAAACCCAACAGTAAGTATTTGCACTGCTCAACTTTGATATTTGTTTACTGCCACCTTCAGAAACTCCTGAACTATTTTTACCCTGATTCACTCCATGCCACTGCAAGTCCCATCCTAATTTCCATTCTGGATTTTGTTTCCCTAATTCAACCTCAAACTTTCCTTATGTCCTGATAATCTACTTTCTGTCTCTTCTTCATGCATCCTTTACCACTCTGTCATCTCTGGGGTAGTGGAAACATTTGAGAATGTGGATACTTGGGGCTGCTGGTGCAAACTCTGTCACAGGCAAGTGACCTTGAGCAGTGACTTTACGTCTTTCACTGAGATTCCTCATTTGTGAAATGAAGGAGTCAGAGCAGATGATAATCTATAAAGTAATCATTCTCCTAAAGCTTCCATGATTCTATGACTGTTTCTACTCACCTTGTTCCTCTTGTAACTCACAGTTTCTAATGTTCATTTTGTGGAAGTTCTAACTTCTCAACCTTTCCCTTGTAGTATTGAATACTGTTTACCAGGCTGAAATTAATTCAGATTTCAGCTGTTTAAAAGGGTTTTTGAGTCCTTTGGCTTACCATGTTTACTCATCCAAGTGCGGATTCCCTTGGAGGTAGTTCTATCTCTTTGTATAGATTCTGAAAATCTCCAGTACATCCCTTCTTGACAGAGTTCTGCTCCAAAACTTTGTTAGTATATATCATCCAGTTTTATATCTAACTCAAGTTTTTCATTTTAAATACCCTGACATACCCTTAGCAATGCAACTTTGTTTGCCTTGTGACCTGTGAAGTGAGGTGTCAGTAGAAGGGAATACATTTCTACAAGCAGAGTGACTACACGAAGAAATAAATGTTATAAATGTCTTTGTGAACCTCATCAAAGAAAACCATCACATTTGTCTTTCCAAATACAAAAAATTTCAAAATTAGAACTTAACCTGTGAATACACATAAGTATTTGTGTAAGGGTGAAATGTTGTGAGGGGGAGAAAATGATATTTCCTTGCTAAGTTACAGTTTGTGAAGACAAACAAGATTGGGCCACGGAGGCATCATTTGTAATACTTGCTGAAGGTATAAGCTGAAAATATTACCAATTTTGTGTCTTATTATTTTAAACACATATTTTAGAAATACAGTTAAACAGTACTTTCTGTTATTTACTTATTAATTTTTAAAATAACTATTTAGAAACAGTATATCACTTATAAAGACTTTCTATACAAAACCAACAATTTCTTTCTGCTGTTAGGAAAAAATAGGATGTAGTAAGAGATATTAAATAACATAAATTTATCCTTAAAATATAAATAATGTAAAATCTCCTTGAAATGTAAACAATGATACAATTTTGAAATAGCACAGAAAAACTTCATTGGGCCCTGCCAGAGCCACCACTGTCAACGATTCAAGATTTTAATTGAGTTCAGATGACCATTAGCTGAATTGAGTCTTGTACATGATTATTTTTCAAAAAAGGTTTAAATTTTTTCTTTTCTTTTTTTTCTTTTTTTTTTTTTTTTTTTTTTTGAGACGGAGTCTTGCTCTGTCGCTCAGGCTGGAGTGCAGTGGCACAATCTCAGCTCACTGCAAATTCCAACTTCCAGGTTCATGCCATTCTTCTGCCTCAGCCTCCCGAGTAGCTGGGACTACAGGCACCTGCCACCACGCCTGGCTAATTTTTTGTATTTTTAGTAGAGAAGGGGTTTCACAGTATTAGCCAGGATGGTCTCAATCTCCTGACCTCGTGATCCGCCCACCTTGGCCTCCCAAAGTGCTGGGATTACAAGTGTGAGCCATTGCACCCGGCCTACACTTTTTCTTAAAGAAGAAAAATCATATGAACAACTGAGGTGAAGTTGAAAGCAGGTGTCATCAGTGAGTTCAGAGTTTTCTGTGGACATGGTGGTCTATTAGAAAATAAAACCTGTTCAAACCTTCCTGGAACAGAGTTCCCAGAAGGAAAGGCAGGTCTCCATCTTTGCTGTTTGGGTGACTTAGCTGTTCCAGCCTTTGAGCTTTGGAGTGTCTGAGGTGACCAGGGACTGAAGTGGACCCCCAGCACAGCACAGCTGCTCTGTAAAAACATGGCCAGACTGCTTTTTACAGGGGGTGTCCCAATCCCATTCCTCCTCACTTGGGAGGACCTCCCAGCTGGAGTCTCCAGCCACCTCCTACTGGTGCATTTAGGTTGGCAACTGCTCTGTGCCTCTCTGAAATGGAGCTCCCAGAGGGAAGGGGAGGCCACTATCTTTGTTGTTTTGCAGCTTTCATTGTTGATATCTCTAGGTACTAGAAAATCTGAGGTGACTAGGGACTGGAGCAGGCCCCTAGCATACTGCAGCAGCCCTATTGAAAAGTGGCTGGACTGTTATGTGGGTTCCAATTTCCATATCTCCTCACTGAGTAGGTCCTCTAGGCCTGGGCCTTCAGCCACACCCCACCAGAGCTATTGAGCCAGTAGCAGTCTGCAACTCCCTGGACAGAGCCCCCAGGGGCAACCAAAAGCCTCTCTGCCACTGCCTCTGCAGCGGAACTGCCCTTGTTACCCTTGGAATAATAAAGGAGCAAATAACATAAAAGTCTTATTCATGTCTCCAACAAGCTGCAGTCAACCTAAGGAGAGGAAGCCAGACTGTCTCCCATGGGTCCCACCCACCCACCACTGCTCGTCAGCAGACAGGAAACCTCTGGCTTGGGCCCATGGCACAGATCCTCCATCCTGGGCTGACCTGCATCTCTCCGGGGTGGAGCCCCCAGAAGACAAGCAAAAGATCCTTGATCACAACCACTACTAAGGTCCCTTCCTCTGCTGCCTCCAAGTTAAGAAGGAACATAAACACTGAGATTGCCCCAGAGTGGGAATGGGCAGCCCAGGAATGCCAAGTCCCTATCTACAGCCAGCACGCAAGGGGGAGAGAAACCCACACTTTCAGAGCACTGAAAAGTAACATGGCTGCCCCTGTGAGAAAACACAGGGTAGGCACATGACCAAGCAAGAGTGTACCAACTGACCAATATGCATAAATGCCACTTACTGGATCACACCCCAAAGCTTTAACTCCAAAAACACCTCACTAACATACCCTACTCTGAAACTGAAGACAAAAAGCTTCAAATAAAAATGCTGCACAAAGCCTCAGCTGTGCGAAAACATCCAGAATAGAAGTCTATTGACTGCACTCAATCTACACTGCAGTTAAAGGAACATCCACAGACAGAGATGAGAAAGAACCAATGCAAGAACTCCAGTATCTCAGATGGCTAGAGTGTTGTATGTCCTACAGACTGACCATATCAGTTCTCCAAATAGAGTTCTCAACAAGGCTGAATGGGCTGAAATGACAGAAATAGAATTCAGAATATGAATAGGAACTAAGATCATCAAGATTCAGGAGAACAGCAAAACTCAATTGAAGGAAACTAAGAATCGCAATAAGATGATACAGGAGCTGAAGGATGAAGTAGCCGGTGTAAACTAGTGGATCTGACAGAGCTAAGTAACACAATACAAGAATGTCACAATACAGTCGCAAGTATTAACAGCAGAATAAACCAAGCTGAGGAAACAATCTCAGAACTTAAAGACCATTCAGAAGTTTTCTGAAATAAGACAGTCAGACAAAAATAAAGAAAAGAGAATAAAAATAAATGAACAAAACCTCCGACAGATATGAGATTATGTAAAGAGGCCAAATCTATGAATCACTGGCCTCACTTAAAGTGGCAGGGGAGGAAGCAAACAACCTGGAAAACGTATTTCAGGATATGGTCCATGAAAACTTCCCCAAACTTCCTAGAGAGGCCAACAGTCAAATTCAGGGAATACAGACAATTCCTGCAAGACTTCACACAAAATCAACCCCAATACAAATAACTGTCAGATTTTCCAAGGTTGAAGTTAAAAAAAAGAATGTTAAAGCAGCTAGAGAGAGGAGCAGGTCACCTACAAAGGGAACCCCCATCAGGCTAACAACAGACTTCTCAGCTGAAACTCTATAAGCCAGAAGAGACTGGGAATCTATATAAACATTCTTAAAGAGAAAAACCTTAACCAAGAATTCAATATCCAGCCAAACTAGCTTTCTAAGTAAAGAACAAATAAGATCCTTTTTATTATATAAACAAACGTTGAGAGAGTTCATTATTATCATACCTGCCTTATAAGAGATCTTGAAAGGAGCACTGTATATAGAAAGGAAAGACTACTACCAGCTAATACAAAAATATACTTTAATACACAGACCAGTGACACCATAAAGCAATCACACAAACAAAGTCAGCATAATAACCACCTAACAACACAATGACAGGATGAAATTCATGCTTATTGATACTATCCTTAAATGTAAATAGGTTAAATGGCCCACTTAAAAGGCACAGAGTGGCAAGCTGGATAAAAAGCAAGACCCAATGATATGCTGTCTTCAAGAGACCCATATCACATGTAATGACAACTATAGGTTCAAAATAAAGGGATGGAGGAAAATATACCAAGCAAATGGAAAATAGACAAAAAGCAGGGGTTACAATCCTAATTTCAGGCAAAACAGACTTAAAACCAACAAAGATTTTTAAAAAAAGATAACGAAGAGCGTTACATAATGGTAAAGGGTTCAATTGCACAAGATGACCTAACTATTCAAAATATATACACACCTACCACAGGAGCATCCAGATTCATAAAGCAAGTTCTTAGAGACCAAAGAGACATAGACTCCTGCACAATAATAGTGGGAGACTTCAGTGCTCCAGTTATAGTATTAGACAGATCATCAAGACAGAAAATTAATAAAAATATTCAGGACCTGAACTCAACATTGAACCAAATGGATCTGACAGATCTCTAAAGAACTCTCCACCCAAAAGCAATGGAACATACACCCTTCTCATTGCAACATGACACATACTCTAACATTGACTACATAATTGGATATAAAACAATCCTCAGCAAATGCAAAGAGTCAAAATCATACCAAACACACCCTCAGACCATAGCACAATAAGAATAAAAGTCAAGACTAAGAAAAAATCACTCAAAACCATGCAATTACACTGAAGTTAAACAACACTGCTCCTGAATGACTTGCGGATAAATAATGAAATTAAGCAGAAATCAAGAAGCTCTATGAAATTAATAATAACAAAGATACAACATACTAGAATCTCTGGGACACAGCTAAGGTAGTGTTAAGAAGGAAATTCATAGCACTCAATGCCCACATCAAAAAGTTAGAAAGATCTCAAAGTAACAACTTTACTTCACAACTGAAAGAATTAGAGAATCAAGAACAAATCAACCCCAAAGCTAGCAGAATACAAGAAATAACCAAAATTAGAGCTGAACTGAAGGAAATTGAGACACAAAAAATCATTCAAAAGATCAACAAATCCAGGAGTATTTTTTCCTGAAAAAATCAGTAAGATAGATAGGCTGCTAGCTAGAGTAATAAAGAAGAATAAAGAGAAGATTCAAATAAACACAATTAGAAATAACAAAGGGAATGTTACCACTAACCCCACAGAAATAAAAATAACCATCAGAAACTACTACAAATACCTCTATGGACACAAGCTAGAAAACATGAAAGAGATAGGTAAATTCCTAGACATATGCATCCTCCCAAGACTGAAACTGGAATAAATTGATTACCTGAACAGACTACTAATGAGCTCTAAACCTGAATCAGTATAAATAGTCTGCTAACTAAAAAAAGCCCAGGAACTGATGGATTCATAGCCAAATTCTCCCAGATGTACAAAGAAGAGCTGGTACCATTCCTAATAAGACTATTCCAAAAAATTGAGGAGGAGGGATTTCTCCTCAACTCATTCTAGGAGACCAGCATCATACTGATACCAAAACCTGGCAGAATTACCACAAAAAACAAAACTCCAGGCCAATGTCTTGATGAACATCAGTGGAAAAATCCTCAACAAAGTACTTGCAAACCAAATCCAGCAGTACATCAAAAAGCTTATCCACCATGATCAAATAGGCCTTATTGCCAGGATGCAAGTTTGGTTCAACATATACAATTCAATAAATGTGATTCATCATACAGATGGAACTAAAGACAAAAGTCACATGATTATCTCAACAGATTCAGAAACGCCTTTCAATAAAATTCAACATCCCTTCATGTTAAAAATTTTCAATAAATTAGGTGTTGAAGGAACACACCTCAAAATACTAAGAGCCATCTATGACAAATCCACAACCAACATCATAGTGAATAGGCAAAAGCTGGAAGCATTCCCCTTGAAAATCTGGACAAGACAAGGATTCCCAAACCACTCATATTCAACATAGTAGTAAAAGTCCTAGCCAGAGCAATCAGGCAAGAGAAGGAAATAAAGGGCATCCAAATAGGAACAGAGGAAGTCAAATTACCCTTCTTTGCAGATGATATGTTTCTATATCTAGAAAACCATATAGTTTCAGCCCCAAACCCCCTTAAGCTGATAAACAACTTCAGCAAAGTTTCAGGATACAAAATCACTGTACAAAAATCACTAGCATTCCTATACAGCAACAACAGCCAAGCCAAAAGTCTAATCGGGAAGGCAATCCCATTCAGATTGCCAAAAAAGAATAAAATATCTAGGAATACAGCTCACTATGGAGGTGAAAGATCTCTGTAATGAGAATTACAAAATACTGCAAAGAAATCAGAGAAGACACAAATAAATGACAAAACATTCCATGCTCATAGATAGGAAGAATTAGTACCATTAAAATGGCCATACCACCCAGAGCAATTTAGAGTTAATGCTATTCTTATCAAACTACCAATGACATTCTTCACAGAACTAGAAAAGTATATTTTAAAATCCATATGGAACCAAAAAAGAGCCTGAATAGGCAAGGTAATCCTAAGCAAAAAGAACAAAGCTAGAGGTATCATGTTACCTGACTTCAAACTATACTACAGGGATACAGTAACCAAAATTGCATTGTACTGGCACAAAAACAGGTACATAGACCAATGGATCAAAATAGACAGCACAGAAACAAGGCCAAATACTTGCGATCATCTGATCTTTGACAATGCTGCCAAAAACAAGCAATGAAAAAAGGAATTCCTAATCAATTAATGGTGCTGGGATAACTGGCTAGGCATGTGCAGAAGATTGAAGCTGGGCCCCTTCCTTATGCCATATACAAAAATCTACTCAAGATCAATGAAAGACTTAAATGTAAAACCTTGAACCATAAAAAACCCTGAAAGACAACTTAGGCATTACCATCCTGGACATAGGACCTGGCAAATATTTCATGACAAAGACACCAAAACAATTGCAACAAAAGCAAAAATTGACAAATGGGATCTAATTAAACTTAAGAGCTTCTGCACAGCAAAAGAAATTATTAACAGTGTGAACATACAACCTACAAAATGGGAGAAAATTTTTACAAACCATACATCTTACAAGGTATAATATCCAGCATTTATAAGGAACTTAAATTTATAAGAGAAAAATAACCCCATTAAAAAGTGTGCAAAGGACATAAACAGATATTTTTCAAAAGAAGACATACATGCGGCCAACAAGGATATGAAAAAAAGCTCAATATCACTGATCATCAGAGAAATGCAAATCAAACCCACAATGAGATAGTCATTCTGACTGGTAGGAGATGGTACTACTTAAAAGTCAAAAAAGGGCAAGAGTTTGGAGAAAAGGGAACACTTATACACTGTTGGTGGGAGTGTACATTAGTTCAATCATTGTGAAAAGCAGTATTGTGATTCCTTAAAAAGCTAAAAGCAGAACTACTATTTGACCCAGCAATCCTATTACTGGGTATATAACCAGAGGAATATAAATCATTCTACCATAAAGACATATGCATGTGAATGTTCATTGCAGCACTATTCATAATAGCAAAGACACGGAATCAACCTAAATGCCCATCAATGACAGATTGAATAAATAAAATGTGGTACATATCCACTATGGAATACTATGCAGCTATAAAAAAGAATGAGATTATGTCTCTTGCAGGAACATGGATAAAGCTGTTATCTTAGCAAACTAACAATGCAGGAAAAGAAAACCAAGCACTGCGTGTTCTTACTTATAAGTGGGAACTAAATTATGAGAACTCATCAACACAAAGGAGGAAACAATAGACACTGGGGTCTACTTGAGTGTGGAGGGTGGGAGGAGGAAGAGGAGTGGAAAGGTAACTATTGGATACTGGGTTTAATACCTGGGTGATGAAATAATCTGTACAACAAATCCCCATGTCACGAATTTACCTATGTAACAAAACTTCACATGTACTCTGAGCCTAAAATGAAAGTTTAAAAATAAAAAACCTTCATTACTTTATTACTTATAAAATAAATATCAACATTTTGGCACTCATTTTTCATACTCTAACATGAAGAGACAATATCAACACACATAATAATTTTGGAAACAGCAATAAGATGAGGGTGAATTGAGAGAAATGTCATACAGTTCAACTTTCAATGTCATTAATATGGAGTATACGTTTATTCACATAGCACTAACCAGTATTGAAAGCTTGCTTGGACATTAAACTTAGAGATTTTAAAGCTTGCTGTGGATAAAGGTAATCATAATTAAAGATAGAGTGGTAATGATTCAAGTAAAACATATTCTTGAATTAACTTTTACATTGATGGATAGGTTCTATTTTTGCTAGGAACATTCATAACACTATTCCTGTCCAAATAGTAGAGGAAAATAATTCTATAGCTGTATACCAGTAATTCTTATGTTATAGCCTCTCTCAAGGGCTTGGTAAAACACAAATTGCTAGATCTCACTCTCAGAGATTTTGATTCAGTATCTGATGCTGCTTGTCCAAGACCCCACTTTGAGTAGTAGTAGCAGTGCTGCTGCTGCTGCTGCTGCTGCTGCTGCTGCTGCTGCTGCTACTACTGCTACTACTACTACTACTACTACTACTACTACTACTACTACTACTACTACTACTACTACTGTATATGATACCTAAAGGTCACTTAGTTCATCCCTGTGCCCCTGCACAGTTGGTGAACAAACTATGAACCATGAGCCATGACTACTAGTCTCAACTAGGTTTGACATATTAATGATGAAATTTCAAAAGCAGTCCAAATATAGTGGAAGAACTCGGTCTTGGGATAGGGAGCTTTGTAATATGAAGAAATGAATTAAAATTGTTCATCCATGGCCACAGAAATAGATAAGTGATTGCCAATGGTTGTCTGTCTTTGGTGTAAACCCCTTCCTCTAGCACCTTCCCCTACACATATGGATTCTTTATGGAAAATGCTACTGTTGATGTTATTGTATGTATCACAGCTTTCTCAGCCCTTTTCAAATCAAGCAAAGAGACTTGTATCCAAGAAAGATGGAGGCCTAAGTAAAGGAAGGACATAGGGGAGTAGCTGGCAAGGTACAATGAAGCTTCAGTTTATCCATCTCTGTCTCTGGCAGCTGGCACTTGGTGCACAATAGGCATTCTGTAAAAACTGCGAGAGTGGCATGAGCTAAATTTTGTCTTTGCTCTGTCTTGAAACACTGTATGAAGCTGGGAAAATTGCTTCATCTACTTGAGCCTTAGTTTTCTAAGTGTGGCTAGGAGGAATATCTCCATTGCAGAATATTTTGAGAACAAAATAAGATAATAAATGTATCTGTACTCTAAAATGAATTATAAGCCTAAGAGATGAAAAAGTAGAAAGATGTTCCTATGTTAACCTTTTTATATATTCCCAGATATTAATATTTCAAAAACTGAAAGAGTGCCAAATTTCTTATTGATATTCTTCTATTCAATAGAGCGGGCACTCTAAATTTAAGAATAACATATCTATCTCTATCCCCTTTTAGGCATAGGACTCCACAAAGTTATTTGCATTAACATTTTTTTAAGCGTGCCTTATGGACATTTTTTATTTTTCATAAATGTTTTAGACTTAATATCAAGTGGACTATAGGACATCCAAGTATCATTTATTTCTTTTATTCTTTTTCATTTTTAGAGACAGGGTCTTGCTTTGTTGCCCAGGCTGGAATACAGTCACGAGATCATAGCTCACTGCAGCCTCAACCTCTTGGGCTTAAGGGATCTTCCTGCCTTGACCTCCTGAGTAGTTGGGACTACAGGCATGCACCACCATGCCTGGCTATTTTTCAAAAAAAATTTTGTAGAGATGGAGTCTTGCTATATTGTGAGAGTAGGCTGGTGTTGAACTCCTGGCCTCAAGTGATACTCCCACTTTGGCCTTCCAAAGTGCTGGGATTACAGGTATAAGCCACTGTGCCCAGCCTCTAATTTGTTTTATTATTATTTGATCTTTCTCTCAGATTGATACTGTTGATTGTTCACTACTTGAAATTCTCTCCTCTTGATTTTTTACATCAATTTTATAATGTTCTCTTTTCCAGCTTTCTCCTTTTCCTCTGACCACTCTTTCACCATCCATTTACTAGTTTCTCTTTTACCACCTACTCTTTAATGCAAGATTTCTACACTTTTGTCCTTGAACAGCTTTAGTTCTCATTCTCTACCACATCCTTAGCATTCTTATTCCATCTGTTATGGAATGAATGTTTTTGTGTCTCCTAAAATTCATATGTTGAAAATCTAATCCCCAGTGTGACTGTATTAGGAAATGGGGCCTCTAAGAAAGCAATTAAGGTTAAACAAAGTCATAAGAGTCCTGATCCAATAGGATTAATGTTTCTATCAGAAGAAACATCAGAGAGCTTGCTTTCTTTCTCTGCCTGAATGCACCGAGGAAGGGTCATACACAGACATAGTGAGAATGTGGCAGTCTACAAGCCAGAACAAGAGCCCTCATCCTAAAGTGAACTTGCCAGCACTTTGATCTTGAATCATGTGGCCTCCAGAACTGTGAGAAATAGATGTCTGCTGTCTAAGCAACCCAGTCTGTGGTATGTTGTTGTGGGAGTGTGAGTGGACTAATAAACCATTCCATGTCTATAAGTGCCATACCTATGCTGGTAGGCAACTAACTTAGGCCTCTTCCCTAAGTTGCAGCTATGTATTTAGCTGTGCATTTTCAAATCTTAGATGGCTAGCAGGGAGCTCAGACTCAGCATATCCCAACAGGTTCTATTTTCTCTCCCTTCAAACCTGCACCTCTGCATGTGTTACTTATCTATGTGACTTGCACATCACTATGTATTCTGTTACCTAAATGAGAAAGTTGAGAATTGCTCTTTCTTTATAGCTCAGATGTCAACCCTCTTCTAAGATCCTTCGTGGAAAAATCCACGTCTTTGTACCTAGTTAGCTCTAAAATGAAATTCAATGCCTGACAGTCCATAGGCACTTGAAAGTGAGTAAATAGATGATTAGGAATACTACATCACTTTGTGTACGGTCACCTGATATCTTTGAGCAAGCCACATGCCAGGTTCTGAGGGACAATGGAAGCAAGTTATGGGTTATCTTCTTACTAGTCACCAAACATCTCCTAAACTCACTCCAATGTATATTTGAATCCCGTCAATCTTACAACTTGACCTTTTAAACTTACGACTTTATCCTTAGCTTTCAGGTCTGTATTTCCTCCCTTTACTTGCTAACCAATCTTGATTTCCCTAGCTTAAATTTTATTAGACTCTCTAAAGACTTTAACATGGAATCCAAGCTCTTTCTGTTTTTGGCATCTTGTGGAAATTCTTTCACACTAGCTCTGGTGCATGAGAACTTGGTTGGCACCCTGAACAGATTCATTCAAATCCTCTTTTAGGTTGGTGGTAAGTGGGTTTATATACATATTTTAATAACAATAATAGTTATTGATTGAATGTTAACTCTGAGCTGGAATCTGAGTAAGCACTTTACATAAAACATCTCATCCCGTTCATTTCTCACATAACCCTATAAAATAGGGGATTATTATCCCCATTTTACCCGTGAGGAAACTAAAGCTTAGGGAGGTTATATAATTTATTCAGTCTTATAGCTAATAGATTGGAATCAAATCAAAGTCTTAAGCACCCTGATTTAAAACAAAATAAAACCTGAAGTTTGACAATTGTCAGTTTAGTAGACCAAATCTGAGCATCAGATGTGTAATGTGAACATAGCTCAAGGTATATCCTTTCAATGCAGTATAATACACTTGTATAACAGAGTTCACAAGTTGATTGCTCATCTGCTCTGCCATGGTCATTAAAATAGACACATGGGCTAAAACTAAGAGCAAAAAGAATTTCAGTCCCACAAGTCCATATGGAATACAAAGTTTGCTCTTTCAGAGAAATAGGATTAGAAGAGGCTTTCTGTAGCACATTAGAAGTGATTTAAGAAGCATAATCACTCTTGGGTACAGGATAGTGCTTCCCTTAATGTTTATCAAGAGGAATGTCATGGGCTGAGGCTTCTGTCCTAAGTGCAGCTGTGGAGCATATAAAATAATTTTCCTACCATAAAAAGCACTGGTTTGTAATTGCAAATGTAATGGATTAACCAGATGCCACACATGTGGCTCTTAAGGAGTTCATTTAAAATAATAACCTATTTAGGAATAATCACTTAAAGAGTATCCTCTCTAAGCTGCTTCTGGAGGCAGGACACTTAAATTAGTCTAACAAGAGTGTTGTAAAAAGAAAATGTACAAACTGCCTGTTTTATCACTTTCTTATACAGTTGGTTGTTTTAGCAAATGTATCAATGTTATTAGGTTAATTTTGTTCTTCATCCTAATGTATTTAATAAGAGGAAATACAATTTTGTTTTAAAGAGACACTCATTTCTCCCTAGCCAACCTTGATAATGACTTTGCAGAGTGGTTTCTCTAAAGTTAGGGTCAGGATCTCAAAGGAAGTCAAGAGAATATTAGAAAGGGCCATCGATAAGTGAATTGAGAACCCCTAAGAAAAATCTTTTCCTCTTTATGAGCAACCATGTATTTGATGCCTTATTGTCATGTAACTTCACACTATTAATGATCCTTTTCCTATGCTCATCTGTTATCTTTCTGTCATTTTATTAACAAACTAAAGAATATTAACATTAGACAAAGAGTTGCTATGTGTGCATGTATATTACTGAATGAAGAACTTAGAGAAACTTACAAATGAAAATACAACGTATGAATGATTCTGATTCTGAGGATTTGAAAATTAACTTATATAGCCTTTTATTTACATTATATCTTATAAATAAAAGTTACATGCATAGATTTAGTTAAACATAAGATTGTCTTCACGTAGCACTGTATAGGGCACATGCAGAGTGACACAGCAAAATGGCCCATAGGGCCTATCCAAAGAGATATAAAGGTTCTATCATTAAAATAATAAATATAAGTTTAAGTCCTATTAAATTAATTTTCAAGCATTTCTATCAAATGAAAAAATCTAATGAAACATCCTAAAAGTGGCACCAGACTTTAGTTCAGTTCTTAGCCTGAGGTCTGTGAACTCTCCCCTGGCTCCCCATAGAGTCTGTGAACTTTGATGGGAAAAATGTACAGCTTTTATTTTATTAATCTCTAATTGAAATTTATCATTACTTTAAATCAAAAGTAACACATCAGCATTAGCAGGATTTGCAATTTTGTCACCAACAGAAATCACAGATGTTTTCATATCATATTACTATTATAGCAAATATATTGAAATGTTACGCTTATCACTACTTTGAAATTATGGCAGTTATTAAATGTATCGCTTGATCTTAATCATTAATAAAACCATATATTACTGTTAGGATGAACCATATGAAATTGCCAATATTTGTACAATTTTTATCTAAGAAAACAAGTTTTGTATAGTTCAGCCAATATTATCACCATTTTTTATTAAAAATATTTTGATAACTGATTTCAATAGCTATTTTTGAATTATATATGTTTTATTTTATGAATTAAAATAATTTTTCTGAAAAGAGTTCCACAGGCTTCTCAAACTGCCAGTGAGATTTGTGGCAAAAAAAAAAAAAAAAATGCTTAAGAACGCCAGTGGTTACAAGTGTTGGCTCTTGATTCAGAGACCTTAATTTGACTTCCAGTTTTATCACTTAAAAGCTGTGAAACTTTGAGCAAATGATTTAATTTCTCTATGCCTCAGTATCATCAACTGAGGTAAAATGTACACTATACAGTGACTTCCTCACAGAGCTAAGGGAGATGCTATATGCTCAATGGAATAAGTACTCAATAAGCATGTTATTACTCCTTCCACCTCTTCTCCTAATCATAGTCACTGTTTTATTCTTATTGTAAACTTTTCAGTAAAGGTGTTGCAAGTATATGTGTGTATTTAAATGACTTCATATGCTATGGAATACTATGCAGCCATAAAAAAGAATGAAATTATGCCCTCTGCAGCAACATGGATGGAGCTGGAGGCCACATTCTTAAGCAAATTAATGTAGAACTGAAAACCCAATACTACATGTTCTCACTTATAAGTGGTAGAGCTAGGCATTGAGTACACGTGGACATAAATATAAGAACAATAGTCACTGTAGGCCACAAGAGGATGGAGGGGTGGGTGAGTTAAAAAACTACCTATTGGGCACTATGCTCACTACCAGGGTGACAGGATATGTATTTCAAACCTCAGCATCATACACTATTCCCATGTAACAAACATGCACATGCACCCCCTGTATCTAAAACAAAAGTTGTAAAAAGTATAAACATATAACAAAACTATAACTTCATGTGAATTTTTGCTTCATATTAAAAAATGACTTCATAGGTGTTAATGTGTTGAATTTTGTCCCCCCAAAAGATATGTTGAAATTCTAACCCCCAGTTCCTCAGAATGTGACTTTATTTGAACACAAGGGGTTATCAAATTAAAGTGAGGTCATTTGGGTGGGCCCTAACCCAGTATAACTGATCGCCTTACAAAAAGGGGCAATGTCAGGCCCGGTGGCTCATGCCTGTAATTCCAACACTTTGGGAAGCAAAAGCAGGAGAATTGTTTCAGTCCAGGGTTTTGAGAATAGCCTGGGCAATATAGTGAAACCCCATCTCTAAAAAAATTTTAAAAATTAGCCAGGTGTGGTATCACATGCCTGTGGTCCCAGCTATTTGGGATACTGATGTGGGAGGATCACTTGAGCCCACGAGGTTGAGGGTACAGTGAGCCATGATTCCACCACTGCACTCCAGCTTGGGTGACAGAATGAGACCTTGTCTAAAAAAGGGGTGGGGGAGGGGAATGGTATATATGGACGCACAGAAAGACATGCACAGAAGGGGATGATGTGAAAACACACATGACTGTGAAGTCAGAGGTTTGGAGTGATGCACCTATAAACCAAAGAATGCTTTAAAGATTGCTGGCAAGCCACCAGATGCTCAAGAGAGCTGAGGAAGAATTCTTTTACAGGTTTCAGAGAGAGCATGGCTCTGGTGACACCTTGATTTCAGACTTCAGAACTGATACCATAAATTTCTGTTGCTCTAAGTCACTTGGAGTTTGGTAATTTGTTATGGTAGCCGTGGGAAACTATTAACATTACTTTAAATTATTTTAAATTTCTCTACCTTTTTAAATGTCTTATACACCTTTTTGAACAAAATGTGGTTTCTAATATACGTGCACACACACACACACACACACACACACTTTCTTTATTTGTATATAAATCCTGAAGCCTCAATTTTTTACTCCTAAAAGTTTGATTTTCATAATCATTATAAAAAGGAAATATTTCATGTGTATGGAAATAATTATCCTGATGAGTAACCATTACAAAAGTCAACATATACCCATGATGTTTTATTACTCATTGGTTAGAGTAATACACTAAAATGAATTTGTCATGAAACTCTGCACATTTAAAATGAGGACTATGGTCACTGTCTGAATGGAATGATGTTACTGAAAAGACTTGCTTGGAAAAACTGCAGAATCAATTTCTAGTATTCCTCACAGTTCTAAAAAAGTAGCATCATGATAAAATTGGTATTCTGCATTATATAGTGTCATATTCTCTTCACTATTCTAAAGGTCAGAAGGGGTTGCAAAGAATTGCTTGTTACTTGTGGAGCCCCTTAAACAAAAGCACTAAAACCTAAAAAAAAAAAAAAAAAAAAAAAAAAAAAGGATTTTTCAATGCAAGCTTTTAAGAAAACAACAATATGCCCTTATTTATACAATTTGCATCTATCTAAATAAACTTTACAGGCTGCTAAAATATGGACATAATTACTCAGTTAAAACACACAGAGTAAATTTCTGATGCCTGATTATCTTATCTACAGGTGGAAAAAACCTGTACGTCTTGTAATAGCAGTTGAGTGTCCTTGAATTTAGTGAGACAAAAGTCTGCTATATAAAATTTCATTTCTTTCATATGGTACTTTTCTACCGTTAGAAAAAATGTTATTTTTTTCTTTCTTTTGATTGGGACATAATGCTTTCCATTTGAGCTTATTTTGATAATGTTTGAACATAAGAAATACTTAATACATGAAAGATAACATAATAGCATTTATATTCACATTTTTTACTCAGACAATTTTCGGTGAAAATAAAAAGAAAATTCTTTCCTAGTATTCCACAAACTATATGCCCTGGCCTTGTTGAGAACTCATTAAAAAATCAAGAAAAAGTCACAAAATGGGAAAAAACATGATAATTTCAATCTTCAGTAGCTTAAGAAATATTTTAAAAATCTAACAAGAGTGATAACTTCAAACTCTTTACTATCTTAAAAATTCTAAAGGATTCCTGTCCTCATAAAGGATTAACTTATATGAGAATTGCCCTTGTGCTCTAAGCAATTATAAATACAGAAAATATATACATAAAATAATGGTTTTGAAACATTCTTAGACAACATAGGTGGGTGATTCCTAAAACAAGAGAAAGTGGAGCCCTGACTTCCCAAGTCACTGAGTGATGGCAGCTTTGGGGGCATAAGGCAGGGAGAGGGAATCCCAACAGGGCCTGGAGGACTTGCTGAGTTGAAGAGTCAGAATTTTAAAGAGGGAGGTGTAGGAGTATAGAATGTATGTAGCTGAATATGAAGAGGAGAGAGCTGTGAAGAGAGGAAGCTCTGGAGCTCTGCACAGAAGGTTCTTTCCAGTCTTGGGTAGAGATTGACACTACACATAGGCAGGGTGGAACTTCTCAAGGCAGAGGAAAGAACCACCAGAAAGCAAGAGGTCAAACATCCCCCCAAATCACACAAGGCAGAGGATAGTCTGTGTTTCCAACTGCTGGAGGGGAAAGGATCTCAAAATACAAGGGACATTGAGTAGAGTTTTCAGAAGACTATTACTTTACTTAGTGGGGCAAAAATATCCCTAGAGTAAAGGCTGCTCTGAATCTTGATTCTCAAAGCTTAAAAGAAAGCTTTCGAAGGATCAAAATGATTCCAAATAACTCAATGTGGGCCGGATCAAAATCCAACACTCTCTAAAGGAATACAATAGAATTCCTCACTCAAAAATGTAAAATTCACATCTAGCACCCAGTTAAAAATTCCCAGGGTTACAAAGAAGTGGAAAAAAACGCAACCAGGAGGGGAAAAAAATCAGTGTCGACCAATAAAGAAATGACAGAGATTATAAAATTATAAGACAAATTGCTTTAAGCAGTGATTATACATATCATAATAGTAATATCATTCATATTGAGGACTACCCAGGTCACCCTATTTTGAATACTCCTTTCTCTACCCCATTCCCCTGCCCAGTACTCTTGTTCTACTTTCTGGTCCATTTTGCTCACAGCCCATCACTTTCTATCAGTATATATAAAGGTATTTTTAAATTTTTGTAAGGTATTTAAAATTAATGAAATCTATTTGTTTTATTTAATTTACTATCTATTGTCTCCCCCCTCCCACCCACTAGAATATAAGCTCTGTAGGAGGTGAAATCCTCATCTGTCTTGTTCACTGGTCTAACCCCACAGCCAAGAACAAAGCTTGGCATAAAGTAAGGAGCACAATAAATTGGTTAAATGAAAGAAAAAGCTATTGATCATTTTTTATATTTATAAAATTGTGCTAGATTTCTAGAAGTTACAAAAGAGTTAGAAAGCATCATGATTGGCCGGGCGCGGTGGCTCAAGCCTGTAATCCCAGCACTTTGGGAGGCCGAGACAGGCGGATCACGAGGTCAGGAGATCGAGACCATCCTGGCTAACACGGTGAAACCCCGTCTCTACTAAAAAATACAAAAAACTAGCCGGGCGAGGTGGTGGGCGCCTGTAGTCCCAGCTACTCGGCAGGCTGAGGCAGGGGAATGGCGTAAACTCGGGAGGCGGAGCTTGCAGTGAGCTGAGATCCGGCCACTGGACTCCAGCCTGGGCGACACAGCGAGACTCCGTCTCAAAAAAAAAAAAAAAAGAAAGCATCATAGTTGACCTCAGATTCCTTGATGTCAACATAAAAATGCTTAGTTACACAAGCACACAGTTATATAATTCAAACTTTTCTTTCTTTGGAAATGAAAATTGAAAATCAGTTTATGCAGATATCTCCTTCTTTTTCCCTGTCAGCTTAACATCACTTGAATTGCCTCCGTAGTTAAGAATTTGGAGAAACAATGTTGATTCACAAGAAAAATATTATAGAAATACAATGCGATGTAAATGGATCTCAATGAGAATTGATTTTTAAAATATTTCCTTCTATACTCTATTTCTTAAAAGAATTTAGACAAACTTGCAATAAAAACATATATATGATAATATAAAGACTAGTAAAGGAGCCACATGATATCAGTTAGAAAAAAGGAAGTGATAACTATGGCAAAGCAGTGAATGAGGATATTTTGAGTATATAATTTGGTTCTGAGCTTTGTTCAAGCTATGGCAAAAAGGAAGCACAAATATAATATGTAATTATTCTCTTTAAAAACATGAAACAATCTGGGAATGGTGGTACATGTCTTTAGTTCCAGCTACTTGAGAAGGCAAGGCAGGAGGATTTCTTGAGCCTAGGAATTTGAGGCTGTAATGTGCTATGGTTGTACCTGTGAATAGCCGTTGTACTATACCCTGAGCAACATAGCAGGACACCTCTCTTGAGAAAAAAATGAAAAACAAAACAACGACAATAGTAACAACAAGAAAACATGTATAATACTGCCTGTAGAGGCAAACATTAAATTCCTTAAATTAGCATTGACTTTCAAGCAAAATTTGCCACTCAAATCCTTATGGAGTGCTATCATTTAAGGGATATTATCTACATGCCCAATTTTGTAGAAGGAGTATTTGTCATTTTCTTTTTGAGACAGGATCTTGCCTTGTCACTCAGGCTGGAGTGCAGTGTTGTAATCATAGCTCACCACAGCCTCAACATCTTTGACTCAAGAGGTTGAGGTAGGATCCTCCTGCCTCAGCCTCCCAAGTAGATGGGACTGTAGGCGTATACCATCATGACTGGCTAATTTTATTATTATTTTTTTATAGACACAGGTTCTCACTATGTTGTCCAGGCTTGTTTCGAACTCCTAGGTTCAAGCAATGCTCTTGCCTTGGCTTCCCAAAGTGTTTGGATTACAGGTGTAAGCCATTGCACCTGGCCAAATGTTATTTATATATCTATTTTTTTGAAACAAAATCTAGTGGAAATTGAGGCTTAACATTAAATAGTAACTCAATGATAGCATTCCTATATGTTGCTATAATAAGTTACTGATGAAATAAATCGATGCAAGGATATGGTTACCTAAAGTATCAAAGTATTTTTCTCAAAAAGTATTAGTATTGATGATATTTTGACAGTATTCGGGTAACAATGAATTCAAAATTGAGCTCTGTAACGAATGAAGAGTTTCTTCAGCAATAATCACAATGACACTGATAAGTTTCATGCATGAAAAGAAATTAGCAAAGTCATCAATTTGTTCTAAAAGTTTAAAAGACTGATTTGCATTTTAACATTGAAGAGAGGTCAACCATCTTCTGCATGTGAAATATAGGTGGGCAAGAAAGTAAGGCCAACTTTTTCTATATAGAACGTTTTATTTGTTAAAATGGTTAGGCACAATAGATACTTATGGAGTATGCTCCATAAGACTTAAACAGATAGTTTTGCTTAGGCAAATTTTATGGGCAGGTATTATCATTCAATTTTCTGTATCATAAGATAATCTTGGTAAGATTTCTACAGAATGTTAGATTTTGAGTAACACTGCATCCTGATGAAACAGGCAGAATGAAAAACTTACTAATGCTTATGCTCAAGTCACTCAATTCAATGACTTTCAATAGAACTATGTTTTTAACGTAAGTTGAACAACTGTATGCCACAAGAATCTTTTGGAAGCCCAGAATTTGAGTATTTATTCAATGAATGAAGATGTATCTTGAAAAAAAGTAAATCACTGAGTCAAGCCAGTTTAAGAATGCTACCTTAAATCTTCTTAGAAAAGCGATATTAAAGAAAATATTTTAATAAAGTAATTATTAGTAATCTATAAAATCAAAAAGTAATCTGACAGAAATAATCAGAGCCATGTACTTAATCAGTGAAAAACTAAAAGGCTTGTAATAAAGGGCATATTCCAAATAATATCTCATCTACTTATGTTGCATCCCCTAATATGGCCCTCTCAGATGACTTAGTAGATAGGAAGAAGTGATGCACATTGAAAATCATATGTATTTTTGTTCATGAGTCCTCTTAATTTAATGGACTAGGAAAAGATAGAAACACTTCCAGCAAATTTCTTGAGTCCCTATGAAGCTTGTTATTTTCATCAGTGGGAGAGAACTTTCAGTCTGCCTGTCCGCAGTTTTGAGAAACAATCATTTAAGGTCATTAAACTTCCATAGTTGACAAAAAATTCCATCATATAATTTCCAGTTAATCATGGGAAATTTGAGATGTATACTTACTGAACCACCTTTCTAAAACCTTGTGAAAAATGATGGTAAATTTTTTTAATAATGAAGAAAAAAAAAACAGTAGCAGATGAAAGAAGTCAACAAATTTAAAAATGAAGAGTAAGTGAAAGAAGAGAAACTAACTGACTTTGCCAACTGGGTGAAGCACCTGCAATGGCTGGAGGCACAAGTTACCACGAGAGGAAGGGATGAGTTGGTCTGATATAAACACAAGCATTTGTTTGAAATTATATGGAGGCATACTTTGTTTTGTTGCACTTCACAGATTTTTTTTTTTTTTTTTTTTTTAATAAATTGAAGGTTGCAACCCTGCAGCAAGCAAGCAAGACAATTAGCATCATTTTTGCAACAGCATGTTCTAAGTTTGGGTCTCTGTGTCACAATTTCATAATCCTCTTAATATTTTTAACTTTTTTCATTATTTTCGTATCTGTTATGGTGATCTCTGAGCAGTGATCTTTCACGTTACGACTGTAATTGTTTTGGGGTACCATAAACTGTGCCCATATAAAATGGCAATCTTAATTGATAAATGTATATGTTTTGACTGTTCCATCAACCAGCTCTTCTCTTCTCTCTCTCTCTCACTTTTCAGGCCTATTTTCTGAGACACAACAATATTAAAATTAGGCCATTAAAATTAACCCTCCAATGGCCTCTAGATGTTCAAGTGAAAGAATAGTTGTACATCTCTCACTTTAAATCAAAAGGTAGAAATGAAAAAGCTTAGTGAGGAAGGCATATCGAAAGCCAAGATAGCTAAAAGCTAGGCCTATTGTACCAAACAGCCAAGTTGTGAAAGCAAAGGAAAAGTTCTTGAAGGAAATTAAAAGTGCTATTCAGTGAACACATGAATGATAAGAAAGCAAAACAGCCTTATTGCTGATATTGTGTGGAATGTATAGAAGATAAAATCAGTCCCAATGTTTCTTTAAGCCGAAGCCTAATCCAGAGCAAGGCCCTAACTCTCCAATTCTATGAAGTCTAGCAGAGGTTGGTTCATGAGACGTAAGGAATTAAGTTGTCTTCATAACATAAAAGTATAAGGTGAAGCAGCAAATGCTGATATAGAAACTGTGTCAAGTTTTCCAGAAGATCTTGCTAAGATCATTGATGATGATGGCTACACCAAACAGCAGATTTTCAATGTAGATAAAACAGGCGTATATTGAAAGAAGATACTATCTAGGTCTTTCATAGCTAGAGAGAAGTCAACGACTGGCTCCAAAGCTTCAAAGGACAGGCTGATTCTCTTGTCAGGGGGTTAGTGCAGCTGGTGACTAGGCCAGTGCTCATTTACCATCCTGAAAATCCTAAGGCCCTTAAGAATTACGCTAAATCTACTCCTCCTGAGCTCTGCAAATGGAAAAACAAAGCCTGGATGGCAGACTTTCTGTGTACGGCATAGTTTACTGAATATTTTAACCCTTCTGTTGAGACCTACTGCTCAGAAAAAAAGATTCCTTTTAAAATTTTACTGCTCATTGGCAATGCATCTGGTCACTCAAGGACTCTGATGCAGATGATAAAGAGATTAACATTTTCATGCCTGCTAACAAACACAGCATCCATTTTACAATCCATGGATCAAGGAGTAATTTCAACTTTCAAGTCTTATTATTTAAGAAATACATTTTATAAGGCTGTAGCTGCCAGAGTCAGTGATTCATCTGATGGATCTGGACAACGTCAATTGAAAATCTTCTGAAAAGAATTCAGATTTCTAGATGCCATTAACAACATTCATGATTCATGGGAGAAGATCAACATACCAACATTAACAGGACTTTGGAGGAAGTTGATTCAAACCCTCAAGGAGTGACTTTGAGGGGTTCAAGAGTTCAGTGGAAGAAGTCCCTGCAGATGTGGCAGAAAGAGCAAGAGAATTAGAATTAGAAATAGAACCTTTATAAAGATGTGACTGAATTGCTGCAATCTTAGGATAAAACTTGAATGGATGAGGAGTTGTTTCTTATGGATGAGCAAAGAAAGTGGTTTCTTGAGAGGGGATCGACCTCTGGTAAGGATGCTGTGAACATTGTTGCAATGACAACAAATGACCTGTAATAGAACATCAACTTAGTTGATAAAGCAGTGGCAGGGTTGGAGAGGTTTTAGTCAATCTGTTTTTTAACTCAAATTTTGAAAAAAGTTATATTGTGGGTCAAATACTATCAAAAGGCATCACGTTATGGAACAATCTTTTGTGAAAGGAAGAGTCAATGAATGTGGCAAACTTCATTGTGATTTTAAGAAATTGCCACAGCTCCCCCAACCTTCGGCAACCACCACCCTGAGCAGTCAGCAGCCATCAACATGGAGGAAATATTCCCACCAGCAAGAATATTCTGACTTGCTGAAGGTTCAGATGACTGTTTGCATTTTATAGCAATACAGTATTTTAAAATTAAAATATATACATTATTTTTTAGACATAATGCTATTGCACACTTAACATACTACAGTATGCTGTAAGGATAACTTTTTTTTTGAGATAGGGTCTTGCTGTGTTGTCCAGACTGGCATGCAGTGGTATAATCAGGGCTCACTACAACCTTGACCTCCTGGCCTCAAGCCATCCTCCCACCTCAGCCTCCAGAGTAGCTGGGACCACAAGCATGTACCACCATGCCTGGCTAATTTTTTAGTTTTATTTTTATTTTGTAGAAAGGGTCTCACTATGTTGGCCAATCTAAAAATAACTTTTGTATGCACTAGAAAACCAAACAATTCTTATGACTCACTTGGTTGTAATAGTTGCTTCATTGCAGTTGCCTGGAACTGAACCTATATTATCTCCATAGTATGCCTGTATGTAGAAAATTTTTAGACAGCTCTTCCTCCCCAATTAGGTCTGTTTACATGCATTGAACAACTAAGCAATTGCTTTTCTCCATTAACAGAAGATGGAGGAAATAAAAGAGAGAGAGATCCTGAATTCAGGGACAAGAGCAGAAGATATGATGAAGCACAAAACTTTAAACTGGGAGATAATGTGAAAATCTGTACAGTCAAAAACAGTATCCTCAACTTCCTTTTCACATTTACTTGCTAAATAATGATAGCCAGGCTATCCACTAACTACCACCAAACCCCAGCCACTACTGCCAAAACAGGAAATAAGATTCTTGATATTTGTCAATCCTCTTAAAGAAATGCTTTTTCTGCCTCACTTTTAATAACTCACCAGACGTTTGAGGAAAGTCATCATCATGAAAGACAGACTAATACAGCAAATTAAAATGAAATCAAGAGGAAAAAATACCAACAAAATCTTAAAAGAGATAAAAGAAATATTTATTCAACAAAAATAACATATTTCAAATAGAAATAATCTAAGACTAAGCAAAAACTCGTAGATACTAAAAACAAACAAAATACAAAATATACAAAATAAAAATGAAATGAATAAACTTCTTTCCAGGCTGATTAGGCAAAAATAAAAATGATACAAATTATTGATATTAAGAATGAGATCATTGATATCATCAAATATTCTAGACATAATAAAAGAGTACTAAGAGACTTGGTGAAATATGACAGGTTCTTAGTCATATTTGGGAGCTAAAAGTTGATCTCATGGAAGTAGAGTACAATAATAGATACCAGAGGCTAGGAATAGGGAATAGTGTGTGGGTGGGTGAGGAGAGATTGGTTCATGGGTACAAACATACAGTTAGATAGAATGAATATGCTTTCTAATGTTTGATAGCAGAATAGGGTGACCAAAGTTAACAATAATGCACTGTATATTTCTTTTCTTTTTAAGAAGTATTATTTTTATATTTAATTATATAATTTTTTTTTATTATACTTTAAGTTCTAGGGTACATGTGCATAACGTGCAGGTTTTTACATATGTATATTTGTGCCATATTGGTGTGCTGCACCCATCAACTCGTCAGCACCCATCAATTCATCATTTATATCATGTATAACTCTCCAATGCAATCCCTCCCCCCTCCCCCCTCCCCATGATAGGCCCCAGTGTGTGATGTTCCCCTTCCCGAATCCAAGTGATCTCATTGTTCAGTTCCCACCTATGAGTGAGAACATGCGGTGTTTGGTTTTCTCTTCTTGTGACAGTTTGCTAAGAATGATGGTTTCCAGCTGCATCCATGTCCCTACAAAGGACGCAAACTCATCCTTTTTTATGGCTGCATAGTATTCCATGGTGTATATGTGCCACATTTTCTTAATCCAGTCTGTCACAGATGGACATTTGGGTTGATTCCAAGTCTTTGCTATTGTGAATAGTGCTGCAATAAGCATACGTGTGCATGTGTCTTTGTAGTAGAATAATTTATAATCCTTTGGGTATATACCCAGTAGTGGGATGGCTGGGTCATATGGTACATCTAGTTCTAGATCCTTGAGGAATTGCCATACTGTTTTCCATAATGGTTGAACTACTTTACAATCCCACCAACAGTGTAAAAGTGTTCCTATTTCTCCACATCCTCTCCAACACCTGTTGTTTCCTGACTTTTTAATGATTGCCGTTCTAACTGGTGTGAGATGGTATCTCATTGTGGTTTTGATTTGCATTTCTCTGATGGCGAGTGATGATGAGCATTTTTTCATATGTCTGCTGGCTGTATGAATGTCTTCTTCTGATAAATGTCTGTTCATATCCTTTGCCCACTTTTTGATGGGGTTGTTTGTTTTTTTCTTGTAAATTTGTTTGAGTTCTTTGTAGATTCTGGATATTAGCCCTTTGTCAGATGAGTAGATTGCAAAAATTTTCTCCCATTCTGTAGGTGGCCTGTTCACTCTGATGGTAGTTTCTTTTGCTGTGCAGAAGCTCTTTAGTTCAATGAGATCCCATTTGTCAATTTTGGCTTTTGCTGCCGTTGCTTTTGGTGTTTTAGACATGAAGTCCTTGCCCATGCCTATGTCCTGAATGGTACTACCTAGATTTTCTTCTAGGGTTTTTATGGTATTAGGTCTAACATTTAAGTCTCTAATCCATCTTGAATTAATCTTCGTATAAGGAGTAAGGAAAGGATCCAGTTTCAGCTTTCTACTTATGGCTAGCCAATTTTCCCAGCACCATTTATTAAATAGGGAATCCTTTCCCCATTTCTTGTTTCTCTCAGGTTTGTCAAAGATCAGATGGCTGTAGATGTGTGGTATTATTTCTGAGGACTCTGTTCTGTTCCATTGGTCTATAGCTCTGTTTTGGTACCAGTACCATGCTGTTTTGGTTACTGTAGCCTTGTAGTATAGTTTGAAGTCAGGTAGCGTGACGCCTTCAGCTTTGTCCTTTTGACTTAGGATTGTCTTGGCAATGCGGGCTCTTTTTTGGTTCCATATGAACTTTAAAGCAGTTTTTTCCAATTCTGTGAAGAAACTCATTGGTAGTTTGATGGGGATGGCATTGAATCTATAAATAACCTTGGGCAGTATGGCCATTTTCACGATATTGATTCTTCCTATCCATGAGCATGGTATGTTCTTCCATTTGTTTGTGTCCTCTTTGATTTTACTGAGCAGTGGTTTGTAGTTCTCCTTGAAGAGGTCCTTTACATCCCTTGTAAGTTGGATTCCTAGGTATTTTATTCTCTTTGAAGCAATTGTGAATGGAAGTTCATTCCTGATTTGGCTCTCTGCTTGTCTGTTACTGGTGTATAAGAATGCTTGTGATTTTTGCACATTAATTTTGTATCCTGACACTTTGCTGAAGTTGCTTATCAGCTTAAGGAGATTTTGGGCTGAGACGATGGGGTTTTCTAAATATACAATCATGTCATCTGCAAACAGGGACAATTTGACTTCTTCTTTTCCTAACTGAATACCCTTGATTTCTTTCTCTTGCCTGATTGCCCTAGCCAGAACTTCCAACACTATGCGCCCGGCCTGTATATTTCAAAATAGCTGGTAAACAGGACTTAAAATGTTTTCAACACATAGAACTGATAAATATTTGAGGTAATGGATATCTTAAACATCCTGATTTGATCATTACACATTCTATGCATGTAACAGAATATCACAAGTACTCTCCATAAATAGGTACTAATATTATGTGTCAATAATTTTTTTTTAAAAAGACCATGATAAACAACTTTATGCCAATAACTTTTAAAATTTAATGATGTAGATATTCTTTAAAGAAACAAATTTTTAAAGCTCAGCTTAAGGAAAAACAGAACTAGAATAGCTCTATAATATCAAATAATTAAATTTATAGTTACAAATATTCTCATAAAGAAACTTTAGGTCTAGATGGCTTCACAGGTAATTTCTACCCAACATTTAAAGGAGGAAGTAATGCCAATTATACACAAACACTTTCCAAAAACTGAAGACAAAGGCATTCTTTCCAATTTCTTCTAAAAGCCAGTATTTCTGTGATAGTAAAACCAGACCAAAACATATTAAAAGAAAATTACAGGTCCATATCTCTCAGATACATAGATATAAATATATCAAACAAAATGTTAGCAATTCAGTCCATCAATACATACAAATAATAATATATCATGACCAAGTAGAAAGACTAGGAATGCAAACTTTCCATCTGAAAATCAGCCAAGGTAATTTGCCATATTAACAGGCTACAAAGGGAATGGAAAACCATATGATTATCTCAACATACAATGTTACTATACTTAACAAAATCCAATATCTCAACTGACAAAACCTCTCGGTAAACTAGCAAAAGAAGGGGATCCACTGAACCTGAAAAAAAGCCTTTAACATAAAGCTGCAATTACCAGGATACTTAATAGTGAAAAGACTCAAATATTCTCCCCTTAATATCAAGTACAGTGCAAGGATGGCTTCTGCCACTACTTCTATTCAGGATTGCACTGATGGTTCTAGGCACTGCAATAAGACAAGGTCAAAAAAAAGTTACTCATTTTGCAATAAAAGAGGTACAACTGTCTTTATTCAGATAACGTGATCATACATGGTAAATTCCTATGGAATCTAAAACAATGCAACTAGAACTAAAAAATTAGAAAAGTTGAAGCATACAAGATCAGTATACAAAATAAGTTCTATTTTTAGCAATGAGCAATCAGAAATTTAAATGTGAAACACAGCAATGTCAAAATTATTACTTAGTGATAAGTCTGCATAAGTTCTATAGTTTCTTTGAAAACTATAAAATTCTGCCAAAAGATTTAAAGAAGACATAGAGAGAAATACCATGTTTATGGGTTAGAAGAATCCAATATTGTAATTCTCCCCAATTCGATTCCTATATTTCATGTAATTTCTGTCAGAATCCCAGAAGATGTTTTGTAGAAATTTACAAGCTGATTCTGAAATTCATATGAAAATGCAATGGATATAGAATAACCAAAATAATGCTGCATTAGAACAACAAAGTTGGAGGACTTAAAGTACCTGATTTCAGGAATTATTATAGAACTACAATTAAGACAATTGCAGTACTGGCAGAAAGATATATAATACAGTGCATCAGTGGAATAGAGAGCTCAGAAATAAATCCACATGTACATAGTCAAATGCTTTTCAACAAAAGTGCAAAGCCAATCGGTTTTAAAAAGTATTTTCAAAGTTGTTGACATGTTGAAAATTTGGATATTCATATGTAACAAAAAAAAGTGGATTCATACTTTGTACCAAAAACAAAAGTTAGCCTATAATGAATCATAGATCTAAATGTAAAAGCCAAAAACTATACGACTTCTAAAAGAAAACAAAAGAGGAGAAAATATTTGTGATCTTGGGTCAGACAAATCACCACAAGCATAGTCCATAAAATTAAAAAAATTGGAATTCAACAAAATTAAAAACTTCTGCTCTTTGAAAGACACTATTGAAATAACAAAAGTACAAGCCACAGATTGAGAGAAAATATTTGCAAGTCATATATGTGTTAAAGATTTTGAATCCATAATCTATAAGGAAATGTCAAAACTAATTAGAAAACAAACAGCTTTTAAAAAGTGGCAAAAAATTTGAAGACTTTTCTAAAGAAGATATATGGATGACAAATAAGCTCTTAAAAAGATGCTCAACATGATTAACCATTAGAGAAATACAAATTAAAACTTCAGTGAGATACCACTACACACCTGTTGGAAATGCTAAAATTAAGACTGATCATACCAAGTGTTGGTGAGGATATGGAGCAACTGGAACTCATTTATACAGCTGATGGAGATGTAAAATGATGCAACACCTTTAGAAAACAGTTTCAGTTGCTTGAAAAGTCAAATATACACCTACAACATGACCCAGCCATTCCTCTCCTATTTCAGATAGCAAGGGCTTCACATGTTTGCCTCATGTACATCATTTCTCAGGAAAGTACCAGGGTACGCTCTTCAGTATATTTAGAACATAAACCAAGAAATACAAAGAAAATGGTTCAGGACACAGGGGTTCCACCTCCAAAAGAGGTTTTATAGTAAAAGGAGTCTCAAGGAAAGCATTAGATCTGCAAAGAGCAACCAGTCAAGAATGGAAAGACATGTAGTTTCCAGAAGAAAAATTGCAACTGATCAGTTATATGATAGGTTTAGTCATGTAAAAATTTTTAGTAACACACAGTTCAAGGGTACTGTAAGAAGGGAGGAAATGAAATGAATGAAAAAATGAGGCATTTATTACAAAAGAAAATAAAAATTTATCAGTAGCAGGAACAATAATAAACACTACTTGCCTTAAGATGAACAATATTTTTGTAATCATAATAACACTAAATAATACTTTAAGCAAAGATTATTATATAATTTAACCAAAAATAATTATATAATTTATAGGAAATATTGGGTAAGATTGAAAATGTATAAGGAAGCTGAATAATTTGCTATAATAAATATTTGTTGCAAACAGACTTAACCAACTTAGTTCTACATAAACCCTTAGATTCTTTTTAGTAATACGAAAGCCTCCAAAGGAGATTGAATTCAGTGATGTTTAGCTACTGTTCAATATCCTCAAACAAATCTTTATTGAAGAAGGCAAGTCAGAAAAAATTGTCACATAAAATCTCCCCTATTACATAAACATCCATCAGCGAGCGAGCGGGCACATAAACAATCCTATGATTCAAGAGGTCTCATTCTCATTCTTTTAGATGTTCTGACTAAAATCCACCTGTAAATGTAATCAGAGACAAACAAGAAATATTTTCTGAGGCAGGATTTAATTTTAAAAATAGGCAATAGCCTATCAGAATTCCTCCAAATTAGTCTGTTCATGGGACCCTCTAGGGATTAAGCCTATGATTAACTGTAAGTCTTTTAAACTACAGGCTTCTTTAGATTATATTCATGTTTAATGATAAAATAGGGAAAACTCTAAAATATTTCAGCCAGTCCACATATCTTGAATACATCTAATTTACCACTGATCAGCTCATGCAAATTTCAATTAAAAGCCATTAATTCACCTATGGAAAGTCATTTCTTATATTCATTATGCTAATTATCAAATCCTGTGATGTAAGAAATAAACAAGACAGAAGGATTTTTAGTGATAGTCTCTGGAGAGTGGGTTTCCTGATTAGCTGACTGTGTCTAAGGTGTGATTAGAATAACTGATGACACACAGGATATAATTAACCCAATACACACATGTCTCATTCTATGCTGAAATGAAGTGCTATAGATAGCATAGTAACAGCTAATAGATAAGCGTCTAAAATCAATAAAAGAATACAAGCACATAATTTGGAAAGTTAGGTGAAAATACCAAAAGAGAGCCAAAAGAGTTGAAAGTGGTCACCCCTTGAGATTGTGGGATGGGATGATGTGTGATGGAGTGAGGGCAAGGAACTCCACTCATTTTCAGTTTTTTCATACCCTTTAAAATAATTTAAAAGTCATATACATGCATTTTTTTGCTAAGCATGAAATTAATTGAATGAGATAAAAGGTTACAAATAAAAGCCAGAATAGGAATATTATCTTGAGAAATTGCAAGGAGTTTCTGCTCCCATAACTGGGAGGAAGGGATAAAAGCTTCTGGTCTCCCTTGTTTCAGAAAAACATTTCAGTTGTTCCTGGGATCCACTGATGTATGCAGGCTCTTTGCTTTTCTCTTTTGAATAAAAGATAAAAGACAAATAAGATAATAAGGAAATTAAAATTGCACATTAGATGGAATATAGATGAAGTATGGAAATAAATATGCTTCACTTCAAATCAACGACATTCCACAAAGGGTTCAGCACCTTGGTTTGAAGTGAAATGAATAAAAGTAGTTAGAAAATTCCCTGTATTATAAATGACAAGGTTGAGTGGGGATCTTTATGAGCAGGGCTGAATGGGCAGGATTCAATTCAGTTCAGGGCACCACCACTACAGAACACCCATTCTGTCAGGCATTGTGCCAGCTGCTGAGAGAGTGCACAGTGAGGAATAAGATGCTGATGGTTTTCAAGGAGTTCATGTCTGGTGGGGAAAGACAAACAACACGGGTCAATTTGTTGATGGATATTTTCCGAAAGTGGCATACCATTGTAGGTCTTGAAATATGGCTGTTTGCACCCCGGCCTTCTTACAAGCAGTTTCCTCTGCCAGGAATGAGTGAGCTTAATTTTAGAAGAGATAATTTCCACTTACCAAAGCTCTTCAAGATTTTACTCAAATTTTACCCATGCTGTGAAGCTTTCCTTCACCAACATAGATCCCCTTCTCTCCCTCAGGCCCTGTAATGCAACTTTAATCACTACACTTACCCAGTTAAGTTGTCATTGTCACCTTACTAGACTATCACCTCTAAACAAAATGTTTTTTAAACAATCAGGATTTTTTTTAAAGTAAGTATTGGTATTACTCATTCTTAAATAATAACATAATGCTAGGTACATAGGTGTTCAGTTAACATTTGCTGACTAATTAGTGGGAAATTTGGGGGGACGCTGCTGATGACATCTTTGATGGGTAAACACCTAAGTTGAAATTTGCAGTATAAATACAAAGTCATCTGCAGGCAGGTAGGTTAAATATAAAACGCATTGTAGAGAAAACAAAGAGTAAGTTCCAAGATTGGATGATTGAAACACCTTGGGGTATTCAGAAGATGGCCTATAATTCAAAATTGCTGAGGGATAATCAGAAATAAACTTTTAACAACTCAGGGTCAGATCACAAAAAAACTTTTGTTTCATTCTATAGGTTGGATTTTATAGGTTATGGGGAATTATTTAGGTTTAAGCAGAGAAGTAATAAAAAGTGTACTTTTATTCAAAGGCAGAATTTATTATTTTTCCAAATGATATAAATAGTACATATTCATTGTGTAAAATTTAAAACACAGAAAAATTATAAAAACAAAAGGTATAGAAAGTACACTGTTTTAAAGTGTCTTAAAATCCCAACAACTTGAGATACCACCATTAATTTGGTGACTATCTTTTAGTGCATCACATTATACACACTCATAGATATAAAATGCACACATATTACATTATACATAAACTGAATCATATAATTTATTCTATTTCTATTGTGCAAACACTTTTTATTTTCTCTACCTACTTTAACTTACTCACTTTTCTTTTTTCTAAGTCTTATATAAATAATATTAACATACGGTTACACACTAACAATCATGTATATGTGAGATTTTTGCCATTATTTGAAAAAGATCAGTCATATATTTCTTTCTACATTTAGCTTTTCCCACTTAAGAACATATTGTAAAAATTCCTCCAGTTCAAGTAGTATAAAGACAACTCAGTCTTTTTAATGGCTCTATATCTTATAGTACAAATGTACCACAAATTATTCAATCATTTCCCTATTGATGGGAATTGAATATGTTTTTAGTTTTTGAAACTAGTAACTGATGTAGCCAACTTCCTTGTAAATATATCTTTATTAATTGGTGGTAATTCACAGACTAAATTCTTAACAGAGGGAATTATGTGTTAAATTGTAACATTTTTAATTTGAATAGATATTGCCCAATTTCTTTTTAGAAATGCTTGCAGTAATTAATATTGTACTAGAAATGTATGAGAGTATCTTTTCCTCTTACGATTGCAGCTCATAGGTGTCATTTTTTTTCACTTTTTGTGAATCTTGTAAGGGATATATGGATCTTAACATTCCTTTAATTTGTTTTTTTTCCGCCCCACTGCTACTAGGATTGGGCATCATTTTGTATATATGTGCATTGGTTATTTGGATTGCTCATCTGTCAGTTTCCTATTAATATTATTTGCCTATTATCCTATAGAGTTTTTAATTAATCTGTAAAAGCTCTTTCTAAAGCATAGATATTAATATCTTTTGCATTTTGGAATAATTTTCATGACAATTAAAAGATAGACTGAGACTGAACATCACTGGAGGCAAACAAATTGCTTAGAAGACTTTGAAAAAAAAAGTCCAAGTGAGAGATGAAGAGCATCCAAATCAAGAAACTGGCAATGATCATGGAGGGCAAGAAGATGTCATACAGAGATCCTCATTAGGTGTCTCCTCATCAGAGATTACTAATCTTATAGTCCTTAATCTCTCACACTTCAGCTTAAATCTCAGTTTCCAAAGAAGGTGCATGATACACACCATGAACACAAAACCATGACTTCAATTAGGAGAACAGGAGAAAAATCCCCCTTCCATCCCAAGTCTTCATGTGTGAATGACTTTGTACTCTTTGCTGATTTTTTGACAATAGTTATATACAACTGTGACTCCTGCCACTGAAAGATGCCAATGTCCTCTAAATATCAAATTAAAAATTTATGCACTTTCAGTAAAGTTTTTCTGTGAAGTATGTTTTATTTTAACTTTAAAAATTAGTCACTCATGTTTTATTTTGTTTTAATTCTCTAATAACCAGGGAATTTGATTTATTAACCATAATGTTCCATTTTGGTATCATATCAAAGATGACCTTCCTGGGGGAAGTAATGTCTAGTCGCAGGTTTCTAGCAAAATCCTGGGCACTCCTTTGGCTAACACATTCTTTGAGCATTTTATTAGGTTGGCATTAAAAGTAATTGTGGTTTTTGCAGATTTTTTTTCTTTTTTCTTTTTTTTTTTTTTTTAGATAGAGTTTTGCTTTTGTCACCCAGGCCAGAGTGCAATGGCACAATCTTGGCTCACCACAACCTCTGCCTCCTGGGTTCAAGTGATTCTCATCCCTCAACCTCCTGAGTAGCTGGGATTACAGGCATGTGCCACCACTCCTGGCTAAGTTTGTGTTTTTAGTAGAGATGGGGTTTCTCCATGTTGGTCAGACTGGTCTCACACTCCCGACCTCAGGTGATCCATCCACCTTGGCCTCCCAAAGTGCTGGGATTACAGACGTGAGCCACTGCACCCGGCCAGAAATATTTTTAAATGCAAAAACCACAATTACATTTGCACCAACCTAATCATTGTATTTCCAGCCTTACTTGATGGTGAAAAGCAGTAACTAGAAGTTGTTACCTCATGTTTCTGTGTACTTTGTGATGTATGACTTTACATAGAAAGAGAAGTGTAAAATGGCGTTAATATAGATAACATTTAAAAGAAATCATGTTAAGATTTGGGGACTGGTGGGTACAGTTATATTTGGTGAGCAATGTGTGGGGAATAAATTAGCTTGTTTAAAAAAATTTTAAAGAACTTTAAAAGAAAAGTGTGTAGAAATTCAAAGAATTATTTATTCACATGCTTTGAAACAAAGGAAATCAGCATGATAAATACCTGGAAAATTCCCAGACAATAGCCACTTACTGATATACTAACCATATGTACAAAAAATGTTATGTAGGGTCTTAAGGGTAAACTTTACTATTATAATTTCAGGCATGATAGATCCCATTATCTATTATTTTCTTATTCTGAAATAAGATTCTGCAATATTTCTTAAGAAATTATATTTTCACCATACCAGGGGGCAGTTCCAAGATGGCCAAATAGGAACAGCTCCAGACTCCAGCTCCTAGAATGAGCGACACAGAAGATGGGTGATTTCTGCATTTCCAACTGAGGTACTGGGTTCATGTCACTGGGGCATCTCAGACAGTCGGTGCAGGACAGTGGGTGCAGGACAGTGGGTGCAGCCCACAGAGTGAGAGCCAAAGCAGGGCAAGGCATCACCTCACCTGGGAAATGCAAGGGGGAAGGGAGTTCCCTTTCTTGGCCAAGGGAAACAGTGACACACAACACCTGGAAAATTGGGTCACTCCCACTCTAATACTGCGCTTTACCAAGGGTCTTAGCAAACGACACACCAGGAGTTTATATCCTGTGCCTGGCTTGGAGGGTCACATGCCCACAGAGCCTGCCTCATTGCTAGCACAGCAGTCTGAGATCTAACTGCAAGGCAGCAGTGAGGCTAGGGGAGGGGTGTCAGCCATTGCTGAGGCTTGAGTAGGTAAACAAAGCAGCCAGGAAGCTCGAACTGGGTGGAGCCAACTGCAGCTCAAGGAGGTATGCCTGCCTCTGTAGACGCCACCTCTGGGGATAGGGCATAGCCAAACAAAAGGCAGCAGAAACCTCTGCAGATTTGAATGTCCCTGTCTGACAGCTTTGAAGAGAGTATTGGTTCTCCCAGCACGGAGTTTCAGATCTGAGAACGGACAGACTGCCTCCTCAAGTGGGTCCCTGACCCCTGAGTAACTTAACGGGGAGACACCCCCACTAGGGGCAGACTGACACCTCACATGTCTGAATGCCCCTCTGAGATGAAGCTTCCAGAGGAATGATCAGGCAGCAACATTTGCTGTTCAGCAATATTCACTCTTCTGCAGTCTCCGCTGCTGATACACAGGCAAACAGGGTCTGGAGTGGACCTCGAACAAACTCCAACAGACCTGCAGTTGAGGGTCCTGATTGTTAGAAGGAAAACTAACAAACAGAAAGGACATCCACACCAAAACCCCATCTGTATGTCACCATCATCAAAGACCAAAGGTAGATAAAACCCCAAAGATGGGGAAAAAGCAGTGCCGAAAAGCTGAATATTCTAAAAATCACAGTGCCTCTCCCCCTCCAAAGGAATGCAGCTCCTCACCAGCAATGGAACAAAGCTGGATGGAGAATGACTTTGACGAGTTGAGAGAAGAAGGCTTCAGATGATCAAACTTCTCTGAGCTAAAGGAGGAGGTTAGAACCCATCACAACAAAACCTAAAAACCTTGAAAAGAGATTTGATGAATGGCTAACTAGAGTAACCAATGTATAGAAGTCCTTAAATGATCTGATAGAACTGAAAACCATGACATGTGAACTACGTGACAAATGCACAAGCTTCAGTAACTGACTCGATCAACTGGAAGAAAGGGTATCAGTGATTGAAGATCAAATGAATGAAATGAAGTGAGAAGAGAAGTTTAGAGAAAAAAGAGTAAAAAGAAATGAACAAAGCCTCTGAGAAATATGGGACTATGTGAAAAGACTAAATCTACATCTGACTGGTGTACCTGAAAGTGATGGGGAGAATGGAACCAAGTTGGAAAACACTCTGCAGGATATGATCCAGCAGAACTTCCCCAACCAAGCAAGGCAGGCCATAATTCAAATTCAGGAAATATGCCACAAAGATACTCCTTGAGAAGAGCAACTCCAAGACACATAAATGTCAGATTCATCAAAGTTGAAATGAAGGAAAAAATGTTAAGGGCAGCCAGAGAGAAAGTTCGGGTTACCCACAAAGGGAAGCCATTCAGACTAACAGTGGATCTCTCAGCAGAAACTCTATAAGCCAGAACAGAGAGGGGTCAATATTCAATATTCTTAAAGAAAGGAATTTTCAACCTAGAATTTCATATCCAGCCAAACTAAGCTTCATAAGTGAAGGAGAAATAAAATCCTTGACAGACAAGCAAATGCTGAGAGATTTGTCACCACCAGGCCTGCCATACAAGAGCCCCTGAAAGAAGCAGTAAACATGGAAAGGAACAACTGGTACCAACCACTGAAAAAACATGCCAAAATGTAAAGACCATTGATGCTAGGAAGAAACTACATCAACTAACAAGCAAAATAACCAGCTAACATTATAATGACAGTATCAAGTTCACACATAACAATATTAACCTTAAATGTAAATGGGCTAAATGCTCCAATTAAAAGACAAAGACTGGCAAATTGGATAAAGAGTCAAGACCCATCAGTGTGCTGTATTCAGGAGACCGATCTCACGTGCAGAGACACACATAGGCTCAAAATAAAGGGATGGTGGAAAATCTACCAAGCAAATGGAAAAAAAAGAAAAGAAAAGACAGGGGTTGCAATCCTAGTCTCTGATAAAACAGACTTTAAACCAACAAAGATGAAAAGAGACAAAGAAGGCCATTACATAATGGCAAAGGGATCAATTCAACAAGAAGAGCTAACTATCCTAAATATATATGCACCCATTACAAGAGCACTCACATTCAAAAAGCAAGTCCTTAGAGACTTACAAAGAGACTTAGACTCCCACACAATAATAATGGGAGACTTTAACACCCCACTGTCAACATGAGAGAGATCAACGAGACAGAAAGTTAACAAGGATATCCAGGAACTAAACTCAACTCTGCACCAAGCAGACCTAATAGACATCTACAGAACTCTTCACCCCAAATCAACAGAGTATACATTCTTTTCAGCACCACATTGCACTTATTCCGAAATTGACCACATAATTGGAAGTAAAGCACTCCTCAGCAAATGTACAAGAACATAAATTATAACAAACTGTCTCTCAGACCACAGTGAAATCAAACTAGGACTCAGGATTAAGAAACTCAATCAAAACCGCTCAACTACATGGAAACTGAACAACCTGCTCCTGAATGACTACTGAGTATGTAACAAAATGAAGGCAGAAATAAAGATGTTCTTTGAAACCAATGAGAACAAAGATACAACATACCAGAATCTCTGGGACACATTTAAAGCAGTGTGCAGAGGGAAATTTATAGCACTAAATGTTCACAAGAGAAAGCAGGAAAGATCTAAAATTGACACCCTAACATCACAATTAAAAGAACTAGAGAAGCAAGAGCAAATACATTCAAAAACTGTCAGAAGGCAAGAAATAACCAAGATCAGAGCAGAACTGAAGGAGATAGAGTCACAAAAAACCCTTCAAAAAATCAATGAATCCAGGAGCTGATTTTTTGAAAAGATCAACAAAATTAATAGACTGCTAGCAAGACTAGTAAAGGAAAGAGAGAAGAATCAAATAGACACAATAAAAAATGATAAAGCAGCTATCACCACCAACCCCATAGAAATACAAACTATCATCAGAGAATACTATAAACACCTCTATGCAAATAAACTAGAAAATCTAGAAGAAATGGATAATATCCTGGACACTTACACTCTCCCAAGACTAAACCAGGAAGAAGTTGAATCCCTGAATAGACCAATAATAGGCCCTGAAATTGAGGCAATAATTAATAGCCTACCAACCAAAAAAAGTCCAGGACCAGATGGATTCACAGCCGAATTCTACCAGAGTACAAGGAGGAGCTGGTACCATTCCTTCTGAAACTATTCCAATCAATAGAAAAAGAGGGAATCCTCCCTAACTCATTTTATGAGGCCAACATCATCCTGATACCAAAGCCTGGCAGAGACACAACAAAAAAGATAACTTTAGACCAATATCCCTGATGAACATCGATGCAAAAATCCTCAATAAAATACTGGCAAACTGAATCCAGCACCACATCAAAAAGCTTATCCACCATGTTCAAGTGAGCTTCATCCCTGGGATGCAAGGCTGGTTCAATATACACAAATCAGCAAATGTAATCCAGCATATAAACAGAACCAAAGACAAAAACCACATGATTATCTCAATAGATGCAGAAAGGACCTTTGACAAAATTCAACAGCCCTTTGTGCTAAAAACTCTCAATAAATTCAGTACTGAGGGAACATATCTCAAATTAATAAGAGCTATTTATGGCAAACCCACAGCCAATATCATACTGAATGGGCAAAAACTGGAAGCATTCCCTTTGAAAACTAGCACTAGACAGGGATGCCCTCTATCACCACTCCTATTCAACAGTGTTGGAAGTTCTGGCCAGGGCAATCAAGCAAGAGAAAGAAATAAAGGGTATTCAGTTAGGAAAAGAGGAAGTCAAATTGTCCCTGTTTGCAGATGACATGACTGTATATTTAGAAAACCCCATCATCTCAGCCCAAAATCTCCTTAAGCTGATAAGAAACTTCAGCAGAGTCTCAGGATACAAAATGAATGTGCAAAAATCACAAGCATTTTTATCCACCAATAACAGACAAAGAGAGCCAAATCATGAGTGAACTCCCATTCACAATAGCTTCAAAGAGAATAAAATACCTAGGAATCCAACTTACAAGGGATGTAAAAGACTTCTTCAAGGAGAACTACAAACCACTGCTCAATGAAATAAAAGAGGACAGAAAAAAATGGAAGAACATTCCATGCTCATCGATAGGAAGAATCAATATCATGAAAATGGCCATACTGCCCAAGGTAATTTATAGATTCAGTGCCATCCCCATTAGGCTACCAATGACTTTCTTCACAGAATTGGAAAAAACTACTTTAAAGTTCATGCGGAACTAAAAAAGACCCTGCATTACCAAGACAATCCTAAGCCAAAAGAACAAAGCTGGAGGCATCACACTACCTGACTTCAAACCATTCTACAAGGCTACAGTAACCAAAACAGCATGGTACTGGTACCAAAACAGAGATATAGACCAATGGAACAGAACAGAGCCCTCAGAAATAATACCACACATCTACAACCATCTGATCTTTGACAAACCTGAGAGAAACAAGAAATGGGGAAAGGATTCCCTATTTAATAAATGGTACTGGGAAAACTGGCCAGCCATATGTAGAAAGCTGAAACTGAATCCTTTCCTTACACCTTATACAAAAATTAATTCAAGATGGATTAGAGACTTAAATGTTAGACCTAAGACCATAAAAATCCCAGAAGAAAACCTAGGCAATACCATTCAGGAGATAGGCATGGGCAAGGACTTCATGCCTAAAACACCAAAAGCAATGGCAACAAAAACAAAAATTGACAAATGGGATCTAATTAAACTAAAGAGCTTCTGCACAGCAAAAGAAACTACCATCAGAGTGAACAGGCAACCTACAGAATGGGAGAAAATTTTTGCAACCTACACATCTGACAAAAGGATAACATCCAGAACCTACAAAGAACTCAAATTTACAAGAAAAAAACAAACAACCCCATCAAAAAGTGGGCAAAGGATATGAACAGACACTTCTCAAAAGAAGACATTCATACAGCCAACAGACACATGAAAAAATGCTTGTCATCACTCGCCATCAGAGAAATGCAAATCAAAACCACAATGAGATACCATCTTACACCAGTTAGAATGATGATCATTAAGAAGTCAGGAAAAAACAGGTGCTGGAGAGAATGTGTCGAAATATGAACACTTTTACACTGTTGGTGGGACTGTAAACTAGTTCAATCATTGTAAAAGACAGTGTGGTGATTCCTCAAGGATCTAGAACTAGAAATACCATTTGATCCAGCCATCCCATTACTAGGTATATACCCAGAGGATTATAAATCATGCTGCTATAAAGACACATGCACATGTATGTTTATTGTGGCACTATTCACAATAACAAAGACTTGGAACCAATCCAAATGTCCATCAATGACAGACTGGATTAAGAAAATTTGGCACATACACACCATGGAATACTATGCAGCTATAAGAAAGGATGAGTTCATGTCCTTTGTAGGGACATGGATGCAGCTGGAAACCCTAATTCTCAGCAATCTATTGCAAAAACAGAAAACCAAACACCACATGTTCTCACTCATAGGTGGGAATTGAACAATGAGAACATTTGGACACAGGAAGGGGAACTTCACACACGGGGGCCTGTTGTGGGGTGGGGGCAGGGGGGAAGGATAGCATTAGGAGATATATCTAACGTAAATGACGAGTTACTGGGTGCAGCACACCAACATGGCACAAGTATACATATGTAACAAACCTGCATGTTGTGCACATGTACCTAGAACATAAAGTATAATAATAATAATTATATTTTCATGCAACTCTACTAATAAAAATACTTTATTTGCTTTCTTTCCTAAAGTTCTTACTACCATCATTTAATCATTTAATTTTTATAACTACTCCATGAGAAAAGTAGTATTTATTAAAAATTGAAGAATCAGCACAGGGTTGTATGTTGTCTAACATCACAGAGCTAATATGGAGCAGGGCAAAAGTTGCACCCATGCATGCTTGCATTAGGCTCTCTGCACTTGTCCTCTATATAACAACATCTGACAGTGGTTACACCATTCCTGCTGCGAAGTCTTCTTCCTTCCATTAGCACTTTCCATTGGCCATGCAGTCAGGGAGTCCACCAACAAAGGCATTACATGTCTTACCACAGATACGGTGTAATGTAACTTGAATTTTTCGATGTCATCTGATTTTAAAATAAGATTGTAATTCCCTTCAGAATTTCAGGAAATTTTTAGTTTGTGGATTGCATATTACTGGCTGCATAGATGGCCAAATCACAACACTTTGCTCAGAGTAGGTACTCAATAAATATTCGTTAATTATATAACAACAACAACAAAAATAAATTTAGTTAAGTAGGAAAGTGCTATGCAATGGTTACCTCAGTGATATTCAAAGACGATTTTGACACATAGTAGGAATTCAAGTGCGTATTAGCTCTTTCCTTCTTATGACTCTTTCCCCAAGTATATTTATAGAGAATTTGGTTATTAACATTTACAATCATGACTTGCTGATTTACCATTTTCCTTTATATGATTGGATGTGTTCTACCTAAACACCCTTTGAGACAACAACACAAATATAATTCTCCTTACTTTCCTACAGGTGTGACACAGAGGGACAAGCATTGTTTTCAATGTTCCATAACCTGAATGTGGTGAACATACATTTACAACCCACACCTTTCGACTTTAAGGGCATTGATCACCAGTGAAGAGAACAGCTATTAAAAAAATTTTCCTGTCAAAGTAGACAGAAAAAATTTCACTTTGCAACAGTGCCAACTTAGTGCCAAACCCCACTTGGGCTCTGAAGTTGATCTTTGTTTTATGCAGGGTGGCATGAAAAAGAATAACACAAAACCAGTCAAGCTTCATTGAACACATTTATTGTTCAGTGACAAAGGTGAAATCACTTTGTTCTAACAGTTGACTTTCCACTGAACTCTGAAAAAAGTAAGCAATTACTTGGTTCATGCTCTTTAGCAAAGTGAATGAATGGTTAGTTTATTTTAAGCTTCCAGATTTGATCTCTTGCACTAGGAATGATAACACTCCTAAGCAATTATGGAATTTGTCATTTGTTGCTCTATTGTATATTTCTCTAAGCTCCAGATGAAAAATAAATCTCTTTTGAGTGTTCTATGTATAAATCATTTGGTAATAGCTACAGCAGGAAGATCTGCTCAGAGTTGATGGGGTCTGGCTAACAGAAGTAATTTTAGACTTCCCTTTCCAGTTATCAGCCTAAAATCATTCACAAAATACAATTTAAGTGGACCGAGGTGGACCAATGTGCCCTAGATAAATGATTAACTATGGACGGATATCATCTGATCAACTTCTTGATTCCATTCTTTCCAAGAAACCAAACATTTGCCTGCCATTTGGATTTGAGGAATTTATTGTTTTGTCTTATCAATTTTATGTGATAATAAGTTGTTCTTTGGGGAATAAAACTTAAGTTCCCATCCAAAATTATGGTTAAACATTTTTCTTGTTACCAATTATTTAAATTAGAACCCTCTTTACTCAGTAAATATGTATCATGAATAGTTATCTTTTAAAAAAACATCATGGAAGAGACAAAGATTAACTGATAAAGTTAATTCATCTTTTCTTTAATAGAACTTGTAATTTAGTCTTATAAATGAATGCCATAGAATATGGAAAACCAGGACAAAGGAAATAACTCACTTGCCAATAAAAACAAACAGGGAAATTCTTACTATTAGAGGGAAAGGGGAGGGAGGTGATAGAGTTTCAATTGCTTCCAAAATAGTGAAATTAATAACATCAAGGACTGGAATGATTGTTACCAGGAACTACAGAGGGAGAGAGAAATGAAGAGTTATTAATCAACAGGCATAAAATTTCAGTTAAGTAAGGTGAATAAGCTCTGGAGATCTGTCATACAATATTTACTTGGAGTCAACAATAATATATTGCACACTTAAAATTTGTTAAGAGGACAGATCTCATATTAAATATCCTTACCACAATTAAAAAATACACTGATCTCTAAATGTACCTATAGGTGACATTAAGGTGATTTGTTGTATGGAATTATTCAGCTATAAAGCAGTTAAAAGCTGAGATGTGCCTACCCAAAATGATGGCATTAATTGTGGAACAATTGACCTATAGCTCTTCTCACTGTCTGCATTAAAATAACAATGTAAATTCCCTAATGAAAAAATGTCACATGTTTTGCAGAGAATGGTATTTTTCTGTTATCTATTAGAGAAAAAAAGGACCTACTCCTTCCAAAGTTACATGAAATTAAAGTTAAGATGGAAATAAAAAGGTGAGAAAAAACCTTAGCTTTATCTCCACCAAAATCTGTTATCTGATTCATCAATAGTCCATTCTTAACAACTGTAAGACTCAACAGTTCTAAGGTACACCTACTGGATCAGCAGTAGTAACTAGAATTTTACTTTGAGGTAATGAAGTTTGGTCTCTAACAGAATCCTATGCACAGAGTTAGAGGCAGAAGTAAGTTTAATAAGTACTGTAAACTATTTTAGCACATTCCTAAAGGTTTTCTGTACAAGGTAACAACACTTTTAAGATGAATAAAAGTGAAAGAGTTATACCAACTTTCTGTTAGTATTTGTTTAGATTTTCATTTGCTTGAAAAGTCTAGGTTTGTAGTCTGTTGAGCAGGAAATTAGACTACAATTAGGTTAAATAACTTGTAGCTAGCAGGCCTAACTTTTAGAGTTACTTATATAGAAAAAAAACAAAATTTATCTTCCGTATAATAGCTCCTTAAATGTCTGAGATCACATGCTTCGCAAGGTAATAAAATACCACAAAGCAAATGGAGGAAGGGCAAGATCACAGGACCACAGGACAGGGTGAAATTAAAATTGCTAATGAAGTTTCGGGTACACATTGTCATTGATATGTCTTGTCATATAATATCTGATCATTGTTTCACAATTATTACCAATTTTAAATAACCAGAATCTTTAGTCATAATAGTTTCAACAGTTAATAATATAAATTGCAGATTTTTAAAGAGTGTTTTTACATTTTTGAGCAGTTTTAGGTACACAAAAAGATTGACAGAAAAGTACAGAGATTTCTTATATATCCCCTGCCCTACACATACATAGTGATTCCCAGTATCACCATCCTGCACTAGTATAGTGCAACTGATGAACCTGCACTGACACATTATCACGAAAAGTCCATAGTTTAACATTAGGATTCACTTTTGATGTTGCACATTTTATAGGTTTGGACAAATAAAGAGATATATATATACACATGTGTAAATGACTAATATTTAAGAAAACACTCTGACAATATATTATATGCTATCTTGTCTTAGGCTTTGATGAATTTCAGTTACATGTTGTCTGCCAGTCTTTCCTGATTTATAATTCAGATTACTAACTGATTGAAAGTTATAGTCCGCTCATTAAAAATGTTTAGTTATGAAGACAGACATAAAAACAAGAAAAATAATTAAAAAAGACTAATTTAAGTTAGCACTTGCATAAAATTTGTTTTTATTTCTTTTCCAGTAGAAGCCTCAAGTCTTTGTTAAATGCAACAAATAAATTGCTTTTGGAGTTTAAATTTGTCTTATAGGTGGACAAAATAAAAGATCTATAAGTTCCATTTTCAAGGTTGGGTAACAGTTGTGATGAGAAACTATTACCTATTAATATGATGATTAATGAACTTATGGTTATCAAAGATTGTGTATCTTTTTAATATAATGGTACTAATTATAATTATAGCAGTAAATTTTATTTTGCTAGTCATAATAGTTTATTTTTGTAGGATGGGAAATACATATATATATTTTCTTATATAATTTGGATGATCTAGAATATTGGAAATGTTCTTAATAACTGACTCAGTTCATGTGTCCAGTGATCCTTCTAACATTCTCTCCTAAAGCTTTAGCTCAAATTACAACATTAGATATTTCTGAATAATTTAGTTCACCCTATTACTACTTTCAGATAAACACCTTTCAATATCATATGTCTGTAGTAGAGTACATCCTTAGTATCACCTTCACATAAAAAGCTAGTATACTTAAAATTACCATGCAATCATCATTTCCGGTAAGGGTCATCTCACTGATTCTAAACTAGGTCTTGCCTTGTGATTAATCCTAGGTCAATCTTCCAGAAAAAGCAACACAATAAATAATTTAGCAGGAAGAGCATTTCAACCCTATGTTTTATAATGGGTCCCAAAAGAGGAGACAAGAAAAACAGAAAGAATGGAAGGGAAATAGTCAAGTTCCAAAGCAGTGGTTCTCAACTAGGGGCAGTTTTGCTCCTTGGGAGATAATTTTAGCATCCTAATTTGGTGGGGTGCAACTGTCATCTAGTATGAAAAGGCCAGGGATAATACTAAATCTTACCGTGCACAGGACAGTGTTTATTTAGAATTAGCTTTAGGTTTTAAAACTGAACTTAAAAAAAATTCTAAGAGAATAGTACCTTGTATAAAGTGGATCTATTTTCTGTGGAAAATCAAGAGATTGCCCATGGAATTATAATACCAAAAGCCTGACATTCTGTTTCTTCTTATACTTGTAAACAGCCTGGTCAGCAGAGATTGCTCTTCATGGTAAAATAGCATACTTTTGATGAACCACAAAGAAAGTCATAAACAAAAAATAAATACATCCTTTCATAATATCTTAATAATGCAATTAGCATCAGGAAAAACAGTGTAACATGTTTTGTAAAACATAATGGATAACCATGATTAAATATTGGGTTGACCACATAATGCAGTAAAATGTGTTTATACAGCTTGTTTATATATCTTGTTTATACATCTTGTTCTTAATATTTGAACTGTTTTTCTAATATTTACAGATGTTTCTTGCAAAAACATCCAACTTCTAAAGTGTCTACAAAATAAAGTCCTCAAATATATTTGAGACAGACTTGGAATGCTGCCATAAGAAAAACAAAAGGTTTTACATCACCCCTTCAAATATATTTTTTTTTTTGAGAAAAAGGATTTTTGAAGGCCATTGTTTCCATGAATTAATTCTCTCCTCTTTCATACTTAAGTTTATGTCATCTGATTTTGAAAAAAAATTATTAGTGACAACATATTGAATTGCTATAAACAAAACTAAACATGTAACTATGTAAAGTGAATGAATTGTGTAAACATAAATCTTATTTTTTTAAACATACTTTAACAGAACTACCTCTAATTTATTTACTGCATACAGTTGAACACTTTATGCCTGGAAGGTACTATAACACCCAAGAGAGATTGAGGATAAATTGAGGTGACTGAGGTCCAAAATAAGATAAGATCATCTCTTATTTCTTTTTTACAAAAGCTGAATGGCTCACTTGTATCTTTCATATGATACGGAGAATCCAGAGAGTAGCCTGATGCATCATTGGGGTTTTGGGAAGGTAGATTCAATCTTAGAGGAAATCAAAGGAATTCTATTTTATTTCTTCATTCCTTCTGTAGTTTGAGAGAAACATGCAAAATCTATATTCACTGTCTTAAGGAACACCAGAGCTTCTGAAATTGTGAAGTCATATTTCTGTGGTGCTATAGTTTTTACAGTGTAAATATTTATATCCTAGCCCAGTGATAAAGGGGATGAAAAATCCCTTGTTTAAAGAGAATTAAGAAGTCAGAGTTATGCTGAGAATATACTTTTACACATTCTTTCAACTAATATTTGCTAAGAGCATAATATATACTGTGCAAGTGATACAGAGAGCACCAAGTAAGATGTCAACAATACCTTAATGTTTCCAAGGATTAGAGTGATGACATTAAGGAGGCTCTTTACCCTTTCTCAGAGAAATGAATTAGAATACATGGATTTAAATTTACCCTTAAGGTAAATGTAACTTAAGGATTTACCCTTAAGTTAGGGTGGAGGATCTTTTATGTTAAAAGACACTATACCAGTTATGAAGATATTGTCTCTCGGTCTCAAATCCACTTTTCTCAGCTTTGGGATTCTGGGGCTGGGATTTTGGAAACTGCTTTTCATTTGCTAGACAACTGTGTAAGGGGCACTAGAGAGAGCCTGGGAGGCTAGAGGGCAAATGAGGGACTTTCCCCCGCCAGCTTCATGCTGTCTTGCTCTTTTGTTTTTTCCCAGCTCCTGTGAGCATCACATCGACCACACATCTTCACCCTGGCAGCAGCAATTCCAGGTTTTCATTCTCTAACACATTAAAGAGTCAGCCTGATGGTGCCCCTTAGAGATGCTGGCACCAGCTGGTAGCACTCAGAGGTCTGAGCTCTGTGAGGTTTCTCCACCAAACAACAAAGTTTTAGTAATTTCTACATTTTTCTTTTGTTCCCTAAAGATGGTAGCTGCTTCCTGCAGTTTCTATTTTCATGGTACTTTATTGTTTTACTGTCTGGCTTTCAGTTTTTAAAAGATAGTTCAAAATTATTTACATTACATTTTTTGTTGTTGTTGTTAAAATAATTGTTGTGGTTTTTGACTGGATCTTGACTGATCCTGAGATTAAGTACTTGATAAAGGACATGATTTACATTAAGGCTTCCATAATATTAATCATATTCATGACACTGATAACCCAACCTGCACTCTGTAATATTCAGGGACAGAGCACTAAAGTTCTTTTGATAAAATTTTGAAGCCTAGGCAACAAAGTGAAATCCTGCCTCTACAAAAATTACAAAAACTTGCTGGGCATGGTGGCACATGCGTGTTGTTCCAGCCACTCAGGAGACTGAAGTGTGGGGATTAAGTGAGCCTGGGAGTTCAAGGGTGCAGTGAGTTGTGATTGTGCCAGTGCTCCCCAGCTTGGGCAACAGAGTGAGGCTCTATCTCAAAAACAATTCTTTTTGTAGTAATTATATGTGGCACATTAAGTGAATATAGTTGTTTGAAGTGCATTAGTATTTGTAAAACATTTAGAACAGTGCCTGGCATTTGGAGAAGACTATATAGGTGTGAGTGTATGTCTCTGTGTGCATATATGTATATAGGTAGGTAGGTATATTTACATGTATGTGTATATATATTTGTTGTATATGTACTTAGGTATGTGTATGTATACATTTGTTATATAAGATCAAAAACAACAAAATAAAAATAAATGATAGAAAATGTATCATTGTTCTTCTGCATGTATGGTGGTACTCTATAAATATTTATAGCAATTTTATATCTGCTACAAGTCTCCCCAAAGTGCATCCAACAACAAATACTCATTTTTACAGGTATCTCTTCTTATGGCTCTTACAGGAGGAATATTTCTGTAACCAATTGGAACATTCCATGTTTTTTGCCTTATATCTTCTTTGCTGTCCATGGTTTACATTTAGTGCCTTTTCCGTGTAAAAATGTACTCTTTTCATAAATAATGGCGCTTTTTATTTTTATTTATTTATTTTTTTGAGACAGAGTCTCGCTCTGTCACCCAGGTTGGAGTGCAGTGGCGCAATCTCCACTCACTGCAAGCTCCGCCTCCCGGGTTCACGCCATTCTCCTGCCTCAGCCTCCTGTGTAGCTGGGACTACAGGTGTCCACCAGCGCGCCCGGCTAATTTTTGTATTGTTAGTAGAGACGGGGTTTCACCGTGTTAGCCAGATGGTCTGGATCTCCTGACCTCGTGATCCACCCATCTCGGCCTCCCAATGTGCTGGGATTACAGGCGTGAGCCACTGCGCCCAGCCCAATAATGGCACTTTTTAAATGCTGGCTTGATATACATTTAATTAACTCATATTCATACTGAACAGTTTTTTTTTCTTTTTTGCTAGAGGGTTCTGAATCCTAAAACATACATCTCTTTCTTCACATCTTGATCTGAAATCAGAATTGGTTGAATTTTTAATATATTTATAGGTTTGTGCCAGATAACATGGAATTCTGAAATCAATGGCTTATAAACCATCACATGTTGTATGTATCACATTCTCCACAACTGTGAATTTTTTCTAGAGTGCCATAAAGTTTAATAATGTAAACATTACTGGCAAGTTTATGAATCCCATTGCTTGCTCCCAGTCAGCTATTGATATGTTTCTCAATTGTTAAACGAGGAGTTTCTTCCTAATTATCAGACAGATGTATATCAATACATCAAATCCTTAGAAAATAATCCTGTAGACAAATTTCCATGAATATTAAACAAGTTATAGGTACATATCCTGGTGATCTATTATTTATGTTGGCTTAGAATTTACTAATCAGGTATGGTCTAATTATCCCTATAAGCTCAGAAGTTCTACCTGTTACTTTAAAATGACAAGTATTGTATGAAAAAGACCTTCACAGATGTTTCCTGGATTATTTTAAATCCAAAAAAAATTTAAGTTTTCTAGTTGACATTAAAAATAGAATGCGGTATTTCCTTTTCTGAATGAAACTCAAAAGAAATAGGCTTTTCTTGTGGGCTTGGTAAAAATTATCAAAAGTGAGAAAAGATGCCTGATCCATTTGTAGAAAAATACTAATTTTAGTTATTCATTGAGGCTAGGGCTGTCATACTTAGCCAAAGACCACTTTTTTCTATAATTATGTATCATGATCTTGAAAGAAGTCTCATTTCTTTTGATTTTTTTATTACTTACTATTTTTTAATACCCTGTAAATTCAAACCAACTTTTTATGTAGAAGTTTACAGAGGAGGAAATAGAAACCATGAAATTATAACAATGAAATAATCACAAATTTTATAAACAAGGACTAATAACCATGAAACAACTGTGGTTGTATATTTTTTCACTGATACGCAACAGTTATACATATTTTGGAGGTACATGTGTATTTTGATACATGCATACAATGGGTAATGATCAAATCAGAGTAACTAGGATATTAATCACCTCAAACATTTGTTTATTATGTTGGAAATATTCCAATTCTTCTCTTCTAGCTATTTTGAACTACACATTAACTACAATCACAACTACTGAACACTAAATCTTATTTACTCTATCTAAGGGTATTTTTGTATCTGTTAACTAATATGTCTTCATTCACTTCACCCTACCTACTCTTTCCAGCCTCTGGTAACCACCAGTCTACTCTCTATCTTCATGAGATGCATTTTTAGTTCTCTCATATGAGTGAGAACATGTGGTATTTGTCTTTCTGTGCCTGGATTATTTCACATAACATGATGTCCTCCCGTTCCATCAGTGTCACTGCATATGACAGGATTTTATTCTTTTTTACAGCTGAATAGTATTCCATTGTATATATGTACCATATTTTCTTTATTCATGTGTCTGTTGATGAACACAGGTTGATTCCACATCTTGACTTCTGTGAATTGTTCTGCACTAAAAATGGGAGTGCAGGCTAGGCACGGTGGCTCATGCCTGTTGTCCCAGCACTTTGGGAGGCTGAGGCAGGGCAGATCACGAGGTCAGGAGATCGAGATCATCCTGGCTAACACGGTGAAACCCTGTCTCTACTAAAAATACAAAAAATTAGCCAGGCGTGGTGGCGGGCACCTGTAGTTCCAGCTACTCCGCAGGCTGAGGCAGGAGAATGGCGTGAACCCGGGAGGCGGAGCTTGCAGTGAGCTGAGATCGCGCCACTGCACTCCAGCCCGGGCGACAGTGCAAGACTCCATCTTGGGGAAAAAAAAGGAGTGCAGATATTTCTTCAATATGTAGATTTCCTTTTGGGGGGATATATACCCAGCAGTGGAATTGTGGGATCACACAGTAGTTCTGTTTGTAATTTTTAAAGGAACCTCCATATTGTATTTTTTGTTGTTGTTGTTGTTGTTGTTGTTGTTTATGAGACAGAATCTCGCTCTGTTACCCAGACTGGAGTGGAGTAGCGTGATCTCGGCTCACTGCAACCTCTGCCTCCTGGGTTAAAGCAATTCTCCTGCCTCAGCCTCCTATGTAGCTGGGATTACAGGTGCTCGCCACTATGCCTGGCTAATTTTTATATTTTTAGTAGAGACAGAATTTCACCATGTTGACCAGGCTGGTCTTAAACTCCTGGCCTCAAGTGATCCCCTTGCCTTGGTCTGCCGAAGTGCTGGCATTACAGGTGTGAGCCACTGTGCTTGACCTATACTGTTCTTCGTTGTAGTTGTACTAATTTACATTCTCACCAACAGTTTATGAGGGTTCTCCTTTCTCGACATCCTCACCAGCATCCATTATTTATTTTTTTAATACAAAAGTTAAACTGAGGTAAGATAATATCTGATTATTGCTTTGATTTGCATTTCCCTGATTAGTGATGTTAAGCATTTTTTCATAAGTCTGTTGACCATTTGTATGCCTTCTTTTGAGAAATGTCTATTCAGACTTTTTGCCCATCTTTTAGTTGGATTATTTGTGGGATTTTTGCTATTTTCTTTATACATGCTGTTTATTAGTCCCTTGTCAGATGGGTAGGTTGTAAATATCTTTTCCCATTCTGTAGTTTGTCTTTTCACTCTGTTGTTTCTTGTGTAGTGTAGAAACTTTTTAGCTTGATATAATCCCATTGGTGTATTTTCCCTTCTGTTGCCTATGCTTGTGAAGTCTTACACAAGTCTTTGCCTAGACCAATATTCTGAACCATTTCCACAATGCTTTCTTCTAGTAATTTGAAGGTTTCTGGTCTTAGATATAAGGCTTCAATACATTTTGATTTGATTTTTGCATTTGGTGAGAGATAGGGGTCTAGATTTATTCTTCTGTACATTGTTATTCAGTTTTCCTAGCACAATTTACTGAAGAGACTGTCATTTCCCCTAATGTATGTTCTTAACATTTTTGTCAGTGAGTTGGCCGTAAATGTATGGATGTATTTCTGGGTTCTCTATTCTGTTTCATTGGTCTATGTATCTGCTTTTATGCCAGTAACATGCTGTTTTGATTAGTATAATTTCACAGTATATTTTGAAGTCAGATAGCATGATCCCTCCAGCTTCATTCTTTTGCTCAGGATTGCTTTGGCTCTTGGGGTCTTTTGTGGTTCCATATGAATTTTAGGATTGTTTTTTCTATTTCTGTGAAGAGTGTCATTGTTATTTTGATAGGGATTTCATTAAATCTGTAGATCACTTTGGGTAGTATTGACATTTTAATAATATTATTCAAATTCATGGGTAATAGGATATCTTTCAAATTTTTTGGTGTTCTCTTCAATAATGTTTCATCAGTGTTTTATAGTTTTCCTTGTAGAAATGTTTCACTTCTTTAGTTAAATTAATTCCTAAGTATTTTACATATTTTGTAGCTATTGTAAATAGATTGTTTCCTTAATTTTTCAATTTGTTCACTGTCAGTATACATAAATGCTACTGATTTTTGTGTGTTGATTTTGTATCCTGCAACTTCACTGAATTAATTTATCAGTTTTGATAGTTTTTTGGTGGATTTTAAAGGTTTTTCTAAATATAAAATCATGTTGTTCGTAAACAAGGATAATTTAACTTTTTCCTTTCCAATTTGGATGCCTTTATTTCATTCTCTTGCCTTACTGTGCTAGCCAAGACTTCCTGTGGTTGTGTCTTAGTGAAGCCTTATGTTCTGCCAGTTTACCATTGGGTGGTTTATACTATGCTCCCCAAAGTCCCCATTTAAAGTCTGCATTGTTTCTGCTAGTATTTCTCTAGTAAGTTTCCCATTTTGCTTAGTTCTCTAACTAGTTAAGCACTTTTTCCATAAAAAAAATGAAAAGCAGTGTAGGTCCTCTTCCATGTGCTTGCGAGTGGGGGAAAGGAAAAAGGGAGACTGCAGTGAAAAAATTCAAGCTGTGTGGCAGAAGAAACTTTTAGGGCACCACGGCATGAGTTGCAGCTAAACTGAAAGACACCAACATCAACCTTCACTGACCTCATAACTTCGCCTGGGGCCAGTCAACTGTAATGCATATTGAGTCACATCTTTTTAACATATATTTTACACTTCTTGTGATTCCTGTGCACCAATAATAACCAGAGAAACTACTGTGTAAAAGGGACTTAAAGTGCTTTCATTCCCTTTGGAGGAAGGAGCAAGGGAAAGAGGACTGAAAACAAAGAATGGGAAAGAGCACTTAGCAGTTACACATTAATTGAGTATTTTAAGGCAAATAGAAAACTTTGGCACTGTGACTGAAGTTGATTTATACAACTACTCTGATAAAACTTAGGAAAATCCACTAAATTTACCAGATAATCTGCTGTAATTGAAACCACTCTTCATTATTTACTCTTTGTCCTACTCTGCATGTGTCTGAAAGAGGAAAGAGATGTGTTTCAATAAAAACGATTTATGGGCTAGTTATAATGATATCCTAACTCATATAAATAATTTGAAGGTATAAAACATACTTCAGATGATATAAAGACAAAATAACCCTTTTGGATGAGTGGGAGAATATGATATCTAAGTAAGCCATTTGCTTTTTAAATCAGATTTTATGTGTGAGAAACCACTAGGTGACAGTGTAACTTTAGAACAAAATGAACACACCTTTTCAGAGTTCACAGTAACCTTCAGGTCTGAGAATTTGGCACTAGTTCTAAAATGTTATTTTGAAAAGTAAACATTTATTTTAGGGGACAACAAAAATTACCACTTTTAGACTTGCTTCCAGATTTTAAAAAAGATTAAAGAGTTAAAATATTTGCTGTTATACCAGAAACTTATATCAAATTTCTCTCTCCACAGTACGACAGATTTTCAATATGAGATACTTTTCATCATAAAACAGAAAAACCTGTTAACTAGTCTGCATTGTCTAAGATGGCTATTACTGGTTTCTAGATTTTTCTTCCTCATCAGATTACCATCATTCATGTTAATTCTTCATTATCTAAATTTTAAAGAAGCAGAGTAGCATTTTCCATCCATATGCTTATTTTGAGGAGAACTAAAAAAGACATTATTTTTGTTCAATTATATATACAGAGTGATTTTGGGGTAATCTTAGCAGTTTTCCTCCATTATTAAAAGATGTAAAATATGTGGCTTAATAGTTAATAAAAGCTTCTATGCAGGAGTCCCAGAGACCAGTTCTACTATTCTGCTGGAGTTCTTTCCCCTTCTAGAACATTTCAGCTACAGTTTAAATCATAGAAATATTGACAGTGTTAAACTAGTCATAGATGTGTATAATAAAGAATTTAACTGGCCTTTGTTCTTGGTTCCTGGGGTGTGATCTGTAAGCCCTTGAAATTTTGCAAATTATTGAGGTGTCTTTGTTACCATGGTGGACCCTAGGATCACATTTGACAGTTTATGCTAATGAGGTGACTCCTTGTAGGTTCCTCTACAGTTTAATACTAACACAGTAACTGTTAGTGACGGGTGACTCAGGATGGGGGGACTAAAGTCAAATAGTCCCCCATCAACAAATAGGCAACAGAGGGCTGAGACTTTGAACCAGGTGATATCAGCCCGAACTCTGGAAAGGGAAAGAAGACTGAAGGGTAAGTTCAACCACATGGCCAATGGGGTGATTTAATCAGTTTTGCCTGCATAATGAAACTCCAGTAAAAACTCTGGACACTGAAGCTTAGATGAGCTTCAAACATTGATACATTAGGAGAGCAATGTTTCCTGAGGACACAGAGGCTTTGCATTTGGAACCCTTCCAGACCTTGCCCTAGGTAGCTGGTCTCTTTGGCTCATGCTATAACGAAATTATAGTTATATGTGTAGCATTTCCTGAATTTGTGATTTATTCTAGTCAATTACTGAAACCGAGGGGGTAGTGAGAACTCCCAAATTTGTAGTTAGCTTGTCAAAAATAAGCATGATTTGGGAACTTCCAGACTTGTGGCTGGTATCTGAAAGGAGGGTAGTCTCACAGAGGACTATGCCCTTAACCTCAAGTTTGACAAGTTCATCGCAATATGTGAGGCAAAAAGCCTATATTTTAAATTAGTTTAAGACTTTGATAGATATTCAGGTAGTATCTCAAAATCACCATGTAATTCTTCCCCATATTTTTCTCATGTATTAGTAACACTTGCCTATAAACAGCTATTTTTACTAAACACTGAGTCAGTTCTATTTCTCCAAAAATAGTTATGTATTCTATGACTTATATATAAAAATGTTGATTTGAAGATTATCACCTTCTTTGGTAAAATCGATTCTTATGGGAGGAGAGTAGATGGTAGCATCTTTCTTTTCTAGGCTGAGCTACTCATTTTCCTATTGTGTCCTCAGGGAAAGTGTAACCCAGAATGGCAACAGACTGAGAGAAATAAGGTATCTTAAGTCAGTGCTATACATTAGTTCTTTTCCCAGTGTGTAGAGGAAACCCAGGATAACTTGAGAACAATGGCAAGGTTAAATTGCCATTTTTAGGCTCTATAGACTCTGAATATAGTAGACATTTTACATTTTTTTTTGATCCAACATCAAATTGATCTCCCTCCTATTAGCATCTTGATTTCTCTATTACAGGGGGCATTGGAAGTAGTCTTCATGGGCAGGGGTGGGGTGGGGGCAGCATTTATCTTCACTTTGCCATGATGCAATGTGGATATGTACATGAGTTAAGTTCTGTCAACTGACAGCTCTGATTATTCAACAGGTGACATATGGTAATGGAAATAATTAAAAGTCAGTTAGCTTTATAAAGACCAAACTGTTTCTGTCTCTCATATCCTCTGATTTACTCAAATATTTTCAATAAACTTAATTATTTATCTTAGGTAGGCAGTCAGATTTTGTTGCCTACAATCAAGAATCCTGACTCACTAGGTCTTCAAAAATGACGTATAAATGTGTTTAAGGGTAATAAAATTATCTAAAACAGAACATATACTGATAGTAATAACCCAAAACAGAATTATGCTTATAAAGACCAAGTTGGAGGTAGGGAGAATTGAAGGATATTAGGAAAGTAAGGAGTATTTCAGATATTTATAAAATATCTGAATGGCCTCAACAATAATCCAACTCATGGCATGACATGGAAAAGAGGCAGAAACGACACAAGATTCAAGGAATGAGTATAGAATAATGGGAGGAATGTTGCAATGATTAGATTCTATGATATTTCAGCCTAAAGAAGAAAAAGTGTTAAATCTAAATATGTGCATTATTTCATAGTTTAAAAAATAGTTACTAAAGATCTAAGACATGTCCACCACTACAAAATTGCCTTTCTTCTTTCTTAAAAATAGTTGAGGTTAGAAATAAGAAATTGCTTTCTTTAAAAAAAGGTATTTTACTTGGAAATAATTTTTAAAGGGAGAGTAGTTGACATTTCCTATGGAAGGTATACAATACAATGTTTTTTTCATTATGATTTACATATATTAACCTAAGATAGGAAACTGGAGGTATTCTGAATTCTGTGTAACAAGCCAACATTGTTATAACAAAATTTCTCTCAAAGGAACCTCTATTGCATGGAACACTGACACTTAACATGTGCCCCAAGGAACAGTAGAATTAATCTTGGATCTTGTTAGAAATGCAGAATCTCAGGCCTTATTCCAGATCTACTGGCTCAGAATCTGTATTTTAACAATATTTGCAAGTGATTTATATAAGAAATATTAGCACAGAGCACAAAGCAAATACTTTACTGAGTCCAAATCTCCTGGTTCCTAAGCTACCCTTGCAAGTCAATAAGTCACCTTTGGAACATGAATTAATTACTTAGTTCACTAGCATCTATTTAATGTACTGAAGATCTGGGCCAAAAGAATTAATTAAACTGACAAATATTATTTCAGGTTGAAATTATGTGGTCATCTGAATTAAACTTCAGCCTCAAATCTAGACAATTAAAATACTTTTAGCAAAGTTAACCATGTGATCATGATATACAAAAAGAATACAAAAGAATGAATTAGTTTTAAACATAATGGCTATATTTAGCCAAATAAGTGAAGTGATACAGGACAGAAACTTTTTAAAAATGATATTTTAAATAATTTTAATTTAAAAACTTTAATTTTTTGGAACTTTGGGTTCCAGGACTGCCCACAGATACTCAAATTCTCAAATACTCAAGTCCCATAAGGGACTTGGCATAGTATTGGCATATAAAATGGTGTAGTATTTGCATATAACCTACATACATCCTCCTCTATAGTTTAAATTATCCCTCCATTACTTATAATACCTAATACAATGTAGGTGGCATGTAAGTAGCTGTTATACTATATTGTTTAGGAAATAATGAGAAGAAAAAAAGTCTGTACCTCTTCAGTACAAACACAAACATCGATTATTTTTCTAGTATTTTTGGTCCAGGGTTGGTTGAATCCATGGATGTGGGATCCATGGAAACAAAGAACTGACTATATATGTGTGTGTATATATAGAGAGAAAGAGAGAGAGAAAGAGAGAGAGAGAGAGATGACTGTTGAAGACTGTTGAACAATGTAGGGGTTAGGGGTGCCAACTCCTGTGCAATTGAAAATCCCCATATAACTTTTGACTCCCCAAAAACGGAACTACCAATAGCCTACTGCTGACTGAAGCCTTATCAATAACATAAACAGTAAATTCATTTTGAAGGTCGTATGTATTATATATTGTATTCTTACAACAATGTAAGCTAGAGAAAATCAAATGTTATTAAGAAAATCATAAGGAAGAGAAAACATGTTTACTATTCATTAAGTGGAAGTGGGTCATCATGTAGGTCCTCATCTTTTTTTTTTTTTTTTTTTTTTTTTTATTATACTTTAAGTTCTAGGGTACATGTGCATAACGTGCAGGTTTGTTACATATGTATACTTAAGCCATGTTGGTGTGCTGCACCCATCAACTCGTCAGCACCCATCAATTCATCATTTATATCATGTATAACTCCCCAATGCAATCCCTCCCTCCTCCCCCCTCCCCCCTCCCCATGATAGACCCCAGTGTGTGATGTTCCCCTTCCCGAGTCCAAGTGATCTCATTGTTCAGTTCCCACCTATGAGTGAGAACATGCGGTGTTTGGTTTTCTCTTCTTGTGATAGTTTGCTAAGAATGATGGTTTCCAGCTGCATCCATGTCCCTACAAAGGACGCAAACTCATCCTTTTTTATGGCTGCATAGTATTCCATGGTGTATATGTGCCACATTTTCTTAATCCAGTCTGTCACAGATGGACATTTGGGTTGATTCCAAGTCTTTGCTATTGTGAATAGTGCCGCAATAAACATACGTGTACATGTGTCTTTGTAGTAGACTAATTTATAATCCTTTGGGTATATACCCAGTAGTGGGATGGCTGGGTCATATGGTACATCTAGTTCTAGATCCTTGAGGAATTGCCATACTGTTTTCCATAATGGTTGAACTAGTTTACAATCCCACCAACAGTGTAAAAGTGTTCCTATTTCTCCACATCCTCTCCAACACCTGTTGTTTCCTGACTTCTTAATGATTGCCATTCTAACTGGTGTGAGATGGTATCTCATTGTGGTTTTGATTTGCATTTCTCTGATGGCCAGTGATGATGAGCATTTTTTCATGTGTCTGTTGGCTGTATGAATATCTTCTTTTGAGAAATGTCTGTTCATATCCTATCCCCACTTTTTGATGGGGTTGTTTGTTTTTTTCTCGTATATTTGTTTGAGTTCTTTGTAGATTCTGGATATTAGCCCTTTGTCAGATGAGTAGGTTGCAAAAATTTTCTCCCATTCTGTAGGTTGCCTGTTCACTCTGATGGTAGTTTCTTTTGCTGTGCAAAAGCTCTTTAGTTTAATTAGATCCCATTTGTCAATTTTGGCTTTTGCTGCCGTTGCTTTTGGTGTTTTAGACATGAAGTCCTTGCCCATGCCTATGTCCTGAATGGTACTACCTAGATTTTCTTCTAGGGTTTTTATGGTATTAGGTCTAACATTTAAGTCTCTAATCCATCTTGAATTAATCTTCGTATAAGGGGTAAGGAAAGGATCCAGTTTCAGCTTTCTACTTATGGCTAGCCAATTTTCCCAGCACCATTTATTAAATAGGGAATCATTTCCCCATTTCTTGTTTCTCTCAGGTTTGTCAAAGATCAGATGGCTGTAGATGTGCGGTATTATTTCTGAGGACTCTGTTCTGTTCCATTGGTCTATATCTCTGTTTTGGTACCAGTACCATGCTGTTTTGGTTACTGTAGCCTTGTAGTATAGTTTGAAGTCAGGTAGCGTGACGCCTCCAGCTTTGTCCTTTTGACTTAGGATTGTCTTGGCAATGCGGGCTCTTTTTTGGTTCCATATGAACTTTAAAGCAGTTTTTTCCAATTCTGTGAAGAAAGTCATTGGTAGCTTGATGGGGATGGCATTGAATCTATAAATAACCTTGGGGAGTATGGCCATTTTCACGATATTGATTCTTCCTATCCATGAGCATGGTATGTTCTTCCATTTGTTTGTGTCCTCTTTGATTTCACTGAGCAGTGGTTTGTAGTTCTCCTTGAAGAGGTCCTTTACATCCCTTGTAAGCTGGATTCCTAGGTATTTTATTCTCTTTGAAGCAATTGTGAATGGAAGTTCATTCCTGATTTGGCTCTCTGCTTGTCTGTTGCTGGTGTATAAGAATGCTTGTGATTTTTGCACATTAATTTTGTATCCTGAGACTTTGCTGAAGTTGCTTATCAGCTTAAGGAGATTTTGGGCTGAGACGATGGGGTTTTCTAAATATACAATCATGTCATCTGCAAACAGGGACAATTTGACTTCTTCTTTTCCTAACTGGATACCCTTGATTTCTTTCTCTTGCCTGATTGCCCTAGCCAGAACTTCCAACACTATGTTGAATAGGAGTGGTGAGAGAGGGCATCCCTGTCTTGTGCCAGTTTTCAAAGGGAATTTTTCCAGTTTTTGCCCATTCAGTATGATATTAGCTGTGGGTTTGTCATAAATAGCTCTTATTATTTTGAGGTATGTTCCATCAATACCGAATTTATTGAGCGTTTTTAGCATGAAGGGCTGTTGAATTTTGTCAAAAGCCTTTTCTGCATCTATTGAGACAATCATGTGGTTCTTGTCTTTGGTTCTGTTTATATGCTGGATTACGTTTATTGATTTGCGAATGTTGAACCAGCCTTGCATCCCAGGGATGAAGCCCACTTGATCATGGTGGATAAGCTTTTTGATGTGCTGCTGAATCCGGTTTGCCAGTATTTTATTGAGGATTTTTGCATCAATGTTCATCAGGGATATTGGTCTAAAATTCTCTTTTTTTGTTGTGTCTCTGCCAGGCTTTGGTATCAGGATGATGTTGGCCTCATAAAATGAGTTAGGGAGGATTCCCTCTTTTTCTATTGATTGGAATAGTTTCAGAAGGAATGGTACCAGCTCCTCCTTGTACCTCTGGTAGAATTCAGCTGTGAATCCATCTGGTCCTGGACTTTTTTTGGTGGGTAGGCTATTAATTGTTGCCTCAATTTCAGAGCCTGCTATTGGTCTATTCAGGGATTCAACTTCTTCCTGGTTTAGCCTTGGGAGAGTGTAAGTGTCCAGGAAATTATCCATTTCTTCTAGATTTTCTAGTTGATTTGCGTAGAGGCGTTTATAGTATTCTCTGATGGTAGTTTGTATTTCTGTGGGGTCAGTGGTGATATCCCCTTTATCATTTTTTATTGCATCTATTTGATTCCTCTCTCTTTTTTTCTTTATTAGCCTTGCTAGCGGTCTGTCAATTTTGTTGATCTTTTCAAAAAACCAACTCCTGGATTCACTGATTTTTTGGAGGGTTTTTTGTGTCTCTATCTCCTTCAGTTCTGCTCTGATCTTAGTTATTTCTTGCCTTCTGCTAGCTTTTGAATGTGATTGCTCTTGCCTCTCTAGTTCTTTTAATTGTGATGTTAGAGTGTCAATTTTAGATCTTTCCTGCTTTCTCTTGTGGGCATTTAGTGCTATAAATTTCCCTCTACACACTGCTTTAAATGTGTCCCAGAGATTCTGGTATGTTGTATCTTTGTTCTCATTGGTTTCAAAGAACATCTTTATTTCCGCTTTCATTTCGTTATGTACCCAGTAGTCATTCAGGAGCAGGTTGTTCAGTTTCCATGTAGTTGAGCGGTTTTGATTGAGTTTCTTAGTCCTGAGTTCTAGTTTGATTGCACTGTGGTCTGAGAGACAGTTTGTTATAATTTCTGTTCTTTTACATTTGCTGAGGAGTACTTTACTTCCAATTATGTGGTCAATTTTGGAATAAGTGCGATGTGGTGCTGAGAAGAATGTATATTCTGTTGATTTGGGGTGGAGAGTTCTATAGATGTCTATTAGGTCCGCTTGGTGCAGAGATGAGTTCAATTCCTGGATATCCTTGTTAACTTTCTGTCTCGTTGATCTGTCTAATGTTGACAGCGGAGTGTTGAAGTCTCCCATTATTATTGTATGGGAGTCTAAGTCTCTTTGTAAGTCTCTAAGGACTTGCTTTATGAATCTGGGTGCTCCTGTATTGGGTGCATATATATTTAGGAGAGTTAGCTCTTCCTGTTGAATTGATCCCTTTACCATTATGTAATGGCCTTCTTTGTCTCTTTTGATCTTTGATGGTTTAAAGTCTGTTTTATCAGAGACTAGGATTGCAACCCCTGCTTTTTTTTGTTCTCCATTTGCTTGGTAGATCTTCCTCCATCCCTTTATTTTGAGCCTATGTATGTCTCTGCATGTGAGATGGGTCTCCTGAATACAGCAGACTGATGGGTCTTGACTCTTTATCCAGTTTGCCAGTCTGTGTCTTTTAATTGGAGCATTTAGTCCATTAACATTTAAGGTTAATATTGTTATGTGTGAACTTGATCCTGCCATTATGATATTAACTGGTTATTTTGCTCGTTAGTTGATGCAGTTTCTTCCTAGCCTCGATGGTCTTTACATTTTGCCAAGTTTTTGCGATGGCTGGTACCGGTTGTTCCTTTCCATGTTTAGGGCTTCCTTCAGGGTCTCTTGTAAGGCAGGCCTGGTGGTGACAAAATCTCTAAGCATTTGCTTATCTGTAAAGGATTTTATTTCTCCTTCACTTATGAAACTTAGTTTGGCTGGATATGAAATTCTGGGTTTAAAATTCTTTTCTTTAAGAACGTTGAATATTGGCCCCCACTCTCTTCTGGCTTGTAGAGTTTCTGCCGAGAGATCTGCTGTTAGTCTGATGGGCTTCCCTTTGTGGGTTACCCGACCTTTCTCTCTGGCTGCCCTTAAGATTTTTTCCTTCATTTCAACTTTGGTGAATCTGGCAATGATGTGTCTTGGAGTTGCTCTTCTGGAGGAGTATCTTTGTGGCGTTCTCTGTATTTCCTGAATTTGAATGTTGTCCTGCCCTACTAGGTTGGGGAAGTTCTCCTGGATGATATCCTGAAGAGTGTTTTCCAACTTGGTTCCATTTTCCCCCTCACTTTCAGGTACCCCAATCAGACGTAGATTTGGTCTTTTTACGTAATCCCATACTTCTTGCAGGCTTTGCTCATTTCTTTTTCTTCTTTTTTCTTTTGGTTTCTCTTCTCGCTTCATTTCATTCATTTGATCTTCAATCGCTGATACTCTTTCTTCCAGTTGATCGAGTCAGTTACTGAAGCTTGTGCATTTGTCACGTATTTCTCGTGTCATGGTTTTCATCTCTGTCATTTCGTTTATGATCTTCTCTGCATTAATGAGTCTAGCTGTCAATTCTTCCACTCTTTTTTCAAGATTTTTAGTTTCTTTGCGCTGGGTACGTAATTCCTCCTTTAGCTCTGATAAGTTTGATGGACTGAAGCCTTCTTCTCTCCTCTCGTCCAAGTCATTCTCTGACCAGCTTTGATCCGTTGCTGGTGATGGGCTGCGCTCCTTTGCAGGGGGAGATGCTCTCTTATTTTTTGAATTTCCAGCTTTTCTGCCCTGCTTCTTCCCCATCTTTGTGGTTTTATCTGTCTCTGGTCTTTGATGGTGGTGACGAACTGATGGGGTTTTGGTATAGGTGTCCTTCCTGTTTGATAGTTTTCCTTCTGACAGTCAGAAGGACTCTCTGTTGGTCTGTTGGAGATTGCTTGAGGTCCACTCCAGACCCTGTTTGCCTGGGTATCAGCAGCAGAGGTTGCCAAAGATAGAATATTGCTGAACAGCGAGTGTACCTGTCTGATTCTTCCTTTGGAAGTGTCCTCTCAGGGGTGTACTCCACCCTGTGAGGTGTGGGGTGTCAGACTGCCCCTAGTGGGGGATTTCTCCCAGCTAGGCTACTCAGGGGTCAGGGACACACCTGAGCAGGCAGTCTGTCCGTTCTCAGATCTCAACCTCCGCATTGGGAGATCCGCGGCTCTCCCCAAAGCTGTCAGACAGAGTCGTTCGCGTCTGCACCGGCTCCCGCTACTTCCCCTGTTGGTCTTCAGCTGTGCGCTGTCCCCAGTGGTGGAGACTACAGAGACAGGCAGGCTTCCTTGAGCTGCTGTGAGCTCCACCCAGTTCGAGCTTCCCAGCGGCTTTGTTTACCTACTTAAGCCTCAGCAATGGCGGGCGCCCCTCCCCCAGCCTCGCTGCTGCCTTGCGGATAGATCGCGGCAGACTGCTGTGTTAGCAGTGAGGGAGGCTTCGTGGGCGTGGGACCCTCCCGGCCAGGTGTGGGATATATTCTCCTGGAATGCCTGTATGCTTACAGCGCAGTATTGGGGTGGGAGTTACCCGATTTTCCAGGTGTTGTGTGTCTCAGTTCCCCTGGCTAGGAAAACGGATCCCCTTCCCCCTTGCGCTTCCAGGTGAGGCGATGCCTCGCCCTGCTTCAGCTCTCGCTGGTCAGGCTGCAGCAGCTGACCAGCACCGATTGTCCGGCACTCCCTAGTGAGATGACCCCAGTACCTCAGTTGAAAATGCAGAAATCACCGGTCTTCTGTGTCGCTCGCGCTGGGAGTTGGAGACTGGAGTTGTTCCTATTCGGCCATCTTGCTCCGCCCCCCCAGGTCCTCATCTTCACTGTCTTCATGTTGAGTGGCAGACTGAGGAAGAGGAGGAAGGGGAGGGGTTGCTCTTGCTTTCTCAGGGATGGCAGAGGCAGAAGAGGCAAGAGGAGGTAGAAGGGGACTCATGCTTAGGAGTAACTTTTGGTGAAAAAAATCTGCATATAAGTGGACCTTCAGAGTTCAAACCTGTTGTTCAAGGGTCAACTACGTATTTATCAGACTCCAAAATACGTGCCTTTGTATAATCCCCTTCTACATTCTATGTACAATGTAATATAGTAGAAGTGATGAACTTCCAAGACTGGGTAATTAAAACCATTGATACCTCTGCCATGTTCTCATATACCACTTGCTCTGGAGTAGACACCATGAAGTGAAAACGCTCAAGCATCCCTATGGAGAGGCCTATGTGGTGAGGAACTAAGGCCTCCTGTTAACTGCCAGTGTCAACTTGCCAGCCACTTGGGTGAGCCATCTTAGAAGTAGATGGGCTCAGCTGATAGTCTGACTACAACCTCATGAGATACCCTGAGACAGAACCACTTAGCCAAGCCACTCCTTCTTGATCCACAGACATGGAATAAATATTTATTATTTTTTGAAGTAATTTGTTTTGCAGCAATATTAGACCTACAGATTTGATCTGAAGTTGGTATTGCATTATAACACATAAGCACATTCTATAATGCAAGTTTTTAAATAACTGTCCATAATAAGTAGATCAGGTTTTAGACATTTAATATAGCAACTTATTTCCAGCAAGGGATCACTTAAGCCATTCAAGACAAATTAAAACAATTTCTCTAAAGGTTTAGAAAGATATGTTCTAGAAGCTGCTGTGAAGATCTTCATTAAAAAATTTGGTCTGCCATGTGTGATCATAAAACAGAGAATTATTTTTTATGTAAAATGTTGAAAAATAACCTTAGGGCAAAAAATTGAGTGCAGGCTCAAATTCTCACTTCTCTAAGTTTATCTTTTTTGGATGATTTCTTTTAACAAATTGCACACATGTTCACCTGATTGTTTCTCCCAAGCTAGTTTAGTATAAATAATAGTTATATAATGAGGAAATACATCTTCCTAATAAACAAAATAAAAAGAAAATGTTTGAGGTTGACCAAAAACCAAAGTAAGTATATGTATGCAGCCTACCTATTAGGTTTAGGCTAACTAAATCATAGACTTCTGTAGCCTGGGGTTCTGTCTGATGGTGTCATGAGGAAGGTGTGGGAAGTGGCCTGTTTCTTTATGGATTGGGAGAGAATAATTCACTCCTCCTGACAGAAGCTAGAGCCCGATAAAACTCATTTTTGTCCCTCAAAGTCAACAAGGCAGACCCAAAGTCTGTTGGAGTTAATCTGACAGAGACTAATTCTACAGGCCAATGCAAGTTGTTGACAATCTCACATAACATGTAGGCATTATCATAATATACTGGAGGGAAGAAAATTATCATACAAACTCAGTAATAGAAATAGATGGAACCACATAAGTACAGTCCCAGTGTGGACCTTGAGTCCTTTTAGATTGATAATGAATAATAGCTGTAATTAATAACAGTGGTCTTCACATTAGGAAGAGTCATTTCCAACCAGTATGGGATTCAAAGAGAGAATTCCCAGAAGATGAATAGAAACTAGATAAGGAAAGGAGAGAAATCTAGGACAGGACTAGGACAGTTCTCTGTCACATTCAACAAAAGTTTCCTCAATTCTTAGTGAAGAACAATAGGAAGTTAAAACCAGAACTCCACTATTTTTCATCTGTAATTTACAGGTATAATTTGTTCAAGTTCACTATCTACTAAACTTTACAGATATCAATTGGTCATTCTATGGATTCTCTATTAATTTCTTCATTTTCTTAAGACCCCTTTAGCTTAGAAGGCAATATATTGCAGCAAGATTTGGGCACTCATAGAGTGCAGAGGAGTATGGTCTACATTTTGGTGTTTATCTGCATGTTTGGGAATTAAATATCACAATGGCACAATGAAAATATATGAGTTCAATAAAATTGTAATCATCCAGGTTATGTAAATATATTTTTTTCTTTGTTAGAGCTGAACACATAATTGAAGGAAAGGACAATGTTTTAGATGATTAAATGTCCAGGTTATTTTCTAAATTCATGGCATAATGTTTTCCTGTCAGAAGGGATAGTGTATAATTTTTTTTCTGTATTCTAGCTCATGAAAATGATGTACAAATTTTAGTGTAATAATGAGTGCATTCACCTCTATGTGTACATCATTTTAGGAAGACAACCACTGCAATGTGATTATTGTTGCCCTTCAGAGTTACCCACACAGTAATTTGTTCTTGTTTTGTAAACTGAGGAGAAAGTCTTGTTCTGGGAGCTTGGTCTTTGATGAAAGGTAGCAACTACCTTTAGAGAATTTTCAGAGGAGAGGCTCATTTTTCATGCCTGCTATGTTTATGACCACAATCCTTTTCTTCCAAGGATATAACTTCCCAGTCAATGCAATGAGAATTCTTCGTCCCTTAAGCCAACCCAGTTATGATCTTCATTGTCTATTCTCACTGAATCTAAAAGCTGTGGTCCAACAGTCAAGAAGTTGTTTTGTTTTGTCCTTCTGGATCTATAGCAGATTTGTCATGAATCTTTGGAGCAAATTTTTCCTTTTTGCTTCCGTTTTCACAAATGCAAAGTGGAGATGATGTTTTCATCCTTTTCCCCTCTCAGCAGGATGTAGCTGGAAAAGATCTGTGAGCTTCTTGGGAAAACAAGTCACATAAATTTCAGATATTATTTTATTTTTCACTAGGTCAATTCTAGTTTAAGGGGAAAAGGCAGGGGCTTGAGGTAAATAAGAGGGCTTCAAGAGTATTTGCTAAAAGTCCTGATCTTTAAGGCTTTAATAGGAATAAATACAAATACTCAGCAAGGGCACTGGTGACTCACCAGCAGAACTGTTTGCAGGGCATATACTGCAGTCACATGTTTAAGCCCAGGAATCTAGAGGGGCAAATGTGTGAATATAAGAGATGAAAAAGATGTCAATCTAATAAAATAGCTAATGAAAGAAAAAATAGACTTCTAAGAGCTAAGGGCAAATTAAAATATTATATCTTTATTCCAGGGAAGCCTGATTATTAATATTCACCAAGCACTTATCCAAGGTTTTTGTCTAAGAGCTTAGACAGAAGTAGTTGCATGTTACTATTCTATCAAATTAGGTTAGAATGAGATATTTTCAAGATGTACTTTTCATTGAGTTTTGAGAAAGGTTACATTCTTTATTCCACCCTATATATTGCATCCATCTTCTCCTTTTCATTTCAATTCCTATAGTTAAGGCTTGTAACCTCTTCAAAATTTGTATTACTAATTGACATTCTGCCACTCCAACCCATTTGACACACTGTCACCAGAATAATATTCTTGAATCATAATCCCAATATCATGGCACTTCTGTTCAATTCGGTCAGTGATTTCTCTCTTTTTTTTTTTTTTAACCAAATAAAGCATAATTTCCTTGTTTGAGTATGTAAATCCCACCAGTTCGTTTCTAACATACCTCTTCATCTCCTACATATTTCCAATATCATATCTAAGATCCAGACATCGTAGGTTGCACTCCATGTTCTGATTAGGCTTGCACGTTACTCTGGACTCTGCATATACTTTCCTTTTAGAATAGCATGTTTCTTTGATCCTTTTTTGAAAAAACAATTTAAGAAAACCCATTGGTGAAGTTTCAAACATGTCTCATCCCATCTCCACAATAAGTTCTCTGGCCCACTCATATGAAAATAAGCCCTCCCATATAACATTTATGTACAACATTTATATATTCCTTTCCATACAATTACTTAAATTACAATTTATTAATTTATTAAATTTTCTCATAATTTAGTCATTCACAAAACATTTACTGAGCTTATGTTACATGCCAACCTCTAATTGGGAGTTGGGATGTAGAGATATAAGTTGCAATAATTGCCCTTCCTGGGAAACTCACAGACCATTGAGAACATAAATATGTAAGCAGTTAAAGTGTACTGTGAAAATTACGGCCAAAAAAAGTGATATATCAAGTGCAATGTAAGCAGACTGGAAGGAATGCTGAAGACTATTTAAGGAAATAGCAATTGAATCTAATGAAAACAATAACATTAAAATAATATTAGTAATAAAGTAAAATACCATAGTATGCTTGTGGGAGACCAGAAGATGCCACCTCAAAATCTGAAGGATTGTTGAGCCAAAGGCAATTAAGAATAAGTTGATACAGAAAAGCTCTCTGCCCTCCTTTCATTTGCCTAAAAACAGGACATAGAATTAGAAAGACAAAATGTATCCTGTCTCTCACCCCTCTTCCACCAGGGAAAACTTCCAAGTAAGAGTCTATGGAAGTTGAAGAAAAGATTATTATTTGTTCCCTGTGGAATTTAGTGCAGTAAAATTATCTCAACTGCAATTATTATCCGCACTTACAGATGTGGGTACTAAGGCTGAGAGAAAAGTTTTTATTTGGCCACAGTCACATAGCTGGTAATTAGCATAGCTGGGATAACACCCAGCTCTGCTGGACAGAAAAGTGTCAGAGCATCAGAATAGAAAGGGGTGAGGGAGTGTTAAGTGGAGAGAGAGCTTCTTTCCTTTAGTAAAGAGCAAATTATTTTATTTTGGAGACCAAATCTTATATAAAGTTGGTTCTCACATATTGCTTATAGAGTAGTGCCTTAAACAATAATTTATAAAAGATTCTATTTATTATTGTCTTAAAGTAAATATCGTAAGCTGAAAGAAAGTCTAGACTATCCCAGGTTAAAATAATTGGAATTTTAGGCAACTTAGTAAGCTTCCTTTTCCCATGCAGATTGGAACAAAGTGGAGCTAGAGATAAATGTCAAGAGATGTCAACTTATTACCTTTATTAATGATAAAGGCTGGAAGTCAGCTGACCAAGTGGCCTGAAAGAAACTTGACTATCTTGTCATAGGCAGCTCTAGAAAAGAGCAGGCCTCACCTGCAGGGGCACAGCCTTAACCTCTAGCCTGCTTTGCCTGAGCACATACTGGCTTCTGATAAAAGGGAGGAAAATACCAGCAATTCCTGCTCCCAAACTCACCAATCAGTTAGATCCTCCTCATCCCAAGGGAATGAGGAAGTGAAGTAGAAAAAGGCAAAGAGTGTTGTTCAAATGAGATGACTCTGCATGGAAACACATGGAAAAGGCAAGAGATTTCACCCCAGTGAACACAGCTTGCTCTAGTTATGATTTTTCTCATGCAATGCTACACAAATAGAAATAAAAGTACAGTAAAAGTAGACTAAACCAGAAGTTTGAAAACCTGGCTTCTACAGAAAATCAAATACCACATGCTCTCACTTATAAGTAGGAGCTAAATGATGAGAACACATGGACACATAGAGGGGAACAACCCCCACTGGAGTCTATCGGAGGATGGAGTGTGGGAGGAGGGAAGGGATCAGGAAAAAGAACTAATGGGTACTAGACTTAATACCTGGTTGATGAAATAATCTATACAACAAACTCCTGTGATATAAGTTTACCTGTGTAGCAAACTTGCACATGTATCCTGAACACAAAAGTGAAAAACAAAACAAAACCTTCTAACTGAAACACTACCATTAATAAGTTTTGTGGCCTTGAAAAAAACCATCTGGGCATCTTTCCTCATCTCTATAATTAGAATATTGGGCTAAATTATTTCCTTTCAGCTCCAAAATTTGGTAGCCTATGAGACAGCTCTCTTCAACTGTACTGTTAGCTGTGGCATTAAAAGTTTTGACAGTTTCAATCATTAAATGTGGAACTTCCACTTGAAGGTGTTATTGGAATTTTGTGAGACTTGTGTAGATTCAAGGACGAAGTGGAGCTTAGGAAACTGCAACAAAGCCACTAAAGTCTAAAGCTACTCAGGATCTTTGTCCTCTGGAAAATCACCAAGAGATTCATTTTGATCTTATGTTATCATTCAGCATAGAATTCCTCATATGTGTACACTTTGCTCTATTCGGTTTGTTTCACTGTTCCAAAAACTTTTTGACATGGCTCTTATACTCAAGTTACACTTTATCACAAGAGGTAAAGTATAAAATCTTAGACATAGTTGGATTACAGATTTAAACCCAAAAGGCAGAACCGAAAATATCCTCTAAGTTTTGATGCATAAGGAATGGAATGGCATAACTATTCATCATGGGATTTTGAGTCTGTTTCTTATTAGTGAACATATATTGGAATTATTCTGGAATAGAAAACTCCTTATAAAGTAATATTATAAGTAAATAATGTTTTACATATTATTAAAATAGTTAAGTGATTAGTTGATTATAATAAATACATAAAATGCTGTTAATTTGGTATAGTCTGAGATTTTTCAGTGTGTATTTAGCCCTGTTTTCCAATTCCCAATCCTTCCCAATATAATGTAAGCCTCTGAAATAACAGAAATTGAAGGATTAAGAGAATGATTCATTACTTCGTTAGTATAGATATATTTAAGGACTAAGAACATGGAAAAAAACAAAGGCAGTGAGCGTATTATAAAACTTGTGGAGTTTTCTAAGCATAATCAGATAAAAAATACTTAACATTCACAAATATCTCTCTTCTCTTTCACATTGTTTTAAAAATTCCAACTTTCAATACCTCTAAGGGAAACTGAATTTAATTTTTAAATTTTAGGAGTGGAAGTGACCTCTCACCCAAATGTTTTCTTTCAAAGATCATGAGACAGATTCTTAGAGAGGTTGATTAAATTGTCAAGACCATAGAGACCATGCACAGTGGAGCCAAGAGGAGCAACGGGTTTCTAATTTATTGTTCTTTTTGATATTTCGTGCTTTTATTCCTTTAATAAATTAGCAGAGGTAGGGTTTCCACCTCTCCTTGAACATGGTCTGTGTAGTGAGTTTAATTCTGGCCTCCCAATTAATCATCTCAGAAAAGCCTCCCCTTCTCCCAACCTCATTTGAAAGTCAAAACAAGAATAATCCAGGGAAAAGGACCTTCTACCTTGTTTCTCTGTATATTCTCCCCTCTCATTATTTCCTCCAGCTTCCCTATATTGCCTGGGCTGACTGCACAGTATTTTTATACCTAGGGTAAGATCATTTTCCCATTTTGCAGAACGCTTATACAAAAACCAGGTTATTCTTCCTTTCATGATTCTTTTCTTTCCTTCCTTTCCTTCCTCCTTTATTTTCTCCTTCTTAATTAGGTCCCAGACAAGATGGATGTCTTTGTTTCTCAGTCCATTGTCCTGAAAATAAAATCTACGCTAAGGCCAGAAGTGTTCTTTTTAAACCACAGACCTAGTTGTAGACACTGAGCATATTGAGAAATAACCCCCTAAAGTTTTCTATTTCTCATTAAGTTTTAAAAGCCTTACTGACTACGTGTGCTCATTACATTGAGTTGTAAATGATGTTTGAAGAGAATGATTCCAGCCCACTCAGTGCACAAAGAGAATACAAACAAGCATTTTGCAATTGCTTTTCCAAGGTGATATGTGCTATAATATTGAGCAGAGTTACTGCTATGAAAGTCTGAAATCCCAGAAGTCTCAAACGACTGAAAAACAAACATGAAATGAAAATTATGCTTCTTCCAGGCAAACTGAGCTCACTTTACGCTGCCATTTATAATGAGTACTATTATACATTTTTTTTTTCCAAAATATTGCAGTGGTGTTTGGGTGACTGAAAGGTTGACTGCCTTGACAGTCAAAATTGTAGTTGTCTATTTTCATAGTCTTCTGAAAAGGGAATCTATCATATCAAAAGGCCTTAATCTATCACGAAGGACTCTGTTGAAAGTGTTCCTCCAAGTTGGAAACTATCTTCTGAAAACCTACTACCAAAAAGAGAAATGCATTTTTGTTGAGGCAAAGAAACCCAACAACAACAAAACATAGATACAAGCATCATTAAGCAGTCATTGTCCTTAACTTGATGCCATGAGATGAGCAGCATAAATACCATCCTGAATAGCTTAAACCCCAGCATTAGGGAAGTGTTAGTCTATTTAGTTTTGCTATAAAGGAATACCTTAGTCTGAGTAACTTATAAAGAAAAAAGATTTATTTGACTCACGATTAGGTATATATTTTATAGCTAATATATTCTACTGGGTTCCACAATTCTTATGTCTCTGAGGAAATCTATTATGCTTACGTGAAATATTAAATTTGTTTTATACCATTAGCTCTGCTAACTCTGGTATAAATTACTCTATTTGTTATCTTTCTTTCATTATACTTTAAGTTCTCAGAGGTCATGTTGGTCATGTTAATTTTTCTCCATAAATCCATCTTTTGTTTCCTTGAAATTATCAACTGTTCTGCTTAATTAATATTGAAACTCTCAGCGCCCATTGTATCCCCTCCCCTTTCCTTCCTTCTCTTTTCTTGAGACTCTGCTAAATAATTTAAACACATTATATCAATCAGTACAGAAAACATTACTCCACTGAAAGGTTAGTGCTGCATGCGTGCAACCAGAAGTAGGTGGACACCTTTGTACTTTCCATTGCCACATTGAACTTTATCTGAGCCCTGTGCTTTTAGAAAGAATTTCCACACTTTAATGTGTTTCAGGAATGGTTAACCACCAAGGACCACCTGAAATCTCATATTGCGAGATAAAATCCATCTCCATATTTCCTCAGTGACTTAGATAACACGTGTCTCCATCATTATCGTGACTCCTAAAAGATTGTCTGATGACTCCTTTGTCTAATTTTGGGGTCCAAGTTCTCTTCCTTTTAACATGTTTCTTATTAATGAATATTCACATTCTTCTGATTATAAAGGCCTAAATAAAATTATCTCCTTAACTGCTTGGTGCATTTTTTTTATCTTTTATATCACTTATAAAGTTATATATAAGTGTATATTTTTCAGCATGTAATCTGTGTCTACATGGAGCTCTCTAGGTGGGATAGATTGGTTTCAGAGAGCAGCTATATATGCAAATACCTCACATTTTTAATTATTTGACATCTTTTACTCTCCAGCAGTTTGCCTTTAGTTTATTAATAATGAGAAGTATTTTAAATGCTGAATTGCTAGTATGTCTTTTGCTGATTAGAAATGAACTGAATTTCATTTCTGATCATAGAAATTCTCTAATATGTAGGTTGTATACTGCACAAATTTAAACTTTCAGTGTGTGATTTCCTCTAAACCAAACTGAAAATGTTTTCTTGTAGCCATCTATTTTTTAAGAAAAATTATCGCCAGGCATGGTGGCTCACGCCTGTAATCCCAGCACTTTGGGAGGCTGAGGTGGGCGGCTTAACGAAGTCAGGAGTTCGAGACCAGCCTGGTCAATATGGTGAAACCCCGTTTCTACTAAAAATACAAAAATTAGCAGGGCATTGTGGCACGTGCCTGTAGTCCCAGCTACTTGGGAGGCTGAGGCAGGAGAATCACTTGAATCTGGGAGGCAGAGGTTACAGCAAACCAAGATAGTGCTACTGCACTCCAGCCTGGGCGACAGAGCAGGACTCTGTCTCAAATATATATATATATTCATAATCTCCTTGCCTTTTCAAATTTTTTACTTCAGTAAAAGGAGGAAGTAGTGTCACAATTTTATGTTAAAAGACCCTAACAATTTCCTAATATCAATGGAAATACAAGTCTCCTTTTTTTGAAGAAGCACAGCTCGGTAAAAGTGGCCACATAAAATCATGTGAACAACTTAATCAGTGCGAGCTTCTGTGTCTGACTAGAAATGTGCTTGTAGTGTCAGACTCTCTTTTTAGTCTGAGTGTTGTTCCCTGTCATCACCCTCTACACAGTCTCTGCCCTTCTAGTCTTCTCTCTCATAAAGGCTAAGGAAAAGTGGGGGGAATTGCTGATCAGCCAGTAGAACTGTCAAAGCATCAGTCATTCTGGCCTTCCTTCCAAGAAACAAAACAAATTACTCTCCCAGCCAGGCTCCTCATTGCCCTCTGGGCTCAGGTCTAAAACTGTTTGAACTCTCCCATATGGCTCTCAACATGTGATTGTGTCATTCCATCAGGAAGCCACTCAAAGGACATTTTCTCAGCTTGATTTATATTTTCCTTTTATCTTTAATATGCTTCTAGGAACACAACACCTTTGTCCTGCTTTGTCTTCTCTACTTGCCCAGTTTTCTTTTTTTCCTTTATTTTCGGTAGTCCACTTATTTACTAGATTGAAGGCCAGAAAACATGCCAAACATTTTTGTCTGTTCTAGATTTAACATTGCCATATCAAGCATTCTCTTTTTTGTTTGCATTTGTGTGATCTGTGTGTGTGTGTGTGTGTGTGTGTGTGTGTGTGTGTGTGTGTGTGTAGCAAACAAATTTCAAAAGATTTAGACTCTCCACTAAATCACCAAGCCTTTGGACAATGAAAGAGAGGGAAATTTTTTGTTTGCAAATAGCTTTCAGAAAGAGGCCACTTATGAATATATAATATTCCAGTAGTTCAGGTACAGCCTTCTAAAATGCAGTCAAGTCAATATTTGAGAACATAAGGGAGCAATGGCTTGTGAAACTAGTGGTATGATTTATTATATCTATTTCATTAGTGTGAATAGTACAATTTACCTTAAACAAAATACAGTATACTGTAAAACCATTGCTTCTGTCAAAGAATTTCAATCTAGCTATGCTGACAAATAAATACAACTTGAAGACAGATCTTATACATAAATTGTAGACCTTAGAATTTCATCCTTAAAAAAGCTTAGGGATAAATTTCAGAACTCTAGGGGAATGAGGAAACTTCTCTAATCCACAATAAAGACTAAAAAGAAAAGTTTTTGGGAGAAGCAAAATGAGAAAGATTTTCTCAGAGAAGAAAATGGATTTGCGCTCATTTTGTGTTTCTGATTTTCTATTTGTTGCTCATTTTTTCCCTACCAACAAGTTAACATTTATCTGACTCAGCTTAAGAGTGAGAGTAATTCTTTCACTTGGTGTTTGGATTTCCTAAGACAGATCCTGGATGAATTGTGAAAGATAATTTATTTTCCGAAGAGGGAAGGTTCTCTTGCTCCTTGCCAGTTATTGAGTAATTCTGACTCAGAATGTATCTAACTTCTCTCAAGCAATCAGACAAAATACAGTTTATGATAGTTAACTGTTTAATTGCACATGGGCTCACAGATCCCGTGGGTCTGCTTCACCTTTATAAGTGCTGCTGAAATCCAGAATGCATCATAGTCAGTTGGTCTAGGGGAGAATAGGAGGAGAGATTCATTGAAAAGTATAACATAGTGGGTGTTTGAGATGTAATGCGATTTCACACACACATTGACACACATGTACATATGTATACTTATATACATAGACAACCACATATATGATATATACATTTGATATACATATACACATACAACATATATATACACATGTACACACATAATTATAATCAACTACTATAGCCCTTGTCAGATTCACTAGGACATTTTCAATTAAAACATAGGTAAACATCATTTTATGTTTTCTCATAGATCCTAAGGTCTTAAAAGGCACAGAAGTGATGAAGATGAGTTAGTCAAATAAGATCATGATTAATTATGTAATTAAGTCATTATTTTCTCCTCAAATTATTAAGTAAAGCCACTTATTTTACTTGCTATATGTTTCTTAGTCCTAATCAGACTCACATAGCTGCTAGTAAAATTTAAAATACATCTTTAAGACTGAGAGTGCCTATATGAACTTTAGATTGATTTATGCATTCACTTATTGATGTAAGAATATTGATTACACTTCTACCATGTACTAGACCCTCAAGAAATAGAAGTGGAAAAGGTAGATGAGTTTTTTACTTTCAATAAGTATTATACTGTAGTCTGAAATAATCAGATAAATACTAGTAAACTAGCAGTAGTATCTTTTGTGTTTTCCACTGGAAAGTAGTGTGTAAAAAGTGTTTATTTTTAAAAGTTAATATAAGCCTACTATGTGCTAGGCACAAGAGATAAAAGAACTTATAAGCCAGGGAGTATTCTGTCTCTTATATTGCTTGGTGTGTTTAATTACTATAGAGTTGCCTCTCAGTTGTAGCTTTGATCAGAAAATTGGCACATATGACAAAAATCAAAGAAAGTCACATTACCTTGAAAATTCATCAGTAAGGGGCCACATTAGCAATCACCATACCATTGATTTATAAATCTATCAGAGACAATCCCACAGTCCCTCAGCCCTAGCATTGCAACAGATTACAGTTTGGACTTAAAACCAGATGAAGTAATTTGTTGGCTTGGTTGTAAACTTTCCATCCCCCAACGTATACCTTTAAAAATTAGTATCCTACTTAGTACCCTACTTATTCTGTACCTATTGTGTTTTAGGAGCACAAAGACATATACTGTTTTAGATTTTGAATATATAAAGATGCTAAGATACGTCCATACCTGCAGGGGATCAACACATGGCAGAAAAGCCAGGGCAGATGTCTTTTTAAAATGACATTGTAAGTCTGCACTTGGAGGTACCCCTTCTGTTGTAAACCAGGTGATGGCTTTCTGTGTGATGAGAGGTCTGTAGGAACTGAGACTCTGTGTGGTAAAAATTGAATCACATTTGCCATCTCATCCGTTCCAGGCCATTATGAAGAATGGTGATTAGGAACACCTACTCCATTTAACTTCTCAATCTCTTTATCTCCACTCTATGCTCCTCAAAAATATATAGATGATTTTGGCAGAAGTTAAATGAGACTGAAGCAATTCTACTATCTCAGCTATCTAGAGTACAATTATTAGTTAACAAATAATTTTGAATACTACTAAATAATTTTTGCAAGTCAACATTGCTACGATGTTCACCATGCTTCTCCCTAACCACTTAATCAGAATTTAGTGAAGATAATTAAATCTTTTCTTTGTGACTCAATATAAATTATAGGTCAATAATTGTGCTTGGCTATAATATAGTTATTCTCTAAGTACAAAAAACAAAAATAGATTCAGCAAAATGATTTTATACAAATCTCTTTACCCTGCCTAATTATCAATATTTATTTTTCAATGATCTCAATGTACCTACCAGCTGGCCTGCAGCATTTTTCTCCCTCCTTTGTGATCTTCTGGAAAACCAGAGAGTCAAATTTGACAATATTTGTATAAAACAAGATTAAATACACTTTAAGTGAGGGCCTGAAGTATTTTTTGAGAATGAACTATATATGCATTAACATACAAACCTGTTAAGTTCCGATTTAGCTGTTCTAAATATGTCTACCACCACACTTCTGGGTAAGACTGCTATATTACTAACATGAACTATAACTGGTTGATTCATTTCAAACATTTAAACTAGTTGCGAGTAGACATGGCTCATTGTAAATAAAATTGTCTACAGCATAAAGAACCCACTTCTTTGTTCTCAGGAGATGTTCACAGGGTTATCTGCATCTGTGAACATTTATTTAGAGAATAGTGTAGTTGGAAAGTTACTCTAGGAATGATCTAACCCTCTCTTGGCTTTTACTCAATGTGGTTTCCATATCACTTGTAAATTTATAGCTGCATTAACTGAAACCAATTAAAGCCATTGGCTTCAAAAAAGGGGAATATTTATATACGTATTTATCCAAGAATATGTTTATTTATTAAGTCACAAGTATTGTGTACTGTTACGGTTTGAATGTTTGTCTCCTGCAAAACTCATGTTGAAATTTGGTTGCTGTTGCACCAGTGTTAGGAGCTGAGACCATTAGGCAATGATAGGGCCATAAGGGTTTCATCTTCATTGATGGGATTAAGGCCATTAAAAAGGGTGAGTTTGGCCCCCTTTTATGTCTTGGCTTTTCTGCCCTGTGAGGATCCAGCCTTCCTCCCCTTCAGAGGACACACCATAGGTCTGAAAGAATCAATCACAGGGTTGAAAGTGGTGAATGGCATCACCAGACACCAAACCTGCTGATGCTCTGACCACAGACTTCAGTCTCCAACATTATGAGTCAATATATTTCTGTTTATTATGTATTATCCAGTCTCAGATTTCTGTTTTAGGAGTACAAAGACATATACTGTTTTAGATTTTGAATATAAAAAGATGCTAAGATATGTCCATACCTACAGGGGATCAACACATGGCAGAAAAGCCAGGGCAGATGTCTTTTTGAAATGATATTATAAGTCTGCACTTGGAGGTACCCCTTCTGTTGTAAACAACAACAATATCAGAGAAAACAACAAAAAATGAGAATAATGTCTCTGTGATCCAGAAATCGGACAGAAATACACAGCCATGAGCAGGGCTAAAGTTATTGTTTTGATGGAATTCAGGTCCTGAAGCAGGTAGAGATCACTGGGAGTTTGGCCCCTGTAGAGTTAGAGATTAAACATGTTACACACAACGAGGTACTAGACCTTTCTCACTAATGGGGTGAGTTACCCTGCTCACAAAAGGACTATGAACAAATATGCTGCAGAAAATATCCTAAGTCTACAGTTGATTAACATTCCAGCTTAGAAAGGTGACAGAATACAGACACAGCCTGTTGATCAGGAAGCAAACTGAATTGCCTGCAGATAGGGTGACAGGATTTGTGACATCTAATGTGTAATTCAGAAAGAAGTCCCATCTCTCAATATAAGACTGAATAAAGATTAATGTCCTCAAGGGCCTGAGTGGAGTCGATCACAGGTTTGAAGAGTAAGGAAAGAGAAAAAAAAAACAACAACTTCCCATTCGAATGAGTCTGCAATCCAAAATTCCAAAGAAAAATACTCTTGTGCTAATTGAGCAATGTCCTGTGTTCAATAGGGTTGAAGAGCAAGGAAAAAAAAAAAAAAAGAACTTCCATTTAATGAGCCTTCAATCCAAAATTCCAAAGAAAAACACTCTTGTTCAAATCCTCGATTTGATTCTGATGGCATTGAAATAACACAGGATATTGCTCAATTAGCACAATCTAAGAGGAAACTAGTGAATTTCACCAGAATTCTCATCCAATTCACCAATTTGCTAGTGAGATAAAGAGATAAAAGGGGAAGACATATGGAAGATAGACTGAGACACCTCTAAAATTTCGGAGGAAAACAGAGAAAATAGTGGAGATGCTGCATTTGCACACACAAGAACAGAATATTCTCCAGCACTGAAGAAAGATACAAGTCCTCAAATTGAAAATATACTTCAAAGTACCAAGCAGAATATCATTAAATCCACACCAAGACCCATAATAGTGAAGCTACAGAGTATCAAGAATAAAGAAAATACTACTTGAAAGAGAGAAAAAACATAACTCAAATAAATTCCAGCTAACTGTTTATTAGCAAAAATAGATGCCAGGACATAATGGAACAACACCTTCAAAATGCTGAGGAAAAATAGCTGTCAGCATAGAATTTTACATCAATCCAATGACTATTCAAGAGTTTGAAAAAATGAGGATTATTTTTATGCAAGACAAAGAGCGTTTACACCCACAGAACTTCATAGCAAAGCATTTATTCAGTGAGAATAACAAAAACAAAAATAGTTAGATGCAAGAAACAAGAACAGAAAGTAGGCTAGAACTACACTGCAGCAATTTTTTAAAAACTGAACATTGTACGGTATCTCTATTTTTGTATAATTAACATAGTATCAAATGTATCTTTAGACATCCCTGTCCTTAATGCTTTCTTTTTTTTGTGTCTTTTAACTATCTTTTATTGATACATAATGATTGTACAAATGTCGGAGGTATATATGATATTTTGATACATGCATATAGCATGTAATAATCAAATTAGGGCAAGTGGAATATCTAACACCTCAAACATTTATTACTTCGTGTTGGAAATATTCCAAATCTACTCTTTTATATACCTATTTTGAAATATACAACAAATTATTAGCTATAGTCATCCTACTGTGCTGTCACATGCTAGAAGTGATTTCTTCTAACCATATTTTTGTACCCTTTAACCAAGCTGTCTTCATCTCTTACCCTACTCCTATAGTTCCCAACCTCTGGTAACTACCATTCTACTCTCTACCTACATGAGACTGTTTTCTAGCTCCCACATTAGTGAGAACATGGTATTTGTGTGGTATTTTATCTTTCTGTGCCTGGCTTATTTCACTTAATATAATGTCCTCCAATTCTATCCATATTGCTGCAAATGACAGGATTTTGTCATTTTTGTATGACTGAATAATATTCCACTGTGTATATATACCATATTTTCTTTATCCTTTTACCATTGACAGACACTTAGACTGACTCTGTGGCTTGGCTATTGTGAATAGTGGTGCAATAACCATGGAAAAGCAGGTATCTTTTCAATGTGCTGATTTTCTTTCTTTTGGATGTATAATCAGAAGTATGATTGCTGAATCATATGGTAGTTCCATTTTTAGTTTTTTGAGGAGCCTCCATATTGATTTCCGTAATAGCTATACTAATTCATGTTCCTGTAACAATGTATTAACAGTCCTCCTTTCTCCATATCCTTGCCAATGCTTATCTTTTGTCTTTTTGAGATAGTCATTCCAACTGGGGTGAGATATCTCCTTGTGATTTTGATTTGCATTTCCCTAATTATTCGTAATGCTGAGTATTTCTTTATATGTCTGTTGGCCATTTATATGTCTTCTTTTAAGAAATGTCTATTCAGGCCAGGCACGGTGGCTCGTGCCTGTAATCCCAGCACTTTGGGAGGCCGAGGCGGGCAGATCACTTGAGGTCAGGAGTTCAAGACCAGCCTGGCTAACATAGTGAAACCCCATCTCTACTAAAAATAGAAAATTAGCCAGGTGTGGTGGTGAGCATTTGTAATTCCAACCACTCAGGAGACTGAGGCAGGAGAATCACTTGAACCTGGGAGGCAGAGGTTGCAGTGGACAGAAATGGCACCACTACACCCCAGTCTGGGCAACAGAGGGAGAGCTCATCTCAAAAAAATAAAATAAAATAAAAATAAATAAATAGAAATGTCTGTTAGGGTAACTTGTCCATTTTTAAATCAGATTTATAGATGACATCATCTTATATTTAGAAAAACTTAAAGATTGGACAAAAAAACTGTTAGCACCAATAAATGAATTCAGTAAAGTTGTAGGATACAAAGTCAACATAAAAAATCAGTAACATTTATATATGCCAACAGCAATTAGACAAAAAAATCAAGTAATTCCACTTTCAATAGCTACTAAAATAAAATACCTAGAAATAAATTTAACCACAGAAGTGAAAGATCTCTATAAAGAAAAGCATAAAATGCCTATGAAAGAAATTGAGGAGGAGACCAAAAAAAAAAAAAAAAAAAAGAAAGAAAGAAAATAAAAACCACATGCTCATAGATTTATATTGTTAAAATAGCTATACTCTCCAAAGCAATCTACAGATTCAGTGCAATCCCTACCAAAATACCAATGCTATTCTTCACAGGAATAGGAAAAAACAAGTCTAAAATATGTATGGAACCACAAAAGAGCCCAAAAAGCTAAAGCAATCCTGAGCAAAAAGAACAAAGCTAGAGGGATCTCACTACCTGACTTCATACTATGCCACAAAGCTACAGAAACCAAAACAGCATGCCATTAGCTTAAAAAGCAGACACATAAACCAATGGAACAGAATAGAGAATCCAGAAATAAATCCAGGCATTTAGACAACACATCTTTGACAAAGGCAGCAAGAATATACACTGGGGAAAGGGTAGTTTCTTTAATAATTGGTGTTGGAAAAACTGGATAATCACATATGGGAAAATCCAACTAGAGTCCTATCACTCACCATATCATACAAACATCAAATCAAACTGGATTAATAACTGAAATGTAAGATCTGAAACACTGAAACCACTAGAAGAAAATATTGGAGAAATGAATCAGAACATTGGTTTGGGCAAGAAGTTTTTGGATAAGGTCCCAAAAACACAGACAACAAAAGTAAAAATACACAAGTAGGATTACATCAAGCCAAAAAGCTTCTGCACATCAAAATAAACAATCAACCAAGTGAAAAGACAACATATAGAATGGGAGAAAGTATCTGCATACTATTTGACAACGGATTTATAATCAGAATACATAAGGAACTCGAGACTAGCGAACAATACAGTCAGGATGGCTAAAGGTGACCCGAAGAAACCAAAGGGCAAGATGTCTGCTTATGCCTTCTTTGTGCAGACGTGCAGAGAAGAACATAAGAAGAAAAACCCGGAGGTCCCTGTGAACTTTGCAGAATTTTCCAAGAAGTGCTCTGAGAGGTGGAAGACGATGTCCGGGAAAGAGAAATCTAAATTTGATGAAATGGCAAAGGCAGATAAAGTGCGCTATGACCGGGAAATGAAGGATTATGGACCAGCTAAGGGAGGCAAGAAGAAGAAGGATCCTAATGCTCCCAAAAGGCCACCGTCTGGATTCTTCCTGTTCTGTTCAGAATTCCGTCCCAAGATCAAATCCACAAACCCCGGCATCTCTATTGGAGACGTGGCAAAAAAGCTGGGTGAGATGTGGAATAATTTAAATGACAGTGAAAAGCAGCCTTACATCACTAAGGCAGCAAAGCTGAAGGAGAAGTATGAGAAGGATGTTGCCGACTATAAGTCAAAAGGAAAGTTTGATGGTGCAAAGGGTCCTGCTAAAGTTGCCCAGAAAAAGGTGGAAGAGGAAGATGAAGAAGAGGAGGAGGAAGAAGAGGAGGAGGAGGAGGAGGAGGATGAATAAAGAAACTGTTGATCTGTCTCCTTGTGAATACTTAGAGTAGGGGAGCGCCGTAATTGACTCATCTCTTATTTGAGAAGTGTCTGTTGCCCTCATTAGGTTTAATTACAAAATTTGATCACGGTCATATTGTAGTCTCTCAAAGTGCTCTAGAAATTGTCAGTGGTTTACATGAAGTGGCCATGGGTGTCTGGAGCACCCTGAAACTGTATCAAAGTTGTACATATTTCCAAACATTTTTAAAATGAAAAGGCACTCTTCGTGTTCTCCTCACTCTGTGCACTTTGCTGTTGGTGTGACAAGGCATTTAAAGATGTTTCTGGCTTTTTTTTTTTTTTTAATTTGTAAGGTAGTGTTAACTATGGTTATTGGCTAGAAATCCTGAGTTTTCAACTGTATATATCTATAGTTTGTAAAAAGAACAAAACAACCGAGACAAACTCTTGATGCTCCTTGCTCGGCGTTGAGGCTGTGGGGAAGATGCCTTTTGGAGAGGCTATAGCTCAGGGTGTGCACTGTGAGGCTGGACCTGTTGACTCTGCAGGGGGCATCCATTTAGCTTCAGGTTGTCTTGTTTCTGTATATAGTGACATAGCATTCTGCTGCCATCTTAGCTGTGGACAGAGAGGTCAGCTGGCATGAGAATTTTTTTTTTAAGTGCGGTAGTTTTTAAACTGTTTGTTTTTAAACAAACTGTAGAACTCTTCATTGTCAGCAAAGCAAAGAGCCACTGCATCAATGAAAGTTCAAGAACCTCCTGTACTTAAACATGATTTGCAACGTTCTGTTATTTTTTTTTTGTATGTTTAGAATGCTGAAATGTTTTTGAAGTTAAATAAACAGTATTACATTTAAAAAAAAAAAAAAAAAGAATACATAAGGAACTCAAACAACTGAACAGCAAATAATCATATATATATATCATATATATGATATATATATCATATATATATATATATTTAAAGGAAATTATTTAACTGTTCAATACAGTAGCCACTAGTTATCTGTAGCTATTTAAGTTTAAATTGATTAAAATTAAATAAAATAAAAATGTATTTTTTTCTTTCATAGTAATCACATTTTAAGTACTCAATACTACCTGCGGCTAACACTTATTTTACTGGAGCACGTACAGATAGAAAATATTTCCTTCATTGTAGAAAGTTCTATTAGAACGCACTAGTGAGAGTTTAGGCAACCCCAGAAAGGTATGTATTGTACATGCTGACAGTACCTAGGAAACAGTATAAATAGTATAACAGATGATACATCCACTGAATTTAAAAATATCAGCTCAAGTCATTTTATAAAATCCTGTTTAAGATATAGTTTAATCAATATGTAGTTTTATCAACTATATTTTGTGTGGCAATCAGTAGATGGAATAAACTAGTTTCAAGTGCCATATGCAAATCATCTAATATTGTGTAAATTCTTATTATTCTTAGCAAATCTGCTTCAATTATAAAAATCTTTGCAAAATGACCAAATAGGAACAGCTCCAGGCTGCAGCTCCAAGTGAGATCAATGCAGAAGACATGTGATTTCTGATTTCCAGCTGAGGCACGTGGTTCACCTCATTGGGAATGGTTGCACAGTGGGTGCAGGTGCAGTCCACGGAGGGCAAGTCAAAGCAGGGTGGTGAGCACCTCACCCAGGAAGTGCAAGGGGTTGGAGGATTTCCCTTTCCTAGCCAAGGGAAGCTATGAAAGACTGTACCAGGAGGAACTACACTTCTGCCTAGATACTGTGCTTTTCCCATGGTCTTCACAACTGGCAGACCAGGAGATTCCCTCCACTGCCTGACTCAGCAGGTGCCACACCCACAGAGCCCAGCAAGCTAAGAACCATTGGTTGGAAATTCTTGACGCTAGTGCAGCAGTCTGAGATCTACCTGGGACACTGGAGCTTGGTGGTAGTGTGTCCAGAATTGGTGGGTTCTTGGTCTCGCTGACTTCAAGAATGAAGCCATGGACCCTCACGGTGAGTGTTACAATTCTTAAAGATAGTGTGTCCAGAGTTTGTTCCTTCTGATGTTCGGACATGTCCAGAGTTTCTTCCTACTGGTGCTTTCATGGTCTCGCTGACTTGAGGAGTGAAGTTGCAGACCTTCATGGTGTTACAGCTCTTAAAGATGGTGTGTCTGGAGTTTTTTGCTTCAGATGTTCAGATGTGTCCAGAGTTTCTTCCTTCTGAAGGGTTTGTGGTCTCGCTGACTTCAGGAGTGAAGGTGCAGACCTTCACAGTGAGTTTTACAGTTCTTAAAGGCGGCGCGTCTGGAGTTGTTCATTCCTTCCAGTCCCGAGTTGTTCATCCCTGCTGGTGGGTTTGTGGTCTTGGTGGCTTCAGGAGTAAAGCTGCAGACCTTCGAGGTGAGTGTTACAGCTCATAAAGGTGACGTGGATCCAAAGAGTGAGCGGCAACAAGATTTACTGAGAAGAGTGAAAGAGCAAAGCTTCCACAGTGTGGAAGGGGACCCAAGCGGGTTGCCACTGCTGGCTAGCGTGGCCTGCTTTTATTCCCTTATCTGGCCCCACCCACATTCTGCTGATTGGTCCATTTTACAGAGAGCTGACTGGTCCATTTTGACAGAGTGCTGATTGGTGTGTTTACAAACCTTTAGCTAGATACAGAATGCTGATTGGTGAGCTTACAATCCTTTAGCTAGACAGAAAAGTTCTCCAAGTCCCCACCGCATTAGCTAGACACAGAGTGCTGATTGGTGCATTTACAAACCTTTAGCTATACACAGAGCGCTGATTGGTGTGTTTACTATCCTTTAGCTAGACAGAAAAGTTCTCCAAGTCCCCACCCGTCCCAGAAGCTTCAGCCTCTGATAAAGCCCAGCTTGCCAAGTGGTGCTCACCCGGAACCCGCATCGACTCACAAGCGCCCCACACAGCCCCTGCTCCTGCCTGTGCGTCTCTCTTAACACTTCCCTGTGAGCAGAGGGAACCAGCTCTGGCCTCAGCTAGCCTGAGAGAGGGGCTCTCATAGTGCAGTGGTGGTCTGAAGGGCTCCAGTGTGGCCAGAGCAGACACTGAGACCGAGGAGGTGCCAAGAACAAGCTGGGGCTGCTAGAACCTTGTCACCTCTCAGTAGGAGGGGCTTCTGTCATTGCTGAGGCTTGAGTAGGTGGTTTTATGCTCACAGTGTAAACAAAGCTGCCAGGAAGTTCGAACTGGGAGGAGTGCACCACAGCTCAGCAAGGCCAACTGCCTTTCTAGATTCCTCTGTGGGCAGGGCAACTCTGAACAAAGGCAGAAGTCCCAGTCAGGGACTTCTGATAAATCCCCCATCTCCTTACGACAGAGCACCTGCAGGAAGTGGCAGTCATGGGCACAGTTTCAGCAGACTTAAACGTCCCTGCTTGACAGCTCTGAAGAGAGCAGTGGTTCTCCCAACACACAGTTCAAGCTCTGATAATGGACAGACTGCCTCCTTAAGTGGGTGCCTGACCCCTGTGTAGCCTGACTGAAAGACACCTCCCAGTAGGGGTCTACAGACACCTCATACAGGAGAGCTCTGGCTAGAATCTGGCAGATGCCCCTCTGAGACGAAGCTTCCAGAGGAAAGATCAGGCAGCAATATTTGCTGTTCTGCAGTCACCACTGGTGGTATCCAGGCAAACAGAGTGTACCTCCAGCAAACTCCAACAAACCTGCAGCTGAAGGACCTGACTGTTAGCAGAAAACCTAACAAACAGAAAGGAATAGCATCAACATCAACAAAAAGGATGTCCACACCAAAACCCCATCTGTAGGTCACCAACATAAAAGACCAAAGGTAGATAAAACCACAGAGATGGGGAGAAACCAATGCAGAAAGGCTGAAAATTCAAAAAATCAGAATGCCTCTTCTCCTCCAAAGGATCAAAACTCACCAGCAATGGAACAAAACTGGATGGAGAATGAGTTTGACAAATTCACAGAAGTAGGCTTCAGAAGGTGGGTAATAACAAAGTCCTCTGAGCTAAAGGAGCATGTTCTAACACAATGCAAGGAAGCTAAGAATCTTGAAAAAAGGTTAGACAAATTGCTAACTAGAATAACCAGTGTAGAGAAGAATATAAATGACCTGATGGATCTGAAAAATGCAGCACAAGAACCTCGTGAAGCATACACAAGCTTCAACAGCAGAACCGATCAAGTGGAAGAAAGGATATCAGTGATTGAAGATTAACTTAATGAAATAAAGTGAGAAGATTAGAGAAAAGGAGTGAAAAGAAATGAACAAAGCCTCCAAGAAATATGGGACTTTGTGAAAAGACCAAATCTACATTTGATTGGTGTACCTGAAAATGACAAGGAGAATGGAACCAAGTTGGAAAACACTCTTCAGGATACTATCCAGAAGAACTTCCCCAACCTAGCAAGGCAGGCCAACATTCAAACTCAGGAAATACAGAGAACACCACAAAGATATTCCTCAAGAAGAGGAACCCCCAAGACACATAATTGTCAGATTCAGCAAGGTTGAAATGAAGGAATAAATGTTAAGGACAGCCAGAGAGAAAGGTCGGGTTACTCACAAAGGGAAGCCCATGATCTCTTGGCAGAAACCCTACAAGCCAGAATATAGTGGGGGCCAATATTCAACATTCTTAAAGAAAATAATTTTCAATCCAGAATTTCATATCCAGCCAAACCAAGCTTCATAAATGAGAGAAATAAAATCCTTAACAGACAACCAAATGCTGAGAAATTTTGTCACCACCAGGCCTGTGTTACAAGAACTCCTGAAGGAAGCACTAAACATGGAAAGAAACAACCAGTACCAGCCACTGCAAAAACATGCCAAATTGTAAAGACCATTGATGCTATGGAAAAAACTGCATCTATTAATGGGCAAAATAACCAGCTAGCATCATAATGACAGGATCAAATTCACATGTAACAACACTAACCTTAAATGTAAATGGGCTAAATGTCCCAATTAAAAGACACTGGCAAATTGGATAAAGAATCAAGACCCACAGGTGTACTGCATTCAGGAGAACCATCTCATGTGCAAAGACACACATCAGCTCAAAATAAAGGGATGGAGGAATATCCATCAAGCAAATGGAAAGAAAAAAAAAGCAAGAGTTGCAATCCTGGTCTCTGATAAAACAGACTTTAAACCAACAAAGATCAAAAGAGAGAAGGCCGTCACATAATGGTAAAGGGATCAATGCAACAAGAAGAGCTAACTATCCTAAATATATATGCAGCCAATACAGGAGGAACCCAGATTTATAAAGCAAATTCTTAGAGACCTACAAAGAGACTTAGACTCCCACACAATAATAGTGGGAGACTTTAATACCCCACTGTCAATATTAAACAGATCAACGAGACAGAGCATTAACAAGGATATCCAGGACTTGAACTCAGCTCTGCACCAAGTGGACCTAATAGACATCAACAGAACTCTACACCCCAAATCAACAGAATATACATTCTTCTCAGCACCACATCACACTTATTCTAAAATTGACCACATAATTGGAAGTAAAACACTCATCAGCAAATGTAAAAGAACAGAAATCACAACAAACTGTCCCTCAGAATGTAGTGCATTCAAATTAGAACTCAGGATTAGGAAACGCACTCAAAACCGCACAACTACATGGAAACTGAACAATCTGCTCCTGAATGACTACTGGGTAAATAACGAAATGAAGGCAGAAATAAAGGCTTTCTTTGAAACCAATGAGAACAACGACACAACATATCAGAATCTCTGGGACACATATAAAGCAGTGTGTAGCAGGAAATTTATAGCACTAAATACCTGCAAGAGAAACCAGGAAAGATCTAAAATTGACACCTTAACATCAAAATTGAAAGAACTAGAGAAACAAGAGCAAATAAATTCCAAAGCTAGCAGAAGACAAGAAATAACTAAGATCAGAGCAGAACTTAAGGAGATAGAGACACAAAATACCCTTCAAAAAAACATTGAACCCAGGAGTTGTTTTATTGAAAAGATAAACAAAATAGACCACTAGCCAGACTAATAAACAAGAAAAAAGAAAAGAATCAAATAGATGCAATAAAAAATTATAAAGGGGGTATCACCACTGATCCCACAGAAATACAAACTACCATCAGAGAATGCTATAAATTCCTCTATGCAAATCAACTAGAAAATCGAGAAGAAAGGATAAATTTCTGAACACATACACCCTCGCAAGACTAAACCAGGAAGAAGTCAAATCTCTGAATAGACCAATAACAGGTTCTGAAATTGAGGCAATAATTAATAGCCTACAAACCAAAAAGTCCAGGACAAGACAAATTCACAGCAGAATTCTACCAGAGGTACAAGAGGAACTGGTACCATTCCTTCTGAAACTATTCCAATCAATAGAAAAAGAGGGAATCCTCCCTAACTCATTCTATGAGGCCAGCATCATCCTGATACCAAAACCTAGCAGACACAGACACACACACACACACACACACACATGCACACACAATTTTAGGCCAATATCCTTGATGAACATCGACATGAAAATGCTCAGTAAAATACTGGCAAACTGAATCCAGCAGCACATCAAAAAACTTATCCACTACGATCAAATTGGCTTTATCCCTGGGATGCAAGGCTGGTTCAACATACACAAATCAATAAACATAATCCATCACATAAACAGAACCAACAACAAAAACCACGTTATCTCAATAGATGCAGAAAAGGTCTTTCACAAAATTCAGCAGCCCTTCATGCTAAAAACTCTCAATAAACTAGGTAGTGATGGAACATATCTCAAAATAATAAGAGCTATTTATGACAAACAAACAGCCAATATCCTACTGAATGGGCAAAAACTGCAAACATTCCCTCTGAAAACTGGCAAAAGACAAGGATGTCCTCTCTTACCACTCCTATTCAACATAGTATTGGAAGTTCTGGTTAGGGTGATCAGGCAAGGGAAAGAAATAAAGACTATTCAATTAGGAAAAGAGGAAGTCAAATTGTCTCTGTTTGCAGATGACATGATTGTATATTAGAAAACCCCATTGTCTTAGCCCCAAATCTCCTTAAACTGATAAATAACTTCAGAAAAGTCTCGGGATACAAAATCAATGTGCAAAAATCACAAGCATCCCCATACAGCAAGAGCAGACACACAGAGAGCCAAATCATGAGTGAACTCCAATTCACAATTGCAACAAAGAAAATAAAATACCTAGGAATCCAACTTACAAGGGATGTGAAGGACCTCTTCAAGGAGAACTACAAACCACTGCTTAAGGAAATAAGAGAGAACACAAACAAATGGAAAAACATTCCATGCTCATGGATAGGAAGAATCAATATCGTGAAAATGGCCATACTGCCCAAAGTAATTTATAGATTCAATGCTATCCCTATCAAGAAACCATTGACTTTCTTCACAGAATTGTAAAACAACTAATTTAAATTTCATGTGGAACCAAAAAAGAGCCCGCATAACCAAGACAATCCTAAGCAAAAAGAACAAAGCTGGAGGCATCATGCTATCTGACTTCAAACTATACTACAAGACTACAGTAACCAAAACAGTATGGTACTGGCACCAAAAGAGAGACATAGACCAACAGAACAAAACAGAGGCCTCAGAAATAACATCACACATCTACAACCATCTGATCTTTGAAAAACCTGACAAAAACAAGAAATGGGGAGAGGATTCCCTATTTTATAACTGGTGCTAGGAAAACTGCCTAGCCATATTCAGAAAGTTGAAACTGGACCCTTTCCTTACACCTTGTATAAACGTTAACTAAATATGGATTAAAAACTTAAATGTAAGAGTTAAAACCATAAAAACCCTAGAAGAAAACCTAGGCAATACCATTTAAGACATAGGCATGGGCAAAGACTTCATGACTAAAACACCAAAAGCAATGACCACAGAAGCCAAAATTGTCAAATGGGATCTAATTAAACTAAAGAGCTTCTGCACTGCAAAAGAAACTATCAGCAGAGTGAACAGGCAACCTACAGAATGGGAGAAAATTTTCGCAATCTATCCATCTGTTAAAGGTTATTATCCAGAATCTACAAACAAACAAACAAACAAAAAACAAATAAAACAAAACAAAAAACAAAAACAAGCTATCCCATCAAAAAGTGGGTGAAGGATATGAACAGACACTTCTCAAAAGAAGACATTTATGCAGCCAACAAACTCATGAAAAAATGCTCATCATCACTGGTCATTAGAGAAATCCAATCAAAACCATAATGAGATACAATCTCACGCCAGTTAGAATGGCGATCATTAAAAGCTCAGGAAACAGCAGATGATAGAGAGGATGTGGAGAAATAAGAATGCTTTTATACTGTTGGTGGGAGTATAAATTAGTTCAATCATTGTGGAAGACAATGTGGCGACTCCTCAAGGATCTAGAACTAGAAATACCATTTGACCCAGCAATTCCATTACTGGGTATATACCCAAAGGATTATAAATCATTCTACTATAAAGACACATGCACATGTATGTTTATTGCAGCACTGTTCACAATAGCAAACTCTTGGAACCAACCCAACTGCCCATTGATGATAGACTGGATAAAGAATATGTGGCACATATACACCATGGAATACTATGCAGCCATAAAAAAGGATGAGTTCATGTCCTTTGCAAGGACATGGATGAAACTGGAAACCATCATTCTCAGGAAAGTAACACAAGAAGAGAAAACCAAACACCACATGTTTCTCACTCATAAGTGGGAGTTGAACAATGAGAACACATGGACACAGGGAGGGGAACATCACACACTGGGGCCTGTTGAGGGGTGGGGGGCTGGTGGAAGGACAGCATTAGGAGAAACACCTAATATAAATGACAAGTCGATGGGTGCAGCAAACCAACATGTGAACTTATATTTAAAGGGAAAGGAGAGTGCAGAAGTTTGGAAAAACACAGCCTGGCTATGTGGTAAAAAACAAAATCCATTTTAAGGGGAGGAATTTAAGCAGACTGCAGAAATTTACATAAGGAAGGAGGAGCCAATTGCTAATAGTCAAGACAATGGGGAAAAGGCCTCAAAGGAATTTTGGCAATCTTTACAGCAACCTCTTCCATCATAGGCCTAGAGGACTAGGAAGACAGAATGGTTTTGTGGGCCAGGCCCATGTCCCAATGCCCTGTGCAGCCTCAGGACACTGCTCCCTGAATCCTAGCTTCTCCAGCTCCAGCTTTAGCTCAAAAGGCCCCAGATACAGCTGAAGCCACTGCTCCAGAGGGTGCAAGCTATAAGCCTTGGTGGCTTCCATGTGATGTTAAGCCTGTGGGCTCACAGAATGCAAGAGTTGAGTCTCAGGAGCCTCCATATAGATTTGAGAGGATGTGTGGAAAATCCAGCATGTCCAGGCAGAAGCTTAATTTGATAATCTGATATATATGAAACAACTAAAACTTTGACTAATGGAATTCAATAGATCCCCAATATCCAATTGCCACTTAGTAATATTTTAAAGGTACTTACGATGGAGATGAAGAGATAAATCATTAAACATCTCACCATAATATTTTGTTCTTACCACTTTCACAAGAGAAAGCAACATAAATAAATGTGTAAATAAAATGTATCCAAGATAAATTCTAAATGATGCCTAAAGTTGTAGGCATATTTCTTCATTCCCACATACCCAGTCTTATCTCTCCCACTTTCTACCACTGATTAACACTTTCGTCAACTTTTCAGGGCTTTTTAAAAGCAATAAATGCAAAAATAGATATTTTTTATTTTACATAAATGTGGCATGCTATACACAAAGTTCTAACTTTTTGTTCAGTAAATATATACTGAATATCTTCATACATTATGTATACAGATTTTCTCATTCTATTTACCTAGCAGAAAATATTTACTATCTGAATAAAAATCTTAAACCCTTACATAACTTAATTTTATATTTGAAAAATCTGATAACAATATAAAATGACTAACTGTAAAATTTATCTTCAATTAATGGAGATAATTGTTAATAGCTATCATGCTTAAATATGAAAAGAAATACTTTAAAATGACAAATTAATTTAGAACAAGAGTCAGTAATGTCAATGAAAAGTCTTATCACTGTTTTGTCTTTGGGCACAACCTTCTTAAGGATCTAGTAAGCCTAAAATAGGTGCTGATAGTTTTTCAGCAAATTTGTATCTTCTGATTTGCATTTGGTCAGTGTTATCGTTATTGCTCCCACAATAGATAATAAATGCCAAAAATGTTCTGTGCATATTACATTTTCTTCATTAACCTTCTGCAAAATGAAAATTAAGTACTTAATTTTTATTTGACACATATTTTATTTTTTATAGTTTGTTGCTGAGTTTATTGGAAAAAACATTTTTAATAAGATTATCAATAATGCAATAAGTGATCAAACTACAAAGTAAAAGCTTTCAGATTACTCTCTCCACTCTCTATCTAATGACTATTCAGCTTTTATTTCATACACACATTTTACTTATACCTGCTCTTTAATTTCTCTTATATCCCATCTTATGTACTACCAGGAAGCCTTGCAGCTGTTGTATCTCACAGACCTCTGCACAGGTCTCAGCATAAATGGTTAAATGCCAAAATCTAGGCAAGGGACAGCTGTTTCCCACACTTTTACTAAGATTGAATCTGAAGGAGTTAGCTGCCCCTAGTTGCTCTTGTTCTAATAGTCTTTATTTTATTAGTGGGCAGTCATGATGCTGTTTTTGAAAAGAAAGTGTTAGTTACTTTGGATCCAGAAAAGTTTGAGAAAAGAGAAAAAGATCACATGTTAAAGCAAGAATTACATTCACTGCATTGCGTATGATGTTGACTCTCTCCCCATCATGCCATATGAATAGGCTTTATAATGCTATCATGAAGGTTTTAGGCATTTCTTGCTGACTTATTGATTCTGTAGTACCGAGACACTTCAGTTCATTTGCTTCAGCTTGCAATGCAGTCTTCAAGAGGCAGGAAGCTAGTGCCAGGTTGATAATAGTTCAGAGCTTCACCACCCTGTTTCACCACCTGCAGTTTATATATCTGTATAGCTCTTAGAGAAGGTGCCTCAAATGAGAGAATCCCTTTATTCAGTCATTGAGTTTACCTTGACAACTAAAGAAGCAGGAGTGGTCAAAATAGATGTTGAGATATGTAATTCAGTGAGTAATTCTGAGAGGGGTGAAGAAGACTCTTATGTTTTCCATGCTGGGAAAAGTATGTGCAATATTAGCAAACTCAAAGGAGTATTAAAAATTCCATTCATATTCACATTTTTAAAAACACTGAGTGGGATAAATAAAAATCTATATTGTTCAAATTCTACAAAGGGACAATAACTCAATGACTTATGAATGCAATCTTTAATTCCACAAATGAGGAGGTAGAATCCAAACAATTTTAAATGACAGGCCTAGAGGATATGATTAATCATTGGCCATGCTAGGATTAGAAGGTGCACAGTCTTCCTATAATTGACTGCAAAATTAATGCTAACCCATGTGTATCCCTGGCATTCATAAATGCTTCCAACTATATCTTACTGCATTTATATTTTTTGACTAAGACCTCTTTTGGCGTAATATGTTCTATAAATTAATCCCTCTCCTTATAAAATACTACATTAATCCCAAATTGTCAAGAAACTGTAGCCCCTCTTGAATAGTATATTTCACCAAGACTTTTAAAAAGTGGCCATGTGAGTTTTCTCAAAAGCTCTTGATCTCGTTCTTGTAAACATAGCCCTTCTAAATATACTTCCAGCACAAGGACAGTGCGTGAACTGATTATGCAAATGAATTCACCGTTTTCTAGGTCACAGCAGGCCTTTTACATAGAATGCACCAACAGGAATATCAGGGGGTGCTTGTTGCCACAATGTAAATGACTTCTACGGACAAAATTTACTGGAGATGAACGATGTTATGTAACTCTTATCTTCCCACTCACTTAAAAGAACTGTGATCTGAGACAATGTTCTGCCACTCCAGAAATAATAGTCATGTTGGTTTCCAGGCTAGGTGGGTTACAAAATTTGGGACCAGAATTTATTCCTTCCATTCTGTCATTAACTCTGCAGGATCTTGTAAACTGCTTGAGTCTCAGATTCCTCATCTGAATAATCATGTTTATTTTTAAATGGGGGTAGGGAATAGATATTTAAATACTATAGCTAACACCTTGTTAACATACCCAGAGAAGACTTGACAAATAACTGGTTGTTAGGTTTCCTTAGATGCAAAACAAACCCCAGCACTGTTATTATTTAAGATCTTCGGGAGTGTTGCTTATATGTTCTTAAATGTTAAGAAAATTTACTAGAATTGCAATGCAAAGCATTTTATTATACCCAATTTTTCTTCCACTGTGGATTAAAATATATCCTCTGTATATACAGATTTCCATGCATACTGAAAGGAATACATGATTTTGGTGCAATGAAAATTGAAACTGCCTTTGCAAATATTATAACAGTGAGAAAATTATGGCAGTAAGAGATATCTAATCTAACCTAGCCCCCATTTTGTCTTTAGCCTTCAAACTGCCCTTAATTATTCCTGGGCTTGGGCCAAGGTAACTTTGGGAGAAATTTAGTTTATAGGTTAAACGATAATAGCTCTTTCCCAAAACTCAACTGCCTTTGTAAAGCTAATGAGACACCACTAGGCTAAGGGGGTAAGAGAAGCCTGAATTCTGCTAAGGTGCTGACATAAATGATTACCTGCTATTATTCTGGCGGTCACAAGATATGTAATTGCCCCACATACTCCTGCAGATAATGCTACTTTTGTAGAACCTAAGATTAGCCTTTTGCAATGTCTTTTCAGATTTTTTGCATGTTTGACCACCAATGGCTCCACCTGGACCCACCAACCTCTCCTGTGGCCCCACCCAGAAGTGATTCAACACACATGAGGACATCCCTATAATTGCTCCCTCAACCAAGCAGCAGCAAGTTCTTATTGCCCAGTGGCCCACCTTTCTTCCCCCCAACTATCCTTGAAAAATTCCAGCCTGTGAATTTGAATTTTCAAGGAGACTGGTGTGAGTAATAATAAAACTGGTCTCCTGTTCAGCTGACTGTGTGAATTAAGCTCCTTCTCTATTGCAATTCTTCTGTCTTGATAAATGAGTTATATCCAGAGAGCAGGCAAAATGAACCCCTGGGTGGTTACAAAACACTGCACATAGAGTAGGACAAGAAGGAAAAAGTGCTAGTTCCACTACTTACACCTATGGGACCCTGGACATGCTCTTAACTTCACTGAGCCTCAATTATGTCCATAAAATTATCATTATTCCATGAAAAGATGCTGCTGTACCAAAAAAAGGCACTGCTACTATGGTGTCATGTACAGTCATTTAAGAGCACTGAGGTTACATAAACATATTTTGTTGCTTCTTCTTGCTGGTCTCTTATCTGTTGTCTAACTTTGATAAAATTTTGGAAGAAAATAATTAGTCCCCTTTCTGGAGAGCTTTGCATTTAGAGCACAGTCAACACATACTAAACAAACTTGCAGTTATGAGATGAATAAGTTCTGGATAGCCAGTGTACAACATGGTGAATATAGTTAATAATATTAATTTATTGCCTATTTGAAATGTGCAGACAGTACATCTTAAGTATTCATATCACATCTCTAGAGTTAATCTCTAGACTCATTTTAATGACAATAACAGTTTTGACCCCGACTGAAATATCTGAAGTTTGACATCAGCTGCAGATAAAAGCTATGAGGAAGACAACAGACCCTTTTTTCAGATAGGATGTAACAATCTTCCATTCAAGGTGAGTCACTGACAAATCTCTACAGGAGAGAAACTCTGCAAAGCAGTATCTGTGGCTGAGCCCATCACAATTCAACAAAGATTATGCTTTGGTTTATTTTTCATTTCAAAGTGTGTGCATGTATATGTTTTTCCCCCTTCTACCCACACATTCCCCTGCCTGTAAACTCCTTTTTACCAGAAGGGTTTTGGCAGAACAAAGATGTCGAAAGAAATTCAGGCAGGCAGACACAATGTTAGCTGAACACATAATGGGTGTTAGCCGCATGACTCAGGAAAAGAGAGTGTAGCTATTAAATCCCAGAAAGTTTCTTTGATGAGAAAAATAAGTAGGAGACAAGGTAAAACAATGAAAACAGAATTTCAAAATTCATAAACTGTAGGATTCCTTGGTTCAGAGACTACTTTTGTCACGTGGGACTTGAGTTCATTGAAAATGCTTATATTCACAAGTGACCACCAAGCCAAAGACATGGAATGGGTATAGCAGGTACCTTTGTATCATGTGAAGTCTGCTGATAACATTAAAAAAAAAAATAATGCAATAAATGTCGATTGAATACCTGCTATGTGCCAGGTACCAAACTCTAAGTAAGAGATTGTATTAGAGAGTAGTGGTGGAATCAATATGTTCACATTTCCAGATTCAATTCTTGTGAGGTGGGATTACTTTTCCAGATATTTCTACTTCATTAGTTACTAATAACTCTGCTTCTTGCCGTCTCCTACAACCAGAAATAAAAACCAGGAATTAGGCAGAAGTTGTGGGCAGGTGCTGCTTATTGTTAGGCTAATGGAGGAAGCCTTTGGAATATAAATGAGGTGTGTGTACGGGGTTGAATTTGTGAGGGTATGTGTTTTAGCATAATCAAGTCAAAGATAAGTCAACAGAAAGAGTGGAAATCTCTTATGTAATCCGGGTCAAGTTTTTCTGGTAGGTTATTTCATCCTCACAGTGTGATCTCTTGTTTCATTTTTGTTTTTCTTTGGGGGAAAGACTAAGTAATAGGCTAAGAATAGGGAATGTTCAACATTCTTTTTTTCTCCACCCACCAGACCCCAAGAAACATTCTTCCCTTTAGCAAACAGCAGATATTTAAATATGCAATTTATAAGAGATAAGACAGATGGATATTGATAGGTGACCATTTCCAAGGAAAGGAAGTTGTGACTTTACAAACACATAGGGTTGTGGTGAAAGAAGATGTGGGAGAGTTGGGAATATTGAGAGGCATGAAATTCTTATTCAAGAGATGAACTTTGGGAAAAAGATAGGCAGTAAAATTAGGAAATGAAGCAGTATTCATGTGAGAATCTCTGGAGGCTAAGGACTGTCTAGTCAACCCCCAAAATCTCTGTGGTGAGGCTTTATTTCTTAGGGTACAAAGATGTTGATTAGTTAGCAGTAAATTTTTGAAAAAATAAAGGACTCTTATGCAAATATAAAATGAAAGCACATTAAAGATTTCAACCAATTTATTTTATTTCCCCTCTTTTCTTTTAAAATGGAGACCGGGTCCTGCTCTGTCACCCAGGCTGGAGTGCAGTAACAAGATCTTGGCTTATTGTAGCCTTGACTTACTAGGATCAAGCAAAGAGTAGCTGGGACTACAGGCATGTACCACTATGGCCAGCTAATTTTTGTACTTTTGTAGAGACAGAGTTTTGCCGTGTTGCCCAGGCTGGTTTTGAACTCCTGGGCTCAAGCAATCTGCTCACCTCAGCTCCCCAAAGTGCAGGGTTACAGGTGTGAGCCACTACACCCAGCTGCAACTAATTTCTAAACAGCAGAAGCAGTAAGATAAAGTTCAAAAGAAAATTTGTAGAACTGAGATATATATATCTCATACATATCTATGTGTGTATATATATATATATATATATATATGTATGTATGTATAGTAAATCGGCAATACTGAAATGAATTTGCTAATAGAAACCAAATTGCTTAATATTGTATTGGACAATAAATTGCAATGTTTGCGTTATTGTTTCAACCGGGGGAATTCAATTTTATCTTTACCGAATAAATTTAATTTGCACAGTTATGAATAGGAACCATTTATATTGCCATAAAGAGGAATCATTTGTAACTTCACTTCTATAATTTAGTCTCTAAACCTACAGAACATACAATAACCTTGTCAACAACAACAAAAAAAACAATCAAAATTGTATTCTCCTAGAGAAGCAAACTATCCTTGAAGAGTCCACTGGACAACAACCAGCATGCCACAGAAAGGTCATTTAAATGTTATCTCTTGCCCATTTCCAACCTTAAACTTTTTCTTAGACTAGAGGTGAAACTTTTATTCAGTCCTCTTTGTATAGTTTGACATCAATTTTAAAAATTGCTTGGATCTTCATGAAGGTTTAGCATCTATATTTACTTTAAAATTGTAGCCAAGAATTTAGAAAAGGGATAACTTCTATTCTCCAGTCACCAGCAGGCCTCTGAAAGAAAGTTTATTTCCTTGACTTTTCCCTCCCAAGAGAATAATTATCAACATATCCTATGGAACAAAATATCTTTTTGCATGGTATTATGATGCAAGGGACAGATTTTTGTAGATAATCTAATAGCACATTCCTGGAATGCCGTCTTCATTATCTGAATGAACTCTGTCTAGTCTATTCAAGATGTCCTTTATATTTAAGTATCCTGGCTGCTTTTTAAATGAGACACATGGGTCTTGTGAATTAATCGTTTCCATCTTCCCACCTGAAAGCACACTGTGGTTTTGGTATTGTGCAGTACATATGCTGCACTCTGGTTGTGGAAATTTGGTTTTGGTATGGTATAATACAGTTTAGTATGGAGTCAGTCCCAAGCTAGAAGCTAACCTGGGTAGTCACAGGAGTCCTGAGCAATAACACAGGGGTAAGAAGTACTTCAGGAGATATAGCTAGGCCAGATGTGCAGGAACGTAATTGAGTACAGACACTGACCACAGAGAGTAAGTATATTCAACAGTCTAAAACTTTATGGAAAAAAAAAAAAAGAGGTATAATGAAGTCAGATAAAGTTTAGGAAATAATCCATATTAGGAAATCTGGTTTAACAACTAGACACTACTAGAAAAGGTTCTATTCACAAATCATGCTTATAGCAGGTAGAGACCTGACCACGTGTGGATTCAGGAAATAGAACTCAGCTTCTTGGAAAAAAAAATAGGCTGTAAAGATTTAATTCAAGCACTTGGTACTTATTCTAGGGTAAGGAGAATAACAGAGGCTAAACGCACGGAAGGACAATCTTGGTATACGCATAAGCTTTGAGTAGTGTAGATTTTTTGGGGAGTTGTCGCCAGGGAGCAAAGACTACCTGGGCCAGTGGCACAGGGTAAAAGAATTTACCAAGACAGTTGTAGGTAGAGAAAGGCAGATTTATTAGACAAAGTAGGAAAATACTTGTGTTGAGGCAACAGGCAGGATCAGCAGAAGAGAAACTGACTGCCAAGAACCAAAGGCTTGCTGGGGAATTTGTAGAATAGTGTTTATGCTGTGTGCTGATGGGGGCTTTGTGCAGTACTGATAATGCCAAGGTTGCAGTGAGCTAACTTGCAGCAGTCTGGTGTTAGTTGGATGCAGGAAGATTGTGAGTTATTTGCACAAGAGGGCTGTGTATATTTAAAATATTTGATCCTGGACCATGAAGAAAGGCAGACTTGTAGCTTATCTGCCTTCTCTTTTTGCTTTTCCCTGCTCCCACCAGCCTGACTCCTTTCTCTAATTCGGACTCCAAAGGAATCATGTTTTGTCCCTGACACATTTTATCTATGCAGGGTTGGAATAATAAAAATCTGGTGAATTGAACACAGGGGATGGAGAAGGGCCATGTGAAAGCCCTACAAACAAAACTGAGTTCCTTAATCACTAACTAGAAAAAGTATGCTGGAATTACTAATTTTACTAAGTGTGGGGCTGATATTTGGATTGATTTTTTTTTAAACGGGTGAGAATGAGAATGGGATGCGAGCAGGAATAGATAACACATTTAGGAAATCTTGAAAGTAATGGCACAAAATACAAATCTGGAAATAGATAACAACTAATTCATTATTCTATTATTTCTTCATCTTGAGCAAAACATAATAGAGTCGATCTTGTTGACTATCCAATCTAATATTCCGGGCTGCCTTCAGCTGGCTATTGGTATAGAAATACTAGTACATGGCCGGGCGCGGCGGCTCAAGCCTGTAATCCCAGCACTTTGGGAGGCCGAGACAGGCGGATCACGAGGTCAGGAGATAGAGACCATCCTGGCTAATACGGTGAAACCCCGTCTCTACTAAAAAAAACAAAAAACTAGCCGGGCGAGGTGGCGGGCGTCTGTAGTCCCAGCTGCTCGGGAGGCTGAGGCAGGAGAATGGCAGGAACCCGGGAGGCGGAGCTTGCAGTGAGCTGAGATCCTGCCACTGCACTCCAGCCCGGGCGACAGAGCGAGACTCCATCTCAAAAAAAAAAAAAAAAAAAAAAAAAAAAGAAATACTAGTACATGTGAGCTTATATTCATTCTGCAGTGTCTGTATACATTCTTATTTATATCAACTTTTAATAAGTGATCACACGACCTCCTTTTTAAAACCCTGCTCTTTACAGACTTGTTAACTAAATTGACATATATTTCATCTTTTATAGCTCCCTTACCTCTTCTCCAAGTTTCAATCTTCCAAGTTTTACAATTTAATATATCTGTTCCACCTATTGTTATGATTATTAATTCCATGGCTTTTGAAGTTAATGATCTTACATCTGGATCTTCTGTTGATTTAAACCTAATTTTGGCTCTGCATTTAAGCATTATTTCTACCCTGAGGCCTCTTGCTTCCTGAAACTTTATTATCTATTTTCTTTAACCACAGTATGCTGGATGTAGCTTGTACTGATTCTACCAACTCGCTAGAGCTGATTATTAAATATTCAGGAATTTTGTGAGTGGATTGCTAAATTTGCCATAGTAGGAGTATTTATACCAAATTAATTTACACCAAATTAATTTACAGTTCCTGCAGTTGAAATGTTCAAAGACAAGAGAATCAAGCTACAGAAAGTTTTATTAATTTTCCCAACATCAAAATGCTAATAAGTTGTGGAGAGAGAACGAGAACTTGAACCTTTTCTATTCTAACCCATGTCATGGGCATTCTGTGATTCTTAGGAATGCTGAAGCAGAACTTAATAGTACAATATAATGTTTGTAGCTAAAAATAAAGTAATGGTATGATATGTATTTTAGTAAAAGATGGAAAACAATGATTGTAAGATGATTTAAATGCTGTTTCTGAAATAGGGTTCACATTGTAAAACTAGCTTAAAGATTGTTTTTTGGCTGGGTGCAGTGGCTCAAGCCTGTTATCTCAGCACTTTGGGAGGCCAAGGGGGGTGGATCACTTAAGGTCAGGAGTTGGAGACTAGCACAGTCAACATGGTGAACCTCCTCTCTACTAAAAATACAAAAATCAGCCAGGCATGGTGGGCACATGCCTATAATCCTGGCTACTCAGGAGGTTGAGGTAGGAATTGCTTGAACCTGGGAGGCAGAGGTTGCAGTGAGCTGAGATCGCACCACTATGCTCTAGCCTGGGCAACAAGGTGAGACTCAGTCTCAAAAAAACCAGAACAGAAAGGTATTTTCTACACAGTAACACAGTGTATAATTAAATAGTTGATTTTTAAATAGTTGGTACAAACTTAATAATGGTTACAGAACTTGAAGGGTTAATGTCTCTGAATAAATGCAGTAAAATAATATATTTCTATAAATTTCTATATGAAAACAGCAGTAGTTACACTAAATGCCAAAAAATGTATGTTGTTAAGTCTTAAAAATATACAATGCAAATTGGCCACTTCTTATATAAAAAATATACTTGCACATGCATGCGTATAGCACCACAACTAGCAATTACAAAAATGTGGAACCAACCCAAATGTCCATTAATCAACAAGAAACTGTGGTATACATATACAATGGAATAATATGCGGTCATACAAATGAATGAATTAATGGCATTCACAGCAACCTGGATAAGATTGGAGACTTATATAAGTGAAGTAACTCAGGAATAGAAAAACAAACTTCGTATGTTTTAAGTGGGAGCTAAGCTGTGAGAATGCAAAGGCATAAGAATGGCACAATGGACTTTGGGGACTCAAGAGGAAACGGTGGGAAGGGAGTGAGGGATAAAAGACTACAAACTGAGTGCAGTGTGTACTGCTCAGGTGATGGGTGCACCAAAATCTCACAAATCATCACTAAATAACTTACTTATGTAACCAACCACCACCTGTTCACCAATAACCTGTGGAAATAAGGAAAATTTTAAAAGGCAGACTTCTTGCTATTATTGATATCGGTGATAAATTGAACCAATTGATTCCCCACTACTACCAAACCCCACAGACATTCACCCTAAGTTACAATCTGCTCCCCTCCACGACTCACTTTCTAGAGTCACATGTTTCCCTTCAGGGACTAGCTACTTGTTCTTCTCAGAGAAATTTGTCACCATCTTTCCAGTAGAGCCAGTCTTGGCAGCATCTCTCCTCCCTTAAACAATTTCGATAGGAAACCCTGTTATCTCTTCCGACTATATGACTCACACTGACCAAAAGTCCCAAAAGCTATGATCTCATGTATTAGGTTTCTTTTCCCTGTGGTTTTCTTCCCCTTTAGTGTTTCTGAACCACGTGTCAACTAACTTCTTGGTCATTAACTCTCACCTCTTAGCATGAAAAGCAAAATCTTATTTATCAGGTTATGAACAGCCCTCATATATTGAGAAGTCTTCCTACTCCCTCAGATTAACTGAATTGGAAACTAAACCTCATTAATTACGATTTGAACTTTTCTCTCTTCCCTGTCTTCTCATTTCACTTACCACTGCTTTAATCTTAGTTCAAGCCCGTATCATTTACATCAACAGTAACAATAGTCTCTTTTTTGGCCTCTTACCATCAAGTTTTTACTTCCTTCACTGTATTTTAAAATTATCTTTAGAGTAATGTTTCCAAAATAGAAACCATATCACATTCAACCTTTGCAGGGTATTTTTTGTATCCTCAGGATTCAACACTACCCAGGTCAAAATCTGTAAGTTTAAAATATTTGATTCAAAGATAATCCATTGTTAAAATATTTTTATTACTAATAATGTTCTTCTGGTTATAAATGCAATAGCAAAGTGCAGAAATATATGAAAAATATTAAAATTATTCCAAATACTATAATTTAGATATAACCACTATTAACATAGCATATTATCTTGTTTCAATCTGTAGACATTTTTCTTGGTTGCAAAGTTTGGTAATGTCATAAAACAGCTAAGCTCACCATCATGACGGCTGGAATGACGTTGTTCTCCAAATAGATGAAGTAAATGCTATTCACTTTATTTAGAAATAAATGGCATTTAATTTGATTTTTTTCTCCTAGTTTGGCAAGAGTGACAACTTCTTTAAAATGTTAACTCTGAAATTTTTCATTTATCACTTTATTCATCAAAAGCCATTATGCACACATCATATATGTAGCACACAGTAGGTGAATAGGCTGGGTTCTTGCCCTAAATGACATACAGTCCAACGGGAGAGCTGTGACAAATACATAAATGATTTCAAAACAAATTAGAATGGTACCAGGTATTTAGAAACAAAGTGATGAAGTGTTTCTGAAGAAATTTTTTCTCTCTCCTAGGGTCATGGAAACTTTATGAGTAGTGGTTTTGCTGAATTTTGAAATTTGGGTGTACATATGGAGGAACTGCTAAAACAAAAGACTAAAGAAAGAAAAACTGGGAGTCTTTGGGAAAAGCTATGAAATTGCGGGTGCAGTGAGATTCAGTGAAAGATAAAGCTGGAAGATGGAGCATGCTGAGTCAAAGGAGAACCTTGAATTCAAAGAGTGGGTATTCTCAAGCTACTTGGTATAGTCAGGAATTCCTGAGTGTTTCTGTTCACAAAAATGACAAAATTATAGTTTTGTATTGGGCCTGCTACAGTAGCAGGCCAGCAGGCCATAAGGTGGGTGGAAGAAGGAAGAGCTTAGAGTTGAGAACAGTTTCGGAGTGCAAGTTAGAGGAAGCAAGAGCCTGAATTACAGTAGTGGCCATTGATAATAGAAGACAAGAGAATTTAGGCAACATTTAGGACAGAAAAGTGACTGAACTTGCTGCCTGATGATTAAAGGTAAAGATGTTAAAATATCACCAGCATCTTAATTCAGGATAACCAGGAGAAAGGGATGCCTTGAAAAGTAAGAGAAAAGGGCTGAGGGAGAGGAGATTTTTGATGAAAGATGACTTGGTTTCAGATATAGGAATTTTAAATATTCATTGGCTCAAAATGGAGACATTTTTTCAGCATTGGTTTCAACTTTTACTTTCAGAACTTCTTAAAAATTTTATTAGTTTGGCTCAACTATTCCTCCTTGAAAAGGAAATTTAGACTATTTGTCACTGTCATGCCAATTTCCTTTTTTCACGTTATGATTTTACCTCTAAGATCTTTATATCTTGTAATTATGCCTTTCTTCTTTAGAGAGCAGACGGTTGGCTTGCACAGTCCCTTTCCCTTCATTCTGCCCTGTAATTTTTGTATTGTTTTGACTGCCCTCATTGATCTGCTAACCACGTCTCATCCTGTAACTATCACCTTGCTAATAGTATGCTGTCTGTGTCTGCTGAAGAGCAGGATGCTCACTTTAGAGAGGTATGTTTGAAATCAAAGTTCAATGAAACATTTTGTATCATACTCAGTGGGGGTGAGTAGCAGGCACAATGCAGTTTCTTTGAAATTATTTGGTTTGGAAATCAAAACTCAATACTTGGGCAAGCTGCCATTTTCTGTTGTTATTGAGTGGTATAGCAAGGTGAGGTAAAACAAATCAGCTTAGTTGGTTAGGTGTGCTAAATGATCCTGTTCCCTCTATTCAATTAAAGAGGATTCTTAAAGTTAAAATTTCAAACATGTTTTGGGCTGGCACAGTGGCTCACACCTATAATCTCAGGACTTTGGGAGGCTGAGGTAGGCAGATCACTTGAGGCCAGGAGTTTGAGACGAGCTTGACCAACATGGCAAAACCCCATCTCTACTAAAAATATGAAAATCAGCCAAGTGTGGTGGCCCCTGCCTGCAGTCCCAGCTACTCGGGAGGCTGAGGTGGGAGGATCACTTGAACCCAGGAGGTGAGGATTGCAGTGAGCCAAGATTGCATCACTGCACTCCAGCCTGGGCGAGAGAGTGAGACTGTCTTAAGAAAAAAATAAAATTGTTTTGCAATCCACTGATAGTTCCAAAGTGTATTTATAAAAAAAAAAAAAAAATGTCTGTTATGCAATCCAATGACAGTCCCAAACTAATTATTATTATCAGTGCCCTAGTCTACTAGTAGTATCTTGGTATTATAGATGCAAACTACAAAACAGTTTTTCAGGATAGTGTCATGGTTTCTCTGTTGTGATTCTGGTGCTGATTTCAATATTGCTCTCTATTCTTTCTGATAACTATATAGTAGAGGAACGAGTGGGGATAGTGTCAACTTGGTGATTATGTAATTACACAGTGATACACAATTTACTTGGTATTGATAGAATGCCAAATTTGCTTCCAATCTGTTCTTAATATTATCATCATCAACAGTAACAGAGTTTTTGTTTCAAAGAATGATAGAAACGAGCACTGATACATCTGGGATTTGTTCGCTCTTCAGAGCTTAACTACTGGAAAACACAAGTGACTGAGCAGTATGGTCACATTCCAGCTTTTCATAGTTTTGTTATATAATTCTGAACCCTCCATGTCCTCTTTCTAAAGTCCTTAATTCCCCAAACTGGTGATTTCTTAACAATGTGGTCTTGATTACATTTTCCCTCTTTACAATAGTAATGCTTAACCATCTGTCTCTTCACTGTGTCATGCCCTCTCATTCATATGCTGGTTTGGTGCTTGGCAGGTGTCTGCAACTCTACTGAGACAAGGCTATTTGAAACACCAGAAGGGCAGGACTTGTGCTGTTCAGAAGGCTACATCAGGTGAAAGGTCAAGCAGACTTCATCAGAGCTGCAGGAGTTTCTTGCAAGTAATTCTAAAACACTTGGAATGTACAATCAGCTGAACTTTTGCTGGTTTCTGGTATCAGAAAAGCACCTTTTTATCATAGAAAAAAGCAAAGAAAAAGGAATAAAGAAACCAGAAAAGTGTTTCTTTACTATTGGAAAAAAAAAAAGAAATTTTAAAGTAACACGAAACTGCTTTATGTCATTCATATTAAAATAAAAAATAAGAATCCTTTTGAAGCACTGCATATCCTGCTCTAACTTTTGGCTGTTGACTTTTTGTTGTTAATCTTAACTCATAGGTTCCGACTGTCAAATTCATTCCAGAATTTTTTGAATAGCTTACTATTTTTGCATTGACTTGATACAGGTATTCATAAAACTATGTTTCCACAGACGGAATATTAAAGGACGGCTGTGGACTATAAACATAAACCCACATAATGGTTTGTCTAGGTGACAAACCCTTTCCTAGACTAAAATGTTAAAAACATGTTTTTTCTTTTTAATAAAATTATTGAAACTGAAATACAAATTATTTCTGTTGGCACTGTTAGTGCTACATTGTTTATATTTGCTAAGGTTTTTAACTTATAAAACATTTATTTTCAGGCGAGGTGCGTTGGCTCATGCCTATAATCCCAGTACTTTGGGAGGCCGAGGCGTGTGGATCATGAGGTCAGGAGACCGAGACCATCCTGGCTAAAATGGTGAAACCCCATCTCTACTAAAAATCAAAAAAAAAAAAAAAAAAAAAAAAAATTACCCAGGCATGGTGACAGGTGCCTGTAGTCCCAGCTACTCGGGAGGCTGAGGCAGAATGGTGTGTACCCAGGAGGCCGAGCTTGCAGTGAGCCAAGATAGCCCCACTGCACTCCAACCTGGGCAACAGAGCGAGACTCTGTCTCAAAAAAAAAAAAAAAAAATTATTTTCAGAGGTCAGGAAAAGAAATGATATAGGAAATTTATAAACTTAAGACAGTAATTCTTTTGAATTCATAAACTGCATTAATCGATTTACAAATTACTGACCCAATATTTAATTCCATTTTCACCATGATTGACAGTTCCCATCAGATATGGAAAAGTATTGAATGGGAAAACATGAGGGGGCAGAAATGCTATAGCTTCCACAGTCTACCATATAATACCATGAAACTTGGTTCTGTTCCTCTCTTTGCATTAGCTGCCAGAAACCCTGGAGTCAAACACTTGGTGAGTGTGCAAATATTCAAGATGCATAGATTGTATACTAACCTTCATGAAACATTCCTTTTTTCCTTATCTTTCTCTTCAATATATTTTAAATGTATTTTTACTTATATTGCTCATAGTTGTTTTTAAACCTTTATTTGGAGTTGAATGTAGGATAAAATTTTAAGAGTTATATATTTACTTAAAAAATACATTTTCCATATATGCATTTCAACAATTTTTAAACAATGCCCCACAAATAATTAGAATCAAATCAGTATGATACGAGGTTATTAATGTGTTTCAATAGCTCTGTAAAGTGACAATAGAAGATTCTAGATTTTGAGGTTCTAAGATAGTATCAGGATTTAATTCCAGGTTGGGCCAAAGACCCAGAATTTTCCAACCTTTTAAACACTGGGGATAATGTTTTCACAGCCAAAGTCCAAATCAGCTAAGCTGAAGGAGCCACAGTGAGAATACTTTATTGAATATTTCAGAACCTGAGGCAATTTATATTTGGTGTTGTTGGGTTTCTCGTAACATCTTTTATTCTTCAGCTCTTTAGGGACCACCCAGTCAATTCAGTCACACTTACTTAGCATCCTTAAATTGTGCAGCTTTATACTTGAGTCTTGGTGTGTGCCTGGTAATTTCTGTCACCACTTGTTTAAAATTGCTTGGAGTGTTGGCCTCAGATATTTCAACTCAAAGTCATAGATATCTCTAGAAATGTTAGACAGTCTATATTGCTAAATATTACAACAGCTGTATTTTTTTCCTGAGAAGTTGGTGGAGGACACATCTTCCCATATTATTCCCCGTGAACACACTGTTTGTCATAGATTGTCACAGTTCTTTGCAGCTTCTTCTACCTGGAGATGGAGTATATTTCTTGACCTTCTTGAATTTGGACTTGTCTTGCAACTTGCTTTGGCCAAGAGAATGCAATGGAAACCAGATTACATAGGACTGAATCTGATATTTTGGAAACTTTTCTCATTTATGCTGACTGTCTTGGATGCCTGTAACCACCATGTGAGCAAGCCTCCTCCTGCTAAAGGATAAAAAAACACAGAGAGCATATTCCAGCTGGAATGCCTACAGTCAGCCCCTAGGTGATTGTCAGCTATCTGCAGATCAAGAATGAACACAGCTAAAATAAACCTAACTAAGCCCAGATCAGCAGGAATGTTCTGCTGACTCAGAGACTCATAAGCAATAGTAGATGATTGCTGTTTTAAGTCATTATGTTTGGGGGTGGCTTGTATATGGCAATAGGTGACTGATTACATTGCTTTCAGGTCCTCTGAAAGTGGTCTGTTTTTAGCTTAACACTTCTCTCTTCTCCATAATGATAATTGTGAGTTTGAGCTGTCATAAACTTGAAGGTACTTATGTGAAAGGGAGGCCTATAGGCCTAATTAAGATGCCATCAAGTATAAACACTGAATCTTGATATTCTCACATGGCTGAAAACTCAAGGTAGTAGACTTTCTGGTTTTTCAAAACACATTGCCTAAAAACAGTCTTCTGACCAGCCAGAAATCAATATATAAATATCAGGAAGAAATCATTTTATCTTGTTTTTGCTGTCCTATTATTTAATAAAACTTACCTTCAAGAAGTTTGTTCTTGTTATTACCATAAATGTACTGTCTATTTCCCTGATACCTGTTCGTGAACCAGGCTTTCTTATTCGTTTTGTTTTCTTATTCTTATTGTTTGTTTTCTTTCTTATTTTTGTTTTCTTATTCTTAATGTTTGTGAACCAGGCTTTCTTATTCGTTCATTTTTTCTTTTTTTTTCAGCATACACATTTTTCTCAACAGGCTATTTTGCTGAAATGTTTTCAGAGAGTTGTATTAAAAATAACTGATGTCTTATACTCAATAGATGTTCAGTAACTTTGTCAAGTGAATGTCAAGCACAATGCTAACACTGATATTTGGAAATAACGTTGAAGTTTCAATAAGGACATCTAACATGATGGATGGTAATTAGGTCTTATTGTAAATTACTACCTGACTGTGAAACTTAGAATAAATGTAGCTCTGTAAAAGGAATAATAAAGATATAATTGTCAAAAAAAAAGTTTGCTCTTATGTCTTGGCTCAAATTCCCTTTTTATATTTTAAACTCATATTCTGAAGTCTTTTTCCAGAAGTGAAACTTGTTGGCTTCAAGCACCCTCACGGTCCATCTCTCGCTCTGCAATACAATCAGCAGTACCAAGGGCACGGTCAGTGAGTTTCCCTGCATATTAGGCTTCTATTTTGTGCTTGCTTTTTATAATGCTCTGAGAAGTCCAAACTTTTTAATACTTGTGGCACCTAGTCTATCTTTTTGGTAAAATATACCACAGAATATCAGAGACAACATAGCTCATGAGTATAGGAAAGTAACTTTAAGTCCATCATTAAAGTAAACCTAAGCAGAACACTGTGATATCAAACTATTTCCTTAGATTTCCCATTTCCTTTGGAAAGCCACTAGAAATTTGCCTTCCTGGTTCACAGGACAGAGAAAAGCAGCTTGTTCCTAGCAAACTAATAAATATAACCTACCTGGAGGTTCATTTCAGTATTTGTTAAACCTCTCTTTAGTCTCCTTCATCCACAATTGGTCTATCCATGTGCCATTCTCAGTTCAGTACCTAAACCTGTTTACTCCATCTACAACTACTCTCCAAAAGAAGAGCTCTACAGATTACCCCTTTTATTGCCTCAAGACCTTTATTTCTAATTTCTAACCAGCTTGTCAATTTATTCATACAAATTATATTAATGTGTGATAACTTCTATTTTATCTCCTTTTCAGAGATACCATGTTTGTAGTTGCTTGAGATTTTCAACCCCTAAACTTGAAGAGTTGGCTAATCGATGAGAATTTTTGGCACTATGTATTTGTACAGGGAGCCCACTAATATTATATGCATTACCTGCCATCTCTATTTTTATACAAGACCGTTTTTTAAGAAAGACCTCCCTTTTTCTCTTACTATAATCCAACCAGATCAATGTCTCATTCCTAACGGAAGGCAGCCAAGTCCCCTACCTACTCATTATATATTCCTTCTATAGCTTTCTGTTAGCAGGCAAGAAAAAGGGGGCATGTGTGTGCATGCACTCCCAGCTGCTGGGATGAACTGTCCTTTCCATTCCACTTGGCTCCTCTCAATAACAAGTCATGGATATTTTGTGGCATACTACTTTGAAATGTCCAAGAGAGAAATAATCCTTTTTTGCTATTGCTTGAACCATTCAGACTCAACAAAGACATTTTGTAAATGATGACATCCCTTTAGAACATTGATTCTAGAACATAGGCATCTGCAGTTTTTTGGTTGCTATGGTAATTTGGGCAGGGGGACTAGTTGAAAAGTGGACATAGCTTTTGTCAAAATATGAGTCTTGGATTTCCTGGGCACATGGTCCTGCCAGTGGCACTACAGTCAACTAAACAGACATAATCAAAAAGTAAAGAACAAATGGAATTCCAGATTAATAATGATGAGCCCAAGGTAAGAGTAGGAAACACATAATGGCCCTGTATGCACATGAGGAATTGCTATTCTTGGTCCTAGTGACTTTGAAAAATTAATAAAGAATGCTAAAATGCTTAATTCCTAGTAACCCATCAAAAGAAAGACTACATTCCAAGAAGATTACTCTCTGCATGGTATTATATATGCACAATTAATTTCAGCATAAAAAAATAAATGCTTATGCCAAGGCCAATTCCAACTGAGGTAATTTTCTCAGATTAAGTTGCAATGAATGTCACATTTCAAAGAAAATTACATTGTGATATAAAAAAAAGTTCTATTGCAGAGGCAGATCACAGCTCCTTCTATAATAAAAAGGAATAAAAAAGAATTCTGATTGGTAAGAATGAGTAAAATTTCCCCTGTATTAAAATATAAGATACATGAGGTTAATTTTTACCCATAAGGTTCTAAAATTGCTTATATAAATCTCCTCATTTATACATGTAAACTGGACTACATGTTGTGTGAGGGAAAAATTAAGGATTCAGCAAGGAACAATGCACATTAAATTTCTGGTTGCAATTTTAGAGTTTGAATGGAAGTTGTTTGAACATTTCGTCTTGGAGCTGTTCTCCAGTGGTTTCAAACATGGAAAACAAAACAAAACAAAACAAAAACAGAAAGGGTCCTGAAGGTGAATTAAAATATTGACATTCATTTTGTGTGTACCTGACATTGGGCCTGGACAACTCATCAAAGAATTGTAACTATCTATGTTGGACTTTCCCCAATTGTGTGGTGGAATCACTGAAGTACCTGGGTTGCTTATCGAAAATGCAAACTCCAGACTTTACCTTGAATACTCTGGGTCAAAATCTATAGTGGGTGCAGCTTGAGAAAACGCATCTTTAACAAGTTGTCAGGGTGATTCTGATGCAGATTCAATTTGAATAACACTCCCTTGAGGAACATTAGTAGATACTCTTTTGCATGCAGTTTTATAAAATACAGTTTCTTAGATTTAATAAATACCACATTGATATGAGTAGTGAGAAATAGGAATTAGGGCCATTATTCAGGTGCAAGTTGCTTTGGGCATTAGAATATGGTCAAAGTATTATATATACTTAATATATAAAGTCTGTCTCAATCATTCTCTTTCCTCAACCTTAACTTGATCCAGACCTGACAACCAAACTGCTCTAATTAGCACCACCAGCAGAATCCAAGAATCTCTAATTTGTAAAACTTGTCATTGCCATATTTTTTTTTTTGCCTTTTTTGTATTCAGTCAGTTTAAAGTTCAAATTCATTTCATACTAGATGTCAACATTTTATGAGCATTTATTCATGCATATTTGCTTATCTACCTCCCTGGAAAGACAGAGTAGGCCGAGTGGCTGGTGGTATCTCATGAAATTTGATGACTGGGAGATAATTTATACTTTTTAAATGTCATGCATGTGCATATTGCCCATTCTATACATTGATCAAATTGATTTCAAAATGTGATAAAAATTAGCTCTATATTCTATATCCTACCTAATATTAAACTCCTTAATGACTTAGACGTCTGAATTTTCTTTTCTAACCCCAGTAAGTCTGTATAGAAAATGAAAGTTCCATAAATGTTGTTGAACAGGAGTTTTGAAACAGACAAAAGTAATTTCAAAATGCAGGCTTGTATTTTTAAAAATATATATTGTATTATTTTGAAACTTAAGTATTTTTCCTTCGAAGTGCTGCATTGCCTTTTGTAGATGGTATTATTATACTGGATTTCTTTCAGTACCAATAACATAATTTACCCTGACACCCTTTCAAGGAGGTAACATCTCTGAAAGATGGATTGCTGAAGATATTTGAAAACCTCATCCTAATTAATAAATACTCTAAGTGGCTGTAACATCTTGGGCTAGGTTTGAGACACAAACTACTCTATATTAGCTCCAAAGTTTCAGAAAGTTTACATTTTGCTTCTGCATTTAAAATGGTACCACCAAGGAAAAAATCCAAACAAATGACATGTTTGCAAAGCCCCTCCTTATGTCAACTCAATACTATGCAGCATCCTTATTCAACTGGTTAAGCCATTGAGATGATGTGATTTTTTTTAAAGTAAGCATATAAAAAGCTGCACAAATCTCAGTGATGCCAGAAAAAGAGTTGTTAGTTTTTGGGCTTAGTCACTGTAAATAATAAACTCATAGGAACATTAAATGAAAAACAAGTCCCAAATTCTGACAAACATCAAGCCATAGATGCACAGTCTAAAAATGTTTAAAATACCAAACAGAATCAGTGCAGGTAATGATGTCCTGAATTACATTTCTGATTATTTCAGCTCATGCTGATCTTTTTCTTTTCTGAAATTTTACAGTATCTATCTAAATGATATAATTTAGCATCTAACCATTTAAATATTTTATATGAACAATAAAGATACATCTTTAAAATATAAATATAAATATATTGTCATATTTATTGTTAGTATAACATATAGAGAAGGAAACATAAAAATATACTGCTTAATAGAAAGCGCCATTAAACATATGACAGTCAATTGCCTTCCTGTGTCAACATTACCAATAAAGACTTATAAGCCAACAGAATATCAACCCGGCAATTTATTTCCATCCCCGTTTCCTCCTACCCAGTTATTTCTTGCCGAGAATTTTCACCAGTTCTTTAATATTTGTTCATATCTAGGAGGCTGGTTGCCTTGGTATTGCTTTTTTAAAATTTCCCTTTCTTGGGGCAGATCAAGTTTGTAGATAGAAAACTACAATTTAACATTAACTATATTTTAACATTAAATATTTTGGCTCACCATGTTTTCCAAGCAATAAAAATAGGATTGAACTGTTACTTTTATGTGAATTCCAGCAATGACTTAGGGGCAATGTGAAGAATTTTTAATTTAAATAGAGAGAAATGTGTTGACATTTCAATCCTTAAATGCAAATTTACTCTTTAGGCTGACCAATCCTTATTGTATTTCAAGAATACTCTTAATTATTTTGTAAAATTGAAATGTGCACAGTCTTTCTTAAGTAAGTTTTCAGATTTTAACAATGGAGAAACGGAGGCATGCTGGGTTGAGATGTGTTACAGCAAATAACTCAGCAACTTTGGGGGTTGTTTTCAAAATAATGGAGGGTAATGAGGAAATCACTAAAAACATTGCTGTGTGGATCCTATATGCTAAGGGGTGGGGCTCAGAAACTTTCATTTTAAGCAGCAGTTCTTAGTAATTCTGTTTTAACCTTTTAAGCAGCAGTTCTTAGTAATTCTGTTTTAACCTCTAAGAACACACTTTGAAAAATGATGCTACAGAGAAACCAATGATACTTTAAATCTATGCTATAGAGAATACTCGACATAAACATAGTTGAAAAACTTTAAAACAATTCTAGATTTTCTCTTTTGTTTCAATTAGCTGGCTAAAGTTTTGGTGATAAAACTGGAAATAACACAGATAATATTTCCCTAATCATAGAATGTCTTTTTTTCTGATGAATTTTCCACAGTGGATAAATACACATTTTAAACTGGAATGTTTCTGCACACAAAATCATGTTGTTGCAGTCTTATTTCAGGAACACTCCTTTATCTACAGAGAGAAGCAAAATGCAGAACTCTGGCAAATGGAAATGAAGATGGCTAAAATTTATTAAATGCTTACAACAATCTATGTGCGTTGCATGTATTAACTCTCAACCACCGTCTAAGTTGGTTGTTTCTGCCATCCTCCTACAGATGGAAAGAAAACAAAACATAATTAAGAAAGCATCTTGCTCTTGTAGGAAATGATGGTGCCAGGCTTGGAACACAGAGTTAGCCCATGCCATTCAGACACTCGATCATTGTGCTGTTATATGCCCCAGTAAACTGTGTGTATGCTTATTCATTTTTAATTAGGGAAAATATGACAATTGGAAATATTATCTCTGTGGTACCTGGGAAGAAGGACTGATTGAATCAGGTTTCCTAAAAGCAGAACACTATACATTTTGTGACTTGAGATGACACGAATTTATAATCTTATAGTTCTGGAGGTCAAAAGTCTGAAAGAGGTCTCACTAGGCTAAAATCCAGGTGTTTGAGTGGGTTCCTGTACCTTTCTTGAGTCGCTAGGGGAGACTCCTTTTCTAGCTTCTAGGAGCTGCCTGCATTATTTGGTTCCTGGTCTCTGTATTAGGCCCTTTCTATGTTGCTATAAAGAAATACCTGAGGCAGCCAGGTGCGGTGGCTCACCCCTGTAATTCCAGCACTTTGGGAGGTTGAGGCAGGTGGATCACCTGAGGTCAGGAGTACGAGACCAGCCTGGCCAACATGGTAAAACCCCATCTCTACTAAAAATACAAAAATTAGCTGAGTGTAGTGGCAGTCACCTGTAATCCCAGCTATTTGGGAGGCTGAGGCAGAATTGCTTGAACTCATGAGGTGGAGGTTACAGTGAGCCAAGACTGCATCATTGCACCTCCAGCCTGGGCAACAAGAACAAAACTCCATTTTTTTAAAAAAAAATAACTGAGACTGGGTAATTTATAAAGAAAAGAGATTTAATTGGCTCGTGGTTCTGGAGACAAAGCAAGAAGCACTGAGCCAGCATTTACTTCTGGTGAGGACCTCGGGAAGCCTACAATCATGGCAGAAGGCAAAGGGGGAGCAGGCACATTACCTGGCAAGAGCAAGAGTGGGGAGGTACCACACAGTTTTAAACAACCAGATCTCACATGAACTCACTTATCACCAAGGGGATGATGCTAAGCTATTCATGAGGAATCCACCCCAATGATCCAAACACCTCCCTCCAGGCCCTACCACCTCCAACACTGGGGTTACATTTAAGCATGAGATCTTGAGGGGACAAATACCCAAACCACATCAGTCTCCCTCCACTATCTTTAAAGACAGCAAGGTTGCACTTCTCTGGACATTCTCCTATAGTTACATCTCTGTCTGAACTCTTCTCTCTTCTACCTTTAGGGACACCTGTGATTACACTGGGTCTACTTGGATAATCCAGGGTAATTTCCCTATTTTATGGTAAGCTGATTCACTATCTAGATTCCATCTGCAACTCTTCTCCTTTATCATGTAACCTAACATATTCACCGGTTCTGAGGATTTGGGTGTGATATCTTTGGGAGCCATCATTCTGTGAACCACAGGGATTCTTTTTCAAGTGATTGATGAAAATACTCTCAGAAGAACAGGAACCAGGGAAGCAAAATAGGTCTGAAGAATGAAGCTTCACTGAGATGTGATCTCGGCTGGAGACTAGCTTCAGCCTGATCCCAAGTGGAAGTCCTGGAGTACAAAGTGCACCCCTAAGTTAGCCCATTCTGAGGCAAGGGGCCTGGCGGAGGTCTGGGGTAGTTGCAGCCTACAAGCTGAGGTGGCTCCCATTTAGCTAAAGGCAATCTTCAGGAGAAGTGCAGCTGTGAGGCTTTTACAGGCAACACTCACAGCAGATGGGTGATGAGTGCCACTTCTGGTAAAGAGGATTTGGACAGAGAAGCAGCAGCATCCACTACAAACTATAGTATGTAGTTAGTTGTGTCCTCCCCCAAAAGATACATTGGAATCTTTGGTCTCAGTACCTAAGAATGTGACCCTATTTGGAAATAGGGTTTTTACAATGGTAATCAAGTTAAAATGAGGTCATTAGAGTAAGCCCTAATTCAATATGACTGGTGTCCCTGTGAAAAGGGGATATGTGGACATAGAGACAGATATGCACTGAGACTAGATGATGTGAAGGCACACAGGGAAAATTCCATGTAAAGACAGAGAACCACAATAATGCATTTATAAGCCAAAGAACACCCGAGACTACCAGAAGCTAGGAAAGACAGAAGGGACAGTTCCTTCCATAGTGCCTTCACAGAGAGCACAGCCCTATGGACACCTTGATTTCAGACTTCTAGCCTCCAGAACTGTCAAACAATAAATTCATGTTAAGTCACACAGTTTGTGGTGGGAATATTTGAGATTTCCTTTAGTTCAGAAATCATTAATCTAAACCCTTCAAGGTAGATCTGTTTCTGACCCTTGTACCCTACTGGCAAATGTTATGACTTTCACTTCTAGATTCCCATTCTTCCCTGCAAGTGCTTTGACAATAGATGCATAGCCCTTTAATTAATTACATAATTTCCTTATGTATGAACCAGCAAGTTCTGTGAGGACAGTTCTTTACATAGTCATATCTATTGTATCTAGCATGTGGCCTGATATAATGGAAACGTTCAAACTATTAAACAGTGCTTTTCCCTCTTGGGAACCCCAAAGAAGCATTAACAGTACTTTTGTGTTACTCAAAGAAAAAAAAAAATACAGAGAAAAGAAGATCTTGAATTATTGATGTAGTAAGCCGGGATATAACGGACTGGGTCAGCAATAGAATAACATGAATTTTACCTGACCTGCCCTTTGACCCAGTAAGCAATCTCAGAAATAATTTTATTATTTCTGAGAAATTATAACTGATAGGCTTATGAAATGGAAGCATGATTAGAAGGAACTTTGGCCCAAACAACCCAGAAACACAATAACAGTTTAACATAGTTGAGAGAAAAACTTCAGCCAAATAAACTACCTGGCATTGTTAGAGAAGAGAAATTTCTCCAATGTGCTGAAATTATATAACTGTATGGCTCCTAAGAGATATTGAATCCTACCACTCTTGACTCAGTCATTGGGGCATAAACACAGCCTAGGTTTTATGCTGAACTAATACTACTTTAAAACTATAATTGAATTACTTAAATGTCTTCTACCACTGTGCTAAAAGCAGAACCTTAGGAGTACTAAAAAATAACTTTTAATGAAAAAACTAGTTTACCATAATTTCTATTTCAATTCAGGCAGCAAATAAAATGCACAGTTGCCAAGGCCAGCTTTCTTCTACTGAACTTTGAATAAATTTCATCCCTATAGGACAAGTGTGTGAGAATCTTAGTGAACGGAAATTGAAATACAGATTTACCCGTCTATCACCTCTGTGTGTGTGTGTGTGTGTGTGTGTGTGTGTGTGTGTGTGTGTGTCTTTCTCTCTCTCTCTCTCTCTCAAGTATCTGTAACCCAATAATATACTTTCAGGTCTATGACATAAATTTTGTCTTAGCCTTCCAAACCTATTATCACACATAGAAATAGAAAAGATACATCTTAGAATTATCTTAGAGAGCACTCACATATTCAGGGGAAAAATACAAGTAATTTAAAAAGGGAAAAGCACGATTATTGAAATGTTGCAGTAACAAACACAGATTTCACTACATCTGTTCAAATATAGAACTACAACATTCAGCTAGGGAAGAACGTCAAGATGGCTGACCAGAGGCATTTGGTACTCACCTCCTCCACAAAGACAAACCAAAATAGTGAGTAGATAATTACCCTTTGAAAACATCATCTAAGACAGAACAAAAGACTTGAACACAGGAGTGACAGGAAACACGTAAGGAAAGGAAGAGAGGGAAGTGAGGCAGCCTGCTCAACTGGACTTAGCCTGGAATGCAGAAAAACTCACCAATGCAGCAAAAGGGTAAGTTTGAAATCCCCAGCAGTCTGCATCCCCACCAGGGACACCTGCAATCCTAGCTGTAGGAGAATCCCTAGACCCTTGTGAGCCCTGAGATTAACAGAGGCAGCTGCCTAGAGACTGCATGATGGCATTTCTCTAGAAAGGGAGCTCACACTGGGTCTCACACATTCCCTGAGTACTAAGCAACTACAGCATAGCACCATTTTAACTGCCAAACTGCCAATGGACTGCATTTTGCACTAGGGTCCAATAGCCTTTGCATCTCCATGTCCCTAGAGAACCATTGACAATCCCTTCCTGAAGCTGCCACTGCCACATTTGATGCCAAAATGTGAGCCATTAGCAACAACCACATTGTCCCCAGCAGTGGAGCTGCTATATATTTTCACATGACCTGAGGTCAGACTTCCCTACCCACAACCTCTGCTGCTACTGCTGGGTACTCCTTCTGGCGATGAAGTACAAGCCACTGGCATCAATCCCAGAGCTCCCTGCAGTGGAGTCACTGCACATTTACAAATGCCCCGAGGACAAGCTATTTTGCCTACAGCCAACACCTGGGGGCAAAATGCACATTTCCCAGCTGCCTGTCTATGGTTGCTGCCACTGAAAGCAATTCAGGATATAAATGAGAAATTTGCCAAGCAGATATTACAAAACAGGGGTCCCCAACCCCTGGGCCACAGACCAGCCTGTTAGGAACCAGGCCACACAGCAGGAGGTGAAAGGTGGGTGAGCAAGCGAAGTTTCATCTGTACTTACAGCTACTCCCTATCACTCTCATTACTGCCTGCCTCTTATCAGATCAGCAGTGGCATTAGATTCTCATCGTAGCACAAACCCTATTGTGAACTTCATATGTGAGGGATCTAGGTTGTACACTCTTTATGAAAATCTAATGCCTGATGATCTCTCACTGTCTTCTGTCACCCTAGATGGGACCATCTAGTTGCAGGAAAACAAGCTCAGGGCTCCCACTGATTCTATATTATGGCGAGTTTTATAATTATTTCATTATATGCTACAATGTAATAGAAATAAAATGCACAATAAATATAATACACTTGAATCATCCCAAAACTATTTCCCCACAACTGGTCCCTGGAAAAACTGTCTTTCACAAAACCAGTCCCTGGTGCCAAAAAGGTTGGGGACCGCTGTCATAAAGAGAACCAAACAGAAATTCTGGAAGTGAAAAATTTATTGAATGAAATACAAAGTACATTCAAATGCTTCAATAATAGACTAGATCTAGTAGTAGAAGGAATTTCAGAACTTGAAGTTGGGTATTTTGAAATAACCCAGTCAGACAAGAACAAAGGAGAAAGAATAAAAATAAAATGTACAAAGTTTACGTGACATGTACAAAATGCTAAAGTAACAAAATATTCAAATTATCAGGGTCCCAGAAGGCCTATAGAAAACCAAAGGGATAAAAACCTATTTAATAAAATAATAGCTGTAAGCTTCCCATGTCTAGCAAGAGATTTAGAGATCCAGATACAGGGAGCTCCAGGATTCACAATAACTATAATTCAAAAAGGTCTTCTCAACAGCAACTTAGTCAAACTGTTAAAAGTCAAAGACAAACAGAGAATTCTAAAAACAGCAAGATAAAAGCATCTAGTTACTACAAGGGAAGCCCCATCAGATTAACAGTAAATTTTTTCAGCAGAAATCATATAGTCCAGGAGAGAATGGGATGATATCTCCAAAGTACTGAAAGAAAACACAAAACAATAAATCTGCCATCCAAGGATATGCTATCCAGCAAAGTTATCTTTTATAAATCACGGAGAAATAACGTGTTTCTCCAGCAAGCAAATGCCAAGGGAATTCACCATTAAACTTGAACTATAAGAAACGCTTAGGAAAGCCCTACACCTGGAAGTAAAAAGGCAATATTAGCCATCCTGAAAATGCAAGAAAGTATAAAATTCACTGGGAGAGTAAACGCACAGGAAGAGAAAGGATTCAAATGTTACTACTATAAATAACTTCGTAAGCAAAATGATAATTGCAGAGAAAAAGAAATGAACATATAGAAAACAAGATACAAGATATAGAAAGCAACCAGAAATCAATTAATAAAATGATGGGAATAAGCCTTCACATATCAATAATAACCTTGAATGTGAACAGATTAAACTTGCCACTTACAAGGCAGAGACTGGCTGAACAAATACATAAAAAGACCCAACTGTATGCTACCTACAAGAAATTCATCTCACCTGTAAAGACACATATTGGATGGAAGTAAAAGGATAGATCAAAATATTCCATGCGAATAGAAACCCAAAACTAGCAGGACTAGCTATTCATGTATCAGATAAAACAGACTTTAAATAAAAAGCACTAAGAAAAGACAAAGGAAGTAATTATATAATGATATGTGGGTCAATTTAGCAGGAGGATATAATTCTAAATGTATTTGTATCCAAAAATAACACCCAGATACATAAAGCAAATAGTATTACATACAAAGAAGGAATAGGCTTTAACACAATAATAGTGGGGGACTTAAAATCCCACTCTCAACATTAGACAGATCTAGACCAAAAAAAATGAAAAAAGAATCACTGGATTTAAACTGTACTTTAGACCAAATGAATCTAAAGGACATTTACAAAACATTTCATCCAACAGCCTATAGAATACACATTCCTCTCATCAATGTATGGAATATTCATTAGAATTGACCATATGTTAGGACATAAAACAAGTCTCAGTAAATTTTTAAAAGTCAAAATCACATCAAGTATCAGACCAGGCATAATGGCTCATGCTTGTAATCCCAGAGCTTTGGGAGGCTGAGGTGAGAGGATCACTTGAGGTCAGGAGTTCAAAACCAACCTGGGCAAAATACTGAGACTCTATCTCTACAAAAATTAAAATTAAAATTAAAATTAACTGGGCATAGCAGCACATGCCTGTAGTCCCAGCAATTCAGAAGGATGAGACAGAAAGATGGCTCAAACTCAGGAGTCAGAGGCTGTAGTGAGCTATGACTGCACCACTGTACTCCAGTCTAGGCAACAGAGCAAGATCCCATCTCCAAACATTTTTTTTAACTTGTATTTTAGGTTCAGGGGTACTAGTGCAGGTTTGTTATATAGGTAAACTGCATATCATGGGGGTTTGGTGTAAAGATTATTTTGACATTTAGGTAATAAGGCTCGTACTCAATAGGTATTTTTTCTGATCTTCTCCCTCCTCTCAGCTTCCAATCTCAAGTAGCACCAACGTCTATTGTTCCCCTGTGTCCATGTATTCATTGTTTAGGTCCCACCTATAAGTGGTATTTGGGTTTCTATTCCTGCATTAGTTTGCGTATGATAATGGCCTCCAGCTCCATCCTGTTGCTGCAAAAGACATGATCTCATTCTTTGTTTATGGCTGTGTAGTGTTCCATAGTGTATGTGTACCACATTTTCTCTATCCAATCTATCTTTGATGGGCATTTAGGTTGATTCCTTGTCTTTTCTGTTGTGAACAGTGCTATGATGAACATATGCATGCATGTGTCTTTTCAGTAGAATGATTTATATTCCTCTGCGTATATACCCGGTAATGAAATTTCTGGGCCATATGGTAATTCTGTTTTAAGTTCTTTGAGGAATTTCCACACTGCTTTCCACAACAGCTGATCTAATTTACACTCCCATCAGCACCATATAAGCACTCTCTTTTCTCTGCAACCTCACCAGCATCTGTTATTTTTTCTGACTTTTCAATAGTAGTCATTCTGAGTGGTATGAGATGGTATCTCGTTGTGGTTCTGATTCAAATTTCTCTAACGAGTAGTGAGGTTGAGCATTTTTTTGTATGCCCATTTGCCACATGTATGTCTTCTTTTGAAAAGTGTCTGTTCATATCCTCTGCCCACCTTTTCATGGAATTGTTTGGCCTTTCCATGTAAATTTGTTTAAGTTCCTTATAGATTCTGGACATTAGACCTTTGTCAGATGCATAGTTTGCAAATATTTTCTCCCATTCTGTAGGATGCCTGTTTACCCTGTTGATAGTTTCTTTTGCTGTACCAAAGCCCTTATATTTAATGAGACCCCATTTGTCGATTATTGTTTGTGTTGCAATTGCTTTTGGCATTTTAGGTTATTTTCCGTCTATTTTTTCCATCTATTTTTTCCACTCATTGACCATCTAGATTATTTTCCAGGATTTTTATAGTTTTAGGTTCTACATTTAAGTCATTAAACTATCTTGAGTTGATTTTTGTATATAGTGTAAGGAAGTGGTTCAGTTGCAATCTTCTGCATATGGCTAACCAGTTATCCCAGCACCATTTATTGAATAGGGAGTCTTTTCTCCATTGCCTGTTTTTGTCAGCTTTGTTGATGATCAAATGATTGTAGGTGTGTGCATTATTTCTGAGCTTTCTGTTCTCTAAGATTTTAAATAAAAATATTATCAAGTATAATCTCAGACTACAATGGAATAAAACTAGAAATCAGTACCAAGACAAACTTTGAAAACTGTACAAACACATGAAAATTAAACAACATAATCTGGGTTTAGTGGCTCATGCCTGTAATCCCAGCACTTTGGGAGGCCGAGGCGGGTGGATCACGAGGTCAGGAGATCGAGACCACGGTGAAACCCCGTCTTTACTAAAAATACAAAAAAAAATTAGCCGGGTGCGGTGGCCGGACCCCGTAGTCCCAGCTACTCAGGAGGCTGAGGCAGTAGAATGGCATGAACCCGGGAGGCAGAGCTTGCAGTGAGCCGAAATCTCGCCACTGCCCTCCAGCCTGGGCAACAGAGTGAGACTCTGTCTCAAAAAAAAAAAGAAAGAAAGAAAATTAAACAACATAGCCGTGAACAATCATCGTGTCAATGAAGAAATTAAGATAAAAATTTTAAACAGTTTTGAAACATATGAAAATGGAAATACAACATATCAAAACCTGAGAGATACAGCAAAAGCAGTGCTAAAAAGGAAGTTTATAATGCTAAATGTGTACATCATCAAGTAGAAAGATTATAAATTCACAACCTAATGTCATATCAAGGACACTATAAAAGAATAAAGCAAACCCAAAATTAGCAGAACAAAAGATATAACAAATATCAGAGTAGAAGTAAATGAAAGAGATTAAAAAAATTACCAAGGATTAAGTTTTTTTTTTTTTTTTTTAAAGAAAAACATTGAGAAATCACTAGCTAGACTAACCAAGGAAAAAATGAGAAAAGATCCAAATAAATAAAACCAGAAATGGAAAAGGAGATATTATAAGTGATATCACAGAAATACAAAAAAAAAAAAAATCAGCATAGGTTTATGAACAACTCTACGTTAAGAAACTTGAAAACCTAGAGGATGTAAATAAGTTTCTGGAAACATACAACCTACCAAGATTGAATCAGAAGGAAATAGAAAATCCAAACAGACCAATGACAAGGAATGAGACTGAATCAGTAATGAAAAATCTGCCAACAAAGTAAAACTCAGGACTGGATGGCTTCATTGCCAAACTCTACCAAACATACAAAGTGAAGCTAGCACCAATTCTCTTTAAACTATTTTAAAATATTGAAGAAGAAAGATTTCTCGCTAATTCATTCTATGAGGCCAGCATTGCACTGATACCAAAAACAGGCAAGGATGCAACAACAACAACAAAAAAGAAAACTGCAGGACAATATCCTTGATGAACATAGGCACAAAAATCCTCAAGAAAACACAAGCAAACCACATTCAACAGCACATCAAAAAGATAATATGACAATCAAATGGGATTTATCCCACGTTTACAAAGATAGTCCAACCTATGAAAACCAATAAACATGATACATCATATTAACAGAATGAAGGACAAAAACAATATGATCATCTCAATAAAGAAAATGCATTTAATAAAATCCAACATTCCTTCATGAAAAAAACTGTCAACAAACAAGGTGTAGAAAGAACACATCTCAACGTAATAGATGCCACATATGGACAAACCCAAAGCTAACATTCAACTGAGTAAAAGCTGAAAGTGCTTCCTGTCAGAACTAGAGCATGAGAAGAACGTCCAGTTTTACCATTCCAATTAAACATAGTACTGGAAGTCTTAGAGCAATCAGGCAAGAAAAAGAAATAAAAGGCATCCCAATTGGAAGAGAGGAAGTCAAACTGTCCCTCTTTGCAGATGACATGATCTTATATTTTGAAAAATCTGTAGACTCTACCAAAAACTCTTAGATCTTATAAACTCAGTAAAGTTGCAAGATATAAAATCAACACACAAAAATCAGTAGTGTTTCTATACACCAAAAATGACATAAAAAACAAAGCAACAACACAAATGGAAATGAATTTAACCCAACAGGTGAAAGATCTCTATAAGGAAAACCAGAAATCACAGTTGAAATGAATTGAGGAGGACTCAAACAGACATCCCATCCCCAAGGATCAACTGAATTAATACTTTTAAATGACCACACTATTAAAAGGAATCATTAGATTCAATGAAATCCCCATCAAAGTACTAATGTTATTTTTCACTGGAATAGATAAAACAATTCTAAAATTCAGATGGAACCTAAAAAGAAACAAAAAAGGGCCCAAATAGCCAAAGCAATCCTGAGCAAAAAGAACAAAGCTGGAGACATCGCATTATATGATTTCAAAATATATTGCAAGGCTGTAGTAACCAAAACAGCAGATATTGGTATAGAAACAGACACACCGAGGGAACAAAGTAGCAGAACCATAAACAAATCCACATATTTACAGCCAACCGATTTTTCACAAAAGCACCAAGGATATACGTTGGGGGAAATAACAGTCTCTTCAATACATAGTACCGAAAAAAATTAGATACCCATATGCAGAAGAATGAAACTAAACTCATATCTCTCATCATATTAAGAAAATCAACTCAAGACAGATTAAAGACTTACACATAAAACTCAGAAACTAAAAAAATACTCGGAGAAATAATAGGTGAAATACTTCAGGACAATGGTCTAGGAAAAGATTTTATGGCTAAGACCTCAAAAGCATAAGCAACAAGAACAAAAATAGACAAATGGGCTTAAAGCCTCCACAAAGCAAAGGAAACAACAGAGTATAAGGTTAGCCTGCTGAATAGGAGAAGATGTTTGCAAACTATTCATCAGACAAGGATTTAATATCTAGAATATATTAATACATGGAACCCAACAGAGAAAACGCAAATAATGCCATTTAGAAAATGGGCAAAGGACTTGAATAGACATTTCTCAAAAGCAGACATACCCGTAGCTAACAGGTACACGAAAAAAAGCTCAATATCACTAATCATGAGGTAAAGCAAATCCAAACCATAAGACATCCTCTTACTCCCTTTAGAATGGTATTTTTTAGAAAGACAAAAAGTAGTAGATACTGGTGAGGATGAGAAAAATAGGAACTCTTATACATTGTTGCTGGAAATGTAAATTAGTACAGCTACTGTGGAGAACAGCATGGATTTTTCTAAAAAAAAAAAAAAAAAAAAAAAAAACTGAAAATAGAACTACAAAAAACCCAGCCATCCACATCCACTATTAGATATTTATCCAAAGAAAGGGAAATCAGCATATCAAAGAATATCTGCATCCTCATGTTTATTAGGGAATCAACCTGTGTCCATCAATGGAAAAATGGATAAAGAAAAATGTGGTGTATACACACAATGGAATACTACTTGGCTATAAAACAAAATGAAATCATGTATTTGCAGCAACAGGGATGGAATTGGAGGTCATTATTTTAAGTGAAATAAGCCAGGCACAGAAAGACAACAAATGTTCTCACTCATATGTGGGAGCGAAAAAAGTTAACCTCAAGGAGATAGAGAGTAGAATGATAGATACCAGAGACTTGGAATGGTGTTTTTATTGGCTGGTGTGGTGAGGGGGATGAAGAGAGGCTGTAATGGATATAAACACACAGTTAGATAGAAGAAGTAAGTTCTAATATCCTACTGTAAGTAGGATGACTACAGTTAACAATAATGTACATTTCAAAATAGCTAGAAAAGAGGAACTGAAGTGTAACCAACACATAGAAATGATAAGTATTTGAAGTGATGACTAGATAATTACACAATCTATGCATGTGGCAAAATTCACATGTACCCCATAAGTATGTACAAATATCATGTTATCAATTAAAAATGATATTTAAAAATAGAGTTAGAAGAAAATAAGTGACTTCTGAATACAGATCATAACTAATTGATATCCCAACAGCAACAATGAAAACTAGATACAGTGGAATATCTTCAATATTCTATAACTATTGATTAAAAAAATTATAACCCTCATTTATTTATCCATGCATCTGTTTTTGTTGGAGTGTCAGTGCCCAGACACCCAATAAGAGTTTTATCCTCTCTACGTCCATGGTATGACATTGTTCTTGTCTTCAGCCTATACTTCTTTTCTTGCTTCAGGATTCCACAGCTGCACCAAGCACCTCTTGGCATCCTGTACTTTGAACAAAGATTTCTTCAAATGTTAAAGCACACCCCAATTAGCCCATTAGAACTGATATTCTAAGGATTCTTGTGTGACTGCTAAGCCCTACAGATAAATTATTTGATGTACAAATATATATAAAAAAACACATGAAACGGCCAGGTGCAGTGCGTCACGCCTGTAATCCCAACCCTTTGGGAGACTGAGGTGGGTGGATCACCCGAGTTCGGGAGTTTGAGACCAGCCTGACCTGGAGAATGTGGAGAAACCCTGTCTCTACTAAAAATACAAAATCAGCTGGGTGTGGTGGCAGCGCATGCCTATAATTCCAGCTACTCAGGAGGCTGAGACAGGAGAATCACTTGAACCCAAGAGGCGGAGGTTGTGGTGAGCCAAGATCACGCCATTGCGCTCCATTCTGGGCAACAAGAGAAAAACTCTGTCACAAAAAACAAATAAACAAAACAAAACAGAAACACAAATATTTTTGTGTAAGTTTAAACCTTTAAGTTAAAACTGTAGTCTACTAAAATATCTTCAGGTATCCACATATGATGATCCTTAGGGTTTCTTTCCACTGCAGGTGAATATTAGGACTTTTAATTATTAACAATGATGCCAACTTCTTTAGTGACATTTTGGTTGAACCATTGTAGAACGCGTGAGAAGCATAATACGTCTGAGTCTTACAGACAGATAACTCTCAAGTGCATAGTAAACTTGAAGTATCCTGTCAAATAATGCAAGCTCTATACTGATCCTTAAGGTTAACTTGACTTTCAGGCCCTCTGTGGAGCTACAACATAAACCAACTGACGCTGTGATTACCTTACTGAGTAACTTGGGTTCAGTTGTGATGCTTAATTATAAAGATCAGTAATAACCTTTTATTTTTTTTAACATTTAAAATCTTAGAAAAAGTTTAATAAATGACCCCCTTATTTGGACTTTCTAGTCTTGTCACATTTAGATGTTGTTATAGTTTGAATCCATACCCTCTCCAAATCTCATGTTGAAATGTAATCCCTAGTGGTGGAGATGGGGCTGGTGGGAGGTGTTTGGGTTATCGGGGAGGATGTCTCATGGCTTGATACTATTCTTGTGATGCTGAGTGAGTTCTCAAGAGACCTGGTTGTTTAAAAGTGTGAGCACCTCCCATTACTCTCTCTCTCTTGCTCCTGCTTTCACCATGTGATGTGCCTGCTCCTGCTTCAGTTTTTGCCATGAATGCAAGCTTCCTGGGGCCTCCCCAGAAGCAGATACCAATAGCATGCTTCCTGTAAAGTCTGTAGAACTGTGGGCCAATTAAACTTTTCTTTTTAAATCACCCAGTCTCAACTATTTTATTATAGCAGTGCAAGGATGGCCTAACACAGATGTCACTGAGGATTTTCTCAAAGAAAATGTACTCTACATGATGAGATTTAAAATGAATCCAAATAAACAAATCTTATGAAGGATACTTTGGGGATACAGTCAGTCCTCCACTTCTGCGGGTTCTGCATCTGTGGATTCAACCAACTAGCAATTGAAAATATTTGGAAGAAATAACATAATAAAAGTAACAAAAGTTTAAAAAGAAATACAGTATAACAACTGTTTACATAGCATTTACATTGTATTAGACATTATAAGTAATCTAGAGATGATTTAAAGTATATAAACGGAGAAAGTGAGTACATTATATGCAAATACATACCACACCATTTTATATAAAAGACTTGAGTATCTCCACAGATTTTGGTATCTGTAGGGGTCCTGAAACCATGAATACCAAGGAAAGACTGCATTATCAAAATAAGTGTATAACTCTTTACCTGATAGTTCCTGGGTAAGAAAATTGAGAACTTATGCTATAAATACTAGTATGTGTGAAGATGACACACGTGTGTTATTCACTTCTGCATTAATAGTTGTAAAGATGGAAATTCACATAAATGTCCAGCATTAGTGGAGTAGGTAAATTATGACACCCTCCAAATTTTATTTATAATATCTTCAAAATATATTGTTAAAGAAATAAAGGTATTGAACATTTTGTATATGAATCTGTCTTGGGAAAAAAGGAGTGGGGTTAAGACAATATAGTTATATTTGCCATAGATGCATCCAAAGTATCAATAACCTAATAATTATTACCTATGTGTTGGGGGATTGCTTGAAACTGAAGGGACAGAGGATAGGGAATGGGTGGAAGACTTTTCACTATGTTTATTTGTATATTTTGTGACTTCTGAACTAGGAGTAATTACTAATTCAAATATTTTAGGAATTATGAAACAAAAAGTTAAACAACAACAACAAAATAATTCTAATGTAACAGGAACATACTAGTATGATTGAAAACCCTCATTCACTGCCTGGCACCTAAGTACACATGCTATACAATCTGAGAGAGGATTAATTTCAGCTTGATTTAATCATTCAACGATGTAAACATACCAAAATATTACATTGTACCCTACAAATATCCAATATATGCAATTATTACCAGTCAATTGAAAATAAAATTTTAAAAAGATTGAAAAGGTGTTACCTCTCACATATCTTGTGTCTGGTATAGCTGGAAAAACCTCTCATTTTTCCAGAGAAATATTATGGTACCATGATACAGATTATTTCTTCAAATGCAAATCTATCTTTTTCAAGGGTTTTCTTCTACCATATTTGATATCTCCATTCCTCTCAATTTAATACAAATAGAATCTGCTTAATATGAACATGCTCACCCTCCCCCTTTCTTGGAATCAGCAGCTTCTGAAGCCTTGTTGGCTGACTTGATCTTCATAAATGTAAGTCTCCCTCTGAAAGCTCTAGTCCATGTATTGCCCTATTCTCCTACTCCAACGTCACCAATAGTGTACTTCTTCAATTTTTATTAATATGTAGGAAGCAAAAACAATGGATCCAACACTGTGCTAGGTGTTATGAGGAACAAAAGAAGATTAAACTGTGCCCCCGCCACAATGAGGTTATGATCCGACCACCTTGCCTCCAGCTTTAATCTATGATTTTTTTTTTAACAAATATTGATTGAGACCCTTCTTGGCACCAAACACAAGCTTTTCAATTTTCTTAAATCTCCAATTCTTTCCACCTCACGAATTCTCCTTCTTGATAGTAATACAAGCTATCTTTTATAGATCTAATTTTCTGTGCCAGTCATAGGGCTTAGCCCTTTGTAAGTATAGAAAGTCCAAGTTTTACTGACTATAAATTTAGTGAACTAGAAATATAACTTTTTTTCTATGACTGAATTTGTATTTCAAAAACTGGTTCCACTGGGTGGCAGAGATGGAATCCTAATCTCTGGATGAACTAAGTCCATTCAGGGTTTCTTCCACTCTCCCTTCAGTTTTACTGATATTGTGGTAGGCACTGGAGGGGCAGCTGGAGATACTTTTGAAGTATCCAGTTTGGGGGCAAAGAAAGTATTTTGTCCTCAGCTGTGTTCTATCCAGGTTAACCTCTCCTGAGGTCTTCATTGTCTCATTTGATTGGGACTGTTATTTTTCACTAGCATTTTTTGGTCTTACTTGATTCCCTGGCACCTACTGCTGTATTCTCCACCTGCACTGCAATAGCCCTCTAGATCTAGAACTCTCAGTGTCCCCTCTGCTCCAGTGCTGAGTACACTGGGAAACAGTCAGCTGCTCCTGTACCATGCATGGGTGGAAGGTTGTCAGCCTCAAGATCCTCTAACATTCAGTGCTTTCTACTCTGCTACTCTTACAACATGTTCCTGTTCTCTATAATCTGAGATTACCAAGCATATCTGGGGGAACTATGTTTCTCTATGAAGGGCAAGGAAGGGGGTGCCCTCCTTCCTACATTTTCTCAGGTTTTCTGTCTCATTAACATCAGTACTCTCCTTTCCACCTTGCCCATCTTTTCTCTTATCCCAGGGTATGCTTCAGCCTCTGTGACATAAAGATCTGACTTGGTAGACATTCATTCACATCTATTAGGTACTCCAACAATAAGAATTTACATTTTAGTTTGACATTGTGCTAAATTCTCCCTGGAAATATATCAGCTAATACATCAAAATGCTATCCCAGATGTACAAATATTAATTCATTTATTGTTCACAGCAGCCCTACAATATAGGGACAATAATTTTTTCTCTTCTGGAAACTGAGGCTTGGTTGTTTTGAGTTAGTAAATAAACAGAGTTGGAATTGGATCCAGATCTACTCCCAGGGCTTAACCAAATCTTTTCTCAAAAAACTTTCTTTCTCCTAACTTCTCACGAAAGTAATGCTTTTCTTAAATGATTCTGTACTCATTTAGTAGGAAGAAAACATCCAAATTTATTTTCATATTTGGCCACTAAGCACCTTTTTTTAATAGTACACAGATTTTATAGTTTTTATTTCAATTAGATCCAAATCAATGCTGTTGGTTATCAAATCTGTATTAGCTGGTGTTGTTTCTTTTGCATTTAGTGTTTTATCTATAGATCATATTTTGCTCAACTTTGAGGCTTTCTAAAAAGGAGCTTATTTTACCCCAGATTTTTCTCTTCCCAGCACTGACGTGAATTTTCTTCTATCTCTCTTTACCAATACTGTCCTTGACTCAAGGTGCTCCCCAGTGTTCCAGTCCATTTTGGGTGAGTTTCCACTGTTCACTGTGGCCTTTTCAACTTTGAGCATTTACCTTTCAAGCAAAATTTGCAGACAAAGGTATAGCATGTGGGCACAGCCTCACCTGCATAGTCCAGCTGATCTTGCAATGCCTCTGATGCTCATGTCTGAGGATTAAGCAAGTGCATAAGCCAAAGCAGGATGCTCTCTTCTTACCTACTATGTACCCTTCCCTCTGCTCATGGCTTTGGAAGCAGTAAAAATGAAGAGATAAGACCTAGGGAGGAGAATGATGGGAGGAGGGAGAGAGAAAAAAAAAATGGAGGAATGGGGAGGAGGAAGGAGGAATCAATCTCTCTGTGGGAGCAGGAATGCTAGCACACTGTGTAGTGTTCTGACAGGTGGATTTTCATAACACACTAGAGAGGAATATTGCAGCACACAAACTCCCATTAGGCACATATGATAGTGACCACACGATTGATAAGTTACAGAGGTGTTACGTCAAAGAATCTCATAGCTCTGAGTTCAGGTTTACTCTTCGAGAGAAAAGTACAGTTAATTTCTGGAAACTGGAACATTACACTCAGTTGTTCCAGGCTGAAAAAAAATTCTTAAGTGGGAGCATTTTAAGTGATGACCATGGAACTATTTACAGGTTAAACTAACCAGACTGTCATCTAAGCTATGCACTGCAGTTGAGTTCAAGTCAATAAATACTTATGTGCAGTTGCTATTTGGGGTACTAGAGATAGAAGAGTCTATAACACTCTTTCTCCTCATGGAACCTAAAGTCTGGTGGTAGAGAAGGATTCATTTATGACCCTTGATCTGAATAAAAAAGATTTGAGATGGGAGCACAGAAAATACAACTCATATGGCCAGGAGCGTAGCTCACATCTTTAATCTCAGCATTTTGGGAGGCTGAGGAAGGCAGATCACCTGGGCCCAGGATTTCACGACCAGCCTGGACAACATGATGAACACTATTGCTACAAAAAAATATTTTAAAAACATAGCTGGACAGTGATGGCACACTTGGAAGGCTGAGGTTGGAGGATCACTTCAGCCCAGGAGGTCCAGGCTGCAGTGAGCCTTAACTGCCACTGCACTCCAGTCTGGGAGAAGAGTGATACCTTATCTCAATCAATGAATAGATGTCATTCTTTAAAAAAGAAAGAAAAATGCAAATCTCAGGTTCTAAAGGTAACTAATGCATTCTATAAACAGAATGCAGAAATGGCAATTTACCACTTAGGTGACAGGTTTTGGTTATTCATTCTTCATTGTGTTGTTCAGTCAACAGCTGAACAACTCTGTACTAAACACTGTATGAAATGCTGTATGTAGAACAACTTACCTAAATTTCCCTGACCACTAAATTTGCCTTTGTAAAAAACAAAACAAAACCTCACAGAATTCTGTCGGAGATTCTTATTTCATAAAGAAGTAAGAATTAGAGTGGATCCCAGAAGTATGTATGTTCAGCATACACTACAGGAGATGCTTGTAAACAAAAAAGCTTAAGAAATCTTGCTATGGAAAATACAAAGATAAAGTAGATATGGGACCTAGTCTCAAAGACTTTATAACTTCTCAAACTTTTCTGATTTTCCCCAGTTTGAAGGGTTAATTCGCTTTATGTCAGTTAAATAGGAACCATAAAATAATGTCACTTTATTTTTTAGGTGACTCTGAAACTGGCTCTGCAGGAAATTCCAAAAGCACAGTCCCTAATATATTTGGAGTAGTGAATTTCCAAGGTGACTGATTTAGATTGCAGAATTAAAAAATATTTGGTATTAGAAAAAAAGTATTACTTTGGAATCATATGCTTTATAGTTAAAAGCATTTAATTTTGAAGGTCTTAGGAACCCTGATAATTCTCTCAAAAATTCATAGGAAAACTGGACCAAAATAGGCTGAGTTTCCCACATTCATTCATTCAGAACTAGTCATAAGAGAGAGAGAAGTAGAACCTCTATCTAATTCTAAGACTATGTTATTTCCATCTTATTATTAATCCCATCCTTCAGCTGCTGACGGAAAAGACAAAGGGTCTTCCACAGACTTCAAGCTTCACAAGGAGCATGGGGTTGAACATCTTTAGCTCATCACTGTATCCCAGCAGGGAGCACAGTGCCTGGAGTGCTTCACAGGTGAGGGACCATTTCTTCTCACCCCATTAAACCAAGGGCACATGTGGAATGTGTATCAGATTACCCTCTCTCTTCTTCCCAGTTTTTCTTGGCAGACATCCCAGCACCCACCTTAAGCCTCCCTCTCTCTATCCTTACCCTTCCCTGGAGCACTAGCACACAAGTATGTTTACCAGGTCCTGTTGAAGCTTTCTGGGTAACTACTCCAAGTGTGTTCCCCATCTCAGCAGCATCAGCATCAACCAGGAGCTTGTTAGAAATGTGGAGTATCTGGACACCCCAGACCTATGGAATCAGAATCCACATTTAACAAGATCCCAGATGATTCATATTCACATTAATGTTTGAGATGCACTGGTCTAGGGTACATATCAAACACACATTGGACAAACTTTATTTCTTGTAAAGATGTAATGGCAAGGGAGTAAATTATTGTTGAGGAAAGAAAGAGAAGATGGCTGACGTCTTTGGGGAGAGTGATAAAAATATTTGCAACCTATAATTACATTAATTAACAGCTTTATCCTTGGAAACAGGTTTTTGGTCCTGTATCTAATTTGTTTAATAATAATTTTTAAGTCCTAAAAAGATTTATTATATTGTTCCTTATATTCTGGCAAAAACAAGTGAAGTAAAAGGCATTTATTGAGGATTAATGAAAAGTTAGAAGGAACGGCTGGCTTGAGACAAGCCTGAAAGCAATTAATCCATCAAGCTAGTAATTCTTAACACATGCCTTATGTTGAAGTTACTATTGTTTCATTCACAGAGCACTGGGAAAAGAAAGAAAGAAACAGGGCTCTACAGATCTTTTCTCATGCTCTAGGCAGTTTCATTTTGTTGTTTGCTAATATTTTCTGGAGGCCCTTATAGAGAACCATTGCTTTATTCATTAACCTTTCAAATTGCTTAATGTTTGTAGCATACAGTACAATATGATCTATTGCTGTTACCTCAACATTTAATTCACTCTACTATTCCTACTACATGTAGAAAATGTAGTGTCAATTCCAAACTCATTATGCAAATACTTCACTTAGGTGCTGTTATTCTGACTTCCATTACCTCTACTCCACCATTATCCCTGCCTCTTGTGAATCAGAAGTGTCAAAATACATATGTAGATTTGTGGGATTTTTTGGGTTTCAGTGTGATGCTGAAGGTCTCCCACAGACTCAGCAGAAAATCAATTTGTATTTGAATTGAACACTGCATTCTGTATTTTCAAATATTACAGTTCTAATATGTCCTCTCAAGAAAACTCTTATAGCATATAAGCCTTAAGAATTACCTTAGGAAATCATTTCATACTTACACAGCCAGGGAACATCTTCCCTCAAAACACATACATGTCTGTATGTTCTCTTTCGCTGCAACTTCTATCTGAAGATGGTATTTAGTTCTAGGTTAAACTATGGAAGGATTCTGTACTATAAAAAAGTTAAAAAGATGAAACAAGACACAAGGGCTTACCTTCTATATATAAGACTTTTTTTTTTTTTTAATACAACAGGCTTTACTTTACATGTTTATAAGTAAAGCAGTATGCCCTAAATAAAGCTATCTGCATTTATGTGCAATAAAAATGTGTTTGAATTTCCTCAAAATCGAGTTCACATTCTTTGTATTTCAAGGAAGTGTCCCTGTCTACAAGTCCATATGTTAGATCACTCTTTTATTCAAAACATAAGATGTTAAAATACAAAAGGTCTTTTTTCATAACATAGAATTTTGCTCAGTTTGTTCACTGCTATTCCCATGTTGGTTTAGCCTCATATATGCACTCATAGCTGTGCATATGAGTAATGCACAGCTGACCTAAGAGTGTTCAGGTGAAGTATTTTTCCCTTTCCTTCAACTCCTCATTCCAAAACCCATTGATTCCATCTCTAGCCGGTTTTAAGCACCCTTATTAATGGTGGGTAAAATCTAAACATTTTTTATCAATAGACACTCTTGATCTAAGTGCAATTTAATATTTTGAAAGTCCTTACCTCACCAAGACGAGTATTTCATCAATTATTGTCTGTATATTGAATAATTTATCATATATGTGTATATGTGTGGTTCTTTATCTTTAAATATATGTAGATGTAGTTGTGATTAACAAAATAATACACAAAAGTATTCTCAAATTAACTTCTCATGTTTTTAATCTAAGCTATTGGATATTCATCTCTCAAAAAGAAATTGATCATTGTTATAAACAAAAAACTAGATTATTGGAAATGTGGATAAAACTACTCTAGAGAAGAAAACATGAAGTGTATGTGTGCCTTTTGCTGCACAAATGAAATCGCCACTAACCACTGAGCATCTATTATCTATTTAGTGTCAAGCAATGTACTAGGTATAGATGACCACACTAAAATGTATATGACCCAGTCTTTGACCTGAAGTAGCTGATAATAAGTCCAGATTTGTGAACTGAGGCATGAGCTTTCAAGTTTTCATACTAGTCAATTTTAACACTGTAAGATGAAGGACAATATGTAAAACAAATGCATTATGGATTATATTAAAACTTTATACAGAAAACTATATATTCATATATATATATATAGTTCATCTAGGAGTAATAATTTGTCTTATAGCCACCTTTAAGAAAGATGGTGATTGGTAACAGAAGAAAATGTAGATTAGAGCACCTGCAGTATACAACATCTACTACACATTTAAAACATTGTCCTCAATAACTTTAAAAAGCCTTTGATTTGTGTGTACTTTTACCAGTTCAATAGATTTCTTCAACCTTTATTATATACTGACATCCAGAGATATTGATCCAAACATATTTTATCACTAAAAGCAGTTGATATATTTAAGCATCTAAAGATTTTGTTTTTAGTGCATTTCTATGTATGATTCATTTTCCCAAGATCAACAATTTCTTGACATTAAAACATGGTTAGAAATATCAGAGCCTAACTTAATTGACTCTTCTATTTAACAGTCATAAACTCTTACAGATTCCTACAAATCGTGGTCTTGAAAATGGTCTAAAACAAAGAGTATATTACAGCAAATGTTTTAGGTGATGTGTGTTTTCACCAAGCTCTCTCGTTTGAAAAAACTACCTAGTCAAAATTGTTTCATTAATGAATTTATAGATTCCTTTGGTCAAATAAGCAGTGCGTTTATACACTTAAACATCAGCATAAGTCTTGTGACCCTTTTCAGATTTAACTTTGTCTTCCGAATGGTCATTTAGAGTTTTATGGTTTAAGATACAGGCTAGATTTAGGAAGTGATTAGGATCTGAGGAGTAAATTCTGAGAGAGCAAAGTGTTTTAATTGCCAGGTTTCTGAAACTTTGTATTAACCAACTCTGTAACTTTCCCTATAATATGTATGAATTCACTGTATCATTTGAGGAATCACTAATTATTAGATATTTAGGCAGAAAATTTTAAGTATTATATTAAAAAGTGTGTTAGTCTGTTTCACACTGCTATGAAGAAATACCCGAGACTGGGTAATTTACAAAGAGAGAAGTTTAATTGATTCACAGTTCTACATGGCTGGGGAGGCGTCAGGAAACTTACAATCATGGTGGAAGGTGAAGAGGAAGCAAGAACCTTCTTCACACAGCAGCAGGAGAGAGAACAGCTAGCAACAGCAGGGAAAACTGCCTTAGAAACCCATCAGATCTCATGAGAATTCACTGACTATCATGAGAACAGCATGGGGGAACTGCCCCCACGATCTAATCACCTTCTACTGAGGCCCTCCCTGGACACGTGGGGATAATGGGCATTACAATTCAGGATGATATTTGGGTGGGGACACACCCAAACCATATCAGACAGGAAATGAAAAGAGATTCAGAAGTTCAACATAATGAAGTTAAAAAAAAAGTTCAGGCCGGGCGCGGTGGCTCAAGCCTGTAATCCCAGCACTTTGGGAGGCCGAGACGGGTGGATCACGAGGTCAGGAGATCGAGACCATCCTGGCTAACACCGTGAAACCCCGTCTCTACTAAAAAATACAAAAAACTAGCCGGGCGAGGTGGCGGGCGTCTGTAGTCCCAGCTACTCGGGAGGCTGAGGCAGTAGAATGGCGTAAACCCGGGAGGCGGAGCTTGCAGTGAGCTGAGATCCGGCCACTGCACTCCAGCCTGGGTGACAGAGCGAGACTCCGTCTCAAAAAAAAAAAAAAAAAAAAAAGTTCATTAACCAATTACTTAATTAGTTTCCCCAAATAGTTGATAGGGCTATTTTGAAGTGCTGGATGATGAATTATGTATCAGTAACATAATTTGGCCAAGTTACAATATGGTGGATGAGATGGTGGTAATCAGGATGAAAAGAGGTGAAGTGAGTAAAGAGGTGACAGGCATTTGAATTTGTAAGTATCTTTTATAATGCATCTTGGCATATTTTTGGCAGATCAAGAAAAAACATCACATTGGAAAATTTTAGTTTACTACTCATTGATGGAGAGGAGAGCCCATGATGGAGCAGGACTAAAACAAAGATATCTGTCCTTCCTTTATGTTGCTTAGATTTATAATCAAGTAATCAAAATATGCACACAAAACTGAATGTGACTTCTGACTACACTGAATAAAAGCAAGTGAATTAAGATAACTAGTTAATAATCAATCTGTATTACCCTAAACAACTGTTGACAATAGTAAATCAACTTATTTGGCCCTAATATAGCAGACAAATACTTTGAGAACACCGGTTTCAACAGGGTGTTTGGACATTGAGTATAACACATATTTAGTTCAGAATATGTCAAGCACTCCTTTAAATACTTTATCTTATATAAGGTAGATGTACTCTATGTCTTTGTTCTTAGTTACAAAATTAATGAGATTTCAATACTAAAATGCTTGCAACAATAAGGATAAGGTAGCCAAATCAAAGCACATTATTTGGAATGTGAATTGTCCAGTTTGGATACCTTTATTATTTAACTATTCAATAGCTTTTAAGCTCTATTAGAATAGTTCTAAGCTCTATTGGAATAGCTCTAACTATTCACTAAAAAAAAAAATTTTTTTTTTTTTTAGAGACTGCTTGAATTCCCGTGGAGAAACAGCCTGCTTCCTTGTAGTTTGTTTTCTAGTGAGGTATAAATAGAATAAACAAAGAGATAAAAATCACAATTATAGGAATTGTTAATGCTACAAAGGAAATAAACCAATAAAGTAAAATGAATATAAAGTCACTTAATTTGGTATCGGGCAGACACTGTTTGAAATCTGTGGTCTAGTTTACAGAAAAAACACTGTACTTGTAATGAATTTGAACTCTCTAACAAGGAACATGCAAGCTAAGGAGTCACATAATTACTTTTGACACATAGGTAAATCTACAAACAAATGTAGATAATATTTAATAGCTTTGTAGAGGATGTTGCAGAGGTCAACACTCTTAATGAACCATTAACACTTAAAGATATGCATTGAATGATGCTAGGATTAGAATATAGCAAAAAGAGCAAGAAAATTTAATGATCAACCTAATACTTTAGTTTTGCTACAGGGCCTACTATTTTACACACTTCGGATCAGTAAGTGAGGAATAGTATAATAAGTCAATGATGTCAGACAGAGTTTCAGGACAAAAAAATTAAGACACGGCCAAATTCTGAGCAATGATATACAAAAAATGCTTAATGATTTTTTTTCTTTCAAATAAATCCCTGTCCCATTTTCCTAGTTAATAAAATAATGCTTTTTAGTCTCCCACAGCAATAACCTTTTCACACTGATTTATGAGAAAGACAAATAATACTTTATTCAAAGCATTTAATCATTTATTGTTCACTGAATTGTTGATTGAATTGTTCATTCAGTCATTTATTTATTGAACAAACATTACCAAGCATCTATTATAGTTCTTCCTAAACCTGATTTTGGTATTTTAGAAATACACAGTGGCTGTTTTACACTCAATTAGCCCAAAGGATGATAACAGAGAAATTATCTGCGTGTGCCCCTCATAGCTGTTTTACTTGGTTGCTGTGGATTCCTACAAGTGTATAGATGGTGCAGAGCATCAGATTAGTTACTGAGGACTTCCTTAGGACACCATTTAGTTGTGCTGAGTTGTTGCATACTTTATGACATTATCTAGACACTGGCTAAGGCCACTTTTATATTTAGGAAAAATGCCTATCACAGAAATGTTAAATGGGGATTGCCTGATTTGTATACATTCAGCATAAAAATCACTGTATTTATTATATATGCAATATTGAGCTCTTTAAAAATTTAATAAGCACATCATTTGTATAAATAAGGTATAATATAGAGGAACCAAAAGAAAGTATTCTGTTATAGTTTGCACTTATTAGACCTTTACCTAAAGTCTATGTCCAGATATTAATCTACAAACTAAGGAGAATGTAGATTTAAGGGAAAAATGAGAAAGAAAAATTTAAAATAAAAAAATCAGATAAAGAAAATATCAAATTAAAGTCACTTTTTGTATATATATAAAAGCTGATATAATTCAGTAATGTAGAGCTGTACAGGCTATTAGATAAAAGATATTGAACAAATATTCTGCATAGTCAAGAGTGTAGAAGTGGGGTAGGAAGTGAGAAAGTAAGTTAGTTTAAGGACCTTATATAATGTCCTTCCCAAACTCTTAATCAGCAGTATACATGGTATTACTCTTATCCACTATGGGTCATTCCAGAGTATTTCTACTTGAAATCTAGAGTTCTGCCTTTATGTCCTTACAAATCACAATTGCTGTTTTTTGATTGAGTTTGAACTATGTATGCGTAAGGCATTTTTCTAAGGTTTTATATTCTAATATCACATCAATGCTGTAAGGTAGGTATTATTAAACCTGCTTGCCAATGAATTAACTCAGCATGGGAGTTCAAGCACCTCACTCAAGGTCACTCAAAGGCTGAAGAGTGAATGGTCCCTTTGGAAGCCCATGATTTCTGTAGAACTCGGGGCTTGTACAAATGTCTTTGCTTCTGGGCTTTATTGCAATGCAGAAAGTGTGTAAATTTGCTCTATCAAATACACAGTTCTTCAGAACACAGCAGTCTAATTGCCTTTGAAATGAGAGTCTCTAGATAATAAAGTTGCACTGACCAGCCAAAGTTTCTGAGTCACTATTCAAATTCTAGCAATAACTTTATCAAAAGTTATTTAGGATGAGTAGGCAGTGAAATACAGTATTTATGCTGATAAAGTTACTTGCAGATGCTGAGGCACTAAGCACAGAGAATTTCAATTACTGTGACTCAATAGGGTCTAACAACAGTGAAATCATTAAGAAAGAGTTTATGTACTTGCAAGTAATAAAATACTGTTTTCTGAGATTGAGGTCTCAACAGCAAATTCCAACTTAGTCATACAAAATAAATGAGGTAAATAAGATAGAATCTAGTAAAGGTGTTGTCTATAGCTCCATATATTAGAGAACTTGAAATATCTAAGAAGGTACATTTGAAATTAATGGTGCATATGGAAGAAAATTTTAAATGTCAGTCTTGCAAGAAATGTGAGTGGGATGAGATAATGGAAGTTTATTCAACTTTAGAAATGTACTACCTCAAAATGGTCTTGCTCTTCTAAACAATCATTTATTTTCACAGAAAATATATTAAGTCAATAGTTTTTATTCTACTTAAAGAAAACTTTTTGTGTTGAGAAGTGAGGTAGAGGGGCCTGAGGAAACTGAAAAAAAGAGAAACAGATTAACTGCAGCAGATATTCATTATATTACTTCACTCTTAGTTAATAATAGCTATAAAAATGTGCCCAAATCTGAGCCCTTCAAAATTGTTCAAATACATTTAATAGAATCTCACCATGCATTTTTTATTTCTTTATATTAATACACATACATTGTGTATAATAAATATTAATACACTGTCACCATGTTCTTTCCATTTCCAAATACATTTACTTTTACTCTCTTTTACAACCTTCCCCCACCCTTTTTTCCCCCAATTATAAGTTCTTCTCATTCCATTCAATGACATGCAAACTTCATCTCATCTCAAGGTCAAGAACAAAAGTCTTCCACAATGTAGCACTTGGATCCCACACAACAACTGTGAATTAATGTCCCTGGTGACTTGAAGTCCAAGGTACATTCTCAGTGTTTTTAAGTTGTCTGCCACAGCTCTCTTGGAAGAGAGACTCCATCAACTGCCAAATCCAGGTTCGTACAGGCATATGAAATTCCTTAAAGTTCTTGAATAAATTTTTTCCAGTTCTTTCTGACTTACTATTATATCACCTTACTCTCATTATATCACCTTATGTCATCTGGTGCCACAGTCATGTTATCCAATGGGAGATACAATCCCTAGTATTAATGTGGGAATGTTCTCAGAAACTCTCTGCCCTCTATTATGTATGTGTTCACGTTTACACAGTTGTAAGTTTTTTCATATGTCATAGAATTCAGGCTTTGAGGTACATTTTTAAGCTGGAAAATTGTTAGGTAGAATTTGGCATATTTGTTTTACATGGCAACAATTAAACTATATATTGCTAGCTATTTAAAATAGTGTTCTGCCCATTCTAACAATTATAAAAACCATTTCATACTCTTTTTCCCTATAGTTTTCATCTAACCTAGGTGTCCAACAAATACACTACATTTAGGTGAACTACAGCCTTCCTCTCTCTGTTTTTCCTATACACCAATATTTTCCCCAGCGTTCACCATAGTGTACCATTACCACTACCACATCACACACATGCACATTCACAATACTCAAGCCTTCCTATTGGAGATTGTGCCTCTTTGATATGAAATGACCTCTTGCATATTTCCTCCCTCTAACACAAATGTTCACTTCCTTATAGTATTTCTCAGGTCAGCAACCAAATAAAATGTGATAATTCTTCTAAGGTGTTAAGGATTTCAGGGAATATTGTCATTTTTAAAGCAACTTCCATATGCTATACAATGTTTCAAGGAGCTAATAATTACTAGCACACTTTTAGGCAAATAAATACATTATAAAGCAAATATTTGGGAGTAAAGGGATCCTCACATCCTATAATATCCTCCAAGGACATACATTCAAATACCTTTTCTATAGACTGACAATATATCTTTTCTCAGTTTCCTAGGGAAGATAGTACAGTGAAATGGAAAAATCTACCGGACCTCATGGTATTCAAAAGTATTGGCATTTCTATTCAGTTTTGCAATGAATAACATGTCCAGCATATCTCTTAAACTGTTTTAATCTCAACTTTCCCATGTATAAATTACGTTTTTGACATTAAATATATGATTCTACAGCATTATGTTCTTAGAACTTAGTTTATCTGATATTTGTATTGTGAAACAATGGCATTGATACAGTTTGGCTGTGTCGCCACCCAAATCTCATCTTGAATTGTAGCTTCCATAATTTCCACGTCATAGGAGGGAATCAGTGGGAAGTAATTGAATCATAGGGGCAGGGCTTCCCTGTGCTGTTCAGGTGATAGTGAATAAGTCTCATAAGATTTGATGGCTATATAAAGGGGAGTTCCCCTGCACATGCTCTCTTGCCTGTCATCATGTAAGACGTGACTTTGCTCCTTATTTGCCTTCTGCCATGATTGTGAGGCCTCCCCACCCATGTGAAACTATAAGTCAATTAAACTTCTTTCCTTTATAAATTACCCAGTCCTGGGTATGTCTTTATTAGCAGTGGGATAACAGACTAATACAGGCATAGAAGAAAAAATACAGATTAGAAGGAGAGCAATTTTTATAAAAAATGAGAATTAAGCTTTCACGAATGGAAGATCAATCAAAATATATGTATTTTAACAGAGTACATGAGTTTAGTACTGGTACAAAAACGGACACACAGACCAATGGAACAGAATAGAGAACTCAGAAATAAGACTGCACACCTATACATCTAAGCCATTAGATCTTCGACAAACCTGACAAAAACAAGCAATGGGAAAAGGATTCTCCATTTCATAAATGGTGCTGGGAGAACTGGCTAGCCGTATGTAGAATATTGAAACTGGCCCCTTTCCCTTCACCTTATACAAAAATTAACTCAAGATGGATTAAAGACTTAAATGAAACCCCAAACTATAAAAACCCTAGAAGAAAATCTAGGCAATACCTTTTAAGACATAGGCATGGGCAAATATTTAATGACAAAAACATCAAAAGCAATTGCAACAAAAGCAAAAATTGACAAATGGGATCTAATTAAACTAAAGAGCTTCTGCATAGCAAAAGAAAGTATCAACAGAGTGAACAGACAATCTACAAAATGGGAGAACATTTTTGCAATCTATCCATCTGACAAAGGTTTAATATCCAGAGTTATTAGAGGATATTAGACAAAGGTCTAATATCCAAAGAAATTTAAATTTACAAGAAAAAAACCAACACCATTAAAAAGTGGGCAAAGGACATGAACAGACACTTCTCAAAAGAAGACATACCTGTGGCCAACAAACATGAAAAAAACACAACATAACTGATCATTAGTGAAATGACAATCAAAACCACAATGAGATACCCTCTCATGCCAGTCAGAATGGCAATTATTAAGAAGTCCAGAAGCAACAGATGCTGGTGAGGTTTCAGAGTAAAAGGAACACTTTTACACTGTTGGTGGGAGTGTAAATTAGTTCAACCATGGTGGAAGACAGTATAGCGATTCCTCAAAGATCGAGAAGCAGAAATACCACTTGACCCATTAGTGGGTATATACCTAAAGGAGTATAAATAATTCTATTATAGATACATGCGTGCATATGTTCATTGCAGCACTATTCACAATAGCAAAGATGTGGAATCAACTGGAATGCACATCAATGATTGAATAAAGAAAATGTGGTTCATATATATTTTGGATTAATATGCAGCCATAAAAGGAACAAGACTATGTCTTTTGCAGGGACATGGATGGAGCTGGAAGCCATTATCCTCAGGAAACTAACACAGGAACAGAAAACCAAACACTGCATGTTCTTACTTATAAGTGGGAGCTGAATGAGAACACATGGACACATGGAGGGAAACAACACACACTGGGGCCTGTTGAAGAATGGGAGTAGGAGGAGGGAACACATAAGAGTAGCTAATGCATGCTGGGCTTAATACCTAGGTGATAGGATGATCTGTGCAGCAAACCACCATGGCACACATTTACCTATGTAACAAACCTGAACATCCTGTACATGTGCCCCAGAAGTTAAAATAAGTTGAAGAAAAAAAAGGAAAAACTACATGATTTTTATTGAATATGTTTATAATTTGTCAATTGAGTTCTAAAGAAAAGAAACCAGAGGGGGTCATTAATATATTCATAGGAATTTTAAGAATGAAATCTGACTGTAATCCAATCTTTATTGCTTCTAAATATAATTTGATATTGCCCACAATTCAACATACTAATTAAACAAATGGACCTGCAAATTAATCTTAAAAGGCAAACAGCTCTGCAGTTCACAAAAAGAAATATTTTATTTAAAGACATAGTTTTGATTATATTCCAAACACAGGCTTTATACATTTTACTATATTACTTTACAAGATATGTTAGCATTCCTATGCTGCATCCCAGTCAAGCTTTTGAAGAAAGGAAATGCTTAAATGAAAACCTGAGAGAATCCACCACGATCAACGCGAAGTCATTGTGAGCATACAAAGCATCTTTTACCCTCCAATGCCTAAACACAATTTGGAAACCTTTGAAACAAAGAAAGAGGTGTGATAATCCAAGAAAAACTAATTCTTCAGATTATCATTTCAAAAATAAGATATTTACAGATGAGAAATGACTCAGTTCAGATGTCATGCTGCTAAAAACAGTAAAGAAATTTTACTTTATTCCTATGGCATAGAGTGTGGGGAAAATCAGGTGAGAGGTAATTCTGTTAATCTGCTACCTGCAGATTCTTTCTAGTCTTGAGGAACTTTGATGACAAAATCCTTTAAAACAGGATGAGGAATGGATTCTTATCTTTTCCTGTGCTAGGGTAAGACACACTGGAGACTATACTCCAATTGGATGAGAAAATTAAAGAAAACTAAGTTAAAAATTGTAAATTAAAAGAAAATTAAAGTTTTAATTTTCTCAATATGACAACTTCTAGCAGAGAATTCAATTAAAAAATAAATTTCTGATTTACATTGAAGAAGATCTTGAGATAAGAAATGGACAATACCTCTTTTCACAATCCTATTTTTTTAAGGTCCATTCTAGGCCAATTCAAACAAATTTTGGGGGGGGTCTCTTTATCTACCCCTTCAATGCTTTTTATAGGACTCTTTGTGTTGTATAGTCTTGCTCTGAGTGTTGTTACTCTAAATAGTAGTATAACATTAGTCTACGCAAGGATACTGTCATTCTATTAGATCTTGAAGACCTCCCCAGTCAAAAGTGAGAGAGATACGTTTGGAAAAGACTGACTATTATCAGTCTTTATAGTAGTCACCGTTTATTGTGTGCTTGGTTCCAGGGATTACATTGAGTATCTTATTTTTAAATAAATTTCTCTTCTCTTTATTATCTTGTAAACATTGGGTATCTTATGTAATCTTTAAAATTCTCACCAAAATCTAAAAGTTTTCCATTTTCATTTTAAAGAGAATTGAGATACTGGAAAGTTTAACTTCTTTTTCTCTGAGACACAACTAGAACATATTAAAGGTGGAATAGGAACCAATGCCTATCTTACTCCAAAACTCTATCTTTTATTGCGTTTGTCTCCTTTTTGTGTTGTACTTCACTGCATATCACTTCCATCTACAAGGTAAAACCAATTTTCTCCAAATTAAGGTTGAGTGTTCACTACTTGGGACTCAGAAAGAAGATGAAAGTACAATAAGGGAGATAACTATAGGCTGTTAATTGGTAGCTCAAGGACCAACAATCCTTCCTGTCTCTTACAATGTCGATTCTAAATTCTAGAATTATGCCAAGTCTCAAGACCTGCAGCCTGGTGCCACTCCATTAATCCAACCTGTTTGGACTCTCCACTCAGGTCAGTTTCTTCATGTCTTTCCAGGATCCAAGGCATGTTTATTTGTATAGTCATTTATCGTTTATTTGTATAGTTTATTTGTATATTCTCCTTTGGTTCCCAGTTTCTAGCTTATTCACATTCTACTCAACTTTTGGGGCCAGCTCTAACTCCCAATGCTTTTCGAAGCCTTTTCCAACTCTTACAGACTATTCTGACCTCTTTTTCTGCTTCTGAAAAAGTCCTTGGCAGCTGTGCTATTTTTCATTATTTTCCAAATTGTTTGTGTCTTGTCTTCCCACGGAAATAGAGAGTAAGAAGCAATCAAAATGCTAGCTCACTTGTCCTCAATAAATACCAACTATGCAAATAGTTGAGTTGTTTAACCATGAGATATATCTGAGACATTGTGGAGCAAAACATAACAGAAAAATCACCCTCCAGTCAATCTCATTTCATACCTTAAATGCATCAGCGTCAGGGAGGCATTTTTCTATAAGCCTCTCTCAGCTAACTTAAAAGAACCTTATATGTGCATGGGGTGAGCTCTTTAGAACATTCTGGAATTTATTCTCAGTAAGAGCAATTCTCTGAATATTTGTAGTATTACCTCAGCTATTGGTACAATCACTGCAAAGTTATTGATGATTATATCTAAGACACATATTACAATTTCTTAGCTTTGGGAACCTTGAGTAGAGAAAGAAACACAAAAGCTTTTTAAAAAATGTAATATATATCATGAAGAGAAGCCTTTTTGTTGTTGTTGTTGTTTGTTTTGTTTTTGTTTTTGTTTTCCTGTCCTCTTGAAGACACTTGGTGAATGTATCACTTCAAAAGAGATTCTAATGAGCGACAAAGTTAATGTCAGCCTGGAAATCTGAAGAACTAGCAGAGCATTTGTGGTTAAATATCTACCTCTAGAAAAGAGCCCAATGGAAGAAACTCCACTGAGTCACTGCCTCAGGTCTAGCCTGGATTTTATAATGGGCACAAACTCATGGATAAATATTTCAAACCTGTTGGCAAGACTGTTGACGTTTTAAATTTACTTCATTTAAATATCATATGACTACTGGAAGCTTTAAGCCCAGTAATTTATTTCCCTCTTTTTATTTCAACCCAATCACTGTTTCTTGCATCTGCTCTCCCATGCACTATGCACAAGATCCACAAATCTGTGCTATGTGGAAAATCTGAAGTGCAGGGGAGCTAACTCAGACAAATTTCTATCTCCTCCTTTTCTTCCAACTTTCTCCACTTTACCTAGAATGACAACAGAATAGAGGGTATAAATAGCTGTGGGTTTTTACAACCATAAGCGTTCTCTCTTATCCCTTTGCCTAGAGAAACTATGTGGTCCCTGTATCTGTTTGTGGCTTCCATCATGCAAGGCTATCAGAGATGCCACCATGCTTGAAGCATGTTGCAGAATGCCTGGCTCTGGAGAGAGTAGGCAGGTCCTCAATGAGCAGTAGATACATTCATTTTTAAAATTCTATGAGATCTTTCTCAGTGATGATACCAATGCCTGGTATATAATAGGCACTTATCAAATGCTGGTTAAGCTGATGCTATGGCTAGGATTTGGAAAGAAAATTTATTTTCAAGACATTACTTAAAAGAAAACATCTTGTATTTATACCTAACTTTTGCTGGGGGAGATCTGAAATGGCTTTTAAAACTATCTGATATATGCCTGTAGACTCTGGTTTTGGCAGTCGCAATATTTGTTCATATTTGCATAGTAGGCATGATTTAATCAATTTGTCTAAAATACACCAAAGCAACAATAATTTTCAGAGTTAAGGATCTAGGTTAACATTATCACATTTCCTCAATTGATGTCATGAAGAGTTCAGTGGAGAGGTCTTTGGCAATTGTTATCCTTGCTCAGAAACATTAAGACAGAACATTAAGATGATACTTAAAATACTATGCTAGTTCCTCTGGTTTGTACTTTGTTAACTGCTAGTATTTTCCTCTTTTGTTCCTCACAAAGTTTAATATTTTCTATTCTAAATTTAAAAAAAATGTGGTGACTCAATTTTAAAGAGACATTAGATTAAGTGGAAATGTTTAGATGAATCTGGACACAAGTTTCCTTGGGGATGGCTTTACCTCTCTACTTCCTAAATAGCAGTCAGATTGAGGTAGTTCTAATATGTCATATTTTGTTATGTTTATCAAATAAATGTGTTCCAGGGTCCTACAGTAAGTTGTAACCAAGAGATACTTGGCTCTATCTTGACTTGAGGCCATTAGAGCGTATTGAGGCTGTTCCACTGCTATTGTCTGATCTTCATTTTCTGTTTGTGTCAAAGAAGGTGTTTCACCACCTGCTCTGTTCCACACACAAAAAAACGGGAAACTGCCACAATTCCTTCAAAAAATGGTTACTCTACCAAAGGCCTACAGAAAAGCCTGGATTAAAATGAAATTGGTAATTTGGTACCTTTTTAAATCCTGCTTTCAATATTCTCAGATGTTTAAATCACTGACTTTGTTTCTCTCTATAACACTAGCCCAACCTCACTTTAAGCCCAGTTTGATTCTGGCTCAGTAGTTAATGTCTGACTTGCTTTCAAAATTTCAAAGACCATAGTGAGCTACTAGCATGGGAAGAGAATTAAAGTGTCTGACTTGCATCTTAAAGGAGACTGAAAAGCAGATATATACATAAGCTTTTAAGTTTATAAGTTTTATTTCAAGACTCTTGTTAAATTCTCTCTGTACCCTTATACATCATCCAAAAGATAATCAAAGAATGCATGGAGAATACAGTTACCACCTTTGGTAACTCACCTTGCTTTTCCAGCTATTTGTCTGGTGAACTTCTGATAACCAGCTTCTCTAAGTTGGGGCTGGAACAACAGATCATCTTGAGAAAATATTTACTCATGTTCTGAACATTAAAGATACTGCTTGATGCTGCATGACAATACTTGGTGGTCTAAAATTTGAGTAGACTATCTTGTACTTAGGATGTTAGTGTTCTGAAGAAAAAACTTGTTTATGTTAGTGACACTGAAACACTGTGAAAGATTTTTCCAGGACTATTTAAAAATAAAAGTTATCCATTCTGTTCTAGGTTTATGATAATATAAATATCACTTTTATCAGTCAGAAGTCATTACTGATAACATAGTCAATCTATTTACTGAGTAGATTCAATCTTTGTATTTCTTATTGCTTAGAAATTGCATCATTCATTCCTTCAGTGCTTAAAGAGCACAGTAACTTTCATCCTTCACTCTTATTTTTAAGATATAGGTCACAGGAAGATGAGATCAACTTTGAAGCCATAAGTTTTGTCAAACTTTATTTTCAAATACCCACCAAGCAGAACACCTAAAATTAAATTCTAAGTGTCATTTATGAAGAAGGAGTAATTTTTTCTCTCCACTGGCACAATTAAGGTACATGAATCATTTTTAATAGTACTTTTCCAAAGGTCTAAATGAACTTGTCCACTCTTTGGATCTTCCCCTTAGTTAAAAATATGACGGTTATTAAAAACAGATTCTAATCCTTATACCTTTATTACTTAGATGTCCACACAAAGCAAATGATAGATAGGTCTATATACTTTATTCATAAAATCCTTCCTGAGAGCATTTTTATTGATCACTAAATGTTGTAACACTAGAAAAAATAATTTAAGCAAAAATTTATAAATATAACAGAATTTTTGGTATTATTATTGAGCTCAGAAAGGGTTTCATCTTGATCTAATTTATTACAAATTAGTATATATGAATGAAAGTGTTAAATAAAAATACTTGGGAGAAGTACCCAAAATTAAATGAATCTTGTAACAATCTGTATTTGCATTACATACAGCATTTTACTTGCAGTCTTGTTATTTTGAGAGTTTTCATTTTTGCCCTTTTGAATTAGTCTTTTCTTTTTTTTATAATATTCTAAATTTAATTAGAAATAATTAGCCAATATTTGGTATTACAGAGGTTCATGTCAAAATTAGAACACATGCATTTTAGTGGGACCTCACTGTATAACTTTTGATAATGCATAATATTTAACAGAAAGCAGTGCTAAATTGAATCGTACCCAAGAGCGGCCTCAGTTATTAAAATATATTGAAGATCTCATTATAAGCCTATTTTCCCTTAAAGTAATCCCACATCCCAGAACTTTTTAACATCCCTACATAGCAAGATGCTCTTCTTTACAGAACATCCTTCTGAGCTTTGTGACCAAGATGTCCAATTTAAAACTTAAATACTAGATAGAAAGCAGATTTGATTTTCTTCCTAATGGGAGATGAGAGAAAACCATCAGTATGGGCAGACACATTGGATTGTCCAATGTGATTTTGTGGGGTTAGGAAGTCGCAGGAGGTGTTCAGTGAGGTCACGGTATAAGGGAAATACGAATTGATAACCTCAAATAAAACTATCAATGCTCTTTCATAGACATTTGAATCTTCAAGGAGCTAATAAGTGCATATTTCCCCCAGAGTTACATTTCAATAACCAAAAGCGTCTTTTTAACTTTTGACATCTAAGTTGGCGGGCCATTTTATTGATATTAAAACGTTTTAACACCAAGATCAACTTTCTAGATGTCTCCATGTCTACTCATGCTATAATTTTAAGGAGCCAGGGACTTGTTCTTACCTTACTCATATTGTTTTGCACTTCAATATCAAGACGAACCTTTGCCAGAAGGTACAATTCTTCAGTACCATCATTAGAGATACGGAAAACAGACACCTCTGGCAGAGCAAACACATTGGTAAAACTGAAGAAAGGAGCATTTTTTCCAGACAGTTTTTGAAACAGAGAGAGCATGAGGGTAATGAGTGCTTAAAGTGGAGTACTGATCACATAAAACAGGAAGGAGATATAGAAGAGAGAGACTGAGTATAACATTTAAGTGGCACAAACAGGCTTAAAAACAGCAAGCGATAAATGTTATCCCTAGTGCTTTTAGCTTTCCCAAAGCTGGCCTAACTGTATGTTCTAAGGGCTGCAGGTAAGGAATAAAGACTATCTTCAATTAATTAACTTTTTTGAAGAACTCATTTGAACTGGGGACTACTGAGGCCTTAGAAGCAAAAGCACATTCTCAGATCTTGAGGATTTTAAAATCTTGTCGGAAGAGATCTGAATGACACAAGTCAAAAAATAACATAGAATGTTAGTCACTCTGCTCTACCCAGAGAACAGAGTTACTAGCTTTCTGCCTCCACTAACTCTCACTTAACTGCCTCTGAATCTGTGATCAAACACAGTGACCCATATAGGCTAATCATATAAAATGTATTTGTAAGGAAATAACAAGTGTAGATAGTTTCACAGCAGGTTCTAAGATGCCTAATTTTTAAAATGAAACATTCTAGATGAAATATGAATACAAACATACCTCAGAGATATTGCAGGTTTGGTTTCTAGACCACTTCAACAAAGCAAATATCACAGTAATGCAAGTCACACATTTTTTGTTTCCCAGTACATGAGTTGTATTTACACTATGTTAGTCTATTAAGTGTGTGACAGCATTATGTCTAAAAATCCAATGTGCATACCTTAACTAAAAATACCCTTTTGCTAAAATATGCTAACTAGTAATCATCTGAGCTTTCAGTGAGTCATGATCTTTTTGCTAGTAGAGGGTCTTCTTGTCTTCATATTGATGGTTGTTAACCAAACAGGATGGTGTTTAAGGTTGAGGTGGTTGTGGCAATTTCTTAAAATAAAACAATGAAGTTTGTCATATTCATTGATTGTTCTTTTCATAAAAGATTTTTTCCATAACATGCAATGCTGTTTGACAACATTTGACCCACATAGAACTTCTTTCAAATCTGGAGTCAATCCTTTCCAACCCTGCCACTGCTTTATCAACCAAGTTGATGTACTATTTTAAGTCCTCAGTTGTAATTTAAACAATGTTCACAGCATCTTTATCAGTAGATTTCACCTCAAGAAACCACTTTCTTTGCTTATTCATAAGAAGCAACTCTTCATCCACTTAAGTTTTATCATAAGATTGCAGCAATTCAGTCACATCTTCAGACTTGACTTCTAATTCTAGCTTGTTTTTTTTTTTTTTTTCTTCTGTTTCCACCATATTTGCAGTGGCTGCCTCCTCTGAAGTCTTGAATCCCTTAAAGTCATCCAGGTTGAAATCAACTTCTTCCAAAGACCTGGTAATGTTGGTATTTTGACCTCCTCCAGTGAATGTTGCTAAAGGCATTTCGAATGGTGAATTCTTTCTAAAGGTCTTCAATTGACATTGCTCAGATCTGTCAAAGGAATCACTGTCTCTGGCAGCTATAGCCTTACCAAAATCTATTTCTTAAATAAGATAAAGTTGAAATTACCCCTTGATCCATGGGTTGCAAAACAGATGTTGCTGGAAGGCATTAATCTTCCTATACCTCTCTACCAGAGCTCTAAAGTGACCAGGTGCATTGCCAATGCGCAAAAATATTTTAAAAGGAGTGTTTTCTTTCTGAACAGTAGGTCTTAAGAGTGGGCTTAAAATATTTCATAAACCATGCTATAAACAGATGTGTTGTTATCCAGGCTTTGTTGTTACATTTATAGAACACTGGCAGAATAGATTTAGCATAATTCTTAAGGACCCTAGGATTTTCAGAATGGTAAATGAACATTAACTTTAACTTGAAGTCACCAGGTCTATTAGCCCCTAACGAGAGAGAGAGTCAGCTTGTCCTTTGAAGCTAGATATTGACTTCTCTCTAGCTATAAAAGTACCAGATGGCAGTATCTTTCAATATAAGGCTGTTTAGTCTACATTGAAAATCTGTTTGTTGTAACCACCTTCATCAATGATCTTAGTTACATCTTCTGGACAACTTGTTGCTTCACCTTATATTTCTCTATTATGGAGACAACTCCTTTCCTTAACCCTCATGACCCAACTTCTGCTAGTTTCAAACTTTTCTTCAGCAGCTTCCTCATCTCTCTCAGCCTTCATAGAATTGAAGAGAGTTAGCGCCTTATTCTAGATTAGTATTTGACTTAAGAGAATGTTGTCACTGGTTTGATCTTCTATACAGACCACTAAAACTTTCTCCATATCAGCAATAAGAAGTTTTTTAAAAAAATCATTTGTGTGTTCATGGGGATAGCACTTTTAATTTTCTTCAAAAATTTTTCCACTGCATGCACAATATGGTTGTTTGGCATAAGAGGCTCAGTTTTCAGCCTCTCTTGGCTTTTGACCACCCTTCCTCACTGATTTTAATCATTTCTAGCTTTTGATTTCAAGTGAGAGATGTGCATGTCTTTTTTATTTATTTATTTTATTTTTTATCACTTGAAACACTTAGACTCCATGGTAAGGTAATTAATTAGCCTAATTTCAATATTGTTGTATCTCAAGGAATATGGAGGCCTGAAGAGAGTGAGAGAGAAGGAACTACTGGTTGGTGGAGCAGTCAGAACACACATCATCTTTGTGTGAGCCAATGCACTTAAAAGTGGGCATGGTTCATGGTATTCAAAAAAATTGTAAGAGTAACATCAAAGATCTCTGATCACAGATCAGCATAACGGAAATAATAGTAAAGTTTGAAACATTGCAAGAGTTACCAATTTGTGGTACAGAGACAGGAAGTCAGTACATGCTGTTAAAAAAATGGCACCAATAGACTTGCTTGATGCAGGGTTGCCACAAACCTTCAATTTGTAAAAAACACAATTATCTGCAATCTGCAAAGAGCAATAAAATGAAGCACAATACAAGATACGCTTGTATACTGAAAATAAATTATGAGCTGAAAAAACTCATGGTCTTTAGATATCAGAATTGGCTACAAATTTTGTTTGTACAATTAAAGATTTTGTTACAATTAAAGATTTTTGTTACAATTAAAGATTTTTAGGTAAACATCAATAGGGATGAAACATTGAAACCTATATTATGTTATACAATATGTTACAAAGTCTTCCTCCTTGTTGTTTTCAAAATATATCCCAGGTTTAAAAAAAAGTTATCTGCTCTTTTCTAAAATTAACAACACAACCGTGTCTTTACTCAACTTGACCATGATTGGTTAGCAATGCTCCAAACTTGTCATAGCTAACAAATTTGTGGTGGGTGTCTCACTACTTAAACTTCCACATTCTAAACTGCTGTACTACTTGAAAATTGCTGTTCTTCTGGCTTCCAAATTAGCCTACAATTGCAACAATTATAACTAGCATTTATTAAGAACTTTTTATGGGCCAATGTTCTACTGTACATTTATTAGCCATGTGTTTTTCACAACAGTATTTATGGTAGATGTTATCACTATACTATTTAACAGATGAAGACATTGCAACTCAGTTTAAAAACTAGTATTATTCAAGTATGGCTTAATGTAGGTCTTTCTGATTCCAAAGGTCAATTTCTTGATTACCTTTTCTATAAACTCTCTTAATAGCACTTTGGATTTTGGAATTTTACCCCAAAGCTATTGTTCTGTCTTATGATATTTCTATCACTTTATTATTTGCTCCATAATTTACTAATTTGTTTTGCTTTCTCTACTTGTCTTAGGCAGCACATTATCCCAGTTCCTTATTTTCAGCTGCCTTTTTAACATCTCTAATGGCCTCTTTGTCATATGAAATGCAGTTAGCATATATTAAGATGCAGTAAATAGAGCTAGATTCAGAGTCAGAGATTGTAGATCCTTATTCTAGATTTGTTATTAACTATCAGGGCTTGAAAATGACACTTAAAATCTTTGGATTTCAGTCTCTTCGTCTGTAAAGTGATATTTGGCTTCACAATCTTTAGGCTATTTCAAATCTTAAAAACATGTTTTGTATTAACACTTTTCTTCTGAGACATACTCTTCATTCCAACTATTCCATTTCTCCTATGACAATTCCATTGACTTCTGTAGCATTCTGAATCTTGATCCATCTCCTTATCCTGTAATCCTACAGAGTCATAAAGTTTAGTATTTCTTTGCTCAGTTGTGTTTATTTTGCCTTACAGCATAAAGTTCCATTCCTCAGTCATATAATCTAATAATTGGATTTAGTAAATAAATATGCAAGGGTAATTATGAGCCAAAATCTGTGACACTAAGATGTTCTTAGAAATAATCAGTTTTCTAAGATTGTGAATATAACAAAAAAGATCAAAATTTAACAATACTACAATATTAGGAGAAATAGGCTGTGTGTGTGTTAATTAGTATGGCTCAAGATTAACTTTTAAGGTCCAAAAATAGAGTAAGATGTGGTTTCTTTTTTCATTTTGTTTTTCTGTAAATATATGGGCCTTTACACACTGACAACAGAGAAAGCAAGAAAAACTGAATGCATTTCTGTATTATTATCATTATTTTTACTTTTTTCTTGGCTGATGTGTGTCTTCTGGGACTCAGAAGAAATGGTAGGCTCCCCAATAAAGAGTAAAACTAGGATTTATAGAGTCTATAACTCCAGGTCAAGTTTGTAACTTGGTGGGGTGAAATATTTCCATTACCCTGTGGGTATCTAGCCCTCTCCTCATGGGATCCTGCAAGGTGTAATCTTAATTTTTGTTCCAAATGGTCTGACATTCAATAGTATGCAGCCTGGCTACCTATAACTCATTAATGCTTTTTAACAGACAACACCAAAAGCATGTAACACTCTTAAGTTGCAAGTGTAGCGTTTATACCAAAATTAAAATTGCAATATTGTAATAAAGTTGTACCAGCAAGCTTTGTATATAAGGATTTCTGACTGTCAATTCTTTAGGGCTGGTCAGGAGACCAAAGAAAGTCAGTCTCATTACAAAGTGACATTTACTTAGGGAGTTTCAGACATCATGAAGAGGACTATCTTCCAAAAACGTGATTTTTCCATAGTAGATTCAGAAATGTCTACTTGATAATTTCAGCCTTACAAACAGATTTGAGTCACTTGGATGACTAGAATCATTATATAGAAAGTATTTGACAAGATCCCTCCTTATCCACTTCAAACAAGAAAAAAAATAAGCTGCATCTAAATCTTCTAGATGATCATTTCATTGGTGATACACAGAAATATTGCAAGCCATTTGTACCTACCATTGGGCTTAAATCAGAGAGCAGTTAGATAAAGAAATAAAAATCTAAAATATTCATTCAAAAGAGTTAATTAAAACTAAATGAAAGTGTTTTTTTTTTTTTTTCTTTTTGCTTAAGCAACTATATAATTGTCTCTCTCCAGCATTAAGGGAAAAAAAAGACAAATAAGTTCATTTATTGGTTTAAAAAATTGAAATTACTTGGTTCAAAGAATTACAAACTCCTGACCACAAGCAGCTATCATTTCATGGAAGGAAAATCAGGAACTGAAGTGCTAGCAATGTTACATAGTAATTAAGCAACAAACTTTCTTGGCATTAGTGAATTACTACTACAGAGCATTAATTTCATGCTTGTCTACTCCAGTAAACTATGAATGCTTATAGAAAGTTAGGAAACAATAGTTAGAATAGAGTCAGAAAGCTCCTTAAAAACAGAGAAAAATGAAGTAATTGAAAGCACTTAACACAATTAAAATTTTTTATCTTAACCATGTTTGCAAACATCATGAGTATATCTAGGGTCTTATTTTTTTTTGGAGAAATTGTTAATAAGTCTATTACACATGAATCATGCATATTAAAAAATGATTAAAAAGTGATGAGAAAAGATACCTTTATTTAAGTTGAAATTTGGAAGTTTAGGAGTCTATTAAAGCCAGTTTCATTCTTAATTCCCCAACCTAAGCTTTTAAATTTTATTTTACATTAAACTGGTTAAAATTGAGGAATATGGAAAAATGCAGTAAGATACAAACTCATAAATTTGAGGTTTCATTTCATGAATTAATTTTTTCTTCTCTGATTTTACTTATTTATTCATAATGACCTTTCCTATTTTTTTTAATTTAGATTCATTGGTTTAGACTGTAATGTAACACTGATGATCCAGGAATGTTTTATGCTCTAATACACTGCTTACACAGGTACAAGCACTTGTCTGAAGTCACTTTAACTTTGTATCTGCATGCCCTCAGGGATACTGTCATTTGTTTTGATGTCCCATGTGTGAACAAAAACACCTAGCAGAATGGCATTTATATGTGCATGGAAATTTTCAGCAGTTATTCTTCTGCCGTTGCCATTGACTCATTTGTAAATCACTTTCAAATATACCCTCTATTCTGAACTAAAATGACTTTGTCCTCAACTCCTGAACAGAGTTTCATGACACAAAGTTGTCATCTTCATGGTTCATTATTTTTGTAGAGGTACTTGAGCCGTATATATCTGAAGAGAAGACACCAGCGGGTTGTGTGTGCACATGCTCTTAGCATTCTTGATCTTAAATGTATTCTTATTTCTCATCTCTCTTGATTAAAGGGGGAAAAAAGAAGGACTTGTGAATATTCTTAAAATTGAATCAAATATGTAAGACCTATTCAGATATGTCAAGGATGTGTGCTCATCTGAGACAAAAGGGCATACTTCTGGTCATTGCGCTCTGTAAATATGTACATATTTAGATCTGGAAAAGTCAACATCATCTATTTTGTCTTCTTCTCTAGAACAGGTAGAGATGTTTGGGAGGGAGTGGGGATTGCAGAGCTTCCAGTCTGGTTCAAGCCCATAGTTTTGCCCAATGTCCCATACTGAACTGATCTGCCTTGTATTTGAACTTTATGTTTCAGAAACATAATGATGAATAGTCTTATCATAAATTCTTTAAAAAAACATGAAAAACAGATAAACGCCCACAGTCAGTAAAATGGAATTTTTTAGCAGTACATTTTCTATAAAAGTTAAGCACTCCTAATCTGAAAAATCTGAAATCTTAAATGTGCTAAAATCCAAAACTCTTTGTGTTGACATGATGCTGCAGGTGGAAAATTCCATACCCGACTTCTTATGATGGGTTGCCGTCAAAATACAGGGTGCACAACATACAGTTTATTCAGTGTTCCTAGGGGCAAAAGACCCTCAGTAAATCTTTTCAGTTATAATATATCTTTCCTGAGCACACTCAGATTCCTTCATGCAAGCACATCCACAAAGGGTAATAAGATGGCAAGTGTGTAGGCCAAATGTGCCAACAGCAGGTTCCTGATGCCTCTCATGTGGCCAAGACCTACATGGATTACTCATGATAACTTTTGCTTATTCTGTGTTGTGGTGTAAAGATGTTGTTGAAAATGCCAAAGAGGCCTGCAGATACCTCTATGGGTAACAGTGATAAGAAAAGGAAGCATTTATGTTCATCTATAGCACAGAAAGCTAAGCTGTTGGAGAAACTAGATTGCAGTGTAACTGTGAAACGTATTACAGGAGAGTATGGTGTTAGAATGACTACCATATGTGACCTGAAGAAATGGAAGGACAAACTGTTGAAGTTCTATGCTGAAAGTGATGCATAGAAGTTATTGAAGAACAGAAAACACTGCATAAAGCTAAAAATGAAGATCTTGACCATGTACTGTAAGAATGTATCTGTTGGCCCAAGTGAACACATGTCACTAATGATATGCTGATCATAAAACAAGAAACGATCTATCATGATGAACTGAAAATTGAAGGGAACTGTGAGTAGTCAGCAGGCTGATTGCAAAAATTTAAGAAGAGACGGGGCCTTAAATTTTTAAAGATTTGAGGTGACAAAGCATCTGCTGACCACAAGGCAGCCAAGAAATTCATTAAGTGGTTTGCCGAGGTAATGGTATATGAAAATTTAATGTCAGAAGAAGTCTATACTGCTGATAAAACATCACTATTTTGGCATGACTGCCCCAGAAAGACACTCACTACAGCTGATGGAACAGCCTCTACAGGAAATAAGGATGCCAAAGACAGGACAACTGTGCTGGGATGTGCTAATATAGCAGGTACACATAAGTGTAAACTTGCTGTGATAGTCAAAAGCTTGTGACTTAACTGTTTTCAAGGCATGCATTTCTTACCAGTCTGTTATTATGCTAACAAAAAGGAATGGATCCCCAGGAACATCTTTTCTGACTGGCTTCACAAACATTTGTGAGCAGCTTGTGCTCACTGCAGGGAAGCGGGATGGAATGACCAGTGCAGTATTTTGTTATTCCTTGACAACTGTTCTGCTCATCTTTCAGCTGAAATTCTCATCAAAAATATGTTTATGGTATGCAATTTCCTCCAAATGTGACTTCATAAATTCAGCCATTTGACTAAGGTATCATTAGATTAGTGAGCAGTAAATATGAAAATACTTTCTTGAACAGCATGCTAGCAGCAGTGAACAGAGGCATGGGTGAGGAAGGCTGTCAAAAGTAGTTTAATATAAAGGATGCCCTATATGATGTTGCCAGTGCTTGGAACACAGTGACAAAAGGCATCCTTGTACTTGCCTGGAACAATCTCTGGTCTGCCACTATGTTCAGTGATGATGACGATGATGAAGAAAAGTGATTCTAAAGCATTCCTCATGTCAAGTGAGAAAAAGATAATGTCTGTCCTCCTTATATATACAAAAAATACACTTTCAGAGTCCATCAGTAAGCTGGAAGAGGTAGATACTGAAGTTTTTAACATCAATAACAAGGCTCCAGTTGTTCATGTATTGATAGTGAAATAGCTGAGATGGTTCTGAATCAAGGTGATTGTGATAATAGTGATGATGAAGATACCATTGTTAACACTGCAGAAAAAGTGACTATAGATGACATGCCAAAAATATGTGATTGACTTATTGAAGGACTAGAGCAGTGTGATGAAATCATATGCATTTATAAAACTGGAGAATTCTGAGACAAAATGTTAATGAGGCTGCCCGTCATTAATGAGATAGAAGACTCAAAAAACATTTTAAAGAGCCACCCAGCAGAACTCCTCCTTATCTTAGAGGACCTGCTTCCTGGTCTCTCAATGATCTCTGATGTTTCTTCTTACCTTAAAAAAAAAAAAAAAAATACAGTGTACAGGCCAGGTACTGGTGGCTCACACCTTTAATCCCAGCACTTTGGGAAGCTGAGGTGGGGGGATCACACGGTCAGGAGATCGAGACCATCCTGGCTAACACAGTGAAACCCCATCTCTACTAAAAATACAAAAAATTAGCGGGGCATGGCAGCGTACGCCTGTAGTGCCAGCTGCTGGGGAGGCTGAGGCAGGAGAATGGCTTGAACCCAGGAGGTGGTGTGTGCAGTGAGCTGAGATCACACCACTATACTCCAGCCTGGGCGACAGAGTGAGACACCTTTTCAAAAAAAAAAAAAAAAGTTATAAGCATGTAGTAGATAAATTTGACAAAATTACATTAAAATTACTACTTATCTTTCCCACATTAAGCTAACATTTTTTTGTAGAAACAAAACAACACACACACACACAAAAACTTCCTGTTGAAACCTGTCATGTTATTTAAGATCTGCTATGTAAAATAGTAGGTTTTTTTCATAGCATAAAACTTGTAACCCTGAAATCCCAGGGATTCCAGGACTTTTGGAACATTCATTTGAACTACAGTGTTTGTAAATTTAAAACTTTGATTTCTCTTTACCCCAAATGGAAACAAGTTATTTCTTATGTGGAAACCTCTATTCTTAGAGAAGTTAGTTTATTACAGATTTCCAGGCCCCATCTCCCAAGATTCATAATTAATTGGTTTTGGGGTAGGATCCAGATAGTGCTTTTTCTTCCCCAGGTGAATCTATTCTGCAATCAAGGTTAAGAAATCTCATATCAGTGGTGTTTAGAAATCTGGTGAAGGCAAAAACCATATACCTTCTAAATTTTCAAACTGTAATAGAAAGAAAAACTAATACACTTTTGGTTAAAATTCTAGATTCTCAGATCATAGCCACAAACATTCTTGATAAACAGGTCTCAAATGTCAGCAAATAATCAGTATTTTTAACTAATGGCCCCTGTGGTTCTAATACAGGAGGTATAAAGAAGGACAGTATAAAGTCCACAGTTTGAAAAGCAAATTTCTGCAATATTTAGTAAAGAGTACAATGAGTCACAGGGGCCCAATATAGACCTGTAAAATGGAATACTGGGAGATATGATCATAATTTTGATGAATGATTCCATAGGTTTTTATAAGCTCAACAGTTTGGCTGGGACACTGGCCAAGTGGCCTATGTGTGAAATTGAAGAGAAGTTCTGTGGGATTAAGGGCAAAGACACAAGCTCATAACTGAGGCAGTGGAGCAGGCCAGATGCCATAGGAATATGGCCAATAAATACAGTGGACATCTGATGTGCTATACAACTAGCTTTTTATTTCCTATTCCAGCACTAGCTAGGTTTAGTCCTTGGGCCAGCAACAGGAGAAATCACTCAGACACTTACTAAAAATGCAAATTATTAGGCCCCATTCCAAATCTACTAAACCGGAAACTCTATGGGTAGGGCCCAGCAATCTGTGTTTTAACAAGTGTGATTCTAACGCATGAAAAAACTTGAGAATCATCATCCTATTCCTTCAATATATCCTAGCTGACTTTCCTGTAGTCAACCATCCTTGCAAACTTAGTCTAGGTCTTCTGAATGTGGTGATCCCACCTCATCCTTAATCTTAGGGTGGGCATATAAGCCAGTATGGAAACAGAGGCTAAATTCCAGGTCTTAGCACAGCAAAAAGCAGGAACTGTTATCAGTAATGGGGCCGAAAATAAAGGTAAACCCATAGGAAAAAAAAAGGTCAGTGATGAAGAGAGGCCAGAGACATAGTCAGACCCTGATCTAAGCTGTGTCTGAAACTTGCACTTTCAGTTACATGAGCTAATAAAAGTTTTATTAACCAAGTCTGAGTTGGGTTTCTGTAACTTGCAATCAGAAGTTTGACCAATACAAACAGAATCCATTAGGGAAAGTAGGCTACAAGGACTGGAACACAAAAGACAAGCTGCTAAAAGATGTAAGTGCAGCCAGAGTGTTAAGGGTTAGGGCTAAGCAGATGCAGAATCCGAAACTGGGATAATGAAGGGAGGTCTCGGGGCTTCAGCTGCAGTTTGATTAAGTAAGCACTTAGATTCTCAGTGTTCATATGGGTCAGACTGGCTCAAAGGGCCAGAAGAGGGAAGACAATTACTGTTGTGCCTTCCCATAAAGCTTAAGAACCTTAACACTTACACACTAACATCCCACAAAACTTCAAGAATCTTCATGTGTTTGCCGTGAGAGATTCAAGGCTAGGAGAGCAGAACCCTGGCCTAATTAAAAATGTAGTTTCTCTTTTTAATAATCATAAATTATTTTTGTGTGTAGCAGGGATATTATTTCTGTGTCATGTTGCCTGTGGGAAACTATAAACAAAATATAATCAATAAAAATAGTTGACATTTTTGGTACATCAGATGTACCTGTCAATTGTCAGTCCAATTGCACAATGTCACTTGCAGTCCAATTGCACAATCATGGTAGCCTCTGCATCCAGAAGCCTATGGTTTTAATTATTTGATATAAAAACCAATTTAACCTGTGTCAGGTGGTTACCATATAACTGTTGAAACAACAGACACAAATCTTAAAAATATGAGTCCTTTAGATAGTAGTAGCTAATAAAATTTCTGAAAAATCTGGTGTCAGTAATGCTCACCAGGAAGCATTTCAAGTCCTTCAGGAGTATTCAAAGGTCTTCATTAGGCATTTTCACTAGCACTATCTTTTGTAACCACTGAGTCAACCATTACACAAAGTCATTCAAAGTGCTTACTTCTCTTGAAATGTGCTCTCAACTGAAGAGGGTTTTACATCATTTATTACTAAGGAATATATTATTTTACCCACATGTTTTTATTTGGATACATTATTCCAAATACACTGTATTCAGGGAACAGTAGATAGCTTTAGGACTATGTAAGATTCTCTTTTGGCCCCTTCAATATTACAGTCGGTTACTTCAAAGCCTTTTTTTTAAAGACAATATACAACATTGAGAAGGTTTGTGAACAACGCATTGAAAAATAACAGCTAATGTTTACAGAGCATTTATATATGCCAAACATTTTATAGGCATTATATAATTAGTGTTGATGGTAATCTTGTAGGGGTATGTATGATCTTGCAGGGGTATGTATAATTTTACACATGAGGAAACTGAAATAGAAAGAGGCTAAATAGCTTTCACAGGGAAATAGCTGGGATTTGAACTCAGATTTGAGAGCTCATGCTTTTTATGATACTGCTTAATTATATAGACTATATATGCTTTCCTGAACACATAAACTTTGCATATGTAGAAATATAATTTTTCTGTAAGACACATGAAGGAAGAGATCATGACCTGTTTTACTAATAATTTAGTAGTACCTAACAAGTATAACCATGTTTGTCACATAGAAGGCAACAGAAAAACTATTTACAAACAACTAAAAGTTATGAGTAGGATTGTATGGTGATACCAAGAATACAGCTGATTTTAGAGGATAGACCTCAACATTATTATATAATTTTATGGCATATTTTCCAGAGGTATGATTTGATATACATGGAAAATTTCATAATATATCATTTGTTATTTGCTTAGTAAGTTACTCTGACCACAGATACATTGAAGGATTTTTCCCCTGACAATCTTACCTCTTGGGTACATAAAAAAGCTACTGAATTATAACTTGGAAGTTATTTATCCTGAACATGTATTCATTGTTGAAATCTTATCTATAGCATTCTTCTTGACATTTGGACTCTGTAGAACATTTCAAGTGACAGGGAGCCCATTATTACATATGGCAAGCCACTCCATTTTTGAACTTTAATTGTAGAGAAAGTTCTGTCTTATAGTTAGTTGAAATCTCCTTCCTTGCAACTTCTTCCCATTGTTCTTAGTTTTGTCCTTGAGAGCTACTCAGAGTGACTGGCTGGACAAATGTCTACATGACAGTTCTTCAAATATTTGAAGGCAGTAATCATGTCCCTCTGGGTTTTTTGTGCTCCAGGCTAAAAATCCCCAGTTCCTTTAGACATTTTTCATGCTGCATGGTTTTAGCATTCTAGTGGCCAGTTTGTCTTTAAAAATCATCCTCTGACAGGCATCGATTTACCATGAAGCTAAAAGCTCCAGGGCTTCACTTAACATGGGCCCCTTCCACAGTCTTAGGAGGGGACAGAGCAACATGTTTACATAGGAATATGTTTGGTAAAACTTGCAAAAGGAAAATATTGAGATATCAGTGGGTTAAGACTGCTCTGACTTTTAGGTGATAATGCCAGATGGCTTTGTGTTAGCCGCAGGCATTTTTGGATTTGGCTAGTTTGGGATATCTTTTAGTGGTTTAGTGGGATATAACTGTGGTTTTCAGTCACTTCTGTGACTTAAGCTATTGCTAGCTGTCCCGGTATAGGGATGCCTTCCAGGAATCTTTCTATATCTTTTGTGCCAACACGTCAAGCATCCAGACTTCAGGAAATTGAAGACAATCTGGTTAGTGAGTATCATCAGCTCAAAAGGTATTTACAATTAGTGCATAAAAAACTTGATATGATCTGAAATCTTACAGCTCATATATGAAACTAAAGAGCACTTTTCCTTAAGTTGACAATAATCCTAAATATTGATATGACATTACTAATGAGTTTTGAGACTGAAAACTGTTATTTTAAGCAATCAATAATTAAAACTAATTTCAACCAACGATGCTAAAAGATTGAAATATCTTTCTCTTCCTTCTACAAAAAATTATGAAACTGCCATTATATAATGAGGTCACCTAAAGTTCCCCAGTCAATATATGAATTTTAGAGATGTGTTAGGCAGTTCATTAAAATGATATTTTTGAATGTTGTGAAGTCTGTGGCATTTGTCAGTTTTTCTCATTCTAAATATTAATGCTTATACTTAGATTTGCATTTGTAATTTTTTAATTTTTAAAGAACCACCCCCACACACACACACACACAAACTATAACCCGTAGGCTCCACAAAACCTGGATCTTCCTTGCTCTCCAAAATCAGTGCTGTCTGAATCAAAATATTACAATGGAAATTTTACCTCCTTTGATCTAATACTTTGTTTTTACTGAAGGGGGCTGGATTCCATTAGCTTTTCTGGCAGTTTTGCCACTGATTACAGAATTGCTGAATCAGAATCTTGGGATTGAGTATAACCTCAAAGGTCATCTAAATCAAACACTCATCCTATGCTCAAATCCCCGGCTGATGCCCCTGCAGGGCAGACATCAGCCCATGGTCGAATGCTTCCAGTGACAGGAAACTCATTATGGCCTGTGGAACTCATTAAATCTTTTAACAACCCACAATTTCATAAGGATTGAATAGTACCTCTTATTGGACTTACTGTAAAATTAAATATGTCTTTTGTACATACTTCTTTTATCTAAATCTCATTTTTTACTTTTTGAATTTTATTTAATTGAAAAATCAAAATTGCATATATTTATGGTAATGACATGATGTTTCCAAGTATGTATAGATTGTGGAGTGACCAAACCAAGAAAATTAACATAGGTATTGTCTGACATAATTTTTTGTGAAAATACTTAAAATCTACTTACTCTTAGCAATTTAAGAATCCCACATATTTTTATTACTATAGGTACCACGTTGTACCTCTTGACTTATTTCTTTTGTCTAATTGCCATTTTATATGCTTTGACTAGTATCTCCCATATGTCCCCCTCACTTGTTCCAGTCTCCAGTAACCACCATTCTACTCACTGCTTCTGTGAGTTCTACTTTTTGAGATTCCACATATAAGTGAAATCTTTTTGTATCTGGCTTATTTCACTTAACATAATGTCCTCCAGGTTCATTCATGTTGTTGCAAATGACACTTTTAAAAACAACTTTATCGAGATAGAATACATCTTTTTATTGTACTTAAGGTTTACATTTTTATATATTATATGTATTTATTATATAATAGGTGAATATCACAAAAGGATATTATTCATATTTGTCTATTACCAATAATTTTAACTTTCCAACATATCCTTAAAATAGATATTCTTTTACTGATGGCCTGTACTATGGCAGCCTGATCACTAGTAGGAAAAAAAAAAAATGAATGTTATAGTAATTACCACCTATACAGCATTACTGTATGCCCAGGAAGATTTATTTATAAATATGTCATTTGTATAATAACACTATGAGATAATATCATCTGTGCCTTATAAGTTAAAAAGCTGAAGCTTAACCCAGGTAAGTAATTTGACTAAGTTCATACAGTTGCAGAACTGAGGTTCAAACCCAAGTCTATTTAACTGTGAAGCTCATACTTCAAACCAGTAGACTCCACAAGCTCCTATAACATTCTGTAATCTCCAGCAATGATATTCAGAAGCAATACTATGTACCAAACTCTCTATATAAATTATCTCATGTTAGTATATTTATCTGGAAAACATAATAAAGTAGGTATTGTGATATTCAATATGTAGTTCAGAAGGGTTAATCTGTCCAAGTTTACTTAGCTAGTGAGCGGTAGAGCTAGTGTTTGCATCTGTCTTAGTACCTTTGGGCTGCTCTGACAAAATAACATAGAAGGTTTCTAAACAACATAAATTTATTCTCATAGTTCTGGAGGCTGGGAAGTTCAAGATCAAGCTGCTGACAGATTCAGTGTCTTGTGATGCCCTGCTTCCTGGTTCCTAAACAGCTGTCTCCTACTGTGCTCTCACATGGCAGAAGGGGCAAAAAAGATCTCTGGGGTCTCTTTAGTAAGGGCACAATCCCATTCATGAGGGGTTCATTCTTATGACCGAATCACCTCCCAAAGGCCCCACATCCTAATACCATTACCTTGTGGGCAGGATTTTAACATACAGATTTTGGAGAGATATAAACATTCAGATCATAACAGCATCCAGATATACTCAATATCAAAGGCTTTGCCTTTCTCCTAGCTTGTTCCATCACTTGGGCTATAGAATAGGGCAATTGTCTAGTAACGTCCTTGGAAGAATCATGAGTTGTCTAAGATCCTCATGATTGCATTGTCTCATTCTGTTGCTGCAGCTGATCTCTTGAGGCTGAAGGTTGAAAGCAGCCATCAGGATTTACTAATATAATATAATATAATATAATATAATATAATATAATATATAACTGTGTGTGCATATACATTTTTGTATCTGTCTATATCTCCATCCTAGTCATTTAGCCTAAAATGGAGTGAATAAGTAAAATATCACTGCTAACAGATTTCCACTCCAAAGCTGCCAGCTCTATGATGAAAAATTCAGCTTACCACTGCCCAATCTGCTTCTCCACCTCAGTCTGGCAAACTATTCACTTATTAAAAGTATATCTCTATAAAGTCTTTTTGATGGAAAGGTGAGACACTTGGGGAATATCATATTATAAATTGCACATTGAGGTCCTCTCTTCTTATGCTCATTTTAATACAAAGTTCATTTACTATGAATGTAAAAGTTAGATTTGTAATGGAAAAGAAGTGGTGTCATATAAGGACAACATAATGCCCGAGATGAACACATATTACATCCTACCTCAGGGAGGTGCTGGCTTAGGTTGTCAATGAGTCTCATTGCGCCAAGTATATGTGTCTGCTTATGTATATTATCTTTAATAGTTGTTGAATGACTTACTCTATTTTTTTAATAAAAACTATAAATTATATATAGTACAGAAAAGTGTTTAGCTTCTACACATTGTTAGCTATTATCTTAGTTATTAAATATTGGTATCATACTCTGATATTGTTCATTTTAAAAGAAACGTTTAAGTTATTTTAGTATAATTATCAATTATCTTGGAGTGTGAGTCCTAGGAAAAACAATTCTTCTATCAACTTTTTTAAATCTCCATGGAATTTTATGCAATAATTATTTAACACCATTGCTATGTCAAACAATTAGTTAACACCATTGACTTTTTGAAATATGGTAGTTGTCATCTGTCTGATGCCAAGTGTTCTACTTCTGGTGGCTTAATAAGTAAGCCAGATTTGATTTTGTGAACTCTAATTGTCTCAGGGTGCTTTGTTGTTTGATTTTGTTTTAAATGTCAATGGTAGACAAATTTTATCTCACTCATAACTTGACATATTCTGTATCCATCTCAACTTGCCTGGTCTCTGTTACCTGGGACAGAACCCCAAATCAAAGGTTTTAGATTAAAAAGTCATTAGGCTTATTACAGAGGTTGGTTGCAATCTTAACCTGTCAAGATCTAAACAGCCTGCCCTTAGTCTCCAATTTTATGGTCTTATGAGAATGTCTCCGTGACTAAATTCCTATTTCTGTTTATCTGCCTGATTTCCTGTCCCATTCGTTCCAGTATGGACTATTTCCATAAATATATAAATATATATAGAAATATATATTTCAAGTATTTCATGATTTTAGGACCTCTGCTAAAAAGTTGGACCATAAGGAAATAGTCACATCATGAAACACACTGTCTTCCATTATCTTACCAGCTCCAAACCCCTGGTCTCTTATTTTCTCTCAGCACTTTGCTGTTTTTTCAGAATAACTCACATCTTTTTTTTTTTTTTTTTTACATTTTCTCAAGAACTTTTTTTTTCCTCCTAAATTCAGCCCCTAGGTCCTTGCCTTTCTTTCTAAAATAAGAACACTCCCTAAAGGTAAATCTGGAAAGTGTAATTTCCTCCGTGATTAAGATTATTCATCACCCTATCGATTGCTAAGGTTATTTTCTCTGCTGTCATCTCACAAAAAACTTTGATAAAACTGACCAAACACTTGTAACATATCCTGAATCTAGCCACTTTTCTCCCCTTCTACTGTGACTATGTGTCCCAGTCACCACTGTTTCCCACCTGGATTATTCCCATAGCATTCGAAATGATCTCCCACTTCCACCCCTGATCCCCTACAGGATACTCCCAACCCTACAGCCAGAAAATCCTTTTAAAACATATGTCACTTCTCAGCTTAAAACCATAAAACTTACAATGGCTTTATATTTGACAAAGTGAAAGCCGAGTTCCTTCCAGTGGCCTAAAGGATCTTCTCTCTCTCTGGCTTCTTCTCTTTCTACTCCCCTAACTCCTCCTTGAGACACTCCTACCTCATGATACTTCACTTCTGGTGATTATCTTTGCTTCGTCTGCTAGCTCAGAATAATTTTTCCCCTGGTATAAGGTTGTCTGGCTCCTTCACTGATACCAAATCTTTCCTTAGTGAGGCTTCCATGGTCATTTTACTTAAAATTCCTCACTCAAGACACAGCACTAATCTTCCTTTCTTGTTTTGTTTCTCTAGCACTTTTGACCTATTAATTGACTCTATTATTGCCTATCTTTCCCCTTCACCCATGCTCAGAATATAAGCTAAATGAGAACAGGCATTTTGTGAAAATTGGTATATTCTCAGAACCTAAAATGGTTCTTGGTACACAATAGTTGGCAAATAAATATTAGATAGCAAAAACAATGAATAAATTAGTGAGTTTTTTTTTTTTTTTTTTTTTTTGAGATGGAGTCTCGTTCTGCCACCCAGGCTGGAGTGCAGCCTGGCCGGATCTCAGCTCACTGCAAGCTCCACCTCCCGGGTTTACGCCATTCTCCTGCCTCAGCCTCCCGAGTAGCTGGGACTACAGGCGCCCGCCAGCTCACCGGGCTAGTTTTTTGTATTTTTTAGTAGAGACGGGGTTTCACCGTGTTAGCCAGGATGGTCTCGATCTCCTGACCTCGTGATCCGCCTGTCTCGGCCTCCCAAAGTGCTGGGATTACAGGCTTGAGTCACTGCGCCCGGCCGAGATTATTTCATAATAATAATCTACCTTTAACTCAGTACATTAATCAATGTTGTTTAAAATTTGATTGGTACATAACTTTATTTATTCATTCAACTACTCTAGGGACACATTGATAAATAGCATTTAACATGTGGGAATACAAACAAATAAGGGAACATTTTAAATGATAAATGCTTTGAAGGGAAGAAACAGAGTACAGTGATGGAGGATAGCTAGGAGGATCCAACTTAAATGTTTGACCTGTCTAAAGTGGTGTCAAACCAAAATATGCAGAATGAGGTGTTTGCCACATGAGGAACAGGGGTAAAAGCTTCCCAGAAGCAGGTTACAGCACATGCAAATATCCTGCAGCAGGAAAGAGCATTTGAGGGACTGAAAGGAATCCCTGTAAATGGAGTCCAGTGAGGGAGAAGGGTTTCATGAAAGGAAAGTGAATAGTGAGGTGGGGCTGAGATTATACTGGGCCTTGTAGACCATGAATAGGAAGGGGTTTAGTGTACATTCTCAGTGCATTGGAAGTCATTGAAAGGGAGCAACACAATCATCTAATTTATTTAAATGGTCATTTTGGCTGCTGAGTAGAGAATAGATGTAAGAGAACAAGAGTGTCTTAGGTTCTATGAACAACAGCTCAAGAAAGATGAGAAGATACAGGTTTTTAAAATACATAATCATAAAATAAAAAGATATGGCATAAAGCAAAATTTGGAATATAAACAGAAAAAGTGAATCATATTTCCTCTTTTTTCCCTCTCTGCTCTCTACTTTCCTACATTTCCAAATAGTTAGTGTTAGAATATCTTAGGATTAGTTAGGGGAAGAAAATCACATGCATGAACATACATACAAACATAAAGAGAAAAAAGAGAAGAAAAATGTGAACTCTGTTCAGTGGATTTATAAAGTAACTCATTTACAACTGAATTTTATTTTTTAAATACCAAATTGCCACTGACATCAAATTTAAGTCATATTTGTTTTGTAGGCTATCCCAAGTTAAAGTACAGATACGAATAATACAATATTTTGGTTTTTGTAGTTTTCCATTATTTAAAAAAAATCCAAACAAATACCACCATGGCAGTATATAACAGAAACACAATAGTGGTTAAAATATTTATCTTTGATTACAGAGCTGAAGATTAATAAGTTATCAAAATTTAAAGGGAGGATTAAAGGCCAAGGAAATTTAACATGCTTATTTCATCTATCAGTGTCTATTGTGAAAAATTCAAGTTACCTATTTTGTTTTTTTTAATCTTCAATGGGATAAAGATCCTTTGTCTACAATATTGGTGGTTGTTTCTTTGAAAATCTATGCTTGTGGGAAATTTCAGAATTAAATGTAGAATGAGGTTTAAGTTTGATTAGTCCATTGCAACTGAACACAGCAGGAAGAGGCCAGCAGAGTATAGGGTGGAATTAACATTCATGCAATATATAAGGTTGCCTACTGATAAATTGTGTGTCTGAGCCTTTTGCTTTCTTGGAAACTATTTTCAAGGTTAGTATAAGGCTGTGGAATGTTTTGTGAAATCACTAATGGTTTTCTAGACCTATATTATTTTAAAATGTCTACATGTGTATTTTGTCGTTGGTAAAAATGATTAATAATAGTTTGCTTGTAAATAAAATGTCAAATTATATCATCTTCACAAAAGTAGTCATATTTTCCACCAAATTTTCTCAGTTCTCCTAAGCCCTTCTACAAACAAGGAGGCTTTTATGTAATATCTTGGCCTGCTCCGTCGACAGAATGCTATGAAAATAACTGTTACTAAAGATTTTAAACAAATAATGAAGGTTGACTGAATTAAATGCCCTCCAGCTTACATTTCCTTCTCTGACCCTAAGGCAAAAGGACACTCACAGTATCTTTTTCTTTTTATTTGTAGTAAAGTGGGCCCATATGATTTTAAGATAAATTTACACCAGTTTCAAATCATTCATTGCCACTAAAGGCAATCTAATTGGCAACAATTCCTTGATGCGGATATTGGTTTTGGTTGCTGACTCCTTCAAAAACAACATCTTTTCTCATGTGGAAATAATGCCTGGGAAAGAACTAGAATGTCCATGTGACCAATGAGGTCATATCAGTCTTGAGTGGGTTTGGCTGCCTTGTCTGTTAATCTCCTGGTGCCAAGTGAAACACAGCCCAGGGAAAAATTATGTGCACCATTTATTATCATGTACATCCTTGGAATGAACTGAAGGGGGCAATATTGACTAAGAAAATTCAGCAGGGCAGTACTTAAGGAAATAAAACTTGGGAACACTGTAACATTATTTAAGATAAAAATCATTTTTGTTTGCCAGCTGCTACGACCATTACACACATATACACATACACAATGCACACTAAAGAATTACTGAAGGGCGCAAAGTTTCAAGTATCATGGCTTGTATTATGAATTATATTCATAGATTATAATAACAGCCAAGTTTGTTTTTGTCTGTAAAGTATACTTTAAAAGGTATATTTTAATAGGTTTGGCACAAGTTTAGCTAACTGTATTAGTCTTTCTATCTAACTCACTCTGTGTGAAGTCCCTCACATAATAGATTTTGGTTGTTTCACACCAAACATGATTTTTTCTTTCAATTGGCTTAATGGAGATAGATAAGAGTAGATAAATCAGGCCGGAGGTGCCTCTCCTTCCAAGAGCACTTTTCCTATTCGATTTCCTCTAGCCTTTATTGAGGAAAGCAGATATTCTTGTAACAAAATATTTAAACTTCTGCTACAGGCCAGGCAAGGCAGCTCACACCTATAATCCCAGCACTTTGGGAGGCCAAGGCGAGAGGATCACTTGAGCTGAGGAATTTGAGACCAGCCTGGGAAACATAGGGAGACCTTGTCTCTTAAAAAAAAAAAAAAAAAAAAAGGAAATAGCTGGGTGTAGTAGCATATGCTTGTGGTCCCAGCTTCTCAGGAGGCTGAGGTAGGAGGATTGCTTGAACTTGAGAGGTAGAGGCTTCAGTAAGCAGTGATTGCACACCAGCCTGGGTGACAGAGCGAGACCCTCATCTTAAAAATAAAATAAACTTGTGCCACAAGTTGTCACAAGTTTATACTTAAATGATGACAAATATATCAAAAATAGTTTTTCACTTAAGAATATTTGTATGTAAATGAATGTGTGCAAATTTCTGCATGTAATATGACTTCTAATAAAATAGAATGACAGCATCTTTACAACTTAGATTTTTATTGAAAATAAAAAACAACCATATTATATAAACATATACCTGCTCATTTTATAAGAGTAGTCAGACCACTCTAATCTTCCTGTTGCAGAAAGTGTGTTATTCTTGACCATTCATTCCCCTTTCCCTAGATAACTTTATTTGCAACAAAAATCTCTAGTCTCTCACTTCTACTGCTGAACTGTTCATATTATTCCCCATTCTAAAACAAAACTCTTGGGAGGATTACGGTTAGTAGTATACCTGGATGAGGTATTGTTTGAAGAACAGATAATTTAGGGAGGTGAATTTTGTTGTTTTGAGTGGGGAGTGGGGATCCTCAATACTTGTATTTTATACACACATAAAATTCTACATAAATACAATTCTACATAAATGAAGTAATATAAATGCAAACTAATATTAATACAAGATAAATGAGATGTTTGTAGATAACTCTCTCCATAGCTTAATTTCTCTATCCCTAAAATGAGGTTGGACTAAATTAGCCAAGGAAAGAATACAGAAAATCAACACAATCACTTCAGAGACCTGGAATTGACACCAGAAGTAAGGACTTGATTATCCAAGGTCAAACTGCTCAAGAGAGCCAGAGTCAGGTCTAGAACTCAGGTTTCCAAAAGCCTAGTCCATGCTTTCTCTACCAGAAAAATACCATATTGTTGCTAGAATGAATGCTGTATCCTGATACTTACTGCTATCAGTCAAGCCCAGTACTCAAGTGTCACATTGATGACAAGGTACATACAGAGATATTTACTGAGCCAGACTAGTGCATCAAAATTTCCAAGCACACGTGTAATGAAATGTCCTCCACCAGTCAAGGAGGAATGAAGAAAAAGCAAAACAAGGAAGGGAAGGAAGGAACGATACATAAGAGAAAGACAGTTCCATGAAGGACAAGGGACAGGCACAAGTGTGGAGAAGATGGTACAGGGAGCTGGATCTGTGTATACTTGAGAAAAGCAAAACAAAAAAGCAAGCAATTTTCTGGGTTGCCGGTAACTCCATTCTCCTTCTGCCTTCCCTCATTGGGTAGGCTATTCTGAGAACCTATGATTTCCTTTCTCCCTTTGTTTTCTCTCTCTGTTCCCTTTCAGCCAAACATCTGTTTATTTGTATTGTTTAGTTTAATTGTGAGATATTTAAAATGTGCGCCTACTAATTTCACTTTATTTTTTTCTTAACTAGAAAACAGTATAAGAACTGGCATAGTCCTGTGTTGGGCCTGGATTGAATATTTTTAATTATTTTATTGTACAGCAAAATAATTTACCTTAAAATTAAGGGCCCCTACAACTACAAATTTAAAGGATTACACAATGTTCCTGAGACACTTTTTAGCAATTATTTATAAAACAACATAGCATATGAAGTATCAACTCACCACCTAAGGGGTTCCAAGTCTAAGACATACCCTTTCTTCTCAGTACCTTTTTCCAATAAATCATTAGTCATGAAGATCTTATTCTGCCCGTAGGACACACTGTTTTAGTCAATTCAATGCTCTTATGTTTAAAGTCCTAAGAAGAACCAACTTGGTTGAATAAAGTAGCAAAGATCAAGGTCACAAGATTTCTTAGGATGATTTATATGTCTTCTGTCATCAACTATGTTGATTTCAAAGACATCGGTAAAGTATCAATCCTGGATTCAATTCAAAACTATGGATATGTGTTGCTTTAGGCTTGGGGGCAATCTTTTTTTATCTTACAAAAAAAGAAGACTGTCTAGGACAGTATACAGTGTTGCAAAGAACTGATGTCCTTTTCCAAATATGATACTACCATTTGCATTCATATACGGTTAGAATGCATTTATACATGATTTGCATATCATTCCCACTATGCATTAGTGGAGTCAGTTCTCTTGTTTACTGCTTCCATTGATTTTTACAACTCTAACTCTGAAATGGCATTAAAATTGAAGCTTTCCCCAGCCTCCTCTTTTCTTTACACATTCTTTGCTCTTTCCACTGCTCTGGTTGTCCATGCATCTCTAATTAGACTACCTATTATAATTATAATGAACAGATTTTCAGTTTTTTCCCCTATTCATATCCATGATTATTAAATTCTGTTACTCCTCCTTACCAGAAAAGCTACTGTTTGTCAAACGCCGAAAAGAGATATTACTGTTATGAAGTCATTACTGATTTCTAAAATGATCAGAAAGAATTTTCTTGATTTAGCATTTTGTGTCTATTTAAATGAGGTTAATGAATTGAAGAAGCTCTCCTACAACAGAGCATCTCAGGTTAAAATGACCATCTATGAGTGTTTGGATTCATAACACCTACAAATACATCAAAACACAATGCAGGCAGAAGAGCACTTTGCTCTGACTACAAGAGTGTTGAATCATTACAAATTACAATTATAGTACATGCATTCATGTGGGAATTTTTATCACTCCCTGACAAATAATGGTTCTCAACAATATTATAAAGTTCATAAGCAATTAAAGTACATCTTTTTCTTTTCATAGAATTTTCTGTATTCATTTGTCTTGTATCTGTCTCTATGTATTTGTGTGAAACATCTTTAAGATTAACAGCAACTATGAAAATCTAGGGAGAGAGGATGATCTGAAAAAAGAACCAATGAATTTTAAATGAAGTTCATATTGGAAGGCCTTTAAAAAAAAAAAAGAATTAATGTCTTTACTGTAATCCGACTATAGTGGGCTAGCTGCTTAAAACTAAGTTTTGGATTATTAATGCTGAAAAACATTTCTACAAACGTGCCTGATAGGAAGTTGTAGAAACAAACATGATAGTCTTTAGTGAAAATGTATAAAAATGTCTTTCTTGGTTGTTTATAACCAACCAACATATTTAAAATAGTAAAATATATAAATGTCTTGGCCCTGTGGATGTCTTTGAAAAATAGGTACTTACGAGAGTGTACATAAAGAAAAAAAAATAAGACAAAAATAAGCACTGTCAATTAAAAGACCTGTAGTGTGACATGTTTTGAATGCAAGTTGATGAGTGAAGGCTATGGTGCCCAGCTGAAAAGCAGGTGTCCCTGAGAAGCCAAGAATCCTGGAGAGTATCTGAGAACTACCAAGGATACCAGTCCCACCACACAAACAGTAGACAAAGTGCCAGAAAACTAGCTTAAAAGCAGCTTATGGATGGGAGGCAGTGCAAATCTCTCAAGCTGTTCTGCTGCCGTCCGGGAGTGCCTCGTATGTAAATCCTAATAAACTCATCTACTTGCCAAACTGGACTTGTCTGCGTCATTCTTTGGTCTCTTGACTCCCTCCTAGTTTAGGGGAAGTTTTCTGTTTTAATACGATTCCGGCTTTTTCTCATTATATACCTGTAGTCAGTTCATAGTAATTGGTACAAGAACATATTCTGCATTTATGACCTTTCTATACATATTTGACTTTTTGAATTATGTCAGATTTGTTGGAGAAATCTAATAATATCCAGGACCAAGCTTATGAACTGCTCAAACGTTCACATGGACTCAAGATTCTGGGTGAGTCTGTAGACCTTTTCTCTTGGCAATAGTCTGAAAGACAGAGACCCTGACATTTCCTTTCCCTATGCAGTCTTCAGTCCCAAGCTGGCTCTGAGACAGCCTGTTCTCAAGGAACGTATGGCTTCATGTTAAGTATTATCCTGTTTCAACTCTCAGTCTTCCCATCTACCTGTATCGGATCACATATGAACAACAACAACGACAAAATAATAATACGCTATTCAATATGAGAATAAAATCAACTCATTGAAAGCTTAAAGACTATTCATATGAAAACAAGCTTTGTAAGAGCATCAGAAAATATGAAGTGTAAAGTCTTGCCACTAAACAATTTATGTATTTTTTTCATTTAATATAAACTTCTTATTAAGAGAAAACATTTTCTGGACTCAACCATATTGACAATAATAAACTATGGAAGAAAATGATCTTCTTACTCTGCTAACATGCGAGTTTAATTTTCCTGGAAAATATTACATATTATTTTAATTTTAAATTTTTATAAGAACATAGTAGATATATATATATTTATGGGGTACCTGCAATATTTTGATACAGGCATACAGTGTATAGTAATCACATCTGGGTAAATTGGGTATTCATCACCTCAAACATTTATCATTTCTTTGGGTTACAAACATTCCAATTATACTCCTTTAGTTATTTTAAGATGTACAACAATTTATTGTTGACTGTAGTCACCCTGTTATGAGATACTAGATCTTATTCATTCTATGTTTTTGTACCCATAAATCACCTGCCTCCACCAACTACCCTTCCCAGGCTCTCGTAACTATTATTCTACTCCCTGTCTCCATAAGTTCAAATGTTTTAATTTTTAGCTCCCACAAATGAGTGAGAATATGCAAAGTGTGTCTTTCTCTGCCTGACTTACGTCACTTAACATAATGTCCTCAAGCTCCATTCATGTTGTTGCAGATGACAGAATCTCATTCTTTCCTATGTCTGAATAGTACTCCATTGTGTACATGTACCACATTTTCTTTATTTATTCATCTGTTACCTGGATACAAGTTGCTTTCAAATCTTCCCTTTTGCAAATAGTGCTGCAAATAAACATGAAAGAGCAGACATCTCTTGAATACACTGATTTCCTTTGTTTTGATTATACCTAGCAGTGGGATTGCTGGATCACATGGTAGTTCTATTTTTAGGCTTTTGAGGAACTTCTATACTGCTCTTCACAGTGACTGAAGAACATTTACATTCCCACCAACAGTGTATGAGGGTTCCCTTTTCCCCACATCCTTGCCAGCATTTGTTATTGCCTATTTTTGAATAAAAGCCATTTTAACTGAGGAGGGATGATTTATCATTGTAGTTTTGATTTGCAATTTTCTGATGCATTTTTTCATATGCCTGTTTGCCATTTGTATGCCTTTTGAGAAATGTCTGTTTAGATCTTTTGCCCATTTGTAAAATGGATTATTAGATCTTTTCCTATTGAGTTGTTTGAGATCCTTATATATTCTGGTGATCAATCCCTTGTCAGATGATAGTTTGGAAATATATTCTCCCATTCTCTGGGTTGTCTCTTGACTTTGTTGACTGTTTTCTTTACTGTGCAGAAGCTTTTTAACCTGATGTGATTCTATTTGTCTAATTTTGCTTTGGTTGCCAATGCTTGTGTAACAGTAAGAAATCTTTGCCCAGGCCGATGTCCTGAGAGTTTCTCCAAAGTCTCTCTCTTTTTTTTTTTTTTTTTTTTTTTTTTTTTTTTTTTTTTAAGTGGTTTCAGAGTTTCAAGTCCTAGATTTAAGCCTTTAATCTATTTTAATTCGATTTTTATATTTGGCAAGAGAGAGGGGTCTTGTTTCATTCTTCTGCATATGGATATCCAGTTTTCCCAACACCATTTGCTGAAGAGACTGTGTCTTCCCAATGTACGTTCGTGGCACCTTTGTTGAAAATAAGTCACTATAGATATGTGGATTTCTTTCTGGATTTGAAATTACATTCTATGGGATGCTACCCTCTTCCCTGGCAGTAAAACAAATGAAGCTGCCTTTGTATAAATTCCATGGTGACTTACAAATATTTTCATAGACATCTGCTCCTTTAGGAAGAAAGTAGCCACATTTACTCATTTCTGATGAAACAAAAGTAGTTCTCTGACCTGTTGGTAAGTAATCACACAACAGACAGTACTGACAGTTTGAGAAAGGAAGCAAGAATAAGATTGCACTTACATAACGGGACTCTTAGGAAATTAGGAAAAAGAACAGGTCTTAGCAAAAGCTCTCATTTTGACACCAGTTGCCATTTGTCTTTTGCCTCTTAGTCCTTACAATTACAAATATATCTTTGCTTTAAGTTACCCGTTAGGTAGGAAGACAGAACAAAAACAACAACAAAATGCAACAAGTTCTTTCCTATTAGGTAGTTTTAAGCTAATATATTATCCTGCGGGCTGGAAATGCAAAAAGCATCTTATGGAATCACATCATAAATGACCCATGTAGGACAGTATATTTTTCATTAGCAAGGTAAGGAGGCATAGAGCCAAATAAATCAAAATGAACAAGGCAATTACTGTTCCTCCCATAATGTCACCTTAAAATGGAAGCAATAAAGGAAATACAGTGTAAAGAAAATTTTTTACTGGGGAACACATTTTTATATTTAGAAAGAAAAACTTCTTTATGTCTCTGAAAAATAGTGAACCAATTATTTTATGTGAAAAGTAAATTTTAAAAGAATTCAAAGTTAGATTTATAAAACAGGTCTGGGAAATGCTAATTATTTACTCAAAATAATAGGAATGTAAGAAAAATTTAGACTTGAAAAAATAACTTCTAAGTGAATGCCAATGATCAGCAGGAATTAACATTTAGATAGCAACACTGTCCTCGATGTCTTTTAGATATGTAATGCTATAGATTTTGTAGAAATATAATGACCATTATTATAGTGAATTCTTCAGTATACATATTAGTGAAAATTGACAATAACATCTTCATAAGCAGTGAGATTCCCAGAGTTCAAATGTCTCTTAAGTTTGAATAGGTAGTATCACCTATAGTTAGTGGTTGTTGCTGATAAATTGATTTTTGTAATGCTGTAAAGTAAGTAGGTATGAGACAATTACTTGTCCCTCCATACAATGTTCTTCTAAATTTCATACTCAATAATGAGGTCTTAAGGGGAAGCTTTTGTTTTTTTTTAAATATATTTAGGGGAAAATGGTCAAGTGTGAAAGCTGTTATGAATAACAGTAATCAATGTTGTCTCTTACAATTTATATTACTTCTACTTAAGGAATAACATACACTTATTTAGGACTAGGCTCAACAGGAACTTTTTTCTTTTCTATACAAGAATAGAATGTGTAGTGGTGAAAAACTGAGCAACCATATGGGAATGTGATGTGGCAAATAGGAAGATATTTGATCTTTAAGGATTTTAGATGCAGAGCTGACAAGAGCATACCAGATGGCATCAGACCCATTTTTTCCCATTTATGACCAAATTGTTGATGCCCTTATAGACTGTATGGCACCTTCTGAAGAAACTCTAAAGGTCCCTTAAAGTACTAATTAGAAATAAAAAAAGGGTTTATTATGCAGATGGGAATTTCAATTCTTTTTTATTGCGCCGTTATGTCTTTAAAGAGAATGTAGACAAAAGCTGGTATTACTACATAGTATCAAAGAGGAGAATCTTTCTTTTGGATCATGATTTAAGCTGTTATTTTGACAGGGGTAAAATATTCTTTACAACTGAGAAGAATGGGTAATTCAGGGGGCTTGTTTACTACAGATGAAAATCTGATCACCTTCTTGGTTAAAATGTGTCAATATTCCCCTTCCTTTAGAATAAAGTTTAAAATTCTTCACCTAGGTAAATATAAACAAATATATATTCTTTGTCTTAGCGCCTAACTTAAAGCATTTTTCAAAACTCTGCCCTTTGTATTTTTGTGGCCAGCCCATTCATTGCAAATTGTATGTATTAGTCCGCTCTCATGCTGCTTGTAAAGATATACCCGAGACTGGGTAATTTATAAAGGAAAGAGGTTTAATTGGCTCACAGTTTAGCATGGCTGGGAAGGCCTCAGGAAACTTACAATCCTGGCAGAAGGGGAAGCAAACATATCCATCTGGCTTCCTTGCTCCTTGAATACAGCCTGTTGTTGGACTTCACCTTGAGACTGTGTAAGTCAATACTCCTTAATAAACTCCCTTTCATATACACATCTATCCTATTAGTTCTGTCCCTCTAGAGAACCCTGACTGATGCACAACCTTTATCCCAATCTTTGCCCAATTGACTCATTGTTCTAGCCTCACTTAGTTTGTACCTATTTCAGGAAACATTTTCTGAACTACTTTCTCACAACCTGATCTGGGTTCAGCAGGCATTTCTTTATGGAGCTCCAATAGCATCTTGAGTTTAACTTAATTGTTGAGTTCAGCATGCATTACTGCTTGGAAAAGCAAGCTATGTTTTTCCTCTACTCTCACACCAACACAACAACAATCAATACACACTTCAAAATATGTGACCCCAAAATATGTGGTGATTCCTCCTCACCAGCAAGCAAGCAATTCTGCATCAGACACCAGCCGGGTGTCTTCCAATTCAATTGACACTATCTACCTGGAGATAGAATTAGATCCCACAGGTTGAGCACTCAATTCCTCAAAATCTCCTCTTCTCTTCCCACTAGCTGCATGTCTAGGACTGTAGAACTTCTGACCAACTTGCTTCAAGTTGGGGTTCTCACAACCCCTTCTTTGGGTTTGATTAGTTATATCAGCTCACAGAATTCAGGAAAACACATTTACTAGTTATTATAAAGGGTATTACAAAGGATATAGATGAAGAGATGCACTGGGTGAGGAATAGGGAAGAAGCACAGAGCATCTATGCCCTCCCTGAGTGTGCCACCCTCCAGGAACCTCTCTGTGTTCAGCTATCCAGAAGCTCCTGAACCCTGTCTTCTTGGGTTTTTTAGGGAGACTTCACTGGCTGGGCATGATTGAAGCATGGACAACCATGACAACATGTGATTGGACAAAAGGGTATGATCTAAACACAATAAGTCCTGTCTGTTCAGATTATTTTAGGCCTTTCTATGCAATATTCCTTCCTCTGGGGCATAAGTCAGGACCTTTCTAGAATGACGTTCTTGTAACCCACAACCAGCTTCAAGTGCTGCCATGGGCAGGTAAAAGGAGAGCCGGAAAAGACCAGAGTGGAAGATTCAGTTTACTGTAACAAGAGGTTTGGGAGTTATGAGCCCAGAGCCATGGAAGAAAATATGTATATACATATATTAGGGTATTATGTATTATCACTATAAATGTTTACTTACTAATTTAAACTTCATTTGAGCTCTTTAAAGGAACAGTTTGTATCCTAGTAGTTTTTATTTTTATAGTCTCTTCGTCTAACATGCAATATGACCTGTGCTCAGTGAATACATATATGGCTGTGGAATTGAACAGAAATTTCAGTGGAAGTGTTGAAAATGCATAGATAAAATTACACCTGAGAAAAGATTGAGTAACATACAATACACTAGAGAAGGCACCCAGAAGCTCTGAAGAAGTTAATGAAAAAGTGGCTCAAATTAAATGTTTATGGTCGGCAAAGCCTGAGTCCTGTCGTCTCGCCTTCCTCCCATACAGCATGAGCTTCACCACTCGCTCCACCTTCTCTACCAACTACCGGTCCCTGGGCTCTGTCCAGGCGCCCAGCTACGGCGCCCGGCCGGTCAGCAGCGCGGCCAGTGTCTATGCAGGCGCCGGCGGCTCTGGTTCCCGGATCTCCGTGTCCCGCTCCACCAGCTTCCGGGGTGGCATGGGTTCCGGGGGCCTGGCCTCAGGGATGGCTGGGGGTCTGGCAGGAATGGGAGGCATCCAGAACGAGAAGGAGACCATGCAAAGCCTGAACGACCGCCTGGCTTCTTACCTGGACAGAGTGAGGAGCCTGGAGACCGAGAATCGGAAGCTGGAGAGCAACATCCGGGAGCACTTGGAGAAGAAGGGACCCCAGGTCAGAGACTGGAACCATTACTTCAAGATCATCGAGGACCTGAGGGCTCAGATCTTCGCAAATACTGTGGACAATGCCCGCATCGTTCTGCAGATTGACAATGCCCATCTTGCTGCTGATGACTTTAGAGTCAAGTATGAGACAGAGCTGGCCATGTGCCAGTCTGTGGAGAATGACATCCATGGGCTCCGCAAGGTCATTGATGACACCAATGTCACTCGACTGCAGCTGGAGACAGAGATGGAGGCTCTCAAGGAGGAGCTGCTCTTCATGAAGAAGAACCACGAAGAGGAAGTAAAAGGCCTACAAGCCCAGATTGCCAGCTCTGGGTTGACCGTGGAGTTAGATGCCCCCAAATCTCAGGACCTCGCCAAGATCATGGCAGACATCTGGGCCCAATATGACGAGCTGGCTCGGAAGAACCCAGAGGAGTTAGACAAGTACTGGTCTCAGCAGATTGAGGAGAGCACCACAGTGGTCACCACACAGTCCGCCGAGGTTGGAGCTGCTGAGACGATGCTCACAGAGCTGAGACGTACAGTCCAGTCCTTGGAGATCGACCTGGACTCCATGAGAAATCTGAAGGCCAGCTTGGAGAACAGCCTGAGGGAGGTGGAGGCCCGCTACGCCCTACAGATAGAGCAGCTCAATGGGATCCTGCTGCACCTGGAGTCAGAGCTGGCACAGACCCGGGCAGAGGGACAGCGACAGGCCCAGGAGTATGAGGCCCTGCTGAACATCAAGGTCAAGCTGGAAGCTGAGATTGCCACCTACCGCCGCCTGCTGGAAGATGGTGAGGAATTCAATCTTGGTGATGCCTTGGACAGCAGCAACTCCATGCAAACCATCCAAAAGACCACCACCCGCAGGATAGTGGATGGCAAAGTGGTGTCTGAGACCAACGACACCAAAGTTCTGAGGCATTAAGCCAGCAAAAGCAGGGTACCCTTTGGGGAGCAGGAGGCCAATAAAAAGTTCAGAGTTCATTGGAAAAAAAAAATTAAATGTTTATGCACCAACACACAATATCTAGAAATTAAGAGGATTTACGCCATTAATATCAACTGCCAAATATGATTTCATTTATATTTTAAGGTGATGATCTTAATATGTGTTGTCTGCTGGGCCAAGGCATATGCATGTATTGGGACCATATATTTAAAATTTTTATTCTTTATAATACTAGACATATATGTACTTTTATATACATATATAAGTATTTTATGCTCACGCAGAGCAAAAATATATACATATATAGGTATATATTCTCGGAGTTCTATATCCAGTAGAGGCCACTTTTTAGCATTTTCATATTTGTTTTACAAAAACATTTTTCCTGTTATATATTGCTTTAAATTTTTCCCCCCAAATAATCTAGAAGTACATGCTAAGTATTCGAATAGAGATTTTCTTACCTATACAGTTACATATTGCTTAACAACAAGGATAATTTCTAAGAAATGCACTATTAGGCATTTTCATCATTGTGTAATTATTACAGAGTTACTTACACAAATCTAGATGCTACAGCCTATTACACACCTAGGCTGTATGGTATAACCTATTCTTCTAGGCTAAAAAACTGTATACATCACTGTACTGAATACTTTGGGCAACTGTAACACAATGGTAAGTATTTGTGTATTTAAACATAAAAAAATAGTAAAAATACAGTATTATAAGCTTATGAAAACATTGCCCTCTATAGAGTCTGTCATTGACCAAAATATCGTTACATGGTGCATAAGTGTATATCATAAACCTGTCTCTATGTCACAACGTCTACATATATATAGCTAAAAATCTAAAGATTGAACCACCTGAACAAAAGCATTTATTTAATACAAAAGAAACAAGATGGGATATTCCTGTGGAATGATATTATAAATAACTCTGTCAGACTGTATGTGAATGATTTTCTAAAATACAATGGAAAACAGGCACCAAGGCAAAATGTATTGGTAAAATGTTTATCTTCTGAAAGCACGTAATCTCAAATATTACTGTTTGAAATTGCTGTGGGCATGAGAATGGTCATCACACAGAGCAGAGTTTTCAAACAGGCCTACAGAACAACCTACATCAGAAAATACAGTGAGCTTGCTAAAAATGCAACTTTCTGGCTCTACTCCAAACTTCCTCAATCAGAATCTTTGAAGAAAAAATAGAGCTGGCTTTTTGGGCATGCTCAGAAGGGCCCCATGCTGGGTTTAATGTCTTACTGTCACCGTCGTGTCCAATTCTTAAAGATTTTGATGTCACCATCAAAAATTCTTAATGCTTTTCAACATGGGGCTTTGCACTTTAATTTTGCACTATGCTCTGCTAATTGTATAGCTGGTTCTGAGAAAGAGCACTGAGAAATGTACATTTTAAACAACCACTCCGGATAATTTCAATTCAGGCTTTCTGCAGACCACACTGTGATACACACTAAAAGCTGAAAATGATTGACTGGGCCGGGCGTGGTGGCTCATGCCTGTAATCCCAGCACTTTGGGAGGTCGAGACAGGCGGATCACGAGGTCAGGAGATCGAGACCATCCTGGCTAATACGGTGAAACCCCGTCTCTACTAAAAAATACAAAAAACTAGCCGGGCGAGGTGGCGGGCGCCTGTAGTCCCAGCTACTCGGGAGGCTGAGGCAGGAGAATGGCGTAAACCCGGGAGGCAGAGCTTGCAGTGAGCTGAGATCCAGCCACTGCACTCCAGCCTGGGCGACAGAGCGAGACTCCGTCTCCAAAAAAAAAAAAAAAAAAAAAAAAAAAGAAAATGATTGACTGAAGGTTAAAGAAGCAAAGAAATGTTACTCTTAGGTAGACTTCTTATAATCCAGGAAGAGGGGACTATGAATGTGGAGGGAACAGAAACCATGGGAGACAGTGTAACCATGTCATCTTTGAGTTCATAAAAGCCAAGCAGTGAGAGTCAGAGAAAAGCAAAATGTTATATTGTTTTGAAAGAACATTTCCCAAGTTCTGAGCGAGATGGAATTGTACCTTTGGTCAGAAGTTCTAAAGGGTATATGGTCAGGAATTAAAATCAGAGACTCCAAGTACTAATCCTCATATTATAAATGTAATGTGAGCTACTGACCAAATTTAGTAATCAGAAACTAAAGAGAAAATTTTCATGTCTCTACAAGGTAATGAGATCAGACCTTCAAGGTTGAGAAGATGTAAGAATACAAAAAATGGAGAGAATCTGAAGAAGTTTACAAAGACTTGAAACACTGGAAAACTCTTAAGACAAAACAAGGGCTTCTACATAAATAAAGCAGAACAGAACTTTAAATGGAATCAAAATCCAATACTGGGAAACTTGCACAAGAATCTGATGAGATAAACAAACCAACCAACCAACCAAAAAACCTCAGAAATGAAGCCTTCCCTGACCCAAACTAAGCCCACAATCTTTCCATAAGAGAGAGTACTAAATACCATCACTCATAGTGGGGATACACAGTTTTGATCACTATCCCATTCTAGGGTAACAGCAACCATACAGACACAGTACCAAATACAGAGTAGGTGCTTTACAAATGTTAACGAAATTGTAATTCTGCTTGTTCAAATATGAAAGTGCTACCTTAGGTTGCCTCAGATTAAAAAAAAAAAAGAAAGAAAATGCCTTGAGCTAGAGTATTCATAGTACCAAAAACATTCCAGGTGCTCCTCCAATGAGCTCTCCTGGACGCACATTAACCTCATCCAGCTCACCTGAGTAATTTGTTTGAACACCTGCATACAAGATTTTTAGTTTCAGCTTCACTCGTTATTAACTGGTCTTAATCCCTATTAAGTAGACTTTCTTGGCTACGCTGCAGGTACATATGCTTGCTCCAAACAATCCACACACCTCAGGAAAAGTCTACAATTTACTACAAAAAATATATTAAGCAACAAAGTAGAGAGCATAGATTTATTCGTATTCTGTTGTGCTCTTTTCGCCATCAAGGAAAATAATTTTCAAGCTGGCAAATCTAGAACAAACATCATTAGGAGGGAATTGAAGTACAAGATAGGTGCAGAGATAATAAGGGACTACTTTACAGCTTTAAATTAATTCAAGCCTTAGGGCCCAGATAAATTATATCCCAGGATATTTAAATGACTTGCAGATGTGATCAAGGCACTCCTGTTGTTAAACTCTTAAGAAATCACAAAGTAAAAAGGAGGCCCCAAAAGTCTGGAGATGGGTAAATGTTATTCCCATTTCTTAAAGGTGGCTGTGTGTGTGTGAGGGGTTGAAGCAATGGATTCTAGAAATTGTAAACTTAATGCTAACCCCTGACCAAATTCTTGAACAAAGTTTAAGTAGTCTGTGAGTAGCTCTCTTGAAGGCAAGGGGCTCTGTCTGTGTCGTTCAACACAGTATCCTCAGGGTCCTTAGCAGGGTGTGTCCTTAGCAGGCACTTAATAAATACTTATAGAATATTAACTCTTAGCAGGGAAAGTTGTATTTGAAATGAACATGTATTCACTGAGAAGTAAACTTAAAGAAGTTGTTTGAGTCTCTGGGCTTCATTATTGATTGCACTGGGTAGGATCTGCAAGGTTATTCTCTGGAAATAATTATGATATAGCACCATCTTAAGTGACCGAGACTTACTTTTTGCTCACACTTCCTGTCCCTGTGGGTAGACTCTGTTCCGTGTCATCCTCACTCCAGAACTGAAGCTGACAAAGGAGCCAACGCGTTGCCAGTCCCTGAGGCAGAGAGAAAGACTAGACCCCATTTGGGGGAGGGCAGACCCACTTTCATTGCTTCCACCTGGAAATGAGGCCCGCACCACCACACACATTTGATTGATATAAGTAAATCACGTCGCCACGCCCACTTTCAGGTGTGGGGAAGTACAAATCACCTTGTACTGAGGAGGAAAACCAGAAACACCTGGCTAAAAATGTCAATGAATATCACAGTTATGCTGTCTGAACAATGAAAATTATAGTAGATATGTAGAGGTGTGAGTTTTCTTTGATCATACATTTTTACAAGAAATGTCATAACACTTTGTTTTTCTAAATTAATTTAAATCTATTGCTGAGGCCCACCGTACCCAGAGTGGTGACAGAAGCATTTATTCTTTAAGCTTGCACCAATATGCAAAGAGTTTTCAACCTATCTTGAAAATAAAGAAAAGTTTTCTACTCTTTATCATATCATAGTCACAGCTGAAAAATAAATTGTATAATCCTATATGAGCCCATTAGAAGGTGAGCTTTTCTTGCTTTTTTTTTTTTTGAGATGGAATCTTGCTCTGTCACCAGGCTGGAGTGTAGTGGCTCTATCTTGGCTCACTGCAACCACAGCCTCCCAGGTTCAAGCGATTCTCCCGCCTCAGGTGCGCATCATTACGACCGGCTAATTTTTGTATTTTTAGTAGAGACGGGGTTTTCCCATGTTGGCTAGGCTGTTCTCAATCTCTTGATCTCAAGTGATCCACCTGCCTCGGCTTCCCAAAGTGCTGGGATTACAGGCATAAGCCAGCGCACCTGGCCTTTTTTTTTTTTTTTTTTTTTTTTTTTTTCTATTTCTACACTTAGCTTGGGCAGTTTGTTTGGATGTAGTGTAACACCTTATCTGAAGGTAAAAGCCTTGGCCAATTGTCTAGTCTCCATGACTGTACATTTCAGCTGTCCCTTCTAAAGTCTTATCTTCTCCCTAGGCTGCTGCAGAGGAACATAATTCCCATCATCAGATACATACACACATTCTCCCATAGATATAAGGAATCTTTTATTCTCATGAGCTCTGTGTATTTCTGCCCACCTGCTTTGCACTTTCCACCACCTTCCAAAGATGAACCTCTCTCTCATATCACTCTGAAATAAACTGGCTTAATCCATTAAATGGACTTCTGTTTTCAAAAACAAAATGTTGGGGAAGAAGGTTGTGTTCAGACAACTTCTGCTTTAAGGCTTGTAACATCAATGACCCTGAAGCAAGACAGCATAAGACACTGGGTAAGTTATTGCTAAAAGGAATAAATACACTGAGTAAAATACAAGTTAGTGTCTCAACCAGTTGTCTTTAATAGTATCTGAAGGTAATATCTTTAATTTAATGATTAAATGAAAACAGAAGTAGAATCAAATACAGAAGCTGACAGAAACTTTTTTAAAAAGACAGTTTCTATTATAACTGTCAAATTACATTTAATTAGCCATATTTCAATATTTAAAACAGTTACTCAGCTGGCTATTTGAAGGACAAGATAGTCAATTTGTCTCTATTGACTGGAAAAATAAGCACTGAATTTGTGGTACAAAGAACACAGAATCTTACATCTGACTCTCCTCTTCCATTTTACAGATAAGCAATCACAAGACGTAAAAATTTTTCTGTAATTTTACATGGTTCCTTTTAATGCATTAATAATTGAATATTACTATTCAATTATTTCTTGTTTTATGCTTTTAATGTTATAAAAAATAAACCAATGAGGATCTATTTATTTATGACATGGTGAACTCTCATCAGAAATTATTTCTAACAACTTGTAAGTTAGAAACCATATCGGGCCTCCTTCCGTTTTATCTAAGTATGTATTTGGAAATCACCTAACCAGCAAAAATACCAAACAGTTTTATGTTACCCTTTAAGGGAAATAGTTTGTGTGGGGCAGTATCTAAAAGAAAGCTCATTCTCAGGCAGATATGTTTTAGGAAGGACTATCTTGGAAGTCAGAAAACTGATTTTTCTAGAATCACCCATGCCTGTAAGCCCTTTCATAGGACTGTAGTTGGAAAACCATGGTGCTATGTAATAAAATCTGGAGGACTTTCTCTAATGAGAGCCCTGGGGTTTAAATCATCTGAGTTTAATTTGAGCAGACACCTCTGAAGTTATTATGGATTAAGTTGAGAGACCATTTAGCAACATGCAGTACTCCCAATCACTTAGAAAAACTTAACTATTGGAAAGATTCCATCCTGTTTTTTAAATGTAGTATACTTACTAACTCAATAGAGAAACATGAAATCAAGATTGACTTCAATTTATTGTCAAACTGAAGGGTGACAAGCAATTTCAGCCTTAGCAGTCTGAGGAAAAAGAACAAGAATCTGTGAACCCCAAATCCTGACCAGAGCTTTCAGCTCTGCATTTCATATCCACTATCTGATAGTTGCTGAAAATGTTAACAACTTATCAAGTAAAACGAGCACCATTAGTGAGGAAAGCATTCATCTGATTCCTTTTTTACATGTTATTTTCTTTAAGTTAATTACAATATGGTTTTTTTTTTAGTCTGAGGGTTACTGTTGTTACTGATGTTAAATATAGTAAAAAGAAAAAAACAGATTTTTCCCTCATATAAGCTTACCATTATTGTTTCCCAGATTTGAAAATACTTTACCTTAAGCTACTAATATAGAATCATTTTACTTTACCTTATGCTACTAATATAGAATCTTACTGTAAACCCAATTTCAGTATAGAATTCTGTAACTGTAGAATTAGAATAACAAATTACATATGTCGCAGCATTGCTGGAAAAACTAAAAGTTGGAATACATACCTGGGAATTACTTAAATAAATTATATCTATACTGTGCAATAGTAACTGTCTTAAAAATGACATGAGTATAAATACTAATTTGGAAGATGCTTATACATGTAAAAAGAAAACAGTATAGTAGGTATTATATGATCTCATATTATTAAGATATTTGCAGTGCTTACTTTGACAGCACATATGCTAAAATTAGAATGATATGGAGAAGATTAGCATGGCACCTCTGCAATGATGACATGCAAGTTTGTGAAGCATACAATATTTTTAAAACACAATGAAGTACAAAGTGACACTCTGAAGCAACCACATAAACAAGTCTGCAAAATAACCAGCTAACATCATCATGACAGGATCAAATTCACACGTAATAATATTAACCTTAAATGTAAATGGGTTAAATGCCCCCAATTAAAAGACATAGACTGGCAAGCTGGATAAAGAGCCAAGACTCATTGGTATGCTCTCTTCAAGAGACCCATCTAATGGGTCAAAGACACATGTAGGTTTAAAATTAAGGGATGGAGTACAACTTACCAAGCAAATGGAAAACAGAAAAAGCAGGGGTTGCAATCCTAGTTTCTGACAAAACAGACTTTAAACCAATAAAGATCAAAAAAGACAAAGGAGGGCACTACATAATGGTGAAGTGTTCGATTCAACAAGAGGCGCTAACTATCCTGAATATATATGCACCGAATACAGGAGCACCAAGATTTATAAAGCAAATTCTTAGAGACCTACAGAGATTTAAAATCCCACACAATAATAGTGGGAGACTTTAACACCCCACTGTCAATATTAGACAGATCATCATGACAGAAAATTAACAAAGATATTCAGGACCTGACCTCAACTCTGGATCAAGTGGACCTGATAGATATCTACAGAACTCTCCACCCCAAATCAACAGAATATACATTCTTCTCATTGCCATACAGTACTAACTCAAAAATTAATCACACATTTGGAAGTAAAACACTTCCCAGGAAATGCAAAAGAACTGAAATCATAACAAACAGTCTCTCAGACCACAGCACAATCAAATTAAAATTCAAGTTTAAGAAATTCACTCAAAACCACACAACTACAAGGAAATTGATCAACCTACTCCTGAATGACTCCTGGGTAAATAATGAAATTAAGGCAGAAATCAAGAAGTTCTTTGAAACTAATTAGAACAAAGAGAAAATGTACCAGCATCTCTGGGACATAACGAAAGCAGTGTTACAAGGGAAATCTATAGCACTAAATGCCCACATCAAAAAGCTAGAAAGATCTCAAGTTAACAATCTAACTTCACAACTAAAAGAACTAGAGAAACAAGAGCAAACAAACCTCAAAGCTAGCAGAAGATAAGAAATAACCAAGATCAGAGTAGAACTGGAGAATATAGAGACACAAAAAAAACCTTCAAAAAATCAACAAATCCAGGAGGTGTTTTTTAAAAAAATAATAATAATAAAATAGACAATACTAGCTAGACTAATAAAGAAGAAAAGAGAGAAGAATTAAATAGATACAATTAGAAATGATAAGAGGGCTATCACCATTGACCCCACAGAAATTCAACCAACCATCAGAGATTACTGTAAATAACTCTATACACATAGACTAGAAAATCTAAAAGAAATCGATAAATTCATGGACACATACACCCTCCCAAGACTGAACCAAGAAGAAGTAGAATTCCTGAATAAACCAATAACAAGTTCTGAAATTGATGCAGTAAGAAATGGCCTACCATCAAAAAAACAGAAAAGCCCAGGACCAGATGGATTTATAGCTGCATTCTACCAGAGGTACAAAGAGGAGCTGGTATTATTTCTTCTGAAATTATTCCAAACAATTGAGAAGAAGGGACTTCTCTCTAACTCATTTTATGAGGCCAGCATCATCCTGATACCAAAACCTGGAAGAGATACAACAACAACAAAAGAGAAAATTTCAGGCCAATATCGCTGATGAACGTTGGTGCAAAATTCCGCAATAAAATACTGGCAAACCAAATCCAGCAGCACATGAAAAAGCTTATCCACCAGGATCAAGTTGGCTTAATCCCTGGGATACAAGGTTGGTTCAACATATGCAAATCAATAATGTGTTTTATGACATAAATGGAATTAAGACAAAAAATACCTGATTATCTTAATAGATGCAGAAAAGGGCTTCAATAAAATTCAGCAACCTTTGTATCATAATGAAAACTCTCAATAAACTAGGTATTAAAGGAACATACTTCAAAATAATAAGAGCCGTATATGACAAACACATAGTCTGGAAGCATTCCCCTTGAAAACTGGCACAAGACAAGGATGCCCTCTCACCACTTCTATTCAACATAGTATTGGAAGTTCTGGCCGGGCAATCAGCTTCCAGCTGAAAAAAAAAATAAAAGGTATTCAAATAGAAACAGAGGAAGTCAAATTATCTTTATTTGCAGATGACATGATCCTGTATCTAGAAAACTCCATTGTCTCAGCCAAAAAGCTTCTTTTTTTTTTTTTTTTTTTTTTGAGACGGAGTCTCGCTCTGTCGCCCAGGCTGGAGTGCAGTGGCCAGATCTCAGCTCACTGCAAGCTCCGCCCCCCGGGTTTACTCCATTCTCCGGCCTCAGCCTCCGGAGTAGCTGGGACTACAGGCGCCCGCCACCTCGCCCGGCTCGTTTTTTTGTATTTTTTAGTAGAGACGGGGTTTCACCGTATTAGCCAGGATGGTCTCTATCTCCTGACCTCGTGATCCGCCCGTCTCGGCCTCCCAAAGTGCTGGGATTACAGGCTTGAGCCACCGCGCCCGGCCAAAGCTTCTTAAACTGATAAGCAACTTTACCAAAGTCTCAGGATACAAAATCAATGAGCAAAAATCACTAGCATTCCTATGCATCAAAAACGGGCAAGCAGAAAGCCAAATCATAAACTTCCATTCACAATTGCCACAAAAAGAAGAAAATACCTAGAAATACAGCTAACAAGGGAAGTGAAGGACCTCTTTAAAGAGAACTACAAACCACTGTTCAAAAAAATTAGATCAGAAAGGACATAAACAAATGGAAAAATATTCCACGCTCATGGATAGGAAGTATCAATGTTGTAAAAATGGCCATACTGCCCAAAGTAATTTATAGATTCAATGTTATTCCCATTAAACTGCCATTGACATTCTTCACAGAATTAGAGAAAACTGTTTAAAAATTCATATGGAACCAAAAAAGAGCCCAAATAGCCAAGACAATCCTAAGCATAAAGAACAAACTTGGAGACATCACACTACCTGACTTAAAACTATAGTACAGGGCCGGGCGTGGTGGCTCAAGCCTGTAATCCCAGCACTTTGGGAGGCCGAGGCGGGTGGATCACGAGGTCAGGAGATCGAGACCATCCTGGCTAACACGGTGAAACCCCGTCTCTACTAAAAATACAAAAACTAGCCGGGCGAGGTGGCGGGTTCCTGTAGTCCCAGCTACTCGGAAGGCTGAGGCAGAAGAATGGCGTAAACCCAGGAGGCAGAGCTTGCAGTGAGCTGAGATCTGGCCACTGCACTCCAGTGCCGGCGACAGAGCGAGACTCCGCCTCAAAAAAAATAAAAATAATAAAAATAAAAACTATAGTACAGGGCTACAGTAAACAAAACAGCATGGTACTGGTACAAAAACAGAAACATACACCAATGGAGCAAAGTAGAAAACTCAGAAATAAGACTGCATACCTACAACCCTCTGATCTTTAACATACTTGACCAAAACAAGCAATGAAGAAAGGATTCCCTGTTTAATAAATGATACTGAGAGAACTGGCTAGCGCCATGTGCAGAAAATTGAAATGAGACCCCTTCCTTACACCTTACACAAAAATTAACTCCAGATGGATTAAATACTTAATTGTAAACCCCAAACTATAAAAACCATAGAAGAAAATCTAGGTAATACCATTCAAGACATAGGCATGGACAGAGATTTCATGACAAAAAGACCAAAAGCAATTGCAACAAAAGCAAACATTGACAAATGGTATCTAATTAAGCTAAAAATGCTTCTGCACAGCAAAAGAAACTGTCAACAGAGTAAACAGACAATCTACAGAATGGGAGAAAATATTTGCATTCTATCCACCTGACAAATGTCTTATTTCCAGAGTCTATAAAAAATTAAATTTACACACAATAAAACAAACCCATTAAAAAGTGGGCAAAGAACATGAACAGACACTTCTCAAAAGGACATTCATGTACCCAAAAAACATGAAAAAAGTTCAACATCACTGATCATTAGTGAAATGTAAATCAAAACCACAATGAGATACCATCTCACACCAGTCAGAATGGCAATTATTAAAAAGTCCAGAAACGCCGGGCGCGGTGGCTCACACCTGTGATCCCAGTATTTTGGGAGGCCGAGGTGGGTGAATCATGAGGTCAGGAGATAGAGACCACCCTGGCTAACACAGTGAAACCCTACTAAAAATATAAAAAATTAGCCAGGCTTGGTGGTGGGCAGCTGTAGTCACAGCTACTCGGGAGGCTGAGGCAGGAGAATGGCATGAACCTGGGAGGTGGAGCTTGCAGTGAGCCGAGACCGTGCCACTGCACTCCAGCCTGGGTGATAGAGCGAGACTCCATCTCAAAAAAAAAAAAAAAAAAAAAAAAAAAGTCCAGAAACAACAAATGCTGGTGAGGTTGGTGAGAGAAAGGAATGCTTTTACACTGTTGGTGGGAGTGTAAATTAGTTCAACCATTGTGGAAGACAATGTGGTGATTTCTCAAACATCTAGAAGCAGACATACAATTTAACCCAGCAATCCCATTAATGGGTATATACCTAAAGGAATATAAATTATTCTGTTATAAAGACACATGCATGCATATAACATGGAATGACCAAAATGCCCATCAATGATAGACTGGATAAAGAAAATGTGGTACATATACAACATGGAATATTATGCAGCCATAAAGAGGAACAAGATCATGTCCTTTGAGGGGAAATGGATGGAGCTGGAAGCTGTTATCCTCAACAAATTTATGCAGGAATAGAAAAACAAACACCACATGTTCTCAGAAGTGGGAGCTGAACAATAAGAACCTATGGTCACATTTGCTCTCATTTGTTCCCAGGGGGAACAACACATACTGGGCCTGTCGGGGACTGAGGGTGGAAGGAGGGAGAGCATCAGGAAAAATAGCTAATTAATGCTGGGTTTAATACCTAGGTGATGGGATGATCCATGCAGCAAACCACCATGGCACATATTTACCTACGCAGGAAACCTCCACATCCTGCACATGTATCCTTGAACTTAAAATAAAAGTTGAAGATAAAAAATAAGATATTTGTATATGAATATTTATTTTTAAATGCATAGATGATTTCTAGAAGGTTACACTAGAAATTGTTAAATTGTTAACAGTGGTTACTTCCTGGGAGTGAGTTTCTTCTCACTCTTTACCTTGCTTTATGGTTAAAATTTTAGATCAATATATATTTATTGCATAATAAAAATATTTTTGACATTATTCTTCTTGTGGTTTCCATAAGGTATTAATATTGTTTAGAAATTCTGAATCAGGAAATACCCATCACAAGATATCCATAACATAATAAAAATAAATACGGAAATTGGAGTAAAAAGAAATTAGGGCAGAAAAATTAAAACTAAGATTTTGTCCACAACAAATTCTGCTAAACAGTTTTTTCCAGTTGTTAGAGATGGACTGACAGTTGTTAGATGAGCTGTTTTCTTAAACAGTTTGCTCTAGTTGTTAGAGAAACTCTGTGCCTCTAAATGTCTGAAGGAAATGGGCAAATATGATCAGTTTTGAGAATTACGTAATATTATCCTGGTGCTATGACCTAAGAGTACTTTCTACTACCTTTCCTCTTCAATAGGACATTGTTTTTCATGGTAATCATCATATTTCTTCATGGAAAGGAAACTGTCTATGTAAGAGAAGGGCAAATCAAAGAATCATTAGCTGATCCCAAATCAATGAAGTTTTTCTTTTATGTGTCAGCCATAAAAAAATTTTAAAATAGGCCAGGCGCGGTGGCTCAAGCCTGTAATCCCAGCACTTTGGGAGGCCGAGACGGGTGGATCACGAGGTCAGGAAATCGAGACCATCCTGGTCTACACGGTGAAACCCCGTCTCTACTAAAAAATACAAAAAACTAGCCGGGCGACGAGGCGGGTGCCTGTAGTCCCAGCTACTGGGGAGGCTGAGGCAGGAGAATGGCGTAAACCCGGGAGGCGGAGCTTGCAGTGAGCCGAGATAGCGCCACTGCACTCCAGCCTGGGGGACAGAGCTAGACTCCGTCTCAAAAAAAAAAAAGAAAAAAAAAAAAAAAAAGAAAAGAAAAATTTTAAAATAACCATTAAAAAAACTAATTTGCTTCTGAACATATTTTATCACATAAAAGGAGGTTTACATAGTTGAAGATTTGTTAATCCTAAACTAATGCCAAAATATTACTTTAAAAACTATTGTACAACACTGAACTACAAGAAAACTTAGAAATGTTCTTTATCTAGGATCAAGAAGATCTATAAAAACAAAGAAATGTATGTTTCCCTGGTAAAATGCTATACTACATTGTGGACTTTATTTTCATTCCAAAATTTAGGACTCTTTACTACTAACTATAGATACTAGCATTTTCTTTGAGCAATTTCAAAACCATCTTTTTTTCCCATCATCTGGCCGTAAGAAAAAAGAACAGACACATCATATTAAATGTGCACAAAATCATGTAAAGTAAGGTGAAATGTGTAGCGGTATATCAAATGCTCATTTTTATAGGTTAGTCCTTCTTTGTTTGTATTTAATTTTCTAACAAAAACATTAAATCAAACATACTACATCAGCCATTTCTCCCATTTGATTTTGATTTCATAACATCCATTAATATGTATGGCTCCTTGATGTTAATGAATATTTATTTAATTTTCCCTACCTGTATTCCCACTTTGTTAAACAATTTTTTTACAGGGCTTACAGAGAGTGCCTAAAGCAAAAGATTTCTTCAAAGCCCTGATTTTATGTTTCTTTTGCCAAATATGTGAAAAAAATTACTCAAGTGAATTAGTGTATTCTACTGCATATATAGATATAGTCTATTAAAGTTCAAACACTATCTGAGCACCTTCATTTTTTGTAGTTTACAAAGAAAGGAGAAGAGAGGGAAAAAGAAGAAAAGGAGGAGGGGGAGAAATACTGAAATAGCATTAAAGAACTATGGCATATTTTTAATATTTCCGTTTATCAATTATTACTTTAAAATGTAATATCTGTGCTAAAACTTCTTTTGGAGATAACATAAAAAATATAAATTTGAAGCTGAGGATATGAGATATGGACCATCCTTTACATCTTTCCTCTTCTCCTGCCTTCTTCACCCTCCTCTCTACTCTGGTTTGCCAGAAATTCTGCTAAGCCTTCTCAAAAAATGGCTCGTTTGTACTGGTTCTGATGATTCCGATATTGGAAGTGCCATGAAGCCTCCCAGGGTTCTCACCCATGGAGGAAATGTGTTCCTGTCTACATTTCTCCAGAACATTGCATGGACACAGGAACACAATGCCCAACCAGGGAACTGGAGAAAGAAAAAGAGGCCAGAGGGGAGTCTACAAATACCTGAGTGAATCTGTTTCCCAGGTGTGTTGTGGTAGGGCCATTTCTTAATACTCCATATTATACTAGTACTTCACTTGTTGAAAATCCATAGATAGGCCGGGCGCGGTGGCTCAAGCCTGTAATCCCAGCACTTTGGGAGGCCGAGATGGGCGGATCACGAGGTCAGGAGATCGAGACCATCCTGGCTAACCGGTGAAACCCCGTCTCTACTAAAACATACAAAAAACTAGCCGGGCGAGGTGGCGGGCGCCTGTAGTCCCAGCTACTCGGGAGGCTGAGGCAGGAGAATGGCATGAACCCGGGAGGCAGAGCTTGCAGTGAGCTGAGATCCGGCCACTGCACTCCAGCCCCGGTGACAGAGTGAGACTCCGTCTCAAAAAAAAAAAAAAAAAAAAAAAAAAAAAAAAGAAAATCCATAGAAAACTAATTATTAATCTATAACTTAATATTGTACAAATAAAATGTCAATAAAATGTTTATATGAAAAACTGGCTTTAAAGTTCATTTGGAAAATAAAACATGCAAGAATGCAAAGGATATTTTGAAAAAAATTAGGAGTGAGAGAGAAAGAGAAAGGAGAAAGAGGAAAAGAGAAGGAAAGAGAATTTGACTTGCCAAATACTAAGCCTATTATGAAGTTAAAATAAAGTAGTGTGGAACTAAAAATAAGTAAGCAGCTGGATTAACGGAGCAGATTAGAATTCTGTCAATAAAGCAAAATATATAAGGGAATATGATTACCATGTAAGTGGCACTTTGTATCATGGCAAAAATTAGTTATTCAATAAATGATGTTAGGACAAATAGATATACCTTCATGGGAAAATTTGTTATGAATACACCCCTAATTTCCAATATGAAAAATAAATTTCAGGTGAAGTTTGTACATAAAGAACTCAAAACCATAAAAGAAGTAAAAAGTGTTATGGGGTAATTTAAAAAACAAATTTGACATTGGGAGTACATTCCAAATATGACACAAAAACTACAAGTCATAAAAATGTTAACATAGCAATAAAAATTAGAAGAGAAAAGGCAACATCAAAAAGATAGCTACAATTTTTAAAAATATTGAAAAACTACTTGCAACACAGTTAAAATTTCATATAGAAGAAGCTCCTTCGAATCAACAAGACCAACACACAATAGAAAAATAAGCACAGAAATGGACAGTTCATGGAAAAGAAATAGAACAGTTTTTAAGTATACTGAAAATGTTTAATCTCTCTTATTTTAGGAGAAAGGCAACTCAAGCTAACTTAAAAATTCTAATGTTCACTTAACTAATCATCAAAGATCAAAAAGTTTGAAAACAAGGAAATAGAAAATTTTAGTTCCTTTTGGTGCGAGTGTGAATTAGTACAATATTTAGGGAGTGACATTCAGCAACATTTATCCAAACTGAAAATCATTAGTGATAATGTGTATCATTAGTTAACTCCATTTACTTGCTAAATATGATTCCATTGCGTGAATGCACAATTTGTTTATCCATCACCAGTTGAAGGTCAATTAGATTGTTTCTACTTTTTGGATATTATAAGTATAGCTATCATAAATTATTATATAGCTTCTTAGAAATTTATTTTTCTTACACCAGTTATAAAATGATATATTTTTATAAATATAAATATAAAATGATGTATTCTAGCACCAGTTATAAAATGATACTGTCACAATGATATTCAGTTGTGTGATATAAGAGGTTAATAACAATGTATGTGGCTGTGAATGGAGGGTCAGTTAAATAAATTTTGTCACACAAGGAAACACTATGCAGCTTTTAAAAACAACAAGGATGTTTATGTATAACTCACATAGAAGACAAAAATCGTCATCATGTAGAGGTAAGGAGAGATGACTAGATATGGATAATAGCAAGGAAACAAAGTGAAGAATCTCTAATGTGTTACTGTTTGAGTAGAGAAAAAGAAAGAAAATACACATACACATATACATACACGTTTGTATGTGGATACTATCTGAAATTGGCAACAGTACTAATTTCTATAAAAGGAACAGGTGGCTGAGGACTAGAATGAAAGATCTATTTTTTTCTCTCTCCGTTTTGTACCTTTATTTGTACCTTCACATTTGCTACTATGAGAATATTCTACCTTTCAGAATTTTTCATTAATTAATGTTTAAGAGAAAGAAAGAGATGAATGTGTCTTACTGCCAAATATCAGATATGAATATGGAGACAAGACAGAGGCTTTGTGCAAAATTAATTCTACATTTGAAACTCATTTCTCCTCTGAGAAACAGTGGTTGAATACAAATCCACATAGGTATTTGTTGGCAAAAGACTTTTTTCCCTATGATTTTCTTGTATTCCTCTCAGAGCTCTTGTTTGTTTAGAAGCCTTCAGAGATGGAAGACAGAATGCTTAGGGGAAGGTCTAAATGTACCTCTGCTGAAGAAAGTTCCTATTTGGGTAAGTAATCCTTAATGGAAGATTTGAGAGTATGCAGCAATTTTCAAGGCTGGGGATTCCAAAGGTGAAAGTGCATCTTTGTAATTGAGAAGCGCAAACCCCAAGCATGTGTCATGTAATCATAGTGATTAAAAATATATCTTCATCAGAGCAGCCTCCTTCCTTGAGAGTGGCATTATCCTCCCTATTAATAGAGCACTGATTTTTCCTCATGTCACACATAAGAGCCTCCAGACTGAACTGCACGAGAGGAGAGGATGAAATTGGGAATGCTAACAAGCTATAGAGCCAGGTTTGACTTACGTCCTTTCCCCACTTTCTGGAGACTTAATGTCTTGGAGCATCTGTGAAAGCTGGTACCTGCAGTTTGTTCCTGGAAGTGTTATAATCCTGTTCACTTTATTGGGAGGGTCTAACATGGGAAGGGCCTAAGGTAGAAACTGAGTAACAACAGTAGGTTGTAATTTATTCTTCCCTCAGTATACTGGGGATCTATAAATTTAAGGGCCTAGTGGATGTAGAGCAGTGGGGAATTGATACACAGAATGGTACTTTCAACCTAATAGGGATACAGCTCTCAGATGTTTTATGTGTTTTGGGTTCTACACAGCTTGGTACATCCATATAGTGTCCTTTGGGCTGTGTGTGTGTGTGTGTGTGTGTGTGTGTGTGTGTGTCTGTGTGTGTGTATCTGTAAACAAAATGTTGCAATAGGTTGCTCAGCTATGTTTACTACTCCCTACATTGTTTGCCTCTGGGAAAAGAAACAGTTGTATCTTCTGACATAGATGTTTTCCCCTAGGGAATTAGGACTAGGCCTAGGCAGCAGCTTCAAGTAAGCCTGTTGGCTTTCAGATTCTTTCATGTCTATTTTTGCACCTCATACAATGTAACGTTCCTAGGCCTGATCTTCAGACCCATGGGTTGAATTTCTCCCAGTTCTCTTCTTCCTTTCTTTCTGGTTCCTTCTGCCTCTCCCATCCAATTTAACAGCCTTGCTCCCCATCTTTTCAATTTTAGTTTTTTCAGGAAAAAAAAAACGCATACTCTAACACATACTAAAATTCTAATATATGTGCTAATGTTACACTTTCTTATACAACATATTTACATTTAAAGAGGGTTGTCTGGAGATTAAATGATTTAACCCAAAGGGATTAAAGTGTCTCACATTTGTATAGCACTTGGTAGATTACTTCAAAGGGCTTTTTACAAACAACATTCTTATGAATCTAAGTCACCCTGAGGCAGAGAACGTAGGCATTTTAATTTACATGCACACTGGTGATAACTTGAGGCTCTGAGAAGTTTAGAGCTGCCTCAGACTCACACAGTATCTCGCAAGATATTGACTGAGGTCACTGACTCCTCCTTCAGCGTTCTTTCTACTGTATCAGACACATCCAGAAATAGCTGTAAGCAATGAATATATATGTGATCATGGCATGTAAGTGCCCAGCGGCTCCATCTGCTCATAGGGCCGGTAATATTCAAGGAACAAAACTGTAAATGGGGATAGAGTTAGAGATTCTCTTAAAAATGCAGATTTCTGGGCCATTCTTCATTTACTAAATCAGTAACAGAATCTCTGATGCACATGACATTCTGAAAAACCTTGCATGATTCCTTCTTCCTAGTACAGATGTATGTCTTTTCTGTCCTAGAATTCTCCAGTGTTTACCATGACGTCACACAGATGGCTTTAATTTCTTTGGCATGTCACTAAAAGCCTTCTACAGTATCGTCCTAGCCAGCATTCTTCATTCAGGTTTTTAACTGCTCTTTTTCACTTTGATCCCTGCATATATTCTGCAATTTATTCTCTCAGGGCTTACCAAACATGAGTTTCCATAACTTTCATTGCCTACTGCTCCAGTAACTTTTCTTGACCAGCTGGGATTTCTTCTTCTTCCTCTGAACTCACAGCATCCTTTTCAGTGTTAGCTCTGACTTTTGACAAATGCATATAGTCATGTAGCGAGGATCGAGATATATTACAGTTTCATCCTTCAGAAATTCTTGCACTGTTTGTAAGAAATCTTTCCTCCCTACTGCCAAACCCAGCTGATGAGTTTTCTGTCCCTATAGGTTTGCCTTTTCAGGATGCCATGTAAATGGAATCATGCAGTGGATAGTCTCTTGAGTCTGGCTTCATACACTTAGCAAAATGCATTTGATTTTCACGCCTATTATATTGTGTATCACTGGTTAATTCCATTTTCTTGCTGAATATGATTCCATCATGTAAATGTACAATTTGTTTATCCATTCACCAGTTGAAGGGCATTTAGATTGCTTCTACTTTTTAGATAAGTATAGCCATCATAAACATGTGTATACAGTTTCTTTTTATATAAACATGTTCATATTTTTATTGAGTAAATATCTCAGAGTAGAATTTATAAATTGTATGGTAAGTTTATAAGAAATGCCAAATTATTTTTCACAACTGTTTTGTATTCATAGTAACAGTTTGTGAGAGTTACAGTTGCTCTACATCCTTGCAAGCACTTGGTATTGTCAATTTTTTTCTTATTCATTTTAGGCATTCTGATAGATGTGTGATAGTATCTTATTGTGGTTTTAGTTTGCATTTTCTTCGTGAATAATTAATGATATTGAAATCTTTTCATGTCCTTATTTTCCATCCAATAATTAATGATGTAGAATATCTTTCCATATCCTTATTTTCCATCCGTATATCTTATCTGGTCTAGTGCCTGTCCAAATCTTTATCCATACTTTTTTTTTTAATTGGGTGGTTTATTTTCTCATTATTTAGTTTCGAGGGTACTTGAAATATTTTGGATACATGTCCTTTATTAGATACATGTTTTGCAAACATTTTCCAAGTCTCTAGCTTGCCTTTCCTTATTTTTAAGTTTCTTTCAAAGAGAAAAAGTTTTAAAATTTTGATGAAATTACATTTATCAATGGACTGTACTTTTCGTATCATATATAAGAAATCTTTGCCAAACCCAAAGCTACACATATTTTCTCCTTTGTTTTCTTCTAGAAATTTTACAATTTTTGATTTTGCATTCTGATCCCTGACCCATTATGAGTTAATTTTGTGCATGAATCATAGTGATTAATTTTGTTGTAAAAACTAGCCTTTCTTCATTGTAGTTATTTCTTCATTATAATTTTTTTGACCACGTATATATGGTATGGGATGATCTCTTCTGTTCTATTGATCTATGTTATAATAGATCTTGTTCTGTTGATCTATGTGTTTTTGGTTTTTGAGGCTTTTTTTTTTTTTTTTTTTTTGAGACGGAGTCTCGCTCTGTCGCCCGGGCTGGAGTGCAGTGGCTGGATCTCAGCTCACTGCAAGCTCCGCCTCCCGGGTTTACGCCATTCTCCTGCCTCAGCCTCCCGAGGAGCTGGGACTACAGGCGCCCGCCACCTCGCCCGGCTAGTTTTTATATTTTTTAGTAGAGACGGGGTTTCACCGTGTTAGCTAGCCAGGATGGTCTCGATCTCCTGACCTCGTGATCCGCCCGTCTCGGCCTCCCAAAGTGCTGGGATTACAGGCTTGAGCCACCGCGCCCGGCCATTTTTTTTTTTTTTTTTGAGTGTGGGGGCAGAGTTTTGTTTTGTCACTCAGGCTGGAGTGCAATGGGATGATCATGGCTCACTGTCAACCCTTCCTCCTGGGCTCAAGCTATCCTCCCACTCAGCCTCCCAAGTAACTGGGACTACAGGTGAGTACCAACATATCTGGCTAATTTTTTATTTTGTGTAGAGACAGAGTCTCACTATGTTGTTCAGGCTAGTCCTGAACTCCTAAACTCTGGCTGTCCACCAGCCTCAGCCTCCCAAAGTGCTGAGATTACAAGTGTGAGCCACTATTCCTAGCCTGATAACTTAAAAAAAAAAAAAAAAAAAAAAAAAAAAAAAAAAAAAAAAACACACTTTATGGCTTTGCAAGGAAAATCACTTTCTGCTTTATATCAAAATTACCTAATATAACTGTCTTGGGCTCTTTTGCTAAACTGTGAACTTAAGGAAGGCTGTAGGTCTATATTTGCATCTTCTGATTACTAAGTTGAAAGTGTTGCACAGAGAAGATGATCAAGATGGGAAAAATGCATGGTTTCAAATCACATTCTTGTTTGCATAATTACCAGCATAGTTTTGTTTGCTGGAGGACAAGCTTTAAGTTGGCAGACTGAACAGAAGTAAATATAATAATGCTCTTCCCTTTTATTCCTGGAACGATAACATATGTCTTTGCATGAAATAAATATAACCCAATTTATTAGAAATTAGACCAAAAGTGTTTTATTCTTTGCTGCAAAAGCCAAATTTCAGAGCCATCAGATTCACATAACCTCATCTTTTGCTGGAGGGAATAAAACAGAGTTTGCTGGAAGAAACTCATGAAGATTATTTAGAGCTATGGAATATTCTCAAGTGAAAGTGAACCCATTATGTAAATAGAGATACATAACATAAAAATGTTAGATTGGTAACGGTTCTTGATTTATGTGTGTATGTATGGGTTATTAATAGTAGTGGTAAGCATATGGGGCATTTAGCTTTCATATTCTGAAACTGTTTAGAAGATGAGATGGCCGAGCGCAGTGGCTCAAGCCTGTAATCCCAGCACTTTGGGAGGCCGAGAAGGGCAGATCACGAGGTCAGGAGCTCGAGACCATCCTGGCTAACACGGTGAAACTCCGTCTCTACTAAAAATACAAAAAATTAGCCAGGCGTGGTGGCAGGCGCCTGTAGTCCCAGCTACTCAGGAGGCTGAGGCGGGAGAATGGCATGAACCCAGGAGGCAGAGCTTGCAGTGAGCCAAGATTGTGCCACTGCACTCCATCCTAGGTGACAGAGCGAGACTCCATCTCAAAAAAAAAAAAAAAAAAAAAAAGACAATGAGACAATTGCTGCCTTTGCTGTCAGTGTCATCTGAATAGCGGGCCTTAATTTCTAGTACAGCATTGTCATCTGCCCAAAGCTATTTAATCACACATAGCAGGTTAAAGAGCAAGTGACCTTTTCAGGAATGAGGGGAGACTAACTATATCAAATAAATTGTGTATTTTTTGTCTGCTGGGACAGATGTTAGACTGTGCTGGCATCTGTACAAATGCACAAATAGTTTCGGCTATGGTTGTTGATTTATAGAAGAATTTCTATTACCCAGTGCCTCAATATGATAAATCTTATTATCATTCTTGTTCTCATATACCTTTGTCAACATTTGCTGAGACATATGCAGGCAGATTGTGTTCTGGGAAAAGGTCACGTCATGCTGATGAATAGTGTACTGACATTGTAAAGATGATTTAGAGTGTCCAGACATCACCAAACCAACTGTCAATTTCAGGCAAGGTATTTAAGCAAGTTTAAAACGGATGATAATCAAGGAGTAAAAAGGAGAGGGTAGTTCATCAGAAATCTTTGGATATGATATAATGTGGACATGGCTTAGGATATTTCATCCCTCCAATTTCTTTAAACTCCGGTTTATTATATCCTTTGTAATTGTGAAGTATTTTTGTCATCTTTCTCTTTAGCTGCCAGTCATGAGAATGGGAAGCATTTGCTTTCTAATCCCTGTTTGACACTATACTCCTATTCTTAAGAATAATACCAAAAGGAACTTCATCAGATTAACATGACGAAGCAGTGCAAAGATATAACACTTTTATTATAAAATATATGTGAAACTATTTTTAAAATATTTTTTATAATGAAAGGTTTAAAAAGAAAGTACAAGAAAGAAGTCCCAGGGGGCGGAGCAAGATGGCCGAATAGGAACAGCTCCAGTCTCCAACTCCCAGCGCGAGCGACACAGAAGACCGGTGATTTCTGCATTTTCAACTGAGGTACTGGGGTCATCTCACTAGGGAGTGCCGGACAATCGGTGCTGGTCAGCTGCTGCAGCCTGACTAGCGAGAGCTGAAGCAGGGCGAGGCATCGCCTCACCTGGGAAGCGCAAGGGGGAAGGGAATCCCTTTTCCTAGCCAGGGGAACTGAGACACACAACATCTGGAAAATCGGGTAACTCCCACCCCAATACTGCGCTTTAAGCAAACGGGCACACCAGGAGAATATATCCCACACCTGGCCGGGTGGGTCCCACGCCCACGGAGCCTCCCTCATTGCTAACACAGCAGTCTGCGGCAATCTATCCACGAGGCAGCAGCGAGGCTGGCGGAGGGGCGCCCGCCATTGCTGAGGCTTAAGTAGGTAAACAAAGCCGCTGGGAAGCTCGAATTGGGTGGAGCTCACAGCAACTCAAGGAAACCTGCCTGTCTCTGTAGACTCCACCTCTGGGGACAGGGCACAGCTAAAAAAACAACAGGGGAAGCAGCAGAGGCCTGTGCAGACTGCGAACGACTCTGTTTGACAGCTTTGAAGAGAGCAGTGGATCTCCCAACTTGGAGGTTGAGATCTGAGAACGGACAGACTGCCTGCTCAAGTGGGTCCCTGACCCCTGAGTAGCCTAACTGGGAGACATCCCCCACTAGGGGCAGTCTGACACCCCACACCTCACAGGGGGAGTACACCCCTGAGAGGAAGCTTCCAAAGGAAGAATCAGACAGGTACACTCGCTGTTCAGCAATATTCTATCTTCTGCAACCTCTGCTGCTGATACCCAGGCAAACAGGGTCTGGAGTGGACCTCAAGCAATCTCCAACAGACCTATAGCTGAGGGTCCTGACTGTCAGAAGGAAAACTATCAAACAGGAAGGACACCTATACCAAAACCCCTTCAGTACGTCACCATCATCAAAGACCAGAGACAGATAAAACCACAAAGATGGGGAAAAAGCAGGGCAGAAAAGCTGGAAATTCAAAGAATAAGAGCGCATCTCCCCCTGCAAAGGAGCGCAGCCCATCGCCAGCAACGGATCAAAGCTGGTCAGAGAATGACTTTGACGAGTTGAGAGAAGAAGGCTTCAGTCCATCAAACTTCTCAGAGCTAAAGGAGGAATTACGTACCCAGCGCAAAGAAATTAAAATTTTGAAAAAAGAGTGGAAGAATTGACAGCTAGACTAATTAATGCAGAGAAGGTCATAAACGAAATGACAGAGATGAAAACCATGACACGAGAAATACGTGACAAATGCACAAGCTTCAGTAACCGACTCGATCAACTGGAAGAAAGAGTATCAGCGATTGAGGATCAAATGAATGAAATGAAGCGAGAAGAGAAACCAAAAGAAGGCCGGGCGCGGTGGCTCAAGCCTGTAATCCCAGCACTTTGGGAGGCTGAGACGGGCGGATCACGAGGTCAGGAGATTGAGACCATCCTGGCTAACACAGTGAAACCCCATCTGCACTAAAAATACAAAAAACTAGCCAGGCGAGGTGGCGGCGCCTGTAGTCCCAGCTACTCGGGAGGCTGAGACAGGAGAATGGCGTGAACCCGTGAGGCGGAGCTTGCAGTGAGCTGAGATCTGGCCACTGCACTCCAGCCTGGGTGACAGAGTGAGACTCCGTCTCAAAAAAAAAAAAAAAAAAAAAAAAAAAAAAAAAAGAGAAACCAAAAGAAAAAAGAAGAAAAAGAAATGAACAAACCCTGCAAGAAATATGGGATTATGTAAAAAGACCAAATCTACGTCTGATTGGGGTGCCTGAAAGTGAGGGGGAAAATGGAACCAAGTTGGAAAACACTCTGCAAGATATCATCCAGGAGAACTTCCCCAACCTAGTAGGGCAGGCCAACATTCAAATTCAGGAAATACAGAGAACGCCACAAAGATACTCCTCCAGAAGAGCAACTCCAAGACACATAATTGCCAGATTCACCAAAGTTGAAATGAAGGAAAAAATCTTAAGGGCAGCCAGAGAGAAAGGTCGGGTTACCCACAAAGGGAAGCCCATCAGACTAACAGCAGATCTCTCGGCAGAAACTCTGCAAGCCAGAAGAGAGTGGGGGCCAATATTCAACGTTCTTAAAGAAAAGAATTTTAAACCCAGAATTTCATATCCAGCCAAACTAAGTTTCATAAGTGAAGGAGAAATAAAATCCTTTACAGATAAGCAAATGCTTAGAGATTTTGTCACCACCAGGCCTGCCTTACAAGAGACCCTGAAGGAAGCCCTAAACATGGAAAGGAACAACCGGTACCAGCCATTGCAAAAACATGCCAAAATGTAAAGACCATCGAGGCTAGGAAGAAACTGCATCAACCAACGAGCAAAATAACCAGTTAATATCAAATGGCAGAATCAAGCTCACACATAACAATATTAACCTTAAATGTAAATGGACTAAACGCTCCAATTAAAAGACACAGACTGGCAAACTGGATAAAGAGTCAAGACCCATCAGTCTGCTGTATTCAGGAGACCCATCTCACATGCAGAGACATACATAGGCTCAAAATAAAGGGATGGAGGAAGATCTACCAAGCAAATGGAGAACAAAAAAAAGCAGGGGTTGCAATCCTAGTCTCTGATAAAACAGACTTTAAACCATCAAAGATCAAAAGAGACAAAGAAGGCCATTACATAATGGTAAAGGGATCAATTCAACAGGAAGAGCTAACTATCCTAAATATATATGCACCCAATACAGGAGCACCCAGATTCATAAAGCAAGTCCTTAGAGACTTACAAAGAGACTTAGACTCCCATACAATAATAATGGGAGACTTCAACACTCCACTGTCAACATTAGACAGATCAACGAGACAGAAAGTTAACAAGGATATCCAGGAATTGAACTCATCTCTGCACCAAGCAGACCTAATAGACATCTATAGAACTCTCCACCCCAAATCAACAGAATATACATTCTTCTCAGCACCACACCGCACTTATTCCAAAATTGACCACATAATTGGAAGTAAAGCACTCCTCAGCAAATGTAAAAGAACAGAAATTATAACAAACTGTCTCTCAGACCACAGTGCAATCAAACTAGAACTCAGGACTAAGAAACTCAATCAAAACTGCTCAACTACATGGAAACTGAACAACCTGCTCCTGAATGACTACTGGGTACATAACGAAATGAAGGCAGAAATAAAGATGTTCTTTGAAACCAATGAGAACAAAGATACAATATACCAGAATCTCTGGGACACATTTAAAGCAGTGTGTAGAGGGAAATTTATAGCACTAAATGCCCACAAGAGAAAGCAGGAAAGATCTAAAATTGACACTCTAACATCACAATTAAAAGAACTAGAGAGGCAAGAGCAAACACATTCAAAAGCTAGCAGAAGGCAAGAAATAACTAAGATCAGAGCAGAACTGAAGGAGATAGAGACACAAAAAACCCTCCAAAAAATCAATGAATCCAGGAGTTGGTTTTTTGAAAAGATCAACAAAATTGACAGACCGCTAGCAAGACTAATAAAGAAGAAAAGAGAGAGGAATCAAATAGACGCATTAAAGAATGATAAAGGGGATATCACCACCGACCCCACAGAAATACAAACTACCATCAGAGAATACTATAAACACCTCTATGCAAATCAACTAGAAAATCTAGGAGAAATGGATAATTTCCTGGACACTTACACTCTTCCAAGACTAAACCAGGAAGAAGTTGAATCCCTGAATAGAGCAATAGCAGGCTCTGAAATTGAGGCAACAATTAATAGCCTACCCACCAAAAAAAGTCCAAGACCAGATGGATTCACAGCTGAATTCTTTTTTTTTTTTTTTTTTTTTTTTTTTTTTTTTTTTGAGACGGAGTCTCGCTCTGTCGCCCAGGCTGGAGTGCAGTGGCCGGATCTCAGCTCACTGCAAGCTCCGCCTCCTGGGTTTACGCCATTCTCCTGCCTCAGCCTCCCGAGTAGCTGGGACTACAGGCGCCCGCCACCTCGCCCGGCTAGTTTTTTGTATTTTTTTAGTAGAGACGGGGTTTCACCGTGTTCGCCAGGATGGTCTCGATCTCCTGACCTCGTGATCCGCCCGTCTCGGCCTCCCAAAGTGCTGGGATTACAGGCTTGAGCCACCGCGCCCGGCCTCACAGCTGAATTCTACCAGAGGTACAAGGAGGAGCTGGTACCATTCCTTCTGAAACTATTCCAATCAATAGAAAAAGAGGGAATCCTCCCTAACTCATTTTATGAGGCCAACATCATCCTGATACCAAAGCCTGGCCGAGACACAACAAAAAAAGAGAATTTTAGACCAAGATCCCTGATGAACATCGATGCAAAAATTCTCAATAAAATACTGGCAAACCGGATTCAGCAGCACATCAAAAAGCTTATCCCCCATAATCAAGCAGGCTTCATCCCTGGGATGCAAGGCTGATTCAACATTCGCAAATCAATAAACGTAATCCAGCATATAAACAGAACCAAAGACAAGAACCACATGATTATCTCAATAGATGCAGAAAAGGCTTTTGACAAAATTCAACAGCACTTCATGCTAAAAACGCTCAATAAATTCGGTATTGATGGAACGTACCTCAAAATCATAAGAGCTATTTATGACAAACCCACAGCTAATATCATACTGAATGGGCAAAAACTGGAAAAATTCCCTTTGAAAACTGGCACAAGACAGGGATGCCCTCTCTCACCACTCCTATTCAACATAGTGTTGGAAGTTCTGGCTAGGGCAATCAGGCAAGAGAAAGAAATCAAGGGTATTCAGTTAGGAAAAGAAGAAGTCAAATTGTCCCTGTTTGCAGATGACATGATTGTATATTTAGAAAACCCCATCGGCTCAGCCCAAAATCTCCTTAAGCTGATAAGCAACTTCAGCAAATTCTCAGGATACAAAATTAATGTACAAAAATCACAAGCATTCTTATACACCAGTAACAGACAAACAGAGAGCCAAATCAGGAATGAACTTCCATTCACAATTGCTTCAAAGAGAATAAAATACCTAGGAATCCAACTTACAAGGGATGTCAAGGACCTCTTCAAGGAGAACTACAAACCACTGCTCAGTGAAATCAAAGAGGACACAAACAAGTGGAAGAACATACCATGCTCATGGATAGGAAGAATCAATATTGTGAAAAAGGCCATACTGCCCAAGGTTATTTATAGATTCAATGCCATCCCCATCAAGCTACCAATGAGTTTCTTCACAGAATTGGAAAAAACTGCTTTAAAGTTCATATGGAACCAAAAAAGAGCCCGCATTGCCAAGACAATCCTAAGTCAAAAGGACAAAGCTGGAGGCGTCACGCTACCTGACTTCAAACTATACTACAAGGCTACAGTAACCAAAACAGCATGGTACTGGTACCAAAACAGAGATATAGACCAATGGAACAGAACAGAGTCCTCAGAAATAATACCACACATCTACAGCCATCTGATCTTTGACAAACCTGAGAGAAACAAGAAATGGGGAAAGGATTCCCTATTTAATAAATGGTGCTGGGAAAATTGGCTAGCCATAAGTAGAAAGCTGAAACTGGATCCTTTCCTTACTCCTTATATGAAGATTAATTCAAGATGGATTAGAGACTTAAATGTTAGACCTAATACCATAAAAACCGTAGAAGAAAATCTAGGTAGTACCATTCAGGACATAGGCATGGGCAAGGACTTCATGTCTAAAACACCAAAAGCAATGGCAGAAAAAGCCAAAATTGACAAATGGGATCTCATTAAACTAAAGAGCTTCTGCACAGCAAAAGAAACTACCATCAGAGTGAACAGGCCACCTACAGAATGGGAGAAAATTTTTGCAATCTACTCATCTGACAAAAGGCTAATATCCAGAATCTACAAAGAACTCAAACAAATATACAAGAAAAAAACAAACAACCCCATCAAAAAGTGGGCAAAGGATATGAACAGACATTTCTCAAAAGAAGACATTCATACAGCCAACAGAGACATGAAAAAATGCTCATCATCACTCGCCATCAGAGAAATGCAAATCAAAACCACAATGAGATACCATCTCACACCAGTTAGAATGGCAATCATTAAAAAGTCAGGAAACAACAGTTACTGGAGAGGATGTGGAGAAATAGGAACACTTTTATACTGTTGGTGGGATTGTAAACTAGTTCAACCATTATGGAAAACAGTATGGCAATTCCTCAAGGATCTAGAACTACGTGTACCATATGACCCAGCCATCCCACTACTGGGTATATACCCAAAGGATTATAAGTTATTCTACTACAAAGACATATGCACACGTATGTTTATTGTGGCACTATTCACAATAGCAAAGACTTGGAATCAACCCAAATGCCCATCTGTGACAGACTGGATTAAGAAAATGTGTCACATATTCACCATGGAATACTATGCAGCCATAAAAAAGGATGAGTTTGCGTCCTTTGTAGGGACATGGATGCAGCTGGAAACCATCATTCTTAGCAAACTATCACAAGAACAGAAAACCAAACACCGCATGTTCTCACTCATAGGTGGGAACTGAACAATGAGGAAACTTGGACTCGGGAAGGGGAACATCACACACTGGGGCCTATCATGGGGAGGGGGGAGGGATTGCATTGGGGAGTTATACATGATATAAATGATGACTTGATGGGTGCTGACGAGTTGATGGGTGCAGCACACCAACATGGCACAAGTATACATATGTAACAAACCTGCACGTTATGCACATGTACCCTAGAACTTAAAGTATAATTTAAAAAAAAAAAAAAATTTAGTTGCTGAAAAAAACAAAAAAAAGAAGTCCCATGCTTCACAATTATGCAACTTTTGAAGATCTTTCATCTATTTCTTACTTTTTATTTCTTTTGCTGCTAGAGTATTTTAAATAAAAATTCACACATCACATCGTTTTATCCATACATTCTTTAGTCTTTCTAACGAGAAAATTTTAAAAATTATAATTACGGTAACGTTAATCACACCCCAGGAACAATTTCCTATTAAATATCTTCCATGTTTGCAAATACCTGTTGAATAATGAATGCAAAATTCATTGGTATACTGAGGTTGCTGATAAAATATGTAACCAAGTTTTCTCCATAGAAAAAGAATACTTACATCTGATGTTTCAAGATTTCTTGTCATTTCACTTAATTATACTATTATTAGGATAAGGATGATAAGTGTATTCAAAATTCCCTTTTGAAATTAAAGAAAATCTAAAGCACAATCTCAAAAAAATATTGTGCTGTCAGTGCCTATTTTTATTTAAAAAAAAAGAAGAATGTGCTTAATTTAGAGATGCTAGTCTACTGATGATCCTCCAACTTCTCTGACAACTCCCTCCTTTCTTTTTATCATATCCTGTGGATAAGGGATGTTCACTGTTTCTCCTTTAGTGAGTTAATTGACTCTTACAATGACTACAAAGAATTACTTAAATTTATGTCACACACAACGCATGCATTCATGCATGTGCACATGCGTACAAACTTTATCATCAGTTCTGACCACTTTCCTGTGCTCTGGGTCTGCATTTCCAGATGCACTATACCTCAAGCATGACTGAAGTCAAGTTTCAAATAGAATTCCAAAAGAGTTCCACTAGATTCCCATAGAATTTATTTTTTCTGCCAGTATCAATTTCTCAGTCTCTCAAGCTTAAAACCTTATTATCTCCCTTATCTTCTCTATCCGTTTTGCCATTCCACCTACAATTAATCACTAAATCCCACTGGTTTGACTTCCCTTATCTTTTGAATTGGTCTCTTCTATTGGATTCCCATGGTCCCTTCTCTCATTACCTGTCAGCTTAACTATCAAAATAGCCTCTTAATTAGTCTTTAGTCTTTCTCTAGTCCAATCAATTTTGTCTACTGCTGCCAGATTAATTTTCCCAATGCAAAACTCAAAGTATGTAACCTTCCGGTTCAAAAAGTCCAGTAGCTCCCTAATACCTAGAAGATTAAGTCAAAAAGTCCAGTAGCTCCCTATTACTTAGAAGATTAAGTCCAAATTATTTTGCTTGGCTGTGTGACCTTTGTCTGAATCACCCATAATATATGCCCCAATTGCCAGCCAAAGTGAGTTATTTCCCACTTCCTAAATAAACTCTAGGATTTTCTGCCTATATTTCTTTAATTATGCTTCTCTTCATCTTGAATGTCCCCTTCCCAAAGCCCTTTTCACTTCCATGTCCATATAAATACCCTCATCTCTCAAGACATTGCACAAATGCCATACACTTTCAAGGAGACCTTTCTACTCACCCTTGCCTCATGTTGTGGTCTCTTTCTTTTCTAAATTCCTTCTTCATTTTGTTGATACTTCTCGTAGAAAAATTATCACATGTGAACTTAAATTGTGATTAATTGTATATTATTATATTTCCCTTTAGGGAATTTTTCTATCTTTAGAAAGAAACCAGGTTTTAAAATCTGTTTTTTATCTTTCTGTATTAGGCTGTTCTTGTATTGCTGTAAAGAAATACCTGAAACTGACTAATTTACAATGGAAGAAGTTTAACTGGGTCATGGCGCTGTAGGCTGTACAGGAAACACAGGGCTGGCATCTGCTTCTGGAGAGACCTCAGGAAGCCTTTACTCAAGGCAGAAGGTGACGTGAGAGCAAGCACTTCATGTGACAAAAGCAGCAGCAAGAGTGGGGAGGGAGGTGCCATACACCTTTAAATGAACAGATCTCAGAAGAACTCATTATCATGAAAACAGAATGAAGCCATGAGGGATCTGCCTTTATGATTCAAACAGGTCCCAGGAGGCCCTACCTCCAGCACTGGGGATTGAAATTCAACATGAGATTTGGGTAAAGACAAATATCTAAACTATATTATTTTACCCCTGGCCACTCCCAAGTCTCTGTCCTTCTCACATTGCAAAATACAATCAGGCCTCCCCAACAGTCTCCCAAAGTGTTTACTCATTCCAGTAGTTACTCAAAAGTCTCGAATCCAAGTCTAAAGTCTCATCTGGGACTCATATCTTCCCACCTATAAGCCTGTAAAATCAAAACTAGTTATTTACTTCCAAGATATAATAATGGCATAGGCATTGGGTAAACATTGCCATTCAGAAAGAGAGAAATCAGCCAAAAGAAAAGGACTACAGACTCCACACATGTCCCAAACCTAGCAGGGTAGGCATTGTATTTTAAAGCTTTAAAATAATCTCCTTTAACTCCATGTCCCACATCCAGGACATACTGGTGCAACGGGTGGGTTCTGAAGGCCTTGGGCAGTCCACCCCAGTGGTTTTGCAGTGTACAAATCCCAAGGCTGCTCTTGCAGGCTGTTGTTGAATGCCTATGGATTTTTCAGGCTCAGCGTGCAACCTGCTGGTGGATCTACCTTTATGGGGTCTGGAGGACAGTGGTCCCCTTCCCACAGCTCCAGTAGGCAGTGTCCCAGTGGGGACTTTGTATGGACGCCCTAACCCTACATTTCCCCTCTGTACTGCCCAAGTAGAGGTTCTCTATGGAGCTTCACCCCTGCAGCAGGCTTTTGCCTAGGCATCCAGGCTTTTTCATACATCCTCTGAAATCTAGGCGAAGGCTACTAGGAATCCACCACTCTCATACTCTCTGTTTCTGCAGGCTTAACACCACATGAAAAACATTAAGGCTTACAGCTTGCATTCTCCAAAGTGGCAGCTTGAGGTGTACCTGGGCCCATTTGAGCCCTGGCTGGAGCTGGAACTAGAGTCACCAGTGTGCAGAGAGCAGTGGCTTGAGGCTGCACAAGGCAGTATGCCTGTCCCATGAAACCAGTCAGACCTCCTAGGCTTCTGGGCCTGTGATGTGAGGGGCTGCCATGAAGGTCTCTGAAATGCCTTTGAGGCCTGTTTCCCATTGTCTTGGCTAGTAGCACCTGGCTCTTTTTTAATTATGCAAATATCTCTAGCAAGTGGTTGCTCCACAGCCAGCTTGAATTTCTCTCCCCCCACCAAAAAACAAAAAGATTTTTCTTCTCTGCTATATGGCTAGTCTCCAAATTTTCCAAACTTTTATGTTCTGTTTCCCTTTTAAATATAAGTTCCAACTTTAAATCATTTATTTGCACCCTCATTTAAGTATAGGTTGTTAGAAGCAGCCAGACCACATCTTGAACACTCTGCTGCTGAGAAGTTTCTTCCACCAGACACCCTAAATCATCACTCTTTAGTTCAAACTTCCACAGATTCCTAGGGCATGAATAGAATGCAGAAAAGCTCTTTGTTAGAGCATAGCACATGTGACCTTTGCTCCAGTTCCCAATAAGTTCCTCATTTCCATCTGAAACCTTGGCTGTCTGGACTTCATATAACTATCGGCATTTTGGTCACAACAATTTAACCATTCTCTAAGAAGTTCCAAATATTCCTTCATCTTCCTATCTTCTGAGCCCTCCAAACTCTTCCAACCTTTACCTATTATCCAGTTCCAAAGGCACTTCCACATTTTCAAGTATCTTCATAGCAACACGCCTTTCCTGTTACCAATTATCTATATTTGGCCCTTCTTGCATTGTTACAAAGAAATACCTGAAACTGGCTAATTTATAACAAAAGTGGTTTAACTGGCTCATGGTTCCATAGGCTGTACAGGAAACATAGTGCTGGCACTGCTTCTGGGGAGGCCTCAGGAAGCTTTTACTCATGGCAGATGGTAAAGTGGGAGCAAGGGGTGGGGGAAGGTGCCACACATTTTTAATGATGAGTTCTCATGAGTACTCATTATCACAAAGACAGCATCAAGCCATGAGGAATCTGGCACCATGATCCAAATACTTCCCATTAGGCCCCACTTTCAGCACTGGGGATTAAAATCAACATGAGATTTGGGTGGGGATAAAGACCTAAACTATATCACCCTCCCTCACAATATATGACACAGTCCTTTGCATACTATAAAGCCTCGTAAAAATACGTTGAATTAACATTAACCAGCTTTGTGGTAATTCTGAAAAACCAGCTACATTACTTGTAGATTGACTGAAATAACCATCTAAGTGTGGCTACTGTGCTGCCATTATCTGGGTGTTAGTAGGCACTATGTATGCATGGCAATGTTAACAATGAAAATGTCAAGGATGGAAACTATGCTTTCTGGTCCTTTATGCACATCACATGGAACATAATACAATGTGGATCATGCTTGCATTGATGTATCCTTGCTAAATGATTTATCTAAACTACAATAATTGTTTCCAACATATCTCAAAAATAAAGATTTCATTATTTTGAATCAGCTGATCACATCCCTCAAATATACAGATTTGTTTTTCAACACCCCAAGGAGAAGCACAAAAGTCACAACAAAAGAAGATGATTTCAGATGGTAGTTTCCTGTAAATAATTTCTGGTGGTAAACATTTACAAGAACTAGTGAGTAACATTTCTCTACTACGCCTTTATCTTCTCTTGCCCTGTTGCAAATTAGTACTCTTGTTCATAATGACAGTCCTAGGTCACTGCCAGATCCTTCTTCAGCAAAGAAAGTTGTATATTCTGCTCTATTTCCTATGGCAAATAAGCACTTTAGACATTTGAAATTCTCGAAAGTAAAATTTCACACTACTTAAAAATAGAATTAAGGAGACCCCATATCACCATAATCTATGTGAATTCAAATTAAAATGATATACTATGTAATGAAAGTTATAGAAAGCTTTAATTCGGAGCTTCCCACCACTCCTTATTCCATGGAAAAAAAGTTAGGACAGTGGCAAGCTCGGAAAAATTTTAAAACGTCTCTACAATTGTACCACCACATGAACCAAAGTTATTGGATAAAGCATCTTAGTTATTTTTCATAGCTCTAGGAATAGTTATATAAATACAATCCACTTAGTATTTATTGTTAACAAGAATTTATTTTCCTTTCTGGTTTCTCCCCTAACTAGTTGTGGATGTATGTGGGCAAAGCATCTAGCTTCTGAGGGCCTCAGTTTTTTACATAATACAGTAAAGTTGAATTACATGATCATTATGGGCCCTTCCTGCTTTCTTTTTCTTTTTTTTTTTTTTTTTTTTTTTTTTTTTTTTTTTTTTTTTGAGACGGAGTCTCGCTCTGTCGCCCAGGCTGCTGCTTTCTTTTTCTTATGGAGAAATAGTTAATAAACATGTAAATTCGAAATATAACTTCAGATAATAAGTGCTATGTAAAAATTTGGGTGGGACAAAAGAGTGACTAGAAGTGAGGAGGTGACATTTAAGGTGGAACTTAAGTGATAAGAAGATAGTCATATGAAAATGTTGGGGCACAGTGTGCTAGGCAGAGAGAACAGGAAATACAAAAGCCCCAAGACAGGAAAAAGACTACCGTGAAGGCTGGCACAGTGATAGGCTATGACACTGGGGAGGTGAGTCTATGGTAAAGAGTTTAGGTTTGACTTTAAGACTAATGATAAAGGGAAAAGACTGATGGAGTTGATGCTGAAGAGTGTTATGATCTGATTTAAGTTTTAAGACAACTGTATGAGGTGCTATGTAAGCAACAGACTGTAAGGAAGCAAGAGTATTAGCAGACAAGGCAGAAGGCTAAGGATGGTGGTAGAGACTAGGCCTTCAGCAGTGGGACAATGGTGAGAAACAATTGGACTTGAAAGTGTGTTTAGGAGAGAACAAAAACAGGACCTGCTAATGGATTGGAGCAGATGGGTGGGGAAAAGAGAGGACTAAGGATGTCTAGTTATTGATCTGACAAACACATGATTTTGTCTATAACGATAGCTTAATCTAAGGGCTTGGCTCTTGGTAATTTGCAGCCGTTCAACTGTATATGTGGCTGGATCGTAGCAGAGTTGTGAAGATTGAAAATGGAGATTTGAGAGACCTCAGCTTATACATGGTACTTAAAACCACAGGACTGGATAAAATCTTGAATGCTCTCATATTCACCTTTTCATTACCTAGCAGAAAAATTGGATCAGGTACATTGAGTCATTATTAAATTACTTGCCATCGTATTTTAAAGTTCTTTGTGCTGATTTAATGATGTGATGCAGATGGGGAGAGAAGCTATGAAGTGTGACTCTGAAAATACATGGTTTTAGTTGTAGCTTAATTTGAGGTTTTACCGTTAGATTTTTATAGCTGTGCGTATTTTCCAGGCATATCTTCACCTAATGTTGTTCTTTATCAGACTGAAAGGGAATACACAAGTTTTATCATCTGAATTTACTTTGATTGTGTCCCATTATTATTTGGTTTCTCATCTATCCAAAGCCAATTGATTTCCACTTAAGAACAAAGTTTTCTTTAATTTTAAATCCACTTAATTAATTGTTTTAATTTCAAATGTAAAGCGTTGCAGGGAAAGCTTCATTTAAAGTTTATTAACTGAAGTGAACAGGAGATAGCAGAAACTGGAAGTATAGGCTTCTTCTGTTAACAATAAGTTCTCTCTCTTTATAATAGAAGCTAGTGTTTCACCTTTGTTTTCCCTTTTTCATTCTAAGATAAACACTTAAGTCTCCTTTACATAAATAGTATGAAAGACAAAGGGCTTATTTCCTTAAAAGACAAAAAGCCATTATAAATCAGCAAGTGAATAATGATGCACATTCCAACCAAAAACTAAAAGCAAAACAAAACAAAACAAAGCAAGGCAACGAATATAATCAGGCAATTCACATCATATAATTGATGCTTAACCTCAGTTTATACACATTGTACTCTGATTTTTTCCCAAATTTTTTTTTGTTTTATAATAATAAACTGTAATTTTGTGATATCTGGCATATAATTCTGTGTGTCCTTTATTTCACTTTTCTTAGCATCTTAAACTGTTTCTCTGTGTCTCATTTATTCTCTGATTTTAATCCTGATCTGCAGAATAACTAGATCTAAGCAGAAGGAAACTGAGGAAATGGAAACAGGAAGTATTGTTGGTACTAATTATTGGCCACCAAATCTGAGTTTCCTTCCCCTCTTGACTTTTGCTGATATATTTTCAAAATTATCTTTTTGATAAATCTTGTTTTCCCAGTTTCTAATTAATCTACTTTTTGAAAATTTTGATCTGTATTTACTCTTACAGATCCTTCTGTATTTCTCCCCATAACAAAATATCTAAGATTTTCTTGACATTTCCTAAAGGAAAATTAAATTAAGGTGACCAATGAACATTAAATACTATGGAAGCATTTCCCTGACAGGTAGAGTAGAAAAGTTCTGAGAATTCACACCGACAAAATAGGACTCTTGGAAATGGGAACTAGGAGTTGCAGCTAATATGGATGTTGGTTGTAACAGCTAACATATAAATTTCTCCTAGAATGAAAATATGCCTTTGAAGGATCTATTAAATTTATCTTAAATATCCAGAAACTAGGCTCTGGAAGCTCAGAAACTAAGAATTAAATTATTTTTTTCCTAAAAATGGAAAAAAAAAAGATCAGAGTGGGCCTAGCAGTCAGGCTAAAGTCTAGTTTGAAAAGGGAGCTGAGGCAGTTTCTTGATAAAGGACAAGAAGTTAAATAAAGCAATTCTCCCTTCTCCTCTTTACAAAAATATTTTGATTTTTTTTTTTTTTTAGCTAAATTCTCCTTTGATGCAGCTCTACTCTTAGTATCAGATCTAGCTTTGACTATTTTTAACTTTTTATGTATATAATGACTAGTGTATCTCATTATTAGCTTACCAACAGGATTCCACACTCTAGGAAGCACAGAGCAGCCAGATAGACATACGGGGTAATGACAACAGGCTTTACCAATAGCTGTTGCAATATTAAGAATGATCCTCATGTAAACAATAGGAGAAACATGTTTCCTGTCCACAAGTTGCTCTATTACGCCAGAGTAACTAACATCTAACATGGTTGGCAAATCATTACCTCACTTGCTGACAGTGGTGCAGCTCTAACTTGTGTCATAATCCTGAGCCGGCCACCTTACATGTGCAACAGAGGTAGCTGAACACCACAGTTTTTAGGTGGGTGCTCCATCTATAAAGAAGCAGTCACCTTCCCTTCAACTCAGCATTTACCTTACTGACAAGCCCAGACTTTGCCAGCTAGTCTGCAACTCTTGAATATGTTTCAAAATGAGACAGAGATAGTTTGGCTTTAAAAGACCTACCTCCTACATCATCTTCTGAAATTCATACTCAAACTCAATGCTGAGTTGGGTTCCCTGCTTGGCAACAAAATATTTTCCATTAAAACTGGAATTTGTTGTTGCTTAGTCTATATGGATTTTCTCTTTCTTTCAAGGTAATAAAGAAATTGGTGACAGAATTAGCTAGATTATTGATAATTATTGGTTTAAAAATAGACTGTGAAATATTGATATAAAAGGTATTTTTTGCTATAACAAACTTAAAAGCAGCAAAGGCAGTGTTTTCTTTTAATTTGAAAAAATTATTTTTGTGTTAAGAAAATGTATTAAATCAAATCTCTACCAACCCACCCTTAGATAATAACCCATCAGAAACGCTTTAAAAAACAAAAATGAGAGAATGTTGATGGAGTGTGTGGGCTGAGAAACCTTGTGTATAACACAAAATGTATCCATTTGATACAAAATATAAATAACTATTAATTTGATCTATTTTTAAGAACTAGAAAGCAGATTCTAACATCAAAATATATTTTACTGCAAAGCAGCAAAAATAGACTTTGAAAGACCTGAGAAATTAAAGAGACAAATTTGATTTTAATTGCATGAAACTTACATAACTTTTCTGGATATTATGCACTTCTGTACTCCCAAATTTTTATTCTTAGAAATATACTCACAGTTTACCTTCAGGTTTACACACACATTTGCGTGTGCACACACACGAGTACAGACAACTTACATAATCAAATTGTAAGAGAAAATGTAAGCAACAACACTTGAAAACTGAATTCAGGGCCGGGCGCGGTGGCTCAAGCCTGTAATCCCAGCACTTTGGGAGGCCGAGATGGGCGGATCACGAGGTCAGGAGATCGAGACCATCCTGGCTAACACAGTGAAACCCCATCTCTACTAAAAATACAAAAAACTAGCCGGGCAAGGTGGCGGGCGCCTGTAGTCCCAGCTATTCGGGAGGCTGAGGCAGGAGAATGGCGTAGACCCGGGAGGCGGAGCTTGCAGTGAGCTGAGATCCGACCACTGCACTCCAGCCTGAGAGACAGAGCCAGACTCCGTCTCAAAAAAAAAAAAAAAAAAAAGAAAAAAGAAAACTGAATTCAGAACACTAAATTTTTAGAAAATTAATAATGGTAAGGGTTTAGCTCTTTGAATCAGTAAAATCTACATTATCTCATATGGTGGCCCAGGTCTTAGAGTTTTGGCAGTCATTCCTTTTGCTTAGGCAGCTTCTTTCATTCATAATGGCCGTGTACAAAATCAATTCAAAGTTTAATACAACAATAATAATTTAATTCACAGTTTTTGTGGGTCAAGAATTCAGGAGAAGCTCAGCCGTAAAGTTTTTGCTTAAGGTGTCTCATGAGGTTGCAGTTAGGTGGCTGTGGCTGAGTCAGCTCCTAAGTTTCTTTACTCACCTTCCTGATATCTGGTATCTGATCTGAGAAAATTCAAACAGCTGGGACTGAAACATCTGGAGCTGCTTGGGCCTCTTCCTCCATTTCTTTGTGATCTGTGAGATTTCTCCAGCATGGAAGTTTCAGGATAGTCCGGTTTCTTATATGCTAATTCAGGACTCCCAAATGGAGAGAGAGAAAGCTGGGACCTTTATCATCTTTTATGACCTTTTTTTTTAAAAAAAAAAAAAAAAAAAAAAACACAATTATTGACAAATTGAGTTAAAAATTTCAGCTCAGGTTCAACAGGTTACGTAGATGACACCATTTAATGGAGGCGTTATCAACATCACATTGTAAGAATGTGGCATGGGATATATATTGCTGTGTCGAAATATGGATGAATACAATCTGCCACACTAACAAAAGCCTGGCTGAGCGTTACACTTAGAATTTTTTCTATATAATGATATTTAGAACAGTAATAGAAATAGTTTTAAAATGGCAAATAAGGAATTGCCACCACCATAGAAGAAAGAGATCATTCTGTTTGATGAACGTATACTCTCAGGTGACAGCTTTTTATACTTAATTGTATCCATCTCAGGTGTACCTTCAGTTTCTGTGTTTCCTCTTTTTATTTTATTTATTTTATTTTATTTTATTTTTTCTGAGACAGGGTCTCTCACTTTGTCACTCAGTGACAAAAGGTTAGAGCGCAGTGGCACAATCTCAGCTCACTGCAGCCTTGATCTCCTGGGCTCAAGTGATCCTCCTGCCTCAGCTCTCCCAAGTACCTGGGACTACAGGCACACACCACCATGACCAGTTAATTTTTTGAGGGTTTTGCCATGTTGCCAGGGCTGGTCTTGAACTCCTGACCTCAAGCAATCCACCCTCCTCGGCCTCTCAAAGTGCTAGGATAACAGGCGTGAGCTACCACGCCTGGTCCCCTTCATTTTTCTGTTGTTGCTGTTTAACAGATACTTATTGAGTACCTGCTTTGAAGCAGTGTATAAGAGGATGAGGTTGAAGTTATAGGCACAAAGTCATAATTGCTGTCCTCGCTGAACACAGTGAGAATCGTGTTTTGAATAGTTTGTAAATGAGGCAAGTCTTCAACATAAGTAGCAGCAGATTTGAATTTTAGGAGTTCATGAAGAGCTAAGTGTTATACGACTCTGACAAGAAAAAAAACTGCATAGTACCAGCTTGAGTTCAAATAAAGGTAATGGAAAGTAGGGAGACCAAATTTGTGTGTGTGTGTGTGTGTGTGTGTGTGTGTGATTTAGAAACAGACTCAAATAACTTAAAGAAAGAAGTTCAAAACAGAAAAATGTTTTGAGACCATGAAGGTGGTGTATCACAAAAAGATAATTAGCTTAGTTCTCCAAGGAAACTTACTAGAAAGTATATATCAATTTAATTATGTAAATTTGAGCATAAGTGCTTTAGTGTATATTCTATAGGAGTTTTGTGTGCGCCTGTGTGTGTGTGTGATAAGTCTTCCATTATCTTAGAACTTTTTTGAGTGTTTTGGAAATCAAAACAATGTCTGGGACACTGCCAGAAAAAGGTATTTATTATATAAAAAGATATGATTTTATCAAAATTTTAAACCTTAGCTAATTATTAATTCAAAAAATCTAAGGTCAAAGGCCTCTTCTATTAACAGGTTTGCTATTCTGGTGTATAATCTGTACAAAATAAAATCATAAAAGCTCATTGTTTGTAGAGACTTTAAAAACCATCTAGTCCCCAGACTTCTCCCATGTTTTAATCCATTCCACAAAATTTCCCACCAAAGTTGTCCAGTTTTTTTTCTTAAATAACTAGGGCAAAGCATGGCTAGCATCCAGCGATGTGGTGCTTATTTCATTTTTCAGTCTCCTTGCAAATACAGTTGATTCTCTTTATTCAAAGATTCTGCAATTGTGAATTTGCCTACTCACAAAAATGTATTTGTAACTCCAAAATCAACAGTTACTGCAGTTTTGCAGTCATTCATGGACATGAGCAAAGTGGAAAAACTTTGAATGTAATTATGTGCACCTTCCCAGTTGAGGAACGAAATGGTGCTTTGCCTTCTTGTTTCAAATCTGATACTGTAAACAAGTATTCTTTCTGCAGTCTATTCAGTGACGTGTATTTTGCATTTTTGTGCTTTCTGTGGGTAATTTTGTTATTTAAATGGCCCCCAATCTCAGTGCTGAAATACCGTCTATTGTTGCTAAGTGCAAGAAGGCTGTGATATATCTTACGGAAGAAGTACATGTGTTAAATAAGCTTTGTTTAGGCATGAGTTATAGTGCTGTTGGCTATGAGTTCAATGTTAATGAATCAATGATATACATTAAATAAAATGTCTTTAAACAGAAACAGAACAACATGTTGATGTATGGATCCACTGGGAAAAAATGTGAGTGGGGCTTGCAGAAACCTAACCTTGTATTTCCCCTATGAGCAATAATTCAGTATTTATTAATTCAGTGTCTGCTACAACTTTGTAGAACATAAATACTGTGAATAATGAGAATTAAGTGCACAAATAAGCATATTACAAATACCCAATAAGAGAGTGAGCACTGAGCTTTCCTTTGAGTATACTTAGTCTCAAATGACATTTCTGAACTTTCAATTCTTTCTCGTTGTAGAAAGAATGGATCTTATGATATAACTTCTAAATTCTACAGAGAAAAAAGTCAAATAACTACAAATCTTATTACCTGTGATTATTTGGTCTAGCAACCAGAATTCTGTTGTGCTTTTCCTCTGTAAAAAGTATTTTCACAAAAATAGCCACTGGAGCCAGTTTACAGTCAACCCTCATAGAAGTAACAGAGAGAAGGCAATACTATATTCATGTTGGCTAGAGAACAAGCAGCACATGATAGAGAAGTATGATAAAAACAAAACTTTTTTTTTTTTTTTTTTTGAGACGGAGTCTTGCTCTGTCACCCAGGCTGGAGTGCAGTGGCCTCATCTTAGCTCACTGCAAGCTCTGCCCCCCGGGTTCACGCCATTCTCCTGCCTCAGCCTCCTGAGTAGCTGGGACTACAGGCGCCCGGCACCATGCCCAGTTAATTTTTTGTATTTTTAGTAGAGACGGGGTTTCACCGTGTTAGCCAGGATGGTTTCGATCTCCTGACCTCGTGATCTGCCCTCCTTGGCCTTCCAAAGTGCTGGGATTACAGGCGTGAGCCACCGCACCCGGCCAGGAACAAAACTTTTAAACCATCTGCTATGGTCTGAATGTTTGTGTTTTTCCCACATTCACATGTTGAAACATAACCCTCATGATATTGGTATTAAGAGGTGAGGTCTTTGGGAGATGATTAGGTCATGAGGACTCTGCCTGCATGAATGAGATTCCTGACCTTATAAAAGAGGCCTGAGGGAGCCTGTTTTCCCCTTCTGCCATGTAAGAACACATAAGACATGCCATCCATGAAGAACAAACCCTCAACAGATACTGAATCTTCTGGTACTTTGATCCTGGACTTCCCAGACTCCAGAGCTGTAAGCAATAAATGTCCATTGTTTATAAATCATCTAGTCTAAGGTATTTTGTTATAGCAGCCTGGATGGATTAAGACATCATCCCTGGACTTCATGATCAATAACTTTTTCTTGTAATTCAATGGCAATCCTTCAGTAATAACTCATGGCAATTGTCTATATTCCAAATGTGTAAGCGTGGCTTGACAGCGAGTGAAAATTTTGTTGTATTTTAAGGTGTTGGTAGTAGAAAAACCAGAAAGTTACAGTTATTGGAATGATGTGAACAGAAGCAAAAATATTCCAAAGATATTTACCATATATTACATTTTCACACGCTCCTCAACATTTTCCAATCTTGTTGTTGTTAAGCAGGCCAATGTGACTAGTCCTGACAAATGATGTTTGGGCAGAAGTAGCACACTCTTTCTAGTAGAAGCCTACAAGCAGGTTTCTTCTCCCCTACTTCCCTTATACTCTTTTCCCCTGATACAGGGAGCCTAAGAACTTCCTTTATTGTGAAGGTGCCACGAGAGGACTAAACCTCTGTCATCCCGAGTCCTTAAACAAGGAGCAGACCTCTACTACCCTACCCAACTTGATGACTAATTATCATGTAGAATAAACCTTGGTTTTGTTAAACCACTTTGAATTTGGGATTACTTTCTCATTATTGTTATATATTAAATGTTTCTCTTTATTCATTTCATCCTGAATACACATACAAGGTGTTCTGGGTCAGAGACAGGTTTCCTCGTACTAATTCCTCACAGTAAAGAAGTGCATTGGGCCCCCTTTGCCCAAGTCCTAACCTTTATGGCAGCATAGTAAAAGCCAGGTCAATTGACCTACATAAATGGCCAAGGAAAAATTATTTTTCCTTGCTTATAAAGAGGAAGGAGGCAGCTGTCACCTTTCCCTTCTAAAAGGATCTCCTTATTTCAACCCTTTGATAGGTAAATAAAATCTCTCCGGGAACCAGATAGCCCCATACGTATGTCAACTTTTAAAACCTACCTACCTAGAGAAGTCTTCAGGTTCTGGGGCTTCATTCCGTTTTGAAATGTGTTACAATTTAGATGTTTTCCCCCTCTAAACTTCATGTTGAAATTTGATCCCCAATGTGGCACCTCTTAATGCCATCACAATAGCAATTAAATTTCAACATGAGTTTTGGAGGGGAAATTCAAAACATATCAGAAGCCTTGTTACCTGGTGTCTAAGTATCTATATGTCAATATGAATACACGTAACAAGGGTCTGTTATGTTCAAATGTGAGGGAGGCTCAAAGCAATAGTAAGAAGTCTGTATTGAGAAAAAAGGACTTCCTCAGAATAAATTCTGTACAAGTCATAGTTTCTATAAGAAGCTGGGGACTCCAACTCCTTCAAGTCTGACTCAATCTTGGTATAATAACTTCAAGTAATTTAACTACATGGACCTGGCCCAGAATGTGCCTTAGGGGGACAAACACCTCTCCAGGCTTGGCTCCTGCTGTCACCTTCATTGTACTTTTCTCTAGTGATGATTTCCAGCAGTTGTCATTCAAACTGACTGTAAATTGGACTTGGACTTGGTATTTAAAAGACCCAAAGAAACTTCACATTTTTCCCTTTAAAGGGTGAAGTAAAGCTCTTAAACTGAGGTGATGTTATTACTTCATTAAGAGAAATTAAATGGAGATCTAAATATCAGCTATAAAATCTTCCTAAATGTAAATTCTAATCCAGTTTTCAAGGGGGATCTGAGAGTCTCTTGAGGAACCAGGGCATCATGTTCTAAACATTTCTCCTTCTGCAAACAGAAAGCCTAGTGGAACACAATATAAAATGATGTGAACTTTTTCCATGGCTTCAGTCTTTTTTTTTTTTTTTTCTTAAATTTAACTCATCAACACAAAGCCACAGGGATCTCTCTTCAAAATCTTAACACAGCAAGGAGAGGAACATTTTACCTTCCTGATGAAAATAATAAAACTAATTCTTGTCTCCCATAAAATTCCTATCCTCAGGAAGTTGGGGTAAATGCTGACTGTACTTTGTACATATCGTTGTGGCATTTCACATGGTGTTTGGTTTTTTCTCACCTGTAATTTAGTTTGACATCTGGGAAGAAATATCTAAAGCATAATTAGTTATAATTTTCCATCTCTTAATAGTAGTATAATTAAAGTACTTGGAGGCATTGTGAATTTAATTGACATGCAAACAATATGCTTATGGATGGTAAGTACATACTAATTTCCACATCAAAAATTTTAACAAAATAAGAAGCTTTTTGCTACGTAACTCTTTTGACAGAGCCTCTTTCAATGGTTCATGTTTTTTTTTTTTTTTTTTTTTTTTTTTTCTCATAATTGTATTTCTGGCATAGGTTTGGCTCCAAACAGGAGCATTTATCTTAGCCTTGATAAGGATCCAAGTGCTAAATGATACCTTGAAAACTGAATAGAGGGAAAATTTAAATAATTTAGAAGCAGACACATAGAGAAATAAGGGATATTTGGAAGGTGTAGACACACAAATAAGAGAAGCTATTTATAAAATAATGTTGTAAACATTATTTAGGGGAATTATTGATTCTACAGCAACCTCTGCCTTCTTTCCCACCCAATGTGAGAAGAACCTATTGGGGAGATTAAGAGCTTATGTGGCATGAACCAGGCCTGAGTTCAAATCCCCTTGTGTCATTTAATAGGTACATGTCCTTGGGCATATCTGGACACTCTCTTAGATACAGTTTGTTGTTATGTAAAAATAGAGAGAAGGATCCTTGATTTCTCTCTTTCTCTTACTCCTTTAGCAACCAATGTGCCAGGAAATTCTTGTGAGGAAATCCTATTAGCTCTACCTTCAAAATATCTAATGGTTAAATGTATGCATCAACTTGACTAGTCTATGTAGTGCCCAGATTTTTGGTTAAATGTGATTCCTGGTGTGTCTGTGAGGGTATTTCTGGAAGAGTTTAACATTTGAATCAGTAGACTAAGTAAAGCATATTTTCTCACCAACATGAGTGGAACTCATCCAGCCTGCTGTAGACCTGAATAGAATAACAGGTTAAGAAAGAATTATTTCTTTCTGCCTGAGTGTTTTTGAGCCAGGATGTCACTCTCCTCCTGCTTTCAGATTTGGACTTGAATTGAAACTTCACCATCAGCTTTCCTGGTTCTCAGGCCTTCAGACTTAGACTGGAATTATAACATCAGCTTGCCAACTTCAGATCTTGAAATTCTCAACCTCTGTAATCACACGAGCCGATGCCTTATGGTCAGTCTCCCCATTCCTTGATAGATAGATGATAGATAGATAGATAGATAGATAGATAGATAGATAGATAGAGAGACAGACAGACAGATGTAGATGTCTATCTCCTGTTGGAGTGTTTCTCTAGAGAACCCAGGCTAATATAAAATAAATCTATGTTGGTTCAATAGCCCACTATCCTTTGTCTGAATACTGAATATGTTTCTCCTTTGCCTTCTGATTTCAATCTCGCTTCCTACTGTCTTGGGTTCTCAATGTAGCAGCCACAGTGAACTTTTTAAAATTTAAGTTAGATTGCAAGTTTTAAGATCTGTCCTTCCTTTCCTCTAAACTCTCCACTGACTCCCCTTCTCATTCAGAGTAAAAACCAAGGTCCTTACAAAGGCTTACAAGGCTCAACTTTATCTAGCCCCCAGTGACCTAGGCTGTATCTTATTAGGCTATATCTCATTGGTGTACTCTAGCTACTCTGACTGTTTTACTATTCTTTAAGCCTGATAGGCAAAACTCTGCCTTAGAAACACTCTTTTCTCAGATTTCTTAAGTTTTTGCTTAAATATCAACTTCTGAATAAAGCCTACATTTCTATTTAAAACTACAACCTCCACCAGGCATGGTGATTCATGCCTGTAATCCTAGGACTTTGGGAGGCTGAGGCAAAATGATCGCTTGAGCCCAGGAGTTCAAGACCATCTTGGGCAACGTAGTGAGACATTGTCTCTACAAAAAATAAAAATAAATAAAACTGTAACCTCTCTCTCCTTACCCTACTCACTGTCCCTTTTTTCCACTTCTATGTTTTCTATATAGTATTCCAACTCTATAGATACTATAGAGTTTACCTGTTAGACTTACTGTTTATTATCTGTCTTTCCCTCTTTAAAATGTGAAGTTATCATAACAAAGGCAGTGATTTTGGTCTGTTGTATTCACTGAACACTGTTCCTGGAACAGTGCCTAGAACATGGTAGGTGCTCAATAAGTATTTGTTGTATGAATGAATAAGTACCTATGCCATAATGTTTTTGAATATTAAATTCAATAGTTTAATAGTGCTATCGCATTCTTGCCTAGATATTTCTATTTTCTTGTTTGTAAACTGTCATCAGTCCTCCCCATATTCTCGGCTGTCAAAGAAAAAAATACAAAAAGCATCATGTAAAAATTGTTTAAAAAGAATTAAAATTGGTTTTATTTTCAGTTTTCATGAATATCCTTGCTTGCTTTGGTTAATTGTTTCATTAGATGCATTTTAGCTAATCCTTTGCAGGAACTACTGCTAACAGAACATCCTGAAGAAATTTAGCCTCCTTGGAAATGCTAAGTGCACATATGCACACACAAACACACACATGCACACAATTAAGAACAATAGCTAGTTTTAAGATCAAGTGAGAGAAGAAGAATCAGCATTAGCACTCAGGTGACAAAACATATTGTGATCTAATGTTTCCATCTTAGTTAACATCATAACAGCTTAGTTAACAGCATGATATATATATATATATAATATATATATGGTATATATATAATATATATATGGAATATATATATAGAAAAAATATTAATATCCTGCACTATAGTGAAGGACACATCAGGTAGTGTATGAAAGTCCAAAAGTGCAGTATTTATTTCTCAATAAATATTAGTTGATTTTGAACATTACAACCAGGTATATTTTACTTAGTCATTTGATATCTAAATTTTCATGTTTTTAAATTTTCTCTGACTATAACAAGCAAAGCATACTTTTTATATTACCTTAGTCTCTTCACTAAGCTTTCTTAAGAAGGTGAATGGAGATTATCACGTATACACCAATATACAATCATTCTCATAATGCAGCCTTCTGTGATTTTGGTTAACCCATACAAATGAAATGACAAAACTGAATGTTTAAGCCTCAAGTTAGAGTCTCTGAACGCAGGCAGTCATCATATTGGTGGAGATCTCTCATGAAACACCAGTTGAAATGGCCCACTAGTTAGTCTTTACCTTATCCTAAGTGCAATCATGATCTTTCAGTAAGTTCCAGCCTATGTTCTCCCTTCTCCAGGAGACTTTCAATGTACCCATAAGATCAAAGATTAATTAATTTTGTTCTTCATTCTCTTGAAATGATTGTGATGTGTATGTGTATCCATGCATATACGTTTATATATGTGTGTGTATATATATAAATGTGTACATGTCTGTGTGTGTGCCTGTGTGTATGTATACATCAAAGAGTAAAAGATTTAAGTACCTGACTAAAGTATCTTTGAGGGTAAATCAAGGATATATGTAAATTAATGCATTAATAGTTCTATGACCATAGAACACTGTAACAAATATGGCTGAAAAAATGTTTCTAAATACCAACTCTTGCTTCCATTCCTTTTTAAAAATCGTTTTTTTGTTTGTTTGTTTCCAATGGGTTACATTTTAACAAGTGATTTTTAGCCTTTTTAAGTTCTTTTTTTTTTGAGACGGAGTCTCGCTCTGTCACCCAGGGTGTAGTGCAGTGGCCGGATCTCAGCTCACTGCAAGCTCCGCCTCCCGGGTTCACGCCATTCTCCTGCCTCAGCCTCCCGAGTAGCTGGGACTACAGGCGCCCGCCACCTCGCCCGGCTACTTTTTTGTATTTTTTTTAGTAGAGACGGGGTTTCACCGTGTTAGCTAGCCAGGATGGTCTCGATCTCCTGACCTCGTGATCCGCCCGTCTTGGCCTCCCAAAGTGCTGGGATTACAGGCTTGAGCCACTGCGCCCGGCGTTTAAGTTCTTTTAATATGTTAGTTTAGTTTGTTGCTTGGGAAGTTTTTCACATTTGCAGATTGATGATCGATTTAATGCCAGGGCACTGAGGTCCAAAATTTTGTCTTAATGAAGACTCCCTCTAATAATACAATATTTTGGAGTCTATCATCATTACTTACAAACCGTACAAAAGAGGTTGTCATAACAACCAGAGATTAGTGGCTTCATGTTCCAGATTTTCAGATTTAATGCACATACCTGAATAATAGCATCCCTCTGCTTTGCTCGGAACCATTTCTAAAATAAGTAAAATATGTGCCTTGAGCATTAAAGTGCTTAAGGATTTTTCTTTATTTTATGCAATAAAGAAATAATCTATGCAATTCTTGTCTCTCTCTCGTACACATGTGCGTATACACTTAAAATATATGTAAATAGGGCTGGGCGTGGTGGCTCACGCCTGTAATCCCAGCACTTTGGGTGGCTGAGGCAGGCGGATCGCCTGAGGTCAGGAGTTCAAGACCAGTCTGGCCAGCAGGGTCAAACCCCATCTCTACTAAAAAAAATACAAAAAAATTAGCAAGGGCATAGTGGTGGGTGTCTGTACTCCCAGCTACTCAGAAGGCTGAGGCATGAGAATCACTTGAACCTAGCAGGTGGAGGTTGCAGTGAGATAAGATCATGCCACTGCACTCCAGACTGGGCAACAGAGCAAGACTCCATCTCTCTTCTCTCTCTCTCTCTCTCCCCCCCACATATAGATATATAGATGTATACACACTATTATATATGTATACATACTCTCTCTCTACACATATATATATATATATATATATACACACACATACTTTGTATAGCCCACCCTTTTCCTTATCTATGAGCGCGAATTCTTCACATGCCTTAAGATATGAACTCCAAAATTGTTTCAGATACACTAGGCTTCCAGCCCCTGACCCCATTCCTCCCATTGCCCTTTTTGAGCCTCTTTTCCAGTACTTATGACTTCTTAATTTGTACTCAATTTATGTGCATAAGCATCTATATTTTCCTGAGTTTCTGCACTCCTGAAAGATGGGGAATACTTACTTCTCTTAGTGTTTCTCTCAGAGGCCACTACAGTACCTTAAACGTAGGAGTTAAATAGATATTGAGTGAAATGAATATATGTCTTTGTCAAACAACTGCTTGGGAAGAGCACATAGAGTTTCTGGACTGACGTTCTATGTACCTATGTAAATGGAGCTGCCTTCAACTTTAGAGATCAGCATTCATCTTGTTAAATATTCAAATGAGCTCTCTGTAGAGTACTTTTTTTTACTGTCATTTGATTAACTGCACTATAAAGTTATTTTATAATGTCAAAGAAAGTGCGAAGTATTCAAGACATCACAAGACTACCACAGAATACAGAGGCATTTAGATTTTAAGACCAGAACTAAATTAACTATTGAGATAGAGTAGTGAAAGCACTTTTCACGTTGGCTGGCCCCTTGAAGAATTTTCTACTCTCATTTCTTTTTCTGAGTCACTATATAAAAATCCAGTGTTGTATTTTTGCACATTTACACAATATAATAGAATTCCTAAAGAATCTAATGAAGTGTACAGGTGTAACAAGTCCATGGCTGAAACAGGACAATTAGGGACAACAGAACACACAATTTTTCTGCATTTTATTTTCAAATCTCTCTTAAACTGAATAATGTTCTAAACCTGATTGAACCTTCATATTCCCATTCTCAGATTACTTCTTTCTGGCTATTCTACTCCACAGTTTCTATTCTTAGCAGGTCATCAGGCAGGTAGTTGCAAATATAATATTGCTCTTGTCATTCATATGCTAAGAATTGTAAAGTGCTATAGCCCACCATCAATCCTAGACCTTAAGTTGTCACATGAATAACTCACCCATCCCACTCCCCGCCAGGACCTTTCTTCTTTGCCACACACGTATCTACCAAATTTTGCTGGTCTCAAGTGTTTATTTTCCTATTGATAAGTAATTTAAAATCTATTTCCTAGTTACATTAAAGGTATAGGTTATGAATGAATTTTCTTTTCCTGACAATCAGTACAATTTTTTTTTTTTTTTTTTTTGGAGGACATGAGGGGAGATTTAGATTTAAAATAAGTCCATTTTTTTCCTATGAAAACATGGAAATATTTACAATTCCTTTTCTAAAATCCAGATAATTTACATTAAATCCCACAATGAGAAACATTGCAAGCCATAGTCTTGCTGTAAGCTCATTTTACTCTGCATCTGAAAGTAATGGATTTCAGAGCTGTGTAATTCAGAACTATATTCCCCAAAGTGCAGACTGTTAGGAAAAGGCAACATTTGGGAATTTCAGACTATCTTGTTGTATAATTGGTAGTGAAATAATGGTACCCAGATTAAGAAGAATTAGTTCTGCTATACTGAGTGTATACAACCCAATTAGTCCATTTTTGGTGTTGGTAAAATCCACAGTTTCCCAAAACAGGTATATGGATGAAAGGAACTCTATAGGTGGTCCAGTAACTGAAAAGGGAAACTATGATCATTGAACCGTCAGAAATTACCATCCGATAGGTTAAAAAAAAGTAAAATATCAGTAATTTCATATGGTTCAACTTAGTATATATCCTGTCTGGGGAAATTAAAAAATCACTTTCAAATAATTGTTTTGGTAGTTAGTATGAGGGCTGGCGTGTGAATAAATATTTCACACTAGGCAGTTTCATAGATGGTATAAAATTGCTCTCACAACACAATGAATGGGAATTTTTTTTGATAATACTAAGAAAATTAGGGTTAAGATGTAACCCTGAGAAATTTATCAATATATGGGTACTTAAGAGTTACTTCCTGGTCCCCCTTAGAGAGGGATGCATCAAGTACAGAACTTCCTAGACTGGTTTCCAATGCTATTGAACTTGAAGATGCTATTAAATCTGATTATTATTCTTCCATGCCTTTATCTATCTAAATATATTTGTTGAAAGCTTAATATTTACCAAGCATAGTACTATGTTTTGGAATCCAGCAAAGAAAACACACAAAGCTTATTCTAAAAAATACAGACACCTATTCAACCCATAATAATTATGCTATCCAAATTTAGGGGGAGGAGGAGTGAATTTTAGTAGGAATAATCTGAAAAATTCAAAGTTGAGATGACTGTACAGGAATGCAAAATACAGCTGTACTGTTTTACAATGATACAGAGGTACTCAATAGGAAAGCATGAATGCTCTGGCATGATGCTGTGCCCCTCTGGAAGAAGAGACTCATTTTCCAATTTTTACAAAAGTGTACAATGGGTAAGTAGAGTCCATGAAAATGAGAGAGAAGGTGGAAATGGCTAGTAGGTAGTTGCTCAAAACTGCATCTGAAAACCACTCTGAAAGCCCAAGGTGATTCATCTCCATCATTCTGGCCCCTGTCCATGCATGAAAAGTGCTGAAAAGAGATCTTACCACCTCTGAGTCAGGCTTTTGTGTGGTACCCACATTTGCAATTGTAGATACAATTCACTTAAATTGGGAAGAGTCCTTAAAAGATCATCAACATAATTATTTGACTGAAGAATCAGAGAAGTAGAGAAGTGATACTTTTCAAGGACATATGAAGTGCTTAAGTATTTTGAAGGTAGGAAAACTTTTACTGCAGTAACAAACGATCCCCAAACCCCAAATGCTTAAAACAATGAAAATTTCTTGCTCACTCTATACATCTGACAAGAGGCTACGCTTAGAGTCTTTCAGGAACCCAGGCTGATGGAGGCTATATCCCTGTAGCAGGAAGAAGGGAAGTTGGTGAAGGGTATACTGCCTTTTAGAGCTTTCATGTAGAAATAATGCATATCACTTCTCAGTTTTTTATTGTCAAAGCAAAGGGGTTAGAGTTTGATCCTATGTGTACAGAAATAGAGCTGTCATATTTATGAAAAGCCTTAATGACTACTATACCAGGTTAAGGAAGGAAATGTGGGTACCACACAAATCAACTATATATTATTTGAATTACATACTCACTAAAAAATCTTCACTGTATTAAGATATATAGAAAGTGGCCATCTTCCCTCTGGGTTATAAAGTTACAATAGCTATGATAACAAAACACCATTTGATAATAGATGAAATTTTTAAAAAGGTTTTGATGTGGGCAGAGTATAAATCATATAAAAGCTCACATTATATTTTCTATTGAAAGGAGACAGAAAGAAAAAGCCTAAACAGTATTTCTCCTCTATTCTATATAGCTTACTCTAAAGACCTATGCTGTGGTCTTTATTTATTGGAAACACTAAAATGAAGGCTTATTACATTTTATGACATTCTGTTCCATCTTTTTAGTATAGTATATAGGATAATTGCAGCAGGCAGTGTCTTTTGCATACCCAATAGCCGCTTTCTCTTCCCTTTCTGGTAGAATCCTGACTTGCTTCAGTATCTACTCTGTCCACATAAGACTTGTGAGAAAATGCTAATTGGTCAAATTTAATCATTGTCATGCTATTCCCTTGCCTGTGTTATATTCAGAGGTGAATTTATCACTTTTCTGGACAGTGACTAATGAGGGATAGTCTGAAGGAAAGCTTTCTTCACTTTGAAAAATAACAAAGACAGTAATTTTTCTTGCTGGATATTGTCAAGTCTGTATGGGATGCCTGGAACTGTAGCAGCCATCTTAAGAGAATGAAAGAAATGGTTTAGGAAAAACAGGCTGAGAAACTTGGAGGGCCCTAAAATTCCTGAACTCCATCTTTTGTTACACAAGATTTAAAAAAAAAAAAAAAAAAGCCCAATTCTTTAAGCCAGTGCTTCTTAAAATGCTGGCTTGAAACAAGATAAAGAGCTGTTCCAGAATATATATAAACACACTTTCCTTCATTAAAGGTTTGTCTGCAAAGAAAAAAAAAGGTATCAGATGGACTAAACAGTGGTGACATAGCTGAGTTACATTTTGGTGTAAATTTAAACTCATTTATTTTCAACTGGATTATTTCAATACATTTATGTTTGGTGGGAGAACCAATTTCCAACTATCCAGGAAAAATTCACCTTTATTCGTAAAGTATTGAAACATACCTTTTGGTGCATAAAAGGCCTAGAATTTGTTTTTAGGTAATTTTTATTCTTGGCTTCAGATTATTGAGAGGATTAACAGAATAGAGAGTGTTCATGGATCACCAACTAAATTATAGATGCAGGATACATGAATAAAGAAGCCTCTCTGGGCTTAGAAAGATCACAAGGTGGTATGAAAGGTAGATAAGGAAATCAGTAATTACAGTACCTGCTGAATTATAAGCCTGTTTACAGGGTGTTAGAGATTTATGTGGAGTGTGTTATGGATAATGAAGAGAAATCAGCAAGGGACTGGGTTTGGTGGCACATGCCTATAATCCCTCAGAGAAAGAGGGATTGCGGCCAGGAGTATGAGAACAGCCTGGGCAATACAGTGAGACTCAGTCTCCTCAAAAAATAAAATACAAAAATATTAGCCAGGGACAGTGACAAGCCCCTGTAGCCCCAACTACTCCAGATGCTGAGGCAGGAGGATCCCCTGGAGGGTGGCGGCCAGTTATGATTGTGCCACTGTACTCCAGCCTGGGTGCCAAATCGAGACCCTATCTCTTAAAAAAAAAAAAGGGGGGGGGAAACTTTATAGAAAAGGTGGCACCTGAGCTAAATTAAAACATGGAGGTGGTACATAAAACTGCGTGATATAGCTGGGATGAGGCTGAAACTATAGGGAAGTGACCATTGTCATGGTGAGGTGTTTTACAGTGAGTAAAATGATGACTTGCATTTTAGCACTATTATTCTGGCATCACTTTTGAAGACACAGTGTCTGCAGCACAGACCAATCTATTAACTATTGCAGAATTGTTCTGGGATCAACTTTAACGACTTACACAATGCCCATTATACTTGCCCCATCTTGCTTGTTCCAATTAAGCACTCTACACTAGAAACTTAAGGAAATTTGCCTCAATTTAGGTATATTTTATTTTCTTTTCTTTTCAGACAGTCTTGCTCTGTCGGCCAGGCGGGAGTGCAGTGGTGCGATCTCGGGTCACTGCAACCTCCACCTCCCGGGTTCAAGCAACTCCCCCCGTCTCAGCCTCCCGAGCAGCTGGAATTACAGGCACCCACCACTACACCCAATTGACTTTTTGTATTTTTAGTAGAGATGCGGTTTCACCACATTGGCCAGGCTGATCTCGAACTTCTGACCTCATGATTCACCCACCTCGACCTCCCAAAGTGCTGGGACTACAGGTGTGAGCCACTGTGCCCTACCTCTATTTTTGTTTTTAATCTTCACAACTACACTAAATTAGATATCAACTTAAAGTGAGGTACAGATCGTTGAAGAATGTATCAACCCTGGCTTTGAATCCAGCCAAGTCTTAGTTCTGAGCCCACATTCTTAACCTCTATGGTCTCTGCAGCAAAACCTACATTTTGAATTACGTCCTTCACGGTGGCCATGGCTTAATTATTGAAACAATGATAGTGACTTGTCTTTAAAACAAATCCTGGATTCTGACCAAAATTCCTATTCTGGTATTCTAGCAAGTTAGGGAAGCATCTGCAAAAGGTACAAACTTTTTACTTGGTCCTGATTAGTTTCACGTGGGCATTTGTGGGTTCATCCAGTGTAATTTTTTTTTTTTTTTTTTTTCCGAGAATCTGGACTTTTTTGGAGACCTCCAGGTTTTAAATATTGGCTTGAATTTTAAAAACCAGTTTAGGGAAATAGAAAATTAAACTACTGTTTTGGTTAACTTTGTGTCAACTTGACAAGGACACAGTGCTCAAATATTTGCATCAACAATCCTCTAGATGTTATCTGTGAAGGTGTTTCTTGAATTATTATGAGTTTACCATTTAAGTCAGTGGACTTGGAGTAAAGCTGACCCTCTTTATAATATGGCTAAGCTTCTTGAATTAGTTCAAGATCTTAATGAACCAAGACTGACCTCCCCCAAGGAGGAATTCCGGCAGCAACTGCCTTTGCTGGGTCTCCAGCCCGCTGGCATACCCGTATTTCCAAACCACCAAGCCTCCAGAATCGGATGAGACAATTTTAAATTTTTCTATGTGCATCCTCTTGATCTGTTAGTCTAGAGAATCCTAATACAGAAACTAAGCAGTTATACACCCTCTGTAACGTATGCACTTACAGCCAGCCTGCTGAAGCCTTTTTTTGGGGTGGCACAATCTGTACTATAAGACAGGTAGAGGTTTTTTCTCTCACATATATCCCTCAAATACTTTCCTAGCTAGACTTAGCTACCCGTAACTATTGATTCCTATTTTAACATCCTCTCCAAAAAATTTGAATTTAGGACTTGTGAGACAAGTTTTTACATAACTTACTAGATCTCAAAAACAATCTAATGAGGTAAGCCTTATAATTTCCAAGAAAACCAAAATCATCTAACAAACCTTAAACTTACTCTTGCTTCTCCTTTTGAGACAGAGCGTCGCTCTAGTCGCCCAGGCTGGAGTGCAGTGACGCGTTTGCAGCTCACTGCAACCTCTGCCTCCCAGGTTCAAGTGATTCTCCTGCCTCAGCCTCCCGAGTAGCTGGGACTACAGGCATGCGCCACTATGCCCCGCTGGTTTTTTTCTATTTTTAGTCGAGAAGGGGTTTCACCATGTTGACCAGGATGGTCTCAATCCCAAAGTGCTGGGATTACAGGCATGAGCCCCCTTGCCGGGCCGCTTCAACTTTTTCCAAAGATGAAAAATCTTTATGTTCCATACAAGGAACTCTCTCAATACAGGATACCTGATTTACCACTGAATAATCAAATAACAATGACACACAAGTACAGGAGACATACGAGCAAAGTCATATAAATTAAGGCTGTACCATAATTAAGTAGTTATCAGGTGACTGTTGAAGAACCTAAAGTGAGGCCCTAGTTGAGAAACAAAAAAATAAAAATGGAAGTTTTTAGCAAATCAGTAGTTGTACCCAAGGGCCATATAAGAAATCTAATGATATAGTGAGGAGTGGCCTACACAGCTATTTTCTTTGATGAAGGGATATAGAACCACTCAGAGCAATTTTTCAAAAATCCAGAAATACACTTTTATGGAAACAGTTTTTTAAATGTTGGCTGAAAAACAGAGCATCACCCTTTCACCAAAGTCTGGAGGCCAAACAGACTACCAGTTTGGAGTCTGTTTTATTGTAGCATTTTAACATCAGTGGTATTCCAACAGAGAGCAGATGAAAATACTCAGTAGTTGGTTACTGTCCTACATCTTATACAAAGTCCTAAAATGTAATGACTTCATTACATTTTAAATGGCAAGCAGCATTTCACTACTTATAAAATAAATTCGATTCATATATAATTACTAATCAGAACTACCTTTTATCCCATTTCTACTAGGCTATATGATAGTGAAAGCACCAGAATAAATTGGGAGTACTTACTATACTACAAATTACATGGCATTATATTCCATTTCAAATATTCTTTTATTCATTCTAATTAAGACTAATACTGGTCACCAGAACACTTACTGAGGCAAACACTTCTGTTTAAAGTAGAGAAACACAAAAAACAAAACAAAACAAAAAAACAAAGCTCCTAAATACCTGATTATCCAGAACTTCAACTGGAATGAACTAATAGTTTTCCTGATGATTAATCAATCATAGGAAAAATAATTTACTAAACCAAAGTAAAGGGCAAGAACAAAAGTATTTTTTCCTTCAAGTTAATGACAAAAAAAAAATCATAGAAATAAACAAGATTGATTTGTATTTCCCTTTTATTGCATAAATTACCAACAAAATCCTGACCTGGGAATCAAAAATTTAATATAACCTCAGTTTAACACTATTAAATAAGCTAAATCACAGAGTAATACTGGAATGTTACCCAAATTAATAAAGTAGGCAAATGGCCAAGTATTACATTCCCTATTTCAAAAACGAGGCATTAAGCATTCATGTCATAAGTTTATTAACATATCTAGTATGCCATGAGTTAGAGTTTGATCCATTTCCAGAGGCTGTATCTCTTAAAATGCTCTTCATATCTGCAAATAAAAACAGAAATGGCATTTTAAAAATCCCATTCATTTAACAGAAATCACGTAGTTTCATGAAAATATTTTCTATCAGTTTGAGTAGCACATCAGAAAGCGTTTACAGTATCATGACTTCATTCATACTGATTTGCTTCATCACATGCACCGAAACCTTTCCGCATTAGTAGCTTGGATAAGTTATTCCCCCTCTAAACTATGACAGTCTTTCCGATCATTCCAGTGTTCTATAGTATTACTCTGAGAAACTCTGACGACAATTAAGGTAAATAAATATTTTATCCACTCACAGGAAATCTGCTAACCTTCCAATATGAAGGACTCCTCTGAGCATATATTAACATATCCCCTTGACACAAGGCTTCTCAGCCTCAGCACCACTGGTATTTTGCCCCCAAGCTGGAATGATCAAAAATGTCTCACATTGCCAAATGCCCCACTGTGTTGTAAAATCATTCTCATTTAAGAACCACTGCCTTGGCGGGGCGCGGTGGCTCAAGCCTGTAATCCCAGCACTTTGGGAGGCCGAGATGGGCGGATCATGAGGTCAGGAGATCCAGACCATCCTGGCTAACATGGTGAAACCCCGTCTCTACTAAAAACTACAAAAAACTAGCCAGGCGACGTGGCGGCGCCTGTAGTCCCAGCTACTCGGGAGGCTGAGGCAGGAGAATGGCGTGAACCCGGGAGGCGGAGCTTGCAGTGAGCTGAGATCCGGCCACAGCATTCCAGCCTGGGTGACAGAGTGAGACTCCGTCTCAAAAAAAAAAAAAAAAAAAAAAAAGAACCACTGCCTTAATGAGGAGAGTATATTCAGAAGTTTGAGTCTCCCAACATGGTTGGTGAGGCATAGATTTACAATGGCATAATTATCTGGGACTTATATATCAAGGAACACTAGAAGGGTTTTCTTCATCTTCAGGGATTTTTCACAACTTAAACAAGTACTGTAAGCCAATTTAAAAACTGGGAGCACAGTGACCACTTTCTGAAAGAAATGGAAACGCCTGGGTAAGAGTCCTCGTCCACCAATATACCAGTTATGAGATCTTGAACAACTTCACATCTTTGTGTCTCAGATGGGGTTACTATCATCCACCTCACAAGCTTGCTAGAGAACATGAGATACCGATGTAAAGTGTACCTGATAAGCAGTAGTATTCAATAAACACTGGCCATTATTCAAATATTTTTATACAGGTTTACAACTAGTCTCCACCAATGCCACATCTACATATAATCTCAGGAATCAGTCCTACTTAACAACGTATTTGTGTGTGTGTTCTGGGTGAGGGGGAAGAGGCTACTTAATAAAAAGGCCTGCTTTAAGAAGATTAGAAATCCATGAACTACCTGTTAAATGGACGAACTGAAACATCCTTATGATTTAAGCAGTTGGTGTCTTACTATAAGGAAGGGTGCAGCAAATGCAGATCCAAAGTACAAACACATCTTAACTAGTAACGCCCACTTGTTTTCCACTGAAAATGGCAAATTCTGTTGGAAAAAAAGAGAAAAAGTAATCGAAATAGAACCTCAAATAATCTGCTTAATAATCAAAACACAAGTATACAGGAAATGCTAGTTATATTTATTTTACATCATGTTACATATGCCATAAATCGTAACATCTTTTTAAACATTTATCTTTCAAATCCTACGACCTTCATCACACAACACTAGAAGGTAAGAAACAATCTGGCTTTACCGAGCACTAGGCAATGGTCTTAAGGACTCAAACGTCAAATAGTGAGAAGTTTCTTATTTTAGAAAATCGAAAAAACTACTGTCTTAAGTAGTCACATTAGAAGACGACACATGGCAATGTTAAGTGCAATACAAAGTTGTTTTTTCTTTTTCTTTCTGAGACTGAGTCCCGCTCTGTCATACAGGCTGGAGTGCAGTGGCGTGATCTCGGCTCACGGCAACCTCCACCTCCCGGATTCAAGCGATTCTCCTGCCTCAGCCTCCCGAGTAGCAGGGATTACAGGCACACACCACCACCTAATTTTTTTGTACTTTTTAGTAGAGATAGGGTTTCGCCATGTTGGCTAGGCTGGTCTCGAACTCCTTACCTCAGGTGATCCGTCTGCCTCGGCCTCCCGATTACAGGCGTGAGCCACCGCACCCGGCCCAATTTATTTATTTATTTATTTTCTCATTACGAAGCACCTTCTCTGCCCTTTACGACTAGGCCTCGTGTGACACTCCGAGGTTGTTACTGCTTTGTGGTTTAAGTTATTTACACCTGAGGCCAAACCCAGCCTTAACGGAGTTGAAGGGTTAGTACTTTTAACTTAGCCAGCTGGTTTACAAAGCCTCTTCCATAACCAGAGGCCCTGATTTCCTCATGATTTTCCAATGACCTTCATTTCGGGTCCGACGACCTCCAGCTCGGCTTTAAGCCACACACCTACAGCCGTGGCCTCCAGGAGCCATCCCAGGGCTTTCTGCTGGGCGGGGGAAGGGGCGTCAGGCGGTTGATAGAAGCAGAGATGCTACGCGCTAGGATGCCCAGCTTCCTCACTGGCCCCTGGGGTAAGTGAAACGCTACTCTGCGTCTCAGCCTAGTTTCTGGCTTTCATCTCCCCCGCCACAGCCCGGAGCGGCCTTTGAGGTGCGCGAGTCACAGACAAGCGCCCCCTCCCCCAACGAAGTCGAGCCCCTTTATACACTAACCTTCCCAGGGCCCTCCTCATAGTGGCTCCTACGGACCACAGAGGTTGTGAACCTCCGGATGCTGTGGCCCAACATAGCGCTGCTGGAAGCTCCGCACCGAGTACGGATGAAATGGCGGCACCTCACCAAGACCTTGTTTTCACGACCTTGTTCCCCGTGCTCAAGGACCGAAAGGAAAGATGGGAAATGGGGGGGAGCCTTGAGGAAACGCAACAAAGCGGGGATCTCAATGGATTGTGGGAATTGTAGTTCAGAACAGTGCGGCGCCTTATCAGTCCCCGAAGAATTGTGGGAAATGTAGTTTCGCGCTAGGGTTAGGTCTAGGATTCCGGAGGGGGTGGGGGTGGGGGCTGTTACCGGAAACGATTTTTTTTTTTTTTTTTTTTTTTTAATTGAGACAGAGTCTCTCTCTTTGCCCAGGCTGGAGTGCAGTGGCGCGATCTCGGCTCACTGCAAGCTCCGCCTCCCGGTTTCACACCATTCTCCTGCCTTAGCCTCCCAAGTAGCTGGGACTACAGGCGCCCGCCACTGTGCCAGGCTAATTTTTTTGTGTTTTTAGTAGAGACGGGGTTTCACCATGTTAGCCAGGATGGTCTCGATCTTCTGACTTCGTGATCTGCCTGCCTGGGCCTCCCAAAGTGCTGGGATTACAGGTGTGAGCCAGCGCGCCGGCCTGGAAACGATTTTATTGAATCAAGTGAAGCAGTTTCACTTCATGTTCTCTAGTCTATTGAACAGGACAATAAACCCATTCCTTTTCTTTTTTTTTTCTTTTCTTTTTTCTTTTTATTTTAAATAAAGTATATGCTACGTGTCAATGATTTCAAGGACTTTTGCCAGTGCTGAGAGATATTTAATGATCCTGGCTGAAGAAACAAAGCATAAACACAAGTAACCAAACAACATGCAGCACAAAGACTTAAGAAAGAAAACTGAAGTGCTAAGGGAATGATCACTAAAGGTAAAGGGAATCAAATAGAAGAGAAGGAAGAACAAAGGGCAAGGAAAACTCAAGTCTGGTATGAACACAGCATGTGTGAGGAGTAGAAGAGAAAAGCGGCCTCTGACACCTGGAGCTAGCCTGGACTGGGAACTGGTGTCTGCCTAATGAACGTACACAATTTCAGCAAGCATCCAACAAGACCACTCTGACAGTGTTCATCAAGAAGAGAATATGATCACTGTGTAATCATATCTGAACACAGATAAAACATTGTCCAAGCCACAAAAATGACCGAACATCACCCTATCTGGTTTAATATGATGACTTCTGCTTCTTTACCAATTACAGTCTTAGCCTGGATCTGGCTTTTCTTCCTCCTAAGATTTAGGAAGATAGCCAATATTAGGGGAAAAAATCCCAAATCCTATAAGCATTTTCTAATATTTTACAGAGAACCCTTAAACGTCATAGTTTCTCACAGTATATGGTCTCTCTTACTGCAATGAATAATAAACACTATTTGTCAATTACAGGTGTGCTTCTGGCCGTCTTTGACTAGAAGGTATTGAGAAGAAACCAGTGATAAATGAACGTGGGAAAGTGGTGTTAGGTTAGATTGTGAAAGGCCCTGGTAACCTAAGTGTTATGTTATTCATCTGTGGGGGAATGTGTGTTGCCTCGCGTGTCTCATTTATAGAGCGTTAGGAAACAATTCAAATGAGACCTAAGGTTTGCTTTGAACAGGACATAACATATATGCTTTGTTTTGTCTTTTGATTTTCAGTTTTTGGAAGAGAACAACCATGCCCCCCACCAAAAAAAAAAAAAAAAAAAAAAAAAAACCACTTAAATTAATATTTTGTTTCAACAAGTAGCTTATTTTTGAGTAGGGGTTCAAGAAATGCATCATAACTGGTGTCCCCTACCACCTAATTTATAGAAGTTATGTGACATTCAATTTTTTTAACATTCCATTCACTGCCTTTGCATATTAAAGGATTCTGATTTAACTATAATTGAGAAAGTTTTTCACACTTAATATTTCTGGATTATACTTTTAAATCTAGTGTAAGTAATGTTATCTGTGGATTTGGTTCATTGTTGCTTCTAATTCACATTAATTGAGCCTCCACTGGGTATCTGGCTTTGAGTTAACTCTTTAGGGACTTTCAGGCCAGAGATTCCAGAATATGGTTTCAGAATTGTCTGCCTTCTCATGGGCTTTGTGATAAGTTAAACATAAAAAAAAAGTATGTTTATACCTATGTAAATATGGGGGAGGGGGGTGGTTACACTCAAGTGCCAGGCATATGAGTGAAGCTATCTTGCACCCTTCAGCCCGGCCCCACCCTCGGCTGAACATTGCTGAGTGACCACCGTCACCACTGTGTAGAGCAGAATTGTCCAGTTGACTCCTGCCCAAAATGTTGTTCTAGAGATTTGTGTGGTATAATAAAATGGTTGTTTTTTCAAGTCATAAAGTTTGGGGTAGTTTTTTTATGGAGCAACAAAAAGAGAACTAGAAGTAACACAGCTGCTCTATTTAAGGAAATTAGCCTTTCTTCTAGATGCCATGGGGAAAACGCAGTTTCTCATTACCAATCTGTAGATGAGAATTTAGCTGTATCATATAAAATATTATCTTTGCTTCAAATATATTTTTCTCTGCAGTCATGTTTCTGTGATAGTTCTTCTGCTATAATGAAGACGGATGTGCCAAACATGCCAAAGCATTGAGAGTATGGGAGGTATAGTGGTTCTATTTGAAGGTGGTGTAGCAGCTGGCATATTCTGGAGAGTGCTAGACACTCAGAAATGTACTTTGCAGCTTTTTGATGCTCCTGATGAGTTAGGAAGTAAATTGAAGTGGGATTCAAAGTGGCTGAGATCACTTATTCTTAGCAGATTACTGACTTTTGTATTAGTGGCTAGATACCACCTGTAGATCACACTCTTGAAAGTTATTTCAAAATATTTTCTAAAGAACATTTTTGTCAATAAGCCAAACTGAGCACAAAATAAAATTTTATACTAGTTGCTATATGTTTTTTTCTTAATTACTAAGTAGAAAGCAATTAATAAATTAGTTAACTAATGAATGTAGTCTGAGTTTAGGAGTTTTATGCTAATTTTGATTTCTTTTAAATTCGCTAAACAAGGAAGAAAAAGTTTAAATAAATCTGGCAATATTCTATTTTTGTATAGGCATTGTGGGAAATTAAAGATGGCCACAATTTTTTGGAAACTCTTTCTGTTGAGTGGTGGGGTCTAACATCCCTTTTCTTGACCTTAGTGACCTAATTGACCAATAGACAACAGAATGACATTCTGAGACTTCTGAGGCTGGCTCATCAAAAGCCTTGCAGCTTCTCTTTAGCGACTTGGAATGTTTTCTTGGGAGAAGTCAAATACCATGTGAGAAATCTAACTATCCAGAGACTTTCAGGACTAAGAGGTAAACCAAACTAGCTATATGGAGAAGCCACATTACTGGGGGTAGGGGTCGGGGGTAGGGTATGTGCAGATGGGGAGAGGGAAGAAGACAGAAGAAGGACAAGGAGAAGGAGAGGGTAAGTAGGGAGAGGGAGACAGGGAAAGGGACAGACTTACCAGCACCCAGCTATTCTTGCCATCCCAGCCCAGGCATCAGATGTATTTGTAAAGGTGCCTTCAGGTGACTTTAGCCACAGTTATATTTGCCTGCAACTTTATGAAGCATGTTAAACAAGAATTGCGCAGCTGAGCCCATTAGCCCCCCAGAATTGTAAGAGAAAACAGTAAATTGTTTCCTTGAGTCACTAAGTTTTGGGTAATTTGTTATACAGGAGTATAAACCTGGAACAGGTATGATTTATTTATTTTTCTTATACAAGTAGCCTAACAATCTATATTCATGTCATTATAGCTGGCAAGAAAAATGTGAATAATTCTAGAGCAACTTTGGATTCAGTATGATACTCTTTCACTATAAAGTGCATTTAAAGAGAAATGAGACGTTTCATGAATTGATGGGTACAAAATAGAAAATGTCTTCAGAGACGTGAGGATTACTTCAGTATTATATCTTAAAAGTAAAATCCAATTATTTTAAGTAGTGAGTAGCGTGTATATCAAAGAGTGAGAAATGTACTTTCTAGATCCACTTGAGGCTTTAGAGACTGAAATTCCATTATATAAAACAGTATATCCTAAAACTAAAGTACAATATTTGTCATTTTCTCAATATTATATAGAACAGTATATCCAAAAATTAAAGTACAATATTTATCATTTTCCTCAACAGCTGCTATATTAGATTTTTAAGGACTAAGTTGAAGTTTTTTTAAAAAATAAATTGTTTAGTGAATAATTTTTTTTTTTTTTTTTTTTTTTTTAAAGACGGGGTTTCACCATGTTAGCCAGGATGGTCTCAATCTCCTGACCTCGTGATCCGCCCGCCTCGGCCTCCCAAAGTGATGGGATTACAGGCGTGAGCCACCACGTCCGGCCGTGAATAAATTATATGTTTCCATACTACATTGCAAAACTCAAGTTAACAAGTTTCTGTTTAAGTTTTTACAACTTCTCGCTACTGTAGCATTAGAATCAGGGCTCTATGTTAACATCTATTTGAAATTTTATGTTTGTTGGGGAAAGAGTTGAGGGGGAACCTGGCTTCAGGAAAAGGAGAAAATGAGATTCTTCTGAAGAAATTAGGGTTGTGAAATATTCTGTCAGTCTTCTGAATGATTTAGTGATGACTCACTGAAAGAGAAAGTTTTGCAAATAATCCTTACTTACTGATCAAAAAACTATAATATAGGTTTAACTCTTTATATTGTTTCTTCTTTGTAAAATGCTTTCACTTCTTTCCTCTTTTTCCTATTGTTGTCTTCAAAATTCTATATCCATGTCACTTTCTCTAAGAAGCCTTCCTAAAACCCTCAAAAGGAATCAATTTATCTTTCCTTTAAGGTCCCCTAGAATTTAATTTATAATACTCTTATGTTAGTAATATCATGCATTGTAATTAGTTATATATTTCTCTATCTCCTTACCATATGCTTCTTTTTTTTAAAAAAAGGACAGTGTTTCATCATTTTATCCTCTCACATAGTAAGTACTCAATAAATTTATGTTTCATGAATAGATGGATAAATAATGTATTCAATACAAAGTGGTTCAGTGTTTCTTCAACAAAGTGGTCCCTGGTGCAAAACACATATTTTTTCAGTGGCTCACTGTGTTCTTAATTCTACTTAAATTTTTTAAAAAACTAACACCCAGTTATTACCATAGACTTTACATATAAGATCTCATTTAATCCTCATAATAATACAAAGTGGTTCAGTGTTTCTTCAACAAAGTGGTCCCTGGTGCAAAATACATATTTTTTCAGTGGCTCACTGTGTCCTTAATTCTACTTAAACTTTTAAAATTCATTAATAAAAACTAACATCCAGTTCTTACCATAGACTTTACATATAAGATCTCATTTAATCTTCATAATAATCCTATGAAGGAGCTATTACTATTGTTATCATTACTATTTTATAGAAGAAGCAATGGAGACTAATGAGTCTAAATGACTTGCTTTGAGCATGAACAGCTAGTAAGTAGCAAAACTGAAAGTTAAACCAAGTTTTATCTGATTTCAAAGTTTCTGCTCCTAATCATTGCATACTGTGGTCTAAATGAATTACTTGGAAGACAAGTTGCTCATATCCTAAGGGAAGGCAGGTAAGAGTTCAGTTTATACATGATTATGTATGGATTCAATTGTGTGTGAGTGTTTGTGTGTGTGCGCGTGCATGTGTGTTTGAGATATGGTTTCACTCTGTCCCCACCCAAATGTCATCTTGAATTGTAATCCCCATAATCCCCACATGTTGTGGGAGATACCTGGTGGGAGGTAATGGAATCATGGGGGTAGTTCCCCCATGCTATTCTCCTGATAGTGAGTTCTCATGAGATCTGATGGTTTTATAAGCATCTGGCATTTCCTCTGCTTGCACTTCTTCTTCCTGCTGCCTTGTGAAGATGGTGCCTTGCTTCTCCTTTGCCTTCCAGCATAATTGTAAGTTTCCTCCTCAGCCTTGCCTTCCTCAGCCATGCTGAACTATAAGTCAATTAAATATCTTTTCTTTAGAAATTAGCCAGTCTCAGGTATGTCTTTATTAGCAACATGAGAACACACTAATACAGTGTATGTAGGCCCTTCATGACTTAAAGCTTCATCTTCTGCTGCATTATGCTGAATAGATCTCTCAGATTGCAGAGAGAATTAGAGTTGGAGTGTTCTTCAGGTTCCAGAGACAGCACAGCTGGGTGGTAGAATGGCAGGGCAGACCATCAGGTCCTGTGATCCTTGACTAACACCAGAGCTCTGAACTTATGCTTCTAACACATCTAAATTGTCTTCTAGGAGACCTGAAGTCATTGGTTTTGCAAACATTAATCAAATCCACCTTTGGAAATATTTTCCTCAGAAAAGTTACATCTGCCGGGGCTTGAGATTGCAATGGGATGGATTGCATGCTGGCTGCCTCATTCTTACCCTCTCTCAGCTACTTAGCTGGCCTGGGGTTGAATCTCTTTTGCAGGGTGATGCTAGACCCTACCACATTTATGGTGCTTTTCTACTACTAGAAGGGAGTGAGAAATGCCTGGATTATCCTTTTGTTATTATTTCTACTTAAAAATGGAGGAAGAGAGAATTCTCCCTAACTCATTCTACGAAGCCAGTATCACCATGGTACCAAAGCTAAACAAGGACACAACAAAATAAGAAAACCACACACCAATATCCCTGATGATCATAGATGCAACAATCCTCAAAAACATACTAGCGAATGGAATTCAACAGAACATAAAAAAATACAGCATGATTAAGTGGAATTTATTCCAGAAATTCAAAGATAGTTCAACATATGCAAATCAATAAATGTGATTTACCACATAAACAGAATTAAAAATAAAAACCACATGATCATCTCAATGCAGAAAAAGCATCTGATAAAATTCAATATCTCTTCAGGATAAAAACTTTTAACAAATTAGGAATAGAAGGGTCATACCTCAAAATAATAAAAGCCATATATGACAAACCCACAAGTAACATCATAATGAATGAAGAATAACTGAAAACATTCCTTCTAAGGTCTGGAAGAAGACAAGAATGCCCCCTTTCACCATTCTTATTCAACATGGAACTAGCAGTCCTAGCCAGAGCAATCAAGCAAGAGAGAAATGAAAGGCATTCAAATTGGAAAACAAGAAATCAAATTATGTCTGTTTTCTGATGATATAATATTATACCTAGAAAACCCTAAAAAGATTCCTATGTTTGATAAATGAGTTCAGTAAAGTTTTAGGATACAAAATCAGCATATAAAAATCAGCAGTGTTTCATATGTACACCAATAATGATCAAGTCAAGAAGGCAATAACTAAATCAAGACTGAATCCCATTTACAATAGTTCTAAGAAGAATAGAATACATAGGAATATATTTAATTAAGAAAGTTTCAAATAAAACTATGAAACAGTGAAGAAAGACATTGTAGTCCACACAAACAAGTGGAAACACATTCCATGGTCATGGATCAGAAGAATTAATATTATTAAAATGACCATACTGCCCAAAGCAATATACAGATTCAATACAATCCCTGTTAAACTAGCAAAATAATTTTTCACAGAATTAGAAAACACAATCCTAAATTTCAGAGGAACCAAAGCAGAACCTGAATAACCAAAGCAATCCTAAGCAAAAAGAACAAAGTTGAAGGTGTCACATTTTCTGACTTCAAATTATACTACAAGCCTATAGTAAACAAAACAGCATGGTGCTTGAGTAAAAATAGATAAATCAATGGAACAGAACAGAAAACCCAAAAATGAAGCCACGTAACTACAGACAACTGATCTTTGACAAAGTCAACAAAAACATACACCAGGGAAAGCACACCCTATTCAACAAATGGTGCTGGGAAAATTGGATATCTATATGCGGAAGAATGAAACTGGACCCATATCTCTTATCATATACAAAAATTTACTAAAAATAGAGACTTAAAAGACCCCAAACTATGAACACTAGAAGAAAATCTTAGAAAAACTCTTCTGCACATTGACCTTGGAAAATAATTCATGACTAAGAACTCAAAAACACGAGAAACAAATATAAAATGAGACAAATAGGACTTAATTAAACTAAAAAGCTTCAGCACTGCAACAATAATAATCAATAGAGTGAACAGACAACTTGCAAACTGGGAGGAAATATTTGCAAACAATACATCCCTTAGGAGCCTGATATCCAAAATTCACATAGAACTCAAACAACTCAACAAGAAAAACTCCCAAAACTCATCAAACGTGGGCAAAGGACATAAATAGACATTTTCTCCAAAAGAAGACATACAAATAGCCAACAAGCATATGAACAAATTGTCGTTACTAATCGTCGGATAAATGCAAATTAAAACCACAATGGGATATCACCTTACACCAGTCAGAATGGTTGTTATTATAAAGTCAAACAACAACAGATGTTAGTGAGGATGCAGAGAAAAGGAATGTTTATGCACAGTTGGTGGATATGTAAATTAGTACAACCTCCATGGAAAACATTATGGAGGTTTCTCAAAGAACTAAAAATAGAACTGCCATTTGATCCAGCAATCCCATGACTGGATACCTAACCAAAGGAAAATAAATCATGATTTCAGAAAGATACCTGTGCTCATATGTTTATCGTAGCACTATTCACAATAGCAAAGATGAAGGAATCAATCTAAGTGTCCATCAGTGGGTGACTGGATAATGAAAATGTCTCTCTCTCTCTCTCTCTCTCTCTCTCTCTCTCTCTCTATATATATATATATATATATATATGTGTAGACATAATCCAATCACCTCCCTCCCTCAACATATGGGGATTACAGGTCCGTCCCTCAACACATGGGGATTACAATTCAAGATGAATTGTATCATCTTCATATATATATGAATCATATATATATATATGAATGAATGAATGCTCTAGGAATACTATTTATTTGTTTTATAAGAATAAAATCTTATCTTTTGCAGCAACATCGATGGAATTAGAGGCCATTATCTTAGGTGAAATAATTCAGAAACAGAAAGTCAAATGTCACATGTTCTCACTTATAAGTGGGAGTTAAATAATATGTACAAATGGACATAGATTGTGGAATAATAGACATTGGAAACTTAAAAACATACATGGAGGAAGTGGATAAAGGATGAAAAATTACTTAATGTGTGTAATGTACACTATTCAGGTGACGGTTACACTAAAACTCAGACTTTACCATATGCAATATAACCATGTATCAAAACTGCACTTATGCCCCCTAAATTTAAGCAAAACAAATTTTATTTAAAAATATTTGTGCATTAGGTCGTTTTTGCTCTGCTATAAAGAAATACCTGAAACTGGGTAATTTATAAAGAAAAGATACTTAATTGGCTTACAGTTCTGCAGGCTGTACAGGAAACATGGCACCAGCATCTGCTTCTTGTAAGGGCCTCAGGGAGCTTATAATTATGGCAGAAGGCAAAGGGAGAGTAGGCCCATCACATGACAAAAATGAGAGAAAGAGAGAGAAAGGGAAGGTGCCAGACTTTTCTTAAAAAACAGATCTTGTGTGAACTAACTGAGCAAGAACTGACATCCCCAAGGGGATAGTGCTAAACCATTCATGAGGGATCAGTCCACACCATCCAATCACCTCCCGTTCGGCCCCACCTCCAACACTGAGAACCACATGTCAACATGAGATTTAGAGGAGACAAACATTCACACTATACTGATTTGGAAATAATTTAATATATTTAGAATATGTATGAAAATAAACCAAATATACTTATTTTTATATATGAATTTATCAATATCAACTTATACTTAATGGAAATGTATAGATATTGGAACATAATAATAAAATTTAATTATTTTAAAATATTAGGAAATAATTTCAAACTTGCACAAATAACGTTTCATACATAAAATTCGTACAAGAAACATTTATATATTCTTTAGCTAGATTTGCCTATTTAAAAAACTTTATTGTATTTTCTTTAACATTTGTACTTTTTCTTTCTCTATACATATTTTTTTCTGAGTGGTTTGAGCCTAACTTACATTATACCACTTGACCCCTAAGTACTTTTGTGTGTATTTCCTAAGAATAGGGCTATTCTCTTATATAACTACAGTGCAGTATCAACCTGATGAATTTATACTGGTACAATATTTTTATCTATGCATATTCCAGTTTTGTTAGCAGATCTACTAATAATGTCTAGAGGCAAATACTGCATTATATCTCTTTATCTCTTTAGTCTTCTATAAGCTGGAGCATTTTTGATATGATTTGACTCTGTATCCCCACCCAAGTCTCATCTTGAATTGTAATCCCCATGTGTTGAGGGAGGGACCTGTAATTCCCATATGTGGAGGGAGGGAGGTGATTGGATTATGGGGACCATTTCCTTCATGTTGTTCTCATGATAGTGGGTGAGTTCTCATGAGATCTGATAACTTTATAAGTGTTTGACAGTTCCTCCTTCACCCGCTCTTCTCTCTCTCACCTGTCACCATATAAGATGTGCCTGCTTCCCCTTATGCCATTATTCTAAGTTTTCAGAGGCCTCCCCAGACATGTGTAACTGTGAGTTGATTAAATCTTTTTTCTTCATAAATGACCCAGTCTTGGGCAGTTCTTCATAGCAGTGTGAAAACAGACTAAGACAATTTCCATAGCCTTTCTTTGTCTCTTATGACACTAACATGTCTGAGTAATAGAGCCCATCCTACATTTTGAAAAACACAAAACATTCCTCATTTTGTGTTTGTCCAGCATTTCCTTAGGAGTAAACTGAGACTATGTGTTCTTGGGCAAATGCTGCCTAGGTGATTCGTGTCATTTTAGGGCATCATATGTGGAGGCACAGTATGTGCCTCTGTTCCTCACTGGTGACGTTAATGTTCACAATGTAGTGAAGGTGTTGTTTGATTTTTCCACTGTACAATTACTGTTTCTCTCTTGAAACTAATAAGTACCCCATGGGAAGACATGTTAAGACCATGCTAATATCCTACTCCTCACAAAAATTTCCTTTGGATATAGGCTCCACTGATTATTCTTTCCTGATTATTACCATAATAGTTGTGAAATAATGATTTTTCCAACTCCAGTACCCCTTCCATATTTACTAACTGTCGTTTTACATTCAACTATATGAAAAAGACCTTCTTCCTACTCTATATATTTACTTTATTTATTATTGGTATTCACTAATTAATTTTTAAATGGTCTATAATTCAATACTCTACTTAAATATTTTAGTGCTTACATCGTTCCAGATTTGGTAGCCCCTTCAAGCTTCCACCTGTGTTTGTTATGTGTCCTTATCATTTTTTATCTTTTAATATTTATTTTATTTCATAACAAGATATTCCTGGCCTATTTATACCTACCTTATCTCAGTCCTGGGAACCAGAATCTCTATGAAGAATGCTCACTGGTTTCTGTTAGTGGTAAACAGTAATAAAGATTAATGTCTGGGTGTTAGGTATGTTCACTACTACTAGAATGCCTTTGCTTCCTAGAAGTTATGCATGTACACATATATGTATACATAAACATGAAAATGCAGATGCATATACACATTTTAGAAATCATATCTGGCCAAGCGCGGTGGCTCATGCCTGTTATCTCAGCACTTTGGGAGTCTGAGTCGGGCGGATCACGAGGTCAAGAGATAGAGACCATCCTGGCCAACATGGTGAAACCCCATATCTACTGAAAGTACAAAAATTAGATGGGTGTGGTGGCACGCGCCTGTAGTCCCAGCTACTTGGGAGACTGAGGTGGGAGAATCACTTTAACTTAGGAGGCAAAAGTTGCAGTGAGCCAAGATCGCGCCACTGCACTCCAGTCTGGCAACAGAGCGAGACTCTGTCTCAAAAAAAAAAAAAAAAAAAAGGAGAAAAAGGCCGGGCGCGGTGGCTCAAGCCTGTAATCCCAGCACTTTGGGAGGCCGAGACGGGTGGATCGCGAGGTCAGGAGATCGAGACTCAACCTAGCTAACACGGCGAAACCCCGTCTCTACTAAAAAATACAAAAAACTAGCCGGGCGAGTTGGCGGGCGCCTGTAGTCCCAGCTACTTGGGAGGCTGAGGCAGGAGAATGGCGTAAACCCGGGAGGCGGAGCTTGCAGTGAGCTGAGATCCGGCCACTGCACTCCAGCCTGGGCGACAGAGCGAGACTCCGTCTCAAAACAAAAAACAAACAAACAAAAAAAAAAAAAAAAAAAAAAAAAAAAAAAAAAGGAGAAAAAAAGGAAAAAAGAAAAAAGAACACCTTTCACCAACACCTCAAATTTTAATCCATCCCCACAGGGCTCTTTCTTGCTTTCCCCTGTTCCAAGTCTGATCTATCTTGCTAGGAGAAATAATGGATTATCTTTGTAGTCTCTCTATAGAAAATGATATTGCAAAATTGTCACATCAAGAGGTGATCAAAAGGTATGCAACAAAAAACTATAGGAAACTGTCTTATAGAAATGTATCACGCAATTAAGGATTAAAATATTATTTTACTTTCTTATGTTCGTCCTTCACATGGCAGCAGCAAGGAGAAGTGCAGAGTGAAAGGGTATAAAACCCCTTATAAAGCCATCAGATCGAATGAGAACTCACTATCACGAGAACAGCATGGAGGTAACCACCCCCGCTTCACTTCAATACCTAATGTTTTATTTTAATGCCTTGTGATTTTTATCTAAAAAGTGCCTCCATATGATCCACCTCTGCTTGTCGCCTAGCACAATTGCATAAATTAAAGTCCAAGGAGACAGAAATTGTCAGAGAATGAAGTACGTTCAATTATAAGATACATTTTAAAAATGTTGTTTTCCCCCCAAGTATTTCAAAATACATATGCTACAGGACGGCTTTATTCAACAGTCTCCGCTCCAAAATAACTTCTGGGTATTTCCAAATATCAAATCCACTCCAAGGAGATTTGACAAGACTTAGTTTGTATCAAGAGAGTATGAGAAGGTGAAATGATTTAGAATATGAGAAGCTAAACCAAACAACAGACAAAAAACAAAGTGGAAAAATGTCTCGTTACCTTTCGATAACATTTTTTCCCTTAAAAGTATTTCGTGTTTTTCATTCCAACTTACTTGTCTTACCTTCATTTAGGTTTAAAAATGGTTCACTTTTCTTGAATCATCTCATGATACAATCATTTGTCATTGAGAATTACCAAGTATGGGTAGATACATATTTATAAGATAAACATAGAAATTAATATTTCTCAATTTGAAAATCACCAAGTCTCATTATATTCATGTTCCATCTCCATTTTAGCTTAACTTGCCATGACACTTTTACTGCTTTGACCAGGTCTTGCTAAATTACTATAGTAGGGCTGGGTGTGGTGGCTCATGCCTGTAATTCCAGCACTTTGGGAGACCGAGGTGGGTGGATCATGAGGTCAGGAGTTCAAGACCAGCCTGGCCAAAATGGTGAAAACCTGTCTCTACTAAAAATACAGACCGGGTGCGCCTGTAGTCTCAGCACTTTGGGAGTCTGAGGCAGGCGGATCACAAGGTTAGGAGATCGGGATCTTCCTGGCCAACACGGTGAAACCCCATCTCTACTAAAAACAACAACAACAAAAATACAAAAAATTAGCCGGGCGTGGTGGCACACACCTGTAGTCCCAGCTATTGGGGAGGCTGAGGCAGGGGAATTGCTTGAACCCGGGAGGCAGAGGTTGGAGTGAGCCGAGGTTGTGCACCACTGCACTCCAGCCTGGGCGACAGAGCAAGACTCCATCTCAAAAAAAAAAAAAATAAAGAAATAAAAAAAATTTAGCTGGGTACAGTGGCAGGCTCTTGTAATTCCAGCTACCCGTGAGGCTGAGGCAGGAGAATCGCTTGAACCCTGGCAGCAGAGGTTGCAGTGAGCCGATATCGTGCCACTGCACTCCAGCCTGGGTGACAGAGTGAGACTCTGTCTCAAAAAAAGAAAGAAAAATTACTATGGTATCTCCTGCTTTGTTTTATAACTGGAATACTAAATAATTAAATAGCTTCATTTATTCAATTTGGGGAAACATAATTTAAATGACGAAAGGTATTTTATAATAAATTTGATGCATTGTTCTAAAAAGAAAGACTTTTTCCAGAGTAGAAGCAAAATAAATATAGGAGAGATTTGAGAGTAGAACTAACTTTCTTGTATTCTATATGATGAATATAAAAAATTGTGCAAATAACTCCCTGAAAATCATGATTTATAAGCGGGTCCAACACTATTGATCAATGTATGTAAGCTGCTACTATATTTCTATTATTCAGGTGAGACTACAGAAATTCAACTGGAGGCACTCTGATCCTCTAAACAATGTGTTTGTTGGCAACTACATTGTTAAAATAGTGATGTGGTTTGGCTGTGTCCCCATGCAAATCTCATCTTGAACTGTAGTTCCTATAATCCCCACGTGTTGTGGGAGGGACCCAGTGGGAGGTAACTGAATCATTTGGGCAGTTACCTCCATGTTGTTCTGGTGATAGTGAGTTCTCATGAGATCTGATGGTTAGGGGTTTTACCCCGCTTCACTCTGCACTTCTCCTTGCTGCTGCCATGTGAAGAGGGACGTATTTGCTTCTCTTTCTGCCGTGATTGTAAGTTTCCTGTGGCCTCCCCAGCCCTATGGAACTGTGAGTCAATTAAACCTCTTTCCTTTATAAATTACACAGTCTTGGGTATGTTCTTATAGCAGTGTGAGAATGAACTAATACATATAGTCCATCAAAAGGTATTTGTGCTATAACGGTTTCTGTGTTTGGCTTTTCAGTTTGGACTTATAATTTCAAAAAAATGGAATTTACTTGATAATAACATCTATGTCCTTTGTGTAAATTATTACTGCATTCACCAAAGAGTTGTTTTAAACATGTCAGCTAATTATAAAACTATTACACAAAGTGGGTTAGGTTTAATTACCAGTTCTCTTCACATCTCTCATTGAACAACATTCGAAAACTGTGTTATTGTCCCTGAATTGTGCTTGGCCATCTTCTTTCCTACTTGTGCTAAGGGATTTTTATAAATAACACACTTATAAAACTCATTTATGGGTTTACTGTGAGGATTTTTTTCCCAAGGATGTGGTTCAACACACTTCACAGTGTCATTTTTATGAGGACCCATAGGAAAAGTTTCTCTCTGGTCTTAGACTAGAATAAACGGGCTTCTCCCAAGTAGCTGACTTGCTTTTTTGCCTGTTTGCCTATGGGTACTGTTTATAATAAACTTCATTGTGATTTCCTCTTTAGGTTCCTAGAAAACTTAGAGCCAAATATGTGATCCATCTTCAGTGGAGACAATGAATGTATTTTGTGTACCCTACTCCTGGCTCTATCTTCTTTTCTAAATTTACCTTTGCTTCATTTTACTCCTCAATTTAAAATTTATTTTATCTTGTTAGATAGCGTGTATCTTTCTTCTGCACCTCAAATGTTTTCTGGAATAATATTAACATGTAAATCAACTAATAAATCAGATATCATAAATTTTCCTCACATTGAAAGTTGTTGCAGTGTAATTTATCAAGTTTTCTCTTCTATGCTTTATGGAGCCTGGGCCAGACAGCGTAATTGAAGCTAGCTAATGTAACATACAATCCCCAAATTTAGTGGTTTAACACAATTTATTTCTCACTTACGTCATAATCTGAATCAGACGCTGAGCATGTGATCTTCCACGTGGTAATTTAAGTGCCATTGTATTCTTGGGTCTCTTTGGAGTCCTCTACTCGATTCACACGCTACTACCTAGAAGACAGGGGTCTGATAAATATGTGATTTCTGTGTGCTTGAGAGGAAATTAGAAATAGCTTGGTTTAAGACATACTATTTTCTTCAGAGACTTTCTAATTTCTTGCTGGAGTCTTATGGAGTGACTCCACAGGAATTTAATATCCGGTGGTTAAATATAATCTTGGGGCTTTGTTACAGTGGCTGAAAAATCCTCATAATTCTTCTGTGGTTTTCTTGCTCCTACACATTTCCCCAGACAGTTGCACACTCCAAGGAACACACTATAGCCTGGAATCAGACTGACCTGGGTTCAGTACATGATCTACTATATTTAGCTTTGGGCTATTGTCCCCACTTGAAAGATAGGGAAATGTTATGCAACTAGCCCAAAGCTGTGCCTGTGTTATTTCACGTAATGTAATGACTGCCAGTGCCATCCATGTTGCTGAAAATGATGTGATTTCATTTTTTATGGCTGAGTACTATTCCTTTGTGTTTACATGCCACATTTTCTTTATCCATTCATCTGATGTGACACTTAGTGCTGATGGACACTTAGGTTGACTCCATATCTTTGCTACTGTTAATAGTGCTGTGATAAATGTGTGAGTTCAGGTATCCCTTTGATATACTGATTTCTTTTCCTTTAGATAAACACCCAATAGTAGGATTGCTGGATTATATGATAGTTCTATTTTTAGCTTTCTGAGAACTCTCCATACTGTTTTCCATAAAAGTTGTACTAATTTACATTCGCACCAATAGTACGTAAGAGTTCCCTTTTCTCCACATTCTTGCAGGCATCTGTTATTTTTGTCTTTTTATAATAGTCATTCTAACAGGTGTGAGGTGATGTCTCACTGTGGTTTTGATTTTCATTTCCCTGATAATTAGTGGTAAGGAGCATTGTTTTTTTCATTTTCCTGTTCCTTTCTCTGGCCTGATTGGAATGGCTAGAACTTCCAGTACTGTATTGAATAAGAGTGGTGGAAGTTGACATACTTGTCTTGGTCAAGTTCTTATAGAAAAGGCTTTCTACTTTTCCCCATTCAATGTGATGTTAGCTATGGGTTTGTCACACATGGCCTCTATTATTTTGACATATGTTCCATCTATGCCTAGTCTGTTGAAAGTTTTTATCTAAAGGAATGTTACCTAGTCTGTTGAAAGTTTTTATCTAAAGGAATGTTACCTAGTCTGTTGAAAGTTTTTATCTAAAGGGATGTTAATTTTATTAAGTGATTTTCTGCATTTATTGAGAAGATCACACGGTTTTTGTCCTTTGTTCTATTGATATGATGTATCATGTTTATTGATTTGTGTATGTTAAACCATCTTTGTGTCCCTGGTATAAATCCCACTTGATCATGGGGTATTATCTTTTTGATGCACTGTTGGATTTGATTCGCTAGTATTTTGTGGAGGATTTTCTATCTATGTTTGTCAGGGATATTGGCCTATAGTTCTCTTTTTATTGTTGTTGTGTCCTCTTCTGGTTTTGGTATAAGGGTAATGCTGGTTGTATAAATTAGATAGTAAGAATTCTCTCCTATTCATTTTTTTTGGAATTGTTTAAGGAGGATTGGTGTTAGTTCTCCTATATACTTGGTAGAATTCAGCAGTGAATCCATGTGGTCCCGGGCTTTCCTTTGTTGGGGGACTTTTAACTACTGCTCCATTCTTGCTACTCATTATTGGTCTGTTTGGATTTTCTATTTCTGATTCAACCTTTGTAAATTTTATGTTTTCAAGAGTTTATCCTAAAGAAGAAAGGTTTAATTGGCTTATGGTTCAGCAGGCTGTACAGGAAGCACAATGCTGGTGTCTGTTTGACTTCTGTAGAGGCCTCAGGAAACTTACAATCATAGCAGAAGGCAAAGGAGTAGCAGACATGTCACATGACCAGAGCAGGGGCAAGTGATGGTGGGGAGGAGCCATACACTTTTAAACAACTAGATCTTGTGAGAATGCACTCATTATTACAAGGATGGAATCAAGAGGATGGTGCTAAATCATTCATGAGAAATCCACCCCCATGATCTAATCACCTCCCACCAAGCCCCATTTCCAATACTGGGGATTACAATTCAACATGAGATTTGGACATAAGCAAACTACATCATAAATCTTTGTACATTTTTGATGTAGGCATTTATTGCTACAAACTACTTTTGCTATGTTCCATAGCTTTTAATAAGCTGTGTTTCCATTTCCATTTCTCTCAAGAGATTTTTTGATTTCCATGCTAATTACTTCATTGAACCATGATTATTCAGAAGCATGTTTTTTGTTTTTGTTTTTGTTTTTTAAATTTCCATGTATTTGTATGATTTCCAGAGTTCCTCTTGGTATTGATTTCCAGTTTTATTCCGTTGTAGTCTGAGAAGACACTTGATATAATTTTGATTTTTATGAACTTGATGTAACTTGTTTTGTGGCCTAAAATATGGTCTGTCCTGGAGAATGTTCCACGTACTGATGAGAATACTGTGTATTCTGCAGTTGTTGGACACTTTGGCTTTCATTCTGGGCACCTGAAGTAGTATAGTCTCTCCATAATTTACTCATTTGTAAATAGCGTCAGTGATATTTGTAATTTTCATGGTGGCTTATGGTACAGTTATTAATGGTGACTGTGATGAAGTTTTGCTGGCAACTGGGATGTCAGCTAGGTTAGCCTTTGAGCTACAGTGGTGGGAGTGGTGCGCCTGTCTGTCATTGGGCGCCATGGCAGTGTATGCTGGCACTGGTGTTAGCAGGTCCAGGTGAGCCAATTTTGGGGCCTTTAGAGGTGCTCACTCAGATGCCAGTAGTGGCAGCAGTGGGTGGGTGAGTTCTTGGTCCCCTGGGAAGCTTGTATGGCATGAGTGATGACAGTGGCAGTAGTAGGATGACCTTTTAGGTTCTGAGAAGTGCATGCTGCTTGGCGATGGCTGCAGTGGGCTGGGCGAGCCAGTCTCCAGGCCTGCCTGCAGGTGGCACATGCAGGTTGGTGCCAGCTGTGGTGGTAGCAGCTGATTTATAGGTTCAAACTCAGACCACCCTTGGGAGGAGTGTTCAGGTACTAAAGGTAGTGGCCTGGGGACACTCCCACAGGCCCTAGACTGTATGCTCTGGAACATGGTGGGGGTTGAAGCCAGGTAGGGTAGGCTTGTCCTCAGGCCTGCTGGTGGTAAGTGCAGGGACCCGCTGTGGTGGGCACTGGTGGAGTGATTCCTGGGTTATCACTGGATTGCTTGTGTTGGGGAGCAGTAGCAGCTGCATTGCTGCTCTGTCACTGGGGAAGGTGCTGACACCTTCAGTGGTGGGCAGCCTAGGCCGGTGGGTAGGGAACATGCATGCTACTCATGCTTCAGCCCTGGTAACACTCACGTCTTGGCCCCTTCTATGGTAGCCAGTGCCTTGCTCATGCCTCAGTCTGAGCCCAGGACCCTGACGTGGTAGCCCGTGGTTGCTTACATCTAAGCCTAAGCTGGGGAGGAGAGGGGCGTGTCAGCTGATTTCTCTTGCACCTCAGCCCCAGTGCTACCACTGGGCTCCTGGACAGTGCACAGTCTGTTGGGGTTGGGCCTCTACAATGGTGCCTTGCTGTATCTGCTTAGGTCTCAGGGAGTGTGGGACACAGTGTGAGCTTCCTTCATGGAGCAGTACTCTTCCACAATCTCTTGGCATCTCCCCATATTAGTTTCAGGGCTCATGAGGGCTGAGGAGCTCTCCAGTGCCAAGGATTGCAGGAGTCCATGGTTGGAATATGAACCACTCAGTACCTCTTACTTACCCTTTCCCCACATTGGGGAGTCTCTCTTGGCTTCCAGCTGTTCCTGGCCAAGCAGGCTGCCTGACTTTCTTCTCCTTCTTTGCTTTAGGTATTTCCTATCACCTTTCTATTGAATTCCAGTGTTTTCTTTGAGATGATCTATTCCAAGTTTGATTTTGTACCCACTATTTTGGCTCTTCTTAGTGGAAGCCATCTTGAAACCTTCCCCACTTAGTTTTTAAAATTAACTTTATCGAGGTATAATTTACATGGAATAAAACATATATGTATTTTCAGTACACTGGTCAATGAATTTGACAACTCTATGTAACTATTAACCCAAACCACAATTAAGATACAGAACATTTCAGTCACCCAATGTTTATTTTTTACAATATATTATAAAGGATATATATATATATACACACACACACACACACACAAATCCTTTTTTTATTTTGCTTTAAGTTCTGGGATACATGTGCAGAACATGCAGGTTTGTTACATAGGTATATATGTGCCATGGTGGTTTGCTGTACCCATCAACCCATCATCTACATTAAGTATTTCTCCTAATGCTATCCCTCTCCTAGGCCCCCACCTCCCAACAGGCCCCAGTGTGTGATGATCCCCTCCCCATGTCCAGGTGTTCTCATTGTTCAATTCCCACTTATGAGTGAGAACATGCGACGTTTGGTTTGCTGTTCCTGTGTATTTGCTGAGAGTGATGGTTTCCAGCTCCATCCATGTCCCTGCAAAGGACATGAACTCATCCTTTTTTATGGCTGTGTAGTATTCCATGGTGTATATGCACCAGATTTTCTTTATCTAGTCTATCATTGATGGACATTTGGGTTGGTTCCAAGTCTTTGCTATTGTGAACAGTGCTGCAATAAACATACATGTACATGTGTCTTTATAGTAGAATGATGTGTAACCCTTCGGGTATATACCCAGATTTCATTACTGGGTCAAGTGGTATTTCTGATTCTAGATTTTTGAGAACTCGCCACACTGTCTTCCACAATGGTTGAACTAATTTCCATTCCCACCAGTAGTGTGAAAGCGTTTCTATTTCTCCACATCCTCTCTAACATCTGTTATTTCCTGACTTTTTAATGATTGTCATTCTAACTGGTGTGAGATAGCATCTCATTGTGGTTTTGATTTGCATTTCTCTAATGAGCAGTGATGCTGTGCTTTTTTTTTCATGTGTTTGTTGACCACATAAATGTCTTTTTTTGAGAATTGTCTGTTCATATCCTTTGCCCACTTTTTGATAGGGTTGTTTTTTTCTTGTAAATATTAATTTCCACTGAGCACCTTAGCCCTTGGTGACTGACTATCCTCAATTAAGGGCTGAACTGCACTCAGCCCTGTAAAAATGAGGCTCTACTGTGGGAACTGCACTGCTGACATTCTGCCTCAGATAGTTCTTTGTTGAGGGGAATGTTCTGTGCATTACAGAATATTTAGCTTCATCCCTGGCATCTATTCACTAAATGCCAGTAACTTCACCTCCCTCCTCTTACCCTATGACAACCAAATATGTCTCCAGACATTGCCAAACATCTTCTCTGGTGGCAAAATACCTCTGGGCTGAAATTCGTTGTCCTATAGTCATTTATTTAGGGCAATGTGAGTTAACAGAATATGTACCTGGTCTGAGTTGCTGTGTCTCACCTGACTCAGCAAGGTAATGCCCTACTTCCTTGGGATCCTGCAATCCTCTGGCTTAGTGCCCACTCCATTCTCTGGCATCAGTGTGTGCCATCCACTTCCTGGAGTGATGAACATTTATAGATTCTATTGATCCACCCCTCTGTTCCATACTGGGTCCAGGGCAGATGGGATGTAGTATTAAAGCTTGCTTTTGTTTTATTCCTGTCTTGTGAATATGTGCTCTCAGATACCCACTCATTTAGAAGGTAATGAACCTATCCTTACATCTACCTTCAGAAATAGACAATTAGATTGTAATTAAGTCAACACATGTGCTTATCACTGTATCTGGCAAGTAGTAATGTTCAATATATAGCAGTGATTATTTGTTCCATACCATTGTTTTTCTGTGCTGCTGTTTTTTCTGTGCTGGGATCAGTTTGTGTTAAGATGATCTTACCTTCTTCCTGTTTACTGCACTGTCTTCATTTGTGTCATTGCTTTTATATTAACGCCATATGACCCAAGGATACTTCTCAAACCACTCAGGCCACCAGGGCACCTGACCACTTGGGTCACCAATAACAAATTTCTCAGATTTGTTGTGTGTTATTTTTTAATTTTTAATTTTTTCTTTTCTTTAAATCAGCTTCTTCTTTTTTTTTTTTTTTTTTTTTTTTTTTTTTTTTTTTTTTTTTTTTTTTTTTTTTGAGACGGAGTCTTGCTCTGTCGCCTGGGCTGGATGGAGTGCAGTCCCCGGATCTCAGCTCACTGCAAGCTCCGCCTCCCGGGTTTATGCCATTCTCCTGCCTGAGCCTCCAGAGTAGCTGGGACTACAGGCGCCTGCCACCTCGCCCGGCTAGGTTTTTTTTTGGATTTTTAGTAGAGACGGGGTTTCACCGTGTTAGCCAGGATGGTCTCGATCTCCTGACCTCGTGGTCCGCCCATCTCGGCCTCCCAAAGTGCTGGGATTACAGGCTTGAGCCACTGCGCCCAGCCTAAATCAGCTTCTTAGGGAACCCCGTTATCATTTGTATGATGCAAACAAACTGCTTTCCTGACTAAGTGCCACTAGGAAGACAGTCTTCTGAAGGAAAAGGGAAAGAAAGACATTCTGAGATACTCTGTCTCTGACAGTTTCCTAGTTTTCTTACTATCATTGCCTAAAAGAGCTATGGAACTCTGTAATAGTATCTTGTATACATTTTGACTAACAAAGATAAGCAGAATATTTGATTAAAGACATCTTTAAGTTCATTTAAGGTAAATGATTTAAATATAATAATAGAAACTTAAGATGTGAGAAAACATCTCTCCTACTCACCGGATGAAGAAACCAGAATACTGTTCATTTACTGTGTAGAGAGGAACTTAAATCATGTAGAAAAATTCGAGTGTGGAGGACTACTAAAGAAGTATAGATTATTATTATATTTTGTTAGTTTATTATATTTTATATTATTATATTCTATATTATATTCTGTATTACTGATTCTACATAAATTTTTTTGGTATTTTTAATAATCTGTATGGATTATTATAAACTTAAGCAAATTTATTGAAATGGTTGTTGGAAAAAACCTTAATTTTATATTCTTGTAGCATAGCATCAGCATAAATTTGACTTTTGAAACTCCAGGAGTGTGAGATACAAAATCCCTATTGCTCAAACACAACAGGTTTTTAGTTTTTTCAGAAAACTAAAAACCTGTTGTGTCTTTTCAGAAACTCAAAAGCTGAAGTTTTCTTCCTTTCTCTTTGCATTTCTTTTTCTTTTGCTTTTCTTTCCTTGTCTTGTCTCTTCTTCTTCTTCCTCCCCTTCTTCTTCTTCCTCTTCTTCTTCTTCTTCCTCCTCCTCCTCCTCTTCCTCCTCCTCCTCCTCCTCCTCCTCCTCCTCCTCCTCCTCCTCCTCCTCCTCCTCCTCCTCCTCCTCCTCCTCCTCCTCCTCCTCTTCTTCTTCTTCTTCTTCTTCTTCTTCTTCTTCTTCTTCTTCTTCTTCTTCTTCTTCTTCTTCTTCTTCTTCTTCTTCTTCTTCTTCTTCTTCGACAGGATCTTGCTCTGTTGCCCAGGCTGGAGTACAGTGGTGTGACCTCCGCTTACTGTAATCTCCACCTCCTAGGTTCAAGCGATTCTCCTCCCTCAGCCTCCTGGGTAGCTGGGATTACAAGTGCCGCCACACACCCAGCTAATTTTTGTACTTTTAGTAGAGACAGGGTTTCGCCATATTGGCTGGGCTGGTCTCAAACTCCTGACCTCAAGTGATCCACCCTCCTCAGCCTCCCAAAGTGTTGGGATTGTAGACATGAGCCACCATGCCTAGCCTCTCTTTGCATTTCTGCTGTAGAAATTCCTTTCTAAAGGAAGAAAATTATGGGGAAGATATAGCTAACAGCCATTTATGTTTAAAAAAAAAAAGGTAATGAATTTAAAGTTGTTTTCCCAGGACATAGGCTTTTACCATCTGAAGTAAAATCACTGACTTGAGTTTTAAACCCTCTGAGAGCAGTCTTCGGTATATATTGAGGAAGCAGACATACCTGACTTCAGGGAGATAAAAAAAAAATCCAACAACTTTTCCTGTCATTCCCAAGTGGAAAGTAAAACCTTTGATTTTAAAATTAGAGATAAAGGGTTAGACACATATTAAGAAAAGAAGAATTTGACTTAAATTTACAATGCAACAGGCGGCATTATATAGGTAAGGTGGGCAGGATTGATACTTGGAAGCGGTAAGTGATTAGGGAAGGAGTGGTTACAGCCATATGCAAGATGAAAAAACATACTATTTGTTGACCTGTATACTTTTGTTTAGGACAAGATTGGTCCTTCCTTCCTTCCTTCCTTCCTTCCTTCCTTCCTTCCTTCCTTCCTTCCTTCCTTCCTTCCTTCCTTCCTTCCTTCCTTCCTTCCTTCTTTCCTTCCTTCCTTCCTCTTTCTTTTTCTCTCTCTTTCATATTTTTTTTCATATAAACAATGGGAATTTGGTGGCAAATATAAATAACCAAAGTGAAAACCATCTTAAACCTTTGAAGAAGTTGGAATTCCAAAGGAAAAAAAAAAAAAAAAAAAGAAAGAAAGAAACAAGTGTAAAAGATTAAGGATGCCCAATCTCACTGTATCAGGAAAATAAGATGATAGATACCAAAATCTGAAAACATAAAGACCCGTGAAGTCTGACAAGGTGATTTGATAATTTTAGTAATAGGGGAAAAAAGTTATCATTTTTTTTCCTCTTAGGTACCAAATTGGCCATCTTTTTACCAAAGATGATGCCTCCATCTTCTGTACTTAACCTGACTTTTGTCAATGATGCTGTTATTGGAGAATTTCAATGATAATCTCTCCCAGGAATGTTACAATGACACCACAAACTCAGCCTGCATAAAAGTGAATTTGTTACCTTGGTGAAACTCCATCCCCCATCAGAAACCTATCCTTCTAATTTTCCTTTTCATTGATGCCATTCCCATTTCCTGGTTGCCCCAGCCCAGAATCTGAGAGTTGTGTTTCCTTTTTTTCTCTCCCTTTTCTAGGCACTCAGAACATTGTGGGGTTAGAGTGAAGATGAAATTAAGATTGATAAAGAAAAAAGCAACATAGACTGTTTTAATCATTAGAAATACAAAGAGCCTAGACATGAGGCTGAATATTCTTTTCTTCACCTCGTGCACACAGAGTTGCCAATTGTTACAATGGTGACAATTTTAAGTGGATATCTCAGAGCAAACAATATGTTTATTTCTTAGTTTACAGCAAGGATCAAAAGAAAGTATTCCTCCTGCACTGCGTGAAGAAAGTCAGGAACTTTACACTTTATTTTCTAGCTTCTGACTTCAAGGTCACACCCTGTGTATGAAAACATGACTTACCTTAAACCAAACACTAGGTAGAAAAAATGTTGCCTTTGGATCTTTCGGCCCCTGAACTCTACTCTGGTTCCTACCATTCGGACACTTCTTTTCTGAACACCCCTCTCCAGGATTACAAGAAAAATACATTCTCTTTTTCTTTGGGATAAAAGAAGGCTTTTATGATATCTAAAATTAATACATTTTATATCTATAAACAGTTGACATCATATGAGGGTGTTGTTATCTGAAGACTTTCCAACTTAATAGTAATAAAGACCTCAGCAAAAGAAATGAAACTTCTACAGACAATTTCAGATGACATGAAGAGGAAAAGGGTTCTTCATATCTGTTTTAGTTTAATCAGGAAAGGCTGTTTTGGACAAAATTTAAAACATTTTTGTGGTTTCTGGACCATGTAAGTGTTATAAAGTTATGGAAGGTTTTAGATAATGGACTTTTATACTTGGCATCGGTACAACTATATAACTTACATATTATATTTTAGATTTATGTGTTTTTTAGGTATTAGAAATTAGCATATTAAATAACGATATTGAAAAACACAACAGTTTCAATTTCTCCATAATGGATAGAAAAGTGTATTAAACTTGAAAATACAAGAAAACATGATATATTTTAAGTTTTAACACAATTTTATTGTTTCTGGCAATATTAAATCATGTAAGTGTTGGTTATAGTATAGAAGGTGACTTTAAGCAAATAATAAAATAGTCTTAAAATATCAAAAAGTGACTAAAGTGAAATAAGACTTAGGTCAAATCTTTTTCTGATGAAATATACAGAAAATGAAAACTGAAAAATAGATTTTGGCACAAGCCTTAATATTCCACTTCACTTTGTGTCTGTAGAAATAGCATATTATGAATTTTAAAAACTTATTATTTAAAAAATAATCAACAGACATTAAATCTAAATATTTATTTTGAAGGAGAAAGTGATGAATCAAAATAGTTAATTTTTGTTTAATAGGATGTAATATTTTAAGTATTTATTAGTGATGAGCTAATTTTAAAGTGGAAGTATATAGAAGGTTTCCAGCTTTATCTAAAATTTCTTAAGAGGCTGGGCACGGTGGCTCACACCTATAATTCCTTGATTTTGGGAGGCTGGGGTGGGTGGATCACCTGACGTCAGGAGTTTGAGACCAGCCTGGCCAACATGGTGAAACCCCGCATCAACTAAAAAAAATACAAAAATTAGCTGGGCGTGGTGGCAGGCACTTGTAATCCCAGCTACTCGGGAGGCTGAGGCAGGAGAATTGCTTGAACCCGGGAGGCGGAGGTTGCAGTGAGCTGAGATTGCGCCACTGCATTCCAGCCTGGGTGACAAGAGTGAAACTTCATCTCAAAAACAAATAAACAAATAAAAAACTTCTTAATAATGGATAGATTTTTTTTGAATAACCATGGGACTAACAACCAACATTATAGTTTCTAAATTCATTGGATTTCAGTTGATGAGAAAAAAAAGATAATGTTGCTTAAACTTGTTCCCTCTTTTTCAGATTTTATTTGTAAAATCTGCAATGTATGTTGTGTCCTAGCAAATAGGATAAGCAGAAAAGTGATTCAGTATTAAAACACAAAAAAATGGAGTATAAAATTTCATTATTTTATCTAGGGTAATTTTTTTTTTTAACAAAAGGTATTTCCTTAATTATGAAGTAACTTTTTAAATACAATGACAGAATGGATTAATTACAATATAAAGGGACTGAAGAAAAATCTCCAAAATTGTATAACCTTAAAAAAATGGATCCCGTTTTATTATAAAATGTGTACCGATTTTCAGCACCACAGTGAAAGCAGAGAACTAATTGCAATGTTTCTTTTGAGTTTATTCTTTTGCAGCCAGAGGGTAGAAGAGAATGTTTTGGAAGATACTCAACATTTAATTACCTAAATTCTGATTTTTCCTAATGAATGTCAATACTTTTAACCAATTGAATTCAAAAGCTTAGTTTATACCATGTAGTACACAGAAGATATCAGAACTAATACAAAATGTAAATGAAAGAAGGAAAGTAGCTAATATTTCCTTAGCATTCTCTTTCTCTTTTACTAGCACTTTAAAAAAATACCCAGTCTGCTATGTCTGTGAATATTATTGCCTATGTATGCATAAATAGTACTAGAAATCATGAAGAATGATGGATTTTTTATAGTATTTTAAGTATAACTGTGTGTAACTTTGATCTATAAAACAATTTAGTGAGATTAAGCAAAAAATTAGCTGTAGTAGTGAAGCAGAATTTTTGTAGCAGGAGCATGTTCTACCTGCTAGCAACTCAGATTTCAGTTTTTCTTGCTGATGATTAAATTCTGTTTTCTAAGGATAAGTCACAGATGCAAAGACACAAGCTACAACCAAAAGCAGACTTCAGACTTGTGAAGCTACTGATTTACCTAGCCCAGGAATCTCTCTCTGCTAACAATACCCAGTCATTTTTGTGGAGTACATGAATATGGTTCTTAAGGATCAGGGCTGTATGAATTGACTAGCCATAGGTAAAACATATTCAAAAATACATCTTACTTCCATGAGCACGGTGCTATGGTTGTGTATGTCACTAAATTTGGGGTGGTCTTTTATGCATCAATAGATAACTAGAACAAAATTTGGTACCTGGAAGTTGGGTGCTGATATTGTTTTGGGGATCCGGCAGTGAGTAGGCAGGACCTGCAGGCCTTTAGGAGGCTATTAGTGAGGGTACAATAGAAAGTGAAGAAAATGCTATTGAAAACTGGAGGAAAAGATGTAATTATGTAGTGAGAGAAAGTTTGGTAATACAGTTTCTTGTGGTAATGTGGAAATTATAAATGCACATAAGCATTTGATTAGCTGGGAAGATTTCTGGGCAGATTATTGGAAATATTTTCCGTTTTTTTCTAGCTGCTAAAAATAAAATGTGAGACAAGAAAAGTGAACAATTTTTTTTTCACTTTCAAGCAAAATTTAGAGAAACTATAAGGAGCTCAGATAATTTTTTCAGCCAGTAAATGCTCTCCAAATACGAAAAGACTTTAAGGCAAGGATCAAATCCAGGGAGTTAGGGTAACTGTAAAGACAAGAAGTCTTAGGGTAAAGGTGAAGAGCGTGATTAACATCTTCTTTAGAACCCAGAATAATTAAAGGAGTATCTGCTAGACTTTTTTTATTAGATAAAAGGACTTCTAAAAGAAACATAAAGACACTGTGCCATAGTTGTACAGGAGGATGGAAAAGTCTTAACACTAATTACCCACACATATCTATTTTCTTCTAAGGCTTGTTGGTTAAGCTGCTTGGCTTATCCATCTGGATGTCCAACAGGAATCTCCAACTCCTGACCAAGTACAACTTACTTCTTCCCTATTTCCAAAATCATTATTTTTCTTGAACTTTAAGACTAAAATGAAATTGGGCATCCGTATTGACTTACTCTTCCTCACATTCACTAGTCAGTAAGCTTTGTCAACTCAGTATTTTCCTTCCTTTCTTTATCTCTCATAGCCTCTCATGACTGGGCTGCTGCAATAGACTCTTAATGAGATTTCTGAGCCTTAGACTGAACTCCCTTGAATCCTACAATTCTAGAACAAAAGTCAAATCACATTACTTCTCTGCTTAAGCATCTTCAGTCATTTTGTGTCGTTTTATTCAGGGTGATTACAAGATTTATAATTCAAATTCTTGAGAATGAAAGGAGGACTTATTAGTAATTTGGTAGCACAGCAGGAACAAATCAAGCATCTCAGGCAAACTTGCGCATATGGTCAACTTACTTATAGAACACTGTCTTAGTTTCTTAAACATACAGAAGATTCAATATCATAGGCATTGTTTTAGTGTAGATTCCCTAAAAGCAGAGTGTATGGTGGGGATTCTTCTGTAAGTTTTTATTGAGAGAATACTCTCAGGAAAAACATCTGAGAAATGGAAGCAAGCAGGACAGGAAAAGAAAGAAGCTTAACAGAGATGTGCTTTCAGGCTAGCCTCAGCCTGATCCCATAAGGAACTTGGAGTAAAAATAGCACCAGAGTTATCCAACTTTGAGATACTCATCAGGTTAATGAAATTATTCTGAGAAGGATACAGCTGTAAGCTGTTCACAGCCAATGGCTGATGTGTGTGTTAGAGTCCTAGGGCTACCATAACAAATACTATACATGTATGTGGCTTACAACAACAGAAATTTATTGTCTCACAGTTATGGAGGCTAAAAGTTCAAAATAAGGGAGTCACTGGGGCCATGCTCCCTTTGGAACTAGTAGGGGAGAATTCTTTCTTGCCAGTTCTGGCCTCTGGTGTTTGCTAGTAATTCTTGGTGGTCATTGGTTTGCAGCTGCATCACTTCAAAACCTGCCGCTGTTGTCACATAGTAGTCTTCTTCTATGTGTTTCGATTGTCACATGGCATTTCCCTTATCAGTGTCCAAATTTCTTTATTGTTGCAGGGATATTGGTCATATTGGATTTGAGTTTGCCCTAATAGATGATTCATCTTGATTTGATTACATCTTCAAATACTTTATTTCCATATAAAGTCATATCTATAGATACCCGGGGTAGGACCCCAACATACCTTTTTGGGAGGTGCAATTCAACCCATAACAATGGGGCATAAGAAAAGAAAGGGCTTCTGCCCAGGGCACTAATAGTATAGACTACAAGTATCTTTCCAATTTGACATTTTCCTCATGAGTTTGGACTTTAGATATACTGAACTATTAACATACTGAAAAATTTTTAAGTTGCAATTTTCATGTAGTTGCATACTCTTCTTGCCTGAACTCTCTCCTTGGCCCCTCCGCTTGGGGAAAGTCTCTTCATTCCAGAAATGTTTGTGTGTTAATTCTTTCAATAACTTTTAATGCACATTATGTGGCACAATGCTAGATATTAGATATGGTGCTAGGTTGTTAGGAATATAGGCCTTGCCCTTAAGGTAGGCTACAGTCTAGGAGGGGAGATAAAATATTAATATAAATAATTATAACAAAGTTCAGTAAATGATAATATATTCACAGCATGCTATGGTCATTGAGAAGAAGAGCATCAAGCTCAAGCAATGGCAGGAATGTAAGGGGTGACACGAGTCAGGAAGATTTTGACACCAAAGATTAAAATTTAGAATGTAAAAAAAGTAGTTTCAAATAAGTCCTTTAATAAAGCACCTGATTTTAACTCTACAAATTTTCTCTACTAGTTATTTAACTGTTTTGTTAACTCATTCGTTAAATGATTCACTCATTAAATCTGACTTTTTTTCTGAGTAAGGCACTGAGTTAAGTTCTGTCAGACATATGTCAGAACTGTTTTAAAACAAACACGAAGTACAGGCAATAGAATAAAACATATTTACCTTCTTTAAAGTTAACGTATCAACTTCTTATTTTGAACTGTTGATCAAGCTATATTTATTTATAATTGATTAGTTTCCTAGAGAAAAAACTGTCAATCTGCAATTTGTACATCTCAAAGCAGTTCTTAAATATCCTAAAGGTAATTTTCCTAAACAGACAATTTAGAATGCCTACAATTAGACTTGCAAGTGATGATTTTCTGCTACAGTAATTTTCTTGTCTTAATGGCAATAAGCTGCTCATTATTTTTAAAAAACTTTGTTACCCATAATTCCTGTTTAGAATGCTGCTTTTTCTCCACAAGGTAATAAAATATTCCTTACTGACAATGCAGTAAAGTGTGAGGGAAGAGGCCAACGTTAAAAGGCTGACATCATGAAAATCCACACTGAAGTGTGATGGTTGGTTTTGATATCTTTACCCTTAAAATGGCAATTTTGATTGCTATTTTGATTGAGTGCAAAACGGTTTGACATTTGTCAGTCAAAGGTGTATATCCATTCATACTGTTTTTCTGTTTTGTTTTGTTTTTGAGACGGAGCTTTGCTCTTGTTGCCCAGGCTGGAGTGCAATGACACAGTCTTGGATCACTGCAACCTCTGCCTCCCAGGTTCAAGCGATTCTCCTGCCTCAGCCTCCTCAGTAGCTGGGATTACAGACATGCACCACCATGCCCAGCTAATTTTGTATTTTTAGTGGAGATGGGATTTCTCCATGTTGGTCAGGCTGGTCTCGAACTCCTGACTTCCGGTGATCCACCCACCCTGGCCTCCCAAAGTGCTGTGATTACAGACGTGAGCCATGCCTGGCCCCATTCATACTATTAATATTAACATGAATTTTATTATTTTGCTAGTTCATCATATTTCTTACATTCATATATAATTACATAATAAAGGAGTAACTTTAGTTGACTTATCCTTACTCTAGCTGTACTCTTATGTTTAGAGAATGCAATCATGATGAGACAGAAATATCAGGTTATTTGGTTAACAGAGTAAGTGGTAGCTTTTTCTGACTCAGTGTCAAACAGTATTTGGTAAAATGTTCTGTGAAAGGCTAGATAGTAATAAATATTTTCATTTTGTGGGTGCTGTGATCTCTTCTACAACTATTTAACTCTGCCACTGTAGCAAAAATAAGCAGCCATAGCTGATTCTTAATGAAAGGATGTGGCTATAGTCCCATAAAATTTTATTCATAAAAATATGGAGAAGGTCATATTTAGGTTATGGGCCATAATTTGCCAAATAAAAGTATTCTTCATAGGAATGTTGTGAAAGCTAAAGTGTATAATATATGTGAAATACTTCATACAGGGCCTTGAAACCCAGTAATTACTAATACATCCAAGTTATTAATATTATTATATATAACGGAAGAGATTAAGATAAATAAAGCATATACTCTGTGTAGAGAGAAACTAAATCTATCTTTGATAAGTCTGTTTTTGTCACAGCACGGTGTCCAGCACTAGGCCTAACAAAACAGGAAATCAATGAATCCTTATTGAATAAATCAATAATGAATAAAGTACAATATATAGTTATTAATTCAGTAAGTGTTTCTGTAAAATTTAGAGAGAAGGCTGTGATTTGTTAGGCATAGAGTTACTCCATATTCATTTAGTTTTAAGGCTTAAAACTACAAGAATGTTTCCAGATGGCCATAAAGTATAATGTGACCTTGGAACCAAGTGAAGGTTAATGTAGAAGTCTTTCAAGAATCTTACGTGTTTCCCTAGAAATTGTAATTTGTCGGACTAGGTAAAATATTTTATTGTACCTTTTACCCACTCTTGTTTTACATTTGAGAAAAATGATTCTCTGGATGTTTAACTGATTTTTTTTTCTAAAGACGTATAGGAGATGAGAGAATTAGGACCAGAACTTTGGTCTTCTGATTCCCCATCTAGTGCTCTTTCTGTAACATGCCATATTAGTAAATATCTAAACATTTTTACTAATTTTAGAAGAAACTCCTGCTTCTACCACCTGTCCTCCTTCCTTTGCAAATTATACATACTAAGCATAATAAGAATATATATTATGAAAAAAATCTTACAAAGTAATTAGGCTTAACTCATTTCTAAATCAATGATTATGCAAAACATCATCTCAGATTATTTCTAAAACAAAACAAAAACATTTTTGTAAATGTAATATCAAAGGAAAGCAAGTAGTGCACAGTTATGAATTCATCTTTAATGAAATAGGAAAACATGTAAATTTTCCTAGTTAGTAATATTGATAGCATCATTTTCTAGTTTGAAACTTTCATGCCTACAACTCCCAAACATCTGTTTGCATGCAACCTAGTTACTCTTTACAGGCGCATAATTTCTGTCTGCCTCAATGGAAACTTACAAATATGAATGTCTCCCCTCTGATCAACCACAAATTTAAATCAGCCATTTCTTTCTGCTTCTTGCTTTGAAGATTTGAGTATGGCAAAGTGTCATTAACCTACATCCTTCATACCACACCAATAGTGTAGCAAAATAGAATGATTTTCACCAGCAGATCTATCCCCTTTCTAATATATATAAATAATTACCTAAAAAGTGAGTAACTTTAGTGACTTCAGTAGGGCCTTATTTTTTATTTAGAGAAGAATTGTAGTTATTCTTATTTTGTAAGAAATCTTTCTTTGAGTTAGAAAATGTTTATATAAGTAATACACACGGCTGGTAAGACAGTAATATAAAATTGATGTAGTCAAATAATTTCACTGAAGAAACATATAGCTAATTAAATGTTCTGCAAGTCATTAATTTTTAAGTAGGTTGACAGTTGTGATGCCTGAAATCTGGAATCACTCCAGGCATCTTTTGGGTTCTAGGGATTCTTCACTTGATAAATACGGCCTTCTAAAAAACATAAAGTTCATCTTTTGTTGCTTTTTATGCCCTTGTAAATAATATAAACTAAATGTTGGGAAATAGTTTTATTTAGAGAAAAAACCTAATTAAAATATTTATTTCAATACATCACATTTTTTAACCAATTACCTAACATAATGTAAACATCTTCAATGAAATATGAGTATTCACTATTTTGTGTAGTCATTTTAAATATTAAAAAGATACAATGATTTTAAGATGACGATATAATCTATGCAACATAAATGTTCAGGCTAACCTGGTAGCACAGGGGAAAAAGGTTATATTTTACACGTGTGTAAATTCAAACAAGTTGTGCTGACTGAATATCCTGTGAAATGCTTTACCAAAATAAATCCCATCTGTTTTTTTCATTGTGTTTGTTTTATAATACCAAAGCATAAGAGGAAAATATGGTTATATAGGCTATCTAGCACTTCAGAGAAACTCCGCATTTAATTGTTTCCTCAAGTGAAATTATTGTTAAAAAAAACATTTAAAGCACCTCTCTGTGTATGTGTGTGTGCCTGTGCATGCACACACATATTCACACACTTGTGTGGAGGAGGTCACAGAGTGCCTGTGTGAAATGGCCTTAGAATGGACTAAGCTCCTTAAATGCAAGGAACTCACTTCTCTGCATATCCAAAGATTCAGTTACAGTGTCTGACATAGGATGTTTGCTCCAAAAAACTAGTGCAGAAATGATAGAACAAATGAATGGATGAGTTATTACTTTGCAACTTTAATCCAATGGAAAGAACTGTCACACCAGTTCTAATCTCATTCAACAGAGCGACTCTGATTTCCAAACAGATTACATTCTAAATGGTTGTCCTCAGAGTTGCCCCTCCTCCTCCCCTCAGGTTTCTTTTATTTTTTCCATGTTTATTGAAGTAAAGTTTATGTGCAGTGAAATGCACAAACATTAAGTGCACCGTAATTCATGAGTTTTAATAAATACATACACCTGTGTGACAATCACTCCATTCAAGTTATAGAACATTTCCATCACCCCAGAAAGCTCCCTTGTGCCCCCTTTCAGTCAGTGTACTCCCCATCAACCAGAGGCAACTGCTTTTCTGTTTTATATTTTTTCTACCATATCTTATTTTTACCTGCTGTAGACTTTTGTGTCAGGTTTCTTTCATTCAGCTTAGTGTCTGTAACATTCAGCCATGCTGCCATATGTACCAGTAGTACTTTTCTTTTTATTGCTGAGTAATATTTCATTGTATTAGTACAACACTATTTATTTATCCATTCTTCTATTGATAGACATCTGGCTAGTTTCCACTTTTGGTTATTATGAATTAAACTGCTGTGAAAATCCTTGCACAGGTCTTTTTGAGGATATATATTTTAATTTCTCTTGTAAAAATACTTATGAGTGAAATTTCTGGATAATAAGTGCTTCCAATTATATAAAAGGCCAAATATTTTTAAAAGTGATTGTATGTTTTACATTCCCACCAGCAGCAATGCATAAGAGTTCCAGTTGCTTCAATGGCTTTCCAACCTTTGTTGTTATATCTTTTTTTGTTTGTTAGTTTGTTTTTTAAATTTTAGGCATTCTGGTGGGTAAGAAGTAGAATCTATCTCTCTGTGGTTTTTGTTGAATTTTCCTAATGATTAGTAATATTAAGCACTTTTAATGTGCTTATTGACCATTTATATATCCTTCTTTATGAAGTGTGTATTCATATCTTCTGTTCTTTTTTATTAAATGGTTTGTCTTTTTATCATTGAGATGGAGGATTTAAAAATTGTATGTATATATATTCATATGGTCACAGAAATATCTAACAAATAATGTATACAAAATTAATTTATAAACAAATATTTGTTTATTACATAAATACATAAAATTAATATAAATATATTTATGTCAATTAATAAAAATATAAATAGATATTTACATATTATGGACACATGTTTTTGTTAGATGTGTTTTGTGAATATTTTCTTCTACTCTGTGGCTTGCCTTTTTATTTTCTTAATTGTGTCTATTGAGAGCAAAATACATTTTTGATGAAGTCTAATTGACTGCTTTTTTCCATCTGTCTAGTAAATCTTTGCCCACTCATGGATGTGAAGATACTTTTCTACATTTTATTCTATAAACCTTACAGGTTTGACTTTTAAGTATGTTTCACCTGAAATTAATTTTTTTGCATGGTGTGGGGTGCTAGGTCAAGATTCAGCTTTCTGTCCATATATTTATCCAGCTGGTGCAATACTATTTATTGAAAAGATTTTCCTTTGATGAAAATTGATTGACATTTTAGTGAGGATCAATTTCTAGGCTCTCTGTTCTATTTTACAGTCTTCTATTACTACTTTTATACTAATACTAAAAAATTAAGGTTTTCACTGGGGTTACATTGAATCTATAGACATTTAAAAATACTGTATTTTTTATTTAATGAACATGGTATATCCTTCTATTTGTTTAGCCTTCTTTAATTTACTTAGCAAATATTTATACTTTCCTTTTTGGAGTAGAGGTCTTGCATGTGTTTTGTTAAATTTATTCCTGTGGTTTACATAAAATCTTATATTTATTATAATTAATTTTATACTTAAAATTTTAGATTTCAATGAAAAGATAATTAGAATTTTATTTTTCAATCATTTCCAGCTTATATATAGTCAATGATTGACTTTGATATATTGAATTTATATCCTGTATCCTTGCTAAAGCTATATATTAGCTACATTACTTGCTTTATAGATTGCTTTAGATTTTGTATATAAGCAATTATTTTGTCTTCAAATAAAGATAGTTTTAACTTTCCATTTCATATATTTGTGCTTTTTATACATCTTGTATATCTATAGTACTGTCTAAGACCTTCTATATGATGTTGATAGAAATAATGAGAATGGGAGTCTATTTGTTTATAAATTTAGGTTTAACTACACTAGCCATTGTGTACATACACTTTCTATTGCTGGTCGGCAAATTTAACTCACTGTTGCTGCGTTTCATTCTTGTTAGTTGGAATAATAATAATAATAGTGACCACTGAATACTTCATATGGCATATTTTGCTCAGTATTTTTCATACAGTTTTTCTTTTAAATCTTACAGAGTCTTATAATTTTGGTTCTATTGTTCAAAGAAAACTATCCTTTCCAGAAAACTGATTGCTCTGAATCGCCCTGCCAGTAAATGGTGAGGTCTACATGGGTTTTGAACTCAGTTAATCTCTAGAACCTGGGCTTTTACATAAAAATCCATAGCAGTAGTGTAATGTTGCAACTAGAGAAACTTTACTATTGCTATCCTTATTTCATCTTTTCAGGCACTCTTTGTTACTGGCCTCCGGGGCTCCACTTACTTTTATTTTCACATTCTGGTATAATTTCATGTCAGAAAGTTGTGGATACGAAGAGTATGACTCCCTTACCCAGAAGTTTGAGAAAATTTGGTCATTGGACACTTCATTTGACTGACACTAATTGTCTCTTACTATAATCTGTTTAATTTTAAAGGGACAAGTGGCAGTAGTCCCCACTCTGGCAGAGCTCTACAGTAACCAACAGCAACGATTCTCTCTCTCTCTTTTTTTTTTTTTTTCGAGATGGAGTCTCACTCTGTCACCCAGGCTGGGGTGTAGTGGCTCCATCTCGGCTCACTACAACCTCTGCCTTCTGGGTTCAAGCTGTTCTCCTGCCTCAGCCTCCTGAGTAGCTGGGATTACAGGTGCCTGCCACCATACCTGGCTAATGATCGTATTTTTAGTAGAGATGGGGTTTCACCATGTTAGCCAGGCTGGTCTCGCACTCCTGACCCCAGGAGATTTGCCCACCTCGGCCTCCCAAAGTGCTGGGATTACAGGTGTGAGCCACCGTGCCCAGCCTACAGTGACCATTCTCTAATGTCCTTTTGGTTAGAGTACTTCATTTCAAACAGCTGAATCCATGCATCATGAGTACCTTATGAGAGGAGAAAAAGAGACAGGACACCATCACTGCAGTTACTTTATTATCCCTTGTTAACTACAATTTTACCTAAAGAGCCAAAGTTTTGGGTGAAGAAATGTTCTATGAACCACAGATCTGATATAAAAATTTTTCCATTCAAAAAATAGAAATCTAGCTTTTTCTTCCTTCCATGCTCTGTCCCACTGGGGCATGATGGATCCCTTAGCATACAAATGTTTTTCATAACTGTGCATCTTAAGAAATTCCTCTCTTGATCCAATATTTTAATGCTGCTACTGCCCCATTCCTCTGCTTCAGTTTTTAAACTCCTTAAAATGGTTGTCTTCATCTGATATTTTCATTTCCTTACCTGTCATTTGCTTCATCTCACTTCACTCTGACTTCCATTTCTACCTCTCCATTGAATCTGATCTTGTTAATGTCACCATTGACAAGACTAATGTTTGACATTTTTTCAACACCTCTATTCATTTTTCTCTAGTTGTTTATCATTTTATTTGAAAATAGTACAACATACATTTGGCCACTTCTTTTCCTCAAGGTCATTTTTATCATGCTTGTCATTAAAAATGATGCTTCTGGCTGTTGAATGAAGAATGGATAGGCTAGGGGCAAGAATAAATTCTAGGAGACCAGTAGGAAGGGTGTTGGCCGTAGTGCAGTTAATGACGTATCATAATAGATTGAACTGGGGTGCTTGCAATAGAGATAGAGAGATAAGTAAATAGATAAAATAATATTTAGGAGGTAAAATGGAATTCTTGGGAAATGATCAACTTTGGCTCAGTTTTGGATTTGTTAAAATTGAGGAGCTCCTGAGACATCCAAATAAAATATTGAATGGACATTGCCCATAATAGATATAAACCTCAAAGAATAATTCCGAGATAGAGCTAATCTACAGCATCATCAATGTATGAATTAATTTGAGGCCATGGACTTGGACTGATCACAAGGACAAAGGGTAAATTGAAAGAGAGGTCTTAGCAAGAAATCAGCTCTGGTCTGTAATGTATTCTAGTTCTTCATTCACTTAAAAGAATGGCTATTGTGTAAGTCTGGATTCATAGAAAGTGACAAGATAATAACCCTTGGAGTTGTTCTTTATATTCTTTATCTCATGTGATACATTTTTCTTTCAGTTTGTGATGAGACTTAATGTAGTTAAAGGCACACAAGCAGTAGATTTTGTCACACCTGTCATTCGATTTTTAATATATTTCAGCAATTGCGAAGTCTTGCATGATGTACAAAGTCAATATTCAGTATAATAATGCTATATTTGATTATGATGATGCAGTTTGATATAAATATCTTTTTGCTATTTTAAAAGAAAAGTTTTGCTACAGCTATGAAATTCATTTAGTGCTTTGCTGTTGTCTGGGAATCTCACCTCCAGTTTTTTTTTTTTTTTTTTTTTTTTTTTTTTTTTTTTTTTTTGCCTAGGTGCTTTTGAAATGCTTTAGCTTTAATAGTTGAGATTGCAGTAAATAATACATTTTTTTGTACCTTAAGCAAATAGTTTTAAAAAATGTCAGCTTAAACATGTAAATCAAAGATAGAAAGCTAAATAACAAAATAAAAGTGTATCATACTTGCACTGGGAAAGAGGCATATATGTATATAGGAACTATGGTAGTTTTAATACATATGGAATAAGAGGATCAAAAAATAAAAATTATCAATTTTATTATTAAGTTCTTATTTACACTAATACATTCTTAATAGTCTAATAGTACTAATTTATGTGCATTATTATGCTAGATAACCTCTTTTGGAATAACTTTTACTAGGTGGAGAACAAAGGGGTGTAAGAAAGCATATAAACAAGAAAAACCTTAATAATCTTAAAAGTAGAAAACTGATAGCCTTAAAATTATTCTTTTGCTTGAGAATCATCTTTTAATAACATACATTTGTAAACAAAGGAGAAAGTGATTGAATTTATTTAATATTGATGATTGAATGTATTCAAGTCCTTGATATTTAGGTAGGGAGAAGGAAAGGATTGTTATTGGTCATTTGAATTTAATTTATATCTTGAAATCATAGTTGATAATGAGATTTTTCATCCTGGCTTTTTGAGAAAATGATACATTGCTAAGTAATTAATGGTGAAAGACTTTTACTTTGTAAGTAATTATCAATAAATTTAAAATGCTGTAGTATACATGTATTTCATTTATGGTGGATGTAACCTGGAATGAATACTTTTTCTAGAATGTAAAAATATATTGGAAAATTTGTTTTTTCAAAATGTCGCTAAAGATTCACTTATTGTATCATATTAAGCTAAAATCATTTTATTCAACATGCGTAAAACTAAAAATATCTGAAACATTTCTACTTTTATATTATTATGCATAAAACAAAGCTGTACAATCCAACTATAAATTTTATGAAAACACAAAAAGCAAACACTATTTTTTTCTGAAATGATACTACCTCTTTCTTCCAATGAATTAATTTTCTAAGATTACTTCTAGAATGTTTGATATTCAAACCTAAAATACTACCTTGAAAAATCTACTATAAGGAAATAAATTTTACCTCTGTGACCCGAGTACCATCCTGAATTAGGAAGCTGCTCTAGGGCTCAGAAAATTCAGGGACAGTCCTGCTGAGTAGGTTCCTGAGGGTAATTTTCTCAAAGAAAACGCCATATCTTTATTTTCTGGGCATCCCTCTTCCAGGAAAACAAAACAAAACAAAATACACACACACACACACACACACACACACACACACACACACACACACATATATATATATATATATACTGTTGCAGAAAATATGTATTCATGTCAGGTGTGTTATGAAGCTAGACTAAAAATCAAATTTTTTAAGTTTGTTGAATAGAATGTTTCTTTTCTTTTTGTTTGTGCTGAGATTTAGTTTTTCATTAATCTTGAGCTCTGAGAGAAATCTGGTTGCAATAGAAAGTAGCTTTGATATCTTAGTAGAAGGTTTACATCCCTTCAGTTCAGAAGTAGATATAGATGGTAATTTGGTTGAATTGAGGCAGAAATCATATAAATGTTGCTCAAAATGACTACTTGAAATCGATTAAAAAATCCCTTGTCAGTCTGAGTTATTAAACTATATATATGCTGGCTAGACTGTGGTTTTGTTGAGCTCTGTAAACCACCCTCCCCACCCCCATTCCTGCTCGCATGTCCCCATTTTCTTTACTATCTACTCTAGTGTCTACACACACAAGTTATGCAATACATTAAACAAGATGATCTTATTGCATATTTGGTATTTTCAACTAGTCAGAAAGCAAGAGATCCTTACTTTCATACTAGCAGGTCAGAAAAGGTGTTATGGCAAATACTGACATTTAATATTTCAAATAATTTCTGATCAAAATAATTTTTATTCTAGAGTCTGAAAATTTTATAAAAGAGAAAATGAAGAACTCACATAACTACCTGGGCAAATCTATATGTCGAATTTCCCATTTATACTGATGCAGGACAGGGAAGACCCCAAATTGGGGTTTAGCCGAGGAATATTCTTGGCTTCACCCAGGAAAAGAATTCAAGGGCCAACCAGGGCCAGCCGGTCATGTCAATTTACTGTTTCTTTCTGCTGTCCTCTACATTCTGTTGTTGACATATCTGTTGACGTACAAATTTCATTTCTAAAATTTTCATTTGGTTCATGTTTAAATGTTTTATTTCTTCACTGAGGCTTATTATCTTTCCTTCAGTTTGTTTCAATCATGTTCATAATTGCTTGTTAAAGTAATTATATGAAGGCCACTTTAAAACCTTATCAGATATGTAACATCTGTGTTATTTCAGTGTTTCCAAGTCTTGTGTTATAGCTGGCCTCTTCAGGCATAACTACATCAAGGGAGAGGCAAGTCATCTTTTTCCTCCCACGTGTAGGGTTCTCCATCTGTCCCCAGTTAACATTTGGTGGGGAAAGTGTTACTCCTTGTCATTGCTAGTTGGAAGCAGGAATTCCAGCTCTCCACTAGGGCCTCCCTCTGGCTGCGAGGGCCTAGAGGTGCCTGGTTTATGCTCCTCAAGTGGCCTACCTTCCACTCTGTGGGAGGGATGGCCTTTTAAAACTGGGTAGTGCTAACGTCTTGATTCTCTACTAGGAATCCTGTGATGCTACTCCAGCAAAGAGAAGGAGTAGTACCTTGATACCAGCTAATGTGAGGGTAGAAATCTACAAAAATATTAAGACCCAGTGAAGAGAAAAAAAGATCATGTATATAAAAGGAATAAGGTTTTTAGAGTTAGTTCAACTCCTTTCTAAGTAATATAATACATTTTCTTTTATGTTTATTAACAGCAGGGCTTATATATATTTGCCCCTGTCCAAAATTATAGATAATTGGTTTTCATCTTTTCTGATTTTTTATTGTGTTTTGTTTATGCCAAAACAAGACAGGAAGCAAACAATTCATTTAGTCCAAATACAGCATATATATATATATATATATATATATATATATATATTCCAATTTGTGTGTTTAGATGCCATATCAGTTTCTTCAGTTAAATTCAGTGAATACTTGCCTACTTATTGTGTATTAAAAACTCTGAAATACACCAATTGGGGTTTAAAGATACAACACTACAATCAAGCCGTTTTTGGTCATTTCTAATAATTTCAGGATTTCAGGTGCTAAGGAAACAAGAAGTAAACCTGACTATTTCATTGCCATATAATCTAAGCATTGACAAGAAATGACTTTGATTTTGGAAGGGGAAAATAAAGATTCCACAGTTTTAGCCAAGTGGTATTTTTCTGCTACTCAGCTACTCAATGAGGATGATACAACCATGGCTTCTGTGTGATCATTCACAAGATAATGCTTCTTATATCCTTTTGATAGACAATAACTGTAAACAGATGATGCTCTGTGTAGACAGATTGTTTGTTCCAAACGCCAATTGAGCCTTAAGGCTCCATGTTTTCCCATGCATGAAGTCAATTCTTATACAACATAAAAGAGATGATTTTCATGCTTTAGAATGCTGACAGATCAGTAAATACATACATTTTAGAATGTCTTAGGATAATTATATATAAACCTTACGCAAGCAGTGTAAGATCATTTATATAGATTTTCCACATGAGTTTATAACAACGATAAACCATCACTTTTCAGAGTGGAGGTCTTTAATTTTGTTTATGGATACTACCTTTATTGAGGTGAAACAAACCAGCAAAACAATGCCAAGGCCACAATACATTACCCATCTCGGTAAAGAAAATCAGAGACAGTTTTAAAAATTAGAATTGACATTCTACTATTTGCGTAATATTTTGTCTAATGCACCATAATACTGAGTATGAAATAGATTGTGAGGCTTGGCTCTTTGTTTGAAACCAGAATATCTTTTCCTTAAGTGAAACTTATCTATAGATAATTAAAAAATCAAAATGCTGCAAACCCTAGTTCACAGATGAAAATTTCTATTTTTGTATGACATAATACATTTATTTTTCACAGACAGATCTTATTTTATTCTGTACACTCCAACTCACACATACACAATAATACAATAATCCTGACAATTTAGTCACCTTAATGGATTTTTGTGTAGGATTTTAAGAGGCAAATCTTTGAGAAAAGAAAATGTAAATGAAGAAAAAAAGTGAGTATATTTTAGATTATTCAGATCATGTTAAAGTTAGTTCAGTTAATCCAAACTGTAATTTTATACATGAGGTCTGTCAAAGAAAGGAGGTAAGTATATTAGAACAGTTTTCTGGAGAAATGTCTTAGAAAATAATTCTAAAATATTCAGATTCTGTTTCGTAGAGAGGTTTCAGAGATGAGATTAGATAGACTAGGCTAATTTATGTAATCAGATTAAGTTAACATACTCTTAACAATTAATCCCTAAAATCTCAATGGTTTAACAAAGAAATTTTTTTTTCCTGCTTATCTTATAATCCAATGGGTCAGTGGGGAAGCTCTACTTCTTCGAAGACCTAGGCTCCTTCTGCAAACTCCTAGAGTCTCATTGTTTTCTATTGGGCCTCTGCACCTAACTTGCTATATGGGAAGTTTTTTGGAAGGCAGGCCTGAAAGAACATTTCTCTTCTGCCCACATTATCTCAGAACTGATCCATACAGTTCCATGTACTTTTAGAGAATGTAGAACAGTTAGTATGTAAGATATTGAAAATGGAGGAGAGAGAGCAGTTAGAGGTGGAGAGACCAATTAAGAGACTAATCCAACAGTCCTTTAGAATCTGGGTATAGAGAGGTCTAGATCAAAATTTCTTAACTCATATTTCTACCCACAGCATTTAAAAAATTATTTCTAATTTAGAGGTACAATGAAAATATTGTTTAAAATATGGTTTATGAAAATTATGAAGTAAGCATTCTTCGTGTGACAGGAAAGGGATTCTGATCCAGACCCCAAGAAAGGGTTATTGGATCTTGCACAAGAAAGAATTCAGGGCGAGTCTGCAGTGCAAAGTGAAAACAAGTTTATTAAGAAAGTAAAGGAATAAAAGAATGACTACTCCATAAAGCAGCCCCGAGGGCTGCTGGTTGCCCATTTTTGTGGTTATTTCCTGATAATATGCTAAACAGCAGGTGGATTATTCATGCCTCTCCTTTTTAGACCATATAGGGTAATTTTGTGACGTTGCCATGGCATTTGTAAACTGTCATGGCACTGATGTGAGTGTAGTAGTAAGGAAGGCCAGAGGTCACTCTTATAGCCATCTTGGTTTTGGTGGGATTTAGCCGGCTTCTTTACCATTACCTGTTTTATCAGCAAGGTCCTTATGACCTGTGTTTTGTGCCGACCTCCTATCTCATCCTGTGACTTAGAATGTCTTAACCAGTTGGGAATGCAGCCCAGTAGGGTTCAGCCTCATTTTACCCAGCTCCTATTTAAGATGGAGTTACTCTGGTTCACATGCCTCTGACATTTGTATTAGTCAGAATGTGTGTATATATAGCCCAATTTTATCCAGGCTCAGAATATAATAATAGAGAAAAGAAGAAGCCAAAACTATTAAGAGTCCCTTGAATTCAAACTGAAGTTTCTCTCAAGGCAGGTGGCTTTGAGTCTAGAAAATAATAGAGATATGCCATGTATAGATGTGAAGAAGTTCAATCTGAGCAGAGTATTTGTAGCTAGGAAGAATAATCTCTTTTAATGTACCACAATTACATGCATTTGAAATAATGAAAGCTCTGAACCAGGAGCAAGCTTACAGATTGCTTTGATCACAAAAGGGATGAGGAGCACCACAATGTGAATTCATTTGCCTGTGAGCCCAGGAAATTGTTTGGATCAGTCCTATCACACACATCAGGTTTCACTGTTAGAAAATGCTAAGAAACCCATGAACCAGAGATGGGGTTCTTTACTACCCATACGACTAATGTTGCCATTTGCTAATGTAGATGTAAAGACAATTATCTGAGGTCTTCCACTCTAGCTTTCTGTCTGTGCTTAAGAAGTGGAGAAAACACAGACAACAGTATTGTCTGAGATTACTCCCATAATTAATGATTCATTCACTAAGTGATTAGGATACAGAAGCTTACTATGGGAAATAGAGACTCATACAACTGTTAGAGGAGCTGAAGGAACAAAGGTCAGGAAGACTTCTACCCAAGATCTTAGCCCAAAATATCAAAGTGGGTGGTTCTTAATAATTTGTCTAGAAACTACTTTAACACTATGAAATTCCTAGGAAATTCCCACCAATTTTCCCAGTCTGCATTAGTGAAAGGGGTGATTTGTAAAACCTTGTCAGGAAGCTGCTGTGCATCTCAGTTCTGTTCAGGCTGCAAATACCTGAGGGAATTCGGTTTCTTTACCAGTGCCCGTCATCTGAAAAATGCAATGTGGAATCAAATATGGAAGGGGAATCTGTGAAATGTGGATTCTAATAGGTCTTTTGAGTCACAAAAGAGATCTTGAAATGGAGTAATGGAAACACCAGATTGGCTAACATCTATCCAGCACACTACCTTAGAGCTACAGGTATTTAAAACTGGGCTTCAAATTCATACTCTGAAGTTTACCCTTCGCTTTGATGTTCTAATCAGATCCTATCTCTAGTTTAACAAGAAAACTATGCAACATTTCTCCAATTCCTACATAAGGTGGGTTCTCTATCTAGAGATAAAGAAAAATGTTGAACTTTGGGAACCTCTAAGCTTGGAATGAGAGTCTTCAGGAAGGAAAAAACACATAGCAAAATTCAGTGCAGGTAGTAGGATTACTTGTTAAACTCTAGTTTTATGCTTGAGGCAGAACAAGAATCCAAGTTGGTGCTCTTCCCATAATGTTTATTAAACAATTTAACACACGTGCATGCTTATTGAGTGCCTATGAATGCAAACATCACTGCTCAAGTGTTAGTAATACTGTAAAAAACATGAAAATATAGTTTTTATATTCAAAAGGTCTTGTGGGAAAGACGGACATTATAATTATGAAGAAAAAGACCAATACAGTACTTTACTTTATTTCTTATCTACTAGACTTTGAATTATTTTAAGGCAATTACAATGGCTGCCTATATGTGGTGACCCTTGAACATAAGGAGAGACGCCATTTCTCTTACTGTCTCCTGTCTCTGAAGAGAAGGAGGAAGTAAAAGCTGGAAAACAACAGGAATGAAGTCAGTGGCAAGACCAACTGGTGCCACTGACCAGGCCTGGGGTTAAAGATTAACCCCTCACTCTAACCACATGTGCTATCTATAGACCTTAATCTATCATGACCCTTTCAGGTGGACCCCTTAGAGTTGTAAGCCCTTAAAAGGGCCAGGAACTCTTTCTTTGGAAAGTGTGGTTCTTGAGACGCAAGTCTGCTGACACTCCCGGCCAAATAAAGCCTCTCCCTTCTTTAACCCGGTGTCTGAGGGGGTTTAATTGCATCTCACACTGCTACAAATAAACATTTTTGTATTTACCTTGATATCCTGGGCAACTGGGTTCCTAATGATAAGTTGTTGAATTAAGTTATTCTGCTTCTCCTTCCCCTAACATATATCCCAATTCTTGTTATTACTCTTAGTTTAGTTTCTGAGCACGCTTTCAACCCACAGTTATCTTAGAATTTTATTTTATTGTTTAATGGCTTCTTAATAAAATATTCCCCATCTGCTTTTATTAACTTCATTTAAAGTGCATAGTGCTTTGCATTTTTATAAGTCTAGTGGGTCCTGTTTGTTAATTTATTGAAACGATGATTTATTTTCATTCCACACAATTTTAGAGCTGTTATTTATTATTTCCCTCCTCCCCCCAACACTGAAGCCATTTGTATTTTATGTGGGAATATTCATGGTTCACATTGCTAGCTGTGGAGTCTGTTAATGTAACATCAATAATATGTATTTCAATCCACTTTCTTTCCCTTGAAGCTATGCCAGAGTGACTCTAAGGAAACAACAAGCAAAATAATAAAAATAAGGATGAGAGAACAGAAAATAATTAAAACTTCCTCTGAAAAGCATGCCAGTAATACATTCTTTTGGCAATTTTCTATAAGCTAAAATAATTTATGTGCAATTACATTAAAATATACATTTATACTTGGTAAAGATGATTAGTGATTTTGTCTGTATACAGTTTTTGTTCACTTGAATTATTTTCTCTAGGGGAAATAAATGTTCAACCCCTTCTTTTTCTTTCTTTCTTTCTTTTTTTTTTTTTTTTGAGACGGAGTCTTGCTCTGTCGCCCAGGCTGGAGTACAGTGGCGCGATCTCGGCTCACTGCAGGCTCCGCCTCCTGGGTTCACGCCATTCTCCTGCCTCAGCCTCCCGAGTAGCTGGGACTACAGGCGCCCGCCACCTCGCCCAGCTAGTTTTTTGTATTTTTTTTTTAAGTAGAGACGGGGTTTCACCGGTTAGCCAGGATGGTCTCGATCTCCTGACCTCGTGATCCGCCCGTCTCGGCCTCCCAAAGTGCTGGGATTACAGGCTTGAGCCACCGCGCCCGGCCAACCCCTTCTTTTTCATGATCGCTAATGGCAATCCCAGTCCAGTAGTTTCATGGTTGAATATCACAAATATCAGCATGAAACAATATCAGTATATACATATATAAACACATATATTTACAGGTATATGTAATACTTATGTACATATAAGTACATACTAATAATATAATTGTATATAAAAGATCCAGAGATAGCTATTGTGCTTTGGTCCTTAGGTTTTTTGTTTCTTTACTGCAGGTTGAGACACATTGACTTGGAAGCTCCTGGTACCAAACTCAAACCTTTGTACATCTAACTATATAAAAAAGAACCCAGCCCAAGAAACAGATTTTTAGCCATTTAGAGTCTGCCTACTTCACAAACCATGAGAAACCTCATCCCACTTTTATGGGTCATTGATTAGATAGTCTTGTGGCTATAGGACTCCAAGTTCCTATTGCCCTTTATAGTATTTGTACCCACACAACTCCAGCTGTATTGCTGAGCAAAAATCACCTAACATGTTAGCCCCCTCTCTGATTCCCCTCTTCTCCAGTAGTTCTGTTGCCCTCATTCCCTTCAGGGTGCTGGCCGCCTTGCCATAGCCTCTGAATAGCCTTATACTGTGAAAGACCTCCCCTTTTGTGCAACTCTGTCCCAGCATATCCCAGTAAAGCCTCCATTTGCCTCTGTCCCTAGTCATCACATCTTCTTCCTAGGTATCTGAAACCCCTACGTGAATTATAACTGTAATGCTTATATATGAAAATGAACATTATGCAACCTACCAAGTCACTCTGATAACTAATTTTGATAAAAATTGGGGTTATAAACCTATTGTTTAAACAAATATATAAATAAAAATTTCAGTTAAACTTATTTATGGTCACATTTGTACTGTTATTTAAACAAATATAGAAGAATCCTTATATAATATGATTATAATTCATAATTACTTGAGTAATAAAAAGTTGACTCATTAAAATACTACAATATAATTAAGCCTTTTATTTTAACATAAACCATTTATGTATATTTCATTTTTACCTTTAGATGTAGGATTGAGACATCCTTTTGAGGATGTTTCTGCTAACTGTAGTTCCATGTTGTCTTTCTTACATATACAACATTCTGAAAATAACAACCACAGTTTTTGGTTTCTGTTTAATTAATGTGAAGTGATAAGTTAGACACTTTCAAAATAATTTGAGGGTAGAATCCTTTTAGATGTTTATAGGTTTTACCCTCATTCTTTTTTTTTTTTTTTTTTTTTTTTTTTTTTTTTTGAGACGGAGTCTCGCTCTGTCGCCCGGGCTGGAGTGCAGTGGCCGGATCTCAGCTCACTGCAAGCTCCGCCTCCCGGGTTCACGCCATTCTCCTGCCTCAGCCTCCCGGGTAGCTGGGACTACAGGCGCCCACCACCTCGCCCGGCTAGTTTTTTGTATTTTTTAGTAGAGACGGGGTTTCACCGTGTTAGCCAGGATGGTCTCGATCTCCTGACCTCGTGATCCGCCCATCTCGGCCTCCCAAAGTGCTGGGATTACAGGCTTGAGCCACCGCGCCCGGCCTACCCTCATTCTTTTATAGTTGCTTCAGCCACAATTAGTTAATTAAACAATTTTGTCATATAATTTTCTTTTATTGAGTTTTCCCAAACATTAGAATTGGTCTTAGATACAAAAACTCTCTAGACTTTTCGGACACCCCTTCCATTGGTCTGTACAATATTTAGATAAATTATTGAATTGGTAATTATAGCTCTTATTTGGAAATTTATCATAGCTGACTCTCAGTTCATCATTTCGCAACTTAATAGAAGCAAAATTGGAGGTAGTCTGTTGCCCTAAGCGTAACCCTTACCAGTAAGCATTCAGAGTTAGTAGGTTTTATAGTTGGAAATTAGAGTAGCCTGTTAGTTGTGAACACTATAATAAAAAATTGTGTCCCCCCCTCACATTCATATACTGAAGTTTATAATCCCCTTTGTGATTGTATTTGGAGATAGGGCCTTTTAAGGAGGTAGTTAACATTAAATATGGTCTTTAAGGTGGGGCACTAATCCAATAAGACTGATGTTTTTATAGGAAGAGGAAGAGACATCAGGAGTACGCATTCAAGGAAAGTTCATGTGAGGACACAGGGAGAAGGTGGCCATCTTCATGCCAGGAAAAGAAGCCTCACTGAAGACCAGCTCTGCTAGCACCTTGATCTTGGACTTCTCGCCTCCAGAACTGTGAGCAAATTAACTTCTGTTGCTTAAGCCACTCAGTCCATGATACTCTGTTATGGGAGCTCTAACAGGCTAAACAAATAGTGAGAATCAGTGGATGTACATGGGGGAATAGAGGCCCTTGTTAATAGAGTTCAATTAAGAGTTTCTATTGCATTTGTAAGTATCTCAATATGATTAACTGGTTGTCAGTGCTCACCACTAATCCTTTCCAGGACATTCAGTTTCCTAGATTTTAATTCTTGTCCTTCAGGGTGTCTTTGATTCATATGGTTAAACAATACAGCTGGGAAATGTTTTCTCCACCTTGCATACACAATATCTTTCTGCTGCCTTCACACATAAATTGACAGTTTTTCTTGAAACAACATTCATGGATAACTTCTTCAAACTTTGATAAATATTGCCTACAGTCTCCTGGCGTTTAGTGTTGCAGAGCAATCTGAGCAGAATGTGTCTTATTTCTTTGTACCTAGTATTATTTTTTTCCCTAGGTGGTTATAGAATTCTTTTTGCCTTTTAGCTGTGATAACTCTACTAGATATATTTTGATATTGTTTTCTTTTTATTGATTTCCTGAAATATAACACTTACTCAGATGTCAGAATGAAGTTTTATTAGATGAAGGAAGTTTCTCATTAATTTGATGATTGTTTCTGCTGTATCTACTCCTATATATTTTGATTAAGCTTTGGGAATCTGTTCTCCGCATTGTTTGTTTCCTTTATTCTCATTTTAATTTCTTTATTCCATCTCTTTATGTTTTAGAAAATTTTTTCATGGTTTCTTCTACATCATTAATTTGATTTTCTGTAGTATCTAATATGTTTTCCTCTTCATTATATATAACATTCAGAAAACGTAGTTTAGAAATAAACAAAATATGCTCAGTTACTCCTTATCTTAACTTTCCATTTTACTTGTAATTTATTTTAGGTTCATGTGTGTAGTGCCTTTGTGAGGACATAAAAAATATATAAGTTTTTTTTTCTGTTATTGAAGCCTATTTATTTGAAAGGAAAACAGCTCATAGTCTTTATGGAAGTAAATATTGCATTCTTGAAATTCAGAATTTCTCTTTGGTCCTTGATGCTTCTGATTTTACTGATTCTTGTAGGGGACAATCTATCCCAACTCTGCCACTCACTATTTGAGTGATTTTTGACAAGTTATTTCAGATTTTTTGCCTAAATTTCCTTATCTATAAAGTGGGATTGATAATAACAGTGTTGATCTCATAGAGTTGTATTGAATATTAAGTCAATCAATGTATTTTTCTTCATTTTCATGGCTAACAAGAGTGTGTCATACAGCAAAAATTCAATAATTATTGTTTTGAAAAGAAAGCATACATACATTGATCCCCAGGAGAAAAACATTTTTTTTTCCTACCCATTCTAACTTGCTCTGTAGGAGTAGTGTGTGTCCAATGTCATTTTTTCCGGTCATTCTATGATAGTTAAAACAATTTTCTGGCAATTTTAACCATAGAATCTCATTTTAAGAACTGAAATCTTTTACACCTGCATGCAGAGCTAAATCTTCTCTTTTCTCCCGACTCGGGCCTGCTTCAGGCTGCAAGTCTATAACGGAAAGGTAGGATTGTCAGCATCTTTCATATTTCCTGAGCTTTGTGCTCTTCTTCTTTAGCCTTGCCTTCTAGTTCACTTTCTGATCTGTCCAGGGTTGGAGTCTGAAGCTAAGGCAGATGAGTGAGAAGAACTAACTCGAAGGAAAGGTCTTAATGAGATTTCTCTTGTAACACACTATTAGAGCTTTCTGGGCCTACAGATGTTCAAATTGACTTGCTTTCTTGGCAAGCATGTGTGAGTTCTTCAGAGGTTGCCTACGGGGACTTCTGCACTGCAGATTTCACTAACTTAGACATAGAACTTCACTCCAAAACTCTTGATTTTCCACTCCTCCTGAGGATCAGAAGCTTGATAGAGTCCCTCACTTTGTCAGGTCAGAACCATTTTGAGGCAGTTGCTCCTCCAACATAGCTCCAGCTGAGTGACCTTCTAGTGTATCCTGGACACTCCCCGTCCTTGTCTTGCCAAAGAGGGGAAGAAGTTTCAGGTTCTGCAGTGAGGGCATTTTAAAATCGGCATCCACTCTTCGGCATTCATTCTGAGTTACTGGAAGAGAGAGGGTTTTAATTAATAACTAATAGATTAGTTACCACAGGCAGCAGATGTTTGGGACTCCCATAACAGTCCATAACACCAAGAAGGAGGAGAAGCATCCTTTTACTGTTTGCCATTGGCCATTGCACAGCATTTGTACCTCATGCTCTCCAGTGTTTTGGTGGCAGTGCCTCACAGGAGGGTGTGATGCCTAGAAGAAGATAGTGGGAGATTCTAGTGCTACATGCTGAAAACAACATTGCTTAACACACAGGGGACAAGCAGTAACCTTGACTGGCAAAATGGAGTGTTCAGGGCAGAAGCAATAGCACCTAGTTTTGACTGTTGAAGCAGCAATGGCACACGAAAAGTTCAGAGTGCTGGATGGAAGTGATGGCACCATAGGGGAGGGTCCGCAATGCTTAGCAAAGGCAGAACATAAAATGAACTCTACACTTGTTGTGAGAATAGCTTAGTTACCCTCAAGGACTTCTATGTTTATTTCGGGAGACTTTGAAGTAGCTATATATTCGGAATTGTACAGTGGAGGGAAAGAAGCAGCACTCCCTCCCTGCAGAGTGAGTCGTTGATATTGCTGTTTCTCACAGTTGTACCTTGAGCAATATGGAAGTTAGTGGTGCTGACCTCCCGTGCAGTAAAAAAAAAAAAAAAAATCTGTGTATAACGTTTGACTTCCCCAAAATGTAACAACTATTATCCTACTATTGATCAGAAGCCTTACTGATAACACGGTCAATTAACACATATTTTACATGTGGTATTTATTATATACTGCATTCTTATAATAAAGTAAGCCAGAAAAAAGAAAGTGTTCTTAAGAAAATCATAAGAAAGGGAAAATGTATTTACTATTCATTAAGTGAAAGTGGATCATCATAAAAGTCTTCATCCTTGTTATCTTCAAGTTGGGTAGGTTGAGGAGGAGTAGGAAAAGGACGGGTTAGTCTGGCTGTCTCAAGAGTGGCAGAGGCAAAAGAAAATTCATCTAAAAGTGGACTCATGATGTTCCAACTCATGTTGTTCAAGCATCAATAGTACCTTGTTTTGTATAACTGATAAGGCTTTTCAGAAACATGGGTTATTTATAGAGTTTAAGAATACATGGACAATACACGGAATATATTATGGTATGTTCAAAGTCAAATATAACCACAATTCACATTGAGTCAGAGATTTTCTCTTGTTTTAAATTAGATGTTTTAGGAAGTTGTATTAATTTTTGTAATGTCAAGCTACTATTTAGTAACTTTAGTGTTCTTTCCGAAATAAAGTGTTAATGTAACTACCAGGTTTTCCTGATTTTCAAAAAATTACAGCTTAAAACTGTATATAATAAGTGATAGCTGTAAGTGATTGCTACAATTTTAAATTTGAAACAAAGAAACAGATATTTCTCTGTATTTAACAAGAAGCATAACATTATGATTTTTTTTGAAATGCTCCACTTAGAAGGCATTTGCAGTTGGGCATGGTGTCTTATACCTGTAATCCCAGCACTCTGGGAGGCTGAGGTGGGTGGATAGCTTGAACCCAGGAGTTCAGGACTAGTCTGGGCAACATGGTGAGACCACATCTCTACGAAACCTAAAAGTATTAGCCAAGCATGATGGTGCATGTCTGTGGTCCCAGCTACTCAGGAGGCCAAAGTGGAAAGATTGCTGGAACCAAGAAGGTTAAGGATGCAGTGAGCCGTGATCACTCCATTGCACTCCAGCCTGGGTGACAGAGCAAGACCTTAGGTCAACTATTCTGGCATTAAAATTATTCCTTTTTTTTTTTTTTGATCTGTTATTCCTTGTACAGGGATTGCTGTTTTCTCAGATAACATTTACCAAAATATACCAACCCATAAAATCCAAGCTAACATTGTCTTTGATGAAAATTTTTTCTGGACCATATTAACAAAAAACACATTCTCCTTCTTAACTTCATTAATTGTGTGATTAATTGTGTGATGTCAATTAGCGACATTGGACATACACTACTCCTACAGAGCAAGTTAGAATGGGTAGGAAAAAAAATGTTTTTCTCCTGGGGATCAATGTTTGTGTTCCTTCTTTTCAAAACAATAATTATTGAATTTTTGCTATATGACACACGCATTTTATTTTATTTCCATATCTATTTCAGTTCTACTACCAAATTTAACCATATCATACCTCCCATGGTTCTCTAGAACCATGCATTGTGTGCAGCAGAAGCTAAGCAACACTATTAAATTCATAACTTTTGTCTGTTAATAGGCAACTAAAATTTAAAAATCTGTAAGTATGCTTTCAGATTTATTATTTATTAGAAGAAATACAACCCAATACAAAAATAGGCAAAGAATGAAAATAATTTAATTAAAGAGCAAATCCAAATGGCCATTAAATATATGTGAAAGGATGTCAAACTCATTGAGAGTTTTGGGTAAGGAAAATGAAAGTAACAATGCGAGACTACTTCCTACCATTAGACTTGTAAAACTTCAGAAGAGTGACAAAACTACCTCCAACAATGATGTGGACAAAATGCATGCTGTGACCTTGCCATGAGAGAAGTGAGCTTGAATGCTTTCTTGGAAAGCTATATGACAATGTATTAAGAATATATAAATATGGTGTATGTGTGTGTTATATATATATATATGGTGTGAAGCTGTGTATATACACACAGCTGTATATATACAGATTATATATATAAACTGTATATATATATAAAAGCTGTGTGTGTATATAGATAACCTGTACACACACACACGCACGCGCGCGCAGACTGTGTGTGTATAGATAACCTATATACACATATAACCTGTATATAGATATAACCTGTGTATATGCAGGTTATAAATAGACACATAGGTTTTGTTATTTATTAATGGTAATGGCTTTACATTTTACATCTAAACATTAGAAAGTGTTGCAAAATGTATATATGCAGGTTATATCTATATATAATGTGTATATATAGGTTATATCTTTAGGTACACACATACATTAGAAAGTGATAAAAAATGTATATATACAGTTTATATCTATATATACACACACAATCTGTATATATGGAGAGAGAGCGCATATATAGATATAACCTGTATATATACACACACACACCATCATATATATAATATATATACAGCTGTGTGTATGTATATATATAAAAGCTGTGTGTATAAAAGCTTTTTTCCTGTATATATAAATGCAAAATGCATATATATAGGTTATATCTATATATACACACACACTCTGTATATATGGAGAGAGAGAGAGAGAGTGTGTGTATAGATATACAGGTTATATCTATAGATATACACACACTATCATACATATAATATATATACAGCTGTGTGTATGTGTATATATATATGAAGCTGTGTCCATTTATCCATTAATGGACACTGAAGTCTATATCTTGGCTATTGTGAGTGGTGCTGTAATGAACATGAGAGTGAAACTATCTCTTTGACATACTGATTTCAATTCCTTTGGATGTGTACATAGTAGTGGCCTTGCTGGATCTTATGGTAGTTCTATTTTTAGTTTTTTGAGGAACCTCCATACTGTTTTCCATAATGGCTATACCAACTTACATTCTCACAGTGTGCATAATGTGTGTGTATATATATGTGTGTGTGTGTATATATATTAGACTTGCAAAACTTCAGAAGAGTGACAGAACTACCTCCAACAATGATGTGGGCAAAATGCATGCCATGACCTTGAAGTGACCAGAGAAGTGAACTTGAATGCTTTTTTGGAAAGCTATATGACAATGTATTAAGAATATATAAATATGGTGTGTGTGTGTGTGTTTTTTTATACATATATGTATATATGTATATATGGTGTGAATCTGTGTATATACAACTGTGTATATACAGCTGTGTATATAAAGCTGTGTATATACACACAGCTTTTGACCCAGCAATTCCACTTCTGGGAATGTATCCTATAGAAATAAGAGCAAAAATACTGTGAGGGTGACTATTATAGTACCTTTGTAGTGGGAAAAACTGGAAATAAAGTAAATGTTCCTGTAGGCTAAAGTAATGGTTAAATAAATTTAATTTAGTATTTGAAATTATCCTGCCATTAAGAGTTAGTTCTGAAACAGTCAGTTTGGAAAATAATGTTATAAATTTACTTAGAGAAATTCTGCCTAGGTTTAGACATGGGGCTGTAAGATAAGGATTATCCCTTGCCTGTCCCTTGTCATTGAGATCCCTTCTCCTCTGGCCTCTTGTGTTTGTCTGTATCCTCTAGTGTTTGTTAATATGCTGCCTCACATCTGTAGCTAACTATTTCCATATATGGAACTTGTCTTTTTAGCCCCTTGCCATTTTTTTGTACAATATTAAGGCTTACTCTTTGTGCATCGTAGGCAGACAGTCATCTTTTTTTGTTTGATTGATTGTTTTATTAAGTGAACCTTGTTAATAGATGACAGGTCCATAGGCCTTGGTATTTGTCAGTAAAATGGTTTCCTATTCTTGTCCATTTTGCACTCAGGGCTATAGCTACTCTATTCAATTATTCAATTATTTTGCTGCAAACTTGGAGAGTCTATTTGTTACAGAACATAATAAAAATGTAAAGCCATTGCCATTAATAAATAACAAAACCTATGTGTCTATTTTCCAGCAGCAAGCAGAGTTTAAGTGAGTATGCATGTTGTTCAAGATTAAGTAAATCACCACAGACAAGGAAAATTACGCCATAGCTTATGTGATCAGATCAAAACAACAGTCATTTTCTCCACCAATGATTCCTATTAAGTGAATTGTATGCTAACATTTTCCAATAATGAGTTGGATTTAATAAATTATGTACTCTTCATAACTTTTTAATGTACATTCTTCCAAGACTTGCCTGTTCCCATAAGGGAATTCATCAAACAGCCTCTGCACATCAGAAATAAAAGCAAAATGAATGAAATTGGAATGGCTGAAGCATAACTAGTGGTAATAGGATTGGTCTTGCTTCACTTTCTCTGTCACCCCCCAGACATGAGAAATCTCCCACAAGAGGCTCAGTGTTATCTTTTTTCCTGAGTTTTTGTTTCTCCCATAAGTATTAGATATTGGCTACCGACAACAACTGGATAGTGTTTGTGATTGATCTGTGGACTGCTCTGTTGCACCAGAAACTTTATCTCTAAAATACAGTAGGTAAAATTAGGCAACTGAGAAGACACACACACACACACACACACACACACACACACACACACACAGAACTAAAGACATAAATGAGAAATCATTGACAGGATATTTAACAATCCTTTTAAATCTTTAATTTTTCCAGTATAGCAAAGGAACATTAAAGGAGAAATAAATCAGTGGTGATATTAGAGATGCTTTCTAGGTTTCGAAAATCCATCCACAGAAAGTAAATTCAATTGGCTAGGATTCACCTAATAAATAAACCTAACATTTACTTTTGCATTCTAACCCAAATATCCAAGTAATTCTTTTTTTATTGTCATCTTTATTGAATACCCAGTCTGATCGAACTGAATTCCTTCCATTCAGAAATAAACTTGATCTTTTGAAAAATACCATAAAATTAATCCCATTCATTTTGCATCACTTTCTAATGTTTAGAAAAAATATTCCTAGTATATATAAATACTTTGTTGTATAATTTTTTCTTTATATATATATACTATATATACTACTTTGTTGTATAGTATATATATACACACTATATATATAGTATAGTATATATATTACTTTGTTGCATTATATGCATATACTACTTTGGTGTATATAAAGTATATATAAATGTTGTATAAAAAGTGTATATATAGGTATAATTTTAAAAAAACTGACAGATAAAATATTATGTATTTACCATGTACAACATGATGTTTTGAAGTATATATATATTGTGGGATGACTAAATCCAACTAATTAACGTGTGCGTTACCTCATGAAGTTATCATTCTTTTGTGATGAGAACTAACATCCATTATCTTAACATTTTTCAAGAATACTATATTAACTATAGTCATCATGTTGTAAAATATATCTCTTGAACTTGCTCTTCTTGCCTAACTGAAATTTTGAATCCTCTGACCAACATTTCCTCAACTACCCTCCACAACCACCCTAGCCTCGGTAACCACCATTCTACTCTCTACTTCTGAGACCAACTTTTCAGATTCCATATATGAGGGAGATCAAATGGCACTTGTCTGCCTGTGCCTGGCTTATTTTACTTAACATAATGTCCTCCGGGTTCATCCATGTTGAAAGTGACAAGATTTCTTTCTGTTTATGTCTAAATTGTATTCCATTGTGTATATATACCACATTAAAAAAATCCAATTATCCATTAGTGGACACTGCAGTCTGTATCTTGGCTATTGTGAGTGGTGCTGTAATGAACATGAGAGTGAAGCTACGTCTTTGACATACTGATTTCAATTCCTTTGGATATGTACATAATAGTGGCCTTGCTGGATCTTATGGTAGTTCTATTTTTAGTTTTTTGAGGAACCTCCATACTGTTTTCCATAATGGCTATACTAATTTACATTCTCACAGTGTACATGATGTTCCCTTTTCTCTGTATCCTTGCCAACACTTGTTATGGTGTATCTTTTTATTTCTTGGAGACAAGGTCTCACTCTGGCACCCAGGCTGGAGTGCAGTTGTGTGATCATGGCTCACTGCAGCCTTGACCTCCCAGACTAAAGCAATCTTCTCATTTCAGTCTCCCAGGTAAGGGGGACTATAGGCATGTGCCACCATACCTGGCTCATTCTTTTTTTATTTTTTGTAGAGATGAGGTCTCACTATGTGGCACAGACTGGTCTCAAACTCCTGGGCTCAAGCCATCCTCTTGTTTCAGCCTCCCAGTATGCTTGGATTACAGGCATGAGCCACCATGTGTGGTCTTTTTCATCTTTTTGATAATAGTCATTCTAACAATGTGAGGTGATATGTCACTCTGGCTTTATTTGGTATTTCCCTGATGATTAGTGATGTCGAGCATTTTTTCATATATCTGTTGGCTGTTCGCATGTGTTCTTTTGGGAAATGTCTAGTCAGGCCCTTTCCCCATTTTTTAACTGGGTTATTTATTTTTTGTTCTCAAGTTGTTTGAGTTCCTTATATATTTTGGGTATTAATCCCTTATCAGATATAGAGCTTTCAAATATTTTTTCCCATTCTATAAGTTGTTTCTTCACTCTGTTGATTGTTTCCATTGCTGTGCAGAAACTTTTTAGTTTGGCATATTCTAGTTTATCCATTGTTGCTTTTGTTGCCTGTGCATTTTGGGTCTTATCCGAAAAGTCATTGCTTAGACCAATGTCATGGTATGTTTTTTTCTGTGTTTTATTCTAGTAGTTTTATTTATAGTTTTTGGTCTTACGTTTAAGCCTTTAACCCATTTCAAGTTGATTTTTGTATATGGTATGAAATAAGAGTTTAATTTATTTTTTTTGCATTTGGATATCCAGTTTTCCCAATATCGTTTATTGGCACGACTGTCCTTTCCCAATTCTGTTTTGTTGATGCCTTTGTCAAAAATCATTTGGTTGTAAGCAGTGATTTTTTTTTTTCCTAGTACCATTCAGTTTATGTTGCTATAGCCTTGTAGTGTATTCTGAAGACACGTAATGTGATTCCTTTAGCTTTGTTCTTTTTGCTTAAGATTTCTTTGGCTATTCTGAGTCTTTTGTGGTTCCATATGAATTTTAGGATTTCTTTTTCTCTGTATGTGAAGAATGCTGTTATTTTGATAGGAATTGCATTGAATCTGTACATTGCTTTGGGTAGTATGAACATTTTAATACTATCAATTCTTCCAATCCATGGACATGGAATGTCTTTCTATTTGTTTCTGTCTTCTTCAACCTATTTAATTAATGCTTTATACTTTTTAATGTAGAGATCTTTTACCTCTTTGTTTAAATTTATTCATAAGTATTTAATTTTTTTGTAGCTATTTTAAATGGGATTTAGAAAAATGTCTTCTTCAGATTTTTGCTGTTAGTGTATAGAAACACTACTGATTTTTCTGTGTTGATTTTGTATCCTGCAACTTTACTGAATTTATTTAATAATTCTATCAGTTTTTAGGGTCTTCTATGCATATAATTATGTCATATGCAAACAGAGCCAATTTAACTTCTTCCTTTCCAATTTGGTTGCCATTTATTTATTTTTTTCTCTTGCCTAATTGCTCTGGCTAGGACTTTCATTGCTTTATATTGATTAGATGTGCTGAGAATGGGCATCTTTGCCTTGTTATAGAAAAGCTTTCAACTTTGCCCCATTGAGCATGATGTTAGCTGTGAACAAAATATATCTTCCTCACAGAAATAAAATCATCCCAGAGGTCAGGAAGACAATTTAGAGCTGTGGAGCCCAATTCCATATACCACAGACAAGAAAACTAAACTTTATAATGATTAAGCAAATGTTACCAGAGCATATAAAAAGTCAGCTCCTTGCAAGGCAGGGACCACAATGGAATTTTACGTATCTTCAGTCTAAAGCTTTTTAAACACAGTATAGTCCCTTAATGTATGAAAAAGAGTTAGAAAACATGGCACTTACATAAAAGAGAAATGCATTTCATGTGTGCAAAGCAGCATACCAGGCAATTCTTAAAGTATTGATATCTGTAAAATTTACTAAGCTTTCCCTGGGCACTATAGTAAGCTTTCCACATTACATTGTTTCAATTATTTATCACAACAATCCTATGTTGTAGATATTATTAATTCCCTCATTTTATATGTGCTGAGAGGAGCTTTCAGAAAAGGTATATCTATTTTATCATCCAGAATCCATTCCTCATTTTTTGTAGTTGTGGCTCTTTGAGGTAACAACTACTGGGCTAACTTGAAATAAGACAAAGACCAATCAGTGAGAAGTTACCTATTTTTATTTTTGCAATGAATAGGAGATCAAGAGAGACAGGCAGTCTAGCAGCTCAAGTTGATTAACAATGGATATTTTTTAGAAAGAGTATCAGAAGAAATACATTTTTCCAATACAAAATTAAACAGTATTTCGTTATAACTCTTTTTTCAATACTGTATCCACCCATAGGAGGCAGTCAAAGGAAACAGTTTTAGGGGATACAGGATTAATCATCTTGGTCTTGCAATCTTTGATATTCATCTTGGGAAGTCCCTTTTCATCATCTCCTTGTGAGCTCTTGGATTTTGGTGTCTCATTCTGAGAAACAAGACTGCTGAATACAGAAACCACTTGCTTATATCACATAGACTTTCATTGTATACTGGTTAAATAAATTTTGTGACATAGTAAGAAAAAAACATCAAATTATTATCCTACTGATTTTACCTCTCCTACCAATGAGAAGGGGTAGACAAATGGCCTACTAGAATTTTAGAATTATTGTTGTTTAATTTTCTTAGGTGGTTCAGAACACACATATCAGTGGAAATGTAAACAACCTAAAATTTTCCCATGCTAGTGAAATATCGGCTAAGGAAAGTTTCAATTTCCACTTATCTAGGAACGTCTTTTTTATGGAATGACTTTGAAACTGACCCATTCCAAAAAAGTTCTGTTTTACTCTAGAGGTAAAAATCATTGTTTTTTTTTTCTACAAGAATAATTCAGATTTTAGTATATTTAGTGGACGTATTTGGAAAGATGTCTTATGACACCTCAACCTGCTATAGCAAAGTGCTACATGATGTTTGCATTACAGCTTTGATCATTAAAATCTCAGAAAATAAAATCTAATTTTTATTTACCCTCTATATAGAGAGAGGTATGTACAAATATGCTTGCAAAAGTGTTTGTGTATGAGAAACAGCTACTCAATTGGCCTGTTGAGTTTAATCATTTGTTTGTGCATGGCTACAGAAAATGTTCTTTACTAAACGTTAAGGGAGAAAAATCTTTAGAAAAACTAGAATTATTACATATACTTAATAAATGACACATATTGATTCTTTGAAAATCTTAGTGAGAGCACAATGGTGTTTATAGAAGAAGGATGCAGAATAGAAAATGTTGTTTCCATATAATTAACAGTGGGATGGGTGCTTATATTGTTGGCTGTGTGAGTCACGGGTTTGTGGATATTAAAACACTACCACCACCACCAGTATCCTCATTATTATATTTCAAATGGCAATGATAGTGCTTTATTTCCATTTGTCATAAAATTCTTAATTGAAAAGGAAATCATTCAGAATAAATACATTGACTTCTTCATCTACTAGTTCATATTTGTATTTATTTTTTACTTTTAGTCAGTTTAGCTAGCTAAAATTTAATTGGATTTCTGTTGATTTATGTGCATCAAATCTCTTGATTTGTGGTTATTTAGATTTGTTTCTGTCTGTGCAAAATAACTATATCTATAAACATTGATGGTACTGTAAAAAACTATTACATTATAAGAATCAGAATCAAAATTTGGAAAATTAATTTTGAAGTAGAGAATCTTTGTTGATATGGAGCTTTAAGGAGCCACATTGTTGATTTGATTGACTCTAAATCATCTAAGACAGATGATACATCTTTTAGGTTTTCCCAAGGAGAGTAGATTCCATAAGCTTCTTTGATAACATTGTCCAGCATTGAAAAATCATGGAAATGAGAAACATTATTTTTTACTTTGTTTCATTTTTCTTAGATACATTAAAAATGTTTGCTTTCTTTTCTGGCTTCAATGGAGATGAATAAAGCTGATAACAAAACACTGTTCAAATGTGGGGCCACATTTGTCTTGTCATAGCAGTTTTCCTGTCATTGTAACTGGCAAAGAGTAGGTGCTTGATAACTCTTTGTTGAAAATATAAATTTACAAATAAAGTCTATATTCAATGACTTTTCAATCTTCTTTTCCTTGTAGCCAAATAATCCTAATTTTTGTACAACTGTATAATACTCTATCTGCAATTCAGAAATTATAAAATCTCCTATAATAGTATTTTTTTCATAATGTATTTGGCAGCAAAATTTAACCATACATGAACTTATTGTTTTGGTAGCAAACTTTGATCTGAATTGACCTGAGGATGTTTATAGCTTTTCTTTATTTACTTGGTATGCATATTCATATATATATTTTTAGAAATATTAACAGAATGCTACCTTTTACCCCAATGGGCTGTTACATAACATAAGGTATATGCACTCTTTTCACCTTATAAAATGTCTACCTCCCACAAACCTCTCTGATATTCTATACAAATCCACATCTAGCTTCAAAGACTTTGAGTACAAAACTGGGGAATTGTATTACTATTATCTGATCATTTTAGTTATCTTAGACATCTGTCTGTAAGTTTCATATATAATGCTCTACCAAGATGTCAAACAATCAATGCTCACAGATCAACATGAATGTCTCTTGTTTTTCTTATAATAAAGGTACATGCCAAACTTTTTCTAAGGTTTCCATGTCTCCTCTCTTTAACCCAGAGGAACCACTTATAAGAAGGGGCAATTCAGCTTCTATGAACAACCAGTTTTGACCTCTCTTTTGAGAGTGCTAACAAGGATGCCAATTAGTGTCAGTTGTGGTAGCAAAGTTTTATGATTTTGACAGGGTATTATTTTTAAAGAAATGAAGTGTCTCACCTACTCATTTCACATAGAACTGTGGTGTGGAAGCTGTAAGGTAATGATTTTTTAGTCACTTTCAATCTAAACAAACCTAACTAATGATTTTACTCAAAAATCTCTAAATTCTGTGTATAATGCCTTGCTTTATTTTTGGTCGCAAAATACTTTTATAATGATAATGTATCTCTCTAACATGTATTTATTATTGTAATACTTAAAAAACATATAATTGCATTAATGCAATTAAAACAAAATTGCTTAAATTCCAAATGGGATGGTAAGACAAGACGCTATATAGCAAATCCACTATAACATTTAGGAAAAAAGTGAGACATTTGTAAATGCAATGAAAGCTTCTATATGTTTGGATTGAGCTAGCTTTATATGTAGGCAAAATGAATGAAGAAAGTTTTTTGAATAACAGCTTCTGTAAAAACTCGATGCATTTTACTCACATACAAACACACACACACACACACATTAGTTAACCATATAGACTTCTCCATTTACTGTGTGATCTTAGGTGACTCATTTGCTGTCTTTAGCTTCTTTATAAAATGGGGATGATAACTACCTACAACTTAAAGTTGTGGCAATATTTAATGTTTAGTAGACATATAATAAGCATTTAATGATGGGAATATAATAGTGATATAATAATTACTGGAATTTCCACTCTACTTATTATAAAATAAAAACTTCTATGAGGGTAATTTTTTACTATTGAGTTATTTATACTATCTAGTATTATTAATACTAAAAATTCTATTATTTTTCATTTTTACTTCTAATGATTTTCATGAGTGATATTTGCTAACATTTGAATGTCCACAGTCTTAAAGCATAATTTACATAGTTTTCAAGAATTTCCTTGACCCACGAGCTTCCGTTTGTTTTACATGTTAACATTGATTGTGTTTAATTGTATATTAGAATAACAGAATGCAACATTTGTCCAAATATGATTACTTCCCCATGAACAGAAAGTCTCATTATATTTACCCCAAATCAGAAACATGATATGCACACAACTTATTTTTAGCTCATTGTCCTATTATTGTTATACATGGCCCCTTTTTAAAAACCAACCAACATCTATACAGTACATATCATACAGAATATTAAACATGTTTAAAAATGCAAAGAGTAATGCATTTTAGCAAAGCTCTAACGATTAAAATTAGGAGTTGAAATTAATATTGAAAATAATGTAAAAGGGATAAAATTTTCATTACATTCTGTTATTCTGTGGGAATACTTCTTTAGATTGAAATGCTGGATCTATAAATTTAAACACACACACAACACACATCTGTAGCTACTTTGCTTCTCTGAATATGGGAGAATAGCAAACTCTTTTCTACTGACCAAAGCTATCACACATCTGAGAGACATTCTTTTTTGGAAAATGGAGCAGATGGGGCTATATGCATAATGGTATAACAGGCTTTATTGCAAAATCAACTTGATTTTGAGGCTTGGCTATATTTCTTAGTAAGTTAGCCACATTACTTAAACTGTTACTCTGTTCCCTAACCTTTAAAATGGGAACAATAATCTTGCTTCAGAGAGTTGTTATGAAAATTAAATCAATCAATCCTGTCATATTTAAAGTTCTTAGCACAAACTAAGAAATACATATATTTTAGTTTATGTCTTAAATAATCAAACAGCTAATAGACATAGAACAAAGACTGGGAGCATATACTAGGAAACCCTCAGCATCCAGGTTGATAAATGAGATCAGGAAGCTAAGGGACAGGCTCTATTAAGGTGCTTTTGAGGAATACCAAAGTCCTGAATAAGGCAGGGTGGTTGGATTACTGCCCCCTAGTGGATAATGTTGCAATGTCCGGCCCTCTTGAAAAGCACACACATTTAGGACAGTTTGCCATAGACCCTATGATTCAGCTCCATGTCCACCATCTTACTATAGTCTCAGCCGAAGTGGTCCTTTTACCCGTATCATCACTTTCCACACTGAAGACATTAGAATGACGATTTTTATACCACCATTCCCATCTCCCTTCTGTTAACCCTGTGCTCAGCTACTTCTCAGGTCTTATTATTATCCTAATCTGCTCCGCCTCTACATCAATTCTGAAGTTCTCGTCTCTTACTGAAAATAAAAAGCTTTTGTGAAAGCATGGCATTCGAGTTTTAAAGAATAAGTAGAATTAAATATTCAGGAGTTGTCAGGCTAAAGGAAAGGAGTCTTCCCTTATGTAAGTCCTGGAATGCTGTAGTAAAAATTTTCAGCACATGGTTTGCTATTCCCCAGTAGAGGAAACAGTGAGGATAGGCTACAGCCCTAATTCTAACTGGCTAAGCTGCCCCTTACAGTAATGATGGTCATTGTGATACAGGGCTTCAGTTACAGCCACCAGTGAGAAGCAAGGGATAAGCAGTTTTGATCTTTGTCCTTGAACACAGTTTATGGCTCCAGGAGGAGTGCTTCCTTGGATGTCACATTAACAAAAATGACATTGAGCAGAGTCATTAACATGTTATTTTGCTCTGGGAAAAGAATATACTGGACATTTTCATTAGTGTAAAGTACAGCATTATGTTTAACCTCTTTCCCTCAATATTTAGAAGAACAATTTGGCACATTTTGTGTTTTCTATGCCAATTATCAATTTGTCCTTTGTTTTTTGTTAGACTCTGGTAAATATATCATAATACATACACACTCTTCAGCAGATGTGACCATCTTGTCACTATGGATCCAAAGTTAAGCACTATGAAATTGTTTTTATAAATTGAAATTTTGCCCCAGTGATTAGGAAAATATGTCAGTGATTTGGGGAGGTATGCATAATTTTGAACTTCAGATTTGACTCTTTCCGAGCAGAGCTGTTCTACAGCCAATGTAAAATTTCCCTTCAAGAACAATCTTATTACAGAAGACTGATAACATTTCCCATTTGAAAATAATGAGTAGACACTGACAGTAACAATGACCAACATGGAGCTTTAAAGTCATATAATGTGTAGTTAACAGTAGACTATTTCTGCCAAAGTGAACATCTGTGTAAGTGTGAGTCACAATAAAAAACAGCTCTATGAAAGTTTCAAAATCAGAATGCTACAATTCTGGGATTGGTCAGGGTAAATTGAATTAATAACATATAAAAATGAGAATTATTAGTGAGTATTAGAAGTTAGATTAAAACTCATGTGCATTGAGTCATAGGCTGTAGATTTAAGATGGGGCTTCAATTAGTCCCCAAATAAACAAATAAGTGGGGTCTCAAGGGCTAGCCCTGCCTATTGTATCTTGTCAAACATAGGATTTTGCTAGATGGACCATGAGGCCTACAGGAAAATTACCATAGGTAAAATGAAAGAGAAAGTTATCTTGAAGATTCAGAAGAAACATAAATCTTTAAAATGATTTATCATTGGAACTGGAAAAATATTTTCAAAAGAGGATATGCTCATTATGATATAGAAGCTGAGGCAATAATAAGAGAACTGGCTAAGATGGTAATACAGCCAGATGAGTTTTATGGACCATCAGTTGAGGTTAAAAGTAGTCTGGTTGAGGCCGGGCGCAGTGGCTCACGCCTGTAATCCCAGCACTTTGGGAGGCCTGGGCGGGTGGATCACGAGTTCAGGAGATCAGACTATCCTGGCTAACACAGTTAAACCCCGTCTGTATTAAAAAAAAAATACAAAAAAATTAGCCGGGCGTGGCGGCGGGCGCCTGTAGTCCCAGCTACTCAGGAAGCTGAGGCAGGAGAATGGCATGATCCCAGGAAGCAGAGCTTGCAGTGAGCGGAGATCGCACCACTGCACTCCAGCCTGGGCAACAGAGCGAGACTCCATTAAAAAAAAAAAAAAAAAAAAAATAGTGTGGTTGAGGTTTAAAAAGGAATATTAGGAAATTTGACTTTGAATTATAGAAGTAAAGTGCGTCCTGGTCCTGCTTTCTGCGTCCAAAGAGCAAAACAACGTGGGAGGATGAACTAGAATGTGAAACATAAGGATAAAATGTATAAGATGATGGTAAATATGGAGAAAAGAGAATTAAGATGGGTAAGTGATCTAAGAAAGGAAACACTTGGAAAATGTCTACTCATTCTTTTCTAATGTTTTCATTTAATTCTCTTCAAACTACTGCTATTCTCCACTTAACTCACTCGACCTCGACTTCTTTCACCATCATGCCTCTGAATCTACGAGAATTAAACCATATCTATTTCTTTAGGTTAAAATCAATAGTCGCATTGCAGAGCTCCTCTAAGTCTACTTATTAGCATCACTTGACACAGTTTACTACTTCCTTCTTGAAGTACTACCTTCTCTACCGCTAAATATTCTACTTTTTTGGCTGCTTTTTTTCCGCTGTCTTTTGAGAGCTCCAGTTTCCGGTGTCTTTTGAGAGCTCCAATCACCAAATATTGGAATGCTTAGTCCTGGGTCTCCATCTTTATCTTCAATCATCTTACCATCTCCCTCGTGACGTTACTGCCAAATTTAGGTCTCCATCTTTAATTTACATTTGTCGTTGTTGGTCTGACTCTTGATTTGACTAGGAAGTCAAATAAACTCTCAAAATTAACATAACCAAAAAAGAAGATTCTATTTCTTCCTCTAAACACATATTTTTTCCCGAATGGTTCATATTTTAATAAGTGTTAACACTAGCCTTCCAATTGCTCGCTTCGAGAAACCTGCAGTTATTATAGATTTTTTTTCTTTACTGGTCTCTACACCTATTTATTTCTGAATGGCTCACATTTTAATACATGTTACCACTGGCCTTCCAATTGCTCGTTACGATAAACTTGAAGTTATTCTAGAATTTTTTCTTTACTAGCCTCCTCCCCATTCCCAACCAAAACATAACTTCTGTCCTAGTCCAAGTCACTATCTTTTGTTGGCACTTCAAATGTTTTATGGTTTCTTAGTGTTCTTCATTGGTAATTCATTTGCTAACCATCAGCCAGAGCAATTTTCTAAACATATAAGTCAAATACTGTACCTAAACACTTTAAATTCCTTCCCATTGCACTTAGAATATAATCCAATCACAAAGGCACAGAAAGATTAATGATAAAATTAAGGGCAAAAATACCAAAAGGAACCAGAGTGGGAATATTAATTTTAAGCAAAGTAAAAATCAAGACTATCAAATAGTGATTAAAGATTATTTTTTATTGATAAAATGAAATATACAATGAAAGCTAGAAAATTCACAAACATTCATGTTCAGAGTATAATTAACGTATGTAATGGTAATAGCTTAATATGAATATCTAATATATGTCAGGCATTATGGTAAATGAATTATCTTATTTTTACAAAACCATTATCACAAAGGCCCTTTCATTGACTGCAAAACTGAAGACTAGTCATGCAGCTCACAGAGGATAAAGCAGTAGTACCAATTAAGCTCTGTTTCTACAGCCTATGCCTTTTCTACTGTATCACACAACTCCGTGATCCTAAATATTATAGGGGAAATTCAATACAATAGCAGTGGGAGACTTCAACTCTGTTTTGACAACTTTGACAGACCAAGTTGATAAAAACAAATGAGAACATAGAAAACTTTGAATAATGTAATCGTTATGGGCAGACCGCAGGAAAATATCTCAAATTGGACCTGGCTTTGTTTCCTTTTGGTAGGAAGAAAATCAATTTAATAGGCTGAAGGTACTATTTTAAAGGAAAGTATATCAAGGCCTACATATCCATTCCAAGATATAGATTGTATATTTTAGCAAAAGAAGTTTTCTTTCAAGAAAAGGAGTGTCATGTAGTTTCTAAAAAATCTTTTACTGAAAGTTTGTTGGATAATTGCTTTCCTAAAAGTTCTTTGTGTCCTTCTTCATAGGTGAATTATAACAACTCATTTGGTTTGTGTGTTTATAAACACACGAGTTAGGATATTGTATTTCATGGTGTTGACTGTTAAATATTGGTGACACTTTCAGATTCTAGACTCTTTTTTGAATGATCTCATTTTGTATTAGTTAAGGAGCCTGGACGTTTCATACGGATGAAAATTATTTACTGTGTGGATATTATCTGCTATGATAATTTATAGAGTGAAAGTAAGACAGAGTGTCTTTAACAGCTTCAGTTTTTCAATGTCTTTCAACTTCGTGCTTCTTTTTCGTGGCTACATCTGCTTCAACATTCGTATGAAAACTGAAAACAGGACGACAATATCTAGTGAGATGGGACCCAAATGTCTAACAGACACTAATATGTGAAAGGCACAGCCCGGGGACAGGCTTAAGATGAGAGGTAGACAGCAGATCTAAGTGAACCCGGGGGCCATAACCCTCTTGGTAATCATGAGAAGCCTGAGAGTTCATTGTGGACATAAATGGGTTCAACTCTAGCCTACAGCAGGCGGGTTTATAAAGCTTTTCTTCGCCTTTGAGTTGGCTAAACCTTTTTTCTTGGTCTTAAGAGGCATTCTAGCTTTTAAAGGTTTGCTTCCTTTTATGACAGAAAGCCTTTAGTCCTTTAGGGAAGGGAAAGTTCCTTCTCAGATTTCTGGCTACAATCCTACTAGTCTATGGAAAATGTGACACATACTTTTAGATATGTGATGATTTGGGGCAGGGTGTTGATAGACCTTGTTCATGAACTTGGAGCACCAAATGACAGGCCTAACCGGGACTACTTGCTGCTGTTCACATTTTAATACATGTGCAGCTGAGGCAGGTGCATTGTCCTTGCTTCAGTGTGTAGCACTCTATCTTAGATTTTTACATAAAGAGATTGGAGGGGTAGATACATGAATAAAGAAATGAGAGCTATCCAAAATTTATAGATTAGAAATAAACAAACTGACTTTATGCTGGTCCCATCTAACTTGAATTAAGTTATATTGCCAGAATTGAAATGAATTAACCATAAATTTAGCATATATTTTCTTTACTCCACTGCTCATCGTCTCAGAGCCAGCATAAAACTTTTAAACTTGCCAGTTGTAAATTAGATACTTTAAAGATACTAGTATTCTCATTTATATTACTCCCTGAATAAGCAATGGGGGAAAAATCTAGACATGTGTTTATTTGAAGTTGGGACAGGCTTGATAATGCCTATAATAAACTAATTACCACTTTTACTCCCATTCTGTCCTTTGTTACTCTAAGCAGCATCTTGCATATAAAAAAGTTAACATATCTTGGTACTTAATATTCCATGACTTTCTCCAATTTGTCAATTGCAGATGAAATGCTAGGGTTGAACTTGTCTAATTAGTATTTTTTTAATCAGATGGATAAACTTTCTGTATGGACTATCTTCAGTCAAGAGAAAACGATCTCTATGTAAAACAAACAAACATTCCCCTGATTAAGCTCAAAGGCTCAATGAGGCTAAACCAACCACAAAAGGGTGTTTGTGTGCGTGTGTGTACATTGATTAGAAAGAAAGAATAGCCATGTGAAACCTAAAATTCTAAGTAGTCAGTTTACTACATAATTTACTTTTGAATTGTTTTCCAGATTAGCACAAATTAATAATAAATTGTGAGATACATGTGGACTTGTTTATTCAGAAATAAAACATTTTTTCTCCTTTTCTACATTTATCTTTCATATAATTTCATGACCTATAAACAAAGCAAGATCATATATATTTTCTGCTCTTTAAAAAAAGGTTAAAATAAATTGAATCAGAGTTCTGAGGGTTTTTGTTTCCTAAATAAAAAAATTTGGCAGTTTTTTAAACCATAATACTTTCCCTTTCTACATATTGTTTACATAACACTCTTGTCAATATGAATTTATACATCCATCCATACATACATCCATCAATCATCTGTAGTAGACCTCCTACTCAACCTTTTCTGAATTGATTTTAGCAGATTAATTATATTTTCCTTATAAACATACTGTTTAGTGCCCTTGACAAGCTGAAAGTTCACTGCCCACAGCACATGCTCTACTTTGTCAAAAAAAAATTTACTCTCACCTACTGAAATGAAGATTGGCTCTAACAGGTTTATGTCAGTAGGACTTGTTACTACAGACACAAAAGTTTGAATAAACATAACACAAGTTGGTGAAACGTGTATATAAAAGGATAGTAATGTGCTGAAAACTAAATTGAATACTTTGACTTGATATATATATGTGTAATGATTTTAAAAAACTGGAGAAACAGTAAAAACATGAAGATTGATACTCATATTGCTTTATTAATGTCTGTAAGCTCTGTTTTTGCTGTAAAGAAATGGAAACTAGAAATTAGAGTGCATTAGAGACAGTTTATGTAATAAAGACTGATCAGTATTTTAATTAATCTTTGGGCATTGTCAAACTGGTGAATGGTTGCTTATGTTTTAAATAAAAATCTAATGCTTATGGTATTTCATCTGTTTACTACTTTTGTGTATTCAGGTCTATGTTTTTAAGATTTGCCACTAAAACTAACTCTTTTGATTTCCTGCACACTGTGACTCTGGCTCTTGTATAATGGCAGGACGTCTAATGTATTTGCCTATCTGTACGCTTCTTTCATATAGAATTGAAGATGCCTGATCAAATTCATATAACGGTATTATCTATAATGATAACACACATTGTAATGATAATATATTCAGTTTCTTGTGCAATTGTAACAGTATAATTGTTCAAATATCTAATTCAAAATACTATACTGAATTTTAATTCTAGAATTTTAATTGTTTATAATTAAAGAAGTTAAAATACCCTTAACCAGATGTGGACAAATAAAAGGTTTGTTCTTTCTCCTCATATTCATGTACTAGAGACCCTTTTTTTGTGTCTCTTACTACATCAGACCACTGGGTTGCTTGGATGTCATTTTTATTTCAACATTCTTGTAACAGTAAAAGAAACTAAGTTTCCTTGCCTGCAATTACTTATAGTTCAGATTTTTAATTTGAGTCTAAATCAGCAACACTATTGGAGTTGCGCTTCTTTCAGAATTGCTAAAAATTTCTGTACGATTACGACACGGCTTTTCTGCCTTTGTCTTGGGGCTGTCACTTTTCTCTATCTCTCTATTGTGCTTTGATGTGCATTTCTGAATCTCAGCAGAAGCCTACTGTAGCTGTCTTACACTGCTTCTTTCTGATCTGTCTGTGCATTGCCTGATCAATTGGTTCTGTTGTTCTAGAATAATCAAGAGTTTTTCTTTTCACTCAATTTGTGGGTAGAAAAGAACTTCCAATTTGAATCAGATGCATAAAATAATTTTATTAGACAGATTCATAGAAAAATATGTCTTGCATTATGGAATTAAACATGACCTATGGCTGTAGCAGCTTGGCATTTTACTGTTGAATCTTTTCATGCTCACTGTTGTGGAGACCACAAGAACACTCTCTTCTACATTTTCACTTTCAAAACCTGGTAAGCTTGTATAGTTAGAAACTAAATTTCATTACCTACCTTATCTTTTATATTTATATCTCTCTATATATTTTTAATTATTAATGTTTTAATATCTATATTTTAATTATCAATGCTTTATATATGTGTGTGTGTGTATATATATCCTATATGTAGTACTGAAGGATGTGACTAATTGAGGACTTTTCCCTCACACAAAAAATCAGTAGTTTAACAAGTAAAGGATAATAATATATATTTTTCCTCTGAACATGATTTGATTTTGTTATTTACTATATAGAGGCACCAAAATGAGCAACAGCTCCTGAATGTATTATGAACCCTCATTTGCAACCATAGAATAAAAGTTCTCTGTATGTGCACATGATAGTTTATCAAAATAGAGCAATTTATGCAGTTCATTAATCTGTGGTGGTGGTTTTTAGCCTGTCTTCCTTTGCTACTGGTTTTATATATGCATTTTTTTTTCTGGAGACAGATTAAAGCAGATACAGAAGTCCTTGGAGTAAAAAATCCCTCTCTTCTATCAACCTCAAACAAAATTATGCAATCGTGAATCTTGAAACAATCTAAGATTGAAACGAGGTTGAATTACTTGAAAGAGAATTCTAAAAAATTCAAAGAGAAACTGATCTGTGAAAGATGAAAAACTATTTTCTACTGCTTAAAAATTATTTTTACCTCTTTTTAATTATTGTCAAAGGGTTTTATACCTTCTTGATATCTGATACGAATCTTGGTGTATGCAGTTTAACTTCATGAAACTTTAAAGCATAATACAAACTCAGGGGTGATGTTCACCTTTAAAGGATTTGTTCTCAAAATAATACTACAACATTTTTGTTAAAACGATTGATTTTATTATTATTAGAAATTTATAGTAAATATTTCTGAAAGGCAAATGGTACAAGTTTTAAATTGTCTTCTAGCTGCTTCCTTCTTGCTTCTGGAACCGTGAATGTTTCTCCATCATGGTTCCAGAATTATCTGTGTAAAATGAACATTACACATTTTATTTTTGGATTCAGCTATAGGTTCAAATCTCTACCAAATTTCATCATCTTAAGGTGATCAAGCTAAGTTTTCTTCTCCCTGGACACCATTCTGCTCCCAAAGGTGCTTTCCAACATTGATATGGAAGAGAGGACCCTTCCTGAAGAATCATGTACCTGATCTTGTTTGACTTGGGCCACTTTAACATTTATATCTTCAAATTGACATTTTAAAAAGTCTTTTCGGCTGGGCGCAGTGACTCACGCCTGTAATCCCAGCACTTTGGGAGGCCGAGGCAGGTGGATCATGAGGTCAGGAGTTCGAGACCACCCTGGTTGACATGGTGAAACCCCATCTCTACTAAAAATACAAAAATTAGCCGGGTGTGGTAGCACACACCTGTAGTCCCAGCTACTCAGGATGCTGAGGCAGGAGAATTGCTTAAATCCAGGAGGCAGAGGTTGCAGTGAGCCGAGATCACACCACTGCACTCCAGCCTGGGAAACAGAGTGAGACTCCTTCTTAAAAAAAAAAAGAAAAAGAAAATAAAAATCCTCTCTTCTGGATTGTATTTTACTTGCTTATCATGTGTTAGAATGCTACAGGTCTCTGTTCTATGTACTCTCTCTAGGTAAGCCCATTGTGTTTTATAAGGTATAAATATGATCTATGTTCTAATAATTCTCAAACCTAGGCCATATTCCTGATATTTCCAGGAAACTCAGAGTCCCATGTTCTGCATACTGTTTGATATTTTCACATGGATATGCATTAGGCATCTCGAACTTACCACGATTCAAATAGAACTCTTAATTTTCATTCTACGTCTGCTTTCTCTTACTCTTGTCCACTTCAGCAAATGGAACTGTCACCCATCCATTTGTTCAAGTCAAGCATCTAGAGCAGTGTTGTTCAATAGCTAGCTGTCAGTTGCATGCAGTTATTTAAATTCAAATTAATTCAAATTAAAAAATTCCAAATTCACTTTCTTACTTGCACTAGTTACATTTCAAGTGCTCAGTAGGCACATATGGCTCATGGCTACCATACTAAATAGCTCACATATAGAAAATTCTATTATTGCAGAAAGCTCTATTAAACAGTGCTCATCTATATGATTTATACTGTCTTTCCCTTACTATGCATCTCAGCTCCTACCTACTCTATCAAATTATGTGTATATTTTAAAATGTAATTTTAAGTTCAGGGGTAGAAGCGCAGGTTTGTTACATAGGTATACTTGTATCATGGGAGCTTGTGGTACAGATTGTTTCATCACCCAGGTATTAAGGCTAGTACTCATTAGTTATTTTTCCTGATCCTCTCCCGCCTCCCACCCTCTACCCTCCAAAAGGCCTCACTGTGTATTGTTCCCCTCTGTGGATCCCTGCGTTCTTTATCATTTAGCTCCCACTTGTAAGTGAGATGACGTGGTATTTGGTTTTCTGTTTCTGTGTTAGTTTGCTAAGGATAATGGCCTCCAGCCCCATCCATGTTGCTGCAGAGGACATGATTTCATTCTTGTTTTTTTTTTTTTTTTGATTGCATATTATTCCATGCAATGACATGGAGAATTATGTGTTTTGTTCAAGGAATTAAAGAATATCCTAAATTCATTTATGTGTGTGTGTGTGTATAAAACTTATTTAAAATTTGCTGTTTATGTGTATATATATGTATACACACATGCATATATGTGTAGTAATATTCTCTAATTCTTTTTAACTCTTGAATTATCATCTTTGTTAAAAGCACTGTTGTCTTTCTGCTTATTTTCCAGCTTAGTCCCTTTCAAACTGCTTCTTTGTAGAGGAGCCAGGAGGATCTATTTTAAAATGTAAATTGTCGTGTCACCCTTTTGCTTTAAATCTAAGTTCTTTAATGACTTATTGCTAACAGAACGAAGTCTAAACTTCTTATCTTGGTTCACAAGAACCAAGAACCTGGCTGCTGCCTACCTCCTGGCATTATTTAATAGGTCTCCCCTCACACACTATGCTTTAACCACTCTTCCTCCTTTTCTTTTTAGAACAGAGCAGACCAACCTCATTCCATCTTAGGTATTTTTCTCAAGCTGTTTTCTCTAGCTGGGATGCTCTGTTTTCTGGTCATACCATGACCACTTGTTTCTAGGTGCTGGTATCTCAGCTTAGAACTGCTTCCCCTAACCAACCAAATCAAGAGTAACCTCTGGACACTTTTCTAGAGCTGGGCCATGTAACTCTTCTTAATTAACTGTGTAACTTTTGTTGTCAATTCTCTTTTAGTTTACATAATATTTATTTACTTCTTTATTTCTCTAACTAGAATTTAATTTCCATAAGAAGCAGAATATTATTTATCTTATTAGCCACTTTATTTCTATGTTCAAACAAGTGCCTGCACATAGCAGAAGATAAATACTTATTTTCCATTGATTTAATGTGACAGGAAATGGTATGAAATGAAAGAACTGCGAAAAGGAACAGAATTTTGACTTTCTGGATATTTCTCTTGATTTTATCTATGATTTATGAAATTGAAATTAGATGTAAGCAACAGTGTGGTGTTTTGCTCTCCCCAGTTAAGATTAGAAGTAACAATAGTTGATGCAACTGAAATGAGACTTCTAGAAAATTTCAGTTGTTCATTTATTTACTCATAATTTCTTGAATCATGGAACAGTGCTAGTTTTCCCTTGCAAATACAATCAAAATGCCCCATAAGAGTCACCATAACATTGTTGAAATCTATTTTTAGTGAGTTTTCCTTTCATATGTATAATTTGACATCATATAAAGGAAATATAAAATTTTAAAAAGTTCTTAAAGATAAAATTCAAAATTATCTCATTTTTAATTTTATAAAATATATAATTTATACTTACTGAACATAAAAATAAGTAAATGTAAAGTTATGCTGTTAATACAGCATATGTTCTCAATATTCTTAATATCTTTTAAATATTTTAATTATGGTGTAAATTTGTATGAAAAGGTAGGTAAATGCATAATTTGTCTTCTTTTAACATTTCTATTCTTAAAATTTCATATACTCCTTTATATCCTTTCTGCATCCAAAATTTGAAGTATACTGTGTTCATATTTTATGGAATGGAATGAAATAAAAATTAGGCCATGGATATAAACATGCCTTAATCACTGTTCCTGGGCAATACATTTTAACTTTATGGCAGTAATCTTTAGATCATCTAGAGAAGCATTTCTTCCTGTCTGTTCCTCTGACTACCAGCATCAGAATCAACTAGGTGTTTATGAAATCAGAGGTTCCTAAAACTAATACCCATAAAGTGAAATCACCGGGGATGGCACATAGAAATTTACATTAAAAAAACACTCAAGGCTGAGTGCAGTGGCTCATGCCTGTAATCCCAGCACTTTGGGAGGCTGAGGCAGGAGGATTACTTGAGCCCGGGAGGTCAAGACCAGTTTGAGCAATATGGGAAAACCCTATCGTTACAAATAAAAATAAAAAATTAGCCAGCTGTGGTGTTGTGTGCCTGTGGTCCCAACTACTCTGGAGGCTGCAGTGGGAGGATTGCTTTATCCCAGGAGACCGGCTGCAGTGAGCAGACTTGGCACCACTGTACTCCAGCCTGGGCGACAGAGAGAGACCCTGTCTCAAAAAAAGAAAAAGACAACCCCGCCCCCCGCAAAAAAAATCCAACAAACAACAAACAAACAACACTCTAGGTGATTTACTTTATGTACTCTAAGGTTTGAGAATCAATATCAGTGTTTGTAATGAAGTTCAATGAAATCATTCAAAGCAGGATTTAATGGTCTTCTTACAAATAGCCCTGTGGAGTTTAAAGTATAGTTTGATTCAGTATGAATAGGAGGAGCAGCTTCACCTGAAACACAATAAGTAACATTATGTGACAGGTGCCATCTCTTAACCCCAGAGGCTCTCCTATTAACCTTATTTTTGAACTTGAAAGTCTGTCATTATGGATGTTTTAGGTTTAATAAAATCAAGATTAGATTAAAATTAAAGTGTCTATTTAGGAAAGAAATAATTTAAAGCTATTAAAAATTTTACCATGAAATTCTGCTAATAGATTAATTTTTGGAAAATAGCAGGACCTGAATGGTTGAAGCAGAAATAATTGAGTTTTATTTGTGGAAAAGGAAACTTGGCTTAGCGCAGGTTGAGTGATTAATTCAATTCAGAAATGATTCTTGATAATTGTGTTAGATGTAAGAAAGAACAGAGATAAACCTTGTTATCTTTCATCATGTAATTTAAAATACATAAAAGAGGTAATATAGTATCCAAATATTCCGTTATATTAAATATAAACTGCCACAAGACATACATGAAGAGGACAAAGGAGGCAGTTACTTCCAATAGCTTACCAAGGCAGTTACCTCCAATGTTTCTTGGAGGACCTAACATTTAATTTTGACCTTTAAAGTAGATAGAATTTGGCTATATGAAAACTCCAGGAGAAAATCTGATGCGACTGGGCATAGATGTTAGAGGAACTGAGTGTTCACCAAGACAGTGCAAAAGCCTAGATTAAGGAATAGAGTGAACACTGATAACAAAATACATATTTTTTCTTCATATCAAACATTTTGTTTATGCTCAGTGGTTTACAGATATAAATATTGCATTTTGGAAACCTTATCAAATGTCCAAATATACTTCTCAGACATAAAAATGTGAAATTTCAGACTAAATACAAATATACTCTTTTCAGGGAAGATTAAAAAATTCAAGTTCGTGCTACTGACTATGATATGTGACCTTTTGATTATTTCTTAATGAGGGTATGGAAATTCATAGTCCTAATCTAGTCAAAGCCTCCACTATAAAGTAGCTAACCTCAGGTGGCCACTACCATAGGCATGTGTTCTGGGAGCCTTGAAAGTTTATTATTTCTTCATTGTTGCAGGCCATACAATGTTACTATTTTTGCTTCCTTATTAAAATAATACCTTTTCTAGAGCCTGTTATTTATAGATGTAAGAAAAAAATAGAAGCTGGTGCTTATGCCAGAAAGGATATGTAAGGTGTCCATGACAATATAGCAAGCATGGAGACATTCTCAATGAAGTTTCCAACCTGTTCACCAATGCCAATGACAAAATAGAACACATTAAAAACTGCAGCTGTCATTCATCTATCTTTCACGAAATGGCAGCATGCCGAGGTTATTAGAGTGATAACACCTTAAAACTATTAAGAGAAGTTTTGAATGTTTTCCTCCAGGATGGAGATAATTAATGAAACCTAAAGAGATTATGAGATTGGAATCTAATTTTTTAAATTGAGTTTTTATTTTCTCAACTAAAATGGACAAAGTTGACAGTGCATAAAGTTAGGACTGGAAGTGTGCAAGGTTTATGGAAAGAACTTAGAAGTACTTTAAAGTAACAAAGAACAGAAAAAGGTGTTAGACAGTAATTATCCTTCCCTGAAGAATCATATATTTAGTGTTTTAATTTAAAATTTACTTATGTAGGTTATTTATACTTAAAAATTTTATTCACATATTTATTATATAAGAAATTAGATAAATGGGCAAAATGAGTGAACAAACATTAAATCAAGTCAGAAATGAAAACACATTCAGAAAACTGACTTTGTGGACAAGAAAATGTAAATAAAAAATGGAAAATCTCCCCATGACTTGGAAAAGATGGAGGACATAATAACTGATGAGATCAGAAATGTAAAAGAAAAAGAAGAAAAAACAGTGTCAACATTGGAGTAACTATATTAATTTTGAGGCAGAGGAAGAGGGTAACAAAAGAGCCCCACAATATGGAACAGCTGGTCATTGAATCAAAAATGGACTTTAATTGGAAACAGACAGATGGTTTCAACACTATTAGCACAGAGAAAGCTGTAGCGTAGACATAGAGATCTAGGATATTGACTTTGACAGTCCTGTCTTTACTTTGCATTGTGAATGATGTTATTCAAATTGAATGGAACATGCAGGAAGGTTGACTACTTGCCTAACATTCCTTGGGTTCCATTTATACTCTTTTAAATGGGTGGGCAATTGCATGCTCTCAGATAATTTAACACACAGGTGAGACATTGCTATATCTGATAAGCACACATATGTACATATGTTGGAAGAAAGAATATAGACATATTGGCACTTTGCTTTCTTTTGGCAATATTAGTTCAAGGTGAAAACTGTTCTAAGTATCTTTATTACATGGAGGTTAACACATTTCATAACTCTCAGAATTGAATATAAGGATTCAGGAATAATTGCATAAATCTTTTTCTACAGTGCATATCGAAACAAGATAAGAAAGTCAGCCACAGTAAGATAACCAAGTGATGCCAGAAACATTTGCATCATGTATTATCTGATATGATTTAAAGAACTATTAGGTATTTAATCACTACATTCACCTAGCCATTTTTTATATTTAATCTATAAATCCATTTAAAAATAGGATTTATAACAAAACATTTAGTAAAAAAATACCTGCAGATAAATGTTTTTAACACAACTATTTTTAGAAGCATCTCACTTTATGTCCTGGCTTTATTTCTAGCTTTTTGTACACTAAAGGAATTATTATTTAAATCAATGACTCTAATATTGACTTGGTTGAAAGTCTGATAAAAATGAAGGCCATTTCTCCCTGAAATAGTGCACATACACACATAAATTTTTAATACATAATTTTCGGAAAGTTTAGCCTCTGAAGCTCTATACTTGAAGCCCCTGGATCTCAAATAATTTTTTTTTTTTTTTTTTTTTTTTTGAGACAGTCTCACTCTGTCACCCAGGCAGTGCAGTGGTGGGATCTCAAACTCCTCACTGCAACCTCTGTCTTGCAGGTTCAAGTGATTCTCCTGTCTCAGCCTCCCAAATAGCTGGGACTTTAGGCACACGCCACCACACCCGGCTTATTTTTGTGTTTTTAGTAGAGACGGGATTTCACCATGGTTTCCAGACTGGTCTCGAACTCCCGACCTCAGGTGATCCACCTGCCTTGGCCTCCCAAAGTGCTGGGGTTACAGGCATGAGACACCATACCTGGCCCCAGGATCTCAAATTTAAAAAGCTCTTATTGCAAGTAAATTTACAGAAAATGCTAGAAATATTTTATTTAACACGAGTAAATAATGGTGGAAGCTGGATGGGATGGTAGAGCTTATTTTTCCATTTGCCTATTTAAATCCCTGCTCATGTATTTAAAAATCCCTAATAGTTGATTATCTAACTTCCTTTTTATTTTTTGGTTGTCTGAAAGTTCTACTTTGTAACATATTAAAAAACTGCCTCTCTCTTTCATTAATTCTTCCTGATGCTGATCTCTGGAATAATCTACAACTGTCTTTCTTCTTTCAGTTCACAGAATTTTAGATTTTTCTTAGACAATTCTTTGAAAGAAAGAATAGCCCTTAAAAATCAGTTTAGATTAAATCATTCAGTTTATAAATAATAAAATTGAGGCAAAAAAGTAATAAAGTCATGTATTACGTCTCTTAAAAATATTTTGCCAGAATGCCCGATGTGTCTTTAATTTTAACCTTACATTAAAGCATGTTCTCCATATGATTCTCTCTCTTTCTCTAGTCATAATTGCTTTTTTCAAGGCTCTTCAACAGTGTGGCACCAGGAATCTGTCACCAGACTTTATCTGGGGCTTGGGCAGCAGGTAGTAGAGTGTGTAATAGCTTTGAAATGGCCAGATTTCATCCAAAAATTTTTTTAAACTATTACAAATAGCCATATATTAAGAATTTTTATACAGATACCTGCCAATTGACCAGTTTTTAATTTATAAAATGGGCATCCCTAAAAATGATTAAGTCAAAAAGAAAAAAGTAGAAAAATGGGGCTACTCAATAACAGTTGATGACCTTTTTTGAATACTTTTAATGTGTCAGGAACATAGTTGAGTGCATTAAATGGGCTATCTCATGCAGTCTTCCCAGTGACATTATGCAGTAGGTACTATTCAGTACCATTCTTAATGCACATTTTACAGATGAGGAAACTGAGGTCCAGATAGATGAAGGGAACATAGTTTGAAGCATCAGAAGGAAGATGTAATGTCAGAAAGTTCTGCAGGGCTCACAGGTTTAAACTGCTCCAATGTAATGCCTCATTCAATTGATAATAGCATAGATATATCAGTTCTTCAATATTTTATTATAAAGCTAAAAAATTAAGACAAACTTTTAAAATACATAAGTATATATAGCTAAAGTAAGCTCTACCTTCCAGATAGCATTAACCAAAATTAACTTAGTTATATTTTTCCAGGCCATTTTTCTAGATAAAATAAATTATAAATTTTGGGTGGTAACATAAAATGATAATGGTGTTAAAAGCTGAAGTTTAAAGATAATCGCCAGACTTCTGCCATTAAGGAAGATATTTTCCTTCTGTGAAATATTTTAGCAGAGTACGTAGCATATAGCTAGATTAACAGCTGCATTTCCACTGTTTATATATGATTATAAAATTGATTAACCAATATGATATTGTAAAGCTTCATAATCAACATATCTCCTAGTATTTTAAAACTTTGAGTAGATTATTATGTTACATGAGCCACAAACTGTAAAGCTTGAAACATACTGCTAACTGCACTTTACTGCTTTGATCAAGTAAAATGTACATAAGTTAATCTAGCATCTATTTAATGATATGCATAATTGCTATTGTGCTACATGGTAATTAAGCCTGAATGGACAACAGATGATTATAATTTTACATAGCCAAGCTAAAATTTTATAGCTCTTCTCTTTTTTGTTGTTATTTCTTCAACACTTTCATGACCGGTGGTGCTGAAAATTTTATCTGATACCACATAAAACTTAATGCTCATTAGCCACAACACGGATTCTAACCTCATAGCTACTGCCCACACCCACCATGTTCTGAATAGGACTTCTCCACTGTTAGAGTTCAACTAATACAAGCCTCTACTCTCGCTGTATTTCTATACCCACATCCTGGAGTTAACACCTGTTTTCCCTTTATGCAATCTGGATCCACCTAAAAAGGCAATAAAACATATTTGAAAAGCGTGGGCTATGGAGTAAGGCAGAGCTGGCCTTGAGTTTACTCTCTGCTACTTCCTAATTGGGTAATGTCGAACCATATATCTCACCTCTTGAACCTCAGCTGCTGCTTCTGCAAAAATGGGATGAGCCTGATACCTACTTGAAAGTGTGAAAATTAAATCATCAACTTGTGAAGAATTTGACTGAGACCCTGGCATATACTTATTGCTCAGTAATGTGTAACTGCTGGTGTTATCCTCATATCTCAAGTATATTGAGTAAATCAGCAGACATAATGAGTGAATTCAGATCTTTTCCCACTTGTACTTGTAGTAAAGATTAGTAGAGCAACCCTATACATGTCCTGAGTTGGGTGTATGATGGATACTATCGAACGGAAGGGAACAAGTACACAAATAGACTGAAATTGTGAAGACTTGCTTTAACGTGTCCAGATTTTCCCCATGCTATGCTTCTTATCTTAAAGGCAAACTGAATTTTTGCAAGAGTTATGGTTTCCTATCCATGATGTAGTTTAGGAAAATGTTCCCCATAATTATGCTATAGTAGAAAAATGATAAATAGAGGTGGAAGTGGTAATGATAGTGATAATATTTGTCTAGATTTTATAATGTTCTAAATATAGGCAAACTCTGACTCATGATTAGTAGAAATAAATAACACACAATGCAAGAAGATTTTATGACTTTATTTGTTTTTCTACAAGTCAGTAAGAAACAACAGACCAAAGTGCATTTTAATTATCAAGGCATGATAGACTGTAACTAAATTTTGTATTAAAAAGTTGCTGGTGATTAATCAATATAATTGAAACCATACGTGTGCTAATTCCTAATTGATGATTGAATGCATTTCTTGTCAGAGTAGCAAAGCAGAATAATTACATGCCATCATTCTAGTTGTGAGGAAATTGAGGACCCATGTCAAGAAAGAAAGCTCCAATTCATGGATTTTATAAGTCATTTGATCAGATTTCCGAGAGCATAATTGGAAACATATTCTAGGTGCATGTGGATTTTCTTATTTATTCTAACTGAAAAAGTAACAACCCATATGTAACCAACTGGAGCCAAGTAATTTTACTGTATATATAGCCTGTATCATGTTATGAAGTAGTCCTGGCTTGGACGTTTTTAAAACTATTGGATCTCTTTAATTTGATAGGATAATACTTGCCAAAGATAAGTGAGTTACTTTAGGAATGATAGACTTTAAATACATTTATTTACCAAAGGTAGAATAACGAGAAGATATAAGCATCTATTTTCAGTCTACTAAATTTCACTTATGGTAACATCCTTAACCTACTGTTTTGGAATGAAGATGTGCATGTCTAGACAAATATTGGATCAAGAATTTCAATTATAATTATTACAAAAAATCATATGTAGTTTTACTCATTCCTTAATTCATTTCAAAAGCAATTATTGGTTGTATTATTTTAGGTAGTGGTGATACAACTTTACATGAAATGTGGAATCAGTTTTCAAGGAGATAGTATTCTAGAGAATAGAGTGGATGTGCAAACGCTTAATATGAAATATGATCAACATATCACATGTGTGAGGTATAATAATAGATAAAAGGTTAATAATTAGGAGGGAGGTTGGGTAGATGAGGGAAGCTTCAGTCACTCAAAGTGGTGGTATCACTATCTAAGATTCTAGAGTATACAAAGTACCCATGGAACACCTAATATACAAGTATTTATTACATCCTAGCAAAGTATAACAGCAAAAACAATCACTAACAATTACAAAATGCAAGAACTGTGTGGCACTTTATACATATAATCTGTATTTTTTTCTGAATCACTAGAGAGTGACATCATGTCCTTTTACTTCTGGCTGTATTTTGTAAAAACAGGTTATTGTTTTGTAATTATCAAAGTCAGACAATTTAACACAAATATAATACAATTTCCTGATGTGAAATCCAAATTCAAACTTTGAAATTTTTTCAATACCTTTTGTTTTTCCTGCTCAATCATCAAATCCAGGATCACACACCTGTTTGACTATCATTACCTCTTTTATCTCCTTTATTTTGGGATAGTTCTTTAGCTCCACTTATCTTTCAAGATACTGACTTTACTGTTAAAGTACAGGTTAGTTGTTTTTGTAGAACATTCCTCAGTTTGAACTTGTCTGATATGTTTCCTTTTGACTAGATCATGTTATAGAGTTTTGGCAGGAATACTGCAAAAGTGTTATTTTCTCAGTGAACCGCATCAGAGGCCATATGATGATAATTGATACATGATGTTAACTTTCATCACTTTGTCAAAGTGGTATCTGCCAGTTTCTCCACTGTAAAGTGAGTATTTGACATATAATAATATTTTATAATCTCCAGTATCTCAAAATGAAGTCGCTTATGACAAGTGACTCAGCCTACAGTGAAATTGCTGACCCCTCGAAGTGACAAGCATATGTATAGTGGACGAAGGGGATAAGAGAAAAAGCGAAGCCAAAAGGCAGGAGGGATAATGTCCCGAGTCACTGCTGTGGGGGACCATAAATACCACAAAGAAGCTGTGGCCAAGGCACCTGCAGAAGCTCTGCGCATGAGAAGTCTGAGACCTCTTTATCACCGGTATCAGTCGCTGGAAGCTCTGTTGGGCAGAGCAGCAACACTTCCCCAGTCCCGCCCTAGGGTGCTGATCTCCTGAGCTACTCTCTGTGGTTCCGTTGTGCGCTCCCCATCCCCCCCGACTTATTACAGACTACATGTTGAATATATTTGGATGATTTTTGGTGCGTGAAAAATTTGCAAGGATCATGAATTTGAAAGCATTAAATTTGCCATTAAGTCACTGTGAAACCTTCCAGCACCATGCCCCTTGCCCCCATCATAGCACAACTAGGTGGATTAGAACCTGACACAATAGTACTTTATTATTAATAAGTAATTTGTGGGGACATAGCTAATGTACCTAATCCCTTAGAAATGTAGACATCAAACATCATATTAATGTAAACCAAAATGAAAAGTGGAAAATTTTAGACCAGTGTCATCTCTAGCTCTTGTCATTCCAGTAAAAACAACTCCCCTGAACTCTTTATGTCCTTTGTCCCTCATTCCCCGAAATTTTAAAATAAAATACAGGTGGGAAGTTGTAATTCTTTCACTGAAAAATATCTGATGATCTTCCATCAAATCCCAACATTGGGATAGTTGTTATGCTGAATACATTGAAAGGTTTTTAAAGTGTCTCTCAAGATTCCTCAGCAAATGAACAGCAACTTCCTTTAGTCTCACCTTTTGCCACCTGCATCCTGCAATACCCCACAGGCCCTAGACAGGCTGCTGTTCTGAGCTACTCAGAGATAACTACCTCTTTTTATTTGCATATGTTGTTTTCCTGTATTTGAAATACCCTTTTCTCTTTCTCTTTTTGTGACTCTTTTGTTCCTTGAAAAGAAGTTTAATTGATACATCTTCTATGGCATATTACTCATTCATACTAATCATTCTTCACTGGCACCTCTTTTTCTATGTTCTCATAAGTATTTCTTTCAGATTTCTTAATGACATTTACCTCAGTATCTTGCATAAATTTGCCTGTGTTTTGTTCTTCTCTTGATTGCAAATTCATTTAGAGAGAGCAGAATCCATGTCATTTGTGTCTGTGTTTCCCATGAGTTATGGGTTGCATCATGTCTTCCCCAAATTCGTATGGTAAAATCCTAACCCCCAGTACCTCAGCATGTGATCATATGAGGAAATGGGGCCATTGCAGATGTGATCAGTTAAAACAAGGTTATACTGAAGTAGAGTGGGGCCCCAGTCCAATAAGGGTAATGTCCTTATGAAAAACTAGAAAATTTTTGTTACATACACGTACAAACTCACCCACACAAACTGAGAGAGAATGCCACATCAAGACAAAGGCAGAGATCAGTGAGATGTTTCAACAAGCCAAGGAATGTCAAAGACCACCAGAAAATTACTACAAGCTAGGTGAGAGGCATGGAACCGATTCTTCCTCACAGTTTGCTGAAGGAAGGACTACCTAGTAGAGTAGACACACAGTACATGGATGAATAAAATACTTTATATTTTTGTACATTCCTGACCAGCAATTGCTAGATTTGTATGTTAATAATTGTCACTGGTGTTAAATGTGCATTTTTGTTTGTTTTTTCTAGTTTCCTAACTAGATTATTATTCATCTAAATAGAATTTACATTTTTCACTACTTTATAATGTTTTGTAGTTTATAATACAAGGATTTCCCACATTAAATAGCATTAAAAACTTAGTTTATCATTTACCACAGTGATGCCATGATTAGGAAAAAACATTTTTCCATTCAGAGACTGTAATTCAGACATCAAAAGAACTATTTATTGTTAAGTTGTTTCATATATTGATGAAGAAATACTCTATTAAAGATATCTACTGACAAGTAGAATGACCATGAAGGCTTCTATTCAAAGACAAGTAAGTAAATTTAGATACCCAGTCATCAAATAATTCATATCCTCTTCTGTATTTTTTTTTTAACCATCCAGTGATTTTGGTCTCTCCTTTTAAATATTAAAATCATTTACATAGTCAAAGTAAAGTCATTCTCTCCACAAAGCTCTTATTAATTGAATATATTCATTTGAAGAATAACATTTTCACATTTTAGCACAGATTAGATATGATTGCCAGAAAGAGTTACAGATCTTGGAGAAAGAGGAAAGTACAGGCCAAATCTACTACGGGACATTTTGAGGAGGAGATTCCCTACTGGGGCACTAGTATGGGTATCACTTTGTGATGCTCAGGCTTGTTGGGCCATAGCCCTCAGGGAATCTTAGGATAGAAGATTTAAATAAAAATGAGTGCACAAGAGACAATATGGTCTACTTCACTGTTTTGTTAAGTTTTGACTTTGTCGATCTACATCAAAATCAAAGAAACACCTAAGGACAATCACATTAACTTAAAAAAAAGAAAAAGAAGCTATTTTTTAAGAAAACAAGGGCAAAGTATTCTCAAAGCAAACAGATGAATTTTTATTTTGCAGCACATTACAAAGAGGTGAGAATTTCCAGTTTCCACCTTTCCAAGAGGTCTAGTTTAGGATTAATCAAACTTTATGCTGAGGTTTTTATTTGTGTGTGGCATTCCTTGGTATATAAAACTTCGTACTTTACCTTATGGGATTCTTTAATTATTTCTCAGGATGTGTTAGTTTTCTTTCTTTTTTTTTCTTTTTTATTATACTTTAAGTTCTAGGGTACATGTGCATAACGTGCAGGTTTGTTACATATGTATATTTGTGCCATGTTGGTGTGCTGCACCCATCAACTCGTCAGCACCCATCAATTCATCATTTATATCATGTATAACTCCCCAATGCAATCCCTCCCCCCTCCCCCCTCCCCATGATAGGCCCCAGTGTGTGATGTTCCCCTTCCCGAGTCCAAGTGATCTCATTGTTCAGTTCCCACCTATGAGTAAGAACATGCGGCGTTTGGTTTTCTGTTCTTGTGATAGTTTGCTAAGAATGATGGTTTCCAGCTGCATCCATGTCCCTACAAAGGACGCAAACTCATCCTTTTTTATGGCTGCATAGTATTCCATGGTGTATATGTGCCACATTTTCTTAATCCAGTCTGTCACAGATGGACATTTGGGTTGATTCCAAGTCTTTGCTATTGTGAATAGTGCTGCAATAAACATACGTGTGCATGTGTCTTTGTAGTAGAATAATTTGTAATCCTTTGGGTATATACCCAGTAGTGGGATGGCTGGGTCATATGGTATATCTAGTTCTAGATCCTTGAGGAATCGCCATACTGTTTTCCATAACGGTTGAACTAGTTTACAATCCCACCAACAGTGTAAAAGTGTTCCTATTTCTCCACATCCTCTCCAACAACTGTTGTTTCCTGATTTTTTAATGATTGCCATTCTAACTGGTGTGAGATGGTATCTCATTGTGGTTTTGATTTGCATTTCTCTGATGGCGAGTGATGATGAGCATTTTTTCATGTGTCTGTTGGCTGTATGAATGTCTTCTTTTGAGAAATGTCTGTTCATATCCTTTGCCCACTTTTTGATGGGGTTGTTTGTTTTTTTCTTGTATATTTGTTTGAGTTCTTTGTAGATTCTGGATATTAGCCCTTTGTCAGATGAGTAGATTGCAAAAATTTTCTCCCATTCTGTAGGTTGCCTGTTCACTCTGATGGTAGTTTCTTTTGCTGTGCAGAAGCTCTTTAGTTTAATGAGATCCCATTTGTCAATTTTGGCTTTTGCTGCCATTGCTTTTGGTGTTTTAGACAAGAAGTCCTTGCCCATGCCTATGTCCTGAATGGTACTACCTAGATTTTCTTCTAGGGTTTTTATGGTATTAGGTCTAACATTTAAGTCTCTAATCCATCTTGAATTAATCTTCATGTAAGGAGTAAGGAAAGGATCCAGTTTCAGCTTTCTATTTATGGCTAGCCAACTTTCCCAGCACCATTTATTAAATAGGGAATCCTTTCCCCATTTCTTGTTTCTCTCAGGTTTGTCAAAGATCAGATGGCTGTAGATGTGTGGTATTATTTCTGAGGACTCTGTTCTGTTCCATTGGTCTATATCTCTGTTTTGGTACCAGTACCATGCTGTTTTGGTTACTGTAGCCCTGTAGTATAGTTTGAAGTCAGGTAGCGTGATGCCTCCAGCTTTGTCCTTTTGACTTAGGATTGTCTTGGCAATGCGGGCTGTTTTTTGGTTCCATATGAACTTTAAAGCAGTTTTTTCCAATTCTGTGAAGAAACTCATTGGTAGCTTGATGGGGATGGCATTGAATCTATAAATAACCTTGGGCAGTATGGCCATTTTCACGATATTGATTCTTCCTATCCATGAGCATGGTATGTTCTTCCATTTGTTTGTGTCCTCTTTGATTTCACTGAGCAGTGGTTTGTAGTTCTCCTTGAAGAGGTCCTTGACATCCCTTGTAAGTTGGATTCCTAGGTATTTTATTCTCTTTGAAGCAATTGTGAATGGAAGTTCATTCCTGATTTGGCTCTCTGCTTGTCTGTTACTGGTGTATAAGAATGCTTGTGATTTTTGCACATTAATTTTGCATCCTGAGACTTTGCTGAAGTTGCTTATCAGCTTAAGGAGATTTTGGGCTGAGACAATGGGGTTTTCTAAATATACAATCATGTCATCTGCAAACAGAGACAATTTGACTTCTTCTTTTCCTAACTGAATACCCTTGATTTCTTTCTCTTGCCTGATTGCTCTAGCCAGAACTTCCAACACTATGTTGAATAGGAGTGGTGAGAGAGGGCATCCCTGCCTTGTGCCAGTTTTCAAAGGGAATTTTTCCAGTTTTTGCCCATTCAGTATGATATTAGCTGTGGGTTTGTCATAAATAGCTCTTATGATTTTGAGGTACGTTCCATGAATACCAAATTTATTGAGCGTTTTTAGCATGAAGGGCTGTTGAATTTTATCAAAAGCCTTTCCTGCATCTATTGAGATAATCATGTGGTTCTTGACTTTGGTTCTGTTTATATGCTGGATTATGTTTATTGATTTGCGAATGTTGAACCAGCCTTGCATCCCAGGGATGAAGCCCACTTAATCATGGTGGATAAGCTTTTGGATGTGCTGCTGAATCCAGTTTGCCAGTATTTTATTGAGGATTTTTGCATCGATGTTCATCAGGGATATTGGTCTAAAATTCTCTTTTTTTGTTGTGTCTCTGCCAGGCTTTGGTATCAGGATGATGTTGGCCTCATAAAATGAGTTAGGGAGGATTCCCTCTTTTTCTATTGATTGGAATAGTTTCAGAAGGAATGGTACCAGCTCCTCCTTGTACCTCTGGTAGAATTCAGCTGTGAATCCATCTGGTCCTGGACTTTTTTTGGTGGGTAGGCTATTAATTGTTGCCTCAATTTCAGAGCCTGCTATTGGTCTATTCAGGGATTCAACTTCTTCCTGGTTTAGTCTTGAGAGAGTGTAAGTGTCCAGGAAATTATCCATTTCTGCTAGATTTTCTAGTTGATTTGCGTAGAGGTGTTTATAGTATTCTCTGATGGTAGTTTGTATTTCTGTGGGGTCGGTGGTGATATCCCCTTTATCATTTTTTATTGCATCTATTTGATTCCTCTCTCTTTTCTTCTTTATTAGTCTTGCTAGCAGTCTGTCAATTTTGTTGATCTTTTCAAAAAACCAATTCCTGGATTCATTGATTTTTTGGAGGGTTTTTTGTGTCTCTATCTCCTTCAGTTCTGCTCTGATCTTAGCTATTTCTTGCCTTCTGCTAGCTTTTGAATGTGTTTGCTCTTGCCTCTCTAGTTCTTTTAATTGTGATGTTAGAGTGTCAATTTTAGATCTTTCCTGCTTTCTCTTGTGGGCATTTAGTACTATAAATTTCCCTCTACACACTGCTTTAAATGTGTCCCAGAGATTCTGGTATGTTGTATCTTTGTTCTCATTGGTTTCAAAGAACATCTTTATTTCTGCCTTCATTTCATTATGTACCCAGTAGTCATTCAGGAGCAGGTTGTTCAGTTTCCATGTAGTTGAGCAGTTTTGATTGAGTTTCTTAGTCCTGAGTTCTAGTTTGATTGCACTCTGGTCTGAGAGACAGTTTGTTATAATTTCTGTTCTTTTACATTTGCTGAGGAGTGCTTTACTTCCAATTATGTGGTCAATTTTGGAATAAGTGCGATGTGGTGCTAAGAAGAATGTATATTCTGTTGATTTGGGGTGGAGAGTTCTATAGATGTCTATTAGGTCCGCTTGGTGCAGAGATGAGTTCAATTCCTGGATATCCTTGTTAACTTTCTGTCTCGTTGATCTAATGTTGACAGTGGAGTGTTGAAGTCTCCCATTATTATTGTATGGGAGTCTAAGTCTCTTTGTAAGTCTCAAAGGACTTGCTTGATGAATCTGGGTGCTCCTGTATTGGGTGCATATATATTTAGGATAGTTAGCTCTTCCTGTTGAATCGATCCCTTTACCATTATGTAATGGCCTTCTTTGTCTCTTTTGATCTTTGATGGTTTAAACTCTGTTTTATCAGAGACTAGGATTGCAACCCCTCTTTTTTTTGTTCTCCATTTGCTTGGTAGATCTTCCTCCATCCCTTTATTTTGAGCCTATGTATGTCTCTGCATGTGAGATGGGTCTCCTGAATACAGCAGACTGATGGGTCTTGACTCTTTATCCAGTTTGCCAGTCTGTGTCTTTTAATTGGAGCATTTAGTCCATTTACATTTAAGGTTAATATTGTTATGTGTGAACTTGATCCTGCCATTATGATATTAAGTGGTAATTTTGCTCGTTAGTTGATGCAGTTTCTTCCTAGCCTCGATGGTCTTTACATTTTGGCATGTTTTTGCAATGGCTTGTACCAGTTGTTCCTTTCCATGTTTAGGGCTTCCTTCAGGGTCTCTTGTAAGGCAGGCCTGGTGGTGACAATATCTCTAAGCATTTGCTTATCTGTAAAGGATTTTATTTCTCCTTCACTTATGAAACTTAGTTTGGCTGGATATGAAATTCTGGGTTTAAAATTATTTTCTTTAGGAACGTTGAATATTGGCCCCCACTCTCTTCTGGCTTGTAGAGTTTCTGCCGAGAGATCTGCTGTTAGTCTGATGGGCTTCCCTCTGTGGGTAACCCGACCTTTCTCTCTGGCTGCCCTTAAGATTTTTTCCTTCATTTCAACTTTGGTGAATCTGGCAATTATGTGTCTTGGAGTTGCTCTTCTGGAGGAGTATCTTTGTGGTGTTCTCTGTATTTCCTGAATTTGAATGTTGGCCTGCCCTACTAGGTTGGGGAAGTTCTCCTGGATGATATCCTGAAGAGTGTTTTCCAACTTGGTTCCATTTCCCCCCTCACTTTCAGGCACCCCAGTCAGACGTAGATTTGGTCTTTTTACATTATCCCATACTTCTTGTAGGCTTTGTTCATTTCTTTTTCTTCTTTTTTCTTTTGGTTTCTCTTCTCGCTTCATTTCATTCATTTGATCCTCAATCGCTGATACTCTTTCTTCCAGTTGATCGAGTCGGTTACTGAAGCTTGTGCATTTGTCATGTATTTCTCGTGTCATGGTTTTCATCTCTGTCATTTCGTTTATGACCTTCGCTGCATTAATTAGTCTAGCTGTCAATTCTTCCACTCTTTTTTCAAGATTTTTAGTTTCTTTTCGCTGGGTACATAATTCCTCCTTTAGCTCTGAGAAGTTTGATGGACTGAAGCCTTCTTCTCTCATCTCGTCAAAGTCATTCTCTGACCAGCTTCGATCCATTTCTGGCGATGGGCTGCGCTCCTTTGCAGGGGGAGATGCGCTCTTATTTTTTGAATTTCCAGCTTTTCTGCCCTGCTTTTTCCCCATCTTTGTGGTTTTATCTGTCTCTGGTCTTTGATGATGGTGACGTACTGAAGGGGTTTTGGTATAGGTGTCCTTCCTGTTTGATAGTTTTCCTTCTGACAGTCGGGACCCTCCGCTATAGGTCTGTTGGAGATTGCTTGAGGTTCACTCCAGACCCTGTTTGCCTGGGTATCAGCAGCAGAGGTTGCAGAAGATAGAATATTGCTGAACAGCGAGTGTACCTGTCTGATTCTTACTTTGGAAGCTTCCTCTCAGGGGTGTACTCCACCCTGTGAGGTGTGGGGTGTCAGACTGCCCCTAGTGGGGGATGTCTCCCAGTGAGGCTACTCAGGGGTCAGTGACCCACTTGAGCAGGCAGTCTGTCCGTTCTCAGATCTCAACCTCCGTGTTGGGAGATCCACTGCTCTCTTCAAAGCTGTCAGACAGAGTCGTTCGCGTCTGCTCAGGCCTCTGCTGCTTCCCCTATTGTTTTTTAGCTGAGCCCTGCCCCCAGAGGTGGAGTCTATAGAGACAGGCAGGTTTCCTTGAGCTGCTGTGAGCTCCACCCAGTTCGAGCTTCCCAGCAGCTTTGTTTACCTACTTAAGCCTCAGCAATGGCGGGCGCCCCTCCCCCAGCCTCGCTGCTGCCTTGTGGTTAGATCGCCGCAGACTGCTGTGTTAACAATGAGGGAGGCTCCGTGGGCGTGGGACCCTCCCGGCCAGGTGAGGGATATATCCTTCTGGTGTGCCCGTTTGCTTAAAGTGCGGTATTGGGGTGGGAGTTACCCGATTTTCCAGGTGTTGTGTGTCTCAGTTCCCCTGGCTAGGAAAAGGGATTCCCTTCCCCCTTGCGCTTCCCAGGTGAGGCGATGCCTCGCCCTGCTTCAGCTCTCGCTGGTCAGGCTGCAGCAGCTGACCAGCACCGATTGTCTGGCACTCCCTAGTGAGATGACCCTAGTACCTCAGTTGAATGTGCAGAAATCACCGGTCTTCTGTGTCACTCACACTGGAAGTTGGAGACTGGAGCTGTTCCTATTCGGCCATCTTGAGAAGAGAATCCTCTGTTTTTTTTTTTTTGAGGTGGAGTCTTGCGCTATCGCCCAGGCTGGAGTGCAGTGGCCAGATCTCGGCTCACTGCAAGGCCCGCCTCCCGGGTTTTACGCCATTCTCCTGCTTCAGCCTCCCGAGTAGCTGGGACTACAGGCGCCCGCCACCTTGCCCGGCTAGTTTTTTGTATTTTTTAGTAGAGACGGGGTTTCACCGTGTTAGCCAGGATGGTCTCGATCTCCTGACCTCGTGATCCGCCCGTCTCGGCCTCCCAAAGTGATGGGATTACAGGCTTGAGCCACCGCGCCCGGCAGAATGTGTTAGTTTTCTAACACATTAAAAACTGCCAAACACTTTGCGTCTTAAACAAACAACTATTTATTATCTCAGAAGTCCAGGTGTGGTGTGGCTAAGTTCCTTGCTCAGATTGAAATCAGAGTTTTGGTTTTCCTGTGTTCCATTCTGGGAGTGCTGTGTAAGAATCATTATTCAAGCTGATTCAGGTTGTTGGCCAAATTCAGTTACCTGTGGCTGTAGGACTGTGGCTGTAGGACTGTGGTTGTAGCACATGGCCATCTGTCTACAGCCAGGAGCCATTCTTAGCTCTTAGAATCACTTATAATCAAGACCCTATGATGTTTTTTTCTTCATGTACCACAATAGAAAGTCTCCCTGGTATCACAACCCTTGCACAATTGAATCTCTTTACATAGGAATAGCCCCATCTCTTTTGAGGGTTCGATTGATTAGGTCAGGCCCACCAAACACAATTTCCCATTCTTAAATTGTGCCTTATATAAAAACTGAATCACAAGAGAAATGTTTCATCATATTCATTATCTTGGGGAGGATAAAGAGCTAGAGGGCAAGAATCTTAGGGGCTATCTTCTTGTTCTACCTACCAAAGAGGATTAAAAATATTTTTTCTTATTGATAATGACATATGATGAGAGCTACCTTGTCTTCAGTTTCTGCATGTCATTTTTCTAACTGAAGCCCTAATTTTCTCTCCTTCAATCTCTTATAAAAGCCTCTAACCAGATGTCCCTACTTCTTGTCCCTCCACCACCTGACTGTGCCATTATCTTAAGGAATAATTATGATCATTGCAACTCTGTTACTCAAAATTTCTCATTGGCTTCTTTCTTAATGTCTCTTAAATAAGATGTAATTTAGATGTATAAAGTATTATCATAATTTGCATCAAAACTTTCCTTTTTCTTTTTTTTTTTTGAGATGGAGTCTTGCTCTGTTGCCCAGGTTGGAGTGCAGTGGCGAGAGCTTGGCTCACTGAAAGCTCTGCCTCCTGAGTTCATGCCATTCTCCTGCTGCAGCCTCCTGAGTAGCTGGGACTACAGGCGCACATGCCTGTAGTCTACCACGCCTGGCTAATTTTTTATATTTCTAGTAGAGATAGGATTTCACCATGTTAGCCAGGATGGTCTCAATCTCCTGACCTTGTGATCTGCCCGCCTCGGCCTCTCAAAGTGCTGAGATTACAGGTGTGAGCCACTGCCCATGGCCCAAAACTTCCTTATTTTACCTTCTACTGTGCTCCTTCATTAATCATAGGCTCCAACTAAATTAATCGCAGATCTTTCACACATATTTCTATTTCTATATCCTTGTGAACAATTTTATTTCTATTTGGAAGCCAACTTCCTTCACTTTTCCACAAGTAAGTTCTATCCATGTTTCTCAGGCTTTTCAAGAGCCACCGTCTCCATGAAGAATATTCTAACTTCCCTCAGAACTTCTGTAGCTTTACCAGTTTTTGGCATTATTCACCTAAGTAGAAAATCATAAAAGATATTCTTTTATACATTTTATAGCTTTTGCTGTAATCTTAAATCTCTTGAGGATAGGTAGCGTGTTTTATCACTCTTTCTATTCTCCACAGTATCTTGCATATAGTTGGTATTAAATACATATTTGCTGAATAATTATTTGAAAGATGTTACTCTTTAGATGCCTGACCTCCTAATAAACCTTTTTTTGCTAGCCTAATTGATTATGTGAAATTAATCTTGTAGATTGGGTGGTTTTATTAACAATAATTATGATTAAAGTAAGTTAAGAGGACTACTTCCAGTTAATCACTTTCTTTGTTACCTAATTTATCCCTATGACCCTGCTTGAAAATAATGTCTTTATCCTGAAGTCTTAATGAAGTTATTCACACTGAATACCCAATTAGATTGTGCTTTATGTAATACATTTCCTGTTCTGAGTTCAGCTTAGTTCAGCTTTAAAAGGCAGATTCTTTGGCTGCTAAAATAATTAAACTTTTATCTGAGAATGTTCCTTACTACTAAATACACTTTTCATATATCCACATTTTTATTACGATTATACTAAAACTTTCTACTTTATTGTAACTTATTATATACAGATAAATCTTAGGAATAAAAAGCTATCAAGGGAAATAACTTTAAAAGATTGTGAAGAAATAATGTCGACTGAAAAATTTATTTTATTTTCCACACTAATGGGAATCAGTTCACTATAAAGTAAATAAATTTAACAGATAAACCAAAACATAATTCGGTCTAAAAGCTGCAATTTCTTTCAGAGTTCTAGTCACTTTTTATTGACAGTCTTTTTCATACTGAGAAAGTATTACTCTTTAGGATGGTAAAGATGGTTATTAAAAATGAAGAAGGAAAATGTAAGTATTTTAGAACACTGAAACTCAACAATAAACTATGAAGTAAAGAAGATTTGACTCCCTGGATTAGGACAGGTTGGATTTTAAAAGTATTTTTAATCAGAGTGTAAAATATAACTCAGGGATCAAAATATATAGAATGTCAGAATGATGAATAGATTTCCCACCCACAGACATGGCAGACATTACAAACTAATCATGCTACTTTTTTTTTTATGCTAAGTAGAATTTAGGCTCAGATTCATCCTTAAAACAGCATCACTACTACTATTTTTATTTTTTCCATTTACTTTTAGGTTCAGGGACTACTCAGGTTTTACCTGAGTATATTGCATAATGGTGGGGATTAGGTTGCTAGTGGATCAATCCCCAAAATAGCAAACATTGTACCCAATTATTCAATCCTCACTCCTTCTCCCTTTTGGAGTCTCCAGTGTCCACTATTTCCGTCCTTATGTCCATCTGTACTAATTTATAAGTTTCCACGTACAAGTATTTGATTTTCTGCTTCTGAGTTATGCTACATATGATGATGGCTTCCAGCTCTACTAATGTTGCTGCAAAAGACATAATTTTATTATTTTTTATGGCTGTTTGTATTTTGAGATGAGGCTATACCATATAAATGCCATATGGCCGTAAAAGGTACCATACATATAAATATATATCTCACGTTTTTTAATCCAATCAACTGTTGATGGACGCTTACCATGGTTCCATGACTTTGCTGTCGTGAATAGTGCTGTGATAAATATATACTTGTTGTGACATGGAGGTATGTTTTTAATATAATTATTTATTTTCCTTTGAGTATATACCCAGTAGTGGGATTGCTGGGTCAAGCGGTAGTTCTTTCTGTAATTCATTGAGAAATCTCCATACTGTTTTCCACAGAGGTTGAACTAATTTACATTTCCACCAACAGTGTATAAGTGTTTTGTTTCTTCCACATCCATGCCACCATCTGTTGTTTTTTGACTTTCTATTAATAGCCACTCTAGTGTACAATGATATCTTATTGTGTTTTTATTTGCATCTGTCTGATGATTAGTGATGTTAAACATTTTTTTCATGTGTTTGTTGGCTGCTTGTATGTCTTCTTTTCAGAACTGTCTGTTCATATCCTTTGCTCATTTTTTAATGGGGTTGTTTGTTTTTTTCTTGAGTTCCTTGTAGATGCTGGATATTAGTGTTTTGCTGGAGGCATAATTTGCTAATATTTTCTCACATTCTGTAGGTTGCCTGTTTATTTTGTTGATTATTTCTTTTGCTATGCAGAAGCTTCTTAGTGTAATTAAGTCTCATTTGTCTGTTTTTGTTTTTGTTGCATTTGCTTTTGGGGTCTTTGTTATAAATTCTCTTCCTAGGTCGAAGTCCAGAAAAGTTTTTTTCTAAGTTTACATCTAGGATTTTTGAACTCTCAGGTCTTATATTTAAGTCTTTATTCCTAATTTTTGTATGTGGTGAGAGATAGGGGTCCAGTTCATTCTTTTTCATATGGCTAGTCAATTTTCCCAGCACCGTTTATTGAGTAGGGTATTTCCCCATTATTTTTGTCAACGTCGTTGAAGATCAGTTGTTGTAGGTATGTGGCTTTATTTTGGGGTTCTCTATTCTGATCCATTGATCTGTGTGTCTATTTTTGTACCAGTACCATGCTGGTATAGCTTTTTATAGTATAGCTTTTTATAGTAATTTTTTTTTGAGTCGGGTAATGTGATGCCTCTGGCTTTGTTTTTTTTGTTGTTGTTGTTGTTAGAATGACTTTGGTTATTTGGGCTCTTTTTTGGTTCCATATGAACTTCAGAATTGTTTTTTCTAATTCTGTGGGGCGGACATAGGTGATCTGATAGAAATTGTGTTGAATTTGTAGATTTCTTTGGGCAATATGGTTATTTTTAATGATATGGATTCTTCCAATCTATGAGCATGGGATGTTTTTCCTTTTTTTTTTTTTTTTTAAACATTGTAGAGACTTTAATATAGAATTGGATTCCAACAAAACAGTTTTAGTAAAATAAGGCACAATGTTTGATACAGCAAAATTCACACAGAGGATTAGTTACTATAAGATCTTTTGTATGTCCTGGGAGAGGGGGAAGAAGGTTGTAGAACTGAAGTAGCCTAAATATTCTCTTTAGAGCATTTAGCATTGCAAGGCAATATACAAATTTGATATCAATGCAATAAATGATAACTTATTGTAAAAATAAAAACTGATGAATCATTTTACTGAATTACACTTATTTTTACCATTAAGTTTTAGTTATCTATTTATATATAGATGTAGATATTCCTAATTCACAAGATTTCAAATACTGAAAATTAAGAAATCAGATCATAGGAAGTAATTTGACCAAAGTAAAAGTCAGTTTGTTTTCAATATCCTTCGTTAATACTTTGAAGTCCCAAACTTTATGAAAACTTACAATACTGGTTATTTAAAACTTTTCACCCATTATGGTTTTGTTTCTCACGAATGCAAAGTGGGCTCAGAAATGCAAAAAAAAAAAAAAACCTCAACTGCAGCCACACTAGTCTTTATATGTTTATTGTAAAGTGACTGTTTAGGTTAAAATTCTTTCTCAATATCACAACAATTTAAGTTAGTGAAATTAAAAGTTAACATTTTAAGTTAGAGAAAGGATCTCTTAAACATAAGTGGTAGACATAATTAACCAAATTAGTCATGTTTTTGCAATACTTCAACAACAATGTCAATTTTATCCCCATATCTCCCAATAGCCAGTACTTACAATAAAACAGTCTTATCCAATTTATTCACAGCCAACGGAAGAAAGTACATTCTGGTGAATGCAGATGTTCTTTCCACCATCGCTTTGTGGTATGACAGTATATAAATAACCTTTATTAAACTAATAGATTTCAATATTTACTGGATTGAATGCTGTCCTTTACAAGAACTATTGAGAAAGACAAATGTTAGGTAAAAGTCTGGTAGCACCCAACTCAATATTACCTTGTGAGTGTTCAATAATATGCAGAGCTCATTAGTGAACTATTTTTTTGTATCAATCCTTAGCAAATACAGACCAAGAAGAGAGAGAAAAAGAATGGGAGATAGTTACATACAAAAGCATTCAAGCATGTCTCCCTTGCAACCTACATTACAAAGAAAACCAGTGCAAAATATGCTAAGCTTTACAATATCTCTTTTTTTTTTTTTTTTTTTTTTTGTAGTTAGCTATTTAATGAGGTTCTTAAGACATTTAGAACACCAATTTGTGAGGATAAATTCCATTCGTCAGGGCAAAAACAGATCGCAGGTAGTCCTGGAGCTGAGGAACAGCTTTGATTTTTGGTAGAATTTGTGAGTCCACAGCTTTCTGATCAATCTTGTGCTGCTCTGTAATCTCGTATTTCTCTTTCTCTGTGTCGAAGATCTCACCTTCCTGGTGTCTGGGCTTCTGCAACTTTTTCTTCTTGAAGTAAGCATCAGTAAGATGTTTTGGGATTTTGACATTGCTGATACCGATTTTGGTTGAGGTGGCAATGACAAATTTCTGGTGTGTTCTTCGTAGAGGAACTCGATTGAAGACCAGAGGTCCAGTCACAAGTAACAAGCCACTAGCCAGCTGCTTCAAGAAAACCACCCTCTTGCCCCTGTGGCGTCCAGTGAGGATGATCAGGATGGTCCCGAGGGTAATGCTGGCTCGCAGTTTTCTCACGTGCTGACTGAAGGGTTTTTTGCCGTGGCTCAACAGCTTTCGAGGCACATCTTCAGTAGGATAATATCTAGGCATTTTGTGAAGTTTAACCACCCGGGTACCACCGTTCTTGTCACCACCAACTGGTTTTGTAAGAGTTGCAAGAACCTTCTCCTTCTTTTTCTTTTCAACCTTGGATTTAGCGGCTGAGTACTTCCTCTTGTACATGGCCTTTCTGGAATACATGGCAGATTGGGAATACCTGCCAATTCCTCTGACAAGGAAGGGTTGCAGCTGCAATGGGGCTTCCCCTTCTTGGGCTTCTTAGCCTTGAGGTTACCCTTTTTCACCTTGCCACCAGCATCAGCCTTCTTGGCTTCGGGTTTCTTCTCTTTAGTATCTGGCTTCTCAACTTTTTCACCCGCCATCTTGCAAGATGGGAAAGAGGAGCTTTACAATATCTTAATATGATGCTCTAAATATGAACTTCATTAGAAACTGCTGTCATTCCTTGGTGGCATCAGATAAATTTTTTAAATAATATATAAGAGAACATACCTTTTCAGTGATTTTATTTCAGGGGACCTTGATCCTTATGGCTTTGACATCCTGGGACAGAATCCATGATAGAGAGTCCCTCCCCAGAAACCCTAGACTCATACACATTAGGCCATTTCTATTTGTATCATCTACAATTTCTTTCATCAGTGTTTTGTACTTCTTCTTGTAAAGATCTCTCCCCTCCTTTGTTAAATGTATTGCTAGATATTTTATTATTATCCTAATCAAAAGTACTCACATTTTAGATTGCTCCACGTTCAGCATCACAGCATTAATCAGACCAGTGACCCTGGGCCATATGTGATATTTTTATGGCCATTCCATGCATTCTATATAGTAGTTACCACTGCATTCAAGATAAATGTTCAGAAAAGCTCAAAAGGGAATGCTTAAACTGAGGCATTTATCATTTCTGGAAAAGTTCTTAACACAGACTTAGAGCAAGTGAGAAGCATCCTAAAAGAAGGGTATCAATCATTGCACTGGATTTAAAAGTAAAAGCTCAGAGAATTGTTCCACTATATATTCTATATGAAGGTTTGATATCTGTGGAAATTATCTTGTGACTTCAAAGTTAATTACTAGCATTCTTCGGAATAACTGCAATTATGAATACAGTTATGAATAATTTGCATATAGCTGTCATGTTATACATCCCGAATAGCCAAAAACTGAAGCTCTATTTTTTTCTTTGTCATTTGTTTGGTTTCTAAAGTTGCGATATAATATTGAATATTGGGTTTTTAAAAATTCAATATTCTTAATGTATTTTATTTCATTATTAGTCACTGAAATATTAAATATTAACTGTCACAAATCCTTTGCATTTATAAAATATATTACTTTGAAGCCTGTAAGTATTACATTTCTTCATTCTATTAATTGCTTATGAGGTATGTATTGTTTCCATTTTGCAGATTAAAAAATACACACTGAAAAGATAAGCTGTACTCATAAGGGAAAATAATCCTAGACCATTGATAATAGTTTTAGTATTATTTTTCCATTGGAAAAAAGTCATAGACCCAAACAGAGACACAAAAGACAGAGTCTTCAAGATACTAACAAGATATCTAAAGAAATAAAATAATAACATAAATGAGAGTTGAGAACCACATCAAAAACTCAATCTCATTTACAATTGCCACTGAAAAAAATATTGAGAGGAATTCTTAGAATTACACAAAAATGTGGAAATGAAATAACTCACTTTTCAGTGACTTTTGGATAAACAAGGAAATTATAGCAATGAGGCGGGGCGCGGTGGCTCAGGCCTGTAATCTCAGAACTTTGGGAGGCCAAGGTGGGTGGATCATGAAGTCAGGAGATCAAGATCATCCTGGCTAACACTGTGAAGCCCCGTGTCTCCTAAAAATCCAAAAAGTAGCCGGGTGTGGTGGCAGGCGCCTGTAGTCCCAGCTACTCGGGAGGCTGAGAAAGGAGAATGGCGTGAACCTGGGGGGCAGAACTTGCAGTGAACCAAGATCGTGCCACTGCACTCCAGCCTGGGCGATGAGCGAGAATCCATCTCAAAAAAAAAAAAAAAAAAAAAAAAGGAAATGAATGAAAATGGAGAAATAACATACTGAAACCTCTGGGATACAGAAAAAGCAGTATAAACAGGAAAGTTTTAGTGTTAAATGCCTACATCAATAAGATAGAAAGTTCTCAAGTTAACAACCTATCATCACACGTCAAGGAACTAGAAAAACAAAAACAAAAACAAAAACAAACTAAACCTAATGCTAGCAAAAGAATATAAATAACAAAGATCAGAACATAGCATTACTATTATTGATCAGTGGGGACTGGAGAGTAACAGATGAAGCCTAGCTACTCTATAAAATAGGTCTTTGTCTTTTCAAATGATACCAATAAGCCATAATTTGCTAACAAAATTATCTCACAAAGATTCTATATATAACTCAGTCTCAAGAAAATCTTTTACACATGTATCATTTCATCTTTATTCTTCATTTTTTTCTGGCTAATTCTTCGCTATGTGCTTTTCCCAGATGTTGTGATATGAGCTGGGATGTTAAACATATTTCATAAGAAGATCGATGGTGCTGAATATACCAGCGTAAATCATGCTGTCCTGTGTTACATATGATGGCAAGACACACTGACTTCATTTTTACTTTCCTAATTTACTTTTTTGTCATCCAAACCATATTAACTCAAATCCAATCTTCTTCTTGACCCTGCTGTCTTCGGTATTTTTAAATCATATTTTATTGGTTCCTCAGTTTTCCAGGTTTCTATACATTCTCCTTTGCATTGTGGTATGTCTCCTGATTAGTATCTGCACCTGGTCTTGTCTTTTTCTTTTCACTCATAAACCTTAATTAGACTGATTTTAAACACAAATTTCATTGAAGTCATCTCCTGTTCTTAATAGAAAAAGGTCAATTTTTCTCTGCTTAGATTTTCTAGGCCTCCATCATCTGATTTTATTCTCTTCTCTCTTTAATTCTTTATTTAGTATTTCCTACTTTGTGCTAATCTCCTTACTCTTTCCAGAAGTTGCTGTGTTCATTTTTAAGTTCGTACTGTCTACTCTACTTAGGCTGATGTTCTGGGTTCCTCCAATTCAATTCTTTGTTCATATAACTGTTTAAAATTCCATGGAACCTCCATCCAAGGATAAAACTACAAATTCTCTGAAATCTAGGAAAATGTGTATGTTTCTTTTATTAAAGATTAAAGAGTAAAGCACAGTGTTAGAGCATGGCCTTTAGAATCACATAGATGCAGACTCTGGTCTTGGCTTCAGTGCTTCCCATCCATGTAAACTTGGACTCTGAAGCAAAGTCCCCTTATTTTTGAATTGATGATGACAGCATTTGCCTTATGTCTTTGTGTTCAATATTAAGTGAGGTTAGCATCAAGGATCTACCACAAAATGTGCCAGAATTAGCGTGCACAAATTATAGCTACTGCGTCTCTCCCATTTATGTTGTTATTCAGTTCAATTAGTGTGAAGTATATATTTTATTTCTTTAGCTATTTAGTTAGTATCTCAAAGGACTCTATCTTTTGTGTCTCTGTTTGGGTCTATGACATTTTTCCAATGAAAAAAAATAAAACTACTATCAAAGGGTCTAGGACTATTTTCTCTTACAAGTTTGTGTAAACAGCTTATCTTTTCAGCATGTTATTTTTATCTGTAAAGTGGAAACAACACATACCTCAAGTTATTAATAGAATTAAGAAATATATTTACATGCAAGATTCAAAATAATATGTTTTATAAATGCAAAGGATTTGTGACAGTTAATATTTAATATTTTAATGGTCAATAATAATGAAAATAAATATATTAAGAATATTGAATTAAAGGAAAGAGCCCAATATTCAATATTATATCACAACTTTAGAAACCAAACAAATGACAAAGAAAAAATTAGAGCCTCAGTTTTTGGCTATCTGAGATGTATAACATGATAGCTATATGCAAATTATTTATAGTTGTATTCATAATTGCAGTAATACAGAAGAATGTTCGTAATTAATTTTGAAGTCACAAGATAATTTCCACAGATATCGAGTCTTCATATAGAATATATAGTGGAACAATTCTCTGAGCTTTCACTTTTAAATCCAGTGCAAAGACTGATACCCTTCTTTGAAGATGCTTCTCACCTGCTCTAAGTCTGTGTTAAGAACTTTTTCAGAAATGATAAATGCCTCACTCTAAGCATTCCCTTTTGAGCTTTTCTAATCCTTTGTCTTGAATGCAGTGGTGACTACTACATGGAATGCAGGGAATGGCCGTAAAAAATATCACATATGGCCCAGGGTCTGTTGTCTGATTAATGCTGTGATGTGGAAGGTGGAGCAATCTAAAATTTGAGTACGTTTGATTAGAATAATAACCTTTAAGGCAATCAAAGAGGAAATGGTATGAAGATTCTGCTTTTCTACAAATATTTTTTGAGCTCCTACTGATGTTCATTCCTATTCTACGTGCTGCAGATTCAGTGGTGAAAACCCACAGAGTTCTTACCTTTATGACACTGTTATTCTAGTTAGTGAAATGCAAAACAAACAACTGAATCAAGAAATGTACAATACTGTGTCAGGTATTCTGAGAAAAAAGAGGAGAGGAAAGAAGCTGTAGAATGCAGAGGGCAATATATTGGGATGCCCTTCTACAAGGGGCTCTCAGGGAAGGACTCTTGGAGAAGGTGCCATTTGAAAACCATTTGCAGCAAAGTGATGGACCCAGCCATACAAGACTGGAAAACACATTGAAGGCAAAGGAGTCGGATATTTCAAAGTCAACAAGTCAGATTTCAGGATTTTTTGAAGAATGTGCAGTCCTCGGTATAATCTTTCTCCTTGAAATGCATAGTGTGTCTGTTTCCTTTGCTGAACCTGACTACTTTATTGAGAGTGTGGTTATAAAAGAACTGATTTGAAATGTATTTTGAGAGTCAGGCCAAAGTCAGATGAGTTGTATCTGGAGTGTGAAGAAAAGAAGGGCTGGGGATGACTCATGGGTTTTTGGTTCTAGCAACTGGATGAATAATAGAACCATTTACCAGATGTTGAGATTAAGGGGCTTCCAGGTAAGTTTAGGATGCTTATTTAATTCTACATGGAGATGTGGAGTATGCAGTGAAATATGTGGGTCTAGAGAGCACTGAAGACTTTTGGAAACTCTGAAATCTCTAATCTTTTAAGGATAAATGAACTAGATAAATAAATAATGAATTATTAAATAAATTATGTAGACAAATAAATAACTTTTTAAAGTGAAGAAAGTTTCATTGCAGTGGTCTGATTTTCAATAGAATTTTCTGGATGATGTCTATTGTCAATTTAGCAACAACAAGAAGAAGAGCTAGAGGTGTGAGCTATTAGTTACAATTGCTTTAAAGTATTGTGCCTGAAGAAGCATGGCTGGAAATACACTCAAAGCTTCTATCAGACATTTTTTAGAAATAATTTACCTTACTTCTGTGGATCCAAATGCTGCATTTGTGTTGTACTTGCCTTTGTAACTAAATTGCAGAATATCCTTTTTTAAACCACCTCACATCCTCTAATTTCTTAATTATTTTTGTAATTTAATAATCAGTACTCAAAAAGAAATAGAAAACGGCCCATGTATCAGTCAAGGTTCGATACAAGACAGTAAAAACCACTTTATTTGGTTTGAGCCAAAAGAGATTTAATACGGAAAATTGTATGTCTACACAATTGTGTAAAGGGATGGAGGAGATACAGGCTCTAGGTTGAGCTTAAAGAAATTATCCCCAGAAGAGATAGTACTTTCTGTGGTCCAGGAGTCATTCTACATGTTTTTACACATACAAATTCTCACTAGGCATTTTTTCCTAGTCACTTACCTACCATCATACAAGTAGTAAACGGCAGAGCTGGCATTTGAACCCAGGCAATGCAACTCCTAAATTCATATTCCTAACCATTGTGCTCTTCTGTTGCTGTAGGTACTGACCTAGCAATAGTAAGTGGTTATTTCTGCCAAGACCAAGGATTTAGAAAATTAGTAAGTAGCTGCCCAAACTGCTGGGTCTATGATCACACCATTTCAACAACTTCCATGCTGGCAAAATGAATGTTCTATGACTCAAAAACAAAAACGAAAACAAAAACAAAAACAAAACGGGGCCCAGATAGTGGGACTTCTGATACTACAACCAATAAAAACAGAAACAGCAGAGGTGGAACCTGACTGGACCTCATTTCAATTATTGTAGATGTTAGTTTCCTTGGTGAAAGCTTCATCACTTGTGGAAATGTTGAAATAAAATAAAATGGAGATCAGGCTGGAGAGTTCCCCAAGCAGACAAAACCAGGTAGACCACATAATAAAAACTTAGCGTATTTTTTAAAATGTAAGTGAAACTTATTTCTTGCAAATGCTTCTGAAATCATAAATGAAGCTTACATTTCCCTCTAGAAATTGCATAAGATAATCATGTTTAACCAATCCTCTATCATCTGGAAACCTCTCCTGTAATATCTGTAATAAAGGTTTCAAACTTCCTTATTTTGATTCATAAGCCATCCTGTAACTACTGAGTTAAATTTCTCACCTTTTTTCAGATTGAGTCTCTTGGGTTGCAATCCGTACTTCCTTTTCTGTGCGACAATAAACTAAAAATTTGTGTAACTTGAACTGATTTTATTTCGATAGAGCCCAAATTGAAGTATAGTGTGACCTTCAGCTTTCCAACCTCTTGATTTGTAACTACAGGGGTCAAGAATGTGGTGCATGCCAGGGATAATGTTGTGTGGATAAGGTGAGCCTGAAGCTGAGTACAATAGATAGTAATGTTCACAAGCAAAGGGCCAACTTTATGTTTACAAATGAACTACAATTACAAATGGTTCTACACTTTCTGTGATGCCGGAACAATTGATGTCACCTGGGCAGATGACATAATATGCAAAAACTTGTCATCTTCTGAGTACTTCAATAACCAGTTTAGATTCACAGCAACATTGAGAGAAAGATACAGAGATTTCCCATATAGCCCCTGCTCCTGCACAGATAAAGAATTTTGATTCTCCCTTTTCTGGTTGTATTATATATGTATATAAAATAAGTCACTGTTCTTACAGGTTGCCCTTTCCTTCTCCTGGAATAGTTCTGGCTTCTAATTTATAGCAAACACAAAGATATGTATATGGAAAATGGTCATACAAGTCAAGATCTACTGCATATTCTACATTACAATTTTTTTTAAAGTGTAGAGAATCATTATAGAAAATCAAGTAAAGTTAAGACTAAGACTTACTGCTTTAGATTGTATGTATACAGTCTCTCTGGAGTTTTAATCTAAAGGGATATGAACTCTTAGCTTGAAAGTTTAGATCTGGCAGTGGTCTACTGTGCAATTTTAAGCATGTTACTTCTTTCTTTTCTCTCTGAGTCTCAGTTTCCTCAATCGCGGAAGGAGAATAATAACAGTCATGCCCCTAGAAATATAGAAAATTGTAATAAGTGCTGAAAAAATATTTTTAGGAAATAGGGAGTAGTAAGAGTGAGCCAGCTTGCCCTCAAATCCCTGACCCAACACTTGTGAGTTCTGTGACCTTGAGTAAGTCATTAAAATACTCTAACCCTGTATTTTCTCATTTATCAAATAGGGAGTTTAAAAGTAGAAATTTAATTTGCTGAGAATAATGGTTTCTACCTCCATCCATGTCCCTGCAAAGGACATGTCCTCATTCTTTCTTATGGCTGCATAGTATTCCATAGTGTATATGTACCACATTTTCTTTATCCAGTCTATCATTGATGGGCTGTTGAGTTGATTCCATATCTTTGCTATCATGAATAGTGCATGCAGCAAACCACCATGGCACACATTTACCAACGTAACAAACCTGCATGTCCTGCACATGTATCCTGGAATTTAAAATAAGATAACATTCAAAAAAAGTAGAAATGTAACTGGGTTCTTGTAAGATTAAGTGAAACCATCAAGAAATGTGCTGGATCTTGAGACTTCCTATAAAGCACTCAATAAATGTCAATTATTAATAGATTCCATTAAAGTCACACAGACTTTTGTCACTTCACTGCAGTTCCAATGCTTATAATTGTGCATGATCTCAATAAAATACTTTGTGAAGTCTGCCAACTTTGCAATCTGCCTTTAGCTCGTTATTAAGCAATGGGTACCTGATCTATAGCTCTGTTTTTTTTTTCCCCCCAGTAAACTTGAATTGGACCTAATTTCAGTTTACTTGTTTGGCTCTCTCTCTCTCTCTCCCTCTCTCTTTCTCTGTCTCTCTCTCTCTCTCTTTTTTTTTTTTTTTTTTTTTTTTTTGAGATGGAGTCCCATTCTCATTGCCTAGGCTGGAGTCCAATGGCATAATCTCGGCTCACTGCAACCTCTACCTCCTGGATTCAAGTGATTCTCCTGCCTCAGCCTCTCAAGTAGCTGGGATTACAGGTGCCCAGCCACCGTGTCTGGCTAATGTTTTGTATTTTTAGTAGAGGGTGAGTTTCACCATGTTGGCCAGGCTGGTCTCGAACTCCTGACCTCAGGTAATTCACCCACCTCAGCCTCCGAAAGTGCTGACATTACAGGTGTGAGCCACTGCACCTGGCTCTCTTAAAAAGGTACATTTTGCAATATCTATTAGTAAAGCAAAAGAAAGACATTGCATTTCATTATTTACGTGGGAAACAGAAGAAAAATACAAGAATAAAGAAACGTTGCTTTACAAAAGCCATTTCCATGATGTTTAGTTTCTAATGGTAGAAGTCATGAAGGGGAGGCTTTTAAACAAATATTGTACAGCTAATTAGGCCAGAATAGTCTCAGAAGCTTGACTTCAGCCTACCCTGATGCAGTATTTGTGATGCTGAACAGAATTTTAATATTTATGCATCTCTCATGGTAAAAATGTACCCTCACATAGCATTAGATAATCCTCCAGTATTAAATATATCTAATTGAAAACTAGGAATAGTCCGGGCATGGTGCCCAGTGCTTTAGGAGGTTGAGGCAGGAGGATCTCTTGAGGTCAAGAGTTCAAGACTAGGCTGGGCGACATATTGAGACCCCCATCTTTACAAAAAATTAAGAATTTAACTGGGCATGATGGCTTGTACCTGTAGTCCTAGCTATTTGGGAATCTGAGGTAGGAGAATCCCTTGAACCAAAAGTTAGAGGCTGCAGTTAGCTGAGATTACTCCACTGTCTCCAGCCTGGGTGACAGAGCAAGACTCTGTCTCTAAAACAAACAAACAAACAAAGAAACAAAAAACCAAACAAAACTAGAAATGAATAATTGCTTCCAGTTCTGCAAAGAAGGTAAATTTGTACAAGTATTGATATGTTTGTTAGGCCTCAAATATTCCTTAAATATTGATCATTACTCAGACTCTGAAATGGTTAATCTGACACACACACACTATGACATTTGATAAGTTAACTGAATATTCACAGAACCAATATTTTACTTATTGCTGCATAAAAGGTATTCATATTACATGGATACCAGCTTTCTATTTATATTAATTTAAAAATAAAAGTAAATAAAGCATGACTGATATGTTAGAAATTGAAATAGATAATGGTGTGCATCAAAGTATAGAGAATATTATCAGTAATATTAATCTCATTTAATTATTTGTAGCAGTGGATTCCGTGTCACCAGTTGGAAGGCTCTTTATCAGTCTGTTAATATTCCGTCCATGATTTCATTTTCACACAGGTACTTGTAAGCTATGAAAACCTAGACTAAGAAATCTGAATAACTTCAAATTACTGGGGCAGTTAATTCAATTCTAGAAGTCCTTAAGCTGTTCATTAATGTTGCAGCCAGAAACTGGAATGCTTAATGTATTGTTTTTTATAGAAAATAAATTTTTCTCTCTGTGGAACTGTATTACAGATAGTACTGCTGAGTTGTTTTAACGTACAAAAAGAGATCCTGAATAAGGTATGGTGAGCAAAATTCTCTCTCTTTCGTTTTTCTACTTCAGGTAGAAAAGATCATAAGGGCTCAAAAGGAGTGAATTAACAGCTCAGTTTCCTGGAAAAAATCAGTAGTTTTATTTCCATTCTCTTGTTCTAGATCAGAAGTGGAAAAATGCCATTTACTCTGGGAAATGAATAAGAAGGGGCTTCTTTGTTGGGAAATCCTAGTTATTTGTGGGATTTTTGAATCTTTCTTATGTTAACATATGAGAGGGATTGATAGTTCATGTTAAAACAACCTCCTGACTGCACAGGGATAATATCGGAGCTGTTTACTATCTATGGATGTTCAAATGTAAGGTCCTATCTGGAGAGTACAGGCTATTAGCACATGGTGGGCCTTCCCATCTTGAAGGTGGTAAATCATTGTGAACTCTTCTTGTTTGAAATTCCACCTATGATTTTAAGAACTTAATCCTATTTTATATGTTATAATTAAATAGTCATTAAACCATCTTCTTTTGCTGAGGACAGTGATGTAATTTCAGGGCAAGTGTTTACCAATGTAAGACTATGAATTGATCGGTTATAAATGAATATAACCTTTCTTCTTCCTTAACACTCCTCTATAACCACAAAATAAAGACTGGACTAGAATAAGTTTGTTATATGATATACGAATTCTCTGAAAACTATCTGGAATATTGTCTTTTCTTCTTCCTTTGGAATGTACTCGCCACAGAACAATCAAAATGATCTTGTAACAACATGACCAAATTACAATTATTTTTCACTCAAAACCCTTGAAAAAATCCTTATTGCATTTAGATAAAAAATTTATTTTCTTACCAGGTCCTAAATTTAGGTAAAATATTTAAAATCTGTCTCTGCTTAGCAATTAATCCTTGTGTTATCTTTGTCTCATTTGCTCAATATTCTCTTGCAACACTGTCTTCCTACTCTTCTTGGACTATGCTACTCTCTTTCCTTACCACAGGATATTTGTACATGCCAAATGTACTTTTCCCTACTCTTCACATATTTATGTCTTTTTTTTATCCCTCAGATTTTAATTGATGCATCACCTCCTTTGATGAGATCTACCTGAAATTCTATCTTAGAAATGATTTATTTCATGGCATTTGTCACAACTTACAACAATTTTATTCAATTGTTTCATGGCTTCTTTATTGTATGATTCCATCCTTCCATAGAGTCGAAACACCAATGATTCAAGAATATTGCCAATTTTGTTCACCAAGAACAAAGTCTAGGACACAGAAGTCAGTAAACAAAACTGGATTTGTCCGCCTTATTCCTTACTTTTCTATGCTACCTTTCATTATCCCTTTTGCAGGGATACAGGTTGGAGACATTGGTAATGCTGTCATTTTGTTGGCTACAGTAAATGAAATTACAAAATATCTGAGTGGTTTCAGGCATCCGTTTATAACAAATGCTGCAGGGCTCAACTAATAGAGCACATTTAACTGCAGAGGGCAGTGCTCTCTAATGTCCTGTACAGCAATCCCATGACTCCTAACTAATGCTGTTTATTTCACATTCGATGTCCTTTGATGGATGCTCTAAAATTCTTTCATTACTGTTTTAGTAACGTGTTATGCAATTACACTTTAGAAATGACACTTCTTATAAGAAATATCAGAGTTTTAGCCACGGATGCATCAGAGTGTTTCTTAAATTAACTGGATGGCCTTTTGGAAATGATTTTTTTTTTTGAAAAATTGTGGATACTTTCAATTGGTTCTAACTTCTGATTTCACTTCCTTTAATCTCTCCTTTAGAAAATGCTTTTGGGATTTAATCAGATTTAACAGTAAATAATGCAACTGCCAACCAGCCTCACTAATTTTTAGAAGGCTAAAATAGATTTTGAATCTAAAAGTGCTTTCTCTCATGCTCTTGCCTACAAATTTTCTGGCCTCTCGTCTTCCTTAATCCATTCATATTGGATAACACTCTGCCAGATTAATCTTCAGAGCATATCTCTGGTGCTGTCACTTTTCTGAACAATCTGTAAAAATGCGTGATTGCTTAATTAGAATTACTTAGTCTTTACGACCCTCCTAATTTTGTTTGATGTCACCTGTCCCACCGTATTCTAAATGTTTCCCTATTAATTTGAAAGAACTTCAAACCTACCCATCACTGTCTACCTCCCAGGTCTTTATTTGCACTGTTACCAGCCAGTCAAGCCTGCATTGCGCAGAGACCCTCTAAAAATCTGGCAGAGAACCAACAGGTCTGGATTTCTACCACATCGTTGGCCTCAGATTTACTCCTTGCATATTGGCAAAATCTGCTTTCACTTTCATGACCCCAACTATTGAACAAATTTTCTGAGATGAGGAGAGAAAGGTTTCTCAGAGAAGTGACCAGGTAAAAGAGATGCTAAATGTCAGGGAGGAAAGTAGCAGCTGTGAGAAAAATGGGTTGTCTTTTGGTACTTTTTTCAATATTTGATGCTGAGTGTTTCAGTCATTATTTTTTTGTCTTCTCCTACTCTTAAAAAATATGTAATGTGTCATTAGCCTCTGTATATCACATCTATTCATGTAGGATATTCAGAAAATATTGCTACCTTTTCAAGATGAATTTGTATTACAGCTCCAGTGAAACTGGAAAATCCAAATTTTTATTTCCAATAGCAGAACATGGTGTGTTAATGACAAATTAAAAATAATTTTCTTTCTTTCTCTTTCTTTCTTTCTTTCATTCGTTCCTTTTCTCTTCTTCTTTCTTCCTTTAAACAGGATATGTTTTCCCCTTATTAGTGAATCACACCATTAAGCAGTTGTATATATGAAAGAAAACACAGGGTAGTGTAAGATAACTTTAAATATATTATTTTTGTATTCTATCATCTATCATCTATCTATCTATCTATCATCTATCTATCGTCATCATTATTTAAACACATATTAGAATAACAATGCATAGTTAAAAATTTATTAAAATATACACAGAGAAATATTCCTTTCCTTAGTTTGTGGATTTTTGAAGTACAGTTAGACTTAACTCTTCTTTTCAAGAAAATGAAATTATTCAGCTATGTTTGATTCTAGAACATTAATTTTTTCATTTTCACTTTTAAAATTTTAATCAATTTGGAAGTTACCTTAGTTTAAGATGTGTGGTACAGACCTGCCTTTTCTTTGTCCAGATGGCTAGTAAATTGTCCCTCTGCAGAGTTTTCTAATCTAGAGATTCTCATGACATCCATCAGTATTAAATGAACCCTTGCAATTTCAGCAAATTTTTGCATTACTGTGCATTTGTCTTAGAGGGACAGGAGACTCATAAAATAATTCTGGGGACTGAGAATACCCACTTTTATCTCCATTACTGTATGTAAAATAGTTGTTGCTTTCTTCTATATTTTTCCAAAGCATTTTATGAATATACAAGTAAATGTCAACAAATTTTTAATTTTTTCTGCCTTTTCACACACAGTATTGTGTTTGCATTTTTCATTTGACAATATATTATATGTTGGATATCTTTTTATAACAGTATACATTTTTTTATTTACAGCTAAGAAGTATTCCATAATATGGCTATAACTCAATTTATTCAGCAAATTCCTACTTATGGTCATTTAGGTGTTTTCCAGTCTTTTACTGGAAACAGTAACAAACTATGCTTCAATAAACAAAAATTTGCAAAAAATACTTAATATATTTTCAACTATATCTGCAGGCTAAATTTCACTCTTAAGTACTGGAAAGTTTTGTAAGTTTTCTAACACTACTGTAACAAACTACCACACATGTAGCTTCTTAAAATAATGCTGATTATATCGGAAAAGTTCCTTTTGCCATGTAACGTATTTATAGAATCTGGAAACTAGGGCAGGCACCTTACTTAAGAGCCATTCTGCCTACCATGCTAGCATGGCTCTTAATATGTGTAGAGCTGGATATATTTCTAAATTTATCTTTTGATGTTTATCTTTTTTATAGTCAAATTTGTTACTCCTTTTTAGTTTATAGATTTTTGAGGTACAGTTAGACTCAACTCTTCATTTCAAGAAAATGAAATTACTCAGCTCTGTTTGATTCTAGAACATTAATTTTTACATTTTCACCTTTAAAATTTTAATCCATTTGGAAGTTACCTTAGTTTAAGATGTGTGGTACAGACCTGCCTTTTCTTTGTCCAGATGGCTAGTAAATTGTCCTTCTGCAGTTTTCTAATCTAGAGACTCGTAACATCCATGAGTGTTAAATAAATCCTTAGAATTTCAGCAAATTTTTGCCTTACTGTGCATTTGTCTTAGAGGGTCTGGAGACTCACAAAATAATTTTCATATTATAGAAATAATACTAGATGATTTATGAAGCTGGGGTCTCCGACTTTTGCATGATGTAGGCTGAGTCTCTGAGTTTGAGAATTTTCACCTCTAAGATGAGAATGGTATGATTTCTAAAATTCTTTCCCATTATAGAAATATGAGCTCCACCACTAATTTTTATAAATTATGTAGATCTTTAAAATAAATCTTTCCTTAAACCAAATAAATATAATGGATAAATGGCATAGAAAATTATGTATACTGGCAAAAATTAGAGGATTCTCTAGTTACACACCAAGTTTTTAATTATATCACGTTTCAATAATTAAAACATTCATTTTCGGTCAAAACTTCTTTATTTATTTATTTATTTATTTATTTATTTTGAGACGGGGTCTCGCTCTCTTGCCCGGGCTGGAGTGCAGTGGCTGGATCTCCGCTCACTGCAAGCTCCGCCTCCCGGGTTCACGGCATTCTCCTGCCTCAGCCTCCCGAGTAGCTGGGACTACAGGCGCCCGCCACCTCGCCCGGCTAGTTTTTTGTATTTTTTTTTTTAGTAGAGACGGGGTTTCACCGGGTTAGCGAGGATGGTCTCGATCTCCTGACCTCATGATCCGCCCGTCTCGGCCTCCCAAAGTGCTGGGATAACTTCTTTAAATAGCAAAATGCATTTTGACAGCTGTAGCAAAATTGACAAAAAATCTCCACAAAATTCAACCAAAAACCTGCCATGAATTTGCTATTATTGTTAGTGATTGTGAAGCATTTTTAACACGTTGACCACGTGGTATTATAAAGTTATTACAGGCAGAGCTTTCAGTTCTTTAAAGTTAAACTGTATCTTACTATTTCCAAAGAAAAAGAAGTATACTGACAATAGCTAGCAGTTTGATAAGAGCAGGTCACTATAACAGTTGAACTATCTCTGTCAAAAGTGATTCAATACAAGCCATTTTGGATAAAAGTGAGACTGTTCTAAATCCCAATGATTCTAGCTGTTGAATTTGAAGTCTTTGGGGAGTAATTTAATGGAATAGTTTTACTTTTCTTGGACTTCATGTAGTGTTGAATTTAAAGACAATGTAGGAAAGAATAAAAGTTAATACATTTTGAGCTTTTCCAGTATAGTAGTTTATTTAGTGCATTGTTAATACTGACATATTCTAAAGTTGCTAAGTCATGTTGCTCTTAAATCACACGCTTATTTAAGCCATTAATGAAAATGCCTGTTATGTGCTAAAAGAAACAGTAACATGATTAAAAATCTATATATACTTTTTGTACCAACTAATATTTCTTTTATTTTCTATAATTTTATATTAACATAGGGAGTCACTGTCATTAATGAATTACTTGTGGGTGCTCATATGTTTCTGGAAGGCTGTAATGAAAAACGACAACCACAACTGAAAAGATATATTTCAATCAGTCTTTTTTGAATGTGACTGTTACTGAAGAGAAAGGAAAATAGGATGATTGAGACTACAGAACATACTCTGAAGAGTTTTGATTCTGGATAAAAGAGAGTAAGTACACTATCATGTCTCTCTCACAGAATACCACTATAAAACCCAGACAGAATTTATGGTATGGGTATTTCAGTTCTCTGAAACAAATAATTGAGGCCTAAAAATATAAAAGCTGGACACAGTGGCTTACACTTGCAATCCTAGCACTTTGAGAGGCCTAAGTGGGTGGATTGCTTGAGACCAGGAGTTGGAGACCAGCCTGGGCAACATAGTGAGATGCCATCTCAAAAAAAAAAAAAAAAAAAAAGAAAAGAAAAGAAAAGAAAAATAAATAAAAAAAACCCATCACATTCATTATGTCCAGAATAGCATCTAAAATTACTCACCTTAAAAAGAATCAGGTAAATATCAGCTCACATAGGAAAAGACAATAAGCAGATGCCTTTGCCTAGAAGACATAGATATTGGAATTATCCAACAAAGATTTTAAGCAGCTATTAAATAAATACTTCCATAAGCAATTGTGAAAATATTGAATAAAAAGATAGGAAATGTCAGTAAATAAATAGAAGATATAAACAAAACAAACTTTAAAAATAAGAAATAAAATGACAACAAAAATTACATTCACTAACACAATAGCCATTGATAGAGGAGTCAGTGAATTTGAAGATGGCTCAACTACTATCTTAGTCAACTTGTGCTTCTACAACAAAATACTATAGACTGGGTGGCTTAAACAACAGGAATGTGTTTACCATATTTCTGGAGGCTGAGAAGCCCAAAATTAAGGCACCAGCAGATTTAGTTCCTGATGAGTCCTGTCTTCCTAGCTTACAGACATCATCTTCTTTCTTTCTTTCTTTCTTTCTTTCTTTCTTTCTTTCTTTCTTTCTTTCTTTCTTTCTTTCTTTCTTTCTTTCTTTCTTTCTTTCTTTCTTTCTTTCTTTCTTTCTTTCTTTCTTTCTTTCTATTATACTTCAAGTTCTAGGGTACATGTGCATAACGTGCAGATTTGTTACATATGTATACTTGTGCCATGTTGGTGTGCTACACCCATCAACTCGTCAGCACCCATCAATTCATCATTTATATCATGTATAACTCCCCAATGCAATCCCTCCCCCCTCCCCCCTCCCCATGATAGGCCCCAGTGTGTGATGTTCCCCTTCCTGAGTCCAAGGGATCTCATTGTTCAGTTCCCACATATGAGTGAGAACATGCGGTGTTTGGTTTTCTATTCTTGTGATAGTTTGCTAAGAATGATGGTTTCCAGCTGCATCCGTGTCCCTACAAAGGACGCACACTCATCCTTTTTTATGGCTGCATAGTATTCCATGGTGTATATGTGCCACATTTTCTTAATCCAGTCTGTCACAGATGGACATTTGGGTTGATTCCAAGTCTTTGCTATTGTGAATAGTGCTGCAATAAACATACGTGTGCATGTGTCTTTGTAGTAGAATAATTTATAATCCTTTGGGTATATACCCAGTAGTGGGATGGCTGCGTCATATGGTACATGTAGTTCTAGATCCTTGAGGAATTGCCATACTGTTTTCCATAATGGTTAAACTAGTTTACAATCCCACCAACAGTGTAAAAGTGTTCCTATTTCTCCACATCCTCTCCAACACCTGTTATTTCCTGATTTTTTAATGATTGCCGTTCTAACTGGTGTGAGATGGTATCTCATTGTGGTTTTGATTTGCATTTCTCTGATGGCGAGTGATGATGAGCATTTTTTCATGTGTCTGTTGGCTGTATGAATGTCTTCTTTTGAGAAATGTCTGTTCATATCCTTTGCCCACTTTTTGATGGGGTTGTTTGTTTTTTTCTTGTATATTTGTTTGAGTTCTTTGTAGATTCTGGATATTAGCCCTTTGTCAGATGAGTAGATTGCAAAAATTTTCTCCCATTCTGTAGGTTGCCTGTTCACTCTGATGGTAGTTTCTTTTGCTGTGCAGAAGCTCTTTAGTTTAATGAGATCCCATTTGTCAATTTTGGCATTTGCTGCCGTTGCTTTTGGTGTTTGAGACATGAAGTCCTTGCCCATGCCTATGTCCTGAATGGTACTACCTAGATTTTCTTCTAGGGTTTTTATGGTATTAGGTCTAACATTTAAGTCTCTAATCCATCTTGAATTAATCTTCATATAAGGAGTAAGGAAAGGATCCAGTTTCAGCTTTCTACTTATGGCTAGCCAATTTTCCCAGCACCATTTATTAAATAGGGAATCCTTTCCCCATTTCTTGTTTCTCTCAGGTTTGTCAAAGATCAGATGGCTGTAGATGTGTGGTGTTATTTCCGAGGACTCTGTTCTGTTCCATTGGTCTATAGCTCTGTTTTGGTACCAGTACCATGCTGTTTTGGTTACTGTAGCCTTGTAGTATAGTTTGAAGTCAGGTAGCGTGACGCCTCCAGCTTTGTTCTTTTGACTTAGGATTGTCTTGGCAATGCGGGCTCTTTTTTGGTTCCATATGAACTTTAAAGCAGTTTTTTCCAATTCTGTGAAGAAAGACATTGGTAGCTTGATGGGGATGGCATTGAATCTATAAATAACCTTGGGCTGTATGGCCATTTTCACGATATTGATTCTTCCTATCCATGAGCATGGTATGTTCTTCCATTTGTTTGTGTCCTCTTTGATTTCACTGAGCAGTGGTTTGTAGTTCTCCTTGAAGAGGTCCTTTACATCCCTTGTAGGTTGGATTCCTAGGTATTTTATTCTCTTTGAAGCAATTGTGAATGGAAGTTCATTCATGATTTGGCTCTCTGTCTGTCTGTTACTGGTGTATAAGAATGCTTGTGATTTTTGCACATTAATTTTGTATCCTGAGACTTTGCTGAAGTTGCTTATCAGCTTAAGGAGATTCTGGGCTGACACAATGGGGTTTTCTAAATATACAATCATGTCATCTGCAAACAGGGACAATTTGACTTCTTTTCCTAACTGAATACCCTTGATTTCTTTCTCTTGCCTGATTGCCCTAGCCAGAACTTCCAACACTATGTTGAATAGGAGTGGTGAGAGGGGGCGTCCCTGTCTTGTGCCAGTTTTCAATGGGAATTTTTCCAGTTTTTGCCCATTCAGTATGATATTAGCTGTGGGTTTGTCATAAATACCTCTTATGATTTTGAGGTACGTTCCATCAATACCGAATTTATTGAGCGTTTTTAGCATGAAGGGCTGTTGAATTTTGTCAACAGCCTTTTCTGCATCTATTGAGATAATCATGTGGTTCTTGACTTTGGTTCTGTTTATATGTTGGATTATGTTTATTGATTTGCGAATGTTGAACCAGCCTTGCATCCCAGGGATGAAGCCCACTTAATCATGGTGGATAAGCTTTTTGATGTGCTGCTGAATCCGGTTTGCCAGTATTTTATTGAGGATTTTTGCATCGATATTCATCAGGGATCTTGGTCTAAAATTCTCTTTTTTTGTTGTGTCTCTGCCAGGCTTTGGTATCAGGATGATGTTGGCCTCATAAAATGAGTTAGGGAGGATTCCCTCTTTTTCTATTGATTGGAATAGTTTCAGAAGGAATGGTACCAGCTCCTCCTTGTACCTCTGGTAGAATTCAGCTGTGAATCCATCTGGTCCTGGACTTTTTTTGGTGGGTAGGCTATTGATTATTGCCTCAATTTCAGAGCCTGCTATTGCTCTATTCAGGGATTCAACTTCTTCCTGGTTTAGTCTTGGGAGAGGGTAAGTGTCCAGGAAATTATCCATTTCTTCTAGATTTTCTAGTTGATTTGCGTAGAGGTGTTTATAGTATTCTCTGATGGTAGTTTGTATTTCTGTGGGGTCGGTGGTGATATCCCCTTTATCATTTTTTATTGCATCTATTTGATTCCTCTCTCTTTTCTTCTTTATTAGTCTTGCTAGCGGTCTGTCAATTTTGTTGATCTTTTCAAAAAACCAATTCCTGGATTCATTGATCTTTTAGGGTTTTTTGTGTCTCTATCTCCTTCAGTTCTGCGCTGATCTTAGTTATTTCTTGCCTTCTGCTAGCTTTTGAATGTGTTTGCTCTTGCCTGTCTAGTTCTTTTAATTGTGATGTTAGAGTGTCAATTTTAGATCTTTCCTGCTTTCTCTTGTGGACATTTAGTGCTATAAATTTCCCTCTACACACTGCTTTAAATGTGTCCCAGAGATTCTGGTATGTTGTATCTTTGTTCTCATTGGTTTCAAAGAACATCTTTATTTCTGCTTTCATTTCGTTATGTACCCAGTAGTCATTCAGGAGCAGGTTGTTCAGTTTCCATGTAGTTGAGCGGTTTTGAGTGAGTTTCTTAGTCCTGAGTTCTAGTTTGATTGCACTGTGGTCTGAGAGACAGTTTGTTATAATTTCTGTTCTTTTACATTTGCTGAGGAGTGCTTTACTTCCAATTATGTGGTCAATTTTGGAATAAGTGCGATGTGATGCTGAGAAGAATGTATATTCTGTTGATTTGGGGTAGAGAGTTCTATAGATGTCTATTAGGTCCACTTGGTGCAGAGATGAGTTCAATTCCTGGATATCCTTGTTAACTTTCTGTCTCGTTGATCTGTCTAATGTTGACAGTGGAGTGTTGAAGTCTCCCATTATTATTGTATGGGAGTCTAAGTCTCTTTGTAAGTCTCTAAGGACTTGCTTTATGAATCTGGGGGCTCCTGTATTGGGTGCATATATATTTAGGAGAGTTAGCTCTTCCTGTTGAATTGATCCCTTTACCATTTTGTAATGGCCTTCTTTGTCTCTTTTGATCTTTGATGGTTTAAAGTCTGTTTTATCAGAGACTAGGATTGCAACCCCTGCTTTTTTTTGTTCTCCATTTGCTTGGTAGATCTTCCTCCATCCCTTTATTTTGAGCCTGTGTATGTCTCTGCATGTGAGATGGGTCTCCTGAATACAGCAGACTGATGGGTCTTGACTCTTTATCCAGTTTGCCAGTCTGTGTCTTTTAATTGGAGCATTTAGTCCATTTACATTTAAGGTTAATATTGTTATGTGTGAACTTGATCCTGCCATTATGATATTAACTGGTTATTTTGCTCGTTTGTTGATGCAGTTTCTTCCTAGCCTCGATGATCTTTACATTTTGGCATGTTTTTGCAATGGCTGGTACCGGTTGTTCCTTTCCATGTTTAGAGCTTCCTTCAGGGTCTCTTATAAGGCAGGCCTGGTGGTGACAAAATCTCTAAGCATTTGCTTATCTGTAAAGGATTTTATTTCTCCTTCACTTATGAAACTTAGTTTGGCTGGATATGAAATTCTGGGTTGAAAATTCTTTTCTTTAAGAACGTTGAATATTGGCCCCCACTCTCTTCTGGCTTGTAGAGTTTCTGCCGAGAGATCTGCTGTTATTCTGATGGGCTTCTCTCTGTGGGTTACCCGACCTTTCTCTCTGGCTGCCCTTAAGATATTTTCCTTCATTTCAACTTTGGTGAATCTGGCAATTATGTGTCTTGGAGTTGCTCTTCTCGAGGAGTATCTTTGTGGCGTTCTCTGTATTTCCTGAATTTGAATGTTGGCCTGCCCTACTAGGTTGGGGAAGTTCTCCTGGATGATATCCTGAAGAGTGTTTTCCAACTTGGTTCCATCTTCCCCCTCACTTTCAGGCACCCCAATCAGACGTAGATTTGGTCTTTTTACATAATCCCATACTTCTTGCAGGCTTTGTTCATTTCTTTTTCTTCTTTTTTCTTTTGGTTTCTCTTCTCGCTTCATTTCATTCATTTGATCCTCAATCGCTGATACTCTTTCTTCCAGTTGATCGAGTCGGTTACTGAAGCTTGTGCATTTGTCACGTATTTCTCGTGTCATGTTTTTTATCTCTGTCATTTCATTTATGACCTTCTCTGCATTAATTAGTCTAGCTGTCAATTCTTCCACTCTTTTTTCAAGATTTTTAGTTTCTTTGCGCTGGGTACGTAATTCCTCCTTTAGCTCTGAGAAGTTTGATGGACTGAAGCCTTCTTCTCTCATTTCGTCAAAGTCATTCTCTGACCAGCTTTGATCTGTTGCTGGCGATGGGCTGCTCTCCTTTGCAGGGGGAGATGTGCTCTTATTTTTTGAATTTCCAGCTTTTCTACCCTGCTTTTTCCCCATCTTTGTGGTTTTATCCGTCTCTGGTCTTTGATGATGGTGACGTACTGATGGGGTTTTGGTATAGGTTTCCTTCCTGTTTGATAGTTTTCCTTCTGAAAGTCAGGACCCTCTGCTATAGGTCTGTTGGAGATTGCTTGAGGTCCACTCCAGACTCTGTTTGCCTGGGTATCAGCAGCAGAGGTTGCAGAAGATAGAATACTGCTGTACAGCGAGTGTACCTGTCTGATTCTTACTTTAGAAGCTTCCTCTCAGGTGTGTACTCCACCCTGTGAGGTGTGGGGTGTCAGACTGCCCCTAGTGGGGGATGTCTCCCAGTGAGGCTACTCAGGGGTCAGTGACCCACTTGAGCAGGCAGTCTGTCCGTTCTCAGATCTCAACCTCCGTGTTGGGAGATCCACAGCTCTCTTCAAAGCTATCAGACAGAGTCGTTCACGTCTGCACAGGCCTCTGCTGCTTCCCCTGTTGTTTTTTAGCTGTGCCCTGTCCCCAGAGGTGGAGTCCATAGAGACAGGCAGGTTTCCTTGAGCTGCTGTGAGCTCCACCCAGTTCGAGCTTCCCAGCAGCTTTGTTTACCTACTTAAGCCTCAGCAATGGCGGGCACCCCTCCCCCAGCCTCGCTGCTGCCTTTTGGTTAGATCGCCGCATACTGCTGTGTTTGCAATGAGGGAGGCTCCGTGGGCATGGGACCCTCCCGGCCAGGTGTGGGATATATTCTCCTGGTGTGCCAGTTTGCTTAAAGCGCAGTATTGGGGTGGGAGTTACCCGATTTTCCAGGTGTTGTGTGTCTCAGTTCCCCTGGCTAGGAAGAGGGATTCCCTTCCCCCTTGCGCTTCCCAGGTGAGGCGATGCCTCGCCCTGCTTCAGCTCTCGCTGGTCCGGCTGCAGCAGCTGACCAGCACCGATTGTCTGGCACTCCCCAGTGAGATGACCCCAGTACCTCAGTTGAAAATGCAGAAATCACCGGTCTTCTGTGTCGCTCGTGCTGGGAGTTGGAGACTGGAGCTGTTCCTATTCGGCCATCTTGCTCCGCCCCCCAAGAGTGTTGCGTTTTGCAGAACTGTGTTGAACCACTACTGGAAGGCTCCTTGTCTCCTCTCGCGCGAGGTTCACTGGTCCGCGGAAAAGGGCCCAGGGAAGTCGGGCCGGCGCTCTCCCATCAGGTTCTCTGAGGAAGTCACCACATCTTCTTACTGTGTCTTCACATGCTGGAGATAGAGAAAGACAGCCAGCTCTGGTCTCTTCTTATAAGAACACTAATCCCATGATGAAGACTCAACACTCGTGACCTCCTCTGAACCTAATCACAACCAGAAGGGCCCACCTCTTAATTTCATTACATCACATTAAGATTTAGGTCTTCAACATACGAATTTGAGGAGGGTGAGGACACAAACATTCCTCTATAACAATAGCATTATTTAATCTGAATGTTAGTAATGAAAGCATTCCAAGTTTGGTGAAGGACATAAATGTATAGATTTAAGAAGCTTAGCATACCCCCAACGGAATAATGCTAAAGAAATTCACGTTCAGGTACATAATAATAAAAATACTTACAACAAATGGTGCATTTGCATGCATGCACACACACACACATTTTGAAAGCGGCAAGGGAAAGCCAATGCATTACTTGTAAGAGACAAAATTCAGCTGGGATGACTGAGAATTCCATGGAGGCCAGAAGGAAATGTTACACTCCTAAAATGCTGAAGAAAACAACTGTCAATTCACAATTCTGTATCTAGTGTAAATATTAATCAGAAATAAAGATGACATAGAAAGAATTATCAGAGTAAGAAAAACCAAGATAATTAATTGTCAGCTGACCTACTCGAAAAGTTTCTTTAAAGGCAGTTCCTAGGACAAAAGGCAAATATTGGCTGGGCATGGTGGCTCATGCCTGTAATCCCAGCACTTTGGGAGGTTGAGGCAGGTGGATTTCCTGAGTCCAGGAGTTTAAGACTAACTTGGGCAACATGGTGAAATGCTGTTTCTAGAAAAAATACAAAAATTAGTCGGGCATGGTGGAGTGCACCTGTAGTCCCAGCTACTTGGGAGGCTGAGGTGGGAGGATGTCTTGAGTCGAGGAGTTTGAGACTGTAGTAAGCCATGTTCGTACCACTGCACTACAAACTGGGCAACAGAGTGAGACCCTGTCTTCAAAAATAGGTGGGGTGGAGCGGGGGAAATAGCAGAAGGAAACTCAGAACGTGAAGAATAAAGGAATAGCAGCAGAAGTGAAAGCTATCTCAGTAATAATTTCTTCTTCTTTGAGTTCTTTAAAATATATTTTGTAGGTGAAAGCAAAAATAGCATTGTTTGATTTTCAGTGTATGTAGATGTAATATAGAATTCAACTGCAAAAATAAGGGGGAAGGGATATGGGATCTATATGGTGGTAAGGTTTCAACAATTCACTTGAAGTGGTAAAATATTGATTCTAAATTGACTGTTAGTTAAAGAAAATGAAGAATGGTTAACAAAGTTATAAAATACTGAAGGAGAAAACTGAAAACTGAAGAATAAAATAATAGACCTAAATGCAAACATATCAAAAATTACTTTAAATGACACAAATTAAACGACAGAGCTAATGAGATTGGATAAAAAAATGACTTAATTATATGCTACCTACAAGAAATATAACTTCAAATACTATGATGTAGGTAGGTTAAAAGTAAAGGGATAGAAGAAGTGATACCTGCAAACACTAATTCAAAGAAAATTGATATGGCTATATTAATACCAAGCAAAGTGAACTACAGAGCAAAGAAAAATCTAACTCATTCTACAAAGCCAGTATCAACCTGATATCAAAGACAGACAAGGACATACACACAGAAAGAAAACTATAGAACAATATCCTTGATGAATATAGCTGCAAAAATCCTTGGCAAAATATTATTTAATAGCAAACTGATTGAACAGCACATCAAAAATATAAAACACCATAATCACATGAATATTATTCCAGAGATTCAAGGATAGTTCATCATATGCACACCAATAAATGTGATTTATCACATAAACAGAATTAAGAACAAAAACCATACAATTATCTCAATTGATGGAGAAAATGCATTTGATAAAACTCAGGAACACCTCATGATAAAAAACCCTCAACAAACTAAGCACAGATTGAGCATATCTAGAAATAATAAAGGACATATATGAAGTTAGGTAATGTGACACCTCCATATTTTATTTTCTGTGTATGTAATCATAATATATAAGTCAACTGCAAAACTAGATGGAAAGGAATATGGACCTATATAGTAGTATGGTTTCTACAATGCAATGCACTTGAATTGGTAAAATATTGATTCTAAGTTTATTCTTGTATTGATTCTACACACACTACAAACCCATGGCCAACATCATACTGAAGGGGGAACAGTTGAAAGTAATTCCCCTAAGAACTGGAAGAAGACAAGGATGCTCACTTTTGCCAACCCTATTCAACACAGGACTGGAAGCCCTAGCTAGAGCAATCGGGAAAGAGAAAGAAATAAAAGACATCCAAATTGGAAAAGAGAAAGTCAAATTACTTTTATTTCCTGACAATATAACATTGTACCTAGAAAACCCTAAAGAGTCCTCCAAAAGGACTCTTTGATTTGATAAATGAATTAAGTAAAGTGTCTGTATATAAAACAACATACAAAAATCAGTAGAATTTTATACATCAATAGTGATCAAACTAATAACCAAATCAAGAAGCAATTCCAGTTTTAAGAGCTACAAAAAAATTACCTAGGAATACATTCAAACAAGGAGGTGAACGATCTCTATCAGGAACACTACAAAACACTGATAAAATAAATTATAGATACAGACCAATGGAAAAACACCCCATGCTCATGGATTGGAAAAATCAATATCATTAAAATGACCATACTACCTAAAGCAATTGGCAGATTCAATGCAATCCCTATCAAAATAACAATGTCATTTTTCATGGAATTAGAAAAAAAATCATAAAATTCATCTGGAACCAAAAACAGCCCAACTACCCAAAGCAATATTAAGCAAAAAACCTCAAATCTGGAGTTATCACATTACTTGACTTCAAATTATACTACAAGCCTATTGTGCTGGCATAAAAATAGACACATACATCAACGGAATGCAACCGAAAACTCAGAAATAAAGCCACACATCTACAGTCAACTGATTTTTGACAAAGTTGTCAAAAACATGAAATGGGGAAAGGACACTCTTTTCAGTAAATGGTGCTGGGAACACTGAATTTCCATATGCAGAAGAATGAAACAGGGCCCCTATATCTTGCCATATGCAAAAATCAGCTCAAGATGAATTAAAGACTTAAATGTAAGACCTGATGCTATAAAAACCCTAGAAAAAACTAGGAAAAGCCCTTCTGGACCCTGTTCTAGATGTTACAAGCAACAAAAACAGACACAGACTAATGGGACTTAAACTAAAAAATTCTGCACAGCAAAGCAAGTAATCAACAGAGTGAGGAGACAAACTGTGGAATGAGAGAAATATTTGCAAACTATGCATTCAATAGGAAGCTGACATCCAGAATTTACAAGGAACTCAAACCACAACAACAGAACAAATATCTCCATTAAAGAGTGTGCAAAACCATGAGCAGGCAGTTTGTAAAAGAAGACATACAAATGGCCAACAAGCATATGAAAACATGTTCAACATTACTAATCATCAGGCAAATGCAAATTAAAGCCACAATGAGATGTCATCTCACACCAGTCCTAATGGCTAATATTAAAAAGTCAAAAAATAACAGATATTGGTGAAGATACGCAAAAAAGGAAACACTTATATACTCCTGGTGAAAATGTAAATTGGTAAAACATCTACAAAAAATAGTTTAGAGATTCCTCAATGAATTAAAAAATAGAACCACCATTTTATTTAGCAATCCCACTACTGGACGTACTGGACGTCTGCCCAAAGGGAAAGACATAAGTTCATCAAAAAGATATCTGCACTCATATGCTTAATGCATCACTATTCACAAAAGCAAAGATACGGAATCTACCTGTGTCTTTCAAGGGATGATTACGTAAATAAAATATACACACACAATGGAATATTATTCAGTCAAAAAAAAAAAATGAAATTATGTCTTTTGTGGAAACATGAATGGAAATGAGGCTATTATCTTTCGTGGAACAACTCAGAAACAGAAAATCGAATATTACATGTTTTCCCTTAAAAGAGGGAGCTAAATAATGTGTACACATGAGCACAGAATCTGGAATAATAGACACTGGAGACTTAGAAAGGTGGAGGTGGCATGGGTAGGGAAGGGGGTTGAGGAGTGAGGAATTACTTGATGGGCACAATGTACATTTTTTAGGTGATGGTTACAGTAAAAGCCCAGACTTCACCACCATGCAATATATCCATGTAACAAAACTGCAATTGCACTCCTTAAATTTATACAAATAAAAATATAATAATAATGATAGATACCACATACTGAAAAAAATGACCAATTCACCAAGAATATTAAAACAATTCTAGCCTGTAACTAACACCACAGGCTTAAAATAACATTAAACCAAACTGACAGAAAACCAAAAGGAGAAATAGGGAAATTTACAATTATGGTTGGAGACTTTAATACTGATCTGCCAGCAATAGATAGAACTAGTATGCTGAAAATCAGAAAGCATGTAGAAGATGTTGACAACACCATCAATTGACCAGATCTATTTAACATGTATAGGACACTCTGCTCCCAAGCAGTAGAATACATATTCTTTTCAAGCATGCATAGAACTTGAAGATAGGCCGTATCCTTGAATAAGCTATGAAGATAGAACAAGATAGACCATATCTTTGTTCATAAATTAATCCTACACAAATTAAATTTGAAGTAACTGAAATCATTTAAAGTATATTCTGTGACCATAATAAAATTAGACTAGAGATCAGTAAAAGAAACTCCAAACTTTGCCTTAAAAATACGCTTAATAATTCATGGGTCAGAAGGGGAGTCTTAAAGAAACTAGAATATATTTCTAACTGAACAAAAATGAAAATATAAGATATAAGAATTGTGGTAAGTAGCTAATGTATTACTTAGAAGTTTTTTGCCATTTAATGCTTGCTTTAAAACAAAAAGTTGTCAAGTCAATAATTTGTTTCCATCCTGAGAAATGGTAAAAGAAGAGAAAAATAAACCCAATGAAAACTGAAGAATGATAATAATAAAATAATAGCAAAGATTGATGGAATTGAAAACAGAAAAAAATAAAGAAAATCAAAGCAACCAACACATTTCTATGAAAAGATTAATAAAAGTGATAAACCTCTAACTAGACTGGCAATGTAAATGAGAATAGTAAAGACACAAATTATCAATATTAGAATTAAAAGAGGAAATATACCTTTAGAACCTCCAGACATTAATACAATTATAAAAAGTACTATAAACAACTCTTTGCACGTAGATTTAGTAACTTAGTTGAAATCATTTAATTCATTGACAACCACAAGCTATTATAACTCATCCAAGATAAAATAAATAACTTGAGTAATCCTATAACTAATAAGAAATTGAATCCATATTTTAAAATCTTCCCCCTAAAAAGAAATCTTCAGGTCCAGCTGATATTAATTTATTTCCATCAAACATTTATGGAAGAAATAACACCAATTCTATAGACATGAGGAAAGAACATTTTCTAAATAATTTTATGTGCCAAGCATAACTCTCATATCAAAATTAGACAAAACAGTTAGAAGAAATAAGACTTGGTGGTCAATAGATCAGTAGGGTGACTACAGTTGATATCAATCTATTGTACATTTCAGAATAGCTAGAAGAGGATAATTAGAACATTTTTAGAGTTAAAAAAGATACATATTTAAGGTGATAGATTCCCAATTACCCTGATTTGATTATATGAGTGTATCAAATTATTATATGTACTCCCCAAATATGTACACCAATTATATATTAATAAAAAATGTAAAAAGAAAGACAAAAGATAAAAGAAGTAAAGCAAAATTATTTTCATAAACATAAATGCAAAATTTCTTTACAAAGTATTAGTGAATTGAATCTAACAATCTAGAAAAGAAATAGTACATCAAACCAAATGTGCTTTATCCTAGAAAAGTAAGCAAGGCTCATTAAACATGAACAATCAGTTGACATAATCTACCAATTAACAGTCTAAAAAGAAAAATACATGATAATATCAATTTATGCAGAAAAGCATTTGACAAAATGCAACATTTTTTTCATGAAAAAAGTTTTCTGTAATCTAGGAATAGAAGAAGACTTCCTTTGCTCAATAAAGGTTGTCCACAAAAATTCACAGATGACCTCATATATAATGGTGAAAACTGAGTGCTTTTACCTTAAATTGAGAATAAGGTAAGGATGTCCACGCTCAGGACTACTATTAAAGATTCCACTGGAATTTTTTGTCAAGGGAATAAGGCAATAAAAAGAACTAAAGTTCATATAGTTTGGAAAGAAAAGAAGGAAGGAAGGAAGGAAGGAAGGAAGGAAGGAAGGAAGGAAGGAAGGAAGGAAGGAAGGAAGGAAGGAAGGAAGAAAGAAAGGCAGGCAGGCAGGCAGGCAGGCTTATTTGCAGATGACATGAGTGTCCACATAGAAGATACCAAGGCATGTACCAAAAAGCAAAATGAAATGACTTAGAATTAATAAGTTTGGCAAGATCATGAAATATAAGATTGAGACACAAAAATCAATTTTTTAAATATTGTAGCAATGGACAATTAGCAATGGTTATATTGTTTAAAAATACCATTTAAAATAGCTCCCCAAAATGAAATATTTTGATATAGTCTATCAAAGCATATACTGGGTTTGTGTGCTGAAAACTACAAAAGGTAAGAAAAGTAGTCAAAGAATACCTAAATAAATGGAGAGTCATATCTTATACATGGATTGAAGGATTCAATACAGTAAAGAGGTCAATTCTACCCACTTTGGTTATAGATTTTACATAATTCAATCCTCAGCAGGATGTTTGATTGTTTTTGTAGGGATAGACAAGCTGATTTCAAACTTTTATGTGGAAAGGCAAAAGGACTAGGCTACCTAAAACAATTTTGTTAAGGAATAAAAATAAAGGATTTATACAATAAAGATAAATTGTAATGTTAAATTAATCAAGGTGGTGTGATATTTTCTATATGTTGATATGTAGATTATAGAAAAGAATAGACAGGGCAGAAATAGACTCACATATATGGCTATATTAAAATTAATTAACTGATTTTTGGCAAAGTACAAATACAAAACAATAAAGAAAGGTCAGTCTTTAAAATAAATGATGGTGTTTGAACAATTAAACATCTATATGCAAAAAAGGAGCTTAGTTTAAATCTCGAACTATATGCAAAATTAACTCAAAGTCAATCATAGACTAAATATAAAACACAACACAATAAAACTCTTGGAAGACAACATTGGACAAATTTTTTGTGACCTTGCATTTGCTGGAATTCTTAGACATGGAACCAAAAGCAAAATCGTGTATACACACACACACACACACACACACACACACACACACACACGGTAGGCTTAATCAAAAGCTTAAATAACAAAAAAGCTTTTGTTCTGTGATAGACATGTTAAGAGGATACGATGTAAGCCACAGACTACATTAAAATATTTGTCATCACTTAGTTGACAAGCATTACATTAAGAATGTATAAATGAGTCTCAAAATTCAACAGTAAAAATATAACAGCCTAAAAATGGACAACATTTGAACTGACACTTTACCAAAGAGCAGATGAGCTTGGCATATAATAACATGAGAAATACTGAACACCATTTTAGTAATTAAGAAATTGCAGATTAAAATCACAGTGAGATACTATTACATACGTTTTTGAATTGCCGAAATAAAAATTACTGATAATACCATGTTCCTGCAATTAGATTGGATTTGATTCTTTGATGTTTACATTTTACATGACTTTCTACTTTGTGAGGGAGCAGAGGAAGGATGGAAGCTACTTATAAAAATGACTTTTGAAGTTAATATGTATGTAAAGTAAAACATTCAGAAGAACTCCATTTGCTCTTATAAGACTTACTTCTAAACCTACATAGTGAATGCTGTTTAATTCTCAAGGGTTCACGTGGTGGACACTAAAATGTAACAGATAAGCATCTGTACCATTGAGATAAATGTCTTTCTTTGGATTCCGAGTGAAGCGAAATGTTTTTCTTTAGCCTTGGTGTGAAAAGAGAGTGAATAGGAACGTCAATTTTTTTCCTTTCTCATTTACACATTCTCTTTATGTTATGTATTTGGCTTTTTTATTAGTCAAGAATTGCCTCTCCAGAGATGACTAGGAAATTTTGTTTTGCTGGGGCATCTAAATATCTTTTCTGAGACACCTGCTTGGAAGTAAGCACGTCCTATCCCCTCCACGTTATGTATGCCGAGTCCTTGTAAAGGCTGAAATGAAAACCTTTTATAGATGTGTTTTATAGAAATGTTATTTGACCTCCTTTGGGTTTTCTCTCTGTCACCATGTTTATGTGAAAACAGACATCTTTTTTTTAAAGCACTGATTATTTTTCAAGGGCTAGAAATTCAGAACAGATGATAATTTACATGAGGTTCTTTCAAAGCAGTTATGCACACAGGTCTTTCTTGATGATCCTGAAGGGTGCACCCTGGACATACAACAGACTTTATTAGTTTCCCAGCTTTTACCTGGAGAGATATTATGATGACCTTTAGATAATTATGCATTATCAGTTCCACTTTAACTGCCTTTTAAGAAAATGGATTGTAACTATTTTTCTCTTTCATAGATTTCATCTTTTTTTCCCTTTCCTATCTTTTTAGACAATCACTTCCCCACTCCTTACTTTAATACCATATTTTTTCCTTCTCAAGGATGAGATTGGTCTCTAAATTCTTCAGTACTGTACCCTAGTTGCTAGATTGTGAGATATCAACTTCCGCTACTACTGAAAAGTAAGAATATTTCTTAAATTTAGTAACTAAACGCAAAACGGGATAATTTTCTTCTTTTGAAAGTGTAGGTGATATTGAATATGATCACTTTTTTTTTTCTTTTGGTTTTGGCCCCTAAACCCTAAAGCAAGACTGAAATCTTTATTTTAAATGTTAGTCAGGATATGGCAGCCTTTTTCCTCCTCTAACAAGGAGCACTAAACTCTCCAGCAGGCATTTCTAAAAGACCACAAATTTTCTGACTATTTATCAGACTCCTTGAAGAATATTGCCTCTGAGGAAGAAGTCCCCATTATTCGAATGTACTCCATGAATCCAGTCTTCAATTTAGATGCTGTTAAAGCTCTTCAGAAGAAAGCTCTGAATAAAGTTGACTAGACTTTAATTTAGTTTTTTTTTCCTGAAATTAAACATTTGCTTTCCATTGATCAATGAATCACTGCAATTTCTTGGTATTACTCTGACAAATCTTAAGGTAGACTATAGTTTTCTGTGAAATGTAGTTGTCCTGAAATGAAACTAACATATAATAAGCTTAATATGAAAATAGAAGTAGAGAAGCTGCTAAGAAGTTGCTACAGGGCTTTTTTCTTTGTATTTTCCCTCCCTGGTTCTCCTCTCCCTTCCCATCAGGAATCCTCTGTCTTTTAAAGGACGTTTCTTTTCTAGCTCCTATCTTACATTATTTTCATTTTATGGGTAAGGATCAAAATTATGCTGTGGGTAGCAACGAACAGAAGTGCTGTTGTGATTGAATCACTTAAAATACTACTGCCAGCATTTTGGAAGGGTACAGAACTGAAGAGATGGTCAACGCTGTTGACAAATGGGAGCTTAGAAAAGAATATGGGAAGAAGAGTGGTATATATGAATAAAATATAGAAAAGAGAGAGAGAAAAAATCTATTAATAGCAAGATGTTTAGATATTGAGCAATTACAATGAATTTTACAAGCAAATTAAGAAAATGTTATGCGATATGTGCCTGAGATCAGCTAACACTGAGAACTTAATCAGAGTTTTCCCCCGAGCAGGGCATATTTAAAATAAAAAAATTATCAGGTAGTGTCTTACTTATTTACCTAATGAGATCAATTGCCACATATCATTCCTGTAGCAAAATTCTGCTAATAACAAAAATAGATACTAAAGTTGTTCTTCATAATACTGCATTATTATTAGGAGGGGTGAGTGAATATGTGCTGGTTTTGTTTGATAAATTATTTTGCTTTCTCTGCCCCACATAAGATTTCCTATTATCTATACTAAGGAACTTCCCAGTATGTATAGTCTTGGTATACTTTTTCCAACATTAAAAACAGAAGAGTCAGATTTTCCATTCTCTGCCCCTTGGTGGACAGGGCATTGGCATATAATTTAAATTCTGCATATCAGACGTTCCAAGTGAGGATTTACAATATTGTGCTAATCAAACAAACATCAGGGTATGGTCAGAATTCACTTGTAGTTGTGACTGTGGATAATGACCTATAGCAATGTCCTGGACAAACTGCTTTTTCTACAGCCAATGATCTCATTTCCTGCTTCTTCACCCTTCAGAATTTGTCTTGATGCCTCTCTCTTTCTCCCTGCCCTTTTTTTTTTTTTTTTTTTAAATTCAGCTTTTATTTTAGATACAAGGGGCACATGTGCAGGTTTGTTAAATGGGTATATTTTACTTTTAGTACCCAGTAGATAGTTTTTATCCCATACCTCCCTCCCTCCCTCTGCTCTCTAGTACTCTTCAGTGTCTATTATTCTTACAATGGACACTGAATGTTTATGTCCATGTGTGCTTAATGTTGAGCTCCAACTTATGAGTGAGAACATTCAGTATTTGCTTTGCTTTTTCTGTATTAATATCCTTAGTCTTCAGCTCTACCCATATTGGTGCAAAGGACATGATTTTATTCTTTTTTATGGCTGCATAGTATTTCATTGCCTATGTACACCACATTTAAAAAATCCAATCAACCATTGGCAGGCACCCTAGGTTGATTCCATGTCTTTGCTATTGTGATAAGCATGGCAATAAACATATGAGTGTCTGTGTCTTTTTGGTATAATGATCTGTTTTCCTTCGGGCATATACCCAGTAATGGAATTGCTGGTTTTAATGGTAGCTCTGTTTTAAGTTGTTTGAGAAATCTTCAAACTGTTTTCCACAGTGGCTGTACTAATTTACATTTCCACCAGTGGTTTATAGGTGCTCCTTTTTCTCCACAGCCTCACCACCATCTGTTGTTTTTGGATTTTTTAATAAAAGCCATTCTTAATGGTGTGAGATGGTATCTCATTTTGTGTGTGTGTGTGTGTGTGTGTGTGTGTGTGTTTGCATTTCTCTGATGATTAGCGATGCTGAGCATCGTTTCATGTTTGTTGGTTGCTTGTATGTCTTCTTTCAAGAAGTGTCTGTACATATTCTTTGCCCATTTTTTTAATGGGGCCCGAACTTGGCCCTACAAGTTCCAGGCAATACCTTGAATCATTAAAATCCACTCAATAAATTTTTCTTTTTCTTTTCTTTTTTTTAACTTGCCGGACATCTGGAGTCTGATTTCATTACATGCAATCAAGAAACCTATCTGAATCTGTAGAATGAATATTTCCTAGGAAGAGCAAGCCTACTTATTAAAAATGTATTATATACACTCAACCTGCTTTTATTAACAAAATAGCTTTTACCTATTATATAGAAAGAGGGAACTGTTAGGTGATAGCTCTTCTAGTGCTGATCTCTAGTTGGCCCATATCTTCTCTTTATTACATAAGTGATGCTTGTCTGCTAAAATTTTGATCAGTAGGTGTATTTATTTTCTTTGGCTTAAAAATGGAGGAAGAGAAATGGTTTTGTTTGTACCGAGAAAGATTTTTGTATCTGCAGTTTGTTTCAGAGAAGTTAAAAAGAATGTAATTTGAACTCACATACTCATATTTAAATTTGAGACACTTATGGAATTTAAAAACATATGAGTATTGCAAATAATTCTATGTCAAAATATTTATATGCAGTTAATTTCCATCAATATGCAGAGTAAAGTAAAAATCGACATGCCATTTTGAGTGACTCGCTTCCTTAAATGTTCCTTTATAAGAACTTAGAAGTTCTATCAGAGATATGACACTTTTGTTCCAGGGATTTTGAAAACTGCAAAGTGTCTAAATTTTCAAGTAGGAGTGGTTTTGTGTCCTCTGAAGTGGTCTCTCCTTTTCAAGATAGGAAATTGAATTTGGTGCTAAAGGGCTAAAGCATTTTCCTTTAAAAGATCAGGACATGCCATTCTAAAAAGGATAGAGTGCTTTCTTTTAATCCTATTAATCCAAGTAAATTCACTTTATCTACTAGGTCGGTTAAATGTAACAATCCATTTTCAGATCTGTGACAGAGTCCTCTAAATTTGGGATATTCCACTTAGAAAACATGACTTCAGATAAAATAATTGTGTGTGTGTGTGTGTGATTTGTACCCTGTAGTGTTTACGCTATGTAACATTACCTGCCTTTATTCTACCCAAAACACACATCTTTAACGCAAACGTGTAATCATTTTAGAATGCCATACACCTACGTTTTAGAGAAGTAACATTGCTTTAGTAAACACACACTACTACCATCAAAAAAGGAAATTAAAAGTAGCTATAATGATTTTGTTTTATCAAACTAAAAATATTATGGAGGGACATTCTGTTGGTTGATATTCTTATATATAGTTTAACAGTAAGTTACACATTTGTGCAAGGATTGTTGACCCTTGAACAACACAGGCTTGAACTGCACAGGTCCACTTAAAATCCAGTATTTTTCAACCAAATGCAGTGAGAAAATATAGTATTCAAGGGATTTGAAACCTGCATATAAGGAAGGCTGACTTTTCTTATTTCTGCAGGGCTGACCTTGGGGCCTGAGTGTGAGCAACTTTTGGTATAAGTGGGTCCTGGAACTAATCGCTCATATATACTGAGAGATGACAGTAGTGCCAGAAAATGCCATCACGTTGTATGTATTTCAGGCATCATAAAAACCAATTTCTCAGTTTAATTCCCATCAATAGAAATAGTTTATGGTATAAAAAGAAATATTGTCTCGTATTTTATGCAAATTTTTTACATTTGTGCATTTTAAGTTTTAAAGAATATAGCTCACATGTTAGTTACCTATTAACACATAACAAATTACCTCAACATTTAGCAGCTTAAAACAACACACATTTTTATTATCTCACAAATTCTTTGGTCAGGAATTTAGGGCACCATGTAACTGAGTTCTCTACTTCAAGTTCTCTCACACTCAGAAGTTGAAATTATCCATTTTATTGAGGAAATAGTTACAAATAATAATGTTGACATTCATGGCATCATTTGATAATCATTGTTCTGATTTTATAGCAGTCTTCATTGGAAGCAGGGGAATGGCCACATTGAGTTTTATATTTCAAATCTTGAGATTAAAATGTAATTTTAATCATGAAATTAAGATTAATTTCTATTCTTCTCCTAAGATCACACATTATAATAGAGTGATACACAGGTAAAAGTACATAAATTAAAAACACAGTGATTCAAAACGTTAAATTTAGGAAAGAATCTTGAACATTAAATGTTATGTTATGATTGCTTTTCTGTCCTCCTATTTCTTGACCTCTCAGCAACAATTGCCACAATTGATAACACAATCCACAATCCTTTTAGTATCCTCAAATCATATAGGCTGCACTGCACCTTTTCAGTGCATGTTGTGGGTTCTTATTCCTATATACATCTCTGGATTGTGGATGCCAGGGCTGGATCCTGGGTCTCTTTTTATTATAAATATTTTTGGAATGAAATTTATTTTATTTTATCTTATGTCAACTTTTTGTCTTAGTATACTGTAATTACAGGAAATGTAGATGAGTGCTAACGTACACTGAGTGTTCAGATTGAGTGCATTTGTGTAATCAGCACCCAGAACAGGAAATGAAATATTATCAACAACACAGGAGCCATTTCCATACTGTTTTTTAGTTACCATACTATCTCAAAAGTTTGATCTGTGTCTGTATTTCATACAATGAAATAGCACAATATATAGTCATGCTTTCCTTAACAATGGAGATACGTTCTGAGAAATGTGTCATTAAGCGATTTCATCATTGTGGGGACATCATATAGTGTACTCACGTAAACCTAGATGGTATAGTCTATGACACACCTAGACTATACTGTCTATAGCCTATTACTCCTAGGCTACAAACTTACACAGCATGTTACTGTACTGAATACTGTAGGCAATTGTAACACGATGGTAAGTATCTGTGTATCTACACATCCCTAAACATAGATAAGGTATAGTAAAAATACAGTATTATAATCTTATGGGACCACCGTCATATGTGTGATCGCTTGATGACTAAAATGTCATTATGTAATATGTTGCTGCATTTTCTTTTGGAGTGGATTGTTTCAGTCATTGCTATGTCTGTAAGAGTTACCCATTTATTACTATTGCCATTATGAAGTGTTCCATCGTGTGAAAGTACCACAATTTATTTATCCATATTTCCATGTAAATACTTGTTTCCAGTTTTTATTACTAATATTACTTCTATGAATAGTCTAGTATATGTGTTTGGAAGACCTATGTACTTATCCTTACATGGGTGGAAGCCAGAAATGATAGTGCAAGACCTTCACAACTACTAGCTGTATGACTTGACATCAATTGGCTTGTATCAAGTACTCTCTCTGTTTCAATTTTCTAATTTATAAAATGGGAATCAAATAGTACTCAATTTATAAGGTTGTTATAAAGAGTAAATGAGTTAAATCTTTTAAAGTGACTAAATGACTAAGTGACAATTTTTAAAGAGCCAAATATTTAAAGTGATTAGAAGAATGTTTCAGTCATAGTAGGCACTTAACACATTAGCTATATTTTTTCTTTTTTTAGAAAATTAAACTTCTACTTCTACTTAGGTATTCAGCTTCCAGCCTACAGTAGCATACTCAATATCTTCCTTTTTCTCATGAACTCGACCTCCAATACTTCAACAAATCATGTGGCTCTGTGTACAACCACATCCTGCATCTTTCCATGCTTTCTGCACTGAACACTTTCTATTTTAGTTCACACCATCATCTCACACTTTGTACTTTCTGGACTTGTATAATTGTTGCTATTTTTGTCTTTTTATTAATCCACTCTCAATAATAGACTGATTTGATACAGATTCTGGTTACACTGGCCTTTCTGTTCCTCAACTGAAGGAAGTTTATTCTACCTAAAGTCTTTTGGGGAAATTTTTCTTTATACTAGGAATGCTATATCCTCAGATGTTGGTAATGTCCCATTGTTTTTGTCACTTAGATTTCTGATCAAACAGCCTCCCATCACATTTGTTTCTCAGAAAGCTTTTCCTAACTTTCTTCTCAGTCTGCTTTCACAAGTAGTCACTCTCTATAATATCATCTGGTTATATTTTATTTCTTATGCTCATTTCTGCCTGAAATAATCTCAGTCATCTATTTGGTCACTTTATTTTCTGTCTCCTCTTCTCTAGAATGAAAGCCCCGCAAAAGCAGAGACCTTGTTTGGTTTGTTTATTAGTTCTTACAATAATGTCTGGTAAATTGTCCAAGTTCAATAAATACTTGAAATGAATACTTGGAATGAACAGCATCAGGAAAACTTAAATAAGCATGATCATTTCATTATTTCTTACTCACAGCAATCTCTTCTAACTTAACCAATCAAATAAAACACTACATTTAAATAAAATAGCAGGCCTTGTTGGCTTATTAATTAACTTGACTCTCATCGTGATTATAGCTGTATATTCAGGATTTTTCTAAGTAAATTTTCTTTACCTGCTTTATGCTCCATTTCATCTGAGTTTAAAAAGTTGTCTAAGATGATAGGGTTAAGTATTTGTAAAACTGAGGAAAACACAGCTATCATTTGATCTTACTTTTTAATTTAAATACCCCATTTTCACTATCCAGAAGTGATTTATTTACATCCATTGCTTTCTTATGGAAGTGATTTCTGTAATAAATTTATAAAAATGTATTTCCCTTTAAAACATCACTTTGAAGATGATTACGTATCTATTACAAAACCTCTCCTGTTCAAGCTTAGATAAAACAAGGAAAAACAAACCTGGCATAGGCAATGCCTTTTCTGTTTCACCGTTTTTGCCTTTGCATGCAGTATTCCCATTGATAGTTGGATAAAGAAAGCAGCATTACAGCAACATTAACATGCCAAGCTTCCTCACAGGCTGTACCTGCCAAGCAGATAAATGTGTTGTGTGAATTAACAATCCTGCTGCACCTGGGTTTTCTCAGTGGTATTAAAAATAATTCTTCCGGCCGGGCGCGGTGGCTCAAGCCTGTAATCCCAGCACTTTGGGAGGCCGAGGCGGGTGGATCACGAGGTCAGGAGATTGAGACCCTCCTGGCTAACACGGTGAAACCCCGTCTCTACTAAAAATACAAAAAACTAGCCGGGCGAGGTGGCGGGCGCCTGTAGTCCCAGCTACTCGGAGGCTGAGGTGGGAGAATGGCGGGAACCCGGGAGGCGAAGCTTGCAGTGAGCCGAGATCACGCCACTGCACTCCAGCCTGGGCGACAGAGCGAGACTCCTCCTCAAAAAAAAAAAATAATAATAATAATAATTCTTCCAATAGCATAGGTATGGTAGCATTGGTGCCTTAAGACTTACTATTAATAAGATTTGTATTTCCTGAAGCTAAATAAGGAAGGTTTAGAACCCTGGGAATGTGACGCTATCCGTCCTAACTTCTAAAACAGCCTGAGAGGTTTTGCTTTAGATTTCAGAGAAGTAATGGGAAGAAAAAGGTTAAACAACAGTACTATACAGTCAACAAACTCATTGTATTAAAAGTAGACAACACAAAAATGAAAACATGTAACTTTTATTGAGTGCTTACTGTGCACCTGATGCTTTTGTAAGCACGTAAAGTTCATTAATTAGTTGGCCTCTCTGATTATACACTGTATCCTCCCTCCTTGTTTTCTTCTTTGAGTGCTAATATTCCTTACCTGCTTTAGTATGTTTTCCCCCATTTTCTGTCTCTACTAGAATGATTGCTCCTCACGGATACACATCTTCATTTGAATAGAGTAGGTTAGTCATTGCTGCATAGCAAACAACCCCAAATCTCAATGATTAAAAATGATAGAGTTTATTTTTTACTCGTGTGATATGTACATCATTAACCTGGAGGAGGTTCTATGCAACATATCATATAAAAATTCATGAATATAGAGGCTTCATCTCAAAACACACTTCCATGATCACAGAGGCTGGGAAAAGAAAATGTGACGTATTGCTCACTTGGGCTTAAAGTTTCTAGCAAGAAGTAACACACATTACTTCCACTTATATTTCACTAGGCAAAGAATCTCGATGGCCATGTCTAGTTTCAACAGTGTTAGAAAGGAGACAGGTTGTAATGAACAGAATACAGTTGATTATATCTCTTTCATTGATTGCCACATCCCATGTGCTGATGCATAGAAGATCATGAATAGATATTTACAACTAGTAACTATTTTGATTGTCATTTCATAAACAAGGAAACTGGGGCACCTACAGGTAAAGCCACTTGCCAAATTCCAGGAAAGGCAGAATGTGAAGCCAAACATTATTACTTTAGAACCTTGACTATTAATTCCTATATCGATAAGTTGATAGAGAAAAGTCACTGTATTGAACTTACGTTGTTTTTCTCAGTGTTGGTTGTTAGGCATCATTTCAATTTTCATTTAGAAAGAGTAGCATTAACCCAGACAGACAGACTTCATCTGGCATCCCTCCTCAAGTCCCTACAAAAGGTTTTTGAGGTTTGACTGTTTGCAGAATGTAAGAAAGACATTTTATTTAACTTGCTAAGATGGAAGAACAGGATATTTTATGGTCAAAGGTACTGGATATTTATTCTCCTGAATTAAATTTTCACAAGATGTGTATTTTTATTAATAGATACAGGAATTTGTGTACTCTCATATAGTAGGAGAATGTGCTTTAATAATTTACAAACCTGTGAAATAGAAGAATTTTCAACATATCTTACATCTTAAAAACACACATAGGTAAACACAATAATGTTAAGCATTTTTTGAAAACATTTTTAAAAGAAAATATTTGGATTAAGAAATCAAAAAAGCCTGGTAGTTAGGATATAAAACAGAACTCTAAATATCTATGAGCCAAAAATGTAAATGAGTCTTAATGTTGAGTAAAAAACTCCTTGTTTGAGGGCAAAATGTTAGTTTCATAGAAGAAAATGCTTTTGCACATTGGCGAAAACATGCACGTGTATTTTACCCAGAAGAAAGAAAATTATATCAAAATATTGTAGACCATACTGGTTTTCAATTTCAGAAGTATAAATATGGTGCCTAACATGGGCCAAGGGTTCAGAAACCTTTCATTGATCCAGCAAATATCCATTGAGTACATGCCATACAGCAGAAGGGTATCATAACAAGCTAAAATATAAACCAGGTATGTTTTAAGCTTATCTTATTACTTCTGGTGTTTATCAAAAAATGATTAGAGTTTTCCTAAGAAATTAGGTTTGGTGAATATGTATTCTGGTTTTATAGTATGTACATGTAGAGGGGTATCTAAAATAAGACATTACTCTGAATCTTCATACCGTCGTCCTTCAGTATCCATGGGCTATTGGTTCCTGGACCTTCTCTGGATACTAGAATCGTTAGATACTTAAGTTTCTTATGTAAAGTGGCATAGTATTTGCATATAACCTCACATATACTCCTGCATAATTTAAATCATCTCTAGATTACTTATAATACCTAATACAATGTAAATACTATGCATGTAGTTGTTATACTGTAATGTGTAGGGAATAATGACAAGAAAAAGTCTGTATATGTTCAGTATGGACACAAAAATCCATTTTTTTCTAAATATTTTCAATCCCAAGTTGGTTGAATCTACTATGTGAAACCCATGGATACAGAAGGCTGCCTGTATTTTTAAAGACATTTTGTTTTTTTCTGTCTGTTTACTATACCATTACACAACTTTAGAGAAAATGTCTTTATATTTTTTTGATCAACGTAAAATCCTGTTTTCTATTTTGGTAAAAACTGTTCATTCTCTTGATTGACATGCAAATGCCAATATTGTACATGTACTCTGACACATATAATCTCATGTAATATGCTATTTAAAAATTATATTTATATCCTACATATTATTTATATGAAAATTATACATTAATTACACTTACAGGAATTAAACAACAAAACAAATTAGTACTAATAAAATTGCTCATTATCTTATAGATAGTTAAGTGTAGGGCAATAATTCTAATCCTGGTTTGTCTGGTACCAACTACATAGGAATTGGTGAGAGAATGCACTAAATTGCAGATATGAGTTTCTTGACTCATTTCTGGGAGACAAAATAAATGCCAGCATTGAATATTTTTCCAGAATAATTGAACCAGTAGAAAAAAAAACCTATACATTAAGCTCACGTAACATCTTCACAACACCTATATATGTTAGTAAATTCAGCATTTTCTTGTAAAAGATATTTGATGTGTGCAAAGAACCCTACCCTGTTGCTTTTTTCTTAAGATGTTAGAAATCATGTTGATTTTAAAACTACATATATATTAAAGCAAAAAGTCATCAGGTAGTTATCACTGCTAAATACAATTTATGGAAGGCCATTGTTTTGGGCTGAGCTTCTGTACTAGGCCTCAGTGGACTAAACCAAAATGGAGTCACTCATGCTAAAGTTTCACATCACCAAACCAGAACAAAATTGTTTATCTGACCTTTTGAGAAACCAGGAGAAAGATGATTGCTGAATTCCCAAACATGCCAGTTGTAGCTGCCATGATAAGGAAGTCCCCTCTTTTTTAACAACTAAAGAAAGTTACCTGAACTAACCTGATGTTAATCGATCTGCTTTTTGTTATTTCCTTTTTTCTATCCAAGCTATCTTGTAAGAACTGGCTTTTCTGCCATGCCCAGAATAGTACCTCTTTATCTTAGAGGAGATGTTTCTCAATTCATGAATCACAAATAAAAGCCAATTATTTATTTAAATGTGTTCAAATTTTGTCTTTTGATATCATATGACAGAAATCTTCACCCAATTACCCGTATTCAAAAAACTTATTTCACACAAATATAATTTTGAAAAATGCTAACTTCTCAGTACAATAACTGCCAATATAATTTCAGTTAGAATTCACTAAATCTCTATTTTGGGAGGTCATATATATTTAAGGGATATTATTTTAAATGAGACAAATACTGAATAATATTAAATAAGGCAAAACCCTCACTTATAAAATAAAAATGCTTTCTGGTTAGTGAAATGAGGCAAAGGCATAAAAACAATAGAGATATAAAATGGCAAACAACCCAGTTGTTATCTGAAAGATGAACTTGTTGAATTCTTTCTACAGTATAATATTTATTGTCAAAGGTAATTTATTCAGTTTGAGTGAGTGTGAACTATCGATGAATTAAGTTGAAGAATTTACGCTACTAATATAAACTAAAAAGGAAATGTCTTACATATTTTTAGAGAGGTGCTAAAAGGAAATACATGTGTTTCATATAATGAGGCATAAAATGAGGTCCATTAGCTGGCTGCATAAGGACTTCTGAATATTGGCAATTCTTATATTTAGTCATAAACTATTGGTTATGCACAGGGCAAATGATCATTCTTATTTAGTAAGTATTTGTTTAAAAGATGCAAAGATTAAGCAACATTGGCAGATTTCTTAATTCTGATCTATGGTTGTGACATTATGTATAAAATCTCTAAATTTCTGATATTAATCTACGAAATATGAAAAAATGTATGAAGTGAATCTTTTTACATATGATTTCCTTGATATATTTTAATTTTGTTTGGGGAAAATGACTGAATTAGGGATCAATTTAGATGGATGTTTTCTTACATTGAATTTTCTGAAAGCAACTCAAAATGATAATACTAAAAATATTTATCTCCAATAGTTGACTTTCTATTTCTTTTAGCTTGTTTTTTTAGCACAAAGTATGGTTTATTATTCTCACATTGATGTTTTAAAATTCATTCTACAGCAGTTCCTTTAAAAGGAAACATTTCTTTGTGTATTTTCCCAGCAAACAGGTGGTATGTCTTCTCCACTGTCAAAGTGACAGTCACCCAATCACAATCATTTCTCACACAGTATGCAGTGGAAAAATAACATCTGTAGGTTAATGCAAACCATCTTGATCAAATGAAGCAGGTGCTCATACTAGCATTTCTACAGCTAAAGAAATTCATCTGCAGAAACTTGATTTACAGTAATTTTAACCTGATTTATTCTTCATTATAAGTAAGTGCACTACCCAAGAGATATGTGAATCATGGCACTTAGTGAAATTTAGAAGATTATTATCTTGCAGAGAATCTGTTGTTACTCTCCTTGAACAAGGTTCCTTAGAAATCATTTGCTCCTTTGCTTTATTTAACTGTAATAATATATATCTGTGAAAAGCAGTATTTTTCTTTCCATAGGTTATATAGTTATATATATATATAATTTTTGAATCAAATGTGTCTATTGATGACATGCAATTAGGCTTTTTATAATATGCTTCAAAACTTTTTTTTTTTTTTTTGAGACGGAGTCTCGCTCTGTCACCCAGGCTGAAGTGCAGTGGACGGATCTCAGCTCACTGCAAGCTCCGCCTCCCGAGTTTACGCCATTCTCTTGCCTCAGCCTCCCAAGTAGCTGGGACTACAGGCGCCCGCCACCTCGCCCGGCTAGTTTTTTGTATTTTTTTAGTAGAGACGGGGTTTCACCGTGTTAGCCAGGATGGTCTCGATCTCCTGACCTCGTGATCCGCCCGTCTCGGCCTCCCAAAGTGCTGGGATTAAAGGCTTGAGCCACCGGGCCCGGCCAATATGCTTCAAAACGTTTTAAGAGAGGCAAGACATACATGTGTACAGGCATGTTGTAATGAACAAAACAGGTTATATATGTGTTTTATGTAGTATGTATACATATATAGATACACATATATTAGATATTTGAATATACTTTTACATTTATATAAAGCATTACCCTTGTGAATATGCTCATTTCATATACATTATACATATATATATATATGCACACACATACATACACTGAATATATAAAAACAATGGTGGAAATAACTTAGAAGGCCATGAATAAAAGATGTTCTTTGATAAAGTGTGATGCTGTTGTTAAAAGGGACAGTCAACCTGCATTCATAATGATAGTGGATTAATGACCACAATGTATTATTAATGTTTTTTAAAAGAGCAACTTACACAAAAATACAGACAATTTATTAAATAACGCACAAATGGACTTGTAAAATTATACTAAAGTACACATATCCAGATGTTAATCAGGGTTTTTTTCTAGAGGTGATTGAGTCTTTTATTTTCACTTTATGTAAGTTTATATATTTGAATATTTTCTCATTGATTTTTGTATGTTTTACTTTTTGAATGTGTAAAACATTTTTTAACTGAGGAGGAAATTATTAATTATTGATAAACTCTTCCTTGAAAGGAAGTAGTCTTTCTAATATGGGAAAGTGATTCGTTGTGTGCTAGAGATATTCCTCCTATATTTCATCACCTACATAAAACTAAGTTTACTTTTACTTAAAATACTTGATTATGTGTGAAATCATGTGTGAAAATCTCTAAGGCTCATTCAAAGTAGCTAAGATGTAAATACATTTTGAATATCTGTATTTCTTAGAAAATATAATTTTATGTGTATGTGGCATGAATATTACCAACTAAGTATTGCAACCAATTGAAATACATTCAAGAACCTGATTGTGAATTCTTTAGCATAAGGGATACTTAATACAGACTATACCGTGTCATCTGCAACTGACCCGTGGCAATTTGTTGTTTGCTAGGCATTTGTAGAACAGTCATAACAAGCTAGAATAATAGTAGAGACATTGACAGACTCTAGCCTTTGATGTATTGCCTGTTCAGATGGACCTGTACCTACATGAGTATATTCGCTAGAACTGGAACTCTATCAGCATGAGTGTATTTACTACAACATTCAAAATTTGAATTTCTTCTGAGAATGCCAGGTCAATGAGTTGACCTTGTTCTCTTGTGGGTAGTTTTTAATCTTTATTTGTCTCAAACTACTTTTTGTAGGTCTGTAGCAAATAATGAATAACATTTCTACAATAATTTTCATCAGAGATTTATAAGGAGATTCAGGTTCTGATACAAATCATATTGTTTATCATATCATTCCCTTTGCACTCTGCCCCACACCCACCAACTCCAACACTCACTGGCCTCCAAAAATGTTACTGAAATTGAGTTACATAAGTTAAATGAATGTTGAACTAAACAGAAAATACGTTATTTTAAATATGAGATATCATGATAAGGTGGAAATTGGAAAGGACAATTTCATTCAATTTAGGCGTGTTGGGGCATTTCAGTAAAATAGATGTAAGTGTTGCTTAGGTCCTTTTTAGCTCTACATAATCATCTTTATGAGTGACTGCCAAATTATTAGATGCCTAAATTCTGGCACATTGCAGACCTCTTCTCCTTGATTCATTTTTCAACAGGATTATAATAGAATTTCAACCAAGGAAATCTTTGGCCATATTCTTAGCAATGCTGGGCTAAGACCACATGAACTGCTTTTACTGTGCAGGACCTACCCATTTAGCTGGATGACTTTTCTTTTCTCTGATTAACTGTCTACACTGTCTTCTCTGAGATTTGGTTCTCCCACTCTTCCTTTCCCCATTCTCGGGTCCAGTTGAGTACAAAGTATGGTATAATATTTTCCAACATATCCAATTTCTATCTGGCTGATTTTCATTCTTTTTAAAAAAATTTACATTCACCATTGAGAAATAGATCAGGACAAGGAAAATGAGTGCAACAAAAATAACACATATGAGGAAATGTACAAAGTTACTAAAAATCAACCAAAATTTTCACAGTCTCCTTCTTTGGAGTCAGATTCTCCAAAAGCTGACACTGAGACAGCTTTTGTTAGGAGGATTTGTTAATGATTTCCTAAGGAAATGATCCAAGAGAAATCTTTAAAGTGAGAGAGGAATCAAGACAGGGAAGCAGAGGAAGTCAGAGGTATAATTTCACATAAAATCCCAGCTTCAGTCTGATTCCTGGAGAAACTTAGAAATGAAACTTATGCCTCACAGTCTGTCTTAATTTGAGACAAGGTCTTCAGGCTTTCTATCTACAGCACTAGTAGGCCATTCACTAAGGCCACCCTGGGGATATAATGTAAACTCACTCCTGGACATCTCTAGCTCTCTGTGCGTGAGAGGAAAAGTGGTCCAGGAGCTCAAAGGAAGGTCTCTGAAGAGAGTCACAGGTGCAGGTTTTGAGAAGCAAGGTACACAGAAGCTGCAAGATGGACTTACAGAAAGGACAAAGGGAATTCCAAGAGATTTGGCCAGATAACGGAACTTTTACAGTCTCTATTAAAATGTAGTTAGACTTGCCTTGCCTTTGTCAAGTGTTTTCTGCCTTCCTATTTCTCCAGGATGATTTGTTCTGCCTCCTTTGCCTTTCTTCAAACTGTTTCTCTGAGGTTGGAAATCTTTTGGAATAAGTTTATAAACAACCCCCTGACCCCCACCTCTTCTTCAGAACAACAACAAGAAAAATAGTTTTCAGGAAGGCAAGATAAATATGAGAAATATCATCTTAGTACTATTCAAAGAAACACTGCATCTTTCAAAGAATGCCATATCCAAACTAGTGTAGTTTTTGGGAAATTCTGATGTCGATGGGTCTATTGGGAACAATTATGATATTTAGATCTACCTTTTAAAAGTACCCAAACCCAAGGAAAATGTCCTACATCTAGAGTTGTACCACTGGGTAATGATTAAAGATGTTTTGCTATAATGAAATAAAATTCCCAGGTATGATTCTGTTTGTCTTTAGCTCCTATTTCATTTGAAGTCTCATAACCCTTCATGGATATCATTTTAACTGGATCTTTCAATTTTTTGACTCATAGAAAAATGATGTGTTATACTTATTGGATGCTTTCAAGCCAGGTAAGCTCTCCTTAAAATAATAAAAATATTCATTGAGATATAATATTAAAATATTGCAGGCTCTATGCTCCGCAATTTATAAACAAAGTATCATTAATTTTTCAAACCAGTTATAAACATGATCTTCTTTTTATAGATGGGAACAATGAGGTACTAGTAACCAGCCTGAGAGCTGGTTACTCTAAAGAATAAAGATATTCTTTAGAGTAAAAGTTTACTCTATATAAAGTTTTATATAGCAAAACCTAAACTAAGGTCATTTGACCTAATGTACCTCTTATCACTGTCATTTAATGTGAAGTATAATTAAGGTCCTATCTTAAGAGTCAATGAATAATTTATTTAAATCTATAGTAAAATATTTTGGTTATTTAATACCAGTGATTTTCTGGCCATCACTTCCATGCCAATCTGTTCTAGAATAGGTATTCGTTGCTTCCATCTTTGCTGAAATTGATTATTTTGTTTTGCCCTGAAGAAGCAGATTCACTTATTACATGTTCCTTATTTTATATTTCCTTTAAATTTATTTTTCTTTTGAGAGAAGAGACAGGAGTCTCGCTCTGTCACCTAGGCTGGAGTGCAGTGGTATAAACTTGCCTCACTGCAACCTCTGCCTCCAGGGTTCAAGCATTCCTCCCACCTCAGCTTCCCAAGTAGCTGGGACCACAGGCAGACACCACCGTGCCTGGCTAAGTTTTTGTATTTTTGGTAAAGACAGGGTTTCACCATGTTGCCTAGGCTGGTCTCGAACTCCCGAGTTCAAGTGATCTCCCTGCCTCCACCTCCCAAAGTGCTGGGATTACAGGCATGAACTTTTAAGATTTTAAAAAAAAGAAATCTTAAAAAAGATTATAGTGCCTACACAGATCTATTTTCCAACAGGTGTGAATGTTTGTATGCTTAACATGCATTACCCTTCTGCCTTATAGCTCTTCTGCTATATTTCAGCAGAACCTCTGGATCCAACCTCACTTGGGTCTGCAGTTTATTTCTTGTAATCACTATAGTAGAATATATTGGACTTCTTGTGTTTGTGATTTTCACCTGTTTAGGAAATATAACCTGAATTCTGTTGCTGACCGTGCTTGCATTTTAAAGAAGCTATACTTTCAATTAATATTTTAAAAACGTATCTTTTGAACACAACATTTTTAACAATTAAAATTACTTTTTATTTACTATTTTTTCCAATGCTTTAAAAATATTTTTTGAAAAAGTACTGGGCAAGATTTTATTACAGTAATGCCAGCCAGAGATCAGAGGTCTTCAACATGGAGTTGAGGAAATGAGATGAGAAGGGAAAATTCCAGAGATAGTACAAAGTACATAAGGACCTGAGGGTCAGAACTTAAATATATTGGTTCCCAGAGCACTGAAGGATGTAAGCAGTGTAGATAAGATTTATGTGGTTTCTGGAGGGAGTTATTTACTCCTTGACTAAGCACACCTTTCAGAAGAGCCAATTCTCATGAAAATAACAGGAGCAAAATATAATTCTGCAAAGGGAAACTATTAATACTTACATTGGACCTTTGTCTTAAGACTTGTCTTTTTGAATAGATTCACATAAAGAGTAAATGCTTAATATTGACCTACTATTTTAAAATGAATTGTCTAAAATCATAAGTGATATTAATGGCACTTAAATAATCAACCTGACCAGAGTTTAAACAGATATGGCAAAATTTATCCTCATACATGTAATCTTCATTATAATTTAAAAGATTAAATGTTTAACAATCAAGCATATTTGCAGAAAACTTAGCATGTCCAGCAACATAAATTGAACTTCTACAAATTAAAGAGGATCCAAGATCTTGTAGTTCAATGGTAGTGGACTTCTGCATTTAAGATTTCTGACTGACAGACTAAAGGGGATAAATCAAAGTAGGATACAGGGAAGAGGGAAGAATGATACAGAATGTGCTTGGGCTGTTAATGAGGTGGAAGACACTACCAGGATAAGTCAGAAACAAAGATATTGCTATTTTGTTCAAGGTCAGAGACTGGAAAATGATGGACATTGGGCCAAAACTGGACTGCCATTCATTCTTAAAAATAAAGTTTTCTTGGTTCACTGTCCTATTGAGTTTTATGCGTTGTGTATAGCTTTTGTTGTTCTAGGACCTCATGACATGCACAACCTAAATTATTTGCTATGTGGGCCTTTAGTAGAAAAGTCTGCCAAGCCCTGCTTTAGGAATTATGCTTCTGAATATAATAATGGAACATTAATGGTAATATATTGATGGTCAAAGCCAAGAAAAGTGTATCATCATTGTTATTTTTAAGAACACTAGACTGCAATTATTTCTTAATTTTCAATTCTATAAAGGCAGAAAATATTATTTATAGCCCCTGTATAGATTTGGTAAAAGAATTATTAAAACTATCTTTTCTTAAAGTGTGTTATACACCTAAATACACATATGTACATGCAGAAAGATATATCATTTAGAAATTCATTTAACTTCAGTTGTTTAAAAAATACAATTTTATTATTATGATAAGTTTCAAAATAATTACTAGAAGAAATAGATTCTACAACTCTAAGATGTCTGGGCTGAGTTTTGATAATTTTCTTGGGTTTCTCTCTTGTCTTTATTAATTGGTTTTAGGTAGTCAGATACTTCAGACATCATGCCTGTTTACAATGCAGGAAGAATTTAGATAAAGCAGGATAAAATTGGTTTCAGCAGATTTCAGACTAAGAATCAGTAGCTATAGATATGTTGCTTGTACTCTTCTATCTGCAAGGAATTCTGGTAATTTGAGAATTTACAGTTTTTTTAAAAAAATTGTGGTTATAAATGTGTAACATACAATTTATCATTTTAACTATTTTAAGTGTACATTTATACTGTTGTGCAATCATCACCACAATCCATCTCCATAACTTTTCTGTCTTCCCACATTGAAACTCTGTACACATTAAAGAGGCAAAGGAAGTTTTGTCAGTTGGCTGAGATGCTGTGAGGCAGTGAGGGAAAGGAGAGGGTAAGTAGACAAACTTGGGTCATTCAGAATGAAAAACAGACCAGAATGCACTGGTCAGCGTTCTCTAGGGGGACAAAACTAATGAATATATATGTGTGTGTGTGTTTGTGTGTATATATGTAAGGGAGTTTATATATATGTATTCCCATATATACATGTATATAAATAAACTCATATATAAACATATATAAATATATATGTATTTCCATATATACATATATAAATACATATATAAACTCATATATAAACACATATAAATACATATATATAAACTCATATATACATATATGAATTTATGAAGTATTAGCTTACATGATCACAAGGTCCCACAATAGGTCATCTGCAGGCTGAGGCACAAGGAGAGCCAGTCCAAGTTCCAAAACTGAAGAACTTGGAGTCTAATATTCGAGGGCAGCAAACATCCAGCATGGGAGAAAGATGCAGGCTGGGAGGCTATGCCAATCTCTCCTTTCACATTTTTCTGCCTGCTTATATTCTAGCTGCACTGGCAGCTGATTAGATTGTGCCCACCCAGATTAAGGGGAGACTGGCTTTCCCAGCCCACTGACTCAAATGTTAATCTCCTTTGGCAACACCCTCTCAGATACACCCATGATCAATACTTTGTATCCTTCAATCCAATCAAGTTGACACTCAGTATTAACTATCACAAATCCACCCCTTATCAACCTGAACCCATATATATCATACATAATCTTCAAATAAAGACAATAATGAGGTCATAATTATGCCTAACATAATACAATTATCTTCGTACAACTGGAAATGCACCAATCTCCAACCCAAATGCTATTACATAAAGTTAACAATACTTAAATGCTGATGTGAAGTCAATAAATATTATGTCAGATGATAAAGAAGAAAATAAAATGAAAATATTTTCTTAGTACAAGTGTATACATGCACAAATATGCTTTTAACAAAAGAAGGAGGAAATACTCATAATAATTATAGTCCTTATTTCTGCAGCTGGTCGTGTGGTTGTAGCTGGTATTGATGATTACCTTCTTCTACTACCCATTCTGTATTCCCTTTGCCTTCAGCAAGCCCCTCAGCAGGTCACGATTTTTTTTCCTGGTAGAGTGACACAAACCTTCATTCCTGAAGGGCCTGGGTCATTTGTAGTCCCGCCTGTGTTGGATTATTGTAGTTTCCCATTGACCTTAATCACAGGGCATGATAATACTAATGGGTCTCCTGTATTCCATGCATACTCTTCCTTATCTCTGTAGACTGATTTCATCTTGGTAGTCCAAGACAGTCACCCCAGCCAACACTGTAACTCCCTTCTTAGCCTGTTGACTTAAAAGTAGGAGTAACCCAAAGTGTCCAGGTGGCAATCCTAGCTTCCAGTTTAATGGGATTGTTGTTGTGTCTCCTGGTGACAGCGTTCTTCTCTCTGGAACTGTTGTAGGACGAGCTGCAGACAAAACACCTCAGACACTGAAATATAGAAGGAAGTGGCTTTATTCTACTGGGAGCATTTGCATACTTGCGTCTTAAGGGCCGAACTCCCTGAGAGAGAAATTCCTGACCCTTTTAAGGGCTTACAACTCTAACAGGGTCGACACGAAAGGGTCCTGATCGATTGATCAAGCATGGGGTACATGCCTGGGGCTGCATGCATCAGTAATCAGGACAGAACAGAACAAAAAGTTTCTCAGTGCTTCCTTATACAACGTCTGGAATCTGTAGATAATACACGTGGTTAAGTCAGGGGTTGATTTTTAATTACCAGGCCTGGGGAGTGGCTGGGAACTGTCTAACTATTGATCTTATTTCTGCCTTTCTTTACCTTTTGCTTCCTGTTTTCTTTTTCTGAGGCATGAGACAATAGGAGAGGTGGTCTTCCTTATTCCCCCCGTTTGAGAATCTCACTTATTAGTGGGAGTTCTAACTCTTATCTTCACTACCTAGGTCTTCCTGCAAAACGGATTGATAATGATTCATGTAATACATTTGTGCTGAAGTTTTCTGATGAACTAAAGTGGTAATAAAACTTTTTGTCAGTTGGAGAAATATGGGCAGCAAGCAAGGAAGCAATAGACAGGTTCTTAACACTATCATTATGCCTATTATTAAAGTCCTAAATCCTCCTAGAGATGGGAACCACTTTTGAAACAGGTACCCAGGGTTAAACCCATGCCAAACCTGCAATGGCACATGTGCCAGCTTTGTTATGTCTCTAACTATATTTTCAACTACTTGCCCTTGATCATCGATGTGCAGACAGCAATTGGTTAGGTTGAATTTTCTACAGATTGCTTTTTCAGCTGCTAGTAAATAGTCTAGGGCCAATCTATTCTGATAGAAGGCATTTTTCATTTGGGTTTCTTGCTGGGCTAAAATGGTTAAAGCTCTGCTAGTTTTATTAGTAATTATTTTTAAGACAGCTTAGCTGGGAATGCATGATCTGGGTCCTGCTGGCTGTCCCATTTTTAAGACAGCTTAGCTGGGAATGCATGATCTGGGTCCACTTGTCCTGAGCTGCTGGTGTTAGCTGACTCTGGTGGATCTGAGACATAACACCTGCAACTTTAACAGCAATGGGAGTGGACAAGATTACAATATAGGGCCTATCCTATATGGATCCTAGAGAAATTAAATTTTACTTTTTAACCTAAACAGAGTCACCAGATTTAAAGGAGTGTCAGACTGATATTCTTATCTTTTCCTCCAGAGTTTAATAAGCCTTTTTCCTTGTATAATGCCTCATGTACTTGGAGGCTTAAGAAAGCACACCGAGAGTCAGTGTAGATGTTCATAGTCTTACCTTTACTTAGTTCTAAAGCCTGAATTACAGCAATAAGTTCATCCTTCTGGGCTGAAGTACTCTGGTGCAACCATTTGGCTTCAATGACAGTGTCCAGGGTTACTACTGCATATCCTGCACATCTCTCTCCTTGTGGGTTGACGAAGCTGCTCCCATCCACATACAGCCTCTAGTCCACTGATGCCCAAGGCTGGTCCTGGAGGCCAGGTCTGCTAGAGTAAACCTAGTCTACCACTTTAACACAGGTATGCATGACAGGGCTCTCTGATACCAAGAGCAAGGTGGCAGGGTTCCGGGTGTTACAAACTTCAATGGTTATGCGGGAATTTTTACAAAGCAGGCTTTGGTACTTGGTTAGTCTGGCATTTGTCAGCCAATGATGTCCTTTGGTATTCATTAAAGTCACCACAGCATGGGGGGCTTTTATGTTCAGGTTTTGTCCAAGAGTCAGTTTATCCGCTTCTTGTGCTCGCAGGGAAGTTGCTGCTAAGGCCCTCAAACACCGGGGCCAACCTTTAGGAATTCAGTCTAACTGTTTAGAGAGGTAGGTGGCCTTAGCCAGGGCCCTACGTCTTGGGTTAAAACTCCGACTGCTATTTGTTTTTCTCTTTCTGACACATACGATGTAAATGGCTTTCTTAGGTCAGGTAGCCACAGGGCTGGAGCTGACATGAGCTTTTCTTTTAACTTATGAAAAGCCTGTTGCTGTTAGGACCCCTATTGGAAATGTTCTGTGTTGCCCACCTTTGTGACTTGGTACAGAGGTTTGGCCAGTACTGCAAAATTTGGGATCCAGTACCTGCAGAACCTCACAGCTCCTAAGAATTCTCTCACCTGCCTTCTGCTCTTAGGCTCAAGTAGGTTACAAATAACCTGCTTTTTTTTTCTGATCCTAGGCTGCACTCTCTCTGTTGGATAGTAAATCCTAGGTAGCATACCTGCTGTCTGCAGATCTGAGCTTTCTTCTTGGACATCTTATACCCACAGTCCTCCAGGTTCCAGAGCAGGGTGTCTACTCCTTTGGCGCACCTGACTGCTGTGGGGTATCCCAGCAGGAGGTCGTCGATGTACTGGAGCAACACGCAGCCTAGGTCTCTGGCAGGAAACTTTTGCAGGTCTCAAGCCAGGGCCTCCCTGAAGATACTGGGGGAGTTCTTGAACCCTTGGGGAAGCCAGGTCCAAGTCTACTGAGTGGTGACACCTGACCCCAGATCTTTCCACTGAAAAGCAAATAGCTTCTGGTTCTCAGGAGCTAGTCTGATACTAAAGAAGGCATCCTTTAGGTCTAAGCAGGTGAAGCAGGTGAACCATCTGGTCTCAGTACATGAGCAGCTGGTGGCAATCAGCCTAAGTAGGGTTACGAGTCTGGATAATAGTTTGGAGCAAATTAATTAAGGCTTGAGGCTTTTCACTATAAGATGGGGTATTGTTCTTCCAACTGAGGAGATCAGCAGAGGTGAAAAGTTGATATACAAAGTCATGCTTTTCTACCATATGCCCTTCTCGTCTACCCCAGTATATCTCTGCTCCCTCAGGGGCATTTGCATAGCTCGAGCATGGCCAGATTTGAGACTACCCATTTGACTGTCTTGACTTCCTTCTCTGGCCTCTCAAGGCTCTTCTCCTCCCCTTCGAGGTGAGACCTGGGGAATGTTAGCTCCTGAACCTGGTTCCTTGGGGGCTGTTGGCCTCCGTAAAGGGTGGGTAGACTGGGACATATGGAGGAAGAATTTCTGTTACCTATGGCGGATCCAGCAAAACTGGTTTCTCTTGCTGTTTCTGGGATTTCCTCTTTTAACTCTGTGTCTGCTGTCAAAGCTGCTCTTACTTTTACTTTTGGCCTTTTTTGCAATTAGCCGTTAAACAGGGCTGGATCTATGCCGTTTCTGTCTATATCATATTTAACTATGAGTCAATATAAAGGAATTTGGTCTGGGTATACTGGCTGTCCTCTGACCCCTGTCACCACCTTAAATACATGGCCAATTGTTCCCTGTCTATAGTTCTTTCGGTTGACCATCCAACATCAAAAGAGGGAAATTTTATTTTACATTCACAGAGAGTTCTCAACTTCTGGGGGTTAACTTAACTCTATAATCCCCTGCAAAACCTTTTTTAAGGTTCTGTAACATGTACTTTAATAGAGTAAGTTTTGGATGTTTTGATGAATTTTTCTTATTTATTTTATTTAGTTTTTTCTTGAGACGAAACAACATTCACACTACAAGAAGGAAAGGGCAAAAGGTCACTCACTCGTCTAATTCACACTAAATCAAAATTAAAAGCAAAGCCAAAGTATTGATAAAGGCATGCCTGTTTGTCAAGTAGTTTAAGCCAAGTCAAAATCAAAACCAAAACCAAAGTGCCAGTAAAGGCACTCTGTGGGTCATCAGGCCACACTTCCACTTAAATGGAGTTGGCAAGTTCCTAAGACCGGTCTTACCATGTTTCAGATGTCCAGACTCCAAGTGCCAGTTCCTTCCCAGTGTTCAGCCACTGTGTCGATCCTACGTGGGGGCTTGCCGTGCACTGCTCTGACGAGGCGTTCCACTGGGGCAAATGCCTACCCGGGAGCACTCTCAGGATCCACATTGCTCAAGCTGGCCGGAGTCCTCTGCAGGGATGCTCTGTAGGGCAGGCCTCAGCCACCTAAGAGGCTTCCTCGATTGCCTGTCAACCACCTCGCTTCCCAGTCAGAGAACCAAGAAATGCAGCAGGATGAACCACAGACAAAACACCTCAGACACTGAAATATAGAAGGAAGTGGCTTTATTCAGTCGGGAGTGTCAGCAGACTTGCATCTTCAGGGCTGAGCTCCCTGAGAGAGAAATTCCTGACCCTTTTAAGGGCTTACAACTCTAAGCCGGTCCACATGAAAGGGTCGTGATTGATTGAGCAAGCATGGGGTATATACCTGGGGCTGCATGCATCAGTAATCAGGACAGAACAGAACAAAAAGTTTCTCAATGCTTCCTTATACAATGTCTGGAATCTATAGATAATACAAGTGGTGAGGTCAGGGGTTGATTTTTAACTACCAGGCCTGGGGAGTGGCTGGGAGCTGTCTAATTATTGATCTTATTTCTGCCTTTCCTTAGCTTTTGCTTCCTCTTTTCTTTTTCTGAGGCATGAGACAATAGGAGAGGTTATCTTCTTCCTTAGAACTAAGACTTCTAGGCCAGCAGAACTTAAGGTCATGGGATCAGGAAGTAAAAATTTTGCTAGTGGATCACTAGTGATGGTGAGTGGTGCCACTTCCACTTTCACTCCTTGATCCCTGGACACATAAATCCTGGCTATGGGAGAAATAGTACCAGATATTGGATGCTGATTCAGGAGCATACATGGCTTTCTGGAGAACTTTGCCTCAGCCCTACAAAGTATTGTAACCTAATTGGCATTATAATTGTGACTTCAAGAGGCCATTCCACTGTTCTATCAATCCAGTTGCTTCAGGATGATGGGGAACATGGTAAGACCAGTGAACTCCATGAGCATGAGCCCACTGCTGCACTGCTTTAGCCATAAAGTGAGTGCCTTGGTTAGAGGCAATGCTGTGTGGAATACCATGACAGTGGATAATACGTTCCGTGAGTCCACGGAGGATAGTCTTGGTAGAAGCTTTACATGCAGGATACGCAAACCTATATCTGAAGTAAGTGTATATTCCAGTGAGGATAAACCTCAGTCCTTTCCATGATGGAAGAGGTTCAATATAATCAACCTGCCACCAGGTAGCTGGCTGATCACCCCCAGGAATGGTGCCATATTGAGGACTCAGTCTGCTGCTGGCAAATTGGGCACTCAGCAGTGGCTGTAGCCAGGTCAGTCTTGGTGAGTGGAAGTCCATATTAGTGAGCCCATATGTAACCTCCATCCCTGCCACCATAGACACTTTGTTCATGGGCCCATTGGGCGATGACAGGGGTGGCTGGAGAAAGAGGCTGAGAGATGTCCACAGAAAGGGTCATCCTATCGAGTTGATTATTAAAATCCTCCTCCACTAAGGTCACCCATTGGTGAGCACTCACATGGGATACAAATATCTTCAGTTTTTGATCACCCAGAAAGGTCCATCCATGTACCCCTTCCCCAAATTTCTTTGTCACTAATTTTCCACTCATGCTTCTTCCAAGTCCCTGATAATCCAGCCAAACCATTGGCTACAGCCCATGAATCAGTATGTAATCACACATCTGACCATTTCTCCTTCCATGCAAAGTGCACAACCACATGCACTGCTTGAAGTTCTGCCCACTGGGGAGATTTCCCTTCACCACTGTCCTTCAGAGATGTCCTAGGAAGGGGTGGTAGTGCTGCAGCTGTCTATTTTAGCATGGTGTCTGCATATTGTGCAGAACCATCTGTGAACCAGGCCCTAGTCTTCTCTTCCTCTGTCAACTGATCATAGGGAACTCCCCATGAGGCTATTAGTGCAGTCTTGGGGAGAAGAGGCAGGGTGGCAGGAGTGGAGGCCATGGGCATTTAAGCCACTTCCTCATGTAACTCACTTGTGCTTTCAGGACCTGCTCGAGACTGATCATGTATATAACACTTCCATTTGATGATAGAATGCTGCTGTGCATAACCCACTTTATGGCTAGATAGGCAAGAAAGCATTGAGTTCATGATAGGTAGTTCAGGTCGTATGGTGACTTGATGATCATAGTCAAATGTTCAGTTTTCACTGAAGCCCAGTAACAAGTCAAGAGCTGTCTCTCAAAAGGAGAATAGTTATCTGAAGAAGATAGTAGGGCCTTGCTCCAAAATCCTAGAGGCCTTTGCTGTGATTCACCTGTGGTGGCCTACCAAGGCTCCAAACAGCATCCCTATCTGCCACTGACACCTTAGTCACCATTGGATTTATTGGGTCATATGACCCAAGTGGCAGAGCAGCTTGCACAGCAGCATGGACCCATTGCACAGCCTTCTCCTCTTTTGGACCCTATCCAAAACTGGCAGCCTTTCAGGTCAGTCAATAAACGGGCCAGAGGGATACACCCAAATGAGGAATGTGTTGCCTCCAAAATCCAAATAGACACACTAAGCATTGTGCCTCTTTCTTGATTGTATGAGGGGTCAAACATAGCAACTTATCCTTCACCGTAGAAGGAATATATTGACAGGCTTCACATCACTGGACCCCTAGTAATTTAACCGAGGTAGAAGATCCCTGAATTTTAGTCATATTTATTTCCCATCCTTTGGCTTGCAAATGCCTCACTAATAAGTCCAATGTGTTTGCTACTTCTGCTCACTGGGTCCATTCACCATAATATCATCGATGTAATGGACCAGTGTGATATCTTGCTGAAGCAAAAGGCAATCAAGGTCTTTCTGAATGAGATTATGACACAAAACTGGAGAGTTGTTATGTTCCTGAGGTAGGACAACAAAGGTATATTTCTGGCCTTGCCAGCTGAAGGCAAATTGCTTTTGATGGGCCTTATTGACCAGAACGGAGAAAAAGGCATTTGCCAAGTCAACGGCTGCATACCAGGTACCAGGAGATGTGTTAATTTGCTCAAGCAATGAAACCACATCTGATAGAGCAGCTGCAATTGGAGTCACCACTTGGTTAAGCTTACGATGATACACTGTCATTCTCCAAGATCCATGTGTCTTCTGCATAGGCCAAATGGGAGAGTTGAACAGGGATGCGATGGGAATCACCACCCTTGGCTCTTTCAAGTCATTGATGGTGGCACTAATCTCTGCAATCCCACCAGGGATGCAATATTATTTTTGATACCAGTCAGAGAGTCGATGTAGGGGTCTGTCAATTGCTAAGTATGTCTATGCCAGTTATGCATTCTGATACTGGAGAAATGACCACAGGATGAGTCTGGGGACCCACTGGACCCACTGTAAGTTGGAGCTGAGCTAAGACTCCATTAATTACCTGACTTCCATAAGCCCCTGTATTAACTGGAGGACTACGTTGACATTTTGGGTCTCCTGGAGTCAACATCAGCTCAGAACCAGTGTCCAGTAGTCCCCGCTATGAATTATCATTTCTCTTTCCCCAATGCAATTACCCTGGTAAAAGGCCAGAGGTCTCCTTGGGGAAGGATGGAAGAAAGATTCACTGCATAAGTTGTTAGTAATGTAGGGGGTCCTTCCTCAAGGAGACCTGGCCTCCCCTTCATTCAAGGTGTTCTGGGTCTGTAAACTGGCTCAAGTCTGAAAATTGATTGAGGGGCTGTGATTCTCTGTCTTTATGATTTAAATCAGTGTTTTGTCCATTTGACCTAGAAATTTTCTGCTTGTATAAATTAAGTAGGAATGCTGTAGGCTTTCTATCAATTTCACTTCCAGGAACATAATTAGCCAATGCCAGAGATCTACACCAGGCAGACTATTCCGATTGCTGTTTTGCCTCTGCTGTCCATTACAGTAGCTACACTCACCATGCCTTTGATGGTTGAATGCAGCCACTTGGCTCCTGCCACCTTGGGATCCAATTATTCCCATGGTATTTAAATTTTTTAGTTGAGTGACTTCAGTTCTCACTGTTAGATCTGACATACAGAGAAGAGCAATGACAGGGCTCTTCAAAGATGCAGGTGCCAACCTTACAAATCTATTTCACAAACATTGGTTAAGGGTATATCTTCTGGACCCTCTCAGCTGGGATGAGTAGGTCTAAAGTGACTAGTCCACTACACCATCCCAATCTTCCTAAGCCTTTGGATTCCCTTCCTCTACATTAAATCAAGAGAGACCAGAAATTTTCAGCTTGCTCACAGTAGGCCATCTTTTAATCCATATTTCAGCTAACCAAGCAAATAAACTATTAGAACCTTTTTTAATTCCCTGAACTGCAACATTAAATGCAGAGTCCCTGCTAAGTGGGCCCAAATCAATAAATTCAGCCTCATCTAACTCTACATTCCTTCTACCCTTATTTCACACCCTTAATATGCATTTCCATGTCTGTTCTCCATATTTCTGTTTATATAAATTAGAAAACTCTATTGTAGCACACTTCTTCATGGGTCACACTCTCAATCTCACCTCTGGGGGCCTGCTGGGACTTTAGTCTTCTTGTAGGTCTAGAAGCAAACAGAGGTGTTGGAGGTGGCTTCTGAGGAGAATCAACATTATCTTGCCTGGCAACTGCCTCGGGGGAGGCCATCACTGTTGCCTTAGTGCAGGAGTTTATCTCCTCAAACAAAGATGGAAATGTTGACTGAAACATGGGTCAGGGAGGGGATATTGCCACTACTGGGGATGAGGATGCTGTGTTTTTTTTTTTTTTTTTTTGTCTGGTAAAAACGTTTCATCAGAATTTACAAACTCAATGTCCCCAGCTTCATCAGGGTCCTCCCACATGTCCCTATTCCAAGTTGCAGAGTCCCATTCTTTTCCAATCAATGCTCTCACGTTAACAGTAGACACCTGGTGAGGCTGTGCATGTACCTTTCATTGCAGGTCAGCAACTAGCATGACAAGAGCTTATGTCTGTTTTTCCGCGAAAGAGTAAGATAAGACTCTTACTACTCAGGGCAGCCTTAGCAGATTTGAGGCTCAGTATCTGCTTCTGAAGCCAGGAGATAGAATCCCTGAGGTCATCATTTTCTTTCAACACTTTGTCCACTGAACTTAGGAGCAACCAACCAGCTTCATTATGTTCCTTGGTTCTCCACATATGGTCAAAAGTATTATGTATAGAGTCACTAAGTTCCTTGCCTGTCATGAGTGATGAATCAGGAGTGTCAAATGCATTTATTTTGCATAACTCTCTAAACAGTTCATGCCAAGGTCTTATCAGTATTCTCCATACTATTAGAAGTAGAGTCCTTAGCATTTTTATCTAATTGTATTAAGCAGCCGACTCTAGAAACCCCAAACCAATGAAAGAATTCCATCCTTAATATTTTACTCCTGTAGGACCAATCCTGGTACCAAAACCTGTATTAGGGTTCTCTAGAAGGACAGAACTAATGGAATATCTATCTCTCTATACACACACACACACACACACACACACACACACACACACACACATATGTGTATATATAGTGAGATAATAAATATGATTATTATATATATTCAGTATATATATCATATATATAAAATAAGTGTATTAAGAATTAATTCACACAATCACAAGGTCCTACAATAGGCCACCTGCAGGCTGAAGAACAAGGAAAGCCTGTCCAAGTCCCTGAAGGACTTGGAGTCCAATGTTTGAGGGCAGGAAGCATCCAGCATGGGAGAAAGATGTAGGCTGGGAGGCTATGGCAGTCTCTCTTTTCACATTTTTCTGCCTGCTTATATTCTAACTGCACTGGCAGCTAATTCGATTGTATCCACCTAGATTAAGGATGCATCTGCCTTTCCCAGCCCACTGACTCCAATATTAATCTCTTTTGGCAACACCCTCAAAGACACATCCAGGATTAATTGCATCCTTCAATCCCATCAGGTTGACACTCAGTATTAACCATCACAATAGTATATTAATAGTTCTGAGAAATTCTTTGACCAAAAATTTCTGTATTCTAATATTAATTATTAATTATGAAAATTCTGTTTCATAGAAAATACTTTGGTTAACATTGCTTATAATTTGCCTTTTAGCTTGTATATATTTGTTTATAATGGTAATATATCTTTTGTTATTGCTATGCTTATTCACAAAATATTTTTTATATAAAAAGCCATTTTGTTCTCTAATTGTTTTTTGGTTTCATTTTTTAATATTTTGCCTTCCAATTTATTTAATCAAATTTGTTATTTGTTGTCACACATAGTAGTTGTAATCAGCTATGCTATTATCATTTATATAGATAGCAATGATTTCCTTACTGACTTAAATATCATTTTTACAGTATGCAATTTCAGTCTTCATTTATTAAGGATATCTTTCTCTGATATTCTTTTATAAATGATGACTTGAAAATAAATGCTTTTCACTCTGGAAATTTTTCCTTAAAGATTTGTAAATTAATTTTTTTTTCTTAAAATATTACTGGAAAGAATAGTGAAAGAAGTCTTTGTGGAAGAATTAGATTTTTTTTTTTCCCTGCTGAATACTAAAGTATTCTCTTTTTCTCCATGACATTAAGGCCTGCTAACTTCTTTTTAGGTTCTTCTTTGTCATGTTGTTTTGAGATAGGGTCTCATTTTGCTGCTCAGGCTGGAGTGCAGTGGTGCAATCATAGCCCACAGCAACCTCCAACTCCTGATCCCAAACGATTTCTCCTGTCTCAGCCTCCCAAGGAGCTGGGACCACAGGCATGCAGCCTGACACCTGCCTAACTCACGCTTGTAATCCCAGCAATTTGGGAGGCCAACGCGGGTGGATCACCTGAGGTCTGTAGTTTTAGACCAGCCTGACCAACATGGAGAAACCTCATCTTTACTAAAAATACAAAAAAATTAGTGGGGTGTGGTGGTGTGCACCTATAATCTCAGCTAGTTGGGAGGCTGAGGCAGGAAAGTTGCTTGAACCCTGGAGGCGGTGAACCCTGAACCCGTTGCGGTGAGCCGAGATAACGCCGTTGCACTCCAGTCTGGGCAACAAGAGCGAAACTGCGTCTCCAAAAAAAAAAAAAAAAAAGTTCTGTAGAGAAGACATCTTACTATGTTGTCCAGGTTGCTCTTTAACTGCTAGGCTTAAATGATCCTCCCACCTCAGCCTCCCAAAGTCCTGGAATTATGGGCATCTTTTTAGGTATTGTCTTGAACTTTTCCATCTAAAAAATCCAGAAATCTTTTGCTTTTAATTTTTGTTTTATTTTTTATTATAGTGCAAAAGTTTTTTTTTCTGTTATTACTTATAAATTCTTAATTGCTACGAAAATATCTCTTGTTTCATCTTTTCTACTCTTCAAAAACAGTCATTAACTATATTTTGAATTTTTATTTTCTGTCCTTAATACCAGAGTCATTTCTGTGGTCACTTTTCACTTATTTGTCTTCTCCCACATTTGAAAGTTGTCTCAAGCCTTTTATTCACATAATTTATTTGATATGAGGTTTTTGTTAGCACTATTAATTCTACTGTTAATTTCATCTAATGCATATAAATATTCTGTAGTGCACTTTTATTTTAAAAAATGTCCTTTGAAATCTATTTTAGCTTTACATTTCTGCTTTGTCTCTCAACTTCGTTTGTAGCTAAGTGTCTTATTTCACCTCTTGTTTTGTGGAAACACAAAAGTGTGTGACATTTATTTTCTTTTTCTGAAAAAAAAATTATTTTCATGCATTTTATTCCTCGATTTATTTTCTGTTATATTCTTCCTGACTCTACTGTAGTATCTAGTATAGTATGTAGTAAAGAATTTGCTCTGTCCAAAAAGGAAAGTCTAGACTTCACCCTCAGCTTTTGGGGGGTAATTTCTGGACCTTTGGAATATTATGCCTGATTGGAGGGTCTTTGGAGGCTGTGGGTCCTACTGCATAGTCTAACAATGTGAGTTAGGACAGGGCCTAACCAAACCCAAGTCTCAGGGCAGGGGCTGACAATGCTAGAAAGACTAACAATGTGATAGAAGGTGCAGGTTCTAGGTCATGTGGTATGATTTAACCTGGAGACTGAACTCAATCATATGTGCAGTCAATCAATCAATCATGCCCAAGTGAGGAAGCCCCACCAAGAACTCTGGACATACAAGGTAAGAGTGAGCTTCCTGATTGGCAATACTCCATGTGTATTATCACATATGGATTCCAGGAAGTTAATGTGTCCTGACTTAGAAAGAGGACAAGAGCAGCTCTGCATTTGATATTTCTTTTAGATTTTTCCCCATGTGCTTCCTCCCTTGGCTAATGTTAAACTATGTCCTTTTCAAGTAATAAACCATAATCATCAGTATAATATCTTTCAATGAGTTTTGTGAGTCTATGAAAATTATTGATCCTGAGAGTGGGGATATGAACCCTTTGAACTTTCAGTTGATGTCCAGATGTGAGGGAAATATTGGGGATTGTACCCTCCAACTTTATAGTTGTCCCAAACTCTTTATAGTATGTGTCCATATGCCCTGATGTAATGTTTTATTAGTCAGTTAGAGAAAGTGTTAATCCAGCTCTGAAGTTCCCATCAGAAACAAGATAGATCCTCCCCTAAGTCCCCTTCTCTTCTATTTTGAGCTCAATATTCTGCTTCTAATTCAGTGAAATGATTATCAGAGAAGATCAGAGGAAGGGTTCTGCAAATGTACATTATTTCATTCCATCCTGTGCATGCATCTGTCTGTATGTGTGTGTATGTGTTGAAACCACCACGTCAGGAGCTGACACATATTGGATTAATCCTATTTTCTGCTATTTTTCAGATCAAGTTTGGTAAATATTTGTCTATTACTTCAATTAATAAAAGCATAGAATAACCTTGGAAAACCATTCTTTCAGTTTATCTACTATGGTGATACACTGATATATGGGTCTGTTTTTCTGCTGCTGTAACAGAACACTAGAGGCTGGGCAATTTATAAAGAAAGGAGAATTATTTGGATCATGATTCTGATGGCTGGGAAGTCCAACACCATGGTGCTGGCATCTTGCAAGGGCCTTCATGCTGAATCATAAAATACTGAAAGTTCAACTGAGCTTGCAAGACAGTAAATTGGGACAAACTCATCCTTTTTATCAAGAACCCACTCCCACCATAACTAACTGACTCCTGTGATATTGACATTAATCCATTCATGAGGGTGGAACCTTCATTACCTAATTGCCTTTTAAAGACCTCACCTCTTAATATTGCTATGATAGCAATGAAATTTCAACATGAGTTTTGGAGGAGATATTCAAACTCTAGTAACTGCTATGATATGTTGGGACTCTGTGGCCCAAGTCTTTTGTCCCAGTTTCTCCAGGCAACTGTCCTGTACTAAGAATCAACACTGTAGAGACATCACATTTTCAGGTACCTGAATTTGTAAGTCTGATTGTAATTGTTGCTTTGAATATAAAGATTTGTAATGAAAGAGGAACTACAAATGAAACTTAAAAAAAAATACTGTCTATTTCCTCCTCTAGTCCTCTTGTTTCTCAGCCCAATGGCTGTTTATGGAATGATAGCTGAGGATAATTAGGGATACTGTTAATTAGGTAAAATGGGGCTACAGGAATGAATAACTTAAATACTGAGCTTAGTATATAAGATGGCAACAGTACCAAGTGTAGGAGTCAAGGAACCTATGCTCCAAAGACATGTTGCCACTTTTCTTTCTATGCTCAGTCAAGCTACTTAAGCTCTTTATAACTAGATTTTTTCATTTGTAAAAGAAGGCCAAAATGTGTATTTTCTGTAGTATAGATAAAGTAGAATTACACATATTATGATGTTTTGAAAAATGTGGTGCAGTATATGGATGACAGAAGCTATTATTTGTTCACACATGAAAAGCCTAATTTCTGAACTGGGAAGTGTATAATAAAAATTATATTTTTAGAAGATGAATTTGGCACTTATGCAAGAAGAAATGAAGTGGAAGCATAACCAGAGTGGATTAGGGTGGTACATTAAGTGATGACTCAAAAAAGAGAAGATGGATGCAATCCTACAAATATTTCAGAGAATGAATCAATAGAACATGATAACTAATTGGATGTGAGGCAAAGGAAGACAGCAGTCTTAGCTAATGTCAGAATGTAACTTTATCAGTCAGAAGAATGGTGGCATCATTCACAGGAAAAATGAATTTTGAAAGGAAATCCAGAAAAGGCAAAAAAAAAAAAAAAAAAAAAAAAAGTACAACAACAAAGGAGAGGCAAAGAGAAAAAGGAAAATAAAAGGTATATACTCATTTTCCCCAAATTGCTCATGTTTATATTTTTAAAGTACTAACTACCAAATAATTAGATCTATGTATAAATTCTCTAAGTCATTTTATCTTCTCCTCTATCAAAAGGATTGCTTCAGCACCTATGTAACATTAAAAAGTGAACCTTCTTTTCGTGCAGGAAATTAAAAAAAAAAAATCAGAACTGCTTCAAAAAGTTGTGTTGAATGATTTCTATTGAGGTGTTTCATTTCAAACTAAAAGCGGTTTCTAAAACCCTAAACAACAGCAGATTAGATATGCATGCTACAGGCATTCTTATCTCGTATTTTCTTTTTCATTTTGAAAGATCTGACTAAAAAGTCCACTTAAACATGTAAATGGTTTTTTTCTAAGAAATCAGTACATGAGAAATATTAGAAAAAAAATGTGAGATCTTTGTCATCATGTATAAAGTGTTAGAATTTATTTTTAATTAAAATTATCCTTGTCTGAATTGTTTGTTATTCTTATCCGTTTCTGATGATAGAGACTATGGTGAGAAGGAACTGTAACAGGGCCTACTTAAAAGGCAGTAGGGAACAAATCACTTATTATTATAAAGTAGTTTTACTCCTTGAAACCTGTAACCCCCATTACACTAATTGAATAATGAATAATGATAACACATTGAATATAAATAGGCTTCTTTTGCTGCAAATAGAATGTTTCATCTTTTGTGTAAAGTACTGTTAATAAAAGCATACTGACCTTTCAAGGTCTGAAAATGAATGTACAAGAAACTTGGGAAGCTAGTTTTCCATTAAATACATTAGTGATAAGCTTGGTATTTTTCTTAGTGTTCTCAAAAAGATCCAACCTCATCTCTCAAATAGTGATGCCAATGTGAGCAGCAACTGAGTCTTAGTTTTTCACTGTAAAAGTTAGGGTGCAAAAAATCGAAGGGCACAGAAATTTCTCCAAAATAGCTTGTTATTACATTTTGGAACCAAATAATTTATTAGAGTAGCCAGTAGATAAGAAGCATGATCAATTCATATTTACCTTTATTCACATATATATTATAGATATTTATATGCATATATAGGTATATAATATTTTGCACACACACATACATACACACATACACTCATATACATTCTGAATGCCGTGATGAAATTATACCTGAACCATGGGTTTTGACATAATTGTCTTCTTCCTTCACCTCCTTGTAGAAACTCACTTTTTAGAGCGCATAACACTGCAATGTAATGGTTTTCTTCCTGTTTACCTCTGAGCATATCACTTGTTTTTTTCATAGAACTGTTTTATTTTCCTAATTTGTTGGAAGAATACACTGTTTTCCTAATGCAAGTTCTTTTCTTTCTATACCCTGTCTCCTTCTCTGTCTCATCTATTCCCTTATCTTCAACAATTTCCTCTATTTAGATGAAATTCACTTTTATCTGGAACAGTTACTTCTGTCCTGAGGTTATGTCCTGTATTTCCAGCTACTTGTTAGACATTTAAAACTGGATTACTTGACAGATTCCGCTGAAGCCAACTTTCATTTCCAAATGGTCTATTAGTAGCACTAATATATCCTATACATCGTCCTTATTTTACTCTTTGCTATCTCCCCATATTGAATCAGTCCTCAATTGCATCAATTTTTTTGTTCAAATGTTATCAAATTTTTCCATTTTTATCTTTCTTTATTGTCTTCACCTCCACTCAACTTTTGGCTGATATTATTTCTGAATATTCATTCATCCTCAACAAAATTTGGTTATGGTTTTATGGAAAACAGAGAAATGAAAAAATTTCAAACTTTATCAACATAAACCTTTTAATCTAGAAATACGTAAAAGATATATCAAACAAAATGATTATAAAAGAAAGTAGTTTTCATATCTTGAGTAAAAGATATTTTTCCAAAAGATTTTTATTCTGTTAAGGACCATTTTAAAGGGTCCTTAAATAAAAATTGTCCTTATTATTTATTAAGTTATTTTTGGTGAACTTTTATTTATTCCACTTTTTTTCCTTTTTAGTTTTTATTTTTCTTTCTTGATTTCTTGACATTTTATCTACTAGAAAGATTATCTTTCTTTGTCTATAATGGACGTTACTAAAATTTTTTGTTGTTACTTGCCTTTTGACTTTACTCTTTTTTATTGTGACATATTTTTTAAAAATGTACTTAAAATAATCTATCTTTCATTTTATGGATTCTCAAAACGAGTTCCCACTCTAAATTTATAAAGACATTTTGCCACATATCTTCTGATCTTTGATGACTTTTTATGTTTATTTTTTATGATATTTTTGGTTTATTTTGTTATAAGTTTGATTTATAGATGTAATTTTATTTTTCTCCACATAACTCCTCCTAATATTCCCACATATATTTACTTCAAAATATCTTAGTTAATTTTATTAGAATACTGCCTTTATCTTACTGAAATCCCATTTAGTGTTCATTGTTGAACCTTCCAATTTTTTTCAATGATCTGTTTAACTTTTCATGCATAAGTAGCACACTGCTTCAAATGAGTCTAAGTTTTTGAAATAACTCTTTAGTCATATATATTACATTTTACATACAAATGCAATACTGTAAATCATATTCTGTTTATTTCGAATTAAAAGGGGAAACTATTTTCACAATATCTATGAGAAATTTGTCCCTAATCTTTGCAGCAGTTATAACATTTTGCCCTTTGTCATTGTGATCCCTAGTGTCCTCAGTCTCCCAATATAAACTTACCATTTTGATTGAATTTCAGTAGCTTGCTCGAATTCAGACACCTTTTATGGTCAGGCACTTGGCAAGGAGAATGACAGGCTTTGATATAATAGTAGATGTGTTTTCCTGAGGCTGTCATCTGGCTATGGGACATTTAATGGCTGAATGACAGAAAGACAGAACATTACTTACAAGACAGGCATAATTTTGCAGGCTGCCACCTATACATCAGTTGTGTAAGTCAATAGAAATATCTTAAGAACAGTCAACTAGAATTTCTGTATAATACTTTGAAAATAAAGAACTATTTTGATTATTTAAAGTGAGTTTTGTTAATAACAACTCGATCATTTTTTCTCATTTTACTTTTGATCTCACTCTGAAAATTATAAATAGTATTTTCATCTCAAGAACATCCTTATTACCATTGATTGAGTAGCAAACGTTAAGTCATTTGCTATTATAATATTTGATATTATAATTTAAGTTAAAATTAATAAGTATAGGCTTTGTTAATATAATAAAGTAAGGGATAATCCCATTTCTCTTTCCACACTTTCATCAAATAACATATAGTAGCGAGGTCACAATGTCCAAGGAGATGTGCTAGATAAATTAGGGAAACAGAACCTATTCAAGTATATCTCTGATATTTTTTCTGGTTACAACATAAATACATGTATGAAAAGTTAGCTAAAAGCAAAAGGCTGCCCAGGTGAAGGGGAAAATGAGTAGTATAGAAAATAAGTGTCATATGAATTCAAATGAGGGATATGACTGTGGGAAGAGGGTAGCAATCACTTGAGGCTCTTCGAGGAGACAGACTTTGAGGCTGACACTCAAGAACACACAGTATTCAATAAATCAGAGGAGATGAGAAGTTGAAAAGGATAAAGTGATTGAGTTTGTGAGGAAAAAAAAAAGAAAACCATAATTGCTGACTCAGCACAAGACCACACTCCATTTTGGTTATAACAATGAATTGTTCTTGGTAACTAACAATAGAGCCTGATGGGTCATTTACGTATTTTGGCCAAACGTAGAACAGTTTTTCATCTCCTTTTGAGGAATTGTGCAATATAGTATGTTCTATAACTTCCACTTCAGTATACACTGAATTTTGTCATTTTTATATGAAATTCTTGCATCATGTGGCATCATTCTCCTGGGATGAATTTGGATCCTTTCATCTTAGGTCCTGTCTGAATGAAGCATATTTTCCACCATTGCTGTTCATGATGTCGTATCTTTTTGAATTGGAATGACTTGTTATATAAAACCTGGAGATATAACGTTCTTGTCATTATAGATGAATAATGTTATTTCCAAAAGCCAATCTGTTCAAAAATATGTCATTATGAATGTATTTTTTCATAGAATATATTTTAAGCATTAAAGAAGGATGAACCATGAAAATTCCTTTATAAAACTTTCTTTAGTATTATATTCCATTGTCTTACAGTATTGCAAATGCAAACAACAAAAACAGCATACAACAACAAAAAGTTTCTTATATAGCACTTCCTACCTGTCAGGTACTTTTCTAGGGCTTATATATAAAAATATATTTAATCATTACAACCATTACAACAGCCTACTTTACAGATGAGAAAACCCAGGCACAGACAGTTATCAGACAGTTAACATGCCAAGGCCAGGAGGATACTAAATAGCAGAGCTGGGATTTGAAATCAGACTGTTTCCAGAGTCTGCTTATATTCATAACTACATATACATTTCAATGTGATTTATCTCTACAGTACATTTTACCTTATCATACAGTCCTATGTTTATGAAATAGCATTATAAATGCTTCTAATTTAAATCATTTTTTTTGTGATGACCCTTTAAATGTGCTTTTTCTCCTTTTAATTTTATAAATATTGGTTAATTGATTTGTAGCATTCCATTCCTGTTTGTTTTCATTTGGTTTTAGAATCTGTACTTTCTGCTTTTATTACATTTGGAAAAATATTAAAATGTGTCCCATGCTTTGATTATATTTTTCGGTTTTGAACTTTACAATAGAAAAAGAAAGGAATAAAATAAATCTTAGATAAATAAGACATGAGAGAGTGGATTTGAAATTGTTTATTTTAGCTAATTACTTAGTCAATAGTTATCAGTCAAACAAAGATACTGTTTGAGAAGTAATCTTTTGAGATCTTTTAATGATTTAGAACACAAATAGAGATAATATGTGTGCAGTACTTCTCCCTGAGACATGCTTAATAGAAAATTTTGATATATTCATTAAATCATTACAGATAGGCACGGTGATTTTTCTCAATTGTTGCCAAAAAAAATGACCATTGTTTTCGTCTTCATAGTACCTTTATTGTCTGCACACTGGTTTTTGGCACTGCATGAGCAATCTTCAAGTTAACTGCATTAAAAAAAAAAAGAAAGAAAAAAAAGAAAAAACTGACAATACCTGTATTGCCAAAAACATGACAGAAGGATAGCATCCTCTAATTCTGCCTAATTTCAAAGTGAAGAGTGATTAAGTGGCTTATAAAGTTTTCTTCTTATTCTGGCAAGCCTACAGAAGAAGAAGAAAATAATTTAAACTCAACTCTACATAATACTGTGACTTCTTCAATGGAAGGCAAAGGGCATTTCAGAGTAGGTGATGATTAGTAAATATTTTTCTCATTTTAGGTTTTATTGATCTATCTTAAAAATTTATATTTTGCTTATAACATGAGGAAATGCTGAATCCAACAGGGGTAGTAGCAAATAAAAAGTCATGTTTTCAATGCAAACTGTAGAGGAAACTGAGACAGGAGATCCTATCTAAAGGAACCATACCTCTCAGCATTTTCCTCCTTCAAAATATTTACCTTGTTCTTATGCCTAAGCTTTGAGTGGCCAAATTAGAACTTACATGACTTAGATTGAGGAAATTAACAAAGGAAAGAAGAGGAAGAACCTAGGCAGTAAAACCATTTTCTGTGGGAGGTGTTCATAAACAGATGAATAGAGAATTACACAGAGAAAGTTTGCCAAAGGGATTGCTTTTCAGGGTACTGCAGACCCTACAGAAGAAATCCAAGTAGTGGGAATGGATGAAGAAGAATAAGAAGATTTAAAAGGAAAATATGTAAAGGGTTTAATTTCCTAAGTAACTGCTTTTAGACTGAGAAAAGCTTTCTTTGAAAAGCAGCTTTAATTTTTCCCCTATTACACCTTAGTGGCGTTAAAATTCCCCTTTGTCTTTGCTAAAGTAATTCCTACATAACTGTAACTCTTGAGAATATTGCTTTCATAGAGAATGGAGAAAGACTTTTTTTTTTTTTTTTTTTAAAGAACAGTCTCATCTCTGTATTTTTATTCCTAACTGGAGTCAGGAAGCTGGTTTTAATTCAGGGGATTGTTTCCTGTAGTTCCAAGCTTGAGGTAATGATCCATCACAGACTATAAGTATAGCCTCTTAATACAGTTCTAAGCGTTGTTGAAGAACATGCGAAATTGAGGGCCACGAAGGAAGTTCCCTGAAGAGGGAGGCTCTGAATCAAAATACTTAATAGTAGATGATACTATAATCTGGCAATAGAGAAGGTAGTCAACAAAAGCAAGCATGCACGTAGAGCTCAATTTAGTGCTTCCATGTGGAGAGCATTTCTTTTATTCTTATTTGTATAAATTTAAGAAGCACAAGTGCAATTTTGTGCTACATTGTGTAGTGGTGAAATCTGGGCTTCAGAGAAAGAGTGTCTGTGTGTTTATCCATGTGTAACACTACCAAAACACAAGTCCTGTATAATGGGGGCCCATGGAGTCTGAAAAGATAGGGATATGGGAATTTAGAATGTGTTATTTTATAGAAAAATTTCCTTTGGAGAAGTATGGCACAAAATAGTAGAGATGAAAGAAGTACCACATTAGATTCTTGATTGTCTTATAAAGGATTTTATACATAATTTCCCCCGGAGTACTATCCTACTTTCTTGAGGGCTGTGCCTGCACTTGGGACATTTTACGAGAAAGAAAAATCATGACATCAAAATGGACCTTTTTTTTCTTGTTTAAGATGATGGAGAATAAGTTCAAATGCATGTCCAATAAACCCACCATCAATTTTATCCCTGGGCAGTATTTGTTTGGAAGGTAGCCAAATGGTAATCCACCAGAAAGTGTATGAAGAGATTGAAGTTAGATGGTCAGGTTCATGGCTATATTCTTGGAGTAAACAACTTTGCTTTATTTCTTCAGTGAGACTAATAGTCACCAATCCTCCATAGTCATTCATTCATTGGGTTACTTTTCAATATTTGTATTCTCTATATCAATATATTCTCCTACAAAAGATTTTGATTGTAAACTATTATGTAATGTGTTCTATGATTGTTAATTTGATTGGGTTTGTCAGTAACAAAGTTTCATCTAAACCTAAAGAAGATAGAATTATTGTATCCAGACTTAAGGGGCAGTAGATCTAGAGTGTGGAATTTATAAATCATGAGGCCAAGAATTACTCCACTGGGTGCACTACTTAGTTTTAGCTGTGTAGACACAAGCTTCAATCAATCATGATCTTTACTTTGATGTATGAGATGAGGGTAGAAAATTGACTCTTTTTTCAAAGCAGATAAGGTAGAAGATAAATTTTCAGAGGCTTATCACTTGATTATAGTTGTAGTTTACAATAACGTGTTTAGACACATATAGCTTCATCTAACTTAAGTAACATCATAGGATCTTCGAGCTCCTGTTACAGTGCTCAGACTTTCTTGATAAATGCACAAATGCTGTATGTGTTTGGAATTAAATAGAAGAGATCTGTCCAGAATTCCATAAACTCATTCAAATAAGAGGTGGAGAGCTGGAGGTGGGGAAAATCTATAGCCACCAGAATGAAGCCTGGCATTAAGAGCAGTGTCTCTCTTTACTATTTGAATTCATTCATACATTTCTTCACCAGATGGGAAACATGGCTGAAGGAAACAGAGAGCTGGTGAAATTTGTGCTTCTCCAATTCTGATTCATTCAGAGATCTCTTACTCACCTTTGGACACTAGCATCAGTAGGAAGACTATTTTATTTTATGTCATTTTAGTTTAAAAACCCTTTTAATGCCCTTACTATGTGCCAGGCATTATTATAATTTCTTTACAAATAACTTATTGGTGGTTCTTGTCATGCCAAAGGCTTTATCGACTGTGAAGGATACAGAGTTCAATTTATGCGGGAGATTTAGTACTTCCATGTGGTAAACATTTTGTTTTCTTTAAATTTGTATAAACATAAGGGTTACAAACACAATTTTGTTACATGGCTATATTGCATGGTGCCAAAATCTGGGCTTGTAGTGCATCCATCACCCAAATAATGTATGTTGTACCCATTAAATACTTTCTCATTATCCAATCTCCTCCCTCATGTGGTTAAAATTTCTAATATTTTAACTGTTTAAAAACTTGGATCCCTTCCTAGAGTTTGAGGAACTCATCACCTTTTGGTTTTGATAGGAGGCTGAAATAGAAAATTGTTAGACACTTGCTTTCCCAGCTTTCCTTCAGTGGAATTGCAGATATTTCCTTGGATTCACCAATAAAATGGACCACCCCAGAGTGGGAATTAGGAGCTGGTAAAAGTAACAAGAGAAAACTAGAAAATTCCTCCTAGTGGTGAGAGTAAGCAAAAGGATTACTGAATCTCCGGGGCAAAAGTAGAAGCAGTGCCACTTGTAGCACCCACTGCAAGGAGACAGAAATACTGCTTGTAACAGTGCAAGCATATTGGAAGTGGCTGAGTGGCAGCAGTCCTATGGCATCATTTTAAGCATCCTCTTAAATTGCCTCTGCCTGGATCTCTAGTTCTCCTGTGGTTCTCTGAGCTACCGATATCTTTTTCACTCATTCCTTTTCCACTGAAATCAACCTGGATCTGCTTCTGTGACTTGAAACTAAAATCTCCGACTGAAGCACACCAAATATTAGACATGAGCAGTCAACATTTTCCATTTATCATGTAAATATGTAGGTTTATGATAAATCTTCTTTCCTCATAGGACAAAGAGTCAGGCATAAAAACTGCAAATTGAAATGATATATTGTTCTCCAAGGCCTAACACTTTCAAGGCACTTATAAGTAACGACTTCAGAGTGTACAGCATTTGAAAGCAACATTTTGAAAATGTGTTTAGCCAAATGCTATTTCTCCGAGAAAGAAGATTTGAAAAAGGAAGATTTTATAATTTAATAGTTTTGAAAAATGGAGCAAATCATATCCTCTTCTTAGTACTTTGGTACATTTTGGGTTCTAAGAAGTTCCACTTTAAATAAACCATTTCATTTTTGGCTAGAGATTTCCAAAAATATTGAATGCTACAATCATTTTCACGTAAAACTTAGTATTCCTCAGAGCCAGTGTTCTGTGGAACATTCTGGGAAGACATAGAAATGTCTACTTAGTTATTCAATATCCACTGAGGATGAATTGTATTGCTATGCTCAATGTGAGAATTTCAAAACAACTAGTTTTATTTTTCCTTTTAAAATTTTCATAGAAACTTAAAAATTTATAGAACCTCTTGACTATTACACTTGGAAGATTAGCATGGCATAGTGTCTATACAAATAGACTTGAGAACCAGACCCCCTGGGCTCAATTTCTGGTTCTTTTCCTGTGTTAGATATGTGGTCTCAGGCAAGTTACTCAGCTTTCCCGTGCTTCAGATTCCTCACACTGAGGATAACATTTTACAATAATTAATGAGTAAACTTTTTGTATTAAAATTATGTTTTTAATATTTTATTTATAATCTTGTGTTTCCTTTATATTTTCCTTTTAATTGTGTTAGAAAGAGATTTCTAATAGGATTATGGTTAGTGAAAAGAGAGCTATTGATTATGAAGATTAAACAAAAGATACAGTTAGCCAAATGCTAAAAAGACTTTCGTAATAGTTTTATCTTTTACAAGAAGTGTTCATCAAAATGTTATGAATTTGTCTTCAGGAAATGATCCGTGTTCATGTGATAATTTTCAATACCTTTAAAATACATGAAGATGAATATAAAGTGATCAAAAGTCTCTCTCTCTCTCTCCCTCTCTCATAGACACACACACACAGAGCTCATTCTCTAAGCATCCATATGTGATTTTTAGTTAAGTCTTGGGATAAATAAAAACTTTTAACCCAAAATAAAATGAATGAGCTAACACTTTCTTCAGATTTGGTATTCTCTGTAGGAAATGTCTTAAGGGAGAAGGAAAGTTCTTGAGAATTGAAGAACCTATATATAAAGGGTCAAACAATTATTTTATTATATTAAATTAACTAGTTTATGTAATTTATAATTTATTTTCCATCACTCCCTAGTTGTAATAGACAGTATATGAATTCTGCCAAAAACCCTTGTATAAACCCCTTCCACTAAGTGCAAGTGAAAACTATGACTAACTTCTTTTTTTTTTTTTTTTATACTTTTAGTTCTAGGGTACATGTGCACAACGTGCAGGTTTGTTACATATGTATACATGTGCCTTGTTGGTGTGCTGCACTCATTAACTCATCATTTACATTAGGTATATCTCCTAATGCTATGCCTCCCCCCACCCCCTCCCCATAATGGGACCCGGTGTGTGATGCTCCCCTTCCTGTGTCCAAGTGATCTCATTGTTCAATTCCCACCTATGAGTGAGAACATGCGGTATTTGGTTTTCTGTTCTTGCAATAGTTTGCTGAGAATGATGGTTTCCAGCCGCAACCATGTCCCTACAAAGGATACTAACTCATCCTTTTTTATGGCTGCATAGTATTCCATGGTGTATATGTGCCACATTTTCTTAATCCAGACTATGACTAACTTCTAACCAACAGATTAGGGCAGGTTAAAAGTAGTTTACAGATATAACTAAGATTCCTACTCAGTTGCCTTTGAGTTAATCAAAATGGTGAATTTTCTTCATGGACTTGACCTAGCCAGTTGGGTCCTTAAAAGAGAGCTCCTTCCTGAAGAGAAATTCTCTTGGTGTATTTGAAAAAGTAGCTGCCATGGTTTGAGAGGACTTTGTGTCACCTTAGGTCCCTAGGGTGACTGTTGGAGATTAGAGTGACCACTAGCCAGAGCCAGGAAGAAAACAGGAGCTTCAGTTCTATAACCACAAGGTAGTGCATTCTGCCAACAGCATGCATGAGTTTGGATGAGAACTCCAAGTGAAAACTAGATGAGAACTTAGACCTGGCCGATACCTTGATTTTAGGCCAGCAAGACCATTTAACAGAAAACCTGGCTAGATGATGCCTGGACAACTGACTTCTGTGTGATGGATAATATTAGGTGTCAACTTGATTGGATTGAAGGATGCCAAGATAGCTGATAAAGTATTATTTCTGGGTGTGAGGGTGTTGCCAGAGAAGACTGATATTTGAGTCAGTGTACTGGGAGAGGATGACCCACCCTCAATGTGGGTGGGCACCATCCAATTGACTGCCAGTGAGGCTAGAACAAAGTAGGTGAAAGAAGATGGGATCAGCTGGCTTGCTGAGTCTTCTGGCTTTGATTTTCCTCCCATGCTAGATGATTCCTTCCATCCTCCTGCCCTTGGACATCAGACTCCAAGTTCTTTGGCTTTTGAACTCTTGGATTTACATCAGTAGTTTGCTGGGGGCTCTCAGGCCTTCAGGCACAGACTGAAGGCTGCACTGTCAGCTTCCCTGATTTTAAGGCTTTTGGACTTGAGTCACTACTGGCTTATTTCTCCCTCATCTTGCAGATGGCCTATCATTGGACTTTACCTTCTGATTGTGTGAGCCAATTATTCTTAATAAATTCATATATATATATCCTATTAGTTCTGTCCCTCTGGAGAACCTTGAGTAATACACCCTGGCAATAGCAAGTTATTAAAGAAATTTTGTTTTAAGCCCTTAAAATTATTTTTTGTTTTAGCGGCAATAGAAAACTACTATATCAATGTTCCAATTGCTTGTTTTGGTGTCTTGCCAAGTTCAGAACACACTATGGTTAAAACAGTTGATTAATCCAAATAAAATTATAAAAGTGTAATGTCCTGCCAAATAGCGCTGTGACTTCTAGCTGGAGAGATTTTTATGCGTGCCAGTGTTGCTGTAACTTGATGTTACTGTTCTATAGAATTTGAGTTCCATGACCATTCTTCAATAAGGCAGGGATATTTCATTTCTTCTGGAGGTGGCTCGGAGCCAAAGCTGGAGCATTTATAGATTCTGGGAGAAGCAGCAATGAGAGTTAAGTTAGAAAAATGTTTCCACAGCACTGTTCAGACTTGACATTCTATACCCACATTTGGTGTTTGGCATGAGCCTTATACACAATGGCCTATAACATTACGTTAGTAACAAGCACAGCCAGCCAAACTCTGGAACCAGCCTGTGTGTGATCAAATCTAGGCTCTGCCATTAACTAGATCTGTGTTTCAGTCTCTTTATCTGTGAAATGGAAATTAATAATAACAATACCTCCATCATGGGGTTCTTATATTAAAAGTGATAATATGAGTAAACCCCTTAGAACAGTGCCTATATAAGTATTAGGCTACATAATTATGTCACTTGATTTGTATGTTTACAATTGTGACACCATTAATTCACTGCAGGGAGGACAGTGGTGTATACCTCTTTGATAAATGTGATCGAGTTGCTCTAATCTCTCACATTTCTCTTTACAATTCCCTTTGTGCTCAAATAATGTGAATTTTTAGAAGATGGCTGTGGATGTCTATTTCTACAATTTAGGATAGAAACAAAGTAAATATAACAAAGATTAAATTTGCCAAAAAATAGGAATGGTATTTTACAGGAAGTGGCCTTATTATAATGCATAATATCAGAACATAAAATTGTTTTCTTCCTAATATATGTTTATTTATGTAGCACTGGTAATCTTTTCAGGTCCCAATGGTAATTAGTATTGCTACAATCTTTCTTTCTGGCCAAGAAGAAAGTTAATGAAAGTACATAATAGTCTGAAGAGAAGGTGTGGAAAGACTTATCTTTTTAATAGAAGGATTAATGTGAAAAAAATTAAACCATCCTCAAACAGCTATGCTGCTAATTAATATTTCAGCTTTCATGGATATTAGACAGGAGTTTGTGAAGGAAGAAAAGTCATTCTAGTTTTAATCTAGCTACTTTGATATACTACTGCAAAGAAACCTTCCCATGTTCTGATCTTTAAATGTGTCACTTTTCACTGAAAAAATGCAGAAGCAAAATCCCCTAGTAACATGTCAACTGTGTACCTGATGACTTTTCAAATAATGTACAGGACATGCATAAAACTGTTAAGCAAATAATGCATTTTGTGCAAGGCATGTTCCCAGGTGTTATTTTGCAAATATAGCTTGTCTTGTACTGTTATGTCAGGTGAACCTAAAAACAGAGGGTAAAATTGCTATCAAGAGTAAATGATTGGAATCCAATTTTTCTGTTAACTGAACTGAACCCATATGCACACTCTAATATTCCCCAGGTTTGATAAGCATATTCTATTAGCCATTTCTACTCACCACATACTGTAATTTGGTATTTAATTATTTGCATGAAATAAATCATCAGTTGAAACTTACTATATTAAAAAACATAAAAATAAGCCCTTTTTTTTACACACACCAGTGCTTTGAAAAACTGGCTTGCCAAACTCAAAATGGCAAAATTAATAAAATGAGTAGCTAAGCATTTTATTTGCAATTGTATCTTTGGATTTGTTTTTAAAGCATAATCAAAAGAAATATATTTATTGACTCCTAAAGGAAATGTTTACTTTCCTTTCTCTGGTAATTATGGAAACAAATTGCCTGGTCACATTTGAAATAAATAAATCAAATTTGAGTCAATTTTTTACAGATAACTAACAAGTTACACGATTGCAATTTATTCACCGAGTGCTTTTTTTTAAAAAAAATCATTAAAGTGCCTGGAAAAAATGTATTTAATTGAAATGTTAAAAAATGGAGAAGAGTCTCAGCATGAAGTGCTGAAGGCTTGTGGTGATTTGATATTTGTCTATGAAAAGCTTATCTCCACTGAAGAAAAGGCAAAGAGGGCGAGTTCCTTGAGAGACTTCTTTATATAGAGGAAGGATTATATTATACTTTATTGTACTTATATGGTATAAATTCTCAAACATTAGAAGAACTATTCTGCTGTAGATCTCGAAGCATCTTTCTCTGGGGTAGTTTAAAAGTAGGAAAACTGTTCTTCTTCTTAACGGTTGCAACATGATTTTAATATAATTTGAAAGGAGATGCCTGGGCTTTCAAGGTTTCTTTCACAGATAAGATTTAAAGAAATAATTTCCATCTTAAGTCAGAAATGTAGTATGCCTTCATTTCTTTCTTCAAAAGATTTCCCTCAGGAAGCACAAACCTGGAAGTACAATCCTTGGCTCCCTGGGGGTAAATGAACTATTTTGCTTGTTCTTATTGCTGATTTTTAGAAATTACATCTCATGTACAAGCCTATTTCTAGCTTATAGAGGGCAGGAAAACCATAAGAAAGGGAAGGAAGCATGGGGTATTGCTCTCCCCTCCACGCTCACCCACCTCCTGCCATTTCTTCAGGCCCACATTGCACCCCACTAATGCACAATGTGTAGAGCTGGTCTGGCCTCGCCTCGTAGATTGGTAATTCCATTTATTCCAAAAGGAAGTGATTCCTCTCTCGCACATTTTCTTTTTCTCTTCTGTCTCTATGTCTCTCATTATTTTCCTTCTTTATCACTTGAATTTGTTGAAATATAATTCAAGATATAATTGTATATATTTTAAGTGTGTGAGGTGACTTAATATATGCATAACAGCACTCATAGATATCTTTTTAATAAAACATTTCAGATCTATTAGCAAATTTCAAATATACAATACACTGTTAATAACAATGCTCATCATGCTGTACCTTAGATACTCGGAACTTATTTGTTTTATAACTAAACATTTGTGCCCTTTAGCCAACATTTCCCCATTTCCAGCACCTTCCAGTCGCTCATTCTTTATCTGTCTTTTAGGAGCCACAAAACTCAGCTATTTTCACTAAATGGGGTTACAGTTGAGGAGTGGTGTTGGGGAGTTTGCTATTGAAAACTTTTCTATAGTGCTAACGTGTTCCAGTTCCGAGGAATCCACTCATTTCTCTCTTCCTGAGAGAATTGAGGTCTCTACATATCACACTAGGTCATTTCCCTTTAAACTGATTAAAATTTAGATTTGATATTCTGTGCCTTCGGAGCCTCTAGCTCTGCCTTTCCCAAACACAAAATTGTTTTCTTATCCTTCTTTCTTATTCTCATTTATGTCTGTGAAATTTTCCCCAAATAACAAAAACTTACATACTTTTTTTAAAGGGATGATATATTGTCTTTAAAATGAAGCACCAGCTTGTTTACTAGTTTTAATTTAATTTCAGTAAATTAATGATAAGGTATTTTGTGTAGAATTAAAATTTCCAGGAAATAGGGGCTTACGTTACAGGTAAGGCCATTACCGTCTACATCACCTTAGTTTTAGTCAAGCATTTGTGAGAGCGGTGAGCACTGATCAACGGGCACAAAATATCTACCTAAAGAAATGTGTTTTACCCATCAACTTCTCAGCATCCATTAACTCATCATTTACATAGGTATAACTCCCAATGGAATCCCTCCCCCCTCCCCCTTCCCCATAATAGGCCCCGGTGTGTGATGTTCCCCTTCCCGAGTTCAAGTGATCTCATTGTTCAGTTCCCACCTATGAGTGAGAGCATGCGGTGTTTGGTTTTCTGTTCTTGTGATAGTTTGCTGAGAATGATGGTTTCCAGCTGCATCCATGTCCCTACAAAGGACACAAACTCATCCTTTTTTATGGCTGCATAGTATTCCATGGTGTATATGTGCCACATCTTCTTAATCCAGTCTGTCATTGATGGACATTTGGGTTGATTCCAAGTCTTTGCTATTGTGAATAGTGCGCAATGAACATACGTGTACATGTGTCTTTATAGTAGCATGATTTATAATCCTTTGGGTATATACCCAGCAATGGGATGGCTGGGTCATATGGTACTTCTAGTTCTAGATCCTTGAGGAATCGCCACACTCTCTTCCACAATGGTTGAACTAGTTTACAATCCCACCAACAGTGTAAAAGTGTTCCTATTTCTCCACATCCTCTCCAGCACCTGTTGTTTCCTGACTTTTTAATGATTGCCATTCTAACTGGTGTGAGATGGTATCTCATTGTGGTTTTGATTTGCATTTCTCTGATGGCCAGTGATGACGAGCATTTTCTCATGTGTCTGTTGGCTGTATGCATGTCTTCTTTTGAGAAATGTCTGTTCCTATCCCTTGCCCACTTTTTAATGGGGTTGTTTTTTTCTTGTAAATTTGTTTGAGTTCTTTATAGGTTCTGGATATTAGCCCTTTGTCAGATGAGTAGATTGCAAAAATTTTCTCCCATTCTGTAGGTTGCCTGTTCACTCTGGTGGTAGTTTCTTTTGCTGTGCAGAAGCTCTTTAATTAGATCCCATTTGTCAATTTTGGCTTTTGTTGCTATTGCTTTTGGTGTTTTAGACATGAAGTCCTTGCCCATGTCTATGTCCTGAATGGTATTACCTAGGTTTTCTTCTGGGGTTTTTATGGTATTAGGTCTAACATTTAAGTCTCTAATCCATCTTGAATTAATCTTCATATAAGGAGTAAGGAAAGGATCCAGTTTCAGCTTTCTACTTATGGCTAGCCAATTTTCCCAGCACCATTTATTAAATAGGGAATCTTTCCCCCATTTCTTGTTTTTGTCAGGTTTTTCAAAGATCAGATGGCTGTAGATGTGTGGTATTATTTCTGAGGACTCTGTTCTGTTCCATTGGTCTATATCTCTGTTTTGGTACCAGTACCATGCTGTTTTGGTTACTGTAGCCTTGATACCAACATGGCACAAGTATACATATGTAACAAACCTGCACGTTATGCACATGTACCCTAGAACTTAAAGTATAATAATAATAAAAAAGAAACTGTGATATATATATATACATATATATACACACACATACATATATATGTATATATGAGATACACACACACACACACACACACACAATGGAAACTACACAGCCATAAAAAGAAATGAATTAATGGCATTCGCAGCAACCTGGATGGAATTGAAGACTATTATTCTAAGTGAAGTAACTCAGTAATGGAAAATCAAACATAGTACGTTCTCACTTATAAGTGGGAGCTAAACTATGAGGATACAAAGGCATAAGAATGACATAATGGACTTTGGGGACTCAGGGGCAAAGGGTGGGAATGGGGTGAGGAATAAAAGACTACCAATAGGATACAGTGTACACTGCTTGGGTGATGGATGCACCAAAATCTCACAAATTAGTGGTGACTAAAGAACTTACTTGTGTAACCAAATACCACCTGTCCCCCAAAAACCTATGGAAATAAAAAATTTAAAAAATATATACATATTATAGTGACTAGAGCAACCACTACAAAAAAAAAAAATCTATTTTAAAGCCATAGATTTCATTATAAAAACGAGCACCTTATTTCCAGTTTAGGGAATTCCTAATGAGTGATCTCCATATGTACCAGCAAAATGCAAACCATTATTTAATTTTTTTCACAACTTTGGAAACTTTACATTGTAAAACTTGCAGAATATGATTACCAATTGTTAGATCTTTTTTTCCTATAGAGTAGATTAGCTTAATAGATTAATGCTAATGAAAAAATTATGATTCTAGGTTAATTCCAAATTTAACTACACAATGTTTCTTTTTTATGTTTTATAATTTTGTTTTTTTTTTTTAATTCTGACCTTTCATCAATTGTTCCTTTTGTATAATCTAAGCTTAAAAATGAAACTGGCGATTACTATATTAAAATGCATTAACTTTATAAATTGCTTTTCTTTTGTATTGGCAATACTTTGGCTGTGCTGCAGGTGCATAAAGTATTGTATCTCAATAATTCCTTTGGACTTTAAGGATAAGATTTGCCTGCTTCTGTCGATACAGACAAAGGATGTTCTTTAGAAAGCAGTGATGTCCAGTAGAATGTTCTGCAATAATGGACATGGTATAGATCTGTACTCTTCAGAACAGTAGCTACTAGCTGTGTGGAGTATTGAGCACTTGAAATGTGGCTGGGGGACCGAATATTTAATTTTAAGTAACTTTATATAGACATATAGTGTATATCATATTGAAAAATACAGTCTAAAACTTGATAAGTTACCAAATAGCTCTGAACTTCAGTTTTCTTATTTGCAAAATGAAAATACTCAACCATGACTCTGTTACAGAAGTGTTTCAAAAATCAAATGAAAAGAGAAAAGTGTTCAATCATAATTAGGAGGGGCCCAGTATGGACTCTGGAACTGTACATCTTAACTGCTGAGTCTTGACTCTACTCCTTTCTAACTATATATATGCTTGAGCAAGGTATGACAAGTATCTGTAAAATGAGAATAATAATAGTATCTAATTCACTGGTTTTTGTGATGATTAAATGAGATAACATATGCAAAGTATTTTGAACAGTACCTGACATGCAGTTGAGCCCTAGATAAATAGACGTTATTATTCTTGTTATTCAGAATGCAAACATGTAGAAAGCATGCTTTAATGTTTAGAGAAAGCTCAATTATCCTATCCTTTATTCAGTTTCCAAAACAGAAGAACTTGGCTATGATTCAAGAACAAAATTCTGTTCATAAGAAATTGTGGTGAATGGATCTTTGGTAGGATTGAAAAAGAATTAAACATCTTTGAATTTTCCTTCTTTGTTTTTACTGTTCCATGTGGCAGTTGTGTAAATTGAGTTTGAAAATAAAAATTCCAAGTAAGGAAGCCTGCCTTTACTTAAAAAGAAGAGGATAAAAGAAGATACTGAATATTTCTGTATTATAATAAAATTGACAAGTGAGGAAACAAAAACAATTGAGGCTGATGCTTTAGTAGCAACAGAGTATGTATTAGCCTTGTGTTGGGTGTCTAGCTATAACTTAGACCTGGAATTCTGAGATCTCAAATCCTGACATTTTCTATTGCCTGTATTTTCCTTCAGAAGTATGACCAATAACAGCAGGAGTAGGTAGGGTTTTTTTTTTTTTTTTTTTTTTTGTTTGTTTGTTTGTTTGTTTGTTTGTTTGTTTTTTGACAGGGTCTTGCCTTGCCACCCAGGCTGCAGTGCAGTGGCATGAATTTAAGGTTATGTAGCTCATTGTAACCTCAAATTCCTGGGCTCAAGCAATACTTCAAACTCAGCCTCTCAAGTAGCTAGGACAACAGGCATGTGCCACCACACCGAGCTAATTTAATTTTTTTTTTTTTTTTTTGTAAAGGTAGGAGTATTGCTATGTTGCCCAGGTTGGTCTTGAACTCCTGGCCTGAAGCAATCCTGCTTCCCTGGCTTTCCAAAGTGCTGGCATTACATGTGTGAGCCACTGCCCCAATATCTATACCATTTTGATTTTGCTGATTTGGAAAAGCTGATCTCAAAATTCATTTTCTTTTTCCTAGAACATACCTAATATCTTCCTTTTTTGAGACATTTATTTGGGTTAACAAGCGAAGTCTCTTAAAGTAAATACTTTAGAGAAGAATAAATCAAGGTATTTATTTGTAACTTCATAAATATTCTGAGAGCTGACTGAGAATAGAGATGATGGTGACCAGATCGTGATGGAGCCAGAATAGGTGGCTAACTTGGAGAGGTATGTGTGGTAGGTAGAAGAGGGTTGAAGAAAGATTGTCTAAACCATACCTTTCTACCCAGGACCAGAATATTTGACATTTTCCCCATAATCTTCTGTACCATCTACAATTTGGATACTGCTTTGCTTATATATTGAAAGTCACTATTTGGTATGTAATACGTTTATTCTATCACTGCCAGTTTAGATGGAGAAAAATACAGTAGAAATTCACAAGAAAGACTTGGACTTATAACTAAGGTTTACAGGTTGTTACACGAGTGGAGTGTAACGATCTTTAATAAAAAACGCCACTATGTCGTACTTTAACAGGTATTTCCATATTCAAATTCTTAATCGAATCATGTTTTTGTAAAACAGACATACTCTTGATCTCAAATAAATGAAATATGCATTTATTTAAAAATATACAGTTCAGTTTTTAAAATCTGATATTTTTGTTATTTTAAAATCTGATGTTAAAAGACCTTTAAATTTAAAAAAACCACAATTTTAGTTTTTATTATTTTTTTTCTTTCATTAGTTGGAAGACACTGATTTTCTTTGCTGGAGGTGGAAATGTAAAAGAGTAATATTATATTGTTACTTTTAGAGTTTAAGTCTAGGAAAAGTTGAGGTTTCGTTTTCCTTGAAGTATTGAATCACATTAAAAAAAAATCATTTCATTCATTAACTGTAGAAAGAAGACCAAAGGAAATTCACCAAGTAGATAGGTTTACCAGGCTAAAAAATATAAAAGTATGAAGACAGTACTGAATATTGTCACATATCTATCTCTTGTTTAGAAAATAAGTGAAACTTTACTTTTTAAATGCTTATATGTACAGGTATTGTGCTGGGTCTTGTGACCAGTAAAAAGATAAAAAATAACAAAACTATAAAATAAACATTTCATAAATAAGATGAATAATAATAACTATAAATTAAAGGCTATAAAATAAAATGTAGAATAAACAAAAATCTTATAAATGCCATAACAAGGATACTTCTGACAATTATGAAAGTATAAATAAGAAAGCATTTCTCTCTTTTGTTATTATACTTCATGTTCTAGGGTACATGTGCACAATGTGCAGGTTTGTTACATATGTATACATGTGCCATGTTGGTGTGCTGCACTCATTAACTCGTCATTTACATTAGGTATATCTCCTAATGCTATCCCTCCCCGCTACCCCCACCCCACAACAGGCCCTGGTGTATGATGTTCCCCTTCCTGTGTCCAAGTGTTCTCATTGTTCAATTCCCATCTATGAGTGAGAACATGCGGTGTCTGGTTTTCTGTTCTTGTGATAGTTTGCTGACAATGATGGTTTCCAGCTGCATCCATGTCCCTACAAAGGACATGAACTCATCCTTTTTTATGGCTGCATAGCATTCCATGGTGTGTATGTGCCACATCTTCTTAATCCAGTCTGTCATTGATGGACATTTGGGTTGATTCCAAGTCTTTGCTATTGTGAATAGTGGCACAATAAACATATGTGTGCATGTGTCTTTATAGCAGCATGATTTGTAATCCTTTGGGTATATAGCCAGTAATGGGATGGCTGGGTCGAATGGTATTTCTAGTTCTAGATCCTTGAGGAATTGCCACACTCTTTTCCACAATGGTTGAATTAGTTTACAGTCCCACCAAAAGTGTGAAAGTGTTCCTATTTCTCCACATCCTCTCCAGCACCTGTTATTTCCTGACTTTTTAATGATTGCCGTTCTAACTGTTGTAAGATGGTATCTCATTGTAGTTTTGATTTGCATTTCTCTGATGGCGAACGATGATGAGCATTTTTTCATGTGTCTGTTGGCTGCATAAATGTCTTCTTTTGAAAAGTGTCTGTTCATATCCTTTGCCCCCTTGTTGATGGGGTTGTTTGATTTTTTCTTGTAAATTTGTTTGAGTTCTTTGTACGTTCTGGATATTAGCTGTCAGATGCGTAGATTGCAAAAATTTTCTCCCATTCTGTAGGTTGCCTGTTCACTCTGATGGTAGTTTCTTTTGCTGTGCAGAAGCTCTTTAGTTTAATTAGATCCCATTTGTCAATTTTGCCTTTTCTTGCCATTGCTTTTGGTGTTTTAGACATGAAGTCCTTGTCCATGCCTATGTCCTGAATGATATTGCCTAGGTTTTTGTCTAGGGTCTTTGTGGTTTTAGGTCTAACATTTAAGTTTCTAATCCATCTTGAATTAATTAAATGAAGGCAGAAATAAAGATGTTCTTTGAAACCAGTGAGAACAAAGATAAAACATACTGGAATCTCTGGGACACATTTAAAGCAGTGTGTAGAGGGAAATTTATAGCACAAAATGCCCAGAAGAGAAAGCAGGAAAGATCTAAAATTGACACCCTAACATCACAATCAAAAGAACTAGAGAAGCAAGAGCAAACACATTCAAAAGCTAGCAGAAGGCAAGAAATAACTAACATCAGAGCAGAACTGAAGGAGATAGAGACACAAAAAACCCTCCAAAAAATCAATGAATCCCGGAGCTGGTTTTTTTGAAAGATCAACAAAATGATAGACTGCTAGCAAGACTAATAAAGAAGAAAAGAGAGAAGAATCAAATAGATGCAATAAAAAATGATAAAGGGGATATCACCACCGACCCCACAGAAATACAAACTACTATCAGAGAATACTATAACACCTCTATGCAAATAAACTAGAAAACCTTGAAGAAATGGATAAATTCCTGGACACATACACTCTGCCAAGACTAAACTAGGAAGAAGTTGAATCCCTGAATAGACCAATAATAGGCTCTGAATTTGAGGCAATAATTAATAGCCTACCAACCAAAAAAAGTCCAGAACCAGACAGATTCACAGCTGAATTCTACCAGAGGTACAAGGAGGAGCCAGTACCATTCCTTCTGAAATTATTCCAATCAATAGAAAAAGAGGGAATCCTCCCTAACTCATTTTATGAGGCCAACATCATCCTGATACCAAAGCCTGGCAGAGACACAACAAAAAAAGAGAATTTTAGACCAATATCCCTGATGAACATCGATGCAAAAATCCTCGATAAAATACTGGCAAACTGAATCCAGCAACACATCGAAAAGCTTATCCAGCATGATCAAGTGAGCTTCATCCCTGGGATGCAAGGCTGGTTCAACATATGCAGATCAATAAACATAATACAGAATATAAACAGAACCAAAGAGAAAAACTACATTATTATTTCAATAGATGCAGAAAAGGCTCTTGACAAAATTCAACAGCCCTTCATGCTAAAAACTCTCAATAAATTCGATGTTGATGGAACATATCTCAAAATAATAAGAGCTATTTATGACAAACCCACAGCCAATATCATACGGAATGGGCAAAAACTGGAAGCATTCCCCTTGAAAACTGGCACAAGACAGGGATGCCCTCTCTCACCACTCCTATTCAACATAGTGTTGGAAGTTCTGGCTAGGGCAATAAGGCAAGAAAAGAAATAAAGGGTATTCAATTAGGAAAAGAAGAAGTCAAATTGTCCCTGTTTGCAGATGACATGATTGTATATTTAGAAAACCCCATTGTCTCAGCCCAAAATTTCCTTAAGCTGATAAGCAGCTTCAACAAAGTCTCAGGATACAAAATCAATGTGCAAAAATCACAAGCATTCTTATACACCAGTAACAGACAAACAGAGAGCCAAATCATTAGTGAACTCCTATTCACAATGGCTTCATCAAGAATAAAATACCTAGGAATCCAACTTATAAGGGATGTGAAGGACCTCTTCAAGAAGAACTACAAACCACTTCTCAATGAAATAAAAGAGGACACAAACAAATGGAAGAACATTCCATGTTCATGGATAGGAAGAATCAATATCGTGAAAATGGCCATACTGCCCAAGGTAATTTATAGATTCAATGCCATCCCCATTAAGCTACCAATGACTTTCTTCACAGAACTGGAAAAAACTACTTTAAGGTTCATATGGAACCAAAAACGAGCCCACATTGCCAAGACAGTTCCAAGCCAAAACAACAAAGCTGGAGGCATCACGCTACCTGACTTCAAACTATACTACAAGGCTACAGTAACCAAAATAGCATGGTACTAGTACTAAAACAGAGACCAATGGAATAGAACAGAGCCCTCAGAAATAATTCCACACGTCTACAACAATCTGATCTTCGACAAACCTGATAAAAACAAGAAATGGGGAAAGGAACCCTTATTTAATAAATGGTGTTGGGAAAACTGGCTAGCCATAGGTAAAAAGTTGAAACTGTATCCCTTCCTTACACCTTATAAGAAAGTGTTTCAATTAGAATGAGAGGGTTAATTTGTTGTCTAGAGATGACATTTAAGTTGGTCCTTGAGAAATGTTAGAATTCTTATAGCAGTGATAATGGAAAGGTGTTCCAAGTGGAGAAAAACTGTGGTTTGAGACATAGACTGGAGAGCAGGGTATCTGAAACAATGCTGGGCAATTCTTTGCTCACAGTGGACTATGTAAACAAGATAGTGGAATATAGGCTAGAAGGGTATATGGAAGTCAAATTAAAGAAGGGTGTGAAGGTTGGGCTAAGATGTGTGATGAGCTTTATTTAGGTAACAGGCAGTGAGGAGAAACTGAAGATGAAGGAACATAATTTGAGCTGTGATTATTTGATTTTTGTAAATATTATCACGTGTATCAGAATGGATTAGGGAAGGCTTGAATCCTGGATGCTGGCTCAGCACCTATTAGAGCAATTAAAATGAGAAATGATGAAGACTAACCTAGAACTTCAGGTAAAAATGAGAAAAATATGATATAGGCATTAAAAAATGGTATAGGCATTAAAAACTGCATTTGACTGAGTTTGAATATGGCAGAAAAGGAAGTATGGAGACCAAAAGAAAACATCAGAATTTGGGAGCTTGGACACAGTTGGGAGAAGAGATCTGGGGATGGTAAAAGTCAGGAGCCTACCACTTGGGGTCAAGGATAGGACTAGCCATTTAGATGTGAAAACAGAAAGATAGTGCCTGAAGCATTGTCCTCATTCCTAAAACTTCCAGTGATGGGAACATTAAAACTAGTAGTAACCCAATGTTTCTGTCAAAAGAACATGAATTCAGCTCTGATATTAGGAACCATGTCATTGGAATGTAATTTCCCCCTTCAAAACCAATACAAGAGTCCAATGATATGCTTCCTTCTCCCCCACAACATTCTACTTGTGATATGACTGTGTAATGCTTAATTTTAGCTATCTACTTGATTGGATTGAGGAATGCCTAGATGGCTGAGGAAACACTGTTTTGGTGTGTCTATGAAGGGGTATCCAGAGGAGATGGACACATAAATCAGTGGACTGGGAGACGAAGCCCCACCCTCAATGTGGGCGGGCATCATCCTCTGACTGGTACTCTCAATGGGACAAACAGGGAGAAGGCAGATTTTCTTTCTCATTGGTCTCTTCCTCCCTTCTGGATTTGGATGCTTTACTCCTCCTAATCTTGGGGCATCAGATTCCAGGTTCTTTGGCTTTTAGACTCTGGGACTTGCACCAGAAGCCTCCTGGGGGCTCTTGGGCCTTCAGCCTTGAACTAGGGGTTTCTCAGTGGGCTTTCCTGGGTTTGAGACTTGCTGACTGAGTCGCTTTACCTCTACTGGCTTCTTTGGCTCTCCAGCTTGCAGAGGGCCTATTGTTGGACTTTTCCACATTTGCGATCGTGTGAAATCTTCTCATATATTGTATTGGTTTTGTCTCTCCAGAGAACCAACAATGCGTTTAGTATCAAGCTACATAGAAGTTAGAGTTGATGTGCTGGAAGAAAGAAAAATAAGTGTAATGGGGAAAAAAAGAGAAAAAAGTTAGTTAGGGAAAGCACTTGGAAGAATATTCGCAGTCCATAATGCAGTCATCATTTGTTAACTATCTCCCTACGGTTCACTCTCACATAGTTATAATACATAGTGGCAATATGTTTGGGTGTGGTAATTCCAGCTCCAGCTTCAGCAGTGAATCTCACCTAATTCACCAGGCTCAGGTGATCCCCTTGCCCCAGCCAAGTAGCTGGGGCTACAGGCTTGTGCCACTATGCCCAGCTAATTTTCGTATGTTTTGTAAAGATGTTTTGTCATATTGCCCAGGCTGGTTCTCGAACTCCTGGGATCAAGCAATCCCCCTACCTTGGCCTCCCAGAGTGCTGAGTTTACCGGCGTGAGCCAAAGCTCCTGGTCTCTGGGTTCATTGAAGATTAAAGTTCCTTTCCTGTTTTTTGTTAAGTTTATGGGTTTCAGGAAGAAGAATGAAGTAATCCACAACAGATTACTTGCTTTGGAATTTATAAACACATTTGTGATAATCAAGAAAGTAGTTTTATTCCAGTAGTGGTGATGAATGCCAAATGGCAATAGTTTGAGGACTGATTAGATTGAGTAAATGAAGGCAACATAAACATAATGTTTTCTCATATGTTAGAACCTTAACTTGATAATTTGGTAGATTAATTATATGAGAAACGTAAAACTGTGTCTTAACACAAGAAGCTGAGTTTGTTAGTACACAGTTTATTAGCACTAGACTGTGCTTTTGCACAGTTTCTTCTGTCAAAAATAAAATTTCCCCCTTTATTCACTTGTTAAATTTTCATGCTTCAATATAAAGTGGAGAAAATTAAAATGATAAGAGAATATAGTTGATAGAATAAGAGTCTATAGGAAGTAAGGAGACCTGGTTTACCTCCCGAGTTCAGAGCTGAATGTACCTTCCTCTAAAATTAATAACAAAAAATGGACGGGAGAAGAATCATGGGCATTTTAAAATTGTGAGTAAAATGAAGGAATAACTACTTGAAGAACTCATTTTTGAAAATAATTTAAGTAGAGTTATCTACACAAAATAAGGGAAATGGACAGCGGACTGGAAAGTAAAACAAGTACTGGGTGCTGACATGTGTAGGAAATAAAATTGGAACTCAGCTAGAAAAACATTAAACGATATCTGATTAGAACTGAAAACTTCTCCATGTTTAAGGTGCATGAATATATAGTGAAAACAATTAGCAGATTTTCATGATTTCTATAGCAACACCTGTGTAGAAGCTGTAGGGGATAAACCATACTGCAATTTGTCATGGGGTTAAAATTGGCAGGACCAATATGTTGGAAGTGGTCACCAAGATAGATAATTCTAGGAAGCAAATAGAGCATTGTTGAAAGGAGTGACTATGTCTTTCCAAACTGGATGGAAAGCCAAATGATGTGGCAATAATAAATGGGACAATAGTGGTATGTCAAATAATGAAAGTCTTAATGAGCTCTAAGTTGGCTGTAGGAAAGAAAAAAGTGACAGGATTTGAAAGTGATTTTGTGGAGAGTATGTAAATAGAGTCTGATGGTGGCATAAGGGTTTGTAAAGAAATCAGAAAATATTGTTAGAGTTTTTATAGAGATTACAAAGTAGTTTGGTAGGCAAAACATATATACATATGCATATTTACATATTTTACATATGATAATGATTATTTAAAAATTAGGTGTGAGGTACTGATTATAAGTGTTCTTAATATTCACAGACAGGAAAGGTCTTGTCAAAGGAATAGGAGGTAGAGTTTGGCCTGGGACTGAAGGATAAGTCCATTTTGGTTTAAATAGATGGAAAAAGGGATCTATTCTATGTGTTTTAGGAACACAATATGAACAGACATGGATATGAGGATAGACCAAACCAAACAATAAGGATAACGATGACAATGACAGTAATAACAACTTGTTATGCGCTGACTTTACATATATGATTTTATATAATCTCTATAGTAACCTTGTGAAATAGATATTACCCCAGTTTGTGTATGAGGACATAGAAACCTAGTACTTGCCTTAAAGCATATGGTAAGAATACCAGAAATAAAATTAAGATTTGTCTGAAATCAGAGACATGTGCTTAATAAATAGGTTTTATTGCTTTTTTAATATGGACCTACATGGCTATTTCAAGGATTGCTTCCCATTGATTATGGGGAAATGTACCCTTTAATTTGCTCTGTGAGTAGTTAAGGTCCCTTCCTATCCTACATTTCAGCCACCCTAGAGTTCTCTGTTATTCAAAGGCACCACACTCTCACATGTTCTGTGCTTTTGTACACAATCTCCTCTACTAAAAATTACTCCTACCCATTCATTCACCCATCAAACTCCTATACATTCTTTATTTCCCTATGCCTTCTTTCAAGATCCAATTCAAACACATGTTTTGGTAAAGTTTTTCTTTACTAATCTATATGATTAATTACTCTTTCCTTTGTGACATATGTACAGACATCATACTAATCACATTATATTAATTTTTTTATGTTTGTCTTTTAGAATGTAAATTTCTTGAGAATGCAGTCTTAGTGATATTTATTTATTTTTTATTGAGAGGGAGTCTCGCTCTGTTGCCCAGACTGGAGTGCATTGGTGCGATCTCTGTCCACTATAACCACCACTGCCCAGGTTCAAGTGATTCTTTTTTTTTTATTTTTTATTTTATTTTATTTTATTTATTTTTTTATTATAGTTTAAGTTCTAGGGTACATGTGCATAACGTGCAGGTTTGTTACATATGTATACTTATGCCATGTTGGTGTGCTGCACCCATCAACTCGTCAGCACCCATCAATTCATCATTTATATCATGTATAACTCCCCAATGCAATCCCTCCCTCCTCCCCCCTCCCCCCTCCCCATGATAGGCCCCAGTGCGTGATGTTCCCCTTCCCGAGTCCAAGTGATCTCATTGTTCAGTTCCCACCTATGAGTGAGAACATGCGGTGTTTGGTTTTCTGTTCTTGTGATAGTTTGCTAAGAATGATGGTTTCCAGCTGCATCCATGTCCCTACAAAGAACGCAAACTCATCCTTTTTTATGGCTGCATAGTATTCCATGGTGTATATGTGCCACATTTTCTTAATCCAGTCTGTCACAGATGGACATTTGGGTTGATTCCAAGTCTTTGCTATTGTGAATAGTGCCGCAATAAACATACGTGTACATGTGTCTTTGTAGTAGAATAATTTATAATCCTTTGGGTATATACCCAGTAGTGGGATGGCTGGGTCATATGGTACATCTAGTTCTAGATCCTTGAGGAATTGCCATACTGTTTTCCATAATGGTTGAACTAGTTTACAATGCCACCAACAGTGTAAAAGTGTTCCTATTTCTCCACATCCTCTCCAACACCTGTTGTTTCCTGACTTCTTAATGATTGCCATTCTAACTGGTGTGAGATGGTATCTCATTGTGGTTTTGATTTGCATTTCTCTGATGGCGAGTGATGATGAGCATTTTTTCATGTGTCTGTTGGCTGTATGAATATCTTCTTTTGAGAAATGTCTGTTCATATCCTTTCCCCACTTTTTGAGTTGTTTGTTTTTTTCTCGTATATTTGTTTGAGTTCTTTGTAGATTCTGGATATTAGCCCTTTGTCAGATGAGTAGGTTGCAAAAATTTTCTCCCATTCTGTAGGTTGCCTGTTCACTCTGATGGTAGTTTCTTTTGCTGTGCAAAAGCTCTTTAGTTTAATGAGATCCCATTTGTCAATTTTTGCTTTTGCTGCCGTTGCTTTTGGTGTTTTAGACATGAAGTCCTTGCCCATGCCTATGTCCTGAATGGTACTACCTAGATTTTCTTCTAGGGTTTTTATGGTATTAGGTCTAACATTTAAGTCTCTAATCCATCTTGAATTAATCTTCGTATAAGGGGTAAGGAAAGGATCCAGTTTCAGCTTTCTACTTATGGCTAGCCAATTTTCCCAGCACCATTTATTAAATAGGGAATCCTTTCCCCATTTCTTGTTTCTCTCAGGTTTGTCAAAGATCAGATGGCTGTAGATGTGCGGTATTATTTCTGAGGACTCTGTTCTGTTCCATTGATCTATATCTCTGTTTTGGTACCAGTACCATGCTGTTTTGGTTACTGTAGCCTTGTAGTATAGTTTGAAGTCAGGTAGCGTGACGCCTCCAGCTTTGTCCTTTTGACTTAGGATTGTCTTGGCAATGCGGGCTCTTTTTTGGTTCCATATGAACTTTAAAGCACTTTTTTCCAATTCTGTGAAGAAACTCATTGGTAGCTTGATGGGGATGGCATTGAATCTATAAATAACCTTGGGGAGTATGGCCATTTTCACGATATTGATTTTTCCTATCCATGAGCATGGTATGTTCTTCCATTTGTTTGTGTCCTCTTTGATTTCACTGAGCAGTGGTTTGTAGTTCTCCTTGAAGAGGTCCTTTACATCCCTTGTAAGCTGGATTCCTAGGTATTTTATTCTCTTTGAAGCAATTGTGAATGGAAGTTCATTCCTGATTTGGCTGTCTGCTTGTCTGTTACTGGTGTATAAGAATGCTTGTGATTTTTGCACATTAATTTTGTATCCTGAGACTTTGCTGAAGTTGCTTATCAGCTTAAGGAGATTTTGGGCTGAGACGATGGGGTTTTCCAAATATACAATCATGTCATCTGCAAACAGGGACAATTTGACTTCTTCTTTTCCTAACTGGATACCCTTGATTTCTTTCTCTTGCCTGATTGCCCTAGCCAGAACTTCCAACACTATGTTGAATAGGAGTGGTGGGAGAGGGCATCCCTGTCTTGTGCCAGTTTTCAAAGGGAATTTTTACAGTTTTTGCCCATTCAGTATGATATTAGCTGTGGGTTTGTCATAAATAGCTCTTATTATTTTGAGGTACGTTCCATCAATACCGAATTTATTGAGCGTTTTTAGCATGAAGGGCTGTTGAATTTTGTCAAAAGCCTTTTCTGCATCTATTGAGACAATCATGTGGTTCTTGTCTTTGGTTCTGTTTATATGCTGGATTACGTTTATTGATTTGTGAATGTTGAACCAGCCTTGCATCCCAGGGATGAAGCCCACTTGATCATGGTGGATAAGCTTTTTGATGTGCTGCTGAATCCGGTTTGCCAGTATTTTATTGAGAATTTTTGCATCAATGTTCATCAGGGATATTGGTCTAAAATTCTCTTTTTTTGTTGTGTCTCTGCCAGGCTTTGGTATCAGGATGATGTTGGCCTCATAAAATGAGTTAGGGAGGATTCCCTCTTTTTCTATTGATTGGAATAGTTTCAGAAGGAATGGTACCAGCTCCTCCTTGTACCTCTGGTAGAATTCAGCTGTGAATCCATCTGGTCCTGGACTTTTTTTGGTGGGTAGGCTATTAATTGTTGCCTCAATTTCAGAGCCTGCTATTGGTCTATTCAGGGATTCAACTTCTTCCTGGTTTAGCCTTGGGAGAGTGTAAGTGTCCAGGAAATTATCCATTTCTTCTAGATTTTCTAGTTGATTTGCGTAGAGGCGTTTATAGTATTCTCTGATGGTGGTTTGTATTTCTGTGGGGTCAGTGGTGATATCCCCTTTATCATTTTTTATTGCATCTATTTGATTCCTCTCTCTTTTCTTCTTTATTAGCCTTGCTAGCAGTCTGTCAATTTTGTTGATCTTTTCAAAAAACCAACTCCTGGATTCATTGATTTTTTGGAGGGTTTTTTGTGTCTCTATCTCCTTCAGTTCTGCTCTGATCTTAGTTATTTCTTGCCTTCTGCTAGCTTTTGAATGTGTTTGCTCTTGCCTCTCTAGTTCTTTTAATTGTGATGTTAGAGTGTCAATTTTAGATCTTTCCTGCTTTCTCTTGTGGGCATTTAGTGCTATAAATTTCCCTCTACACACTGCTTTAAATGTGTCCCAGAGATTCTGGTATGTTGTATCTTTGTTCTCATTGGTTTCAAAGAACATCTTCATTTCCGCTTTCATTTCGTTATGTACCCAGTAGTCATTCAGGAGCAGGTTGTTCAGTTTCCATGTAGTTGAGCGGTTTTGATTGAATTTCTTAGTCCTGAGTTCTAGTTTGATTGCACTGTGGTCTGAGAGACAGTTTGTTATAATTTCTGTTCTTTTACATTTGCTGAGGAGTGCTTTACTTCCAATTATGTGGTCAATTTTGGAATAAGTGCGATGTGGTGCTGAGAAGAATGTATATTCTGTTGATTTGGGGTGGAGAGTTCTATCGATGTCTATTAGGTCCGCTTGGTGCAGAGATGAGTTCAATTCCTGGATATCCTTGTTAACTTTCTGTCTCGTTGATCTGTCTAATGTTGACAGCGGAGTGTTGAAGTCTCCCATTATTATTGTATGGGAGTCTAAGTCTCTTTGTAAGTCTCTAAGGACTTGCTTGATGAATCTGGGTGCTCCTGTATTGGGTGCATATATATTTAGGAGAGTTAGCTCTTCCTGTTGAATTGATCCCTTTACCATTATGTAATGGCCTTCTTTGTCTCTTTTGATCTTTGATGGTTTAAAGTCTGTTTTATCAGAGACAAGGATTGCAACCCCTTGCTTTTTTTTGTTCTCCATTTGCTTGGTAGATATTCCTCCATCCCTTTATTTTGAGCCTATGTATGTCTCTGCATGTGAGATGGGTCTCCTGAATACAGCAGACTGATGGGTCTTGACTCTTTATCCAGTTTGCCAGTCTGTGTCTTTTAATTGGAGCATTTAGTCCATTAACATTTAAGGTTAATCTTGTTATGTGTGAACTTGATCCTGCCATTATGATATTAACTGGTTATTTTGCTCGTTTGTTGATGCAGTTTCTTCCTAGCCTCGATGGTCTTTACATTTTGACATGTTTTTGCGATGGCTGGTACCGGTTGTTCCTTTCCATGTTTAGGGCTTCCTTCAGGGTCTCTTTTAAGGCAGGCCTGGTGGTGACAAAATCTCTAAGCATTTGCTTATCTGTAAAGGATTTTATTTCTCCTTCACTTATGAAACTTAGTTTGGCTGGATATGAAATTCTGGGTTTAAAATTCTTTTCTTTAAGAACGTTGAATATTGGCCCCTACTCTCTTCTGGCTTGTAGAATTTCTGCCGAGAGATCTGCTGTTAGTCTGATGGGCTTCCCTTTGTGGGTAACCCGACCTTTCTCTCTGGCTGCCCTTAAGATTTTTTCCTTCATTTCAACTTTGGTGAATCTGGCAATGATGTGTCTTGGAGTTGCTCTTCTGGAGGCGTATCTTTGTGGCGTTCTCTGTATTTCCTGAATTTGAATGTTGTCCTGCCCTACTAGGTTGGGGAAGTTCTCCTGGATGATATCCTGAAGAGTGTTTTCCAACTTGGTTCCATTTTCCCCCTCACTTTCAGGCACCCCAATCAGACGTAGATTTGGTCTTTTTACGTAATCCCATACTTCTTGCAGGCTTTGCTCATTTCTTTTTCTTCTTTTTTCTTTTGGTTTCTCTTCTCGCTTCATTTCATTCATTTGATCTTCAATCGCTGATACTCTTTCTTCCAGTTGATCGAGTCGGTTACTGAAGCTTGTGCATTTGTCACGTATTTCTCGTGTCATGGTTTTCATCTCTGTCATTTCGTTTATGATCTTCTCTGCATTAATTAGTCTAGCTGTCAATTCTTCCACTCTTTTTTCAAGATTTTTAGTTTCTTTGTGCTGGGTACGTAATTCCTCCTTTAGCTCTGATAAGTTTGATGGACTGAAGCCTTCTTCTCTCCTCTCGTCCAAGTCATTCTCTGACCAGCTTTGATCCGTTGCTGGCGATGGGCTGCGCTCCTTTGCAGGGGGAGATGCGCTCTTATTTTTTGAATTTCCAGCTTTTCTGCCCTGCTTCTTCCCCATCTTTGTGGTTTTATCTGTCTCTGGTCTTTGATGGTGGTGACGTACTGATGGGGTTTTGGTATAAGTGTCCTTCCTATTTGATAGTTTTCCTTCTGACAGTCAGAAGGACTATCTGTTGGTCTGTTGGAGATTGCTTGAGGTCCACTTCAGACCCTGTTTGCCTGGGTATCAGCAGCAGAGGTTGCCGAAGATAGAATATTGCTGAACAGCGAGTGTACCTGTCTGATTCTTCCTTTGGAAGTTTCCTCTCAGGGGTGTACTCCACCCTGTGAGGTGTGGGGTGTCAGACTGCCCCTAGTGGGGGATTTCTCCCAGCTAGGCTACTCAGGGGTCAGGGACACACCTGAGCAGGCAGTCTGTCCGTTCTCAGATCTCAACCTCCGCGTTGGGAGATCCACGGCTCTCCCCAAAGCTGTCAGACAGAGTCGTTCGCATCTGCACCGGCTCCCGCTACTTCCCCTGTTGGTCTTCAGCTGTGCGCTGTCCCCAGAGGTGGAGACTACAGAGACAGTCAGGCTTCCTTGAGCTGCTGTGAGCTCCACCCAGTTCGAGCTTCCCAGCGGCTTTGTTTACCTACTTAAGCCTCAGCAATGGCGGGCGCCCCTCCCCCAGCCTCGCTGCTGCCTTGCGGATAGATCGCGGCAGACTGCTGTGTTAGCAGTGAGGGAGGCTTCGTGGGCGTGGGACCCTCCCGGCCAGGTGTGGGATATATTCTCCTGGTGTGCCTGTGTGCTTACAGCGCAGTATTGGGGTGGGAGTTACCCGATTTTCCAGGTGTTGTGTGTCTCAGTTCCCCTGGCTAGGAAAACGGATCCCCTTCCCCCTTGCGCTTCCAGGTGAGGCGATGCCTCGCCCTGCTTCAGCTCTCGCTGGTCAGGCTGCAGCAGCTGACCAGCACCGATTGTCCGGCACTCCCTAGTGAGATGACCCCAGTACCTCAGTTGAAAATGCAGAAATCACCGGTCTTCTGTGTCGCTTGCGCTGGGAGTTGGAGACTGGAGCTGTTCCTATTCGGCCATCTTGCTCCACCCCGGTTCAAGTGATTCTTATGCCTCAGTCTCCTAAGTAGCTGGGACTATAGGCATGTGCCACCACACCTGGCTTTTTTTTTTTTTTTTTTTTTTTGTATTTTTAGTAGAGACAGGGCTTTGCCATGTTGTCCAGGCTGGTCTCGAACTCCTGACCTCAGGTGATCCACCTGCCTCCGCCTCTCAAAGTGCTGGGATTACAGGTGTGAAGCACTGTGCCCGGCCCATAGTTTTATTTATAACGGTGTCTTCAGTGCCTCACAGTGTCTAACATAAGTATTGCTCAATGAATGTTTTTTGAATTAATGAATGCTCAACTGAAAGGTAGGTAAGGTGGGACAAATTTGTGAAAGGCAGACAAGAGTGTGGATTTATTGCATAGATTAGTGGTTGTCAGCCTGTATTCTGTTGCATCTATGGGACCATTTCAACAGGGTTTTAGGCTTTTATCAGTGCAGAACTGCTCTTATATATTTTGCATAGTGAATTTCTATGCAAAATTTCATTTAAACAAAAGCTTCTATAGTCAAAAACTCTTCAGAAACCACTAGAAAGTGATATAGCATTACAAATTTTTCAACAAGGGAATGACAACGTAAAGAGATTATTTCAAAGATAATTTGGCATAGATACTTCTAGACTTTCCCCTTCATCTGTGTGTGTGTGTACATAGATATCTATCTATCAATTATCTATCTATCTAATATCTATCTATCTATCTATCTATCTATCTATCTATCTATCTATCTATCAATCATCTATCACCTATATCTATCTATGTATCTATCTATGTATCTATGTATGTATGTATCTCTCTCTCTCTATCATCTATCTACATCCACACATATAATTTTAGATCTTATAAAATTCACCTAACTTAGGCTTGACTGATTGAGGCTCTACGCTTATTTAGGGGTGTTTCCTAAGTTCTTAGGCAGATGTTCATACCCAAGATTGTGCTTTGATGTGAATGTTACATTGCTCAGTGGGGAGCTGCTCAAATCTATTTCATTACTGCGTGTAAGTGATTCAGAACACATACACTAAATGGAAGGTCTCAGTGTCTCAAGTGTTTTATCTACATGATGCCAAAACCTCAGATATTGGGAGACATCTGGATCATTCAATTTTCTGTTTTTCATATGAATGCTTTGGTGTCATGTAGACATTGCCTCAGTAGATATATCTTCAAGGATTAGATTTATGGAATTCTCTGTAACAGAGAAGACCAGAGAGACCACTTAGAAATGTAAATCTATTCTTGTTTAATTGTTTGGTTTCTGAACTTCACAAAGAACAGCTGGAGATAGAATTCTGTAATTTCTAATGCTAATAAACTGATATTGTGGATAGCTCAATGTTTATAAAGCGGGTATTACGTTCTATGGGATTAAATACGACATTTGTGTCTGTGCATGGATAGAATTAATCCTGAATGCAAATAATAATACAACAAAGTGTTTGACCTTATATCTTGTCAAAAATACTCAGTGCTGTTTGTCATGGTGGTTAATTTTATCATAAAATATCTTTCTGAACATATCACTGTTCTTAAGATTCTAAAGGGTTATTTCAAATTCAGAAAACCAAGGATTTGAAATATTTCCCTTTCAGTTTCTAGGTAAACTGTGATTATAACCTTTTGTAACTCTTTAAATAACTTCATTTTTCTGGTAGAAATTTCAGAATATTTTAGAAAGCATCAAAGTAATTTTTTAAAAAGAGATATTATAAATACAACTTCATTTCATGCCCGAAAACATCAGGTATCACGTAAATCCCTGAAACTCATTTTCCTGTGTCTCACCATGTAACTACAACCTGGATACAGAAATTACTATTACCCAATTAATTCTGAGTTACTAAGTGCAGAAGCAAGATGTAAATGATGAAATATTGAAATGAGAACGACTTAATTTCTCATGATAGAAGCATAAGTAAAATGAATGTGTAAATGTTTCAGTAATTCTACATTCTTTTATTCATTTCACAAGTATTTATTAAGTGCATACTGTGCCAAAACTGTTCTAAGTCCTGAGAATTCTACAGGTCTGAATAAAATCCAGCCCCAAAATGTAAGATCGCAGAAAAATGGAAGAGATAGACCCTTACCTGTAAATGTAGGAGAAGCTCCCTTAAAGGAATTCCACTTAATTGAACTGTATGACATCAACTGATGCTCTCTGTTCCTACTGTAACATGTAATGGATAGATGTCCATGATGCACTGAGAGTTAGGTTAATTTGGGGATATTTTCTGCATTCACCACAAAAATAGTCTTACATGCTCACCAGGAGAATGGACTATTTTTTCTCAATTGTGTTTATACCAATTGAACTTATTTTTTTTATAATACACATTAAACAGTGTATACAACAGAGAACACCTTTAATACTAATAATAAATGAACCCATGAGTTTAATAAATAGAGCAATACTAATACTTTACAAGCCTGCACTGTGAATTCTATTTTAATAATTGTATAATTTAAATATTATATAAATGGATAAAATATGGATATAAAAGAAAAATAATTGTAATTTAAAGGAGAACTTTGTAGAGTGATTTGGAAATATTTGATAAATATTAGTGACTAAAATCATTATTGATTTACAGTATGAGTGAAAAATCACATAAAGGCTGACAAAAAATATTAAATGTATCTTTCTTTAGAATATTTTATCTTTAATATGTCATTCCACTTGAAGAGCTACTTTACAGTAATACTGAAAAAATAAGTTTGGTTGTCCCTAGACAGGTAAAACAAATTCCTGTTTATTTATGGCATTTTGTCTTTTGTTAGTATTGTCAATGAATATGCACAGATTGTTGTATTATTTAACATTCTGAATTTTTCTAGAATCTATCTCTTCAGTGAGTCTATAATAATGACAAAAAAGTAAGCACCAGAAAGGGAAAAATAATTTTTTTCTCAAAATTATTCAGTGATTCTTTAATCTTAAAATTACAAGTAGGCAAGATCAGCTAAGTCAACAAAAACTGACAGACATAGATAAAAACAAAGGCCTTAAGATTATTTCAGATTATTATTTTCATGCCCTGTGTTTTAATTATCAGGTGGCTGAGAAGGACATTTTAGGAGTAGAAAAAAGTGACAACTCTTAATTTAGAGACAAATAGAATATGAAAATTTCGATTTTACTGATTTAATATTAGAAATATAAGCATTTTAAATTTAAAGAGACCATAAAATATTTAAGCTTTGGGGGATATGCATTAAATATGTCTTGAAACATTTCTACTGGAAACAAGATGTATTAAAATATTTAATTTTTAATGAAAAAATATATAGAACATTAATAAAAAATTAATATGGTTTTTTAAATTCGTGATTTTAAAATGTACTCTGACATTAGAATTTTATTCATCCGTTCTCTTTTATGTTGCTGTTGTTATAGCAAACCAAACTGTATTTTATATGAATTTAGGGACTACAATTTTCTTAAATAGAGTGAAAAGGTGATGAAAAATTATTTAATCAGGTTCCACAATCTCTACTTCTGACTGACAGCAGAGCATTCTTATTACATGGAAATTAGGGTGATTTATCTTTATTCCAGCAAATTGCTGAAAGGTTCACAATTTATGAGAAAACAGATTTGTTATTCAGAGTACAGTGGAAGAAATCAGGAGATCCATATTTTTGAGTTCCTTTTCATCTTTTTGGCATTTTTAAAATTATATTTGCAGATTTTATGTCATGGTAGGTTTTCTATTATCTTTAACTTGAAAAAAAAGGAGATATGAGTCTACTTTGCTTTACTTCCTTTAACTTTTCCTCTTTGAAGAAGTCGAATGCTAATGACATTACCCAGTACTACCTGGTGAAAATGGGGAGCGGGGGGGAGTTTTATCGATTCAGATAGAAGGAATAATCAGTCAGGTGCCTTTTTCAGTCACTATTTTATATTTAATCTTTTGGTTTTGGTGTCTCTAATTTGTAAATTATTCATGCTTCTGAATTATATTCTGGCTTTCTTTTTCTGAAGAGTTTTACTATTCATTACCATCTTTACTTGGAAAAAAATCAAACTAGATTCTTTTAATCTTTATTTATGGTTATAAGCGGGAAACTATTTGGTATGACGTTGGATTTAAACTACTGGATAAATTTAGTTTTAGAAAATTTATCAGTTGCCACTGGTCTTAAGTCAAACTTCCTGGATAACCCCATCCAATATCACGTCAGTTTGTGACTGTCTGCCTATGATACTTTATGCCTGTACCTTTAGCTTAGATCTCTTTTTCATGCTGTAGACTCACATGTCCAGCTATCTTATGGACAACTCCACGGGTATGTCCAACATCAACTGTAGCTCAGTATGTTCAACACTGAGTTTCATCTCCTCTCCTGATATTTTTCACATCTAATCACACAACCATTCATCTCAACTCCCCAGAAAAATATGTATATATGTATCTGTATATGTATATATGTCCCCAGAAAAATATGTATATATGTACATGTATATGTATATATGTCCCCAGAAAAATATGTATATATGTATATGTATGAAATCTTAAATATATTCCTCAGTATATGTATACAGCATGTATATATATTCCTCACAGTATATATACGTATATACACGTATATATACATGTATATATACACACATATATATACACACACATGTATATATACGTGTATATACGTATATATACTGTGAGGAATATATTTAAGATTTTATACATATACATATATACATATTTTTCTGGGTACATATATACATATACATATATGTATATGTATATACATATATACACATGTATATATACGTGTATATATACTATGAGGAATATATATATGTAGATATGGTCTTAGTTAAACCTCTTCTTGGATAACATATATATATATATATATATTCCTCACAGTACACTAATGTTAGGCTGGGCATGGTGGCTCACACCTGTAATCCCAGCACTTTAAGAAATGTATATATGTATATGTATAAAATCTTAAGTGATCACACACCCTAGTCTATATATGTATATGTATATGACGTAATGTATATATGTATATGTATAAACCAAATATATGTATATGTATATTACCTACTGTATATATGAATATGTATAAAATCTTAAGTGATCACACACCCTAACAAAACTAATGTCTCATATATTCCTACAGTAAACTAATGTAAGGCTGGGCATGGTGGCTCACACCTGTAATCCCAGCACTTTAAGAACCTGAGGCAGGAAGATCACTTAGACCCAAGAGTTTAAGGCCAACCTGGGCAACATAGGGAGACCCTGTATCTACATAAAATAAAATAGAATAAAGTAAAATAAAATAAAATAAAATAATTATTTGGACAAATGGTGGTGGATGCCTGTGGTCCCAGCTACTCGGGAGGCTGAGATTTGAGAGGATTGCTTGAGCCTGTGGGGTCAAGGCTGCAGTGAGCAGTGATGACACCATTGCACTCCAGCCTGGGTGAGAAAGAGACCTGGTCTCAAAGAAAGCAAAAAACAAGAAATAAAAAAATGTCAAGTTAGCTTTTATAACTTCCATTTTGCAGGTGAGTAAACTTAGGTCTAAGGCTCAGACTCAGACTTATGTGAAGTCATATAGTCAATGACAGAGCTGAGGATCTAGAGCTATTCTTTAATGTCCATATTCTTTGTATCACATAGACTGCCTCAATTTACAGTTCTTTTGGCTTTTGATTTCTACACTCAATTGACTAACTTATCTCCAACTAGACTTTCCAGAAGGAAGAGAATCCAAATGAATATTTGAAAGAGAAGTAAAATGGTACTTACTGATAGAGAAATTTTTATTGATGTAATTTTACTCTATTCTAAGTGAAAAAGGAAGTAATTGATAAATATGACTAAATTTATTAGTCATATTTCCAGTTTCTTAATCAAAATTTTAATCAAAATTGACTCATCCTGTACTCTCGAAAAGTCAAAAAATAATTATAGTAATCAAAGCAATGTTTAGCAGTATTTTATTGATGGGTTACCAATCTATAAAAATGTAGAGCTAAACTTTCATTTCTTTTAATTTTTTATTATTTTTATGCAAATGAATTTGTTAATATATTTTGCCATGCTCAATATTAATAGATACATATATATTTATAACATATACAAATCAATCATATTGTTCCCCTTGTTACTGTGGAATCATTAGTTTTGTTCTCAGTACTTCATAAAATAAATTATGTGTCAGTTTCAGGGAGAAATGTAGTTTCAGTGTGTATTAATCTAGGTAAGAGGCACTATGGCACCTTATAAATATTAACAGTTTATTCTGAATTTGTAAGATTTGAGTTTATTGTGATTTTTAAATAGCTGTGACTTATAAATTATATATCTATCCCATCCCATGCTGGGTAATATTTTTAAAGTTTCAAAAATGAAATATGCTTTCCAGGGGGCATCTGTTTTGAGAAAATGAATACAACAGAGTTATTATCCTTTGGATTCTTAAAACATATTGACTCATCCTCATGATTATTCATTATGACTTCAAAGGAGAAAAATTAAACTTAAATCACTTTCTACTTCAGTAGTATAAGAACAAAAAGTAAGCTGGCAACAGGCAGAGGGCGGGAAAGCAGGATCACTATGTAGAGTACTAATTCTTTCACCCTGTCAGAATGAGAATAAGATGTTTTATGTGACCAGCATTTAAATTCCTCAGGAAAAAAAAAGGAGATAACTGTAATCTTCCATGCATCAGAATAAGTGGCAAATTAAAAGAAAAAAAAAAAAAGGAATCCAGTACAAAAGCCATGTTTATTTTTGGAGCTTTAAATTTGACTTTGTCCTGATGTTTAAAATATAGTCCTCATCATCTGAATGCACACTTTTTTTAATCAAACATTATTGTTGCTGTGTTTGATTTAGTGTAGTTTAGGATAAACTTCAATAGGATCTAAGTCTTATAATAATTTGGATTTAGATGAGCAAGAACAAGATTATTAAGAGACTAAAGCAATCTAGCTTCAAACTATAAACTTCCTTGTGGCTAATCTAACATAAATATCAAATTGGCACAATTTGACTCTGCAAAGCAGATTTTATTTTGTTTGAAAACATGAGTATTTGACAATAAAAAATCAGAATTATTTGGCGTATTCTACAGGTACATGTGTAGATTGCAACCTCAGAAAAGTTCAAGAAATACTATTTTTGATATATTTGATTAAAAGTAACAAAACTAGCTAATCAGCTAGTTAACAGTGTTTAAAAAAATACGAACTGTTGGGAGAGAATACCAAGTGAAAGCAAGTGATCAAGAGACAGCTGGAAAGAAGAATAAAGAAAAATGAAAATTCTAAGAGCAAATGTAATTGATGAAATAAATTCTGCATATGAAAACCTGAAGTCACAAAAATGATTAACCAGAAGGCTGGTGTTTAATTTCAATGGAAAGTATTCTTTACCTAATGAGATTAACTCAAAGGACCTGTTAACAATACCTTACATGTATTACAAAATATTGGCTACTTAACAGAGGCCTGGGACAAAGAAACTTATAACTGAAGAACTGAAGATGCCAGAGCTAATATAAGGATAATCGAGGAAACAAAGAAAAACAGCAAAGTAACTCTGTTAAATATAAATCAGTGAAAAAAAAAATCTTTTATTCTTAAATTTGGATTCAACCTGATGATTTATTCAATGAATTGCAATACTCTTGACCATATCTTTTCGTAGTTGTCAATAGTAATGTAGCATTTTGCCTATTGAGCTCGATGGCAAAAGTTGCCCAGGAATTAACATGAGGTAGATAGTAGATATGTTAAGAATTCAGAATTTTGTAGGAGGAACTATAAATCAATTGAGGGGAATCGAGACTCCTAAAATGTTTTGGAAATGGAGTAACCTACACTGTGTTATCTTATGTTAGATAGAACAAGACATTTCACGAAGAATTGTCTTGAGGCAGTATATTTTCCCCCGCAAAGGATTGGAGTGGTTGTCAAAACTTATGGTGGTTACATGTCCTTTGATATATTTGAACAATTAAGGCCAGTTGCTGAGACAGAACTTTATCAGAAAGTATACTGTTGATTAAGACTCAATGCCAAAGTAGTTTGATTTTCCCTCCCCATCTTCTATCCTGGCCTAGATAGAACCTTGACCTACCTTGCTCTCACTCTTGCCCTCCACTTTAAAAATCCACTGTGAGGCACATATTTTAATCTGTCTCTGCTTGTGGGGCAAAGAAAGTAGTAGCGTTTCTGAGTCTACCACATTTATTCAGGTAGTTTCATACCAGTGTTTCTCTTTGTAACAATAAATATTATTGGTCATAAATAACCTTCTAGTGACTCAATTCTACATATCTTGTCAGAGATACTGGATATGAAGTGATGAATTAAAAAAGAAAATACATATAAAATTTAATTCAAAGCATTTAATTACTGAGATAAGCTTAAGGCGGATAGAAATGACAAAATATTTGTGAAGGAAATGTAGAACAAAGTACATTTGTTGGCATATCATACAATTCAGTGGAAATAAAATTGTTTTGATCTTTTACCATATCTGCAGCTATTTCAGTATTCATCACTTTTTACATAAAGTAATAAATTATTTTTAAAATTTTCATGATATTTGGACATGACCATTTTAAATATAAATGTTTATATTTTTCTGTTAAATGTTTTCCTGTTAGTTATGAGTCTATTTAGAAGCATAAATGAAATAATTTGTTGGAGCTGAATTTCTGTTTTTATCAATTTGCATGTGTGTAGCATCGCTTATGCAAAATAAATGAAAGCAAGAACTAAGAAATCTAAATAAAGATACATTTAATTTTCATTTTAAAATTTAAAATTATGCACATTTGTAGATGTCTAGAAACATAATTAAGCAATTAATTATTGCATAGACAAACTAAGAAGTTATTAAAACATTAGCATATTGTGGGATTGTTATTTGAATTATTTATTTATTTATTTTTCTTCAACATATCAAACTGAATGGCTTAGACTCTTGCAAATGGATCATTGAATCATCAAATTCTAGAAATGACCTCTATTAGAAATGAATCAGAGTACGGCTTAAAGCAAACCTGGCCAAATGCCATAATCCCCAGAAAAGCTTTCTTAAAATACAAATACACAGGCTTTCTCCTTGGAGATTTTGATTCCATAAGGGGTAAGAACTGAATATTTTAAAGTAGGATCTTAATAAGTATTCCATTTTGTTTTTTAAAAAATTTTTCTCTATCATATTTATTTGTCTATTATTCTATACAAATATTTCCTTAATTGGGCTTGGCTTCCATATTCTCAAGGGTCGGCAGATTTTTCTGTTTTTAAATGTTATGATTAAATTTTGATAACATATTATATCATATGATTCTATTTACATGAGACGTCCAGAATAAGTACATTTATAGGGACAGAAGGTAGATTAGTGGTTGCCTGGGGTAGGGAGAGAGGGAAAATGAGAGAGACTGCTAATGGCAATGGGGCTTTCTTTTTGGGGTCATGAAAATGTTCTGGAATGCACAAAGGTGATGGTTGCTCAACCTTACTAATATACTACGAACCACTGATGCTAGTTTACTGTAAATGGGTGAATTTTATGGTTTTTGAAAAAAATCTCAATTTTAAAAAGTGATAAAGCAAAAACAATGTTTGACGATAACACAGAATTTGATATTAGCATGTTCTGAGTTTTGTGGATTACTGCCAAATAACCTACTGCCAAATAAGCCTGATATTGTTGGTATCAACTTGTGATATGTAATAATCAGAAGTAAATGGAAAATTTAAACGAGGAGGATTTGATGTATAAAAAATATATTTGGATTGACTTTTGGCTTAGGATTGACCAAAGAATAAAGCTGGAGGCGTCACGCTACCTGATTTCAAACTATACTACAACACTACAGTAACCAAAACAGCATGACTGGTACCAAAACATATATAGACCAATGGAACAGAACAGAAGCCTCATAAATAATACCTCACATCTACAACTATCTGATCTTTGACAAACCTGACAAAAACAAGAAATGGGGGAAGGATTCCCTATTTAACAAATGGTGCTGGGAAAACAGGCTAGCCATATGTAGAAAGCTGAAACCGAATCCTTTCCTTACATCTTATACAAAAATTAATTCAAGATGGATTAAAGACTTAAATGTTAGACCTAAACCCACAAAAACCCTAGACAAAAACCTAGGCAATACCATTCAGGACACAGGCATGGGCAAAGACTTCATGTCTAAAACACCAAAAGCAACGGCAACAAAAGCCAAAATTGACAAATGGGATCTAATTAAACTAAAGAGCTTCTGCACAGCAAAAGAAACTACCATCAGAGTGAACAGGCAAGCTACAGAGTAGGAGAAAATTTTCGTAATCTACCTATCTGACAAAGGGCTAATATCCAGAATCTACAAAGAACTCAAGCAAATTTACAAGAAAAAAACAACCCCATCAAAAAGTGGGCAAAGGATATGAACACTTCTCAAAAGAAGACATTTATGCAGCCAACAGACACATGCAAAAATGCTCATCATCACTGGCCATCAGAGAAATGCAAATCAAAACCACAATGAAATGCCATCTCACACCAGTCAGAATGGCAATCATTAAAAAGTCAGGAAACAACAGGTGCTGGAGAGGATGTGGAGAAATAGGAACACTTTTACACTGTTGGTGGAACTGTAAACTAGTTCAACCATTGTGGAAGACAGTGTGGTGATTCATCAGGGATCTAGAACTAGAAATACCATTCGACCCAGTCATCCCATTACTGGGTATATACCCAAAGGATTATATATCATTCTGGCTGTAAAGATACATGCACACGTATTTTTATTGTGGCACTATTCACAATAGCAAAGACTTGGAATCAACCCAAATATCCGTCAATGACAGACTGGATTAAGAAAATATGGCACATATACACCATGGAATATTATGCAGCCATAAAAAAGGATGAGTTCATGTCCATTGTAGGGACATGGATGAAGCTGGAAACCATCATTCTCAGCAAACTATCGCAAGGACAAAAAACCAAACACTGCATGTTCTCCCTCATAGGTGGGAACTGAACAATGAGATCACTTGGACACAGGAAGGGGAACATCACACACTGGGGCCTGTTGTGGGGTGGAGGAAGGGGAGAGGGATAGCATTAGGAGATATACTTAATGTAAATGACGAGTTAATGGGTGCAGCACACCAACATGGCATAACAAACCTGCATGTCGTGCACATGTACACTAGAACTTAAAGTATAATTTTATATATATATATATATATATATATATAGAGAGAGAGAGAGAGAGAGAGAGAGAGAGAGAGAGAGAGAGAGAGAGACAAGAAAACGTCAAATAGGTTGCAAAGTTTTTCAAATAGAGGGAAGTGGTGAGGGAATTGAATTGGTACAGTACAAATGCCAGAACAGGCGAGTCAAACTCAGAGAGCGGGCCACCGGAAACTCAGCACATTTAAATTGTGATCAACATTGTGCGTTTCATAAGGCAAGCTATCCTTGAAAATCAGCCCGTGTTTTTAATTCCATCATCTTTTTAACACCATGTCAAGCTAATTTTTTATTTTAAAAGCAGAGATTATTTCCTTTATGGAAATTTCCCTTTGTTGGTGGCTGTGATAGTCCATCTTTGGAATGATCTTCCTCCTTTTATTTTATCTTTATTTTTTTCTCCTCTTTTTAAAAACCATTTTTCTTTTTTGTACCTCATTTGTACATGCTTTTACATCAATAGTAGATTGATATAGATAGATATAGATATGTATATATAATAAATATATAAATATTAAACATATATATCTATTTCAGAAGAAAAGCACAATGAAAACTATAAGAAGGAATAAAAATAATCTAAGCTCATCTTCATTTATCTTGTAATTAACCACCCAAAGATTTTCCTAAGAATTGTATTAAATGAATTTAGAGTGAAGCTTCATGTGAAACAGAATGTTTAATGACTGATTATAGGGTTTGCCACATAACCTTCTACCATGTAAATAGGTTTATGTTTCTGAATTATTTTGGGGTGAAGAATTTTAATTGGTGATTTTGTTTTTGTTGTTAGTAATGTTTTCATTTTTTAATAAGTATGCACACAGTGTAGAAAGGTAATAATTGAATTAAAAGTGAATATAGGTGTTTAACACTCCAAATAAAACACAAAATGTTGGCTGGGCATGGTGGCTCACGCATGTAATCCCAGCACTTTGGGAGGCCGAGGCGGGCGGATCATGAGGTCAGGAGATCGAGACCATCCTGGCTAGCAAGGTGAAACCCTGTCTCTACTAAAAGTACAAAAAAAATTAGCCAGGCCTGGTGGCAGGCGCCTATTGTCCCAGCTACTTGGGAGGCTGAAGCAGGAAAATGGCGTGAAGCCTGGAGGCACAGCTTGCAGTGAGCCGAGATCATGCCACTGCACTCCAGCCTGGGAGACAAAGCGAGACTCCATCTCAAAAAAAAAAAAAAAAAAAAAAAAAAAAAAAAAAAAAAAAAAAAAAAAAAAATTACCTAAGAAATTTATCTAAGATCACATATAAGGGAATAATTATTTTATAAATAACTGACATCATGTCAAATGCTAGTTGCATTAATAAGTAAAAGCCTCAGATATGAGGAATCCATGTAACATTGCAGAACGAGTATTTCTTCTTGACTTGCTGGTTAGTAACTAAAGCCATTTTATTTATGTGCTTACTATGTGCCTGGACTTGTGTTAAATGTATTATATGGATTCTATTAGCATTTCCATTTTACAGTGGAGAAACTGAGGCTTAGAGAGAATTTTAATAACTTTATTACATTAAAACAAACAGACAAAAAATAGATAAATGGCAGGACCTACAGAATGACACAAGGCAACACACATACACTTTAGATAGGATGAACGTAAATGAACTCAGGTCATCTGCCTCCAGAACTTGCTTTCTTGCTTTGGTAGACATTAAATCATATTCCCAGATGCCATGTGGTCTTTCTATAGTAACATTTGACTGTGCTAATTTGGCATAAACAATAATCATTCAGATATATATTTTTTGTACATGGCAAAATCTGTTGAAGAAGTCTAATATGGCTTACTCCCAACACTTCAATGAAAACAATGGAATAAGAATTTAAGCTATTTATACTTATTATGGAGAGTATAGATCATGAATAAATGATTTTAATAATGTATACTCACAAGTTACATAATACAATGTACTAATTCCCATTAGTATATTAATGGAATTTATGTACATTGATTATATTAATAGCATTATTAAAATGGTGACCAGAGGTGTGTTCTTTTTAATAATGCTATGGCTGTAAGGGTTAATCTAATTGCTTAATTTATCATCATTTCTCTTAAGCATTTCTGTAGTTCCTATGGTGCCTGATAATAGTGCAATCAAGTTTAGAATAATCAGAACTCTAATTCTGACCCATTGTTTTAATATTTACTAAGTAGCCTATAACTTTATAGCACTACTGATAATACTTTAAAATATTTTTCCACTTCAAAAGGTTGACAGATTACTTCTCTATTAAAAATTAGATAAGCAAAGACACCTGTAGTAATTGGTTAATAGAGGGCTAATAAGTTTATCCAGGAAAATCATTTTGGATAATGAGGATTTTCACCCATGGCTTAGATTTTCAATATGATACTCAGTTGCACATAATATTGTCTCATTTACTCTTTTTTGTGGGGGAGGGTGGTTTTTTCTAAACTTTACTTAAATGGTAGGCTCTTCAGTTCAAGGAGGAAATAAAATTTTAATTTAGCCTCCTTTGTTTTAGAATTGGAGAATTTGATTTTAAATATTTTACTTCATAACTGGTTGTCAATTACCTATTTTATGTATTTCATAAGTTATATAGTTTTGCTTTTACAGTTTCCTTCTTCCTTTGCCATTTTATTTCCTTTTGTTTCTTAGCAATGGAATGATAAATTAATGTTTACTGAAACACAGTATCTCTGTTAACTTATCAGCATTAACCATGAATTCATTTTCCTTTTCATCATGATAAGAAATGCATTGCTAGATAAGAATATATATTTCAGACAGGCAGTTTCCTTGTTGGTATTCTCTGTAGACATCGCTTCCAAGGGAAGAAAATTTGTCTTTTGTTGGCAAATTGTTATTCTGCTTGTTACCTTGCTCTCATTATAATGTCTTCATCTTAGCAGTGCATGATTTCTGTGCACAGTACGTCTTGCTGTGCTTATGCTGGTTTTAGTACTGAGATGCTGCTTTTGACATGACAGGAGTCAGTGTCCTGGCAGGTGAAATATTTCAAAGAACTGAGTGATGAATTAATGAAAATAACTATCTGTGTTTAGGTATGTAGAGATCATTGACTCATATATTGAGTCAATGTTTATCATGCGCTGCTTGTGAACAGATCAGAATAAAAAGATGTGGGGAAGGTATGAAGGAAATGAAACACTTGATGCTTGACTTTAAGTAGTTATAATCTATACTCTAGTCATAGTCTCCACATCCAGAGCTTGTGATGTGGCCATGCAGTCGTAGAGTGAAAAGAAATTCTTTCCAAGAATTATCTTAAGTATTTCTTTCACTTAAAATATGTTAATATTCCAAATTAAAATCACCTTTCAAGGAAGAGCCAATGGAGTATGTTTCTACCTGCAGTGCATCTAGCTTTAGAAGACTTCTTCTCTGATGTGGAGAAATAGGAACATTTTTACACTGTTAGTGGGAGTGTAAATTAGCTCAACCATTCTGGAAGACAGTGTGGAGATTCCTCAAGGATCTAGAACCAGAAATACCATTTGACCCAGCAATCCCATTACTGGGTGTATACTCAAAGGATTATAAATCATTCTACTATAAATACACATCCACATGTATGTTTATTGCAACACTGTTCACAACAGCAAACACTTGGAACCAACCCAAATGCCCATCAATGATAGACTGAATAAAGAAAATGTGGCACATATACACCATGGAATACTATGCAGCCATACAAAGGGATGAACTCATGTCCTTTGCAGGGACATGGATGAAGCTGGAAACCATCATTCTCAGCAAACTAACACAAGAATAGAAAAGCAAACACCACATGTTCTCACTCATAAGTAGGAGTTGAACAATGAGAACATCTGGACATGAGGAGGGGAACATAACACACCAGGGCCTGTTGTAGGGTGGGGGGCTAGGGGAGGGATAGCATTAGGAGAAATACCTAATGTAGATGATGGGTTGATGGGTGCAGCAAACCACCATGGCATGTGTATACCTATGTAACAAATCTGCACATTCTGCACATGTATCCCAGAACTTAAAGTATATGTGTGTATATATATATATATATAAACTTAAAAAAAGAAGACTTCCTCTGTGTTAGACACTGAGATAAGCTTTTAATGTGCTGGATATTATTTTTCTCAATAAACCCACGAGTCTCATATTAGACATAGGAAAAAAAGACTTCATGATAGTAAGGAACTCAGGTTTGTCTGACTCCAGAAACAGAGCTCTTAATTTACTATTTTCAGTTCAAGAAATGCTTCACACACTATGCAAATGTATTTCTATCCACCAAAAAAATACAGTTGAACCTTGAAAAACATGACTTTGAACTGCATTCATCTACTTCTACTTAGAATTTTTTTTTTCAATAAATATAGTGTGCCTTCTGTATTGGCAGGTACTGCATATGCAAGCAAACGCAGATCTGAAATCCAGTATCCGGGATGTGAAATCCCCATTTAGAGAGTTGACTTTTCTTATCTGTACTTCCACAGGGCCAACTGTGGGAATTATGAGGGGATTTTGGTGTCTGCTGATCCCAAGGATCGACTGTCAATAGAACAATTGTCAACAAATTCATTTTCTCGCTTTTCTTAGGTTTTGCTTTTCCAATTTTTATGAAGTATGATTTACTTTCAAATCTCCTCTGAAGAAACCTATTAGTCAGTCAACTGCAAAAAATCTTCTCCATAATATCTACCTGGAATATATCTTGCTTCCATTCACCTTCTTCCTTTGTCAATGTACGTTGCTCATGGTTGCAGTACCTACTATTCCACTTTTCAAATGCACATATTCTTCTTCAGAGGCTTGTTGTTGTTATGTTTTTAAGTAGATTCAGGTTTTTATCCCCTCGTTACAGAGTTCAGTATTCTTCTCTTTTTTCTTAAGGGGTTGCTCCTCTCCACATTAAAAATAATGTTTTTCTATAACATGTTCAAGTGTGGATCGAATTAGCTACTGTATTAACAGATAGGATGATATTTAGTGGCTGTATATTAAGCCATTAACAAGCAGACACCTTTTACCTTTCTGGGTTTAAGGAGAAAAAATGTAACAGTTTTTTTATTCAGCAAAATAACTTGAATATATTTAATATTTTACAGAGGTGGTACTTTCAACAGTCCTGTGACTCAACAATTTTGCTTTTTCATTTATTTGTAAAGAAAAGGCAGAGTGCCATTTGGTTCACTGACAACTTAGAATAGAAAATATGTCTTTAGAGTTGGAGTGGTTTGGGAAGAAAGGAATAGGAGTTGAAAGAATATTTGAAGTAGCACCTCAATTCCTGTCTGAGAGGATTCATCTAAATTATATGGAACTGCTGTCCTATGTTCAGGGCATTCTGCATTTGAATCCATTTGGGAAACATTTTGTCCTATAACAAGAGTGGGGGACTTTTAGGATTAAGATATTTAAAAGGATAGGGCAACATATATATTAATTACTGTTGCTAACTATTTATACCAGAATTTATAATATACTCCTGTTAAATAATGCAGACATGCTGAAATGTGATACAAATATGAAAAGTTACCTAAGTAAAAGATGAAGATGGATTTATAATATTCTCTCTCTCTCTCTATATATATATATACACACACACATATATACAATAGTCAATAAAAATATTCTTTGTGGAGACTGAAGAAAAGACTAAGAGCATATAATATATCAACTAACATTCAGGGTCTATTTTCTTCACCTAAATAGGTCCTGAATATTAGTTGATTCATATTTTGGAACATGAACATTCATGTTTTGGAAGTTAATGCAGAATATTTTTCCTGCTCCATATAAAAATCATATAAAACATGCAACTGAGACACCGATCTGGGCAAGGGCAAATGAGAGTAATCACCCAATTTTTTCTCATTACTGAAAATTGTCAAAATGTTGTGAGGGTATACTTTGCAATAGATTGGCATTTTACAATTTACTTTGCACACATCTTAATCATTGTGAATCTAAGAGAAATAGTTAATAAGACATGGGCTTTTGCAATGAGTTTTTTTGCCTACATGAAGTAAGATGCTGGGATTTACAATATTTCATGCAGAATCTTTCTTTGCATTGCTCTCACAGGACTCTCAGGAGGAATACAGTCTTTGTCAATCATAAAGGAAGGAAGAGTCAATGACATAGGATCCCAAACAGGGCTAAAATGTCTCATATCTAATGCTGTACTCCCCCTCTTAACCAAAATTTGTGTCAGGAAAAGGCACAGAATTCCACCAAAGGATTATGGTACCTTAACCAAGGAAGTTGGATAGAGGCTAGTGTTTAAAATTGTCATTTTGATAGGCCCCACTAGTGGATTTTATCCCCTGCTAGGTTGGACAATCCTCAGTACATACACCCTACTTACACCAAGGTAAGATTCTGGATGAGTGAGGCATATGCCTCTCTCTCATAAAGTGGGAGCAGGACTAGCAGGAATAGCAGTATGGGAAAGAAGAAAGGTCTGGGACCTCACTTTCAGAAAGAGGACATATAGATTTTGAGAATTTAGAAATTGATTTTTAAAAAACAATCTGTTAAGTTTTCATAAACCTTTAGGTCACACATACTTGTATTTGATTTCAACAGCTTTTGTTGTTGTTGTTGTTGTTGTTGTTGTTATTACCAAAGAGTATTCAATCTCTTATTGTTGTCTGCTGTCTGAAGCCTGTTTTACAAAGATGGTACCTGCGAATGTAGGGTGGAATATTCCTCCCTTCCTTTCTTCCCCACCGTATTACCTTATTCTTTTTCTTTTTCCCAATCCCTCCCTCCCTCCCTCCCTCCCTTCCTTCCTGTCTCTGCACGTACACTGACTGACACATAATGTTCTCTGGAGCTGCAGGTCTTGCCCACTCAAACTCTGTGCCCTCTGCAGGTCTCTAACTCTAAATTCTGAAGAGGATATAACTGTGTTCTGTGTTATATTACTTAGGCAAAATCTGGATGGAAACAGTTTTAAACCATATTTAGTAACATTAAGCACACAGATTCAAATCAAGATCTCCTGAATCTAATAATCCAAGTTACAAATTCATTGTCATTTACTCATTCCACGAATATTTATTAAGCATCTTGAGCATCTACTCTGTTCCAGGGTCTGTGCTCAGTTGTTTTTTTTGTTTGTTTGTTTGTTTTCTAGATGAAGTTTCGCTCTTGTCACCCAGGCTGGAGTGCAATAACACGATCTCAGCTCACTGCAACCTCTACCTCCTGAGTTCAAGCGATTCTCCTGCCTCAGCCTCCCTCGTAGCTGGGATTACAGGTGCCTGCCACCATGCCCGGCTAATTTTTGTATTTTTAATAGAGACGGGGTTTCACCATGTTGGCCACGGTGGTCTCAAACTCCTGACCTCAGGTGATCTGTCTGCTTCGGTCTCCCAAAGTGCTGAGATTACAGGTGTGAGCGCAGCCTGTGCTCAGTTTTAAGAAAAATAAGTAAGGTGTGGTCTCTATCCTGCATGAGCTCACAGAGGGCTTTCTGAGATTAAATGATAAGAAATATTTGCTAATACTTACTATGTAAGAAGAGCTGCAACTGAGAGGTGCACTAAGTATTCTTGGAGAACAAGAGGGGGAAAAATGATTATGTCTTTCCTAAGGGAGTTGGGAAGGCTTTAGAGGGAAGGTCGTGACCTTTGAGCAGTGAAGGTACTTAAAACACCGTTGTTGGGAAAGATCCATTTCAGCTAGTGACAGAAGATAGACTGCTGTTATATACAGGAGAATATATCTCACCAGCTCTCTGCTCTTTATTTGTAACATTTCTAGGAAAATCTAGAAATTTTAAAACTGCAATGGAAGCTGAACTGTTAGCTACTGGAAAAGATGAGAGTGTTGAAGTGAGCAGAATTTGCTTCAAATGCAATCTCCAGGGATTTTGGAAGATGTATTTCATTTGATATATTTCCTGTCTGCTTTAAATGTATAATATAGCATCTCAGAGTGATCCCATTTTATTACCCAAAATAATGCACTCTATTATGCTTATTCTTTCAGTTTTTTGTCTCTTACAATTAGTAGATTTAAAAATTAATGTCTAACCCAGCATTTCTCAACCACAGAATTATTAAACTTTAAACCATGAATTATTTGCTGTGTGGGGGCTGTCCTCTGTGTTGTAGGATGATTTAGCAGCATCTCTGAACTTTACCTATTACATACCAGTAGAATACCCTAGTTAGGACAACCAAAAATGTCTCCAAACACTACCAACTGCCCCACTGGGGGGCAAAATCACCCCACTTGAGAATTATTGGTTTAGTTTAACTCCAATATTTTCAAGCCCTCTTGATTTTTTACATTTTTAATCAGATGATGTCCCACAGTCATCCTTACTTATTGTTTACTATAATATTGTTATTACTATAATCATTATTTTGTGCCTGGATATTCACTAACAATGTGTTGTTCTAACCACATATAAGTGCTATCGTTGGTCTCATACAAGATTTTCTTAGGCAACAGAACCTGGCTGCGATACTTCCCTTAGTGATGTAGATTGCCTTTTTCCTTCCTCATATAAATAGAGGCATTAGGTGGTTTTAAATAGAATCATAGGGGAGGCAGAAGCCCAAGGTGTATTACTACTCTTGCCTATCCTAGGTCATGTATTTCATGTATGTTTCACAATTCAGTAGAATACAGCCTGAAATTCTTTTGTGGTATATAAGTTATAATAAATTTCCCTGGCTAGCCAAGGTGGGGAGAGAGAGATGAAGAGCAGGAAGAAAATGGATGTTAGGAAACACTATTCTTGCTTCAATTTGAACTAGCTGTGTTTTCTACTCCCATCTAATATAGGTAGCAAATCATGAGAAAATGAAAAGAATAGTTATTGTTCAGAGAATTCTCTGAGATGCTTCTCAGTTTAAAACTAGGGGCAGGCAGGCCAGGCTACAATACTAAGAACATAAATAAAACCACGTATTTACCACTTCAGTGCTGCTTCCTCATATAAGGAAAAAACATCTCTCTGCTTACCCTTTGACTCTCCAGGTTTCTTCATTAAATTGTCGAAAGTTCCATTGACCATCACAGAAATTGAGTTTCCTATTTTCTGAGCAAAAGGGAGAACGTTGAATGAATGGCAAATGAATAATAGTGTCTAAAAGAAAACTTAGTTCGGTGGTCACATTACAAAATGTAGGATACTCAGATAGGGAAAGAATCATTTTTCTATATTAGCATTTTATGTATGTGGGAACACACAAAAAACATTTTAAACTACTTATCTTCTTAGAAACCTCTGGAAACTGCAAAATCAAGTCAATCAAAATATACAACATTGTCCCGACCTGCAGGACAGTCGAACGGGCCCTGGAAGGGGGAGTGGGAATGGAGGAGACAAGAAAACACGAGAAATAGAGACAAGACAAATAGCCTGATCAAGTCGCGTTTATTGAATGCAGGGTCTTGCCTTATATAGGCTGGCAGAGGAAGAGGTTGGGCCAGGGCGGTGACGGAGGGGGGGGGGCGCTGGTCTTCTCAAATTACAATTACGCATGCGCCGTGGGTTTGTAATTTTCCCGGGCGCGGGATCACGCTTGCGCCCTAGGCTGCATATCTTCCTGGGCGGGAAAAATGTTTGCGCGGGCGCGGGAAAGGTTTGTAACGAGGAACCCGGAAATGTGCCATTTTGTCTCCGCTTTGCGGAGATCAAGCAACAGAGGTCGGCTAACTCCGGGCCTCATGGCTCCGGACACAATATTACAATTGCCAAAGAATGCTAGTTTGAAATTCCATTATAGAATCTCTTCTTCAAAATCTGTTAAACACAGCTCTACGGGGGTTCTGGGTAAAATAAGCTGCACAAATAATTATTTTTTGTTGCTTTTAAGAACTTCTAATTTAAGATACTAAAAAGGTAAATATGTATATCAAAAACAAGTGATAAAAGAATCACTGGAGAGATAAGTAAAAAAATACCCCAACATTTAAATTAATAAGATAAATACTCTATAGTTAAATAAGGAGGTTTTTCTGCAGCTATTTGCAGGAGAGTCTTGTTGCACTTGCATAATAGTGGTATTCTAGCCATAGGATTCATCCTTGTACAAAATTTAGAGGAAAAACCAGGATGAAATGGATGTAAATTGGTAGATCAAATTATTGTTTTATTTATCAAAACATGCCTGCACATATTTAAATGAGTTAGGTAGTGCCATGCAATTTATGAGGACAAAAGAAGTCCCTCCTCCCCTTTCCTTTCATATATTTCATTTTCCAGAGAAAACCAATTCATATAGTGATTTCCTTTTCAAATTTTCCATGTATTATACTAAAATTGCTATTTTTTAATTTATAGATTTTCATCATAATTTACTGACTTCCTGCTGTGAGAGATGAGTGTGCTCATGTGACACCCAATTAAACACTTAATCCACCCAATTACATGAAGGTACAAATTGCTCAGTAGGTTTTTAGTGACGTTTACTTAAAAAGATGGTCGATCAGTTGGAAGGTATTTCCTTCTAAATTTTTTTATCTTCTGGGAAGGACATGATGACTGGAATTGTAGCAACTTCTGTGACCACGCAGTAACACCAAGGAAGGGACAGATGTTTGGCAGAATAGACCATAGCACATAACAGAACCCACATGTCCACACCCTAATTATTGGAACCTGTAAATATATTACCTTACATGACCAAAAGGATTTTCGGGTATTATTAACTTTATGGACCTTGAGATGAGGAAATGTGACTGGAGTATTTTGCCGTATATGGGAAAAAAAAAAAAAAAAAAGGACCTTTGTAGGTGTGATTAAATTTATGGACCTTGAGATGGGGCAATGTTACTGGGTTATCCAGGTTAACTGAAACTAATAATATGATTTCCACAACTGTGGTTGAATAATGGAAGAGTCAGAGAGAAACTCTCTTTTAAAAAAATCAAAACAAGCTTTATTTAAGAAGATTTTCTATAATAACTTTGTTAAAGCTGCAAGCAAGTTTTTTTTTTTAACAATTATAATTCTAGAGACCTAATGATCCCAGTGTTCCAAAATTTTTTTTTTTAAATTAGTAACAAAGACAAACTCACACCAAAAGAAATAGCTTTTATTTGGCTGGGAATGTATAGCTGTTGGTTTCAGCTCTGCTCTAAAATAGGCTCACTAGCTTTTTTGAAATAAGTGAGATAGAGTTGCCCACAGAAGGAAATATCTTTTAATAAGCAAGCTACTTGTAATGATGAATGTTATGTGACAATTTAAAAAGCCCATTGGGTGCCCAGATATTATGGTTCGTAATATCTGATCAAGCATTATTATGAGTTTGTGAAGGGATTTTGACTGAGTTTACTATTTAACATTTAAATTGGTAGACTGAATAAAGCAGCATACCCTTCTTAATGTAGGTGGCCCTTATCCAATTAAAGTTCTGAATAAAACAAAACGGTTGACCCCTCCGCCCACCACCAAATAAGACGGAATTCCTCTCACCTGACTGTCTTAAAGCTGAGGAGCATAGATTCTTCCTGCATCCTGACTCACACTGAAATATCAGCTCTTCCTGGGTCTTCAGCCTGCTGGTGTTCAAACTGTTACTACAACTATTGGCACACCTGGTTTTCAGGCCTTTGGACTTGACTGTAACTACCCCAGTGGCTTTCCTGTGTCTCTAGCTAACTGAGTGCAGACCTTGGAACTTGTCAGCCTCCATAATGGTGTGAGCTAATTCCGCATCATCTCTCTCTCTCTATCTGATTAGTTCTATTTTTCTAAACAACCCCCACTAATGTACTTCTTAGTCAAGAGTATTCGCTCCTTAGAAAATACATTTCAATAACAAGGCCCAGGTGATGGGGTGTCTGATCCAGCACTAGTTTCATAGGCAGCTTACAGAATTGTGAAGTCAGCAGTTGTTACCATATAGTATGCAAAATAGGAGCATTCAGTGAAAATGGAGAACAGCTATTGAGGAAAAGGAATTTTCCCGTTTCCACCCAGCCTTTAAACTTGCTAAAATTAAATTAAAGGCTGTGTTCTGCAGCATCTTAGGGAGAATATTAGAAACAATTAAAATATACTCATGATCAATTCCCAGAAAGACTCTGTTTCAAAAGAAAGAGGAACCTGGTCAGGGTTTCCATAGGGGAATCTACCTCTCATTGACTTTTGTTCTCATATTATATAAGGCATTAGGCAGAGTATATTCTACCACCGGCCCTAGTGTGTCCAGAATTGGTGGGTTCTTGATCTAACTTCAAGAATGAGGCTGCGGACCCTCGCGGTGACCCTCGCGGTGAGTGTTACAGTTCTTAAAGATGGTGTGCCCGGTTCCTCCAGACTTTCAGATATGTCTGGAGCTTCTTCCTTCTGGTGGGTTAGTGGTCTCATTAGCTTCAGGAGTGAAACTGCAGATTTTCCTGGTGAGTGTTATAGCTCATAAAGGCAGCCTGGACCCAAAGGGTGACCAGCAGCAAGATTTATTGCAAAGAGCAAAAGAACAAAGCTTCCACAACGTGGGTGGGAACCCAAGTGCATTACCAGGGCTAGCTGGGGCAGCCAGCTTTTATTCCCTTATCTGACCCCACCCACATCCTGCTGATTGGTCCATTTTACAGACAGCTGATTGGTCTATTTTACAGAGCGCTGATTGGTCCATTTTGACAGAGTGCTGATTGGTGCATTTACAATCCTTGAGCTAGACACACTGCTAGAGGGAAAAGTTCTCCAAGTCTCCACCAGGTTAGCTAGACACAGAGTACCAATTGGTGTATTTGCAAACCTTGAACTAGACACAGAGTACCGATTGGTGTATTTACAAACCTCGAGCTAGACACAGAGTGCTGATTGGTGTATTTACCATTCTCTAGCTAGACATAAAAATTCTCCAAGTCCCCACCAGATTAGCTAGATACAGAGTGATGATTGGTACACATACAATCCTCTGGCTAGATATAAAAGTTCTGCAAGTCTCCATCTGGCTCAGGAGTCCAGCTGGCTTCACCTAGTGGATCCAGCAGTGGGGCTGCAGGTGGAGCTGCCCGCCAGTCCTGAGCCTCGCCTGCACTCCTCAGCCCTTGGGTTGTCCATGGGACCCTGCGCCAGGGAGCAGGGGGCAGCGCCCCTGGAGGAGGCTCAGGCCGCGCGGGGGCCCACCGCAGGTGGGGAGCTGAGCTGAGTGGCGGGCTGTAGGTCTGGAGCCCTCCTCCAGTGGGAGGCAGCTAAGGCCCGGGGAGAATTCGAGTGCAGCGCTGGCGGGCCAGCACTGGTGGGGGAGTGCTAAGCTGCTGGCCCGGGTGCTAAGCCCCTCACTGCCCTGGGCGGGTGGCGCCTGCCTGCAGCTTAGTGTGCGGGCCCGCCGACCGCGAGCCCGTGCCCGCGCCCTCCGGAACTGGCAGTGGCCCGCGAGCGCCGGGCACAGCCCGAGTTCCTGCGCGCCTCTCCCTCCACACCTACCCCGCAAGCAGAGGGAGGCGGCTCCGGGCCTCAGGCAGCCCAGAGAGGTACTCCCACGGTGCGATGGCGGGCTGTGCGATGGCGGGCTGTGCGATGGCGGGCTGTGCGATGGCGGGCTGTGCGATGGCGGGCTGTGCGATGGCGGGCTGTGCGATGGCGGGCTGTGCGATGGCGGGCTCTGCGATGGCGGGCTCTGCGATGGCGGGCTCTGCGATGGCGGGCTCTGCGATGGCGGGCTGAAGGGCTCCTCAAGCGCCGCCAGAGTGGATGCGGAGGCCAAGGAGGCGCTGAAAGTGAGGGCTGCTAGCACATTGTCACCTCTCACTAGCTCATGCCACTCATAGGCCAGTAGGTGATACTATTGGTGGATACATAAAGCAAGGTCCAAAGTTAAGGAAACCATGCTGCTTTTGCATAGTGAGATAGTTGGAAAGTAAACCCCTCAAAAATATATTTGTAAACCACATCTGTACTGACAACATTTTTATAAAATATTATCTCATATTGAGGAGACTGCTTTAGGCTCTTTGCTTACTTTGTCTACAGAGTTCTTTTCCCCTAAGGTACAAGTAGCTGTTGAATTTCAGGCAGAGACTTGGTTGTCTCTGTCCAGGAAATTGACAAAATCTCCGCGTCTTCTTGTCAATAGCTAGAGAGTAGTGTTTACCAATGAACTCGTAGATCTTTGTTCCCTTTTTGCTCTGCCAATAATTAGCCTTACTAGCTCTGAAGATGGAGGAAAGGACCTTGATTCAGGGAATGCAAGTGATCCGTAACAGCTGTAAAAGGCAAGGAGAAATATTCTCTCCTAATACCTCAAAAAGAAATGCAATTCCACTGACACCTTAAGTTTGGCTCAGTAAGACTCATGCTGAATATCTGACTTACAGAAATGTAAGATACTAATTGTTTGGGTTAAGCGACTTAGTTTGTGGTAATTGGTTATGGCAGCAATAGAGACCCTAATACAGAAACCAATTGTCAGAATATGGAAACAGAAATATGGAGGGAACCTGAAATACTGATGAGTTCATAAAGGCCTGGACTGCATTTGAACACTGTGTGTGTCTGTGTGTGTGTGTGTGAAAGAGAGAGAGCACATGAAACTGCTATGTTGTGTTTTTTGTTGTTGTTGTTGTTGTTTTGCCTAGTCTTTGTTTCGCATATCAATATACCATTCTTCAATAATTTAATGAAGACTAAACTCCTTTATACATTCTCTTCCCTTCTCTCATCCTCCAAACTAACGCTTCACTTTTTGCTGAAATTAGTATCCAGAGTTATTATTTAAGCAGTGCAAATAATTCATTGCTGAGCCAAGAAATCTACTATATATTTCTTTTATTGAAGAACATTTTATTCTGCAGAAAACACACACACACATGCACACAGTATTTTCTAAATGATCAAAGCTATAAGATTGTCTGCTTTTCTCTTCTTGGGGATCTCCTCCTGGAAACTCCCATTCCCCTTTCCCATCCAAATTGGTTGTAGGGGCTTCCTGACCACCTGCTATTTTGAGAGTTACTTTCGCTTCTTTTCTCTGCTGGATCCTCTGATTCTTGGATTCCTGTCTTCGTTTTCTTAGTTTACTCCCTAGTTTTGGCGCAATACTTGGTTTAGTATATTTCTGAGAAAGGATACATGAAATGTAAATTTAAAAAACAGATTTTGCATGTTTGAAGCCATCTTAATTCCAACTTTACACTTGCCTGATATTTGGAGTAGTATACAATTCTAAATTATTTTATCTCAGAATTTTGAAGGCTATGCTCCGTGATTATATAATTTTTAATGTTGCTGTTGAAAAGTCCAACGCTACTTGTTCGTGCTGTTTCTCTGGATGCTTTTAAATTCGCTTACTATTGGATGTTTGAAAATTTCCAGTGACTTATTTTGCTGTGAGTCTTCTTGAAATAATTTTGTTCAGTGTTTACTAGATCCTTTCAATTTGTAGACTCATTTCCTTCAGTGTTAAAATAGGTTCATAATATTCCTTCAACATGTTCTTTACTTTCTTGTGTTGAGATTCTTATTAGTTAAGTATTGACTCTACTGGATTAATCTTTTATTTCCTTTTCTCTCCTGTTTTTCTTTTCATTATTTGATGTTTTATACTACTAACTAGGACATTTTCTTAGTTTTATGTTCTATTACTTGTTTATTTTTCTTTCTCAATTTCCTATTCCATGAGTTTTTTGATGCTTTCTAATCATTTTTCTAGCATCCTGCACCAGTTTTGCGAATTGCTACATGTGTCATTTTTCTGAGTATATTAACTCTAAATTTATTTGGGGAAGTATGTACTTTCTTGATCCTATAGTGTTTCTGTTTTTCCTAAGTTTTGTCTTTGTATTTTGTTGTGGTTTGTAATGGTGGAAGTTTTTGGAAATTACTCAAAAGTATTTGGTAGTTCATTTATATTTGAGAATGAGGAATTCAGAAACATTTGAGAGCTTTGTGTTCATGGCCAGCCTTTTTGCAGATCACATTTACAATAAAGTGGTTTTTCCAGTGAAAGACACTTAAATGTTGGTTTATATAAATCTTTTCTCTAGTGTGGTTTAGAATTTTCAGGAGAAGAGACTTTTTAATCTCTTGCCTTGAGGCTATAAATATGTCTCTGGATTTTCAACTATTAGGTTGGTGCAAAAGCAATTGTGGCCTTTACCATTAAAAATAATGGCAAAAAAAATATGCGATTACTTTTGCACCAACCAAATAATTCACTATTTTCAGCACATCACAACATTTTCTCTCTTTTCTGTGCCTGGTGTTTTCAAATCCAGAGCTTTCTTCATTCAATCTTTGTAGAGAATGATTTTTTCCACCACCTTCAAGAATAGAGAAAAGATGTTTGTCAGGTTGAGCTAGGTGGGAGAACCTGGTGCTCTAACTGCTCCCTCTTTAGATTTTTGCTTTACTGCTAATGTTTTACTGCTGACTTCTGTCCCACCTGATACTTCCAGTTATGGGGAGTTCCAGAACAAATGGATTTGCTTCTTATAGACTTATTCCTTCATCTTCCTTTACTCTGTACATTTGGTTTTCATTTTTAATCTTACATCCTTTATGTATTGTGTTTTACATTGCAGATATCTCCTAGTTTGAGGATGCAACTGATGGCTTCTGTTTTAGTTTTAAATGTTGTTTTTGGTTTTGATTTGCATTTTTAATGTCTAAGAGTAAAGTATAGCATTAACCATTTACCTTAAAGTTGACATTCCATTTTAGACATATTTTGTGCTCTAACAAAATTTCTCAATAAGTAATGCAATTTAGTTTTCTATTCAAGTCTGATTTGAACATATAATTTAAGGTATCAAAGTTTATAGAAGTAAAACAATAATTTAGTTGCTTTTAACATTGAAACATACATTTTTTAATGACATGATTTATTTTAAACATCTCAGTAAGAATCAAAAGAGATTATACAGACAAATGTAGGCATCACACAGGCAAAACCTATACACTTTGAGATGAGAATTCTCAATGTAGTCTTATTAAGCTTACACTCTATGTCTGCAGTTATGTGAGCAAGATCACTGATCAGAAGAATCTCAATACTCTGCTCTTCCCACTGTATAGCCTGATGTTTTGCTTGTACTTTACAATGACATAAAGGTTACAGATGAGTGAGTGAAAAAGTAAGACCAGAAACATGAAAGAAACTAAGGCAATGAGAGAAAAAGCATTAATACTTTCTAGAGTCAGAGGTGCATGAGAGAGAGAAATACTCCAAGTTGCTGTTAATGGTCTAGCTATTGTCAAATATGTTTTTCAAATTACTGTTTACTTTATCCCACTATCTACATTTTAAATGCTTGAATATTTTTTATGCACAATTGTTAAATCTGACTTAAAGACCAAATAATATTATAAACTATTCACATAATATTTTTATTTTTGTTAATATCTTGGGCAGATTGTGAATTGCTTTGATATCCCAGCATGCAGCAAAGTGCCTGTATATAGTAGCGGCTTCATAAGTCCGTGATTGAATTAAACATTGTGATTAACTAAGCCCACAGCAAATTTTGAATAATCTTAATTTGCAAGTTCACTGTTTTTCATGTAATTTCTGGAAACATTTGCATTGTTTTGATTTTTTTATTTGAAGGTAAAGCCTTGACAGAAAGAAATTTTTTTGTGTGTTGGCAACATTGTTTTAATTCTTGTTTCTCTTTCAGCACTTATGACAGCATCTTATGCATATAAAATTCAATATATATCTATTGATTGCATAAACTGCAAAGAGACAAACTTAAGTTGAAATCAATAGGGTAAGAGAAATACAATGAAATGGCAAGGGATAAAAATATCTCTTTTCTCATAAAACTATCTTAGAACATATAAATTGTAAATTAACAATGTTTAATGTCCTTATAATTTAGAAAATATTTGTGAGATGTTAGTTGCTTTGTGTAGCAAGTATTATTACCCACGTTATGTGAATGAAGAAACACAGGGAGGTTAATAAGCTTGTTTACAAAACACCTCACCACTAAAACACAACTTTATTACTATTATTTTATTAATATTATTACCATTATCATTATATTATTTGTCAGGGACTGTGTGAGTGGAAATGACTGCCAAATGTTTATGTTTTCACAAGTGCAGTTACATAAGGCAATTTCATATCTAGATATTTGTTCTATACACTTGATGGATGCAACTGGCCTGGTCCTTTTTTTCTAGTTTTTAAACAATACAATTAATTTCAGATTCTGGGGGACAGGGACCCTGGGAAAGAAAACAGTTATATTTGGAGCAATTCCCTTTAGCATTATGCTTAATACAAAAGTCGTAATGGAACAAGTGTTGATACAGAAGTCAGAAATAGATATTTGCTAACTTTAAAAAATAAATAATGGAATAAAGAATATTTAATTATCATAAGAAAGCAATTATCATTCATGTTAAAGAAGGAGTATCAATTAAATGGAATTTCACTTTTAAAATAAATGAATCTAGAAAAATCATATATAAAAAATAGATTTCAAATATTCAGTTGAAGTTTCAGTGTCAAGGAGGGAACTAGTAATGAGTTCCTATGGTGAAAAATGTCATAGAGGAAATCATCTTATAGTTTATCTGATAATGAATATGTTTTCTGTTACCAGATTGGGTTAAAGTAATTATACTCCCACTATATTATCTTTTATTCCAAGCACATGAAGGATAGAAGGTTTCATGTGTATAGTTCTTTCTAAGATTTTGATTGAGAATTTTATCCAACGTTTAGGAAATTAGTTTTTCAAGGTTTTTAAGATCATTGGTTTAGAAGAAAACATACCATTTAAGTTTTCTTATGGCTTAGTATTTCTTGGGAACATATTTGCTTTGTCTTATTTTTTAATTTTATGTAAAATTGGATGTGGGGATAGAAAATTAATATATATTGTGTTCATATTGTCATTTCTAGATCCTGATGAATAGATTGGATTTAAAACAATGAAACAAACCAAATGAGCAGCAGTGTGACTGGTATCACTTCTTCCTATAATCAGTATCACTAAGAAATATTTATTAGCATGAATCCTCTTATTCTTAGATTATGCCAATGTGATATTATGTTTGCTTTTAGTAAATGTCATAATTTGTAAATTCCAAGTTACAATTCAAGCAAGTCTTATATTTTCATCATCACTATTATGATAATTGTAATGATATATTAAGCACTAAATATATGTGAAGTACTCTACCAAGATATTTATATGTATATTACCTCATTTAATACAAACAATGACCCTGTTATCCTTGTCATGCAGGTAAGAACAGAAATGGGCTTAGAGGGGTTATGTATGGTCCAGAGTCAAATCCAGGGAGTATGATTTGAGAAAATACATTCTCAACTGTCTTCAGAAATAGCTGTATTTTAACATTAAAAAAAGGTAAAAAATTAGAGTGGACATTGAGGTAGAGTTCAGAATAACAACTTGTAATCACAAAATATTTCTTAGGACTATAATAGGGCACAGTGAAATCGTATAAGGTGCCACCTGTGCTTTCATTAAAAACAAAACAAAACAAAACAAAAAAACACAACTTTTTATTTTACCCCAAGTCATAGCTATAGCAGAGTAGATTTAAGAATGTTAGGAAGTAGAATCTTCTGCAGGACTTGTGTAAGTTGCAATTAAATATTTAAAATGCAAGTAGAATTATGAATATAACATCTTATTTACAATATATTATGAAGATTAAGAGCAGAGCTCTATATAGAAATTTGTGTATCAATTTTTTCTTGGAATTTTTTTTAAATGATAAGCAATTTTGGAGAATATTATTTATTTTAAAATTACTTTAAAACATGTCTTAAGGATTTGTTAGCATAGACGTTAATACTATAAAATTGAAATAGAATGAACTGGAGTGAACTATGAAAGCATTTCTTTCATAAACTTGAGTAGATATAAATTCATTTTGAAAATAATGTCTATATTTGAATATAAAATAGTCATAAATGGCCAATGTTAATGGATGATTTGTTGTTTACATTTACTATTTCATGAAAAATTAGAGTGACTCCCTGAGGTCAAACTTTCTATGTGTATAATAATTTAATTCAACAGATATTCATTGGAACAGGAAATTTAGCATTTTTTAAAATTAGTAAATGTTAAAAGTAAAATTCATATTTGTGTGTGTGTGTGTGTGTGTGTGTGTGTGTGAAAAAGAGACATGATTTTCCTGGCCTAACCAGCTTTTGTCTAAAAAATATTTATATTAATATTTCACTGATGCTTATCACTGCCTTTTATGCAGTTTCTTTTTGGAAACAGGGTCTCAATATGTCACCCATTCTGAAGTTCAGTGATGCAAACACAGGTCATTACAGCCTCAACCTTCCAGGTCCAAGCAATCCTCCCGCCTTAGCCTCCAGAGTAGCTGGGACCACAGGCACATTATTATTATTTTTTTTTCCTGTAAAGACAGGGTTATGTGTTAATCGCTATGTTGTCCAGGCTTTTCCCTAACTATTGGGCTCAAGGGAACCTCCTGCTTTGGCCTTCCAAAGTGTTGGGATTATAGGCATGAGCCCACTGCACTTAGCCTTATGCAAGTTTTAAAATTCCTACTAGGTATCACCCAGTACTTCACATCAGTGTCTCATAACTTTATAAACAGGTTATTTTTATATCACATTCTTCATGTTTCTCACCTTGATAGATGCTGCCCATAAGTTTTATGAGATGTTTGAACATTGATTATTACAGCTACAAAGGCCAATGTGACCATCCCAATGGCTATGGGAGCATGCTATCTCTAGTGTTTCCCAAACCCCTGGCCTGGTATGCTCTACATTTCCTGAGATCAACAAAGTCCAGAAGTTGTGCTGAGTTTCTTTTCTTTCACAATGGGGAGAATGCCCTTTTCTCATTCTTTTTTTTTTTTTTTGTAATGCTTGATTGCCTGACTACCAAACAAGGGTAACATGGAACTAAGATCCTGAGAGTCCTGATAAAATCAATTTCTATAGCTTTTCCCTGAAATTACTGTTTAGTGGTTTTAGACATGCATTTATAGGGCTTGGGTCTAGTCATACATGACAAATTGCCAATTTTGTTCTCATAACACTTGAACAACACAGGTTTGAACTGCATGGTCCACTTATACATGGATTTTCTTGTGCCTCTCCCACCACTGAGACCGCAAGGCCAACCTTTCCTCTTCCTACTCAGTTTACTCAACAAGGAGATTGTTGGTTATACACTTTTATGATCACTCATTTTCACTTAATGAATAGTAAATATACTGTCTTTCTTTTGATTTTCTTAATAACATTTTCTTTACTCGCTTGCTTTATTGTAAGAATATAGAATATAATACATAAAACATAAAATATGTGTTAATCAACTGATTATGTTATTGGTAAGGCTTCCAGTCAGCAATAGGCTATTCATAATTAAGTTTTGGGGAGACAAAAATTATATACAAATTTTTGACCTTGCAGGGGCTCAGCACCCCTAACCTCTTTGTTGTTCAAGGATCAGCTGTGTATACACATGTACACATGCACACACTCATGCACCCCTTGTGTATATTCTGTTGGTTCTGTTTCTCTGGAGGACCCTGATACAACTATTATGTTCATGTTTAAATGTGGGTTCCTAGCTTAAATTTAAATTAACAATTTTATAAATTCATGTGTGTATGAATATCCTAAAACTTTTATTATACATTCAGTTTTCATATAATAAAAACTTTATTATATTTTATTATATGTGTTCCATACAGAAATATATAGTTCAATAAGTTATTATAAAATGATTATCTGTGTAATCACAACTGAGGTTAAAAAGTTGAAGAATGCCAGCATGATCAATCCTCCCTTCTTCCCACTCCCGGAAGATCACCACCATCTAGATTTCCAACAGTTTGTGTTAGCTTTTCTATCTTGAATTTTTTATAGTCATATTTTATATGTAATTTCGTGCCTAGCTTCTTCAGCTTAATATTTATACTTGGTGTGCATGCGTGTCTACTGAACATATATGTAGAGGTGGAATTGACAGAGTGTTTTACATTCAACTTTGGTAGATAATACGAAACTGTTTTCCAAAGTGCTTGGGTAAGTTTATACTTCCTCTAGCAGTATATATGATTACGTGATTCATGCAGATTTGAAGACTTTTTTTTTTTTTTTTTTTTTTTTGAGACAGAGTCTCGCGCTGTCACCCAGGCTGGAGTGCAGTGGCGCGATCTCGGCTCACTGCAAGCTCCGCCTCCGGGTTCACGCAATTCTCCTGCCTCAGCCTCCAAAGCAGCTGGGAATACAGGCGCCCGCCACCACGCCCGGTAATTTTTTGTATTTTTAGTAGAGACAGGGTTTCACAGTGTTAGCCTGGATGGTCTCGATCTCCTGACCTCGTGATCCTCCCGCCTCCACCTCCCAAAGTGCTGGGCTTACAGGCGTGAGCCACCGCGCCCGGCCCAGACTTTCTAATGTATGTTGGAAATGTAGCCATTGTGTTGGGTGTGCAGCACTATTTTATTCCAGATTTTATTAACAAATTTACCTGATAATTAATGAGACTGAGCACTTTTTAATATGTACATTGGCCATTTGAATTTACTCTTTTTTTACTGAAAAAATTTACTTAGCGAAGACTCTGCCCGTATGTTTATGAATTGGATTTTCTAAGTGTTTAAAACAGTTTTTAGTTTTATTGACACATAATTGTACATATTTATACGGTACATGTGACATTTTGATACATGCACATAATATATAATGGTCAAATCAGGGTAATTGATATATCCATGACCTCATTCATCATTTCTTTGTGTTGAAAACATTCCACATCTTCTTTTCCAGCTATTTTGAAATATACATTATTGATAACTGTTGTCACCCTACTGTGCTATAGAACAATAGAACTTCTATCTAACTGTATTTTTTGTATCCATTAATGAAGCTCTTTTGCTTACTCTCTCCCTGCTACCTTTCCCTGTCTCTAGTATCTGCCATTCTATGCTCTACCTCCATGAGATAAACTATTTTAGCTTCCACACATGAGTGAGAGCATACAATGTTTATCTTTCTGTGCCTGGCTTACTTCAGTTAACACAGTGCCCTCTAGCCTCATCCATGTTGCTGAAAATGACAGAATTTCTTTCTTCTATATGGTTGAATAACCTTTTATTATTTACATATGTGACATTTTCTGTATCCATTTATTTGTTGATGGACACTTAGGTTTAGGGTTATCTGACTTTTAAAAATTAATTTTAAGAGTCTTTTTATCTGCACTTCACAAGATCTATTTGTCTCAATATGTCTTACAGATATCTTCTGCAACCCTGTGGATTGTGTTTTCACTGTCATAATTGTGTCTTTTGGTGAAAGAAGTTCTTAATTTAAATAGACCCCAAATTAAAAGTCGTTTCATTTTTAGTTAATGCCTTTGGTGTTTGGTTAAATATTTATTTATATTCATACCACAGGTAATAGATGCATTCTTTCATAATATCTTCTAGAAGATTATTCGACTGCCTTCCTTATTTAGATTTACAGTCCACTCAGACTTGATTTTTGCTTTTAATATCAGCTTGACTTCTGGAAAATCTATTTGAGATAGTGTCACTGAATAAAAAGGTCATCCTTCTGCAGTGTAGTACGATGCCCATTTATATAGATGAAATATCCTTGTATGTAAGTCTGTTTCTTGCCTCCCTTTTTGTTCCATTGGTGTATATTTATCATTGCTCCAATATCATATTATCTTAAGAGCATGACTTTAAAATAAATCTTGATATCTTAAAGAGCAAAACATCCTGCTGTGTTTTTCTCCAAAATTATTATTGCTATTCTTAGCTTTTTTATTTCTTCATATATATACATATTTATGCATATGATACATACGTATCAGAGAGCTTGTTAACTACAGAGAGAAGAACTGTAATCACGATATTAGTTAGAAATATATACATACACACACACTATATCAATTTGAGAAGATTCATAGTTTTATGATACTGAGTATTTAATTCCATGAACATGAACATCGTCTACTTCTTCAATTATTTCCATTTTTAAAAATTTCTGTTAATCTTTTTTTCTTTTCTTTTAAAGTTGGTGCAAATGTTTACTTCTTTTTTTTATTATTATACTTTAAGTTCTAGGGTACATGTGCATAACGTGCAGGTTTGTTACATATGTATACTTGTGCCATGTTGGTGTGCTGCACCCATCAACTCGTCGGCACCCATCAACTCATCCTTTACATCAGGTATAACTCTCAGTGCAATCCCTCCCCCCTCCCCCCTCCCCCCTCCCCATAATAGGCCCCAGTGTGTGATGTTCCCCTTCCCAAGTCCAAGTGATGTCATTGTTCAGTTCCAAACTATGAGTGAGAACAGGCGGTGTTTGGTTTTCTGTTCTTGTGATAGTTTGCTGAGAATGATGGTTTCCAGCTGCATCCATGTCCCTACAAAGGACACAAATTCATCCTTTTTTATGGCTGCATAGTATTCCATGGTGTGTATGTGCCACATTTTCTTAATCCAGTCGGTCACTGATGGACATTTGGGTTGATTCCAAGTCTTTGTGAATAGTGCCACAATGAACATACATGTGCATGTGTCTTCATAGCAGCATGATTTGTAATCCTTTGGGTATATATCCAGTAATGGGATGGCTGGGTCATATGGTACTTCTAGTTCTAGATCCTTGAGTAATGGCCATACTGTTTTCCGTAACGGTTGAACTAGTTTACAATCCCACCAACAGTGTAAAAGCGTTCCTATTTCTCCACATCCTCTCCAGCACCTGTTGTTTCCTGACTTTTTAATGATTGCCATTCTGACTGGTGTGAGATGGTATCTCATTGTGGTTTTGATTTGCATTTCTCTGATGGCCAGTGATGATGAGCATTTTTTCATGTGTCTGTTGGCTGTATTGGCTGTATGAATGTCTTCTTTTGAGAAATGTCTGTTCATATCCTTTGCCCACTTTTTGATGGGGTTGTTTGTTTTTTTCTTGTATATTTGTTTGAGTTCTTTGTAGATTCTGGATATTAGCCCTTTGTCAGATGAGTAGATTGCAAAAATTTTCTCCCATTCTGTAGGTTGCCTATTCACTCTGATGGTAGTTTCTTTTGCTGTGCAGAAGCTCTTTAGTTTAATGAGATCCCATTTGTCAATTTTGGCTTTTGCTGCCGTTGCTTTTGGTGTTTTAGACAAGAAGTCCTTGCCCATGCCTATGTCCTGAATGGTACTACCTAGGTTTTCTTCTAGAGTTTTTATGGTATTAGGTCTAACATTTAAGTCTCTAATTCATCTTGAATTAATCTTCATATAAGGAGTAAGGAAAGTATCCAGTTTCGGCTTTCTACTTATGGCTAGCCAATTTTCCCAGCACCATTTATTAAATAGGGAATCCTTTCCCCATTTCTTGTTTCTCTCAGGTTTGTCAAAGATCAGATGGCTGTAGATGTGTGGTATTATTTCTGAGGACTCTGTTCTGTTCCATTGGTCTATATCTCTGTTTTGGTACCAGTACCATGCTGTTTTGGTTACTGTAGCCTTGTAGTATAGTTTGAAGTCAGGTAGCGTGACGCCTGCAGCTTTGTCCTTTTGACTTAGGATTGTCTTGGCAATGCAGGCTCTTTTTTGGTTCCATATGAACTTTAAAGCAGTTTTTTTCCAATTCTGTGAAGAAACTCATTGGTAGCTTGATGGGGATGGCATTGAATCTGTAAATAACCTTGGGCAGTATAGCCATTTTCACGATATTGATTCTTCCTATCCATGAGCATGGTATGTTCTTCCATTTGTTAGTGTCCTCTTTGATTTCACTGAGCAGTGGTTTGTAGTTCTCCTTGAAGAGGTCCTTGACATCCCTTGTAAGTTGGATTCCTAGGTATTTTATTCTTTTTGAAGCAATTTTGAATGGAAATTCATTCCTGATTTGGCTCTCTGTTTGTCTGTTACTGGTGTATAAGAATGCTTGTGATTTTTGCACATTAATTTTGTATCCTGAGACTTTGCTGAAGTTGCTTATCAGCTTAAGGAGATTTTGGGCTGAGACAATGGGTTTTTCTAATATACAATCATGTTATCTGCAAACAGGGACAGTTTGACTTCTTCTTTTCCTAACTGAATACCCTTGATTTCTTTCTCTTGCCTGATTGCCCTAGCCAGAACTTCGAACACTATGTTGAATAGGAGTGGTAAGAGAGGACATCCCTGTCTTGTGCCAGTTTTCAAAGGGAATGCTTCCAGTTTTTTCTCATTCCATATGATATCGGCTGTGGGTTTGTCATAGATGGTCTTATTATTTTGAGATAGGTTCCATCAATACTGAATTTATTGAGAGTTTTTAGCATGAAGGGTTGTTGAATTTTGTCAATGGCCCTTTCTGCATCTATTGAGATAATTATGTGGTTCTTGTCTTTGGTTCTGTTTATATGCTGGATTACATTTATTAATTTGCATATATTGAACCAACCTTGCATCACAGGGATGAAGCCCACTTGATCATGGTGTATAAGCTTTTTAATGTGCTGCTGGATTCCGTTTGCCAGTATTTTATTGAGGATTTTTGCATTGATGTTCATCAGGGATATTGCTCTAAAATTCCCTTTTTTTGTTGTATCTCTGCCAGGCTTTGGTATCAGGATGATGTTGGCCTCATAAAATGAATTAGGGAGGATTCCCTCTTTTTCTGTTAATTGGAATAGTTTCAGAAGGAATGGTACCAGCTCCTCCTTGTACCTCTGGTAGAATTCAGCTGTGAATCCATCTGGTCCTGGACTTTTCTTGGTTTGTAGGCTATTAATTATTGTCTCAATTTCAGAGCCTGCTATTGGTCTATTCAGGGATTCAACTTCTTCCTGGTTTAGTCTTGGGAGAGTGTAAGTGTCCAGGAAATTATCCATTTCTTCTAGATTTTCTAGTTTATTTGCGTAGAGGTGTTTATAGTATTCTCTGATGGTAGTTTATATTTCTGTGGGGTCGGTGGTGATATCCCCTTTATCATTTTTTATTGTGTCTATCTGATTCTTCTCTCTTTTCTTCTTTATTAGTCTTGCTAGCAGTCTATCAATTTTGTTGATCTTTTCAAAAAATCAACTCCTGGATTCATTGATTTTTTGGAGGGTTTTTTGTGTCTCTATCTCCTTCAGTTCTGCTCTGATGTTAGTTATTTCTTGCCTTCTGCTAGCTTTTGAATGTGTTTGCTCTTTCTTCTCTAGTTCTTTTAATTGTGATGTTAGAGTGCCAATTTTAGATCTTTCCTGCTTTCTCTTGTGGGCATTTGGTGCTATAAATTTCCCTTTACACACTGCTTTAAATGTGTCCCAGAGATTCTGGTATGTTGTATCTTTGTTGTCATTGGTTTCAAAGAACATCTTTATTTCTGCCTTCATTTCGTTATATACCCAGTAGTCATTCAGGAGCAGATTATTCAGTTTCCATGTAGTTGAGCGGTTTTGATTGAATTTCTTAGTCCTGAGTTCTAGTTTGATTGCACTGTGGTCTGAGAGACAGTTTGTTATAATTTCTGTTCTTGTACATTTGCTGAGGGGTGCTTTAATTCCAATTTTATGATCAATTTTGGAATAAGTGTGATGTGGTGCTGAGAAGAATGTATCTTCTGTTGATTTTTGGTGGAGAGTTCTATAGATGTCTATTAGGTCCGCTTGGTGCGGAGACGAGTTCAATTCCTGGATATCCTTGTTAACTTTCTATCTCATTGATCTGTCTAATGTTGACAGTGGGGTGCTGAAGTCTCCCATTATTATTGTATGGGAGTCTAAGTCTCTTTGTAAGTCTCTAAGGACTTGCTGTATGAATCTGGATGCTCCTGTATTGGGTGCATATATATTTAGGAGAGTTAGCTCTTCCTGTTGAATTGATCCCTTTACCATTATGTAATGGCCTTGTCTCTTTTGATCTTTGATGGTTTAAAGTCTATTTTATCAGAGACTAGGATTGCAACCCCTGCTTTTTTTATTCTCCATTTGCTTGGTAGATCTTCCTCCATCCCTTTATTTTGAGGCTATGTGAGATGGATCTCTTTGCATGTTAGATGGATCTCCTGAACACAGCAGACTGATGGGTCTTGACTCTTTATCCAATTTGCCAGTCTGTGTCTTTTAACTGGACCATTTAGTCCATTTACATTAAGGTTAATATTGTTATGTGTGAACTTGATCCTGTCATTGTGATATTAACTGGTTATTTTGCTCATTAGTTGATGCAGTTTCTTCCTAGCATCGATGGTCTTTACATTTTGGCATGTTTTTTCTATGGCTGGTACCGGTTGTCCCTTTCCATGTTTAGTGCTTCCTTCAGGGTCTCTTGTAAGTCAGGCCTGGTGGTGACAAAATCTCTAAGCATTTGCTTGTCTGTAAAGCATTTTATTTCTCCTTCACTTATGAAACGTAGTTTAGCTGGATATGAAATTCTGAGTTGAAAATTCTTATCTTTAAGAATGTTGAATATTGACCCCCACTCTCTTCTGGCTTGTAGAGTTTCTGTCGAGAGATCTGCTGTTAGTCTGATGGGCTTCCCTTTGTGGGTAACCCGAACTTTCTCTCTGGCTCTCCTTAACAGTTTTTCCTTTGTTTCTTTTTTTTTTTCTTTATTATTATTTTTTTTTATTATACTTTAAGTTCTAGGGTACATGTGCATAACGTGCAGGTTTGTTACATATGTATATTTGTGCCATGTTGGTGTGCTGCACCCATCAACTCGTCAGCACCCATCAATTCATCATTTATATCATGTATAACTCCCCAATGCAATCCCTCCCCCCTCCCCCCTCCCCATGATAGGCCCCGGCGTGTGATGTTCCCCTTCCCGATTCCAAGTGATCTCATTGTTCAGTTCCCACCTATGAGTGAGAATATGCGGTGTTTGGTTTTCTGTTCTTGTGATAGTTTGCTAAGAATGATGGTTTCCAGCTGCATCCATGTCCCTACAAAGGACGCAAACTCATCCTTTTTTATGGCTGCGTAGCATTCCATGGTGTATATGTGCCACATTTTCTTAATCCAGTCTGTCACAGATGGACATTTGGGTTGATTCCAAGTCTTTGCTATTGTGAATAGTGCTGCAATAAACATACATGTGCATGTGTCTTAATAGTAGAATAATTTATAATCCTTTGGGTATATACCCAGTAGTGGGATGGCTGGGTCATATGGTACATCTAGTTCTAGATCCTTGAGGAATTGCCATACTGTTTTCCATAATGGTTGAACTAGTTTACAATCCCACCAACAGTGTAAAAGTGTTCCTATTTCTCCACATCCTCTCCAACAACTGTTGTTTCCTGATTTTTTAATGATTGCCATTCTAACTGGTGTGAGATGGTATCTCGTGGTTTTGATTTGCATTTCTCTGATGGCGAGTGATGATGAGCATTTTTTCATGTGTCTGTTGGCTGTATGAATGTCTTCTTTTGAGAAATGTCTGTTCGTACATATCCTTTGCCCACTTTTTGATGGGGTTGTGTTTTTCTTGTATATTTGTTTGAGTTCTTTGTAGATTCTGGATATTAGTCCTTTGTCAGATGAGTAGATTGCAAAAATTTTCTCCCATTCTGTAGGTTGCCTGTTCACTCTGATGGTAGTTTCTTTTGCTGTGCAGAAGCTCTTTAGTTTAATTAGATCCCATTTGTCAATTTTGGCTTTTGCTGCCGTTGCTTTTGGTGTTTTAGACATGAAGTCCTTGCCCATGCCTATCCTGAATGGTACTACCTAGATTTTCTTCTAGGGTTTTTATGGTATTAGGTCTAACATTTAAGTCTCTAATCCATCTTGAATTAATCTTCATATAAGGAGTAAGGAAAGGATCCAGTTTCAGCTTTCTACTTATGGCTAGCCAATTTTCCCAGCGCCATTTAGTAAATAGGGAATCCTTTCCCCATTTCTTGTTTCTCTCAGGTTTGTCAAAGATCAGATGGCTGTAGATGTGCAGTATTATTTCTGAGGACTCTGTTCTGTTCCATTGATCTATATCTCTGTTTTGGTACCAGTACCATGCTGTTTTGGTTACTGTAGCCTTGTAGTATAGTTCGAAGTCAGGTAGCGTGATGCCTCCAGCTTTGTTCTTTTGACTTAGGATTGTCTTGGCAATGCGGGCTCTTTTTTGGTTCCATATGAACTTTAAAGCAGTTTTTTTTCCAATTCTGTGAAGAAACTCATTGGTAGCTTGATGGGGATGGCATTGAATCTGTAAATAACCTTGGGCAGTATGGCCATTTTCACGATATTGATTCTTCCTATCCATGAGCATGGTATGTTCTTCCATTTGTTTGTGTCCTCTTTGATTTCACTGAGCAGTGGTTTGTAGTTCTCCTTGAAGAGGTCCTTGACATCCCTTGTAAGTTGGATTCCTAGGTATTTTATTCTCTTTGAAGCAATTGTGAATGGAAGTTCATTCCTGAGTTGGCTCTCTGCTTGTCTGTTACTGGTGTATAGGAATGCTTGTGATTTTTGCACATTAATTTTGTATCCTGAGACTTTGCTGAAGTTGCTTATCAGCTTAAGGAGATTTTGGGCTGAGACGATGGGGTTTTCTAAATATACAATCATGTCATCTGCAAACAGGGACAATTTGACTTCTTGTTTTCCTAACTGAATACCTTTGTTTCAACTTCAGTGAATCTGAGAATTATGTGTCTTGGAGTTGCTCTTCTCGAAGAGTATCTTTGTGGAGTTCTCTGTAGTTCCTGAGTTTCAATGTTGGCCTGCCTTACTAGGTTGTTGAAGTTCTCCTGGATGATATCCTGAAGAGTGTTTTCCAACTTGGTTCCAGTTTCCCCCTCACTTTCAGGCACCCCAATCAGACATAGATTTGGTCTTTTTACATAATGCCATACTTCTTGAAGGCTTTGTTCATTTCTTTTTCCTCTTTTTTCTTTAGACTTCTCTTCTCGCTTCATTTCATTCATTTGATCCTCAATCGCTGATACTCTTTTTTTTTTTTTTTTTTTTTTTTTTTTGAGACGGAGTCTCGCTCTGTCGCCCGGGCTGGAGTGCAGTGGCCGGATCTCAGCTCACTGCAAGCTCCGCCTCCCGGGTTTACGCCATTCTCCTGCCTCAGCCTCCCGAGTAGCTGGGACTACAGGCGCCCGCCACCTCACCCGGCTAGTTTTTTGTATTTTTTAGTAGAGACGGGGTTTCACCATGTTAGCCAGGATGGTCTCGATCTTCTGACCTCGTGATCCGCCCGTCTCGGCCTCCCAAAGCGCTGGGATTATAGGCTTGAGCCACCGCGCCCGGCCAATCGCTGATACTCTTTCTTCCAGTTGATCGAGTCGGTTACTGAAGCTTGTGCATTTGTCACGTATTTCTCGTGTCATGGTTTTTATCTCTGTCGGTTCATTTATGGCCTTCTCTGCCTTGATTATTCTCGTTATCCACTCTTCCATTCTTTTTTCAAGATTTTTAATTTCTTTGCACTGGGTACGTAATTTCTCCTTTAGCTCTGAGAAGTTTGATGGACTGAAGCCTTCTTCTCTCAACTCGTCAAAGTCATTCTCCGTCCAGCTTTGATCCCTTGCTGGTGATGAGCTGCGTTCCTTTGGAGGGGGAGATGCGTTCTTATTTTTTGAATTTCCAGCTTTTCTGCCCTGCTTTTCCCCCATCTTTGTGGTTTTATCTGCATTTGGTCTTTGATGATGTTGACATACTGATGGGGTTTTGGTGTGGGTGTCCTTCCTGTTTGTTAGTTTTCCTTCTGACAATCAGGACCCTCAGCTGTAGGTTTGTTGGAGATTGCTTGAGGTCCACTCCAGACCCTGTTTGCCTGGGTATCAGCAGCAGAGGCTGCAGAAGATAGAATATTGCTGAACAGTGAGTGTACCTGTCTGATTCTTGCTTTGGAAGTTTCGTCTCAGGGGTGTACCCCGCTCTATGAGGTGTGGGGTGTCGGTATGCCCCTAGTGGGGGATGTCTCCCAGTTAGGCTACTCAGGAGTCAAGGACCCACTTGAGCAGGCTGTCTGTCCATTCTCAGATCTCAACCTCCGTATTGTGAGATCCACTGCTCTCTTCAAAGCTGTCAGAGAGGGTCGTTTGTATCTGCAGAGGTTTCTGCTGCATTTTTCTTTTTTGTTTAGCTGTGCAGTGTCCCCATATGTGGAGTCTACAGAGACAGGCAGGCCTCTTTGAGCTGCTGTGGGCTCCACCGGGTTGGAGTGGCTTTGTTTACCTACTTAAGCCTCAGCAATGGCGGGCGCCCCTCCCCCAGCCTCGCTGCTACTTGCCATTAGATTGCAGACTGCTGTGCTAGCAATGAGGGAGGCTCTGTGGGCCTGGGACCTTCCCAGCCAAGTGTGGGATATAATATCCTGGTGTGCCCTTTGCTAAGACCCTTGGTAAAGCATAGTATTGGGTGGGAGTTACCCGATTTTCCAGGTGTTGTGTGTCTCAGTTCCCCTGGCTAGGAAAAGGGATTCCCTTCCCCCTTGTGCTTCCCAGGTGAGGTGATGCCTCGCCCTGCTTCAGCTCTCGCTGGTCAGGGCTGCAGCAGCTGACCAGCACGGATTGTCTGGCACTCCCTAGTTAGATGAACCAGGTACCTCAGTTGAAAATGCAGAAATCACCCATCTTCTGTGTGGCCGGCACTGGGAGCTGGAGACTGGAGCTGTTCCTATTCCACCATCTTGCTCTGCACCCTCTGTTAATGTTCTATATAATTCTAAACATCTTACACATTTAGTATTTTAGATCTAAACATTTTATTTTTCTTGTATTAATGTAAATAATATTTTTTAAAATTGTCCTATAATTTGTTACTCATACAAAATTAAAATAGAAATTTATATTTGAGCTTGTATCCACGTTCTTCCTGAATGCACTTAACTCCAAAAATGTATCTAAAATAAATAAAATATTTATTAACTACAGATAGATTTTTAGAATTGTTAAGTGCATTTAGGAAGAATGCAGAGTACAACCTCAATATATAAAAATCTATTTTAATTTTACATGAGTAACAAATTATTCTAGCACAATAATGAATGACAGTTGTGATAGTTGACCTTGTTTTGAGACTGATCTAACCGGGAAAATTTCAATATTTCACCATTACATTAAAAATTTGCTGAAGAATTTTTGAAGATAGCCAATAATCCTCTCTATTTTTAATAAGTAAAGTTGAATTTCTCTAAATAATGTGTTGCATCTAATTGTGGTTATATGAATTTGCTCATTAGTTGTGTTGAAAATATTTTAATGTGCTTATTTAGTGTATTAATTGAATTGAACATAAACACATTTAATGTATTATGATCATATTTTAACTTTAATTCTAAAACAAATTTGCATTCTTAGAATCAACTCAATTTTGTCATAATGTTTCTTAAAATATTGCTGATTCATTTTGCTAGTTATTTATTTGCAATATTTGCATCTATATTGATAAAGGAGATTGGTGTGTAATTTTCCTGTCTTGCAGTTTATCATTGGTGTCATGGTTACCTGGCCTTTTAAAGTAATTCTTGACAAATGTTCACTTTTTCTATCTTCTGGAAGGGTATGTGTATAATTGATGGTATTTATTTTTTAAGTGACTGGAATAATTCACTTGTAACTCTCTGCACCTGAAGCTTTTCCTATAAAATATTATTTACAAACTCTATTTTAAAACTTATTATTTAACTGTCAAGACTTTCTTTTTCTCTTATTACACTTTGATAAATTGTATCTGTCTAAGAATTTGTCTATTTCGTCCAAATTTCTGAATATCTTTTTATAAAATTATTATTTTCTTCTTTTTTTTTTATTTGGGTTTAATTTCTATCAGTGTTCTAAATGCACTTGTAAAGAACATGAATTCTTTTTTTTTTTTTTTTTTTTTTTGAGACGTAGTCAGGCTCTGTAGCCCAGGCTGCAGTGCAGTGGCGCGATCTCGGCTCACTGAAAGCTCCGCCTCCCGGGTTCCCGCCATTCTCCTGCCTCAGCCTCCCGAGTAGCTGGGACTACAGGCGCCCGCCATCTCGCCCGGCTAGTTTTTTTTTTTTTTTTTTTTTAGTAGAGACGGGGTTTCACCGTGTAGACCAGGATGATCTCGATTTCCTGACCTCGTGATCCACCCGTCTCGGCCTCCCAAAGTGCTGGGATTACAGACTTGAGCCACCGCGCCCGGCCCAGAACATGAATTCTTCAACTGCTGATTGCTCTTCTTCATAATCATCCAAATGGACAATTTGGTGAATTATAGTACTGTGTTTTATTTTTCTGTATCTTACTGATGGTTATCTGCATTTCAATCTGTTACTGAAAGAACTGGTTTGATGCACACATCCCCCAGTTTCTATGTGCTTTACTCCAAACAGCTTGCATCTGCCGTCTTCCTTAGTGGACTATCCTTGTATTGTTGCAATATATTTTGCCCAGACGGATAGCTAGAGCCAGAAGTACCTGGGAGTTAATGTCTCCTGGGTCGCAAGTATCCAAAGAGCGACTGTGGCAGGAGAATAAAAGCCTAGCTTTCTTGCTTCTAGCCAGGATAACGTTTACTACATAATTCACACTCCAAATTATCCCGCAGGATCATGCTGAAGCTAAGGCTATTCCTGAAGTTACAACCTTGCTTGCACATTTCCTTATTGTGCCATGTAGGCTATTCCCTTGGTGGGTTTCTTCTGTTAATTCATCCTTAGTAAGTTACTTGCATGGAGTCTGTTTCTGGGAAGCTTGACCCAAAACAATGTTTATACTTGAATCCCCTAATTACAAAATCTGGAGACAAGAGAAAATTATCACTTGGCTTCTTTTAAATGTTAAGAGTTTATAGTCTATTATTTTATCTTGTTGAAATATTTATTTTTTTGATACCTAAATTCTGAGGAGGAAAACCTTGATCCTGGTAATCATGATGGAATAAACGTCATGAAGGCCACATCAAATATGTGCTGTAGAGCAGGCTATTATTCGATGTAAGTTTCTTCAAAGGATTAGGCATTTATAAGTTTTAAGCATGTTTTTTTTTTTTTTTTTTTTTTTTTTTTTTTTTTTTTTTTTTGAAGCGGAGTCTTGCTCTGTCGCCCGGACTGGAGTGCAGTGGCCGGATCTCAGCTCACTGCAAGCTCCGCCTCCCGGGTTCCCGCCATTCTCCTGCCTCAGCCTCCCGAGTAGCTGGGACTACAGGCGCCCGCCACTTCGCCCGGCTAGTTTTTTTTTTTTTTTTTTGTATTTTTAGTAGAGATGGGGTTTCACCGTGTTAGCCAGGATGGTCTCGATCTCCTGACCTCGTGATCCGCCCATCTCGGCCTCCCAAAGTGCTGGGATTACAAGCTTGAGCCACCGCGCCCGGCCTTAAGCATGTTTTTAAGTTGTCATATATTTATATTAGACAAATGTAGCTCTTAAGAGGTTTTGTTCTAAAAGAAAAGTTGCTTTTGGAAGTTTGACAAAACAGACAAATAAACTAGCTTCCAATATCAGTAGGTAGGCTAATTTTTCTACATATATTTTTTAAAAGTAAAAATTCCCTAATCATATTTCCAAAGATATTGTGGTGGTTGGTGATAGTGGTGGTGTATATGTGTGTCTTTAAAAAACAAATGCATGCATATTCTTAAGAAAAAAGAATTATGACTGTCCTTCTCATCTCCCTTACCATTCTTCAAACTCCTTAGATAATGAGTAACTCCAACTGTTTACAATTGATGAGAGAGCGCACCGGAGAGACACAGGTGAATGTAATTAAGTCTAATTTATTGAGGATATTGTCATAATCATTCAACTTTGGCAAAAGAAACAGAGAAGGTAGGAGAACAGGCAAGGCAGTGTATCTGAAAAGACAAGAAAAAATGTTTTAATGAGAGAGTAGTCGTTACTACTGAGCTACTGAGATATTGAATAAGACAAAAAAGGAATATTTATGCTGAATTTGGCAATTTAGCAATTTATAAGTGTGGTTTTATGGAGTACAGAGATGAATATTAGAGTCTTGTGTGTTAAAATATGAATGGGAAGGGAGAGAAAGAGATATTAGTAGACAAATGATTTTATAAGTTTGGTTGTCAGAAGGAGCAGAAAAATGAGAAAAATCTGGAGAGTTAAAAGGGGATTGTTTCAAAGATAGTGGATTATAGAGCATGTATTTATACTGTGAGAATAGGGAAGAGAAAGAATTATGATTCAATAGGGAGTGTAAATAATATGATAACAAATTCTTTGATAAGATAGAAGAGGAAGGTGCAGTACGTGTTGAGCATTTGTATCTATTAGGAATTCATTTGTATCAGTGGAAAGGAGAATATGGATGTGTTTATAGCCATAGACATAGGTTTGGTGGTGAGGAAAGGAGTTTGCAACTGATATCTAACTCAATATCCTGTATCTCTAACTTACATTGGTTACAACAGACAAGATATGGAGAAGCAACAAGCTCAGAGAAGTTAAGCTACTAGCACCATGAGTTAGTATAATCTGATTTTGCAGTAAGATAAAAGTGTACTTCCACTATACACAGAAGTTGAAATAAAGAATGACTAGTTATGATAAAGGTGAATGAGTTAATCTCTTTTAGGCAGATACTGAGAAGGTAAATCATGATCAGAGAGTAAAGTGGGATAGTCCTACCAAAACACAGTTTTCCCCTTTTGCTCTGTATCTTTTGGATTCTTCTACAGTTTTAACTCTTTTGCCTAATGAAGTACCTCTGAAGACCAACTCCCTGGCCCCTTGCTTCTCTGAGGCTCAACTTTACTTTGCAAATGCTTTCAAAACACTGACCTTTTGCTTTTAGCCATTTTGTTGAACCCCAAATTTTCTTCTGTTAATAACCATGCAAAGAATGTGTGTGTGTGTGCCTATGCATGCACCCACAGACACACAGATGCAAACACACATCCAAACACTCCAAACAAAACTTAGTTTCACTCTTTACAAACCCTTGACTGTGCCACTCCATCCCAGAAGACAGACATATATGAATTATGAAATGCGTTTTCTATGCACATATTTGCAGTGAATGTCCTGAGAAATCAAGGCTCTCATACACACATATGCAGACATTCTGCCATTTTGTATTACCTATGCTTTTTTATCTTCTGTTATTTTCCCAGAGCTTTCTTTATATCTATATATTGCTTTTATTTACTGGCTGATTTGTTATATTTTCTATGATATTTTTTTCAGGACTCTAGACATATCTATTTGTACATCTCTATTCAAATGCTCTCTGTGTGGAAAATCTTATTTAGGAGATACATTTTAATTAGATATTTACATACAAATATAAGGAGACAAATTTTTATTTTTATTTCTACCTAATTTGGGGAGTAGTTACTTAGGCTTAACTGACTCACTTATTTGGAAAAACTTACTATTGCTTAAAAAAATTGTTCTTCTAACACATTTGATTGGTACAAGTAATCAAATCAAAAATATTTCTACTTTTTTAAATATTAGGATTCTTATCGTATGGAAATTATTGCGATATAATCCTTAAATTTTTTTATTTTATATTCATGGTATCACATTTACATCACACCTTTTCATAGCAGTCACAAATGCTTTCTGTTGATCTTACACTAAATTAGATAAAGTTTTATTAAAAGATACCAGTGACCCTCTACATGCAGCAATGACCAAGATTCTCAATATCTTCAAAATAGCTTAAAACTGGGTTAACTAGAAATAAAATTTAACTACCATCAATGTGTCAGTTACATGTTTAGCTCCAAATCCACATTGAATGGCCGGCTCTGTGATCCTGGAGATGCACCCTATAATATTTCTCTTTGCCAGCTCTCTGAGGCTAAACTTTGTCAGTGAAGGGTGCAGGAGAGATACTGAAAAGTGAAGGGATTTTTTTTCTTTTTTCTTCAGAGTCAGGTGAGTTCCTGTAGGCAGGCTTCTATAGCACATGTGGTTTTTGCAGTGCCCAGCTCTTACAACACAGCCAGTTTCTGCCATACCGTGAGGCTCCTGCAGCACTTGGCTGCAGTCATGTAGACTGGTGCTTCCTCTGAGTGAGCTACCCTGCACCCAAACTCAAGGAGCTTTGTAGCCATGGTGAATGTCTCCACTGTCCAGAGTCAAGGCTTTTTACTTTCCTATGAGATCTGGATTTCAGTACTAGGAAAATAACCCAAAAGGGGAGGACATTCTTTCAAACGTACTCCTTTACTTGAGCACTCTATCTTACCTTAGAGGCAATGTCTATATCATACATTTTCTACTCATGTTTTCCAGAGTTCTTTTTATTCCTTCCTAGACAATCCTTTATTTTTCTAATTCCCTGTTATAAGTCAGTAATTCTTTACATCAAGCATTCCTCATTCAGATTACTGTGTGGTTTCTGTCTTCTGATTAGACCCCCATTTGTTAGAAGAACAATCAATAACAATATTATGTTTACTATATGTCCTCTGTGAGATTTAAGATTCTTCAGTGTATAAGGTTAACAGGTATCTGTGTATAAGATATGCCTCAAGTATCTCTGGAGTAGTAGGCCAAGAACCCAACAAGTCCAGAGTTTTGTAATAGTACAACTTCCATGTAATAACTTGGTTTATTATGACATTGGAACATTGGGCACCGAAAAGCATTTAATTTGATGAGGTAACTCGTCTAGGAAAATAAATTAACTTAAATCACCACAATGAATATATAAAAGTGGTAAATTTCAAGTCAATTTTATTTTCACATTGAAATAAATAAATTTAATGCATAAATGTGCCAGAGAAGCAGTCATTCCCAGGAAATTTTACATTTCTGTTGTAAGCAAGTAATGCATAATTCTAGTGTAGACTTAAAAGGTTTAAAACAAAATATATGTCAACTTGAAAAGTACTTCCCTTCAAATATCTCCACTCTAAAATTGCATGTTAAGTAGGAGTCAATGGAAGCCTGAGTAGGTGGAAGTAAATGCTAATTAAGGGGGTGACTTCATCAGCTCTGTACTCCTGGTACTTAGCACTGGTCCCCATGCATTTTGAGCACTCAATAAAAGTTTGTTGAAGAGGTGAGTGATTCATCTATATGTAGCTAGGATTATACTTCCTCTTTTTTAAAATACAAGATTAAAAACTTAAGACTGTAAGGAAGACTATAATACAGCCTTAATTATAGGTAATAGTGTCAGATAGGGGCTGTTTTCACCCTCTTCTGGCAGTATGAAGAGAGTGGAGGGGAAGAGAGCAAAACTTTGTAATTACAGCATTGGAAAATGTTTATAGCTTTTATAGCAATGGGAAGTCACCATTATTATTGCAAGTCACCTCTTCACTTGCTATCAGTGGGTGAAATTCTTACCATATTTTGTCTTTAAAATATCTTTTTTCTAGACAAACACTTGAGTTCAAGTGGATATATAGGAAATTCTTGCCTTCTAGTGGGTCAGTATAGCGGGAGCAAAAGAAAATATATAAGGCAATAAAAGATGTGGATTCTTGTCCCCAGTCTTCTAATACATCTCTCTGGCACTTGGTATTACCTTAATCTCTCCATTTGCAGATGATAATAATTTGCTTTGTCTCATGTCACAGAACTGTTTTGAGGATACAAGGAGATAGTGTAAATAAACATATTATAAATAATAAGTAGTAACAGGTATAAAATATTTTATGACAAGACCATGTTGACAGAAGACAGTCCTTCCTCAAAAGTTAAGATTAATTAGTATTTGCATGGGAGTCCGTATGATAATACCAAGTGCCATAGAGGCATATTAGATGTTATTATATAGTAATAAGAAACATGAGCTTTGAAATCATTCAAGCCTGAGTTAAAAATTCATTTTCTGTTCTTTACTAATCAAAATACTTCGGGCAAGTACTTAATCTCACTGATCTCATTTCTTCTCATCTGTAAAATAAGAATAGTAGTATTTTGTTTATGGAATTAGGAGATAAAGATAAAATGAGTATGCTAAGCACTTATCACACAGTATATAAGACTTAGTAAATCCCCTACTAATGATAGCTCATAGAATAATAGATCTGCTATTTTGCACAAAGATGAACACTGAACTAATTATATACACCCAAATTGGAATTTTTGTACAACTGCTTTAGGCTCCTCTTTACCTAGTCGTTTTTCTGAAACCTTTGGGTACAGATCAGGTGAAACAGTCTAAGGTGAGAACTTATCAATTTTCATGTGTGTAAAAATCACCTTGGGAGCTTGTTAAATATGCAGGTTCTCAGATTTTAGTTCTGGAGATTTGATTTGGGGAGTCTGACTCATGTCCTGGGGATGAATGTTTAAAAATACCTCCAGTGATTCTGATGTAAGTGATTCTGTGTTGAGAACAATTGCTCAGTGTATGTCACGTTCAGAGGGACGATGCTAGTTACACTTAATTGCCACTTTTTCATTGTGTATATTTTACATCTTAGTCTATGATATCTTCTTTTTCTCCTAAAGGTTTTTCCTTTGTTATATTTTTAATGCCAAAACGAAAATATTTAGGATCCAAATTATTTGATGTCATTGGAATAGCTGCATTAAGAAAAGAAATTCCAGCTATTACAGTATAATATATAAGATTAAGAAAGACTTAGGTTTCATAGAGACTTTTGAAGTAATAAACTAGGGAAATATATGTTTCTGTGCATTTTGAATTGTACCATTTTGTGATCTTGATTTAGTTTCCACTTGCATTTCTGACATCTCTTAAAGGGTAGTCATGAAAACAGAAAATGAAAGAAGAATTAGTTTTTCATGCTTTCCATCGATAACATAAAATCCCCAAGAATATTTCCAGTGTTTGTTTTATTTGTTCAATCTTTGTTTGCATAATTTATTCTGAGGATATAGAGATTTGCCAACAATCATACTAATTTCAATGATTTGTGTTTGGTTCATGTTGTCTCAATTTGAGAATTTGTGTTAATCAATTATATTCTTCCAAAAAATAAAGGTTTACCAAATACAAAAGGAAATTATTTAAAGCTGTCTATATAAATACAACATCCTTAGACTTACTGGAAGATATTAGAATTAAATTAAAGTGTTTATTAAACAATTGAGATGAATACTCTTCATCATTATTATTGCAATAATAATAAAATATTCATAATGTTGATAGCATTGATTGAACACATTATGTCCCATTTAACATCATAATGATTTGTGAGGTGGGCAGTGGTAGCATTCTATTTATGGATGAGGAACTTGAGTTCCAGAGAAATTGAGAGTCCAAGATACATAGCTTGTAAGTGGTAGGACAGATTTGTACAAGTTTGTCTGATTCTGAATTTGAAAATTCAAGTAATACATTAATAAAAATTTACAGTGAGTTCTAAATGTTCAAAAAGAGAAAGTCTCACAGATTTTCAATGGTGGAATAAAGCATTTTCCCTTTCCATTTGGAAGGAAAATGGAAAAAAATAAATACATGCATTTAGTTCCCCTTAGGAAAAAAAAATAATAATTTTCTTAGTAAGTACACAAATACATTCCAAACAATTTTATTTACACATTACTGTTATCAGAGTGGCAGGAACTGACAAAAGTTATCAACACATAGACAAAGGAGAGGAGATTGTTTAAGATAGCCTTGTCAGGAAGTCTGATCTCACCTAGAGCGGAGAAAAGAGCAGCATCATTTCAACTGGAAGTTTGACTTTCCGGGGCTCTGGACTTTCCTGAGAGATTGCACGGCAGCAAAGGATGCCTTTGCTTAGGGTGGAAATTCTATAAGATCATCTGAGAAAGTAGTCTTAGTTTTATTCTAAGATCATTTTCTCTTTGTGGATACTTCTGGCTATATGTAGAGCGATGACTATGTCTGCTGCTTGTCATGATTATCTGCAACCATAAAGTACATTGTAGGCATGATTTGTAAGGTAACTGAGTATTCACGCTGGGAACATACATATTCATGTATGTTCATTGTGATTCGTTGTGACTCTAAGTGTTCTCCACTAAACAAGAGCAGGAGCCCATGACAAAAAGACCTATTTTTAAAATTGCTTTAAGGCAGTGGTCATTAAGCTAAGGGCCAGGAAAAGAACAGGAATCAACGACTAATAGAAGAAGAATGGAGTCTTCCGCCTTAAATATTTTATCTAGACAAAATCTCTGGCTTTAAATACATATAATTTACCAGAAACAAATAGGTCTGTCCTAGAGAATATTATAAAGACTCACTCTGGTGAACTCAGAATTTTTCCAGCAAAAGAGATGTGGACAGAAGTGATATATATCATTTTAGGGCAGAGCTCACATATAATTTAAAATCTCTCTTTTCCCTCTACCTCAAGAACTGTAATGCTCCCAGGCCATGAATGGGTAATGGTCAGTAGCCTGTTAGGAACTAGGCTGCACAGCAGGAGGTCAGCAATGGGTGAGTGAGCTTTACTGCCTGAGCTGTGCCTCCTGTTAGATCAGCTGTGACATTTGATTCTCATAGGAGCATGAACCCTGTTGTGAACTGCTTTGCATGCCAGGGATCTGGATCTGGGCTGCATGCTCCTTATGAGAATCTAATGACTGATGATCTGAGGTGGAACAGTTTCATCCCGAAACCAACACCCACCCTGTACCCTGGTCCGTGGAAAAATTGTCCTCCACAAACCTGGTCCCTGGTGCCAAAAATATTGGGGACTGCTGCTTTAGAGAGAGCCTGAGTTCTGGAATGAAATTAATAAGGAAAAGAGCTGTGCTTGCTGTGGTTGTTCACCAATAGAAGTGAAGTTGAAAGTATATTAATCTTTGTTGTCGTTGGGGCCAAGATTTGCAGCTCTTTTTAGCCCAGCATAACCTAGTTTGCTTATACATAAAGCCTTATGTACCCTTGCTTGCAGGAAGCCAAGAGAATATTCAGAAGAGTGTTACCTATTGCCTCAGTTATTATACCTAGGGCTTTATTATGAAAACTTTACATTTGTACCATGCAGAAAAAGAGGTGACACAAAGGGGAAAATAAAAAGTTGGAGGTGTAGAAGAGATGATGGAAGACTCAACAAGGTGGAGTCATTCTGGTAACTTTTGAAGAATGGCATAGACACAGAGAAAGTTAACTGATTTCCACTGAGAAGTTGTAGCACTCAGATTAATTTTATGTGTCAGCATGGCTACGCTGTGATGCCCAGTTGCTTGGTCTAAGATCAGTCTAGATGTTTCTGTGAAATTTTTTTTTATGATTAACATTTTAGTCAATTGGCTTTCAGTAAAAGCAGATTATCCTCAATAATATGAGTGAGTTTAATCCAATCAGTTAAAGGCCTTAAGAAAAAAGATTGAAGTCTCTCAAAGAGGATGGAATTCTTCCTCCAGACTAGCCTTGGATACAAGATCAACTCTTGCCAGAATTTCCAGTCTGCTACTCTGACAGCTCTGTTTCTCTGGAGGGCCCTGAATAAAAGCACCTTAACAACGCTGGGGGATTGAAAGAGGTCTTGATCCTCAACTCCTAGATTTCACAGTGTCAAGACAAATATCTAGTGTGTGTGCATGTGTGTGTGTGTGTGTGTGTATCTAGTCTGGTGTAATGCAAATCTAATTTTAAGAAGTATGATTTAAATGAAACATGTACATTGGAGGATGACTATCTACCCTTAAGATCATTTTTACTGGATAAGAATGGAGCATGTTACTGTAATTTTAACCCAGTTAAATATTACTTTAATCTAGTTGCCACAGCTGTTTGCTGTAACCAGTGTTTCCTGAATTTACAGAGAGAATTAAATAAAAATCTGTGTTATAGGAGACAGTGACTCTAGAATCAGAACGTTCTGGGGGAACTTAATTTGGAAACTTTAATTGATGTAATTAATGCTTATGGAAGCCAGTTGGCAAGGAAAAGAAACTAATTAAGTGCTAAAAATTCACACAATGCCTTAAATTCTGCCATCAACATGTGTTATGGGTGATGAAGGAAAAGGTAATGGAACTGGAAGGAGAACATCAAAAGACCTGGGGGTGGGTGTGGCTAAGATTCACATGCTCTGTAGAGCAAATTCCTACTACCTATGTTTCAAATTCTTGTGGCCTTTGCACTGGTAGTAGATATTTTTGTAAATTAAATGTCAGAGAAACTATGGAAACACACCTCAGAAGTATGAACAGGAAATAGTATCATAGTCAGAATGTGGGTTAGGAAAGAAAGTGTTAATAGTTTCTCTCCCTTTACTGGAAGATGGCATATTAAAGAAGGATGGTTTGGTCAGATTAATTACCCACTTGCTTTCATTATGTTTGGATTTTATTGTTACTCTTTTTGAAACTCTTTGACTACTTTTAAGATTTTGCTCTTTGTCTTTGGTTTTCAGATCCTTGGTATAGTTTTGTCTCCATTTATCTTGATTGAGTTTTCTAGAGCTTCACAAATATATGGAAAAAAAAATTTATTAGTTTTGGAAAATTCTTGTCTATTATTTCTTTAAATATTACTTCTCCTTCATTCCTTTTATTTCACCATCTTGGAGCTAAATTATAATATTTTAGAACATTTCAACAATCCCCAATTTTTCCTTATTGTCTTTTTTACATTTTTTATTTTTGTTCATGTTTATTTCAGTTTGGATATTTTCTACTGATGTTTATTTTAGCTCACAAATCTTTTCTTCATTTATTAAGTTTTTAATTTTAATTATATATTTTTACTTCTAGTATTTCCATTTGATTTTTTATAGAGTTAATTTTTTCATTTTTATCTTTAATATATTAATCAGTTATTTTTAAACCTTGAACATATTAATATGTTAAAGGCCTACCTCTCAACATTAATATCTAAATCACTGAGAGGTTTATTCTATTGTTTGAGTTTTTTCTCTCCTGTTGCTGTCTTCTGGTATTGCTGGCAATTTTTGAATGATGCTGAACATTGTGTTTGATACATTCCAGAAATTCTGTAAGTTCTTATCTTCCTTCAAATGGGTAGTTACCTTAGCTTCAATCGAGCATTCAGAATAAAAAGACATCACCTCAATTTAACCATGAATTATGCTGTTTCAAGGTTTGCTTTCATTCTTTGTTGCCTGCTTTTTTCTTATTTACTTTAGTCATAGGAAGTAATTCTTCAGAAATCTAAACAGAAATTCTGAGCTGATTTCGAGAGCCCTTCCTTCTTAGTGGATTCTAAATTCTAATTTTCTTCCCCTTTCTCTTGAAGAGACTGGAGCTGTGCAGCTGGTTGTCACATCACTGCTCACCTTCTTTGTCTCTCAATTCACACTATTTAGGAATCCTTAATTGCCTTTTTAAATGTTGCCTAGAATTATAGGCTCATCTCAATGAGTTTCCCTTCTCCCTGGGATCTTAGCCTCTCAACTCTGGCTTCTTTGATAGCTGTCCAAATCTTCAGAACAGTGTTTGGCTTATTTTGTTTTGTTTTATTTGTTTTTCATTATTTTAAAAATTTCATTTTTCTGATTGTTTTTAGGGTTGGGGGATGTATGTGAGTGCTATGTTATTTGAACTAAACTCAGAATACACATTTGATATAAGAATACTATTATTCCTTTCTTCAATTTAAAAAGTCTTCAGTTTTTTAGAGAAAATTCTCTTTAAATTTTGCTTTTTTTAAACATTTTCTCTATCTTTTTCTTCTGTCTTATAACTGCTGTTATATATAAAATACATGAATTATATATATACATAAATATACCAAGTTTTTGACTTTCTGTTATGTATTCTAAGTTAATTCCTTAGTGTAGTCTTCAATTCACTATATTTTTGGACAATTTCTAGCCTCGCCTAGAATTCTACTATACTTTGTTTTTCTTTAAATTATGTCAATATGTTATTTTTGTAATTTATAATTGCTCTTCTCACTTATTTATATTAACTTTATATGAGTAATTATCTTACTTGTTTTTAATATAATTTACATAGGACATGTATAAAAGTTTGCCCAAGTTTCTTATGATAAAGTGAATATATAATCCAGTTGTTGATTTTTATAGACCTTTTTATCATTAAACTTTTTGATTTGCTTTAGAATTTTAATGTTATTTATTACCTAGTAAACGTCTTCTCTTCCTTTAAGGCTTAGTTAAAATATAAACTTATTTGTCAAACTATCTTTAACTATTCATGTCTAAATTATTGATTAATTTCTCTGTCTTCCCACAACACTTTGATAAATGACATAAACTTATATAAAATGTAACATAATAAAATAATATATGTTTGTGTTTCCCCTATTGGATTAAGAGCTCTTTAGAGTAGGATTCTGGGCCATTTTTTAAATGTCTGCTTCTATCCAGTGCTTTAAATGTAGCATATAGCCAATATAACTTTTTAAATAATTATGATTATTCATATTTATATTTCTTGACTCGTAATATAGACTGAGAGGCCAAGAAGTGAGTTATTTACATTGGAGATCATATATATTATTTCTTGATTTTTTAGTTATTTCTAGATATTGAATTTTCCTAGAAATAAAATAATCTATTTTTTTTTTTTTTTTTTTTTTTTTTTTGAGACGGAGTCTCACTCTGTCGCCCGGGCTGGAGTGCAGTGGCCGGATCCCAGCTCCGCCTCCCGGGTTTACGCCATTCTCCTGCCTCAGCCTCTTAAGTGACTGGAACTACAGGCGCCGACCACCTCGCCCGGCTAGTTTTTTTGTATTTTTTGGTAGAGATGGGATTTCACCGTGTTAGCCAGGATGGTCTTGATCTCCTGACGTCGTGATCCGCCTGTCTCGGCCTCCCAAAGTGTGTTTTCTATTTAGAATAAATTTTTCCCCACACATTTTTTCCTTTTGTTGATAAAAACATACGGATATTGGTAGGAAACTCTGAATATTGTTAAGAGAAGTGTTTTGGAGTATAGGTGGGTAACTTTCTGGAGATGGGCTATACTACCTTTAAAGTCTGGGGTCTCAGACAAAGTATTCTCATTGTTGTCGGTGCTGAAAAAAAAAAATTTGAAAATAGCCTGTGAGTGACAAGGTATCTGACTTTCTACACATAAAACAGACCAGTCACAAAACAATGTTATTTATGCTAACATATCCTATTCCTGATTTGAAATGACAAATTTTAAAATAATACATAGATAATATAGTAATTAAGTGAAACACAAATTTGTGTTAGTCTGAGTCCTTTGAGAAACAAATATGATATAGGTAGGCTTTGCGTCCCCACCCAAATCTCATCTTGAATTGTAATTCCAAGATGTTGAGAGAGAGACCTGGAAGGAGGTAATTGGATTATGGGGATGGTTTCCCATATGCTGTTCTTGTGATAGTGTGTGAATTCTCACGAGATTTGATGGTTTTATAAGTGTCTGGCATTTCCCCTGTTTGCACCTCTCTCTTCTGCCACCATGTGAAGAAGGTCCTTCCTTCCCCTTTCCCTTCCACCATGATTGTAAGTTTCCTGAGGTCTCCCAAGCCACATGGAACTGTGAGTCAATTAAATCTCTTTCCTGTATAAATTACCCAGTTGTGGGCTTTATAGCAGTGTGAGAATGGACTAATACAAAATGTCAAGACAGGATAAACATATAAGGATTATATGAAGGAAAATGTATAAGTAAAAGGATATAGGTAGGTAGCCAGGAAAGTTGGGGAAAGCTGTCAGACTGCTATGCAGCCTAACTCTGAGTGAGGGGAAAGAAAGAAAATGTTGGATGAAGCATCTTAGATGGCCTTTCAGTATATGAAAGGTTTGGCAACACCAGTGGGCCGTTCTTAAGTGAAATTCAGTCCAAAAAGAGGCTTGTGTTTCTAAGGAATGGTCTGTCTAGAATCATTATTCTCAGTGCAAAACACAAAAATGAAATTCAGAGTTTAGCAGCAAGAGTTCTTGGTCAGTAATGCTACCTGTAGTAGGAAACCTGATAATAAAAATCACAGTATATATAAATCATAAAATATTCAGTGTAGTGGGTTAAAATCGGCCCAAGAACTTTATTTCATTTTTGGCTTTTCAAATTATTTTACTTATTTTATATTTTTCTATTTCATTTCTTTTTACTGATCTGTACACTGAGTCAATAATGTCCTTCAGGCTCCACTTTTCCCCTTTCTTTATTTTTTTTTGCTTTCAAATTTTCTTTTATCTCCTTTTCAAGTTCTCCTCTTTCTTAAGGACAAATTTTCCTAAGATTTGAGTGGCAGACTGAAGTCTTGAAGGGTGGTCACTTAGTTCTTGCCAGAAGGCCCTTAAGCTGTTGTCAGAGGCCAATGCTAATATCCATGGAAGAAAAAGACATTAGCAAAGACTATTCAGTTGAATTCACCTCTTCACAGGGCATTTGTTTCCCGACAACTTCATCATCCATGCATGCTCTTCCACCCCAAGTTCACATAATAGTAAATCGTGACCAGGAAATGACGATCCAAAAATGTATAACTTGACTCTTTTTTTGTATCTACTGGATTATCTTTTTTTTTTTCCTAAAACAGTGTAAATAATCTTAAACCTTCCTATAGTTTAATACGAGATGATTTAAAGATGTATCAGTCACAGAATCTACATAAAGTAATATAATTTTTTTATCTTATGAGTAGATTTTTCCATTAAATTGGATTTTATAAGATATACTTCCCATGACCTATAAGTTACAAAGGTTAAATCTGATTATAATTTATTTATTTATTTATTTATTTATTTATTTATTTATTTATTGAGACGGAGTCTCGCTCTGTCGCCCAGGCTGGAGTGCAGTGGCCAGATCTCAGCTCACTGCAAGCTCCGCCTCCCGGGTTCACGCCATTCTCCTGCTTCAGCCTCCCGAGTAGCTGGGACTACAGGCGCCTGCCACTTCGCCCGGCTAGTTTTTTGTATTTTTTTAGTAGGGATGGGGTTTCACTGTGTTAGCCAGGATGGTCTCGATCACCTGACCTCGTGATCCGCCCGTCTCGGCCTCCCAAAGTGCTGGGATTACAGACTTGAGCCACCGCGCCCGGCCCTGATTATAATTTAGGAAACAGGTTTACTTTTAATATCTTGGACAATTTAAATAAAAAATTCTGTAGTTTAATAGGCAAGCCTTTTATTGCTATCAATAACAGAGATGTTAACAGTAGATATCCTTATAAGTATTATGAGCAGATTTGTCTAATAAAAATCATAACTTGAATTCAGTTGAACTCATTGTTTAAAATTAGCTGCTTACTTGAAGTAAAAAAACCAACATGAGATTTAATTTGGTCTTTATTGTTTTTTCCCTTCCACGTCACCTTCCTCTCTCAGTATAGTGAATTACAAACAATTATGAGAAACAACAACACTTTTTTATATTGTGGATCTAACCAGATCCTCATGGGCAGCTCATGTTCTCACTCAGGAGACACTTTGAAGCAGAACCTAGCATTTTATCATATCGAAAAAGCAATACTCAGGCTTCTAACAGCTTTTGTGTGTAGTCAGAAAAGGAAAATTATTTTGCATACCCTGTCATATAACCTCATCCTCCATCTAAATATCTGTTTTTTCTGGAGTCCCACATTTCTTCCAGCAGCCTCACCTCCTTTGCATTCCATTATCTAACCTCTTAAATCCTTTGAAGCATTCTTTATAATTTATTCTGTTAAATTGAATTAAGTTTGGCCTAAAATTGCCTCTGTACATATTGTAAGTTGGGACTAAAAGTGACATTTTCTTAGATTATGTTAAGCATACTGATCATTTGTATATCCGTCTGGTCACTTGGGACCATAATGGAGCCACGATCATTAAGTGGAGGGTAGAGTGTAAGCTAGAAATGTATTAAAAGTAATAATGTATTTATATAATGATAATTAATAATTGTTATGAAAAATGTACACAGTTTGAGAATGTGAAAGGATTGTCTTCTGAGCATTTGCAAGTTATTATTTTCTCATAGAAACAGTTGTATAGAACCACTATGTTAATGATTATTACAGCTAAAATGTATGCAGCAGTTGCTTTACATGGATTGTCCTTTTTAGTTTTAACAGTAGACCAGTGAGGAAGTTACAATTATTTTCCCTATTTGCAAGATGAGGTAATGAAGACTGATAAGTTAAATGGCTCACAGAAGAAAATCTAAATGAAAGACTATTGAGCCTACCTGTGAACTCATGCGTTTCTAGCTTTTACCTATTTCACCACGTTTCCGCTACATTTATAATTGGTAGAATTTTAGATCATCCCACAAAAATTATTTAACCTATAATGGATGAAAGGAAAACTTGATTTGATTACATTCATCTTATTTTTTCAAAGTACTAATTTTTAAAAGCCAGCAACTCTATCTTTGGCTCTACAACCCTTAAGCAATAGTTCACAGAGGAGAATAGATAGCATAGCTCCTTGCTTATTCTTTAATTTGCATAAGGGAAGTGACAAGAGCTCTCCTAGTGTCATATCCCAAGAGTTAAGGATTGGACATCAAAGGTCAACTGACTTCACATACCTAGCATTTGAGCAGAATTTGCCAACATAATTGAAATTAGTTGAAAATTGTGTTTGTTCAGAGTACCTTTGACTTTCATTGAGTTGCTGATTTTTCTTTCAACTGTGTATGTAAGTGTGTTGCCAACATAATTGAAATTAGTTGAAAATTGTGTTTGTTCAGAGTACCTTTGACATTCATTGAGTTGCTGATTTTTCTTTCAACTGTGTATGTAAATGTGTTGCTTGTATTTAGTAACTAATTCGCATATCATAATGTTGAATGATAAATATTTATAAAATTAATATTTATTTTCCTACTATAATTCCTAGACATTATGCACATGAATAGTCATTGTTTAAAGTTAGCTATGATTTATAAGCAGTGATATAGACTCCATTTATTTTACACTTACAATCAAAAAGGAGAAAAAATATGAATTTCTAACTGCTGAATTTCCAATTGCCCATTAATTTGGATTGCTTTTGTTGAGTAAATGTACCTGATGTATTTTGGAGAGAAATAGAATGTAAGATTTATTAAATTTTTAGTTTGTTCTGCGTTCTGATGTAGTTACCTCAAACCATTTTCCTTCGCAGCAGAGTAAAGATCTACTTTTCTCAATGGCATGGCAAATGCAGTAAAAAATTTTGAATGTTTTGAATGAACTTTTAGTAACAGTATGACTATGTCTTTAGTTACAATATAATTTGAATATGTTTTCTATGTCAGTCTGCAAAGAGATACATTGAATTTAGTCACTAATCAAGTAAAGACTAAAGTCAGTATTATTTTGATGGTTTTATGCATATAATATGAATTCACATGAATCAATCATCTCATTAAAAAAGATAAATAGCAAATATGATATTTGCTTAAAATAAATATTTAAAATTTAATTAAGTTATTTAGTTTATACATACATAATATTTTCCCATGGTAATTTTTTTGTTTATAAAACAAAATGCAAATTGCATTCTCTTTTTTCAATCAATATAGTGAAAATTATCTTTTTATGTCCTTATCATGAAATTATTTTAAAATCATAGAAAATAAACCAAAACTAAAACATGTTGTTTTATACCATGGAAAATAAAAAGATTAATTATATAAATTAGAATGTAAGAAGATAAGTCACTCTTTTATCTTTGTCAATTAAGTATTATAGCATTCTGGGGGGGTTATGTCAATGTAATTTATGTAAAAGTATTGTTTCTGAATTTTCTAAACGTGTCTTCCAATATTTAAAATACATTTATTTCATTAAGCTTACTAAGAGGTATACAATATTTACTAATATACTTAGATATAGTTGGTGTTATGGGTTGAGTTTTGTCATTCTAAAAAAAAAAAAAAGAGATGTCAAATTCCTAATTTCAATCACCCAGGATGCAACCTTATTTGGAAATAAGGTTGTTGCAGGTATAATTCATTACATTAAGATGAGGTCCTATTGGAGTAAGGTGTGCTCCTAATCCAATATAACTTGTGTCTCTATAAGAAGAAGGCTATATGAAAACAGAGACACACAAAGAGAACACTATATACAACCAAAGCAGAGATTGGAGCTATATGTGCTTCTACAAACCAAGTAATGCCAAAGATTGCTGGCGAACCACAAGAACCTAGGAAGAGTAAAGACAGGATTCCTTTACAAGTTTCACAGGGTGCATGGCTATGCTAACTTCTTGATTTCAGATATGTCTAGGACTGAAGATCTCTTGATTTCAGATATCTCTAGGACTATCACAAAAAAAGCATTTCTGTTGTGTTCAACCATCCTGTTTGTGGTAGTTTGTTATTGCTGGATTCAAATGATCAACCCTTGAATCCAGATAAAAAAATTTTTGGCCTTTAAAAATAACATTTATAATGTGTAGGCAAGAATTAATTACTGAATAACTATGATATTATCTATAATTTCCTGAAAAGAAAATAGAGCATAATGGATGGAGTGCTGGTATGAGAATGACACCACGTCTGTGTAATTAACTCTGGTTATTAACTGTAGAGAGACATTTTGCTTTCTCTGGCCAGCAGTTTCTCTATCCTCCAAATAAAAATAATATCTCCCAATGTGCCTTTAATAAGCTGATTTGGATACTAAATAAGGATATATTTCCCAAGTTGTCTGGAAATTTAAAACTGTGTGCCAACGTAAGAAAATATCTTCATACACCCTGATTTTCTGCACAAGCTTCTCATTTTTCAGATATTGTACTGTTTAATTATTTCTGTTTCAGTGACTTAATTCACTAAATATACCATTTCGATACAATTTATGACCATTTGTACTTCTTTAATTGTAATTTCTGAGAATTATTTATACTAAAACATTCCTTTCTCAAAAATAAAAATAAAAAAAATCTAAAATGTTACTATATCCAGCTCAGAACACTCTTTAACTCTGAAACCTTAAGTTTGTATTTCTCACAGATTTCTCAGAATAACATGTCAAATATGAAATTTACAAACTTTTCTCTGAAAAGTGCTCTACTCTTTTCATGTCAGAGAACATCTCAACTTTAATCTAGTTTAAGAACCAGATTCTTAAAAATCTGCTGTCAACTCTGTTACTCGTATCTATTTGTTTCTCAGGGTTGTCTTATACATCTCTATAAAATTGTTCCAATTCATCTGTATATCTCTTTCCTGCTGTCATACTTTTAATTTTGAACTCATCATATCTTGGCAATTTTGTCTGACAAAATGCAATAAAATTTCTAAACCACCTTCCACACTGCTGCCAGAACTCTTTTGAACTGCCAATTTGGTTACATGAACATCCTTGTTCCCTTGGATTTGTTTCTGGTTTCAGACACATGTATAAAGGGTAATGGTATGCAGGCTTCCCCTCCCTACTCCCTACTCTTTGGTGGTAACAGTGCATCTACACTTGTGTTATCTGAAAGTACCTTGTTTCCTGTTCTGATATTTTTTGATGCTACTTTTGAGGTTGTCAGCTGGAAAATTCTATGTATACAACTAAAAATATAGGAGGATATTATCCAGTTGAGACATCCTCAGCCAATGGAGGATAAAAGCCATAGATAAATGGCTGCTGATGAAAGTAAATTCACTTTTAAACACACACACACACACACACACACACACACACACACACACACACCCCTCAGCCCAGTCAATAGAAGAATATCATTATGCTTTCAAATAATACCTCATTTTTCATGAAACTCCATGGTGCTGGAGCAATATTTCTCAAGGTAGGCTTTGGTAGGACATTTCTCTATTATTATTCTATCTACACATACCATTCAGGATGTGGTATGTCTTTGGGAATGACCCACACTGTCCCCTTTCCTCTGTCTTCTAAAGTCCGAGGTATGGCTTTGAATAGGGGTGATTATTTTATTCTGATATTTGAGACAATACTCTGCATAAATCATTATTCTCCCGTTTTCCTATTCTCACTGGATCTTCTGTTACCTTAAATATATGTTCTCCTCAATAGGTCTCAGTAAATTGTGTTCAGAAACAAAAGCCTGGAAGACCCACCACAAATCTTTCACAAGGCAAGCAGAGCAGAGCCTACTAGAAAACAAATAGCTAACATATAAAAAGAAATCATAAATGGATATTTCAAAAATTATCTTGCCACAAATGTATTCCCTTAGGCCACTTCTCTGTTGAATTATTTGTTATTTGAAAAATTAAACTTAGAGATGCAGAGTATGGTGTGGAAGGCAGATATTTTTAGGAAAATAAATGAGTATAATCTTTTTTCTTTCCTTCTTAAAGCACTGGAAAGCAAAAAAGCAATGAATCAGTTTAGAAATATAAGCCAAAACTGACCTGTGAAATTCACCTCTTTGCATAGAATTGACTACAAAGTCAAGTTACTAGTACAAAGTTTAGAATTGTAAGATTAAACTTAAAATACCTTAAAGTGAGTAATAGCATTTGCTTTTCATATTTAACTTATTTCCTTAATTCAAATCCAACAATCCATCTAGAATGTTAAACTAATTGGTTTTCCCCCAATACACCTATATAATTCTTCTGTATAGTTTCTCATTAACTTCTGAAATAGAAATCTGATTTGTAGGTTAAGTGAATTTGATTCTGATTTTATATTATCCTGTGTTTGTTTTACACTATACACTGTCAAAAAACAGCATATCCTTCTACATATCTAGAAAGATTTTTCTCTCTAATCAGAAATATTTATAAGAGTAGCAATGGAGTTTGTATAAACTCCCACAAAATAATTATTTCAATCCTTACTGGAACAAAATCTTTCTCCATTCTAACCTTTGGTCTAAAGATGTAATTTTTTAATACTGTTTTCTTTTCAATTCATTGTGTTGTAAGATTACTTACAATTTATGCAATAAAACATATTAGAGTTACTGCATTCTGTAGGTTTAATCCAAGTCCATTTAATTTTCCTCAAAAGACTATTATCTCTATTTTAATGATATATTTTACTATCCTATTTAAAACATTTATAAAAGTTATGTCATGTTGCTTAAGTGTGGGATATGTACCATTTATACTAAGATTTTATCCCCTATCACTGTCTTATTTACCATTTATTGAATATCCTGTTATTTGCAAGGTATTGACATACATCACATTGGAGAAACAATGATAAATTAGACATTGGACAGCTGAAACAGTGCAGGTAATATAGCTGTTTAGATGGCTGACATGAGTAAAACATAGAACTCCAACTTTGAATTTGATCATTTGAAGGTGAGAAAAAGAAGAGCCTTTTATATGTAAGGAAACTATTGAGCCAAAACAAAAAAGATGGAAAAAAGTTAGTAAATAAGGAAAGCAGCAAGTTTTGGACGAGCAGAGTCTTTGTAAAGAAAGGGAGTGGAATATGACGTTTAAAAGGAATGTTAGCTGTAGACCATGGAATTACCCAAGGCTAGTGTGAGAAATTGGGGCTTTTATATAAAAGAAGTAGAGATTCATTGAAAGTTTTTGAGCAATCTAGTGGCATGTTAAGAATTACTAGGATTAACTCATCAGTTAACTATAACATTAATTAAGATTAGGAGACTCCGTAAGAATAAAATGATTGACTCACCCAACATTTATTTAATACCAACTATATACAATGTACTGCTAAGAATTACAGACTTAAGTAATAGAATAAAAATTCTTATTTCAGAGCTTGCAAACCACTGGGAAGAAAAATTAGACGTTTCAAATTAAACCATATAAGAATAAATAATATTTAGAAGTATTAAATATTTGCTCTGGCACTCGAGTGGTCAATAAATTAGAGGGTAGTTTTGTGATAGGGGCATGTATCCTGGAGTCAGCCTGGATGTTAGTACTGGCCCTACCATCTCCTAGCTATGTGAATATAGGCCATTTAATCTCTCTGTGAATAAATATTTCAGCAGTCACATTAAGAAAATAGTAGTTAATATCTCATAGGTCAATTGTGAGAATTAATGACAAAATATATAAAATATTTAGTACAACATCTGGCATATTTTAAACATTCAAGAAGTGTTTGCAGAAATGAAGTCAGAGTTGACTCTCCTGGTAACCATAAAAGCTAGGAATGCTAGGAAGATCATTTAGCTCAGATCTTTTGAGGTTAGGGTTTAGCTCAAGGTAGTCTTCATGAAACATCCAGTCTGTGATTAATATAACTCAATCAAAGACTTGCAGACAAATAAAAGAATGAAAGTCTAGGAAAGATTGTATACATTAGAACCCTACTTAATCCTGCAAGATGTAAGATACTATTGCATTTGTTAAAATATGGAATACTATGAGTTCACTTATTTTGAAAAGAGATCCTCTGTGATGAGTAATTTTGAAAAATGACAAAGATCATCTGTGATGAATAGTTTTGAAAAATGATAAGGTCAGTGGGGCTGAAACTGCAGTGATTCAGTTTGGAGTGATGAAATTACAAAAGGAGAAAATTGTAGTGGGTAGAAAATGGGGCTTGGAAATATGGACCCTTCTAGAGATAGAATGTGCAGAACATGATAAGGGATTGATTATGAAAGTCAAGACAAAGAAGGAATAAGGGATAATGCCAATATCTGCAGTCAGAAGGCTTGGATGAAGTTAAAAAATCAACAGATATAGGGAGTAAATGCAGAAGATTGTATGCAAAACAAAGATGAGCATTTCTGGGTTGAAGATACAAAAAATAAAGCTCTGCCAGAGCATAAGTGTAGATTGTCTTCTGAAAGATGGGAAGTAAATATATACATTTGTGAGTGAGTGAGTGCTACCCGAGGTCAATAGCATAGGCTAGGATATTTGCTGATATATCTCAATCAAACCCTGTGAATGAAAGAGGCCAAAACAAAACAAAAAAACCCAAACAAAGAAACTAAAAAAAAAAAAAAAAAAACCTTTTTGTTAGAATACTTATGTTAGAAATCTGTTATTTTTTTTTCCTTTTCTTAAAAAAGAAATAACTTATTTTAGTTCATTGAAACTGCCTTTCTCTTCATTTTTGAAATTTAGAAGTAATAATTCACTTCTAGAATTACTATAAAAAGATAATCCCTTAAGATTCCAACCTATCGAGTCAAATTATTTGATATTTTGGTTTATGTCATATTAGACTTTTTCTTTTGCAAAGAAACCTAATTTTGGAAAAGGCATTTCACTTCCCTGGCATTTTCAATAATCTTCAGATCATCTTGACATTGATTTTTTTGCATCGTATCTCTACTGGAATGAAATTTCCCACCCTTTATTTACGTTGAATTTGCTTAGTCTAGAGATGACATTATGGATCATCTTTCATGTGAAATATGAAATGAGGCTTGATTCCCCATTGCTTCTGGAAGCCATCTTGTGATCTTGAGATGAGGTAGTCTCTGGACAAAGACTATATATACAAAAAGAATGTAAATAAAAATGCAGTCCTTGTTTTCAAGGACGTATTTATCCAAACGTATGATCATCTGATCATTCATTTTATATATATACACACATATATATACAACAATTGACTTCAGGCCTCTTCTAAGTATGTAGAAAACTGAAGAGTGTTTTTCCTACCGTAGCAATGAGAGAAAACTAGATAATATATAAAATTATATTTTCTTGAATTCAAAGAGTTGAAGTCACAGAAAAAGCCAGCATGAAATTTAAAGAAAGATGGGGCACAAGTACTAACACCCATGTTAGTAGACAGGAGTAGACAAGGCAAGACTAAAAACAGATAAAAACAAGTCTGCTCCAATTTTAACATATTGCTAACATCTGAGTGGAGTCTCATATGCAAGTATAGAACAATGAGAGCAGCATAGACGGCAAGCTCAACTTAAAAACCTCCCTGAGTGGGCATGAGAAATACTGAGGGTGGCCAGGAGAGCATTTTTTAGTAGATAAGCCTTGGAGAAGGGAAGATACCACAGGAAAAACAAAACAAAACAAAACAAACAAAAAGTTCCACAGAGATATACTCAATCCAATCTTTCATAAATAACAGAAGTAAGTCACTAAGAGATGGGTTAGGACCATTTTAAATCTATCACAGGAGGAAAATTAGAATAACTGAGAAAATCCCATACCTGAGTACCAGGGATGAAGGCCATACATAAATATGAAGCTGAATCAGAAAAAGAGATAACCTTCCTTACCTTGCACTATGTCAGTGAGGGTAAGTAACAAGAAATAAGTAACCAGTGGGGAAAGGTAATGCACATGGAGAGACACTCTCCATGAGATGCAAAAGCACAGTAAGGGGATAAAGCTGCGAGTGGAGCTGGACCATAAAGGGAAACTCCTTGATAATTCAACTAAAACCCTAAATACAAAGTACTACTGGGGGAATTTAGAGCTGATGATTCACTAAAAGTATCTATGGCAAAACAATACCCAAATAATGCATAATTCCTGTCAATTTCAACTCAATTCCCAGACTAAAGTCAAAGTAGAAAAAAAGGCATGCCCATTTCATCACAAACACTTCTTTCCTTTGTCTCTGTTGTTCTATGTACTATGTCTGACATACAATGAAAAATTAAGTGATACACAAGAGACAAAGAAGAAAAACCAAACATACAAGAAACAAAGCATTCAACAGAAGACTCAGAGATGACGCAGATATTGAAACTGTAAGTTAAGGAATTAAAAAATGCTCTCTGATTAATATTTTTAAAGCCCCTAAAAGAAAAGACAACATGCCTGAAGAGACTGGAGGGTATTTCAGCCAAGAGAAAAAAAGGAAAAACAACAATAAGAATGAGTGACATTCTACAACTAAAGTAAAAACATAGTAAGAGAGATGAAGTGTGATGTTGATGGGCTCATCATTAAACTCAACAGAAGCAAGAAAAGAATTGATAAAATTGTATATAGGTCAATAAGAATTACATAAATTAAAACAGAAAGAGAAGAGGAAGAAGAAGAAAAAAAGAAAACAGAGTAGACCATCAGGAGATGCAGAATAATATGAAATGTGAGCATGTGCCTAAGTGGAATTACAGGAAGAAGAGAGAGAAATAAGAAGATAAAAGATATTTGAAAAGACCGTGGCCGAGGATTTTTAAAATAATGAAAGGGACATGAAATGCAAAATTTCAGCTAAGAGAACGTCACACAGAATGAAAAGCAAACCAAGCTAAAACAAATAGAAAATAGTTTTTTAAAAAAGAAAATATACATGCAGATACATTATACTCAAACTGATAAGCTGGTGGTGACAGTTAATAGAAAATATTTAGGACAAAACAGAGATGAAGAGAAGAATTGTGAAGACAATCAAAGAAAAAAGACACACTAGTTATAAAGGAACAAAAATTAATTACAGCAGATCGCTTGGCAAAAACTATACAAGACAGACAACAGCTATCCAGTGTTCTCTGTTTTGTTGTTTTTGTTTTTCAGTAAGTTACACATATACTTATCATGGCCCAAGTTATGTAGACAGAATTTTGGCCCCCATGACCTTCGTCTTCTGGTATTACACTCTGGAGTGTTACTCTACTTGGTAAATGGGACCTTGCAGGTGTGACTAAGTTTTACTAGTCAATTTATTTAAAATAGGGAGATAATTCTAAATTCTTCAGGAGAGCATATAATCATATGATCTGCTACATGCGGAGTAGAGCTTTATTGTGGCTGAAGGAAGAGTAGATGAGGTAGGCTCAAAGTATGAGGGCTCAATGAACCTTCCTAGTTTGAAAATGGAGGGGACTGCATGAAAAGTGGGAGAATGGACTGACTTCTACCAACATCCTGAATGTGTTTGACAACAAATATTACAGAACCTTGTGAGCAATGCAGTTCTGCTGACACCTTGATGTCAGCTTTATAAGACTGTAAGCAGAGAAGTCAGTTGAGAGACTCTGTGCCTAATATTTGGACTTATAAAATAATGAGAAAATAAATAGGTGTTGTTTAACACCACACATTTGTGATAATTTGCTGTAGTGGTAACGGAGAACCAATACATCAGATACTTACTCAAGAGAAAGAAAATCATCATCGTATAAAAACTTGTACAGAAATGTTTATATCAACTTGATTTGTAACTACTCAAAATGGAAATTATTTACATAGCTTTTGATATGTATAAACAAGATGAGTTTCTAATGACACTTAAAATTTGATATTTGTCTTCAGTAGAAATCTCTTTTAAATGAATACTATTTGATTCTGGCTTGTAAATGGTAATTCTGTGAACTAAAGAAACAGCATTACTCAAACACAAGATTCTCTGATATTAATTAATTTATCCTCTTTATATAACCTTTTACTCTCTCATCGAAAAAAATTAAATTTGTTCAGATTTTATTTGTACTTCCTAAATTCATATAATTTGCTGTCTACTAACTTATATTCTGCTAGATGATTACACATTGATTATTAGATGATTTATTATATTATCTTCTCAGAGTTTGAGCTTACTGGTTCATGATTGCCAGTGCATTTCTCTACCACATACATAATTTAAGTTACAAGAGCTAGATTACTATTATAGCTTTTCAGATAGTTTTCCTTAGTCAATGTTTTTAAAAAAATAGTTTCTCAAAAATAACATCTTCTAAAATAATTTGATAAAGTCTAACATCCTATTATGATTAAAAAAGAAAACTTCTGAAAAATTAAGAGATTGGATGCAGTGGTTTATGCCTATAATCTGAGTACTTAGAAAGACTGAGCAGGAGGATTGCTTCAGGTCAGCAATTCAAGACCAGTCTGGGAAACACAGCAAGATCCTGTATCTACTATATATATATATATGAAAGCCAGGCATAGGAGCATGCACCTGTAGTCCTAACTACTCAGGAGGCTGAAGTGGGAGGATCACTTGAAGCCAGGAGTTTGAGGTAACAATGAACTATAATTGCACCACTATACTCCAGTCTGGATAACAGAATAAGACCCTGTGGAAAAAAAAAAAAGAAAGAAAGAAAAAGAAAGAAGGAAAGGAAAGAAAAGAAAAGAGTAGAAAAGAAAAGAAAAGAAAAGACAGACAGAAAGAAGAGAAGGAAGGAATAGAAGGAAACTTCCATGACATAATAAAAGACATTGCTATTGGCTGAATATTTGTCCCCCAAAATTTATATATTGAAATTATAATTTCCAATGTGATGAGGAGGTGGGATTTTGGTATATGATTAATAAGGTCATGACTACAGAACCCTCATGAAAGACATCAGTGTCTTTACACTAAGAGACCCTGGAGGAGAGTTCCCTTGCTATGTGAGAACATAGGAAGAAGATGGCTATCTTTGAACCAGGAAGCAGCTCACCAGACACCAAATCTGTTAGCACTTTGATCTTGGACTTCCCAACCATCAGAAGTATGAGAAATAAATTTCTCTTGTTTATTAGCCTTCCAGTCTATGGTAATTTGTTGTAAAAGCTTAAACTGTTAAGAAAATTTTCAAGCTTCAACACAGGCATTTTTTATTTGCAAGCTGTTATATTTTTTCCTATAAAAGCTTAAACACAGAGATTTATGAAAAGTCTATAGCTAACATTATCCTCAGTAGTGAAAGACTGAAAGCTTTCTCTTTGTATCAGGAACAAGACCTGACCATGTCTATTCAACATTGTACTGTAAGTTCTAATCAGAACAACTAGGCAAGTAAAAGAAATAAAATGTATACAAACTAGGAAGAAGTAAAATTGTTTATTTGTAGCTATGATCCTATATATAGAAAATCTTGAAGAATATGCACACGTGTGTGAGTGTGCATACCCACACACAAGATTCTGGAACAAATAATCAAATTTGGCAAAGTTAAAGATTACAAAAGCAACAAAGAAAATATTAGTTTTGTTTCTGTATAGCAGGAACAAGTAATCTAAAAATAAAATTACAAAAATAATTTCATTTATAATAACATTCCAAAGAATACTAATACCTAGAAATTAAATTAGCTAATATACTGAAAGCTGTTGGTGAAAGGATTTAAATAAGACAAACAAAAGGAAAGACGTCTGTGTTCATAGAATGGCAAAAGTAATGTTGAGATATTAATACTACCCAAAGTGATTTACAGTTTCAGTGCAAAATGCAATCCTTATTACAATGCCAGCAGTGTTTTCAGTCTTTTTTTTTTTTTTTTTTTTTTTGCAGAAATGGAAATGCCAATTCTCAAGCTCATACACAATTTCAACTGGATTTTCAAATGGAAAAAAAGTTGAAACTTTACCTTGTGCCATATATAAAAATTAACCCCAAATGGACCAAAAACATAAATATAAGCGTGAATATCAACACTTTTAGAAGAAAGCGTGGGGTAAATCTTCATAACCTTGGATTTGGCAATGAATTCTTAGTTATGATACCAATAACATAAATATGGATAAATTGGATTTCAATAAAATTAAAAGCTTTTATATACCAAAAATGTTATCAAAAAAGTAAAATGACAATCTAGAATGGAGGAAAAAATATTCATGAATCACATCTCTGATAAAAGTCTATTATTCATACTATATAAAGAACACTTACAGTTCAACATAAGACTAACTACCTAATTAAAAAGAGGGTAAAGGACTTGAATAGAAATTTTACCACAGAAACTATACAAATGACCATCCAACATTTAGAAATGTTGGTATCATTAGTTATCATTAGTTATTAGGGAAATGCATAGCAAAACCACAATAAGGGATGACTTCATACACATTAGGTTGTAAACACACGTACACACAGGCACACACACATGCACACAAAGTGTTGGCAAGGATGTGGAAAAATTAAAGCTGTTGTATACTGCTGGTGGGAATGTAAAATTATTCAGTTACTATGAAAAATGGTTTTCAATGGTTTCTCAAAAAGTAGAAAACAGAAATCTCACATGACCCTTCAATTCCACTCCTAGGTGTGTACCCAAAAGAATTAAAAACAGATACCCAGAAAAGTACATGGTCACACATTTTATAGCAGCACTATTCAAAATGGCCAATAGGTGAAAACAACTCAAATTTTTCTCAACTAATGAATGGATAAACAAATTGTGGTATATACATACAATGGGATATTATTCAATAATAAAATGGAATAAATTACTGATATATGGAATAACAAGAATAACAAGAATGAACCTCCAAGACATTGTGCCAAGTGAAAGAAGCCAGATACAAAAGGTCACATATTGTATAACCCTATTTATAGGAAATATCCAGAATAGGTAAATTCAAAGAGACACAATACGGATTGGTGAATTCCCATAGCTTGAGAGAGGGCGGAATAGGGAGAAGATGCTTAATGGGTAAGAATCTTTACTTTGGAGTGATGGAAATATTCTGGAATGAGATAGAAATGGTGATTGTACATCATTGTGAGTATATTAAATGACAAAATTGTTCACTTTAAAATGGATTGTTTTATATTTTGTGAATTTCACCTTAGTAAATTTATTTAAAGATAACAGCTGCTAATTGCAGATGCTCAACTTCTCAGGATGCTTATTATCTAGCAAAAATGATTTGCATGCATAGAGGTTTTTAAATTATGCAATATTCATGTAGGTCAAGAAATTATTTTTGAAGCAGTGATTGAACACTACCTTCTTGTGTTACCCTGTGGATAGTCCACAAGGTTTGTTTCTCCTTTTTCTTTGGGTATGGAGGGTGGCAAGAGAAGGCAGCAGGTAGTGAGTTTAATTAATTGCTTACTCCACCTAGGAAGAAGAGCATGTCTGAGGTTTTGGGTCTGGTATCTGCAAAATGGATAATTACATAATCAATAGAGTTGATTATAATTGCGTAATGTTTTAATTTTACACAGTTCTTATGTCTGAAGTTTACTTTTTAAAATTGTTTTTTCACTTGAATAATTAAAAATCATTTCTTTGAACTCTTTTTTTTTTTTTAGCAGCTTAGCCTACTACATTTTCCTCCTATTTGTTTCTTTGTAGTGACTGATCATCAATCAATCTTTCTCACTGGTGACAATATAATCAAGATAAACTGTTCTTAGATTATTTCTCTATTTATATAAATATTACCATTGTTGCAACATATTGTGAGGACCTTAAATATTATGCCAGGCTGATGACTGGCCTTCAGTTCAACCAGTATTTGATTCATTAAAATATCTAACCAACATGTAATTCTGACACAAAGCCATGCTGGTATATTGACTGAACAAAATATCCACTTTCTCTATTTGTTTTAGAAGTGTCAGTTTCAATTCTTATCATATCACCATTTCCTATTGATTCTTCCCTATTAACTGTAATACTCTGTTGGATTTCCTTTGATTGTTCAGCTTAGATGTTTGTGTATTTTCACCACACACAAAGTTGGTGACACCATGCATCCCTTTACCGTGTTTATTTCTTTGAAATAATCTATGCAGAATAAGCCTTACTTTTTTTCACAAGGGTTATTCCATTAAACTCTGATTATGATTTAGTCATACTTGAGGTCTAAAGTTAATATTTAAGGCTTCTGTTGATATATATATATATAAAGTCAAACTTGAAACCTTCTGCAGGAAGACATGGATAGAAAATAGAAAAGACACTTTGTACCAAGGCAAAGGGGAGAAATGGAGCTTTGAGAATACTTTTTGGTATTTGAAATTCCAGGGAAATAATTAGTTTCATTTCTGTGATTCAAAATATATGTTTTGAGCAGCTTATAGATTTCAGATATATTTTGTTATACTTACTGATACTCATAATGGCCTTCTCTTCTCCCACCCACAACTCTGCCTCTCTCCTGACCTATTGCTTTTGGTGTTTCATTCTCTCTCATTTTCTTTTGAAGAGTGTTAAGTGTGATCTTATTGCCACCTCGCAAAGAGTATATTGACAGAAGTGGTAAGATTTTCTTGATTGTGTAGTTATGCACATGTTTAACCTGTATGTATCAACCAAGTGCTTATTCTACAGAATGTGTATTGTTTGATATATGAAGAAAATGATAAGCTGATGTTTGCACAGACTGTCTATTCCTTTTGCATTCATACTCTTATGTTAAACCATTATTGACACTTTTAAATGTCAGAGTATTTTCTCTTTCCTTAATATGATTTCAATAGATATTGTGTTCAAGGAAAAGTCTGGTTAATATTCAAAGTGTTCTGAGTCTATTATATTTCTTTGTCCTGAACAGTTTTGCCTTATGTAATACACTGACAATTATGGTCCAATTTGTAGCCTACTGTCTTTTTATTTTGGTCAAAACTTTCATAATTTTAATATATTTTATACTTAAAAAGTTTTAGAAAATGTTGACTTTTTAAAAAGTTTGATAAAACACTTTATGTGAGGAAGAAAGTTGTTAATAAAATTTTAACTTATGGAACATGTGAAACTAGAGAGCATTCTAAAACTATATATATGTGTATATATAAGTGTATGTATATGTAGGCACACACATATATGTCTATGTATATATATTTAATGGTGTAATGTATGCTATACTCAATGTGTGTATACATATATATAATGGTATAAAGTATGCTATACTCAATATAGATTTACACATACTCAATAGAGACTTATACAATGAATAAGACTATCCAAGTAATTCAGAGTTTTGATAAGGAGAAATTTCATTATTTCAAAATGCTTGATTGAATAAGCTATCCAATCATACACAGCACTGCCTCATTTTTCTATTATTAAAGTATTCGTTTACTTATCACTTTTCACCCAACTTTCTTTAAGCGTTCAACAGAAAATGATGAATTGCTCAATTTATCTTGTGAGGTACATACCAATTTTATCTATTTTAAAGAGAAACTAAAGCATTCCGGCATAGTCTCATGCCTATCAAAGACATTTTTGACAGGGTCTTGGATAGAGGGCACCAGGTCTTACTCTCACAAGGGTAACTAGGGTTTTAAAATGTATATGAAAAAAGCCTACTGAACTCCTCACTTAAAAACAACAATAACAACAGAACAGGTGGCACTTGAGATTCTTTCCCCCTTACATTTCTGGCCTTTTTGTTTTGCTCGGTTCTGGTTGACTTATTATTCTTTGAATGGACTTATCCATGAGAAAGTGGGAAGCAAAGGAGATAAATAAATGCCACTTTCAAAAATAGTTTAAAATTTTTTTTAATGGGTGAGAAGAAAATGTACCAAGTTGCATGTTGTTTTAATTTAGTAAGATGAGTGTTTATTGTGTTAGGATATAGTGTTCAGAGTCAGAAATAGCTGAGTTTGGAATTCTGCTCCGAGCTGTGTTACCAGCTGTGTTAATTTTTCCAACTCACCTAGCTTTTGTAAAATTTGGGATTATAGTTTTTATGAACAACTCTAAATGGAATATTATATATGAAGTGTTTAATACTGTAGCATAATACACACTCAATAAACATTATTACTATTATTATGTAATGGTGGAATATGTTAATATGTAGACTAGAAAGGAATATAACAAGCCTAGTAAGTCTGATCATTAATTAATTAAATTTAATTTGGAATTTTCAGATAACCCCAAAACAACTACAGAAAATAATACAGACAGGAAAATAATTAGAGAGTTTCCTGTGAAAAATAATAATTTGATATGTACAATAGAGTCCATTACATTGGGACTCGTTTTAAAGAGCGAAACTTTATTTCTTAATTCACACCACACAGCACACAACTTTGGCACAGAACAGACAATAAATGTTTGTTAAATGAATTCACCTGATGACCTTAAATATGTACTAAAATATTTTATAAAAGTTTTGGGGGAAAATGACCTCCTTTTTTCCCTCTAGTTGTGTCCTATACCTAATTTTGGATGCAGCAAAGAAAAGAAGCAAGGATAGTTTAAGGAAAGGAAAGTAAATCAGAAAGTTGAGGGGATGAGAAAAATTCTATGTAGAGGATAGCAGAATACAGGCTAAGTTGCTATAGAATTACCCACAGGTTCCCTAACAGCATAAACAAATCAGAGGAAGTTGAACCAAAGTATTTTCTGATTCAAAAGAGATGTGCTAAATTGACAAAAATATCAGAAATGACTAAACACATAAGCATTTAAAAAAAAATACTTGAACAGTCTCAATGTTGGCATGATTAACACTCTATAAATTCAGATTCAACATTATCATATGTCTGTTTTAACAAGCTGATCTACATCTAGCCATCTGAATTAAGTATAAAATCAATGCAATTAAACATAAATGATTAGCCACGATGTACCAGGATTTATGTTGGCATCAGTAAGGCAGGTGTATGTGGGTATATACCAGCCTTAGGTTCTCTATTCTCAAGGAGTTAAAAATCTAGCAGAAAAAAAATAATTGAAACAACCTGGAAAATGCTGTTTAATAAGTCTTGTACTGCCTGGTTTGAATATTTGCAAAGAGAGGATTTTAAAGGTCAATAGTGTCTTTAAATAATAGAAAGCTAATTGGACTTGATTGAGAGTCTCCTGAAGTAGACACTCATATTTTATTTTTAGAAAGGAAGGTGACTGAAAAAAATATAAAAGTTGTAATATTGTGAGTTAAAGTTTCAGCCTTCATCTATATAATGATCGGCCTTCTTTGCAACGTTCTCATGGCAGCACTCTGTGTTTCACTGGATAGTATGTGAAGAAGGCAGAAGAGAAAAGCACCTCATTCAACATTCAAGATACGGAGAATCATTTTGTGAAGAGCTGGGGTCCTTCAAATGGAGAATGAAATGGACCTTGTCTTTTGAAGATGGAGACGTAGTAATTGTCTTAAAGTCCTTTTTAAATATAATAATCTTAGTAATACTCAATATCTCTTCAGATTGGATGAAAAGGGTAAAAAGGTTGGGAAGATAATGTCACTCACGAGGAATTTTTTGAAATTCTTTGCCACAAGGGATATTAATTAGCTTCCTCAATTTTATCCTGAAGATGGGAAATTATAAAAGAAATTCCAAAAATAAGTCACAGAACAAATAAACAAAAGCCCATGATTTTGGAGATCTCTTCTTGTGATTTTCCTCAATATATGTGATTAATTTAAAATATTATCAAATGTGACAATTTTCAGAAGTTTGTAATGGTTTCCAAATATAGGCCTTATATTGAAACAGTTATTGTGAGGTCCTGCTTTGGGATCAGAAAATAAGTTTATTTCTCAGTTTTTAAAATAAATTTTATTTTTTAGAACAGTTTAGGTTCACAGCAAAATTGATCAGAAGTTACAGAAATTTCTGGTTTACTCTCTGTCCTGGCCTATGCATGGCCTCCCTCATTATCAACATTCCCACCAGAGAGAGACATTTATTACAATTGATGAATCTACATTGACACATTATTCACATCCAAAGTCCATAGTTTACTTTAGGGCTCAATCTTGGTGTTGCATATTCTACGGGTTTATACAAATATATGACCTGTAACTACTGCTACAGTATCATATAGGGTAGTTTCACTGCTCTAAGAATCCTCTGTGCTCCGCCTGTTCATTCCTTCCTTGCCCATTCCTTAACAACCACGGATCTTCTTACAGTCTTCATAGATTGGCCTTTTCAAGAATGTCGTATAGTTGGAATCATGCGATGCATACCTTTTTCAGATTGGCTTCTTTTGCATAGTAATATTCATTTAAGATTCTTCCATATATCCTCATGGCTTAATAGCTCATTTCTTTTTAACCCTGAGCAATATTCCATTGTCTAGATGTAGCACAGTTTATTTATCCATTCACCTACTGAAGGACATCCTGGTTGCTTCCAGTTTTGGGCAATTATGAATGAAGCTGCTGTAAACACCTAGAACACCCATGTGCAGATGTTTGTGTGCACGTAAGTTTTAAACTCCTTTGGGTAAATACCAATAAACGTGATTGCTGGATTGTAAGTTAAGAGTAGGTTTAGTTTTAGCCCGGCATGAGGGCTCATGCCTGTAATCCCAGCATTTCGGGAGGCTGAGGCGGGGTGGATCACTTGCAGTCAGGAGTTCCAGACCAGCCTGGCCAACATGACAAAACCCCATCTCTACTTAAAATACAAAAATTAGCCTAGCATAGTGGAGTGCAGCTGTAATCCCAGCTACTCAGGAGGCTTGAGGCAGGAGCATCACTTGAACCCCGGAGGCAGAGGTTGCAGTGAGCTGAGTTCGTGCCACTTCACTTCAGCCTGGGCTGCAGAATGAGACCCTGCCAAATAAAAAAAAAAAAAAAAAAAAAAAAGTTTAGTTTGGTAGAAAACTGACAAACTATGTTCAAAGGGCTAATTTTGAATTGCAACTAGAAATAAATAAGAGTTCCTATTGCTCCACATCCTCATAAGCATTTGATGCTGTCAGTGTTCTGGATTTTGGCCATTCTAGTAGGTATGTAGTAATTATTGGTATGTATATAATGGTGTCTTGTTATTTTCACTTCATGGAGTTTTAGTCTTTTGTTCCTTTTATGTTTTCCCCCTAACTACATAAAGTGAAAAGTCATCTTTTCTCTTTGAACTGGATAATGAACTATCTTCATAAATCATTGATTATTGCGCTATGGAAATAAAATATTTTAAAAATATATATAAAATGAGAACAGCTCAAATATAGTTCTGTTGGGGGTTTATACTTTACTACCTGTAGGGCAAAAGCATAACTGATTCATGCACCCTTCCTCATGTTAGATCCGTGGACTCTGTTCTCACAGTTTGCAGTCTAGAGCACAGAACCAAAGAAGGCTTCTGCACTTTGCTGCTTTGTATGTCACTGTGACCCACGGGGGTTGACTCCTTGAAGGCTTCTATCAATAAGGTGTTAGATCCCTGCGTGATGTGGGTTCATTCTTAAGGAGGAACAGTGCATTTTCTTATTGGATAGCAGGGCTGCATGAGGTGCCTTCATTTTCAGAAGTAGGTGGTAATTATCATTTTAATTTTTTGTCTCCTTAATTTCCAATACCCGAGTGCTTATTTTTCCTATGAGTTGATGTTACTTCTGAAGAAAGGTTCGAGAAACCTTCATTGTAATGAATCATAGTAAATACATGAAATCCATACCATAGGTGCTTGGGTTCTTCTACTTTCCTTTCCATAGCATGTTACAATTTTTCCTTAGACATTTTGAATGTTTCCAAATATGTGGAGTTTTGAGATTGCCTAGCCACAATTTGGATTGATAACATTTCTTTAAAACCTGCATATTTTGGATCCATTTAGACACAACAGAGAGATTGAATTCTGTCTATGACATTTGTGGGGCCAGAAAGATGAAACTAATCTAGATTTATTGGTACAAGTTCTGACCTTTAAAGAAGCCATTGCTGACAAACAAAAAGAGAAATATGTTATTTAAGAATAATATCAATCATATTTTTCAAATAAAATATAAAACCAATTTTTGTAATTGAAATGTTAAAAAGTAACACTTTTGTTTTCAGACATAGTCCCGCTCTTTCGCCCAGGCTGGAGTGCAGTGGCGCCATCTCTGTTCACTGCAAGCTCTGCCTCCTGGGTTCACGCCATTCTCCCGTCTCAACCTCCCGAGTAACTGGAACTACAGGCGCCCGCCACCACGCCCGGCTAATTCTGTTTTTGTATTTTTAGTAGAGATGGGGTGTCACTGTGTTAGCCAGGATGGTCTCAATCTCCTGACCTCGTGATCCGTCCACCTCGGCCTCCCGAAGTGCTGGGATTACAGGCATGAGCCACCGCACCCAGCTGAAAAGTAACACTTTTATCCATCCCAAATAGTTCTTTACAATATGTGTAAATGAATAGCGCTCCTTACAAAATTTGTGGCAAAGCAAGTAAAGTTTAAAATAAATACGTTTATATTTATTTATTTTATTTTATTTTATTTTTATTTATTATTATTTTTTATTATTATACTTTAAGTTCTAGGGTACAGAGTATTTTTGTTTTCCAAGTACTCTGAATATTTATACAAAATTTATTTTTGAACATTAAACTCATTCACATTTATATGTGTATTATTTCTTAATTTAGAAAACAATTGAAAACTTTTTATGACTACTTCAAGTTAAATAATTATTTTTAAAATGTCAAATATACCCATACATAAATATAAAATGTGAACAGAATAGCATGTGAACTGCAATTGAAAGTACTATTTTTTACGTTATCTCTGAAGTTTTCAACTTACAAAAACCTGTAACACAATACATAATTTCTTTTGCTCACCAACCACCATTTTTTATTGACCACATATCTTTGTAACTGATTAGAGCTATTAAAATAACATTTTTTTTTGGAATTAACTACCATATTGGCATATTTTGGTGCTATCAGTTACATAGTGTCATAGAAATGGCACTGAGCTCTAGACTCAGCTCTGTGTCTCACTGGTATCATGGTCTAGCATGAATCATTTGGTAATTTCTCTACGTAACATGGTTTATCAGGGAGCATACAAACTTTTCAATCACACAGATGTGTATTCAGCATGGCTCTGTCATTTAATACCTGGGCAAACTTGAACATGATAAAACTCTCTCAGCATCACATTCCTTAATTGTAATTGGAGTTGATAGTAATTACTTGCTAGTTATTGTATAAAATTCTTATTTTAGCATTTGACTCAGAAAATAAATGGAATAAAAACCTTTTGAAATTGTTGCTCACAATTTAGCTCATTTGAGAATTTAGTAATTTTTACTTGATGATTTTAAAGCTTCTTCCAGCTCTCATTTTCATAATCATACCACTTGCCAGTCAAATACCTGGCAAATGTTGCCAAGTTTCTTAGGTAAAACAAAATGTCTGAATTAATGCTAAGCATTCCTGAAAAAGAAAAACAAATTAAATTCAGTGTTTATACTCTACTGCAGTATTAGTGTTTTCAGCAATGTATCACTCTTTCCATATATGTATATATATGATAGATACACATTTATCTATATACACATACACCAAATGCCACCCAGGTATTAAATGGCAGAGCCATGCTGAATACACATCTGTGTGATTGAAAAGTTTGTATGTTCCCTGATAAGCCATGTTACATAGAGAAATTACCAAATGATTCATGCTAGACCATGATACCAGTGAGACACAGAGCTGAGTCTAGAGCTCAGTGCCATTTGTATGATACTATGTAATCGGTAGCACCAAAATATGCCAATATGGTAGTTAATTCCAAAAAATTTTTATACACATACACAGACATGTAGATATACACACTTATATACAAATATACATACATATACATATGTATTTATAACACACATATAGCTGAAGCATCGGATAGGATTATAATTTCACAGTTAATCTTATATAAGATATAGGAAGTATGTGTGAACAAAATATTCTATAACTGATTGTCTAAAATATCACATGAAAATTTCTGCCATATATTTAAAACCAAAGTTGTAAAATGGACCTGACAAGGACCTTGCATTGTGAAGAATGCTCCATCAAGAAGGACACAGCCTGTACTTGCTAAAACTCCAGGGAGCCTCAAAGAAGAGTGCAAAAGTGGCAACTCCAGCTGACCGTCGAGCTTATAGCACAGTAAACAAGTGCTTTATTATTGTGTTTGAAGCATGTTCACATCTATCCTTTATTTTTGGTTTATTATTTAATTATAACTTTAGAGCCTTGGGAAATAATCAAATATCTTTGTTACTTCCAATTAACAAATGAAGAAATTCAGTTTAAGGAAGATCAGTAACATGTTTAGGATCTTGGTGCAAAGTAGAGGCAGAGTCCTGTCTATAGTCTTTTGCAAATTTAACAATTTAACTATCATTCATTGAGTTTAGGGATTCTAATCACGTACGTGTCTCATCCTTTAAATGCTTTGTGTCAGCTGATCATACAGTAACATGATTTTGATGACAAAACCAAGAGATGCAAGGAGTGGTAAAGGAGAAGCAAAGATAGGTAACATTGCTTCAGCCTTCAGGAATCCTACAAAAAGTACTGAATTACTTAATCTTCCACTTGCCTTGGCCTCCCAAAGTGCCAGGATTACAGGCATGATCCACTGTGCCCAGCCAAGCTTCTGTTTTTTTATAATGTTCTTATAGATGATACTATAAGCCACCAAACCTATGGTACTTTGTTATAACAACCCAAACTAAGACAGTATGTTAAAGGATTCAATCAGTATATATACACACACACACTATATATATATATATATATATATATATATATATATATATATATTATATATTTATATATACATATATATTTTATATACATATATACACACACATATATACTATATATAGTGTGTGTGTGTGTATATATATATATATAATTAGATTGGCTTTTTTCAGTCATTAATATGATCTATCACTTATCCATGTCTTAACATGACTTGATGGTTTATTCTTTTTATTATTTAATAGTATCCAACTGTATAAATGTACTACAGTTTGTTTATCCATCCTGTGAAAGGCCATCTTAATTACTTCAAATTTATTATGATTGTGAATGAATATGTATATTGGTTTTTGTATGGACACAGGCATTTAAATCATTTAGGTAAAGATGTAGAAACATAATTACTGAATCTTATAATAAAACTATGTTTAGCTTTGTAAGAAATTTCCAACTATCTTCCATATTGTCTGTACTATTTTGCATTCCCACCACAATAAATGAAGAATTCATGGTGTTCTGCAACCTCGTCAGCAATTGTTATTGTTAGGATTTTGAAAATTACCTATATATGTATTTTTTATATCCAATCATATGTCTTTTAACAGAAGGCTTTAATACTTGTGCATTTTCTGATTATGTTTTTTTTCTTTTTCCAATCTATTTGTGTGCTTTTAGTTATCTGCATTTTTATTTCTTTTTCTGTAACTTAGAAATATGTTGCATTGATTAAAGATTTTCTTCTCCCCTCTACTATATACAATCTATTATTTAAGTGTGTTAAATGAAATAAAAGGAGATCAGGCCAAGGGGTTCCCTGAGCAGACAAAACCAGTTAGGTCACAAAAGCAAAACTTAATCATACTTTGTTTTTTCATATAAAGGAAACTTAGATTCTTCCTTGTAAATCCTTCTGATAATCATAAACAAAACTTGAATTATCTTCCACAAGTAATATAATCACTTCTAACCAATCCACTGCAACTGGGAAAACTTCACTGTGGTAACCAATCACTGAAAGTGTTAATCAACTTTCTCATATTCACTTTACAAGCCATTCTGTAATGGTGAACCTGTAACCTTCTTATGACTTTAGGTTTTTTGTTTTCTTTGTAAATGACAAATAATAAGCATATATATTTGTGGGATACAATGTGAAGTTTTGATATATGTTTATAATATACAATGATTAAGTTAGGCTAATTAACAAATCCATCGCCTCATATTCTTACCATTTTGATGATGAAAATATGTGAAATCTACTCTGTTAGCAATTTTGAAATATACAATGCATTATAATTTATTATAGTCCTTTTTGGTTTGAAGTTTCCTGGATAGCAATCTGTAGTTTCTTTAGTGGTACAACAATAAAGTTACAAATTTTTTTCTAATTTTATCAGATTTCATTTTTGACAGGTGATTATCTGAAATTTTAAGATGCATATCTGATAAAGTCTAATACTATTCAACATATCTTTAGCCACTTCTCTGTTTCCTTGCTTTTGTTTCCTAGCTGTTAACCCCCTATCTTGTTTAGTCCTTAAATTCCATAACAAAAATTGCTTTTACTATTTTGTAACAAATATTTAGTATTTCAACATTTGTTTAGTTTTAAGTATACATTCCTATTTTCTTTACTTACTGTTGCTTTTTACATTTTGTACTTTCGGTGATTACTTTTCTTCATTTTAACAAGTATTTAGAAGTTTCTTTAGTAATGTATGTTTATTTTATTTTTCTTTAGATTTCAGTATATCTGAAAAGTGCTTAATTCAGCCTTATGAAAGATTTTGTTTTTGTTTGTTTGTTCGTTTGAAGATAGGGTCCTGCTCTGTCACTAAGCTGGAGTGCAGTGGCACCATCATTGCTCACTGCAACCTCAAACTTCTGGGCTCAAGCAATCCTCCCGCCTTAGGCTTCTGAGTAGCTAGAACTACAGGCACAGGCTACTATTCCTGGCTAATTTGTTTTGTTGTGTTTTGTTTTGTTTTGTAGAGATGGGGTCTTGCTGTGTGACTCACACTGCTCTTGAACTGCTGGTCTCAAGTGACCGTCCTGCCTAGGCCTTCCAAAGTGCTAGGACTACAGGTGTGACCTATCACACTGGGCCTCTGCTTCACTCTTGAAATATATTTTGCTGGTTATTTGACTTCTAGTTGGCAACCATTTAGCTTCAGCACATTAAAGATATTATTCCATTCTATTCAGGCTGTCATTTTTTAAAAATTTTTGGTAAGCCAGAGTCTAATTTAAATTTATATATAGATAATCTTTCTTTCCTATGTCTGTTTTTATGTTCTCCTTACCTTCAGTTACTTGCAATTAGCTTAAAATGTGTACATGTAGACATCTTTTAATTATTCCTACTTGTAAATAGCCTTTCTAAATCTAAAGATTGGTGTTTTTCATTCTTTCTGGAAAATTATCATTCATTATCTTTTCAATATGACATATTTCTTCCTCTTTTTGTTATTTCCTTTTGGAACTTTACTTATCATATAGTTTATCTTTTCAATTTATTTTATATTTTTCCTAACCTTTGTTTCATATATTTTATATCCTAGTCTTTATTTTATGATTTAAAAAAGTATTCTAACCTACATTTTAATTAAGGAATTTTCTCTTAACCTACGTCCATTCTGCTCTATACATGTTCTTTATAACTTTTGGTATAAATAATTATATTTTTAACTTTTTAGTTGTGACATTTGACTCTTTTTGGAATAGAATTTGTCCATTTCATCATATTTGGTTCCTTGCTCATTTTTGTTCCCCTTTTAAAAAATTTGTTTAAACATATTCAGGAGCATTATATTATTAATCAACAATTTGAATAGGTAAAATCTTTATGTTTCTGTTTCTGATTGTTGTTTGATAGCTTTGTTATTAATCATTTAAATGAGTGGAAGAAGAAGGTATTAAATTCACAAATATACATCAACATTTTGCTACTATTTTCATTATTTTTATTTAATATTCTTTGACAGATAAAGATAATGCTAAACTCACTAACTTACTATATCATATACCACTGTATTACTTATGATTCATTTGTTTGTAAGTGATGAAAATGTTACTGTAATTAATTAAACAAATAAAAATTGCAAATATAAAACCTAACTTAAAATATCAGTACTCAATATCAGGAGTAGAAGTAGCCTCAGAAGTGATAGGATTTGGGACATTTAGATAGTCATCACTGAGGCCAAACAGTTGAGGGTACTGTGATCTGTGATTGGCTAATTTTTGATCATATGCTCTTGTGTAATAAGTGGAACATATTATCAAATAAACAAGGCTAGGGTAGCTTGGACTAAGCTATTGGATAATGTTTGTCAGCAGAACAGGTACCCCTATTTGTATGCAATTCAACATTCAAATTTAGGAAATGTAGAGAACCCTAGTAAGATACTTCACAAGAAGATAATCCCCAAGATGCATAATCATCAGATTCTCCTAAGTCGAAATGAAAGAAAGAATGTTAAAGGCAGCTAGAGAGAAAGGTCAGGTCACCTACAAAGGGAAGCCCATCAGACTAACAGCAGACCACTCAGCATATCAATAAATGTGATTCCTCACATAAACAGAAAATGTATTCCTTTGTGTATCTACCCAGTAATGAGATTGCTGGGTCAGATGGTATTTCTGTTTTTAGCTCTTTGAGGAATCACCACACTGTCTTCCATGATGGCTGAACTAATTTGCACTCTCACCAACAGTGTATCAGTGTTCCTTTTTCTCTGCAAACTTGCCAGCAATTTTTATGTTTTGACTTTTTAATAATAGCCATTCTGACTGGTGTGAGATGGTACCTCATAATGATTTTGATTTGCATTTCTCTAATGATCAGCGATGTCGAGCTTTTTGTACATGATTGTTGGCCACATATATGCCTTCTTTTGAAAGGTGTCTGTCCATATTTTTTGCCCACGTTTTAATGGGGTTGGATTTTTTTTTCTTGTAAATTTGTTTATGTTCCTTAGGGATGCTGGATATTAGATCATTATCAGAATCATAGTTTGCAAAAATTTTCTCTTATTCTGTAGATTCTGTTCACTCTGTTGATAGATTATTTTGTGGTGCAGAAGCTCTTTAGCTTAATTAGATCCCACTTGTCAATTTTTGCTTGTGTTGCAATTGCTTTTGGTGTCTTCGTCATGAAATCTTTGACCATTCCTGTGTCCTGAGTGGTATTGCCTGGGTTGTCTTCCAGATTTTTTATAGTTTTGGGTTTTATGTTAAAAGTCTTTAATCTATCTTGAGTTAATATTTGTATGTGGTATGAGAAAGGGCTCCAGTTTCATTCTTCTGCATGTGACTAACCAGGTGTGTGGCTTTATTTCTGGGTTCTCTATTCTGTTCCATTGGTCTGTGTGTCTCTTTATACACACAACATGCTGCTTTGATTACTGTAACCCTGTAGTATAGTATGAATTTGGGTAGTGTGATGCCTTTATTTTGTCCTGTTGCTTAGCATTGCCTTGGCTATTCGGGCTAATTTTTGGATCCATGTGAATTTTAACATAGTTTTTTTCTTGTTCTGTGAAGAATGTCAGTATCAGTTTAATAGGATTAGCATTGAATTTATAAATTGCTTTGGGCAGTATGACCATTTTAACCATATGTATTCTTCCTATGAATGGGTATGGAATGTTTTTCCATTTGTATGTCTCATTTCTGATTTCTTTGAGCAATGTTTTGTAGTTCTCTTTGTAGAGATCTTTCACCTCCCTGGTTAGCTGTATTCCTAGGTGTTTTATTCTTTTTGTGGCAATTATAAATGAGATTGTGGTCTTGATTTGGCTCTTGGCTTGATTGTTGTTGATATATGGGAATGTTAGTGATTTTTGCACATTGATTCTGTATCCTGAAACTTTGCTGAAGTTGTTTATCAGCTGAAAGAATTTTGGGCTCAGACTAAGGGGTTTTCTATATATAGGATGATGCTGTTTGCAGACAGGGGTAGTTTGACCTCCTCTCTTCCTTTTTTGGAAACCCTTTATTTCTTTCTCTTGCCTGATTGCCCTGGCTAGAACTTCCAATACTATGTTGAATAGGAGTGGTGAGAGAGGGCATCCTGGTATTGTGCTGGTTTTCAAGGGGAATGCCTTCAGCTTTTGCCAATTTAGTATGATGTTGGCTGTGGTTCTCTCATAGGCTCTTATTATTTTGATGTGTGTTCCTTCAATACCTAGTTTTTTGAGAGTTTTTAACATGAAGGAGTATTGAAATTTATAGAAAGCCTTTTCTGCATCTATTGAGATAATTATGTAGTGTTTTCTTCAGTTCTGTTTATGTGATGAATCACAGTTACTGACTTGCTGAGAGGTCTGCTGTTAGCCTGATGGGCTTAACTTTCTAGGTGACCTGACCTTTCTTTCTAGCTACCTTTAACATTATTTCATTTCGACCTAGGTGAATCTGATGATTATGTGTCTTAGGGATGATCTTGTGAAAATGCTGGCCTTACTAGGCTGGGGAAGTTCTCATAGATGACACCCTTAATTATGTTTTCCAAGTTGCTTTCTTTCTTCCCATCTCTTTAAGGGACACCAGTGATGTTATAGATTTGGGATAATCTCATATTTCTCAGAGGTTTTGTTTGTTCTTTTTCTTTCTTTTTCCTTTTATTCTTGTCTGTCTGTCTTATTTCAGAAAACCAGTCTTCAAGCTCTGAGATTCTTTCTTCCACTGGGTCTATTCTGCTATTAATATTTGTGATTATGAAATTTCTTATAGTGTGTTTTTCAGCTCTGTCAGGCTTACATTCTTTTCTATCCTGGCTATTTTGTCTGTGAGCTCCTGCATTGTTTTACCATGATTTTTAACTTCCTTGTATTGGGTTTTAAGGTACTCCTGTAGCTCAATGATCTTTACTCCTATCCATATTGTGAATTCTATTGTCATTTCAGCCCATCTCAGCCTGGTTCAGAACACTTCCTGGAGTGGTTGGAGGAAAGAAGACACTCTAGCTTTGTGAGTTTTCAGGTATCTTGCACTAATGCTTTCTCATCATTTGGGGTTATCTACCTTCAATATTTGAGGCTGCTGACCCTTGGATTTTTTTTTTTTTCTTTTATCCTATTTGATGACCTTGAGGCTTTGATTGTGGTATAAGGTGAACTCAGCTGACTTAGCTTTATTTCTGGAAGATTTTAGGAGGCCAGTGCTCAGTTCCCAACTCCTGGACTGCATGCTCTATCCCCCAGGGACTTGTATTGGCCCCTGAGTTTGTTCTCTGGCTCATTGAGGTTAGAAATCCTCTTTGCTGCTAGGACTGAGGTGCTCCCAGACTGCTAGTCACTCCATTCTGATGGGTGGCATCAGCCAAAGCATTTGGAAGTGTGGGGACAATGGGATTTGTCTTCCTTTGCACATGCCAACAGCAGCAGTAGAAGAAACTGCAGCAGAGTGCTAGTGGGTGCTGGGGTGCCTGGCTCCCTGAAGGTGTTCACCATAGTGGTGGAGGCTACCCAGTAGGGGATGTAGAGGCCCCCTGCTGGCCACTCTGTTTTAGCACTAAAGGCGCTGTTGGCTTCGAGGTGGGGTGCTGGTGGGCATAGGTCTGGGTGCGTTCTCTGTGCCCTGCAAGACGGAGTGATCGTTCTGTGTGGGGAAAGGATCTGCTGTACTCTGAACAGTGTTAGCCCAAGGACGGGTGGTGTTAGGGGTGGGGCTGGCTGACTCTGTGATTGCCAAGCCTCTGTGGCGAGCCTCTGTCTGCCATGGTGTTTGGCGGTGGGAAGGGAGGCAGACTGCACTCCTGCACACTGGTGTGGCAAGGAAAGCAAAACCCACCCTTGCATACATGTGCCAGCAAAGTGATGTGGGGCGTTGCTGTGGGCCCGCGGGAAGCTGCAATATAGGGAGGGAATGTGCGGGCTGGTGTATGGATGCAGGGGCCACCTTGCTGAAACTCTCCGCCAGTCAGGCACGGTCTGTCAGTGCAGTTTGTGTAGTGCAGGCCCCCAGGGAACCTGAGACTGCCCTGCAAGCATGCATGGGTATGCTGGGACCATGGGAGAGGCCAGGAGACCAAGGGGAGCTCAAGTCGGACCGTCCTCATCTGATGGGCAAGACTGCCCTGCAAAGTTGAGATAGGGCTAACAGTTCTCCTAGGGCTAGAGTCTCTTATGGGAACAAGTTGAGCCTAGATGGATGGCCCTCCCTATCTTTGTTCCACTGCAGATGCTCCCACACCAAACCCTGTGGGCTCTTCATCACCTGGCTTGCTGCTTCTACCATTTCTTTAAGCAGCCCCCTGGCAACTAGAGTGTCCACGGTGACTGAGAGATCTCCTTCTGCTGGGGTTCCAGAGGCCCATGGCGAGAGCGGATTGCTCCTTGCCAGTTAAACACACTCATTGCCCTTGCCGTTGTGGACCAGGAATGAGTCCTGGCGTATGCTAGCCCCATACAGGGTTCCTAGCTTTCTCCCTTCAGCCCAGTTTCTGTGTCTTCCCTCCATCCACTCTAGGTGCCTTCCTTCTGAAGATCTGTTAGGAGCATGCCGTTGGTCTTGGTCCTTCGTTGAGAGTTGTTCCACCTGGCTGTGTCTAGTCTGTCATGTTTTGATTAAAACCACTAGTTCTTTATGATATGGCTGATATGGGAGTTACAAAAATTTTTCGATATCCATGAAGGTTGAAACTTAGAAGTATAAAGTCATCAAAAATTATATTTCAGCAGCAATAGCCTTTTCACTTTCCATTTGTCATTGCATAAATTATGAAAAAATCAGTGTAAATGCTAGATAGTGCCTCATATTTAGTTATGTTAAAACTTGCCGCTACTTTATGGGTATAACTGTTCTCTCTACCGCTACAATGCAATAAACTTTAGATATGTCCTTGGCATTTGGCAAAGAGAACGTAATTTCCTATTGAGAGCTATCCAAGTCTCCTTTATGAGAGCTGTCTAAGTCTCCTTTATTTTGAAGTCCTTCATTTCTTGCATTATCAAAATTTCCTCAGAAAAAACAGCTTCAGTTTTAAAAACTATATCTTGTTTTATTACTGTGTTTCCCTTATTTTAGCTATTTGCCTTAAATGTAAATTGTGTGATAAGAATTTCATATGTCTTGGTCCTCCGGCATATGCTTCTATACAAGCTTGTATTCATAATACTATGTCAGTTAGAATTAATTAAATTTGTCAGATGTCTGGTTTCCATCATTCTCAGCAAACTGTCGCAAGAACAGAAAACAAAACACTGCACGTTCTCACTCGTAGGTGGGAACTGGACAATGAGAACACTTGGACACAGGAAGGGGAACATCACACATTGGAGCCTGTTGTGGGGTGGGGGAAGGGGGAAAGGATAGCATTAGGAGATATACCTAATGTAAATGATGAGTTAATGGGTGCAGCACACCAACATGGCACATGTATACATATGTAGCAAACTTGCACGTTGTGCACATGTACCCTAGAACATAAAGTATGAAAAAAAAAAAAAGATTTAAGGTTTCATAAGAACCAAGGATTGTGGTTATTTTTTCTACTCCTTCCTTCTCAGAAACTGGGGCAATGCTTGGCACATCATCTATGCTTTCTCTCTCTATTTTGAAAACAAACTAATTGATGAATTTAAAAAGTGAGACATGAAACACAAAAAATACAGGTATCTGAATAAAATATAAAATGTAACAATAATTGTTTGTTTCAAATAGCCAATAAAAACATATTACATCTTTAAGAATTTAGTAAATAAAACAATAAATATATAAGCATTAATAGCATTCTATAAACCAATAATAACGAACTTGAAGAGGTAATGAAAATGATCTGCACCAAAAGAAAAGTTTTATATACACTTTGCTTGATCTCTGGGGTCTTTAAATATTAAAACTTAAAAAAAAAAAACTTAGTAATTTTAACATAATAATGCTTCTGTACCTTTATGGGCTACCCATCACTATTTTGGTTCACAAAACTTTTTTACTCTGTGTTAAAATTGTAAAATGCAGCGGGATAAAGATCTTACATATAAAATAGAAAAGGTCTTCTTATCACTATAAATAAGTTATTTTGCTTGAAAAAAGTATTGACTTGTTAGGGAAGATAAATAACCTGTCATATGATAGAGAGAAAAATCTATTTACTGTTAAACATAATCATTTCCAATAAGAAGCTATATCAAAATAATTAGATGCAAGCATCACTTATGTAAGGTGTAGTTCTCCACTCATTTTAGAATTAAATTATCCTTTATGAATAGTTTAAACCTATATTCCTGGAATAGTAATGCAAAATCATTATATTGTTAAAGTATTAAATAGCAGGGCTAAATATGTACCATTACTTAGCTTTCAATAGATTGATAATTAGATAGTTTGAAATGATAAAATTTCTTTGAAAACATCAAATAAACTAGTTTTTTCTATTGAGTTATTTTAATGTCAAAATATTTTAAATCATATATAAAAATAACAACTAATATTGTGAATTTAATTGATTATAATTAACAAGCTAGAAAATTAAAGGTATAATGATTTTTAAATTTGTAATATAGTAAAATTGAACAAGGTAGTTTATTCAAAGGTTGTTACATTAAAAACTAAGAGAGTTTGGTGTTTCTTTTATCAGATTTATTTGGAAAACTGACAATTTTCTTATTCAAAACATTTAATTTTGAAATAATTCTTTGAATAAATTAGGTGATGTATATTTTGTGATAGTATTGTTTTTCTATAAATATATTCTAGTGACAATCTCAAACAATAAATTTAACTTTTGCTTCCATTTTTAGTTTTAGATGGTATATATAAGAAGAGGTAAATACAAACACTTACTGACCAAGTCTTGAAATAGTTCTCATTGATTTAAGAATACATGTGTTTAAGTTATCCAGTAGTATCTAAAGGTAGATTTCTTGTGTAAATTCTAAAACAAGAACAATAATGAGTTGAAGATTCTGACGAACTTGAGGGTATAATGTTATTTTTGACCAGGGTTATTGTAATAGTATTATAGAAGATCATTACTGTTTCTACACATTTATGAGGAAGTTGTATACTTTTATTTTTCTTATGCATGAGATTTCAAGAATATACCATTAGTATTGGCACAAAGAAAATATTAAAGGCAACTTTAGAATAACACATTATTCAATACTATTTCTACATAACTGTAAAATTATTGCAATTTTTTGTGTATAACTGAATATTTGTAAGATAATGGTGTTACACTACCATCTCAAATAATATGTGGTATATATTTACCTTATCTATGAAAAATACAAGTAGGCTGAGATGGTGTCATGGGCCTGAAAACAAAAAATGTCCACTATTCATGAGAAAGCCAACTGTTTGTACCAGGTTTCTAGGTTTTATGGAGATAACCAAATTGTGGATCAAATGTAGGTATTTCTATAAGAGAGAGAATCCGTAGAGCATGAAGCCTCCTACCTATCATCTACCATCAACACCACGATCTGCAAAAGCCCTTGGAGATTTTTTATTTCATTGAGGACAAAAGGACTTTTGAGCATATTATCTACAATTTTTATACACACATACACACACACAAAGTGTGTATATAGTATATAGTAAACAACTTTAATTCCACAGTTTGATGTAAAGTGTCACAAAATTATTCATTTTTTTATTCAGAAAAAAATAATTGAACCCTTATTGGTACCAAGTTCCATGCTAGGTGCTAAGCTCATGGAGGTCAAATGTTAATGAGTATATCCACAGTGAGATTGCTATAATAAAGTTTATATTTTAATATACAATTCAATAATTACTTAAGCAACAAATTAATTATGTTACCTTCTGAAAGGAGTAACAGGTTCTATTTCTAGTAATAATATAAATAATAAGTTATATAACGGTTATAATAAATGCAATAATAGATGTTTCCATTCAGAAAAGGGAGTCAAGAAATAAGAGGTAACTGGTCCCAACTAAGTCCAAAATCCAACAGGGAAAACAATATTAAGTCTAAAACCTTCAAAGTAGATTTTTTTTCCACTCCTTCTGCCACATCCCAGATACACTGTGACGTTTGGGCCACTGAGGCCTCAGGCAGCCCTACCTCTATGTCTTTGCTGGGTTCAGCCCATGCAGCAGTTCTCTCATGTTGAAGTGTTGTGCCTGCAGTTCCTCCACGCTGGTATTGCATGCTGGTAGCTCTACAGTTCTAGCGTCTTGTGGACTGGCCTTACCCTGGGAGCTTCACTAGGCATTGCCCTTGTGGGAGCTCCCTGTGGCAGGTCTGGCTCAATCCCTATATTTCCACTTGGCATAGACCTAGTAAAGGTTCTCTGTAGTGGCTCTGCCTCTGCCACAAGACCAGTCTGCTGTTTGCAACATAGTTTGAAATCCAGGTGGAGGAAGCTGTGACCCCACAAGTCGTGATTTGTGTATGCCTGCAGGCTTATGTGGCTCCTGCCAAGATTTGTCACTTGCATCTTCTGAAGCTGTGGCCCAAGCCACACGTGAGCCCACAAGAACCATGGCTGTGGAAGCCAAAGAATACTGTGCTGGAAAGCAAGGAGAAAAGACTAGAGGCAGCCCTGAGCATCAATTCCCTGGAGGGCACCTTGGGTCCATCCCCCATCCCCTGAAGACATTCTGCCCTTCTGGCCCTCTGGGCCTACGATGGGAGAGGCAGCTTCAAAAATCTCTAAAATGCCTTTGCGGTCTTTTTTGTTGTCTTGCTGACCCCTTCTAACAATCCTAATCTCTTTAGAAAATGGTTGCTGGGCCACACACTTGGTTTTCTCTCCCAAACATGCTTTTCACTCTTCACATGGCCAGACTAAGAGTTTTTCAATCTTTCTGCTTTGCCTCCTTTTTGATTATAAATTCTGTCTACAAGGTAAAAGTTATTCTTTTACCTCTCACAGCTTAATGTAAGCAGTTAAAAGTAGCCATTTGGCAGCCTGATTGCTTTGCTACTTAGATATTTCTTCTGTCATATATCCATTTTTATTGTTGTTAAGTTTTGGATTCCATAAAGCTCTCAGGCATGACACAATCAAGTAAAGTTTTTTGTCCATATAATAAGGATGCTCTTCAGTCCAGGTTTCAATATTTTGTTCCTCAGTTCCATCTGAGATCACACAAGAATGGCCTTCACTGTCCATATTTCTAGCAGTATTATGGTCACAGCCACTTAAATAATCTTCAATAAGTTTCAGACTTTCCTAAGTCTTCTCTTCTTACAAGCCCCTATGAGAATCACTGTTAACACTCCATTCATGTCGATATAGGCCTTTTATAGCCTGCTCCTCCATATTCATCTAGCCTCTACTCATTACCCAGCTCCAAAGATGCACTTACCTTTTTTAGGTATTTATTATTAGCAATAGCCCAACTTTTCACTTTCAATTTTCGGTCTTGGTTGGTTTTCTGTTGCTATAATAGAATATCTAAGACTGGACAATTTTTAAAGAAAAAAAACTTATTTCTTTACAGCTCTGGAGGCTGGGAAGTCCAAGGTTGAGGGGCTGCATCTGGTGAGGGTCTTTTTACTTGTGTCATAACATGGCAGAGGGCATCACATGACAAGAAGGCAAGAACATGCCAGCTCAAATCTCTCTTCCTTTTCTTATAAAGCCACTAGTCTCATCATGAAGGCCTCACCTGATAAACTTATCTAATCCTAATTACCTCTCAAAGGTACCAACTTCAAATACTATCAGAACATACATATGGGGATTAAATTTTCAACCCTTGAAATTTGGGGAACACACTCAAACCATAGCGTTACATAAGTAAATAAATGAGATAGTAAAACAATGTAGGGTTAAACAAACAAATAATTAACTCTTTACATCAAAAAATTCACAAATAAGTAGTAAGGTCTGGCATGGTGGCTCTGCAAAGTTGTTGGGACCGAATCTCCTTTTGTCTTTGTTTTCTACATGGTGTGTGCCTCTTTCAGGCTTTCATGCTGAATGTTACCTCACTGTCTAGAGGACTATTGAGCTCCAGCCTGACACATGTTCATGCACCTTCTGGGCAGTAGGAGGGGAGGGAGCCAGGTAGGGAAAAGTCTCAGTAGAAGCTGAGATGAGTCATATCCCGTTAGTGTACTTCCCAGGATTTCCACACAAACATTCTTTCACACAAAAGATGTTAAGCAGAAATTGATCGCATGTCCCCAAATAACTGCAAGGCAGGCTGAGAAGTGAAATGCCATTTTATTCAGCTGGGAACATTACCTAAGATACTGTTATGAGAGAATAAAGAAATGTGGGTAGATAATTTGCAATCTTTGTCATCTTTTATAATACCATGATTTATCATTTCTTTCTCTCTTTCTCTGTCCCTTCCTTCTCCCCGTTCTCTTTGCTTCCCTTTCTCCTTCTCTCTTTTTTCTCACTTTCTTACCAAGTGAGGAAATAGAGGTGGCAACTTGCAAGGTACTGGATCAAGATTATGTCTATTCTCACTCCAAATTCTTTGTCTTTTTAAACTATATGTCATTTTATCTAAGGTATAGTATAAGGATATTTGAGGTTAAAAACCCGATTCTGTGTTTCTAGGGTAAATTTACAAATACTTTTGAACATTTACGTTTAAAAATATTTATGCAGTGTCGCATATATACGAGACATTGTTATGTCCTGTGAATGACAAAAAGGTTAAATAGTGATTAAATTTAGGAAAATTTGTCTGAATTACAGAAGTAGTAGGGAGTAGATGATGGTGGCACTGAGACACATAGCATGATGAAAGATTCTTCAAGACTTTGAGACAGATTGAATGTTGGGAGAGTGAGGCATTAGAAAGAAAATGTTAATTTGGAGGTTTCAATGCTGAGTGTCTGAAAGATCCTGGGAATTCATAGGGATGATCAGGAGAAGGATCAGGGGACCCAGTGGAATAATTACTAAGGCACAAGGGCAAGAAGGAAGCACAGCTGTGGGTGTATCTGAGTTAACACAAAACCTACCAAAGTTATTTTTTTGCAGGAACAATGCAAAAAAGTAGCTTGATTGGGAGTTATTTCATGCACAATGGAAATATCACTGCCTATTTTTTTTTTTTTTTTTTTTTTTTTTTTTTTTTTTTTTTTTTTTTTTACAGGCATGTATACACTCTTGTTTGGGACCCAAGCAATTTATTCTTCACCAACAAATAAACAGGTTGTGACTAAAGAAGAGTGCTAAAAGCACAAATAGCAAGATGCTTACGGTCATTGCGTGAGGATAAATTCTCCATTAACTTGGTTGAATGGATTTAGGACTGGGAAGAGTTTTATGTGTGTTATTTTGATGTGTAAGGGCAAATTTTTTCTTCTCAGGAGCTGAAGTTTTTTGGAGTAAAGCCCAATGCTCCAAGTAAATCTTCAAATTACCTTAAAAATTAAAATGTTATTTTTGCCAGAAGTATCAAATCCAACCTTCTCTACTATTATTTTAGCTAAAAGCAGCCTTGCTGTTTTCTGAATTTCTCTGAATTTACCACCAATTTGAACCTCATGATTTACTATAGTTTGGTCAACCTTTGTGTGAGGTATTGCATATGCATCATTTACAGCTATACTACATATATGTCTGTGTTATGTTATATAGAAGTTTTCTAATTTTAAACCACTCTACAGTAATACTTTTCTAATTTCTACTGTGTTTAGCTCATAGCCTGCAAATAATGAGTAGTAATGCTATTTTATAAATTAATGACATGAGGAATAAATGACCAGCAAATTAAAAGCTTTTAAGGGCTAGGCGCAGTGGCTCACACCTGTAATCCCAGCACCTTGGGAGGTTGAGGTGGGCAGATGACTTGAGGTCAGGAGTTCAAGACCTGCCTGGCCAACATGGTGAAATGCCACCTCTACTAAAAATACAAAAATTAGTCAGACGTGGTGGTGGGCACCAGCTACTCTGGAGGCTGAGGCAGGAGAATCGCTTGAACCCAGGAGGCAGAGGTTTCAGTGAGCCGAGATCACAGCGTGGGCAACAGAGTGAGCTCTATCTCAAAAAAAAAAAAAAAAAAAAGCTTTTAAGAAAAAAAAATAACCTATGATATGGCATTTATTTTATGAAGATGAGAAAAACACATTTTTGGAAAAAATGTATTTTGGTTTTGTGAGGGAGGCTTTTAACAAAATTTGAGAAGAAGAGAATGTGCTCAGATAAATTTTAAAACTGATGGATAATTGGGTAGCAAAGAAAAAAAGTTTTTCTTGATAATTTTCAAAATAAAATTTTAGGAAAAATACTTATAAAAATTTTAAGGTAAGATGTCAAAAGGAAAAATATATATCAGCAGTGTGGAATCTACCTAGTAACACATTTTCTGGAAGATTCTGACTTTGGAATAAACCATAGGAACGGTGCTATTTTTCAGACTTTATAGAGGAACGTGAGGGCCCTACTAATCAGAATTTAAGTGTGGGCACTTAATCTTATTATTGTGGTGGAAGATTTGGTTAGACTTAATACAAAGAGTGAAATGATTTCATATGTAGAACTTTTTTAGACTTTTTAGACTCTAATATTTGAAAGAAAAAAGATGAATCTTTTCTAATCGCAATAGATCCCGAGAGGGTACATAAATTAAAATAATAACATACATCAAAATAAAATTCTAAGTAATCAAACTCTAAATAGTCTTTTCTCTCTTACCTGGATTAATAAATACAGCAGCTTCTTTAACTCACTTTTAGCTTTTCAACCCCCAAATTCATTCTTTCCATGGAAGCTGAGAGTTCTTAAGACAAACATATTATTGCCTTTGCCTTAAGGATAAAAAGCAAAAGCAAAGCCATTCTAAATTTTGCCTGTGTTAATCCTGTCACCTTTATCTCACCTTACTCACCTTCTCACACTACTTGCAGCCTCAATAACTGCAGTTTTGAAGACTTCGTAACTGAGTTCCAGATTGGACTTTAAGTTCTTCCAGTGCTTTCCCATGGTGCCCACGCTACATAATCCTACTGTTAAATATTCATGCTGCATTCTAATGTTCAATTTACAAGTCTGCATTGGAATAAAGGTCTTAGATCAAGAATAGTTGAGTTGTCCTGATCCAAACTGTACCTTCCACAACTAGCTTTGGGTCTGGGAGATAGCAAGCGTTACACACACAGGTATTGGATAAAATATTTGTTTGATAATTGTGAATTTTAAAAAATAAGTGTACATGTGGTGATATGAGTATGTAAGTAAAGCCACATGTCACATTATTACAGGAAAATATGCTATTGTCCACTTAATAAATTTTCAGCGACTGTGTGTTCATGTAAGCACAATCTTAAACATAGCATTTTTTTCTTTTGCTATTGACAATTTCAAAATCCATAATTTTAAGACTACAATATTGTTGTTGTAATTAATTATAAGTTTTATTATAGATCAATAGAGGTATTGATAGAGAAAGATTTGTGTCATTTCTTTTTTCTTTTTAAAATTTCTCTGATATTATGTATTGATTACCCACACACCTAATTCTTTGTCTAAGCATTCTAAAACATCATTTTTAGAAAGCTGTTTACTATTCATTCCTCAGCAGGAAGGATCATATGTATTTAGAAGGTATTTACCATATCATATGATTTCAAGTGTTTCTATATAGTACAAAAAACAAAACCACAGAGATAAACATTTCCAGAATGGATAAATTAGTTCTTTCTTTGTAGATTAAAATAAATCACACTATTATTTCATTGGATGATATGTACACAATCTTCATCTTATCACACTGTAAAGTTAGTGAGCATTTAGTATCACTTCTGATACTAGCTCCAAGTTTGGCGATCCCTGAGACCACCCTCAGTTGCAGTAATTCACAAGAAGGACTATTAGAACTCAGTGAAAGCTGTTTTATTCATGGTTATAGTTTATCACAGTGGAAACATACAGATTAAAATCAACCAAGGTTAGAGATGCATGGAACAGTGTCCACAAAAGTTTTGCTTTTAGTCGTCTTTTTTCCAGTGGAGTCAGGGACAATCCTAACATTTCTGAGAGTAAAGGGTATAGATGACAGACTCTGTGGCTGACCTTTAGCCTCTGGAGGTAGAGCAGATACAATATGGACCAAACTTCCACTGTAAGTCACATTGTTAGACTCTTGCTGTGGCCTAAAGCTTTCAGGTAAAGCAAAGCACTCTAACAGGTGGAGCATTCCAAAGGCCTAAAGATGAGTTCCAGGAGCTGAGGACAAAAGTCAAACCTCTCTCTAGGTAAGTTTTTTATTTTTTATTTTATTTTTCCGTACACAGGTGCACAAACTGCCTTTGCGAAGATGAAATAAAGACAATTCTTGCTGCTTTCACATAGAAGCAAGTATTATCTTTGAGACAGTCTCAAATTTTTATCTTTATGAACCAATGTTTCAGTTTGAAAAAAAAAGCACTTTTAATGAAATGGGCTTTCTTTGTCTTTTTTATGTGTAAGGAGTGAGATTTATAGTAATACCAATCTTGTACTTAGTAAGAAAATTAAATATTCTAAAAATATCCTAAATAAAGCTTAAGGTAATGAACAATTCAATTTTTGAGACTGAAATTTCTACTTTAAATTTGTGGTGTATAGAATGAAACAAACTATAAAATGCATGTACCATATATAGGAAATAAGAAAAATGTTATAAAGTTCAGACTCATAGTGAATAACTGTAGTTCTGTTGTTGACAAATGTGGCAGGATAGAGGATATACTGCCAGCCAGAATTTAGTTTTTGACCCATAGTTCTCCATCGTGAAAACTGAGAAATACACTTTGCCATTTTTGATTTAGCCAGAGTTGTTGGAACTAAAGAACAGCTCCTTCCCCCACAGTGAAAGTAATAATTTGTTTAATATATTTTTCCTCTGGTTGACCGAGTGGATTTGAGGAATGAATGGTAATGTGAATAATGCATTCTTTTATGTAGTTTCTGACACTAAAAAGGAAAATAAGAAAAAATATTTGCAAGTGTTTCAGAAATGCATAAAAGTTTCAAGCAAAGATTTATTATATTTTCTTCTTGACTAATAAATAGAATGCATATTTCTTAAAACACATTTAAACTCAACTGCAATTTTTTGAGCAGCAAAAATGACTTGGAAACTGTTAATTTGTTGAAGAATTACCATGGGTAAATGTTGGAAGAAAAGAGTTTATGTACTGATTTTTAGAGAGAGTATGAAACCTTCACAGTCTTTGCAAAGCAAAAGAGACAATGGAAACAAAAGAAAAGTTTCTGCCATTCTGATTTTTTAATTTATAACACCAAATGTGAGGGGTGCAGCTTATTTTTTTCATTAGATTTATTTTTGACAAAAGATCAGGATGAATGTTTGTTATATTTTCAGTGTTTGGCATAATATATTTAAAATAATAATATTGCCAGTTTTAATTTAATTTACATTTAAGCAGGTACATCATGTGGAAAAAAAATTTTTAAACATGAGGGGAAAAATTAACATCTAGAGATAACCATAATGATATTGCCAATTTACGCTTTTATATGTTTATATGCATGTGTAACAAAATATAACTTACTTTTTAAAATATTTTAATTGATAAAATGTATATATTTATCATGTACAACATTATGTACTGAAATATGTATACATTATGAAATGGCTCAACTGAGCTAATTAACATATGTTTTACATCACATATTTGTCATTTATTGTAATGAGAACACTTAAAATCTACTCTTAGCAATTTTCAAATATACAGTACTTAGTTATTGATTATAGTAACCATGTTGTGCAGTAGATCTCTTGAACTTATTTCTACTATCTAACTGATATCTTGTATATTTTGATAAACACCTTCCCAACACTGCCCGCTTCACCTGTACCTTAGACCCTGATAACTACTATTCCACTCTCTACTTTTCTGAGTTCAACTTTTTTAGATTCCACATACATAAGATCACGTGGTATTTATCTTTCTGTTGTTTATTTCACATAACGTAGTGTCTTACATGTTCATCCGTGTTGTTGCAAATAAGATAATTTATTTCTGTTTTGAGGCTGAATAGTATTCCATTTTGTATATGTACCATGTTTTCTTTATCCATTCATCTGTTGATGAACACAGGTCGATTCCATATCTTGGTTATCATGATAATGCTGCAGTGAACAAGTGAGTACAGATAGCTCTTTGACATATTGATTTCAATTCCCTTGGATACATCCCTAGTAGTGGGATTGCTGGTTTATACGGTAATTCTATTTTTCATTTTCTGAAGAACTTTCATACTAATGTTTGTAATGACTATAATAATTTACATTCCCACCAATACAGTGTAAGAGTTTTCCCTTTTCTCCACATCCTTGACAGCATGTGTTATCTATCAGCTTTTTGATAGACATTCTAACTGGTGTGAGGAGGTATCTCATGTTCCTTTAATTTTCATTTCCCTAATGATTAGTGAGGTTGAGCATTTATTTCATATAATTTGTGGCTATTTTATGTCTTCTTTTGAAAAATGTCTATTAAGGTTCTTTATCCATTTTTAAGTTGGGATATGTTTTCCTAATGAATTGTTTGAGTTCTTTAAATATTTTGGATAGTAACATTTTACTAGATGTATGGTTTGCACATATATTCTCCCATTTCTCTTCACTTTGTTGGATGTTTGCCGTGCAGAAGCTTTGTAGTTTGATATAATCTTATTTGTCATTGTTTACTTCTGTTGCCTGTGCTTTGGCGTCATATCCAAAACATCACTGCCAGACCAATGTCATGGAACTTTGTATCTATGATTTCTTTTAGTAGTTTTACCTTTTCCAGTCTTATGTTTAGGTTTTTAATCCATTTCGAGTTGATTTTTTTTATATGGTGTAAGATAAGGATCCAGTTTCATTTTTCTGCATGTAGATATCCTGTTTTTCTAACACAATTTATTGAATAGACTCTCTTTTCCTACTTGTGTTCTTGGCACCATTATAAAATACTATTTGACTGTATATGCTTGAGTTTGTTTCTGGGCTTTCCATTTTATTACATTGGTCTAAGTATAAAACATTGGTCTAAATGCTAAAACATTTTTAGTGCTATAGTTTGGTAATGCAGCTTGAAATTGGAAAGTATGATGCCTCCAGTTTTGTTGTTCTTGCTCAAGGTTACTTTTGCTATTTGGAGTCTTTTATGATTCCATATGAATTTTAGTATTTTTTGTTATTTCTCAAAAGAATACCATGTGGATTTTGATAGGGATTGAACTAAATTTGTTGATTACTTTGGGCAGTATGGACATTTTAACAATCTTAATTCTTCCATCCCTGAACATGGAATGTCTTTCGATTTATTTGTATTTTCTGTAATTTCCTTTATATCAATGTTTTATATTTTTCAGTGTACAAGTCTTTCACCTTTTTGGTTAAGCTTCTTCCTGGGTATTTCATTACTTCTGTTACTACTGTGAACAGGGTTATTTTCTTAATCTGATTTTTGGAAAGTTTGTTGTTTGTGTATAGAATCACCATAAATTTTTGTGTGTTGATTTTGTATCTTATAACTTTACTAAATTTATTTTTAAATTCTAACAGGTTTTTCTTTTGTTTTATTTTTGGAGTCTTTATGGTTTTCTTTATGTATGATTATGTTATCATCAAACAGAGATATTTTTACATCTTTCTGATTTGAAAACTTTTTATTTCTTTTGCTTTCATAATTGCTTGGGCTAGGATATCTAATACTATGTTGAAAGGAAGTGGTGAGAATGGCGATCCTTGCCTTGTACCAATCTTCCAGGGAAAGCCTTCATTTCTCCTCCATTGATTCTAATGTTAAATATGGGCTTTTCATATGTAGCCTTTGTGTTGAAGTACGATTCTTTTATACCTATTTTGTTGATATTTTAAATCACAAATGGGTGTTGAAATTTGTCCAATACATTTTCTGCATCAGTTGGGAGGACCATGTGGTTTTTCTTTCATTTCATCAATGTGTTGTATCATGTTGATTGATTTGCATATGTTGAGCCATCCTTGCATCCTGCTTAATCATGATTTATAAACCTTTGAACGTTACCAATTTTGAATGATATTTTTGCAATGATCTTTCTCACAAATATTAGCCTACAGTTTCTTTTCTTGTGATGTCTTCACTGATTTTGATATCAGGTTGATGTTGGTCTCATAAAATGAGTTTGGAAATATTACCTTTTCTTTTACTTTTTAGAAGTCTTTAAGGAGAGTTGATATTAATGTTTTGAATGGTTGTGTGAGGCTGTTAGGTCCCAGGCCTTTTCTTGATTTTGGGAGATTTTGAATGCTTATTTAATCTCATTTGTTACATTTCTATTCGGGATTTCTATTTCCTCCTGATTCAGTTTTGATAGTTTGTATGATTTTAGAATTTCATCCATTTCTTCTGTTATCAAACTTTTTGGCTTATAATTGTTCATAATAGTCTCTAATGATACTTTTTATTTCTGAGATGTCCACTGTAATATCTTTGCTTTTATTTTTTAAATTTATTTAAGTGACATCTTTCTTGTTTTAAAATTTAATCTGGGTATTTGTTTATTTTGTTTATCTGTAAAAAAACACACTCTAAGTTTAGTTGTTTTTTTCTGTGCTTTTTTAAAACATTTTTTCCTATTTGATTTATTTTTGCTCTGATGGTCATTATCTCTCCTATTAACTTTGGACTTAGTTTGTTCTTCTTTTTCTAGCTCCTTAAAGTTAAATCAAGGTTAGGTTGCTTAATTTGGATCTCTCTTTTAAATATAGGCATTTATTGCTATAAACTTTTCTCTGATGACTGCTTTTGCTACATTCCACAGATTTGGGGTTGCTGTTTTTATTTTTGTTTATCTTAAGATACTCTAAATTATTTTTTGATTTCCACATTGATTCAATGTTTCCAGAGTATGTTTTTCAGTTTCCATGGATTCATGTATTTTCCCATTTTCTTCCTATTACTGATTTCTAGTTTCATTCCATTGTGGTCAGAAAATATATTTGGAGTGAATTTGACTGCATTTTAAGTGCAACATCTCGTATGAAGTAAAGTGTGAAATTTTCCACTTGTGGCATCATGCTGGTACCCAAAGAGTTTCAGATTTTGAAGCACTTATGATTTGGGATTTTCAGTTTAGGGATGATTAACCTTTAGCTGAAATCGGGCAAGCAGGCTATAGAATTTGTGTATTTAATCATTACACCACACTGGTTCACATTTGCTTTTCTAACTAAAATATAATTGAAATTTAGATCAGAATTTTCTTCAATCTTAGATTTTTTTCAGAAAAGTGTTGTGTTTAATTATATTAATAGTTGTTATATTATTTCAATAGGATTTTAAAGAAATAAGTTTTAATCAGGTATAATTTATATGCTACAAGGTTTACCCATTTTATATGGAAAGATTGCTAAGCTTTAGTAAATTTATACAGTTGTGCAATCAACACTGTAATACAATTTTAATGCATATATATTTTTTTCAGATACAGGGTCTTTTTTTTTTTTTAGATACAGGGTCTTACTATGTTGCCCAGTCTGGTCTCAAATTCCTAGCCTCAAATGATTCTTCCTTTCAACCTGTGAAGTAGCTGGGATTATAGGTATGAGCAACCATAAGCATTTATTTATGCAAACAATGCTCCTCATGCTCATCTTCAGCCTATCCTGCCCATATTCTTGATCCCAGTGAACTACTGACCTGCTTTCTATCTGTATGGTTTTGCCTATTCAATAAATGTGATAGATTTATAATCATATAATATGTAGTCTTTTGGATTTAATTTCTTTCACTTAGCATTATATTTTTGAGGTGTGTTCATGTCATTGCATTTGGTAGTATTTTGTTGCAGAAATTAGAAACCCCTCAAAATCTACAGTACTCCATGCATCTATTGAACCACTTGAATGAAATAGACATGGGAATAAAATTAGGTATGTAATTGAGTCTTTTTCATATTTTCTAAAATGATTCAATACATTTTTCCTCTTTAACAGTCTTCTCTATTCATGGTCTTGTATATGATTAGTTCTGCCACTGATCAGCTTCAGTTGTTTTTCATGAGTTACAAAAAGCTATCAGATAATTGAAAAAGCAGGTGAGGCAATAGCCTTCCAGAAAGGCGAAAAGGGGACTAATTGATGCAATTATTCTTAGCAAGTCAGATTTTGTCTGCAAAATTATATTATAAAAATATTATACTATCTAAGTGGGCAAAGAGATGCTAGTTTGAAGTCAGATACATAAAACTTTCACAATATTGATTTTTCTTAAGCCAATGCTGTGAATATAAAGGCCACTAACTATATACTAACATTTAATTATTTGAGTAAGAAGTTATTATTAATACTGAGAACTAACACAATTGCATAAACATTGATTCTTTACATGGGATTTATTAGAGAATTAGGTAACAAAGTAAAGTGAAAATTTACCACCTACTCATAAAATCCCAAAAGAATGATAATATTCAATATTAACTGGACTTATGCATTAAACTACGTATGTATTTATTTATTTATTTATTTATTTATTTATTTATTTCTATTATACTTCAAGTTCTAGGGTACATGTGCATAACGTGCAGGTTTGTTACATATGTATACTTGTGCCATGTTGGTGTGCTGCACCCATCAACTCGTCAGCACCCATCAATTCATCATTTATATCATGTATAACTCCCCAATGCAATCCCTCCCCCCTCCCCCCCCCATGATAGGCCCCAGTGTGTGATGTTCCTCTTCCCGAGTCCAAGTGATCTCATTGTTCAGTTCCCACCTATGAGTGAGAACATGCGGTGTTTGGTTTTCTCTTCTTGTGATAGTTTGCTAAGAATGATGGTTTCCAGCTGCATCCATGTCCCTACAAAGGAAGCAAACTCATCCTTTTTTATAGCTGCATAGTATTCCATGGTGTATATGTGCCACATTTTCTTAATCCAGTCTGTCACAGATGGACATTTAGGTTGACTCCAAGTCCTTGCTATTGTGAATAGTGCCGCAATAAACATATGTGTGCATGTGTCTTTGTAGTAGAATAATTTATAATCCTTTGGGTATATACCCAGTAGTGGGATGGCTGGGTCATATGGTACATGTAGTTCTAGATCCTTGAGGAATTGCCATACTGTTTTCCATAATGGTTGAACTAGTTTGCAATCCCACCAACAGTGTAAAAGTGTTCCTATTTCTCCACATCCTCTCCAACACCTGTTGTTTCCTGATTTTTTAATGATTGCCATTCTAACTGGTGTGAGATGGTATCTCATTGTGGTTTTGATTTGCATTTCTCTGATGGCGAGTGATGATGAGCATTTTTTCATGTGTCTGTTGGCTGTATGAATGTCTTCTTTTGAGAAATGTCTGTTCATATCCTTTGCCCACTTTTTAATGGGGTTGTTTGTGTTTTTCTTGTATATTTCTTTGAGTTCTTTGTAGATTCTGGATATTAGCCCTTTGTCAGATGAGTAGATTGCAAAAATTTTCTCCCATTCTGTAGGTTGCCTGTTCACTCTGATGGTAGTTTCTTTTGCTGTGCAGAAGCTCTTTAGTTTAATGAGATCCCATTTGTCAATTTTGGCTTTTGCTGTCGTTGCTTTTGGTGTTTTAGACATGAAGTCCTTGCCCATGCCTATGTCCTGAATAGTACTACCTAGATTTTCTTCTAGGGTTTTTATGGTATTAGGTCTAACATTTAAGTCTCTAATCCATCTTGAATTAATCTTCGTATAAGGAGTAAGTAAAGGATCCAGTTTCAGCTTTCTACTTATGGCTAGCCAATTTTCCCAGCATCATTTATTAAATAGGGAATCCTTTCCCCATTTCTTGTTTCTCTCAGGTTTGTCAAAGATCAGATGGCTGTAGATGTGTGGTATTATTTCTGAGGACTCTGTTCTGTTCCATTGGTCTATATCTCTGTTTTGGTACCAGTACCATGCTGTTTTGTTTACTGTAGCCTTGTAGTATAGTTTGAAGTCAGGTAGCGTGACGCCTCCAGCTTTGTCCTTTTCACTTAGGATTGTCTTGGCAATGCGGGCTCTTTTTTGGTTCCATATGGACTTTAAAGCAGTTTTTTCCAATTCTGTGAAGAAAGACGTTGGTAGCTTGATGGGGATGGCATTGAATCTATAAATAACCTTGGGCAGTATGGCCATTTTCACGATATTGATTCTTCCTATCCATGAGCATGGTATGTTCTTCTATTTGTTTGTGTCCTCTTTGATTTCACCGAGCAGTGGTTTGTAGTTCTCTTTGAAGAGGTCTTTTACATCCCTTGTAAGTTGGATTCCTACGTATTTTATTCTCTTTGAAGCAATTGTGAATGGAAGTTCATTCCTGATTTGGCTCTCTGTTTGTCTGTTACTGGTGTATAAGAATGCTTGTGATTTTTGCACATTAATTTTGTATCCTGAGACATTGCTGAAGTTGCTTATCAGCTTAAGGAGATTCTGGGCTGAGACAATGGGGTTTTCTAAATATACAATCATGTCATCTGCAAACAGGGACAATTTGACTTCTTCTTTTCCTAACTGAATACCCTTGATTTCTTTCTCTTGCCTGATTGCCCTAGCCAGAACTTCCAACACTATGTTGAATAGGAGTGGTGAGAGAGGGCATCCCTGTCTTGTGCCAGTTTTCATAAGGGAATTTTTACAGTTTTTGCCCATTCAGTATGATATTAACTGTGAGTTTGTCATAAATAGCTCTTATTATTTTGAGGTACGTTCCATGAATACCGAATTTATTGAGCGTTTTTAGCATGAAGGGCTGTTGAATTTTGTCAAAAGCCTTTTCTGCATCTATTGAGATAATCATGTGGTTCTTGACTTTGGTTCTGTTTATATGCTGGATTACGTTTATTGATTTGCAAATGTTGAACCAGCCTTGCATCCCAGGGAAGAAGCCCACTTGATCATGGTGGATAAGCTTTTGGATGTGCTGCTGAATCCGGTTTGCCAGTATTTTATTGAGGATTTTTGCATCGATGTTCATCAGGGATCTTGGTCTAAAATTCTCTTTTTTTGTTGTGTCTCTGCCAGGTATTGGTATCAGGGTGATGTTGGCCTCATAAAATGAGTTAGGGAGGATTCCCTCTTTTTCTATTGATTGGAATAGTTTCAGAAGGAATGGTACCAGCTCCTCCTTTTACCTCTGGTAGAATTCAGCTGTGAATCCATCTGGTCCTGGACTTTTTTTGGTGGGTAGGCTATTGGTTGTTGCCTCAATTTCAGAGCCTGCTATTGGTCTATTCAGGGATTCAACTTCTTCCTGGTTTAGTCTTGGGAGAGTGTAAGTGTCCAGGAAATTATCCATTTCTTCTAGATTTTCTAGTTGATTTGCGTAGAGGTGTTTATAGTATTCTCTGATGGTAGTTTGTATTTCTGTGGGGTTGGTGGTGATATCCCCTTTATCATTTTTTATTGCGTCTATTTGATTCCTCTCTCTTTTCTTCTTTAGTAGTCTTGCTAGCGGTCTGTCAATTTTGTTGATCTTTTCAAAAAACCAACTCCTGAATTCATTGATTTTTTGGAGGGTTTTTTGTGTCTCTATCTCCTTCAGTTCTGCTCTGATCTTAGTTATTTCTTGCCTTCTGCTAGCTTTTGAATGTATTTGCTCTTGCCTCTCTAGTTCTTTTAATTGTGATGTTAGAGTGTCAATTTTAGATCTTTCCTGCTTTCTCTTGTGGGCATTTAGTGCTATAAATTTCCCTCTACATACTGCTTTAAATGTGTCCCAGAGATTCTGGTATGTTGTATCTTTGTTCTCATTGGTTTCAAAGAACATCTTTATTTCCGCTTTCATTTCGTTATGTACCCAGTAGTCATTCAGGAGCAGGTTGTTCAGTTTCCATGTAGTTGAGTGGTTTTGATTGAGTTTCTTAGTCCTGAGTTCTAGTTTGATTGCACTGTGGTCTGAGAGAGAAGTTTGTTATAATTTGTGTTCTTTTACATTTGCTGAGGAGTGCTTTACTTCCAATTGTGTGGTCAATTTTGGAATAAGTGCGTTGTGGCGCTGAGAAGAATGTATATTCTGTTGATTTGGGGTGGAGAGTTCTATAGATGTCTATTAGGTCCGCTTGGTGCAGATATGAGTTCAATTCCTGAATATCCTTGTTAACTTTCTATCTCGTTGATCTGTCTAATGTTGACAGTGGAGTGTTGAAGTCTCCAATTATTATTGTATGGGAGTCTAAGTCTCTTTGTAAGTCTCTAAGGACTTGCTTGATGAATCTGGGTGCTCCTGTATTGGGTGCATATATATTTAGGATAGTTAGCTCTTCTTGTTGAATTGATCCCTTTACCATTATGTAATGGCCTTCTTTGTCTCTTTTGATCTTTGATGGTTTAAAGTCTGTTGTATCAGAGACTAGGATTGCAACCCCTGCTTTTTTTTGTTCTCCATTTGCTTGGTAGATCTTCCTCCATCCCTTTATTTTGAGCCTATGTATGTCTCTGCATGTGAGATGGGTCTCCTGAATACAGCAGACTGATGGGTCTTGACTCTTTATCCAGTTTGCCAGTCTGTGTCTTTTAATTGGAGCATTTAGTCCATTAACATTTAAGGTTAATATTGTTATGTGTGAACTTGATCCTGCCATTATGATATTAACTGGTTATTTTGCTCGTTAGTTGATGCAGTTTCTTCCTAGCCTCGATGGTCTTTACATTTTGTCATGTTTTTGCAATGGCTGGTACCGGTTGTTCCTTTCCATGTTTAGGGCTTCCTTCAGGGTCTCTTGTAAGGCAGGCCTGGTGGTGACAAAATCTCTAAGCTTTTGCTCTCTGTAAAGGATTTTATTTCTCCTTCACTTATGAAACTTAGTTTGGCTGGATATGAAATTCTGGGTTGAAAATTCTTTTCTTTAAGAACGTTGAATATTGGCCCCCACTCTCTTCTGGCTTGTAGAGTTTCTGCCGAGAGATCTGCTTTTAGTCTGATGGGCTTCCCTTTGTGGGTAACCCGACCTTTCTCTTTGGCTGCTGTTAAGATTCTTTCCTTCATTTCAACTTTGGTGAATCTGGCAAATATGTGTCTTGGAGTTGCTCTTCTGGAGGAGTATCTTTGTGGCATTCTCTGTATTTCCTGAATTTGAATGTTGGCCTGCCCTACTAGGTTGGGGAAGTTCTCCTGGATGATATCCTGAAGAGTGTTTTCCAACTTGGTTCCATTTTCCCCCTCACTTTCAGGCACCCCAATCAGACGTAGATTTGGTCTTTTTACATAATCCCATACTTCTTGCAGGCTTTGTTCATTTCTTTTTCTTCTTTTTTGGTTTCTCTTCTCCCTTCATTTCATTCATTTGATCCTCAATCGCTGATACTCTTTCTTCCAGTTGATGGAGTCGGTTACTGAAGCTTGTGCATTTATCACGTATTTCTTGTGTCATGGTTTTCATCTCTGTCATTTCGTTTATGACCTTCTCTGCATTAATTAGTCTAGCTGTCAGTTCTTCCACTCTTTTTTCAAGACTTTTAGTTTCTTAGCGCTGGGTACGTAATTCCTCCTTTAGCTCTGAGAAGTTTGATGGACTGAAGCCTTCTTCTCTCATCTCGTCAAAGTCATTCTCTGACCAGCTTCGATCCGTTGCTGGCGATGAGCTGCGCTCCTTTGCACGGGGAGATGCACTCTTATTTTTTGTATTTCCAGCTTTTCTGCCCTGCTTTTTCCCCATGTTTGTGGTTTTATCTGTCTCCGGTCTTTGATGATAGTGACATACTGATGGGGTTTTGGTATAGGTGTGCTTCCTGTTTGATAGTTTTCCTTCTGACAGTCAGGACCCTCAGCTATAGGTCTGTTGGAGATTGCTTGAGGTCCCCTCCAGACCCTGTTTGTCTGGGTATCAGCAGCAGAGGTTGCAGAAGATAGAATATTGCTGAACAGAGAGTGTACCTGTCTGATTCTTACTTTGGAAGCTTCCTCTCAGGGGTGTACTCCACCCTGTGAGGTGTGGGATGTCAGACTGCCCCTAGTGGGGGATGTCTCCCAGTTAGGCTACTCAGGGTTCAGGGACCCACTTGAGCAGGCAGTCTGTCCGTTCTCAGATCTCAACCTCCATGTTGGGAGATCCACTGCTCTCTTCAAAGCTGTCAGACAGAGTCGTTCGCATCTGCTCAGGCCTCTTCTGCTTCCCCTGTTGTTTTTTAGCCATGCCTTGTCCCCAGAGGTGGAGTCTACAGACACAGACAGTTTTCCTTGAGCTGCTGTGAGCTCCACCCAGTTCGAGCTTCCCAGCAGCTTTTTTTACCTACTTAATCCTCAGCAATGGCGGGCACCCCTCCCCCAGCCTCGCTGCTGCCTTGCAGTTAGATCGCCGCAGACTGCTGTGTTAGCAATGAGGGAGGCTCGGTGGGCGTGGGACCCTCCCGGCCAGGTGTGGGATATATTCTCCTTGTGTGCCCGTTTGCTTAAAGCACAGTATTGGGGTGGGAGTTACCCGATTTTCCAGGTGTTGTGTGTCTCAGTTCCCCTGGCTAGGAAGAGGGATTCCCTTCCCCCTTGCGCTTCCCAGGTGAGGCGATGCCTCGGCCTGCTTCAGCTCTCGCTGGTCAGGCTGCAGCAGCTGACCAGCACCGATTGTCCAGCACTCCCTAGTGAGATGACCCCAGTACCTCAGTTGAAAATGCAGAAATCACCGGTCTTATGTGTCGCTCGCGCTGGGAGTTGGAGACTGGAGCTGTTCCTATTCGGCCATCTTGCTCCGCCCCCCTCTAAACTACTTTTCTTATTATTTATTCTGCAAAGAGCTAATAGCTCTGGTCTCATTCACTTACCTTTGTGATGAAGCTCTAACGCAAGGTAATCATTTTTTTTATTTCTATGAGAAGTTTGTGATGTAATTAATTAAACTTTTTCTAGTATCTGTTAGATATTGTTACTCAAATAGAAATTTACTATTTCTTCTATGCTCTATGATACTAATAGCTATTACATGCAACTAGACGATCATGGAATGTTTATAACTTATTAATACCATTTATCTGGGCTTTGAGACTATCACATCTGGTAAAGCTGTAAATTAATAGTTTATTAATTTATTCCATTAATATGTTTGTTTGGGTTTTTTTGAAACATGGTCTCACTCTATTACTCAAACTGAAGTGCAGTAGTGCCATTACAGAACAGTGTAGCCTTGACTTCCTGCACTCAGGTGATTCTCCCACCTCAGCCTCCCTAGTACCTGGGACTACAAGCGTGTTTGACTCCGCTCAGCTATTTTTTCTTTTTTTTTTTTTTTTTGTATTTTTAGTTGAGATGGAGCTTCACCATGTTGTCCATGCTGGTGTTGAACTCTTGTGCTCAAGCAGTCTTCCCGCCTTGAACTCCCAAAGTACTGGGATTACAGACATAAGCTACTGTGCTCAGCCCATTAAGTTATTTTTTGTATTCCAGGTTTTTAAATTATTTATTTTAAGATTAACTACTCAACTTTATTATTTTTTTCCTAGAGATTGTTAATGTTCACAAGGTAATCAATTAAATAGATAAAATATCTTTTATTTTATTTTTAAGTTCAAGCCTTTGACAGAAATGCTGAAAATCCAGTTCTTGGTTAATACCTTACATAGAGCTATTGCTCATTGATTGTTGATGGTCATCTCTTGAAATAATTCTTAAAATAAAATCTTTATACTAAATAAAAAGAATAGAAATATAATATAGACAAGATTGTTTCCATCTTTAATAAGCCTACCAGAAACAGACTATGGCATTTTCTTATTTTCTACTAAATTCCACTTTGGTAGTATCAGCAAGTGTAATGTTGATAGTTCCTTCATGGTTTCTTTAGATAAAAAATGATCCCTGAAATACAATGAATTTGTAGTTCTGCATACTCTTCACTACTCTTTACTACTTAAATATTATAGAAAAATGTTTGTGATTCATCCTGGTTTACTAACATTATTTAAATACTTCTTCTTTATACAGAAATAAAACTGATGCTTCTTATCTGGAATGATTTTGCAAGCAATATTAAATCTCTAGGCTGTAATGGTTTCAAGATATTGAATACTGACTGTGCCCTTTAAAAATGCATTTCCTAGTCTTATCTTTGTACATATTTCAAAGAGTAAATTTCAAATTTCAGCAGCCATGAAATATGCATATAGAACAGGTGTTTCTAGCCTTGCCTTGTCCTTGTGAGATAGTACAAAGCTGATGCATTTGATTTTTCCTCCAGTGCACATTACAATAGGAATAATTAAATACAATGCCTGTTGTCTGTTTCCTTCTCTGAATATAAAATCAGAAGTGGTATCTTGGCAAATAGTTCAAATAGCAAGATTAACCTTTATGACACAGATAATTTTCTCAGTGTGTTCTATTGATATTGTACATAAAATATGAGATACTAAAATTTTAATTATTCTTTCATCATGTCTATTGATAAAACAATCACTGGACATATATTTTACATTTTTAAAAAACTTAAACTTTCTCTGAGTAATTTTTTTTGCTAATTTAGATTAGCTTACATTTAGTTTAGGTTAGATACATTTCAGTTTCTCATATATAATCTAGTTCCTCAGATTCAGTATATTATATTGCTATATATTATTTTGTGGATGAGAAGGATCGAAGCTGAGGGTCTCAAGAAGTAAACCTGAATGTTCTCTTCCCTTGACTTTGGGGCATTATTCCATTGGATGCTCATTTCTGTAGCTTTGACATTTCTAGAAATCATAATGCCAATGGAGGCCAATATGTGTTCATGAAAATTATGATTCTAAAATAAAACATATTTGAAAAATTAAAAAAAAACAAAATGAGACACTCTGAGACTTAATATGTCAATGTTGTAAATCTTGAGGATTTTCTTCGCAATAAGTTGTGAAGAAATTTATTCATGACTTTTCTTTTTAAAAAACTTCTGGACAGGTTTTCGGTTGAAACCACTTGGGAAATCTCAGTTTTGTAGAATTGCCATTGCATCCTATTATCTTGAAATTTGCCGTCAGGAACAGCAGTGAGAACAGAGAATTAAAAGGAATCAAGAAAGTTGCATTGCAATTATTGTTTTTTATATCAATAGAATAACTTTTGTGTCCATAAAGAAAGCCTTGAAAATTTTTTAATGTATCTATATTAGTCCATTTTCATGCTGCTGATAAAGAAATACCTGAGAGTGGGAAGAAAAAGAGGTTGAATTGGACTTATGCTTCCATATTCCTTGTGAGGCCTCAGAATCATGGCAGGAGATGAAAGGCACTTCTTACATGGCAGCTGTAAGGGAAAATGAGAAAGAAGCAAAAGCGGAAATCCCTGAAAAGCCGATCAGATTTCATGAGACTTATTCACTACCATGGGAATACCACCAGAAAGACTGGCCCCCATGATTCAGTTACCTCCCTCTGGGTCCCTTCCACAACATGTGGGAATTCTGGGAGATATAATTCAAGTCAAGACATGGGTGGGGACACTGTCAAATCATATCATTCTGCCCCTGGCCCCACCAAATCTCATGTCCTCACATTTCAAAACCAATCATGCTTCCCCAATAGTCTCCCCAAAGTCTTAACTCATTTCAGCATTAACCCAAAAGTCCACAGTCCAAAGTCGCATCTGAGACAAGGCAAATCCCTTCTGCCTATGAACCCGTAAAATCAAAAGCAAACTAGTTACTTCCTAGATACAGTGAGGGTACAGGTAGTTGGTAAATACAGCCATCCCAAATGGAGAAATTGGCCAAAACAAAAGGGTTACAGGGCCCATTCAAGTCCAAAATCCAGCGGGGCAATCATATTTGAAACTTCCAAAATGATCTCCTTTGACTCCAGGTGTCACATCCAGGTCAGTCTGATGCAAGAGGTGGGTTTCTATGGCCTTGGACAGCTCTGCCTCTGTGGCTTTGCAGGGAATAGGCCCCCTCCCAGCTGATTTAATGGGCTGGAGGATTCTGCAGCTTTTTAGGCACATGGTGTAAGCTGGTAGTGGATTCTCCATTCTGGGGTCTGGAGGAGGATGGCCCTCTTCTCACAGATCCACTAGGCAGTGCTCCAGTAGGGACTCTGTGTGGGAGGTCTGACACCACATTTCCCTTCAACACTGCCTTAGCAGAGGTTCTCCATGAGGGCCCCACCCCTGCAGCAAACTTTTGCCTGATCACCCAGGCATTTCCATACATCTCCTGAAATCTAGGTGGAGGTTTCTAAACCTCAATTCTGAACTTCTGTGCACCTGCAGGCTCAACACCAGCTGGAGGCTACAAGGCTTAGGGTTTCCACCCTCTGAAGCTACAACCCAAGCTGTATGTTGGCCCCTTTCAGCCACGGCTGCCACGGTTGGGACACAGGGCACCAATCCCTAGGCTGCACACAGCATGGGGAGCCTGGGTCTGGCTCACAAAAACATTTATTCCTCCTGGGCCTGCAGGCCTGTGATGGGAGGTGCTACAGTGAAGGTCTCTGACATGGCCTGGAGAGATTTTCCCCATGGTCTCGGGGATTAACATTAGGTTCATTGCTACTTATACAAATTCTGCAGCTGGTTTGAATTTGTCCCCAGAAAATGGGTTTTTCTTTTCTATTGCAGAGTCAGACTGCAAATTTTCCAAATGTTTATGGTCTGCTTCCCTTATAACACTAAATGCCTTTAACAGCACCCAAGTCAGCTTTTGAATGCTTTGCTGCTTAGAACTTTCTTCTGTTAGATACCCTAAATCATCTCTCTGAAGTTTAATGTTCCACAAATCTCTAAGACAGAGGCAAAATGCCACCAGTCTCTGCTAAAACATAACAAGAGTACCTTTGCTCCAGTTCCCAACAAGTTCCTTGTCTCCATCTGAGACCACCTCAGCCTAGACCTTATTGTCCATATCACTATCAGCATTTTGGGCAAAGCCATTCAACAAACCTCTAGAAAGTTCCAAATGTTCCCACATTTTCCTGTCTTCTTCTCAGCCCTTCAAACTGCTCCAATCTCTGCCTGTTACCCAGCTCCAAAGTTGCTTCCACATTTTTGGATATCTTTTCAACAACACCCCACCATGGTGGTACCAATTTACTGTATTAGCCCATTTTCATGCTGCTGATAAAAGTATACCCGAGACTGGGAAGAAAAAGAGGTTTAATTGGACTTATAGTTTCACATGGTTAGGGAGGACTCAGAATCATGGTGGGAGGAAAACTGCACTTCTTACATGGCAGAGGCAAGAGAAAATGAGGAAAAAGGAAAGTGGAAACCCATGATAAAACCATGACATCTCATGATACTTATTCACTATCACGAGAAAAACATAGAAAAAACAGCCTTCATGATTCAATTACCTGCCCTTGGGCCCCTCCCACAACATGTGGGAATTCTGAGAGATACAACTCAGTTTGAGAATTGGGTGAGGACACAGCCAACCAACATCAGCAGCTGAAGATGTTAACTACTGATACTAATTATTATGATTTTATTATCTTTATCAAATATATCAGGACAATGTTCAGAATTTAACACTGAGCTACTTCACTGTGGATCTGTTTTCTAAGACCTGCTTTTTTGAAGCAGTCCCATCAAGGGTTCAAGGTACTAAGAAGTAAGAAATGTACTTGTGTTTGCTTTGGTTTTGCTACCTTAGCACCCTTTAATGGCTCTGCTTCTTAGAGATTGATCACTTTCAGGAATCTGATCTTGTAAAATCTTTAAGGCTATCTGCAGCAGATAGCAATAAAAGACTGCCATGTCAAGTGGACAGACACTCTTCATTCCATTCCAACTGACTTTCCCCATGACCATCATTTTATGTTGGAGATTTTTTTTTATGTGACAATTCTTTAGGCCACATAAGCTGTGTCTTTGAGAAGAGTTGGGCTAAAAATATCACTGCAAATTTAATCAAATGAAATATTTTCTTAGACAACAGATTATATTGAATTGATTTGTGGACTAAAAAGAACATCAATCTAGCCTTCAATTTGTATATGTCATATTTTTAAGCTCTGTCTTTAGTCGTTTATTTCACTGATGACTTTCCCAATACCAATTCCATCTACTAGTATATCAATATGGTCCTGACATAGAGTGGACGAATAATATTTTGAAATCAACTCTAGGAAAATAGTGTTTTACTAAAGTAATTCGTGAAAAATAAGAGGTGACTTGAAGCCCCAAGGTTGTATTTTATAGAATTATTTTTAAATTGAAAAGATATATTCACATGTTCTATTCAACAAATATAATTATTAATTATACTTTTTGTGAGTCATGAGGTCTGTAATTTATGGGAGACTCATTAAGTTTTATAGATGTGAAGAATCTAGAGGCAAATTTGCAAACTGCTTATTTAAAAATATTGTAAAAAACAAAACAAAAAGGGAAAACAGTAACTTCCCTAACCATGCTTAAAAAACTTTCTGGTCACTATGTAGCATAGAAACCCAAATACCTTATTAAGCACATGGATATAAGAGGACTTACAGTATTTAAAAATAAAAAAGAAACTGCTTCAAACTAGAAATTGTCCAGAGTACGGAAAGTATTTTCTCAACTTTAAAGGTTATAATTCATAATTTTAAACAATTTTCCACTCAAAATATAAGTTCTACTATAGTTTATACTTTTGAATTTGACTAAATATCTCTGTCTGGAAACATGTTCCTGTTCCATATGTAGTAGTAACCACAGAAAGAACTTAGTTGGAAAAGGAGTGGGGGGGGCGGTGCGGAGCAAGATGGCCGAATAGGAACAGCTCCAGTCTCCAACTCCCAGCGCGAGCGACACAGAAGACCGGTGATTTCGGCATTTTCATCTGAGGTACTGGGGTCATCTCACTAGGGAGTGCCGGACAATCGGTGCTGGTCAGCTGCTGCAGCCTGACCAGCGAGAGCTGAAGCAGGCTGAGGCATCACCTAACCTGGGAAGCGCAAGGGGGAAGGGAATCCCTTTTCCTAGCCAGGGGAACTGAGACACACAACACCTGGAAAATCGGGTAACTCCCACCCCGATACCGCGCTTTAAGCAAACGGGCACACCAGAAGAATATATCCCTCACCTGGCTGGGAGGGTCCCACGCCCACGGAGCCTCCCTCATTGCTAACACAGCAGTCTGTGGCGATCTAACCGCAAGGCAGCAGCGAGGCTGGGGGAGGGGTGCCCGCCATTGCTGAGGATTAAGTAGGTAAACAAAGCCGCTGGAAAGCTCGAACTGGGTGGAGCTCACAGCAGCTCAAGGAAACCTGCCTGTCTCTATAGACTCCACCTCTGGGGACAGGGCACAGCTAAAAAAACAACAGGGGAAGCAGCAGAGGCCTGAGCAGACGCGAACGACTCTGTCTGACAGCTTTGAAGAGAGCAGTGGATCTCCCAACACTGGAGGTTGAGATCTGAGAACGGACAGACTGCCTGCTCAAGTGGGTCCCTGAACCCTGAGTAGCCTAACTGAGAGACATCCCCCACTAGGGGCAGTCTGACACCCGACACCTCACACGGTGGAGTACACCCCTGAGAGGAAGCTTCCACAGTAGGAATCAGACAGGTACACTCGCTGTTCAGCAATATTCTATCTTCTGCAACCTCTGCCGCGCATACCCAGGCAAACAGGGTCTGGAGTGGACCTCAAGCAATCTCCAACAGACCTATAGCTGAGGGTCCTGACTGTCAGAAGGAAAACTATCAAACAGGAAGGACACCTATACCAACACCCCATCAGTACGGCATCATCATCAAAGACCAGAGACGGATAAAACCACAAAGATGGGGAAAAGGCAGGGCAGAAAAGCTGGAAATTCAAAAAACAAGAGCGCATCTCCCTCTGCAAAGGAGCGCAGCCCATCACCAGCAATGGATCGAAGCTGGTCAGAGAATGACTTTGACGAGATGAGAGAAGAAGGCTTCAGTCCATCAAACTTCTCAGAGCTAAAGGAGGAATTACATACCCAGCACAAAGAAACTAAAAATCTTGAAAAAAGAGTGGAAGAACTGACAGCTAGACTAATTAATACAGAGAAGGTCATAAACGAAATGACAGAGATGAAAACCATGACACAAGAAATACGTGACAAACGCACAAGCTTCAGTAACCAACTCGATCAACTGGTAGAAAGAGTATCAGTGATTGAGCATCAAATAAATGAAATGAAGCAAGAAGAGAAACCAAAAGAAAAAAGAAGAAAAAGAAATGAAAAAAGCCTGCAAGAAGTATGGGATTATGTAAAAAGACCAAATCTACGTCTGATTGGGGTGCCTGAAAGTGAGGGGGAAAATGGAACCAAGTTGGAAAACACTCTTCAGGATATCATCCAGGAGAACTTCCCCAATCTAGTAGGGCAGGCCAACATTCAAATTCAGGAAATACAGAGAACGCCACAAAGATACTCCTCGAGAAGAGCAACTCCAAGACACATCATTGCCAGATTCACCAAAGTTGAAATGAAGGAAAAAATCTTAAGGGCAGCCAGAGAGAAAGGTTGGGTTACCCAAAAAGGGAAGCCCATTAGACTAACAGCAGATCTCTCAGCAGAAACTCACAAGCCAGAAGAGAGGGGGGCCAATATTCAACGTTCTTAAAGAAAAGAATTTTCAACCCAGAATTTCATATCCAGCCAAACTAAGTTTCATAAGTGAAGGAGAAATAAAATCCTTTACAGATAAGCAAATGCTTAGAGATTTTGTCACCACCAGGCCTGCCTTACAAGAGACCCTGAAGGAAGCCCTAAACATGGAAAGGAACAACCGGTACCAGTCATTGCAAAAACATGCCAAAATGTAAAGACCATCGAGGCTAGGAAGAAACTGCATCAACTAACGAGCAAAATAACCAGTTAATATCATAATGGCAGGATCAAGTTCACACATAACAATATTAACCTTAAATGTTAATGGACTAATTGCTCCAATTAAAAGACACAGACTGGTAAACTGGATAAAGAGTCAAGACCCATCAGTCTGCTGTATTCAGGAGACCCATCTCACATGCAGAGACATACATAGGCTCAAAATAAAGGGATGGAGGAAGATCTACCAAGCAAATGGAGAACAAAAAAAAAGCAGGGGTTGCAATCCTAGTCTCTGATAAAACAGACTTTAAACCATCAAAGATCAAAAGAGACAAAGAAGGCCATTACATAATGGTAAAGGGATCAATTCAACAGGAAGAGCTAACTCTCCTAAATATATATGCACCCAATACAGGAGCACCCAGATTCATCAAGCAAGTCCTTAGAGACTTACAAAGAGACTTAGACTCCCATACAATAATAATGGGAGACTTCAACACTCCACTGTCAACATTAGACAGATCAACGAGACAGAAAGTTAACAAGGATATCCAGGAATTGAACTCATCTCTACACCAAGTGGACGTAATAGACATCTATAGAACTCTCCACCCCAAATCAACAGAATATACATTCTTCTCAGCACCACATTGCACTTATTCCAAAATTGACCACATAATTGGAAGTAAAGCACTCCTCAGCAAATGTAAAAGAACACAAATTATAACAAACTCTCTCTCAGACCACAGTGCAATCAAACTAGAACTCAGGACTAAGAAACTCAATCAAAACCACTCAACTACATGGAAACTGAACAACCTGCTCCTGAATGACTACTAGGTACATAACGAAATGAAAGCGGAAATAAAGATGTTCTTTGAAACCAATGAGAACAAAGATACAACATACCAGAATCTCTGGGACACATTTAAAGCAGTGTGTAGAGGGAAATTTATAGCACTAAATGCCCACAAGAGAAAGCAGGAAAGATCTAAAATTGACACTCTAACATCACAATTAAAAGAACTAGAGAGGCAAGAGCAAATACATTCAAAAGCTAGCAGAAGGCAAGAAATAACTCAGATCAGAGCAGAACTGAAGGAGATAGAGACACAAAAAACCCTCCAAAAAAATCAATGAATCCAGGAGTTGGTTTTTTGAAAAGATCAACAAAATTGACAGACCGCTAGCAAGGCTAATAAAGAAGAAAAGAGAGAGGAATCAAATAGACGCATTAAAAAATGATTAAGAGGGTATCACCACCGACCCCACAGAAATACAAACTACCATCAGAGAATACTATAAACACCTCTACGCAAATCAACTAGAAAATCTAGAAGAAATGGATAATTTCCTGGACACTTACACTCTCCCAAGACTAAACCAGGAAGAAGTTGAATCCCTGAATAGACCAATAGCAGGCTCTGAAATTGAGGCAACAATCAATAGCCTACCCACCAAAAAAAGTCCAGGACCAGATGGATTCACAGCTGAATTCTACCAGAGGTACAAGGAGGAGCTGGTACCATTCCTTCTGAAACTATTCCAATCAATAGAAAAAGAGGGAATCCTCCCTAACTCATTTTATGAGGCCAACATCATCCTGATACCAAAGCCTGGCATTGACACAACTAAAAAAGAGAATTTTAGACCAATATCCCTGATGAATATCGATGCAAAAATCCTCAATAAAATACTGGCAAACCAGATTCAGCAGCGCATCAAAAAGCTTATCCACCATGATCAAGTGGGCTTCTTCCCTCGGATGCAAGGCTGGTTCAACATTCGCAAATCAATAAACGTAATCCAGCATATAAACAGAACCAAAGTCAAGAACCACATGATTATCTCAATAGATGCAGAAAAGGCTTTTGACAAAATTCAACAGCCCTTCATGCTAAAAACGCTCAATAAATTCGGTATTCATGGAACGTACCTCAAAATAATAAGAGCTATTTATGACACACCCACAGCTAATATCATACTGAATGGGCAAAAACTGGAAAAATTCCCTTTGAAAACTGGCACAAGACAGGGATGCCCTCTCTCACCACTCCTATTCAACATAGTGTTGGAAGTTCTGGCTAGGGCAATCAGGCAAGAGAAAGAAATCAAGGGTATTCAGTTAGGAAAAGAAGAAGTCAAATTGTCCCTGTTTGCAGATGACATGATTGTATATTTAGAAAACCCCATTGTGTCAGCCCAGAATCTCCTTAAGCTGATAAGCAACTTCAGCAAAGTCTCAGGACACAAAATTAATGTGCAAAAATCACAAGCATTCTTATACACCAGTAACAGACAAGCAGAGAGCCAAATCAGGAATGAACTTCCATTCACAATTGCTTCAAAGAGAATAAAATACCTAGGAATCCAACTTACAAGGGATGTCAAGGACCTCTTCAAGGAGAACTACAAACCACTGCTCAGTGAAATCAAAGAGGACACAAACAAATGGAAGAACATACCATGCTCATGGATAGGAAGAATCAATATCGTGAAAATGGTCATACTGCCCAAGGTTATTTAGAGATTGAAGGCCATCCGCATCAGGCTACCAATGACTTTCTTCACAGAATTGGAAAAAAGTGCTTTAAAGTTCATATGGAACCAAAAAAGAGCCCGCATTGCCAAGACAATCCTAAATCAAAAGGACAAAGCTGGAGGCATCAAGCTACCTGACTTCAAACTATACTACAAGGCTACAGTAAACAAAACAGCATGGTACTGGTACCAAAACAGAGATATAGACCAATGGAACAGAACAGAGTCCTCAGAAATAATACCACACATCTACAGCCATCTGATCTTTGACAAACCTGAGAGAAACAAGAAATGGGGAAAGGATTCCCTATTTAATAAATGATGCTGGGAAAATTGGCTAGCCATAAGTAGAAAGCTGAAACTGGATCCTTTACTTACTCCTTATACGAAGATTAATTCAAGATGGATTAGAGACTTAAATGTTAGACCTAATACCATAAAAACCCTAGAAGAAAATCTAGGTAGTACTATTCAGGACATAGGCATGGGCAAGGACTTCATGTCTAAAACACCAAAAGCAACGACAGCAAAAGCCAAAATTGACAAATGGGATCTCATTAAACTAAAGAGCTTCTGCACAGCAAAAGAAACTACCATCAGAGTGAACAGGCAACCTACAGAATGGGAGAAAATTTTTGCAATCTACTCATCTGACAAAGGGCTAATATCCAGAATCTACAAAGAACTCAAACAAATATACAAGAAAAACACAAACAACCCCATCAAAAAGTGGGGAAAGGATATGAACAGACATTTCTCAAAAGAAGACATTCATACAGCCAACAGACACATGAAAAAATGCTCATCATCACTCGCCATCAGAGAAATGCAAATCAAAACCACAATGAGATACCATCTCACACCAGTTAGAATGGCAATCATTAAAAAATCAGGAAACAACAGTTGTTGGAGAGGATGTGGAGAAATAGGAACACTTTTACACTGTTGGTGGGATTGTAAACTAGTTCAACCATTATGGAAAACAGTATGGCAATTCCTCAAGGATCTAGAACTAGATGTACCATATGACCCAGCCATCCCACTACTGGGTATATACCCAAATGATTATAAATTATTCTACTACAAAGACACATGCACACTTATGTTTATTGCAGCACTATTCCCAATAGCAAAGACTTGGAATCAACCCAAATGTCCATCTGTGACAGACTGGATTAAGAAAATGTGGCACATATACACCATGGAATACTATGCAGCCATAAAAAAGGATGAGTTTGCGTCCTTTGTAGGGACATGGATGCAGCTGGAAACCATCATTCTTAGCAAACTATCACAAGAACAGAAAATCAAACACCGCATGTTCTCACTCATAGGTGGGAACTGAACAATGAGATCACTTGGACTCGGGAAGAGGAACATCACACACTGGGGCCTATCATGGGGAGGGGGGAGGGGGGAGGGATTGCATTGGGGAGTTATACATGATATAAATGATGAATTGATGGGTGCTGACGAGTTGATGGGTGCAGCACACCAACATGGCACAAATATACTTATGTAACAAATCTGCACGTTATGCACATGTACCCTAGAACTTAAAGTATAATAAAAAAAATAAAATAAAATAAAAGGAACTTAGTCAATCACTAAAAGGACCTTCACAAAATCCTGGTGATCCCTCATTTGCATAGCAGATACTGTTTTCATTCAGTAGAGTGAAGGCTATTAGAATCCTCAAGTTTCCTCTGGTTACACACTAAACTATGGCAAAAATGATATTGGAATTAATATCTGCCTGATTTCCTTCCTTCCTTCCTTCCTTCCTTCCTTCCTTCCTTCCTTCCTTCCTTCCTTCCTTCCTTCCTTCCTTCCTTCCTTGCTTCCTTCCTTCCTTCCTTCCTTCCTTTTATTTCCTTTTTTCCTCTCCTTCCCCTTCCTTCCCCTTCCCTTCCCTTCCTTTCCTTTCCTCTTTCCTTTCTTCTTTCCTTTCCTCTTTTTCAAGGTCTCACTCTGTTGTCCAGGCTGGAGTGCAGTGACCCAGTCTCAGCTCACTGCAGCTTCTGCCTCCTGGCCTCAAGCAATTCTTGTGCCTCAGCATCCTGAGTAGCTGGGACTACAGGCATGCACCAACACACTCGGCTAATTTTTGTAGTTTTTATAGACATGTGGTCAAGCTGCGTTGGCCAGGCTAGTCTCAGACTCCTGAACTCAAGTGATCCACCTGCCTCAACCTCCCAAAGTGCTGAGATTACAGGCATGGGCCACCACACCCATCCAGTCTGTCTGATTTTAATGCCAATTATAGAATAGACATTTAAAAAATAACATAATGGGGATTTTTCTGAGAGGAAAAGTAAAAGTAACACTTGTTTGAAAAGGCATGGTTAAGTGAGGCAGAACAGGGAGAATATTATTGTGAACCAGTCTATGCAGACATTATAACATGTCTAGTCTTTGCAAATTCTAGAGCAGTGGCAGCGTGTAGAGAAGAGAGGGAGGCAGCACCCACCCTCTATTACCCCCAGGTGCCATTTGCTTTTTATAGACCGTTGTCTTTTGTTACTTCATTAGATCATCAGATTTAAAAATTGCTGCTAATGAATTATTTATATAAGAAGCCAATGTTACAAAACATACTAACGGCAAATAATTTTTATTCTTGTTTTCACTATCATTTGGGTTCAGTTCCAGATTTCTTATTAGTTGTTTTAAAGGAGCATTATGCAGAAATGCCACTATTTCCCAATAGTCTAGCGAGTGGCACTTAGTATCTGGTGCATTTGCCAAGGTCCAAGGGCAGTCTCTCCACATTACAGGTTCAGATCCTTGATTTCTCAATACATATCAACCAAATCTATTTCTTAGAGGTAAACTCGTAATGCCCTAGGTTATGAAATTGCTTTGTAAAATTAACAATGACGTATGTTTCTTTCACAGACTTTCATAGAAGATAGGGAATAGCCCTATCTTCTTGTTAACTCATTTTCTTTCCATGAAGAAATAAAATAATCATCAAATTGCTTATTAATTTCCAGTGAGAAATGACTACTAAATAACAGGCATACTCTGGATCTACATTAATGATGGCAAATATATTATTTTCCTATAGAAAATCTATATGGGGAACTATGTAGTAATCAGCGAATTTTGAGCATAATATTAGAAAACTGAGAAAAAAATCAGATGTTTAAAAAGACAAAATGCTAAAATAACCTGATTCATCCATCTTACTGTATGAATGGTCTTATCAATGGGACACCAAATCCTCCATGTTTACAATCTCTATGCTTCTTCACATGAAAACTGATCTTAAAAATCAGGTCAGAATATTTGAGGTTTCTTAGAAGAGCCACCTCCCACTAGAAAGCTGAGAGAATGGGTACTGTCAACATTTCTTTCTGTGACTGGTTTGCCATGATTCACGAAAATCCTGTCCCAGCTACCTTATGATTAAAGTCCCTAGATATTTCTCTCCATTTGGTTAGGCTACTGTCAAGTTCTATCTTTTCCTTTTTCAGGTCTGAGATTCAATTTATCCCTTTATGACATAAAATTCTCAACATTTTAAAAAGCAGATTACTTTGGGTCTGTGGATTTAGAAATATGGGCTTAAAAGCATCTCCCCCACCCCACATTTGCTTCGTTTCACAACTTTTAGAAGGATTTGGACACTCTGACGATGACATGTTTCTGTAGCCTTCATGTCATTTACTACAGTATTGAATATACAGTAGATACTAAAACATAGTTGTTTGTTCATTCACTTTATAAATATATATTAAATTATTTTTTTATGTTGAAAGCACTGTACCAGCTGCAGAAACATAGAGGAATAACACACATAGACCGTGATATCATAAAATTTCTGTCTAATAAGTTTATTAGAACTTACTATGAATATTTTTCTGCATGTTTTCATGTGCTTTTCTTTTCCTTCATTCGTTACTGTAAACAAAAACAAATGAAACAAGTCAAACACTCTGTCCAAGTTATTAGGGAAATTGTTGGAAATGTTTCTGTTGAAATTGTATTCTAGGTGTGGAATCAATCTATGTGCTGTATGTTTTGCTTTAAATTCACAGAACTACATGTAATGCTTATATTTTGTATTCTGCTTATAAAAATAGTAATTTCTAACATCTATTGGCACTTTTTGATATTAGGGTTCATTCTGAAAAACCTGAATAAATTTTTCCTAGTATTTTCCTAACATTTTATCTTCAAATATTAGGTATATGAAATACAGATTTTTTTTTTTTTTTTTTTTTTGAGATGGAGTCTCACTCTGTCGCCCCGGCTGGAGTGCCAGTGGCGTGATCTCTGCTCACTGCAACCTCTGCCTCCTGGGTTCAAGTGATTCTATTGCCTCAGCCTCCTGAGTAGCTGGGATTACAGGCATGTGCCACCATGCCCGGCTAATTTTTTGTATTTTTAGTAGAAACAGGGTTTTACCGTGTTAGCCAGGATGGTCTCGATAGCCACTATACCCGGCCGGATCAAATATGTTTATATACACTTTATTAGGGATATAGATGTAACTATATAGTAAAAATTATGTTAATCTTGGGCCCCAAAATTTGAGTCATATCATTTGAATTGTATTTCATTTGTGCATTTGTACATACCATTGGGAATTTGATTGAATTTATATTCAAGCATTGAATTGGAAAACTCTAAGCTATATAGAATAAATCATAATCTAAGAATACATTTGAAGTAGAATTCTTTATATAAAATCCTATTTAAGGAAGGTTAAAATGCTTTGAAGATGATAAAATGAAGACAGCATCCAGTTACTAAAGCTGTAATGTTCCCTAATATATACAGAAACATAAATGCTATATTTTTCCGTATCAGTGTTTCTTTTTGTTAATTTTGAAGGAAAAAAACCCACAAGTTTTCCTTGGTGAAGTAAGTAAATTCTTCAAGCTTACTAGTGCTATATCATTATAAAAATTGACTCTCTCTTGCCATCTCTCTCTCTCTCTGTACATATGTATGGTTCATATTTGGCTTAGATAGATAAATTCTTCATAGATGAGGATTATGTAATTGCTGCTGCTCTTCATTAAAGCTAGGAGAAAAACAGATTTTCATTTATTTTTGCAAGACGTCTACTCACTGCCTATGTATTTGACAATGTAATTGAAGGCCGAGCTCAACATTTAACAACTTTTTTTTAAATTAATTAATTTTTTTTTATTCTACTTTAAGTTCTAGGGTACATGTGCACAATGTGCACGTTTGTTACATACGTATACATGTGCCATGTTGCTGTGCTGCACCCATTAACCCATCATTTACATTAGGTATATCTCCTAATGCTATCCCTCCCCCCTCCTCCCACCCCACAATAGGACCCCAATGACAAAATTGTTTACGGATAATTTGATAGTTCTTGAAGTCTCTAATAGGTAATCATCCTGCATTTCAATTCAGAATTTTGTCTTTTAGAAAATATCATCGTATATTAACTGAAACTGAGTAAATGATGGCAGTAGGTAAGAAGGGTGAAGGTAATAATAATCATGGTTTGTTTGTACAAATAATACAAAACAAATGTTTTATTGCATTATACCATTAAATTTTTGTATAATACGTGGACATATATTACATTACATATTTTTGTTTTAAATCTTGTCAGTTAAAGAGACCACATTTATTTGACTGCTGACATTCTGAACTGGTACTCCTCTCTATCGCATATTTTAAATTAGATTACAAATCACTGGAGATAGGGGCTTATCAACCTATATTCATTGTCACCTTTATTTCCTATTCCACCTTTATTGATAATCTCTATGACACTAACCATTCATAAGTCAAAACCCCTGCAGCTGATAGGTGATCTGTTAGAGTAAAGCTACTAACAACTCTAACAGACAGTTGTCATTAAAAGATGAGATAGAGTATTTCCTATTTGGAACTTTCACAGCCAAAGAGAAGTGGCAAAACAACAGTAAAGGAGTTTGTAGAGTAAATTCAAGTAGAGATGAGGGAGTAAAGCAGCAGTATAATGGTAGTAAGGTATTACATTGAACTTCTAATCTCAGTTTCCAGATGGGGAGACTGAGAAATATTAAATCATTTATTATAATATAGCTATGGTTTGAATGTTTGTGTCCCTCTCAAATTCATATGTTGAAATTCTAACCCTCAAGGTGATAGTATTCGGATTGAGGGCTTTGGGGGTGATAGACTATGAGGACGAATCCCTCATGATTGGGATTAATGCGCTAGCCCCTTCTACCATGTGAGAACACGGCAAAAAGGCACCATTTATAAACTAGAAAACAGGTCCTTACCAGATGTGGAATCTGCCAGAAACTTAACCTTGGACTTCCCAATTTCCAGAACTGTAAGAAATAAATTTATGTTGCGATAAGCTACCCAGTGTATGGCATTTTGTCATAGCAGCCCGAATGGACTAAGACAAATATCAACTTGATTTGGATTATACTAGCACAATGGATACACAAAACAAAACACCAAAGCACAGTAACATTAGATGTAACTACAGGAACTTGATGGATGTATCTGAACTATTTGTATAATTAATCTCATTTATACAATTTTCTCTATATTATTGGAAATAGCTTTAGTAAGAAATTACCATTTCCATTGTTAGTCCACATTGAGAGATCCTGAATATGGATTATGTTTAGTCAAGTGAGTATCCTTAAAGGGAGCTAAGCTTGGTTAAGAGGGGAATCACTTAGGATATGTGTTTGAAAGCAAGAAATTCTGGAATTAAAAATATATTTTAGATTTACATTTTTAAAATTTTCTTGAGAATTGGAAGAAGCAATCAAAATATATGACAGTTTAATATTCTTGTGACATTCATTTAAAGTTTAAAATGAGTAATCAGCACAAGTTTTATCAGAGGACCATCTTAATTTCTTAACGCAGCAGCATATAATTGTGCATAGATGCCATACAACCTACTTGTATTTTGCAAGTTCACTACTTGGTATATGACAACTATTAACCAGAGAAATTGTGGATTTAGAAACTACAATAGCTGGGAAGATTTGTCTTTGAACATGCAACATTTTCATAGCATTCCCACTATTTCATGGTTTAGTCAATCACTGAAGATACAAGTTCATTTCTCATAATGTAGGGGATTGTTATTTTATATCTTTATAGCTACATTTATATTTATATATGTATAATAATGATGAGTCTCCAATATGGCCACCACATGGAGAGGTTTTAAAACATTCCTCTTTCAGAAGGAAAGAATCCTCCAGTGTATGTCTAGAAAATCCTTCAATATGGCTTATCTCCTCTAACAAGGGACACTGAAGAATGCTTCACATAAAGAATAATGAATACCCAGGCATCTAATTATGTAGAAAACAATGCAAAATTAGAATGATTCTACTAGCTAGGATAATTGTTTCCCTCTTGCATGATTAAAATTTGACATTTTACAGAGTAGTTTATTTCTTAATCTATTCAATTGCTAATGCAACTTTTTTGAATGCTATTATAAATATATGTTCAATTTTAGTTTTTGCTGTCTGTTTAATAAGGAGCAACACAATGCTGTCTACTATTTCAAAACAAAATTAGAAAATACATAATTCTAACTCTGACAAAAAATAAGAGATTGTATAAATTTAGAATAATTTTTCTTTGGGGAATTAATTGAATAAAGTCTTGGCATATTTATTTTCTGGTTCTTTAAATCGTGATACTATATAACTTTGTATTGTCCATTTTGGAATGATAAGTCCATTTTTAAAAATTTATATGAAATTTACATTTTAATTAGAACATTATTAAATAATGATACAGAAAAATAACCGGTTGTTGCAAGAAAGGAGGACTAAAATAAACTTAATTTGATGATCAGTTTGTCATTATTTGATGTTAAACTGATTCTACCATTTTAATTTCATAGTGTGCAAATGTTTCAGCAAAAGTCATTCACCCTCTTTGCAAAGTCATTAACTGACTTTTTGTTAAAATTAAAAAACTCTTGAACTTTTAATGAAACAAATGTGTCATTTTAATATTATTATCCAGGGAAAACATTTTCCTTGCTGATGATTAGACTTAAAGAGTGATTTTTCTTTTTTCATTTAACTAGGGTATCCCTTTGAAGATATTTTACAGTCTTTTTTTTCCCTTTCAAAGATTTTAGCGATCACACTAAACAAATTCACAATTAGTAAATAATTCTTTTTATTTTTTTTCCCTTAGAAATTTTGCTTTCATGATTAAATTTCAACTGCTTCCAAGTTTTCTGTGTATTGTTCTTATTAGAATACTTTCGATAAATCAGAACTTGGATATTTTTCATGACGTGTTCCCTTTACCCTTCAATTTGCTCATTTTCTCATCCCTTCCTTCAGCTTTCTCCCTCATGCCTTACATTTTCGATCTTAACCTGTCCTCATTATTTCCCCTTCACACTCCCTAGTTATGCAGTACATCATGGTGTTAGGCATAAAAATTATAAAACGTTTGATACACTTTAAAATTGTATTTGGGATGCAGGCATTTTATTATGAAGTGGTTTTCGTGTGTGTGTGTGTGTGTGTGTGTGTGTGTGTGTGTGTATGAAAGAGAGAGAGAGAGTTTTTTCTGCTGGTGTTTCTTCCTAAAATTTTTTGGATTTTAATTTTGAGATTCAATGTTTTAAAAATATTTAAAATTTTAAAAAGAATGATCCAAAATGTAAATTCTGAGAGCTTTATTTGTTTCATAAGTATTTTTGCACTATATGTAAAGGCATTTCAAAGATCACAATTGGTGTTCAAATAATGGTTGAATAAATAGAAGTTGATAGTTCTTTGCCATAGAGTATGCCTTCAAAGAAAGATAGTATATGATCACAATAAGAAACATTCTACCATCAGGGAAGATGATCTAGAGGATTAATACTTCTTTCAATCTGGTTCTTCAGTTTAAGGTGGAGGAAGCCTGCTTTCCAGGTGGCTGCTCCATGAAAAATTGCGCTTAAGACAGTAATATAAAGAGTCAGTTTGTTGAGATGATGGGAAACCATCACAGTCAAATGATTTTGGAGAAAAGCGGCAGTGTACTTTCTCATAGCTTTGTAAGAATACAGAATATCAAGTGCATTTCTATTAAAATCAATACAGAAGACACATTTTTCTTAACATTTGATATCCCTTTATTTGAATTATGCTGATAATGTACTCAGATATTCTTTCTTTCTTTTCCTGCACTTTTGTAGGCATAGCCAAAATCTTCTTCCTAGAAAATGGAAGTGGTAAGTTGAAAAACTTTTTTAGGTAACTTTTAAAATGACATCATAGATCAGATCATATTTCAGAGGTTTCTTCCTCTGGATTTTTTCCCAAGATGATAATGGTGTTCTGCTGTAGGTATTAACAAACCAATTGTAATGATTTTATGCTTGATCTTAGCCAAAAGGCTGAGAAACAATAAATTGTTATGGTTTTATCTCACATAAATGTAAGTGGATTCAGTGAGGTCTTCTATACATAGGTTATTGACAGATTATTGTCTTTTAAATGTTTTTGATTCCATGTCAGTTATTAACTTTACACTCAATAATTAGTTATACATATGGTCTCCAGATAAATGATTGTTATTTATGAAGATGGTGGGAAATACACAGGAACTATCTTTATTAAGTGTCAGGACCCCAAGCTAATAGTAATGACATATTCAGCATCACTTATCAAGATAGAATTTCAATTGTTAAATGGTTTGTTTAATATTACAGTTTAGCACATCATTTAGCAAATTAATGTCCTAATGAGGCTCAAATGTTCTTAATACAGCTAATTATTTCTATCAATAAACTATTTTTTGTGCAGATTATATTTACTCAAGGACACATTGGTGAGCAACTGGATTAATCATTTAAAAAATAGGCAATAAATGCAAGCAAATATATAAAAAGAAGAGATGTCCATCATTGACTTAATGCAGTTTTTTGCAGTTGGTTTTAATATTAGGAATATCAGTTCATTAAGAGTTTTAGTTTTATCCACTGAGGTAGAGTCATTTTCAATATTTCTAAACTTCATATATTGCATATGTATACATTAAATGTTACTAGCTTATTAATAGGATATGACATTAAAAAAAACCTTAAGAATCACTATGTTTAAGTTTACTTGTTAGAATTATAAGAAATAATTATTTTTACAAGGTTTTGTATACAGATTGAGTATCCCTCATCTGAAAAGTTGGGGATCAGAGTGTTTTGAATTTTAGATATTTTAATATTTTGAAATATTTACATATACATAATGAGATATATTGGTGATGGGATTCAAGTGTGAACATAAAATTTGTTTATGTTTCATATATTCATTTTATATCTTTACAATTTAAAAACCTTATCTTCAAGGTAGGTAATGTTATACAATATTTTAAAATAATTTTATAAATGAAAGAAAGTTGGTATACATTGAACAATCAGAAAGCAAATGTGTCACTACCTCAGTGACCCATGTGGACAGTCTGTGATTGTTTGGAATCACTATAATATCTGACTATGAAGCTATATACTATGGATAAGCAATAATTTTCTTATACTTATTCACACATAAGTACTTAAAAAAATATATGACATACCATTAATGCAGTGAAAAAGTTATGTGTTCATGGTAACTAAGCAGCACAGTAGCATCACCAGAATACCTGTACCAGCTGTTACAATAGTAGTAACAACAAATGACAGCCAGCTTTAAGTCTCCACCTACAATGCTGTGTTTTGATTAAAAGGTTGCCATACATCATATTTTATTTTTTTCAGGTAAGAAAAAACATCAGAAGCATTTGAGAAACCTTGAAGTGGATCCTCTGGAATGAGGAGGCATTTTGCTGGATATCTTTTTACAATATTTCCTCCAGTGTAATTTGCCTCATTAACAATGATTTTTGTCTCTGAAGTCTCCCTTTGATTTTATAAATTGACATAATTCCTTTTTCTGTTATAACTGCACACTGCTGTAGTCCCTCAATAAGCTCATCACACATTTGGCCATGTCTTTTATAGGCACTTGTCTTCAGTGTTAATAATGTCATATTCATCATCATTATTATCATGATCACCTTGATTCAGAACCATTTCAGCTATTTTTACTATCAATCAATAAATGAACAACTAGAGCTTCATTATTGATGTTAAACTATTATTTGATATTCACTTCTTACAGCTTACTGAAAGGCACTGAAGGTATGTATTTGGCATAGGTAAGGAGGTCAGACATTTTTTCTTACTTGACATATTAAATCCTTCAAAATCACCATCTTGTTCATCGTGATCACTGATAAGGTTATGTTAGGCATGCACATCTGTATCTTCAGTCACTGTGTTTCAGGTATTTGAAACAGTATATATAGCATCTTTTTTGCTAAACACCTTTTATAAACCTTCCACACTTATTGCTCTGTTCACTGCTGCTACCATACTGATTCAAGTGTTTTTATTTACTCTTCATTGATCTAAAGATACTTGGGCCACATGAGTGAATTACTGAAGTCATATTTTGGGAAAAAAATATAAACATTATTTTTATGAGAATTTCAGCTGGAGGATGAGCAGAACAGTTATCAAGCAATAACAAAATCTTGCAGTCATCATTCAATCCAGATTTCCTGCAGTGAGCATGAGCTACTAGTAAAAAATGTTTATGATACCAATCAGAAAAGATGTCTCTGGTTATCCACGACTTTTTTGCTAGCATAATAATGGACTGGTAAGAAATTCACCCCAGCACTTTGGGAGGCCGAGGCGGGCAGATCATGAGGTCAGGAGACTGAGACCATCTTGGTCAACATGGTGACACCCTGTCTCTACTAAAAATACAAAAATTAGCTGGGCATGGTGGCGTGTGCCTCGAATCCCAGCTACTTAGAAGATTGAGGCAGGAGAATAGCTTGAACCAGAGAGTTGAAGGTTGCAGTGAGCCGAGATCACGCCACTGCACTGCGGCCTGGCAACAGAGCATGACTCTGTCTCAAAAAAAAAAAAAAAAATTCACTCATTGAAAACGGGGAGTACTCGAGATGTTGTATATCACAGCAAGTGCCTTCTTATGTGTGCCTGTTGCATTAGCAAATATCATCACAGATATTTTGTCCTTGATATCCTCAATTCCTGTAGGTGCTGTCTCATCACATGTAGTCAGGGGCTTTCTGGGGTAATAATGCCAAAACAGTGATATTTCAGCAACATTATAGACTTATTCTGGTGTCAAATTTTCATCAGTGACAACCTTAGCAAACCTGTCAATAAATGTCTCCGCTGATTCATGACCAGCAGATGTTTTATCGCTATAAATCTTTCAAAATGTAAGCCCCTGTCTTTTCTTACATTTCTGCAATGAGCCTGTTGATATTCATAGTTCCCTTCACTTTTCAGTTCATCATGTTGGATCTTTGCTTTATTCATGATCAGATGCTGTTAAGTGACATTTGTTTACTGTGATCCTGATGGATCCACTCTTTTAATACATAATCAATATCTTTATTTTTATCTTTATGCATGTTTTCTGTTTCATTACTTCTATTCATCACTTTTAGCATAGAATATCAACAGTTTATCCTTCTGTTTTGAGGGGTCATATATGGTGGTAATTCCACCACCATGCTCTTCTGTAACATGTTTCACACATGTCACTATCTACACTAAGTTTGTCTACAACAAAGATAGTCGTGCTGTTGGAGCAACAGTTTCTCCAACAGCTTGACTTTCTGTGCTGTAGGTAAACGTAAATGCTTTCAGCTTTTCTTTTCATTGTTACCCGTAGAGGTATCTGCGGGTCTTTTTAACATTTTCAACAATAGCTTTAAAACTGAAAGAAGAGAACAAGCAAAAAAACACAGTGAGTAATGCGTGTAGGTCTTGAGCCCATGTAGAGCATCATTGGAAACCAACCATTGGTGTGTCAGGGCTGCACATGTGCCATTTTGTTAACATTTGTGAGCATGCTTACATCGGAGAAGCTAGGCATGTGTGGAAATGAAATATCACAGCTGTAAAAAGGGCAGGAGAGTCTTTTTACCTTGGGGACACTGAATAACTTCTGTGTTGTGTGCCTGTGTTTTGATTGTGACCCATCACATGAAGTCAGGTCTGGAATTTTGCAATTGTTGTGTCACAGATTAGTAATACTCAACTTATATTAACCAGCAAAATAAAGTCACTAAAGAAGAAATGAAACCTACAATATTTTAAACACAGTTTAGAATTGAAAAGGGGAATTTGATTATTAAAATTCTAAAACACTTCTAGAAATGTATTATTTTATATAAAATGATCTTTATAAATTTGCTCTAGAAATAATCAAGGTTTCAAATTGGTGATTATAATAATGAATTTTTTTAAAAACCAGAATTACTACTTAATATTCTTTCCTATGAACAGAAGCCACCTTTAAGTATATCTAAAAAGAACACTTCATAATGACAACATTCATCTTTTTACCTTTTATCAAGTATTCCGTGAGAATCACTTGTCTTAGTGTTTGGTCTTCTATTTTTGTTTTTAGTGATATCTGTCTAACTATTCAGCCCTTTAGATGTTGTTCACTAAACACATTTTTTTAATCATTCACATGCTTTAACATGTATATTATCAATCACATTTTTAACATGCTAAAGATGTCTGTTATTATTTTGTTAAAAATGCTCTTTAATACTTCAGCTGGTGTGAGTTGTAACTGAATTTATCTTTTATTTCCATTAATTCTGTTTTTCTTTGTTTGCACCTTGATGGCTAATACTTTATTAGCTAGTTCACTCTTCTATCCGTAGTGTTTAAAAAAATGACTGCCCACACAGAGTAGGCGATCAATAAACATTTGCTAAATAAATGAATATTAGTGTATTCCAAGTTTACTCTATATGAAATATTCTGCAAATTTTTGGAAAGATTAACTGTACATACATATTTATAAATGAATGTCTGACTTGATCAATATTTGTAACTCTGGTATGTTTCCTCGGTTATATTTAAAGATTTCTTCTCTCCTTGGCAATGAATACAGATTCTGAGAATAAACTTTGTCTTTGCAGTAAGGGGAATGTAGTAAGTAAATGTGGTGTTTCTGAGTTTTATTTTTGTCAGACAAGGAGCTGTTCTCTGAGTCAAATAGTTCTTGTCTCATGTAGTAATCTAAAGCTCCCTGGAGTGTTTGTTCTACTTTCTTGTGCCCCTAATTTCCATACTGAGGAACACATCCTGTAGTTACCTATTATACTTTGGTAAGCACTCTTAGTTGTTGTGAGATTTTACAAATATAAAAGCGAATGAATACCTAATATATTGAATGATAAAATTGCATATTACAGCTATTATGTTAGACTAAAAGCACTATGACAATTTCTGAGATTAAGAATTTTGCTTCTATTTTAACAATTTAGACGTGTAAGTAGAAGACTTGACACAAAAAAAGTTCCAGTGAAATAGCTCTGGGCTCTCCTCATGATACTTCTTGCCAAACTAACAATATAAAATATAACATTCAAAATTAAGGGATATAATACTTTAATTATACAACTACTTCTGTAAAATTGCATACATTTTAGCGTAACGTATTTTCAAGAAAAATTTGGAAAGCAAAATCACAGAGTATAATAATCAGAATACTGAGTGTTCTGAGATGAGATGGGTGGAGTTACCAGAGATTTAGTCTAGAAATTACTTTATTCATTATGACTTGAGATTGACATTATCAGATATGTGAATACTTCTTATACACAAAAAGCAGACATTATTTATTAGTTTAGTGGACAATAATATGATTAAAAAGGTAAAATAGAAGTTCCCAGATTTTCACTCAACACAGTGAATAATTTTTAACAAGAATAACTTCTCTAACAATGGCTTTTGGTATCTGTCAGTGATTGTCCTTTAAAATTTAAAATTAGTAAATTTTAAAGGTCTCTGTAACTAAACTAAATTTATATCATAATCATAATCATTATCACCATCATAATCATCATCATCACTTACAAGTTAATTTCAAAAACATTTACAGAAATTAGTTTCTTGAATTCAACCGTTTTTCATTACCATTCTCTAATATCTCAATAAATCCTGATTTTGAATGTGTCACACAGCTAAAGAAAGGGATGGCATGTTTCCTCTGATCCAAATAATTCAGATATACATGTGCCTTAAGCGTACTTCTGCTTGCATGTTAGGTTATTATCTAAGATTTATACTTCCCCATTCTGCCTCTGTATTTTGTTCTTTCCTCTCCATACCTATATTAGTTCCCAACTATTTCACTTGGTTCTCTGTTCCCTATTGCAGTCATGACAAACAGCCCATGTAAACATGACTTTACCTTATTCTAACTACTTATTCAGCTTTTCCATTTTACTGAATCCTTTATATGTCCTCATTTAGCCCTTTTCCTATCACTCACTCACTTTCCACTTAATATGTTATCACTTTATCACTCTTCTTTGCCCACATAAGTCAAATAATTCACTTTGTTTACAAAACCCATTCGGTGACATGACACAACTTTCACATCTTGCTGAAATGAATATGATTTATTTGTTCAGAGGTTAGCAAGAATCAATGCATTGCTCAGTACTTCTTAAAATATTCCATTTATTATTTCACAAGTATTTACCGAGAAGACTCTATCATTCATTCAAAGTTCTATATATTGAACATATAGCAGTGTATAAGACATAGAAATTCATTCTAATTGTAGGGATGGAGCAGAAAATACTGTAAAAGAGAATAGGATAAATTCATATGATAATAAGTGCCATTAGGAAAACAAATTAGGGAGATTGTTACGTGAAGGTGACTTAGGCAGGCTACTTTACATTGGGTATAAGAGAGATCTCTTTTGGACAGAGGAAACATGAGCTAAGGTGAATGCCATGAAGGGGTCAGAAATGAGAAGATTGAAGGACAAGATTTTACAGGCAAAGAAAAAAATTTAAGTCTTTTTTTTATTATTGTGGTTGCAAAAATAGCATAAAATTTGTCATCTTAACCATTTTAAGTGGGCAGTTCCATAGTATTAAGTATATTTACATTGTTTTGCAAAAGATTTCTAGAGCTTATTCATCTTGCAACACTGAAAATGTATACACATTGTATAATTCCCCTTTCCCTGAACCCCTGGCAACTACCAATCTACTTTTTTGTATCTATGAATTTGACTACTTTAGATACTTCATATAAATAACATCATACAGAATTTGTCCTTTTGTGACTGATTTATTTCACTTAGCATAATATTCTCAAGTTTCATCCATGTTGTAGCATGTGACAGAATTTCTTTCCTTTTTAAGACTGCGTAGTATTCTATTGTATATAAATAACACATTTTGTTTATTCAGTTATCCATTGATGGCATTTGAATTGCCTCTAACTCTTGGCGATCATAAATAGTGCTGCCATAGACATGAATATTTAAATATTTCTTAGACACCCTGCTTTCATTTCTTCTGGATGTATACTCAGAAGTGGTATTGTTGGATCATACATTAGCTCTATTTTTAATTTTCTGAGTGACTGCCATACTGTTTTCTATAGTGCTTGCATCATTTACAATCCCATCAACAGTGCACATGGGTTCCAACTTCTCCAAATCTCCACAAAAACTTGTTATTTTCTCTTCTCTCTCTCTCTCTGTGTGTGTGTATGTGTGTGTGTGTGTGTATGTTTGAAAGTGGCCATTTTAGTAAGTGTGAGAGGACATCTCATTGTGGTTTGTGTTTGCATTTTTCCAATGATTAGTGATGTTAACCATCATTTTATAAGCTTGTTGGCCATTGATATCGTTTGGCAGTGTCCCCACCCAAATCTTGACTGATTTACATCTGCCAGAATTCCCACATGTTGTGGGGTAGAGACCCAGGGGGAGGTAATTGAATTATGGGGGCCAGTCTTTCTCATGCTATTCTCGTGACAGTGAATAAGTCTCACAAGATCTGATATTATCAGAAATATCCAGGTTTCAAATTCTCTAGTCAAAATTATATTGAAATGGTGTAGACTCTTAGTTTATTATAGGTAAAATATGTTTGAACTTACCTATATTTATAGAAATTAATTAATTATATTTTGTCCTTTTTTATACCATCCTTCCATTTATACTGTGATCTTTTTAGAGTAAGATATAGCATTTTTTCTTTCCAAGTAATTTTTTTTTTTTTTTTTTTTTTTTTGCGAGGAAGTCTTGCTCTGTCACCCAGGCTGGAGTACAATGGTGTGATCTCGGCTCACTGCAACCTCCCCCTCCTCATTTTCTCTTGCTGCTGCCATGTAAGAAGAGCCCTTCACCTCCCTCCATGATTCTGAGGCCTCCCCAGCCATGTGGAACTGTAAGTCCAATTAAACCTCTTTTTCTTCCCAGGATCAGGCACATCTTTATCAGTAGTGTGAAAATGGACTAATACAGCCATTTTAAATTATCTTTGGAGAATGTATATTCAAGTCCTTCACCCATTTCTAAAATTGAGTTATTTGAGTTTTTATTGTTGAGATGTACATGTTCTTTATATATTCTGGGTATTAACTCTTTGTTAAATATACAATTGCAAATATTTTCTCTCATTCTGTTGGTTGCTTTTTCACAATGATTCTATCCTTTGGTGAACAAAAGTTTTCAAGTTTGATGTAGTCCCACTTGTCTACTTTTTCTTTTATTGCTTGAACGTTGATGTCACATCAAGGAAATAATTTCCAAACTAATATCACAAATATGTTCCCTTATCTTTTATTCTTGGAATTACATAGTTTTGGATATACAGGATAATTTTAAGAGCCAAAAAAAGAAGGCCTTTGTTGTAGGAGCAGAGTGAATGAGAAGGTAGTGGTGTAAGATTAAGTCAGGGGCCAGATAATTTGGGATTCCATTGGCTATGCTAAGAAGTTGTAATTGTCTTCAATTCAAATGAGAAATCACTGGAGAGTTTAAAAAGAGTGAGTGATATAATCTGATTTAGATTGATATTATGTGCATTTTTAAATTTTAAATTTGTGTAGATCACCTTGGTGCTGTGTGGGACGTTGACTTGAGGAGATCAAAACTGAGTAAGGGTAATGATTTAGAAAGCTGTTGCCATTTTTCAGGTGAGTAGAGTAAAGTGGTTGTCTGATGAAACCACGGAAAGGATCACCCAGCCTTGTGAATCATTGCATAATACTTTATTATAACTGTGATGTGGCATAACTAGAAAAAAACCTGACAACCTGCCTACTTTGGTTTATAAAGATTTAGCAACACACTTGAATAATTTCAGGCAGTTACTCTGATTATTTTTCAGAATATTTAGACAGAGAGAATAATGAAACACACTGAAGTTTCTTGATTTCCACCCAGAGACCGCACTGCCAATTCAGAGTAGACCTTACCAGTGAACTCAGGAAATGAAAAGTTGCATTCTCAAAACTTTTAGAAAGCATGGACAGGCCGGGTGCAGTGGCTCATGCCTGTAATCCCAACACTTTGGCAATCTGTAGGGGGCATGGATCAACTGAGGTCAGGAGTTTGAGACCATGGAGACCAGCCTGAACAATGTGGTGAAACCCCATCTCTACTAGAAATACAAAATTAGCCAGGCATGGTGGCACATGCCTGTAATCCCAGCTACTCAGGAGGCTGAGGCAGAGGCAGGAGAATCACTTGAACCCGGGAGGCGGAGGCTGCAGTGAGTCGAGATAGTGCAATTGGATTCCAGCCTGGGTGACACAGTAAGACTCTGTCTCAAAAAAAAAAAAAAAAAAAAAAAAAAAAAATATATATATATATATATATATATATATATATATATATATATATATAATTGGAAGGATGGTATAACAAAGGACAAAATATAATTAATATTCTATAAATATAAGTTAGTTCAAACATATTTTACCCATAATAAACTAAGAGTCAACACCATTTCAATATAATTTTGACTAGAGAATTTCAAACTCGGATATTTCTGATAAATAGGGGTTTTTCAAATGCAGAGCTTCCTGAGAATCATCTCACAGAGATTATGATTAATTAGGTTTGTGTTGGGACGCATGTATTTATAATATTTATGTAAAATTCTTCTGATGACCAGCACAGTTTTAGAATCAGAGCTGCCATCCACTGATAATGTTATTTTAGCTTAAACAAAATTAGTCATGAAAAATTTTAAATAGAAACATCATAGCTTTTGGAGCTTGGTAGTTACTAGATTCAATATTCAGAAGTGTCTGTGTTTCTATCCAATGGACAATCCGTTTTCAGCTTTGACCTGAAATAAGAGGAGAGAGATGCTTTCCAAAAGAATATATCCCCAAAACAGTGTTCCCACTGCACTTTTTACACTCACACATCCACACAGATAACGTCATATGCCACTACCACATCATCTCAGTGTGATAGAGAATGTAGAATATACAGGTGGTGTAGTAAGGAGATAGAAACATACAGACAGAGAGAGAGAAAATATTAGATAAGTTGTTATTCAGCCCTCCGAATTGCAAAAGTAAGCAAAGCCGGCAGTTACACTCATTGATAAAGATTGTGCTTAAAGTGAAAGATGAACAATCCAGTCAAATATGTGAGAAATATTGTGCTAATCTAATGAGGACCAAATCTGGTTAGACTAGCTGGTTGTTGAGGGTACAGTAAATGTCCACAGCATCTGGAAGAAAAGTCCAGATCAGACCAAAACTCCTTGGAACATATTAAGTGAAGATGAGCTTCATTTCTAGGACTAGAAATACATAATCTGTATTAAATACCCTGAATTGCAGGAACTTGGTTTGAATGCAACTGTCATAAAGAGCAAAGATATTAATTATATAAAGTTGAGGTGAAACAAAAGCCTTAAGGAGGAAAACAATTATTTAGCGTTGTGGAACTTGAAAAAGACAGGTTGTTTACTCCGACAACTGTGTTGATTAATTATATGAGAAACTAGAACATGAAATGGGTGGAAAAGCTAAAAAGCTTAAAGGTTTTATTGTAACATCCCAGGTACATGTAAGGAAATGTCCATGGAAGAGACATTTTCTGTAATGGAAGGGAAACAGAAATTGATGAGCCATTTGCTAGAAGTGGCCAGTGGAAAAGAGCCTACCTAAGTATGTAAAACTGTGAACATATATAAGTATATGTATATTGTGTATACAGCTAGAATAAACAACTTTTTAAACATACATTTTAACTTTCAAAATATTTTTATCTCTATGTATTTGGACTGTTATTGTAAGCAATAAATGTTTGATATTTTAAATGTTTTACGCAAAATTAACTTAAAATTACTCTAAAAATATCACAATATAATTAGAGGGGTGATATAAAATTAGATATCTGAGTTTTTAAAAAGAATATTCTAATGTGTGGCTTTGTTGTTGTTGTTGTTTAATATGTAAATAATGTAGGTCATAAAGCATCTCTCAGGAAAGGTAAATATGTTAGCCCGTTTGTGCTGTTGTAACAGAATATCATGGACTTGGTAGTTGATAATGAATAAAAATGTATTGGCTCACAGTACTGGAAGCTGAGAAGTCCAATATCAAGATGCCGTCAGGTTTAACACCTGCTTGGTGAGGGCCTGGTCACTGCTCCCAAGAAAACGTCTTAAATGCCACACTGCTTCACACAAGGCAGATGAGCAGAAGAGCCAAGAGACAAAAAGGGGCTGAACTAGCCCTTCTGTAATGGAAGTAACCCCACCCACGAAGGTGAAGCCCTCACAGCCCAATAACTTTTTAAAGTTCCCACCTTTCAACACCATTACAATGGCAAGTACATTTCAACATGAGTTTTGAAGGTAACAAACATTCAAACCATAGAAGCAAACGTTGCCTTGCCATCTTTTACTTCTTAATTGGCTATACTTGGTGAGATCTCCCTGATACTGAGATAAATTACCTATTAATTCCTCTGTAATATCTAAAAGTAGTAATTCACAGGGTTTTATATTTCCATTTCCCGGCTACCTAATGGGCATATCATGCTGTATGCTATGAATACATATATGTAGTAAATGCTCCATAAATATTTGTTGGAAAAAATTAGTTAGAAAATAGGGGTTTCTTTAAATCACTTTTTTTTTTTCAGTTTTTGTTCAACATTTTCTCTGAGTTCATCCTCACAGCTACCCCGTCAAGGTGGTCAACATGGATATATTCTTATTCTGGCCACGTGCTCATTTTAAGTAGTTACTACCAAGCGGCCAAGCCAGTGCCCTGAAAGGAGATTCTCATTCTCATTCTTGCTCTTGCTCTCATCTCAGTGTTTTTTTTTTTTTTTTTCCTTGTCTTTTCTTTGCTGCCCCTAGGGGGTGTCATACTAGGTGCTCTGAAGGCCCTATACAGTCACTTACTTACTGACTTCACAACTTAGCACTGCTTCTTTTCCTTCATATAGGAAGTTCATCCCACAGTCTTTGATGATGAAGGTCCCTTCTTTCAACAATTGACCTCTTTGTAGAACTCGAGGCAGTAGCCAGCAAGTCAACTTGCACTGTCACATAACTATTGCAGCATATTCTTTGCCAAACAGGGAACTCAGGGTGCTTGTGGTGAGACACAGTGTATCTATGAACGTTCTCTCCCGATCTTCCCTTTGGATATGTCACAACAGATCCCACTGGCTTCTTAATATTTAAGAGGTTACTGCTGCTCATCAAACTAAAGTCAAAAACAGAAATTCCAGATTTTCCTGATTCTCAGGTCACCGGATTTGAGGTTGGGCATGCGAGAAGCTGCTTTTCTCCAACCTTGACTGGGTGGAAGGTAATTTGGGAAAAGGAAGAGAATAAAGTAAGGTCATTCCCCAAGATTCTTCATAAATGTTCTTCTCTTCTCTTTGTCCTCCACCTCCTACCCCAGCATACTTTATTAATAAGTAACATATTCTGGATAGTATATCTTTTGAAACTACCAGTTTTGTTTTCTGTGGTTTATATGGTCACTTTTCTATTCAGACAGTCACCAGGAAACAAAAATGGAAGTTTTTTGTTTTTTTTTTTTTATCTGAAGTTACTAGGCTGATTAATAATGTGGCATATCATTTTTCACATATCAGTTCATGAGACTTATTTTGAAATGTAAAATTAGTTATCCTTCATATAACTAGTATATCCTAATGGTGCTTTCCTAAGCTCCTACAATTATCCTGTTCTCCTACCTAAGTATACTTACCAAATAAACTCAAATTCTGTGATATAGAACACAGGCCAGACAACCATTTGTTTTATTGATATTCTTTCTTTTTCTTTTCCTTATAATTGAATTATGATTTAGAAGTCTGAATGAAGAGGTAAACAAGAGCAGAAAAATGTTTTACATAGTCTTGTTATTAATAATTTTGTAAATTTAATTTATACTAGATTTAATTATTCTCTTCTTAATGAATCAAACAACCACAATCATTACTTTACCATTCTTTGTCAGATATCATTGGATCTTCTATAGAGAAAAGAATAAAAATACTTTAAGATCTAATTCAGACATACAAGACTTACGTTTTAGCCTCTACAATAGTTCTCAAACCTCAGCATTTATCAGAAGCACCCAAAGGTTTGTTATATAACAACGTGCTGGTCTCTACCCCAAGAGTTTCTGTTTCAATAGATCTGGAAAAGGGCCCAAGACAGAATTTCTAACAAGATGTCCTGAACCGCTGGTTCAGAATCATGCTTCGGGAACCACTGTAATGAAGTGTGTAGAAGAGTTTCACATAATCTCTGAAACAATACGTAAAACGTTGTGTATCTGCATATACATTGTTATGGGGACACAATCCAATGTTTCACCATATTTTCAAAGAGGTCAGTAAATCCCAAATGGTTTAATCGCTCGTTAGTTTATTCTTAGTGTTGTGGTATTAGAACCAAATAAATACCATATAGGATATTCACATTTCAATTACATTTCATTTTAATGTCTATAAGAACTGTGACACTACCAGACTGGGAACAATTTGAAAAGGAAACAATCATGCTGCTTAACTTCAATGACAAAATTAGAATTTTTTAAGAAGAATGTCATAGAATGTCTTTAATTTACTCTTAGTGGCAGTTGAGAGTATATTAAAATGTTTAAGATGACCTAAGAAAGTTAAATCCAGTAAAGGAGTAAAAGAAATTGGCAAATAGTTGGGTGGCAAGGTAAAATACTCCAACTAATTTTAATAATTCAGTCATGTAACTTAAAAGCAGGAGATGTTAAGGGACTAAACATTTTGTGAATTATGGGTTTCCTGTTATAGAGTAACAAGCAGCATTCAATTTGATCCACAACTACTTTGGTAGGAATCTATTTCATGTCCTGGTCAAAGATACATTTGGTCAATATGCACATTCAGCACACTGAGTCTGGGACACTACTCTTGTGCAGTTATTGTCTGATTTACAAATTGATGCCTTACATTCATACATGAAAACTTTAGGAAGGTTAGAAATAGAGACAATGTCACACCAAAAATTATGTTTGGGGGTTAAGGGAAAAGAATGCATATATTTGTAACATTGATGATGTTTATGAGAAATTGACATGTTAGAGTATTTAATAGCTTGTGACTCCAACTTAAATTAGTTAAAATCAAACAGTGTATGTCTTTCTCTTATTGTGAATAATGTTATAAAGAACATGGGGGTACAGATATCTTTTCAAGATACTGATTTCATTTCCTTTGGATATATGCTCATAGGATTGAATTGCTGGATTATATGGTAGTTCTACTTATAACTTTCTGAGGCATCTCCATGCTGTTTCCCTAATGGCTATACTACTTTATACTTGTTATCTTTCATTTTTTCTGAAAATAGCCATTGTTAACAGGTGTGAGGTGATATCTCATTTAGGTTTTGATTTGTATTTCCCTGATGATTAGTGATGTTGAGGACCTCTTCATGTATCTGTTAGTTATTTCTATGCCTTCTTTGTGAAAAATGTCTGTTCAGGTCCTTTGCCCATTTTTAAATTGGGTTATTATTTATTGTTATTGATTTGTATGTTTATATATTTTGGATATTAATGTCTTATCAGGTATGTGGTTTGCAAATATTTGCTTTCATCCAATAGATTGCCTTTAATTTCTTATTGTTTTCTTTGCTGAGTGTAAGTTTTTTTAGTTTGATGAAGCACCACTCATTTATTGTTGCTTTTGCTGCCAACGTTTTGGTGATATATCTGAAAAAGTAATTGCCAAGACAAGTATCAATGAGGTTTTTCCCTATTTTTTTTTTCTAGGAGTTTTACATTTGAGGTATTACATGTAAATCTTTAATCCACTTTAAGTTGATTTTTGTATATGGTGTGTGATGAGGGTACAATATCATTATTTTGCATGTGGATATGTGGTTTCCTTGACATCATCTATTAAGTAGGCTATACTTTTTCTATTGTGTATTCTTGACATCCTTATCAAAGAGGGGTTGACTGTATTTGCCAAGGTGTGTTGTCTGGGCTCTATGTTATGGTCTATATGCATGTTTTTTTTTTTTTATTATTTTTTATTTTTAAATCAGTGCCATACTGTCTTGATTACTGTAGCTTTGTAATGCATCTTGAAATCAGGAAGTGTGATCCTTCCAGCTTGATTCTTCCTTCTCAAGACTGCTTTGGGGCTAATACTGGTGGCTTACGTCTGCAATCCCAGTGAGAGGTGAAGCCAGCTGGGCTTCTGGGTTGGGTAGGGCCTTGGAGAACTTTTCTGTGTAGCTAAAGGATTGTAAATGCACCAAACAGCACTCTGTAAAAATGCACCAATCAGCACTCTGTGTCTAGGTAAAGGTTTGTAAATACACCAATCATCACTCTGTAAAATGGGCCAATCAGTGCTCTGTAAAATGGACCAATCAGCAGGATGTGGGTGGGGCTAAATAAGGGCATAAAAGCTGGCCACCCAAGCTAGCACTGGCAACCTGCTCAGGTCCCCTTCCATGCTGTGGAAGCTTTGTTCTTTTGCTCTTCACAATAAATCTTGCTGCTGCTCACTCTTTGGGTATGCACTATCTTTATGAGCTGTAACACTCACTGTGAAGGTCTGAGGCTTCATTCCTTAAGTCAGTGAGACCACGGACCCACCAGAAGGAACAAACAACTCTGGAGGTGCCACCATTAAGAACTGTAACACTTACTGTGAAGGTCTGCGGCTTCACTCCTGAAGTCAGTGAGACCACGAACCCACTGGGAAGAGCAAACAACTCTGGATGCACCACCTTTAAGAGTTGTAACACTCACTGCGGAGGTCTGCACTTCACTCCTGAAGTCAAGTGAGACCACGAACTCACCAGAAGGAAGAAACTCCAGACACATCTGAAGGAACAAACTCCTGATACAGCATCTTTAAGAACTGTAACATTAACCGCAAGGGTCCGCGGCTTCATTCCTGAAGTCAGCGACCAAGAATGACTGGAAGGAACGAATTCCATACACACCAGCACTTTGGGATGCTGAGGCAGGAGGCTTGAGTCCAGCAGTTTGAGACCATCCCGGAAACATGGTGAAACCCTGTCTCTACACAAATTGTAAAAGAAATAGCCAAGTGTGGTGGCACACACCTGTATTCCCAACTACTGAGAAGGCTGAGATGGGAGGATCACCTGAGCCCTGGAGGTTGAGGCTGCAGTTTGCTGTGATCACACCACGACACTTCAGCATGGATGACAGAGTGAGACTCAAAAACAAACAAAAAGAATGCCGTTATAGTTTGGCTCTGTGTCCCTACCCAAATCTCATGTCAAATTGTAATCCCCATGCCAAGGTAGAGGCCTGGTAGGAGGTGATTGGATCATGAGGGCGGATTTCTCCCTTGGTGTTCTCGTGATAGTGAGTTCTCATGAGATCTCATGGTTTAAAAGTGTGGCATTTCCCCCTTATCTGTCTCACTCTCTCCTGCTTGGCCATGGTAAAATGTACCTTGCTTCCCCGTCACCTTCTGCCATAATTGTAAGGTTCCTGAGGTCCCCCCATCCATGTGGAACTATGAGTCAATTAAATCTCTTTCTTTATAAATTACCCAGTCTCAGGTAGTTCTTTATAACAGTGTGATAATGGACTAATACAACCGTTTTGGCTATTTGGGGTCTTTTGTATTTCCACATAAATTTTAGAATTATTTTTTCTATTTCTAAGAAAAATGTCAATGTTATTTTCATAGGTATTTGTTTTAATCTGTTTTCTGTGCTTATAACAGAATACCTGAGATTGGGTAATTTATACAGAAAAGAGGTTTATTTCTTGCAGTTCTGAAGGCTAGGATGTCCAAGATCAAGTGGCTGCATTTCGTTGGCTTCTGGTGAGGGCCTTGTACTGTTTCACAACATGACAGAAGACATCACAGGGCAAGAGGAGTTGAGTTTGCTAATGCAGGTGTTTGTTTCTTTTCATATAAAGACACTAATGCTCCACTCTCATTTTGTCCTCCAATCCTAGTTACCTACCAAAGGTCCTACGTCTCAAAAAGCATAGTCAAATTTCCCATCCTCTTAATACTGTTACAATGGGGACTAAGTTTCAACATGAGTTTTAGAGGGGACAAACATTAAAACCATAGCAGGATTTCACTGAATCTGTAAATTATTTTGGGTAGTATGGATGTTTAACAATATTAATTCTTCCACTTGATGAACACAGGATATTTTTCCATTTATGTATGTCTTCCTCAATTTATTTTATTAGTATCTTATAGTTTTCATTGTACTAATCTTTCATCTCATTGGTTAAATTTATTTCTACGTATCTTATTCTTTTTAATGCCATTGTAAATGGAATTGTTTTCTTAATTTCTTTTTTGGATAGTATTTTGTTGATGTATATAAACTCAATGGATTTTTGTATGTTAATTTTGTATTCTGCAACTTTACTGATAAGTTAGTTATAACATTATTTTGTGAATTTTGCAGAGTCTTCTATGTATAATATCATCTGCATGTCTTCTGCAAACAGAGACAATTTAAATTCTAAAACCTGCCAACAAAGAAAAGCCAAGAACAGATGGCTTCACAGTTGAAATCGACCAAACATTTAAAGAATTAGCAGCAATTCTCAAACTCCCTCAGGAAGTTGAAGAGGAGGGAGAACACTTCCAAACCCATTTTATGAGGCCTGGATTACTATCAAACCAAAGCCAGTTAAGGACACTACAAGACAAGAAAAACACAGGCCAATATTCCTGATGAACATAGATGCAAAATTTCTCAACAAAATACCAGCAAACCCAATTCAGTAGTGCATTAAAACAATCACATACCATGACCAATAGACACTTTTTTCCCCCTGAAATGCAAAGATATTTCACATATGTAAATCAATAAATGTAATACAACACAGTACAGAATTAAGGATAAAAATTATATGATTATCTCAATAGATTCAAAAAACTCATTTGACAAAATTCAATATTCTTTTATGGTTAAAAACTCTCAATAAATTACTAACATAAGGCATGTACCTTAATATAGCAGAGGCCATATACAACAAGTCGATAGCTAACATTGTAATCAATGGTGAAAAGCCTAAAACATTCCATCTAAGACCACCAACAAAACAAAGGTGCCCACTTTCACCACCTCTGTTCAACATAGTGCTGGAAGTCTCAGCCAGAGTAACTAGATAAGAAAAAGAAATAAAAGATATGCATGTGAAAAACAAACAAACAAAAAAAGGTAAAAGGGGTTTAGAAATAAAAGATGAGTTAGGTCGGAAAAATTGGCACGTTGAGTAATTCATTTATGTTTTCTAAGCCAAAGTTCTCTACTTGGATATTTAGGAATGACATTACTGACTTTGTTTATTTGCTGTGAACATTGAATAACAGAATACCTAAGGAGCCACAAATAAACATCAAGTAAAAAAGAAAAATAGCATAGCATTTTTAACATAGAATATAAACACGAAGATTCAGAAGTGAGATATTTTCCGGGGTATCAAAGCCATTTGTAAATTTCAAATTACTATTTTGAGGCACTGTATCTCCAAATCAAGTCATCTGATTTCAAAGGATTGCCAACACAGTCCCAAATTTTTATCTAATTTTTTTTTGTTGAAAATGAAAATCATGTGAATGATATTTTAATTGCTGCTTAGATCAAGCAATTTACTGTACATGATCTATTTTTAGAAAAAAATATCATTAGAAGGTTAGAATCATAAAATATAGTAAGGCAGTGAGAATTTGAGAATTTAGACTACCCTTTGGCCATAAATCTGCATGCACTTTCTGTTTGTTTTGTGGGGGGTGTTAATGAGGAGAAGTTGTTTAAATTAAGGATACGGAAATCCCTTCCTGAATTAGTAAGGAATAGAAGCACTGACAGTTTGGAATAGAAAAAAGAAGATAAAGTGGTAGCCAGAATATGAGATTTTTCACTATGCCTTTGAAAACAATGGGCCTATTGAAGGACATTAAATTGTCATTAAAATAGCATTATAGATTTCAGTACCAATTATAAAGCTACTAATGTCTTTTGAGGTAAGTTGTTTGATAGATAAGTGCTCATCTGGGTTGAACAGGTAAAGGTTGATTGAAGAGTTTTATCTAAAAATTTCAAGTTACCTTTTAGATAAAAAATTTTCAAAGCAAAACATTTGCTTTGAAAAATGTAGAATGGTAAATTATCTGAAGCCTCCATCTCAAACATAGTCAGGACTAACCTTCCCTATGTATCTTTCCAGGAATTTAATATAATCATATAAGTAAATATGTATTTTTTACCTAACCAGTGTCATTTTGGTAAAACTTGCTTTTTCACTTAATAGATTATGCCAAACACTATCCATATCACAAAATATACTTTCTTCTTTTTTCAAAAAGATATGTTATTTTATTATAAGGATAGCTATAATTTATTTAACCAGTCCCTTGCTATTAATACATTTCAGTTGTTTTAATCGACCTTTTGCTGTTATAATGTAACAGAATAAAAAATTCTCAGACATGCATGTTGAGAATGGGTACAATTGTAATATTTGGACGAATTCCTAAGTATGGGATTGCAGGTTCAAAGAGTGTATTTCTAATTTTGATAGAAGTTGCAAGTTACCATTTGAGGAAGTAAGACCTATTTCTAAACCCACTAAAAGTGTATGAAAATGCCCTATTTCCTCATCTTGTAAGCAGGTCATTCTCTGGGATCATGGGCCAACTTGAAGTTATGCATCCATGACTCCAAGACACAGAGTCAGAATGGTATTTGATGGAGAAACTAACTTATAAAGCCAGCTCTTCAAATGAATATCAGTTGGAATCATGTTAAATAGAAATTTAGAGACCACTAGAAAAACTTTTGACAGCAAGATATAGTACATGGGAATTTTGTGTATAGTAACCATTCCTACAAATTTAGAACGTGAAAAAAGGCACTGATTTGTCTTTTTAGCAATCCCTTTATAATACAACTATTTTATGGTTTTATTTTACAGAATACAAAGTATTTTAGTGACTATACAAGCACGATATAAACTTTTACCCTCTACAATATTTAAATTCCTTAAAGGAAGGAAATTTTTTGGAATTTTTTTAATGAAAAAATAGAAAAAAAATAGGGCTTATTGTTTTGTGACAAACTGTGAAAATTTCTTTTGTTAGCCTCAGTTATTTTGTGTATTCTCAATACAAGTAAAGGAGTGTGAACTATTTGGCTTTAAATGGTTCCTTTGGCAACTTCAGTAAAAAGGGGAAAGTTGTGTGTGTGTGTGCATGTACAATATTTAAGGATTCAGAGTATTTTCAAAACTCTGTATAAGACATGACTGGAAAACCATATAGATTGAAATTCTACATGTTTATTGGTATAAAATATAAAAGGTTGCAGTAACAGATTGCAAAGCACTATTATAATGTCTACATTTTAGGTATATAAAGTTGAAATTTAATAGTTTATAAAAATATATTTTACCACAATACAGAGTATGCTTTAATTTTTGTTAAATTAGTCTTCATCATTTGGATTACTTTTTAAAAAAGAAATATCTCTCTAAAATGTAATTGAATATATAATTAAGTTCACATACAAGTATTCTTAAAATTCTAAAATGTGTAGTGATAGCCTGTCTTTAAAGCAATGACTTTGTAGAATGTTCTCAGAAAAGTGATACTAAATGGTGATTCTAAGTCATTGCAACCTAAATAACCCTATATTTATAAATCATTCTTTAAATCTTTTACACCCTGAGAAGGGCTTGTCATTTTATTAATAACCTAATACCTGAGAATGATGTACAAGATTATTTTGGAAATTTCCCATTTCTAGCTGCCTGATGAGCTGTTAAGATCGTTTTTCTGCAATTGATGTTATATTCAGTACTTGAAGAAGTCGTTGAAATGTTAGTTTCTAGTTATATATTACTATGGCAGTGCTTTCATTTTATCTGAACTTTTATTGAACATATTAAATGTCTGTGGTAGTTCTAGTTCAGTTACTGAAAAATGATCAAGTTTCCCAGAATATATTTTATAATTTTCAAAATCCTACAAATGGTAATTCTTGCTTGTCCTTTGATATACTGGAAACGGTTAAGTGAAATAACTATAACAAGAAGAGATATTTATAATGAATTCCTTTAAAAAGCCTCATTCTTTATTCACTGATGTCAAATAATAGAAATAAAGTGTGAAATTAAAGGTTCAAAGTTTTACACTCTAAGAACTTGGATCCATCATGCTGAAAAAAACTATTGATAAGCCCCATAATTACACAATATAAATACTCAGGGATGATAAACCATATAACTTTAAGATATGACCACATAAAAGTTGATAAATGTACACCTAAGGTCACTACAATGAGGAAGCAAGGCATCAAAATAGAGTACATGATCTCTTAAAATATTAGAAGTAATTATTCAGTGAATAATCCTCAAAGTGTCACATGTTTTGTGATGAGTAGAAGTGGTCCTAATTTATTTATTTATTTATTATTTTTTATTTTTTTATTTATGATTTTTTTTATTATACGTTAAGTTCTAGGGTACATGTGCATAACGTGCAGGTTTGTTACATAAGTATACTTGTGCCATGTTGGTGTGCTGCACCCATCAACTCGTCAGCACCCATCAATTCATCATTTATATCAGGTATAACTCCCAATGCAATCCCTCTCCCCTCCCCCCCATGATAGGCCCCCATGTGTGATGTTCCCCTTCCTGACTCCAAGTGATCTCATTGTTCAGTTCCCAACTATGAGTGAGAAAATGCGGTGTTTGATTTTCTGTTCTTGTGATAGTTTGCTAAGAATGATGGTTTCCAGCTGCATCCATGTCCCTACAAAGGACACAAACTCATCCTTTTTTATGGCTGCACAGTATTCCATGGTGTATAAGTGCCACATTTTCTTAATCCAGTCTGTCACAGATGGACATTTGGGTTGATTCCAAGTCTTTGCTATTGTGAATAGTGCTGCAATAAACATACGTGTGCAAGTGTCTTTATAGCAGCATGATTTATAATCCTTTGGGTATACCCAGTAATGGGATGGCTGGGTCATATGGTACTTCTAGTTCTAGATCCTTGAGGAATCGCCATACTGTTTTCCATAATGGTTGAACTAGTTTACAATCCCACCAACAGTGTAAAAGTGTTCCTATTTCTCCACATCCTCTCCAACACCTGTTGTTTCCTGACTTTTTAATGATTGCCGTTCTAACTGGTGTGAGATGGTATCTCATTGTGGTTTTGATTTGCATTTCTCTAATGGCCAGTGATGATGAGCATTCTTTCATGTGTCTGTTGGCTGTATTGGCTGTATGAATGTCTTCTTTTGAGAAATGTCTGTTCATATCCTTTGCCCACTTTTTGATGGGGTTGTTTGTGTTTTTCTTGTATATTTGTTTGAGTTCTTTTTAGATTCTGGATATTAACCCTTTGTCAGATGAGTAGATTGCAAAAATTTTCTCCCATTCTGTAGGTTGCCTGTTCACTCTGATGGTAGTTTCTTTTGCTGTGCAGAAGCTCTTTAGTTTAATGAGATCCCATTTGTCAATTTTTGCTTTTGCTGCCGTTGCTTTTGGTGTTTTAGACATGAAGTCCTTGCCCATGCCTATGTCCTGAATGCTACTACCTAGGTTTTCTTCTAGAGTTTTTATGGTATTAGGTCTAACATTTAAGTCTCTAATCCATCTTGAATTAATCTTCATATAAGGAGTAAGGAAAGGATCCAGTTTCAGGCTTTCTACTTATGGCTAGCCAATTTTCCCAGCACCATTTATTAAATAGGGAACCCTTTCCCCATTTCTTGTTTTTCTCAGGTTTATCAAAGATCAGATGGCTGTATATGTGTGGTATTATTTCTGAGGACTCTGTTCTGTCCCATTGGTCTATATCTCTGTTTTGGTACCAGTACCATGCTGTTTTGGTTACTGTAGCCTTGTAGTATAGTTTGAAGTCAGGTAGCGTGACGCCTCCAGCTTTGTCCTTTTGACTTAGGATTGTCTTGGCAATGCAGGCTGTTTTTTGGTTCCATATGAAGTTTAAAGCAGTTTTTTTCCAATTCTGTGAAGAAACTCATTGGTAGCTTGATGGGGATGGCATTGAATCTATAAATAACCTTGGGCAGTATGGCCATTTTCACGATATTGATTCTTCCTATCCATGAGCATGGTATGTTCTTCCATTTGTTAGTGTCCTCTTTGATTTCACTGAGCAGTGGTTTGTAGTTTTCCTTGAAGAGGTCCTTGACATCCCTTGTAACTTGGATTCCTAGGTATTTTATTCTCTTTGAAGCAATTGTGAATGGAAGTTCATTCCTGATTTGGCTCTCTGCTTGTCTGTTACTGGTGTATTAGAATGCTTGTGATTTTTGCACATTAATTTTGTATCCTGAGACTTTGCTGAAGTTGCTTATCAGCTTAAGGAGATTTTGGGCTGAGACAATGGGATTTTCTAAATATACAATCATGTCATCTGCAAACAGGGACAATTTGACTTCTTCTTTTCCTAACTGAATACACTTGATTTCTTTCTCTTGCCTGATTGCCCTAGCCAGAACTTCCAACACTATGTTGAATAGGAGTGGTGAGAGAGGGCATCCCTGTCTTGTGCCAGTTTTCAAAGGGAATTTTTACAGTTTTTGCCCATTCAGTATGATATTGGCTGTGGGTTTGTCATAAATAGCTCTTATTATATTGAGGTACACTCCATGAATACCGAATTTATTGAGCGTTTTTAGCATGAAGGGCTGTTGAATTTTGTCAAAGGCCTTTTCTGCATCTATTGAGATAATCATGTGGTTCTTGACTTTGGTTCTGTTTATATGCTGGATTACGTTTATTGATTTGCGAATGTTGAACCAGCCTTGCATCCCGGGGATGAAGCCCACTTGATCATGGTGGATAAGCTTTTGGATGTGCTGCTGAATCCGGTTTGCCAGTATTTTATTGAGGATTTTTGCATCCATGTTCATCAGGGATATTGGTCTAAAATTCTCTTTTTTTGTTGTGTCTGTGCCAGGCTTTGGTATCAGGATGATGTTGGCCTCATAAAATGAGTTAGGGAGGATTTCCTCTTTCTCAATTGATTGGAATAGTTTCAGAAGGAATGGTACCAGCTCCTCCTTGTACCTCTGGTAGAATTCAGCTGTGAATCCATCTGGTCCTGGACTTTTTTTGGTTGGTAGGCTATTAATTATTGCCTCAATTTCAGAGCCTGCTATTGGTTTATTCAGGGATTCAACTTCTTCCTGGTTTAGTCTTGGGAGAGTGTAAGTGTCCAGGAAATTATCCATTTCTTCTAGATTTTCTAGTTGATTTGCGTAGAGGTGTTTATAGTATTCTCTGATGGTAGTTTGTATTTCTGTGGGGTCGGTGGTGATATCCCCTTTATCATTTTTTATCGTGTCTATTTGATTCCTCTCTCTTTTCTTCTTTATTAGTCTTGCTAGCGGTCTGTCAATTTTGTTGATCTTTTCAAAAAACCAACTCCTGGATTCATTGATTTTTTGGAGGGTTTTTTGTGTCTCTATCTCCTTCAGTTCTGCTGTGATCTTAGTTATTTCTTGCCTTTTGCTAGCTTTTGAATGTGTTTGTTCTTGCCTCTCTACTTCTTTTAATTGTGATGTTAGAGTGTCAATTTTAGATCTTTCCTGCTTTCTCTTGTGGACATTTAGTGCTATAAATTTCCCTCTACACACTGCTTTAAATGTGTCCCAGAGATTCTGGTATGTTGTATCTTTGTTCTCATTGGTTTCAAAGAACATCTTTATTTCTGCCTTCATTTTGTTACGTACCCAGTAGTCATTCAGGAGTAGGTTGTTCAGTTTCCATGTAGTTGAGTGGTTTTGATTGAGTTTCTTATTCCTGAGTTCTAGTTTGATTGCACTGTGGTCTGAGAGACAGTTTGTTATAATTTCTGTTCTTGTACATTTGCTGAGGAGTGCTTTATTTCCAATTATGTGGTCAATTTTGGAATAAGTGCGATGTGGTGCTGAGAAGAATGTATATTCTGTTGATTTGGGGTGGAGAGTTCTATAGATGTCTATTAGGTCCACTTGGTGCAGAGATGAGTTCAATTCCTGGATATCCTTGTTAACTTTCTGTCTCGTTGATCTGTCTAATGTTGACAGTGGAGTGTTGAAGTCTCCCATTATTATTGTATGGGAGTCTAGGTCTCTTTGTAAGTCTCTAAGGACTTGCTTGATGAATCTGGGTGCTCCTGTATTGGGTGCATATATATTTAGGATAGTTAGCTCTTCCTGTTGAATTGATCCCTTTACCATTATGTAATGGCCTTCTTTGTCTCTTTTGATCTTTGATGGTTTAAAGTCTGTTTTATCAGAGACTAGGATTGCAACCCCTGCTTTTTTTTGTTCTCCATTTGCTTGGTAGATCTTCCTCCATCCCTTTATTTTGAGCCTGTGTATGTCTCTGCATGTGAGATGGGTCTCCTGAATACAGCAGACTGATGGGTCTTGACTCTTTATCCAGTTTACCAGTCTGTGTCTTTTAATTGGAGCATTTAGTCCATTTATATTTAAGGTTAATATTGTTATGTGTGAACTTGATCCTGCCATTATGTTATTAACTGGTTATTTTGCTCGTTAGTTGATGCAGTTTCTTCCTTGCCTCCATGGTCTTTACATTTTGGCATGTTTTTGCAATGGCTGGTACCGGTTGTTCCTTTCCATGTTTAGTGCTTCCTTCAGGGTCTCTTGTAAGGCAGGCCTGGTAGTGACAAAATCTCTAAGCATTTGCTTATGTGCAAAGGATTTTATTTCTCCTTCACTTATGAAACTTAGTTTGGCTGTATATGAAATTCTGGGTTGAAAATTCTTTTCTTTAAGAATGTTGAATATTGGCCCCCACTCTCTTCTGGCTTGTAGAGTTTCTGCCAAGAGATCTGCTGTTAGTCTGATGGGCTTCCCTTTGTGGGTAACCCGACCTTTCTCTCTGGCTGCCCTTAAGATTCTTTCCTTCATTTCAACTTTGGTGAATCTGGCAATTATGTGTCTTGGAGTTGCTCTTCTGGAGGAGTATCTTTGTGGCGTTCTCTGTATTTCCTGAATTTGAATGTTGGCCTGCCCTACTAGGTTGGGGAAGTTCTCCTGGATGATATCCTGCAGAGTGTTTTCCAACTTGGTTCCATTTTCCCCCTCACTTTCAGGCACCCCAATCAGACGTAGATTTGGTCTTTTTACCTAATCCCATACTTCTTGCAGGCTTTGTTCATTTCTTTTTCTTCTTTTTTCTTTTGGTTTCTCTTCTCGTTTCATTTCATTCATTTGATTCTCAATCGCTGATACTCTTTCTTCCAGTTGATTGAGGTGGTTACTGAAGCTTGTGCATTTGTCACGTATTTCTCGTGTCATGGTTTTCATCTCTGTCATTTCGTTTATGACCTTCTCTGCATTAATTAGTTTAGCTGTCAATTCTTCCACTCTTTTTTCAAGATTTTTAGTTTCTTTGCGCTGGGTACGTAATTCCTCCTTTAGCTCTGAGAAGTTTGATGGACTGAAGCCTTCTTCTCTCATCTCGTCAAAGTCATTCTCTGACCAGCTTTGATCCGTTGCTGGCGATGGGCTGCGCTCCTTTGCAGGGGGAGATGCGCTCTTGTTTTTTGAATTTCCAGCTTTTCTGCCCTGCTTTTTCCCCATCTTTGTGGTTTTATCTGTCTCTGGTCTTTGATGATGGTGACGTACTGATGGGGTTTTGATATAGGTGTCCTTCCTGTTTGATAGTTTTCCTTCTAACAGTCAGGACCCTCAGCTGTAGGTCTGTTGGAGATTGCTTGAGGTCCACTCCAGACCCTGTTTGCCTGGGTATCAGCAGCAGAGGTTGCAGAAGATAGAATATTGCTGAACAGCGAGTGTACCTGTCTGATTCTTACTTTGGAAGCTTCCTCTCAGGGGTGTACTCCACCCTGTGAGGTGTGGGGTGTCAGACTGCCCCTAGTGGGGGATGTCTCCCAGTTAGGCTACTCAGGGGTCAGGGACCCACTTGAGCAGGCAGTCTGTCCGTTCTCAGATCTCAACCTCCGTGTTAGGAGATCCACTGCTCTCTTCAAAACTGTCAGACAGAGTGATTTGCGTCTGCAGAGGTTCCTGCTGCTTTTGTTGTTGTTGTTTTTGTTAACTGTGCCCTGTCCCCAGAGGTGGCGTCTACAGAGACAGGCAGGTTTCCTTGAGCTGCTGTGAGCTCCACCCAGTTCGAGCTTCCCAGCGGCTTTGTTTACCTACTTAAGCCTCAACAATGGCGGGCACCCCTCCCCCAGCCTCGCTGCTGCCTTGTGGTTAGATCGCAGACTGCTGTGTTAGCAATGAGGGAGGCTCCGTGGGCGTGGGACCCTCCCGGCCAGGTGTGGGATATATTCTCCTGGTGTGCCCGTTTGCTTAAAGCGCAGTATTGGGGTGGGAGTCACCCGATTTTCCAGGTGTTGTGTGTCTCAGTTTCCCTCGCTAGGAAAAGGGATTCCCTTCCCCTTTGCGCTTCCCAGGTGAGGCGATGCCTCGCCCTGCTTCAGCTCTTGCTGGTCGGGCTGCAGCAGCTGACCAGCACCAATTGTCTGGCACTCCCTAGTGACATGACCCCACTGCCTCAGTTGAAAATGCAGAAATCAGCGGTCTTCTGTGTTGCTCGCACTGGGAGTTGGAGACTGGAGCTGTTCCTATTCGGCCATCTTGCTCTGCCTCAACCTTAAAGGAATTTGAAGTGGTCCTAATTTAAACTTTGGACTGCTTATAGGTATTTAACCTGTAAAGCCAAATAATTTTTTAAAATTCTACATAATTATTAGAACCATTTCTCCTTGTGTCTCTACAAATGATATTCCAGTTTCCTTTAGGTAATGTAAACACTTTTATAGTTTCATGTAGGTAATTAATTTTCCTTTCAATATTGAAAGGTTGTTGAATCAGTGATTTTAAAGAATATAATTGTAGTGAAAATAACTTCACAATTTAACCAAAGTAACCAATAGTCAGCAAAATCAGCAACATATTACTTGGCTGGGCCAACCGAAATTTAAAAATTAAATTTAACTTCTTAAAAACTGTTCTTAGATTAATGGATCCACCAGGAAGATTGGTCAGTTTCTACTGAAATAAATGTTCACAGTGTTCATGCATACATGTAGTCTGAGTCAAGGTTTTTCTACAACAATATGATGGAGAAAGAAATTTATAAAACATAAATGTAAGATTATTTACAATACATGGACTAAAGACCTTTAGAATATTAGACTTCATGTTGTCTTTTTGATAAGCTGTTTCCTAGGAGGGCATGTTCTCAGAATTTTATATTTGTCTTGAGTTAATGACTGACAAATACATTTACATAATATTGACTGTGAAAAATTAAATGAGAGTTGTCTTGACCTAGATTATCTTCAGGCTGTGACTTAAGGTTTTCAAAAGCAGTTCTCAAGAATGATTTTTACAATAAATACCACTTGCTAGCAGAACACATCTTGCCCCTCGTGCCTGTGAAGATAAAATTTATTATATTCGTTTTTCAAAGGTGACTAATCATCAGAAGTTCTAGTTAGATATACCAGTTATTATTATATGATTATCTATTCAGTAATCACACTCACAAGGGGTGGGGCCTAGGAATCTCTACTAACAAAATGGAAGTAGCTGATTCTGGTCAAGTTTGATAAAAACCGCATTAAAAATAACTCCTTTATTCTTTTGCAGGTATCAACAGTTTAACTTTTTCCTTTAGACTTGTTTAAATGCTGGATTTCATAAACTTATGTGAAATATTGACTTTTTATAATAGACGTTAGCAAATTTGAATGAAAGCAAATACATTATTCTCATATCTGTTAGGGTTTTCTATTGTGCCTTGCTTCACATTTGGCTTTTTTCCTATTAGTCAGGAAGTTACCCATTATACTAATGTACCATCTATGACTAAGATATACATCAATATAGCTTGATTTCAATATTTTTCCATAGTCTTACTTGCCACTCTCTTCTGTTTCACATCTATCTATAGCTATATCGTCTATATCTTTGTACCTCTGTCTATACCCAATCAGTTACTCCTTGCCTCTTCTGTCTTTTGAATATCTCATCCCTATTCTTCAAGCTTCAGTTCTTTTCACTTTTTTCTCACTGTTCCTCATCATCATTCATTTACAGATATTTATTGAACACTTTCTGTGTGTTAAATAACCATTAGATTATGAAACACAAAGATTAGTAAGACGCCATAATTTCTGACAAAAATGAGTTTACAGTTTAGATGATCTTAATGGCTTTATCTCTCTGACCATGTTTCTGTCCCTATCTGTTGTAAAGTTTCCACACAACTACTTTCCAATATTTCATTTCAAAGTAAAGGGGATGAATGACCAAAGATGGCTTGGAATTAGAAGACAGACTTTGGAGTTGTTCTATACCTGGCTCTGTGCACCCCAAGATCTGAAGCAGTCTGAATGTCTTTTTCTAAATGTTTTCCATTTTGTGGAAATTTTCTGGATGAAATTATTCTAAATCCAGCTACAGTTTCAGAGCTATATACCACACTAATTGGGGCTTCACTGGAAGACTGACTTACAAGGTACAGCTCAGCCATTTTTTCAGTCTTAATAATTTTATTATACCTATTTATTGTTTTGGCCCTTTCCTGCCATACTTTTTTTTTTCTTTTTTTTATTGTGCTTCTCTTTAGCATGTTTCTCTTGCCATTCTTTATTGTGTCTTATTTTATCATGCCTTATTTGCAGATAAACATATTATTAACAAATTATAAACATATTAAGAATTGTAGTTTACATAAGATTCAGTAAAACGATGAATGAGAACATCAAGATGAAAGGACCTGGCTTTGATGTAAAGACATTTTATCATTTATTCTGAGATTGCCAAATTACTCTAAATGCAGCTACACTTTCAGAGCTGTGTACCACACTGACTGAGGCTTCACTAGAAAACTGACTTATAAGGTACAACTCACTCATTTTTTCAGTCTTAAACAGAACTTGCTCTATAGCAAATTTACGAACATATAACCTAAGGGCCCAATGGGAGAATGTCCTTGGGGAATTAATGTCTACAGAGGGCTGGGTGCGGAGGCTAACATCTGTAATCTCAACACTTTAGAGGCCCAGGCAGGTGCATCACCTGAGGTCGGGAGTTTGAGACTAGCCTGGCCAACATGGTGAAACCCTGTCTCTACTAAAAATACAAAATTTAACTGAGCATGGTGGCAGGCGCCTGTAATCCCAGCTACTCAGGAGGCTCATACAGGAGAATCACTTGAACCTGGGAGGTGGAGGTTGTAGTGAGCAGAGAACACACTACTGCACTTCAGCCTGGAAAAAGAGCAAAACCTTGTCTAAAAAAAAAAAAAAAAAAAAAAAAAAAAAAAAAAAAAAAAGTCTACAGAGAAGAAGAGAGGGAAATGCCAATGTATAAATCATTTTAGGAATACTTCTACATTGTTCAGGCACTGCCACTTTCTCTGGTCTTCATGACAAATCATTGTAAAATTCAGCAAAGGTTCTTTTTCACATGGTTCAACCAAGCAGAGAAGTCTCAATTTTATTGTTAATCAGAATAAATGAAAATAACCAGTTTTAAAGAAATAATCAATTTAAGGCAAATGAACTCTTTGAGAGTATAATGGTACCATCTGGTAAATTAGCTCTTCCCCAACTTCAAATACTATTCTAAAAGGTGTATTTCTTTCATTTTATTTCCAGATAATATTTATTCAGATCTCCAATATCAGATAATGAACAAGGTAATTTTAGATGCTACTATGTGCTGGGATTACTATGACCCAAATTAATCTATTTTCTTTCATAACTTTATTTTTCCAAGCATAGTCTTGTAGCACATGCTGAGGAAATGGTCACAAATCTTGGCTACCCAATTCACCGACAAATTGACTTTTGCTGACTAATTATCCTCAAAAGATGTATGAATTAGCAGCTGCATTTATGCTGATTTCCAGGCCATAATGGCAATAGTGAGTTTATGTTCCAATAATTAATTTTCCTAGGAACACATAACAGTAATAAAATATTCAATAAAGAAACCAAGAAACACTGGCTGGGATTTTATACAACAAAAATATTTGTTAATCATAGACAGAGCAAAAATCAAAAGCAGAAAATGCAGCTGAGCTCTGCCTGTGGGAGCAGTAGTGATGACTCTGACCTTATCTTTTGCCAGGTAAGTGGGGTGGGCAAGAGGAAATGTGGTTGGTATAAAAAATATTGAGTCAGACTATGGTGCCATCTCACATTAAAAAAAAAAAAAAGAAATAAAATTCAAACAAACACTACTATTGCCAATCTACTGACTTTATAGTTACCCAAAATCTAGAGAGAGACAGAGAAATGAACCAACAATGGTAACAAATATTGAGCCTCACAAAATTAGCATTAAAATCTACCTTTCAAAATGTATCAATAAATCTTTTCCTAAGAAACATAAAACATAAATCTTCCTCTAAGAAACATATGTCAAAACCAATAATTAAAACATGAATTCTCTTCAGATGACAGTAAATTTTTTGAATTATATGACAAACATGCTCAAATGACAAATGAGGTATAATTTCTAATACAAAATAAAAAACACATTTTGAAACTAACAGACAAATGTAAAAAAAGAAATGTTTTTTCTCAGATGAAAGAATTAGAATTTTCTAAGAAAATAAAATGGACAAACTGATTTTCCTTGAATTGAAAGGGGAAATTTAGTAAATTGGAGGTTAACACTGAGGAATTCATAAAGAGTCTCCTGTTGTAAAGATCTAAAATTGACACTCTAACATCACAATTAAAAGAACTAGAGAGGCAAGAGCAAACACATTCAAAACCTAGCAGAAGGCAAGAAATAACTAAGATCAGAGCAGAACTGAAGGAGATAGAGACACAAAAAACCCTCCAAAAAATCAATGAATCCAGGAGTTGGTTTTTTGAAAAGATCAACAAAATTGACAGACCGCTAGCAAGACTAATAAAGAAGAAAAGAGAGAGGAATCAAATAGACACAATAAAAAATGATAAAGGGGATATCACCACCGACCCCACAGAAATACAAACTACCATCAGAGAATACTATAAACACCTCTACGCAAATCAACTAGAAAATCTAGAAGAAATGGATAATTTCCTGGACACTTACACTCTCCCAAGACTAAACCAGGAAGAAGTTGAATCCCTGAATAGACCAATAGCAGGCTCTGACATTGAGACAATAATTAATAGCCTACCCACCAAAAAAAGTCCAGGACCAGATGGATTCACAGCTGAATTCTACCAGAGGTACAAGGAGGAGCTGGTACCATTCCTTCTGAAACTATTCCAATCAATTGAGAAAGAGGGAATCCTCCCTAACTCATTTTATGAGGCCAACATCATCCTGATACCAAAGCCTGGCAGAGACACAACAAAAAAAGAGAATTTTAGACCAATATCCCTGATGAACATGGATGCAAAAATCCTCAATAAAATACTGGCAAACCGGATTCAGCAGCACATCCAAAAGCTTATCCACCATGATCAAGTGGGCTTCATCCCCGGGATGCAAGGCTGGTTCAACATTCGCAAATCAATAAACGTAATCCAGCATATAAACAGAACCAAAGTCAAGAACCACATGATTATCTCAATAGATGCAGAAAAGGCCTTTGACAAAATTCAACAGCCCTTCATGCTAAAAACGCTCAATAAATTCGGTATTCATGGAGTGTACCTCAATATAATAAGAGCTATTTATGACAAACCCACAGCCAATATCATACTGAATGGGCAAAAACTGGAAAAATTCCCTTTGAAAACTGGCACAAGACAGGGATGCCCTCTCTCACCACTCCTATTCAACATAGTGTTGGAAGTTCTGGCTAGGGCAATCAGGCAAGAGAAAGAAATCAAGGGTATCCAGTTAGGAAAAGAAGAAGTCAAATTGTCCCTGTTTCCAGATGACATGATTGTATATTTAGAAAACCCCATTGTCTCAGCCCAAAATCTCCTTAAGCTGATAAGCAATTTCAGCAAAGTCTCAGGATACAAAATTAATGTGCAAAAATCACAAGCATTCTTATACACCAGTAACAGACAAGCAGAGAGCCAAATCAGGAATGAACTTCCATTCACAATTGCTTCAAAGAGAATAAAATACCTAGGAATCCAGCTTACAAGGGATGTAAAGGACCTCTTCAAGGAGAACTACAAACCACTGCTCAGTGAAATAAAAGAGGACACAAACAAATGGAAGAACATACCATGCTCATGGATAGGACGAATCAATATCGTGAAAATGGCCATACTGCCCAAGGTTATTTATAGATTCAATGCCATCCCCATCAAGCTACCAATGAGTTTCTTCACAGAATTGGAAAAAACTGCTTTAAAGTTCATATGGAACCAAAAAAGAGCCCGCATTGCCAAGACAATCCTAAGTCAAAAGGACAAAGCTGGAGGCATCACGCTACCTGACTTCAAACTATACTACAAGGCTACAGTAACCAAAACAGCATGGTACTGGTACCAAAACAGAGATATAGACCAATGGAACAGAACAGAGTCCACAGAAATAATACCACACATCTACAGCCATCTGATCTTTGACAAACCTGAGAGAAACAAGAAATGGGGAAAGGATTCCCTATTTAATAAATGGTGCTGGGAAAATTGGCTAGCCATAAGCAGAAAGCTGAAACTGGATCCTTTCCTTACTCCTTATACGAAGATTAGTTCAAGATGGATTAGAGACTTAAATGTTAGACCTAATACCATAAAAACCCTAGAAGAAAATCTAGGTAGCACCATGCAGGACATAGGCATGGGCAAGGACTTCATGTCTAAAACACCAAAAGCAACAGCAGCAAAAGCCAAAATTGACAAATGGGATCTCATTAAACTAAAGAGCTTTTGCACAGCAAAAGAAACTACCATCAGAGTGAACAGGCAACCTACAGAATGGGAGAAAATTTTTGCAACCTACTCATCTGACAAAGGGCTAATATCCAGAATCTACAAAGAACTCAAACAAATATACAAGAAAAAAGCAAACAACCCCATCAAAAAGTGGGCAAAGGATATGAACAGACATTTCTCAAAAGAAGACATTCATACAGCCAACAGACACATGAAAAAATGCTCATCATCACTCGCCATCAGAGAAATGCAAATCAAAACCACAATGAGATACCATCTCACACCAGTTAGAATGGCAATCATTAAGAAGTCAGGAAACAACAGTTGTTGGAGAGGATGTGGAGAAATAGGAACGCTTTTACACTGTTGGTGGGATTGTAAACTAGTTCAACCATTATGGAAAACAGTATGGCGATTCCTCAAGGATCTAGAACTAGATGTACCATATGACCCAGCCATCCCACTACTGGGTATATACCCAAAGGATTATAAATTATTCTACTACAAAGACACATGCACACGTATGTTTATTGCGGCACTATTCACAATAGCAAAGACTTGGAATCAACCCAAATGTCCATCTGTGACAGACTGGATTAAGAAAATGTGGCACATATACACCATGGAATACTATGCAGCCATAAAAAAGGATGAGTTTGCGTCCTTTGTAGGGACATGGATGCAGCTGGAAACCATCATTCTTAGCAAACTATCACAAGAACAGAAAACCAAACACCGCATGTTCTCACTCATAGGTGGGAACTGAACAATGAGATCACTTGGACTCGGGAAGGGGAACATCACACACTGGGGCCTATCATGGGGAGGGGGGAGGAGGGAGGGATTGCACTGGGGAGATATACATGATATAAACGATGAATTGATGGGTGCTGACGAGTTGGTGGGTGCAGCACACCAACATGGCATAAGTATACATATGTAACAAACCTGCACGTTATGCACATGTACCCTAGAACTTAAAGTATAAAAAAAAAAAAAAAAAAAAAAGAGTCTCCTGTTGTAAGCCAAAAAATATATTTTTTTAATTAAGGAGAAATTAAGAAGATAGATTAAGAAGTTCTACCACATATCTAAAAGCACTTTCAGAATGAGATAAGGAAGTGGATTGGAAAAATATAATATTGAATTATATAATTGATAAGAATTTTACGTAATTAAGAATGTTCTTCATCCTCAGACTGAACGTGTACTTGTAAGTTTGATCAGGATATATTTTAAACATAGAAACATTAGAGTGAAACTGGTGGATACCCTGCAAAATAAATAGCCAACTTTCTTTTTATTATTATTATTATTATTATCATCATCATCATACTTTACATTCTAGGGTACATGTGCATAATGTGCAGGTTTGTTACATATGTATACTTGTGCCATGTTGGTGTGCTGCACCCATCAACCCGTCAGCACCCATCAATTCGTCATTTACATCAGGTATAACTCCCAATGCAATCCCTCCCTTTTTCCCCCTCCCCATGATAGGCCCCGGTGTGTGATGTTCCCCTTCCCGAGTCCAAGTGATCTCAATGTTCAGTTCCCACCTATGAGTGAGAACATGCGGTGTTTGGTTTTCTGTTCTTGTGATAGTTTGCTAAGAATGATGGTTTCCAGCTGCATCCATGTCCCTACAAAGGAAGCAAACTCATCCTTTTTTATGGCTGCATAGTATTCCATGGTGTATATGTGCCACATTTTCTTCATCCAGTCTGTCACTGATGGACATTTGGGTTGATTCCAAGTCTTTGCTATTGTGAGTAGTGCCGCAATAAACATATGTGTGCCTGTGTCTTTATAGCAGCATGATTTATAATCCTTTGGGTATATACCCAGTAATGGGATGGCTGGGTCATATGGTACTTCTAGTTCTAGATCCTTGAGGAATCGCCATAATGTTTTCCATAATGGTTGAACTAGTTTACAATCCCACCAACAGTGTAAAAGTGTCCCTATTTCTCTACATCCTCTCCAGCACCTGTTGTTTCCTTTTTAATGATTGCCATTCTAACTGGTGTGAGATGGTATCTCATTGTGGTTTTGATTTGCATTTCTCTGATGGCCGGTGATGATGAGCATTTTTTCTTGTGTCTGTTGGCTGTATGAATGTCTTCTTTTGAGAAATGTCTGTTCATATCTTTTGCCCACTTTTTGATGGGGTTGTTTGTGTTTTTCTTGTACATTTGTTTGAGTTCTTTGTAGGTTCTGGATATTAGCCTTTTGTCAGATGAGTAGATTGCAAAAATTTTCTCCCATTCTGTAGGTTGCCTGTTCACTCTGATGGTAGTTTCTTTTGCTGTGCAGAAGCTCTTTAGTTTAATTAGATCCCATTTGTCAACTTTGGCTTTTGTTGCCATTGCTTTTGGTGTTTTAGACATGAAGTCCTTGCCCATGTCTATGTCCTGAATGGTATTACCTAGGTTTTCTTCTGGGGTTTTTATGGTATTAGGTCTAACATTTAAGTCTCTAATCCATCTTGAATTAATCTTCGTATAAGGAGTAAGGAAAGGATCCAGTTTCAGCTTTCTACTTATGGCTAGCCAATTTTCCCAGCACCATTTATTAAATAGGGAATCCTTTCCCCATTTCTTGTTTTTCTCAGGTTTGTCAAAGATCAGATGGCTGTAGATGTGTGGTATTATTTCTGAGGACTCTGTTCTATTCCATTGGTCTATATCTCTGTTTTGGTACCAGTACTATGCTGTTTTGGTTACTGTAGCCGTGTAGTATAGTTTGAAGTCAGGTAGCGTGATGCCTCCAGCTTTGTTCTTTTGACTTAGGATTGTCTTGGCAATGCGGGCTCTTTTTTCGTTCCATATGAACTTTAAAGCAGTTTTTTCCAATTCTGTGAAGAAACTCATTGGTAGCTTGATGGGGATGGTATTGAATCTATAAATAACCTTGGGCAGTATGGCCATTTTCACGATATTGATTCTTCCTATCTATGAGCATGGTATGCTCTTCCATTTGTTTGTGTCCTCTTTTATTTCACTGAGCAGTGGTTTGTTGTTCTCCTTGAAGAGGTCCTTTACATCCCTTGTAAGTTGGATTTCTAGGTATTTTATTCTCTTTGAAGCAATTGTGAATGGGATTTCATTCATGATTTGACTTTCTGTTTGTCTGTTACTGGTGTATAAGAATGCTTGTGATTTTTGCACATTAATTTTGTATCCTGAGACTTTGCTGAAGTTGCTTATCAGCTTAAGGAGATTTTGGGCTGAGACAATGGGGTTTTCTAAATATGCAATCATGTCATCTGGAAACAGGGACAATTTGACTTCTTCTTTCCCTAACTGAATACCCTTGATTTCTTTCTCTTGCCTGATTGCCCTAGCCAGAACTTCCAACCCTATGTTGAATAGGAGTGGTGAGAGAGGGCATCCCTGTCTTGTGCCAGTTTTCAAAGGGAATTTTTCCAGTTTTTCCCCATTCAGTATGATATTGGCTGCCAACTTTCATAGAGAAAATAATTAACAACTACTAGAGAAGCAGCATGCCTGTAATGAACACCAATGGATATTGAAAACAATTGACAATAACAGCCAATATAGGGTTTTATGCTTAGCCAATCTTTCATTCAGGAGAGGGAAATGCAAACCGTTTGCAAATATAAAGACCTTAACACACAGAGCACCTCTTTGAACTGTAACACCACTACCACCACGGTTAGAAAATAGTCAAAATAGGCCGGGTGCGGCGGCTCACGCCTGTAATCCCAGCACTTTGGGAGGCTAAGGTGGGTGGATCACAGGGTCAAGAGATCGAGACCATCCTGGCTAACACAGCGAAACCCTGTCTCTACTAAAAAAAAAAAAAAAAAAAAAAAAAAAAAAAAATTAGTGGATGTGGTGGTGGGTGCCTGTAGTCCCAGCTACTCGGGAGGCTGAGGCAGGAGAATGGCATGAACCCTGCAGGTGGAACTGGCAGTGAGCTGAGATTGCACCCCTGAACTCCAGCCTGCGTGACAGAGTGAGACTCCTTCTCAAAAAAATAAAATAAAATAAAATAAAAAGAAGATAGTCAAAATAAGCTATCTCTTATACAGATGAATAAGATGAATATAGAAATAATAATTACCAGTTTATACAGGTACGTTTAGATACATGTTAATATTAAATTTAATAGTTGTAGGATATTAGTCAATTTAAGTTTAAATAATAGAAAGACTATGTATGGCTCCAACCTGTCAGATGAAATATAGAGAATATAGAAAGTCAAATATAGCAGAGGGCAGAAGATAGGGGCAAAAACTTACAAACAATAAAAAAAGGTGACTGAAAAGACAATTAAAAATCAGATAATAGAAATAAAACAATAATATAAAAATCTTGGCTGAAAACCTAAGAAATACTCTTCTGTACATTGGCATGGAGAAGAACTTATGACTAAGTCCCTGAAGCAATTGCAACAAAAACAAAAATTAACAAGTGACACCTAATTAAACTAAAGCACTAAATAGCAAAAGTAACTATCAGCAGAGTGGACAGACAACCTACAGGTGGGAGAAAATACTTGCAAACTATGCATTCCACAAAGGTCTAATATCCAGAATCTATGAGGAACTTTAAACAATTCAACAAACAAGGCACAAATAGCCCCATTAAAAATGTGCAAACGACATGAACAGATACTTCTCAAAAGAAGTGGCCAACAAACACTTGAGAAAATGCTCAACATAACTAATCTTCAGAGAAATGTAAATCAAAAGCAAAATGAGATACCATCGCATACCAGTCTGAATGGCTATTAAAAAGTCAAAAACAACAGATGGTGGCGAGGCTGCAGAGAAAAGGCAATGCTTCTACTCTATTGGTGGGAATATATATTAGTTCAGCCACTGTTCAAAGCAGTTTGAAGATTTCTAAAAGAACTTAAAACAATTACCATTCAACTCAGCAATCCAATTACTTGGATGTTCAGCTTGCTTTTGTGAATTATTATACTGCCTATTAATGTTTACTTAATACTTAACTAGGTTCCATGCGTTATCCTATGCCCTGCAACTAACAACTACACTAACCTAGTAGTTACCTCAACAACGCTGAGATAGTTTCTCTTTTATTTTTATAATTCAGATGAAGAAAAATGAGAAATAGAATATTTAAGTAATTTTCCCAGTCATCCACTTAATAAATGATTGAGTTTGGTTATGAACTCAAGAATTGTTACCAAATAATAACCAAAAGAATTTTAGCAATATTAACACCAGAAAAGCCAGAATTTAACGTAAAATGGAGTAGGAATAAAATGGAATAGGAATAAAATGAAATAATAGTTCAAATTAAATAAATGTCCCTGCAAGAAAATATAATCATTATCATAAATTTGTACTATCTATAAAATAATATTGCTTTGAAGCATATAAAAATATTGACATTAAGCCAATTTATTGGACATACAGAAATTTGAACAAAACAAGTTTTACTGTGTGTGTACATATAAAATATACATTATTTTGAGTAATATAGGGAGTGCTTATAAAAATTAACCATGTATTGTATTTAATATATAAATAGTATAAATAGATTTCAAATAGTTAACATCATAATACCACAATTTTTAACCATAGTTATTTCTATTCAATTTCAAATAAATTAGAAATTAACCATACTAAAAATTAAAATATATTTACAAATTTAAAAATATACTCCTAAATTATTGAAAAATAAATGGAAATACTAGTAGAAATCACAAAGTTAATATTCAACTAAAGAAATTAGGAAAATAACAAAATAAATCTTGTTCGAGAAGAAAAAATAATAAAGAGCAGAAAATTATGAAATAAACAAAACATAAGTTGGTTTTCTTAATTTTTATAAAATAGATAAGGATTTACCAAGATTCATAAGAGAATGAAATAAATGACACTGATTTCAATATTAAGAATACAAGAATGTGGATTATAACCGATAGAAGACGACATAATTTTTAAAAGTCCATGATCAACTTTAAGTTACTAAATTTGAAAATACAGAAGAAATGATTACTTTTTCTAGAAATATATAAATTGTCAAATCTGACTCAAGATGAAATAGAAAATGGGACTAAGTCACAAATTATTAATTAAATTAAATTGGAACTCAAAATTTGTTTAACAAAGTGATTTTAAAAGTACTTGTCAAAATTTCAAGGATCAAATAATCATTTTTTATAGACACCACTTCAACAAGTAGAAAAAAGATAGAGATCTTTAGAACTCATTTTATGCTGCTAATACAACTTTGATATCTAAATGGGGCAGACTACTCTAATCAATGGTGTTCGGGAATTATTCCTTGATACAGAACGAGAGAAAATTAGGATTCTACCTCAGAACATGCAGACTGATTTGTTTCAGATGTATTAAAAACTGCAAAGTAAAAAAGTATAACTTTAGAACTTTCAAAATATAATATCAGATATAAGTTTTCAAAAAGAGAATAACAAAATACTTTTTCAAAAGACACTCTCTTATACATATATCAAAATGACTAGTAAATTTGACTAAATTAATATTTTAAAATTCTTCATAGCAAATGAAACTATAAGACAAAAGGATAATAGAATATCATTTACTTGTAACACTCGACGATAAAGCAATAGTGTCTAGAATATGTTGAAAGTTCTAAAAAGAAGAAAAGAAAAAGATAAGTAGCACAAAAAATAATAGGGAAAGGGTAGAAATAAGCAACTCAGAAAAAAAAGCAATCTCATTAGATAGACATAATATCATACTCATAATATTAATTAAAATTAAAATGTCTATATAAATAGTCTAGAAAATATAAAGAATAAGAAACACTATTTTAACAAATCAGGAGAAGAATTTGGTCATATTTAAGATATTCACATTTTAGGGATCAGAAATTCTTATCCTGACATTAACTTTTAGATATCTATCTAAAAGATGCTCTTGCATATGAACAAAGGCAGGTATGCATAATAACCTATTAGCTGTGGGTATTTTAATAGCAATAAATGAAAACAATGAGTTGTCCTTACAATGGAATTCTGTGTGGTAAATGAAATGAATTAATGATCAACATGGTCATTACCAAAGAATGTAATATTCTACCTCAAAATGTGGAATGGTAAATATGATACAGCAGCCTGGTAGACTGCATTACTGTCTGCACTTATTCTTTTCCTTGACAGAGAATTGTACGGCCCCATACACTGACTGTGGGTTTGCCCTATAACGTGGTTTAGCCGGTGAAATATGAGCTTATGCCATATCCAAGCAGATATCTAAGTCTAATTCTCCAACTTTCTCGCTCTTCTCTCCTTGCCTTCAGAGTGGCATATCCCTGATTCAATCGGACTGTCCCTTCTGCCTGAGTTCTGGACTGAAAAGCCCCATGGAGCAGAGCTCTAGCTGACCTGTGGCTGGCTTTGTCTAAAGTAAGCCATAAACCTTTTGTTTTGTCAGCCACTGAGACTTGAAATTTTTCTTCTCTTTACCCTCCTCCTCCTTCCCCCATCCTTTTCCTCAAACTCTTTCTCTTTCCCCACTTCCTCCTTTTCTTCCTCCTTTTGTTACTGCAACCTCATACTGAAAAATAGATCATTTATATAATTTAACATATTTGGAAAATAATATAATATTATATTTTAGATATATAAATATATATATTTTTAAAATTAAGAAATGATGACTATTTGGGAATGAAGACATTGTTTCAGATGGGAAGAAATGCCCAGCAGGTCACAAAATTTCAGCGTATAATGTGAACACAAATAACATAAATTTGTAAATACTTCATAAAATAGTAAAATCAAATGTTCTGTATTCTCCATTCTTACCTTGTATGCCAAAATATTTTGTGTATGTAGCAGATACATATTTTTCTCTCTCTCTCTCTCTCTCCCATCCCCCATATATATATGTATGTGTGTGTGTTTAATAGAGAGAACTACATCCCTCTCATAGAAATTTCAGGGACAGACAATAAAGAATTATTTGGTAACACCCCTCTAATCACACTTGATTCAATCTATACAATAAACTGAGCATTGGCTCTAGAATTAGAACTGGATTCATATCCAGGTGCCACCATTTATTTGCCTGACTTCTATGAGCCTTAGTTTCTTCATCTGAGTATCAGGAATAGAGATTTGCCTTAGAGTTGTTTTAAGGTTTAAATGAAATATTTCCTCTTTAATGCCTGAATATGTAATAATTTTAACTGCTGAAGATGTATTCATTTCACTTCTGTTTCTTAAATATTATGTTCTAATATTAAGTCAGTTCTACTTTGGGAATACAAGCAACTTAGATAATTCAGCTTTAACATTAAGTCAAGCAGCTATGGAGAAGATTTATGAGAATTATTTCAACTTTATAATAAAAGTGTGACTCGTTGTTTAAAAAATTATCTTACTAATATAATCTCTGATTTTTTAGCAGGGGTTGGTGAATTTTTTCTATAAAGGGACATGTAGTAAATATATTCAGCTACACAAGCCATCTGGCCTCTGTTGCAACAATTCAGCTTTGCCATTGCAGTGCAAAAGGAGCCATAGAAAAAACTAAATGAATGAGCATGGCTGTGTTCCAATAAAACTTTTATCACGGATTCCGTAATTTGAATTTCATATAATTTTCATTTTCTATGAAATACTACCTCTTTGCCTCTTCAACTATTTACAAATGTAGAAAACACTCTTAGCCCTTGTGTCATATGAAAACAGATGGTATGCTGGATTTAACACACAGATCTTAGTTTGCTGATTTTTTTTCTTTGCCTTGACATCAAGGCTTTAAAGTCTCTTTTGAAAAGCCCTGATATTAATATATATGTAATATATAATATACATGGCCTATAATTTTAATGACTTGGTTCTTGAGAATGCCTATATATATATATATACACACACACACACACACATACACACAGAGATGGTGTCATGCAGCTCCTAGTTATATTGTTTTAATTTACATTATTTCTATTGCATATTATGGGACACTGCCCTTTGCATTACTTTATTTTAGATAATTTTAAGATGGAAACTTACCTCATAAAGGTCATATTTGAGATGTCTTGCTTTTAAAAGTCAAAGTCTATTTCAAACCTAATTGAATAATTTAATTGTTTTTGGATTGTCTGTTTTTACCCTGCTGAGCTTTAATGTTTTTCTTCCTGAACCACTGAATTTTATATCCTAATAATTATCTTTTTTGTTTCATAACCCAAAATAGTCCTGGTATAGATAGTACTGGAGTAACAAACTTTAAAAAAAAAAGTCTTATAATATTCTGCCCAGTAAGTGATGATCTTTCTTAACTAATGATTTCTGAGTCTTTACTTCTTTTTGCTTGCAAGTATCTGCTACACTTTGATTCATCAGTTAGCATTGTAAAGAGATTATTTCATCATATTTTTATCTTTAGTAGCAATCATGTTTATTTTCTAATGTGAGACATTTTTATATATAAAATATAACTTAATAACATAAAATGTAACTGAAGAAATTTCCTTTGAAAATTTTCCTTTCATATGAATTATTAATACTTCTTTTGCTCTAGTTTTTGTTCATTATATATGTTGGTTGAATCTTGCACAGAAATTGATGTTTCTCTAAAAGCATTTTATTTAATATTTTTAACTTTATAGTCCCATTTTTCAGGCTGTCATTTTCCTTATGTAGGACTTCTGCTTTTCTGTAGTCAGTAAAAGTACATTTTTTCCTCATTAATTTTATTTTGCATTTAGATAGCAAATTTAACATTTTTAACATTGGTATGTGCTGTGATTCATTAGCAAACTGTAAACCTCAAATGATACCATATTTAAATCTAAGAGATATTAAGCAGATAGTAAAGATTCATTAGTTTTGCGTTTTAAGCACTCCTTTTTACTAATAATACTTATATAAACAAAGTTTTCTGATAACTCTATGGAAGTTAGAGTACAGTGAAATACAAAGTGTAATTATATTGACTTCATTTTTACATCCACCATCCTTCTTTTCTAAATGTTTGTTTCCAAGAGGAAACTTGTAAGAAGGCGCAATAACTCAGTGTAGGTTACATCCAAGATAATACAATTTTCCAATATTTCCAGTATGACTAGATAAATGGCTGACAAAGTGTGGTCCATGGACATCTAGGAGTCCTGGAAACCTTTTCAAGGGATCTGTTAGGTCAAAACTATTTTCATAATAACACTAAGGTGTTTGCTTTCTTTCCTTTGTTGGCATTTGCACAGATACTGAAAAAGCAGTGATGGATAAAACTGCTATTCTTTTAGCATGGATCATTGCAGTGGCAGCAAACTGTATTAGTTTTTCTATTGTTCACTTTCACACACACAAAACCTAAAACAAAATGCATGTTTTAAGAATAGCATTGAGGAAGCAATAAAATACTTATTTTATTATACCTTGATCCTTAATTCAATGTCATTGTATTATTCTTTGTGTCAAAATGAGAAGTATAAGTAAAATTATGTAAATTTTACTTAAGAGTTGCAGACTGTGCTCAAGACAATGTGCACTAGCTGCCAAGAGCCGATTGTCCAGACCTTTTGTTTCTTTATTTTCACAGACATCACCTTGGTAACCTGAAATCAGCCATGGTGAGAGAACTTACACCACAGCAATAAGTAAACACTATATATCCTGGCCATTATTGGGAAACCTCGTCTCTACTGAAAACACAAAATTAGCCGGGCGTGATGGCGCATGCCTGTCATCCCAGCTACTCCAGAAGGCAGAGGCCGAGGTTGCGGTCGGCCGAGATTGCGCCACTGCACTCCAGCCCAGGCAACAAGAGCGAAACTCGGTCTGACAAAAAAAAAAAAAAAGCCATTATTATGGTTTTGATGAAAAACGCTGAGAGCACCCACTGTTAGCAAGGATAGAGCAACTGAAACACGCTTTCCTGGGCAAAAATATAAAATAGTACAACCACTTTGAAAAGCTGTTTGGCAATTTGTTATAAAGGCAAACATGTATTTAGACTATAACTCAGCAATTCCATTTGTACATTTTTCTCCAAGAGGAATAAATATGAACTTTCATAGAAAGGCCTTGTTCAATAGTTTATACCAGCTTTGTTCATAATAGTTAAAAACTTGAAACACCATTTTTGTACATCATTAAGAAAGCAAATTTTTGTATATTCGTATACACATGAATACTGCTCATTAACAAAACAAAATGCAGTATACATAGCCCTCAAAAAATGAAGTTTCGAAAATACTATGGTGAGAATATAGTATGATTCTATTTATATGAAGTTAAAAAATAGGCAAAACTAATATACAAACATAGAAACAGAGCAGTGCGTGACTGTAGGTGAGAGGGCAACCAACTTCAATCAGTGTCCTACTTTTGCCTGTTTCATTTGTTCACTAATAAAATTATGAAAGCCATGATAATAATATGCCATCACAACATTGTGAGCAGAGGTGTAACACAGAATTCACAGTTAAAGGCAAAATGGAAAAGAGTCTGACCTAAAGGCAGAAATTATATTTTATCCTTCAACCTACAAAAAAATTTCAGGGCCCAAACGTTCTGAATAACCAAGTTGTTGTACATTAAAAATGAAACATGTCTACAGCCATCTGATCTTTGACAAACCTGAGAGCAACAAGAAATGGGGAAAGGATTCCCTATTTAATAAATGGTGCTGGGAAAATTGGCTAGCCATAAGTAGAAAGCTGAAACTGGATCCTTTCCATACCCCTTATACGAAGATTAATTCAAGATGGATTAGAGACTTAAATGTTAGACCTAATACCATAAAAACCCTAGAAGAAAATCTAGGTAGTAACATTCAGGACATAGGCATGGGCAAGGACTTCATGTCTAAAACACCAAAAGCAATGGCAGAAAAAGCCAAAATTGACAAATGGGATCTAATTAAACTAAAGAGCTTTTGCACAGCAAAAGAAACTACCATCAGAGTGAACAGGCAACCTACAGAATGGGAGAAAATTTTTGCAACCTACTCATCTGACAAAGGGCTAATATCCAGAATCTACAAAGAACTCAAACAAATATACGAGAAAAAAACAAACAACCCCATCAAAAAGTGGGCAAAGGATATGAACAGACATTTCTCAAAAGAAGATATTCATACAGCCAACAGACACATGAAAAAATGCTCATCATCACTCGCCATCAGAGAAATGCAAATCAAAACCACAGTGAGATACCATCTCACACCAGTTAGAATGGCAATCATTAAGAAGTCAGGAAACAACAGGTGTTGGAGAGGATGTGGAGAAATAGGAACACTTTTACACTGTTGGTGGGATTGTAAACTAGTTCAACCATTATGGAAAACAGTATGGCAATTCCTCAAGGATCTAGAACTAGATGTACCATATGACCCAGCCATCCCACTACTGGGTATATACCCAAAGGATTATAAATTATTCTACTACAAAGACACATGCACACGTATGTTTATTGTGGCACTATTCACAATAGCAAAGACTTGGAATCAACCCAAATGTCCATCTGTGACAGACTGGATTAAGAAAATGCGGCACATATACACCATGGAATACTATGCAGCCATAAAAAAGGATGAGTTTGCGTCCTTTGTAGGGACATGGATGCAGCTGGAAACCATCATTCTTAGCAAACTATCACAAGAACAGAAAACCAAACACCGCATGTTCTCACTCATAGGTGGGAACTGAACAATGAGATCACTTGGACTCGGGAAGGGGAACATCACGCACTGGGGCCTATCATGGGGAGGGGGGAGGGGAGAGGAGGGAGGGCTTGCATTGGGGAGTTATACAAGATATAAATGATGAATTGATGGGTGCTGACGAGTTGATGGGTGCAGCACACCAACATGGCATAAGTATACATATGTAACAAACCTGCACGTTATGCACATGTACCCTAGAACTTAAAGTATAATAAAAAAAAAAAAAAAAAATGAAACATGTAACTCCAAAAAAGAGAGAAGCAAATAATAACAGATTTTTTTTTTCATTTGGCACAAACAAGAATAAAATGTTTATAATTTAAAGTGAGACAAAAAATAACCATAGGCAATTACACCCTCTTTTATTTCAGCATCATTACCAGTAACTGCTTTATTGAGCAATTCACCTGATTAGAATGGCAAAAGCACAACTCTAAAGTTGATTGAATGGCAGTAGAATGTATTGTACCTGCTTGATACTTTTCAACAGATATTTATGTATAAAAAGCAACCCTAGAGATATCACTTTGAAAATATTGTAATAAAATTTGATATTCTCTTTTATATGCTAAAATTTAACACATAGTTTATCTTACAACTGCATTGTATACCTAGCTAAACATGACAGAGATTGTTACACCATTGTATTCTTTTTTGTAAGGTTATTTTGACCTGAATTTAGATGTTAACTTTTTTTTTTTTTTTTTTTTTTGCAATTCCTTTGCTTCATGCTTTAATGAAAGCCATGCATCATTGCATTAAGTGAAGTAAAGCACTGGATAAAATAGAACATTGCTATTAACCTCTAACATTAATGTGTAGGGAGGCAGAAACAAGTTTAATAATTCAGAGATAAAACACTCACAGTGTAATTACCTAAGCCTGCTTTACCCTGGCGTATTAACATAAGGTGTAATAAACTTGAGTCTACTTTCAAAAAGGAATGAAATCATCATCAATAATCAATTGTATTCATTTTATGGCTTATAAAGTGATTGGCCTTTTAATATGGGTCATCATCTGATGTTTGACTTTTGTAAAATGGTGCAATGTTTCCTTTTACTGCTACATAAAACAGATTTAGATGTTCTGCCCAATACTGCATTAACTTTAGAATAAGCAAACATGAATTAAGCAGTTAGTGTTTAAAAAGAGTATTTTGTGTTAAATCTAACTCATGCCAAACATTATTTCTGGTTGGTATTATACATATTTACAAGTTTCCAGGTTATGTGAGGGTGAGTAATAAAACTATTTACAAGGTTGCATACATAGGTAATTTGCTGGAATCTAATCTTAATTGTTTAACATATCCATGTCTTATATAAGTATACAAAGTATTTTGTGACAAATCAGTGCTTGCTGTTAAAAAATGTATGAGAAAGGTTTTCTCTTTCTTCTCTCTGAATTCATTTGACTTTAAATCTCCTTCGTTCATATAGTTTTCTCTGCAAAAATTTAAAAATATTTTTGAAATACATAATAATTTAAATAAAATAAAAATATTATCCACTATCAGAAATGCTTAATTTTAATCATGACAGCTGAATGTGAATTCTATATGAATATTGGAAGCCTACAATAAAAATATTTTTAGAATTCAGAATATATTTTATCTCAGAAACATTTTTAAATATTGATTATCTTTAAAAACCTTTTAGAAAATTATAGGTTTTAGCTCTAAATGAAATTAGATAGTGGACTTAAACAAACTTATAATGTAAATTTGTTTTCACAAGCATATCTTTATTTGGGTCCTACTACACAAGCAGTTGGAAACATGACCCTGAATCCAAAGAGAACTGAAAATCTGTGTTTTGAGTCAAGAGCATAAAGATGCAGCTAATTAACTGGTATATTCTTCTTAGGGATTAAAAAAACTTCATCTAAACATTCTCATTTGCATTTATAAGCCCATTTATGACTATTATGAGATTTTAACTTATTATTTATTATTTACAGGGAGGTCATTCAGTAATTAATTGCATGTCTGGGTAGCCATTTCAACAGTTTAAATATCCAACAACTTGTTACGCTCTTCCCATTCATAGGGCCTGCCAAACTGTTTAAGGAACAATTTGACATAGGTATAGTTTAATATAAAAGATGTTTTCTTAATGGAAATAATAATGGACCTTAACAAAATGTATAATAAATGTAGAAAACTTACTCTAGGTATTTTCTTTTTAAGAAGATGATGAGATTTAATATAAAGTAAAGAAGGTTTCCCATGGCTAGAAATTAATTTACAAGCCTGTTCCAGAAATCTTATAAGAACAAGCATATTTGAGGCCTAAGAAACCATAATAAAGCAAAATCCATCACAGAACTGTTGCTGACCTCCATGCCCATTAGCTTTGCTCACCCATGAGGGTAACTGACTGTTTCAAAGGCTGTTAGATTTAACTGTAAGGTAGATTGAAAAATAGGTTTTAGCTGTTTTATATTATTATGGCCCAAAGGTGAAAGCAGGTTTCCAAACTGCTTGTAGTTTTGAAGTATGGATGCCACAGGGAAGAAGGTTTATGAAAAAAAAAAGAAAACAAATTTCATTAGGTCAGAAATTCCACTGATAAATCAAAGAAGGGACAAAAGTCATGTTGTAAAATTATGGAAGATTCATGAAAAGCAAACCTCTTCCAACTTCATTCTAGAAAGGCTAAAGTATATTTCATGTGGAACTTGGCAGTGATTTGAAAAAAAATATCCCAAGTGGCTAAAGTGTTAGATCATTTCAGTGATGTTGAAGTAACATCTATGCTTAGAAACTGCTATCAATGATGAAAACTAATAAGGCAAATGACCTTTTCTTGTTCCCATTTTTTAAAAATACTTTTTACAATCCTGTTAAACAGAAACCTTTGTGGGTGGTCCTGTCATGAATTAGAGTATCAGATGTGATTAGAGGGAATAAACCTTTCTAAATCAACAAGTTACATCCAAGTTAATTAAAAACATGGGAATATAATGGCCTATCAAAAACTGCAGTACATTTTAATGAAGTGGTGATAATTGTTATTAGTACAATTTGCTCAATTAATTTAAAGAAGGAGACTGAGACGAAATATAATGCCCTATTTCAAACTTTATCAGAATACATTATTTAAAAATATATGGCTTTGGAAGTAACTTTTCTTTTCATAAATTTAGTTTACCTTTTGAGTTTAAAAAAGAATAATTGATTCAAATTTTATCATTATTTTTGGTCATTAGGGTTGTTAATTTTAATGGTTGTATATTCTTGGGATTATCAAATCAAAGCATCTAAGGATTCACTCCAAGGGTTTTGCAGTCTGGTCCTAATCATTTGAAGTAGTTGTGGTTTTCTTTTCTTTTTAATTATTATTATTATTTCTTGCCCTTTCTTTCGTAACAAAGTCTTGGCAGTTTTTTCTCATGTAAGAACACAGTATCTCCTAAACCATATGTAAACTTAAAGAGTAATTCAATATAATCTTCCTTTAAGTACTTGTAACAATGTTTATCTAAGAATTTCGTATTTGTTTTATGCTTGAAATGCTTGAATATTTATTACAATATATGAAAGCTATCAGAGAAGCATGCATTTTCTATATAAATTGCGTTTAATACAGTAACCTTTCAGCATTCCATATTTTTGGAATTTATCACTCTAAGGTAGTTATCTGGGACATGTTAATATAAAACTGCAGTTAATGCTTGAACAATGCAAGGGTTAGGGAAGTTGACCCCTTGTGCAGTCAAAAATCTGTATAACATTTGACTCCCCCAAAACTTAACTACTAATAGCCTACTATTGACCGGAAGCCTCGCTGATAACATAAACAGTCTATTAACAAATATTCCTGGTGTTACATGTATTATATACTATATTCTTACAATGAAGTAAGCTAGAGAAAAGAAAATGTTATTAGGAAAATCGTAAGAAAGAGAAAATATATTTACTATTAAGTGAAAGTGAGTCTTGTCCTTTTCATATTGAGGAGGCTAAGAAGAAGAAGGAAGAGGGGGGTGGTTAGTCTTGTGCAGGGGAGAGAGAGGCAGAAGAGGTGGAGGAGGTGGACGGGGAACAGGAGAGGCGGGCATACTTGTAACTTTGAAAAACAAATCCACATGTATATGGACCTGCATAGTTCAAACCCATGTTGCTCAAATATCAACTGTAATAAGTATCTTTTAAAAACATTTTTCCTACATTCTATTGAAATATGACTATTTTAATTTCTACATATTGAGACATTTCATTGTAATAAGTCTCCATATAAAATATTTATAAATTTGAAATAGCTAAGTTATATTATGTACACATTGTGTGGAGATGTAATATAGAGGTTATGTAATGTTATGTAATGTTGCATAAATGATGTATATCTTCAACATTTAGAAATTATAATATTCTTTTAAAAACTTTAGATCTTTAAGATTACTTCAAAAAATAACACTTTAGGTTTTTAAGATTATCTTTATTCCTGCTACCTTTATTCTTTTATTGGAGGAAGCTCAGGTTCTAGCTATGCATTTGATGGGCTGGTGACAGCTCCACTCTACAATCTGCTGCTCTCCTTGACGTCTTTGATAAACTATTTGCAATACTTATATGTCCACAAAGGAGCTCCTATTAACCACACTACCCACCAGCTTCTCCTGCAATTTCAGTTTCAATTAAGGACAATTCCATTCTCAGAGTTGCTTGGGGGAAAAACCTTGTGGTGATCTTTGACAGCAGTCCATTAGTAGATTATATTAGTTTTATCTTCAAAAAAGATACTCAGAATTTGACTATTTTTTCTCTACTCCACTTCTAACATCCTGATTCATCTTCTCTAACCTGAGTAATTACAATAACCTCATTACTGTTTTTCCTGATTATGCTCTCCCATCCTCCGCTTTCTCTCCCCAAAACAGTCATTGCCCTTCTCAGCACAGAATCCATAGTGATTCTATCAAAACACCCATGTAGCTTTTATTCTAAAAACTCGGTAATGGCTTTCCATCTCACTCACGGTAAAAACAAAGACTTAAGTAAAGTTAGCCCAACATCCTTATTACCTCACTGCATTCATTTCTTACCACCTGCCTCCTCATCCCCCTACTTCATCTCCCATAGCTCTTTTATTAATCATTTTAGGAACATTCTTTTTCACTTGCCATTCCTTTTTTCTAGAATAGTTTCTCCTCAGATATCCCTCACTTACTTCAGATACCATATATATAATTTCAGCTTCTCTCTCTTCTGTGTCTTATTTCCCTGCTGCATTTTTTATCATAAAACTTAATACTATTTAACATATGTTCATTTATTTACATTTATTTATTTATCTTGTTGATTATCTTCTTCTCTAGCGTGTAAGCTTCAAGGAGTTGGAATTTTGTCTGACTTGTCATTGTTCTATTCCCAGAAACTGGAACCACGCCTAGCCTATAGTAGACGCTCAATAAATATACCTGAATAAATAAATACACCAAGTCACATGAAGCCTTTACTTTATGATAAGCTAGACACAAGTAGGGAGAGGAGGATTAAAAAAAATGGTGTAGGAGTACTGATCCTCTTACTCTTAATGGTGCATACAAAGGGCTCTTAAGAGCTACACTGCCTTTAGGGCATCCAACTTATTTCAGGAGGGGGCATGACTAGTAAACATCTCCTGGCTAAGTGGACATATATAAGGTTCATGTGAATTACAGAATGATGGGATTGCAAAGAAAGCCCTAGCTATAAACAGAAAGTTTAGGTATCCGTTATTGATAGTTTGGATAACTGCTAATGTTGACCAGACACCTTAAAACAGGACTTGGAAAACACTATCAACCCTTCCCTTGCTTCCACCACTACTTGTGAAAGAGGTTATGGACATACACCTCTAGTGGTACATGTGGTACATGAGATATCTAATAGTCCAGTGATTTAGCATGTATCAGATGAGGGCACCACACAGTGCATCTATAATATAGTTTATGTATGTGTGTGTTGATGAGTGAGATGGGGGGTGGTGCTTACAAGTGGAGTGCTTGCTGTCCTTCAGATTTATGTCATTGGATAAGACAGGCTGCTACACAGATGTTCTATGTGCTCCACAGCCAATGTTCTAGCAGAGAGGCCACGACCAGATCCAGCAGGCTGGACATAAAACCAAAAGCACACTACGAGAAAACAAAGCCTAGAGCCATCCAGATTTGTCTCATATTAGTCCCATCTGGCCATTAAGGGCTTATTAGACATAATAATAAAAAAAAAAAAAAGACAAAACTGATTCTCCTTGCTGTTTCTAGAACAAACTAGCATGTTCTTACCTAAGGACCCTTCCAGTTGTCATTCTCTCTTCCTAGAATCTGCTGTTTACACATGTTCATATGACTAGCTCCCTTACTTCCTCAGGTCTTTATCTAAAATCACCCTCTTAACAAAGTTTTCTTTACAAGCTTTCATGAAATTCCACATCAGACCCCTTTTCTAATTTATATTCTAACATAGAATATGTCATGTCTATGTCTAACATACAGTAATGTCATGTCTAACATACAATAATCATTACTTATTTGTTTTTTGTCTTTCATTCCTTCATTGGTAGAAAGTAAGTGTCTTGTACATGGCAGTTACTCAAATATCTGTTGAATCAATAAATTTCACTCAAAGTTTATACCTTTTTTTCACGTGAGAACGTTGATTATTGTGTTTTTTTTCCTGATTCTTTCTTATGAATGCTACATATTAATGTTTACATAATAAAAATGGATAACACTAATGATCTTAAGTTAGGTAATAATAATGAAACGGAATTAAGTTCCCTTATCCCCCTCTCAGGGTGTGGTTGACAGGGTGTGGATCGTTTCCTCTGTGCCCTGCTCAAACCCGTAGGGGGAGCATGTAGACCAGAAGGGCAGGTCATGGGGAGAGATTTTGTGCTCTGACTCCACAGCAGCATCTAGAATTGAGTGTTTACAGCTACCAAAGCCCCAATGGACGTGTGTTACAGTGTGCTCTTTCAGTTTTGTCATCTGCAGGAGGTTTCTTTTAATCAGCTCAATTAGATCCTCTGCCTTATCACAAGAACAGAAGGCTTTCTGTGTCCCAGATTTCTTGCCCTACTGTGCAGGAAAAATCGGATCACATTTGGGCTTGGAAGATGGGTACAAGGTTTTATTGAGTGGAAGTAGCTCCCAGTGAGGTGGATAGGGAGGCCAGAAGGGGGATGCAGTGGCAAGGTGTTCTTCCCCTGGTGTTGGGCCGCCCTGTGGTTGACTGCCCCCGACCACATTCCACATCCTCCTGCCATGGATGGCCTGCTGGCATCTGCTGGTGCCTGTCAGTGGACTCTTCTGCTCCTCTGCTCCTCTTAACATCTAGCTGCTTGTGCGTGTGCCTGCTAGGGGCTTGGGGTTTTTATGGGCACAGGATAGGGGGCATGGTGGGCCAAGTGGTCTTGGAAAATACAACATTTGTGTGTGAAAACAGGAGTGCCTGTTCTCACTTAGGTATGTTGGCACAGGCCCAAGAGTGGAGTGGAGCCCTTGGCAGGGACCCCACTCTTCTCTACCCAGCACTTCCCTGCCCCTGTCCTGTATCAATAACAGCTAACAAGCATTGAGCTATTATTATGTTCCAGAAATAGTTCTGAATATTTTGCACAATACCTAACTATTCTAATCAACAAGCTTATGAGGGAGGCATTATTATAATTATTCTTATTTAGCAAATAAACAATGAGAGCCTAAGTAACTTGCCCTGGTTTTCACACTGAGGAAACAAGAAATTTCCCCACCTACCATGATTTGAATATATGCACTTTTTTTGTTTTAAACGTTTTATTGAAACATAATATTTGTATATACTTGTGGGATACATGTGATATTTTGTTACATGCATAGAACGTGTAATCATCATGTCGTTTCATTTAGAGTATCCATTAGCTGGAGTATTTGTCATTTCTACATATTGGGAACATTCTGTCTACTAGCTATTTTGAAATACGTAATACATTGTTAGTCATAATCACCCTTCTGTGCTATCTAACTGTGTGTTTGTGCTCATTAACCAACCTCTCTTCATCCCCTTCCCCCACCTACACACCCTTCCAGCCTCTGTTATCTATTATTCTATTCTCTACCTTCATGAGATCAACTTTTTAGTTCCCACATATGAGTGAGAATATGTGATAATTGTTCTTTCTGTGCCTGATTTATTTTAGTTAAAATAATAACCTCCAGTTTCATCCACACTGCTGCAAAATACATGATTTCACTATTTTTCTGGCCAAATAGTATTCCATTGTGCATGTACACCACATTTTCTTTATCTGTTAAGCTTTTGAGAGACACTTAAGTTGATTCCTTATCTTTATTATTGTGAATAGTGCTGCAATAAACATAGGGTGCAGATATTTTCTGATATGATGATTTCATTTCTTTTGAATAAATACTTAGTAGTGGGATTGATGGATTATATGGTAGTTTGATTTTTCGGTTTTTGAGAAATTTCCATACCGCTTTTCATAGTGACTATATAAATTTACATTCCCACCAACAGTGTATGAGAGTTCCCTTTTCTCCATATCCTCACCAGCATCTTTTTTTGTTTGTTTTTTTGTTTTTAGTAATAACAATTCTAACAGGGGTAAGCTAATATCTTATTGTGTTTTTGTTTTGAATTTCTCTGATGATTAGTGATGTTGAGCATTTTTTCTAAGCTTACTTATTCTTCCTCCTTCTAGTTGATAGTTGTCAATTAGAACAGAACCTAAGCCTTCTATTTATAAAAATTATTTTGAATGTGATTTATTTTCCTAAACATCATTATAATATTTGTATTAGTTCATTTTGCATTGCTATAGAGGAATATGTAAGGCTGGGTAATTTATAAAGGAAAGAGTCTTTTTTGGCTCATAGTTCTGCAGGCTATATAGGAAGCATGGTGCTGGCATTATCTGGGCTTCTAGTGAAGCCTCAGGAAGCTTTTATTCCCTTTGCGGAAGGCAAAAAGAGCTGGCATGTCACATGGTGAAAGAGGGAGCAAGAGATAGAGGAGGAAGTACCAAGTTTTTTTTTTTTTTTTTTTTTTTAATCACATCTCATAGTAACGAATGAGTGTGAGAACTCATTACCACAAGGAGCACATCAAGCCATTCATGAGGTATCTTCTCCCATGACCCAAACACCTCCCACTTGACCTCACCTCCAACATTGGGTGTCACATTCAAACTGAGATTTAGAGAGGACAAACATACAAACAATATCAATATCCTGTTTCAATAAGGAGAAGAAAAGGGAAAAGTTTGTTCATACAATAATTATTTAAGAAGTAGAAAAGCTGGAACTAATTAGTGACTATGCCAGATGACTATCAAGTTACATATTTATAATATTTATGACATTCTTATATGTTTTAATATGGTCAATATATTGATATGGTTGGGTTTAAGTATATGATTTCTCTATTTATTTTCTACTTAATCTATTTTGTCCCTCAATTTTTTTTTATTTTTTCTGCCTTCTTTTGGATGAATTGGGTATATTTTATGACTCCATTTCATGTCTTTTGTTGCCTTGTTAGCTCTAATTTTTATTAACTTTATTTTTTAGCAGCTTAGGACTATACTATGATGTTTATAGTATACACCAGTAACTGATCAAAGTCAACCTTAAGCTAATATTGAATCACTTCATGTCTAGTAAAATAAACTTCAGTCATACACTTCAGTTTTCCATTGCCAGTTCTATTGTTATCATGTTTTTATTTTCTACATGATATAAAACACACAACATAGGATTATTATCTTGTTTTAAAGAGTCATTTATGTTTTAAAGAGATATAGAAAAATGGATATTATATTTACATACCTGGATATTTCCTTCTTTCTTCATTCCTTTGTGTCATTCTATATTTTTATCCAGATATCATTTATTCGACTTGAAAAACTTCCTTTAGAATATTTTGTTGTGCATGTCTGCCATAGATGAATACATACAACTTTTTATGTATAAGAATATCTTTATTTCAACTTCCTTGCTTACAAATATTTTAGCCAGATATAAAATTCCAGATAGATGTTTTTTCTCTCTTTCATTACTTTAGGGTACTTACTCCATTGTTTTTGGATTTGCAATTTTTCAGATAATAAGTCTTTCTTATATTTCGTCCTTTGCATATCATATCTCCTTTTTCTTCTGGTTGGCTTTAAGAATTTATTTTCATCTCTGTGTTTTATTATCCAGATTATGATCACGTTTGGTGTAATTTTGCTCATGTTTCTTATGCTTGTAGTTCATTGGGTTTTGTACATCTGCAGGTTTGTAGTTTTCATTAAATCTGGAAAATGTGGCCATTATTTTTTCTGACCACTCTCTCTTTTTTTCTGGAATTTCTATTACATATATACTAAGTCAGTTCAAGTTTTTCCACATATCACTTAAGTTCTGTTTATTTTTAATTCAGATTTTTTTCTTTTTCTAATTTCTATGGCTATTTCTTCAAGTTTACTAATCTTCTCCAGTTCTAATCTGTTGTTAATCCCATTAAGTCTATTTTATATCTCATTAATTGTATTTTTCATCTCTGTAAGTTTTATATGTATCTTTATATCTTTCTTGTGTCTATTTAACATGTTCACTCTTTGCTCTACCTCCTTGAATATATGTAATGTAGTTATAATAACCATTTAATGTCCCTGTTTACTTAACTCCATCATTCATGGGTCTGTTTCCTGATGGTTCCTTCCCTGGCCTTGGGTGTTTTTCTTGCACTTATCTGTTCATCAGTAGTCAACTGGAGACCCTATGGGTGCATTATGTAGGTCTTTGCCACTTTCTCCGCACTTGTACTCTGCTGTGTCAAATATAGCTGCTTTGATCTCCCTAATTTTCCAGCTCTGCCTTCTCAATTCAGGGAGGCCACCAGGCTCTACCTGCACTCCTCTCTTCTAAGAGTTGCAGCCTGGAAACTCACTCTAGGGGTTAATGCCTGCCTGATGTCCAGTGTCTTAAAACTGTTGTTTCATATATGTATTTTTAAATTTTATAGTTGATTCAGGAAGAAGGAAAAATCAGGTCCATGTTACTTATCTTTTCTGGAAGCCAAAGTTCAAAAGTAACATTTAAAGCAGTGTTACCACTTGAGCTAGTATTTGTCCATTTATATTTTACAATAAAATACAATAATTAGGCCGGGCGCGGTGGCTCAAGCCTGTAATCCCAGCACTTTGGGAGGCCGAGACGGGCGGATCACGAGGTCAGGAGATCGAGACCATCCTGGCTAACATGGTGAAACCCCGTCTCTACTAAAAATACAAAAACCTAGCCGGGCGAGGTGGCGGGCGCCTGTAGTCTCAGCTACTCGGGAGGCTGAGGCAGGAGAATGGCGTGAACCCGGGAGGCGGAGCTTGCAGTGAGCCGAGATTGCGCCACTGCACTCCAGCCTGGGCGACAGAGCAAGACTCCACCTCAAAAAAAAAAAAAAAAAAAAAAAAAAAAAAAAACAATAATTAAAATTACTAAATGTGAAAGGCTTGTCAGTTTATATAAATGTTCCATTTTACCTGGGTCCTATTGAATTTTGCGTATATTTTCAAATTAAAGTTACCAAATTAACCAACTAGTCTGGATGTATAACTATTGTTCAATCCAATTTTATTATGTTTTAAAAATCAGATGAAATCATGAGAAGCAAAGTTTTTATTTTTGTTGTGTTTTTGTTTATAAGGTTTAATTAACATTAGTAGACTTTTAGTACAGAAAGTGGAAACTGACCAAATTATACAAAAAATATATTATTTCAATCTTTCTTTCTCTCTCTCTTTCTCTCATCTTTCTTTCTTTCCTTTTTTTTTTTTTTTTTTTTTTTTTTTTGAGACAGTCTCACTCTGTCATCCAGTCTGGAGTGCTTGGCTCACTGCAAACTCCACTTCCTGGGCTCAAGTGATTCTCAGGCCTCAGCCTCCCCAGTAGCTGGGATTACAAGTATTCACGACTATGCCCAACAAATTTTTGTATTTTTGGTAGAGACAAGGTTTTACTGTTTCCCAGACTTGTCTGAGCTCAAGTAATCCACCCACTTAAGTCTCCCAAAGTGCTGGGATTACAGGCATGGGCCACCATGCCTGGCCTCAACTTTTTCTTACACATAAAGTATATTACCTTTGTAGTGTTAAAAAGTAGAAAAAAAGAAAAGAAATTAAGGTAACAAGCAGAAAACCAAACTTCAGAGCAAGGGATAGTAGATTAGTAAACGTATCAAAGATTCAAATGGTGACTATTTCCATTCATTCAAAAATCTTTGAAAAATTGATTTCAATGTATAGACAAATATTTAGAAATATATTTATACATGCTTTTATAGTTTTCTAACTAATATTTAATTAAATTAATTTTTTTTTTTTTTTTTTTTTTTTTTTTTTTTTTGGTGAGACGGAGTCTTGCTCTGCCGCCCAGACTGGAGTGCAGTTGCTCACTCCAAACTCCTCCTGCCTGGTTCAAGGGATTCTCTTGCTTCAGCCTCCCAAACAGTTGGGATAGCAGGCTCATGCCACCACCTGTGGCTAATTTTTGTATTTTAAGTAGCAACAGAGTTCCACTACGTCAGCCAGCTAGTCTCCAACACCTGACCTCAAGTGATCTGCCCTCCTTGGCCTCCCAAAGTCCTGGGATTACAGGCTTGAGCCACCATACCCAGCCAATTACTTTTTAATCCTCAAATTTATCTTGTAATGTACATTTTTTTCTATTGATTAAGGAATAAATGTAAAGTAAAAATTATAATGACATGTGAGTGAGAGGTCTTACTTTTGTGTACATGCTTTGGATTTCAAAGGGAAGAAATTCTGTCTCCATAGTTACAGTACCAGTATATGTTCGTCCTCCATTTTCTTTGTCTTGCTGGTCCAACTTGGTTGGTATTTATGCCTTTTCGTTAGCAAAAGAAAGGACAACATTTTAGCTCCCAATCACAGAAATAGATCTGAAATTTATTTCTGATTATTGTTTATTTGCTTCTTCACTACTTTTTCTACCACATGTTAATGTTTTTTAAGATTTTCCTGTATTTATTCCTTAGGAACCCCAAAATGTTTGTAGCTCTTTTAACAACAAGTGAACTAGACATTTTACCCCTTACATATTAGTATTTTTCAGTAGTTACATTTAGTCCCAATTCATAGTTCTACAACTCTCTAAAAGAAATTGTAGCTTTGTCTGAAAAATAAGATAGCAATATAGAGACTTTTGTTGGGCAAAATAAACATGATAAATTGGTAGATAGCAAATGAAAGGCAAAGTTAAGCTAAGATCATAGCACTATTTGAATATCAGCAGGAATAATATTTTTAAAAAAAGTGTTTAAAATATATACAAACATGCCAGAACAGAACACCAGACAAGTGGTACAATTTTATGAAGATAAAGCTATTTTTAACTTCAGCAGACATAAATAAGATGTAATTAGTATAGTTCTACCCAGCAGTTCCTTATTAAAAAATCTAATATTCAAAACTGATTGCAAATGAAAACCATTTTCTAATGTGCAAATAATTCATGCATTCAATATTTCAGCTCATGTAGCTTACTGAAATTATAAACATAAAGGTACAGAAAAGCATGATGCCAGCCACCTCTCTGCCACCAGCACCATATTAGAGAGTGATCAGGATATGATATTTATTATACTATAATTGTCACGGTCTTTTTTATAAAAGGTGTTTTATATTTTAATAGCATCCTTTCTAAAATGCATTGTGTTCTTGTAATTTTCAGTAATCAAATAGGTATGTATTTTGTAAATATTTTTATGTTATAAGTTATTCTCTTATATATGTTAAGAAAATAAAGTATTATAACACTATTTAATCATCCAGATTACCCAAATGAAAAGTTCTATTATGTAAGGACATAAAAACTTTGGCTTGACATTCTTATTTTAGCTAGCTGATTGTTAACACTTGAATTTTTCATTTTATGTCTATTGCAAAATGTGGCATAATTTGAATTAGTCTTGGAATGTCTAGCTGTCTTCCTCATCACATTCCTAATATTTCTAAGAGCTTAAAAACTTTCAAATTCCTTGTAAAGTACCTTGAGAAAAATTTTATTATCTAAAATATGTTTAAAGTACATATTGTCTATATATATATTCATAAGATATTTGAGTTATCTTTTTAAAGGTTTTTATTACATATAATCCCCCTATCACTTTCTACTGCTAGCTCATAACTATTATCAATTAAATTTTCACTTATATTCTTATTATAATGTCTTATATGCAGTATGCCATGGAGCATTTATTAAATCTAGAACCCTGATCTTTCTGGCCATTCTGGGCATTTGTTTTCACAGATTGCCTGTCTGAACTAATTATGTCCTCATATCACATGAGACAGTCAAATGTATCAGTTATTTTATCAAAGATTAGACAAATTTAAAATCAAATAAAACATCATTTTCTAAAAAGAAGAGGACTTTTTATTTTTTGAACTAATCCTATTTTATCAAGAATGTACAGTTTTTGTGTTTTTAATCTTTTAAAAAATATCAGCAGGCTAGGTTTGGAGTTTTCTATATAAAAGTCCTCAAAACAGTGCCTATGTAAATCTGTTTGTCACTTAGTTTTTAAAAAACAGAGAATTTCCTAATGCTCAATTGGAAATTTTCAAATGTTTCTATACTTCATGAATGTGATGTTTTATGGGGAATCTCTTAAGAAAGAAAGAAATACATTGCATGAAGCTGTTGGAGACAGGATCAAGCACATTTGATTTGACTGTTTTGACTGCTTGCCCAAGATTGCTGATTACTCTGTATGCACAGCTACTATAAAGGATGAGCGAAAAGACTCCAGTTTCTAACAGATATGTAAGTAATTCAGAACATATTGCTCCACTGTTCAGATGTTTAATAATGATGCCAACTTTGCATCTAAGAAAGTAAATGATGTGTAGAAAGGTTTGTTTGGAAAGTACTTACAAGTTTTTGTTACATGCCAGGAGGAAAAAATGCTAAGTAAATCTTTTATTTTATGGTAGTGGTATATACAGACCAGTGTGTTTGGATGTTCTATAGTTTGTCTAACTCATTTAGAGATAAAAACATTAAAATATACCCATATGATTATATTCAGTTGCCAGAAAATGTGCCCCAAATGTACTATATTGTATGACATCATTAATGAAAACTGTATTTAGAATATTTTTTGCCCAATTCACTTAGAATTTAAAAAAAGCACACATACAAAAGAGCATATCAAATCACCACTTTGGTAAAGATAAAAATATTAAGAATGAGATTTATATATTGTCTGAAAAGATTGAGGCTGAAGATGCATGGATCCCCAAGAGGATTTCAGAATTGAACTGGATTGGAAGAAATAAGAGGAGAGAAACACTAGAATACCAAAGCAGTGGAGGTATTCTTTCTCTCAACTGGAATAAATCCAGAGGATTTCCTAAATGACAGAATATTTTTAAAAGAATTTGATTTGAAATTTGCAAAAAAAAAAAAAAAAAAAAAAAGGGAGGGGTATTTATACTAGGTCTGCTACATTGATTGTGAAAAAAACATTCAGGTATTTCAGGACGTCATTATTTTCTTTTTTTCATGCTTGCAGAGGGACTATAATAACAGATTTAAAAGTTTATTGAAATTGCATATCATCCTCAACATGCCGTTTGCTTTCTTGAGATTTTTTCTCATTTCCTTTTGTAGTTTGTCTTATCCAGTTGTGATTAGTTGAAAATCTGGTTTCAGGAGCCTCCAGTTGGCTACCTGGCAAGGGAGGCCCCTTGTTTACACCTTAACTTACCAGTTCCATTTACAGAGTTTAGAAAAGCAATTATGAATGAGAGTTTATTCATGATTTGGCTCTCGGCTTGTCTGTTGTTGATGTATAGGAATGCTTGCAATTTTTGCTCATTGATTTTGTATCCTGAGACTCTGCTGAAGTTGCTTTTCAGCTTAAGAAGCTTTTGGACTGAGATAATGGGAATTTCTAGAGATAGAATTATGTCATCTGCAAACAAAGATAGTCTGAATTCCTCTCTTCCTATTTGAATACATTTATTTCTTTCTCTTGCCTGATTGCCCTTGCCAGGACTTGCAATACTATGTGGAAGAAGAGTGGTGAGACAGGGCATCCTTTTCTTGTGTCAATTTTCAATGGAGGATGCTTCCAGCTTTTGCCCATTCAGTATGATATTGGCTGCGGGTTTGTCACATATGGATCTTATTATTTTGAAGTGTGTTCCTTCAATATCTAGTTTATTGAAAATTTTTAACATGAAGGGATGTTGAATTTTATCAAAGGACTTTTCTGCATCTATTGAGATAATCATGTGGTTTTTGTCTTTAATTCGGCTTCTGTGATGAATCATATTTATTGAATTGTATATGTTGAACCAAACTTGCATCCCGAGGATGAAGCCTACTTGATCATGGTGCATAAGCTTTATGATGTTCTGCTGGATTTGGTTTGGCATTATTTTGTTGAGGGTTTTTGCATTGATGTTCATGAAGAATATTGGCCTGAAGTTTTCTTTATTTGTTGTATTTCTGCCAGGTTTTGTTATCAGGATGATGCTGGCCTCATAGAATGAGTTAGGGAGGATATCCTTCTTTTTTAGAAGAGTTTCACGGAATCAACTTAAATGCCCATCAATGATAGACTGGTTGAAGAAAATGTGGTACATATATACCATGGAATACTATGCAGCCATAAAAAGGAATGAGATCGTGTCCATTGCAGGGACACGGATGGAGCTGGGAGCTATTAACCTCAGGAAATCAATGTAGAAACAGAAAACCAAATACTGCATGTTCTCACTTATAAGTTGGAGCTAAATGATGAGAACACATGGACACATGGTAGTTAACAACACACACTGGGGCCTGTCAGAGGGTGGCAGTGGGAGGAGGGAGAGCATCAGGAAGAATAGCTAATGGGTGCTGGGCTTAATACCTAACTGATGGGATGATCTGTACAGAAAACCACCATAGCACACATCTACCTATGTAACAAACCTGCACGTCCTGCACATATAGCCCTGAACTTAAAATAAAATTTGGAAATGAAAAAGAAAAAGCAAGAGAAAAGAAAAGCAATTGTTTCCTATTGGAATGATGTAGTTGCCAACTCTGAAGTGTGCTGTATAATCAAATTCCTGAAACCATCTCTCTACTTCAACAAAGACTGGATTCAAAAAAGTAAATTGAGTGTCTATAGTGTATGTATTTTTCAGTGTTCTGAAAGAAGTGCTAAGTCATAGATCACAGAGGGTGATAAGGGTAGGCAAGAGGAAATATTGATTCTTCATGGCAAATGAACAACACATCATTTTGCCTCAGATTCTGAATATAAATTAGTAATGGTGTGATTATGCTTGCTGTTGTATGCCTCCATGTTTTAAAAATCAGGCAGGCCTGTTCCTCAAATATTCTAGTGCATGTTATACCAAGGAGATTGTCTATAATTGTCTAGTATTTATTTCATTAATATCAATGATTTTTCCTAACACATTCTACTTTCTTGTCTTTATCACTATCAATGTTGAGATTTGGGGACAATTCTTGTTGATGATTACTGAAATGTTAATTAAAAAAACATAATATATGCTTGAAAAAGCTAAAATTTGAATAGAAAACAGTAGAAATAGTAGTCATTTAAAAAAATTGATGATTGGTAGACTCCTTGTGACAAGTTAAGTTTTGAACAATAATATATGGAAAAGCTATTTCGTAAAATAATTGATTTCCCAATGTTTATTAAATCTTTTAAAGCCACTCAATTAGTTTTACATTAGTAAATCAATTCTTTTACAAAGTTTTCTCTATTTTTCTGTTTCCTTTTGAAGGTTTTCCTATATTGCCTAGCACAGAATTATAACGAGACATTATTATAGAATATGGAAATCTTAGCAATGTGGCCAGTGCAAATGTTCCACATCTCCTAACCATGGAAGGAAGGGTATACTTGAGAAAACTTTGTAACAGTAGGTAATATGAAATCTGACAAGGAATAGAGTTCTAAGACAGTTAATGTGTACTCTTGCTAAAAGAAAAACAACTCTGAAAAAGTTTACTAGTTCTTTGTGATTAAGATATTCAAGATATAGAATAATCAGAAATACAGGTTTAAAGAAAGTAAATAGCAAGAAGTCGAACTGTGAATTAATAAACTTGTATTTATAGTGTGTTAATTAAGGATAGAGCTGCATGTTAAGGAGACACTGGGTAGGCCTGTAACTCTAGTGTGTGGAGTGAAGGAAGAGCCACATTACATCTACTTCTACTACAAAGACACATGTACACGTATGTTTATTGCGGCACTATTCACAATAGCAAAGACTTGGAATCAACCCAAATGTCCATCTGTGACAGACTGGATTAAGAAAATGTGGCACATATACACCATGGAATACTATGCAGCCATAAAAAAGGATGAGTTTGCGTCCTTTGTAGGGACATGGATGCAGCTGGGAACCATCATTCTTAGCAAACTATCACAAGAACAGAAAACCAAACACCGCATGTTCTCACTCATAGGTGGGAACTGAACAATGAGATCACTTGGACTCGGGAAGGGGAACATCACGCACTGGGGCCTATCATGGGGAGGGGGGAGGGGGGAGGAGGGAGGGATTGCATTGGGGAGTTATACATGATATAAATGATGAATTGATGGGTGCTGACGAGTTGATGGGTGCAGCACACCAACATGGCATAAGTATACATATGTAACAAACCTGCACGTTATGCACATGTACCCTAGAACTTAAAGTATAATTAAAAAAAAAAAAAAAGAATTAACATGGTCCTTGTATTTATAAAGCCTTTTGTGCTTTTCTGTGTATTCCCACATGCAAACTACTCTACACTTTATTTCCATCTTCTCCAGTTCCTTCCTGCCCCGATTTGATAGAAAGTATTGTAGAAATTGATATTAAGCAAAGAGTAAGTGAGATTTTTGTATTTCCCTCCACAGATTGTTAATTTGTCTTTAAACACTGGAGACTTGAAAACAGTGTGCATATTTTTCAATGATTATCTGCATTTACAATTCTATTAATTTGTCCTTTTACCTTTGTCTTCAGTCGATGAGAAGATAATTGAACTCCTGGATTAAATATAGTGCTGCATTGAGAAGTGCTTTAAAGCTGGCACTCTTGTGCTGGCGAATGAAGCTTTTTTTTTTGCAGCTTTTAAAAATTTCTATAGTTTACATGGTATAAATACTGTGACTGACTTAAAACCATCAACGTGATGACACTACACACAGAACTGAAAAGAGATACACACAATTGTCTCTGAAGCACCTGTGTGAGTCAGCTCCAGAACATCATTGCCTAAATACCTTTTTGAAAGGAAATTCTATTCTGTACTTTTTGAGTCTCTCTCCTCAAAAGTATTGATATGCAAATAATGTGTAATCCAAAGAATGTTAGAGAAAATACATTTTTTATTAATTAATACAGAATGCCAATCTTTTCTTAATATTTTCAAAGTAATTTCATAATTTTCATATTAGCAAAAGTATACAAAATGATGTTTATATATAATTCTGAAAGAAAATACAAACAAAACCAATAAATCTTTGAATTGGCTGGACCAAAGCCCTGATATTTGTTGAAACTGCATTATGTGACCAACACTATACAGGGCACTTCTAGGAAGGTAGAAACAAAACTTATTTATTGCTTATATCAGTAATTTCTCCTAATGTATATTACGTAATTATCTCAAAAATATTTTCACAAAAATGTCCTTATCTCACAGGTGAGGAATCCAAGGCAAAGCAGAGTTCTTAATTTGCCCAAACTAAAATTTGAGCCCAGATATCAATGGCATCAAAATTCATTCTTTTCTCATTAAACTTCTGTAATCAATTGCCCTCAATAAGTATTATTGAATGCTGTGCAAATCTCTGAAATTTAGAGATGGAAAACACACTAACTACTTTTTGTAAAATTAAAATGAAAGAGAGGAGAGAGACAGTTGGCAGAAAACTTTACCTTGGATGCATGTGTTTCTCAACCTTAAATAATATATATAGGGGCGGGAATTAGGACAAGTCAGTTTAAAAAAATAAAGTTCTTTAGATAATGGGGTTTTAAGGAGAAAATAATAGTCTGTGCTCCGTGAAAATAATTGACTGCAATGTGGAGGCTCAGATATGATTTAGGAGACTGATGCAGTGGTCTAAGATAGAACCTAAACTAAGGTAGTGCACTGAGAAAGAAAGGATACAATCAGATCAAGAAATATTTATAAGAAATAATGGATAGAATTTTCCTTGATTTCATGTAAAGGAAGAGAGAGAATTATAGAAACTACTGCTATGATCTTTACCAAGACAGTACATCCACTGGAACCTGCTGTATGTTTTGCTTACCAATAGCTGTCTTCTCTAGAGAATTGCCCTTGGCTGAGATACTTCACTCCAGAAAGATTAAAAAAAAAAAAAAAAAAAAAAAAAAAAGAAGAAGAAGAAGAAAACAAAGAAAAAAAGAAAAAAGGTTGGCCCCTTTTCTTAACGTAGAAATATACTGGGAGCAAGTTTATGTTTATGTACCAGACCAAGGCCAAGCTTTGTCTGAGACCACATTCTTGTCTTTCGCTTTTCTTATCCTGCACTATTTTCTCCCTTATGTTCCCCCAATAAATTATTCACATAAGAATTCCTGTCCCAAACTCCACTTCTAGTGAAGATGACTTAAGACAAGCACGAATGACGTCTTAATGTGATAACTGAGACAAGTGATGGTATTATTCACACATTGATAGTGCTGTACTGTTCCAAAATTTTGGTCCTAATCTAGTATTTGCTAAGCCTTCCCTGGGGATGGAGTACAGCTTTAAAAATAGTTACTTAAGATAAATACTATTTATAGGTTTGTTATTGGGTCTTCCAAACTCCCTGTGTTTTTATTAATGATGAGTAGGAACTTTATAATCTACAAATGTAAATATTTAACATGTAAGTAAAGGAAATATTCTTGCATGTGTCTCTAATGTATGATCAGGTTTGAAACTACATTATAATCTAACCATTTTTCCTCTATCTAATGGAAGATGTTCCTTATTGTGAATGAACACAAGATAGATGGTCTAGTTGTCTCAAAACAAAACACAATTTTGTCTCAAAACAAAGCACAATTTAAAAGAAGGTAGATAATATAGATTATCTTGTTTTTAACACACATAAGATAAGGATTTTATAAGCATCTACACACAGTGTATTTATAAAGATAACATTCATTTATCATATTTTCAAATTTTGTTTCATATTACCTATTTTCTTACTTTATGTTTTACTGTGTGTCAGGGGGAGGGTCTTGCTCTGTCACCGAGTCTGGAGTGCAGCAGTGTGATCACAGCTCACTGCAGCCTCAAGCAATCCTCCTTCCTCAGCCTCCCAAGAAACTGGGACCACAGATGTGCATCACCATGTCATACTAATTTTTAAAAAGTATTTTATAGAGATGGGGGTCTCCCTTTGTTGTTCTGGGTGGCTCTTGAACTCCTGGGCTCAATCTATCCTCCTACCTTGGCCTCCCAAAGTACTGGGATTATAGGCTTGAGCTAAAATACCTGTCCTCTATTTTCTAACGTTAAGAAACAAAGACATTCACAAACACATAGATTTTTAAATACTGAAAAATTACTGAAAATGTATCTTTATTTTTCATGGCTACATTGGAGTATTGAGAGCAGAAATGTTTACATGCTTAAGGTTTGCCATGAATGGAACATACATGTTATTTTGTATTTATTATCCACATGAAAGTTTCATTAAACCTTTTATTACTGCCTTTAATGTAGGATATTAACTTTCTAAAAATATTAAATGTCAATATGATTTGCCTATTTTTGCTTTGCTCCAAGAGGAAGAATGCATTTTTCTTTCTAAGATTCCAAACAATTAAATAGAGGATGATTCCTATTTTATCCAACCTCCATTTAACATTTAGAGGCATATCCAATAGAGTTGTAGAGTTGTTATTTTATTTTATTTTATTTTATTTTATTTTATTTCAATGTTTTGAGACAGGGTCTCACAATGGTGCTAAGTCTGGAGTACAGTGATGTGATTATTGCTCACTGCAGACTTGACCTCTTGGGCTCAGGTGATCCTCCCATCTCAGCCTCCCAAGTAACTGGATCTATAGGCATGCACCACCACACCTGGCTAATTTTTCATTTTTTGTGTGTGTGGAGTTGGGGGTCTCACGATGTTGCCCAGACTGGTTTCAAACTCCTGTGCTCAAGTGATGTTCTGATCTCTTACTCACAAAGTGTTGGGATAATAAATGTAAGCCACCAAGCCCAGCCAAGTTGCATATTTTGAAGAAAATGTATGTATTACATAGAAATTTGGACCAATTTGCCCAAATATGTAGTTAACTAGTTTTAGAAAATAAAATTATATTAATTTTACATTCCACTATGGACTGTAAGATACAATCTTTGGGAAAAAAGTTTTTATAAATGAGGTGACCCTGTTTTCTCCATCTCAGTGAATACTATTCACTGAGATGTTCAAATTAGAAATGTGGGAATGATCTTTTATTCTTCCTTCTTCCCTACCTTTCTGTATAAAATATGGAAACCATTGCTATGAACTAATTAGTCTACCTCCAAAATATATCTTGGACCTACATACTTGGACTATAAACTTGGACCTCACACACATATCAGAACCCATACCTCCTCTGCTGTCAGAATATTTCCAGTGTCTACAAAGCCTTATTTGAACGATAGGCATTGTAATTATGCCTATTGCATAATTCCCCCTGTAAGCAACCTTATCGGAAATGTAGAGTTATTTTAAAAAATGAGAACCCATACATATCAATATTTAAATGTCAATATTTATTTTAGAAAATAAAAAATAACTTCTAAGAAGACTAACTCTCAGGAATCAGAAATAAACCCATTTATTGATATCAATAAAGGATATTATTTAGTTGTGTTTAATCAACTTAAATCTATTATTTGAAACTGCTTACCAAGGTCTATACAAAGAAGCTCATTGACTATGTTAATATATCAGTTACTGTAATAATAGGAAGGTCAATAAATATGTTGTTAAATAGTCATGGAGTAAAACAAATGCCATAATGAGGAAAAGAGTGTTAAGTTCAAAAATCTACATTTCTTGACATTTCCTTGGATACAGAAAACCTCCTAACTGGCAGAATTAGACTTGATTTTAAAAATGAGCTAGATGAATAAAAACAATGGGTGTGTAAAGAGTCACAGGGAAAAACAAGGTAGATCAAACTTTCATATCTAGAGGTATGTGATTCATTACACAACTGTTATAAAAATTCAAATGTTGAAATTCTTAGAGTTATTTAATATTTGAATCTGTGCCATTTCTGTACAATGGTGATGACAGAAGCAAATATGTTTTTTTGAGACTAAAAACAAATAGCACAGGACACAATGGTAGCACCAACACTAAAACTGACTTTCATTATCTGTTGTTTTTTCACTCTATTGCAGGCATGTTTGCATCATTATCGAGGACCACAAAATTAAATAGGAATATGCTTCATTTTCCTTTGACCTTCTCCTGACCTGAGAATTACTGGGATTTGTATAACTTAATGTCAAATGATAACACACGCTGATTTGAAAGTCACTTACTCTGCTAGCCAGCCTCCAAGATGGTCCCTAATGATCTCCACCTTCTGGCATTCATACCTTTGTATTATTCCCTTTTTTCACTGTATCAGCATTAGTCCTATTTGGCCATAGACTATGGCAGAAAAAATGGTCTGTCACTTCTGACATTACAGCTTTGCTCTCTCTTTCACCACTTACTCTAGCAAGCTGCAGAATGAAGACAGCTGTCATATTCTGCAGATAGGTCCATGGTTAGGAGCTGAGGCCTCCTATCAACAGCCAGGAAGGAACTGTCAGCTTAGAAATGAATCCTTCAGCACCAGTCAGACCTTCAGATGAAATCCATCATCTGCACTTCAACTTCATGAGCGACTCTGAGCCAGAGCCATCCCACTAGGACACTTCCAAATTCCTCAGGGACAGAAATTGTGAGGTCATAAATATTTGTTTTTTTAAGCCACTAAATATAGTAGTAATTTAATAATAATAGAAAACAAATACATATACCATGCATACAGACTTTTGCACTGGATTATGCTTGAAAACAGAAAAGTTGTGATTTGGGACTAGAAACAATTGCAGAAAGTTTATGAGCTTATTATACAAATATTCTTAAGAGGAAACATGACCTAACCTCAATTAGTTTGACCAAATTTGTTTGCAGGCAAACCTGAATTAAATAAAATGGCTTATATTACGTTAAAATTTTTAAATTTTAACATATATGTTAAAATCATATATGAAAGTCTATCAAGACTATGTTTGAGTTTAGAAGCTCTATGTTTCTAATGATGAGTCACAATTTATAATATGCCAATGTTTGAATCAATGTATAGGTAAATCTTGAAAGAATAATATTTCTACTATTCTAAAAACTTATATATGGGGCCGGGCGCGGTGGCTTACGCCTATAGTCCCAGCACTTTGGGAGGCCGAGGTGGGCGGATCAGAAGGTCAGGAGTTAGAGACCACCCTGGCCAATATGGTGGAACCCAGTCTCTACTAAAAATATACACACAAAAAAAAAAAATTAGCCAAGAGTGGTGGTGGGTGCCTGTAATCCCAGCTGTTTGGGAGGCTGAGGCAGGAGAATACCTTGAGTCCGAGAGGTGGAGGCTGAAGTGAGCTGAGATCATGCCATTGCACTCCAGCCTGGGTGACAGAGCAAGACTCCTGTCTGGAAAAATATATATATATACATACACACATATATTTAATATAAGTATATAAATATATATTTTTATATATAAAGTATATATAAATAATTTATGTATATATAATATATAAATATATTATATATAAAATACATATATTATATATAAATATATATATGGAATGTGGCTTTCTATATTTATAGCTGCACAATAGCACTTTGCAAATATTTTTTAAAATTATTAGATGTAAGTGAAAGTAAAGTTATTAAAAATCTAAACCTCTAATAATCTATATTTTGATTATATTTAGATGTTAATATGCTTTTTTATTGTTTAGTAGAAGTAAAATTATGCCATGGCATGTAAATTAAGTGATAATTATACTTCTGTATAAAAGAAATATGAGTCTAGTGAGATGATTTCTTTGTTGGTGGGGTATGTAATAAAATAATACAGTTTGAATAAAATCCAGCATCTGGGGAAATTCTAGTAAATGGCAATAGATCTTCTACCTTTCTAGCAAATGTAAATATGGTAAAGGATCATTGCAATATTTTATAGTAGAAAAGGAATAGATCCTTCATTTTATTCCAAAGTTGAATTTTTCAGTTAGAACTAGAATGGTTATGGACACACAGAAAAAGAAGTGCAGAGGGTTAGTTGAAAAGAAGCTGTAGGATTAAATTAGAATTATAATTTTTGTTTCATCCTCCAGTATTTTCTCTGTGTATGTAGTGCTGACTCCTAGTCACTGCAGGACACTATTTTTCAGTCAGAGGTCTAACTGAGAAGAAATGGCATATTCAAGCTGGATTATTGCAAAGAAACCAGGAAAGTGCTGTTTCTAAAAGTGTGAGAGAATCACACCTTTAGTCACAAGGAAGGGTGAGGTAACTAGGACTAGATACTATTGGAGAACTAGTTACCAACTCTAGGTGTGAAGTGGCAAGCCCAGGGAGTAGTGAATTAATCCAAAAAGCATAGCTGTAAGTGTGGAAGGGCCCTGCCACCGGAGAAACACATCTAATTCCTCTTCTCTCAAGGAGCAAGAATGCCTGGGAAATATATATCCCATCCCTCTTTCTTCGCCCTCTCCCCCTTTCCTGTAAGTGTTTTCCTTTAGCCAACAGTGTAATGGCAAGTCAGAAGCAAGGAGGCCGCTGATACGGTCTTTGGAGATTGTGTCTTACAAGAAAGAGTGAAGAAGAACGGAAGTTGGATCTGAAGGGGCTAAAGAGAAATAAAGGGTACATCTGCAGTTACAGGTTAAAGTTTACGATATTCAATAAGCTTTCTATGGCAGAAAATGATTCCACATTTTGTAAATGTCAACAACCAGCAGCAATGTTTCACGCAAGATAGGCTTTGCAGTTTTTCTTTGGTTAATGACAAAATCCAGCTGAATAAATCTTGCATTTCCTATTAATCTTAACTTTTCCCATTTTTTAAAAAGAGTTTCCTACTATATACGCTATGTGAAATTAAGCACTGCCCATTCTAAATATGTTATCTCCTTTTGTTAGTTATTGCTGTGGATACCTTGTCAGGCAAAAAGGCAGACTGTTAATGATGTAATTTTAACATTCTCATTCAAATTATTCAGTACTCTGGCCTTGTCACTGATGAATTCTGTCACCCTACTACCTATGCAATTAATATCATTATGCTGAATAAATATACCAGATATTATGAATTTTGATGTTAAATATCTGCTGTGTTATTATAGAAGCATTTGAAGCACAAATTTTGAAAAAATATATAGATTTTTAAACCTATTTAGTTTTCAACATTTGACATGTGTTTGTTTTTGGATCTGTATAGCCTAAAACACTGCCTATTATATAGTAAGCTCTCATAAAACATATGATAAATATGTGAATGAATTACATTGTATGATGCTTTTCCTCTGTACTTAACAGTTGGAATGCCCTGAGTAATTTTGGCTGTCATGTTGTAAAGGAAGACATGATCGTGGATGAACCAGATTCAGGAGCAGATAGAAATTGAGCTAGAAATAAATACAGAGAGATAGGCACTCTTTATTAACTTTCCAATAAAAGATTAAACAAACCCTTAATTTCTAAAACTCATGCTCACTTATATTTCTTACATATTAATGCTTATCCAACATAACATTTTGTCAAACTGGGCTATTATATTTTATTAACCACAAATGCACTCTGTATTACTATTCATGGGGAAATTTTTAAACATTTAAGGAAATATCTTGAGGAGACGGGTATTCCCGGTGTCAGTTTTGTAGAATTTCTCAAGCACAAAACTGAAATAAAAATTTCAGCTTTGGCATTTGAGAGAAAAGTCTGACTGCCCTGTGGGATTATGATTTCTCAGGTACAAACTATTAGGATTTATTTTTAAATGTTTGAGAGCTTTCAGGTAGTAAAGATTAAAATGGAAATTTCTATGAAAGGGGAAGTCAGAAGCTAGGAGAGCCCAGAAGCTTGATGGTGAGAGTTATCTAAATTTATCCTGCTCTCCTTGCCTTGTGGAGGCCACAGTGAAATTAAGGTCCTGTTTACATATTAATCTTTAATTCAGCTAAGACAGTATGAGACCTTCTGGACAAAAACTTTTTTTTTTTCATAGAAGAAAATATAACTGTAACAATTGATCAACCCAAAGAAAGTATTCAGGGAAAGAGAAATTTGGGGAAAATAAAGGATGTTCTTAGTTACATTCTCCCTACATTGATAACCTGGGAAGATTAGAATTTGATTGTTTCAAAGAAAGTGCATTAAAAATTGATTCATTAATTTTAAATTTTCTAACATTCTCATGGAAGTCAAACCTGAAAGTAAGAGACCTGGGAAATATCTCCAAAGAGGCACCTCTACTGCAGAAATCTACAAACAAGGTTATTTTTAAATTCTCTTTATATTGCCTGATTTTCCTTCTCCACCCACCTCAGTGTGAATTGTTTTCAGGTTTGTGGCTTCCTATTTCTCCTTTTCTCTGTTGACTACCTTGGAGTACTTTTTTGTCTTTGTGATTTACTCACAGATTTCTCTCTCTAGCCCTAATCTTTCCTTGATGTACTATTTCTCACTGGATTTGTGACTGAACATTTAGACTAGAGTCTGACTCTATGACTCTCTCTGAGATTGCATATCCTTACATATAGTATTTTAAAATTTGGTTGCATAACTTCTAGAAATTATACTCCATCTCAGATTTAATTTCTCCTTCATTATCCTCTGTGCATATTGTTCCTTTGCATTTCTTCTTTCCTCACCATGTTTGTGGCACCGTGAAAGTTAATTATTCAAATTGAGTCACTCTTGCCATATCCTACTAAGACAGAAATGAGGGGCTAGGGGAAAAGCTCTTGGGGCACATAGCACCTGTTCCAAAAATTTAATTTTCTACAAGTTCAGCTGTGGAGATGGCCTGCCATGACTCTAAGACTGCTGTTACCTACCACTGTCACTTACCAATCAGAGCTTGCCAGCTTCCAAAAGCTTCCCTAGTGTCAGTGAGCTTTCTTTCAAAGTGATAGGTAGCATTTCTCTTTCTAATAAAGCTCTCAAACTTCTCTTTGTTCTTCAGACATACTGAAGACCAACTGGTCTGTGTGTATGCTGAAAATTGGAACTGTTGCTTCCCAAATAACTTTATATTTAGAAATTTGTCTCTATATTTTAATTGACTTTGACATGCTCATTATGTCATGTTTACGTGTGATTTGCATCAGTAATTACTGTCAAAGTATATGTGTAATTTCCATTCAAGTAAATGCTGCATGAAGTGGATAGTTTATCCAAAGAGATAGGTGGGTGACCCTCTCAAGGATGCTTGAATTCAGGACACATTTGACCAAAATTGCATTGTACTTTATTTTAACAAAGAATTTAGCAGTCATTTCCAGTGAACTTCTTCCAAACTGCTTTTTACTGAAATGGAACTATTGTAATCTCAAAGAATAACTAAACACCACTATAACTGAAGTTTAATTTCCAGTTCACTGGACACAGGCTTAGCAAGAACTGCAATTTGAGTACACACAGTTATACCTTCCCATGTTCATTACAGATTAAAGTACTTACACATCAGACAGGGCTAGCAAAGAAAATGAACAACCTTAAGAGTTGGTTTCCTGGGTTACAATTAGGAATTCTAGAAATATAACCCTTTCCCATTGCATTTCTTATTTTTTCTGGAAAAAATTGATGGTCAGCTAACCAATTTAGTAGCTTCCAAGACCACTAAAAACTATAAATTTTTTTAAATGGGCAAAGCAAATAAATAAATTTATAACTTTTAAATGTAGTGCTGTTTGAAAGTCACATTTAAATTCATCTCAATCCCATTCTGCAGTGATGTTTTCTACTATGCAAGACCTATATATCTGACTTGTTTAGAAATATCTGTTGAATTAATCTTGCCTTTCAACTATTAATGTGTGAAAGCTGAGAGTTTGAATTTCAAGATCTAATGAAGCATTGCTGAGCCAAATTATTTTTTTCCACACAGTTTCTGATATTTATAATTGGGTTTTGGCTGGGCGCGGTGGCTCACACCTGTAATCCCAACACTTTGGAAGACTGAGGCAGGCGGATCACCTGAGGTCAGGGGTTCGAGAGCAGCCTGGCCAACATGGCGAAACCCTGTCTCTACTAAAAATATAAAAATTAGCCGGGCATGGTGGTGCATGCCTATAATTCCAGCTACTCAGGAGGCTGAGGCAGGAGAATCTCTTGAACCCAGGAGGCAGCGTTTGCAGTAAGCCAAATCACAGCACTGCACTTCAGCCTGGGTGACAAAGAGTAAGACTCTGTCTCAAAAAAATACCCAGAAAACAAAAAACAAAAGTAATTAGGTTTTTATATATTTTCTAGAAAAAGAAAAGAAGAAAATGTCATTGTCTTTCTTGCAGAAATGAAGTATTTGCTATGAAGATTAAATATGTATTCCCTTGGGCCTGATATTAGTCTGGAGTCCTAAAAATATGAAACTTAATTTAGAATTAGTTTGAGATTTTACAATTGTAGTATAAAAGATCTGAGTTTTTTTTTTTTTTTTTTTTTTTTTTTTTTTCTTTTGTGAGACAGAGTCTTGCTCTGTTGCCCAGGCTGCAGTGCAGTGGAATGATTCAGCTCACTGCAAGTTCCAGCTCCCGGGTTCATGCCATTCTCCTGCCTCAGCCTCCTGAGTAGCTGGGACTACAGGCACCTGCCACCACGCCCGGCTAATTTTTTGTATTTTTAGTAGAGACGGGATTTCACTGTGTTAGCCAGGATGGTCTCAATCTCCTGACCTCGTGATCCGCCCGCCTCGGCCTCCCAAAGTCCTGGGATTACAGGGATGAGCCATCGTGCCCTGCCTAAAGATCTGAGTATTTTTAAAGTTTGTATATGTAGATTGATAATTTTATGGTGGGCAAGGTGATTGAATGAGAGTTAGGACTCCACTCCACTCTTTGATTGTGCATAACATCAGTTGTATCACCTTATATGTATATTCTAAACTTCTTGGATTATTTATGTATAACAATAAAAAATTTAAGATAATATGCATTTGCTTCTATCTATAATTTTAACAACTACAAAGAGGACTTTGCAAACAAGGTAAGGCAGTAAAATAAGTATAAAATTCTGATATTATCTAGAATCTTTCATAGTATGCAAATTTTTGTGTGACTGTTTTTAATGATTGTTTCAATTATAGAATATACTCTTACAATGACTGTGTAGCTGAGAATGAGGATTAACAAGTGTGAAACTTAGGACATTAAGAAAACTCTATTCTAGTATATAAAAAATTATTTGGTTAATATGGCATTAGAAATATCTAAGCTCCTTATAGGAAAGTATTCACTTGTGGATGCTGCTAATGATTATATTTTACAACATTTTTATTTCTGTAAAATATTCTGAACAACTACATTTAGAGCCCATATTGGTTTTAAAAATAATATTGGCCGAGTTCTATGCCTATAATCCCAGAACTTTGAGAAGCTGAGGCTGGCTGGGGGCTTGAGCTCAGGAGTTCGTGACCAGCCTGGGCAACATGGTGAAACCTCATCTCTCCAAAAAATACAAAATGCAGCCAGGCATGGTGGTATATGTCCGTAGTCCCAGCTACATGGGAAGCTGAGATGGGAAGATTGTTTGAGCCTTGGAGTTTGAGGCTGCAGTGAGCCACAGTTGCACCCCTGCACTAATAAAATAAAAAATAAAAGCATAAAAACTGACCTGAAAAAACACTTTGTATCAGAGAAACAATAACAAAACCTAATATACTTGAAGTCAGACTCCCTTTGTACAAACAAATGAAATTAAGTGAAATGAAATAAAATGATGGCAATTTCACTGTTAGCAAAAACCAATTAATAATATATGTTATGTTCTTGAGTAATGGTAAAACCGGGTAGTGTTGCAATACTGGTTTCAACATGATCTGATAGAATTCTTTTGAAAGACAATTTTCTGATTGTAATCAATAGATAAAGTATGTCATCATATTCTTTTTTGTTTTTTTGTTTGTTTGTTTGTTTTGAGACAGAGTCTTGGTCTCTTGCCCAGGCTGGAGTGTAATGTCGCGATCTCGGCTCACTGCAACCTCTGCCTCCCAAATTCAAGTGATTCTCCTGCCTCAGACTCCTGAGTAGCTGGGATTACAGGCACACGCCACCGTAGAGACAGGGTTTCACCATGTTGATCAGGCTGGTCTCTAATTCCTGACCTCGTGATCCACCTGCCTCGGCCTCCCAAAGTGTCATCATATTCTTTGCCAAGCAGTGTAACTCCTGGAATTTAACACAAGCAATAATTCAGTAAATAACTATTTATTATAGAAAAGCAAGAAAATAGTAAAAAATGTTACAGTAAGAAAACATTAAGTAATTAAGAATATGTATTCTTAATGTGTCTTACAAGAGTTATTATTGCAATGATACATTTTAATTACAAAATAATATGTTAACTGTAGAAAACTTAGAAAAAAAAAGACAAGAAAATACACTGAAAATAAAAATTGTTACTGCAACCTAAAAATCCACTGCCAGAATATTGATTTTTATGATAGTTTGTCTCTCTGTCTGCATTTCCCTCTTTGTTTTTCTAAAAACAGAGTATGCCAGCCAGCAGCTCAATATCAATCATATTTATGTTTCTTACATTGACAGAAACTTAATACCATCATCTGTGGGTAAACTATAGATTTTCCTGTTTACCTACTCATGAGGAAGCACATCATGTAAAGGCTGGGGAAAATGTTTGCTCTTATTACACTCTTGTTGAATACTGTTTTAGTGCTTACTAGTAAGATTTCTCCATCAGAAAATGAGAATAATAGTACTTAACAGTGTTTTGCTATTTTTACTCAGAATAGGTGTTTGATTTCAATCATATAATGGTTATGGACTAAATTTTGTTCTCCTCTCATTCATATGTTGAAGCCCTAAACCTCAATCCCTCAGAATGTGACTGCATTTACATACTGGGTAGGCCATAATTCCATCTGACAGGTGGTTCTTATAAGAAGAGAATATTTGGACGCACAGAGATGCCAAGGGCACGTGTGTGCAGGGCAAAGTCCATCTAAGGACACAGTAAGAAAATGGCCATCTGCAAGCAAAGAAAAGAGGCCTCAGGGAAAGCCAAACTTATAAAAACTTGATCTTGGATTTCCAACCTTCAGAGCTGTAAACAAATGCATTTCTGTTTAAGCCACCCAATCTGTAATAATTCGTAATGGAAGCAAACTAATATACAATTTTTTAAATATTTTTAAATTTTGAAATAATTATAGATTTGTGAAAGTTGATCATATGGTTTGGGTTATTCTTGTCCTACTGAAGCAAGGCACAATGGAGAGGAGCTATCACATGCACAGCATGTAACATTGCTCCAGGAACGTAATTGTTTCCCAGCCTAGCTGCTGAAACCGCCTACTGTAGCCTGAAACCACTTTTATCTGGTAACGAACTACTAAAATGACCTGCTGTGACTCTAAGACTGGTCTTACCTACCATGGTCACTCACCAATCCCCAAAACTTTACTAGTGCCAATGAACATTTTTCAAAACAATGCATAACATTTATGCTTTTATTTAAACCTCCAGCTTTCTCATTGTTCTTTAAACATACTGAATACAATCTAGTCTGTGTGTACGCCCCAAATTGCAGTTATTACTCCAAAGTAAAATGTTTTAAGGTTAGACATCTATCTCTATATTTTGTTTAACTTCAAAATATTTATAGGTATTTGCAAAGGAGAACAGAAAGGTCTAATGCACTTAGGGAGGAAAAAAAAGCCTCTAACATTGCCTCCCAAATCCCATATGATCAAGTCTTTGTCCACCTTGCCAGATGGCTCACAAGATCCCCTCACACTACGATCTAGGAATCTATAGTAGCTAGACTTGCATTCCTCACATGTACTGGGCACTTCCACTATAACAAGCTATGCAGTAATCTATGCTGTAGATCTTCCTTGACTTCCCCATCCTTCAAGTTTCAGCACAATTGTTGGTTCTTCAAACAAACCTTTCCAATTTCTCAAAATAGGTCCCTTTCTCCCATAGCAGTTCGTCTGGTTTCTTCATAGCAGTTATCAGAATTAGTGATTTTATTTTTATAAAGATAATCATTTGTTTACTTTTTCTCCCGAGTAGACTCTGAGTTTCAGTGAAGCAGAGATCAAGTTTACTTTATGTTGGACAAAACATAGCAGTCAATAAATTGTTGATGAATAAAATAATGACTGGTATGATCAAATATATTAGAGAGATTAGTCTAAGAGAAGTGTGTAGGATGAATTAGAAAGGAGAAACCTCCAGGTGAGAAATTAGTTGGTAGGCTATGGTTAGTAACTTGGTGTGTCATTAGGGAAGAGAGTAACTTGATGATAATGAGAATAAAGCCAGAAAGAATTTGGGAAAAATTAAGAAGAGAAAGAGTAAAATGACATTTTATATTAGATAGAGAAGTATAAGAAAATATTATCAATATTTCTATATGTTGTAATACTGTTTAGGTATTTTTAGGTACATTATTGACTATAATTCATATTTTTTCCTAGTCTATGTTTTATTTGTATTTGTTTATCATTTTTTAAGCATGTGTTTTGCATGGGTCTTTTTCTGTGTACTTTAGTCAAAATCAACGACAAGAAAAATTATACTATTGTTAATAATCCTGCAAGACATCAAAATATACATTACATACATAGTTGTAATAAAACATGAGAAACACTGATTACAAATCATACACTATTAAGGAAATTCTAATATATTAGATTATATAGCTGGGATGAGCATACATTTAACTTCATTTCCTAGTTTATGCCTGATTTCCTGTGGTTATTTCAATAGTGTGCACTCTTAACTCTTCTTATTAAAAGTGAGAGGATCCAGATTTGAGTCCAAAGTTTGTTTTCAGACATAAATTTAAAAAACCATAGGGTGATATATAGTAGAATAAATAATGTTACTGTCTTTTTTCCCCAAGAAAAAAAGTCGTTAAATTGAGGACCTCATATTAAACATAAAGTCGTTGCTGACTGAAAGTAGATATTAACCATTTATATTTGTATAATTATATGTATTTATGAAGATATGAAAGATGCCTAACTATAAATAATATAGTAACATTGGTGATATTTGGTTTGCAGTATCCTTTTTGATGAAAACATGAGTTATTCATGTTTAAATTATAGAAATCTTACAAAACAATACCTCTAAATTTTATCGAAGTATATACTATATTCAAATATGTCAGGTTTCCTCATGAATAGGTCAACAAGAAAATCTATCATCTACCCACAGATGATGATATTAAGTTATTGTCAGTGTAAGGAACATAAATATGCTTCTTATTGAGCCACTGGCTACCATAATCTGTTTTTAAGTATTTTAGTGCCCACTGGGATAAAATATACCTAGTGAACTATTCAAAATATTACTTGGATTATATTAGCTCGGAGTCACAATATATGTGGTTTAGTTGAAGTCACCATGAATTTTTACAGTGATGAAATATCTATTTGCATTCCACAATCGTATGCAGCTGTCTTTATAATAAAGTAAGCTGACCTTTTTCCAATCCAAAGTTTTCCCCCTTTAGTAAACAGGACTGTTGTTCTGTTTTCACAGTGTGAAAAGTGCATGATCTGTCCCTTTACCCCACCTTGCCCTTTTACCTCTCTCGCATTTATCAGGTTGCTTCCATTTCCTCAAGGGTGGTGGGGAGTGGAGATAATGTTTAAAGATAAAGAGACAAAAGCCATTAGACTTTGTAGAGGTTGTGCGTGGTCCCCTCTTAGCAACTGAGGAATATCTGATACCTTCTGCTGTTGAAGAAGTTCAATCACCAGTTCCTTCTTCTCAGGGCGTCTCTGTAGAATCTTTGAACACTTGCTGGCTCCTTCTCCATGAAACCTCCCCCACCACCCCTGGGCTTTTGAAATATACCTTGGAACTGCATTCTCTGGTCACTTTTAAGGACACACTCTCAGTTACTGCCCTGTACCATTATTATTCACGGGTCTCTGCTCTCTGATAAGCAGTCATTTTGTGACAGATGCTTTTAAGTTGGGACTAGCCCAGCTACCCCCTTCACTTTTTGCAAGATTACTGATGAAATGCAGCTTCTCTCTTCACCTTATTGACAAGGGCAACTTCCTTTTACATGGTTTGACTCTGTAGGAACCCATGTGTGGTCTGCCTTGATAATAGTAAACAAGTTTCTGCAGTTTACTGGAATTCATCTAGAAGTGAGATTCATCCTTTCCCACAAATGCTTCCTGTTACTCCAATGGGGTCTTTTGCTGAGCTCTTGCTTGGTTTGAGGAGGAAAGTGCAATTGGTCTTTTATGACACAGAGAAGTAGAAAAATAACAGACTTGAACTCTCTGTAAAAGAGAGGAAGTTTCTTTCAGAGCTACATCTCTTTTTAAACAAATTCCTTTATATCATCAAATCGCCTGTTTCCAACTTCTTTTCTTACAGAGATGAGTTAGAACATGGTAATGAGCATAGGGTTGCAAGATTAGTTTAGACCACATTTTATCACAACGTAGAAAAACATCTTGTACTACTATTTATCATATTTTCATACTTAGCTATTGAGATAGAAAGCCCCTAAGGGAAAAATTCTAAACATACATGCATGTGACTACCCCCCGGGCTTACACAAACAACTTATCTAGAAAACCCCTAGCTGTTTGAGGTTGCAACATACATGCATGTGACCACCCCCCGGGCTTACACAAACAACTTATCTGGAAAACCCCCAGCCGTTTGAGGTTGCGAAAAAGGCAGGATCCAACCAGAAACTGCCGAATGTTCAACTTTAAATGTTAACCAATAATAAGCTTGTAACTACTGTTTCTCTGTGACTTGTTTGTACCTCGCTATAAAAGAAACCCTAAAACAGCAGCCGGGGCCTCTCTCTTTACCTGCCATTGTATAAAGCGGAGAGGTCCGGGTTCGAACTCGTAATAAAGTGACCCCGGCTATTTGGCTTTGACTCTGGACTCTGGTGGTCACTTACTGGGGTCTCGCGACTTCGGGCACAACACTATTACTTATTGTCCTCATAGTAATGACTTCAGACAAAACAGTGAAACATTTCTTTAAAAATTCATTTGTATATCTGTACATCCGTCCTTTATTCACAAGCAATTTTTGACTTGTATATTAAAATTGGCCTTTTATCTGTTAGTAGTGTAGTTGTTTAGAGCATATCTCATATTAATTTTGAAGAAAATATTTCCTTGAGTATATATGTCCATCTTGAATATTGAACGGCTATAGGTATGAACGTAAATATTCTAATATATCTAGATTTCTATGTTCTGAGAGCTATATTTTAAAAAGAATTTTTATTACACTTAAAAATAAGACATTTTTTCTATTTAAAGTCATCTGTAATCTCTAAAAGAAAAATACATGTAACAGTAATGTTTTAATTTTGAGATACATTAAGTTTCACAAAAACACATGTTCATTACAAAACATCTGTACCTTCAAAGATTATGTCCATTCTTTGAATATGATTTGTAGCAATTAATGTACACAGTTGGGACAGTTAAATTCTGTATGTCAATTTGAATAAGATATGGTGCTCAATTGTCTGTCTGTCTAGATGTTTCTGTGAGGGTATTTTGTAGATGCAATAAGCTTTTAAGGAAAGTTTTAAGGAAAGATTGCCCTTCATAATGTGGGTTGGCCTCATCCAACCAATTGAAGGCTTTAAGAGCAAACAAAGGGTGGCTGGGCGCCGTGGCTCACGCCTGCAATCCCAGCACTTTGGGAGGCTGAGGCAGGCGGATGACAAGGTCAGGAGATCGAGACCATCCTGGTTAACACGGTGAAATCCGGTCTCTACTGAAAATACAACAATAACAACAAAAATTAGCCGGGCTTGGTGGTGGCGGGCGCCTGTAGTCCCAGCTACTCAGGAGGCTGAGGCAGGAGAATGGTGTGAACCTGGGAGGCAGAGCTTGCAGTGAGCTGAGATCGCGCCACTGCACTCCAGCCTGGGTGACAGAGCGACAATCCGTCTCAAACAAACAAACAAAAACAAACAACAACAATAAAACAAAGGGTGAGGCTTCCCAGGAAAGAAAGAGTTCTGCTTCAAGTCTTAACATAAAAATCTTGCTTGAATTTTCAGCTCGCTAGCCTGCCCTATGGATTTCCAACTTGCCAGACTTCACAATTCTAAGAGCCCATTTCTTAAAATAAATCTGTGTGTATCTATTGTCTATCTCCATCTTTCTCTATCTTTATCTCGATCATCCCTTTACCATTGGTTATGTTTTTCTGGAAACTCTGACTGATACAAGTGATACTGATTATAAACTGTATTAAAATTCTTTGTAATCATTCCTTTTAAAATTTTGCAGCCTGGGTGCAATGGCTTACTCTTGTAGCACCAGCACTTTGGAAGGCCAAGGTGGGCGGATCCCTTGAGCTCAGGAGCTTGAGAGCAGCCCGGGCAACACAGCGAGATCACATCTCTACAAAAAACAAAATAAAACATGAGCAGGGGCTGGGCACGGTGGCTCATGCCTGTAATCCTAGCACTTTGCGAGGCCGAGGCAGGCGGATCATTTTAGGTCAAGAGTTTGAGATAAGCCTGGTCAACATGGTGAAACACCGTCTCTATTAAAACTACAAAAATTAGCTGGTTGTGGTAGTGGCGCATGGAGTCCCAGCTGCTTGGGAGGCTGAGACAGGATAATCCCTTGAACCCAGAAGGCAGAGGTTGCAGTGAGCCAAGATCGTGCCACTGCACTCCATCCTAGATGGCAGAGTGAGACTCTATCTCAAAAAAAAAAAAAAAAAAAAAAGAGCCAGGTGAGGTGGCATACGCCTGTGCTCCCAGCTACTCAGGAGGCTGAGGTGGGAGAATTGAGCCCAGGATGTCATGGTTGCAGTGAGCTGTATTAGGCTACTGCACTCCAGCTTGGGTGACAGAACTATACCCTGTCTCAACAATAAAATAAAAAGAAATAAAATTTAGCAACAATGCAGGACAGTTTTAAACAATATGTATTTCACTCAGAGCATGATCATTCTTGCTTGTATTGTTGCTTTGGCACAGTGTAGCATAGTTGATTTTTAGAAAAAATGTCCTTAATATTTTTGTGATTCATGTTAAAATCTAGACAAATGTATGAACTACAAAGCCTCTTTTATGTAACACTTAAAGATATTTTTATATTTGTCCATTCAAATCTAATTAGACTTAAAATTTTATTTTAAGGATGAAACAATAATTTCTTGGTAATTCCAAAATATAATGCAAATGTTAAATTGCTACTATAGTTCTTATAGGAAACATTTGCGTTGCTAAAAGGGTCTCTTACTTTCAGTTAATGTGAGTGGGGGAAGAAGAGCAAGTCTTCTTTTTTAAAACTATTTCTTTCAGTAGAGGGAATTGGCAGTGGTGATGTTACCACCAAATCATTAAGCTGTAATTCTTACTCTCTTCAAATATCATTGAATAAGGTGCTAACTTACCCCCTGGTTAAGTTTATTTGAAAGCTGTTATATAACTTTATTGAAGTCAACCTAAGTCCTAAAGCTTCTGCACATTACTTGAAAAGATGCTTTCACATTATATTCCGGTATAGATTTTTGGCTGTGTGTGAGGGGGTGCCTGTGGTTGTGTGTATGTGAGTATGTGTGTGTAAATATTTTTTTTTTTTTGCCTTCACTTGTTCATTTATACTATCACGTGAGAAAAATTTCAAGTAAAAAATTTTGGGTTTCTTAGGAAATGAAATGGATTTAAATAAACTAATGCTAAATGTATTTTACAAAGTTTACTTTTTAATAGCTATAATACTGGCTATTATGTTAGTAGTCAAAACACACATTAGGAATAAGATATAATTTCATCTCCATTATTTTGATTTATATTATTTTACAATCACTTGTTGGCTTATAAGAGATATGATTAAAAATTTTCCTAATGCTATTTAGTTAATGCAATCTCTTTTGATAGTCTTACTGTCTCTGGTATCTTTTTCTGTTTATTTGATTGTGTGAATGTTTTAAATAATTGCTTTTATACAGACAATGCACTTTCAAGAAACCATTCATTATTATAGATTTTATTTTTATATCTATATATAAAATCTATATATATCTATATTATACCTATATTTATATCTATATATATCTATATTTATATCTATATATCTATATTTATATCTATATATCTATATTTATATCTATATATAAAAGGTAATACATACTTTTATCTTAACTTTTGTAATGTTAATATCTTTAGTATTTAGGTTTTTACTTTCCTGTTATATCTGGAATGTTTAAATCCATTTGTTGTGAAGATTCATGTAATAACAATAAGTGAAAATGATATGCTTAAAGCTGTATTTTTCATATTTTTATACTGACTAGAAGCAATAATGGAAGTTTACTAGACTACAAATTATTTGGTCATGCACAATTTGAGGAATGCCAGAAATGACACTAAATTATGTGTTCAACATTTTAGGCTTCTGAAGGCTGAGACCAAAATAAGGTCAAATAGCAGTTGTTGACTGATTATCAAAGCAAAACTCAAACATAGAGGCCTCGCTAGCTTTAAGTACTACACAACACAAGAGGCCAGAGACAACTGATTTACCAATATTAAGTCTCAGAAAGTAAAATATTTTTAACACGTCCTTCTCTCTAGTCCCTTGTCTCTCACTTAATCTATTCAGCTCATTTTTCATCAAGAATGTTTCAATATCCAGGCATGGTGGTGTGTGCCTGTCATCCTAGCAACTCAGGACGCTGAGGTGGGAGGATTGCTTGAGCCCAGTTGAGGCTGCGTGAGCCGTGATTGTGCCACTGCACTCCAGCCCGAGTGACAGAGCAAGACCTCATCTTGAAAAATAAAAACAAAAAAAGAATACTTCATACTTACAATTTATATAGTTGAAAACAGGGATTTTAATGTATAGCATGTAGTGTTTATCAGAAAGTGTTCTCCAGAGAAACAGACCCAATAGGGGAAATATTAAAAACAGGTTTATTTTAGGAAGTGACTCATGATTTGGAGGAAAGAAAGAGCTGAAATTTTTACATTTCTAGTAATACTGTCTAGTTTATATATTAAGTTTCTTGCATGCAAGAAACTTCTATTTATCATCTCTTTTAATTACTTAGGAAAATTTATTTTTTTAATGTAGTGAAGTTTTTTTGTTGTTTATTTTTATTGTATATATTTAAGTTGTACTTTATAGGATATATATGGATCTTCTACTATGAACTATAATAAATTGCGTAATGCACTCTTCTTTCCCATGTATCCCCATACTTTGTGTTTAAAATATTAATCTTTAACTTCTGATGAATACAATGAGGCAATCAGCATGCTTATTTATTTTGCATATTCCTAGTCCTTATCCCTTCACCATTGTGTGCTATTATATCTATTTTTGTACCAAAAGAGATATAATTTATATAGTATGTAATTTTTGCACATAGGATTTAGTCTTTTTTCCATGACTATATTTGTTCAATTCTTGCCATTAGTTGATTTATTCAAGCTTGTACTTGGATTTCTCGATTGTCTGAAGCTTGTGTTCCAGTAGAAAAATGATCATAGAACCTGAGTTTTTCCATGTTCATAACACATCATCTGTGACCTTTATATCAATCTGAATGGATATAAAATCTTTGGTTCACATTTCCTTTCCTTGTGCATCTTAAATGCATTGCTCTAATGTCTTCTGATGTGAAGTGTTGCTATTAAAAAGTGAGTTGGTCTGTTAACGGCCAAAGGTGTTTTCTACTTCGTCTCTAAGGGAAATAATGGACTTTTGCCCTTCAAATTAGCACTGACTTATTTTAGCACTAGAATTTTTAACATGGGAAATTTGAAACATTTTGTGTTTAAAAATACATATTTACTGGCAACTGCATCTAAAAGTGGATTTAGACAACATACAACTTCATATATGCACACGTTTGCCCTTTGCCTATTTGTAGATGCAATGTCAAGTGAGCATGATGACTAATGGTAAATTGAAGAAAACTGGGGGACGATTCTTACATTTGCGGTTGAAGACATGAGCAAAATATCTGCATGGAAAGAAAACGTTTTAATTTAATTCTATAGTTGCTGTATTCCCTAACAACCAACCATCTTCTTCATGCTAAGTGCACTTTTCTGGATGTGAGGATACAGACTAAGTATAACAGACACTTGATATACCCTTGTGGGGCTTAAAGCATAGAGTGGAAGACAGATATTAGTTAAATAACTAGTAAGTTACACTGTTATCTTAAAAAGTCTTTTTTTCCCAATCTTTGTGACTGCTTACATGGTAGAAAGAAGATAAATAAATGGGCTATACTGGGAACAGTTGGCAGAATATATATGAATAGATTGATTAAGAAAAAAATTAGATAATTTAAAGCCAAACAATTATTTGGGAACAAGGATCTTCACAAGAACAAAAATTTAAAGAACAACAACAACAACAAAATCCTTAAAGCCTATGTATGATGCCCTTGCCAATGCGGTCTCTTCTAAGAATGACGTAAATTTCCAGACTTCTTCAAAATTAGTACTTACTAGTGACAGTCCTAGCAATTCTAGGGGAATTCTTGGTCTTCTCTTATATTCAGCCAGTCTATATTCTGTTTCCAAATCCCAGACAATGACATTTACTCTTGTCACAGCTATCATTTATTGAGCACCTCAATGTTCCAGTATTTTCTTTTAATATCCCAAAAAAGAAATATTATGTCCATTATTTCAACATAAATATGTAAAGCTTCAAAAATTTTTATTAAAAACTAATTCAAAAATTTTTATGAATTGCCATATTGTGGATTACTAGTAATTTGAAGATGCAGAAATTGGTTTAGGTTCTGCCCGAGTCCATAGTATTAAAGGTTAATTTATGTAATTATCATATTATCTTTACTAGAAAAAATAGTAAAGAAAGGTTGGTATGAAGATAAATCAAGAGTATATAGTTACATGTAGGTGGTTAATTAAAACAAATGAGAGATCACTAATAGTAGATGTCCACAAATTAGCACAGGGCCCAGATAGCAGGTAATACTCTGAACTAAGTGCCGTGATCATTAACAGCAACATGTTACATGTATGTGTGTCTAGCTCTTGTTTTCCTAAACCATGTCCCCATACACATTACATTAGTAAACATTCTACACATGTAGAAGAAACGTACTGTGTAGTTTATATTTTTATAATGCAAGGAAAGTCCTGGGTAAGATCAGGGCACTTTGAGACTTCGGAAAGAAAGAAAAATATTGGTTATACGAGGATCTGCCTAATTTTTAAAAAGCATGGATTGCCTATGTAAATCTCTTTTTTTCTTTTCTTTTTTTTTTTTTTTTGATACAGAGTTTTGCTCTTGTTGTCCAGGCTGGAGTGCAATGACGCAATCTCAGCTTACCACAACCTCTGCCTCCGAGGTTCAAGTGATTCTCCTTCCTCAGCCTCCAAAGTAGCTGGGATTACAGGCACATACCACAACACGTTTCTCCATGTTGGTCAGGCTGGTCTTGAACTCCCGACCTCAGGTGATCCTCCCACCTCAGCCTCCCAAAGTGTTGAGATTACAGGCGTCAGCCACCTTGCTTGGCCACCTGTATAAATCTTAACAGTCAGCTTCCTCATTACTGCTGCTCCAAGTGGTAAATAAAGACTAACCAGATAAACCTCAAAAATAATTCTACCTCAGTTGTATTCTGGAAGTTTCAGGAGGTTATGACTAACATGCAGAGGAGGTACCAAACTAATAAAAAGTCTTTCATCTTTGGACCAGACTGTGCTAAGTCCATGTTTTCTGTGTTTCCCTTTATTTGCTCCTACGATGTTTCTCTGCTTTCCATTCTCGTTTTTTCGCTCTTCTTAGCCAATATCTGTCCTGGATATTTAATCTCTCACCTAGGCTGTAGTTATTCATGGAGACAACCCTCAAAATACATATGAAAAACCAACATCTAAACTATTGAAATCAACACCTATATATCTAAACCTAGTGTTTATTGACACATCTTTGAATCTCGATGTAGATTATCAAGAGTCAAATCAAGCTCATGGTGACTATGAATTCACAACACATCTCAACACAGAAGTCATCCTTTATTTCCTAACTTAGTTAAGGACCTCTTTTATTCAGACATTTGTTTCTGAAACTGTTTCTCCCTTCTCTTTATTACCCACAACCAATTGGTCACTGGCTTCTTTAATATTTATCTTATATTTGCACCTGAATTTCTGCATGTTTAATGCCATTGTTTTAATTCACATCCTTATCATCTCTTGCTTGTAGTAATGCAATATTCTCCCTGTTAGCATCTCCTGTTTCGCTTTCCCAGCAACCATTTCCCACATTGCTGAAAATATTGTCCTGTTAATTCCTTGCCTAAAAAAATTCTTTAATGGCCTCCATTTTCTAGAAAAAAATGTTTAAAATACCTGCATAATATACAATACCATTTGTGGTCTCATTCCAGTCTCTCTCTCTAATTTTATTTTTCTCCATTCCCCAGTATAACTGATGTAATAAAGGTTCAAGTGTAACACAGTAACTCGTCCACAGCCATTAAGACTCAACTCATGTAACAACTACTTGATAAGGTTTTTGCAGACAGTTCCTACTATATGTACTATGTTACATACTCACATACACACTCATAAAACTATGTTACATACTCACATTATATTAAAATAGCAGATTAACTTTTCTATTTCTCAAGTAAACCACGACTTGTGTATTTAAACACACACACACACGCTCACGCGGTAACATACACGGAGCTTAGCAGAGTGAGTGCTGTACGTGATGCATACATAGTATGTGTTAAAGTAATATCGTTTGGAAGCATAAATAAGAATTTAGAAGTGTTTTCAGATTTCTGCATGAGGAAAGCTCAGCAAGTAAGCAAGCTTTGATCCTGGTTTGTATACATTCCTAATGAATAATTATATCCTAAATCTGCCAAACTCCCTTCCTTTGAACAGAGATGAATGATATTATATAGTACTTGTTTCTCATTTGGGATTTTTGAAATTATAAAAATGTTGAATCTAGCAATTTAAAAGTACTTACAAAGAAAAATATGCTTGTAGATTGAATAAATACTTTGGAAATACATTAATCCATGATGTTGATGTGCATATAGTAAATTGTGCAATGTGAGAAACACTTTTCTTTAATCATAGAGCTGAAAGTGTCTTTTAATTAAACAAGCCTGAATGCCTCTGATTTCATATCCCTTTGAGATTGAAATCTTAAAAATAATTTGACTTCAATTCTGAGCTTTATACTAAAATAAATTACAAATAGATTGGTTGCGTACCAAAGAAAGCTAAGCTTGAATGTCAGATTTAAAATATAAACTTTTATATTTTTTATGAGGCTCTGTTCCAGACCAATTTTTTACTTCATATGATATATATAATATATGTAATGAAGTATATACATCATATGATATATATATTTGCTTCATATATACATAATTATGAAGTAAAAATATATATCATATATATCATTATAAACACACACACACACACACAAACGTGTACCGAGGTTTACAAGAGTTGACATGCTTGTATTCAAGCTAGTAGAAAACATCAAAATTTGTATTCAAAACTCTGTCTATCTAATTCTAAAGCCTCAGGTCTTTCTACTACACCGTTCTGCTTTTCAGTATGTCTCTTAAATCAGCCATGCTTAAACTATTTCTGTTACTATACTCCATAAGTTTCAAGAGTTTCATAATTTTTTCTTCTAGAAACTCATTTAGAGACCTTAAGAATCAACAATAAATAGGGCAAGATAGGCCGGGCATGGCGGCTCACGACTGTTGCAGTGAGCTGAGATGACGCCACTCCAGTCTGGGTGACAGAGCGAGATTCTGTCGGAAAAGAAAAAAAAAGAAAGCTTACTTTCTGGTGCACTGTTGAAAAGAGCTAAAAAATTATCTTACCAGCCTATCCTCCTGAAGTCAACTAAAGATAACCATCAGTGAGAGACGTTTCTTCCTAAAATACAGCTGTGAAATTGTAGCTGTTGGAAGGGTTAGTACGACTAGTTGTTTCAGAGACATAGACTCTATAATCTGATGAAGACAATTTTCTTAACATATTCTTCATTTACAAGTCATGGTATTAAGCATGATATTTATTCTCCTTGTGCCTCTATATTCTTGTATGTTAAATGAAAATAATAATATTACCTACCCGACAGCATGCTTATGAAAAGTAAGTAAAAAATAGATACAAAATACTTTGCCTAGGAGATGAGACATAATGAGTGCTCAATATATTTTTTTATATTTTATTTATTTATTTATTTGTTTGTTTATTTATTTTTTTATTTATTTTTGAGATGGAGTCTTGCTCTGTCGCCCAGGCTAGAGTGCAGTGGCACCATCTCGGCTCACTGCAAACTCTGCCTGCCGGGTTCAGGTGATTCTCCTGCCTCAGGTTCCCGAGTAGTTGGGATTACAGGCTGTATTATTTTTTAACTCAAAATCCTAGCTTTGGAGCCCTAATTTCTGTTTTCTCCCTCTTTATTTTTAACATCATCCAGCTGGATGTCCATCCCTTACCTAATCTGCTCAAACCTAGTTCCTAAAATTCCTATTCCTGACCGAAAAAGGAAAACAATGTGTGCAGCTCCACATGTAAACATCTGATTGGTCTTGGAAATGGAGTTTAGTCTGGAATCCTGCAACTTTCTTATAGTAAGAAAATCACAGCTGCCAATTTCCTTTTCTGTCAGCATAGCCGGTTTTCTGCACTCGATGGGCAAATTCTGAAAATGTGCAGTTGTAAATTTTAAACCACTTCACACAACACACACACACACACACGCACACGCACATACTTCTTTGATAGCTTAGTTCTATGGACTTAAAATTCTGTCTTAATTTTTGAATTGGAAATCTGCCCCAGTTACCTTTCAAGGCCACTGACTTTCCTGACTAAAATCCATCTTAGTTATCTTTCCCCCAACCTGGATCCAACTTCCGCCCACCATTTATGGGTATATTATTTCATATGGACATATCTCCCAATCTGAAGCTGAAATGAGGCCACCTTACAGAAACAACTATCACCTGATATTCACCAACAGGCTTTACAAAGTTTGGATATTAGACTGACTTGCATTTCAGTGACACATTCTCTTCCTGGGAAAAGGTTTCCAATTACTCCAAATGATAGAATCTCTTTTCAATGACTAAATAATACTATGCTCAGAAAACTGTATTTGTATTATATTTTGCATTTCTTATAAAAAATTAATAGGCTTCAAAAAGATATAGATTATATAAAGACATTTCAAAAATTATGCTAATTGTACTATCACAACATAATAAATGAATAACAAAAATAATTTGATTTATGAATAGTTGAAAACTCACTAATACCTAAATTTTATTTTAATTAATTAATTTATTTTGAGACAGAGTCTCACTCTGTCACAAAGGCTGGAGTGTAGTGATGTGATCTCAGCTCAATGCAACCGCTGCCTCCCAGACACAGGTGATCCTCCCACCTCAGTCTCCAAGTACCTGGGACTACAGGCATGTACTACCACGCCTGGCTAATTTTTTGTATTTTTTGTAGAGACAGGGTTTTGTCATGTTGCCCAGACTGGTCTCGAACTCCTGGGCTCAAGTGATCTGCCTGCCTTGACCTCCCAAAGTGCTGGGATTACAGGCGTGAACCACCCTGCCTGGGCTAAATTTTAATTAAGAATGTAATTGTCTCTCCGACTCATTTATCTTGTTTCTATCCTACGTTTCATGTCCTGGTCTTGCTTTTCACAGCTCAGTTTTATTTCCTCAGGTCTCTCGGCTCTTTATTTTATTCATTCCATTTTGCTTCCCTTTGTTTCTCTAATCTACTGAGACCGCCCCATTGGCTTTATAAGTATTCTTTGGCAAGGGGTGATTTACTTTTTATTGCTTCGCTCTATTTATTTTCTTTCCTGAAAAATTAAATGGGCAAATGTACTCTCATGTGAATATTGTGTCACAAGAAGAACCTACGAGGAAGGCGACATCTGTCACTTTCAGTGACTTTTCCCCTCACTCTTCCTGGCTCTGAAGTTCACTAATACTTCATGTTTTCCTGCCCACAGATCAGTAGCTACTTTTTTCTAGAAATAGTCATCTGGGAACCACTTGATTGTCCTTGAATATTTCACTGTAGAATGAAATTAAGACAGTTGGCTTAAATCACTGCTGAAAATAGGCATCTTATGGAAGGGACATCCAAATAACTAAAGGTAAAACAGCAAATATTTTCTCCCTATTTTTGCCTGCTTTTCCATCATCAGTAACTTATATATTTGGAATTCTTTCTGTTGGGACTGTAAACTAAAACGTATCTGAGACAGGTCTCAATCAATTTAGAAGTTTATTTTGCTAAAGTTAAGGATCATAACCCTTCCTGATACAGTTTCAGGTGGTACTGAGAACGTGTGCTTGAAGTGGTTGAGTTATAGATTTATTTTATACAGAAGACAGAAGTTACAGGCACAAACATAAATCAATACGTTTAAGGTTAGGCCAGAAAGGAAAAAGGAAGGACATCTCGAAGCAGTGGTTGAGGGACTGGTACGGGGTCAGAGGTGCCTCTTCCAGGTCGTAGGTAGATTTAAAAATTTCCTAATTGGCAATTGGTTGGAAAGGTTAAGCTCTGCCTGAAGAGTTAAAATCAGCTTAAAATAAGGCGGGGGTGGCTGGGAGGGTGGAAGCCTCCCTGTCCTGTAGAAGGCTTCAGAGAGAATAGATGTGAATGTTTCTTGTCAAAGGTGTCAGGCTCTCTGGAGAGACCTCTTAAGGAAAACAGATTCTCTACAGAATGCAAATTTTCCCCCCCAACAGACAGCTTTGTGCAGGACTGTTTCAAAATATGTCAAAGAAATATATTTTGGGATAAAATGTTTTGATTTCCTTTTAGGGCCTGTTATCTGTCATGTGATGTTATACCAGAGTCATGTTGGAGTTGTTATCTTATTGCTACAAGAGTATCTTATTGCTACAGAATAGTCTGTGGGACTTAGGATCTCTATTTTAATGCTGGTCAGCTGTGCCTAAACTCCAAAGGGAGGAGAGTATAATGAGACATGTCTGACCCTTTCTCCTTTCTCTCATCTCCTGAATTAGTTTCTCAGGTTTCTTTGCATCCCCTTAGCCTAGAGGAGGGTCCACTTGGTTAGTTGGGGGGCTTATAATTTTATTTTGGTTTACAGGGCCAGTTATAAATGAAACTTTTTTGTCATTTAATATCGAGTTTGGTTTCCTCTAAGCTGTGTGTGTTTCTTTAAAGCTAAACACATCTATATTAGAACATTAAAGTTAAGAATTGAGGCAATTGAATATTAAACAAAGCAAAGATTACATTTAGTTCTCTGATAAATATTGTCTTTGCATGGTTTATCTTAATGCAAATATCTCCAACTTACTAAAAAAAAATGTAGGCAATAGTTTTAATTGTTTTTATAAAATGTTCTAAAGAGTTAAATTATATACCTAATAAAAGACTTACTCATTTATCTGGAGACATTTCTTAGTTCTCATCTATTCACTGAAGTAGTACAGCCTTTCTAGTTGTCCTTTCAAGCTCTCTCTGGCTATTGTGGGACCTTCTGATCATGTGAGTTAATACTTAAATTCCATAGATAGATATAGATATAGACAGATATAGATATATTTCATTAGTTCTGTCCCTCTAAGAGAACCCTTACTAATACAAGTGCTAACGCTTAAGCAAAGAAGACATTCAGCAAAACCTATTCATGAATTGCTAAAGGCCGTCTGTGGGCTAGTATGGGAATGTTATAGACTAAATTATGCCCCCAACCACTATCATATTCATGTGTTGAAGTCCTAACCTCTAGCACCTCAGAATGTGACCATATTTGGAAATAAGTTAACACCAACATAATTAAATAAGACAAGATATTATAAATAAGTTATCTGGAAATATACAAATAAATGCTGAGTGACCATGGTTTCCCCTAAGGGGTAGGGAAAGGAGGAGCAAAGGACTGTTCCATGTTTTTATGGAATTTTTTATATTGTTTGTAAAATATGCACATTTTTAAAAGGAAGTAGATTGAAGTGTGGTGTGCACAGAGGTGTGCTACCTGTGCTCCATTCAAGGAAATACTGGCTGTAGCAGTCAGCCCCTTCAAGGTATATCTGTGCCACAGAGCCACCTTGCCTGAGGTCATGCCTTTCCTGATACAACCTGCATCTGGTAACAGGGCAAGGTAAGGTGTAAAGGACAGGACATTTTTGTCTGACACAAGACAACTCAAAAGGGCACTACATACTCTGGAGTTCTCTCCCAGGCAGACCAGCGTTTCGGACCGCTGCCTTTGATCTAATCCTGCTTTCTGAGAACCTTTCACTGGTACAAATCTGTAACAAACACTTTGCTCTGTTTATTCTGTCTCAATTTCTTCAGTGTTGGAGAAAGCAGGTGAGAGAATGTTGTTTTTGCAGTGGGTCACTCACTGAGCTGCTGGGATTGGTGACTCCGTTACTTCTGGCTGTGACACACTTAGGATGTACCACATTGTTAGGCAGTTAGCACACATAATCTAATCTAAAGTAATAATAATATAATTTTCATAGCAATCTTGTAAAATAGCTAATATTATTATTCCCATTCTGCTTATGTGGAATGTGAAATACAATGATGTCTGAGATTTTGGTGCACACATCACTTGAACAGTGTACACTATACCCAATGTATAGTCTTTTAGCTCTAACCCTAACTCCAACCCTTTCCCTCGAGTAGCCAAAGTTCATTGTATCATTCTTATGCCTTTGCATCCTCATAACTTAGCTCCCACTTATGAGTGAAAACATACGATGTTTGGTTTATCCATCCTTGAGTTACTTCACTTGGAATCATGGTCTCTAATTCCATCCAGGTTGCTGTGAATGCCATTATTTTGTTCCTTTTTATGGCTGAGTGGTATTCCATGTTAAATATATATACCAAGGTGTTTTTATCCAGTCACTGATTGATGGACATTTGGGCTGGTTCCATATTTTTGCAATTGTAAATTGTGCTGCTGCAAACATGTACATGCAAGTATCTTCTTCTTATAATGATTTATTTTTTTCTTGGTAGATACACAGGAGTGGGATTGCTGGATCAAATGGTAGTTCTACTTTTAGTTCTTCAAGGAATCTCCAAACTCTTTTCCATAGTGGCTTTACTAGTTTACATTCCCACCAGCCATGTAAAAGTGTTCCCTTTCACCACATACATGCCCACATCGATTATTTTTTGATATTTTGATTATGGTCATTCTTGCAGGAGAAAGATGGTATCACATTATGGTTTTGATTTGCATTTTCCTGATCATTAGCAATGTTGAGCATTTTTTCATATGTTTGTATATCTTCTTTTGAGAATTGGCTATTCTTGTCCTTAGCCCACTTTTTGATGGGATTACTTGCTTTTTTCTTGCTGATTCATGTGACTGAACAACAAATATTCTCTCCAAAACCCACTGAGGTAAGTAAATAAATAAATACATAGAAGAAACAAACAGATGTTATGATTCTTGTCCAAGGTCATGCATTTAGTCAGAGGTGGAAATAGTATTCAAACCACAGCAGTTTGGTTAGACTTTTCAGAGCCAGTGCTTTGAATGACTATACTATAAAAGTGTAGAGATATAAATAATGATGCTTAAACATTGCTAAATATAAATCTAGAGAAAAGATCAGGTTGCTTTCAGAAACAAAATGGTTTTTTATGAACAAGCCATACAATATATGGAAAAGGGAAATTTATTTTTAACTATCTTTTTTCCTCAGTGCCATTGTTTACGGCTTATTAAAACACTACTAAGTTTGGCATGTATATTTTTGGCTCATGGTTAATTTTACTTCAATACAGTAAATATGAAAATCATAACTTTGACTTTCCAAATGACATTGTGCGATATTTTGTTTTCAATTATGTTTTCAATTATGAACACAGCCTACCTCCTGAGGTTTCCAGTTAAGATAAAAGGATATGTCACAGTTAGGAACAGTCAACTCATCAAGAGTCATGGTGTGAAGTGGTTCCTATGAGTCCCTGCCAGATGGAATTATTTGTAATGATGAACAATCTCAATTTCTGCACAAGTAATTTAAAACTCACTCTCAGTTCTCAGTTATGAATAAATTTTGTATTATATAACAAAGAATTAATTGTATTTTATTTTTTAAAAATGAAAGACTTTGGATGGCATTTGTCTATTATTAAATATATAACTGTGCTAAAATATTTGGTGTATCAAAAACAAAATGTACTAGATGACAGAGTGACAAAGTTGCATCATTAGAATCATTAGAGTATCACAATTAAATATATTATATGAGATATCAATCTCTCAGAAGGAATTTTTTTTTAGACATCTAAGGTATGTTTGATGATAAAATGATTTATGGCGATTACACAAAACAAGAACAACTCAACACTTTTTCCAAAAATGTAAAATTAAAAAAAAAAAAAAAGTTGCTCTTTTTCTGTCCCTATATCTCAATGTAGTATCAAAAATCTTCAAGCTGAAATGTTTTTTTTTTTTTTTTTTTTTTTTTTTTTTTTTGAGACAGAGTCTTGCTCTGTCGCCCAGGCTGGATGGAGTGCAGTGGCCGGATCTCAGCTCACTGCAAGCTCCGCCTCCCGGGTTCACGCCATTCTCCTGCCTCAGCCTCCCAAGTACCTGGGACTACAAGCGCCCGCCACCTCGCCCGGCTAGTTTTTTGTATTTTTTAGTAGAGACGGGATTTCACCATGTTAGCCAGGATGGTCTCGATCTCCTGACCTCGTGATCCGCCCGTCTCGGCCTCCCAAAGTGCTGGGATTACAGGCTTGAGCCACCGCGCCTCTCTCTCTCTCTCTCTCTCTCTCTCTCTCTCTCTCTCTCTCTCTCTCTCTCTCTCTCTCTCTCTCTCTCTCTCTCTCTCTCTCTCTCCTCTCTCTCTCTCTCCCTCCCTCCCTCCCTCCCTCCCTCCCTCTCTCTCTCCTTTTAAAAGAAGAACTGAATGGCCAGTATGGTCTAAGAGAAGTTACGTAAAAAGGAAAATGGCTACTTGGTACAGTAGAGGAATCAGAGGATTCTATCAGTAAATAAGAGAAAAAATTACCTTCAAATAATTTCATGTGGATAGAGTATACTAATAATTATAATTGGACAAAGTGTTTTTTTTTTCCCCCCTTAAAAGCTATATATGTGTGTTATAGAGGAAGGGGAGAAAACGTCATATCACTATTTATGAAGACGATGACAGAAGTGAGTTTTAAAATTTGGACTTACAAGACAGCATTGTTTATAAAGATCCTCATTTGTTAGCTTTGCTTTAAAGAAAGTATTTGTATATTATTTGATTAATTATTTTTTTCTGGCATTTATCAGTGCTTTTAATGTGTAAAAATGGTTTCTTTTATTCCCGTATCTAACAAACATAGTTCCTGAAAAAAATATTTGATTACTCATGTAAATGCATGAATCATACACCATTGAATAGGTAATTGGTCAGAGATGATATGAATATTAAAAAGTGTTCAAAAAAGAGGAGAAACTATTGCTTTTCCTAGCCCCATTGCCAATGTTCTATTTGAAGGGAGGGTCCAACTCAACAGCACTCTTGCTAGTGCTGAAGAGCTCCAAAGGAGGCAGCTTAACACCATTCCTGAGATGGCAGTGCTTTCTGACCTCCACTCATCTCCTCATCCAGGGTTCTATTTAATATCATTAACAATGTATTTGAAAGAATTAAGTAAAATGGGGAAATGATGGGGGGTGGGGAAAGCTGGCACAGGAAGCTACAGTGCTTTGAATACTCATGCGCATTGGAAGGTGACAATCAGAGAAAAATGAAAATTATGTACAGAGAGAAAGTAAAAGACACGATAGATGATTAATGTTGATGTAAACTGTTGACATGCGAAGAAATCTGCATTTTGGAGATGTAAAAGGATACAAATATTTAATTTGTTTCTAATCAGAGTATATAACAAAATTGAAAAAATCGATTATGTTTAAAAATGTATTTTGAACTTTTTTAATAAGCACTTAATGCTATAAATCATCTACAAGCCCTATTTTAGCTATATATCACAAATTTGTTTTATTTATTTATTTTTTATTATACTTTAAGTTCTGGAATACATGTGCAGAACATTCAGATTTGTTACATAGTGTCATAGTGGTTTGCTGCACCCATAAACCCGTCATCTACATTAGGTATTTCTCCTAATGCTATCCCTCCCCTAGCCCCCCATCCCCCGACAGGTCCTGGTGTGTGGTAGTCCCCTCCCTGTCTTCATATGTTCTCATTAATTCAAATCCCTTTTATGAGTGAGAACATGCAGTGTTTGGTTTTCTGTTCCTGTGTTACTTTGCTGAGAATGATGGTTTCCAGCTTCATCCATGCCCCTGCAAAGGACATGAGCTCATCCTTTTTTATGACTGCATAGTATTCTGTGGTGTATATGTGCCACATTTTCTTTATCCAGTCTATCATTGATGGGCATTTGGGTTGGTTCCAAGTCTTTGCTATTGTGAACAGTGTTGCAATAAACATACATGTGGATGTGTATTTGTAGTAGAATGATTTATAATCCTTTGAGTATACACCCAGTAATGGGATTGCTGGGTCAAATGGTATTTCTGGTTCTAGATCCTTGAGGAATCTCCACCCTGTATTCCAGAATGGTTGAGCTAATTTACACTCCCACCAACAGTGTAAAAATGTTCCTATTTCTCCACATCAGAGAAGAAGTCTTCTAAAGCTAGATGCACTGCAGGTAGAAACATACCCCATTGGCTCTTCCTTGAAAGGTGATTTTAATTTGGAAGATTAAAGGTCCTTATCAATGGCATAGTCAAAGTTGGTAAGAGCTGAAAGACCTAAAAGTTCATCTCATTTATCAAAATAAAAATAAAAATAAAAATAAGAGCTGACAGGTAAAATGACTTATACAAATATCACAATTAAGCTATCGACCCAACATTAGAAACTGAGACTGTATGACAACTGCTATCTTGCGCAGTGTTTAGACACAGCATGTTAGCTGCAGCTGAATTGGCTTTTACCCTGGTCCCATTCTCTCCCTATGCACCTGGCCATTATCCTTGCACTTCCTTCACCTGGGAAGGCTCCATATCATCGCTGATAAGAAATAATTGTTACTCTCAGCAGAAACGCAGAGCAGTGCTCAGGGTTGATATTCTCATCCTCAAAATAATGTTTTTCTCCAAACCAGGGTTAAGTCACATTGATTAACAGGCATGAGCTTCAATCTGATATTGCCATTGATTGCCCTGCACTTGCCTGTGCTTTAGTAAAGAATTTCAATTTCCAGGATCTGTGCAGCACTTTTCACAAGTTGAAAACTTATTCCAATTGGTGAAATAAAAATGACGACAAGGACTTTCTTCATTTCAATCTCTGATGTGACCCTGCATCTACTACTATGCTTTTTTAAATGTCCAGCTACATCATCTCAATTCAATAGGGCAGCTAGCCCTGCTGACACAGTCTCATTCTATCCTTCAAATCTGAAAGATTATAGCTCTCTGCAGTGTTCTTGCCTTTCTAATTCATCATGCCATTTTCTTTAACAGTATTTTTATTTCTATCAAGTATAAAAATGATTCTAAGAAAAGCTGAGTGTTCTAACTATTCCTATAAGTTGTTATTCATTGAGTAAACAAAAATATGCACATACAAGCTATTCAGAGATTATAATTCTAAAATGTGCTCATGAGTCATAGTTGTTTCACGTGTTATTTCCTGATTAAAGTGTCTAGTTAAGCTTATGATGCATCAGTTAAAATAAAAGGTATAAGTTCTGCTAACCAGACATTTATTAAGTCCCTAATGTAAGCAAGATAACCAGTTAATTTATTTTACAATTCTATTTAAAATCTTCTATTAGTAGAGTTTCCACATTTAGCAAATAAAAACACATACCAGCCTAGTTAAATTTGAGTTCCAGATAAATGATAAATACCTTTATTATCATGAGTAGATGTCAAATATTGATGGGGTATATTTATACCAAGTAATTTATAGGACATATTTGCACTAAAAAAACTATTTTTTGTTTATTTGAAATTCAACTTTAACTGAGAATCCTGTTTTATTTCTAGCAACTCTACTTTCTAGGAAAATAGTAATTTAAAATATTTCCTATGTGACGTAACAACTTTCTACTTTCATCATCATCTGTGATAATTATCTTTCTAAATTAATTCTTAAGCCTGCATTAACTCAAATTCAAAATATATTTTATTTTGTGACTTTTGGGAATCAATCTTACTTGACTCTTGCTCATATATTTTTGTGTACATTTCTCAGAGCTTGTAACTGATTTAATTTGTTGTTTGAGTACATTGATTGCATTATTCATCTTTCACAAATCCAGAAACAAGGGAGCAGTATTACTGTCCTCTAGATTACAAACTGTGTTATTCTTTGATTTTCTTTTGGTTCTGAATATTTTTATAAGTGGAGGTTTGGTATTTTGGGACGTCAAACTGAACTTCTTGACACATAGAAAGATTACCAAGCTAAATTTCTAACAAGTAAGAATGATGGCCTTGGTCATTTGCAAGGCCAACTAGCAGTATTCTCTTGGATATAAGAGGGTGACATCATTTTAAAATTATTCAGAGAATGCTATTATAAAAAGTTCTTGAAATTTGCAGTTGCTAGGCTACTGTGTGGAAAAGAAGCATGAGTGACATTTGTGCATGTAGGAAAGAATGAAATCAAATGACTTTCAAACTAGAATAAAGATCTTAATTTGCACCCACAAGCATTAATAGTTATTTATACGAATTAAAAAAGGTATCCCTGAAAGCTAGAGATTTATAATATGTTTGGACATAGGTGATTTACAATATTTCAAAGTAAATATTGATTTGAGGCCATGTTAAGCAGAACGTGAAACAACAAAGCATTTTTCTGCTAATTTTCTTTCTCCTTCTTCTCAAATAGTACAACGGTGTGCAAACATTCTTGGTAGAACCAAACTGCAATATAGTTTAAATGTAGCAAGCTAAAGGTAAGATTTGGTAGAGAACAAAATGAATCTGTGATGGGGAAAAAAAATAACAGACAGTGGGAGTGAGTGAAAGGATAATCCGCTCGCCTTATTTTCTGCTACTTTTTTTTTTTTTTTTTTTTGATGACTGAAGTTTATGTATTCCAATTCTCCAATTCCTACTAATGTTTTATTGCTACCTTTATAAGGCTGCATTGAGCACGATTTCCCTAGACATTTATCTGCCATCCTGATAAATCTGGTAATTCCCCTCAACAATCTACAGCTCAAGTTTTTCAATTACATTCCTTGGCAATAGGATTGTCTTAAAGCGATTCTAAATTTCAAGATATTGATGGTTTGGAATACATTCTTGTTCCCCGTATTAATTCATCTAAAGCATAGTGACTGTTCAAAATTCAGATGTTATACCATCCTCAGAGAGTTTTATTATCTATGTAAGTTATCTCAAAGGACCCCATTGCCCCGGTCATTGGAATTTTTGTTTCTGATCTTTCTCTGAATACAGATAGCCACTAAAATGAGAGTCACATGCAATACATAATCAGTTGGCACTTTTTCAGTTGATTTTTCCAGTGGCCTGTTACTGTTTAGTTCCTGGGATCAAAGAATATTTCAGTTAATAGCCTTTTACGTATTGTTACATAGTAAATGTTTGTGTCTCCCCCAAATTCATATGTTGAAGTCTTAACCCCTAATGTATTTGAAGACAGGGGCTGGGGAGAGGTGCTGAAAGTTAAATGAGGTCATAAGGGCAGAGACCTAATAAAATAGGTTTGGTGATTTATAATAAGAGAAGGAGACACCAGAGCTCGCTCTCTCCACCATGTGGAGACACAGTGTGGAAAGGTGGCCATCCGCAAACCAGGAGGAGAGTCCTCACCAAAATCTGATCATGCTGATACTTTGATTTTAAACTTTTCAGCATCCAGAACTGTGAGAAGCAAATTGTCATTGTTTAAACTACTCAGTCTATGGTATTTTGTTATGGCAACCTAAGCTGACTAAGACACTAATTATGTTATTATTTTAAATAGATATTTTAATAAATATTTTCCAAGAGATTTTTGTAATATGATATGGGTTGCCATTCCATAATACAATGTAAATGTAGAGTCCATTTCTCCCGGAGCATTATAAACAGCTTCTTCATCATCTTCCAATCCTTTTACTCTTCGGATTCCTCCATCTACACCTATACTTACAGAGTGTATGTTTGAAATGCAAATAAAGTATGATTCCTTGAAAAATTAAACACTCTATCCCCAAAACTTTAGAATTACTGGATTCACTATATTCACACGCCATTTAGAATATGAAAAATGTAAAGATTCTAGCAAAAATATACTTTTTTAGACTTCAGATTTTTTTTAAGGTTTATTACTGACAAAAACAAACAAACAAAAACATGGATTGGTACACACAAAACTATTGAGCCCCAGTGCTGTGCTTTGAAGAACCTGACCGGGCAAGTTGGAGTAAAGACATATCACAATCACAATCTAAGACAGGAAATGTGGTCAAATAAGGTGTGCCCTAGAATGTGGGATCTTGAGAGCTATATAAATCTTGTGTTTCCCAAAGCATCTACCTCAGCACCTCGTATAGTGTAGGTGGCCAGTGTAATTATTACTGAATTAAATTAAATTAATCAATATGCCAAACGAGGCTTGTAATAGAAAACAGGACTCCCAGTGAGATTACTGCTGCAATGACAACTTGAAGAACCTGCTACTTAGGTCTTCCACATTGAGTCAACTCTGCTAAAGAAGCAAAACACATCATGACTGAACTTGAGATGAGAAGGCAGTGTTGTCATCTTTTCAAAGACCTAACAAAAGGTGATCTGTCTTCATTGTTGAACTTGGTTAATTTTTGCTTTAATTAAGGACTGTGGGCTATTTCCGTTGCAGACAAAGTTGGCTCATTGCAGTTCTTGTACTGTTGTATTTAGAAGTTTCTTATATTGGGGCTGCATCTTCTTTAGCAGAAAGGAAAATTACCCTGTTAGTGGGAAACTTTGCAGTGAGTAACTGAATTTTTTGTTTCAATATGTTAGCATGATTATTACAATACCTAGATTGGACCATGTGTATTCCAACAAGCCCAAGTATATTTCCAAGAAGACCAGTCAGGTTACCAAAAATCATACCAGTCAGGTTATCAAAAATCATATATTCAATTAAATTTCAGATTGACACCAATGCATACAGATGCCCCAATTATTAGAACATAACAGAGTAGTTAGAAGCAGCATGTTTAGAGCCAAGTTCATGGGCTGACTCTATCATCTACAGGTTCTATGGTATTAAACAAATGTGCAGCGCCTTAGATTTCAAATGAGGGTGATCTTAGTGTCTACCTCACAGGATTGGCATAAGGGTATATGAGCTCACATTTATAAGGTGCTTAGAACTCATTCTGAAGTATAAAAAACAGTTTTGAAGTATTTGTTAGATAAATGCTGTGTGCTTAGTCTCAACAAAATGAACTATAAGTATTAGCCCGTTTTCACGCTGCTGATAAAGACATACCCAAGACTGGGAAGCAAAAGAGGTTTAATGAACTTACAGTTTCACATGGCTGGGGAGACCTCACAATCATGGTGGAAGGTGAAAGGCACATCTCATGTGGTGGTAGACAAGAGAAGAGAGCTTGTGCAAGGAATTCCCTGTTGGTTTTAACATCACATCTCCTGAGAGACTCATTTAATATCACGAGAACAGTGCAGCAAAGACTATCTCTATAATTCAATCACCTCCCACCGGGTTCCTCCCATGACACGTGTGAATTGTGGGAGTTACAATTCAAGATGAGATTTGGGTGGGGACACAGCCAAACCATGTCACTATATTTGGTCAATTTTAGCCTCACTTATATTTTATAAAATTATGATGTATGAATTCCATTTTATAAACATATAGCTCTTCTATGCTTTCCAAGGAAAAATGATAAGTAAAATGTGCCTCATCTTTTCAGGTAAATGCAAAATAGTAATTGTTATGTATTACTGAATAGAATAAATTTAGATATTGTAAACATTTTCCTAGAAAAGAAAAAATAAATCTAGGATAATATATAATGTAGGCCACTACTCTCTGGAACTAACCATTCTACTAATCAAAGAATATTTCTGGTCATATGAACTTTCTAAAAGGTGTATGTAACGTAGAAATCTACTATAATATTATTAAGCATAAAAGAACAAGCATTATTTATGTTTTCCTCTCTATAAAGTTTGAAAGATTTAGTATCACAGGAAACCTGAATGTATTTACTAAATGTGTCAGTGGTAGCATCTTTATGAATTATTATAAATGGAAAAACAAGAAATATTCTAAATTGATGTCTTTGAACTTAGTAAGTTTCTAAATTCATAAATTATAAAATTATTATTTTTGAATTTTATTACTTTTAAATATATAATAAATCTCATGTACACTGTACTCAGATGTAAAATGTTTTTATGTCATATTTGCCTCATAATATTTTAATTTTTATTTTTTTGAGATGGAGTCTTGCTCTGTCGCCCAGGCTGGAGTGCAGTGGTGCAATTTCGGCTCACTGCAGCCTCCACCTCCCAGGTTCAAGTGATTCTCCTGCCTCAGCCTCCCGAGTAGCTAGGATTACAGGTGTGTGCTACCATGCCTGGCTAATTTTTGTATTTTTAGTAGAGATGGGGTTTTGCCATGTTGGACAGGCTGGTCTCAAACTTCTGACTTCAGGTGATCTGCCCATCTTGGCCTCCTAAAGTGCTGTGATTACAGACACCTCAAAATATTTTTGAATACAATATTATAAAACTAGTTAAAGCATCTCCCTTATCTCACTCTTTTCTTCTTTGCTTAAACTTGAAGTTGTATATTCTATCTATATAAGGTTATGTATTTATTTCTCTATTTATATCCTGTAAAATACATAGTGCTAGTCTGTGTGTTTATAAAATTTACACTGTTCTCAGCCTGGGCAACATGGTGAGACCCCATCTCTACAGAAAATACAAAAATTAGCCATGTGCCGAGGCACACGCTTGTAGTTCCAGCTACTCTCAAGGCTAAGCCCAGAGGGTTGCTTGAGCCCAGGAGGTTGAGACTGCAGAGAACAATGATTGCCATTCCACTGCACTCCAGCTGGGGCAAAACAGAAAGACCCTATCTTAAAAAATGAGATGAAATGAAATAAAATAAAACAAAATAAAATAAAATTTACATAATTGATATCATACTGTAAATATTCTTTTGCAATTTTCTACTTTCATTCAGCATTATGCTTTTGAGATTGGCCCTCTTGAAACTAAAAGGATGTAGTTTATTCTTGCTAACTGCTTTTCAGGGTACTACTATATGAATATACCAGAGTTTTCAAATTACTTTATTGAAAACTACTTAAAGTTTTTTTTCCACGTTGTTGCCATTCTACACAATGCTGCAATAAAAGATTTGTATTTGTGTCCTATATACATGTATGAATATTTACATTATTAAAATTTCAGAGATACACAAAATATTCTACTCTTCTAATATTGTCTTTCTAAATATTCCAATTTCCATCTCCGCATATATTGCATAAGGAATTTAATTTCCTTACATCCTCATTAATAGCTAATATTATGAACTTTGCACTTTGTTAGTCTGATAGGTGTGAAATGGAAATGTATTAGTTACATTTTTCTTATACTTATTAAAATTCATTTTGAACAGATTTTATGCATTTATATATAATATATAGATATAAAATATATACAGTCATGCACCACATAATGATGATTTTGTCAACAATGAACCTCATATATGATGATGGTCCCGTAAAACTATAATGCAGTTTAAAAATTCCTATTGCCTAAGTGATTTCATAGCCAGTGTAACAGCATAGCACAATACATTATTCATGTGTTTGTGTTGATGCTGGCGTAAACAAAACTACTCTGTTGCCAGTCAAAAAAAAAGTATAGCACAATCAGTTACGTATAGTACTTAATACTTGATAATAAACAACTATGTAACTGCTTACGTATTTACTATAATTTTTATTTTTATTTTAGAGACACTGGTACTTAAATATATATATTTTAAGTTGACTGTAAAACAGCCTCAGGCAGGTCTTTCATGATATATTTCAGAAGACTTGGTTATCATAGCAGATGACAGCTCCATGCACGTTATTGTCCCTGAAGACCTTCCAGTGAGAAAAGATGTGGACGTATAAGATATAAATATTAGTGATCCTGACCTTGTGTAGTCCTAGGCTAATGTATGACTTTGTGTTTTAGTTGTTAATACATAATTTTAAATAGTGAAAACTAATTTAAACTTTTTAAATAGAAAAAATGCTTATAGAACAAAGACAAATAGAGAAAATATTTTTGTACAGCTACACAGGGTACATTAAACTGTGTTATTCTATATGTGTCAAAAGTTAAAAAATTAAGTTTATAGAGTAAAAATATTATAGTAGGCTAAGGTTAATTTGCTACTGAAAAAGAAAAATATTTTTATAAATTTAATGTAGCATCAGTGTATAGTTTATAAAGTCTACAGTAGTGTACAGTAATGTTCTAGGCCTCAACATTCATTCACCACTCACTCACTGACACATCCATAGTAATTTCCAGTCCTGCAAGCTTCATTTATGATGCATGCCTTATACAGGTGTACCATTTTTATTCACTATAACATATTTTTACTGTGCCTTTTCTGTGTTTAGTTAGATCTAGATACACAAAAATTTACCATTGCGTTACATTGCCTACAGTATTCAGTACAGTAAAATGCTGCTCAGGTTTGTAGCCTAGGAGAAATAGGTTATACCATATAGTCTAGGTGGGTAGCAGGCTATACCATCTAAGTTTGCATAAGTACATTCTATGATACTTATACAACAAAAAATACTTGGGGACCAACTCCCTCAGAACATGTCCCCGTTGTTAAGTGACAAGTGACACATAGCCATAAATATGTACATATACTTCGGCTGTTATAGTTTCTGCTTCTATGATTTGCTTGTGTTTTCATTCATGTTCCTTTTAGTTGTCTCTATTCACTGATTTGTGGAGCTTGTTTGTTTAATTTTCAATAAATTAATTTAAATAAATTTAAGATAGGGATCCATCGAATTAACATTCTCTTTAATTCAAGACAAAACTTTAATATTAATATTCTGAAATACATCTTTTTTCTTACTTATACAAATTTAGTCCTTGGTTAAGAAATCCTTCATTACTAAGGCTGGAAATCTATTGTCCTCAATATTCTTAGGAGTTGTGAAAGTTTGTTTTCATATTTTCAGCTTTAATTCATATGGACTTTAGTTTTAGAATGAGATGAGGGATCTATTTATTTCCATATGGCATCTACTTTTTCTAGTACCATTTAGTAAAGGGTCAACTCTTTATCCATTGATTTTCAGTGTTATCCCTGTCGTTACCACACTCAACGTTTATCCCGAAGAGAGGCATAGCCTTCTGATCAGATTCATTTCTGATCAGCTTATGTGATTACACAGTGATTTTTTGCTTGCATTGAAATGTGCTTACTGACCTAACACAGTATGTGGTAAGTTGTTAGTACTACTCCATTTCTATTTGAAATAACAAGTGTTCTCTAAGTACTGGGCATATGATTTTACGTATATCTATAAATCATAGATCAAATATCCAGGCTGATCTTTATTTGGTATGTTTCTTCTCTGTACAAGATGAAGATTTAGAAGCGTTGTTACATTACTTATTCTATGTGTCCTTAATTTTTGTACTCTAAATCTTGTTAACATCTATTTTAAGTCATACTTGATAAATCTCATACTAAATCCAATATTGACAGAAAATCTTTTTTTTTTTTCACCTGAACTGAATTATGCACACTGCGGCCATGAAGGTCCTGAAGATGTAAAATGTTGAGTATCTGCAGTAGTACAGTCATCAACAGTCCTTTGTAAATTGTGCAACACGGGACACTAATTTAGCCTTGAATACACAACGTAATGTGAAGAATATACCCTAATCTTGTAAAAAACATGATTCACTGCTTAGAGAGAAAAGGCATACATGAACATAGCTGATCTAAAGTGTGATCACCCAAGTTTGAGTCAATCAAATCAATCAAAATATTATTCATGAAGAATGTTAGAATTAAAGTTTTGGATTAAGAGTAGGATTTCTATCAGCAGAAGATACTAGAGAGTGTCTCACAAAAAGAAACCGGCAAATAAAACGGTGGGGAGAAAAGAAGTTTGGCAAGCATTTTGTGAAAAACAAATAGACAACTCTTTTGGGTTGATTGGAGGGTTTCTTTCAAATACATTATAGATTTGGAGAAACATTTTTATAAGGCTACTTGCATACAGTCTTGCAGTTAAGGTATTTGATCTTTATTCTACTGGTAAAAACACAGAGTTTTGAAAGTCAATATGACAATCAGTTTCCCTTTACAAATACTGAGCTGAGCTTTGTGCATGTGTCTGAGAGAAGGAAAGATTTTAAAGTCTTGGTTTTTTTTTAACAAAATAGTTTGTAGTGATGGAAATCTCTTTGACACTACTATATCCATGTTAGCTCATTTACCATTTAATGCTCATAAGACCTTATAAGATAATATTACTCTACAAATTTTTATATAATAAAATACAAAGTTGAAAACTGGATTCATATATTTACTCTGGTGAACCGTGTGTTGTCCTATTTTATTCATAATCACCCCATGGATATGTCAACAATATCTTAAGCTTTGCATTATTTAGTTTTAAGCCAATGTAAAATGCAAACTATTAAACTGGTTTTATGTTTAAAAGTATTTCAACAACACTTCCTAGAATGTAAGCAGTAGAGCCAAAATTATCTTATTTGTAGTAACAGTAATGTCTTATGTGGAAAAGGGAGTAGATAGTTTCAGAAGAAAATATACATAATGATATTGTACTTAGCTACACCGTGACAGTGTTTCTAAAAATTCAGTGACATGTATGATTTTTTTTGTTTTGCTGCTATTCATCAGTGCTAACATGCACCTAATAATTGTCTATCAACTTAGACATTAAATTTAGAACAAGAAGATTCACATAATTAATAAGAATAGAAAACTACTATCCTTTGCCTTTAGTGAAGGCTATCTTCAACCATCAATCAGTTACCCAATTTGTACAACTTCCCTGCTATCACCTCACAGGTGAGCTCTTTGCACATCATCATAAGGCCCTCAACAGTTTACAGCTAGCTTGGCTCTGAATTCGATGATGCCATGAGTAACTCATTAAATTGTGGTGAACATGCAGTACTTCAAGTTGGCACTCGTCAATGGACATAAAGCCTCGTGCATACAGAAGACTGCACAAGCATTTAGGCCAATAATTGAGGTTGTATATTAGAAGAAAATCAGTCAAACCCTTCTGCATAAGATCTACAGCCATATCTCCTTCTCTGTTTACAGTAATAAAGGTCATCACCCTCGTTATGGAGCCAGGGAACAGTGACATAAAGGACTCGCCAGTCTGAATTCAGGTGTTCAAACAATATCTTCCGTTGTTGTTTTTTTTCTCAATTTTCCTACTAATCTTTTCTCTCTGTTGGCTTCATTCCGATGTGGACTCTTCCTCTGTCATATATGCTAGAGGAAAGGTCCGAGAAAACTATTTTAGGATATGGCACTTAATCCGCATACTTTATATTTCCATATAGCAGAGGAAATGTCTTCTCTGATCTCCAGCATGGTGTTGTAGGGGAGGAATACTTTCTGATTATTTCCATGCCATATTAACTTTGTCCCCAGAGGAGAAGGGACTTACTTGATAAATCCCTCAGGAAGAAGAAATTATACATGCCTAACTCAGTAACCTCTCTCTTTCATATCTGTCTGCCACAGAAAAGGTTCATTCTAGTTTTCTTTCTTGTTTTGTCATTTTGTCACAGAGCCAGCTCTCGTACAAGAGGCCTGCAGTTTAGTTGTACATGGGTGCCAATGACTAAACAGGTAAACCCGCCTTGTTGTGAGACAATCCTTACAAGCCTATTTGGCTGCAATACAAAAGTGACATTCTCCAAATAGGTATATCAGTAATAAATTGGAAATATAGATCTCTCCTTTAGTGTCTCATATGTCTTGTTTCTCATTTAGTTATGGACTATGAGGGAGGAAATTATATTTTATTTATTGGCCCTCAATATTTCCCATAAGTTATAGAGTTGTTTTACCATATTTGACGATTGCACTAGTGGAAAGGTAATGCGTCTTTTGACTAGTTTCACTAAAACCTGGGAAGAAGTGGTAAATGCATTTACATTTCCCTACCTGAAACCAAATTATCTGGCAAGTTTGATAAAGCATTATAATAGGTCCTAACTAAATCTGATTGGTAGTTGGTGAGGGTCAGTTTCATGTAAACCAGCTGTGTTAACCACAAAGTGGGAGGATTATTAGAAGAAAGGGAGGGAAGACATAGGGTCTGGCACATCTGAGCAATAGATGATATAGACAGAAGAGTTTCGCAATTGGGCCTGGAATGAAGGAAAGTATGAAATTAGAGATTGTTATGGACTCAATATTTGTGTCCACCCAAAATTCATATATTGAAAGGATGTGATGGTAGTGGGAAGTGGGCCTTTGGGAGGTAATTATGTCATGAGGTTGGAGGTGTCACAAATGGAATTAGCTCCCTTGTAAGAAGAGACATGAATATTTCCTGTCTACTTTCTGCCATGTGAGGATACAACAAGAAAGACAGCTATCTGTAAACAAGAAAGTGGCCCTCCAACCAGACATTGAATCTTCCAGAATCTGGATGCTGGGCTTCCCAGTTTATAGAATCATGAGAAATAAATATTTGTAATTAAGTCACCCAGTATATGGTATATTTGTTACAACAGCCCAAACTGACTAAGACAGGGATGAATGAATTACAAACTTTTATCTTGGATGATTTGGTATATTGTGGGCTTATCACCAAGCTGATATAGGAAAAATAAGAATATTTTGGTGGGATGGGAGCAGAGATGGGACAGGAGGAGATGCAATGCCAAAAAATTCAATTTTTAAATAATCTTAGTTGAAACTTAAGAACATCTAATACAATTTAACTATTGTAAATACAGAGTTCCATCTGTTTCAACACGTATTTGCATCTATCTAACCAACACCACACTCAAGATACAGAAGATTTCTGTGACCCCAAATATTCCTTCGTGAATGTTTGCAGTCAGTTTTCTCAGACATCCAGTCTCCTGTAACCACTGACCTGCACATTGCCAGTATAGATTATAGATATTTTCTAAATTGCTTTAAAATAGATTCATACAGTATGTACTATTTGTGCATACCTTTTTGTCTTTAGCATGTCAATATTCATTCATATTTTTCAAGGCATCAATTGCTTGTTCCTTCTTCATTTCTGAATAGTATTCCATTGTATGAAGTGGAACCACAAATTGTTTATCAATATACCTATTGAGGGGTAATTGAATTATTTCCAGGTTTTGGCTATTACAGGTAAAGCTGCTCTGCATATCCATGTATAAATCATTGAGTGGACACAAGGTCTTGGGTAAATACATAGGATAGTAATTTCCAGATTTTTTTTAATTCATGTGTGTTTAAATTTATGATCAACTGGCAAAAATTTTCCAAAATGCTTGTAGTGTTTTACATTACCACCAGCAGAATATGAGAGTCATACTTTCTCCTCATCTACCAATACTTGGTACTAGTGGTGTTTTTATTTTTAGCCAGTATATTCAGTATTTAGGTAGATGCTTTTGATAAATAGGAGAGAGTTAGATATACCATTCTAAAACTCAAGAGAGTTGTGATTTAAGATCACAAATTTAGAAATAATAATTATATGAGAAATAATTAAAATTACAAGACTAGATGAAGTGATTCAAGCCATGCATGTAGAATAAAAAAATTACGGATAAATTTACTATCCAGAATATTTAATATTTATTTCTGAATAAATAAATATTTTATTCAAAAGAGCATTAGGAATCTAATAGACAAAATATGCATAAAAATTGCAAAGATATCCAAGAGGGTTTAGAAAAACCAAGAACATATAGAATATAAGTATGTGTAAGTGATTAATATTGTCATATGCATCAGAGAAATCCAATAAAAGACCAACATTTTCTCCAATTAATTTGGCATCTAGGGTTTTATTGCAGCTTTAACAAAAAATTATTTTGTGCTTTAATTGGCAGCTAGATTGCAATAAGCTAGGTGTGATTGGGCAGATATGAAAGGCTTACCAGTGAAGGTAACTCCTTTGAAAAAGGGAAGAAAGATTGAGTGAGTCACACGCACTGAATTGAGAACCATTCTGTATAACCCTTAGCACCATGTCTGATATATAGAAGGAAAACAACGACTACAACATTGTATGTTTTAATCTTGTGAGTAGGGGAAGAGTTTGACATGTTTCTTGAGATCTATCCAGATGTCAGAAACCAAGCTGCCTCTAGGGTTTGCAGAATCTGCAACACCCAGACACCCAGAGTAGTTGCCGCTAAATATTTCACATTCCGCAGATATTATAAAGGTAAATTTAGCTTAATAGTTACATTAATAAAATCCATTAAAAAGAAAATAGGGATGGCAGCACAGGAATTTTTTATGTATGCGTATAACAGCCTATAAACATATCTTTGATGATTATGTGAAAGGATGGGAAGCTCATGAATTAACAGTACATAAAATAAATGTTTCAATGGCTTTCAGTTTTGTATTTTGGTTTTTGTTTGTTTGTTTTCTTTTGGTTTACAAAGTTTTGTTTATAGAAACTGCCAACAGAACCCTCTCTTTTTCCCAAACACATAGACTCCTTGAATTTTTCAAGTTCAGACTAAAATGACTAGTTTTCAGTTTAAATTATTAATCACAGACTACTTATGATTATGATTCCAAATTCTATTAGTCTGATAAAAGTGTTGCTCTGCATTAAAAAAAAGTAATTCAAGGTTTTTGCAAAGCCTTTAGCTATTTTACAATTTATTATGATTATTAAAAGGGTATAAAGGTAAAGAGAATTTAAGAAATAAAGTTCAAAGCCCCAAAAGACTAGAACTCAAAGATCTTTTTCAAAGTATTTTTACCACATCAGGTCATTTTAATGTCAATCTCAGGTGTTTGAGATAAATTTATATTTTTCTTTTTTAACATTTTAGAGCTTAGTAGGGCCCAGGCTGTTAATGCTGATTATCTATACTTGAAACTTCAGATATGTGGGTAATTACTAGCATAATGAATTAAATTACACATCAAGTTTGGAGAATAGGGCAGTTACTTCTGAAGCAAGAAAGAAAACATTTTAAAGGTTTAAACAAAGTGTTATGATGATAGAATTAATCTCATAAAAAATAAAAATTATGAATTGATAAACATTTTAAACTATGTAGTAATGAATCTGACCAGAATAATAATATTCATGTTTCTAAAATATAGATTAGTTTAACAAGGTTAATGAGAATTTTATACAAAGAAGGGAAAGCTAACAGAATATTTAACATCTTAGCTAGTCTTTAGGAATTAAATAATATATGATGTATATGTACATATACTCACATATATGTAAGTAAGAAAATAAAAATATTGAGATTGAATGCATGAACTACTTAACAAAGATTTTTTTTTTTTTTTGCGATTTTCTTTAATAACAATATGCCATAGGTAAGAAGACTCTTAAATTAATGTGATTATCCCATTTCAGTATAATTCAGTTCCTTATCTGCAATGGTAATGTAAAAACCAGTAAAATCATGTTTTCCATAGTGATAGATACATTTGAAAGAATCTTGATGGAAGGAAGAAAATACACACACTGATAAATACGCTAGCTTATTTAGACAGAATTACATGAAAAAACGTTTTTTTTTTTTTTTTTTTTTTTTTTTTTTTTTTGAGACGGAGTCTCGTTCTGTCGCCCAGGCTGGAGTGCAGTGGCCGGATCTCAGCTCACTGCAAGCTCCGCCTCCCAGGTTCACGCCATTCTCCTGCCTCAGCCTCCCGAGTAGCTGGGACCACAGGCGCCCGCCACCCTCGCCCGGCTAGATTTTTGTATTTTTTAGTAGAGACGGGGTTTCACCGTGTTAGCCAGGATGGTCTCGATCTCCTGACCTCGTGATCCGCCCGTCTCGGCCTCCCAAAGTGCTGGGATTACAGGCTTGAGCCACCGCACCCGGCCCTTATTTGCTAAATTTTTAATGAATGATCTTGCATCAGCCATGTAGAAATCTGCTATAGAATTTAAGTATCCTCCTTAAACAGAAGGGAGAAAAGCATGCTTCTTGTAGGCAGACCTTCAAGCAATAGACTTTATTTTTCACAACGTCTTTAAAGGCAGATAAGCCTGAGTTAAGAGTCTATACTAATTATGTTTTGGCACACTATCCAAGACTTAGAAGAAACAAAGCTGGAAGATAAGCGACCAAGACATTTTGCAAAAATTATGTGAGTTGATCATCTGTTTAATATGCCCAGAATCAGAAAATATTTAGTTATCAGTAAAATAGTCACCAAAAATCTTGTAAAGTAGAAGAATATTTAATAATCAGATTGAGAAATTGATCTATTTGTGCATGTCAGTCAGATTCTACCACAGCCATTGAAGGAGTGGGTCAATGAGATCATAAAATATATGACTATAATGCACTGCAGAGGAAAGTTATGCATTCGACAATATGAATTTTACCTCACAGAAGGTAATGTGGCTATTACTACTGTAAGTTGCCTAATTTTAATATCAGTGACCAGTCTTGAGCATTCTTATATAGCAGTATATATCGAGGTGAGCATGAAAATAGTGTATACATTGTTTGTTCTTTTCTTCATGGAGGCAGGGATGTTTTATTTTTACCCAAAGTCTAGGTTTCAACTTGCTTCTCTTGACTTCTACCCAAATAATAGAGCACTGTTAAAAGGTACATCATGCATGTATCTGTGCAGCATATAAAACAAGTTTTTGTTTCTGGTATAAGGAAGCCAGTTTTTAAGGAAAATAAAATAAACAATGAAGAAAAACAAAAGAAATTAACGAGGAATTTACCATGTATTATCACAATCTGTATCACTTCAGATCAACAAGCTGTTAATAATATAGAAGATGAGAATGGCTTTTTAAAAATAATGTAATCAATTAGATATTCTGATATTAACTCTAACATAAAATACCCAGAATTACTGAATTAAATAAAACAAAATCCTTTTACAGGCATAGCCAAACTCACAAGAAAAACTGAGGCATATCCCCAACAGCCACCCACCCTCCACCCAATCAATAAAAATGTAAGAAGTAAACCTAAGTGATAAACTGAAGCTAGTGTACAGCAAGCCTGGGTATATTTGACAATGTTCTTAACCAAGACACTAGTGTTTTTGTTGTTGTTTGTCTGGTTGGTTGTTTTTTTTTTTTTTTTTTTTTTTTGAGACGGAGTCTTGCTCTGTTGCCCAGGCTGGAGTGCAGTGGCCTGATCTCGGCTCACTGCAAGCTCCGCCTCCCGGGTTCATGCCATTCTCTTGCCTCAGCCTCCTGAGTAGCTGGGACTACAGGTGCCTGTCACCACGCCTGGCTAATTTTTTGTATTTTTAGTAGAGACGGGGTTTTGGTTTCACCATGTTGGCCAGGATGGTCTTGATTTTTTGACCTCGTGATCTGCCCACCTTGGCCTCCCAAAGGCCTGGGATCACAGGCATGAGCCACTGCACCCAGCAGACACTAGTGTTTTAATGGTTATTGTAGCACCAACAGACAAACCCTTGCCCTGAAACATATAAAGTAAGGATTTAAAATTGAGAGACCACCTCAGGCATAGATCCTTGAAAGGCTAACATTTTAATAAAATGTATACAGAAAAAAAAAAAAAAACTTATCTCTTTTAGCAACAGATGATAAATAATCCAACACATGAACAGTTTTGAATGCCTAACTTCCCCCAAATTACCCGCCATACTTAGAAAGGTGCAAATCGCTTTGAGACAAGAAGACCTCATTCAAAATTGAAGCTACCACAGGGGAAAGGAGAGGTGGGGGCCGGTGAAATGTGTGATTCCACCTCAGTAAGCAAGGTTCTTGTGGTTCAACCAAGCAAACTTCACTATTTAAAGTTTGCCCACTACTCTATATTGAGTGGCAAGAACATCTACTTCAGCCTTGAGTGGCCTTTAACTGTGGCAGCCACAACCATAATGCGTTTGACAGAGATGTAGACATGTGACATCTGGTTGACTCAGGCTTCACTCATAGGGGAGAAATTGTTTAAAGAAGTCAATTTCAACCTGAGACACTGGATGCCACATTGTTATGATAACACCTTTTCAGTTTTCACCCAGCTTTAATGTGAGATCTACAATTTTCCAAGGCAATGGAGCTCACCACAATAATTTATCAGGCATTCATCATATTACTTTCTCATTCTTTAACAAATTACGGCCTCTAGGTTGGCCATCTGTTTCTGTAAATATAGTTTTATCAAAACACAGCCATGATCATCTGTGTATTGTCTGTGGCAGTTTTTGTACTACAGAGGCACTGTTAAATAGTTGTAATGGAAGCTATATATTCTAAAAGCCCAAAATATTTACTTTATTGCCCTTTCAAAAATATTTGCTGACCCTTGATCTAGCAGGTCACCTTCATTGTGTATTCATTGGCATTGTAAACTCAATCTAGACAATAAGAACTTGAAAACTAGTCAGTGCCTCTATCTGTGGTTTTCCATAGGAATTTTTCTATTTAAGGAAAATCTTTTCAGGAGAGCCCTCCTCATGGCAGTCAAAATCCATTGCAAAAATCTCAAAATGAACCTAATATTAGCATGATAGCCTGCAGAAGGAGTTGGGTTGTAAAATGGCCCAGATGTTTCCATTATTTTAACAAATGATACATTGTTTGTGCTCTCATCTCCCATGGACACCAGCTGAAGTTCTAATGATTCACCATGTTGCTAGCTGGAGCAGTCACAACTTTTATTCCTTTCATGCTCACTATAGGTTCATGTCTTTGTAACTGTTGTCTGAAAGATGGCAGAAATTTTTGCCTGCCCAGATTGACAAGGACATTTGCACTGACATTGTCAATGCAGCATTTGAGCAGCTGTCTTTCAACCTACTTCCAGGTATTGACCTGTACCTCTCTCCCAGATTCTGCTCATTATCATGTAATAAAGTAGAGGAACTTTTGTTATCAAACTGACTATAAAATGTAGTGAAAATACCCTTTACCAATTTCCATGAACTTTCTTCAAATCGTGTTAATCAATCAGCCTATGAGATCATCATACTCTTTTTCTGAAAGCCACATTTCTTCAACCTCCCAGTCTTATTGCCAGAACTATCAAGAACTGAAAGTCCTGAGATTTTATACTACTTTCAAACCAAGAAGTTAGCCTGCCAGTTTCATGGATGCTGACAGAAGACACAGACTCCAAGATCAGAAGCAAAGGATTATACTATTCATAGCACAGCAAGCAGCAGCCTTCACCATGAAGACACGTTGAATATGACCCGCTCCTCTACAAAGAGGAAGGAGGAATGAGAGAATGTGCTTCATTCTTTTTTGTTTGTTTGTTTTTTGCTTTATCTCCCTTCACTTTTTTTTTCATTTCACTTTCATGTTTACATCTGTGATGGTTAATACTGAATGTCAACTTGATTGGATTGAAGGATACAAAGTATTGATCCTGGGTTTGTCTGTGAGGGTGTTGCCAAAGGAGATTAACATTTGAGTCAGTGGGCTGGCAAAGGCAGATCCACCCTTAATCTGGAGGCCACAATCTAATCAGCTGCCAGCGAATATAAAGCAGGCAGAAAAATGTGAAAAATAGAGACTGGCCTAGTCTCCCAGCTTATGTCTTTCTCTCATGCTGGATGCGTCCTGCCCTCCAACATCGGACTCCAAGTTCTTCAGTTTTGGGATTCAGACTGGCTCTCCTTGCTCCTCAGCTTGCAGACAACCTACTGTGGGACCTTGTGATCATGTAAATTAATACTTAATAAACTCCCCTATACATACACACACACACACACACACACACACACACACACACACACACACATTTCTCCTATTAATTCTATCTCTCTAGAGAACGCTAATATAAAATCTTTACCAAATTTCACCTTGGGTTATTGCATAGTGGTATTGACTGCACAGTCCATGCTTTATATAAGTTGGGGCACAGGAGGTGTCTAAAGTGATTGATGATCATGCAAAAACCTGAGGATGCCCTATATAAGGAAACTGAGGCAGAGAAACTCTCACAACAGGTCATAAACGTCTGATGTGCTAGGATGCAGTCTCTTACCAGCTATGCTATATTGTTTCTCAAGACTAGTGGGACACTCTGTAAACCAGAGGGCTGCTCTTAGAAGGGACGCTGACTGGATCCTGACAGTCAAACACATCTGAGCTGATCAACAGTCTACCTTCTACTTGAGATAGAGTTTCTCTGGGTATGGGTGATCAAAAGATATAGACAGACATATTTTAAAATTGAGAGTATTGGAATCTGAGATGGTTCAGACTGATGTGTTCTCCCTCCAGTTGATTTCTTCCCCCTGTACTGTTAAGGGAGGAAGAGACACAAGTGCATGGCTAAAAATTTTCTTTTTTTTTTTTGTATCTTTTATTTTAAGTTCAGGCATAGTGTGCAGGTTTGTTACATAGTTTAAATGTGTGTCATGGGACTTGCTGTACAGATTATTTCATCATTCAGGTATTAAGCCTAGTATTCATTAACTATTTTTCCTGATCTTCTCTCTCCTCCCCCATGCCCTCAATAGGCCACAGTGTGTGTATTGTTCCCCATCATATGTTCATGTGTCCTCATCATTTAGCTCCCGGTTAAAAGTGAAGACATGCAGTATTTGGTTTTCTGTTCCTCTGTTGATTTGCTAAGGATAATGGCCTCCTGCTCTATTCATGTTTTTGCAAAGAACATGATCTTGTTCTTTTTAATGGCTGCATAGTATTCCATGGTGTATATGTGCCACACTTTCTTTATCCAACCTGTCATTGATGGGCATTCAGGCTGATTCCATGTCTTTTCTATTGTAAATAGTGCTGCTGTGAACATACGTGTGCATGTGTCTTTATAATAGATGATTCATATTCCTTTGGGTGTATACCCAGGGTTGGGATTGCTGGGTAGAATGATGTTTTTGTCTTTAGGTATTTAAGGAATCACCACACTGTCTTCCACAATGGTTGAGCTAACTTATACTTTCCCCATCTGTGTATAAATATTTCTTTTTCTCTACAACCTCACCAACATCGGTTATTTTTTTACTTTTTAAGGATAAGCAGAGAATGTGCCTCATTTTTAGGCTTCCAGGACTTTCTCTCTCAGCTTCCTATAGTCTGATCTCTCTTTTAGTCACATCTGTGTCATTTATAATATGCGAAGTGGTTAGGGATGTTTACATAAAAAAAAAAAGAAAAAAAAAGTTTTATTTTTATAATCACCCCATTGCTTCTCGACTGTATTGCAAAAGTTATTGTAGTGAGTCTGACACTGGAAAAATATTTATTTTAAATACAGAAAGTAAAAAATTTACCTTTTATTCAAGATGATGGACAAGTAAGTAAAATAATGCCTTTGTGATAAATTGAGACTATCTTTCTATAAGAAAAGCTAGAAAAGTAGAAGCCTGTATCAAAGGGAAGATCTCATGTATTTTGGCAAAATATGCTAAAAAATTGGGGATTGATAATAAACACTAGAAAATTTGAACACAAATTATAGGCTCTATAATTTGAGACAAAACCCAGGTCTCACTAAGATGTTTACAAGGTGATGAAAGTTGCTAAAAATATGCCTTATTTTAATGTTTTCCTGGATCTTATTCCAATTTGGTATGTTTTAAAACAAAATTTTCAGACTGAGTTGCTTGTAAGCTCTGTTTTTATAAAAACATTAACTCAAATACACTTGAAACTTGAATGTAATCTGTATCTCTATATAGCCTACAATAGCAGACAAAGGCTGAAATTTGCACAAATTTTCTAATTTTCTTCAATGTAAATCAAGAACAACAATCCTATCTATAACACGGACCAGGTAAGGATTGAGTATGAAGCAGAGTAAGACTGAATAGATGACAAATTTCATTATGAAAACAAAATTTGTGATTTTGAGTATAAATGAATTGGAATATCACCAGAATTAATTGATTTTAGGGAAAATGTTTCCGAATTTACTGAAAGTATATCTATCAATTCTCCGCTTTTTTTGTACCAGAGATCTCTTATGCACCATTTCAGATTTTTATAGCCTTTTATAGCCCTACTGCTGCATCAGCCAGCCCTGCCTGAGCTCCAGCCAGATGTAAGTAGGTTCCATGAATCAACAGCCTCTCCCAGGTACTACTTTATGACTCTTCTCTCAGACCAAGGAACTTCCTACCTGACAGAAACAAGAATGTGACTGAAACCCAGCATGTGTAACCTGAAAGTACGGGGAAGTGGATGTGGTGTGGCTAAAATGTTTGATCGGAGGGATGGGAGCCAGTGTATAAATGTTTTCCCTTTCTCCCTCAAGTGCTTGGACCTGTGTTATCTCAGAAAATCCTGTGGCCAACTCAATAACACATCCCTGCTTTACTCTCTTCTCTCTTATTCCTGACCCCTGAACTGCTCTAGGACTCCAGTAAAATATTCTTTACATGAGCCTTTGTCTCAAGTTTATTTTCTGAGAAAGGAAGGAAGGCTGAGAAATTATCTTCAGTTTAGTACTAAGGAAATGAGTGAAAGTTAAATAATTTATATGTTGTGATTGTAATACCATTGATTTTCAGGTTTAAAGTAGTTTAGAGCGCCTGTAGTCCCAGTTACTCGGAAGGCTGAGGCAGGAGAATGGCGTAAACCCGGGAGGCGGAGCTTGCAGTGAGCTGAGATCCGGCCACTGCACTCCAGCCTGGGCGACAGAGCGAGACTCCGTCTCAAAAAAAAAAAAAAAAAAAAAAAAAAAAAAAAAAAAAAAAAAAAAGTAGTTTAGCAAGTCCGTGAATACAAAACAAACAAACAAATAAAAAACCCAGAGATGCCTAATAGTGCTAAGTCTGCTCTGGGCAACAGAGCAGTGTATCTGTTGGGCAGAAGAAAACGTATAGTCTACCCGATAACATATTAGAGCAGAAAGTGAGAGAAGAACTAGGTAACCCATAAGTAAAGATTAAAATAACTGGAACATAAATCAGATGTACATATAGTGTATGTAAGACAAAACAGAAAAATTGACAACATAAAAGTAATATTAGTGAGAAATACAAGGATCTGAAAATTTCACTTTATAAGAAGCAATATATGTTTCTGAAGAGGAACATAGAGTTCCAACTCAGTGGTTTAGTTGAGGAGAATCTTCTCTGGAAGAAAGAAAACTTAAATGCATAAAGGATTAGTTGTTAGGAGAAAAAGTGTCAATCTACATAGTATGAAATAAATAAAAAAAAACCTTTATAATGTATTATTTGTACAACTAACATTAATGCCTAAATGTGTACAAAATAATAAAGGTGACATGGGTGATATACAGTGACAGAAAATATTTTAGAAATCAGAATTTTTGAAATAGATCAGTTGTTACAGCCTATGCTTTCAGTACAACAAAAATAAAATTTTAGAAGTGTCAGAAAAAGATAAACTCTACAGGCTTTGGAGAGAGACATATCCTAATTTAAATTACAATTTTACCAATTACCCGCCGTGTTCATGTGTAACGTGAATAAGCATTAAGATTTCTGTGCTCCAGTTTCATTCAACTGCAAAAGATTGATATGAAAAAATGATAAAATAAGCATGTAAAGAGCTTACTATACACCAAGTTGCCCATGGTAATAACCCCCCCATAAAAGGTTGTTTTAATAGCATGTTTTCTGTTGCTAAGAGGCTTCATGAGACAAAAAAGAGCCAGTCTCTAACCTCAGACTTGGTTTCAAATGCTATTCTGACTTTTGTTAGCCGTAATGACTACATTAACTTCTTTGGAAAACATGCAATAACATCGGACTCAGATAACTGTGCGGCCAGGAACAAATCTAATTATCTTCTGACCTTCAATTTGAGATAAAGATTAAATGTGATAATTTATATGAATGTATGTTCACACATCATTTTTGAGTAATAACCGGTTTATTTCTTTCACATATTAGCATTTTTATAGGTTTATTTTTCATTTTAGTAGAGACTTTAAAAAGGATTTCTGGGGTGGGGGTAAAAATCAGAATAATGAGCCTTACTGATTCTACTAATATTACTTCAGATGTCAAAACTTGGATTTTCTATTTATTTTTATGAATGAGGAAAAGGTGTGAAAGTCTTTACTGAAAATCACAGAGATGGAAGAAAACTCAACTCATTTATTTTAAACTAATTAATTGTAATTAACAAATATAAATAAGAGCTAAGAATTATCACCTGGTTGTCAATGTGTGAGGTAGGAGCACACTGTGAAAACTGAAATTTATCATTTGGGATCGTATTTTTGAGGGAAAAGTTATATGTACAAGCAAAATTGTGCAAAATTGTATCTTATGCTTAACAATCTTACTATACAAATAAATAATTGAAATAAGGTGGGTGGATCACAAGGTCAGGAGTTCAAGACCAACCTGGCCAACATAGTGAAACCCTGTCTCTACTAAAAATACAAAAAATTGGCCGGGCGTCGTGGCACATGACTGTAATCCCAGCTGCTTGGAAGGCTGAGGCAGGAGAATCACTTGAACCTGGGAGGCGGAGGTTGTGGTGAGCCGAGATCCCGCCATTGCACTCCAGCCCGGGAGACAGTGTGAGAATCTGTTTCAAAATAAATTAATAAATAAAAATAAATAAATAAAAATTACTGTATTGAATTTCATTTGTATGAATTTTTAGAGATTTTTGTCAGATTCTTTACTTATATATCATTTATTTATATTTTGAAACCAGAAGACTCACTGTGTTGCACACAGTGGCTGTTTAGAAGGTTTTTAATTTCCCTTAGGCCACATATCAAACTACTGACCTCTTAATTCTCAGCAAAAAATAAACACATTTTTGTTTTTAAAAAGCTGGCAGTATTTAAAGATGATTTCTATCAATTTTACAATTTTTCAACTCAATATATCTAAATCGATGTATTCTCTGTTGCTTGTATTTTTTTAAAGAGATAACTTTATTGTCATTTTGCTGACCAGAGAAGGAAGGAAACAAAATCATCAAAGGTTGCATTATTTTATCACTGTGAGTAAATGGGACTTCATGCCATTACAGGATTCTGGGAGAAACCTGTTAGCCCATGCTGTAGGAGTTAGCCCATGCTGTAGAAGGGAGGGCTAGGGTCCTTACCCATTAACTTCAGCCTGTCATTGGTAGAGCACAGTTCCCGGATGGCATTAACTCCCTAGCAGTTCCCAGCCTCCTGGGAACATGTGAAGAGTGGTCCCCAGTGGCCCCTGAACACTTTTAGGCAAACAGATGCAGAACTGAGAGTTGCATATCAGGCTAGACATGCACAAAAAGTGGCTAAAGTTAAGAAGAAAGAAGCAGGAAACTGATATATGACATATGATATCACACATATATTAATATATGTGTGTATGTGTATGTATGTGTAATATACATATGCACACACACATATATATTTCTCGTTAAAAAAAGTTTAAAATATAAAGAAGGAAAGTAAAAATCAACACCATTTTACCGACTTCAGTTTGGTAAAATGAATTTTAAGGCACTTTAGGGTTTATAAAATTGTAAATATTGTGAACAAAAATGTTATATAACAAATTTTAAGCATTGCTTTCCAACCTGCTTTTGTTGCTACGTGTGTGTGGTGTTTTATAATTTTTATTTAGGTAAAGTTGGTCAATAGTGTTGCTCAAGTGTCCTATATACTTACCTATTTTTCTGTTCATTCTATTAATTATTAATAAAAAAATTTAAAATGTTTACAGATTTCTGGTAGATTTGTCCATTTCTGCAGTTAATCAGGTTTTAGTATGTATTTTGAAGCTCTGTGATTTGATGTATGAACATTTAGGATTGGTATTGCCTCTTGGTGGTTTAACCTCTATCATTTTAAAGTGACTCTCCTCTGTCCATACTCTTTGTTTCGAAATCAACTTTGTCTAATATTAATCCAGACATTTCTGTTTTCTTTTGACCAATGTTAGGATGATGTTTTTTCCCATCTTTTCCCTTTTAATCTATCTGTGTGTTTGCATTTAAAGTGAGCTTTTTATCCAGAGCATATAATTGGTTCTTATTTGTATTGAATCTGACAAGCTCGGAGTATTAATTGAGGTGTGTATACTCTTCACATTTAATATGAGTGGTGATATAGCTGTGTGTGAATCTGCCAGTTTGCTATTTGTTTTCTCTTTTGACTCTTGATTCTTTGTTCTCTCTTTTTTTCATTTTCTCTCTTCTTTTAGGTTGCTTAATTATTTTTTATTATGACATCTCTTATGCTAGTTTATTATGTTTCTCTTTTTTCTGGATTTATTGTGATTTACTAGTTTTTATTCTGAATTTCAGTTTCCTACTAAATATCCTTATTATAGTCTAGCTTCAAGCAACATTGTTTGACTTCAGTTGTAGCAGTATACTTCCAATTAACTCTTGGGTTTTTGATATTTTCGTCATACATTTTATTTCTATATATTTTTATAGCATTGCATAATATTATCAATATATATTGTAATTTAGTCATAAATGATCAATTACCAATTTTAAGAGTTTTAATAATCAGAAAAGCCTTTCATATGTAGTCAAGTATTTACCATTTTCCATAAATAAATCTTCATTTTTTTGTATTGATATGGATTTCCCTCTGTTACCATTTTCCTTCTGCTAGGAAGATTTACTTTATTATTTTTTATAACAGCTCTTTCAGTAATGAATTCTTTAAGTTTTTTTGTGTTTGAATATATTTTCATTTTGTCTGTTTTTGAAGTTTTTTTCCCAGTTTCAGAAATCTAGATAAAACTTATTACTTTTTCAAATTATTTAAAGATATTTCTTCATTGTCTTTGGGCCTCAATTATTTCTGATAAGAATTGTGCTGTTATTTTTTGTTCCTCCATCTTTTTCCTCTTCAGCTGCTTTTAGGATTATTTCTTTATCACTGGTTAAGCAATTTGACCAAGGTGTGTCTTGGTGTATAGTTCTGCTTAAACTTCTTATGCTTGGGGTTAATTTAGCTTCTTGGATCTATCAGTTTATTTATTTATTTTTAATGTTTCCTGCAATCCTCTCTCCGTGTTTGAAATTCTCCAACTGCACCGAATTTAGGGCGTTGGAAGTTGTTTCACCATTCACTGTGGCTATCTTTATTTTTTAAATGTCTTTTCTCTCTAGGTTTCTTTCTTTAAATAGCTTTCTTGCTATGTATTCAGGTTTACCAATTATTTCTTCTGCGTGGTCTAATTTGCTACTAAAATAGAGTACATGTTTTACTGCAAATATTATGTTTGAAAATATCTAAAAGTTTGATTATTCCATATCTCCAGTTAACTTCCTAAGTCTTTCCATAACCTGTTTAGACAGAAAAAAGTAGCTATAATAATGTCTTTATGTCCTTGTCTGAGATAAGTAAGTACACATTTTTCTCACCTCTGTTGCCAAATTATAAAATCATTTCGACTTACTACTCCATTGTATCTTTTACCAAATTTTGGAAGTTTTGGTCAGTATTTTTTCAAGTATTTTTCTGAACCAATCTTTTAAATTTATTCTTCTAGGATTCTAATGGCACAAGTATTACAACTTTTGATAATTCACCATCATAGATTTTGCAGTACAGTAGAGAAACAATGGGGTGATTATAAAAATAAAACCTTCCTTTGCAAACATCCCTACACCCATCATATTATAAAAGATTAAGAGGTGAATGAGAGAAAGATGAGATCAGAGAGAGCTGGGAAAGAATGTTCAGGAGTCATAACAATGAGGCACACTGTCCTTTCTACGTCCTTCTGGTTGGTGAATGGACCATATTCAATGTCTTTCCAGGGTGTGGTTATCTGTGTTTTGCTTTTGTTTTCCTCTCATGGGCTTGGAGGAAGCCTGAGAAGAAGCTTCTCTTGTCCCTGAAGAACATGAATATCTCATCGGCATGTGGGCCAAAAGCTGTGTAAGGGTGGGGTGTTCGTGTATATGTTCTTTCATTTAAAAAAAAAAAAAAAAAAAAGCATGATTGCATGATTTGGAACTAGGCTCTGACTTCCTGCATCCTAGCAGGGTGCAAGAAGTCAGAACCTAGTTTCATCTGTGCTCAGAAATCAAACCAGGGATGTGCTGAAGCTGGCCCCTTACAGGCTTGGGATAGCTGATGGTTGAAAACAGGAGGTTTCAAGCATTGTTAGCTTGAAACTGAGGATATGCATGCCACGAAAAATTGGTAAGTGCTACAAAGAGTTTCTTTTTTTCTTTCTCTTTTTCTTTTTGTGAAAAGATTTACCAGTTCCAACTTGAACATGTGGACATTTGTATTGCAGAATGGAATTTCATTCAGACCAAAGCATGGGCATGTGCCCTCCCCTCCCCACCTCACACCCTCACACTTCTTTTTTTTTTTTTTTTTTTTTTTTTTTTTGAGATGGAGTCTTGCTCTGTCACCAGGCTGGATTGCAGTGGCGCAAACTTGACTCACTGCAACTTCCGCCTCCCGGGTTCAAGCGATGCTCCTACCTCAGCCTCCTGAGTAGCTGGGACTACAGGCACGCGCCACCACTCCCGGCTAATTTTTGTATTTTTGGTAGAGATGAGGTTTCACCATGTTGGCCAGGATGGTCTGAATCTCTTGACCTCATGATCTGCCCACCTAGCCCTCTCAAAGTGCTGGGATTACAGGCATGAGTCACCATGCCTGGCCTACCTCACACTTCTGAGAAGGAAAGTTGAACTGAAATGATCACACAAATTAAAATTTGATTGATTAACTGGATAATATTATATTATTATTTTATTTGTGTATTTGGTTACTTATGGCTGACTGGAATGGGAGGCTCCAGAGCTAAGCCAAAATAGTCTAGTCTGAAAACATACTTTTTTGTCATCTCTGGATTTTGTGGAATATTTTTGTAAGTGGAACATATCACACTGGTTACACTGTTTTCTATTAATTAGGAGAAGGTGACTGTTTGCTTTTCATTGTCATTTCTGCTTTAACTACTTCAATCTCTACTAATGACTCAACAGAAAACCAAAAACAACAAAAGAACAAAGTAACTCACCGACCTGGATGAAGACTCCGTGACGGTCTTTTTCTACTAACTGAGAGTAATTCCACTTTAATAACTTTCTCTAATTTTTCCATGTGTCTGATTATATCATCTTGTAACTACCAAATTTAGTCCCTATTAGCTGTCTTAAAACCTCCTGCTATTTTCACAGCTCGATTTGTGGTAAGTACTACTTTCTTAAAAAGACTCTGATTTTCAAAAGGCACTAGAAAGGAAGAAAACTACATTTAAAAAACAGATGAAGATATAATATTTCAATGAGTGACATAGAGACAGAAAATATCCTGTATCAGATAGTTGTTATATGGTAAGATTTATGTGAGAGAAACATGACATCCATTCACAACTTTATTGAGAAATTTGTGGAAATATATTACATTGATCTTCTCTAAATATCTCTTTTCAATTTGAGCATCTTTCGTCCTCTTTATTAATTTGTTTTTTGTTACCATTGGTAAAAAATAGTCATCATCCAGCTCATTTTTTAAAAGTCATAGAGACCTGAAAACACTTTTTTTTCTAAATTAAGGTGTCAAAAGAAATGAAATATGACATAACAATATAGTCATCTATGAATATACAGAATATAAAATCCTGTAAAGTAATAATTATTTTTATCATGATTAATTGTGTTAAATAACACATGCTATCTCTATGACTCTAAAATAAGCTAAAGTAAATAATTGATAATGTGAAAATATTTTTATTTTAATCATAATAATACCGTGGGGGAAAGCAATCAAAATCTATAGGAAGCAGTTAGCCATCATTTACTTTTAGGTTATAATATTTAAAAAGGAATTATTCAGAGTGTGAAAATCTTAGCTTACATGAAATATTATGGCAACTTCTTTTTAATTATTAAACATAAAAAAATTATTGAAAAATATGGAAGTATATGAGATATGTTTTAATTTAGAATATGTCAAATAAAAATGTCAGTCAAAATTTATGTGTTGTATAGGTGCCATAATTGCCTTAAAAGTGATTCCCATTGGCAACCATGAATAACATACCTGGCTCCGTATCATCTTTATCTGAACTATATTTTGCATCAGTTAAATATCAATGGGTATCTAGTTTTGCAATTGCAAGTACTGTATTAATGCACTCTTTCAAATAACTGCTGTATAATTCTAAGATTGGAAATAGAGTTCAAGATTGACAAATTTTAAACAGTAGTATATTATCCACTTCATAAATGTAGGCACTGAAAGAATAACTATAATTCAACAAAAATAATACACATCTGGGTGAACTAGATTCTAGTGGCATTTCAATCCTACCAACTTTAAGACCTTTGAGTGTAAATCGATTTCAGTGTTCTCATTCGTAAGTCATCTAGCCATCCTTCAGCTGTTAAGAGTTTTTAAAATTATGCATACACATATTATTTAAGTAACTGTAGTGAGAAGCTAAATAATATGTCCTTAGTTATACAGGGATCACCAGCACAATGTATATATATATATAGGAGTAATGTGAATAAGTGGCCTTGATAATTTCCAAGCTTGTCTGTTATGCTGTATTGACGTAACTAGGCATGGCATGTGGTTTTACATATCACTTGAATTTCTGAGTTTCTGTTTTCTCATCTGGAAAATCTCACTTTGACTGTTAGTTTATCTCTAAAGTTCCTTCTAGTACACATGATTCCATTATTAATTCAGACAAAGATAAAAATTATACATCTTTGCTGTAGTCTTATACTTTCGTCATAATTCCTTATTTCTGAGGAATATAACACAATGCCTCACACTTTTTAGCATCATGGTATGCATAGAAAATAATAAAAAATATTGGGAATATTATTAGGAACTTAGAATTAAAATATTTTATTTTTTATTATATAATTATAGTAATGAAAATAAACTATAGTGAATTTAAGTCTAAATATTAATTTTATAAAATGTTTTACTTATATAAATTATATAAAACTTTCTTTTGAAAAGTTTTAGTTATCTTTTTTTTTGTATTTTAAGGTGTAGGTCTGAAATACCTACACATAACTTCTTATCAAGACTCAAGAGTATTTTATTTTATATATACAGACAGGGATATATTTTATTATATATCTATATAAATATATATATAGAGAGAGAGAGTATCACTTTGTCATTCATGCTTGATTGCAATGGCATTGTTAAGTCAAGTTTAGTCTAAAGCTGCCTCCTTACATATTTTAAGTTTGGCCTAAAAGTTTCTCTGTACATCATGAACTATAGTCTTAATGGAAATATAAACAGACTGTAATCTACTCTTGTGTCAATCACTGAGTTTTGGCTAATCGGATGTGGGCCAAGCTGTTACAATCTGTGTTCAAATAAGGCAAACACGGAGCTATAACCAATCTGGCTGTTTCTGTACCTCACTTCCATTTTCAGTATGTCACTCTCCTTTTTCTATTCACAAATCTTTCACCACATGGCTGTGCTTGAGTCCCTGAGCCTACTCTGGCTTGGGAAGTTGTACAATTCACAAATTGTTCTTTGCTCAATTAAACTCTTTTAAATTTAACTCAGTTGAAGTTTTTATTTTTACAGTGTGATTACAGCTCACTGCAGTCTTGAACTCCAAGACTCAAGCAATCTTCCTGTCCCAGCCTCCTGAATGGTTGGGACTACAGGCATGCACCACCATGCCCAGCTAATTAAAAAAAAAAAAAAAAAAAAAAAAAGAGAGAGAGAAGAAGAAGAAGAAAAAGAAAAGTCTGTAGAAACGGGATCTTGCTGTGTTGCCCAGGTTGGTCTCAATCACTTGAACTCAAGCAATCCTCTCACCTCAGCCTCCCAAAGTGTTGGGATTATAGGCATGAATCAAGAGGCCTGGCTAATAATTTCATTACTGTCTTGAGAGATAAGAACTTTATTCACATTCAATAGTGACAAAATTGATTTTCCAACCACTCCAAATGTATACATTCATATTTTTAAATGAATTAGCTCTTCCTTTTATTTTATTGAGAAATATAGTGTTTAAATAGATGTGGTTTCTAATAATACAAATGAAGTTCTACTGTTTTCAAACAAATTATTTCCAAATAATATACTTTATTTTATAATACAGACATATATTTTTTTCTTACAGCTACCTGAGTTCTCGAACACCAATAAATGAATACATAAATTACAATGGACAAAATATTTGACATGTGTGAAAACAGAAATGTGTGGCTATTGTCTGGAAATCTGTTTTTTTTTCTTAATTTTGTTTTATTTTATTATTTTTTTTTTTGAGATGGAGTCTCGCTCTGTCGCCCAGGCTGGAGTGCAGTGGTGCAATCTCGACTCACTGCAACCTCTGCCTCCCGGGTTCACGCCATTCTCTGGCCTCAGCCTACCGAGTAGCAGGGACTTCAGGTGCCCGCCACAACGCTCGACTAATTTTTTTATTTTTTTAGTAGAGACAGGGTTTCACCGTTTTAGACAGGATGGTCTCGATCTCCTGACCTCGTGATCCACCTGCCTCGGCCTCCCAAAGTGCTGGGATTATAGGCACGAGCCACAGTGCCCAGACTGGAAATCTGTTTTCTAGACCTTCCTTAAACACACACACACACACACACACACACACACACACACATTTAGCTATGTGTCATTCTCCTTAGGCAAGGGAGGACCCAGTCCTCTGGCAGCTTCTTGAGCTCTGTGAAAGCTATCCTTTCAGATAGTCCTCCAGTGATCCTCCTGTAGTCACACCTTTATTTAATCCCACCCATTGAGGGTGGGGTGGACTTAGTGATTGGATTTTAATGAGTTGAATAAAGGAGAAAGAGTGCTATGTGACTTAGTGACTAGGTTAGACAAGGCAGCGTGGCATCACTCTCTGTCATGTGCACCCTCCCTCAAAACATTTGTTCAGAAGATAGCACTATCTATATAAGGAGAAACTGACAATCTCTTGCCTGCAGCTAGGTGATTTTTCCAGCCCTGGCTATCACCTTGACTACAGACTTCCTGGGATACCTTAAACCAGAACATCTCAACTACGTTATTCTTGTATTCTTGACACTCAGAGCCTATGTTAGATAATAAATGTTTGCTACACTAAGCCACTACATTTTGAGGAACTTTAATATGCAGCAGTAGATAACCAATATAGGCTCCTTCTTCACAATAGACAGCAGCATATGCATTAACTCAACACCACCTAGGTATTAAAAAAATCTCTTTACACTCATCATACTAGGCCAGAGTAGGGGTGATTAGATGCATTACTTCGTGCTCATCAGCTATGGCAGGACTAAGGAGCGTGCTATTCCAAGCATCTTTGCACAGGCTGTACTCTAAGAAGCCTCAGACATGGCCAGTTGTGGCCAGAAACAACCAGACTTGAGCCTCAAGTCACCTTTTGCACTATCTGGACATTCTGAAAACTCAAGAGTCAATAGCATATAATTTGGAACGCAATAAACAAAGATACACGGTTTACTGAGAATATATTTCTGTGTATACAAACTCCAGAATGTATTACAGAAAGGCCAGACTGTCCCTAAAGCAATGGTCCTTCAGCTTAGTTTTACAACCACATTAGAGAGCCTATAAAATACTAGATTTATTCTAAGGAAAAATTCACATGGGGACATATATATAACACATATTATTTGAAGGAGCTTGAACAACTACTAGAATCTACCCACAGATATATATATACTATAGGTTAAAATTGTAGGCCATACATTAATTTGGAAAGAAAAATGTATTATATTGCTATACACAACTGAAGTTTCCCTATGGACATCGATTCTTGTTGGCATGTTACTCAAAGTTAAGGACTCCTTTTTTTAAAATTTATAATAAACAGGAATTTATTGGCTCACAGTTCTGGAGGCTGGAAAGTCTGGGACTGTGGCAAAAGCACCTGGTGAGGGTCTTTTTGCTACATCCTCACAGAGTGGAAGGCAGATGGGTGTGAGCCATCATGACGTAAACACCTCCCATTAAGCTCCACATTTCAAAACTGTCACATTGGGAATTAAGTATAAAGGCTGCAGTTAAGGACTATTTTCATTTTGCTTTCAAGTGGGAAGCAAAAGAAATTATTCAAACTGATTTTTTTTTTGAAATAAATGCATAAGATTTACAAGATGAACTGTTTTATGGGATCATGCAAAAATAAAAGTCATATACATACATTGAAAGATAATTACAGTCATAATACATTTCAGGTTACTAAGAATTCATATTGACATCTGATTTAACAGTATTCTTTTAATAAACAATCCTCTTGAGCTATTTATATTTTTAATCAATATCTACGAGTACATGAATTTTAAAATGATGTTATTAGAAAAGCATAATATTTTATTTTTCAATGTTTGAATTTATTCTCTAAAATAATAATGCTTTTGTTGAAAGAATACGGCATACATACATATTAATTAAAATGAGGTATATCTGCATATCGGTATTTAATTTTCTGTTTGTGTCTAGAAATCATGAGTTTTGTTTGCTTTTTGCTTGTTTGGTTTTGCATTAGTAAATTATATTTGACCTATTAGTATTGTAAGTTTTGATTACATAAACATTATAAATACAAGATTATTATTATTTATCAAACATGTGTTTGATAATAAAACTATGTGTTTGATAATAATATATGAACCAATTAAATTTACTTGATAATCTGGCATTATCATGTTGTGGCTCAAAGGTAAGTCAGAGTCTTATCTCAGCATCAGAGAGGATGTAGGGAATAATTTGATATTCAACAAAATACAGCAGAAGTTGATGCAAGCAGTAAATACTCTAGTTGAGGCATAGTGTTATCATGGCCAGGCTAATCCAGTCACAGGTCAGTCTTCATTGTGTAGCACTATTCAGAATTAAAACAGATAGTAGAGCTGAGATGAAGGCATTCTGAATACCCATTTACCAGTAACAGTGATACCAGCTTTCCGTGTAAATTTGGGTTAAATATTAAGGTCATACAGTAAGACCAGAGAAAGTGTGTGCTTCAGCCGAGGTTCACCGGTAGGGCTACTTGGAGAAGAAACAGAGAAAATTAAGGAGTCAAGAGCGTGAAAAATAATACCTATTCCTATATGAATATTTGATCTAGAGACGATAGAGCACACAACAGTCCTTACTGTGAACCACTCTGTTTCCGTCTTGATTAGAAACAATAGGAAAGCAAGGCAGGAAACTAGAAATCATGACTCAACTGAGGGCTCCCAAATAACGGAGACCCATTTGATCAAAGCCCTACTGAGAGCAAAGGTCATAAAGCTGTCGATTGGAATTTCTGCATCGGTTAAGATTGCCTCAGAAACTGATAGGAAGCATGAATTGATCCAGCTATACACGATGGGGCACTAAATTGCTGAAAACTGGAACGGAAGTTTCAGCGGAATGATTCAGAGGGAGACGGGCTCTTTTTCACTTTAAATATGAAACTCTAACATTTTCCAATAAAGATCCTTTACATATACTCTATGATATATTTAAGTACGATAATATATCATTCTTAGGTGAATTGACATATTTAACAGAATGGCTTTTCAATACATTTTATTAGATGATAAAATATTGTATTGACACTTGAGTAAGGTTCTGGCCTCATAAAACATCAATTAGTAACACTAATGGAGTTCTAGGAGCATTGCCTTAAGCATCTGTAGAATATCCGCTCTTACGTTAATGATTATCGGGCCGGGCGTGGTGGCTCACACCTGTAATTCCAGCACTTTGGGAGGCCGCGGCGGGCGAATCATCTGAGGTCTAAAGTTTGAGACGAGACTGACCAAGATGGAGAAACCCCGTCTCTACTAAAAATACAAAATTAGCCGGGCGTGGTGGAGCATGCCTGTAATCCCAGCTACTCAGGAAGGCTGAGGCAGGAGAATGGCCTGAATTCCGGGAGGTGGAGGTTGCAGTGAGCCGAGATCTCTCCATTGCACTCCAGCCTGGGCAACAAAAGCTAAACTCCGTCTCAAAAACAAAACAAAAAACAAAAACAAAAAAAAAAAAAATTATCATTTTGGCAACATAAAATACCTTGAGTCAATAAATATGAGGACACTAAGCAGGTATGGTAAGCCTCTGCATATTATATATTTCCCAGGGATGAGGAAGGGAGAGACTGAATACAATGTCTTCAAAACTTATTTTAACACCTTCCATGGACGTCTCAAAGGGCTAATTTTCCAGGATATTTATTTGGTAAATATCAAAGGTAAACATCATGACTACAATTTTTCTTGTATTTTGATTAATTTGTCCATTATGCTAATCAGAAAATTGGAATGGTGATAGAGAGGGAGACTGGCAGAATTATCTGCCTAGTTGACTTGGTAAAAACAGCTAAATCTCTTCCATTTTCACATTGGCTGTTTACACAATGGTCATATAAATATTTCCACTTACCATATATATATTTAGAGTATTAAATGTGTCCTCTGTGAACGTGAAAATCTTCTAAACTTTATAACTTTATAAACTAAACTATATAACTTTATTGATAAATATGAAATTGTTGTACTCCATCAACTAACTGATGACAAATTTTGGAATCACTGCTAAGTAGATCATTTTACTTGGTTATTTGATTTTGAATGGAGCAATCTTCTGGCACTAATCTTAAAGACACTCATCTCTCTGAGTATGTAATGTCAAGGCGAAGAGTATAGAAATACAAAATGTTGAGAATTGTATGATATAACCTATAATTATCTCTACAACTCATATATATCCTATATTATTATGTATAATATATTCTACAATATATAATATATAATGTATATAATATATAATGTATATAATATATACAATATATATTTTGTGTATAAAATATATACTTTGGAAATTATATAGCGGTCAGTTTTAGAGTTCTAAAGATAAACATATTTCCAAGGTCACAGTAGGAGGTAGTTTGAAATACAGAATCTAATTTTTTAGGCAATCAATTTTCAGCATTTCCACTTCATCATGATGCTTTTGACATTTGTATAAATTTATTGCCTATTCTGTATAATTTTTGTGAATCTGTAATTGCATAACCAAGCACTCATTTACATTTTAAAGGCACTCAATGTTGATATGGCTAACACATGCTATTTGTAATTTTTCAGAGATAATCCACTTAAGATGTACAAAAAGTCCTATAGTTAATTCTCTTGGGTATCGGTTTCACAGTTTGGTAATTTTTCTTGCCCTTGTATTTAGATAACCCTAAAATGCAACTTCTTCAATATAACATAAATAGAATTGCTAAGAATGTTACCACATAACTGACTGCATATTTTATAAATAGCACTATGTTGGACTGATATATTGTTAACAGGTTTTGTTTACTAGGAACACAAGAGCAATTGAATAGATGTACTCATTTCAAATTTGTTGAATATACATATTTTGTAATCCTTACTTCATATAATTTTTACATATTGATTAAAACTTGGTAATAAAAGCAAGAAATCTGGCATAAGATGCATGTATCCCCTTTCCCGCCTTGCTACATTAATCTGTTATTTATTTGTTGATCACTTATTGATGATCCAATTTCTGTGATATCAGAGATGAAAGATTGGTTACAGAATAAGGATTACTTCTGGAGCAAAATTCCAGAAAATGCAAAGAGTTAAAATCAAGATCACAGGTATAGCAGTTTTATTTGGTTGGAATATGTGTCTTCTTTAGAGATAAACAAGAATATGGATATATACGTTTATGTATTTTTCCTAGTAGGGATACTTAATAATCTTGATTATTTTTATGAAGTGAATTTGCTAAGATTGGACATGTAGGAATGAATAAAGAGACAGTGTTTTCAAACTATAAAATATGCAATGTCAATCTGTGAGTGAATGATTACCATTACTGTGACTGTTAAAATACATTTTTCATTTTCTGTTAGTACTGACATAGTATGCCTTTGGGAACTGAAAGTATCATGTCCCTAATCCTCACACTATAAAATTTTCAACTAAGAAAAAGGATGGAATTAAGCTGAATAAGAATCTCAATTCAACCTTAAGTTGCTTAAGTATTAAGAAAGCATTTAGGACAAAGAACAACAGTAGAAAAAAAAATCCCTTGAATAACAAGATATACAAATAAAACTTGACAAGTGTGAGGTTGCAAATATTGGGTAACAGTATCTTAGACTAATTGTCAAACATAGTTCCCTTGGGTAACAGTGAGTTTGGGCATGACCTTATGTGATTAAGAAGGTGCTGATATTTACCTAAACCATAAAATAATAAGGCCATGTTGAAAATCTTGAAGACAATACAGAAGACATGTAGTAATTTTACTTATAACAAAGGGTGGTATCTGAGCTGAGTTAAGGGTGATTAGGAAGTCAATATGGCCTTTGATGTAAAATAAGCTCTATGACAGAAATGGCATGACCTTGTCAACCAGCATATCTCAGCCCATAGTGTAAAGGGTGTGACACCTAGTAGGCCTCAACAAATATTGGCCTCATGAATATATAAATGTTATTTTTCCCTATGCTTATTTTTATATCTATTATTTTAAAAGTTTTGAATCTATCGATTCTCAATTTCTGTTTTGTTACTGAACAGATAGGTTTTCTCATTGATTGATTTTATAAGCTTTCAGGAAAGGGGCCTATGGAGAACATCAGGATTTCACCTCATTGCTTCCTGTTTTTATTACTGAGTACAGCCGTCTGGGGCACTGGCATTTTTGGCTCTGCTGCTCCAATAGATGTATGTATGGAATACAGTTCTGGGAAGTAGTACATAGGCAACACTGACTGGATCCTGAATTGGGATTTCCTTGTGGGGTAGCTGTAGGAATGGCAGCACTTCAAGGATTGATGTAGTAAACATGACATTATCCATTTATCTGACATTTCTGCTACCAGGCTATGTGTCTGGAGGGTGTCTGGAGGGTAGATACTTGCTGTCAGAATATGGGTTGACTCCAAAACAATTGAAAGGTTTTACTAGTTTAATCAAAGGCTCAGAAAATTTGTGAAATATGTAAAGTGAAGGGATCCTTCATATCATTACCTTAAGCAGGACTTAAAGAACAAACTTCATCTATCATTAACCGTTTACTAATGTTAAGAGTTCTCCATTATTGAAACTTTCCCATTAGAATTTAGAGATTCAGGCGCAAAATTATGGTAAAAGAACAAAAAGTAGTTTGAACATTCTATAAAAATATTTGTGTCCCTTTCTACATTTTAATGTGCACATTTTTATTGTCATGTTATTGTCAATGCATTTGCATTCATTGTAATAGCACTAACCATAATAAATTCATTGGAAATTAATGTGGTCATCACACATACTTTCATAAGCATTCTATTGTAATTCACTGTTAATTTAATGTTTTATTCAAATGAAGCAAAACTGTTTAAAGTAATATAATAATGTCATTGTGTGGATAGGTAAAGATTATAACAGTATAGATGTTTTCTAGAAAAAGTGTGATAACCTCAGGAATAAAAGCATTTTTTTAGCTTCTCTAAAACAGACTAATGACTATGACCCTAGGCGAGTAACAGTTCTCTCAATGATATGCAGGGCTCTCCACAGGGATTTGGCTCATTTATCCAGCAGAAGAATGGCATCAGGTTAAAATACAGCCTCATGGTGAAATATCTGTTAGTTACATATGGCCTTCTGATCTTATTTAATAGGTGTGCATTATATGAATTCACTGGTTATTCGCATTTACCACAATCCAAGTGATCGAAGTTCTTAAAACTTTATTTAAGCAAAAGAAAAGAACAAATATAGAAACCATTACTGTTTTGAAGTGAAGTTAATAATTTTTATCTAATGAAATATATATATCAATATCTATATATATATTGAGAGGACAGAAATAATTAGAAGAGCAAACTATTTATTTAGAGGAAAGGAAGATAGTAAATGTGATAAGTAAAAATAAAATGGCTTAAGTTAATAAATTTAGGAAATAGTATATAGATGTATAAGTTGAGAGAAAGACAGAGATAGATTAGAAAAGAATCCAGCTTACATGCAGAATATTTTGCATTCTGTCAGCTATGTGAGTAGGATACCTAGAAAGAAGGTAGAGTTTGGAGAGATCAAGTTAATTTTCCCGTAAAAACTGAATAACACATGAATCACTTCCAATTATTCAGGTGACAGAGCACTCACGTTATGATAATGCTAGTATGGTGACAAAAACATCACATGCAAATGAAAAAAAAAGTGTTTAGAAGCAGCGTTTCCTCTCTATGTCTATCAAGTAGAAGAACCCCTGATGGGAATGAGTGAAGCTTTGTGCAACCAAGAATGAAATGCAAGACAAGGCACTCCAAAGGTTTGGGAGGTACAGCACATCCCTACTGCTTTTCCCAATGTTTTATTCACATCCGGTGCCAATAAATCAGTAATTTGCATATCCATATGGTCTCACATATTCTACCCAGTAACAATGTAATAAAATAATTTGAATTTGACTATGGCAAAATGTTGAGAAAGTAAGCTTATGAGAATGTGTTGTAGCAGTGTAAAAGTTAAAAGTTGGTATAAAATAAGTCTACAAAATTCCCAAAGTTTAACATGAAACTAAATTGATGATCATATTAAATTCCATAAATAAATTTAAGGCTAACTAATAATCCAATAAACTCCCTGCTACGACTTTTTAATGAAGAGCCTCTAATGGTAGAAAGTGGGATATTTGAAGGCACACAGCCAAAAACATTTGTTAAAATGCATGGAATTTAATTGAAGGATCTAAAATTCATGCAAATCTTATCTCCATTGTACACATCCATATTAATTTTAAATTAGATTCTGGGGAAAATTTTTCTAGTCGCTGTTGATTAAAATTCTGATAAATGCACTTTGTTACTGAAAATTCAACCCACATAGTCGGGGTAATATGGTAAATCTTAAGAGCTTTAGTTCCTTTTACTATCCTGAAATGGTCACCAAATCTATTTTTTAATGAAGAATGTGATCACATAGTCATAATATTACTAAAGTATACCACTGCAAATTTTAACCAAAATAACTGTAATCATATTTTAAATGAAAGATATGATTCATTTATCAAACTCTTATTTGACTTAATATATGTAAGTACCATTAAAACAATAATAATCTTGTCTTGAAGTTGTGACAGGTGAGTGACTAAAAATACCTGCTAAATGAACTAAATTATAAACTACAGTAATTTTTATATTATTAAAGAAAACTGTGAATTAACCTCCATTACCATGCTTGGAACCTTTAATATGGTATTTTTCATTTCTCCATGAAGATGTTAAAGCTCAAACTTCAGCTTGAAAATCTTAGCCAAAACACTATCCCCATGCCCAGCAAAAAAAAGGCTGTGACTGGGGAGAGATGGAAACTTTCTAAGTTACATTCCATTGCACATAAAATTTGTATTTAAAATATGAGTATTAAAATATCAAAATCTGCATTTCTTTTCTAATTTACTATGTTTGTCTCATAGTCAATACATGGTAAACAGTAACAACACAAGCATACCATTTGGAATGATGCCGAGCTATCAGTGGCTTCTGTGATTATTGCTTACATGCAAGCTACCTACTGCTTTGCCTAACATGGATTGACCCATGTCAAAGATAAACAAAACTGGGCAATAGATAAATCAGTAAAAACACATTTTATTTAGGAATACAGTAGGAATTTTATTCCTATTGTATTTTATTTATTTTACTCAGGAGCACAATAGGTAAGAGAATTCTGAACCAAACACAACTTCCCTGAAACAAGAGGTAGGGGTGTGCTAAGAGAAAGGTGCTGAGGGATGTTAAGTGGGGTTAGCCCATGTGACTAGGTCACTTGGATTTGTTTATTGACAGGTATCTAAGCGAAAAACAAACTTCTCCTATCTTTACGAAAGGAGTAGTGGTGCAGGTTGAAGTAAGGCCCTTATCGTCCCATAGCGACAGGGTACCTTGGATACTCCTTCAGGAAAAGGCAAAGCCAAATGATAACCAGGACAATTACACATGTCTAGCATGCTGTACTTTGCACTGGTCTATACAAAGATGACCTAGAAAGAAGAATGAAATCCACCCTCCAAACAATGAGCTCAGGCACTCTAATATTAGCCTGAAGGAAGCAGCTCATTATCTAATCGTCTTCTCAGAGTGCTCACATTTTCTTATTTGGCACAAAGGTCCATTCTGTGCTATCCCTGTGTCCTAGTGATGACCAATTCAATGGATTCAACAAATGCCCAGCAGGTACTGACAACATGTCATTAGCCCGGCATGCACTCAGAGTGTAAAAGTAGTACAGGATCTGAAGCCATCAAGTAACTCATACTCTAATTTAAATATTGATATATGTGAAGACAACTATGTTATAAGTGTACAGAGGCAAAAAAGGAGAAAATCTGATATTTTGGGCCCTTTAAGTTTTTATAGAAAGTGAATATATTTTTTCATAACTGGCATGTCCTGTTTACATAATTATTCTTTATTTTTCTTTTCAATGTACTTTTCTTATTATTTTTGCTACAATCATATTTATTTTATGTTTGGTTTTATGGAACTAAAAATGATATTATAATGGCTATAAAGGCTGATGATTATGAAAATAGTAATTTAACATTTAGATTATTATTAACGTTTACAGTACAGAAAGAATTTCATATTCATTATTTCAGCCAAGGCTTACAAGCACTCTGCAATAATTAGTGTAATTATTATTGGCAAATTCATTTATATATGAGTAATTACTCTTGTTAAAATTGACTGATGTAAATAAGGAGTTTGAGAACCTCAGTTCTTTAATATGCAACACTTAGAGCTGATGAACTTTTAAATAATAAGTTAAATAGAATCTATGTAGTGTTTTCTCATACCAGTATAAGCCATGAAGTAACCATGGATGACTAAACTAGAAACATAATGTGTGAAATTTTTTTCTTTTAGAAAAAACCTTTAGAGAAAAGAAAAATGAGCATGATTTGATTGCTATCTTTCCTTATTCTGTTCTCAGTTATACAACATTTTTCTACAGAGTTTAAATGGCATAATTTGTAATTTTAATGAGAAGATTGAAATAAAGCTCTAGGATAATGGTGATGCATTAAAAAAATCAGCATTATATCCTTTAACTCTCTAAGCTGACATCTAGTCACAGGCTGATTTATGTTTATGTACAATACAATAATCTATTTATAGCCCCTGATAAAACTCATTTTGGTAATTTTTTCCCACTTTCTGATTCCCAAGGAATGAATTACTAGTACTTGAAAAATAAAAACCATTTGTAGATAGCCTATATAACAGTTACAGTGGAAATTTCATTCAGGAGGGCTGTCAGGAGAACAGCTGACAAGCTTATTTCTCAACATCTCCACTTTGAAAATAGCTTTCTATACCCTTGTTCACATTTTAAATGGAATTTTTTCTCAGACTCATCTCTGAAAGAGACAAGCACTTACTGAACTATTAGTGTATACTGCACTTAGTCAAAGGCCAAAAGCACTGTGTTCAGTATTTTTGCCTCCACACAAATCATTATTAAATACAAACTTCACTGATCAGTCTTGTCACATATTTCAAATGCATAATTCTGATCTTAACTTGTTCAATTAAACCAGATATAATTATAAAATCATAACACTATTATTTAGAGGTTAAACAATTCAAGAAAACAATGAATCAGAAGGTGTTTGTTCATTTATTTATATATATTTATACATAAATAAATATTTATGTATTTTTATTTATATGTTGTATATTTATTATTTATATTATATATAAGATATATAATATAGATATAGTTATACATATACACACATATATTTGTGTGCATTTCTATATATACACTACATATACACATATACATGGTGTGTCTACATATATAATATTTCCAAAACCAAGAGTTGAATTATCTTTGCAAAACAGGTGTGCCCATATCTCAAATTATTGTTTAACACAAAGACATCTGGTAAAATTTCTTTCAGAAAAAACATTCGCTTCATTCTGATTTAAGCATTGACAACTAACAGTATTGTCATAGACATTTTTTATCCTCACATAACCCAAATAAATAGTTAAACTAATGCTTCTTTGATGTGTACTCTGACACTTAAATGACATTGAGCATCTGACTATCCTAGTGGAAACTCAAACAGCGACAGTGTTTGCTAACTGACTGTTACCTTCTGCCTTCCAACAATAAACACATTGTTATGCCATTGACCCATAGTAAACAAAAATAAAAGTAATAGTAGAAGAAAATAAAATGTAACACCTTCCTGTCACTATGCTATCATAATCACGTCAAAGGCAAACGCATACACTTTTCAAATGTGTCCTATAAGATGTTAATGCACATGTCCACCACTATGCTTGCTAGTACCGGTGCCACCTCAAAAGGCATTCGTCATATTACCAATTCTTTTAGGAGACATTTCCTAAATAACAGAAAGGTTGTTATCCTGCATTATTATTTTTTCTGGTTAGGTTAGCAATAATCTCTGAAAATGGAATGAAGAAGATGATGTATTAGTTCATTCTCACACTACTATAAAAAAACTCCTTGAAACTGGGTAATTTGGGAAGAAAAGAGGTTTAATTGACTCAGTTCACAATTTATACAGGAAGCATGGCTGGGAGGCCTTAGGAAACTTACAATCATTGTGGAAGGCGAAGGGGAAGAAAGTACATCTTACCATGGAAGAGCAGGGGAGAGAGTGAAGGGGGAAGAGCTACAGACTTTTAAACAAGCAGGTACCTTGAGAACTCACTCACTATCATAAGAACAGCAAGGGAGAAATTTTCAGCCCCATGATCCAATCACTTCCCACCAGGTCTCTCCCGCAACATTGGAAATTACAATTTGAAATGAGGTTTGGATGGAGACACAGAACCAAACCACATCAGATGTTTTCTTCCAAGTATAAAATTTTAACTGAGTTGAACGCACACAAGATAAATAAGCACTCCTTTTATTTTTCTCTCAAAATGTTGACCACTTATTATATTTGGTCAAAAATTTAAGTGTTTATCCCAACAAATATACACATTAGGTAATTACCATATACACAGTTTGCTGGGCTCCAAATGTACCTATGAATGTATAGCTGAGCCTCAAAAAGATAGAAAGGACTATTCTCTCCAACTCCATGAAAGATGCTACCTAGACAGGTAAGGGTAAAGCTTGATCAGTCTTCAGCAGTCCTGCATTTTCAAATCCTGTGTCAAAGACTTTATAAAGTTGGAGATGATCAATGTGCAAAGAGTAATTGCTGTCTAAAAGCTTGCAAACCTGCATAGATGATGGGAAAAGCAACTAATGTCCATTTAAAACCTATACTTCACTAGATTCTTCCCTAGCATTATCTTTTTTAATTTGCACAAGTTAAAAGTAAAGAAACTGGGATTCCCACAGGAAATGCAGGTAGTAGATGCTGGATATGAACTCAAAGTTATGTTTCCTAACTTTAAAATCATAAATTCTTGGAGCAGTACTAACAAAATGAAAAGTTGTCCAAGTGGCTAATATAACACGAAGATTTTAATATGTAATGGTATGATTCATTCTACTCCATTAGAGTAAATGGTTTGAGAGCAAAGCAGTGGGTGATAGGACATTGGATGTTTGCGGTAACTTGTCTATCTGTTGGCCTTTAAATATGTTTTCTTTCTTCATAGATATATATGAAAAATACTTATCTTAATTTAATTTTATATTTAACTTAATTCAATTAAAAATATTTATTAAATATACAATTATTAACCCTGGTTGAGATTACCTAAATTATAATCTCTGGAATCAAAGCCTTAATTTACATTAAAGGGAAATTTATATTACAGAAAAATAAAAAACAAAACAAAAAACAAAAAATATTAGTGATTGAGTAGGAAGAATTATACTATATGTCATTTAAAATGTGACATAACCAAGGGATTAGAATGATAATGGAGTAAGTGGTGAAAATAATCAGGTCCTAATTGCCCAAAATGCCTTGAAGTTGAATTATAAACTCTTGTGTAATCTATCCATGAGGTCATGTGTGTTTGACTCTAATTTGACTGTAAGAATGGAAAATATATTTTGAGAGTTTCTACTCTCATACACATTGCACTTGCTCTCAGATCCCCAAAGGTGATAGTGATAGGGAAGATGCAATCAAACATGAAGAATTTATTCCAAGACTTGATATCATTTCCAAAGCAATTTTGGTGAACCATTGTAAACTGCAGAGGAGATCTATTTTTTTTTCTTTTCTTCTGTGAGCAATTATACCACAATAACCAGCCTTTTCTATTTCCTCACATCTGAAATACTTTCCTTCTTTTTCTTTAGTGTTTAGCACAGTCCTATTCATTCCTGTGTCAGACACTGTGGGTAGAAAAGCAAAGAAAATGGAATCTTAGCTTCAGGAAGTATACAGATTAGTACATAAAAATGCTATTTTAAAATCAACAGTGTTGTTAATGCTATGACAGAAATCAAGATAAAGTAAAGTGAAAAGTTTAAGGAGGAAGCCCTTAATTCTGTAAGTGTGGCCTCAAAAAGCATCAATCACAGAAGACATATGCTGTTGCTCAACATTGAAATTTGAGAGGTGCTTTATGTAAAAATAGGAATGTTGGGATATTCTTGCCTAATAGAATAGTGTGAAAAATCACAAGGCTATACAAGAAAATGATTCAAAAATTGAGAAGACATGTTTTAAGACTAGGGTGTGACTTGCATTGGGCATTGAGGATGGTAGAGGTAGAGATAAAATGTGTAGCAAGCGTAAACAAAAGGAAAAGGAATCTGAAGAAAAGAGACCTTATTTCAGTGAACAGTCTGAGAACCCAGGAGATCTAGCCTTGTGTGTAAAATGAAGGCGCCTTCCAAAGAACAAAGGGAGAGTTCAGGTTCTATGGCAAATGTTACTGGCCAGGTTCTCAATCAGGTCTGTTATGCAAATGAAGGATTCAAACTTGCTTATTTCCAAGTAGTTGATACATTGAAGCCCAAGTTGATGAAAGCAGGTGAAGTCTGATTGATTGGTTTGCGTGAGCTCTAATTGGCTAGTTCAGGTGATCTCTGAAATCCTCAAAGTTGAACAGAGGTGTTTGTTTTCAGGGAACTTAGAGCTTATGTGACCTCTATTCAGAAAATGGCTGCTTAGCTCTATTTTAAATTTAGGTCTATTTGACCACTTGGGATCCATCTTGAAAGATTGACTGGTTTAAGCTCACATTTGTTCACACAAGATATGTACTGAAAGGGATAAGTATACATATGAGTTGGTGAATTATATAGTGTACTAAAGAATTGGTACTTAATCTTAAAGAAATGGGGAGCAAAGATAGAATTTATGAGTAGATTTTGGTGTTAAGGCAGTGAGGACACTTACAATATTCCAAATGATGACAATCATGCACTGCCAGTAGCAGTAATGATATTGAGAAGCAGTATCTCCAAAATCTTTCTTTGCTGAAGTGATTATTCAGTTTACAATGATATTTGCCTTAGGTTTTAAGAAGCCACTCTAATTTTTTGTTATTTATCTCTTATGAATCTCTTCTCAATTGAATTTTTACGGAATAAAACTTGACCAATTTATTTATTGCCCAATGTATTTTTTTTAATTTTTCATCATATGTTACTTTTTTATTCAGCATATAAAGAAATATCAATATTAATTTTTGCTAGCCCAGTCTTTTAAAATTAATTATCATCCTTCACAAGGACATATTTTGTGGTATCTTATCTTGAAAAAAATGAAAATCAAATACAATGTAAGTTTAAATCAAAATGTCAGTTGTTTTACTTCACCCTGAGTCAACAATTAAACAAGATCAACAGTGAACAGCAATGAGTTGTTGAGGTGGTAGCTTGACTACCCCCAATGGTTGACATTATCAAAATCATAACCCTTCTAACCTGTTAGAACTCAGACAGAGGGCCAAGGTCAATGAAACATGTCTCCACTAGGCTTCTCTTACATTTACTTAATACATGTTGTTAAGGAATCTTTGAAATTTCTTAAAGGATTTGGTTAGACATCTTTATTCTGATGAGAAGTAAACAAATACATCTAATAATTATTTTTACCTTCAAGGTAAACATTAAATATTTGTTGAATGAATTTTAGCAAGTTAGTTGCTAAACAAGTAGTTTAAAAATTATGCATAGAATAGAAAATAAAAAAAGAATGTTGATATTCCAGAGAAGTAATATTCCCTTGGATGTTATAATTTATTTTCTGTGGAGTTTAATAGTGATCACTAACTTTCTAACTGTTGATGAGAGTATTGCTTTTACATTTATTTTTGAACACTTCGTTCATTTTATAGCTAATTTTGCATAATTGCATTAAAAGCTATAGTTTTGAAACTGAGTCAATTTATAACTAATTGTTAAAACTCTCAATTCTCCCTTAGGATAATAAAAGGAATTTTACTGTGACATAAAGTTATTTAATAAGCTAATAAACGTGAGACAGAGAGCAAGGTATAAGAACCATATTACTTGAAAATTCTTTGTTACATATATTTATCCTGTATAATTACCACTTGGGGTAGTTAATATTGTTTTGTGTTCATTTGTCTTTTCAACAGAAAGAGGCTATTATTCTCTTACTAGAATGTGTTTTCTGCCTATGGCAGTCAATCAAAGAAAGATTTAAGGAAAAGTACTTATAGAAACAATACTTTGTGATTATTTGCATTTATATGCAGTTTAAAATAATTTTTAAGTATTTTTGCATTACTCTCATATATTGACAGTAGCAGAGCAAATATATTAGATATGTTTTGAAGAGAAAACTTTGGCTTACGGATTGCACACCATTCAGAACATATCAAGTACTGAATCTCTCTAAAATCTTCATTTTGAAGATATGAATATAGAATATATTTTCAGAGACTAAACCATATTATACTCTGATTAATATGAAACATTTAAGAAGTATCTGGAAAAGTGAAGTAACTTTCTGTTACTAAATTGTGGGAAGATTATTTTCTTTTACCATCCTGCACATCTTTGCCCTGCACTTTCTTGTACAATGGCCTCCGGACTATGATTTATTCTACTGTTTCAGTAAAACAAACAACACAACAGAGCATTCGGATAATAAAAGATCATCAATTCTTTTTGGAAGATACCTTTTTATTTTTATTTAGTATTTCAGGTAATACCACCAACATTTGGAAATTGTATGATTCTTTTATCATGTATGTATTAAACCACCTAAGAAAATGTACAGATGTTCGTGTGTCACCCTTTGCTTTCACACTGATTGAATTTTTCGTATTCCTATATACAGGTGTGCTGTTCAGCTTGTTAGTTTGGAGATTACCCCAATAATTTTGTAAACTGTGCTTCATCTCAGATTCAGGTAGATAGTAATTTAGTTAAATAAGTCTATTAAAACATTACTGTATCAAATTGTTTAAGGTTATTTTATGATATAGCACTTGGTAATTTTATTTTACTGGAAATACTTCATAAAACTTCCAAAAAATCAAGTATACAATTTCTCTAGCTATTGCCTTTGTTGCATGTGTTTGCTGTCTGTCTATATTGATTGAGATGTGTAATGAATAATTGTGCACATAATCCCCACAATTATTTTCAATCTCACCCAAAGATATACCCAGTTCCCATAAAAAAGCCATACCTTCACCTAGTACTTAATGTTCCATCTTACATATAGATCACTAATTAATTTGTTGAAATAATACACATCTCAGACCATTTTGTTTTACCATTACTATGCACTTCGTTGTTTTTACTATATACTCAGTACTTTCTTTAGTACTATTCCATCAAAAGAAGCTGTAAAGACGTTGGATTTGAGTTTGAATAGTTATGCATTACTAAATTACCATTTTGAGACTTGATTTAATGAAATTTATGTGTTGTTTCAGGAAAGATATTGGGTGTGTAAATAAAATATAGGGAATTATTTCTTTGACTTTTCTGAGTCATGTTAGAAGTCTATGGAAAGATTAAATTATAGATATTTTAATTTTCCTCCATTGCTTTCTGTATATTTCAGCACTTTCAGGATGATATACATGTGAAATGAATAATTCAATTCCCATTTCATCCTTTTCCATCAACTTGGAATATAGTTTTGGCCAATTAATAAACATTAAAAGATCAAAAAAAAAAAAAAAAACCACACACTCACACACAGCTGTATTCTTATCCTTAATACATGTTTCTTCTCACTGGAAAAAGAAACAAATAAGTCAAGCTAAATTGCAGTGTTGGCTCATGAATAAATTCATGCTCTTCAATTAGATCAGAAAACATTATGAGGTTGGGTGAGTTGTTACCTCTCGCCTGTAATCTCAGCACTTTGGGAGGCTCAACAGGGAGGGTCATTTGAGGTCAGTAGTTGAAGACCATTTGGGGCAACATAATGAGACCCTCTCTTTATACACACCCACAAATATTTGGGCACGGTGTTGTGGGCTTATAGTCCCAGTTACTCGGGAGACTGAGGTGGGAGGATCACTTGAGCTCATGAGTTTGAGGTTACAGTGAGCTATGATCACACCACCGCACTCCAGCTTGGATGAAAGAGTGAGAACTCATCTCTGAAAAAATAAAATGAAATAAAAAGAAAGTGGGATGATTAAGATAGGGTGCATTCTCATTTTAGGAATGTGCTAAAGCAAGTAAAATTAGAGCATTTTAAATATATGCTTGAACAATGTTTTCTTTTTTTCCTCAGACTTGGAGACAATTAAATTGAAATGCTTCTAAATAGACACATCATACATTCTATGATTCAAGACAAAAAGTTTCAACTCCATCTTTTCTGTTTGGAAATAGCTGTCCCCCTAACTAATGCTCAGAATAGACGTGTCATGTTTTTCCAAGCACTTCCTTATGTTGGCCAATTTCTTTGCTGCTGAAGAAGTACACATATGACAGAAATGGGAACATATAAGGGCATTTGGAGTTCAGAAAATATCAAAGAACTCAAAAATGTACTTGTTCTTTTTATTTAATTTTGATAGCTGTCCTCATTTCAAAGTAAGTTGTATCTATATATCTCTGTTTCTGTGCTCTTGCTATCACAAATGTTATTTGGCAAGGGTTTTCTTATCCATACAAGTTTTCTGAATATGGTTATGTGGCTCTCGAATGTTTTATATGAATCAGAAAATTGTTGTTTCCATGGACTGATAAACTAAAAGTAAAAAACTATCATGTAAGATAAATTTGCATCCCACAAGTTTGCTTCTAGTGAGACAAGTTTATCCAATGAAACAAAAATAAGTGCTGACCATAGCTAACTTTCAGTTCAGGAAGTCACCTTTGGATTCAAACATGTTTATAATATTTATGCAAACATAAGGATTTTTAAAAGGTTTAGACTAAGAGACTAATCTCCCAAATGTCGGTTTGTTAATTTTATTCCTGCCCTTTCATAAGTGGGTCTCTATCTTTCTTTTTTTTTTTTTTTTTTTTTTTTTTTTTTTTTTTTTTTTTTTTTTTTTTTTTTTTTTTTTTGAGATGGAGTCTCGCTCTGTCTCCCGGGCTGGAGTGCAGTGGCCGGATCTCAGCTCACTGCAAGCTCCGCCTCCCGGGTTCACGCCATTCTCCTGCCTCAGCCTCCCGAGTAGCTGGGACTACAGGCGCCCGCCACCTCGCCCGGCTAGTTTTTTGTATTTTTTTAGTAGAGACGGGGTTTCACCGTGTTAGCCAGGATGGTCTCGATCTCCTGACCTCGTGATCCACCCGTCTCGGCCTCCCAACGTGCTGGGATTACAGGCTTGAGCCACCGCGCCCGGCCCTATCTTTCAATTTGGAAATAATATCCAGTATTGATGGTCATTTTATTTTTGAATTTTCAGCATAAGCTAATCTATATTTTACAGTGATTTAAAATAGATTAGGAACATTTTAGTGAATATTCACATATTATTTTAAATAATATTTTAAATTATTTGTAAATAATGTTCATTAATAAATAATGTCTTATTTAAAAAAAAATACTGTTACCTATATTTAAGCAATTTGTGTGTGTGTGTGTGTGTGTGTGTGTGTGTGGTGTGTGTGTATGAGAAGGGGACTTAAGACACTGCCCAGGATGCCCTAAGATGTTTTCCCCACCACCCCTCCCAGAGAGAGAAGCTCTCATTCTGTTGCCTAGGCTTAATGTGGGATCATGGCTCACTGCAATCTTGAACTCCTGGGTTTAAGCCATCCTCCTACTTCATGCTCCCCAGTAGCTGGGACTATAGGCTCCTATCACAACACCTGACTCCAAGATGCTCTTAATACTACCCTCAGTTGGACTAAACTTTAGAGGGGCTTCTTTCTAACTCTTGACACTGACCTTACTTTTCTTTGAACATTTACTTTAAAAACAACAACAACAAAAAAGTATAAATTCTTTCTCAGCCATTTCAGATGCATGTAAACCTATTCAAAAACCTCTTCTCCATTTTACAATACAGGAATGTTTTTCTCAAAGACCTTGGAGTCATCCTTTTAAAAAGTAATTACAAAAAGATAACAGTTTTATCTCCTAGTTTTCTAGATGGGTGAAAGCCTAACATCCGTGGACACTGTGCTCCAAAATTATAAAGCCACCTCCTATCAAAAAGATACAAGAGGCTGGGTGTGGTGGCTTACACCTGTAATCCCAGCATTTTGGGAGACTGAGGCGGGCAGATCATCTGAGGTCAACAGTTCGAGACCAGCCTGGCCAACGTGGTGAAATGCCGTTTCTACTGAAAAACAAACAAACAAAAATAGGCTGCGTGTAGTATCAGGCACCTATAATTCCATCTAGTGAGGAGCCTGAGGCAGCAAAAGCACTTGAACCAGGGAGGCAGAGGTTGCAGTGAGCCGAGATCACTCCATTGCACTCCAGCTTGGGCAAAAAGAGTGAAACTCCATTACCCCCACCCAAAAAGAAAAGCAAAGATACAAGAAAGTTTACTATTTTTTTTGAAAGGATACTCTTAATAGGTTGTTAAAATAACTTAATGATGAAATTGAATTAATAATTAATAATCCTCCAAAATGGGAAGCACCAGGCCCAGCTGTGTTCATGATGAATTCTACTAAACACTGAAGGAATAAATTACACCAGCTATTTGAAATCTCTTTCAGAAGACAGAAGCAGAGGAAATACTTTCTAGCTCATTCTACGAAGCTAGCTTTTCCTTAATATCAAAGTCAGACAAGGATATTAAAATAAACAAAAGATACATATCACATATGTCTTATAAACATAGATGCAACAAAATCAATAAAATATTAGCAAATAATATCAACGATGTATAAAAATAATTATAAATTTAAATTATGACCAGTGGGATTAATTCCAGGTGTGCAAGGCTAATTCACCATTTAAAAATCCATGAATATAATTTATCACATCAATAGTCTAAAGAGAAAAATAATATAATCATATCAATAGATGCAGAAAAAGCATTTGAAAAAATCCAACATTCATTACTGAAAACTTAGTAAACTAAGAATGATCCTCACTATGATAAAGAATGTCTATAGAAAACCTACAGTTTTAATGATTAAAAACTGATGCTTTCTCATTAAGATAATAAACAAAGAAATGATATCCCCTCTCACCACTTCTCAACATTGTGCTGGAAATTCTAGCCAATGCTGCAAGACTAAGAAATAAAAATACAAGCTAAAACATGCAAATATTAAGAAGGAAAAAAATAAAATTGTCATTGTTCATAAATCACGATTGTCCAAATAGAAAATCTAAGAAGAATCAATAAAAATCTCCTAGAACTAATAAATGATTATAACAAAAAGGCCAGATAGAAGGTTAATATGCTACAGCCAATTTATTCCTGTATACTATCAATGAACAAGTAAACTTTAAAATTAAAAAAAAACCACAATACTATTTACATTAGCACACTCAGAAATGAAATAATTAGGCATAAATCTGATAAAAAGTATATGATATACATAAGGAAAAATAAAAATACTGTCAAAAGAAACCAAAGAAAAATAAATAAGAGATATTCCATGTTCATGAATAGGGAACTTCAATATAGTCAAGATATCAGTTCTTTCTAATTTGATCTAAAGACTCCACAGAATCCCAATAAAAATGCCAGTAAGTTATTTTGTAGATATTGACAAGCTGATTCTAAATGTTATACGGAAAGGCAAAAGACCCAGAATATACAGCACGATATTGAAGGGGCAAAACAAAGTTGGAGGACTTATACTAAGCAATTTCAAGATGTACTATAGAGCTACAGTAATTAAAACATTGGTATTGGTGAAAGAACAGACAAACCAGGAGAACAGAGAACCCAGAAATAAACTTACATAAGTACAATCAATTGATCTTTTACATAAGAGCAAAAGCAATACACTAGAAAAAGATAATCTTTTCAACAAATGGTGATGAAACAACTGGAAATTCAAATGCAAAAAAAAAAAAAAAAAAAGAAGTTTGGACACAGATCTCACAATCTTCATCAGTTTAACTCAAAATGGATCATAGACTTAAATGTTAAATGCAAAACTATCAAATTTTTTGATGATGCCATAGTAGAAAATCTAGATGACCTTAAGTTTGGCTATGGTTTGATACAACATCAACAGTACAATATAATTGATAAGCTGAAATTCATCAAAATGAAAAGTTCTTGCTCTGCAAAAGACACTGTTCAAGAAAATGGAAAGACAAGCCACAAACTGGGAAAAATATTTGCAAAACACATATCTGATAAATGATGACCAACCAAAATATACAAATAACTCTTAAATCTCAACAACTAGAAAATTAACAATCTGTTTTTAAAAGGGGCCGAAAACTTTAACAGACACCTTATCCAAGAGGTAACTAAGCATGAGAAAGCATACAACACCTTAAATGTCATCAGAGAAATGCAAATGATAACAAGATACCACTACACTCCTATAAGAATGGTCAAAATCCAGAACACTGATGACCAAATGCTGATGAGAATATGGAGCAACAGGAACTCTCATTTATTTCTGGTGGGAACGCAGTGTGTTACAGTCACTATGGAATACAGTCTGAGAGCTTCTCACAAAACTAAACTTACTCTTGCAAGAGTCACATTCCTTGGTATTTACCCAAATGAACTTAAAATCCATATAAAAATCTGTACATGAATGTTCCAAGTAGCTTGATTTATCATTGCCAAAACTTGGAAGCAACTAACATATCCTTCAGTAAGTGAATGAATGAACTCTTGCACATCCAGACAATTGAATATTTTTCAGTGCTGAAGAGAAATGAGCTATCAAGCCATGAGAAGACATGGAGGAATCTTAAGTGAATATTACTAAGTGAACAAGGTCAATGTGAAAAGGATATATACTATATGATTCCAACTATATTAAGTTGTGGAAAAGGCAAAAATATAGAGATAGTAAGAAGAGCTCTGATTTCCAAGGGTTTAGGGGATTAAGGGATGAATATGTGAAAAAAGGGGGACTTTTATTCTAGCAGGGAAAGTATTCTCTATGATACCATAAAGCAGATATATGTAATTATACATTTATCAAAATTCATACAAAACCAAAAGTTAAGCTTAATATAATCTATAACCTCTGGGTGATTAAAAAATGTAACTGATAAAGCTACAATTTTAAGCATTCTATATCTTCATTGTAGAAAATGTGCAAAATATTCGATTTTTAAAAAAAATATAGTTATTGCATTTTGTAGTCATTTTTAGGTTTAAATTACTCCTATAAGAAACTGTAGATCAGGAAATATGGTGGATGTTTAATAGTATCATTAGATAATTAGAAGTATGGATGTGGTTAGTCTTTATGTATTAAGAGTTGTATGCTATAGTGGGCTGAATGTTGGTCTCAAAATAGATATGCCCATGTTCCAATCTCCAGAACCAGTGAATGGCAAAATAGTAAATGTTAACTTATATAGCAAAACTTATGTGGTAAATAAATTAAGGACTCTGAGAGGAAGAGTTTATCTTGAATTATCCATAGGGACACTAATCCAATGACAAGTAAGAATGAGGCCAAGGGAGGTTTGACAGATTTAATAGGAGACCATGTGACCATGGAGGCAGAGATTGGAGTGATGTGCCCACAAGTCAAGGAATGCTGACAGTCACCATCAAAGGGAGTAAGGTTCTGCTGACATCTTGGTTTTAAACTTCTGGCCTCCAGAATTATAGGGGAAAAAATTATGTTTTTTTAAGTCATTACATTTGTGGTAATATGTTACAGCGGCCACAAGAAACCAAACCAATGTAATGATCTTTTTCTAGAGTACCATATAACACAGTAAATGTCCATGTTATTCCTCTGTGAATCTTTTTAAGTTTAAATGGAGAAAAATAATAATTGTTGAATTCATTAGTCTGCTAGGGCTGCCATAACCAAGTACCCAAAACTGGGTGGCGTAAAACAACTGAAGCTTATTTTATCAGAGTTCTGAAGACTAGAAGTCTGGAATCAAGGTGTCAATAGGACCATGCACTCCCTTAGGGCTCTAGTTTCTGTATTTGGCAAACTTTAGAGTTCCTTGGCTTGTAGTTACATCACTCCAGCATCTTCCTCTGTGTTCTCTCTCTTCATATGAGTTTTTGTGTCCAAATTTCCCTTCTAATAAGGACACCAGTTATACTGAATTCAGGACCATTCTAATGGCCTTATCTTAACTTGATTATATCTGTGAAGTCCCTATTTCCAAATAAGGTCACATTCACAGTTACTAGGAGTTAAGATGTCAACATATTATTTGGAGAGTGTATTAGTCCATTTTCACATTGCTGATAAAGACATATCTGAGACTGGACAATTTACAAAAAACAGAGGTTAATTGGACCATGTGGCTGGGGAGACCTCACAGTCATGGCAGAAAGTGAAAGGCAAGGAGGAGCAAGTTACATCTTACAGGGATGGCGGCAGGAAAAGAGAGAGCCTACATAGGGAAACTCCACTTTTAAAACCATCAGATCTCATGAGACCCCCTCACCACCATAAGAAGAGCACGGGAAAGATCCACCCACATATTCAATCATCACCGGGTCTCTTCCACAACACGCAGAAATCATGAGAGCCACAGGATGAAATTTGTGTGGGGTCACAGAACCAAACCACATTATCCTGCCCTGGCCCCTTCCAAATTTAATGTCTTCACATTCAAAGCCAATCATGCCTTCCCAACATTCCCCCAATATCTCATTTCAGCATTAACCAAAAAGTCCACAGTCCAAAGTCTCATCTGAGACAAGGCAAGTACCTTCCACCTATGAGCCTCCAAAATCAAAAGCAAGTAAGTTACGTCCTAGATACAATGGGGGTACAGGCATTGGGTAAATACAGCCATTTCAAATGGGAGAAATTGGCCAAAACAAAGGGGCTGCAGGCTCCACGCAAGCCCACAATCCAATGGGGCAGTCAAATCTTAAAGCTCCAAAATGATCTCCTTTGACTCCATGTCTCACATCCAGGTCAGACTTATGCAAGAGGTGGGTCCCCATGGCCTTGGACAGCTCCAACCATGTGGCTTTGCAAGGTATAACCCCCATCCTGGCTACTTTCTCAGGCTGGCATTGAGAGTCTGAAGCTTTTCCAGGTGCATGGTGCAAGCTGTGGGTGGATCTACCATTCTGCGGTCTAGAGGATGGTGGCCCTTTACTCACAGCTGCACTAGGCAGTGCTCCACTAGCCCTAGTGGGGACTCTGTGTGGAGCTCTGACCCCACATTTCCTTCTGCACTACCCTAGCAGAAGTTCTCCAGGAAGACCCTGCCCCTGCAGGAAACTGGGAATATATATCTTCTGCCTGGGAAAGACCCTGCCCCTGCAGGAAACTGGGAAAATTCTGCCTGGGAATATATATCTTCTGAAATCTAGGTGGAGGTTCCAATACCCCAATTCTTGACTTCTGTGCACTCTCAGACTCAATACCACGTGGAAGCTGCCAAGGCTTGGGGCTTGTACCCTCTGATGCCATTACCCAGGCTCTACATTGGCCCCTTTCAGCCACAGCTGAAGCAGCTGACATGCAGGGCACCAAGTCCCTAGGCTGCACACAGCATGGGGACCCTGGGCCTGGCTACTTTGTATTCCTATGCCTCCAGGCCTGTAATAGAATGAGGTGCTGTGAAGATCTCTGACATGCCCTGGAGACATTTTCCCCACTGCCTTGGGGATTAACATTAGGCTCCTCCTTACTTAAGCTAATTTCTGCGGCAGGCTTGAATTTCTCCTCAGAAAATGGATTTTTCTTTTCTATTGCATTGTCAGGCTGCAAATTTTCTAAACTTTTATGCTCTGCTTCCCTTATAAAAATGAATGCTTTTAACAGCACCCAAGTCACTTCTTAATGCTTTGCCGCTTAGAAATGTCTTCTGCCAGATACCCTAAACCTGAATTATCTCTCTGAAGTCCAAAGTTCCACAATTTTCTAGGGCAGGGGCAAAATGCTGCCAGTCTTTTTGCTAAAACATGAGAAGAGTCACCTTTTCTCCAGTTCCCCAAAAGTTCCTCATCTCCATCTGAGATCACCTCAGCCTGGATTTCATTATTCATATCATTATCAGTATTCTGGTCAAAGCCATTCAACAAGTCTCTAGGAAGTTCCAAACTTTCCCACCTTTTCCTGTCTTCTTCTGAGCCCTCCAAACTGTTCCAACCTCTGCCTGTTACCCAGTTCCAAAGTAGCTTCCATATTTTGGGGAATCTTTTCAGCAGCACTCCACTCTACTGTTACCAATTTACTGAATCAGCCCATTTTCATGCTGCGCTAAATATTTACCTGAGACTGGGCAATTTACAAAAGAAAGCGGTTTATTGGACTTAAGTTCCACGTGGCTGAGGAGGCCTTACAATCATGACGGAAGGTGAAAGGCAAGGAGGAGCAAGTCTCATCTTACATGGATGGCAGCAGGCAAAGAGAGAGCCTGCACAGGGAAACTCCCATTTTTAAAACCATGAGATATCCTGAGACCCACTCACCATCACAAGAACAGCACGGGAAAGACCCACCCCATGATTCAATAATCTCCCACCAGGTCCCTCCCATAACATGTGGGAATCATGGGAGCCACAAGATGAAATTTGGGTGGGGACAGGGAGCCAAACCACACCAGGGAGAAAAGAATTCAACCTATAACAGTGCATACCTGCATTTTGCTACAGGTTTAAAACAGGAGCATGACTTCCCTTCTCAAAAATTTTCTTTTCATGAGAATTGAATATGTATAATTTCATACAAATGAAATGCCAGATGTACGCATAAAGAGAAAAGACATCAAATTAGTTTTTGGAGAATGATTTTTTCATAAAAAAAGATTTGAGGAGATCATTTAGTTGTACATATTTATATTATAAATTATTATAACAGTGTCCCAGAGAGGTTATGTGGCATGCCTTGAAAGTGACTCCATAGACAAATAGTACACACTGAATACTGCAGTAACTAGAGTATTTATATACATTATGAGACTTTGTTATACACTAGCAACAATTGTAGTTATTGCTCAATTGTGCAGAGGTGTTTTGAATTACTTTATTCTTTCAAATACAGTGTCCAGTTTTTAACATTTAAAAGTGAATTTCAATCATAAAAAGATTGAGAAATACTATAGAAAGTTCTTCAATAATAAAGTGATATTTATCTCTGCATTTTATCAAATTTTGTGTACCAGCTGTGGAACCATAATTTATATTTCGAATTGTATTTGTTAATTTGAATATTTTTAAAGCATATATATAGAAAGAGAATAGTGAATATGGAAACACCCAATATATAGATTAAATATTTGCCTAATACTTTATCAATAATTTAAAATGCCAAGAAAAAAATAATAAAATATAATTCTGGCATAAAAAATCAAAATAATTTATGATAAGTTATAATGTTAATCTTATACTTTTCTCTCTAAAATCAGATGAAGGAATGTTTGGCACTTTGGCAGATTACAAATCAACAGGCATAGGACCTTGGTCTTTGTGTTAATTTCACTTATGATAGGCCAGTAAAGAATGGTTTAAGTGGGATTGCTAGTAAGTTCCAGGTTTTCTGAGTTAAAACAGTTCCTGAACAGTTTTTGCAAATATCTCAAATTATAAAAGTGGTTACTATTTCTCATGAATACTGTATATGTGAAAGCAACCAGCATTAAAACCTACTAGAAATAAGCCTTAAACATTTGTTTCCTGATTGCAAAACCTAAGTGTTAACAGAACCCTAAATCCTGAAACCATACTACAGAAATTAAGAATAAATTTGTAAAATACATTGAAAAATGCAAAAATATAATTCAAGATAGATCTTAGTAAGTATAAAAAATGCTTAGATGAATTTACACATCTCATTTTTATATCAAATAATTATAGGTGCATTATGTATTTTGAAGTATTTTGATAAGATGTTCACTGAGGGTTTGGAGCTTTTGGAAACACTGCATGAAGTAGCTGAGATATGAATAATGAAAGAAAGAACAACTGTCCAGATTTAAAGAGCTAGTCATGTCTTCAAAGAAGGAAATTAAGGCAAGATATACCATTTCTAAAATAAGCGAACACTGGGGCTCTAAAAAATTTTTATTAATCAACTTTAATGAGATTTAGTTTACATGAAATGAAATGCACCCATTTAAGTCTTTATTTTTATCAGTATATAAATATAGTATATATAATATATGTAAAATATGTATTGTGTGTGTGTGTGTGTGTGTGTGTGTGTGTGTGTGTGTATAAACCTAGAGCACCAGAAAGTAAACAGGTACTTAAATATAAGGCTCAAAATTTTTAAGGACATGCTTTAGAAATAAAAGAATGAAGATTTATAAAGTCAAAATTATGGGGTATGTCAAATGGAGACCGGAGCCAACCAGAAAGAGCTCTTTATGGATAAATCTAGAACAATTTGAACAACAAAATAAATAACGTATTATATTATATTCCAACACTTAAGTATCCCTATGTTTATACTTATATACAAATGATTGAATAAATGTATGAAGAGAGGAAGAGAAACATACTTCTCCAGAAAAATTGCATTTAATAAATGTATATAATGTACATTACTTACATAAATGTAAATACATATATATAATAAATATATATATTTGTGTAACCATGACCAAATTAGAATGTGAAATATCTCCATCACTGATAAAAGACCTTTAGTGATCTTTCCCAGTCAATTTCTCCCTCCCCAGTCCCAGAAAACCACTGCTTTACTTCTCTCAATATAGATTAGATTTGTCATTTCTAGGGTTTCCTATAAATGAAATCATACTGTTTGTAGCCTTCCTTTCTGGCTTCATTTGCTTAATATAACGTTTTTGAGATTCATCCACATTGCTGCATTGATTAGCATATCCTCAGTCAGCCCACTCTGAAAGGCAAGGAGCTAACTAAGATCTGCCAGGAGGTGGGAAGTGCCTACATATATTAAATGCAATTTTTCTGGAAAAGTATGTTTTTTTCTTTTCCTCTATTCCTATATTTACTCAATCATTTGTATATAAGTATAAACTTAGGGATACTTATGTGTTGGAATGTAATACTATATTATTTATTTTGTTGCTCAAATTGTTCTAGATTTTTCCATAAGGAGTTCTTTCAGGTTGGCTCCCATCTCCATTTGACATACCTCATATTTTTGATTTTGTAAATCTTCATTCTTTTATTTCTAAAGGCATTTCCTTAAAAATTTTGAGCCTTATATTTAAGTAATTAGTTTCTGGTGCTCTAGGTTTATTTTATAATATTTTCCCTGTCACTTTCCTAGTATCAGCCATTTCTTCAAGGGAGCCTAGTTTCTTTTACTGAACATTGAGTATGTACCTTGCTACAGGGGTTTCATTGTTCTTAGGTTCTTTCAGGAGTTAAAGCTAGGTAATATATGTACTTATATTAACATACGTGTGCATACATATTTATAATTGTTTCTAGATTTATCCATCTGAATATGAATATAGCTAATTATGAACCCACACTGGTATCTCTGATAGTAATTCAGTATCCCACAGGCTTCTAGTCTTTCTTGCTTGCCTGTTAATTACTTAATTATTATTTATTTATTTATTTATTTATTTATTTTTGAGATTAATTGCCCAGGCTGGAGTGCAGTGGTGCAATCTCGGCTCACTGCAACCTCTGCCTCCCAGGTTCAAGTGATTCTCCTGTCTCAGCCTCCCAAGTAGCTAGGACTACAGGCACACGCCACCATGCCAGGCTAATTTCTTTTGTATTTTAGTAGAAACGGAGTTTCACCATGTTGCCCAGGCTGGTCTCGAACTCCTAAGCTCAGTCAATTCACCCTCCTCGGCCTCCCAAAGTGCTAGGATTACAGGCATGAGCCACCGCACCTGGCCTGCTTGCTTCTTTTTAACTTCTTTCAGAGAGAGAAGCTTGGCTCTCAGCATCCACTGTCTATATTCGTTCAACACCAGTATACGTTTAAAGCAGTTTCAGAAGTTTATTAACCAATAATATGATAAATAGAGTTGCCAGTTAGGGTACCGTGTTTGTGTACAGTTTCTTTTACATTTAGTATTAAATCTCTAACCAAAGCACCATTTTCCAAAGTTATTTAGGTCAGTGTTTCCCCACTCCTTTTAGTTCTGATATAACATACATTTATAATACAGTTAGATTAATTTGCCACAGTTTACATTTCTTCCTGGGACCTCCTGACATGTTGGTTGCTTTCTTTTAGCATCCACTAAAGTTCACTCTTTATGATTTGCATTTCTATGGGTTTTCCAAACACAGAAAGTCATGTATTCACTCCCCAATATCACATAGAATAATTCCTTTACCATAAAATTTTCCCAGTACATGTCATTTGTAATCAATCACTTTCCCTTTCCTTAATTTCTGGAAATCATTAACCTTTTTCATCTCTATAGTATTGGCTTTCCCAGAATGCCACTTAATTTCATTTTCTTGTAGAAATATCATTGACTTCGTTACTGACCTTGTGTCCTGTGACTGTATTATACTTTGTTTCTGTGACTTTTTGGGTAAATTCCTTAGGATTTTCTAGGTATGTGATCATTTTGTCTGAGAATAAAGGTTTACTTCTTTATTCCCAATAAATACTTTAATTTTGTATTCTTACCTTATTGCACATTGTACATTCAGGAAAATCTTGAACATAAGTGTTAAGTAAGCACATCAGTACGTGAATCCCAAGTCTTAGGGGAAAATATTCAGGTTTTTACCACTAAGTGTAATGTTAGTGATAAGTATTTCATGGATGCTCATTAGTTTGAGGAAGTTCTTTTGTATTCCTAGTTTGCAGAGAGATCTGTATCATGAATTTTCATTGAATAAGACTACTGTGGCTGGGAGCAGTCACCCCAAGTATTTTGCATGATGGAGGTGGGCAGATCACTTGAGGTCAGGAGTTCGAGACCAGCCTGGCCAACACAGTGAAATCTTGTATCAACTAAAAGTACAAAAATTAGCTGGGTGTGGTGGTAATGCCTGTAATCTCAGCTACTTGGGTGACTGAGGCATGAAAACTGCTTGAATCCGGTAGGTGGAGTTTGTAGTGAACCAAGATTGCCTGGGTGACAGAGAGATACAATGTTTCAAACAAAGGAAGAAAAAAAAAAGACTATTGTGCTAAAGAGAAAAAATAAAGCCTGTTTTTGCTTAAAAGTTATTTTTAATTGGAGAGGTTTTTTTGTGTTTGTGTCCAAAGGTCATACATAAAATGTGCATTTGTTTCCAGAAGATCAGATTTTATTTTCCAAACACAATGTTTCACTAAAAGAAACAGTATTTTTTAAACAAACAGTTTATTTCAAGCCTGGGGAAGAAAATACAAAGTGAGTACATGGAACATTTTGTCAGGACATAAAGCAAGAAAGCTTTCAAAGGTTAATATTTTTTCAGCATTAAAGGACTCAGGGGCCAACTTCAAAAGGTTTCCACTAGCTAATTTGGAAAAATGGAGCAGCAGTAAGATATTTGAAATATACCACAACACATAAAATATATTTAGTTCATAAGATAATACTGGTAAAAATTGTTGACTATCTTGGGGTATTTATCAGGAAACAAACTTATTTTGAAAACTTGAAAAAAAAGACACAAACTAACCATAATAAAAACACTTTTTTGCCTTTCCTCTAGTAATTACATGTGAATAAAATCAAAAAGTTAAAGATGGGAAGTTTCATCTTTCAGAGTTATTGCTACTGAATGTAGTAGAAAAAATTAGAATTTGAATATTACCACTTTGCAAGTTACTAAATAATAAAATAATGAATTTAGGCAATGAATATCAATCACTGCTAACACCAAAAAAAATGAGAAAAATCATTTAATGTGTATTCTTCTATAGCACTTGTAAAGTTATTTAAAAAAAAAAAAAAAGAACCAAAATATAGTGAAGCCTTTATATAAAACTACCAGTTTACAGAAAATTTGAGGGAGACTGAAACTCTGTAATATAATCACTGTACTGATACCATCAGCAAGATTCAGAATTTAAGAAACTACAGGATAAAACAACTTGTCTCTTTAACAAACACATTGCAAAAAAAATTAAGATAGAGAAAGCAAAATTATTGATTTATAAAAATTGTAAGGAAATATATGTATGTGAAACTTAGGGGTATTTGAACACCAGTGGATGCAGGATTTTTGTGACCCCTTCATCAGGCTTGCAATAGGGGTGCCATGTTTACTTGGCCTGCCATACTCAGCCCCTTACAGTAGGGAGCACGTGAGATGAGCGAGTGAGGCTGGCCGCGCCACGAGGGGCCTGCAGTAGTGCCCAGGTGGGAGTGCCTGCAACCCCAAAGCCCCAGAGGGTGGGTTACAGTGGTCTCTTAGCACTGCTGTCCATAGACAGCAGTATATTATCAGCTCAGTTGCCCCTTGCCTTGTCCTGTAGGGAAGCTGCCCTCTGCCTGTGAGGGCAAGGGGCCAGTGTGACAGCTTTTTTTGGGTAACCCCATTGGTGGGTCCTGAACTTTTGTTCGGCACACAAGAAGAATGAGGTTGCACAGACACTTGAATGATGGTGAAGTTGGAGAATCTTATTTAGAGATGGAAATGGCTCTTAGTGGAGAGGGGAGCTGGAGAGGGGACAGGACAGGCAGGTCGACTTCCCCCTAAGTCCAGCCATCTCTTCCTCAAAGTCTGGCTGTCTCTTCCCTGCAGTCAAGTCACCTCTCTCCAGTCAAGCCACCTCTCTCTCTAACCACTGAGTCTGTGTCTTTATACACATAGGATGAGGGCAGGCCATAGGTAGTTTTGGAAAAGGCAACATTTGATTGGCAAAAGGATATTATTCAGAAATAACCAATTGGGAGAGAGTGGGCAAACAGGAACAGAAGTTCTCACTTTGGGTCATGTGTTTCAGGCTTTTTGGCTTGAAGGTGGGGTCTCACCAGGGACTCACTCCTGTCTGTCTGGGATTTATCTGCCTCCTTCTTCTATCAAAATGAGATATTTCATGCTAGTAAACTTTCATTGTATTTCTTTTCTTTTTGTTGTGATGTTGTGATAATATTGTGGTTATATTTGAAAAGTGAGTCTTAAACTCTTAGAGAGTGGCCACAAATAGATAATTGTTGGTTCGTTATACTATTTTTTCCTTTTTTTGTAAGAATTTCATTAATAAAAATAAACATTTTGGGAGGTCGAGGTGGGTGGATCACCCAAGGTCAGGAGTTCTAGACCAGCCTGGCCAACATAGTGAAACCCCGTCTCCACAACAAATACAAAAATAAGCTGGGTGTGGTTGTGCAATGCCTGTAATCCCAGCTACTCGGGTGGCAGAGACAGAAGAATTACTTAAACCTAGGAGGCGGAGGTTGCAGTGAGCTGAGATCATGCCACTGCCCTCCAGCCTGGGTGACAAAGCGAGACTCCATCTCAAAAAAATAAAAAAGAAAATACATAAATAAAAATAAAATTATATGACATTAATTTGTGTGTAATGTATGTATGTATACACATACAAATATGTAGATATAATTTGTATATCTCCATATAAAGAGGAAGGAGCTAAAGGAGCTGAACTATATGATTCATTCATGACTTTACATGGAGGGACTCTCAACAAAGTAAAAGGAAGACAGTTAACCAAGTATAATGTTTATGTCAATCATCTCTGGAAAAACAAACTGCTAATATTTGCTCAGAGAAAGATATCTTATCTGCAGAGGACCATTTGCAGTATATACTTGTCATAAGGTAGGGAGAACAGGGAGAACAATTTTCTTGGTTTGCCCAGGAATGATTTTGTCTTAGCACTGAAAATTCAGTGTCACAGCATATCCCCCACTGGGATTCAAAATATACCCATTTCCAGGTATGAATGCAGTGGTGTGGAGGTGTGTGGGGAGGTAGGAGGTGGAGTAGAGAGAATACAAAAAGAATACAGTAGCCAGCCCCCAAAAAAGAGCTGAAAGTAACATATTTTCAGTATTAAATGGATAAGGCATGGATTTTCCATCTTCCACAGTTACTGTTGCTGTTTTATTCTATAAAAGGTAATGCTGGGAAGGTAATTTGTGCCTTGTAATAATGGATCATCCATTGTTGCATCACTATAAGTAATGAGACTTAAGTGCACAATTTAAGTGCGTTATAATCCTTAGTGTTAACAGTCCTTTGACATTGCCTGCACATAAAATGTTATGCTATCAATGTAGTGATACTTTCACAGTTTGAACATTGTGATCGTGATCATGTTTTATAAAAGTTCAAATAATGAAAATGAGAACCATTAAAATGCCAATGCCAACATGATCCAGACATCACTATAAATGCAGGCTAAATAGATCTGTTATTTTACTGGTAGATGGAAGGTCATATGCAACTGAATTTGTGAAATAAAAATCATGACAGACCATATTGCAAAATATGCAGAAAGGAATTTGGGATTGAACATGGTGAAGAAGTGGATATGGAAGTATATGTTTATACTGACCCTCACGTTCTAGGATGAGACATATGTATTTTTAAATCAAGCAAAGGTTTTTGTCTCCCATATAAGGCTCAGTCTTAAACAACGCCAGCTGAGTTAATGTGTGTGTACCGCATGAGCACATAAACATTATCATATAGTTTCCTTGATTACTTCATGAATCTGGGTAAAGCAACATTTCCTGATTCAGAGGTTGCACCTGAGTATAAAGAAAGGGAGTATTTGATAAGAAGTGTATTTGCCTTCTACAAATACAGTTGATGTATCAGACATTATTAACAATCATGCTTTCTACAATATATCAACTAATGTGTCAAATCAGAGCAACAATAAAACTCCCCTTACATATTTTGGTTTGAAAAATAGAGTTTTATATAAACTATTTCTAAAAGATTTTAATAAAGCTGCAGAAAACATAAAACAAAAGATCACTGACATCTTGGCCAATATAAACTAGACTTTGTTCAACAACATGTATATTTGATAGAAAGTAAAAATCCAAATTTTGGCAAATGTAATTTAACTATAGAGTTAAGAAATAAAGAGAAAAGATCTTATATACTAAATATCCTCTAAACTTTATAGCCTTCACTCCTAAAAAGGGGTGTGATTTGTGTACCTGTGAGAGTAAGGATGTCATAATGATAATTTTGGGGGACATTTTGGTTTCCTAAAAACTTGGGGAATCATTTATTGAGACTTTTTACATTATAAAAATGGAAGAAGATAAACTTCTAGATGTGTGTCTACAAGACTACTATCACTGCGGCTATTGATAGAATAAATATTACAATACTGACCTAATATGAAATCATGTTTTCAAAGTACAGAACAAGAAGAATGTTATCCTTTAATTTGAAAATGCATTGAGAATAAGAATGGAGAAAAAGGATTACAGTAAGATAAACAATTTATATGCTATTTCTCAAAAACTATTTGATGATTTTTGAAGCAGCCATAAGGAAGCAGTCTAAAAAAGATGAATTGATTTCACCTGAGTGTTTGATGTTAGTGTAGGTTACAACAAAACCCAGGCAGTAGAAATGAAATGATTCTTGTTTTTAGAAATAAGATTGCTTTTGAACACACACACACACACACACACACACACACACACACACACACACGTCACGAGCCAGCAAACTTAAGACTTTCTAAACTTCTTTATTAAAATTGTAACTTATTTGGAATCCAGGTTCAATTCAAGAGTTCAAATTACCTCTCTTTTTCTAAACAAATTTCACCAAAAAATAGAAGCTTAGCTTATGAAAACGTTCAATATGCTTCACAGTGTTTAAAAGTGATGGGCATTTTAGACATGAATAGCACATAAAATGAATAGACACAAAGAACGTGACAAACAAACAGCCAGTCTACCAAAACAAGCCTGTGATATAGGTTAGATATAATGTGAATAAAAATTTTTAGAGTAATGAAAAAGGATTCCTACAAGCCTAACTGCTCTTGCTAGTAGGTAAAATCCCAAATAGTTCATTCTCAAACGAATTTGTTGCAAGACTATTTAGCTTGAAGTCATTACATTGGACTGACACCAGAAATCAGTGTACTCTTAGCTTGATAAGAGCAGAGCTACAAGTCAAAATAAATTTTCTGTTCGACTGAATTGAAATTTGACACTACATACAAGAAAAAAAGAATATTCTAAATGCTTCAGTCAATTTAGAGAAGTATTATTGGAAAAAGGAAAAATAAAACATAGTCAACCTTGCCATGGGATATAAAGAAATATGTCATTGTTACTCGTTATTAAATATATATAGAATTATTTATTATATAAGAAATTTTTATCTGACATGGTTGTCTGAGTTGCCTAAGTTGATCACACTAGGTACAAAATTTTAATTAGTACAAAATTACTATTTTACTAATAGTAAAATAAACCAGAATCTATAAATTTGTGAGTCAAAGCTCCTTGAAAAATGTTGGATAAGTTCTTTAACTCTGTAAGATAAAAAATATAAATGTTTTATAAGAGAAATTCTTCTTGCTATGTGAGATAACCTATAAACATCACTTATATATCTCTTCTATTATTCCAGAGGAACCCACCCCAAGCAGGAAGGAAGAATCTGGGAGCTTTCCTTTTATTGTCAGAACTCTCCCTCCTTTCCCTGTGTTGCTTGATTTCCTGTATCTTTGAAGTTATTAATAAATCTTTAAAATGCATACAATCTCTAATTTGCATGGGCTTTACTATGAAGTCATTCATGTTAGTTCAACTATTATATATTAATTACAAGAGGGTAAATTTAATGTAATAATTTTTGCATCTGACAAGTGAAGTGTCAACATAACTTTGCCATCCTGAACTTTGTCAATTTAAACTGTGAGCCTCAGTGAATCCTAAATGTAAGATAAAAATAATATTATTAACTAAACAAATTTGGTGTGATGTTTAAAGTAATGAAAAGAACACAGAGATTAAAACATAATAATGACAGTGGCAAGAGGCAGCCAAATGCCTAGGCAGATAGGGACGGGCTCCCGGTCAAATTCCACCTCCAAGCCAAAGACAGTTTAAAGCCTGAAAGCCAAGCTACAAGTTAAATTCTTGGACCAGATTGAGAAACTGTCCTCCCATTTGGTGCACTTTTCTCTGATTGGTCCCCACCCTTCACCTATTTTTACACATACCTACCGTTTTCTAATTGTTTTTTCTACACTGTCGAGCCTACCTTTGAGTGCTGTCTTTGCTTTCAGTTTTTTTGCTTATTCACAAACCAGTCAGCACACACTCCCCATTCGGAGTCCATAAAAGGTCCCTGACCCAGCCACACAGGGAACTTTCCCACCCTCGGGTAGGGGAACCACCTGCCACATTCTCTTTCCACTGAGGTCTGTTTTGTTGCTCAATAAAATTCTTCTCCACCCCTCTCACCCTTCAATGTCCAGCGTATCTTTATTTTCCCTGGGGATAGTACAAAAGCTCTGGAACCTCCGAATGCAGGTACAAGCTATTACACAGGTGAGCTGGGGCATGTCAGTGTGGCTGAGCAAGGCCTGGCCAAGGCATCACCAGCAGGGGGTCCCCGGTTTGCAAAGTGCCCAAGAAGAAAAATCCTCCATCAATAGCAAATTTGGATATTTGCTTATGTTAATTAGACTGGACTGAAATGTGCAAATGCAAAATTTTATTCCCAAAATATTTCTAATATTTGTTCCAAAATATTTCTTCCTTCTGCTCAGATTGTGAGGTTGTACTTCTCTATCCCATTTCAAGTCTAATGTTGTCGTGTGACTTGAATACATAGATAACATAGTAGTTTAGATGACATAAATAGAAAGTGGTGTTTAGGAATGGTGAAAGGGAGTGGTGATTCACCAGTCTCCTGACTTTATCCCTCAAGGTTACAGTGGTCATGGTAGTACCTGGGGATATTAACTCTTACTTTACTGAGTTGCTGAGTGAGAAAGCTGAACAAAAATCCCTGACAGCCAGCACTGGGCATGTACTATGAGAGGAAATCAAAGTTTTGTTCTGTTAAACCATTGAGATTCAGGATTTGTTCTTATAGAAATACCTAGGCTAAAGTGTTTGGCTCAGAAGAAAAGAAATGATATTTGAAAGGAAACTGTAAAAAAAAGCCTTTGGCAGTAGTTCTGTTATATTTTGAAGAAATCCTAATACGATGATCCTTCAAAAAGAGGCTAATTTAAGAAATATTTCAAAATACAACAGCAAACTAAAATCTGCTGAGGGGATAAGAATCTAAAAGCGTCAAAGAAACTACTAAAATAATATAAAGTGACAAGTGATGAAGCGATTAAACAAAGGCAGTGATTAGGTAGAATTTTTAGGTAGTAGGTAATTTATATTTAGAACATAGTGTCATCATTTAGACTCAATAAAGCAATAAAAATTAAAAGAGGCAGACAAAGAACAATTTATCCAGGTCAGGCACTTGAAAGATGCCCAAAGTTGGAAAATCTAACTCATAAAAGAGAAAAAGATTTATTAAAGGAAATAGCAAAATAGTATATGAAAATATAAATATGTATTTTATTTCCTCATATAGTTGTAATTATATTTTAATCTTTTGAGTATCAATTCAATTTTCAAATAAATGAATTAATCATATGCAAAGAACAAATTCTGTACTATGTGCCATTTATGTCACTTAGTAAAATACAAAACTAGAGAAAAATTTTGCGACATATTAAGCACTTAAATTTTACCTTTTTATTCTTAAAATTTTGTAATCCTATAATTACATTTTTGAAAAATAAAACCAAAAATATGTAATTTGTGTTAAAGGCATATTAACATTTTAAATTTATGATCTCAATTAATCATTTCCAGTTGTGATGGAAAGTTCATATTGATTATACTTAATTTTTCAGTATGCATCAATAATCACTCTTTACAATAAATAAAACCTGGAAAGAGATTATATCTGAGGCTTTTGGTATAATAGATTATTAAATATTGGACAACAGAGAGGACATCCAACCCTTTTTTAAATAAAATTTATAATAAATTGGAAAGGAAAAAGAACGTACTTAACAGAAATATTCACATATTTATAAGGCAACTTAGAAAACAGAAAACAACAATGATTAATTAAGGGTAGTTAGTTGCAAAGGGAAGATTGCATAAATAAGCAGAGTTAACTGAGACATTTTCTCAGAAAATAATTTGGATTGGATTTTCCACAATTTTTTTAAAAATTGTATAATCTACGTGGAAATATCAGAAAATTCCGGAGGGCATATATATGAATCTCACTCCATCTGTAACTGATGGAGTGAGATTCTTCTTCCTCCAGGGTCTCTGGCTTTAACAGTAACATAAAGCATTTGTCACAATACTCCTTTCCAATAATTCATTGACTACTCTTGTTTTTCTTTTTTCCTCTTACAAGACTCCAAACCTTGAGGGCATGGTTCATCATGAGAGTTGCATATTAGCTGAACTAAAGCAACTAATGAAGCTGACTGGAAGAACTGTTTTGACTGTCAAAGACAGACAAAATTGTCTTACTGTGGAAACTCTCCAAAATAAACCAACTGGAACCAAATGTTTGGATGACATTTGTATAGAGAAAGTGATATAAGCCATTAAGTTACTACTGCCCGGTTTGAGTTCCCTGGCTGATTATTATAAATCATTTCTCTTTTACTCATGTATAAATGGTTTCCAAAAGGAAAATAATATATTGAAAATGGCATTGATATTCGAAAATAGCTTGCTATGATAGCCAAAGTCTTTTAATCTGCTTAGGTAGTTTGCCTCTGGAATGAGGAAAGAGGGTAAATTCCTTAAACATTTTTCATTTAATACGGAAAGAATAAAATTGGTAGCAAATGGATGGCAAAAGTGACAACAAAGAAAGTAATCTTAGACAAGCGTATAATCGTTCTCAATACATTATTTTATAGCAGCATTGGCAGTTGCGATATGCTACATTTATGGAGCAGTAATTTAAGTCTCAAAAGGAACTAAAGTACTTTGCAAATTTAAATGCATTTCTTCAGGGACCACTCTAACCACCACAAAAATAGCTGTTGCATTTCACCCCTAGGTAGTTACAAATTAAAGTGCAAAATAATTTTAAATGTTAGTTAAAGGATGGAGAAAAACACTGAAAGTAATAGTTGTTGCATAGAGAAGTTAAGTAGGCAGAACATAGTCAGCTGAAAGTTAGATAATTTAGCCAGGGCTCTAGGATGGCAATCCATGTATGTCTTCATTAAATGTAAAATGTATTACACTTTATGTGCTCAATGGATAAGACTTCTGGATTTCAGATAAAGCTTTCCAATTCATTTAGCTCCTTAGGCACTGATGAAACAGAAATGGCCAAAAAGAGGCTGATTGTGCATTGTAATCTAGTGGTGAAAAATAATATATATTTCATTTAAAAAGTAAGTTTTAATATATGTCATGTTGTGGAAACCAGTTAGATGGCAACTAACTATTTTATTTTTTACTTGTTAACCCATCCGTCCATTCATTCACTAATTTTTACAAATATTTTTAAGGGGTCTTCCATATGCCTAACCTAGGCGGCAAGGCAATGTAGTGGTGAAAGTGGATGTGGTCTCACTTTCTGGTTTTAAGGACCTTAAATAATTGAGGACGAGACTGTAGGAATCATTTTAACCCCCAGGATAATTTAATACAATAAACATCTAAGGTTCAGCTCATAGATGGTCAGGACATGACAGATGTGAGGCTATTCGATTTTACTTTGGATAGCACTATGTCCCTAACACTGTTACCCCAGGAAAAGCCTGTTTCTTCACAAAAATACATACCTACCTATTAATTTCTGCTGTAAGAAACAACCTTCTAAATTCTAGAATAGTGTTTTGTTTCATGAAATATTTAATGTAAATACACAGAAGGTAAATGTCCTGGGAATAGCACTCACAGCCTTAGGAAGACTCAAAGTAACACAGAGTGGAGGAAAAGGAACAGATTCGAAAGTCATAGGTGATACTAGAAAGCGTAGATTTTTCTGCTGACCAACTTATTCTAAATAAAATTCATGATATAAAATTAAACATTGGGTAGCCACATTGCTCTGTTCTGTGAGTTTTTAACTGAGTGAGATAAATGAAGACATAACCCTGTGAACATCTGGCTCCCAACGCTCCCTGATTCAGAGTCATGTTTATAAATTTAGGGTACAATACAGGTAGGATCTTTTTAAAGAATAAGAAGGCAAAGAATATTTCCTGTGGTTTCTTTGCAAAGTGTTATTGTCTTTATATTTTATTGAACTCTGCATAATGTGGTTTTTAGAGCTTAAAGAGCTCTATTTATAATTTTACAGTTTTCATATCTTGAAAATACATCTTTAAGGGTTAATCCTTTAACCCTCTTTTGGATTCTTATGTGTGCCACTGGGCTGAAAATCCTACAGGAAATGTTTACCCTTGTTCTTGACCACAGAATACTGATGCAGCTATAAGCAAGCTCACCTCTAAGCAAGACACTAAGGTAGCCTCTCTACTTCACCACAGTTCATGGGGTCTCCAAGAGAAAGGTGTACCAAAACTTCCCCAGGTATGTGTATATGTGCTGTTCTCATCCTTTAGCACAAGCAGGGAAGAGAAAACATTTTAGCATGTTCACCAACTTAAAGTATACTATGATCTGCTATCTTGTTTTATGAATGCTTTATTGTCAATTTTGAAAATACTGATTTGTTGTTTGATTAATAAATGAAATGCATTTTATTCTTGTTTATCCTGATGGACTTCAGTCGCCTCTCCTCCTTCTTTTGATCCTGGATGTTTTCTGCACATCTGAGCAAGTTGAGAGTGCATATATAAAATCCACATAGATTGATGGGATTTCATAGATTTCCCTCATAATAAATATAAGAATTGCTAAGAACATTATGAGGGGAACAAATGAGTGCTAGGCACTTAGGCACTGCAAAGGAATTTTTCTTATAAACTAACTTGCTAACATTAACTGTCCAAAAAGACAAAAAGAAATAAAAAAAAAAAAAAAAAAAAGGAATTCCTGCTGCAATATCTGAATCTTCTAAAATAAAGCAGAAATCTTAAAATAAAAGAGCAAAGATTTCTCAAAATGGCTGCCAGGTGAAACCTAGTTAAGAAATATACTTAGCCTTATACTATTCTACTGCTTACAACTAAAACAAAGACATTGATTAGCATAAATAAAATGAGAAAGAAAGGTACTACTAGTTTCTAGGTATTGTTTAGCTTCCCAAGACAAGTACAGATTGAAATCTTAGATTCTCATTCTGTATTGCTAGTCTTCAGCTTTCAGTATCTTTAAAGGCAATTTAAAAAATTGCAGTGGTTTGCTTATTGTTGTTGCTTCTGCGATTGTTATTTTATCTATTGCTTTTATTTGACTGGGGTAAGAGTCCTTATTAAGTTCTTGGGTTTTTAAGATTTTATTTGAACTTCATTTTACTGAGACTATATCCAGAGGATGCCATTTATCTCTTTTGTGCCTAAGTATTCTTACGGTGAAGAAAAAAAGATTGGGTACTTATAAAATTCTGTGGTGAGGTAAAATGTTCTATAAAAGTGCATCTCAAGAGAATTCCTTATATGATATTTGATATGGAGTCTGTTTTTTCTTCTCTGTATAACACCTTATGACTACTATATATTTTCAAGCAAACTTGTTTAACTTTTGAAAAGCAGATGAAATATGAATGCTTTTACAAATTTAAGTTACAGATTGTAATCAGAACACCAAGGTTACAGCAGGTCACTATTATTTCTAACTTTTAAAATAATTTTATTTCTTTTTAAAAAAATAAAAATAGTAGATTTAAAAATTCAGTTTAATTTTTAGTTCAAGATGGTGGCCTGAAAAATTATACTTAAATTTGTTTCCACCATAAAACTCGACTTAAATTACAGTAAATATTTAGTGGAATAGGTAAAATTCATAAAAACACGGAGAATATTTTAAGCTGCCTGAATAGTTTTTTCCCTCACAAAATCTCTAGATAATATGAAGAAGATGGGATAGAGGAAGCAAATAAACCAAACTGGAGAAAACTGCAGACCAGCAGACCAAAAGAGGCACAAGAAAAATTGCCACTAGTCGTAAAACTAATTCTACTCAAGCTTCTCAAGTATAACTTTATAATATTTGTGAAAAAAATAAAATTAGAAGATAAAAATAAAAAAATAAAACTTTATTTCCCAAAATAAGCTCCATAAAGGTCAAGGCAATTTTGAAAGCAGTAATACCAGCTTTTTAGTCTATCCCTAAAGAACTTTAACCCCATCAATGAATTTAAACATATAAATGCCATCTTTTTACATTATAAACTGAAGAAAAATGGTTACCCATTACATATATATATATTTTTTAATTTGGAAACAAGATATGCTAGATAAAGTCAAATCAGGACTGTAAAGTGTATGACTAATAATTTCCCATCCAAATTCTCACCAAATTACTCTTGTTTTATGAGAGAAATGAGCAAGAGCATTATCAAGGTGGAGAAGGACTCTCTGTTGAAGCTTTTCCATGTGTTTTTTCTGCTAAATCTAACTTTCTTAAAACATTCTCATAATAAATAGATGTTACTGTTCTTCAGTCCTCCAGAAAATCAACAAGCAAAATGCTTTGAGCATCCCATATAACTGTTGCCCTCATCTTTGCAATGGACCAGTCTGCTTTTGCATTAACTAGACCACTTCCTCCTCTTGGTAGCCATTGTTTTGATTGTGCTTTGTCTTCAGTATCATACTGAAAAAGCCATGTTTCACCTTCTATTATAAATTATTTGAAGAAATTCTTCAGGCTCTTGATCTCAGATGTTTAAAATTTCCAGTGAAAGCTCTGCTTTTGTCTGCAGCTGATCTGGGTTGCAGTGGTTTTGGCACCCATCAAATAGACGATTTTCCCAAGTTAAATTTTTCAGTCAGAATTGTGTAAGTTGAACCTACTGAAATGTCTGTGGTGTTGGCTATTGTTTACGCTGTTTGGTGTTTCGTTTTGTCACCCAGGCTGAAGTGCAGCGGCTCAATCATAGCTCTCTGCAGCCTTGACTGCTGCTTCACTGCAGTGATTCTCTCAACTCAGCCTCCGGAGTAGCTGAGACCACAGGCAAGCACCACGAGGACCAGGTAATTTTTTTTTTTTAAATCTTTTGTAGAGATGGGGTCCCCCTACATTGCCCAGACTGGCGTTTGTGCTGTTAGTAATTGCTTTCTCCTCAATTAGGACATGAACAAGGTTAATTTTTTTTCTCACAAGTTGATGTGGCTGACCTGTCATTGAGGACTTCAGTTTCAACATTGTCTGGCGCCTTCTTACAAGTTATCAGTTAGTTATCCATTATTAAACTGCTGATTTTTTGGTGGCATTGACCTATAAACATTTTGTAAACCATCCATGATTTCACCATTCTTCCACAAAAGTTTCACCATAAGTTTGATGTTAGTTCTTGCTTTAATTTTTGTGGAATCTATGTTGCTCTGCTAGGGAATCTTTTCAAACTGGTATCTTATTATGCTTAGTGCCTCAGATTAGATCTTGTTCAGACAAGTTATAACAAATTAGTACCAGTTCATTTTGGTGCAAAAAATTTTAAAATCCATGCATAGCTTTTTCATAATATAAATTTTCATGAACTTTTTAGAGACACTTCATATACTTAGAGTTAGCAGATACATAGAATTTTGTACTACAGAGTCACTGATGGAGTGTGATTTTTTTCCCTTCTTACTGGAAATAAAGTTTTTTTTAAAGAAGTAAAAAAGTCCCCTAGGAAATGGAGTAGGCCTCTAAATATAAATGTTGATAATTCAAAGTAAATCTCATTCTTATTTTGGTTTTGGAGAAAATGACAGTATATTGCAACCTGCCCAGCTAAGCATTCAAGTAAAAATTTTTCTAAATATGTACAAATAACTTATTTTTTTTTTTATTTTTTTATTTTTTTGAGATGGAGTCTCACTCTGTCGCCCAGGCTGGAGTGCAGTGGCCGGATCTCAGCTCACTACAAGCTCCGCCTCCCGGGTTTACTCTATTCTCCTGCCTCAGCCTCCCGAGTAGCTGGGACTACAGGGTCCCGCCACCTCACCTGGCTAGTGTTTTGTACTTTTTAGTAGAGATGGGGTTTCACCGTCTTAGCCAGGATGGTCTCGATCTCCTGACCTCGTGATCCGCCCGTCTCGGCTTCTCAAAGTGCTGGGATTACAGGCTTGAGCCACCATGCCCGGCGTCCAAATAACTTCTAAGCAGATCTTTCATTCCAGGCATAAGACTACTGAGAAAGTTACTAGAATATGGATAAAATTACTTTCATTAAGTATCCTTAGTGTATAATTAGAGATAGAAATTAAGAAAGGAACAGTAAAGAAAAATAAAACAATAAGATAGAAGATATGAGATGAACAAATTAAACAAATAATACTAGAGAAAAAGAAATACTTTGGGACATATAATATTATATTTTAAATTCTTATCAATATTCTTAGGGAGATCAGAGAACACAAAATATCTTTAGAGCAAAATCACATTGCTACTCACAGGCAAAAGTGTCAGAGAACAAAAAAGATTTCTAGAAATTACAAATATTTTATACAACACTTCCAACTTCTGCTCCGGGAATATAGAGAGCTAAAAGGAGCGTCACTTTCACTTTTCTAATGTAATATTAACTTAAAATTCATTTTTTCCCCCAAACCCATGGGAAAACAAAGCAAAGACCTAATCTCCAATCTAAGGAAAGACAGACACCTACAGGGAGAGAAGAAGTGAGTTCACATACTTAGCTAAGGTAGATATACCATAGACTTGTAAGAACTCAACTAGAATAGTTGGTGAGTTGCTTTAGGCCAGATGTGTTAGACTTTAAGCCAAGTGTGAAGTTGCTTTAAGCCAAGTGTGGAGTCCCCGAAAGTTCACAGAATTTGGGAAAGTCGCTATTATTTGAAAGGTATTTTCTGAACAAATCCATCTAGGCCTTCAGAGATAACATCAAAATGTCCAATATCATGTAGATCTGAGAAGAGGAAGCAGCACCTTTGTGGGCAGGGCAAGAAACTCCACCCAGATCCTGTAGCTTTAGCTCTCTAATATTTCCCCTATATAATTTGTAAAGGGAGGATCAATAAACACTGTCACCCTTAGGTTTAAAACTCATTATATCTATGGAAATGAAACAGAAAAACAAGCAAACAAACAAACAAACATTTTCTGGGAGATTGTCAGGAATAGGCACTGGACCCAGAAAGACAGCTTGGGAAGGGCAAAGAGAACAGATGATGCCTCAGCCTAAGATTTAGGTATGTAAAACTTGCCTGTAACTGAGGCTTATTCAGAGTAACAAGGAATGCTCAATCCCCACTGACCCTTCCACCACTAAACAGCCAAGGATTGAATGGAAAGTAACAGTAGAAAATCGCTGAGAGTAACAGGTAAAGAAAGGCATGCCAAGAGGCTTTCTCTGAGGCATAGCACAAAGGGAGGACTTTAAAAAAGCCTAGCAGGCACTGCTCTGGAAAACTAACCCCGTCCCTAAACACAAGTTATCCTACCGAAATTTAAAGAGCGTAACTATGGCAACAGTAACCTCAAATCTAGCTCAGCTCCCCAACCAATAAAAGACAGTATCAGATTGGGTAAAAATCCAAGAACCAAACACATGCTGCCTATAAGAATCCTACTTTAAATATAAGGAGAAACAACAAATAACGTAAATGAAAAAGGAAGGAGAAAGATGTATAATACAATCATTAACAAATAAAGATGACACTTTATTTTAAAGTATCATCTTTAAAGATGACTGCTAAAGTACCTTTCATTTCAAATAACATTCAGGGCTAAAGGACATAATATTTCCAAGGTAATATAATGAAATGTGAATGTAACTAAATACAGAACTCTCCCCACCACAATAAAAAAGGTAGATGTAAAAAAGAAATAGAAAAAGTCCAATTATATTTGAGGAGTTCAATACTTCTAAGTAATTGATAGGGCAGTTTCAGTGAAAAAAAAAAATACAACAACAGAAAAACAGCAACAACAAAAACACAGGCTAAAATAGACCATAATAGCACTAGACCGTAACAGTCAACTAGAGCTGACTTTTGCAGAACATCTCACTTAACAAAGGTAGAATAAGCTTTCTTTTTAGGTATATATGAAACATTCACCAATACTGACTTTATTCTGGGCTATAAAAAAGAGATCATCAAATTTATAATATTATAAATCAAACAAACAATGTGCTTTGAACCTAAGAGAATTAAAGTAAAAGGCAATAAAAGAAAGATATACATTTTTATGACTATAGCTTTGTACTATAATTTTAAATCAGGAAGTGTGATGCCTCCAACTTGTTTTTTCTTTTTTAGAATTGCTTTGGCTAGTTAGGGTCTTTTGTGTTGCTTACAAATGGTAGTATTGCTTATTTCTATTTCTGTGAAAAATGTCATTGAAATTTTGAGAGTAGACTGTGTTGAATCTGTATATTGATTTGGGTAATACGGGTATTTTAACAATATAAATTGTTTTCATGCATGAGCATGTAATATCTTTTTTATTTATTCCATCCTCTGCAATTTCTTTCATAAATGTTTTACAGTTTTCAGTGTACAGGTCTTTTACTTCTTTGACTAAATTCATCCTTAAGTATTTTATTTTATTTTATTTTTGGATGCTGTCATAAATAAGATTGTTTTCTTCATTTCTTTTGTAGCTAGGTTGTTATTTCTGTATAAGAATGCTGTAGATGTTTGTATTTTTTTAATCTTACAACTTTACTGAATTAATTTCAACAGTTCTTTTTGGTGGAGGCTTTTGTATTTTCTACATATAGGATCATGAAATCAATAAATAGAGGTAATTGTACTTCTTTTTTTTTCCCAATGTAAATACCATTTGTGTATGTATGCATGTATTTATGTATGTATGTATATAGGTATGTTCAATTACTTTTGATCATATTTCCAGTACTATGATGAATAGAAGTGATGAGAGTGGGTATCCTTGCCTTGTATCAAATCTTAGATAACAAGCTTTCAGTTTCTCACTATTAATTATGATGTTACCTGAGAGTTTTTCATAAATGACTTTTATATGTCGAGAAACTTTCCTTCTGTATATAAACTCTTGAGAGCTTTTATTGAGAAAAGTTATTGAACTTTGCCGAATGTTTTCCTGTGTCAGTTGGGATGATTATGTGTTTTTGTCTTTCAGTTAGTTAATGTAATTACTACATTCATTGATCTGCATGTGTTAAGCCTGACAACACATGCAAATACGTGTGCAAATCCATGTGTTATTACTCCATCATGATGTATAATCTTTCTGACACACTGTTGAATTCAATTTGCAAGCTATAGTAATCAGAACAGTATGATACTGGCATTAAAACAGATAGATACAACAGTGGAACAGAGTCTAGAGCCCCATAACAAATCCAAACAAATCTGATATGGTGAATTAATTTTTGATAAGCATACCAAGAATAAGTAATGGGGAAATGAAAGTGTATTCAATAAATATCTAAATGGAATACCTGAAACCATAAAACTCCTAGAAGAAAACATGGGAAGAAATCTTGACATTGGCCTTGGTAGTCATTTCTTGGATATTACACCAAAAGCTTAGGCTACAAAAGCAAAAATAAATGGGACTACATTAAATTAACAATTGTCTGCATAACAAAGAAGATGACTTCCAAATCAGACAGACAGACACTCTTCTGTCTGTCTATTTTAAGCAACAAAATGAACAGACAACCTAAGGATCTGGAAAAAATATTTGCAAACCATGTATCTCATAAGGATTTATCAATCAAAATTATAAAGAACTCATACAACTCAAAAATAAGAATACATACTTATTATATGTAAAACAAACTATTTTACTAGTTAATTTCTTAGTTTTGATAATTGTCATAACGTAACGAAAGACTAACCCTCAGAAGTAAAAACTGGGTAAAAGGTAGGGTGGAACTACGTATTATTTTTGAAACTCTTCTCTAAGTCTAAAATTGTTTTAAAAATATTTAATTAAAATTTTTAACTTTTAAAGTTTTGTAAGGTAACATTGATAAAATGGTCTGAATCTGATGCAAAAGTCAATTAGGTAGAAAATATGATAGAAAATTGATTGATGTAAAGTTCAATCCGAGTATGTCCAACTATTAAAGTGAAAACATACAAAATGGAGGGAGAAAATATGAAGAAAATATTAGAAACAAATTATTCAGAAAAAAACATGTGTCATCACGTTAAATGTGTTGTGTTGACTAAATACCTCACAGAAAACACGTAAACATTCCCACCCCCTTTTTTCTGCATTTCATTATTTATTTAGATGTTTAGGCTCTCACAGTAGGTTTTATTATTATTATTATTATACTTTAAGTTCTAGGGTACAAGTGCATAACGTGCAGGTTTGTTACATATGTGTACTTGTGCCATGTTGGTGTGCTGCACCCATCAACTCGTCAGGACCCATCAACTCGTCACTTACATCAGGTATAAGTCCCAATGCAATGCCTCCCCCCTCCTCCCTCCCCATGATAGGCCCTGGTGTGTGATGTTCCCCTTCCCGAGTCCAAGTGATCTCATTGTTCAGTTCCCACCTATGAGTGAGAACATGCGGTGTTTGGTTTTCTGTTCTTGTGATAGTTTGCTAAGAATGATGGTTTCCAGCTGCATCCATGTCCCCACAAAGGACACAAACTCATCCTTTTTTATGGCTGCATAGTATTCCATGGTGTATATGCGCCACATTTTCTTAATCCAGTATGTCACAGATGGACATTTGGGTTGATTCCAAGTCTTTGCTATTGTGATTAGTGCCGCAATAAACATACGTGTGCATGTGTCTTTATAGCAGCATGATTTATGATCCTTTGGGTATATACCCAGGAATGGGATGGCTGGGTCATATGGTACATCTAGTTCTAGATCCTTGAGGAATCACCATACTGTTTTCCATAACGGTTGAACTAGTTTACAATCCCACCAACAGTGTAAATGTGTTCCTATTTCTCCACATCCTCTCCAGCACCTATTGTTTCCTGACTTTTTAATGATTGCCATTCTAACTGGTGTGAGATGGTATCTCATTGTGGTTTTGATTTGCATTTCTCTGATGGCCAGTGATGATGATTTTTCATGTGTCTGTTGGCTGTATGAATGTCTTCTTTTGAGAAATGTCTGTTCATATCCTTTGCCCACTTTTTGATGGGGTTGTTTGTTTTTTGCTTGTAAATTTGTTTGAGTTCTTTGTAGGTTCTGGATATCAGCCCTTTGTTAGATGAGTAGATTGCAAAAATTTTCTCCCATTCTGTAGGTTGCCTGTTCACTCTGATGGTAGTTTCTTTTGCTGTGCAGAAGCTCTTTAGTTTAATTAGATCCCATTTGTCAATTTTGGCTTTTGCTGCCATTGCTTTTGGTGTTTTAGACATAAAGTCCTTGCCCATGCCTATGTCCTGAATGGTACTACCTAGGTTTTCTTCTAGGGTTTTTATGGTATTAGGTCTAACATTTAAGTCTCTAATTAATTTTCGTATAAGGAGTAAGGAAAGGATCCAGTTTCAGCTTTCTACTTATGGCTAGCCAATTTTCCCAGCACCATTTATTAAATAGGGAATCCTTTCCCCATTTCTTGTTTCTCTCAGGTTTGTCAAAGATCAGATGGCTGTAGATGGGTGGTATTATTTCTGAGGACTCTGTTCTGTTCCGTTGGTCTATATCTCTGTTTTGGTACCAATACCATGCTGTTTTGGTTACTGTAGCCTTGTAGTATAGTTTGAAGTCAGGTAGCGTGACGCCTCCAGCTTTGTTCGTTTGACTTAGGATTGTCTTGGCAATGCGGGCTCTTTTTTGGTTCCATGTGAACTTTAAAACAGTTTTTTTCCAATTCTGTGAAGAAACTCATTGGTAGCTTGATGGGGATGGCATTGAATCTGTAAATGACCTAGGACAGTATGGCCATTTTCACGATATTGATTCTTCCTATCCATGAGCATGGAATGTTCTTCCATTTGTTTGTGTCCTCTTTATTTCACTGAGCAGTGGTTTGTAGTTCTCCTTGAAGAGGTCCTTGACATCCCTTGTAAGTTGAATTCCTAGGTATTATATTCTCTTTGAAGCAATTGCGAATGGAAGTTCATTCCTGATTTGGCTCTCTGTTTGTCTGTTACTGGTGTATAAGAATGCTTGTGATTTTTGCACATTAATTTTGTATCCTGAGACTTTGCTGAAGTTGCTTATCAGCTTAAGGAGATTTTGGGCTGAGACAATGGGGTTTTCTAAATATATAATCATGTCATCTGCAAACAGAGACAATTTGACTTCTTCTTTTCCTAACTGAATGCCCTTGATTTCTTTCTCTTACCTGATTGCCCTAGCCAGAACTTCCAACACTATGTTGAATAGGAGTGGTGAGAGAGGGCATTCCTGTCTTGTGCCAGTTTTCAAAGGGAATTTTTCTAGTTTTTGCCCATTCAGTATGATATTGGCTGTGGGTTTGTCATAAATAGCTCTTATTATTTTGAGGTACGTTCCATCAATACCGAATTTATTGAGCGTTTTTAGCATGAGGGCTGTTGAATTCTGTCAAAGGCCTTTTCTGAATCTATTGAGATAATCATGTGGTTCTTGTCTTTGGTTTTGTTTATATGCTTGATTACGTTTATTGATTTGCGAATATTGAACCAGGCTTGCATCCCAGGGATGAAGCCCATTTGATCATGGTGGATAAGCTTTTTGATGTGCTGCTGAATCCGGTTTGCCAGTATTTTATTGAGGATATTTGCATCGATGTTCATCAGGGATATTGGTCTAAAATTCTCTTTTTTTGTTGTGTCTCTGCCAGGTTTTGGTATCAGGATGATGTTGGCCTCATAAAATGAGTTAGGGAGGATTCCCTCTTTTTCTATTGATTGGAATAGTTTCAGAAGGAATGGTACCAGCTTCTCCTTGTACCTCTGGTAGAATTCAGCTGTGAATCCATCTGGTCCTGGACTTTTTTTGGTGGGTAGGCTATTAATTATTGCCTCAATTTCAGAGCCTGTTATTGGTCTACTCAGGGATTCAACTTCTTCCTGGTTTAGTCTTGGAAGAGTCTAAGTGTCCAGGAAATTATCCATTTCTTCTAGATTTTCTAGTTGATTTGCGTAGAGGTGTTTATAGTATTCTCTGATGGTAGTTTGTATTTCTGTGGGGTCCGTCGTGATATCCCCTTTATCATTTTTTATTGCGTCTATTTGATTCTTCTCTCTTTTCTTCTTTATTAATCTTGCTAGCGGTCTGTCAATTTTGTTGATCTTTTCAAAAAACCAACTCCTGGATTCATTGATTTTTTGGAGGGTTTTTTGTGTCTCTATCTCCCTCAGTTCTGCTGTGATCTTAGTTATTTCTTGCCTTCTGCTAGCTTTTGAATGTGTTTGCTGTTGCTTCTCTAGTTCTTTTAATTGTGATGTTAGAGTGTCAATTTTAGATCTTTCCAGCTTTATCTTGTGGGCATTTAGTGCTATAAATTTCCCTCTACACACTGCTTTAAATGTGTCCCAGAGGTTCTGGTATGTTGTATCTTTGTTCTCATTGGTTTCAAAGAACATCTTTATTTCTGCCTTCATTTCATTATGTACCCAGTAGTCATTCAGGAGCAGGTTATTCCATTTCCATGGAGTTGAGCGGTTTTGATTGAATTTCTTAGTCCTGAGTTCTAGTTTAATTGCACTGTAGTCTGAGAGACAGTTTGTTATAATTTCTGTTCTTGTACATTTGCTGAGGAGTGCTTTACTTCCAATTATGTGGTCAATTTTGGAATAAGTGTGATGTGGTGCTGAGAAGAATGTATATTCTGTTGATTTGGGGTGGAGATTTCTATAGATGTCTATTAGGTCTGCTTGCTGCAGAGATGAGTTCAATTCCTGGATATCCTTGTTAACTTTCTGTCTCATTGATCTGTCTAATGTTGGCAGTGGGGTGTTGAAGTCTCCCATTATTATTGTATGGGAGTCTAGGTCTCTTTGTAAGTCTCTAAGGACTTGCTTTATGAATCTGGGTGCTCCTGTATTGGGTGCATATATATTTAGGAGAGTTAGCTCTTCCTGTTGAATTGATCCCTTTACCATTATGTAATGGCCTTCTTTGTCTCTTTTGATCTTTGATGGTTTAAAGTCTGTTTTATCAGAGACTAGGATTGCAACCCCTGCTTTTTTTTGTTCTCCATTTGCTTGGTAGATCTTCCTCCATCCCTTTATTTTGAGCCTATGTATGTCTCTGCGTGTGAGATGAGTCTCCTGAATACAGCAGACTGATGGGTCTTGACTCTTTATCCAGTTTGCCAGTCTGTGTCTTTTAATTGGACCATTTAGTCCATTAACATTTAAGGTTAATATTGTTATGTGTGAACTTGATCCTGCCATTATGATATTAACTGGTTATTTTGCTCGTTAGTTGATGCAGTTTCTTTCTAGCCTCGATGGTCTTTACATTTTGGCATGTTTTTGCAATGGCTGGTACTGGTCATTCCTTTCCATCTTTAGTGCTTTCTTCAGGGTCTCTTGTAAGGCAGGCCTGGTGGTGACAAAATCTCTAAGCATTTGCTTATCTGTAAAGGATTTTATTTCTCCTTCACTTATGAACCTTAGCTTGGCTGGATATGAAATTCTGGGTTGAAAATTCTTTTCTTTAAGAATGTTGAATATTGGCCCCCACTGTCTTTTGTCTGTAGAGTTTCTGCCAAGAGATCTGCTGTTAGTCTGATGGGCTTCCCTTTGTGGGTAACCCGACCTTTCTCTCTGGCTGCCCTTAAGATTTTTTCCTTCATTTCAACTTTGATGAATCTGGCAATTATGTGTCTTGGAGTTGCTCTTCTGGAGGAGTATCTTTGTGGCGTTCTCTGTATTTCCTGAATTTGATTGTTGGCCTGCCTTACTAGGTTGGGGAAGTTCTCCTGGATGATATCCTGAAGAGTGTTTTCCCACTTGGTTCCATTTTCTCCCTCACTTTCAGGTACCCCAATCAGACGTAGATTTGGTCTTTTTACAGAATCTCATACTTCTTGCAGGCTTTGTTCATTTCTTTTTCTTCTTTTTTCTTTTGGTTTCTCTTCTCGCTTCATTTCATTCATTTGATCCTCCATCGCTGATACTCTTTCTTCCAGTTGATCGAGTCAGTTACTGAAGCTTGTGCACTTGCCTCGTATTTCTCGTGTCATGGTTTTCAACTCTGTCATTTCGTTTATGGCCTTCTCTGAATTAATTATTCTAGTTATAAATTCTTCCACTCTTTTTTCAAGATTTTTAGTTTCTTTGTGCTGAGTACGTAATTCCTCCTTTAGCTCTGTGAAGTTTAATGGACTGAAGCCTTCTTCTCTCATCTCGTCAAAGTCATTCTCTGTCCAGCTTTGATCCATTGCTGGTGATGAGCTGCGCTCCTTTGCAGGGGGAGATGCGCTCTTATTTTTTGAATTTCCAGCTTTTCTGCCCTGCTTCTTCCCCATCTTTGTGGTTTTATCTGCCTCTGGTCTTTGATGATGGTGAGTTACTGATGGAGTTTTGGTGTAGGTGTCCTTCCTGTTTGATAGTTTTCCTTCTAACAGTCAGGACCCTCAGCTGTAGGTCTGTTGGAGATTGCTTGAGGTCCACTCCAGACCCTGTTTGCCTGGGTATCAGCAGCAGAGGCTGCAGAAGATAGAATATTGCTGAACAACGAGTGTACCTGTCTGATTCTTACTTTGGAAGCTTCCTCTCAGGGGTGTACTCCACAGTTTGAGGTGTGGGTTGTCAGTCTGCCCCTAGTGGGGGATGTCTCCCAGTTAGGCTACTCAGGGGTCAGGGACCCACTTGAGCAGACAGTCTGTCCGTTCTCAGATCTCAACCTCCATGTTGGGAGATCCACTGCTCTTTTCAAAGCTGTCAGACAGAGTCATTTGCATCTGCAGAGGTTTCTGCTGCTTTTTGTTGTTGTTGTTGTTGTTGTTGTTTAGCTGTGCCCTGTCCCCAGAGGTGGCGTCTCCAGAGACAGGCAGTTTTCCTTGAGCTGCTGTGAGCTCCACCCAGTTTGATCTTCCCAGGGCTTTGTTTACCTACTTAAGCCTCAGCAATGGCGGGCGCCCCTCCCCCAGCCTCGCTGCTGCCTTGCGGTTAGTTCGCAGACTGCTGTGCTAGCAATGAGGAAGGCTCCGTGGGCATGGGACCCTCCCGGCCAGGTGTGGGATATAATCTCCTGGTGTGCCCATTTGCTTAAAGCGCAGTATTGGGGTGGGAGTTACCCGATTTTCCAGGTGTTGTGTGTCTCAGTTTCCCTGGCTAAGAAAAGGGATTCCCTTCCCCCTTGTGCTTCCCAGGTGAGGCCATGCCTCGCCCTGCTTCAGCTCTCGCTGGTTGGGCTGCAGCGCCTGATCAGCACCGATTGTCCGGTGCTCCCTAGTGAGATGAACCCAGTACCTCAGTTGAAAATGCAGAAATCACCAGGCTTCTGCGTCGCTCGGGCTGGGAGTTGGAGACTGGAGCTGTTCCTATTCGGCCATCTTGCTCCGCCCCCCCCCCCCCCCCCCACAGTAGGTTTTTAAAGCTGGTAAACACTGACAAATTATTTCTCCCACAGAACTACAAAACATAGCCCCAGACAGTATAAATATATAGTTGAACTAATACTAATGCACATCACCATTTATCAATTGCATAATAAAACAAATTATCAGGTATCCAAATATTAAGTTACATAGCTCAAAAGACAAATAAAATATTAGATATTTGCTCAATTTATTAGCTGAAACCCACTTTTTTTTATTTTTTTGCAGGAGAAGTCAAGAAGAAAAGGGAAAAACACTACAATTCAAACAAAAGTAAGTTGGTAAACAACTTCTGATGAGTATGGAAAAAAATTACAAGAATTTCAAAAATTTTATGAATAAGAATTGTTTTAGCTACTATAACAAAACAATTCTACCTTTAAAAAAATTTACTAAGCTAAAGAGTATATTCTACATGTTCTGCACAAGAAAAAGACAATATTTTACTAGAAATAATTAATAGTCCCCTCCCATTCTGTTCTCCAGCCCTCCCTGTTAAGTTGTATCTCAGAGTGCAAACATTACATTAACTCTAAGGCTGTTTTTTCTGAAGACATTAAATGCATACTTCTGTATAATATAGATTTTCAAAATGGGGGTTTTTACATAACAGCACAAAGTAAGATTTATAGATACATGTTAAGTAATCACTGTAAGACTTGGTAAAAAAAAAAAAAAAATCAGTGTTTAAGTAAACCTGATGTGGGGGGGTGTAAACATGAAGTGAGCAAGCAAATAACCATGTAGGCCCTACTTTCAATGTTTGAAAAGATTAAAGGAATAAACCACATTAAGGCCTAGAGTGTTCATAGTTCCTGGGATTTTAGTTCTGTATGATACTAAAAATATACAATTACTGTGCTGGGTATTTTGGCACCTAACCTTCTTAAATTTCTTGTATGTTGTTAAGATTCTGGCATGGGAATAGATTTAAACAAGACATAGCTCAACAATGCACGATTTCAGGAAAGGTCAACTGGTATAAATGACAAGCACACTTTAAATACTGACAGTCAGAAATCTTTTGCCAAGTGTCCAAATAGGTTGATTCTAACCCAAACATAGAGATTGCCAAATCTGTCTAACATGTGTCCTGGTAAAACTGCCTTTCAATACTCCTACAGAAGATTCATTAGACATATTCACTGAGCCAACACATTGTCTAATATGTATAACAAATTAGGTTGTCTCAAGTTCCACTTCCAAAGCATTAGCATGAGGCACCCCAGTTTTACTGAATGAAACAGAAGTTTCTATGACCTTTGGAGTCTTTGAAGAGCAGCTATATTTTAGGACGATACTTCTCCAACTACAAAAGTTTCTTGCTGTTAAATGCTTCATGCTGGTTTTGTCTCATAAATTATACTATATCTTCATATTTCATTCCACTTTCAATTAATGCTAAGGAACAAGTACTGGAGCTCTCTGAAGGCCTGCAACACCATGAATAGCAATACAACAACCAGGTTCTTCACGAAACTTAATTTTTACAATACTTAGCCAGTCATCAACCATCTAGCTGGATAGTGGTGCACCATCATTAAAAGGCCAATCGAGATCATGGATACGTTCTTTCTCCACAAGAGTAGTGTCGTAAGTTGCTTCACATGCTCTCACTATTGTAGTAACTCCATAATTTTTAAGTTCCTCTATAAATTTGTTCAAGGTCACATTGGTTGGAGTGTGTATAATAAGAAATCTCATGTTCTTGTGTGTGATTTCCACAGGAGCTGGGCAGTTCACTCAAATCAGGTTAATTTAGTTAAATAAAGAAAACATTCAATAGGTTTATGAAAGAATTTAAAAATTGAGTACAGAAATGATGCAAAGAAACTGAAGGCTACTTCAATATACTCCACTTGAAATTTTCAGTGCTTTCAATATGAAGTTGTAAGTAATAATAAATGAAATGAACCACCTTAACAAGAAGCAGTAGTTCTTCAATCCAGTAATACTGAGGCAACAGAAAGGAAGGGCACTGAGGTTTACCCCATCTAGGTGATAACTCTTGTAAAATGCTCTGCGAGTCTCAGTTTAACACTTCCGTGTCCAGGATAACCATTCTTATGGGGCGTTCCCTACAGTTCACTTGTCTGCATAGAGGTGGCTGTGTGCCTGGTAGTAATCTCTGCCTGCCCTTCAGAAACTCCATCCATGTGTGACCGAGAACACCACAGAACTGAGGAATATGTTTACTCATTGAAGATTGTGGCCTAATCATACAGCCGGTCCTCACAGGCCACAGCGGCGGCGGTGGTTGCTGGGCAGTTGGGGGGAGGGGGCAGTGGTGGTCGCAGGGCGGTGGGCGCCCCAAATTCCTTCTTTTAAAATCATAAGTAATAAGTTTTCGAATCACTATGGACAAAAAGAAGGTTGCATATGAACGTCGGATTTCTTGAGAACAATATTGGATGATATGTAATAAAACAATGCAGAAATATCTCCAGAATCTTGACTGTAATAACTTTGAACCCACAGTCATAAACTATCAAAGCTAAAACCAAAGGAAACAAAAATATATTTATAGATAGACAAAGTATAGTGTTAGTGACCATATCTGTTATTTGTAGAAAACAGAAAAAAACTTGAACATATGCTCTAGCAAAATGAGAAAGGAATTCTAAAAAGATGAATAATGGAAAACAGGAGCTTCCGTTGAAAAAAATAATCCAAGAACAAATGGGCAAGCCCCTTTAGAAAGCAATCAGTAATATGTAAAACATTTTTTTAGTACTGTGATAAATAATCTGGATAATGTCATCAGTAGTGTGAGAAAATTTTGTGCTGTTTCTGCCAAGTAGGAAAAGGTCAAAGTAATCAGAAATTTTTTTTTAAAAAAAGAGCTGCACAAAACGTTCATTTGTGATCCAAATGAACTAAAATGCAAATGCAACATGAGTTTTAGTGCAATAAAATGTAATATATTTAACTTAAAAATAGATTACTCTTTTTAAAATGTTGCAGTTTCTGTGTGAAAATTAGACCTTCTTCTTTATGCTTATGCTTTCTTCCCTATGCACTGTTATGTTCTGTAATTTAAAAAAAACTTACATTAACAATATAAATGCTCTTTGTTTTTCATTTTAGAATCAAAATATTGCAAAACACAGACATTTTAAATTTTATTGGAGTAGGAACTGTAAATTTGATAAACCTTATCGATGGATTTTAGTTGTCTGAGTATCTGAAGTTAGAAGTCGAATTGGGGAGAATTTGGGTAGCTAAAAGTAGGGATATTAGCGTTTATTTGTTTGTTTGTTTATTTTTCATCTTATGAAGCCTGAGATCCAGTCTGTCTGTCTTTATTTAGAGAAATAAGAAATACAGATTTAAGCATATCACTTAAAATTAGAGGATAAATGTATGAAAAACAAAAAATAATTTAATAAAAGGTTTGAAAAAATAAAAGAAGTCTCACAAGGCAGAATTTCTTATCTTTCACAAGAAGTAAATAGAAATAGTCTAAAGTTGATAAATCAAGCAGAAAAAATAAAACATTTTTTAGAATTTCATTGAAAATTCCCATAATTGAAATACAAAGCATTAAATGTTGTTAAATCAGAAGAGTGATACAGAAACCGGGTAGGAGTGATATGAATTTTGAGTTAATTCTGTGGTGTACCCGTTTGAATTTTTTTCTTTTTAAAAACATAGATTTAATTCAAATTTTTTTAGGGTGAGTTTTCCTTGGAAAATATATTATTTCTGTTAAATATGCCACTTATTTTAACTCAGAGCTATGATTTTGTTTAAAAATAATATTGACAAAAATGACTGCAGAACATGTGAATAGTGGTATATAAATATAAGAAACTATATACAGGGATATAAAAAAGGCTAGAGGATATGTATACTTAAAAATTTGAACATATTCTGGGGCAAACTCTTGTTTTTCATCACAATGATAATTAGACTACTGGATTAAAAATATTTTTGCAATTATTTTGCTATTAATTTGGCTATCATAACAAAAATAAATTAATTTATAATAATAACAAGCAATGATGTTAATTGTAATTTTTACCAGTATTATAAAATAAATGGAAAAGAACATGTTGGATTTGTTCATTTTTAAATTATTTGCTTAAAATTCAACATCTTTTCCAATCACACAAATTAAACAATTGAAATTCAATGCGGAGTAAAGAAAACCAACTGAGAAAAAAAAAATCAATTTGATAATGTCACAGTTTTCTTTATTATACTTGTAAGGCTCAATAAGACAAATCTTGAGTTCACTTAACAAAATTGAGTACACATGTACAAGTATGATTTTTATGCATTAAATATGTAAAAACTTGCTCATGACATAGTGCAATGTATTTCATTTTCATTTCTTCTCAGTTCTCTGCATGACGCCCGATCACAATGAATTAAGGACAAGCCAATCAACACTGAACAGAACATCAGTAAGATACAAACAGATGTTTTATGGAGTTATTTTGTTTCTAAATATTCTTTACTGAGTACTCATGAAAAAGCAGATAGCAAACTGTACCTATTAAGACCTATAAACTATCAGTAAAGTATGTTACAGTGAAATAAATTGCTGTGCTTCTCAAATAATCCCTTGTCACTCCCCAAATGACAAAGAATTATTATACATCTGTGATGTATAACATAATATACACACAATTAGATTCACATTTTTGTTTATACAATTAATGCTTATTCAGAACCTACTAAATAACAGATTCTGTACAAGTTGATGACTATATATTAGTGACTACAGCAACTCTGTAGGTGAAAATACAAACATGTGATAATCAATTTTAATAGATATTATGAAGAAAACAAATCTTGTGCTGAAATGTTTAATAGTAAGGACAAGTGTCTAGATTGCTAGCCAGGTAAGGCTTTCCTAAGGATATGATGCTTACTTCAAATCGTGAAAGATGGAATCTATCTAGTCATATAAAAATGAGATGATGCAAATGAGTGGAAAATGAATTGTAGGCAAAGTGTCAACATATGACAAAGCTCTGCAGTGGGAGGTATGTTGGCATCTTTGGTGAAGTAAAAGTAAGTTGAGTCCAAAAAGAAAACAGTTTTGTATATTTAGGCAAAATATATGAACCGTTATATAAAGTATGTGTTTTCTATAGCTTGTATGTATATGTATGTGTGTATGTGTCTACATAATAAATATTGAGTGTTTCTATTAAGATTTTCTCACATTTGGAATTCAAAATTTATTTATTCTTACCTTGAATGTGCACAATTGCACTACAATTTCTCTTTCTCTTTTCTATTGATAGAATATATGTTATTACTGTTACTGCCATTTATTTTATAGCAATAGAAATAGAAGAAACCTTTAATTTGAATCAAACACGTTTTAAATTTGCTCTATCTGTCATTGTTAGGACTTACATATGTTTACAGAGCAATTACTTGGTGCCTAATACTTTGCACAGTGCTATTATTTAAAAATGTAAGTGTAACCCAGAAGAAACTTTAGGAGCTAGAACAAATGGGTGGGTGAAATAACAAAAATGGTAGACTGACTAGTGCTGTAGGTGTTAACTATTGTCAAGTGGATGCAGGATTTTAAAAAACACAAAAGCAATGTCTGCTGGGAACTTTTGTATAGTCAAGACAAGTATCTCCTGAGTAAGTCAAGGGAGATTGTTTTCAAGTCCATATCATCCTACCTATTATAATTAGAGGACATGATTTTGTAAAAAAAGTAAATAAATTAAATCCCAAACTAGAAAATGGCAGCATTTATTATCTGTTTGTGGTCATGTTATGATTTGGCCTGGGTCATAAACAATGGTCTCCTTTGCTGCCTTAATTATTTTCTTGTTTATGTGAAAGTTTTCTAGCTCACACAATATGTTTCAGAGAGTGGAAATTTGATTTGATATTCTTACAAAGCAAACTTTGGTGCTAGCTTTGGGGAAAAAAATGACTGAGAGCTTGGAAATAAAACAAATTTGCATAATGCTATAAAATAGAATCATTCGTATTATGGATATGACTTTTTAAAGTACAAACATCATTAACAACGTTTCTTGGAACTATATAATATCACGAAAGTTACATGTGTATTTAAAGCCCATAAGCAAAAAAAGTAAAATTTTTAAAATAGTTTTTTAAAATATATTCTGGAAAGGATTATTTTTTAATAATTAATGTACAAAATCTAACTTTAATTATGGAACACTTTCCATTTTAACTTTTCACAGTAACTTCTTTTTTTTTTTTTTTTCTTTTGAGATGGGAGTCTCACTCTGTCGCCCAGGCTGGAGTGCAGTGGCACCATCTTGGCTCACTGCAAGTTCCACCTCCCAGGTTCATGATATTCTCCTGCTTCAGCCTCCTGAGTAGCTGGGACTATAGGCGCCTGCCACCACACCCGGCTAATTTTTTGTATTTTTAGTAGAAACGGGATTTCACCACGTTAGCCAGGATGGTCTCGATATCCTCACCTCGTGATCCACCCACCTCGGTCTCCCAAAATGCTGGGATTACAAGCGTGAGCCACTGCACCCGACCAGTAAGTTTTGAGGAAGGCTCTAATGAAACAAATCTGTTTATAAAGAACTAGATTCCTGCTGTCTGGGCAAGGCATCTCTGGAAAAAAAAAAAGGCAGCAACCCTAGTCAAGGACTTATAGATAAAACACCCATCTCCTGGGGACAGAGCACCTGGGGAAAGGAGCAGCTAAGGGCGGAACTTCAGCAGACTTAAACGTCCCTGTCTGACAGCTTTGAAGAGAGCAGAAGATCGCCCAGCACAGCATCCGAGTTCTGATAAGGGACAGACTGCTTCCTCATATGGGTCCTTGACCTCCGTGTACCCTGACTGGGAGACAACTCCGTGTAGGGGCCGACAGACACTTCATACAGGAGAGCTCTGGCTGATATCTGGTGGGTGCCCCCTCTGGGAGGAAGCTTCCAGAGAAAGGAACAGCAGCAATCTTTGCTGTTGTGCAGACTCTGCTGGTGATACCCGAGCAAACAGGGTCTGGAGTGGACCTCCAGCAAACTCCAGCAGACATGCAGCAGAGTGGCCTTCTAGAAGGAAAACTAACAAACAGAAAGGAATAGTATCAACATGAACAAAAAGGACACCCACTCAGGGACGCTATCCGAAGTTCACCAACATCAAAGACCAAAGGTAGACAAATCCACAAAGATGGGGAGAAACCAGCTCAAGAAGGCTGAAAATTCCAAAAACCAGAACGCCTCTTCTCCTCCGAAGGATCACAACTCCTCGCCAGCAAGGCAACAAAACTGGATGGAGAATGAGTTTGACGAATTGACAGAAGTAGGCTTCAGAAGGTGGGTAATAACAAATTCCCCTGAGCTAAAGGAGCATGTTCTAACAGAATGCAAGGAAGCTAAAACCTTGAAAAAAGGTTAGACAAATTGCTAACTAGAATAACCAGTTTACAGAAGAACATAAATGACCTGATGGAGCTGAAAAACACAGCACAAGAACTTTGTGAAGCATACACAAGTATCAATAGCCGAATCGATCAAGCAGAAGAAAGGATATCAAATATTGAAGATCAACTCAATAAAATAAAGTGAGAAGACAAGAATAAAGGAAAAAGAGTGAAAAGAAACAAACAAACCTCCAAGAAACATGGGACTATGTGAAAAGACCAAATCTATGTTTGATTGGTGTACCTGAAAGTGACAGAGAGAAAGGAACAGAATTGGAAAACACTCATCAGGATATTATCCAGGAGAACTTCCCCAACTTAGCAAGGCAGGCCAACATTCAAATTCAGGAAATACAGAGAACACCACAAAGATACTCCTTGAGAAGAACAACTCCAAAACATAATTGTCAGGTTTGCCAAGGTTGAAATGAAGGAAAAAATGTTAAGAGTAGCCAGAGAGAAATGTCAGGTTACCCATAAAGGGAGGCCCATCAGATCAACAGCAGATCTCTCGGCAGAAACCCTACAAGCCAGAAGAGAGTGGGGGCCAGTATTTGACATTCTTAATAGAAAGAATTTTCAGCCCAGATTTTCATATCCAGCCAAACTAAGTTTCATAACTGAAGGACAAATAAAATCCTTTACAGATAAGCAAATGCTCAGAGATTTTGTCCCCACCAGGCCTGCCTTACAAGAGCTCCTGAAGGAAGCACTTAACATGGAAAGGAACAACCTGTACAATCCACTACAAAAACATATCAAATTGTAAAGACCAAAGACGCTATGAAGAAACAGCATCAACTAATGGGAAAAATAACCAGCTAACATCGTAATGACAGGATCAAATTCACACATAACAATATTAACCTTAAATGTAAATGGTGAAGTACCCCAATTAAAAGACACAGACTGACAAATTGGATAAAAAGTCAAGACTGGTCAGTGTGCTGTATTCAGGAGACCCATCTGACATGCAAAGACACACATAGGCTCAAAATAAACTGATGGAGGAAGATTTACCAAGCAAAGGGAAAGCAAATACAAAGCAGGGGTTGCAACCCTGGTTCTCTGATAAAACAAACTTTAAAGCAACAAAGATCAGAAAAGACAAAGAAGGGCATTTACATAATGGTAAAGAGATCAATTCAACGAGAAGAGCTAACTATCGTAAATACATATGCACCCAATACAGGAGCACTCAGATTCATAACGCAAGTTCTTAGAGACCTCCAAAGATATGTGGACTCCTGCAAAATAATAGTGGGAGACTTTAACACCCCACTGTCAATATTAGACAGATCAACAAGACAGAAAATTAACAAGGATATCCAAGATTTGAACTCAGCTCTAGACCAAGCAGACCTAATAGACATCTACAGAACTCTCTACCCCAAATAAACAGAATATACATTCTTCTCAGCACCACACTGCAATTATGCTAAAATTGACCACATAATTGGAAGTAAAACACTCCTCAGCAAATGCAAAAGAATGGAAATCATAACAAACTGTCTCTCAGACCACAGTGCATTCAAATTAGAACTCAGGATTAAGAAACTCACTCAAAACTGCACAACTACATGGAAACTGAACAACCTGCTCCTGAATGACTACAGGGTAAATAATGAAATGAAGGCAGGAATAAATATGTTCTTTGAAATCAATGAAAAAAAAGACACAACATACTAGAATCTCTGGGACACATGTAAACCAATGTGTAGAGGGAAATTTATAGCACTAAATGCCCACAAGAGAAAGCAGGAAAGATCTAAAATCGACACCCTAACATCACAATTAAAAGAACTAGAGAAGCAAGAGCAAACAAATTCAAAAGCTAGTGGAAGACAAGAAATAACCTAGATCAGAGAAGAACAGAAGAAGATAGAGACATGAGAAACCCTTCAAAAAAGTCAATGAATCCAGGAGCTGTTTTTTTGAAAGGATCAACAAAACAGATAGACCGCTAACCAGACTAATAAAGAAGAAAAGAGAGAAGAATCAAATAGATGCAATAAAAAATAATATCACCATCAATGCCACAGAAATACAAACTACCTTCAGAGAATACTATAAACATTTCTACACAAATAAACTAGAAAATCTAGAAGAAATTGATAAATTCCTGGACACATACACTCGCCCAAGACTAAACCAGGAAGAAGTCGAATCCCTGAATAGACCAATAACAAGTTCTGAAATTGAGGAATTAATTAATAACCTACCAACCAAAAAAAGTCCAGGACCAGACAGATTCACAGCCAAATTCTACCAGAAGTGCAAGGAGGATCTGGTAACATTCCTTCTGAAACTATTCAAAACTATAGAGAAAGAGGGAATCCTCCCTAACTCATTTTATGGGGCCAGACTCATCCTGATACCAAAATCTGTCAGAGAAACGCCCCCCGCAAAAAAAAAAAAAAAATTAGGCCAATATCCATGGTGAACATCAGTGCAAAAATCCTCAATAAAATACTGGCAAACTGAATCCAGCAGCACATCAAAAATCTTCTCCACCATGATCAAGTCAGCTCCATCTCTGGGATGCAAGGCTGGTCCAACATATACAAATCAATAAACATAATCCATCACATAAATAAAACCAATGACAAAAACCATATGATTATCTCAATATGCAGAAAAAGTCTTTGACAAAATTCAACAGCCCTTCATGCTAAAAACTCTCAATAAACTAGGTATTCATGTAACATATCTCAAAATAATAAGAGCTATTTATGACAAACCCACAACCAATGTCATACTGAATGGGCAAAAACTGGAAGCATTTCCTTTGAAAACCAGCACAAGACAAGGATGCCCTCTCTCATCACTCCTATTCAACATAGTATTGGAAGTCCTGGCCAGGGCAATTGGGCAAGTAAAAGAAATAAAGGGTATTCAATTAGGAAAAGAGGAAGGCAAATTGTCTCTGTTTGCAGATGACATGAATATATATTTAGAAAACCCCATTGTCTTAGCTCAAAATCGCCTTAAGCTGATAAGCAATTTCAGCAAAGTCTCAGGATCCAAAATAAATGTGCAAAAATCACAAGCATTCCTATACACCAGTAACAGACAAACAGAGAGCCAAATCATGAGTGAATTTCCATTCATAAATGATACAAAGAGAATAAAATACCTAGGAATCCAACTTACAAGGGATTATCTCAAGCTATCTGTATGTGGAGAACCTCTTTCAGCAGAACTATAAACCACTGCTCAATGAAATAAAAGAGGACACAAATAAATGGAAAAATATTCCATGTCATGGATATGAAGAATCAATACCATGAAAATGGCCATACTGCCCAAAGTAATTTGTAGATTCAATGCTATTCCCATCAAGCTAACACCAACTTTCTTCACAGAATTAGAAAACAAAAACAAAAACAAAAACCAAAACTACTTTAAATTTCATATGGAACCAAACAAGAGCCCACATAGTCAAGAAAATCCTAAGCAAAAAGAACAAACCTGGAGGCACCATACTACTTGACTTCAAACTGTACGACAAGGCTACAGGAACCAAAACAGCATGGTACTGATACCAAAACAGATATATAGACCAACAGAATAGAACAGAAGTCTCAGAAATAACACCAAGCATCTACAATCATCTGATCTTTGACAAACCTGACAAACAAGCAATGGGGAAAACATTCCTTATGTAATAAATGGTGTTGGGAAAACTGGCTGGTCATATGCAGAAAGCTGAAACTGGATCCCTTCCTTACACCTTATGCAAAAATTAACTCAAGATGGATTAAAGACTTAAACATAAGACCTAAAACCCATAAAAACACTAAAAGAAAACCTAGGCAATACCATTCAGGACATAGACATGGGCAAAGACTTCATGACCAAAATACCAAAAGCAATGGCAACAAAAGCCAAAATAGACAAATGAGGCCTAATTAAATTAAAGAGTTTCTGCACAGCAAAAGAAACTATTATCAGAGTGAACAGGCAACCTACAGAATGGGAGAAAATTTTGCCATCTATCCATCTGACAAAGAGCTAATATCCAGAATCTACAAAGAACTTAAACAAATTTACAAGAAAGAAAAAACAAACAAACAACCCCGTCAAAAACTGGGTATGAACAGACAATTCTAAAAGAAGGTATTTATGCAGCCAACATACATATGAAAAAAAGCTCATCATCACTGGTCATTAGAGAATTGCAAACCAAAACCACAATGAGAAACCATCTCATGCGAGTTAGAATGGTGATCATTAAAAAGTAAGGAAACAACAGATACTGGAGAGGATGTGGAGAAATAGGAATGCTTTTACACTATTGGTGGGAGTGTAAATTAGTTCAACCATTGTGGAAGACAGTGTGGCGATTCCTCAAGCCTCTACAATTAGAAATACCATGTGACCCAGCAATCCCATTACTGGGTATATACCCAAAGGATTAGAAATCCTTCTACTATAAAGACACATGCATACGTATGTTTCTTGCGGCCCTGTTCACAATAGAAAAGACCTGGAACCAACCTAAACACCCATCAGTGATACACTGGATAAAGGAAATGTGTCACATATACACCATGGAATGCTATGCAGCCATAAAAAAGGATGAATTCATGTCCTTTACAGGGACATGGATGAAGCTGGAAACCATAATTCTCAGCAAAATGACACAAGAAGAGAAAACCAAACACCGCATGTTCTCACTCATAAATGGGAGTTGAATAATGAGGACACATGGACCCAGGGAGGGGAGCATCACACACTGGGGCCTGTAGGGTTGGGGGCTGTGGGAGGGATAGCATTAGAAGATATACCTAATGTAGTCAATGGGTTGATGGGTGCAGCACACCACCATGGCATGTGTACACCTATGTAACAAACCTCATTCTGCCTATGGCCCCCAGAACTTGAAGTACATATATATATATATCTATAAAGAAATAGCATAGGATTATGCAAAAAAAAAAACTAAAAAATTAACCATATACATCTTCTGGATCATATGTTTGATAAATAACTTTGATGTTTTTCATGTGTTTGTGTTTCACCATGGATATGTTTTTCAACTTTTCCATTACATTGATTTCCAAAAACAGGTATAGATTCTACTAATGGAATCAAACTAGAAAATCAAAAGTGAATAGTGAGATAACCTTTATATGAATCTTCCCTTGATCTCTGTTTTCTTATTATTGTTTTGAAAGCCATCAAGTGGTAAATGTTTTGAAAAATCTGTGTTTGATATTTGTGGCAATTTTATATATAGAGTTCATTTTCTATTACCAAATCTGTAATGTGTGCTTTTCAGAAGGTCTAGTAATACTCAATCTAGACAACAGAATTTTGAATGCAATATGAACAGAGAATATAAAGGGCAACATTTTCCTTCTAATCATCTAGGACTGAAAATGGTAGTATACTTTGTATGCAAAATCAAAAATATTTATAATTAAAACCTGCTATTACTCTCCATCACCTGAACATATTTCCAGTTTTAAAGCTGGAAAATTATTGGTATGATAGATATTGAGAAGAGAAGTAATCTTAGAAGCTACATTTTGTAATTCATTCATTCTTCAACTAGTGAAACAGAACCAGAGAAATGTAGTGTTTTTCTCATTACTACATAACTGATTCATCAAGGCTACTAGAATGAGATTCAATCCATGGGCTTTTATTATTGTCTTACCCTTTTTCCAGTCTTCAACTTTTGCCCAACACAGACTGGTCATTTCTCATGGGTTATCAAGGCTTGCCTTTTGTGTATGTATCAGCAACATAAGTTTTCCCATAAACTGGTTATAAGAAACATTTATAACCTACTGTTGAAGAGTTTAATGGTAACTATAGCTAATAGCTTTTACGGTCACTTAAAAAAAGTACAGGCTGAAAAAATATCTTCAGACTTAGATAAAGATTTACAATGCAATGATTGAAAAATCCACACTTGCTCCAGTCATCAATTCTGACTTCTAATGCACTTGTGTATGTCACGAGGAGTCTTGATTTATACTGGCCACACAAAGGAACTTGGTTAATAAGAAGCCAGCTAATTCTCAAGAAAGTATATTTTCTCAGGTGTAATTTACTGTCTCATATATGCATGGAAAATAGACTGTAACATTATACTTCAACATCTATTGGTTACTACAGAGTATGCAGATAAAGATTAGAAACTTACTTTATAAAGCACACCGAGACACTGTTGTGCACGGTACAAAAATACTGGGAAATGATACATGCATTGAAATCATCTGGCCTATTGTGATTGAATTTGAGGTGAAGTATTTTTTAGGAGAAAACACGTGTTGGAATGTAAGATTAAAAAAGGCTTCAGAGTATAAAAGGCTTCTGTGCTGAAGTTATCAACATGTAATGTAAGAGGATCTTTAGAGATCAGTAAAATACAAGTACAGTCCACAGATGGAGGTAATGTAAAAGGAAAGGAGGCTTAAAATCTTCTATCAAGTTTAGAAAAGCGTTATGACAATAATGTCCACATAAAGGTATGTTTTGATAAGATCAATGGTAGCTCAGGAGTTTATGCTTGCTGAATCAGTGTTGAATTGAGTAGAAAGGGTCAGGTGTCAATGGTGCCTACTGAAAACCTGACAACTTTGAGAAAATAGAATAAAAATTAAAGTATAAACAGTAAAGAAGTCATGAGTACTAGAGATATTTTCAAGAAAATTCAATAATACTTTCTGACCAACTCAATAAAGAGAATGAAGAAACTTTAAATTGATACTCTTTCTTTAAAAATCCCAAATGTTTTTACTCATCATAAAGCTGGTTTTCCCTATTATGACCCTATCAACAATATTTTTTCTCCTTTTTCCCCAATGAATCAGTTCATTACGGATTTTAAGCCAATATATGTCTAACCACTCTTCTCATTAATCTAACCTGTCTCCATAGCCTACACAGGCAGTTCTCAAATTTGTAATCCATCTATCTATATAAGGTCGACTTTTTGCTTTCTCTGTGACAATATTCAGTCCCTGAACACAGCTGGACAAAAACACATAATTTTTCAGCTAAGAACCAATACTTATTTGCGGTTTCAGATGACATTCAGTGATTCACTACCGCATTCAGATCCTTCCTAGTAGTCTAGGTCAGCAAACTGTTTCATGCAGCCAATTTTGCATGCTCCCTGCACACTCACTGGTAGCAGCTTTGTTTTGTTTCTTCCCATGAACATGGACACACACAAATGGACACGCTCCAATAAATCAAGGCCATCGTCTTGGAACTTTTCTGTTTTTTCGGCCAAACCAAATTTTCTGCATCCATACTCCTGCTTTCCTGTCTTTTGTTAGGAAAGTTATGTGAAACAAATATATCTATGTGGAAAGCCCTTATGGTTCTCCTTTTTCTGGGTATTTTGCTTCAATCAGTAATTACCATGAGTTCTGCTTATTCTCACATTATAATTTTTCTCTGTGTCCTTAAATATGGATATTATTAATGCCATTGCATATGAATGTTTTTTTAAAATATTCCTTACCTTTCCAAGTTTAATATTTATGTATTGCCTTTCCATGCCACTCTTGGTATTCACCTTGGTTTTCTCCTCTCCTCTCTGTATTGAAATTATCTTACCTAAATTAGCTCACTTATGTTCATGATTTCCTCTCAACAGTTAAGACTTGATAATGCAAATTATATAATTATGCCAAACTTCTCTCCATGTTTTCAGAAAATTATAGTCAGTTGATAAGTAAGCATCCCAGTTGCCTCCAACTTAACCATCATATGCAGAATTTAAATTACCTGTCTCATACCCTTGGTACAACAGCCAGAATGCTCCTATATTCTCTGTAGCAGTAACTACCATAGACATCATGTCAGTGACATCACTCTCTACTAAGTTACTTCAGTAGAGTGTAACATATTTGAATTTCCTTTCATTATCTCTCATATCCAGTTTATGCCCATGTTTTGATGACATCATAACCTAAATGTTTTATATTTCTTCATTCTGACCCTGATTCTTTCATTGATTCTCTCTCTATCTCTAACCCCTCGCTCTGTGTTTCTTACCTGGGGTCCAGAACTTGGAACTTTCCTCCAATTAATGTGTTATAAGTGTTTAGTGAGATTTTTTTCCTTCCAAATCTAAATCTGGTTGCACAGTTCTGCTGTTTACAAACCTTCACTGCTTCCCCATTTTCTTCAGAATTTTGGTAAAACCCTAAAGCAGAAATACTTCGAGTTCTTCTCTACCTACTTTCAGCTTCATCTCATGCCTGTCATACCAATGTGAATCTAAAGGTCCTATTTGACAGTTTCCTTTGAAAATGTACAGGTGTCCAAATCAACCCACCTTGGGAAGGACTTGTGATTCATGGAATCATTCTGTCTCTGAGTAAAAACATATATATTATCATGATTTCCTCAAATTACTGACGTATTGGTTAATGTATGACCTACCTACACTGAAAAAGATGATGATTTATTTCTGAATCATGAGGTTTTACTGATTGTTTCCAACGTAGATATTTTAGCCTGCATGTTGCAATCTATAGCTAATGTTTGTAACTTCTGTATTGTACCATAAATAAAAAAGGACAACTAGAGTACAAGGAGCCCTCCTCTCTTCTAATCTCCACTGTAAAGAGCTTCCCAATTTGTAACAGACTGTGGGACACTCTCACCTTTGTTGGTATGTCTTCTTAGGTTAATCCTCACATTTGCCTTCCAATAAACCTTTATCAAATTATTTCTGTCTCAAAAGCCTTAATTCTGATTGATACTCACAAGCAGTTCTTCAAAAATAGCCCAATGCTTTCTTAAGCCTCTTATTTCTTAAATATCCATCCTATTTTCCAGAGCAATTGATTCCACTATCTCTGTCCTATTCTTACCTTCCCAAACGGCACTCCTTTCTCAAAAACAAATCAACCAACCAACCAACAAAAAGCCAAAAACAGTTTTCCAGGTTTTTTAAATTAGGTGTCTCTCTTCTGGTCTCTGATTTTATATTTTAATCATTATTTTCTGTGTTCCATACTTCTTTGACCCCAGAAACCATACCTTAGTTATCCCTCATTTCACAAACTTGGTATATTTATGATGTTATTGACACCCAGAATGACTTCATTGAATAAATCAATGACAAAGTGGCTATTTAGTAAGACTGAGATAACTAGAAAGGTAGCTACACTGGAAAGATAGAGAAAGAGAAGGAAAAAAGTAGTTCTGAAAGCAAGAAAACAGTAACTGTTTTGGAAAAACTTCAGCATACCCTCAATCACCAACTTTAAAAGGAAAAAAATAGTAAAAAAAGAGATTTTACACAGTTATCAATCCTATAGTATATTTTAATGCAAATTTCCACTTGATTGGAAATGATATGAATTTAAGTGATTTTTATAAAGTATAATGTGATTGGTCTTTGTTCACGTGGCAAATTACTAGGCATATTTAAAAGATGGTCATCTAGTGAAACAAAGTTCCAAAATTATTATTTTCCTTTACTTGTTTTACATTAATCTACTAAAATTCTTATCAATCTCTTTGTTGTGTGGAACTGCGTATTTCAAGTAGGTCATATTTGCTTTCTTGTTTCATTTAAAAAATATTGTATCTGAAATTTTTTCACTAAACTGCCTGATAAGAGATAATTGAAAATAAAGGTATTTAGAGTTAAATAGTTAAATTGATTCACAAAGGGCTCTATTGACTATTGTCTGGAGTTTAACAACTCTGAGTACCAACCTTTCCAAAATTGCAAATAAACAAAATTAGTCTTTATTAATATGTTATCTTATATAGACAAAATTTCCCTGGATTATTAACTTCTTTTAGATACTATACAATACAGCAGAGTAGAAAACCATAGGAGATTATATTTGGAAGACATTCCAAATATATTTTCCTTCATTTCTTATATTTTTGAAGATATTTTAAGACCATTTATTTTCTGTAAGCGTAAACGTATTATGTACATTAGAACTGTGTAAGGTGCAAAATAATAAAAACCATTTCTATGTCACCCTTTCAGTTATTCATTCAATATTTATCTAGTTCCTACTTTATGTTAGATGTTATTCTAGGCATGAGATATTCATTAATAAGTAAAAAACAACAACAACAAACAAAACAAAGCAAATAAACAAAACCCCAAATCTTTCATGGAGTTGTACAGTTCAATATTTGCGAAAATGAATTTTCTTACATAATGTTAACAGCATACCTCTGGAAAAGGAGTATTAGCTTATATGCAGATAGCAAGTGAAAGCTTACTGTGTAATTTTATTATTGTAATACTTTAAACAGGTTGTATACAGAACCCAAATTTGATTCTTGATTCTCTATCATTTGTAAGTACCCTTATTTTTAATATCTAGATGATGTAGAGCAACAGATACATTCTTATTACTTATGACAGTTTTTTAAATATTTGAAAACAAAACTATTATTATATTCTGTTTATCTGTAACCAATGGTGTATAATCTGATTTTGAATCACTCTTTTTATCAAAGTAATACAGTAACAAAATTACATAGTGAGAATTTCATCAACACTGCTTTAATTTAAATGCAGAATTTAAATGTATTTCTCTGACATTTCTGTCATTCATCTTATTTAGTATGACAATCTGTCAAAAGTATTTTGAACCATGGTTGTTTAATTTAACAAATTAGTCTTTTCCTTCTTTATTCCTATGAAACAGAAGCCCAAGAATAGTTGTGTTCCTTATGGTTTAAAATCTTACTCTAGATAGCAAAAGGCATAGTCCTACAGGCTCCTGCTCACTTCTTTAGCTCATAGACTCCTACTTCTCCTTAAATACCTTGTTAAAATACCATAATTTTTGTTCATTTCTTTTTGTGTTGTACCTCCTTACTATTTTTGGGGACATCTATAAATACACACACACATGCACACACACACACACACACACACACACACACACACACGCATATACATATTATACCTTTAGTTTTATTTTTTCTTCAATGCTGTATTTCATATGTAATGTCAAAATAATATTTAAGCCACCTCTTGTCTAATTGTGACAAATTCCAAATTATTAAAAGACTGACTATAGTTTGAATGCTTTCCCAAAACAGTTTTTTTACATTATTTATTCTTTATCACATATTTACTCTTCTATTCAAAAGCTGTAAATTTTGGAAAGAAATGTATTTTATTCCATTGCTATTGGCACGGGAGCCAAAATTAAACCATAAAACTAGTAGGTAGATTTCAGGTTATTGCCAGCTTCAATCTTTGAAATTCCCAGCAAGTAAGCATATGGCACTGATATTATCTAACTCAGAGAGTAATTTTCTGATTAATAAATAGGTTATTTTTCTTCTAGCTGAGAGGAAAATAATATCAAGCTAGAAGTTTGATGATTACAGTAAAAAAATTTTTAATTAAAATTTGTGTCATCCAGATGTGTGTTGTTTTAGTTACCACTCAAAGAAGGAAGTGGGGTCCAGTGTAATACTAATTGCTGCATGCATGTTTATGCACATGTCATTGACCCCGCCTCTGGTGCAGCTGTTTGCTTTCAGAGATTGAGTACACCTGTCTTTGCTTTGTGTTCAGTCTATGACTAGCTTGGAGATGAGACGAATGAACATACGTATGCAGACAGAAGATGAATTTCATCTTGTTCTCGGCTATAGATGAATTATTTTGTGTGGCAGAGAATTTTTTCACACATGTTCAATAAAGAAAAGTAATATTCCCACATATCTATAAAGAATCTAGCTATATTCTACTTTGCCAAAGACTATGACAATCTATATTCCCACTATATTAGTGGCACCTTGTATTCAGATCATTATATTTGTGTGAATTGGTTTTCAATTAATATTGTGTCATTAAAATATCTTGAATTCAAATTTCATTTGGATTCTGGTAAATAGCTAGAACAATCTTTGTAAGGGAGGTATTTAGAAGATGAGCGACATGTTCAAACAGAAGAAAATTGGCAAAATAATATCTAAAAGTAAGAAGACATAGCAAGAAACATAAGGAAAACTGAAGATGCTCAAAATAAATAGGGCGACTCACATTAGTGTCTGGGAAGAAAGTGGCCAAGTATAGTGGGTTGTGTCATAAAGGGGACATGCCATAGAAAGAAGTGAGAAACATACTGTAGTATAAATGATTGCTCTTATGGGGTAAAAAAGCATACTGATCAAATAGGAAGAAAAGGCAAGGGACTACAGTGTTCAATATTCAGGTGGTAGGCACAGTAGCAGCCCAAACTTCACTGTTTTACAATATGACCATTTAACAAGCTTGCACATGTATCACCTGAATCTATTTTTAAATGCATGTTTTTTTCTGGTAAATCAGAAAGGAATGTTGACTTTATTATTTAGGAAAGGGAGAAAATGATCACTAAGATTTGTTAGTGTACCCAAAATGAAGATACATAAATTGACAGAATATAAAATACATTACGTGATTTGGTATTAATATTGTACCCTCCATATAACTGAATTTTTGAAATAAGTAGGTACAAATTGAAATTTCAGCTAACTCATTGGTTATTATGTTTCTCTCTAAAATGCCTTTGAACTAAAATGACTAGTACTATAACCTCATTTATGATTTAATAATGAGCAAATTGGTTGTTGTCATGGAAAGAGAATACTAAACAAAAAGTAATTATAATACAATTATCCTTTCTTCAATTTCTTCTTTTCTAAATCTACAACTTTAAAATCTCCTTACCCTGAATCCATGCTACTTCTCCCACTCTATGCATACAAAAATTCTGCCTATTGTGAAAAGATTTTCAAATCCCAGGAGGAATTATTCAGCTCAATGGCAGACATGCAGAGTTAAATCCCCATCAATGAGAAGCCACAAAAAGTAACACTCTCTTTGGGACACTGCATAAATGAATTTGACTGTATGTTCTAGTACAGCAGTCACTCAGAGTAGTGGAAAATAATTACGTACTATTTCCTCCAAAGAATAAGGTTATTAGCACATTGTGGTCCCTTAGAAATTTATTTTTGTTCTCTTACCTATATTATACACTGCTCTGCTATAACCTACAAAATTGAAAATGATATATAAAGTTACCAAAAATAAATAATAACATTTTGTTCGGTGGTGGTGGCTCAAGTCTGTAATCCCAGCACTTTGGGAGGTAGAGGCGGATGGATCACAGAAGGTCAGGAGTTTGAGACCAGGCTGACTAATGTGGCAAAATCCCGTCTCTACTAAAAGTATAAAAATTGGCCAGGTGTGGTGGTGCGAGCTTATAGTCCCAGATACTCGGGAGACTGAGGCAGGAGAATCGCTTGAACCTAGGAGGCAAAGATTGCAGTGAGAGAAGATCGTGCTACTGCACTCCAGCCTGGGTAAGAATCCATCTCAAAAAAAAAAAAAAAAAAGATTTCAATGACAACACTTTTCCTTTTTATACTTTTATGCAAATTAATAGTGTTAGCAAAGTCAACTAAGTGATAATTTGCCAAATTATTAAACACTAATCAAAAAATGGAAATAACAGATCATCACCATAAATCTGACAAAATTCAATTTTCATCCTCAAATTAAAAACACTCAAGTGCTTATTTTTCTTCTTATTCGTTGCCTTAATTGTAGTGCTCAAGAAAACCTACACTATGACAGTAAAATGAAAATGAATATAGTATTTATCTTTATTTTACTTTATTTTATTATTTTTGATGAAACATGATTTATTAGAATAGTTAATGAAAATGAAGTGCAGGTTTTGTATTTCAGATAAAGGCAGTGTTTTCAGGAGATGTGTGTACTTAAAGGCAAATAAGGTAAAAAGAGTGGAAAGTTCAAGAAAAAAACATTTTACTCCAATACCAATGTCGTAAATTCATGATGCTTCCTTATAAATGTGCCTCAGATTTACCCTTTCTTTTCTCTTGCAATCTCACACTGAGGTTAAACAACAACCTCTTTAAAAGACTTCTATGCCTTGACACCTATCTTCTAAATTATTTTTGCTATTAATTCAGATTAATATATCTGAAGTAATACTTTTATATCTATTATGTTCAAAATATCTGTCTGTCGGAGGTACTTCTTTTACTATTCTTAGTTTAATGCTATGAAATGTCACAAAATGTTTGTATTCTTCTAAACCAAACTTACCTTTTATTACTCATCAGGGCAAATGCATTATTATAGCTTTATGCATCTCTTTTCCCCATTCACTTACTACTGTGTTTTCTTTTCTTTTCTTTTTTCAGGCAATTTTCCCAGCATGGATAAATTGTGACTCCCTTATTTCCCCATCTTTATTTTCTATTAAGTCTTTATTATCCACTGTGATACCTGCAGATATCTTATCTCTGAGATACTATTATCTGTGAAAGACAAATTTCAATACTACTCTATGGAATACAGCACCGTGCTGCTTTACCTTTTTGTCCTCCTCCTTCTCTTCTTCACAGTGCTTCCTATCTCCCTTCTTTCTTTTTCTTTTTCCTCTTTCCTTCCTTCTCTTTCTCCCTCCTTCCCTTCCTTTCTTCTTTGCTTCTATCATTTTTTTTCCTTTCTCTCAAAATGTGATATACTACAGGAACTCAACTGCATTCTGGTCCAACAGGGGAAATTATCTCCAGGATAAGATTTGTTTATGTACATTATGCTTCTCTGAGAGAAATGTGAATGTATGTTGTTTTAGGTAGAGGTTTGCAAGACTATGGGAATAACACTGGAGTGTATTATCACCAGTGTAGTATCTGTGGCTTATTGAAGATGTCTGTAAACTCTTTGACACCATACCCTTCAAGAGGTGGGGATTATTTTCCTCTATGTTGTTTCAAATGAAAGGATGTCATTATTTTTCATGACTGAATAGCGCTCCTTTGTGTGTATGTACCACATTTTCTTTATGCATTTGTCTGTTAATGGACACTTAGATTGCTTCCAAATCTTGGCTAGTGCTGCAATACATGGGAGTGCGGATGTCTCTTCAATATACTGATTTCCTTTCTTTTGGGCATATACCTAGCAGTTGGTTAGCTGGATCATATGGTAGTTCTATTTTTAGTTTTGTGAGGAACCTCCAAAGTGTTCCCCATAGTGGTTGTACTCATTTACTTTCTTGAATTCAGTCTGGCCCATAATAGCTATGACCAAAGAATGTGATGCAAATAACACTCTGCCCATTTAGACCCTGAAGACTGGCAGTTTCCACCTGGAAGACTCAAAGTCTAAAATCACCAAGAGAGTCTGACTACCCTGCGTGAAAGACTTCTTGGAGATACCCTAAGATACATGGAAAGGGAGAAAGGACTAGCTGATACCAGCCTTGCACTTCCCTGCCGGGATGGCAGGCACAGAATGATTGTTTATTCTTTAGACAATCTTAGACACGAAGCTGAATACCACACGGTGACCCCAGTCAATGCCTCACAAATCAGATAAATTGACAAACTAAGCTGTAAGTTCTGCTCACAAAACCAGGTGACAAAATAAAATGTTTGTTTGTTAAAGCAACTAAATTTCGGATAGTTTGTTACATAGTCATAGATAACCAGAAAATTAGATAAGACCAACAGAAAGCCAATTTTGTCAGGGAGATTGACCTTAGGACTATAATGTTATGATGTGATTGTGATATGATTAACAGACTGGCACAGAAGTATAATGGATGTGTTCCTGAAAAAATATGGTAGGATCTTTGAGCAAACTGATGCAAAGAAAGCACAGTGGTGGAGCCTGGAGCCTTTGTAATTCAGAATATCATTTTTAAAATTATTTAATTACTAATTTTGTGGTGTTTACATAATTTAGCTGAAGAAAATTGAACATACTGGCTCGTGCTAAAATAATCCAATATCTTTACATTAAACGTATACCCCTCTTGAATCATATGGAAATAGTACTGGCCTTTTTTTCTAAACTCTCGGGTTCTTGAAAATTTTAAGGTGATCTCAAGAAAAATACTTATTCTTCCTTGATCATCTAACTTGTAGGTACTAGAATCAGTTTTAACTTAGAACCTAAATTAGCTAGGGCTTTGTTATAACAAGGTGATATTTCCATTTGTAGGCATATTATACAAGTTTATCTTCTATGTAAAATATATATATGGAAATATTTTGTAGCATTCACTGTCTGTTATTTATATATCCATTTATTTACCTCTCTATCTATCTGCTATATTATTTTAGTCTTTCTCCTTCTGAATACATTCATAAAAGTTATTTCTTACAGACAATCAAGACCATCAGTCTTTACTTAAACCTTGGAAGATTATTTCACCAAATGATACAAGGGAGTAAAAACTGGCCCAAGAAGAGTGGGTTGGTTATAATTTCAATTTTTTGTCAAAGTCGTATTTTTTTTCATGGTATGAATTACCATAGGCTTAATCTTAGTGTTTTGGAAATCTAAATCCTCTTTTGTGCTATGTTGAATGACATTCTTATAAAAAATCTCTCTTGGTTTATATTTTTTTGTTTTTGTCAAAATGTTTTTAGGATATATTTTATTTACAGGATTAATTTTATTTTCTTCATAAGTTTTTTGGACTTTCCTCTTATAATATGAAGTCAAAATATGTCCAGTTTTAGAGGACAGAATTATTTGAATTTAGATTTTTGTCCTACCTTTAAAGAGAAACAAAGTTCATAAACCTTAGCTTGATTGATGATATCCTGTATAAATTTCTGCCAGTAACCCCTCCCTGTGTCTTTCTTCTCTTCTGTTTGCCCCTGAAATGCTATATGTTTTTTCCACTTATAAATCTTGGTTCATGATATTATTTATCATTGCTTAAAATGATCCATCTCTTATTTTTCACATGTTGAAGATGCTTAAAATATATTTGTAAATTGAATGACTTTTCTGATTTCTCTTTATATGAAAGGACAAATTATCCTCCTGACAAACTGGACACTGAACAAAACACCAACATTAGTTTTGCCTCATGTATCATAACAAAATTCTATCATAAGATTTTACTCTTGAGGAAAAAACTATATAGCTGTTAACTCTTATCACTTCAACAATATTCATTTGTAATGCTTTTGATTCTCACATTGGAGTTTTGTATTTATGTCTTACATAACTTAATAACCACTAATCACTACAACATAAGACTTCTTCTCTGACCTTTGTAATCTGAAGAACAAGTATATTGTCCAAATGTTTAACTGTTCATATCATTGTATTTATAATAATGAAAATAATAGATAAAATTGAATGAATACGCAAGTATTGTGTTAAACTTTGGTTTGATTAAGTTTTCTAATTTTTATATTAGTTACATGAGGTAATGACTATTTTTATCCTCAGTTGACAGATGATGGTTCTGAGGTGTGCAGACATTAAATTTATTCATTACAACTAGAGTAAATGATTTGTCATTCTATCATGAAAATACATTCTAATGAATAAAAAGCTATCATCCTTCTGTTTTTTGTTAAAGATGTCTTTAATTGCTCATGGACAAGTTTTCATCTAATACCTCTGATAGAAGATTCTGTAGTAAATTTAGTTGGGAGACTCAAACATATTTAGTTTTAGAAATTCTGTTCTAATCTTTTGGTTATTGCTAACAATTCTATTCCACTGGGCATTATACTGTGACATTATATTTCTGGAGCATCAGATCCTACCAAACTGTCATTAAAATAAAAAATAAAAAAAAAGAAAATACAGGCTACTATACTTTTCTCTGCATTTTTTTCTGAGGAATTTCTAGCTTATTTCCAACATATTGTATATAAACTAAGTAACGATAATTAAGAGATATTTTAATAGATTGTGATAACTTAAATTTCAAACCTTAAAAATATTAGTAATAATGTTACAATTTATTTTCTGAATACCCTGTTAGGCACATTATCAAGTGGTTTGCATACATTATTTCATTGAATAGATTGTGGAAATGTATAAATTCGACACCTGTAATTAAAATTATTCTCACATTATAGCTAAGTAAACTGAAGATCAGAAGTCTCGAGTAAAACTTGAAAGTAATACCACCAGAGACAAAGAGAATTGCTATTAAAATACAGGCCCAAGTTTTTATTTATTTATTTATTTATTTATTTATTTATTTATTTATTTATTTTTATTATACTTCAAGTTCTAGGGTACATGTGCATAACGTGCAGGTTTGTTACATATGTATACTTGTGCCATGTTGGTGTGCTGCACCCAACTCATCACACCCATCAATTCATCATTTATATCATGTATAACTCCCCAATGCAATCCCTCCCCCCTCCCCCCTCCCCATGATAGGCCCCAGTGTGTGATGTTCCCCTTCCCGAGTCCAAGTGATCTCATTGTTCAGTTCCCACCTATGAGTGAGAACATGCGGTGTTTGGTTTTCTGTTCTTGTGATAGTTTGCTAAGAATGATGGTTTCCAGCTGCATCCATGTCCCTACAAAGGACGCAAACTCATCCTTTTTTTATGGCTGCATAGTATTCCATGGTGTATATGTGCCACATTTTCTTAATCCAGTCTGTCAGGATTCTACTCACTAATTATGCTTTGTATTGAGAAATGTATATTTCCTATTATGTCTTACTAATTATTGCGAATTGTTGATTATTCCCTGTGTGATGTTTTAACTTATTTCTTAAAAGCAACTAATCTATTAAAATAATGCTAAATCCAATTTTATTATTTTTATGAAGTATCTAATATGCTTAATGCTGTATTTTTTAAAAAGTGAGACTTGAAAGACAAAATATCAATTCTTAATTATGTTGGAGAAAAGATTTTAAAAATAGCATTTCAGTTATTCAATAAATATTCATGAGACTTCTGCAATGTGCTAGATACATCTAAGTATTGTGAATGAACCAGAGAAAGCCATACTTTCATGGAGCTGACATGCTAAACTATACAGAAACAAATCAAGTAAATAACAAATTTTAAAAAATTAATATTTCTAAAGTATCATATGCTATAAAGAAAATAAACCTGATATATGACTGAACGTGAATGAGAAAAACAAATGCATATTTTAGGCAGGATGATTTAGAGAAGTGCTTTTTGGAATTATGACATTTGATGTAAAATCTGAATTACTGTGAGTCACCCCATGCATATATCTGGGAGAGCAAGTGTAATTAACCTAAATTTGAAGAAGGTTTGAATTGTTAAAGGGCAGAGGGAAAAAAGTTTCGTGTTTTTGTCATAGAGCAATAAGGGATCTCCCTTATTGCTCAAAAGAGCAATTGAGATTCCTTAATCTCAAAAGAGATGAGATTAACAAGACAAGGGCTAGTTCACACAGAACTTTATAGATCCTGGTAAGGAATTTGAATTTTATTTGAAAAATGGCTCTATGTGACTGAAGGAAGTGTTTTTCCCTAGTGAGTAATATGATTTATTTTCTAAGAGATTAAATGAGGAAGCAGAGAAGTCAATAGGTGGCTATTTAATAAGAGCTTGGATTAAGGTGGTAGGAGAGAAAGAGAAATGATCAGGTTTAGAATTAGTTTTGAAGTAATGATGATGGGACTTTCTGATGTATCAAATCAGTTTGTAAATGATGTGAAAATTATGATTTTGGTTTGTAAATGCAATATATCAAAGTGTTGTATTTTGAGTTGGGAAAAATTGGGAGAAGAACAGTTTATAGTTGGAGATTAGAATCACTGGTTTGATTTGGTTGAGTGTGAGATGATTATTAGAAATTTATGTGCATAAAACAAGTAGGCAATTTGATATATAAAAGTAGATCATGAAGAAATGCTTTAACAAAATATATATTTTAAAAACAATAAGCTTGTAGTAATAGTCAAAGAGTTGGATGAGGCTGCTGGAGATAACACAGCCAAAAAAGTGTAAAATTATAAGCTCTCGGGTGATTTACAATTGGAAAGTCAAGCTGAGAAGGAAGAATCAGCCAAAAGGATTAAAAAGAAGCAATCAGTGAGGCAGAAGAAATATGAGAAAAGGAAAGAAAAAGTTAGAAGACAAGGAAAAATCAGTGTTTCTAGAAGTGTGTCAAAGTTTTTGAGAGATGGAAGAAGAAAATTGACTTTGGCAAGGAGGAGGCTTGGTCATTTGATAAAAGCATTGTAAATTGGGTAGGTGAAAATAGAAATTTCACTAAAATGAGTTCAGGGAAATTGGAAGGTTAGAGAGTAAATAAAGATAGTATAGAAATTTTGGGGAGTTCTATTAAATAAAGCAGACAAATCAGACTATATCTAAATACGGCTGTATCTAAAAGAGAATTTGGATCGTGGAAACGCTTTTTTTTTATTATTATACTTTAGGTTCTAGGGTACATGTGCACAACGTGCAGGTTTGTTACATAGATATACGTGTGCCATGTTGGTTTGCTGCACCCATCAACTTGTCATTTACATTAGGAATTTCTTCTAATGCTATACCTTCCTCAGCCCCCCAGCCCACAACAGGCTCCAGTGTGTGATGTTCCCTGCCCTGAAACCATGTCTTCTTCTTGTCCAAATCCCACCTATGAGTGAGAACATGCGGTGTTTGGTTTTCTGTCCTTGTGATAGTTTGCTTAGAATGATGGTTTCCAACTTCATCCATGTCCCTGCAAAGGATGTGAACTCATCCTTTTTTATGGCTGTATAGCATTTCATGGTGTATGTGTGCCACATTTTCTTAATCCACTCTATCATTGATGGACATTTGGGTTGATTCCAAGTCTTTGCTATTGTGAATAGTGCCATAGTAAACATACATGTGCATATATCTTTATAGTAGCATGATTTGTAATCCTTTGGGTATATACCCAGTAATGGGATCACTGAGTCAAATGATATTTCTAGTTCTAGATCCTGGAGGAATAACCACACTGTCTTCCACAATGTTTGAACTAAGTTACACTCTCACAAACAGTGTAAAAGTGTTCCTGTTGCTCCACTTCCTCTCCAGCATCTGTTGTTTCCTGAATTTTTTGTCATCACCATTGTAACTGGTGTGAGAAAGTATCTCATTGTGATTTTGATTTGCATTTCTCTGATGACCAGTGATGATGAGCATTTTTTCATATGACTGATGGCTGCATAAATGTCTTATTTTGAGAAGTGTCTGTTCATCTGTTCATATACTTTGTCCAGGTTTTTATGTTTGTCTTTTTTTTCTTATAAATTTGTTTAAGTTCTTTGTAGACTCTGGATATTAGCCCTTTGTCAGATTGGTAGATTGCAAAGATTTTCTGTAGGTTGCCTGTTCACTCTGATGATAGTGTCGTTTGCTGTGCAGAAGCTCTTTAGTTTAATTCGATATCATTTGTCTATTTTGGATTTTGTTGCCATTGCTTTTGGTGCTTTAATCATGAAGTCTTTGCCCATGCCTATGTTCTGAATGGTACTGCCTAGGTTTTCTTCTAGGGTGTTTATGGTGTTAAGTCTTATGTTTAAATCCTTAATCCATCTTAAGTTAATTTTTGTATATAGTGTAAGGAAAGGATTCAATTTCAGCTTTCTATTTATGGCTAGCCAGTTTTCCCAGCACCATTTATTAAATAGGGAATACTTTCCCCATTACTTGTTTGTGTCAAATTTGTCAAAGATCAGATGGCTGTAGATGTTTGGTGTTATTTCTGAGGCTTCTGTTCTATTCCATTGGTCTATATATCTGTTTTGATACCAATACCATGCTGTTTTTGTTACTGTACCCTTGTAGTATAGTTTGAAGTCAGGTAGTGTGGTGCCTCCACCTTAGAATTGTCTTGGCTTTGTGGGCTCTTTTTTGGTTCTGTATGAAGTTTAAAGTAGGTTTTTTTTGGTTTGTTTTTGTTTTTGTTTTTCCAGTTCTGTGAAGAAAGTCAGTAGAAGCTTGATGGGAATAGCATTGAATCTATAAATTACTTTGGGCTGTATGGCCATTTTCACAATATTGATTCTTCCTATCCATGAGCATGGAATGTTCTTCCATTTATTTGTCTCCTCTTACTTCATTGAGCAGTGGTTTGTAGTTCTCCTTGAAGAGGTCCTTCACATCCCTTGTAAGTTGGATTCCTAGGAATTTATCCTCTTTTAGTAATTGTGAATGGGAGTTTACTCATGATTTGGCTCTCTGTTTGTCTATTGTTGGTGTACAGGAATGCTTGTGATTTTTGCACATTGATTTTATATCCTGAGACTGCTGAAGTTGCTTATCAGCTTAAGGAGATTTCGGGCTGAGATGATGGGGTTTTCTAAATATACAATAATGTTATCTGCAAACAGATATATTTTGACTTCCTCTTTTCCTAATTGAATATCCTTTATTTCTTTCTCTTGCCTGATTGTCCTAGCCAGAACTTCCAACACTATGTTGAATAGGAGTGGTGAGAGAGGGCATCCTTGTCTTGTGCCTGTTTTCAAAGGAAATGCTTCCAGTATTTACCCATTCAGTATGCTATTGGGTGTGGGTTTGTCATAAATAGCTCTTATTATTTTGAGATACATTCCATCTATACCAAGTTTATCAACAGTATATGAAGGACTGTTGAATTTTGTTGAACATATTTCTGCATGTTTTGAGATGATCATGTGGTTTTTGTCTTTGGTTCTGTTTATGTGATGGATTACATTTATTATTTGTTTATGTTGAACCAGCCTTGCATCCCAGAGATGAAGCCAAGTTGATCGTGGTGGATAAGATTTTTGATGTGCTGCTGGATTCAGTTTGCCAGTATTTTATTGAGGATTTTTGCTTCGATGTTGATTAGGGATATTGGCCTAGAATTCTCTTTTTTGTTGTTGTTGTTGTGTCTCTGCCAGGCTTTGCTATCAGGATGATGCTAACCTCATAAAATGAGTTAAGGAGGCTACCCTCTTTTTCTATTGATTGAAATAGTTTCAGAAGAAATGGTACCAGTTCCTCTCTGTACCTCTGGTAGAATTCAGCTGTTAATTCATCCGGTCCTGGGTCTTTTTTGGTTGGTAAGCTATTAATTATTGCCTCAATGGAAACACTTTTTTCTAAGATAGTAGTGGATTATAGAACATAAATGCGATCACTCCTTTCTTTACTATAATATAAGCTCTATAAAAGCAAAGACTATATTTGTCTGTTCAGTGTTACTACATTAGTAAGCCCAGTTTTCTTGAAAACAATATATTATAAATAAACATTTCTTAGAGTGTTTGGTAAACGAATGATTGAACTCATAAATGTTTCCTTGCTTAGAATACTTTCCTTCTATTTCAACTATTAGTGGGGTTGAGTTTTTTGTGTATGTGAGTACATTCTGAGCAAAAAACAAAAACAAACAAACAAAACCTGAGGAAAAACTAAAAATTTTACTAGTTGCAAAAAACACAAAAATTTTAGCAAAGCCTGAACTAGTCTCAGAAGTAAAAGAGTGCCATCTCCACAATAATCTACTAGTAGGACAGATCATCTCTGTGTAGTGTGGGAGGGAGCTACATAATGGTGTGAACACCAGAAAGTTGGAAGAATTGGGAGCCACTATGATGTCTATTTCGTTACTACAGCTAAAAGTTTATCTGTATGCTAATTGCTAAAAAAGGTGTTTTTTTTTTTTCATTTTATGTACTATCTCTTTTCTCATTGAGCTTGCATGATAGAAATTAGTCACTTAAAATGTATTAGTGTGGAAAAATCATAAGCTGTCCATTGATTAGGAAAAAACAAAAAACAAAAAACACACAAAAAAACTGTGGTAGCTATCTGATGCCCTCAGAGCCAAGATATTTTTATGTTTAAATGAATATCAGAAACAAAGTTCTTGTATGCTGTCATTTGATATGAAAACATTTACTGTGCTTACCCGAAATTGATTCTACTTGATGCTGACTATAAAATCATACAAAAATCAACAAACACAGAAGCAACACCAAGAGACCAAATAGGAGTAATTATTGCCATCCTCCAAGGGCTTTTTTCCTCTTCTCAGAGGTGAAGGAAAGAACTAAGAGAAGTGCAGGAACCAACACAAGAGGCCACATGTTCCAGTGGCCTCTTGACAAGACTTTTCTTTCTGCCTTCATCCCTAGTATGTCAGCATCCTCTCCTGTTTTTACCCAGCCCCATTCACACTTACAGACTCACGAAACCAAACCAAACCAAACCAAACCAAACCAAAACAAAACAAAACAAAAATCAATCTTCTCGTGATCCATTTAGAATCCTTACACTGGTGGATGTTGTTTTCTCCCATAAGCTGTCCTGAGAAGTACCGCTCCTCCAGCAATAGTTTGTAAATTGCTCCCCTAATCTCATCAATATGGAATGTCAGCTTACAACACATCTTATTCTTGCCACAGTGGAAGGAATCTTTTAGACATCTCTGTTTGCAGCATATTTCTTTCAAAAGGAAGTGTTATGAAATAATCTTTAGGTCTTATTTTTTAAATCTAAATATTTTTATTATATTTGCTGATTTCAGAACATACAAATTTTAGCCACATTATCTTGATGAGAACTGCATTCCAATTTCTAAACATCAGACTTGCAAACTTTCCATCACAACTCAGTCATTAATCGAGAATATTTTTGCAATATAATTGGTCACACAACTTATATGTAAAATTTAATATGATAAAAACATGAATTTTAAATATTGGAGTAATATTTAGCATAGTGCTTTGTGAAAGAAAATCTATTGAAGTTAAAAATATTTTGGGAGTGGAATAACATGTACATAAGATAATCAGCTTACTCAAAATCCTTATTTCTATTCGTATATATATGTGTACTTTGTAGAGAGAAATGTTCATGACTTTTCTCACATCTGTTGACACTGAATTAAGGTTTCAAGAATACCAGGGTACAGCTTTTGACATTTTCAGTTATTTTGCAATATACAAATTTTGAGTTATCCATGAAAACATAAGTCCATTTATTAATGCTTAAAGTTACAAATCTTATCCTAACCTATCTCTGATATGTCTGTAAGTTTTATTGAAACTAAAATTTTTTAAAATCTAAATATTATTGTACATAATCAAACTCAAGTCTAGAGAGTTTCTTTTAATAATAGCAATTTAAATGAATGTTGCCTCCCTCCAAACATGTTCTCCATTTTATATTTGTGTTTTTGAATTAAGATTATTATGGGGGGGTGGAGCAAGATGGCCGAATAGGAACAACTCCAGTCTCCAACTCCCAGCGCGAGCGACACAGACCGGTGATTTCTGCATTTTCAACTGAGGTACTGGGGTCATCTCACTAGGGAGTGCCGGACAATCGGTGCTGGTCAGCTGCTGCAGCCTGACCAGCGAGAGCTGAAGCAGGGCGAGGCATTGCCTCACCTGGAAGCGCAAGGGGGAAGGGGATCCGTTTTCCTAGCCAGGGGAACTGAGACACACAACACCTGGAAAATCGGGTAACTCCCACCCCAATACTGCGCTGTAAGCATACAGGCATTCCAGGAGAATATATCCCACACCTGGCCGGGAGGGTCCCACGCCCACGAAGCCTCCCTCACTGCTAACACAGCAGTCTGCCGCGATCTATCCGCAAGGCAGCAGCGAGGCTGGGGGAGGGGCGCCCGCCATTGCTGAGGCTTAAGTAGGTAAACAAAGCCGCTGGGAAGCTCGAACTGGGTGGAGCTCACAGCAACTCAAGGAAGCCTGCCTGTCTCTGTAGTCTCCACCTCTGGGGACAGCGCACAGCTGAAGACCAACAGGGGAAGTAGCGGGAGCCGGTGCAGACGCGAACGACTCTGTCTGACAGCTTTGGGGAGAGCCGCGGATCTCCCAACGCGGAGGTTGAGATCTGAAACGGACAGACTGCCTGCTCAGGTGTGTCCCTGACCCCTGAGTAGCCTAGCTGGGAGAAATCCCCCACTAGGGGCAGTCTGACACCCCACACCTCACAGGGTGGAGTACACCCCTGAGAGGACACTTCCAAAGGAAGAATCAGACAGGTACACTCGCTGTTCAGCAATATTCTATCTTCGGCAACCTCTGCTGCTGATACCCAGGCAAACAGGGTCTGGAGTGGACCTTAAGCAATCTCCAACAGACCAACAGAGAGTCCTTCTGACTGTCAGAAGGAAAACTATCAAACAGGAAGGACACCTATACCAAAACCCCATCAGTTCGTCACCACCATCAAAGACCAGAGACAGATAAAACCACAAAGATGGGGAAGAAGCAGGGCAGAAAAGCTGGAAATTCAAAAAATAAGAGCGCATCTCCCCCTGCAAAGGAGCGCAGCCCATCACCAGCAACGGATCAAAGCTGGTCAGAGAATGACTTGGACGAGAGGAGAGAAGAAGGCTTCAGTCCATCAAAGTTATCAGAGCTAAAGGAGGAATTACGTACCCAGCGCAAAGAAACTAAAAATCTTGAAAAAAGAGTGGAAGAATTGACAGCTAGACTCATTAATGCAGAGAAGATCATAAACGAAATGACAGAGATGAAAACCATGACACGAGAAATACGTGACAAATGCACAAGCTTCAGTAACCGACTCGATCAACTGGAAGAAAGAGTATCAGCGATTGAAGATCAAATGAATGAAATGAAGCGAGAAGAGAAACCAAAAGAAAAAAGAAGAAAAAGAAATGAGCAAAGCCTGCAAGAAGTATGGGATTACGTAAAAAGACCAAATCTACGTCTGATTGGGGTGCCTGAAAGTGAGGGGGGAAAATGGAACCAAGTTGGAAAACACTCTTCAGGATATCATCCAGGAGAACTTCCCCAACCTAGTAGGGCAGGCCAACATTCAAATTCAGGAAATACAGAGAACGCCACAAAGATACTCCTCCAGAAGAGCAACTCCAAGACACATAATTGCCAGATTCACCAAAGTTGAAATGAAGGAAAAAATCTTAAGGGCAGCCAGAGAGAAAGGTCGGGTCACCCACAAAGGGAAGCCCATCAGACTAACAGCAGATCTCTCGGCAGAAACTCTACAAGCCAGAAGAGAGTGGGGGCCAATATTCAACGTTCTTCAAGAAAAGAATTTTCAACCCAGAATTTCATATCCAGCCAAACTAAGTTTCATAAGTGAAGGAGAAATAAAATCCTTTACAGATAAGCAAATGCTTAGAGATTTTGTCACCACCAGGCCTGCCTTACAAGAGACCCTGAAGGAAGCCCTAAACATGGAAAGGAACAACCGGTACCAGCCATCGCAAAAACTTGGCAAAATGTAAAGACCATCGAGGCTAGGAAGAAACTGCATCAACTAACGAGCAAAATAACCAGTTAATATCATAATGGCAGGATCAAGTTCACACATAACAATATTAACCTTAAATGTTAATGGACTAAATGCTCCAATTAAAAGACACAGACTGGCAAACTGGATAAAGAGTCAAGACCCATCAGTCTGCTGTATTCAGGAGACCCATCTCACATGCAGAGACATACATAGGCTCAAAATAAAGGGATGGAGGAAGATCTACCAAGCAAATGGAGAACAAAAAAAAGCAGGGGTTGCAATCCTAGTCTCTGATAAAACAGACTTTAAACCATCAAAGATCAAAAGAGACAAAGAAGGCCATTACATAATGGTAAAGGGATCAATTCAACAGGAAGAGCTAACTCTCCTAAATATATATGCACCCAATACAGGAGCACCCAGATTCATAAAGCAAGTCCTTAGAGACTTACAAAGAGACTTAGACTCCCATACAATAATAATGGGAGACTTCAACACTCCGCTGTCAACATTAGACAGATCAACGAGACAGAAAGTTAACAAGGATATCCAGGAATTGAACTCATCTCTGCACCAAGCGGACCTAATAGACATCTATAGAACTCTCCACCCCAAATCAACAGAATATACATTCTTCTCAGCACCACATCGCACTTATTCCAAAATTGACCACATAATTGGAAGTAAAGTACTCCTCAGCAAATGTAAAAGAACAGAAATTATAACAAACTGTCTCTCAGACCACAGTGCAATCAAACTAGAACTCAGGACTAAGAAACTCAATCAAAACCGCTCAACTACATGGAAACTGAACAACCTGCTCCTGAATGACTATTGGGTACATAACGAAATGAAAGCGGAAATAAAGATGTTCTTTGAAACCAATGAGAACAAAGATACAACATACCAGAATCTCTGGGACACATTTAAAGCAGTGTGTAGAGGGAAATTTATAGCACTAAATGCCCACAAGAGAAAGCAGGAAAGATCTAAAATTGACACTCTAACATCACAATTAAAAGAACTAGAGAGGCAAGAGCAATCACATTCAAAAGCTAGCAGAAGGCAAGAAATAACTAAGATCAGAGCAGAACTGAAGGAGATAGAGACACAAAAAACCCTCCAAAAAATCAATGAATCCAGGAGTTGGTTTTTTGAAAAGATCAACAAAATTGACAGACCGCTAGCAAGGCTAATAAAGAAAAAAAGAGAGAGGAATCAAATAGATGCAATAAAAAATGATAAAGGGGATATCACCACTGACCCCACAGAAATACAAACTACCATCAGAGAATACTATAAACGCCTCTACGCAAATCAACTAGAAAATCTAGAAGAAATGGATAATTTCCTGGACACTTACACTCTCCCAAGGCTAAACCAGGAAGAAGTTGAATCCCTGAATAGACCAATAGCAGGCTCTGAAATTGAGGCAACAATTAATAGCCTACCCACCAAAAAAAGTCCAGGACCAGATGGATTCACAGCTGAATTCTACCAGAGGTACAAGGAGGAGCTGGTACCATTCCTTCTGAAACTATTCCAATCAATAGAAAAAGAGGGAATCCTCCCTAACTCATTTTATGAGGCCAACATCATCCTGATACCAAAGCCTGGCAGAGACACAACAAAAAAAGAGAATTTTAGACCAATATCCCTGATGAACATCGATGCAAAAATCCTCAATAAAATACTGGCAAACCGGATTCAGCAGCACATCAAAAAGCTTATCCACCATGATCAAGTGGGCTTCATCCCTGGGATGCAAGGCTGGTTCAACATTCGCAAATCAATAAACGTAATCCAGCATATAAACAGAACCAAAGACAAGAACCACATGATTGTCTCAATAGATGCAGAAAAGGCTTTTGACAAAATTCAACAGCCCTTCATGCTAAAAACGCTCAATAAATTCGGTATTGATGGAACGTACCTCAAAATAATAAGAGCTATTTATGACAAACCCACAGCTAATATCATACTGAATGGGCAAAAACTGGAAAAATTCCCTTTGAAAACTGGCACAAGACAGGGATGCCCTCTCTCACCACTCCTATTCAACATAGTGTTGGAAGTTCTGGCTAGGGCAATCAGGCAAGAGAAAGAAATCAAGGGTATCCAGTTAGGAAAAGAAGAAGTCAAATTGTCCCTGTTTGCAGATGACATGATTGTATATTTAGAAAACCCCATCGTCTCAGCCCAAAATCTCCTTAAGCTGATAAGCAACTTCAGCAAAGTCTCAGGATACAAAATTAATGTGCAAAAATCACAAGCATTCTTATACACCAGCAACAGACAAGCAGAGAGCCAAATCAGGAATGAACTTCCATTCACAATTGCCTCAAAGAGAATAAAATACCTAGGAATCCAGCTTACAAGGGATGTAAAGGACCTCTTCAAGGAGAACTACAAACCACTGCTCAGTGAAATCAAAGAGGACACAAACAAATGGAAGAACATACCATGCTCATGGATAGGAAGAATCAATATCGTGAAAATGGCCATACTCCCCAAGGTTATTTATAGATTCAATGCCATCCCCATCAAGCTACCAATGAGTTTCTTCACAGAATTGGAAAAAACTGCTTTAAAGTTCATATGGAACCAAAAAAGAGCCCGCATTGCCAAGACAATCCTAAGTCAAAAGGACAAAGCTGGAGGCGTCACGCTACCTGACTTCAAACTATACTACAAGGCTACAGTAACCAAAACAGCATGGTACTGGTACCAAAACAGAGATATAGACCAATGGAACAGAACAGAGTCCTCAGAAATAATACCGCACATCTACAGCCATCTGATCTTTGACAAACCTGAGAGAAACAAGAAATGGGGAAAGGATTCCCTATTTAATAAATGGTGCTGGGAAAATTGGCTAGCCATAAGTAGAAAGCTGAAACTGGATCCTTTCCTTACCCCTTATACGAAAATTAATTCAAGATGGATTAGAGACTTAAATGTTAGACCTAATACCATCAAAACCCTAGAAGAAAATCTAGGTAGTACCATTCAGGACATAGGCATGGGCAAGGACTTCATGTCTAAAACACCAAAAGCAACGGCAGCAAAAGCCAAAATTGACAAATGGGATCTAATTAAACTAAAGAGCTTTTGCACAGCAAAAGAAACTACCATCAGAGTGAACAGGCAACCTACAGAATGGGAGAAAATTTTTGCAACCTACTCATCTGACAAAGGGCTAATATCCAGAATCTACAAAGAACTCAAACAAATATACGAGAAAAAAACAAACAACCCCATCAAAAAGTGGGCAAAGGATATGAACAGACATTTCTCAAAAGAAGATATTCATACAGCCAACAGACACATGAAAAAATGCTCATCATCACTGGCCATCAGAGAAATGCAAATCAAAACCACAATGAGATACCATCTCACACCAGTTAGAATGGCAATCATTAAGAAGTCAGGAAACAACAGGTGTTGGAGAGGATGTGGAGAAATAGGAACACTTTTACACTGTTGGTGGGATTGTAAACTAGTTCAACCATTATGGAAAACAGTATGGCAATTCCTCAAGGATCTAGAACTAGATGTACCATATGACCCAGCCATCCCACTACTGGGTATATACCCAAAGGATTATAAATTAGTCTACTACAAAGACACATGCACACGTATGTTTATTGCGGCACTATTCACAATAGCAAAGACTTGGAATCAACCCAAATGTCCATCTGTGACAGACTGGATTAAGAAAATGTGGCACATATACACCATGGAATACTATGCAGCCATAAAAAAGGATGAGTTTGCGTCCTTTGTAGGGACATGGATGCAGCTGGAAACCATCATTCTTAGCAAACTATCACAAGAAGAGAAAACCAAACACCGCATGTTCTCACTCATAGGTGGGAACTGAACAATGAGATCACTTGGACTCGGGAAGGGGAACATCACACACTGGGGTCTATCATGGGGAGGGGGGAGGAGGGAGGGATTGCATTGGGGAGTTATACATGATATAAACGATGAATTGATGGGTGCTGACGAGTTGATGGGTGCAGCACACCAACATGGCATAAGTATACATATGTAACAAACCTGCACGTTATGCACATGTACCCTAGAACTTAAAGTATAATAAAAAAAAAAAAAAAAAAAAAAAGTGCCAGCAAATGGATGAAAGTATTACTGAAATTCACACGACATATTAAACCACATTTTCTCACTTAATTATGCATGTTAAGACTGGAAGAAAAAATGTTATTTACTGCAGAAACTCTTAATAGGCATAATTTAATATAATGTATAAGCATATATTTTATACTCACACTTGCATATTTATTTTATTATAAAAATTAAAAGTCAGGAATTGCAAAAAAAAAAAAAAAAAAAAAAAAAAAGATTATTATGGATTATTCTAATTTTCATGTTTTTAAGTGCATACATTGAAAGAAAAATCTTTCTTATTTTACATAGCATAATTATGTGATAGAATGTTCCAGTTTCTTGCATCTGTCTCAGAAGACATACAAAACAATAGAGAGTATCATATTTCCCTTTGACTGATGGATTTATGACTTTCAATTTCCCTGAGAAGCAGCTGAGATATTCCAATGAGCTGATCAGGGAAGCTTGTCATTTCAGTAATTCTCTAGAGACTGTCATGGACAGCAGACTCAAAAACAGGTTTACAATTAATGAAGCAGAAGGCAATTGTAAGGAAGAACCTGAGGAGCCCCTTCAGTAGCTGTCATGGACAAAGAATTCATATTGGATTGATTAGCCTGAGTCTCATTCAGCTAGAAGAAGATTATGTAGTGAGATTGTGAGACGGTATTTGAAATGCTCATGCCTGTAAACTCCAGAGGGATACTGCTTATCTACATGTTCCACTCTTTAAAGCTAGTCTCTAAGGAAAAGAAAGTCATCTTAATTTCATATCTAGAACTTTATACAGTCCTCTATTTCATTAGAAAAGCCTGATGTCACATCATTCAAAACAATTTCTTCAAAGTCATTACATTCTCTAGGCATCTTTTCTTTCTCTAAGTTGGCCATTCATTCTGAGAAAATACTTAAACGGGAGAATTAGCAATCTCTTCCAATCACTATGTAAAAGTGTTCTTGAATCAAATTGATATTATTGTAATATTGACATTGAATCTCTTTCATCAAATGTAAAGATGCATATAGTGAATATGAATTGAAAATCTTCCACAATTAAAGTATCATTGATTCATTCATTAACAAAACTACACTGAGCATTTCCCGAGCACTGGGGAGACTACACAAACAAGGTAAATCTACTCATTTATTTTATTATGCTTGGAGTCTAATAAATAATATACCAAAAAGTTAACACAAAGGTATTAGTCTCTTTTCACACAGCTATAATGAAATACCCAAGACTAGGTAATTTATAAAGGAACGAGGTTTGATTAACTCACAGTTCCCCATGGCTGAGGAAGCCTCAGGAAATTTAGAATCATGGTGGAAAGTGAAGGGGAAGCAGGCACCTTCTTCACAAGGCAGCAGGAGGATAAGAGAATGTGTAGAGGAAATGTCAAACACCCATAAAACCATCAGGTCTTGTGGCAACTCATTCACTACCACAAGAACAGCATGGGGGTAACTCACTCCATGATCCTATCACCTCCCTCACTCTACACATAGGGAATTACAATTTGAGATGAAATTTGGCTGGGCACACAGAGCCAAACCATATCTAAAAATGACACACAGTTGAAAAAAAAAAACAATTGTAGACTCCTGGTTTCCAGTCTGTCATGGAGGAAGCTTGGAAATCATCACTTCCATTTTGTGGTAAGAAAAAAAGCTGAATGAACTGAAAATTAACACCTCTTCTTAGGTCAACCAGAGAATTATGATGGTCAGACCAACTGGTACCCCAAAGTTTGAGAGCTAAACAGGAGGAGACAGAGAATCCCAAATTTCTGGAGCAGGAGCCCAAAAGCAGAAACCACCCTGGGAGCCAGTAACAGGGTAAAGTAAATTAAAACTCATTGACAAATTGTTGGGATGGGAATATAGAAGGAGAGGAGAGAAAGAAAGAGATAATTTGCAATACTAATGTCTGAGGATTTTCCAGCATTAATGATAGACACAAAACAGCAGACAAAAGTAAGATAAAAATTTAAACGTTATGACTAAGCATATTACACTCAAACTGCAGAAAATCTAAGGGAAAATCTTGAAAGAAATGAGAGAGGAAAATATTAAATCAGGGAAAACCACATCTGTAGAGAAGCAATGATTAGAATGACATCAGGTTTCTCTTTAGGAACCATGTAAGCAAGAAGAAGATAGTGGAATGAAATACTTAAAGTTTTAAAAGAAAAAAATATTAATCTAGATATCTCTATACAGAGAAATTGTCTTTCAAAAATGTGGAGAAAATAAAGACTTGCTCAAACAAACAAAAATTGAGAGAATCCATTGCCAGTAGACTTGTCTTGCCAGACATTTTAAAAGAATTTATTCAGAAAGTGAGAAGATGAGATAGATGAAAAACTCAGATATGCCTAATGAAAAGAAGAGTGATAAAGAGGAAATAAATAAAAGTAAAATAAAATATTTTGTTTTTCCTATTCTTAATTTATATAGGAAAATGTTCAAAATAATAATAGCAACAATGTATTCAGTGATTACAACTTATGCATAAATGAAATAAATCATAGCAATGTTATAGGAATTGGAAAAGGGGAATTGAAAATACTCTGTTATTAGGTATTGACCCTACCCATGGCATATTATAGTGTTATTTAAAGGTTCACTTGGATTAGTTGTAAATATATATATACATATGTATATATATGTATAACAAGCCTAAGATCAACACCTAAAAATATTATGAAGAATTATAATTGACATCTTGAGAAGAAAATTTAAAATCATATAAAATACTCAATTAAATCCAAAGACGTCAACAAGAGAGTAGGATATTAAATAAAAGAACAACATGGGAGGGAGACTGAGACACAAGAATTGTTTGAACCCAGGAGACAGAGGTTGCAGTGAACCAATATTGCACCACTGCACTCCGGCCTGTGTGACAAAATGAGACTGTATCAAAAAAAGAAAAAAAGACATAACAACAACAAATTAGGACAACAAAGAGATGAAAATAATAAATACAGTAGATATTAACCTAAATATGTGAATAACTCCTTTAGCATCAATAGTGTAAATATACCTATGGAAGATGGAGACAAAGTAGATAAAACACCAAGACTCAACTATATGTTTTCCAAAAGAAGCCTATTTTAATATATGGATATATTAAAATCAATGGAATAGAGATGGACATATCATGCTAACACTACATGAAATGAAAAAGCTGAAATAGCTATATTAATTTTAGATAAAATAGACTTCAGAGCATGGAAATTATCAAAAATAAAGTGGGTCCTTACATAATCATAATGAAGTCAATTATATAAGAAGACAAAACAATCTTTAATGAGTATGTGCTTAATGATAGTATAAAAATATTTTGGCAAAAATATATTAAAATACAAGAAGAAATGAACAGATGCACCAGTAAAGTTGGAGACCCCAAAACCCCCCTATCAATAATTGACAGGTACCACAGGGAGAAAAATCAGTAAATAAATAGTTGAATTGAACAAAATCACCAATCAACTGGATATTCAGTAGAATTAAATAAAACACTTCATCCAACGACAGCAAAATACACATTGTTGTTAAGCTCACATCAAACATTCATCAAGATAGATCATATTCTGGGGAACAAAATTAACAAATATAAAATAATGTATATCATATAAAGTAAGCTCATAGGTCACAAAAACTATGTATATTTGAAAAGTTTAAAGATCAGTGTTACTGGAGAACAACAGGTGGAAGGAATAAGAATGAGGTGAGGCTACAGAACATAACAGAGCTAGATCAGTAGGGTCTTGCAGGCCATGTTAAAACATCAAGTACAAGCAAAAGTCATTGAAGAGCTCTTACGGGGTACTGACAAATTTTATTTTACATTTGAGAATATCACTGTGTTTAGAGATTTGAGAAAGACACAGAGGAAGGCAGATAATCAGTTAGTTACTTGCATTTTAGAGATGGAATTGAGTGAGAGCTGAAAGTAGGAAACATCAAAGATTTCTGCTTGGTACTAGAATTTTTCTTAAAGCTGTTTTATTGGGTTGGTATATCATAGGGTAAGCTAATACTTATTTAGTATGTCATATAGTAAAGACATTTCTTAGTTGTTATACTAGTATTTCAACAATATTTATTTTTATTTTAATTTATGCATTAGGAAGATACATATTAGAAGTTAAGCAATTTGCCTAATATCACTCACAAAGTGTCAGTTTGGCCTTTAACATGCATCACTGTCTTAGTTCCTTTCGTGTCCCTATAACAGAATAATCAAGACTATACAGGAAAGAGGTTTAGTTTCTGGTGGCTGGAAAGTTCAAGGCTGGGCATCTGCATCTGTTGAGGGCTTCAGGGTGCGACAACTCAAAACAGAAAGCAGAAGGGGAGCTGTCCTATGCAAAGATGTCATGTGGCAAGAAAAGTAGAGGTGGGGAGATGTCAAACTTCCCCCCCCCCCCCCCAACAATCAGCTCTTGCAGGAACTAAAAGAGTAAGAACTCACTCGCCCTTTAGGGAGGCCATTAATCTATTCATGAGGGATCTGTCCCCATGACCCAAACATCTCCCACCATACCCTATCTGCCAATGTTGGCCACATTAGAGATCAAATTTCAAAATGAAGTTTGGAGAGGACAAACATCCAAACCATAGTAATCACACTGCCCCACCAGCTTTTGAAGCTTGGTGGGGTCCAGCTAGAAAGTCATATGAGTCCTTCCCACTTTCAGCAATAGAACACTCCATAGCCTCCTCAGCATCAGCATCAGGAAATTCCTCCTAGGGACCTTGCTTACCTGCAAAGCACTTTCAACTAATTTATCTATCTCTGACTCATCTAATAAAATCTCCTGAAGAAGTGAGGACATTGACTAAAAAAGAAATGCTGGAAAACAGTATGGCAATTCCTCAAGGATCTAGAACTAGATGTACCATATGACCCAGCCATCCCACTACTGGGTATATACCCAAAGGATTATAAATCATGCTGCTATAAAGACACATACATACGTAGTTTCTTTGCGCTGGGTACGTAATTCCTCCTTTAGCTCTGAGAAGTTTGATGGACTGAAGCCTTCTTCTCTCATCTCGTCAAAGTCATACTCTGACCAGCTTTGATCCGTTGCTGGTGATGGGCTGCGCTCCTTTGCAGGGGGAGATGCGCTCTTATTTTTTGAATTTCCAGCTTTTCTGCCCTGCTTTTTCCCCATCTTTGTGGTTTTATCTGCCTCTGGTCTTTGATGATGGTGATGTACTGATGGGGTTTTGATATAGGTGTCCTTCCTGTTTGATAGTTTTCCTTCTAACAGTCAGGACCCTCAGCTGTAGGTCTGTTGGAGATTGCTTGAGGTCCACTCCAGACGCTGTTTGCCTGAGTGTCAGCAGCAGAGGCTGCAGAAGATAGAATATTGCTGAACAGCGAGTGTACCTGTTGGATTCTTGCTTTGGAAGCTTCGTCTCAGGGGTGTACTCCACCGTGTGAGGTGTGGGGTGTTAGTTTGCCCCTAGTGGGGGATGTCTCCCATTTAGGCTACTCAGGGATCAGGGACCCACTTGAGCAGGCAATCTTTCCCTTCTCAGATCTCAACCTCTGTGTGGGGAGATCCACTGCTCTCTTCAAAGCTGTCAGACAGAGTAGTTTGCGTCTGCAGAGGTTTCTGCTGCTTTTTTTGGTTGTTGTTGTTGTTGATGTTGTTGTTTAGCTGTGCCCTGTCCCCAGAGGTGGAGACTACAGAGACAGGCAGGCCTCTTTGAGCTGCTGTGAGCTCCACACAGTTTGAGCTTCCCAGCGGCTTTGTTTACCTACTTAAGCCTCAGCAATGGCGGGCGCCTCTCCCCCAGCCTCACTGCTGTCTTGCCGTTAGATTGCAGACTGCTGTGCTAGCAATGAGGGAGGGTCCGTGGGCGTGGGACCCTCCCGGCCAGGTGTGGGATATAATCTCCTGGTGTGCCCGTTTGCTAAGGCCCTTGGTAAAGCGCAGTATTGGGGTGGGAGTTACCCGATTTTCCAGGTGTTGTGTGTCTCAGTTCCCCTGGCTAGGAGAAGGGATTCCCTTCCCCCTTGGCTTCCCAGGTGAGGTGATGCCTCGCCCTGCTTCAGCTCCAGCTGGTCAGGCTGCAGCAGCTGACCAGCACGGATTGTGCGGCACTCCCTGGTGAGATGTATCCAGTACTTCAGTTGAAAATGCAGAAATCACCTGTCTTCTAGGTCGCTGGCGCTGGGAGCTGGAGACTGGAGCTGTTCTTATTCGGCCATCTAGCTCCCTATTGGAGTCTCTGTCTGTCGCACAGACTGGAGTGCAGTGGCATGATCTTGGCTTGTGGCAAGCTCCGCCTCCCAGGTTCAAGCCATTCTCCTGCCTCAGCCTCCCAATTAGCTGGTACTACAGGTGCCTGCCCTCACGCCTGGATAATTTTTTGTATTTTTAGTAGAGACAGGGTTTCACCATTCACAGGATGGTCTCAGTCTCCTGACCTTGTGATCTGCCCGCCTCATCCTCCCAAAGTGCTGGGATTACGGGGTGAGCCACCGCGCCCAGGCATATATCTGCAATTATCAATGTTGGATAAAAAGTTATCTATCTTAAAGAGTACTTATAAGTACTAAGTAAGCATAAAAAACAAATCATAATACAACTTCTAGCATGCGTAAGTTTTCAGCATATATTGTCTGCTCTTCAGGACAAATATACCCTCTTATATAATATCAATTATGAAGCAGACTAATTTTTAAATTACATTTATGTTATTCTTAATAAATATAAGAATAAATTGTTTTTAATTTCTGAATTAAAACAGCTTAATACTTATTTATATTTTACGTTTTCTGAGATCAAATTTAATTTTTGTCTTTAAAACCATTCTCTGAATTTGTATATTTATGTTGTTATGTTTATCTGGTTTAGCTTCTGATGAATAATAATTTTTAACAAAATTTATAGTTGAGAGGAAATAAGTAATATATGTTAGAAAATTAATTATTCCCTAATCAAAAAAAAGGACTTTCAGATTTATTCAGTTGTATATTTCAATTATATCTGTCCTCAAAATAAAGTACAAAGAACTTGAAAATCCTTACACAAGAAAATAAAGGAGATATTTATCACATTGTCTCATCAAGGAGATTTTTAACACTTTTTTTTCCTAATTGTTCGTTACTAATATTATTATTTCAAAATAGCAATGTTTGCAAATTTTTAGAACATGACAGGGAATGTTCATAGTATAAAGCTGTGTTTCTGAAAATAATCCTCAGAGTATAACATTGCAGGTAAAGTGAGTCACAGACATAAATAGTGAGGTACATCAGTCTAACTATGCAATCATCAAGTAACATATGTCATACTTGCCACACACTAGATGACATTCACTTGCATTATTCAACATGAAACACAGCTTTTCTTGCTTTTAAATTTTGTTTCTCTTTCCTCTTTACTGTTTCTTTATTGCCATTCTGTATTCTTATTCTATTCTTTGAAATTTAGGCTGGTGCTTCCTTTGTCATAGTGAGTCAATTCACTGGAAAGTAGAAAAAGAAAACTTAAACATGGTGACTTCTAAATATTATATTATAAAAATGGCCATATTGTTTATCCCTTGAGTAGTCAAGGATTTCACCTTGACTATTCCTTCAAGGGTGACAGAACTCCAAGGCGAAACTATGCATTTTGTCAGACAGAAAGTCCCATCTACTTAAATATGATACAGTATGTGGAATTTGCAGTTGATACTACCAGAATTTACAGTTAATACTACCGTATTTTCCAATATACCATTTTCTAGTATATTGGAAAATTGAATCTGCAAATTATTTTTACTAGAAACAAAGCCAGCTTTGTATAGAGTAATTATTTAGTTTGAAAATAAAATCATCAAAATTTAAAAGCTAATAAATGCTAAGATGTTATTTGTTATATAATTTTATGTAAATCTGAAAATACATGAAGCAGTTAGGTTGCTTTTAGCGAGTTGTAATTAAATACTACATGAGGTATAGATTTCTTTATAATTCAATATAAATACCAATTTATCTTTTAATTACTACAAGTTATCTCAGTTACCAGGCAAATGCAGCTTCCCTTGATAAATAACTATCAGCTTCAGTAAATATGTGATTCTTTAATTCACTTGTAACAAATAAAGGAAATTTTTTCCATTTGAATTGATTAACAATGGTGAGAGCGAACCATGCCTTTGAAAATTCCATCTTGTATGTAGTGTAGCAGGTCCTTGTAAATAGTTATCATTATCTGGAAAAAGTTCGCTGTATTAAAAATGTGTCCATTCAGTATGATACTGGCTGTGGGTTTGTCATGAATAGCTCTTATTATTTTGAGATACATTCCATCAATATCGAATTTATTGAGAGTTTTTAGCATGAAGGGCTGTTGAATTTTGTCGAAGGCCTTTTCTGCATCTATTGAGATAGTCATGTGGTTTTTGTCTTTGGTTCTGTTTATATACTGGATTACGTTTATTGATTTGCGTATGCTGAACCAGCCTTGCATCCCAGCAATGAAGCCCACTTGATCATGGTGGATAAGCTTTTTGATGTGCTGCTGGATTCGATTTGCCAGTATTTTATTGAGGATTTTTGCATCGATGTTCATCAGGGATATTGGTCTAAAATTCACTTTTTTTGTTGTGTCTCTGTCAGGCTTTGGTATCAGGATGATGTTGGCCTCGTAAAATGAATTAGGGAGGATTCCCTCTTTTTCTAATGATTGGAATAGTTTCAGAAGGAATGGTACCAACTCCTCCTTGTACCTCTGGTGGAATTTGGCTGTGAATCGGTCTGGTCCTGGAATTTTTTTGGTTGGTAGGCTATTAATTATTGCCTCAATTTCAGAGCCTGCTATTGGTCTATTCAGGGACTCAACTTCTTCCTGGTTTAGTCTTGGTAGAGTGTAAGTGTCCAGGAAATTATCCATTTCTTCTAGGTTTTCTAGTTTATTTGCATAGAGGTGTTTATAGTATTCTCTGATGGTAGTTTGTATTTTTGTGGGGCCGGTGGTAATATCCCCTTTATCATTTTATTTATTGCATCAATATCATACTGAATGGGCAAAAACTGGAAGCGTTCCCTTTGAAAATTGGCACAAGAAAGGGATGCCCTCTTTCACCACTCCTATTCAACATAGTGTTGGAAGTTCTGGCTAGGGCAATCAGGCAAGAGAAAGAAATAAAGAGTATTCAGTTAGGAAAAGAAAAAGTAAAATTGTCCCTGTTTGCAGATGACATGATTGTATATTTAGAAAACGCCATTGTCTCAGCCCAAAATCTCCTTAAGCTAATAAGCAATTTCAGCAAAGTCTCAGGATCCAAAATCAATGTGCAAAAATCACAAGCATTCTTATACACCAATAACAGACAAACAGAGAGTCAAATCATGAATGAACTTCCATTCACAATTGCTTCAAAGAGAATAAAATACCTAGGAATCCAACTTACAAGGGATGTAAAGGACCTCTTCAAGGAGAACTACAAACCACTGCTCAGTGAATAAAAGAGGACACAAACAAATGGAAGAACATTCGATGCTTATGGATAGGAAGAATCAATATTATGAAAATGGTCATACTGTCCAAGGTAATTTTTGGATTCATTGCCATCCCCATTAAGCTACCAATGGCATTCTTCACAGAATTGGAAAAAAAAAAAAAAACTGCTTTAAATTTCATAGAAACCAAAAGAGACCCCACATTGCCAAGACAATCCTAAGTCAAAATAATAAAGCTGGAGGCATCACGCTACCTGACCTGACCTCAAACTACACTACGAGGCTACAGTAACCAAAACAGCATGGTACTGGTACCAAAACAGAGATATAGACCAATGGAACAGAACAGAGCGCTCAGAAATAATACCACACATCTGCAACCATCTGATCTTTGACAAACATGACAAAAACAAGAAATGGGGAAAGGATTCCCTATTTAAGAAATGGTGCTGGGAAAATTGGCTAGCCATAAGTAGAAAGCTGAAACTAGATCCTTTCCTTACTCCTTATACGAAAATTAATTCAAGATGGGTTAGAGACTTAAATGTTAGATCTAAAACCATAAAAACCCTAGGTAATACCATTCAGGACATAGGCATGGCCAAGGACTTCATGGCTAAAACACCAAAAGCAACGGCAACAAAAGTCAAAATTGACAAATGGGATCTAATTAAACTAAAAAGCTTCTGTACATAAAAGAAACTACCATCAGAGTGAACAGGCAACCTACAGAATGGGAGAAAATTTTTGCAATCTACTCATCTGACAAAGGCTAATATTCAGAACCTATAAAGAACTTAATCAAATTTATCAGAAAAACAAACAAACAACCCCATCAAAAATTGGGCAAAGGATATGAGCAGACAGCTTCTCAAAAGAAGACATTCATACAGCCAACAGACACATGCAAAAATGCTCATCATCACTGGCCATCAGAGAAATGCAAATCAAAACCACAATGAGATGCCATCTCACACCAGTTAGAATGGCAATCATTAAAAAATCAGGAAACAACAGGTGCTGGAGAAGATGTGGAGAAATAGGAACACTTTTACACTGTTGGTGGGACTCTAAACTAGTTCAACCATTGTGGAAAACAGTGTGGCAATTCCTCAAGGATCTAGAACTAGAAATACCATTTGACCCAGCCATCCCATTACTGGGATATACCCAAAGGATTATAAGTCATGCTGCTATAAAGACACATGCACACGTATGTTTATTGTGGCACTATTCACAATAGCAAAGACTTGGAATCAACCCAAATGTCCATCAGTGACAGACTGGATTAAGAAAATGTGGCACATATATACCATAGAATACTATGCAGCCATAAAAAAGGATGAGTTCCTGTGCTTTGTAGGGACATGGATGCAGCTGGAAACCATCATTCTCAGCAAACTATCGCAAGAACAGAAAACCAAATACCGCATGTTCTCACTCATAGGTGGGAATTGAACAATGAGATCACTCGGACACAGGAAGGGGATCATTACACACCGGGTCCTATTGTGGGCAGGGGGGAAGGGGGAGGGATGGCATTAGAAGATATACCTAATGTAAATGACGAGTTAATGGGTGCAGCACACCAACATGGCGCATGTATACATATGTAACAAACCTGCATGTTGTGTGCATGTGCCCTAGAACTTAAAGTATAATTTAAAAAAATGGTGCATGAATTTAATTGTTAAAGTTGAGGACAGCTTTCATCTAAGTCAAATATTCTATCCCTTGAACACATCAATAAATATGCCAAAATTCATCAGTGTTATACCTGACTTCAGGAAGAACACATTGACATAGATCTAATTTATTGCTTTACTAAGAGTGTCAGCTTTACTATAGACTGCTTGCTTTAACAGGAATGAATTTTTTGTTTTGTTTCTTCCACTTCAGAAGAAGTGTGTTAACTTTAAAGTTAGCAGAAGATGATTCGAGATGGTACTCCAAAAAACTCCTAATTATATAACTTCAGTTGGTATCATTTTATTATTTTAGGTTTTTTCATATAAAAGTAATACTTAATAAAAGTGACTTCTAATAATTGGTATATAAACATGTGTTTAATTGCATTTTATGATAATTGAGGAGAAAAGCAGTGATGCATTAATTGAGGGTTTAAGATCTATTTTCTTCTCATGGAGATTAGACTGTATCAGTCCTCCTGGGAATGTGATCCTGAAAGCTGAGAGCTGAGAAATAAAAAGATGTTTGCTTAGCTGTAATATTATTTAGGCCTTCTGAAACAGCATTTTTAATCATTTAATTTCCCCAAAAACACCGAGTATGAATCAGACTCTATATTTATTTGCAAGGTAGCATAGAAAATTGAGTTAATTATAAGTAAATTTAGAAAGAAAACAAAAGATCTTTTCTATTCCAGCTACCTAAATATTTGTTTTTAAAATGTGTGTGGGATGCATATGTGTGTGCGTGTGCGTGCGTGTGTGTGTGTGTGTGTGTGTGTGTGTGTGTGTGTGTATGTGTTGGTCTTAAACAAACATCTTTATTTGTTACTTAAATTTGCAAAAGAAATGTCCTAACTCATATGTAACCTAAGTAATACAGTCAAATTATTATACTCAATGTACAAATATTGTGTTGACTAAATGCGTATATTATTACATTTATACATGTGAATAAAATAAATCAGAGTTTTGCAGTCTGCTCCCTTATAGATCATGAATGCCTAGAACATTTATTCACATTATATTTGTAAATGTATTTTTAGACTTCTTAAAACACATTTGACCTTTTAAAATCTTTTTTAATTTTCTTTACTTCCCTCTATAGAAAGACTTAACGAGAAGACTTTTCTCTTTGAATCATATTTTGTTTGAGATAGGCGTAGTGTTATCGTTTCTAATTTAATTTATGCAAATTTTCAAGCTGTGCATCTTGAAAATTTACATATTTATACTCTACTAATATATTTTCCAATGATAACCACATCGATATTTTAGATATTTTAAGAAATAAATGTAATTGAGTGTATTATTTATAGTGTTTATGCTCAATAGTACTCTATTTTGACAACAATTAATTTCCTTGAATCTAAGATCCATTTAACAAAAGAGATTACCAGAGAAGTACAGATACTTCTAATAATATTATGCTCAAAGCATTAAACTAATGAAAAGCAACCACTCACATAGCAGCTTGACTTCTGAATAAAATACATTAATCAAATTTGTGTTTCTAAAGTGAGACAGAAACTTGAATAGCATATAGTACTTGGAGCTCTCTGATTCTAAATCTTCAGTATGAGATTCTTCTCACTGAGAGATAATGTCTTCTTCATGAATATTTAAATCATCTTCAATGCATATGTCTTTATTTAAATTCTATAGAATTATAAATATCATATATTTGTTACGTTTTATAAGCAATATATATAAAGTTGTTTTATACATAGGGAATAGTCTATAACAATTTCCTTAGCAAAAATGTAAATTCTACCTAATAAACTTCATAATAAGAATCTAAAATTGATTAAATAATTTCAAACATTACCTGGTATTGAAAAAGAAAAATTTGATCCACAGTTCAAAGCCATATTAATTTTTTTGTGGTCAGGAAGGGGAGAGAGAAGTAGATTTGTATTTGTATTGCAGGTTATAGTGATTAAGTAGTTAATCCTGTGACTGTTATATTTAGTTCACTTCTCTAATGCAACATTAAGTAAGCACTTACTTTGTAGAAGCAGTATGCTAAATGTTAACAAAACATGATAATCAAATATAGCCACTGCATTTATTGTTTTGCCATAAAATCAAACACCTAAACAATAAATAATTAATTATTTAATATATCTATAGTTTATAGAAAGTACAATAGAAACATAAAAAGAGATATGCATTTGTTTTGCATTGATGGGCTAGAAAGATTTCAAGGAAAGTTACAAAGTGAAAGTTTTAATTTTGGATCATAAGGAATAAACTTTTTTTTTTTTTTTTTTTTTTTTTTTGAGGCAGAGTCACCCTCTGTCGCCCAGGCTGGAGTGCAGTGGCGCGATCTCTGCTCACTGCAAGCTCCGCCTCCCGGGTTCACGCCATTCTCCTGCCTCAGCCTCCCCAGTAGCTGGGACTACAGGCGCCCACCACCACGCCCGGCTAATTTTTTGTATTTTTAGTAGAGATGGGGTTTCATCGTGTTAGCCAGGATGGTCTGGATCTGCTGACCTTGTGATCTGCCTGCCTCAGCCTCCCAAAGTGCTGGGATTACAGGCGTGAACAACCGCTCCCAGCCAGAATACAGGTAAGTTTTACGATGTTGAAAACAACAATGTCGCCAATGATGGTGGTAGGCTGGAGGAGATAATTCCACAATAAAAAAGTGGCCATGAGATGAAGTGTTGTTGTGATGTAAAAAGTTTATGAATATGGGAATGGCAGGGTGCAGTGTTTTCCGAAGAAAAATCTCTTGACATAGGAAAGGATATAAGGGAATAGAAGGGCATGAAAACCGTCAGATAATCTAAGGGCCTATTACAAGACCTTCTATCTCCATAAATTCCACACCCTAAACATTTTTAGAAAGTAACCATAGTTCTATATCTACCAATATAGCTGAGAAAATCATCTAGAATTATTCTCTTTTTTTCAAAATATTATACTAATCTAAAACTAATATAAATGTTATTATGTGCATCCTAACAGGTAACATTGTTAACTAAGAACACTTTTTATGAAAAAGAGTGATTTCTTCACTGATTATGCCTGGACAAAAAATGCCTATATAAATTATTAGTATTTTAAAATAATATAATGTGATAATGTATTTGGTTAATAATAAATTTTCTACTCAAAATGTTAGAGCAGATTTAAAAAGTCTACTTGCAGATCTTGCAGTTTTATATTATAGTGCTTTAAGGAATTATGGAGTGGAAGATATATTTTAGAAAAATGTATAAATTATTAAAATCCAAATTTATTGAGTATGATTAAATCCAGCTGATACCCAAAGACATTTTATCTTAATGAACTTAGGTAATAATATCTTCTATGTAAAAGAAAAGGTTGAACTAATTTTCACAAAAATGAGTATGAAAATAATTAAGAGCCAATTTTTTAACATTCATCTTTTGTTGTTGTTTTCTAGTGGAATTATAGAAAACCATAACCATCGTGACTCTTGGATATATTGTATAACAAGTTATGTATTATGGCATACATTAGGAAGAATTTCACAAACTATTTTATGCCAATTGATTTGAAAATTAAAAGGAAGGCTGTATGACTCATTTTCAATGGAAGAAAAGGACCCAGGGATTTTTGATTCACCCTTTTTCCATCCACAGCAAAATTATATATAACATAATATAAAGATACATTCGTGGATATGCTATGCAATGTTGAAAAGCAAAGTGTTAGCCCGTAAGGATAGCTGGTGAATGCCAAAAGTGAAGTCAATGACTGATTTATCTTGTTCTACTGGAAAGACAATTACTTTTAGAAAAATATCTTTAAAATACTTGTGATCTCATTTAAAAGAATAACATTAGGCACAATTCCTGGAACTATGGTAGCCATATAAATTATTCCTATTCTTCACAGTTTACAATCAATATCAATTGATAAGGCATGCTGTGGTCAAAGGTAATCTTTCTCCTTCTCTCTTTCTATATATATTTATATGAATACATATAAGAATGTATATGAATATATATACACACATACCAGCATATCAGCACATCAGCTAAGATTATACATATGCATAATTGAGTTGTGTTTTGTTTTTCTAAGAGGTGTTTATCTTTCTTTTTTTTTTTTGAGACGGAGTCTCGCTCTGTCGCCCGGGCTGGAGTGCAGTGGCCAGATCTCAGCTCACTGCAAGCTCCGCCTCCCGGGTTTACGCCATTCTCCTGCCTCAGCTTCCCGAGTAGCTGGGACTACAGGTGCCCGCCACCTCGCCCGGCTAGATTTTTGTATTTTTTAGTAGAGACGGGGTTTCACCGTGTTAGCCAGGATGGTCTCGATCTCCTGACCTCGTGATTCGCCCGTCTCGGCCTCCCAAAGTGCTGGGATTACAGGCTTGAGCCACCGCGCCCGGCCTATCTTTCTTATCTTTAAGAATTTTTAAAACATTTTCTCTTAGGCAATGTTTTTTTCTTCTTTAAGTAATGTCATAGATGAATAACCCACTTACCAAATTCTGTCTACCATTTTACTGAAATTTATAATATTACAGTCAAATCAATAGTAACTAGATTTATGCACTTTGTTGGCAAATTTTATTTCATTTTTGCTTCTCTTTCTATGTTGAGAACAAAATTGAAGACCATAATTCTTTAAAAATTCTTATTACTTTATTTCATTTTCTGGTTTGCTACTATGGTGTTTTTTTTTTTTTTTTTTTGCTTTGTACTTACTCTTACATGTTGCTCCTATATTGGCAATTGTCAAAGGTTTTTTTTTTTCTTTCACCTTTACTTTTCTTCAAGAAATTTTGCACTAAGGAACTTGCTACCCTTTCTTCAAACTGTTCTAAGAATCTATACATTCTTTAGTGCCCCATAGATCCCTCTAGAGTCATCTGAGGTTACATGAAACAGATTATAAAATATACATTATCATAAATGGAAACAACAAAAGTAATATCTCAAACTGTTTAATATTAGAGGAAAAAAAACTAACCCACAGAGGAAAATAGTTTAGTTTGGTGTTTATAAACCGTGGCCAGAAGTTCATAAAGACAATAGGGCATAGGCATCAAAAAAGAGCATTAACAACCAGCTGTGTTATCAGCAGAAATAGTGAAAATGTGGAGTTGTACACAGCACAGTCACCAATTCCCACACAAGACCACAGGTAGGCGAGTTTGGGAAATACAGCGTAGGGGTGGCCATAGTACATAGGAAATGTACATAGGAAATGATTGTACATTTGTCCCCTGAGGTTCTAAACCCACTACCAGAGAGACTTTTGATTACTGTGGAGATCTGGACCCACTCTGGCCTGGGAGACAAATGAGGATAAGGGACAGCACATGTGAACCTCAGGGACTGGTGGAGTGGGCTGGCAGTGGTGGCACTTGGGACACACTTAGGGTGATGACTACTACCTACCAGAAGAGAAATAATTTAATAGAATTATTTTTGGTGAGGAAAGGAGCAAGACAACAAAAAAATATTGCTGCAGGTCCACCCATACTGTTCTACTGTTTTTCCCCTTAATAATTATTCATCGAAATAATTCCTTATAGACCAATATTGCATCTTGTATTACAAGTCCAGGTATGGAACCACTGCTATTTATTTTTACACCAAATACTTTGTCTTCTTTCTCTAAAGATGACCTTCTTTTTATCCTTCAACTCATTATGAGCCAATTGGGTATTTTTTGTCTTTGTTCCTTCTATTTCTAGCAATTAAAAGCAGAATTCATCACAAAATCTGGAACCAAATCTTATTTCTTCCATTTCTAGTATTTAAAGAGAAAATTTGTCACAGAATCTATATCAGAGCTAAATTGCATGACTCCATTTGTAAACATATCATTAAGGTAGGAATTACAGGGCTAAAGGTATGTTTTAGGAAAATATCTAAATTCTGGATGATACCTGGATAGAAATATTGTACCCTTTAGGTAAGGCCCTCTTGATCATTCCTCCAACCCCACTCAATGACTTTGACCTGTAAAGTGTCAAGAACTTACTGTTCCACGATGGAGAGAAGGTGGGACGAGAGAGTGAAATCTTTAGAAAAGTTGCCTCCTTACGAGCTTCAATATTTTAGAGAAAGAGAAGACTATCAAAAGAAACCTACCCTTGTGACCACAGGATTTGTATTTAATTTTTACCACAATCTCCTACTTCTTCTGAGATACAGAGGCATCTTAAGAGGAGCTGAATGTATTATCAGGAGTTGGCTTGAACTGGATCTGGCATATTTGTGGTTTTCTCTATTCTGCAAAAGGTGTGGACTCGTGGTGCTCACTCAGAGTACCCATCGACCGTGTCTTCTCTTCTATTCTGATTGTCAACTCCCCCAACACTTAAGTGGAAATATCTTCACCAACAAACAAACTCCCTAGAATTTATAGGAAAAAAAGATACTTGCTGATTTTAAAGATATATCATATGGATTTAAAGTGCTTTCTTATAATTTATGTTCACAATGGCTGTTACTCTTCACAAAATTACCTATAGTGTATAATGACTTATAATGAAATTATAATTACTGATTGAACAATAAAATTATAGGTTGGAACCTGATGTATATAATAAATTGCTACATTGGGACAATATATTTTGTTTTGATCTTTTTAAAAGTCAAGTACAGAAAAAATATAACTACCTTGTGATGTGTACTCATTCTTCTATATTATAAACTTTATTAAGTACCTATTACATGTTAGACACAGCAATGAGTGTTGGAAATGCAAACTTAATTAGTACAGGAGTTTATCTTCTATTGACAGACAAAAAGTAATAATATGGTTTGATATATATTATTGAAAATTATCTAGAAGTTAACACAGAAGGGCAAAGGCCAGAGCAAATATTGAATAGAATGAGTCACCAAGGGCATAATGTAACAGTTGGGCCCTAGAAACTTGGGATGTCATAAACTAGAGGAATGAGAAAGGGCACATCAGGGAATATGAACACAGTAACCACATTAAGACACAAAAGAACATGGCAGGCCTGTGTACCAATGACTCAGTTGCTATACGAGGAGCATGTTATTTTAAAAAATCAAAACTGAAAAATGAAAATGCAGTACTGCCTTAAAACTAATTCCAATTCTGATCTTTAAAGACACAGTGTGGCCACATTAAACAAACAAACACATATAGGCAGGAGTCAGTCCCATGACAAGTGGAAAATTCTACAGAAAGGACAGCGGAGGTAAAGGGAAAGGTCAAGATTTAGGAAATGTTTATAATAAAGAAATTATGGGACTTCATGTGTGAAGGTTACTGATGAAAAGCAAGGGGTAGTTAGCTCCAAGCTGGATTGCTTTGTCTGGGTAAGTGGTAATGTCTAATTGAGTTAGGAAATATAGGATGAAAATCAAGTGCATACATTTTGAGAAGACTAAATGATCATCAGAATTTATTGAAAATAACTACAAAGGTTTTTTTCTAGTTAAAATCAGACAAAAGACAAAGATTAAGGAGTAGAAAATTCAAAAAAAATGTAAAAGGTAGTATTGCATGTGCTGTGATTGAGATCTTAGGAAGAGATGCGTCTTGATTTGGTATCCACCAGAAACCAGATGCAGAATCAAAAGCACTGGGGCAATAGTCTTTCTGGGAAGTGATCCCAGGAAGTACTGGTGAGATGCCAGGGATATTGAGACGAGGAGGGAGGAAAGGCCAATAAATTGTATGCTGTTAAACTCACTGCTATAAACAAGGGGGTCTTGATCAGCAGAGAACTGCCTTGAAAAATTGTGCACCCTTCAGAGGGAAGGCTGAGCATTTCTTTACAGACAATCATCTTCCCACTGGATGAGGGTTGACTCTCAGTGAGTTAATCTCTACTCCCTTACTTCTTGACTGAACTTCAACCCTGAGGCAGAAAGGCAGGGAGACACTTGACAGAAGATTGAGGTAGGAGTCAGAGTACACGAAATTAAACATCAGCTCCTAATAAACCTAAAATTTTCAAGGTGAACATGATAAATATTTGAAAATATCTCAAAATTGATTAGTAGGGATATTTCAACTACTATGGATGTCAATAACTTTTTGTACATTAATTTATTTGTAAACCGAATGAGGTGTTTTAGCTTATTATCATCAGTTAGTTTTCCAAAGTATTCTACTGTCAATTCATTTTTTTTTTCTTTTTTGGAGAGGCTCTGATATAGAATTGTCAATTTATCCTATTAATATGTATATATTTCATATTTTCCTTATAAAATTCTCACATTTTTTATTCATTCTGGGAAACTTCTTTGACAATATCTGCCTGATTTTTGCAACTACCATATTCACTCTGTAACTTGATTCACCTACTTACTTAATTTTTAATTATTACAGTTTTTAAAATTCAGTATGTGTAAATACAAATTAGTTCCTCTTTACAACTGTGAAGTCTTGTTCTCTATACCAATCATCCTTTCCTATTTATTTGAAAATACGTATGATGATTAATTTTCTGTTTTAAAGATTTTATTAATTCTTTTAGGTTTTTTCCTTTCTTTTTGTTATTCTGATTTGTGATGTCTATCTTTATGATGTTCACATTTCTTGCTATTTCATTTTCTTTTGTGTGGGAGAATCAGCTACTCGTTTAAGAATTTTTACTTGGGTTGGCAGATGAAATCCCCTGTCCTCTTTTCCTCTTAATTAGTTGGTATCTATGTGTGTATTGAGGAAAAACAAAATATCCTCGAAAAGCCTAGTGTGGTATTCTGAGCTGAAAAAAAACTTGGGTTTCACATAATCTGGCAATTCTCTCCCTCAAAGAATCTCTCTGTATGACCTTTCAGAGCAATGCTATTTATGTAAAGCTTACTCTCTAAGGTTGCAATGATTCACTTCACAGAGTGAAATAAAAAGTGGAGGTGAGATGGGACCTGATTATTTACATTAACCCCTTGTTTTCTGTTTCCCATCCCAGCCTGACTTTTGTTATGTCTTAGATTATCTTGTTTTCTCTAACTGCAGATACATTGATTCCAAACCAGGGCTCCTAGATTGTTTTGATTTTGTTTTTGCTTTGTAGTGCCCTTGGGGCTGGAAATGATCTTCCTGGGAAAATGTAAGAGAAGGAAAAGGTACAAGTTACATTTAAAATGTTCCATACCCTGTCTCTGGCATCTGCCTTATTTCTACTTACGGCTGCCATTCCACCGCCCCAGACATCAGACCTACCCACTATATATCACTTTAGTAAGATACTTCTCGCAGGAATGAAGGGAAGTTCAGGGATACATCAACTTTCCTCTTCTTTCTGTTGAATCTCTTAAGCTGTTACTTCTACTTAAAACATACTGAATTATGATAGATGAGAGTAGTTATGACTTTTATCCAGTCATCATTAAATTATAGAAAAAGATTCCAATGCTGTTTTTCAAATACACGGTCCATGACAGTTGATTCTTGTTCTTCTCTGTCATCAATAATTTATTTTAGGTTCTTAAAAAAAGTCGAAATCAATTGAACATAGATTCTTTTTTTGTTTGTTTGTTTCTTCTATTTGAGACAAGGTCTCACTCTGTTGCTCAGGCTGAGTGCAGTGGTGGAATCTTGGCTCGTGATTGCAGCCTCGACTTCCTGGGCTTAAATGAATCTCCCACCTCAGCCTCCCAAGTAGATGGAACTACAGGTGTGTGTCACCATGCCCAGCTAATTTTTGTAGAAATGAGGTTTCCTCAAGCTGGTCTCAAACTCCTGGTCTCAAGTGATCTGCCAGCTTCAGCCTCCCAAAGTGCTGGGATTACAGGGATGAGTCACCGTGCCTGGTCAAACGTAGATTCCTAAAAGGTCTAGAAAGGTCATCTGTTCAGTAGAAGATCATTTTCCTTTACCTGAAGAGTTCATTTACTTTGATGGCCTATCCTCCGAAACTTGCACGTTGTTGATTACAAAATTTCTGTGAAAGTAAATAATTCATTGGATGAAACTTAAACTATATCCTTTATTTTTCAAGAGTGTGAATGTTGGATCAAATAATCTCATAGAAGATATTTATTATTATATTTTAAATATGCTCTGATATCAGATATTTTTCTGTATTACTTCTTTATTGGCAATAGAATTAACAAAGATAAAAGCAACCTACATTTATTTTTGATTTGCTCAGGAGGTAAATAGACTTTTTATTCATCACAAGTGCTTGCTGTCTTTCAAAGGCTTGGGCTCTTCAGGGTTAAGGCAGAATGAAATTACAATGGAAGAGTGACTACTTTAATTTTTATTTTTCTATTATGTTAAATATATGACAAAAACCCTGGGAAATTGTACAGATACAAAGGAAAAGGTAGAGGTAAAAAAAGTCAAAGTGAGAAAACTATTTTTTTCTTTGCTTACCTCTCATCTCTAGTCAATTATGTGGATAAATAGGAAGAATTCGTAAAATTCCCTCTCCAGAGGAAGACAGCTGAATCTTAAAATTTTAATCAAGTCAGAAGCCTTCCCTTGAGTAATGAAGGGAGCCATGCAGAAGATTATGCAGCCTCTTTAATTGGCATAATAACCTACTTACTTCTACTCCTTCCATTCGATGTGGATCTGTGGATCAGTAAAGGACCAAATGCTATATTTCCTGCATTATAATGGAGCCACCACAATTGAGGGAGTGTTTCCTTCCTCAAAATGAGCTTCCTATACTATCCCTGAAAATGATTCCCTATTTTTTTAAGGGTGACTTGCATTTAATGTAAGAGGCTTAAAAGACTTATAATTGAATCATTCCCAATGGTAGAAAATTTGCTGGAAACTAGACCATGAGAATATTTTCTTCATGTCAACTCTAGGACCTGGAACACTTCTCTCCTCCTGTTATTTTGAGATGCTTTAAGTCCATCTAATTCTTTTAGACTTATAAAAGTTTCCCAATATACCAAATTTCATATTAGCAAGGAGATGTTAAAAATCTATGTGTTTGTGCCCGTTGATGATACCTACTTCCCTCTTTACTGCTACATCATAATGACAAAGCTGAACCCGCTCTTTGCTTAGATACCTAGAGTTGGGGAGGAAGGACCCCCCCAGAGACTTTTGATTTGTCTCTGTTTGGTAGGTCTAACTTCTCCATACCCTCACTGGCCCAAGGCTCATGAGCAGAAGGGGCTTGATCTTCTCCATATCCTCACTGGCCCAAGGCTTATGAACAGAAGGGATTACTATTGCAGAAGAGAGGGTGCAAGTCTCTGAAGTGTGATGAAGGGATCATAAACAGTGCAGTTACATATATTTAGTTCAAGGAAAAAAAAAACCACTTTGAAATACTTATATAATTGTTTTTAAATGTCAAGATTTGTATTAACGCTTGGAAAAAAAAATCACGTTTTTGTTTAAAGTTAACTCTGTGTCAAAACAACTGTATCATTTAATGTGTTCTGCAGATTGCTTATCCTGAGGCTCCTTGAGTTCCAGAAAGTTAATTTTATTATTATAGATCTTTTACCAATTCACTGTGACTCAGAGTGACTCCCCAGTTGCATAGCTGAAGTCTTTTATTTGCCTTTATTTTCATGTGTAAGTATGTTTTGAGCTAATAGTACCCCATGATACACAAAATAAATTATATCATACTTTGAATATAAAGAAACACCCTTATCTTAAATCTAATAGATAGATTTAGCTATGCAACTATATATCCTTCCTACTGTGGCCCTGGTAAATAGACCAAGACGTGCAGCTATATATCATTCCTACTTTGGCCCTTTAATTTATTTGAGTATATCAGTATAGTTATTTAAAATGTTTACATAAAGCTCATATTTTTAAAACAAAGATATCCAACATAGTTTTTTTCAAAAATTTTCACAAATAAATATGTTTTTCGCAGCAGGTTGTTTTAAAATGTTTTATCTCTTAAGTCAATAGTAGTATTAATGGCATCATTTTGCATGCATAACGTTGAAACTTAACTTTTCTAGTTATGAAACTGTTACTTAGTGAATTGAAACACACAAGTATAAGGAGAATAAATTTTTGATCCGGAGCACCTGGAACGTTTGGGAACTCTTGAAGCATGCTAGTCAGCCTATTATAAACTTGCGAGGAAAAACATACTTAAGATTGTCATATACATTTCAATCCTGTTTGCCACAAACCTTTTCCTACCAAGCAATTTAAAATGAAATTATGTTTATTTTTCTTAAATTCAAATGCATTCAATTGAATAATTTTGTAGCACTTTGGTTAGTAGAATTGTACAAATGTGTTCACTGAATGGAAAGTAAAAGTAATTAAACAATGAAATGGGATAGCAAAGAAAGTAGTGTTCAGTCATCTTTTCTCAAGGTCTTTGTAACAAAGAGCCCCAGATTCTAGGATGTTTTAAATATGCTTGAAACATGTGTAAATTTTTAACAAACAATTGCTGGTTAACATAAAGACATGCTTTAGGTATTTGTCTTAATGCTCTCCCTCCCTTACCCCCAATCCCCTGACAGGCTGAAGTGTGTGATGTTCCCCTCCCTGTGTCCCTGTGTTCTCATTGTTCAGCTCTCACTTATGAGTGAGAACACGTGTTTGATTTTCTGTTCCTGTGTTAGTTTGTTAAGGATGATGGCTTCCAGTTTCATCCATGTCCCTGCAAGGCACATGATCTCTTTCTTTTTTTCCAGCTGCATAATATTCCATGGTGTATATGTGCCACATTTTCTTGATTCAGTCTATCTCTGATGGGCATTTCCAAGTCTTTGCTATTGTAAATAGTTCTCCAATAAATATATGTGTGCATGTGTCTTTATAGAAAAATAATTTATAATCCATTGAGTATATACCCAGTAATGGGATTGCTGGATCAAACGGTATTTCTGGCTCTAGATCCTTGAGCAATCGCCACACTGCCTTCCACAATGTTTGAACTAATTTACACTCTGACCAACAGTGTAAATGCGTTCTTATTTATTTACAGACTTGCCTTCATCTATTGTTTCCAGACTTTTTCATAATCACCATTCTGACTGGCATGAGATAGTATCTCATTGGGGTTTTGATTTACATTTCTCTAATGATCAGGGATGATGATATTTTTTCATGTTTATTGTCCACATAAATGTCTTCTTTTGAGATATGTCTGTTCGTATCCTTTTCCCACTTTTTGATGAGATTGTTTGTTTTTTTCTTTTAAATTTAAGTTCCTTGTAGATTCTTGATATTGGACCTGTGTCAGATGATTAGATTGCAAAAATGTTCTCCTATTCGGTACGTTGCCTGTTCACTGTGATGATAGTTTCTTTTGCTGTGCAGAAGTGCTTTCATTTAATTAGATCCCATTTATCAATTTTGTCTTTTGTTGCCATTGCTTTTGGTGTTCAGTCATGAAGTCTTTGCCCATGCCTATGTCCTGAATGGTATTGCTTAGGTTTTCTTCTAGGGTTTTTATGTTTTGGATTTTACATTTAAGCCTTTAATCCATCGTGAATTAATTTTTGTATAAAGTGTAAGGAAGGGGTCCAGTTTCAGTTTTCTGCATATGGCTAACCATTTTTCCCAACACCATTTATTAAATAGGGAATCATTTTCCCATTGCTTGTTTTTGTCAAATTTGTCAAAGATCAGATAGTTACATATGTGTGCTGTCATTTCTGAGACCTCTGTTCTGTTCCATTGGTCTATATATCTGTTTTGGTACCAGAACCATGTTATTTTGGTTACTATAGCTTTGTAGTATAGTTTGAAGTCAGGTAGTGTGAAGCCTCCAGCTTTGTCTTTTTGGCTTAGGATTTTCTTGGCTCTACGGACTTTTTGGTTCCATATGAAATTTAAAGTAGTTTTTCCTAATTCTGCATGGAAAGTCAATGGTAGCTTGGTGGGGATAGCATTAAATCTATAAATTACTTTGGGCGCTATGGTCATTTTCACAATATTGATTCTTCCCTCCCATGAGCATGAGCATGGGATTTTTTTCATTTGTTTGTGTCCTCTATTATTTCCTTGAGCAGTAGTTTGTAGTTCTCCTTGAAGATGTCTTTCACACCCCTTGTAAGTTGTATTTCTAGGTATTTTATTCTCTTTATAGAAATTGTGAATGGGAGCTCGTTCATGATTTGGCTCTCTGTCTGTTATTGGTGTATAGAAATATTTGTGATTTTTGCACATTGAGTTTGTATCCTGAGACTTTGCTGAAGTTGCTTATCAGCTAAAGGAGTTTTGGGGCTGACACAATGGGGTTTTCTAAATGTAGAATCAAGTCATCTGCAAACAGAGACAATTTGACTTCCTCTCTTCCTATTTGAATATCTTTCATTTCTTTCTCGTGCCCGATTGTCCTGGCCAGAGCTGACTTGTTTATTACCATACATTCTACCTTCATGACTCTGAGTATTAACAAATATTTGTAGCTGATGAGATTGGCAGAAAATATCATAAACTGCAGGCACTTAAAAATTATTTATACTCTGCAAAGATCTTAAAAAATGATAGCACAACCTGACAGAGCATTACGAGGTAAGACAATTACCAATGAATATTTCTCATGAATACAGATGCAAAATCTTTAACAAACAAGTGAATACTATATCAACATATAAAAAAGTATAATTTTTATGAAAGTATTTTTTGTCCCAAACATTACAAGTTGCTTTAACATTTGAAAACCATTGAGTATAATTTCCAGTATTAGAAGAGAAAATAAATTATCATCCCAGTAGATCATTATCTATTTATGATAAAAACTCTAAGTAAACAGAGTGGAAAGAAATGCCCTCAACTTTTTTAAGGGCATCCACCACCGCTCAGAAACAAACACACACACACACAAATCATTCAAGTAAGATCATACTTAATGATGAACAATTGAATGTGCACCTCTAATACAAGGACCAGGGCAAAGATGTCTGCCATCAACTCCTTTGTATAATTATATTGGAGGAAAGTAAAGAGTGTTAAGATTTAAAAGTAAGAAGTAAAACCATCTTTATAGAAAATATTATGATGTACATAAAAAATATAAATGCATTTAATGTAACTATTAGGACTAAAAATAGTATTTAGCAAGGTCACAAGAAACAAAGTTAATATACAAAAAATAATTTTATTTCTAGATCATCATATATGAAACTAACATTTGAGAGAAAATGTTAAATATGTTCTAACTCATTAAAAATAAAATACATCAACATATGGTGTCAACATATGGTGTAACATTTCTTTATTTTATTTTATTTTAATTATACTCCAAGTTCTAGGATACATGTGCAGAACATGTATGTTTATTACATAGGTATAGACATGCCTTGGTTGTTTGCTGCACCCATCAACCCGTCATCTATATTAGATATTTCTCCTAATGCTATCCTTGCCCTACCCACACGTCCCCTGACAGCCCCCAGTGTGTGATGTTCACCTCTCTGTGCCCATATGTTCTCTCTGTTCAGCTCCCACTTATGAGTGAGAACATGCAGTGTTTGGTTTTCTATTCATGGATTAGTTTGCTGAGAGTGATGGTTTCCAGATTCATCTATTTCCCTGCAAAGGAGATGAACCTATTCTTTTTTATAGCTGCATAGTATTCCGTGGTGTATATGTGCCACATTTTCTTTATCCAGTGTATCACTGATGTGCATTTGGATTAGCTCCAAGTCTTTGCTATTGTGAATAGTGCTGCAATAAAACGTGTGTGCAAGTGTCTTTATAGTAGAATGATTTCTAATCCTTTGGGTATATACCCAGTAATGAGATTGCTGGGGCAAATGGTATTTCTAGTTCGAGATCCTTGAGGAATCACCACACTGTCTTCCACAATGGTTGAAGTAATTTACACTCCCACCAACAGTGTAAAAGGGTTCCTATTTCTCCACATCCTCTCCAGCATCGGTTGTTTCCTGATTTTTTACTGAATGGGGAAAAGCTGGAAGCATTTCCTTTGAAAACCAGCAAAAGATAAGGATGCCCTCTCTCACCACTTCTATTCAACATAGTATTGAAAGTTCTGGCCAGGGCAATAAGGTAAGAGAAAGAAATAAAACATATTCAAATAGAAAGAGAGGAAGTAAAATTGCCTCTGTTTTCAGATCACATGATTTTATATTTAGGAAACCCTAACATCTTAGCCCAAAAACTCCTTAAGCTGATAAGAAACTTCAGCAAAGTCTCAGGATGCAAAATAAATGTGCATAAATCACAAGCATTCCTATACACCAATAATAGAAAAACAGAGAGCCAAATCATGAGTGAACTTCCATTTTCAATTGCTGCAAAGAGAATTATGTAACTAGGAATACAACTCACAAGGGGCATGAAGGACCTTTTCAAGGAGAACTACAAACCACTGCTCAATGGAGGTCGGTGCCTGTAATCCCAGCTACTCGTGAGGCTGAGGCAGGAGAATTGCTTGAACCTGGAAACCTGGGAGGCGGAGCTTGCATTGAGCTGACATGGTGCCACTGCACTCCAGCCTGGGGAACAGAGAGAGATTCCATCTCAAAAAAAAAAAAAAAAAAAAAAAAAAAAAAAAGAGGATACAAACAAATGGAAAAACATACTATACTCATGGATGGGAATAATCAATATTGTGAAAATAGTCATACTGCCCAAAGTAATTTACAGATTCAATGCTATCCCCATCAAGCTACCATTGACTTTCTTCACAGAATTAGAAAAAACTACTTTAAATTTCATATGGAACCAAACAAGAGTCCACATAACCAAGACAATCCTAAGCAAAAGGGACAAAGCTGGAGGTTTCACACTACCTGACTTCAAACTATACTACAAGGCTACAGTAACCAAAACAGCATGGCACTGGTACCAAAACAGATATAGAGACCAATGGAACAGAACAGAGGTCTCAGAAATAACAGCACACATCTACAACTATCTGATCTTTGACAAACCTGATAAAAACAAACAATGGGGAAAAGATTCCCTATTTAATAAATGGTGTTGGGAACAATGGCTAGCTATATGCAGAAAACTGAAACAGGACCCCTTCCTTACACCTTATACAAAAATTAACTCAAGATGGATTAAAGACTAAATGTTAAGACCTAAAACCATAAAAACCCTAGAAGAAAACCTAGGCAATGCCACTCAGTACAAAGACTTCATGACTAAAACACCAATAGCAATGGCAACAAAAGCCCAAATTCACAAATGGGATAGAATTAAAGTAAAGAGATTCTGCACAGCAGAAGAAGCTATCATCAGAGTGAAGAGGCAACATACAGAATGTGAGAACATTTTTGCAATCTATCCATCTGACAAAGGGCTAATATCCAGAATCTATAAGGAACTTAAACAAATGTAAAAGAAAAAAAAAAACCCATCAAAAAGTGTGTGAAGGATATGAAAAGACATTTCTTAAAAAAGGACATTCATGAGGCCAACAGACATATTAAAAAAAAAACAAAACTGGTCATTAGAGAAATGCAAATCAAAATCACAATGAGATACCATCTCATACCAGTTGGAATGGTGCTCATTGAAAAGTCATATTTCATTTCTATAAAGAAATAAGAAACTTAAAGTTGTGTCAAATATAAAAGCAATCATTCTCTGATGATAACTAAAACACTATTCTAATAACACTTTATTTTAGGCCAGGCATGTTGGCTCAGACCTGTAATTCCAAGACTTAGGGAAACCAATGTGGGTAGATCACTTGAGCTCATGATTTTGAGACTAGCCTGGGCAACATGGTGAAACACCATCTCTACAAAAAATTTAGCCAGGCATGGTGGTGTATGCATGTAGTCCCAGGTACTTGGGAGGCTAAGGAGGAAGGATCGCTTGAGCCTCAGAGGTCGAGACTGCAGTGAGCTGAGGTCACACCACTGCACTCCAGCCTGGGCCTTAGAGCTAGCCCCTGTCTCAATAAAATAAAAATAAAAAATAACACCTTAAAGTTATAAATTACTTGTAGAGTAGTTTACTCATTGTAGTAAACAAAACACCTAATTTTTTATTAACTTAAAATTGTCTCAATTACTATAATTTACTATAATTAGCCAGTTTTGAAATACAGGATAATGCACATCTATGCTTCTGTAAATGAGATAAAATTCTTATGATAATCAGAAACGTCACTCTTAGTGATATTGTAGCATTGTTTATGTAGTTATGATAAACAGATTACCCCAATAATTAAATCTATCTTTTCCAATATGAGTAATTTCTTCTAAGTAAAGAATATGGCCACTCTAATTTAATGATAGCTATTTAATAAGAAAAACTACTTTTTTTTTTTTTTTTCTTTTTTTTGAGGCAGAGTCTTGCCCTGTCACCCAGGTTGGATTGCAGAGGCGTGATCTTGGCTCACTGCCCACTCCTCCTCCCGAGTTCCAAGTATTCTCCTGCCTCAGCCTCTTGAGTAGCTGGGATTACAGGCGTATGCCACCATGCCTGGCTAATTTTTTCACTTTTAGTAGAGATGGGGTGTCACCATGTTGGCCAAGTTGGTCTCGAACTCCTGACCTCGTGATCCATCCTCCTCAGCCTCCCAAAGTGCTGGGATTACAGGAGTGAGCCACCGTGCCCAGCCAAAATGACTTTTGTCTTATATTTACACTCATTATCATCAACTTTTCTAGAAACTAGATATTTAATTTTTTTCTTGTGTCCCTTCTGTCTTAATATTCTAAGAATAAAAAAATTGAATAAAATAACTGGAGATTTTTTTTAACAAATTTAATTCTTAGGAAACAATTATTTTAAATAGTTTTCTTTTTTTCTTCAGTTTCTCTGTTTATTTATTCCTTCTTATCTTCTCCACTGTTATAATTCAATGTATTCTTTCTTGTGTCTTTTTTTCTGTTCTTATGTATGTCTCTCTACATGGCAATATTCTAGAAAAATTAATACAGATTATATGAATAAAAAGAAAATAAGAACAAATACTATTTTGTGTAAATTGATAGCATTTTAAAAATCAAACAAAAATAAACTTGTACTCATCAGATGGGGCTAACTTCAATCAGTGGTCTGCAAGGTTTTGATATGTATTTTGCTGTACTAAAAATGATAGGTAAAAAAAAGCCAATATTACTTAAACCCTAACTTCTGACAGGCAAACAGAGATTTAGACCATGGAAAATCCACAGGAGCATGCAAGGGGGGTGGAGGGTGGGGCGGGTCAGGCGAAGAGAGAGAGAGAGCGCGAGAGAGAAGATTTAGTACAGTATGTTACAAGATCTGAGACATTGTATTAGGTTTGAACATTTTATCTGAACATCTATCTGTCCCCTTGAATTATTTTGTAAGATATAAACAAATGCCTTGGTTTTATTTGTCATTTATTAAATTCATTATTATTTTATTTATTATGAAAAGAAAGCTAATTTTAGTTGTTAATGTGGTTGAATTAAAATATATAATCTTGCCAGTTCTTTTCTATTTGTTCCATCGGTTCTTTTTTCCATTTTTATCTTTTTTCTCTTCTTTTGATTGGATTCAGTATGGTTTATGAGTGCTTTTATCAGTCTAGTTTACTTATAACTTATAATCACTTTTAATTCATTTCAGAGATTGTCCTAAGGCTTATGTTTCAGTAGTTTCTGTTGCTATAGCAAAATGCTTGGGATTGAGTAACTTAAAAAGAAGGAAATGTATTTTCTCACAGTTCTGGTGGGTGGGAAGTTAAAGATCAAGGCACCACAGGTTTAGTGCCTTGGTCTCTGCTTCCAGGATGGCATCTTGAACAGTGTGTCTTCACAAGGCAGAAGGGACAGAAGAGCAAAAAAGAAAGGTATGCTGTATCCTCCAGGACTTTAAAAAATATTTTGATTTTATTTTAGTTTAGATTCAGGGGGTACATGTACATCTTTGTTACATGGGTATTTTACATACTGGTGGGAACTAGGCTTCTAGGGTACCCATTACCCAAATAGTGAGCATTGTATCTGATATGTAACTCTTCGATCCTTGCTCGTCTCTCATGCTCCCCTCTTTTGGAGTCCACACTGTCCATCATTTCTATCTTTATGTCCATGTGTGCCCATCATTTAGCTCCCCTTTATAAGTGAGAATATACAATACTTGGTTTCCTGTTTCTGAGTTAGTTCGCTTAGGAGAATGACCTCCAGCTCTTTGTATGTTGCTGCAAAGAACATGATTTCATCCTTTTTAATGTCTGCATAGTTTTCCTTGGTGTATATATACCATATTTTCTTTATCCAGTCAATCACTAACAGGAACTTAGGTTGGTTTCATGACTTTGTATTGCAAATAGTGCTTTTGATGAATGTATGAGTACAGGTGTCTTTTTTATATAATGATATATTTTCCTTGGGGTAGATACCTAGTAGTGAGATTGCTGGGTCAAATGATAATTCTGTTTTTAGTTATTTGGGAAATCTTCATACTGTTTTTCATAGAGTTTAAACTAACTTACATTCTCACCAATCGTGCATAAACATTCCTTTTACCCCACATCAATGCCAACATCTTATGTGTGTGTGTGTGTGTGTGTGTGTGTGTTTTAACTCTACTAATAATCCTGACTGATGTAAGGTGATATCTCATTGTGGTTTTTACATTTGCATTTGTCTAATGATTAGTGATGTTGAGCATTTTGACATGTGTTTTTTGGCCACTTACGTTTCTTCTTTTGATAAGTTGTCTGTTCCTATCCTTTGCCCAGCTTTTAATGGGATTGTGATGCAGTTGTTTACTTTATTCATTGTTGAGTTGTTTTAGTTTCTTGTATGTTCTGAATATTAGTCTTTTGTCAGAAGCATAATTTGAAAATATTTTCTCCCATTCTCCAGGTTGTCTGTTACTCTGCGGATTATTTCTTCTGCTGCTCAGAAGCTTTTTAGTTTTATTAAGGCCCATTTGTCTATTTTTGTTTTGTTGCATTTGCTTTTGGTGTCTTCATTAGAAATTCTTTGCCTAGGCCAATGTGCAGGAAAGTTTTTTCTATGTTGTCTTCTAGGTTTTTATACTTTCGGCTCTTACATCTTTTATAAGTTAATTAATTCTACTCATGAGGACTCTCCCCTCATGATTGAATTACTTCCTAACATCCTCATTTTGTAATACTGCTACACTGGAAATTTAAATTTCAGCCTGAATTTTGTAAGAGAAACCAAAATTAAAGATGTTTACTAGATACATCTTTAATTAATTAATGTCCACATAATGTTATATCATTTCATTTTTCATTTACTGCAACTATCTTATAAGAGTATATTCCAAATCCTCCTTCCATCTATTCTGCTGCTGTTATACAGTTAACTTTTACACATGATTGCAAAACAAGGACTTCCCATTTACCCCACATCTAGCATCCTCTTGGGTTTCTCTAAGGTTGTTGAATCTGCAACTTGCTTTTATTATTCGTGAAATTCATGTGGCCATTTTCACTTTGTACAATTCTTTTCCTGTCTCCTTCCCCTTCTGAAACCCTAATCGTACATATGGTACATCATTTGATATTCTACAGCTCTTAGATGTTCTATTTTGTGTGCTTTCCTCTCACTTTTTTTTCATCTTGTATTTCAGATTAGCTAATTTTATTTGACTGATATTTAAGTCCTATATTCAGGCAACATTCTCTTTCGAAGTGTGGTAGCCACGCTCTAAGATGACCTCTGTGATTCTTACATCCTGGCAGTCAAACTTTTACTCAATCTCTTCCTATCCTAAATAGAGCTTACCTGTGTAATCAGTAGGATATACCAAGCCTAATACAGTGTGACTGGGGAGGCTAGTCTATGAAATACATTGTGGATTCACGTTATACTCTCTTGGAACACTATTTCTAAGTGTAGAAGCAGCCATGCTAATGCTAAAAATTTCTACAGAGAGGTTCCTGGAGCAAGAAATTGAGACCTCTGACAGAGACCAGCACTACATTGCCAAACATATGAGTGAGCCACTTTGGAAGTAAATTTTTGAGGCCTAGCAAATTTTCATATGACTGTAGCTCTGACTAATATCTTTACTACATGCTTATGAGAGACCCTGACTCCGAGCCATCCAATGAAGTCACTCCTGATTTATAACCCCACAGAAACTGTGGGTTTATTTAGGGGATAACACATTATCCCAAAAGAGCGTGCTATCCCCAAAATAAAGCCGCAGTTTCTGTGGGTTATGAGTTCAGGAGAAATTAGTTGCATGTCTTAGGCTAATATTGATAGCTAATACTAAGTAAATTATTACTTATTACAGATTTTCTTCCCTTCTCTATTATTATATAAGATATATCCTGGAGACATAACATGATGGTGGAGCTTTATGTGACCTCATTGCCAAAAGGTGAGTTAGAGGAGAATAAATTTCCATATCTTGAAAAATTTAGATTTGTGTGGCCTTTGCTATAGAGTAGCAAATTTAGTATGCTTTCTGACCACTTGTTGGGGAAGAAGATAATAAACATATGGCCTATAATCTATTTGTTTTCTGATTACCGGGGGACAGCTTTACGAGGAAAAATAAAATTTAAAAGAGAAAACAGATGACTTGGTCTAATTTTATTTCTTTGTGTGAACATACTGATAGCTGATTTCCTAGTAAATAGATTTATGATATTTTCTAGGGGGAAAGTACTTATTTAAATTATCCGCTAAAAAGAATGGCCTTGATTTTAGGGTTCTTCATAATAAAAACCAAAGTATCCATGAATTTATGAGACATATCTCTCTGGGAACTCCCTTCTAAACCACACAGAAATTTAAGTGAAGAATGGAGCATTTCATAATCTAAATGTTCTTGACTGTGTGAGATGACCGTAGCACCTCATTAGACATTGCACGTTTAATCCAGGTACAGAACTTGTCCAATATGAGAAGGACATACCTCTGAAAGCCATGCAGAATGTTACAGAATCCCCTCTGTTTTCTCTGTGATTCTCAGTTGTAGCCTTGAAATTATTAGTAGAACTTAATACTGGATAAGAGCTCTGATTTGGCGAGTCTGAAACGACAATGTGGCATTTTGTAACACTCTCAATCTTAACTACTCCACTGTTAACAACATATTCTTTGGAAACCTAGATTATAGTGACATGTTGTGTCTAAATGACCATCATGAAGCCCTATGGACCCTAAAACATAGATATTGAAACATATTATTTGTTAAATGAGGTGGAATATAAGAGTCAGGAAGCAAATGTTTTAGATTTTATGTTCCTTCTTATTTCAGGAGCAGTCATGCTATTCTTCTTCGTTATCATTAAAATACTTGAAAATACTAAAATATTATTTTAAATTTTAGTTCTCTGTTTTTATGACCCCCAAAGTTAATAATTAGGAGATAAAATTTATGCATTAAAAAATTCATTTTTTCTGTGAAAGATCGATATAGAAAAAATAAGAGAGCTTTCCTAAAGAAATCATAAATCCCAATCTACAGCCTATACTCTAAAAGTGCATTACTTGTTTGGTGTTCTGATACGTTCTGAAAGATTTTACATTTTAAACATGCAGTATATCATCTAAACTGAAATATAGTAAAATTCCAAGATGAGCTTTAGTTTTCCATCCAAAGTTTTCTAGTCTGTGAATTTTCTCCTTTCACAACTATAACCTTCAGCTGCAAAATAGATTTCAGTGATTCTGACACTTACACAAAGAAATTCATATGTAATGTACACATTCTGGCTACAATCCCACATGAAAAAGTATTTCCTCAGAAATTGATATCTTTATTTTTCTGTCAGCACCTATAAGATGCAGTTTATTTAGGTTGATTTTTTAAGAAGGTAAATATTAAGGTGTATTTTAAGATTGTTTTAAACCAGTTCTCTAAATTTTTATAAAATTATATTACAAAAATATTTCAACTACAAATCCTGTTCAAAAGAAATGCTTAGTTGTAATAAATAAGAGCATCCTATTGATTTTTTGTATTTATTAAACATGTGTAATTCTCATAATATAAAAGACAAAATACAAAATGATTTTTAAATACCCCTAGTGATAATTTTTCTTTTAAAGATGTTCATCAATCTTTCTAGCTAAGCTAGAGGTCTAGGCTGACTTTTGGGAAAATGGATGATGCTTATAATCATCTCAAAACTGTGTGACTTGGATTGATAATTCCTGAAAGAAAAAAAAAAAAGTAGTTTGCTTTGATCACTCTCTTTATTCAGGCCTTCAACTATCTATCGGTTTCTATTCTTTCATCCATATATACATCAACTTATCCAAGTGCTTGTTTCAGTTATTTGTACATTACATAGTACACAAGAGATGATATACATACATATGATGCCTTCATTTGTATAGAATTTTCTGGAAAACAATAATGTGAGTTTCAGAGAAAAAATGTAAATGTAAGAAATTTTATTGCTATGCATCCTCATCAACAATTGCTATTGTCCTTTTAAGATTATCATAACTTCCATCTAAGTACTAACCAGGCCTGATCCTGCTTAACTTCTGAGATCAGATGACATCGGACACATTCAGGGTGATATGGCCATAGAGGTACATTCATACAGTGGAATCTGATTAAGTAATAATAAGAAATGAGCTATCAAGCCATGAAAATACAAGGGGAAAGAAACTTTACATGCAAATTGTAAAGTGAAAGACGTCACTCTGAAAAAGCTGAAGACTATAGGATTCTAAATATATAACATTTTTTACAAGGCAAAACTATCAAGAAGTAAAAAGATCAGTGGCTGCCAGAAATTGGCAAGAGCAGGAAGAGAGAAGAGGTAAGTGAAGCACTGAGGGTTTTTTTGGTAAGGGATGTGAAACTATTCTGTATGGTATTGTAATGGTGGATATATGATGAATTTTGCCAAATCTATACAACTGTACAATAAAAAGAGTGAACCTAAACTAGGAACATTAATAGTTTATAGTTAATAATAATGTATTAATATTATTTCCTCAGTGGTAAATGTTCCATACCAATAAAAGATGTTAATAACAGGAAAATGTAAGGAATGGGTGTAGAGACAGAATATATGGGAAAGATTTGCTCTTTCTGTTGAATTTTTCTGTACACTAAAATCATTCTACAAATTCTATTAATTAAAAAAAACTGCAAGCAAATAGAAAGAAACTTACAATATAATTGGAGTTCAGTATCACTCTTTTAATATGGGATAGTATACTTAAAATGAAAACCATGAAGGATAAAGTCTTGATCAACATTTTAAATCAATTTAATCTAATCTTCACTTATAGAATAATCAATTGAAGAAAATAAAAAGGAAAATTATTTTCAAGAATATGCAGGACACTTACCAAAATAATCCATATTCAGAGCAATTAAACAAATCACAATGAATTTAAAATGATCCAAGCTACATAAATTGTTGTCTCTTACCATAATGATATCAAATTAGAAACAAAAAACCAGAGCGCTCTCTAGAAAATCCCCAAAATATTTGGAATCAAATAATAGGATTCTAATCATTGATTGATGATAGAAGAAATCAAGAGAAATATTAGGAAGTATTTTACCCAGAAAAATGCAACATAACATTTGTAGGATGCCATTTGACAGCAATATAGGTAAGAAAAAGTTTTTGCACTGTAAATCTATATTAGAAAAAGAAATTTCTCACTTCAATTACCACAGATTCCACTCAAAGTAGAAAAATCAAACAGAAATTATAGCCATAGTAAGCAGCATAAAAAATGTAAATGAAAACAATTGAAATAAACATTTAAAAAATTAAAAATTAATGAAACCACACCAGATTCTTTTAAGATGAAGTTTGAAATAAACTTGTCATATTAATCAGGAAAAAAGAGACATAAATTATCAATATTAGAAATGACAAAAATTACATGAATTTTAACAAGATCTTCAGGTAATTTTGATGCCTGACAGCTGCAGAATAATGGAGTCCAACTAGCTTTCCCTTTTTTTCCTTTTTACCCCTCTGTCCCCTACATTGACATTTTGTATCTAAAAGCAAGTTTGTCCATACACCTCTCACATATATTTCCCACCTGAATTCTATATATTACCTCACTACATAGAAGAAAAATAATAATCTTTATAAAGCAAGTAAATTAAAGCAATTTAAATATATGTATAATTTTGTAATAAAATAAAATCTACATTATTACCTACAGCTGAAATCATTTGCCCAATTTTGTGTGGTTTGGGGTGTCTGAGTCATTAAGAGAGATTTTAAATGGAGATAAATAACCAAGATCCTGAGAAATTATGTACTTTAATCCTCTGGGTTTCTTCCATTCTAATAACTATATGTAAACAATTATTTATACAGTGTGCTTGGTGTTCAAAGTGTATATAAATTACAGTGTCTTGTTGCTTAGTGAAAGTTGTAAAGCCCACAAAATAAAAGTGTAAGCTTAATTTCCTTAACAACATCTTAGATATAACATTATCTGTTTAGTTTGAATTTATTCCAATTTGCATGTGATATTATTCATTTTATTTTTAACATAATTTGCATATATTTTAGCTAAAACCACACAGAAAAAATAATGAGGTATTTCAGATAGAATTTAAAGAAGAGCTAAAAATGAGGTTTGTCTTAGAATACAATTATAAACAGAAATTCAACATCAGATTTTACCAAAATTGCTGACAGAATGAAACAAACAAACCAAAACAGGAAAAAACAAAGGACAACAATTACGAGAATTTCCTTAACAGCAAGTCAGATATGGGATGAGAAAGGTCAGCAAGAATGGCATAAAAACATGTGGGTGTGTAGCTGGGAATATAATGACAGACAAAGATTTTTTCAGAAATCTCAATTTTTTTGATAGCCATTCTAAAACTCATTTGGCCGGTATTAGAATACCAAGATGCAAAAATCCGCTCATTTAAGGGTCACGATAATCCAGAGTGGGCGTTTTTGTTTCTGTGTTTTCAGCTTTCAATTCCTTTATACTCTGCTCAGATTTCTGTGAAGCTCTCAAATCTTGAATCCCAAAGATGGAATCAAATGTTGACTACATACAAGAATTTGTCAGACAACAGAAAGTAAGATGTCTCTATTTGTTTTCTTCCAGTGAATTTTCCAAATATGTGTAAATATGGACTCAAAGTATACACTGCAGGATACAAACAGCAGAAGCAGTGACTTTTTAAATCTTTCCTCTATCTATATAATAAATAATTTTAAAGTTATCTGCACTACATTATTTCAAAATTAAAGTATAATTTAAAATGATAGAAAAGACTTTTAGGCAATTTCCAACCTCTGAGTGACTCAACCTTGAATAATATTATTCAATAGTAAATATAATAAATATATAATAGTAAATTGTTTATAATTCCATCATTTGTACTTGTGCTAACCTAATTCCAATAATATTTATATTTTGTTTAGTACTAAAAATCACTTGCAATATTTCAACACAGAGCAAACAATAGTTAACATTTACGTAGAGTGCTGACCAATCTAGATCAACAAGTAAAATTTTAACAACAGCCTTTTAAAGTAACAATATGTCTTAATATTTATATGTCCTTATGTAGTTTCCTTAACAGGGTTTTAATGGTTTATATATAAGAATGTATCTAACAAATCAGCTATTATTTGATATAATGTAAAATTTATACTTGAATATTTAAAGTTTTTCCAATTCTTACAGTTATAAACAACACAGAAATTAACATATTTGTTGTCTTTATGTTTATGGAGTAGATGAAATTTCAACAGAAAGCAATTATACTTAAGTGATCATCAAACTCTATATAATGCGTATAAAATTACACAGTAGAATATACGGTCCTTAATAGGTATAAAATAATGCTTGATTCCTTTCTCAAATTATATTTAATGACCACATGATTTGATAATTTTAAGTGGTCATTCTCATATTCTAAATGTTCTGAATAGTAAAATATATTTAGTTTTTAATCAACTGATTAAATACTTTTAAATAGATATAATTCAGTTTCTTATCATAAATAACAGCTATTTTATTTAATAATTTCATAATTTTAAGAGGGAAATTAATGGAAAAATAGCTCTGGAATTAGTTATTAGAATGCAAACCTTTCATAAAATCCTACAAACACTTATCTACTCAACCAACATATGCATTATTTCACAGTTAAGTGTTGAGAACAGTTTACATTTACAGTCTTGGCATAAATATTTACTCAGTTTAAGTGTGCAATTTAATAACTTTAGTAAACTATATGCAGCCATGTGGGATCATCCACAATCAATGTATAGAATAGGTCTATCACCCTAAAAGGTTTCCTTATGATCCTTTGCAATTGATTACTTCTCCCTGACACCAGCAACAGGCAGACACTGATTTTCCTCTCACTATGTTGTCTAGAAATTTAATTTTAAAATTTTAAAATTTTAAAATGTTGAATTTATGTTTTTTTCTTTCATTTACAAAATGCTTTTGATATTAAGCCAGTTTTGTGTGTGTGTGTGTGTGTGTGTGTGTGTGTGTGTGTGTGTGTGTGTGTAAATTAGTTGTTCTCTAAATTCTCTTAATTTTATGTGGTATTTCCTAGTTTGGCTATAATACAATTTATTTTCCATTACTTGCTGGATATTTTGGGTTGTTTCCAACTTGGAGTTATTAAAAACAATGGTGGTATAAACCTTTGCACTCAATACTTTTTGTGAATACATTTGTGCTTATCTTAGTTAAATATCTAGGAGTACCATGGATAAGTTATACGATATATGTGTGTTTCTATGTTACCACCATATTGTCTCCCAAGGTATCGGTATCAGTCACATTCCCATCTGCTATGCATTTGAGAATTAAACTTACTCCTCTTTCTCATCTACACCTTTCTAATCATTTCACTGTGTAATGGTTTCCTATTGTTTTAAATTTCACTTCTCCAATGAATAGAGAAACTGAGCATTTTTTCAGTATGATTTATTTGAATACAGGCAAATTGTTAGGTTTATGCTTTGCAAATATGTTCTCCCAGTTGTGGTTTGTCTTTTTATTTTCTTAGTTGTGCATTTCAAGGAGTAAAAGTTACTTATTTTTATATTTCATTTTATCTTTTAGTTGGTAGATTGAGATAATCTCAGTCGTGCTTAAGAATTATTTGTCTAACCTATGTAACAATGCCCTGTGTTTTTCTCTACAAGTGTAATGGTTTTATCTCTTAGTTTTAAGTATATGACTAATTTTGAGTTTGTTCTTCTATAAGGTGTGAGATAGAGATGTAGGTTAATTCTGTTCTATATAAATATGCAGATATCCAAGCACCATTTTGTTATAGACCATGTTTCCTCATTAAATTCCATAGAAACTTTACAGAAAATCAATTGATAATGTATGTGTGAATGTATTCCTTTTCTACCAATGCTCTATTATATTCTATTGATCTACATATCTGTTCTACAGCATGCCACATTATCTTGCTTACATAGTTTAACAGTAAGTCTTGAACTCTTGTTCTCTCAACCTTGTCTTTTTCAAGATTGCTCTATTTTAGATATTGACTATCAATATAAATTTTTAAATCAGTTTATCAAGTTTTAATAAGCATAGATGCCTATTAGAAATGAGATTGAATTAAAAACTACATTAATTCTCAGTGATTGCCATCTTAACAGTGTTGAATCCTTAAATTCACTAAGTTAATATTTCATTTTGCTTATTTAGGTGTTTACTTTCTATTTGCAATTTTTTGTAGTTTTTAGTAAGCAGGTATGCATATCTTTATTATTCTTCCTGAATAATTTTTCTGAAGTCTATTTTAAATAGAATTCCTTTTATTTTCTAAATTTGGGTACAGATATCCCTATTACAAACTGATTTTAATTTCTTTAGATTATAACCAGAAGCGGATTACTGTGTCATATTTCTAGTACTCAGAAGAACAACTATTTTAAACTTTGACTTTGTGCCAGGTAATCTTGCTAAGTTCACTTGTCGATTTTAGCATACTATTTTGAAGATTTCTTAGGATTTTCTATGAACATGATCATAGAAAATCCTAAGATTTTCTGCTAGTCAAGACAATTTTGCTTTTTCTTTTCTAAACATAAGACTTTGTTATTTTATTTTCTTGCCTTAGTCCAACTGGCTAGAACATTTGTGCAATGATGAATAGATCCAGTGAGAATAGGAATTATTGCCTTGTTTCTCATGTTACATAGAAAGCATTGAGACTTTTAACTTTCAATAAGATGCTAGCTGTAAGTTTTTCATAGATGGCTTTTATCAGTTTGAAAAAGTTCTCTTTTATGCCTACTTTAAGTATTTTTTCATTAATGGTAATTGAAAGTTTAAAAATTCCTTTTCTGTGTCTACTGGAATGACCTTATGATTTTGTTTTCTTTTGCAGTCTGTTACTAACATGAATAGAATTCTTTGATTTTCTGATGCTTAAGTAATCTCAAATTCCTGGCAAAATATGCTACTTCTTAAAGAAGTATTGTGTACAGGACTACGTGCTCGCAAACGAGACATTCCCGATAAGTCCTGCTCTTGCAAACAAAGCAGGGCGTTCCTTCCCTGCAAACAGGGAGGACAAAGGAGCCAGCTGCAAACAGCAGACCCTGGGGGCTTATTTATGTGTAAACATCTTGAAAATCCAGAAAGTCAGGGAAAGGTCAGAAAAACAACAATGTGTCTTGTGACTTGGCAACATTCCACAAATGACTGTATAAAATAAAGCAGAGTGTGCTGTTCGGCGCGGCCGCCGTGTTTGTCTTGTCTTGTGTTGTCTTGTGTGTTCATTCCTTTGTTTAGGAAACACGCGGACCCCAACAGTATTGACATTTTATATTTGATTTCATTCTATTAACAAAAATTTTGTTATTGACCATGAGGAATATCAGCATATGGCTTGGTAATATTATTGTCTAGTAATATTGATTTCTTAAAATCAGTTGGGAAGTATTCCTTGTTACTTTTTTTAAGAATTTTTTGTAAGATTATACTAGTCTTTCTCCTACAATATTTCATATAGTTGCCTGCAAATATATGTACTCATTAATCAACCTCTTTTCATTTTCCCCTCCCCATACCCTTCCCAGCTTCTGCTAACCATTAATCTGCTTGCTATCTTCATGAGATACACTCTTTTAGCTCCTGCATGTCAGTGAGTATGTGCGATATTGGTCTTTGTGTGCCTGGCTATTTCACCTAACATAATGATCTCCAGTATTATTCATGTTGCTGCAATGTTCTTTTTAATGGCTGAATAATGTTCCATTTTGTATATATGCCACATTTTCTTTATCTGTTCATTCACTGATAATACACGTAGGTTGATTCCATATCACTGCTATTGTGAATAGCAATTCAGTAAACATCAGAAGGCAGATATCTCTTTTACAAACTGATTTTAATTCCTTTAGATTATAGCCAGAAGTAGATTGCTGCATCATTTGGCAGTTTGATGTTTAGTTTTTGAGGAAAGTTAATAATATTTTTCAAAATGGCTCTACTGGGTCACATTCTCAACAACAGTGTATACAAGGGTTCTGTTTTTTCTACATCACTGCCAACACTTGTTACCTTTCATCTTTTTTATATTAACCATTCAGACAGATGTGAAGTAATGTCTCATTGTGGCTTTAATTTGCATTTCCCTGATAACTAGAGATGTTGAGCATTTTTTTTTTCATACCTTTGTTGGTCGTTTGTATTTCTTTGATAAATTGTCTGTTCAGGTCCTGTTACCATTTTTTAAAATCAAGTTGTTTTCTTGCTATTGAGTTGTTTGACTTCCTTATACAATTTTAATATTAGCCTCTCAATCTTATGTATCATTTACAGATATTTTCTCCTAGTCTGTGGCTTGTCTCTACACTCTGTTAATTGTTACCTTTGCTCTGTAGAAGTTTTTCAGTTTGATACAATCTCATTTACCTATATTTGCTTCTGTTGCCTGTGTTTTTAGAGTCCTTTCCAATAAATCATTGCCCAGACTAAGGTTTTGGAGCTTTGTCCCTGTTTTCTTCTACTAGTTTTATAGTTTCAGGGATTTTTTTTCCCTCTAAGTTAAAATCTTTATCCATTTTGAGTTGATTTTTTGTATATGATGTGATGTAAGGGTCCAGTTTGATTCTTCTGCATGTAAATATTGTTTTCTCAATGCCATTCTTTGAAAAGGCTATCTTTTCTCCAGTGTGTTGTTGGTGCCTTTGTTGATAATCAATTGATCACGGTTCTAGGGCAGTAGTTCCTTCAACAGAGCATTAGCATTTTTGTTTGTTCGTTTTCAAACATTGTTTTAAAAATGTTAACATTTTCATTTGTTAATTCTTTGTATTTTCTCTGTTGAGCTTTTGTTATGTTTCTGTGGAGATTTCTTATTTCTAGGCAAGCATTCTTACTTGTTTACTCTATGAATGTCTTTGTTTTATTTCATCAAAGGTGATTACAATAGCTACTTTAAAATCCCATCTTTAGTTACAATAAGAGGTTCATATTGGGGGTCAGATTCAGTTGTTTCTGTTTCCCTTGATAATACGTTCCATTTTCTTTGTTCATATTTCTATTAATTCTAAATTGTATTTCAGTCATTCTAAATTTTTCTCTGACAAATATTTTCTCTCCTTTTGCAGACAGGTACAAATCTTGTGTAGGAGTGTATTTCCAACTCTTTTTCGTGGGCAGTAGCTCCAATCTTAGTTCAAGTTTTTTGTTTTAAGTTGAGCATCTTTAGGTCTTTCCTACATATGTTTGATGGTTCAGTCATAGATCAGAGTAAATAGGGATGTAATTTCTTCTCTGTTTTTGTTTGTTTATTAGTTTTTGTTTTTCCATTCTAGGATCCTCTTGTCTTCAATGGCCACGGCTGAAAATGCCTGATTCTCTCAGTCAAGAGAGGGACATTTTTTTTTCTTCACTATTTGTCTCTACTGCTGACATATATTTCACTCTTTAGCCCCAAGCTTAAAATCACCAATATCAGGAATTTACTTCATACTGCTTTTCTCCTCTCCTCCTCTGAGTTCCCATGAGAATCTATGTACTCTTCTTTATTTTCCAGCGCTTTCAGGTAGTTTTTGTGTTACTTCCAGGCTTTCTAGTCAGGGTTTCCACAGGAAAGTGGGGTCTTAGTTACTACTGAAGTGTGGTTTACTTAGTTATTATAGAAACCATAACTCCATTTCTTTTACATAAACATAACATAATTACAAATAATGAGAGCCTGCAATATTCAATCCCAATTGTCAAGTTCTTATTCATTATTATAACATTCCATTTCTTCCCACATAAAGATTATCTTCAGCAAATATAACAAAAATACAAAATAATATATTCCTAGAATATCATTTTATTCTAAAAGTTTCTATTTTATTGACTAGTGACATCTACACTGATATTCTTATAATAGGTTTTTTAATGTTAATATAGTATTATGGCAACTTCCTGAGTATAATCTAGATTTAGTTTTATTACTCTTGTTATTAATGTTATTATTATTCTAGAATATAATTAATTTGAGATGGAGCAATACACTTACTTCTATTTTATAAAGTCGCTAAGAATTTTGCCAATTAAGGAAAATACATGGTTTTAATGATGATTGATTGGTTTGATTTCATGTTTATCCATAATGATCATCCCTAGAAATATCAGGTAATGAGATACATATTTTACATGTATTTAATCAGACATTCCAAAACCCTATGAGTTAGCTATTATTCAGCAAATAGATAAGCAAACGGGTCATAAGAAAGTTACTTGTCAAAGGTCTCATAGCTATTAAGAATCACCACAAGTATTTGAGAATACTTGTGAGAATATTTGAGAATACTTTCAGTGACCCTCCCTGTGACAAGTTTGTTGCTAGGATTGTATGTACTTTTTAAAAATTAATATATGGTTTATAATATTTAGAACTATTTTCATTTAATAAATTTTTATTATGTGCCTGTGTCTCCTTTACTCCATATTCTATTATTTAACAGCCATGGCAACATTTAAAAAATGATTATGACATCTTAATTTTTTCTGAACAAAATTTCAAATAGAATTTTTGATTTATAATTTTGGAATGGGACACAGAGTCTGATAACTTTGTCTGATTTAATTGCTGCCTTGAAGAGAAATAACATGGATTTATCAGGACTGGCAATGACCAATGAAATATTAACACGGCTGTTGTTTTTTCCTCTTGAATGTGATATTTTCGTAACCTGTAGGAGGGAAAATAAAAAAGTATAGACCATAAGAATATAAGAGCTGACATTTTGAATACAGCAGTAAAGGGGGTAAAAGAAAGAAAGAAGAAAGAAAAGGAAAGAAAGGAAGAAAAGAAAGAAGAAAAAGAAAGAAAGAAAGAAAGAAAGAAAGAAAGAAAGAAAGAAAGAAAGAAAGAAAGAAAGAAAGAAAGAAAGAAAGAAAGAAAGAAAGAGAGAGAAAGAAAGAGAGAAAGAAAGAGAGAGAGAAAGAAAGAAATGGAAGGAAGGAAGGAGTGAGGGAGGAAGGGAGGGAATGAAGGAAGGAAGGAAGGAAGGGAGGGAGGGAGGGAGGGAGGGAGGGAGGGAGGGAGGGAAAGAAAGAGCCACATCAATCCCTTTCTCCACCTAGGCATTACTAGAAGGTGAGGCATAGCCTCTGGTTACATAGTTTATGTCTGGGTTTTCAGTGACCCTCCCTGTCACAAAGAGGGGAAGAATTCAAAGGCTTCATACATCTTAACTTCACATGATTAGATAGAGAACCCTCAAAGATTTGGACAATGAATAACTTGCTTCCAGCAATAGACAGAATGGCAAGAATAAAGACATTAATTTGCATTAGAAATGGAGGTTGGAATTAACAGTTCCCTCATGAGTAATGACATAATATATACATGATGAACTTTAAAAGACACTAGACTTTTTAACAATGTGCTCTTAGCAACATTCAACAGAAGATTATATTGATGTTAATTTTCTCTTCCCACTAAGTGAGCTCTGTGGGAACATATACTGCTGGGTAAATCTATGCAGAGATCCCAGGAAATAGGAGCCAGTTTTTCTTACCAATTTCCATTTTTCAGCCCAGACTCTCAGGTCAAGTCTGTTAAGTTATATAGTCCAGAGATGCCCCTATTCATAAACTGAGGAAAGAGGCAGTCCCTCAAAGATGCCTTAATTCCGGGGCTGGTGTGGTGGCTCGCGCCTGTAATCCCAGCACTTTCGGAGGCCGAGGCAGGTGGATCACCTGAGGTCAGGAGTTCAAGACCAGCCTGGCCAACCTGGTGAAACCCTATTTCTACTAAAAATACAAAAATTAACTGAGTGTGGTAGCGGGTGCCTGTAATCCCAGCCTTTCTGCAGACTGAGGCAGGAGAATCACTTGAACCCAGGAGGTAGAGGTTGCAGTGAGCCAATAACATGCCACTGCACTCCATCCTGGGTAACAGAGAGAGACTCAATATCAAAAAAAAAAAAAAAAAAAAAAAAAAAAGAAAAGAAAAGAAAAAGAAAAGAAAGAAAGAAGCCTTATTCCATTCTCCCTTTCCTTATCATCCTCACCCTCACAAACCCAACACATACCTGTAGGTTCCATGTTATACTTTGGCATATAGCCAGATGCCTCTTTAAACTTAATTTTAAAAATAATTTTTTTGTGTCTCCATTTTCAGAAGGAAATGTCTCTTTGGCAACTTTTCTACCAATAAGCATACAGAAATTAAGTTATGAGTCTATATGGATTAAAATATTTACTTTCTTTTCTTTTGTCTAATCAATATCCGGTTTATTGCTAAAGGATTAGCATTAGTCATAGATTTTGGGAAGTGAAAATAGTTATTTCATCTATACATATAAAGCGCAAACAGAATATATGTACACACATGATGTTGGGCAGTTGCCAGAAGTTCTCACGTTGAAAGAGGCACTATTACGTAGTGTAGGGCCCACTGAAAGGATGGACTTTATTTTCCAGAAGTGCTGAGTTCAGATTTCACCTTCACTATGTAATGGCTGGGGACTTCAGTAAAATATTTAATCTTCCCAAGCCAGTTTTTTCCATCTGTAAAATGAAGCTAAAAATTGTGTCACCTTTTGTAACTGGCACAGAATTATTATGGTAAGTCCCTGGCACAGTGCCAGAAAAAAGTATGTGTTGGAGAAAGTGAGAGATAATTTTACTGATTAAATTGATTTACTTTCTACAGAAAAGGAATGTGTTCTTACCATCTGTTACACAGGGGCCCTTGAATGAGAACTTTGTTGCAGTCATTTGTGGAATAAAGGATAGATCTCATCAGTAGGGGTAATGATTTTTGACAATGAAGGTAAAGATATCTGTGTAAGATATGGTGTTTTGCTAAAAGTTTGTAAGTATTCCAAGTGGCAGAAATTATTTTTATATTTGTGCCAAATCTGTCCTTTGAAATACCAAACATGCACTTTTAATCTTTTTTTTAATAAATCATTTTAGCCTCTCTTTACTAAATTTCCAGGACACAATTTTTTTATTTAAAAATGAACTAATGGGCTTAGGGAGCTTAAACATGAACAAAGAAATACAGTATGATCGAAATTTGCCTCTTCAGTAAATTTCAATATATTTCTCCTTCACTAGTTGTGCATCATATAATGAGCAAGAGACATAAGTGATTGTTACAGAAAAATCAAGACAAACACAACATTTCATAGGCTGAGATAGTGCTAATATCTTGAAAATAACCTAAATTTCTAAATTAACACTAATCCAAATTCCCATCTTTATTAATGAATTAATGTGAACCACAAAAGCGAACAGCTCTTGGGAACAAGACCTTTTTTTTTTTTTCTTATCCAGTCACGTCACACCTACGTTACTTCAAAAGTTGACCTATCCTGGGAAACTTCTTAAGCTAATACTTATGTATAGTATTTTTTTTTTCTGAACACATTAAATTTTTAAATTTCCACCTATCAATTGGAGTTTTAATCACACAAATTTTTTCAGGTCACTCTATCCTTTAGTGTAGTGGTCCACTCCTGGAAACTATGTATTCCCTTTACAGCGTTGATTCCCATTGGCATTCTGCTTGTATTTCCATGCTATACAATTATTGCTTGGAAAATGAAGACTCATTACTTTTTTTTTGTATTTTGTATCTTTTTTATTATTATTATCATACTTTAAGTTCTAGGGTACATGTGCATAACATGCAGGTTGGTTACATTTGTATACTTGTGCCATGTTGGTGTGCTGCACCCATCAACTCGTCAGCACCCATCAACTCGTCATTTACATCAGGTACAACTCCCAGTGCAATCCCTCCCCCCTCCCCCCTCCCCATAACATGCCCCGGTGTGTGACGTTCCCCTTCCCGAGTCCAGGTGATCTCATTGTTCTGTTCCCACCTATGAGTGAGAACATGCGGTGTTTGGTTTTCTGTTCTTGTGAGTTTGCTGAGAATGATGGTTTCCAGCTGCATCCATGTCCTTACAAAGGACACAAACTCATCCTTTTTTATGGCTGCATAGTATACCATGGTGTATATGTGCCACATTTTCTTAATCCAGTCTGTCACTGATGGACGTTTGGGTTGATTCCAAGTCTTTGCTATTGTGAATAGTGCCGCAATGAACATACGTGTGCATGTGTCTTTATAGCAGCATGATTTATAATCCTTTGGGTATATATCCAGTAATGGGATGGCTGGGTCAAATGGCATTTCTAGTTCTAGATCCTTGAGGAATTGCCACACTGTTTTCCACAATGGTTGAACTAGTTTACGGTCCCACCAACAAACTCATTACATTTTACGTAAGATTTATTGCATAGCTTGCATCTTGCAAAGTTCTGGTCTAAACACACAAACACAAAGAAAGTTAGTTGAATAAGTGAATGATTCTACCTTTCAATTATTTTTTTTAATCCACGCAAAAGTTTCTTATGATACTCCACATGGAAATTATTTCAGATATTTATGTAAGCACATATTTTTTCTTCCCAAACATTAGGAAAACTTTACATATACTCTGGGAGAAACGAGGAGCTACTGAGATGTTTTCCGCAAAATGACATTAGTGTTCCATTTTAGAAATGTCACATTGGCTGGCTATTAAGAATAGTCTCCAAGGGCCACAGCTGGGAAACCAGATAGGAGGTTATTGCAATGGTCCTGTCAAGAAATTAGAGGTGTGTGGGAAATGGTGATAATTGTAAGAAGGGAGAAAGGGTCAAATTCTGGATAGTCCTCTAAGGTGTATTTTCATGTGAGTTAATATGAGACATGAAAAAAGAGGGGCTTTTGAATTATTTGCCTAAGAAATTATTTGCCTAATTATTAGGCACATTTATTTGCCTAATAAATGTTAGATAGAGTTGCCATTAAGAGGGAAGGAATGCAGAGAAAAACATTTGAAGGACTGAATAATCAAGAATTCAGTTTAGGGCATATATATTTGGTAACACTGATTAGACATTAAAATGGGGGAAACTACTATTCTTTATAACCAGAGTTTAAATCTATTTCCTTAAGAATTCTGCTGAGAGTTTCATTTCTTCAGGTTGTTAACAAAATAGAAATCTAAAGCTTTAGGTCATTAATAGGTGAATAATTATTCTACAGTTTTGAAAAGACTGAAAATTCATTGATCACCTACATAGAGTTCTGTTGAACAGTATTAAGTGACCACAGGTACCCAGGTCCACTTTATATTTATAAAACTTGAGCTAATTAGCAACTTATAAGAATACTAAGAAAATGGCATTCATGCACGTTTCTAAGAAATAAATATAAAAATGTTCTTATTAAAAAACTACATGTGTGTGTACATGGGTATGTTTGTATGTGTACATGCATATGTCCCATATTAAATAACATTTTCCTCTACCAAACTAATATTAAAACATTCACAGTTTCAAGTTCTCAAGGGATAAGAAAAAAAGTATATCACTCATTGGAAATGAGTATGTCAGTATATCATTTTTTTTTTTAAAAAATACATTTGAATCACTAACAATATAAAATGTTTCTGACTACATATATAATAAGATGCTTATTAAGTTATTATTTATTATGTTGAGAAATTGAAGTTAGCAACATTAAACTCAAGAAAATGTTTAAATTATTATCTACATTATGGATAACATGCACAATAATGATCATTTTCTTCAAAGTTTTTTCTTGGCATAGTAAAATTTTTAGAATATAATTAAATGTAAAATATAAATACAGAATAATCTCAATTTTTGAAAAAGTAGCTCATTTGGGCTACTTTTACAGTTCATATATAAATGTACAGGGCTTCATTTTATAACATGTACATAAATGGATTTCTGTGTGTGTATGTGTGTGTGTTTGTGTGTGTGTTTGTGAAGATTGGGAGGTAATAACACCAAAATCTATCATTAATTATGATTAATATGGTGGGTGATAGGAAGATAATCTATTATTTCCTTTTTTACAATTTTCTATGATTTACAAAGAGCATATGTGAAATTAATAATCAGAAAAGGTAAGTGGACCTAGTATTTTACATGTCTGAATAGAAGGCTCGAAATGTTTTATACAAAACTGGTCTTCTGAAGGTGTTAAAGTCATTTGGATTCCTAAAGAAGACTAATAGAAGTAGAAAAATTTGGATTTGCTTCAGCCATTTCCAGATTAGTTCTTGCTAATAAATTCAAGCAGTTTTAAGGCATGGAAGTGTGTTATCTATACTTCTCCAACATTATAGCCATCTTTCAGTCTTTAGCAGATAATTGGAACCAAAATCTGTTTCAAATGGTGAGATAGTGTGTATTTAAATATGTTTTGGTTTAAAAAAAGGAAAAAAGAAAATCTGCATATTTAATTCTAGATTCCTTGATGGCGTGGTTTGCAATTCTTTCCAACTTGAAAAAGACAGTGATACCAGGAAAGTATGAGGGCAATTTTTTACTTTCCAGATTACACTTGAATACATATTTTAGAATATTAAATATAAATACAAACTCTAGAATACTAACATAAATATGAATACAAAATAATATGTGCATTACCTACTCCTCATAATGCAACAAATTATACATTATACATTAAAAATTGTACATTGATCATTACACATTAAAATATTGTTCAAATTCACAGTAAAGTAGCATCTCATCATAAAAAGTACCTCTGTAAGAAAGAAAATATTCTGTTTTCATGCTTGAGATATACCAAGTTGTATGTGTTACATACTATGTGACTTAATGTAAATAAATTTTGCAAAGGGAACAAGATTTTACAAATTATACTATCAACTATATATATACATTTATCATAAAATTTATTTTTTCAGATATTCATACATGACTCTTCTGTGGTAGACCATCATGTCCTTTAAATGAAACTTTAATATAATTAAAATGTTTAAACACTTAATTTATATGCAAAATAACTAAAGTTATTCTTGAGTAAACCAAAAATGATGACTATATGACCCTATTATCTTGAGATGAAGAAGACTATCATCCTGTTAACTGTACAGAAACAATTGAATGGGAAGACATCAATCTAGAATAGTTATGGTAACATTTCAATTTAATACAGTCTAAGAGTCTGATATATTTTCTTTTCTTTTTTAATGTTTTTTTCTTGCAGGATATGACCACTCTGTTCTTTTATTTTTTAAATTTTCTCTTTTGGTTATCACATTTTCCTCCCAGATACCTCTCATTTTGAATGTTTCCACCAGAATTTATGTTCGTTTTCAACTATTATTAATTGGTCTTTTCATTATTACGATGTTTATCGTAGCTGACATATCTTTTCTTCATTAATTTGCTCTTTACTGTTGATTATACCTGAAGCTTTCACAGAATATTTTGCCTACTATCTTAATTCCAATAGGTGGTGTCTATTTGAAGCCAAAGAGAGAATAGTTTTAAACATGAATTTCCTGTATATATAATTACATAATCAAGAACAGTAATGATATGATTCCAGCAGGTCTAATAGCTTTGGTAGAAGGTAAAGATAACGTTGTAAGACTCTAAATATATTCTCTGTTTTGTGTTAAAGTAACATAAAATAATAAATGTGTAGTCATTACATGTAAAGAAATGTTCTTTACAAGTGTTAAATGATAGAAAACCAAATTAACATAAATAGTTTTGCAGAGAAACTATATTTTAAAGAGTATTCTTCCTTTACTTTTGCCAATATTCAGAGGCCTATACTAACTTAAGGACAACATTAAAATGAAGATGATAGAAACAAATCTATAAACTAATTTGGTAAATTATTAATGATAAGAGTAAACTTTACCTACATAATGACCAATTAGTTGATTAAATTAGTCTCAACAATAATCCATCTTTTCAGGAAAAAAAATAAAATTGTGTAAAATAGATATCCTCAGAGTGAACTACATATCTAATTCAGTCAAAGTATTGATTCAGGTATTCAGGTTGCCTGTTTGATATATTCTAAATGGAGGCTGTGTTTTTTAAAAGATTTAAAGAAGTTTGTTTGCCTGTTTTACTTCGGAAAGTTTGTAAAGTCTATGCATCTTTATAAATCTTAATCTTTTACCTTCTCATTGATGACAGTATCCTTTTCTTCTTCGTATGACCTTTATAGCATTATTTTCAAATTGTAAAAAGGAATACTTGAGAATTTCAAATTTAAATGTTTTTAGCGAATATATTCATCCTTAACCTAAATATACTTCACAATATTCTCTTAGGACACGGAAATATTCCTCATCTGTAACTTATCACTGCAAAATAAAACAATTACTCTCTTTATTTGTGAACAGTCATTGGGTTTTGATTACAAAGCAATAGATTTTAGGATGGCTACTGTTTTACTTGAAAAAGAGATACATTTGTAAATAGTTTAATTTTAAAGCATAAAACATCCACCTTCTCGTTCTATTAAAAAAAACACATTTAATAAAGAAAATACAAAACTATTTTTTATCGAGTAATATATTATTGCTGGCTGACTTTATTATTTTCTCAGTTTATGCACTTTAAGTGGTAAGTATCAAAGGTAGGTTCTCTTTATAATATTTAGTTAAAACATATGAAGAGAATCTATACGCTTTAATCACTACCTTGCCAATGCTGTGTGGGTTTGAATGTTGAGAGATGGAATCATGTATTTTCTGAATGTAGAATACTTGCAAAGGGTGAAGGAAAGGATCCAGAATAACTAAAACAATTTTCAAAAAAGAAGTACAAAGTATACTTCAACTACCTGGTTGAGAGACTCAAAAATTATTAAGGTTGTATAATATGACCATAAAAAGCAAATAAATAAATTGAACAAAATAGCAAATCCAGAAATAAAACCACACATATGGAGTCAATAATTTTCTACAAACATTCACTAAAATTCAATTTGGAACAACAACAACAACAAAAACACCTAGACATTCATATGGAAAAAATGAGCGATGACCTCATACACCTCATACAATATGAAGAAAAAACAAAACCAGTGATGTGATTAAAATTATCCAAAAGAAACGGGTATTATAAAAAAAAAAATAAAAGGGAATTTAAACTCTTCTATTTATTTGAGAAAATAAATGGAAAAGAATGGGACAATTTGATAAAGTTAAAATGTGAAATTTTGAGACAATGTTCTTATGTGTATTTCAAGTTTAGTAGAACCTCTTGTGGGTCTGATATTTTAATTTCAGAGAATCAAAAATAATTTTATTTTATTTAATTTTCAATTTTTCCATTGCTATATAATTGTACATATTTTGAGGGTATATGTAGTATTTTGACGCATGTATATAATGTGCAATGATCATCTCAAATATTTACCATTTCTTTGTATTGGGAACATTGCAATTAGTTTTTTTTAGCAATTTTGAAAAATATTATAAATTACTGTTAATTATAATTTATGCTTTCAATCTAACTATATTTTTATACCTCTTAACCAACTTCTCTTTAACTACTTCCTGTTTAGAATTGTGAAAATTTTTCCACATGAGTAACATTCTAAAGCATAATTTATAGCCAACGCATTTTTAGAGTGTATGCCTATTCATTGGAAAGTGTAGACAATATTGTACCTTAATAATTCATTGAATTGTGACATTTCATTGAATTTTGACAACAATAATCTTATAAGATATAGTAATTTTATTTCATTTTTGATGTTCATACTTTATTTTGCTGGCCATCTTGTTCTAAGTTCATAATGATTTTTTAAAGAATATCATTTAAAACAATAACTCTTCTTTAAACATGTTACGTCACATTCCATGGGTGAGTAACCGCTTAAACTTGTGATATATGCACACATACTATATATATAGATATATATATTTACATACATACACAAATATTATATATAAATACTATATATATTTGCACACTCTATATATACCCATAAATATACTATGTATACACACATATTTATATATACATATTTATACATATATAATATACTCAGGTAAAAACAAACTATACATACTATTTGTTACTAAAAACAGAGTTTGCTAGTATATATATTATTGGTTCCTATATTAAATTATACTGGCTTTTTTGTATAATAGAGTGAAAAAATTGTCACTCATTTCCTTTTAGTGCCATGGGTGGTGACCCAAAAGGGAACTGCTGAGAAGGGTAGACATAGATGATGTAGTCAGATTGGGGCATAATAGGAAGTAAAAACTAAACAGATGTTGTAGTCAGATTGGGGTATAATAGGAAGTAAAAACTAAACAGAAGGAAAAACTAAACTAAAGAGCTTCTGCACTGCAAAGGAAACTATCATCAGAGTGAACACGCAACCTACAGAATGGGAGAAAAAAGTTCGCAATTTATTTATCTGACATAGGGCTAATATTCAGACTCTACAAGGTACTTAAACACATTTACAAGAAGAAAACAAACAACTCCATCAAAAAGTGGGTGAGGGATATGAACAGACACTTCTCAAAAGAAGACATTTATGCGGCCAACAAACATGAAAACATGCTCACCATCGTAGGTCGTTAGAGAAATGCAGATCAACACAATGAGATACCATCTCACTCCAGTTAGAATGACGATCATTAAAAAGTCAGGAAACAGATGCTGGAGAGGATGTGGAGAAATAGGAATGCTTTTACACTTGGTGGGAGTGTAAATTAGTTCAACCATTGTGGAAGACAGTGTGGCAATTCCTCAAGGATCTAGAATCAGAAATACCATGTGACCCAGCAATTCCATTGCTGGGTGTATATGCAAAGGATTAGAATTCATTCTACTATAAAGACACACGCACACGTATGTTTATTGCAGCACTATTCACAATAGCAAAGACTTGGAACCAACCCAAATGCCCATCAATGATAGACTGGATAAAGAGAATGTGGCTCATATACACCATGGAATACTATGCAACCATAAAAAAGGATGAATTCAGGTCCTTTGCAGGGACATGGATGAAGCTGGAAACCATTATTTTCAGCAAACTATCCTAAGAACAGAAAACCAAGTACCGCATGTTCTCACTCATAAGTGGGAGTTGAACAATGAGAACACATGGACACAGGGAGGGAAACATCACATACCAGGGCATGTTGGCGGATGAGGGGCTAGGAAAGAGGTAGCATTAAGAGAAATACCTAATGTAGATGATGGGATGATGGGTGCAGCAAACCACTGTGGAAAGTGTATAAATACCTATGTAACAAAACTGCACGTTTTGCACATGTACCCCAGAACTTAAAGTAATATAAATAAATAAATAAATAAGAAAAAAAAAAGCTCCCTCCAAAAAATATTAGTAAGCTGAGTTCAGCAGCAAATATTATCAAAATTATAAAACACTTACTAAGGGGAATTAAAGAGTGGGATGATATAATGGAACACTCAACATTACTAAGATGTCAGCTATTTCCAAATTAATCTCACCATTAAAAAGCAATACCAGTTAAAATCCAATCAATCATTTCCTTGAAATTATCAAGTGTATACTAAAATGTACACAAAAATGCAAAGGGTACAGAATAACTAAAACATTTTTCAAAAACATATGGAATTAGCATACTTTCACTACATGACTGCAAAGCTCAAAAATTATTAAGGCTGTATGATATAATCATAAAAAGCAAATAAATAAATGGAGCAAAACAGCAAATCCAGAAATAAAACCATTCATATGGAGTCAATAATTTTTACACACATTCAGTAAAATTCAATGAGGAACAAAAAAGTCTGGACATCCATATGGAGAAAAGTGAGCAATGGCCTCACACAATATGAAAATAATAATTTATGAAGAATAAACCTAAATATCTTTACTACTTGCTAGCATGCCAAGATACTTTAGGCAGGACACAAAAAGATAAAACAAAAGAAAAATATATATAAATTGTACTTTGTCATCATGAAAAACTTGGCCAATAAAGACACTCAGCTAAGAACATGCAAAAGCAAGTCTTAAAGTTTTCTGAGTTGTCAAAGAGCTTTAGAGCAGCATGTCTGTATCCAGACAACCCAGGCATTGGGGTTAAAAGCTTCATTTAAAAAGTCTGTACTCCAGCTTGATTCAAAAAGAACAGAGACATCCTCTTTAGGGACCACAGAAGGTTAGAAAATGTGCATTAATTCAGTAGTGTGGCTTTATAGTATAAACCTTATGCCGAAAGTTTGCATTTTATCAGAACATTGCGACCTTCATTTCACCTCAAACAATTATTAGTAAAACGGAAGAAATATCAATAGCTGAGCTTAAATTTCCCACTGGCATAATGAAAACAAAATTACATATTTCTTGAACATTGGTACTGGCAATATGATATTCATGCCTTCTGCAAAGTATGTAGTTGCCCACACACATATTTTAAAGAAATTATTCCTGGTTTTTGCCAGGAGCAAAAGATGCAAAACTTTCACAAACATTCACATAGACTTTCTATGGAGTTCATTTTAACTCTATGTCAACGGCGTAGAAAATATTGAGTCAGAGCAATGACTTAATCCACAAAGTAGTCTGTGGATACCATGGATATTTCTCTGAGCAGAACCATCACAAATGTATTGTGATTTTATTTTAAAAGAAAGCAATAATTTCTAACCCTTGTTTTAAGTAGAAACAAAATGTAAATAGCCCTATTAACAAAATATGGATTTTGATGTTCTGAACAATATAAATGGCTGATAGTAATAGCTTTCCAAAGAACATATTTTTTTTTCTTCGGGTAAATTCATCAGGCAAGTGAAAAAAAGAACATACAGTTTTCTGAAATGGGAGAAAAGATAATAGGTGAACTTTGGAGAAGTCGAAAATAGAGTTACTGATTTTTAGTTACTTCTAGACTGTCCTTGTACACTGTTAAATAAATAATTAAGATGTTGACCCAATAAATATTGGCAAGAAGAACAAATTATCCATAAAATAATTTACCTTCCTTTGTAAACAATCAGCAGTTAACTCAGAAAAGATTATCTCTATGCATAATACTGCAGAACAGTTCTCTAGGTGGCTGTGGACCCACCTACTTTTCCCCCATTTCTTGTTCATTGTTCTCAAATAACTCTAGAATGGGCTGAGAATGCATTATTCTGAAATAGGGTAGAACTGCCTAAAACAACTCATACCTTGTTCCTGTTCCTTCAGGGAAATGTGGCATGTTGTGTTAGGGAGGAACGGCCCAGGACAGCCCGAGTTTCGTTCCTGTCTCTCCTGGTAGCAGGATATTTATCAAAGCTTTGCCCACTAATTCTCATGACCCCCAGGTGGCTCCAGGCCTCTGGGGGTCCCTTATCTATGGTGCAAGTGGGGCATGTGCAATCAAGGCTCCATCTACCTAGGACACCTTTTGGATCTACGGAGAATCAACTCACAATGGATCCTAGACTCCCTTTATTGTTGCCTATCTGTAAGCAATAAATCCACTTCTTATAACCTGTTATATATGAGTATGTTCGGTGTCACTGGACTCAGATTGGTAACCAGAGCACAGTAAGCCTGCTTCATAAATCTGTGGTTTGTGAAATAAAACAAATAGGTATCACAAGTAAATTTTGTTTTTTCCTACACTCTCTACTGCTACGTAGTGACATGTAAAATGATTTATGTGTAAAGTTTTGTGTAAATATTTATAAAGTAAGCTAGTAAGCACAAGCTTTATATTAGTATTGGACTTGACAGATTGGATCAAATTAGAATTACTGAAAGAGATGAATAAGGCAAATAAATTAGAAAAATACACAAACTACTCTCTTTAAAAGTTTTCCTATATAACTAACCTTTAATTGGCTTCTGTATCTTTTAATATTAGTATTCATATATATTTCTACCAGAGTAACTTAAAATATTTGGATTATTGCTTTTGTCTATATAATAATATCTAGGGAACTAGGAACATTATCAAGATTTTAATGTCGCCTATCATGTGACTTCCAAATCTTTTTTCCTCCACCTTTCTCTCAAACTGTGCATACATTTCAGAAAAAAATCAAAATACTCAACTTTGCTTCTAGTTATGATGCATATGTGAAAAACCATCTATCCCACCATTACAATGAGAGAATAATATGTAATTCATGCAATCAGAACTTTAATAAAACCTATCAGAGAGCTAAAGACAAAGAAATCTAAAAGATAGAGTTCTTTGAGTATTTCTTAGGTGAGTGGAACCTAGCCTGTTTTTATTCGTGGTGACAGAGGTGGATGAAGAAGCTAATCTCCCACAGAAGAAACGAAAGAACAAGTAGAGAAGAACACTCTTGTTAGATCTAGTATCCTAAACAAAAGCTAGATCTCAAAATTCACCAAATCACTCCCATGAGATTTTACTAATTGTGCATTGGTGCTGAGCAGGGAAGTTGAAAGGGCTCTTGTCTTCTTAGGATGGCTAGAACTAGTACAAGTGTCCTCATCCCACCCTGCGATGCAGGAACTCAGTATAGAGCTGAAACTTTAAAAAGTTGCATTTCAGCTCTGGCTCAATTCCATTCTTAGTTTTATTAGAGAGAACAAACCCTCACTCTAGCCATCTGGGGAAAAAAAAAAGAGCAAAACCTTTCATGAGAAAAGATACTATTCTCAACTGTTACTTTATGCAAAGTGCCTGGCATCCTACATAGAATGTGTGTGTGTGTGTGTGCGCGTGCGCGCGTGCGCGCGCACATCTGCATGCATGTGTGTAATTGTGAATTAACAGGAAAGTGTGAACTATAGTCAAATAAAAAAACTGACAATAAAAGATGACACAAAACTTGTCCAGATTACCCAGAGAATGGCAGAACTTACAGGAAAAAATTAAGATAATGAATAAAATCATATGTACAGAACTTCAGCATAAAAACAAAAGCTTTGATAAATGAACCAAATAAAAATTCTAGAGCTAAAATTCTGCGATATTTGATCTTAAAAATATTAGATGGGCATAACAACAGATAAAAAAGAAGAAAAGATAAGTGATTTATCGGTAGGTTAATATAAATCAGCTAAATTGAAGAACAGACATTTTTAGAAAAAGAATTGGGACTCTAAGTCATATGAAAAGATGTTCAAGATAGCTAACATACATGGAAATAGATTTCTAGAAAAAGAGAAAAAAAAAAAAAACATTTAAAGCTACAATGTCTGAATATTTTCTGAAATTGGTGAATAATATTTACCCCCAGATCCATGACCAGCAACACCCAAGAAAAAGCATAACATTTCAGTAAAAACTGCTGAAATGCAAAGATAATCAGAAAAACTTTCAAAGCATCTAGAAACAAAAAATATAACAATCAGACACATAATAATAAGAATAATGGTCAAATTTTCATTAGAAACAATGAAAGCTGGGAGGTGATATAAGCATCATTGAAATATGGAAAAAAGGCATAAGAAAAATATTATAGGCTAGATTCCCACTACAGAGAAAAACTCTTAAAGAAAATAAAGACACAGGCAGACAAAACCTGTATATTTGTACAAGAATTGTTGAAGTTCTTTAGGTTAAAGTAAAACGAAACCAAATTAAAGTATGAATTACACTTTTATAAAAAAAGAAAAAGATCCTTAAAGAGAGTAAAAGTGTGGGCCGAATTAATAACAATGTATTGTATGGTTAATTATTTAAAAGTACAATATATGAGAAAATAGCACAAACAGTGGGAGAAAAGTTGAAGGAAAGCACAGTGTGATAAAGTTATGATTTTCATTTTGAAAGAGTATAATTTAAGTAAATTTAAATTTTGATAACTAAATATTGCATATTTTAACCTCTGTAGTCATCAGACACACACACACAAATGCAAATATCCACAAAAAGAACAATTTATAAAATAGAACACTACTTAGGAATAAAAAAATGAGCAAACTCCTGATGCAGTCAGCAATGTGGAGGAATCTTAAAAACACAGTGTTGCTCAAAGGAAGCCAGGGATAGAAACACACTGTAGGATCATATGAAGTTATGTGAAGTTCAAGATTTATCTATGATGAAATAAGTCAAAAAATGTTGGTAGGGAAAATTAGAAATGGGCACAGAAAACTGTCTGCAGTTATGGAAATGTTTTATATATTTACCACTTATTTTACATTGGTATATAAATATAAAATACATCAAGCTATATTCTTAAATAAGGCCTCACTATTGTGTGAACATTCATTATATTTTGCATATTTTATGCTTTATCTTTTTTCAGTGTTCTTTCTACCTGATCCCCACTTTCCTGCCATATTTATCTTTTAACCTCATAACCAAGGTCCAGATATGTATTGTATATTGTTTTCTGTCATCTTTCCCATGTAGATTCATCTACAACAATTTGCCTATAACTTCTTAAATTATCGATTTCACAATAAAATATGCCTATACAAATATCAGATGGTATTGTAGATAAGTACTTCTAAAGTTTTGTTTTGTGTTCACAGTTAAAACACTTACATGTACTTTGCAAACAGAAACCACAATCCTACATCATGCATCAAACATTCCCTGAAGCCATACTTATTTTATGTACAATATTCTCTTATACATTGGAATCTACTCTGTTATATTCCATTACATTTTAATTTTAATAATAACATAATCCTGGTGGCAGTGAGTTTTATGACCCACAATATGCCAAGAAATGCAATAAAAAAAACCTAACTCTAGATTCCACACTAGACAGGTTTCTTACTCCTTTCAGTTTCCCTCCCAAAATGTGTCCCAAGGGCAAAGTAAGATGGCTGAATAAAAGCCTGCACCATTCTTTCCTCCCAAACCCCCACAGGAACATCACATTTTAACAACGACCTGCACACAGGAAAGCACCATTATAAGAACTAAAAACCAGATGACCAACCACAGTACCTTGTTTTAACTTTATATAATTGAAAGAGGCATTGAAGATGGTGGAAGAAACAGTCTTGAACTGCCAATGCCACCTCTCCCACACCCCCTGGCAGCAGCTGTGCAGCATGAAGAGAGAATCTGTGCACTAGGGGGGTGGAGAGTACAGTGACTGGAGGACATTACATTGAACTCAGTGCTGCCTTGCCGTAGCAGAGAGTAAAGCCTTATTGGGCTCAGTCAGTGCCCATACACAGAGGGAACATTTAGACCAGAGCTAGTCCAACAGGATTGCCCATCCCATGCTTCGGAGCTTCAGTATCTCAGCAAGCCCAGCCACCGTGAGTCAAATGCTCTGGGGTCCGAGGTAAACTTGAAAGACAGTCTAGGACACAAAAACTACAATTCCTAGGCAACTCCTATTGCTGGGCTGGGCTCAGAGCCAGAGAACTAGGGTGGCACATGACCTAAGGTGACACCAGTCAGGACATCTAATGGAGTGCTTCAGTCACTCCTCTCCAAACCCAGGCAGTGCAGCTCACAGCAATTAAAGTGTCTCTTCCCTTCTGCTTAAGAAGAGGAGAGTGAAGACTAAAGAGGATTTTGTCTTGCATCTTGGATACCAGATCAGACACAGTAGAGTAGGGGACTGGGCAATGTCGTGGGGGCTGCCATGCCAGGCCCTAGTTACCACACAACATTTCTAGACACACCCTGGGCCAAAAGAGAACCTATTACCTTGAAGGGAAGGAGTCATCATCTACTGACTAAATAGCCCTTGGGCCCTCAATAATCACCACTGATACCCAAGTAGTATGCCGTGGACCTTGGGCTCTGAGACGTGCTGCCTACAGGTGTGACCCAGCACGTTCCTAGCCATGGCAGCTATGACAAAAGACTCTTGTCTGAGAAAAGCAGAAGAAAAAGTAAAAGGGACTTTGTTTTGTATCTTAGGTACCAGCATGGCCACTAGGGCGTAGAGCACTAAGTAGGTTCTTTGGGTCCCCAAGTCCGGGCCCAGACTCTTAGACAGCATTTCTAGATCTTCCTTAGGCCAGAGGGGAGCTTCAGGGCAGGTCTTAGGCTTGGCAGAATTCACCACAAGCTGACTGAAGAGCCTATGGACTTTAAATGAACACCAACAATGGCCTGGCAGAACCCTCTTCTCCCCCGGCCCTTGGCTGATGATGGTGGCGACAACAAAGTTTCCTCTGCCTGTGGAAAAGGGAGGGAAGGGCAGGAATGACTTTATATTTTGGTTTGAGTGCCAACTTAACTGCAGTAAAAAACAACATCAGGCAAGTTTATAAGGCTTTTGACTATAAAACCTGGCTTTCAGGTACATCACTGGACCTTCTTGCAGCCTGGGGGAACTTGCCATGGAGAAAAGAAGGTTACAAACTTGGCTGGCTTTGCCACCTGCTGACTATAAAGCCCTAGGCCCTTGAGTGAACATAGATGGTAGCCAGGGAGTGGTTACAGCAGGCCTTGGGAAGAACCAGGGCTCTGCTGGCTTCAGGTCTGCGACAGTGCAGTCACAGTGCTGGTGGTCACAAGGGTGCTTGCATTACCAGACCTCCAACTCCAGGAAACTCAGCACAGACAGAAAGACTTTGTTTGTCTGGGAGAAAGACAGGGAGAGTAACAAGAATCTCTTCTTGATCATCCAGAGAATTCTTCTGTATCTTATTCAAGACCACAGAAGCAGTAAGTACCTCTACAAGTCTGCAAAAATGACAGTAATCTTGGTCTTGGTGCCCAAGTCTCTTCAAGTGCCTGAAAAGTCTTATCAAGAAGGACAGGCGCAAACAAGTCCAGATGGTGAAGACTAAGATAAGCACCCAACTTTTCAATGTTCAGACACAGAAGAACATCTACAAGTATCAAGATCATCCAGGCAATCATGACTTCACCAAATGAAATAAAGAAGGCACCAGGGACCAATCATAGAGAAACAGAGAAATATGGCTTTCAAGACAGAAAATTCAAAATAGCTGTTTTGAGGTAACTCAAAGAAGTTCAAGATAACAGAGAGAATGAAATCGAAATCCTATCATACAAGCTTAGCAAAGAAATTGAAACAATTTTAAAGACTCAAGCAGATCCTAGAGTCAGAAAAATGCAATTGACACGCTGAAGAATGTATCAGAGTCAATAGCAGAAATGATCAAGCAGGAAAAAGAATACATGAGCTTGAAGACAGGCTATATAAAAATGAGTAGAGGGGATAACAGAAAGAAGAATAAAAAGTAATGAAGCATCCCGATCACATCTGGAAAGTAGCCTCAAAAGGGCAAATCTAAGAGTTACTGGCATTAAAGAGTTACTTATCTACTACTGTTTATCTACTAAAATAACTAGAGAGTTATTTATCTACTATTTATCTACTAAAATAACTAGAGAGTTATTTATCTACTATTTATCTACTAGAAGAGTTATTTATCTTCTAAAAGTAGAGGAAGATATGAGTAGAAAGTTTATTCAAAGAAAAAATATCAGAGAATGTCCCAAACCTAGATAAATGTATCAACATCCAAGTACAAGGTTATAGAACACCGAGCAGATTTATTCCAAAGAAGACTACCTTAAGGCATCTAATAATCAAACTCCAAAGGTGAAGAATAAAGAAAGAATCCTAAAACAGCAAGAGAAAAGAAACAAATAACATAAAACGCATCTCCAATACATCATTCTTTTTATGGCTGCATAGTATCCCACATTTTCTTTATCAAGTCTATTATTGGTGGGTATTTAGGTTGACTCCATGTCTTTTCTATTGTGAATAATGCTACATGTATGAATAGACATTTCCTCAAAGAAGATACGCAATTGGAAAACAGGCATATGAAAAAGTGCTCAACATCATTAATCTTAAGGGAAGACAAATCAAAACTACAATGAGGTATCATCTTACCCAGTTAAAATGACTTATATCCAGAAGTCAGGCAATAACAAACCCTGGAGAGGATGTGGAGAAAAGGGGACCCTTGTGCACTGTTGGTGGGAATGTTAGTTAGTACAACCATAGTGGAGAACAGTTTGGAGATTCCTCAAAAAACTAAAAATAGACCTATCAGATAATTTAGCAATTCCACTGCTGGGTATATACCCAAAAGAAAGGAAATTAGTGTATCAAAGAGATGTTCGCTCCCATGTTTGCTTCAGCACTGTTCACAATATCCAAGATTTGGAAGTAACCTAAGTGTCCATCAACAGATAGATAGATAAAGAAAATGTGGCACTTATAAACAATTGAGTACTATTCTTCCATAAAAATTAATGAGATCTTGTCATTTGCAACAACATGGATGGAACAAAGGTTATTATGTTATATAAAATAAGCCAGGCAGAGAAAGACAAATATGTCATGTTTTCACTTATTTATGGAATGTAAAAATTAAAACAATAGAATACATGGAGATAGAGAGTAAAAGAATGGTTATTAAAGGCTTGAAAGTGTAGTGGGGGCTAGGGAGTAAGTGGGGACAGTTAATAGGTACCCCCCAAAATAGAAAGAATCAATAATACATAGTATTTGATAGCACAACAGGGTGACTATAGTCAAAATAATTTACATATACATTATAAAATTACTAAGAGTATAATTGGATTGTTTGTAACACAAAGGATAAATGCTTAATGGGGTGCACACTTCACTTTCATGATGTGATTATTACACATTGCATGCCTGTATCAAAATAGCTCATGTATCCATAAATATATACAGCTATTATGTACCCACAAAACTTATAAAAAATTAAAAAGATTCTCATTCATTTGAGTAAAAGAATTAATCAAGAAATGAATAAAAGATACATCATGTCTAAATTGTAAATATAAGTAGATTTATAATCAAAAATAAAATTATATTAATTCATATCACTATTTCTGCATTCTAATTAAACAACCCTAAACCATTTTACTGATCTGATAAAATGTTATTTATTCAGAGCACAAATAATAAAACCAAATAGTGTGTATATATGAGACAAGTTCATGAATAGTCAGGAGCTAATTTATTATACTTTTAATTGATTTATTTTCTATTGCGGTAAGAACACAACATCGGAGCTACTCTCTTAACAGATTATTTAGCATAAGATACAATATTGTTATCTATGGGCACAATATTGTACAGCAGATCTCTAGAGCTTATCCATCGTGAATATGTGAAATTTTATACGTGTTAATTAGTAACTCTTCATTTGTCCTTCCTCCAAACTCCTGAAAACTCCCATTTTACTTTTTGCTTCAGTGAGTTTGGTTATATTTGTTACTTCATGTAAATGCAATGGTGCAGTATTTGTCCTTGTGTGATTGGCTTATTTCATTCGGTATAATGTTTTCCGGCTTTATTCACGTTGGCCCATAATGTAGGATTTTCTTTCTTTTTTTTTTTTTTTAAGTTGAATGATATTCCATTGTATGTATCTCCCACTTTTTGTTTTGTCCATTCCTCTTTTGATGCACATTTAAGTTGTCTCCACAGCAACCAAAATTAACTATTACAGAGAGTACTGCTGCAATGTACATGGGAATGCTAATATATTTTTGAGATCCTGATTTCAATTCTTCTGAATAACTACTGAGAAGTGGGATTGCTGGATCATATAGTGGTTCTATTTTTAACCTTTACAGGAATCTCCATGTTCTTTTCATAATAGCTACACCATTTTTCATTCCCACCAACTGTGTACAAGGATTCCAAAAATGTTTACTTAATTATCTGATCAATCTTGTTGCTTCGACTAAATTAATTTGGGTCACTGTAATTTTTAAAAAAGCATAAAATTCAAGAAAATGAAAATTGGCAAAAATATACCAGAACAATTTGGTAGATTTGGATGAATTGTTTTTCCAAGCCTTCTTGGATTGATTTTCCGAAGTTTTGTATACTATTATTATTATTATTATTATTATTATTATTAAGACTGGATATCTATCACCCATGCTGCCATGCTGGAGTGTAGTGGTGTGATTACAGCTCACTGTAGCCTAGACTTCCCAGATCCCAGTAATCCTCTTACCTCAGCCTCTGGAGTAGCTGGGACTACAAGGATGTGCCAGCATTCCCGAATAATATTTTTTTTTTAATTTTTTTTGCAGAGAAGGGGGTCTCCCTGTTTTGCCCTAGCTGCTCTTGAACTCCTAGGCTCAAGCAATCCTCCCTCTTTGGCCTCCCAAAATGCTGGGTTTAAGGCTGCACTAGGCCCAAAAATTATTTTTAAGAGAGGATAGAACATTCAAATGGTATGCAAAAAGATAGTAGCTAGTATTATACAGTAGTACATTTGCTACTATTGGCTGTAAAAATACTTGTCAGCAAATAAAATGATTTTACATTTTGACTTTTTATTGTTATGATATGTGCAATTTAATTATCTTTAACTGAGTCATCATGATATATAAATGTACATTAGTTTCAGTTACAGACTCCGCATGGTCAATTATCCTAATTAGTTACCCTCTTCAAGAATTCTCCCTGCAAAGGTGGTCAGCTAGCATTGCTACACTTCAAAGAAAGCTATCAAATGACTCAACTATTCATGCTCCTCTGATGCTTTATGATGTACTCTGATTAAATACCAAAGCCCTTAAGTAAATCTGCAAGGTTCTTCAAAATAGCCTACCTCAACCCAACACTCTTCTCCCTTCCCATCTGCTCTAACCAGAGCATCTCTAACCTGAGAGGGCCTCCTGTTGCTCCTCCAAAACACATGAAGCAGGTGTCTACTTCTGGTTCTTTCACTTACTGTTTCTTCTACTTCTGCTGCTTTACCCCAAATGTCTGCAAGACCCCATTCTCTCTGGGTCTTTATTCAAATATTAACACAAGGAGGTCTTTTAGTTTCTCATTAAACAATGTTCAACTGACCTTCCTTTTTGTATTCCCTTTTCTTGTTTTTTTGTTCTTAAAGGTTGTTATCACATTTATTGCCGGTTATCACCTTTAATACACGATTTACCTTCCTTTTCTCATTCCCTTTTCTTGCTTTTTGTTCTTAATGGCTCTTATCATCTTTAATATAGTATTTAAGGTATTCATTCAGACTTCTAAAATTGTTACTCTTTCCTCTTAGAGTGTAATTTCTATGAGTAAAGATTCTTTTTTGTTTTATTGATAGTTATATTCTCAATTTATAGAACAGAGCATGACTCAGAGTAGGTGTTTAATTAATATTTATTGCATGAGTAAATGATCCATAATATAGCTTTTGGTAAATGCCATAATGAATGTTAGAAATAGGTATAGGGTTGTCAGATAAAGTATAGGACAACCAATTACACTTGAATTTCAGCTAAGAAAGATATGTGTTATTTTTGTGTAACTTCTCAAATAATGCACAAGCCATACTATATTTTTTAAAAATTATTTATTTGAAATTTATATTTCATTATTTGTATGTCTGTTTGCTAAATCTGGCAGACCTAAATAATGATCACTGGTGAAATGAGTAGTTTTTTTATTCAGTATCATAAATTCTTATTAATGAAATTGGTGATATTTAAGACAAATAAATAGCATAAAATAAAATATATTTTGTCTTTGCATGATAAAGTATGAGGATCTAGTGAAACAAGTAACCTAATGTAAAACTTTTTTTTTTTTTTTTTTTTGCAGATGGCATTCTGGATTTAATCTCTAATAAACATAATTTCAGTGGTGGGGTGGGACATTCAATGCAAATTTTCATCAAAGAAGAAAGGGATGGAGGAAATTTTACCAAGCAAATGGAAAATAGAAACAAACAGGGGCTATAATCTTAGTTTCTGACAAAGCAGACTTTTAAACAAAAAAGATAAAAAAAAAAGAAACACAAAGAAAGGCATTACATAATGATAAAGGGTTCAATCCAACAAGAAGAGCTAACTATCCTAAATAAATATGCACCCAATACAGGAACACCAAGATTCATAATGTAGATTCTTAGAGACCTTTAAGGAGACTTAGACTTCCACACAATAATAGTGGGAGACTTTAACATCCCCTTGACAATATTAGATAGATCATCAAGACAGAAAATTAACAAAGATATTCAGGACCTGAACTCGGCTCTGGATCAGGTGGATGTGATAAATATCTACAGAACTGTTCACCACAAGCAAAAGGATATACATTCTTCTCATTGCACATGGTACTTACTCTAAAATTGATCACATAAACGGAAGTAGAACACTCCTCAGCAAATAAAAAAATTTGAAACATAGCAGTCTCTCAGACCACAGCACAATCAAACTATAACTCAAGATGAAGAAATTCACTCAAAACCATACTACTACATGGAAATTCAACAACCTGCTCCTGAGTTACTTTTAGGTAAATAATGAAATTGAGGAAGAAATCAAGAAGTTTATTGAAACTAATGAGAAGAAAAATACAACATACCAGAATCTCTGGGATACAGCTAAAGCAGTGTTAAGAGGGAAATTTATAGTACTAAATACCCATATCAGAAAGCTACAAAGATCTAAAGTTATTACCTAACTTCACAACGAAAAAACTAGAGAACCAAGAGCAAACAAACCCCAGAGCTAGCAGAAAATAAGAAATGACCAAGATCACAGCTGAACTTAAGGAGATAGAGACATGACAGATTCTTCAAAATGACAACAAATCCAGGAGCTGGGTTTTTTTTTTTTTTTAATTAATAAAATAGATCATTAGCTAGACTAATATAGAAGAAAATAGAGAAGATTCAAATAAACACAATCAGAAATGATCAGGAGGATATTACCATTGGCTCCATGGAAAGACAAGCATCAGAGAATACTATAAACACTTCAATGCACATAAACTAGAAAATTTAAAAGAAATGGATAAATTCCTGAACACACACACCCTCACAAGCCTGAATCAAGAGAAAATTGGATCCCTAAATAGAGAAATAACAAACTCTGTAATAGAAGTAACAATAAATAGTCTAGCAAACAACAACAACAACAAAAACCCAGGACAAGACAAATTCACAGCTTAATAATACCAGAGGTACAAACAAAAGCTGGTACCATTCCTACTGAAACTATTTCAAAATATGGAAAAGGGAGGATTCCTCCCTAGCTCATTCTATGAGACCAATATGATCCTGACACAAAAACATGGCAGAGATAAAACAAAAAAGAAAACTTCTGGTCAATACCCTTGATGAACATTGATGCAAAAATCCTAAACAATTTCTGGGCACCGTGGTTCACGCCCGTCAGGAGTTTGAGACCAGCCTGGCCAACATGATAAAACACTGTCTCTACTAAAAATAAGGAAAGTAGCCGGATGTGGTAGCAGTCACCTGTAATCACAGCTACCTGGGAAGCTGAGGCAGAAGAATCACTTGAACTCGGGAGTTGGAGGTTGCAGTGAGTTGAGAGCATGCCACTGCACTCTAGCCTGGGCAACAGAGTGAGAAACTGTTGGAAAAAATAAATAAATAAATAAAGCAAACAAAACATCTTAAACAAAATATTGGCAAACAAATCCAGCAGCTCATCAAAAAGCTTATCCACCACAATCTAGTTGGCTTCATCTCTGGGTTGCAAGGCTGATTCAACATACACAAATCAATAAATGTGATTCACTACATAAACAGAACTAAAAAAAAAGACACGGGGTTATCTAAATAGCTGGAGAAAAGGCCTTTAATAAAAGTCAACATTCCTTCATGTTAAAACTCTTAATAAAGTAGGTATTGAAGGAACATACTTCAAAATAGTAAGAGCCATATATGACAGACCCACAGCCAATATCATACTGAATGAGTAAAGCTGGAAGCATTCCCCTTGAAAACAAATAGGAAACAAGGGTGCCCTCTCTCATAACTCCTATTCAACACAGTATTGGAATTTCTGGCCAGGGCAATAAGGCAACAGAAAGAAATAAAGAATATTCAAATAGGAAGAGAGGAAGTCAAACTATCTTTGTGTGCAGATGACATAATCCTGTATCTAGAAAACACCATCGTCTCAGACCAAAAGTTTCTTAAGTTGATAAGCAACTTGGCAAAATCTCAGAACACAAAGACAATATGCAAAACTTGCTAGCATTCTGATACACCAACAGGCAAGCAAAGAGCCAAATCAAGAATGCAATCCCATTCACAATTGCCACAAAAACAATAAAATGCCTTAGAATACACCTAATAAGGGAAGTGAAGGACCTCAAGGAGAACTACAAACCACCACTCAAAGAAATCTGAGATGACACAAACAAATGGAAAAACATTCCACGTCCATGGATAGGAAGAATCAATATTGTAAAAATGGTCATACAGTCCAAAGCAGTTTATAGATTTAATGCTATTCCCATTAAACTACCATTGACATTCTTCACAGAATTAGAAAAAGGCTATTTTTAAATTCATGGGAGCCAAAAAGAACCCCAAATCGCCCGGTCAACCAACCCTAAGCAAAATAACAAACCTGGGAGCATAGCACTATCAAACTTCAAATTATACTGTACAGCTACAGATAACCAAAACAACATGATACTGTTGCAAGAATAGACACATACACAAATGGAACTGAATAGAGAACCCAGAAATAAGACTGCACACCTACCACCATCTGATCTTTGACAAATTTGACGAAAACAAGCAATGGGAAAGGATTCCCTATTTAATAAATGGCGCTGGGAGAACTGGCTGGCCATATGCAGAAAATGGAAACTAGACCCTTTCCTTAAACCATATGCAAAAATCAACTCAAGATGGATTAAAGACTCAAATGAAACCCAAAACTATAACAACTCTAGAAGAAAACCTAAGCAATACCATTTAAGACATAGGCATGGACAAAGATATCATGACGAAGCTACCAAAAGCATTTGCAACCAAAGCAAAAATTGACAAATGGGACCTAATTAAACAAAAGAGCTTCTGCATAGCAAAATAATCTATCAACAGAGTAAACTGACAATCCACAGAAAGGGAGAAAAATTTGCAATCTACCCATCCGACAAATATCTAATATCCATCATCTATAAGAAATTTAAATAAATTTACAGAAAAAAAAACAAAAACATTAGAAAGTGGGCAAAAGACATGACCAGACACTCAAAAGAATACACATATGCAACCAACAAACATATGAAAAAAAAACCCTCAACATCACTGATCAGTAGAGAAATGCAAATCAAATCAAAATTGCAATGAGATACCATCTCACACCAGTCCAAATGCCAATTATTAAAAACTCAAAAAACAACAGGTGCTGGTCAGGTTATGGTAAAAAAGGAACACTTTTACACTGTCTGTGAGAGTGTAAATTAGTTCAACCATTGCTGGGTATATACCCAAAGGAAGATAAATCATTCTATTATAGATACATTCATGCGTATGTTCGTTGCACCACTATTCACAATAGCAAAGGTATTGAATTACCTTAAATACCCATCAATGATAGACTGGATAAAGAAAATGTGGTACATAAACATTATGGAATACTATACAACCATACAAATGATGAGATTAGGTTCTTTGCAAACACATGGATGGAGTTGGAGGCCATTATCCTTAGCAAATTAATGCAGAAACAGAAAATCAAATACCTAGTATTCTCTTTTAAGTGGGAGCTAAATGATGAGAACATATCAACACATTGTGGGGAACAACACATACTGGGGCCTATCGAAGGGCAGTGAGTGAGAGGATGGAGAGGATCAGGAAGAATAGCTAATGGATGCTGGGCTTAATACCTGGGTGATGAGATTATCTGTGTAGCAAATCACCACGGGACACATTTACCTTTGTAACAAACCTGCACATCCTGCACATGTACCTCTGAACTTAAAAGCTGGAAATAAAATAAAATAAAATTTATTTTTGTAGCTGACATTCTAAATTTAATCCCTAATAGACCTAATTTCAATGATTGGACATTTAATGCAAATTTTAATCAGAAAAATGAAAAATCAGAAAAAAATAAAAGACAGCTGGGACTTCGTGAACTTCTACCGAAAAGGTTGTATGACTATATTTATACTGTGTTCCTGCTCCTCACCCCACCCCCGACACATGCTAAAGTTTGTATGTGCATGTGTTGCAAAATTGTCAGGAAATTGTTCTGTGAATAAGATTGTGGTGGAAAAGCAGTAATACTTGCCTGTATCTAATTGTTGTAGTAAACTAGAAAAATCTAATGGCTCTGTTTGACCTAATTATTTTGGGTCATTTTACAATGAAAAAGAATCTCTGTTCATCACTATCAAGGTGATTGTGGAAAATGCATTAAATTTATAACATTAAATTACATTATATAATACATACAATATATCTAAGTAAAGTTCAGAATTTTCTTTACCAATTTGGGAATAAATGCTTATTTGTTAGAAATAAAGTAAATGAAGCATATTTGCATATATTTCTCATCTCAATTCAAGAAATATGTTTTTTTCCGTCATTAATCAAAATATTCTCTTTCACAGTGTATCACAAAGGCAAAAGAGTAATTTCTATACAACTACACAAACTCATATAGACCTCATAAACTGAGAGTGGAACCAAGATGGGATATGCTTCTGGGTACTATTTTAATTTAATTTTTAAAATGTACTTCTCCTTGTAGTCATATGAAAAAATGCATTAAAAATGACTTTTCATCTTTCTAGAATTTTTTTTCTCTCCTCAATAGAAGCCTCAAAGCAAAAATATTTGTAAAACACAAGAAGTTAAATAGCTATATACTTTCAACCTCACCAACTGTTTGGCTCTAGGTATAAAGGTAAGATATTTCATTCTTTCAAACTAAATCACCATGTTTGAATATTCAGGTCTATCTTAAGGTTAAATTTTGAATTTGGAATATATTTTCTGATTCATTTTTTAAACTAGAAACATCTTATATTTGGTCTACATCTAGACTTCACTTTTCAAATGCATAAAGTACCAAAATTCTATAATTTACCTATATATCATGTTCCATTATTAACTCTTATCCCGATACAACCGCCATGCAGGACAGCATTTTCTATTGTAGGTCTTCATACTTGTCACGGTTTTCAAAATAGTTCTTGGTGGTATATGAATATGTACATGTATGTTAATATGTTAATACCTAGCACTGTAAAACTATATCATAGACCAGTCCTTTAGACCTGAAATTGCCCTAAAGTGAGCTATAAGGTGAAAGCATCCTGACTCAAAATAAACCCCTTTATTGCTGCAAATACTAGAATGAGAATTCACTGAGCTTAGAATGCATAACTCTTGAAATAGTTTAGTGGCACTGCTTTAGCATAGTTTTTGTGTATTCATATTAATTTTACCTTAACTAAACTGTGATTGTCTAGACAAGTGTTTCCCAAATAGGACTTCAGTTGACATGTAAACAATTTTGTTTTTTCTGTGTACCATTTGTACTTTTACTTACTTAACATGTTTATGTTCAATGCACATATGGAAAAATATATCTAGTCCATGAAGCCAGGGATTTCCAGTATTGGTAAGTATGAGGCAAAATTTATAAAGCAGATTGATTAAGTCTACTGACATGTTAAATAATGAAGAGTAAATATGCTATATACAAAATGCAAAATTGTTCAAATAGTTATTAGAACCCTGTTTGGGAAACACTTATATAGACAATCAGAATTTAGCTAAGGTAGAATAAATATGGGTACGCTAAACTTACACCAAGGTAGTGCCACCACATTCTTTTAAGAGCTTTGCATTTTGTAAGATTCAGTGTATTTTTATTCTAGCATTTGCAGCAATAAGGGAACTTATTTTGATGGATTATGCTTTCACATAGTAGGCAATCTTAGTGGGCAGTTTCATGTCTAAAAGACTAGTTTATGCTAAGGTAAAATAATACTATGCCTTGGTACAAAAGACCATCAACAAATAGTAAAGGGAGATGTTACTTTGAAGGAGAATTTACATGTCAAAAAGAATAGTGTAAATAAATACAGGACACAATATTGCATTAAATGTTCTCTAAGGTCTAAATTTAATTCAGCTGATACAAAATAAAGCAAAAGGTAATAACTGTTAATACTACAAAACTAAACTAATTGTCAACAATTTCAATGTCCCAAATAAAATATATTTCTTCTATAAAATATAGCAATTATAATTTATTTAAGTAGCCTATTCCTATAAAATATTAGGTTACAAGTTAACAATGATTACATATAGCTTGGAAATTCTTTTCAATGTAAAATTATCAGCTCTGACTTGTAAAAAATCATTGATTCTAAATTCTTACATATTGTTAATCTTCATATCCTATAAATTAGTGTTATTCAGTACATAGCATTTATTATGAATGTGCAGTCTTCTAATAATATACTTGATAATTTATTTGTTGATAACTTGAAAATTAAATTATCACAGTCATACAATATTACTTCAGCTTCATAATCTAATTATGAACCTAGGACAAATGAAACTAAAGGATATCAACCCAGAGTTTGGAACAAATTTATCAATGTATCAAGAGGTCTTATATTAATTAGGTATCAGGAGCATTCTAGTTAGTTCAACCATAGTTAAACTAGAAAATAAGCTGGCAAAATAAAGAAATATAATGTATTACAAACAAAAATGTCACAATGGGAAAAACAAGACATTGAATTTGTCCTTAAGAAATGCTTATATTTAAAAATAATGTATTGCTGTAGTGTAGTCTTTGTTTACTCTAATGCTGTAATTTTATTCCATAACTCCCATAGAGTTAATTACAGACCAGTTTATTATTATTAGATATTTATAATCCCTCAGTAATGTTTTGTAATCTCTTGTTTTTTCTATCCCCAGATAACCGCTTCAAAGCTCTTCCTTATAATAAAGGAATTTTTAATCACTTCCTTATAATAAAGAAACAATTTAAACACACAGGTTAATATTACCTGTAGAGAGAAACCTGAAGTCACAAATGATAAAAACATAATATGAAACCATTAAATGATTGTGCTTTAGTTATTCGTCTCAGTCTAGCATGGTTATATCCAGATTTCTTATTTCAGCTTTCATTTTTAAAGAGGCACTCAAACGTAAAAATCGTACTGTATTTCATCATTTATTTCCTGAGACATTCAAAAGCAAATACTCAATGTGTGGCTACTACTGAATATTTTAGAAGAGGAGATATGAGAATACAAAAGAAAGAAATACAGTTGACTGTTGAGCAGTGTGGTGGGAGTGGGGTTTAGGGCCACTGACCACCCCCACCATACAGTTGAAAATTCACATATGACTTTTGACTCTCCAAAATCTTAATAACTAATAGCCTACTGTTGATTGGAAGCCTCACCAGTAACATAAACAGCCAGTTAGCACATATTTTATACAGTATATGTAATATATACTGTATTTTTACAATAATGTAAGGCAGAAAAAAATAAAGAGAAAATATATTGTCTATTAAGCAGAAGTGGATCATCATAAAAGTCTTCATTCACATTGACTTCATATTGAATAGGCTAAGGAGGAGGAAGAAGAGAAAAGGTTGGTTTTGCTGTCTCAGTGTTGGCAGAGACATAAGAAAACCTACATATAAATGAACCATGTAGTTCAAACCCATGTTGTTTAAGAGTCAACTGTAGTTACAAACTTCAATAAGCTTAAATCTTATGAATACTATACAACCTAAAACTATGGAAACAGTTTAAGAATTCTCTCTCTCTATCTCTGTCCCCTCCTTCTCTCCCTCCTTTCCTCACTACACACACACACACACACACACACACACACACACACGAGTCACAAAATATATTTTCAGGGTGGGTATAAATTGATATCAACATTCTAAAGCCATTTATCATGAGACTTAAACAATGTTTTATCATTTGACCTGTAAGTTGTCCTTTTGTGAAACTATACAATATCATATTTGAAGCAAAAAATGTATGAGCTAAATTATTTACCACAGTATGTCTCATAAAGCAAATAGAAAAGAATCAGCCTATAACAGTATGCAAAAAAAAAGTGTGATGACACTAATGACTTTATTCAACAGACAAAGTAGCAATAAGCAAGAGAGTATATATTTGTGATTCCACTTATAGGAAGATTATAAACAGAAAAAACTAATCCATACTAACAGCAGTCAGGATAGTGGTTATTATTTGCCTGGAAAAGAAATGACTGGGAACAGGTGGAAGCAAGCTTTTGTGTGCTGGGACTGTTCTAAATCCTGATATATTTGATAGTTACCTGAATGTTTGGAAATACAAAAATTCATTCGACTGATAGTTAATATTTGCACATTTTAACATTATTCAGGATAGATATTCTAAAATATGGAAACACCTAAATGCTCATAAATGAATGAATTAAAAATGTGGTGTTTTATGCATATTACACATACATGTTTTCAATATGTAAAATGAAATATTATTCACATTTATAATGGAAGGAAATCCTGCAATATGCAACAACATGGATGAATCTTGAGGTCATCATTGTAGGTGAAGTAAGCCAGTCATAGAAGAACAAATACTGCATGATTCCACCTACATGAGTTATCTAAAGTAGGTAAACTCATATAAGCAAAAAATAGTAGAAGGATTGCCAGGGGCTGAGGGTAGGGGAAATTAGGAGTTGCCAAGGGTATAAAATTTCATTTGCGAACTATGAATAAATCCTAGAGATCTGCTGTACAACATTGTGCCTGTAGAGAACAATACTGTATTGCATACTTAAAAATCTGTTGAAAGTAGGCCAGGCATGGTAGCTCATGGCTGTAATCCCAGAACTTTGGGAGGACAAGGTGGGGAGATCACTTGAGGCCAGGAGTTCAAGACCTGCCTAGCCAACATGGAGACACCCTTTTCTCTACTAAAAATACAAAGATTAACCAGGCATGGTGGTGCATTCCTGTTCTCTACTAAAAATACAAAAATTAGCCAGGCATGGTGGTGAGTGCCTGTAATCCCAGTTGTTTGGGAGGCTTGGGCATGAGAATTCCTTGAGCCTGGGAGGTAGAGGTTACAGTGAGCCAAGATCCCGCCACTGCACTCCAGCTTGGGCAACAGAGTGAGAGAGTCTCTCTCTAAAAAAAAAAAAAAAAAAAAATATATATATATATATATATATATATATATATATATATATATATGTGTGTGTGTGTGTGTGTGTGTTGAGAGTATAACTCATGTTAAATGTTCTTACCAAAATGAAATTTTTAAAAGATTTTTGCACTTTAGTGCATAAATGTTGTTTCTCGTTTTCTTTAAACATATAGCCTCAAAAGTGTTAAAATACTCTTGATGAGATTCATTTTTTACATCACTATCTACTTTATTCCCTAATACAATAATATTAAAACACAAGTTGATAAATGCACTTTATGTATAGTTAGTTCTGAGAGTTGAATTATTTTTATTTAAAAACAGAATGAATATTAAATACCATATTGAAAAGTTTCTTATGGATGCTGGATAGCAGGCCTTCGTCAGAAGCATAGTTTGTGAATATTTTCACTTTCTCTTTGAAGAAGCTCTTTAGTTTAGTTTAATTAGATCCCACGTGTCAATTTTTGTTTTTGTTGCTATTACTTTTGGTAACATGACCAAAAATTATTTGCCAAGGTTGAAAGCCAGAAGGGTATTTCCTGTGTTTTCTTCTAAGGTTTTTGTAGTTTGGTGTCTTACATTTAAAGCTTTATCTTGAGTTAATGCTTTCAATCTTTCTTTCTTTCTTTCTTTCTTTCTTTCTTTCTTTCTTTCTTTCTTTCTTTCTTTCTTTCTTTCTTTCTTTCTTTCTTTCTTTCTTTCTTTCTTTCTTTCTTTCTTTCTTTCTTTCTTTCTATGTAGGTTTTCTTTTCTATGTAGGTTTCCTACATAGGTATACATGTGCCATGGTGGTTTGCTTCTGCACCTATCAACCTGTCATCTACGTTTTAAGCCCCACATGCATTAGCTATTTGTTCTAATGCACTCCCTTTCCTTGCCCCCTACACCCCGATAGGCCGTGATGTGTGTTGTTCCCCTCTCTGTGTCCATGTGTTCTCATTGTTTAACTTCCACTTATGAATGAGAACATGCTGTGTTTGTTTTCCTGTTCCTGTGGTAGTTTGCTGAGAATGATGGCTTCCAGCTTTATCCATGTCCTTGCAAAGGATATGATCTCATTCCTTTTTATGGCTGCATAGTAGTCCATGATGTATATATGCCACATTCTCTTTATCCAGTCTATCATTGATGGGCATTCAAGTTGGTTACAAGTATTTTCTATTGTAAATAGTGCTGCAATAAACATGCATGTGGATGTGTTTTTATAGTAGAATGATTTACAATCCATTGGGTATATTCCCAGTAATGGGATTGTTGGGTCAAATGGTATTTCTGGTTCTAGATCCTTGGGGAATGACCACACTGTCTTCTACAATGGTTGAACTCTATCTTGAGTTAATTTTTGTATATGATCCAATTTCATTATTCTGCATATGGCTAACCAGTTATCCCAGCACCATTTATTAAATAGGTAGTCCTTTTCCCATTGCCTTTGTCCAATTTGTTAAAAACCAGATAGTCATAGGTATACAGCTTTGTTGCTGAGTTTTCTATTCCATTCCATTGGTCTATGTACCTGTTTTTGTACCTGTACCATGCTGTTCTGGTTACTAAGCATTATAGTATAGCTTGAAATTGGGTAAAGTGATGCCCTCAGCTTTGTTCTTTTTCCTTTTTTTTTCCTTAGGGTTTCTTTGGCTATTCTGGCTTTCTTGGGGGGATTTCATAAAATTTTTGAATGGTTTTACTCTAACTGATTGAAGAATGATGTTGATAGTTTGATAGGAATAGTATTGAATCTGTACATCACTTGGAGCAAGATGGCCATTTTAATCATATTGATTCTTCCAGTCAATGAGCATGGAATATATTTCCATTTATTTGTGTCATCTCTGACTTCTTTCAGCAGTGTTTTGTTGTTCTCCTTTTAGAGATGTTTCACCTACTTGGTTAACTGTATCCCTAAATATTTTGTTTTCTATGGGACTATTGTAAATGGGATTGTGTTCCTGATTTGATTCTCACTCTGGATGTTATAGGTGTATAGAAATGCTACTGATTTTCGCACATTGATTTCTTATCCTGAAATTACTAAAGTCATTCATCAGTTATAGGAGTCTTTTGGCAGAGTCTTTGGAGTTTTCTGAGCATAGAATTACATAATCAGCAAAGAGAGATAGTTTGTCTTCTTTTTCTATTTGGATACTGTTTATTTCTTTCTCTTACCTTATTGCTCTGGCTGGGACTTCCAGTATTGTGTTGAATAGAAGTGGTGAGAGTGGGCATCCTTTTCCTGTTTCAGTTGTCAAGAGAATGGTACCAGCTTTTGTTCATTCAGTAAAATGTTGGCTGTGGGTTTTCCATAGATGGCTCTTATTTTTTGAAGTATGTTCCTTTCATGCCTAGTCTATTGGAGGCTTTTATCATGACAGAATATTGGACTTTATCAAAAGCCTGGTCTGTATCTATTGAGATGATACATTATTTTGCCTTGAATTCTGTTTATGTGGTGAATCACATTTATTGATTTGTGTGTTGAAACAGGTTTTCATTCCAGAAATAAAGCCTACTTAATCATGGTGTATTAACTTTTTGATGTGCTACTGGATTCAGTTTGCTGGTATTTTGTTGAGGATTTTTGCATCTAAGATCACCAGGAATATTAGCCTGAATTTTCTTTTTCTATTGTATCTCTGCCAGAGTTTGGCATCATGCTGATTCTGGCTTCTTGAATGAGTTACAGAGGAGTCCTTCTGCCTTGATTTTTTGGAATATGTTCAGTTGGATTGGTACAAGTTTTCTTTTCTTTGTATGTCTGGTAGAATTCAGCTATTAATTCATCTGATCCAGGGCTTTCTTTGGCTAATAGGTTTTTTATTACTAATTGAAATTTGGAACTCAAAATTGGTCTGTTCAATGTTTTAGTTTATTCCTAATATAATGTTTGGATATTGGGTGTTTCCAATAATTTATCGATTTCCTCTAGATAGTCTAATTTGTGTGCATACGATTCTTCATAGTACTTACTCTCTGAGGCTGTTTTATATTTCTGTGAGATCAGCTATAATGTCATCTTTGTCATTTTTTATTGTACTTTATTGGATCTTCTCTTTTTTTGTTGTTAATCTACCTAGCAGTCTATCAATTTTGACTATTTTTTTGGAGAACCAGCTCTTTGCTTCATTGATCTTTCATATGAATTTTTGCATTCCAATTTTCTTCACCGTTTTTCTAATTTTAGTTATTTCTTTTCTTCTCCTAGCTTTGGGTTTGACTTTTCCTTTGTTTTTTTTTTTTTTTTTTTTTTTTAGTACTTGTAGGTTCTATAGTTTTTTTTTTTTAATTTTTTTTTTAATTTTTATTTTTTTTCCCCTTTGGAGACAGAGTCTCACTCTGTCATTAGGCTGGAGTCCATGGCGCGATCTTGGCTCACTGCAACTTTTGCCTCCCGAGTTCAAGCGAATCTTGCCTCAGCCTTCCAAGTAGCTGGGACTATAGGTGTGTGACACCACGCCAGCTAATTTTTCTATTTTTAGCAGAGACAGGGTTTCACCATGTTGGTCAGGATGGTCTCGATCTCTTGACCTAGTGACCTTTAGATTTTATACTACCTTTAGTTAGATTGTTAATTAGAAATCTTTCTAACTTCTGGATGAAGGCGATTAGTGCTGTAAAATTTCCTCTTAAGACTGCTTTAGCTGCATACCAGAGGTTTGGCAAGTTGTGTTCCCATTTTCATTAATTTCAAAAAACTTTTTATTTCTACCTTAATTTCGATGTTCACTGACAAATTATTCAGAAGCAAGTTGATTAATTTCCACGAATTTGCGTAGTTTTGAGTGATCTTCTTGATATTGATTTCGATTTTTGTTGCACTGTGGTCTGAGATTATACTTGCTATATTTCATTTTGTTTTGTTTGAGAGCTACTTTATGACAAAGCATGTGATCAAACTTAGGGTACGTTCTTTGTGTAGATGTGCAAAATGTATATTCTGTGGTTTTGGGGTGAAGTGTTCTGTATATACTCCCTATACTCTTGGCTTTTTAAAAATTTTTCTCCAAAGATTTGTTCAAATCATGTTGATTTACTAGAAATTGTCATCTTTCTCAGTGGAAGAGGCACCTCCCAGTTGCATCTAATTGGTCATCTTCTTCTCTCTCTCTCTACTAAATATTTTGCTTTAACTAAATACTTCATTAACTAGTAATATTACATCTTTTTATTATATGACACCTTTAAGCAGTTTGTTATCTCAAATATATATATTGTTCGTATATTTCTCATCATTTTCTCACTAATGTTATTTTTTAAATAAGCATAGGTTTTGAATACCTTTAAGGTCTTGTTCTTTCTTCATTACTGTTGTTACATATATTCAACACACAGAAACGTATCACTATTATACATTTTCAATAATCAGCATTTTAAATAAATTTCCATGACTTTAAAGATATGCCACCCAATTTACAGTGTTGAATATTACTAGCAACCAAATATATAATAGTGCATGAGTGTTTATTTTACCAGTAATAAGCTCCTGATGAGGTGTATCTATCTCTTCTTTTAAAATGATGTTACAGCTATTTAATAAAAAGAAATGATCTAACTAGCTAAGATTTCACTGAGTAATTTAGGACAACAAAATTAATGCAGAATATAACACAGCTACAATATAGAAAGTTTTAATTAAAATTTTTTCTTAAAGATCACCATTCATAAATCAATGTCTTAAATATTCTCTTAAATATTTAATTTATAATTTTTTCTCCAAAGTTTGTCTGCAATTGAAAATAAAATTTCCATCAACCTTAATTTGACTGGTGTTTCCTGTCAAAATTTCTTTTACTACAACAGACAGTATACATCAGAGCAGGAAGATAGGAAGAATAGAACTGAAGAACAGATATTTAGGTTTCACTGACATTTCGGGTTGGGGATAGGTGAGAGTCTGTAAGGGAAAAAATTACATTGAAGACATACATTCAAACATCTCCATGAGGACTTTTGAAATTCTTCTCTATAATTTGCTTAAAGTTGACTCCAGAGACATGGACCAATTTTTTGAACTTTACTTTTTAGAATATTGCTACCATTTTTTTCAGCAATTCAGAATTATTAAAAGCATTATATCCAATTCATTGCATAAGAAGCTATTCTACAGGGATTTTTTTATTCTACATATTCTATTCAATTAGAACATTGGTCATGTAGAGTAGATGCCCTAAATATTGCTGGGATTGGTCTAAGACTTTCTGTAGTTGTTGGAGCAAGGAATTGCCCATATTTCTGCAAACCCAGGTCTCCACACACCAGCTACAGTTTCTATTATTGTATTCCTCATCGAAGCACTTTCAACCTCAGAAGATTTGGAATTGAACCTAGAAATGGTAATAAATTACTATTATTAGGTTATAGTAAATATTTTTGTGTTTGGAAGATATTTATACACATTTTGGCTTTGTATTCACTTATAATTTTTAAGACAATTTGATCTAAGTGACAGCTTCACTGTGTCAACATAAAATGTATAATTGAATAACTACTTTAAACATAGTGCTCTATATTATAAGAGCACTAAATTTGTGTTCAGCATCACAGTATTTAAGTGACTAATATTCACAGTATATATACATTTAATTTTTAGAAAAATTATGTACTTCAATGGAAAAGTATGATTTGTCTAGAGAATACCTCTTGAGATTATCTAACCTAGCCTTTCATTACCTTTGTACAAGTTTCTAATTCTATATATTGTAAATAAATGATAGACATTCAAATTCTGTTCTATGAAGTAGAAATTTAATAGAGTTCCTTCTCTGATGTGCACAAACCAGTTTTCCTTCAATTAAACAGGCATTTCAATATTCTTGATCTATAAATGTAACTCTTCTTCAGATTCTTCTTGAACCAGTTATATAATCTATGTCATTCCCTCATTGATTAATGAGTAGAATATAAATTTTAACATGCGTTCTTTTTTTATACCTGTATGAGAGTCACGATGTTATCTTGTTCTACATTTATATTTAACATTTCTTGCTTTTGTTATTTACTACTTGGCAAAATTGTGTTTGTTAACCCATCTAATAAAAGTATTTAAAGTGGAAACCAAACTTAGTGTATGTATACATGCAGTTTGAAATGTTTTAATGTATTTATGTTTTCAAGTGTGAACAAACATTATCAAAGACCTACTGAAATTTTCTAGACTTAGAATAGGTTATACAAGTTTAAAACTCATAGATTTAATTATATTTTAAAATTCATAACATTAATTAGAAATAATTATACATCTAAAACTTTTAAATCATGAGCAAAGAAAATTTATGGTTGATTTAAAATACAGTACTCTCCACCGGATAGGGTGGCTCACACCTGTAATCGCAGCACTATGGGAGGCCGAGGAGGGTGAATCACCTGAGGTGAGGAGTTTGAGACCAGCCTGGCCAAACTGGTGCTGAAACCCCATCTCTACTAAAAACACAAAAATTAGCAGGGTGTGGTGGTGGGCGCCTGTAATCCCAGCTACTCAGGAGGCTGAGGCAGGAGAATTGCTTGAACCTGGGAGGTGGAGGTTGCAGTGAGATGGGATTGGGCCATTCTACTCCAGCCTGGGCAATGAGAGTGAAACTCCATCTCAAAAAATAAAATAAAACAGTACCCTCAATCTCTAATCAGCATGTAAACAAGAATAAGTCCTTCCACCCTCAAGTTTCCTGTCTAGAAAAATAAACAAAGTTACCTACTATACTTCAAACATAAAATTGTCTGTTTTCCTTCCTTTCTTCTTTGGTTCCTTCTTTCATTCTCTTTTTTTCCTTCCTTCTTCCCTTCATTCTTGCCTTCTTCATTCTCTCCCGTCTCTTCTTTCTTTTTTTCTCCCTCACTAATCTCAGGCAAAGAAATAGAGGCATCTAAATGTCTGCCTTAACAAATTATGTTTACTTATATGCAATATAACGTTCACTATAAATGAAGCATGTTGGATTCATGGTGCATTTTGAGCCAAACATATTTTCTGAACCCACAATGTTGAATTTGATTCTGTATTTTTTTTCTCCAGTGAAAAAAATCAATAAAAATCCCTGCAGAAAATTTATAAATAAAGGCATTTTATTTTATTTTATTTTTGGAGATGGAATCTTGCTCTGTCACCCAGGCTGGAGTGCAGTGACGCAATCTCGGCTCACTGTAAACTCCACCTCCTGAGTTCATGACATCTCCTGCCTCAGCCTCCTGAGTAGCTGGGACTACAGGTGCCCGCTACCACGCCCAGCTATTTTGTCTGTTTGTTTGTATTTTTAATAGAGACGGGGTTTCACCATGTTAGCCAGGATGATCTCGATCCTGACCTCGTGATCTGCTCACCTTGACCTCCCAAAGTGCTGGGATTACAGGCGTGAGCCACCACTCCTGGCCAAATAAAGGCATTTTAAAACATTTATGTATCACTTACATTTCAGCAAAGGTTAACTTAACATACATAACTTAAGTTAACAAAGGTTAACTTAACTCACAAACATAACTTATAGAAATTGCTAGAACATTTAGTTTTAATAAATATTAATATACTCAAGGCTGACCTCAAACGTGAATTTTGTGTTTGTTTTGTGCATGCTTAGTCAAATCTACATATATATATATATATATACATATATATACACATTTGTATTCATTAGTATAACTATGACAGAAACAACACACCAATACAATAAGAGTCGGTCAGAATATATTATAATATTATGATCAGAATCAGTGCAAGCAGAGAAACAAAGGGGATAATATATTTTAAAAAATTGTATGTTTTATTTATTAAAAAGATGAACACATTATATATTCAAGTGGAAACTTTAATAAAATACAAATAATGAAAATATTTGTGATCTTTTGTTGTATTACTAACATATTTTTAAAAAATTATCTAATTTATAATATCAACTTAAAAAATATTAAAACATCACACTTCTCATCCCTAATTTTTAAGTTCATTTTTATTCCAAAATTTAAAAAATATGGACTTATATGTAATCATCATATAATCACAAATTGTTCTCCAAATAACAAAACCTTTCTTGTTTATGCCTCAGAAGGCCAGAGTAGAGCCTGTCATCTTCATCCCCATCCCCAAGGCATTACCCCGGGCCTCACACATATTGTTCATTAATGATTTGTTAAATTAATGAATGTAAACTAAATATATGAAATCTTGAATCCAAAGAGTAAATCATTGAGGAACAATATTTACATTATTTCATGATTTCAGAGACATATAAGAACATTTGCAGAATATAACTTTTTTTCTTTTGTTTTACTGACAGTGTATACATTTGAAGCAAACAGGCTAACACACTATTGGTATATTGCATATGATTACTAGAAATGGCCAGATAAATTATGTTTTTACATTAAATATCTCCAGGCCAAACTTTAGAAAACAATGATAACTATTTTTAGATAATTTATGTATAGAAATTCCCAAACAGAAACATTTTCCCCATTCACGAATTCTTGGGTTGATGTGATTAAAGTTCTAATGCCAGTGAGTCAAAAGATAAAAAGAAAAAATTAATACAGAACACTATATGGATGCTTAGATTTTATTTATCTTCATGCTGCATTCATCTCAAGAGTATAACAGTGATATGAATCTATTGAAGGGCTGTAATGCATGTGGCATTGTATAATGGTTATGATCACTTGGAAATTCCCTGAAGCTTATCTCCCTGTACACTATTAACCTTCGAGGCTGAGATAAAAATGAAAAAAATATAAGATTCAGAGGAATCTTTATTGTCTGTATTTGTCAGTTTTCCTGAAATAAGTAGAAACACTATCACACACACACACACATACATATGTGTGTGTGTGTGTATATATATATGTATATATATATTTATTTAGAGAGAGAGAGAGAGATTTATTATAAAGAATTGGCTTACATGATTATAGAGGTTGGTAAGTCCAGTTTACAGGGTAGGCCAGCAGGCTGGGGACCCAAGCACAGGCAATGTTTCAGTTTGAAGTCCAGCAGGCAAGAAAAGACAATATTGTAGATGAAGTTCAAAGGCAGTCCACTGCAGAATTCTCTATTATTTGGGAAATAATTAGTCATTTGTTCTATTCAGGTCTTCATCTGATTGGATGAGATCCACTCACGTTATAGAAGGCAGTCTTCTTTATTCTACCAATTAAAATGTTAATAACATTCAAAAACACCCTCACATAAACACCTAGGAAAATATTTTACATCTGAGCACCGTGTGACTTGGTCAACTTGATATATTAATTTAACCATCACATTAGTGAGAAAGGGAAAATGCAAGAATAACGTGCCCATGTTCTCTGAGATAAGGTGGACATTTAAGATAAAAAGCAAAGGTAAGGCAAAGAGATCATATACAGGGGTTTATATTTCTAGGTCTTAGAAGCATAACTTGAAAAATCTTCAGAAACATCCTGTCAATTGTTACTGATCTGAATGTATTAATAAACTAAAAAGTCTTGATCATCACAATATAAGCATAAAAGGCATGTGGTATAATCCAATATTTTCCTAATAAAAACACTAAACAAACTAAGAATATAATGGTGTGTATATTACTCCATTTTCATACTGCTGTGAAGAAATATCTGAGACTGGATAAGACATACAGAAAAAGGGATTTTATGGACTCAGAGTTCCACATGACTGGGGATGCCTCACAATCATGGTGGAAGGTAAAAGAGGAGGAAATGGTGTCTTATATGGTGACAGATAAGTGGATTTGTGCAGGGGAACTGCCCTTTATAAAACCATCAGATCTCATGAGGCTTATTCACTATCATAAGAACAGAATGGGAAAAACTCACACCCACGATTCAATTACTTCTCATGGTGTCTTGCTCATGATATGTGGGGATTATGAGCACTACAATTCACGAAGAGATTTGATTCTCACGAGAATCATGAGATTCTGCCCTTGGCTCCTCCAAAATCTCATGTTCTCACACTTCAAAACGAACCACACATTTCCAATGGTCCCCCAAAATATTAACATATTTCAGCATTAATTTAAAAGTTCACAGTTCAAAGTCTCATCTGAGACAAGGCAAATCCCATTTACCAATGAACCTGTAAAATCAAAAGCAAATTAGTTACTTCCTAGATACAATGGGGATATAGGCATTGGGTAAATACACCCATTCCAAATTGGAGAAGTTGGCCAAAATAAAGGGGCTACAGGCCACATACAAGTCCAAAATTCAGTGGAGTAGTCAAATATTAGAACTCCAAAATGATCTCCTTTGACTCCATGTCTCACATCCAGGTTACACTGATGCAACAGGTGGATTCCCATAATCTTGGGCAGCTCTGCCCCTGTGGCTTTGCAGGGTATAGCACTGATCCTGGCTGTATTCACAGGCTGGCATTGAGTGTTTGTCCCTTTTTCCATGCCCATGGTGCAAGCAGTGGGTGGATCTACCAATCTGGGTTCTGGAGTATGGAGGCTTCTATGTTTATATGCAAGATTTGTATAATTCTCACAGCTCCACTAGGCAGCACTCTAGCCAGAACTCTTTATGGGGGCTTCCACATCACATTTCCCTTCCACACTGCTAGCAGAGGGTCTCAATGAGGGCTCTGCTCTTGCAGCACACCTCTGTCTGGTTATCCAGGCAGTTTCATACTTCCTCTGAAACCTAGGTGGAGGTTCTCAAACTTCAATTCTTGATTTCTGTGTATCAATACACCCAACACCTTTTGTAAGCTACCAAGACTTGGGGCTTGCACCCTCTAAAGTAAAGGCGAGAACTGTACATTGGCCTTTTTTAGCTATGGCTGGAACTCCAAGACCCAAGACTGCACAAAGCAGCAAGATCCTGGGCCCGGCCCAGGGAACCATTCCTTACTCCTAGGCCTCCAGGCCTGTGATGGGAGGGGCTTCTGTGAAGACTTCTGACATGCTCCGGAGATATTTTCCCCATTGTCTTGGAGATTAACATTTGGCTCCTCATTACTTATGCAAATTTCTGTAGCTGGTTTGAATTTCTCCTCAGAAAATGGGTTTTTCTTTTCCATTGCATCATTAGGCTGTAAATTTTCCAAACCTTTATGCTCTGTTTCCTTTTTAAACATGAGTTCCAATTCCAAATCATATCTTTGTGAATGAAGAAAACAGAATGCTTTTAAGAGCACCCAAATCACCTCATGAACACTTTGCTGCTTAGACATTTCTTCCACCAGATACTCTATATCATCTCTCTAAAGTCGAAAGTTCCATAGATCTCTATGACAGGGGCAAAATGCTGCCAGTCTCTTTGCTAAAGCATCTTAAGCATTACCTTTGTTCCAGTTCCCAATAAGCTACTCATCTCCATTTGAAACCACCCCAGCTTGACCTTCATTTTCCATAACACTGTAAACATTTTGATCAAAACCATTCAACAAGTCTCTAGGAAGCTCCAAACTTTCCCACAACTTTGTGTCTTCTTTTGAGCCCTTCAAAGTGTTTCAGGCTCTGCCTGTTTCCCAGTTCCAAAGTTGCTTTCACTTTTTAATGTATCTTAATAGCAGTACCCAATGCTATGTGTACCAATATAATGTATTAGTTCATTTACATACTGTTATAGATAAATACCCAAAACTTGGTAATTTATAAAGAGAAAGAGATTTATTGAACTCACGGTTTCACATGGCTGGGGAGGCCTCACAATCATGGTGGAAGGTGAAGGAGAAGAAAAGGCACACTTACATGGAAGCAGGCAATAAAGCATGTCCGGGGAACTGTCCTTTTTAAACCATCAGAGCTTGTGAGATTTATTCACTATCACAAGAACAACACAGGAAAAACCCACACCCATGATTCAATTACCTCCCACTGGGTCCCTCCCACAACACATGGGGATTATGGGAGCCACAATTCAAGATGCAATTTGGGTGAGGACACAGCCAAACCACATCGGTTTGTCTTCAACCTAGTAAAAATCATATGTAAAATGGCCACAGTTAACATTATATTTAATGAAGCATGAGTGATTGCTTTCCTCCTAAGATCAATAACACAACATATTTACTCTTGTTACCTCAATTCAATATCATACTGGAGCTTATAACCAGAACAATTAGGCAATAATTGATCTTCATATTTATGGTCAACTAATTTTTGACAAGGATGCCATGACACTTCACTGTTGGAAATATTAGCCTTTTCAACAAATAGTCCTTGGCCAACTAGTTATCAGTATGTAAAAGAATACACTTGGAATCCTACCTCACACAACATGCAAATAATCACATCAAAAGAGACAATAGACCTAATTATAAAGCCAAAATTATACAAAATCTTATGTGTAAACATAGAAACCATTATTTATAACATTAAATTAGGCAGTGATTTATAAAGTGTGATATGAAAACATTTTTGCTAATCATATCTATGAGATATATCTAAAATATACAAAAAACTTTTATAGCTCTACAAGAAAAAGACAAATAACCCGATTTAAAAACAGGCAAATAAACTGAACAGCCATTGTTCCAAATGATATAGAGGTGACAAATAAGCATAGTACAGATTGCTACCAATCATTCACCATTAAGGCAATGCAAATCAATACCATAATGTGAGAAAACTGCTAATCCACTGATACAGTAACAATAACTTGTTTTTCCTGTGTTCTGTTTGTTTCATTGTGTCAGCAATCTTGGCAACATCTGATGTTGAATTTCTGTTTATTATCGTATCCTATGACAAACCTCATTTTTGGTTTTTCTTTAAATTCTATTTGAGACAGCTCATTATTTTCTCTGTGTGATTTTTTCTAAAATATATGCAAAATAACCAGTTAAAAGTAAAATGGATACTATGACATGCAAATTGGAAAAAAATCAAACTAAATGGGTAATGACACACCTAAGATGAAATTAATGAAATTGAGTTTACACTTTAAGCTATTAATGAAATTGAACTTACACTTTTATTTTGTGAGCTTTACAACTTTCACTAAGAAACAAGAAACTGTAATACGTATAAACACACTTTGAATGCTGAACACACTGTATAGAAATTTTTTACATATAGTCATTAGAATTGAAGAAACCTGGAGGATCAAAGTACATAATTTCTCAGGATCCAGATGATTTACTTTCAAATAACATCTTTTTCAATGACTCAAACATGCCAAACCACACAAAATCAGCAAATGGTCTCAGCTCTAGGTAAAAATGTAGATTTCATTTTATAACAAGATTATACATGTATTTAAAATTGCTTTATTTTACTTGATTTATAAAGATTTTTTCCTTTTATGTAGTGGGGTAATATATAGAATTCAGGTAGAAAAAAGTATGTGAGATGTATATAGACATATTTACTTATAGATATGAAATGTGAATGTGGAGTGTAAAAGGGAGAAAAAGGGAAAGCTAAGGGGACTGACAATGTCAATTTCCTGAGCTGTAGAGTTCACAATCCATGTGACAGGGAGATTCAGAGCTGAGTTTTTGCAAAGAGACTGTGTTTGGAACAAAGGGGTGAATAGGGTGAATAGAGCCTTGTATAAAGTCTATTGTGTTTTTCATCACTTTCTTACAAGAGTTCACTAAAAAGAATTATATATATATATATATATATATATATATATATATATATATATTTTTTTTTTTTTTTTTTTTTTTTTTTTGTGAGACGAAGTCTCGCTCTGTTGCCCAGGCTGGAGTGCCATGGCCGAATCTCAGCTCACTGCAAACTCCGCCCCCCGGGTTTACACCATTCTCCTGCCTCAGCCTCCCAAGTAGCTGGGACTACAGGCGCCCGCCACCTCGCCTGGCTAGTTTTTTTTTGTATTTTTTAGTAGAGACGGGGTTTCACCGTATTAGTCAGGATGGTCTCGATCTCCTGACCTCGTGATCCGCCCGTCTCGGCCTCCCAAAGTGCTGGGATTACAGGCTTGAGCCACCGCGCCCGGTCAAAGAATTATATTACTTTTAACTGTTTTTGGAGATCATTTTACGTGAAAAAAAATATATATGTTGGTTCTCACCAACCAAACAGTGTAATTTGAATTTTTTTCTCTGTTATTCCAGAGCTGTCAGGCATCAAAATTACCTGAAGGGCTTGTTAAAATCCATGTCATTTATGTCATTTCTAATATTGGTGATTTATGTCACTTCATTCCTGATTCATATGAGAAGTTTATTTTAAAATTTATCTTAAAAGAATCATGTTTTGGCTCAATTTTTTAAATTTTTATTTCAATTATTTTCATTTAGATGGTTTCTGCTGCTTACTATAGCTATAATTTTAACTTGATTTTCTAGTTTCTTTGAGTGGAAACTGTAGTAATTGACGTGAGAAATTTCTCCGTTGTCAATGTAGATTTTCAGTGCAAAAACTTCCTACCTATATTGCTTTGTAATGACATCCTACAACATTATGGTGAGAGGCTATAATTTACGAAAAAAAAAAAAAAAAAAAAAAGTCGCGGTGTCTCATCCCTGTAATCCCAGTACTTTGGGAGGCCGAGGCAGGAAAATCACCTGCGGTCAGGAGTTTGAGACCAGCCTGGCCAACATGGTGAAACTCTGTCTCTACTAAAAGAAATACAAAAATTAGCCGGGCGTGGTGGCAGGCACCTTAATTCCAGCTACTTGGGAGGCAGAGGCAGGAGAATTGTTTGAACCTGGGAGGCGGAGGTTGCAGTGAGCCGAGATCGAGCCATTGCACTCAAGCCTGGGAGACAAGAGCAAGACTTCTCACAAAGAACAAACAAACAAACAAACAAAAAAACTATAATTTATATAGCTTGGATCATTTGGATCATTTTAAATTCATTGTGATTTGTTTAATTGCTCCAAACATGGATTATTTTGAAAAACTCTCTCTGTACTCCTGAAAATGTTTTTCCTTATCATCTTCAATTGATTAGTTTATAAATATAAATTGGATTAAATTGATTTAAAATGTTGGTCAAGATTTTATCTTCCATGATTTTCATTTTACTTACACATCCAGTATTAAAAGAGGGATATTGAAATCTCCAATTACATTACACGTTTCTTTCTATTTCCTTTCAAGTTTTTAAAAATCAATAGACTATCTTGTAGAATGGTTTTAGTTTACAGAAAAATTCAACAGAAAGTGCAAAGTGTTCCCATATATTCTCTCTACACCCACCCCTTTCATTCTCTATAATCCTCTCCAAAATGGTCTACAATGCCTCTTTTCAACAATGAATACCTGTGTGCTTGTATGTGTTTAGCTTTCTTCTAGATAATTCATTTGTGCATAAATTTCCCTCTATTGTTGGAAAAGCACACTAATCTCACACTACTCAAAACAGAAATAATACTCCAATATTTTCATTAGGTTCTATGTTGTTGCCAGGGACCACCGACTGATTTTATTTCATTGGGTATTTGAAAGAGAAGATATAAATAGAACATTTCATACTAGACTAACTACTAATATTACAGTTTCTCCTTTCCCTTTTTGATAAATCTCTATATTATCATCTGCTCATAAATAGATGGGTTATGGGTTACAAGTGAGAAATTTCAAGTCAACTATATTCAAATTAACTGGAGATGTGTCTTCAACTCACTTTAGATTATGTGACTGTTATTATCTACTTTTTCAGCTTGAGGTCACAGCCAAAATGCTGAGAAAAGTGATTTTTTTCCATTTGACATCCATTATAATATGTCTTTAATCTGCCTTCACATTTGATTGATACCATAGCTAAGTGTAGAATTGTAACTTGGAAATTATTTTCACTTCTGTTTTTATTGCTGACATTTCCTTTTCTCTAAAATTAAGTTTTCCTTAAAAGTTGTGTGTGCTACAGTGAGACTTTTTTAGTAAATTGTTAAGGTCACTCATATGCAATCTGGAAACTGCCCTTTAGTTCTGGCAGTTGTTCTTAAATATCTCACATCTGCCTACTGTATTGCCTTTATTTTAAAAATAGGAAATTATGGACCTAATAATGTTTTGATATGAATACTACCCAAAAGAGCCTATGAATTCAATGCAATACCTATCGAAATTCCAATGACGTTCTTTAAAGAAATAGAATTTTTTAAATAAAATTCTTACGAAATCTCAAGAGGTCGCAAATACCCGAAACAATCTTTCAAAACGTACTGTCACTCAAAAGTGATAGTAAACAAAGCAGTGTGGTGCTGGCATAAAGACAGACATACATATATAGCAAAGGAATAAAATGAGGTGCCCAGAAATAAATTCTAACATATATGGTTGTATCCATATATGATTCACAGGATACATTTTATGTATATTTTACCACAATTAAATTTTTAAAAAATAGTTTATTGTTTTGCCTGCTTTCCACTATTATATAAATTGTTTATGAAAAACACTTCATTTTGTCTCTAGCCTCTTTTGCTCAATACTAAGTTTATGAAAGTCACCAATTTGCTATCTGTAGCATAGTTAAATAATTTTTACTTCTGCGTAGTATTTCTTAGTGTATGACTATAACACTATTTATTTATTCATTCTATTTTGTCACATATTTGGGTTGATTCTAGTTTTGAACTCTAGCATTTAACGCTACTATAAATATTCTTGTGTTAACATTTTATGTGCAGATACATATATATATATATTTATTTATTATATACCTAAGAGTAAAGTTGCTAGATCAGAAGGTATGCATATGTTGAGGTCTTTTGCCCACTTATGAAATATTTCCCAAAGGAGTGATCCCAATATACATTCCTAACAGCAATGGATGAGTAGCCCCATTATTTAACATTCTTGGTGATATTTGGCATTGTTAAGCATTTTAATTGTTACAACTTGATATGTGTATGGAATGACGGCTTCAATTTTTATTTTGCTTGCTGTACATTTTATATGCTTATTATACACCTAGATAGCCTTTTATAAAGTGCTTGTGCAAGTCTTTTGGCAATAGTTTGTACATTGATTTCTTGTTCTGTTTCCTGTTGATTTGAACTTTTTTATTGCTGTGATCCCTTTTTCAGACATAATGTTTTGACAATATTTTATCCTACTCTGTAGTTTACAACGTTATTATCTTGATTGTCTATTTTAATGAAAAAAGTACTAACATTAAAGTTTTTTAACCTTAATATATTCTATATCCTCTTTAGCAAATCTTAGCAAACTACAAAGTCCTTTGTAATTTATAGACCATTTGTCGTTTAAATTTCACTTCTCTATATAAATATAACTCAAATAGATTTAGTCTGTGTGGGTTGTGAGGCAGGGTTGTTGTATTGCATTCCCAAGAGTATCCAAATGACAGAGTACCATTAATTTGAAAAATACATCTTTTCTTCTACTGGTATTCAGTGCCAAATTTATCGTAAAGTCAGTATCATTACATCTGTAGGCCATAATCACTCAGTTTAAATTATGTTTAAATTTCCATTTTCATCTCTTTTTTGACCCAGGACTTAGATATATTTCTTAATTTCCAAATATTGGGAGAATCTCGTAATCGCATTTTTGTTATTGGCTTGTAGTTAAACGTGCTATCATCAGAGAAATTCACTGAGATTTCTTTTATAGTCCTACATAAGCTCATTTGAAAATGATTCATATATGAGAAAAAATGTAAAGTGCATTCTGCAGTGGTCAAATTTAATTTTCTATAAATTCTACTGAAAGCAGTTTTTTAATTGGGTGATGAAAATCTTCTGTATCTTTAATGATTTATTTATTTATTTTTGTCTCCTTCTCTTGGGGCCTCAAATCAATGCAAAGGAAACTCTGAAATATTTCCTTCCTTTGTGAACCCTGAACCCATGATTCTATCTCCCTAGTTCACAGATTGTTTCAATAGCTGTGGTCAGCTTGTTAGACATTTCTTTTGGAATTGCTGCAATCTCTCAGGATAAAAGTGGCCTTAACTCCAAGGCTTACCTATCTAATTGTTTTCTCTACATACTAGCTCTTTGTGGTTTTGGGAAACCTTTAAAAATCTTTTTCATCTTATTTGATTACTAGCAACGGAAAGGACAGAATGGCCCATCTATCATTACTATTCTTTGTTTTGCTTTTATATAGTTTTATTTATATTGCCTATACCTTAGAGTTGTTTTTAAAGAATAACACTTTCATGACTTTCACGAAAGGTTAAATCTTGTTTCATTTAACCTTTCAAGAAAGTCAAGCACACAGTATTAGTAGAGTTGTTGTCACAGCTAATGTCTCAGTGCCGAATCTGAGTTACTTTCATCAATGTTTGTGTGATAAGAGAGATGGGTTTTGAATCTTGAGTCAGCATACTCTTCAAGTGACATCACAAGCACCTTCTATGTCAATACTTGTTCTTCATATAATTGCTTAGATATTTAAAACTGATGACATTTCTGATAAATAAATTGGTGATCTATTTTTTATTGATCAATCCAGAATAAAAACTTACTACAGAATATGCACACTTGTGTTTTATTTCATAATAATCATTGACTTTTGTAGTATTAATCTTAACAGTGTAAACAGAGTCCAACTTAGTCTAAGTTGAATTTCTAATTGGTAAAAAAAATCATGAAAATAATATTAAAATAAATACACAGTCTTTAGGTAACCTTTTAATGGGTTTCTTAAGGATTAATATGAAATATTCTAATTTTGATAACTGTAAGTTTATGAAAAGAAAATTCTGAACTGAAGTAAAATTTGTCCTATTTTAGCTTTATGAGAAAGTGTATTAGAGGCAAGAAAGCGAGTAGTTGTTTTGCCAGTAATAACCATAATTAATATATTTCTTCCATATTTAAGGTACTTTTGTAAGCAATCTTGGTATGTTTTAGTTACCTAATAAGCCCATAAAGCAGTGACTGTATTTTTTTCTGAATTTACAATTAAAAAATAAAGGTACACAATTTTCCCAAGGGTTCATAGATAAATGGAAGAGTTAATGATCAAAATCCCTAATACATAAAATATCAGTATAGTTTAGCTGGTAAAGTAAGAAAAAATACTCAAAAATCAGAATCAATCATCCAATCTACTTTAGGAAGTACTTTGATAAAATATGCAATTCCACATTTAAAATAATTAATATTAAAACTAAAGCCAGGTTTTGAAAATGTGAATTTCTCAGCAAAATCAAAGTAAAGACTCCATGTTCATATATTGTCTAATACTGCCATCAGTTTTGCTTATAAGTATTATTACCTGGGAAGTGTTTTTACTCTTCTTTGATGCAATAACCAGACTAATAATTTTTATATTAGTAATTTAATGGACAATAACCTTATAATTCTCTAAATGATTTTCTTCTAATAATAATAGATACAGGTAGGAGTAGTATTATAATTTGAAGTATTAAATTCTAAAATGAAATATATTGATAATATAATCTTTTCACCTATTATTTGAAATTACTTTAATATTTTTAAATTATATAAAGATAAAAATGTGTTCACTTTTTCTAAAATTTTACCACATCTGTACTGAAATAACAACAACTGATATTCAAGTAAACTATTAATATTTTTGGCTGAGATATAGTGATAAATGAAACAGCGGTAATTCTGTTATGATAAGTGAAATCATAAAAAGCAAGCAAACAAAAAGGCCCCCAAATATTGAAAGCTTTTCGGAAAACCTGACACAAATTTCTCAGGAAATACGATTTTTTAGAATTTGGAATGCCCCCCTCCAAAAATATAGTTTTCTTTTAGACTATATCATTGTAAACACTTCCAAACTGACAGTGTGACAACTTTTGAAAATCTATGAATCTATACAATCAGCGAGAATATTGTCAAAATCTGGGAAAATCAACATTTTTTTTCAGAACTTTGGCAATTCACTAAAATTAACAAAAACTAACAAATGAGTAAAACAGATGTCAGAAGAAAACATTGAAAATATTTTCAAATGATTGTAAACAAAATACAATATGCATGAAGTGATGCCTCTAGCACAGTGTTTAGAAGGAAATTTAGAGCTGTAAATGTTTGTATTGCAAAACAAGCAAAATCTTAAATAAATAACCTAAATATACAACTTAGGAAACTAGAAAGAGAATAAACAAAATAAATCCAAAGTAAAAATAAAGGAAATAATAAAGATTAGATTGGAAATAAATGAAGTAAAATATATAAAAACATTAAGAGGGAAACAATGAGAGTAAAAGTTGTCTCTTTGGAAGATAAACAAAATGAAAAACTTTTAGCTAGAATGACAGAAAAAGAGGAGAAGAAAGACTCAAATTTCTAAAATTGGGAATGAAAGAGGAGACATCTTTACTAATCTTACAAAAATGTTTTAAAAGATTATAAGAGAATGCTATGAACAATAATAAGCCTACACATTAGAAAACCTAGGTGAAATTGATAAATTCTGAGAAAGATATCAAATACCAAAATGGACTAAAAAAGAAATTTAAAATCTGATAAGATCACATAATCAGTATAAACATTTAACCTGATAATCTCGGTAGATTCATATAAAGCATTAGAAAAACTAATACACTTTCACTATAAAAACACTCAATATAATAGCAATGGAAGGAATTTCCTCACACAGATAAATAGGATCTATGAAAAACTCACAGTTGGCCGGGCGCGGTGGCTCAAGCCTGTAATCCCAGCACTTTGGGAGGCCGAGACGGGCGGATCATGAGGTCAGGAGATCGAGACCATCCTGGCTAACACGGTGAAACCCTGTCTCTGTTAAACACACACACACACACACACACACACACACACACAAAACTAGCCGGGTGAGGTGGCGGGCGCCTGTAGTCCCAGCTACTCGGGAGGCTGAGGCAGGAGAATGGTGTAAACCCGGGAGGCGGAGCTTGCAGTGAGCGGAGATCGCGCCACTGCACTCCAGCCTAGGCGACAGAGCGAGACTCCGTCTCAAAAAAAAAAAAAAAAAAAAAAGAAAAGAAAAACCCACAGCTGACATTACAGTTAATGTTGAAAGGCAGAATACCAACATTCTCAACTGTGTACTAAGTTTTTTTTAAATAGGTTTATATAAGCAGCACTGTGGAGGAAAACCAAACTGAGGTCAAATGGATGAGTGATTTGCTGGTTTCCTTCTTAGGAGATGTCATCAATTTTGTTAATTTACTTTTGAATTTACTGTGAAAAATCATTTGTCAAAAATAACAGGTAAACCCCATCCATTTTAAAACCAAACGTGAATCAGCATTCTCAATTTGATGCTCATCACATATTTCTATTTCTTACATATGTACTTATCCTTAAAATATATGAGTATTTTTGTGTGTGTTTAAACTTTTTTTTTTTTTTTTTGAGATGGTGTCTCACTCTGTCACCCAGGCTGGAGTGCAGTGGCACAACCTTGGCTCACTGCAACCTCCACCTGCCGGGTTCAAACAATTCTCCTGCCTCAGCCTCCCAAGTAGTTGGGACTACAAGCGCACGCCACAATGCTTGGGTAATTTTTTGCATTTTTAGTAGAGACAGGGTTTCACCATGCTGGGCAGGCTGGTCTCGAACTCCTGACCTCATGATCCATCCCCCTAGGCCTCCCAAAGTGCTGGGATTACAGGCATGAGCCACTGCGCCCGGCCTAAGCATTTTTATCTGAGAAAATTATTGATGTTTATATGTGTTTTCCTAGATCATTCATTCTCACTATTATATATTATTCCATTATATAATATACTATTATTAATTTATTCATTATAGATAATTATATAGTTTTTAAATTACAAACTATGGTGGTATGAACATTCTTAATCTTGTCTCCTTGACATAAGAATCTATGTTTCTTTATGAGTAAATTTTTGTATATAGGAGAGGCACATTTTCAAATTACTTGCCTTTTATAGTGATTGTACTAATTTAACTTCTTTCATCAATATATGAATGCTATTGTTTCACATTCTTTCCAAAACAAGGTAATGTCAGATTTTGATGTGAAAAAATGGATAAAAACATCTAATTAATAGTTGAATTTAGATTTTTAATACTAAGCTGGTTAGTATTTTAAAACGTATATTTATTGACCATTTTTATTTCATGTTCTGTTCAGTTTATATTTTATACCACTTATTTTCTTTGCCCTTTTGTAGTAATTTCTAGAATTTCCTTATATTTCTTAGATAGTAAGTCTTTCTTGCATAACTGAACTTCAAATACTTTTCCATATTTATGGCTTGTATTTCCTGGTTTACTTAATTAAATCTAAATCTACTGAAGAAGAGAATTTGTTTTATTTTTATGCAACTGAATTAATCTGTCTTTCCTTTTATTTCTTGTTTAAGAACTCTTTTTCTATCTTGATGTCTAATTCTTTTTTAAGTAGCCAAGAGAGAACAATAAGGTATACAAGCCTACTATTTCCCTATCCCTAGATAAACAGTAATTAATATACATTGGGCTTGGATGTAATCACTAGGTTCTACACATGACTTTCATTGATTTTTCAATAAGGCTTAACGCTATGAAGAAGAAACTTCTTTCTTTTTCTTCTCAGTGGTTAATTTAATTTTCTCCCCTACTGAACCAAATTATTTATTTTCTAGCAGTCTTTATTTATCATCTCTTTATGTTTCCTATCTCATTGCCAATTCAATGACATCTCATACCAAATAACGTTTGTTTAAGTATTTCTAGTCATTTACTGTTTTTTTCTAGCAGCACCTTTTTTTATTCCAAAAATAACAAATACTTGTCTTTTAAAAACAGATATATTATTTTATTAACAGCACACATAATATGATGTCATTATTAAGAGTCTTGAAAATAATGAGTAATTCACCACAATTTGTAATACATATACTTTAATACTAGATACTTTAGATTTTGGAATGTTTTATAGCTCAAAATGTAAGTGTGCATTTGTTATTTGTAGTTATGTCAATAATATTAACCTACATTTATAGGTCTCCACTGCAAAAACTTTTTATTTGTTGTTGACTATGTTGTTCTTAGCTATTGTGTATCTTCAGTAACATGTATTGTTGTCTTACAGTCTTCTGCTGTGTTGTTTTATTTGATTGATTTTTCTTAGCCTGGACATATGATGTTCAGGTACTGATCTAGAAAAATCTGTACTAATGGTCCCCTGGCAAAAGTTTTTAAATTATATGCTAGATTTTTCTTTCAGGTTGAGTGAAAACTCTTTGGCCTATAAGAGAGGATAAGCTTGAAAATGGACAGATAAGTAAAAATCCACACTTCTTTAGCTTCTTTTATATTCCATTTATTGTTAACATTATGTAGCTTATCACTTTTCAAAATAGGAATTTCTTTCTTCATCAAAGGTCATTCAATGAAATTCCCTATGAAATGTCTGTGTAATTGTAGCTAAAATTAAATTTCATTTTAAAATAAGTAACTAATGCATATTAAACATAATTCTGAACAGTTGATACCTATCCCTTTGTGATTGTATATATGTATGTATATGTATTTACACACATGCACAGTCATATCTTTTTATGACTGCATATTCAGGACTTAATTCATTAAGTTACTGTGCTCTTCGAAGGTACTGCAAAAGACTTAAAACTTCTCATTAAGTAGTTTTAGTACTGAGCATAGAATAGAAATAATTGGATTATGTGGTGTATATGTGTTGAAGTGAATCTTTACTCTAGATTCAAGGTTATACAGAACAAAGCAAAAGGGCGTCATACAGAAAAATTTTGTAGCCAATCTGGACCTTTCTTTTCAAAGGAAGAGAACAAAGTAATATGATTGTTTTTCTATCCTTCTGTACGTTTATTTGTCATTCACTCATTATTTATTGAACAACATAGGCTAAAGGCTAAAATAAATATGCTAATATTCATGAAAGATATTAGCATCAATTTGGAATAAGTCACATTGCATCAACATACTAAATGTCATCACTGACAGAGTGCTAATTGATTATCTAAAGGACAGAGCAGAATGTACTCACTCAATTTATTTTGTATCATCACCCTATGCCATTGTGGACTGTATTAAGAAAAAATAATTATGCTTGTTGGATTATTGGCTAAGTCAACTGATGATGGATTTTATACAATTTAATAAGACAGTAAACACTATAAATGTAATAGATTTTGGTAGTTGAGCCCAGTTTTTTTTTTTTGTGTGTGTGTGTGTATGTGTGTATGAATGAATATAAATGGGTCAATTTGTGTCTACATCTATTAATATATACATACTGTATACACAAATTAGAAATATCAAGTAAGACATTAATAATATGAGCCTGAAATTCAAGACAGAAGACTGAACTGGAGATACATATTAAGAGGTTCATTTGCATATGGATAATAGTTAAAGCTATGTGAAATTATCTAGGGAAAGACCAGAGGTAGAGAGAAGAAGAGGACCTGGGAGTACTCCTTCATTTGAAAGTTGGATTAAGGTTAGGATCCAGAAAAATTAACTGAGCAGGTGTTTCCAGTGTTGTCACAGAAATCAATATAGGAGAGTATTTCCAAAAGGAGAAAGTATTATGAAGTTAATTAAACTGATAATAGAGAAGTGAAAGAGACCATGGATTTATTTAGCAGAAAATTTTTGAAAACTATGACAGATATAGTTTCAATGATATGACAGGGATATAAGCCACAGTTCTTTAGGTTAAAGACTTAACAATGATAACGGTAACAAATACAGACATCTCTATTATCAAAGAGGGGAGAAAATAAATAGAAAAAAAGATTTTTTTAAGATGGAGAAAACTAGCATATTTGTCTACAGAGAGATATGAAAACATGAGGAGGAAGTATTGCTATATACATATCAAAAGACTTTTACACATTTTTAAAGTATAATACACATACAAATGAGAAGACATATTATGAATACACAAAGAACTCAATGAATTTTTATCAGCTATATGCAATTATATAATAAACTTTGAAATCAATAAAGAGAATACTGAGCGCCAGAACCCACTTCCATTTTTCCATTTCCTAAACCTTACACCCAGGTTGGCCAGTATAATTATAAAGGCACAACTTAGATTTTAATTTTGCTATATAGTATTCAATAATGTGAATACATCATAGTTTATTCAATCAACTGTTGATAGAATATTACTTGTATCCTATTTGTGGCTATGAATAGTGCAGGTGTATAACTAAAAAGTATTATTTATAAATGTTTTTAAATTTTAAAAAATAATTGATGTAGGAACTAACAAACACTTAGGGCCAATGTAGTAAAATATATGCATAGTGATTCTTTGTAAGCAAAACATTGAGAAAATTTGCAGGATGAAAGACTTAATATTATTAAGACATAATTTCTTCCCCAAATAGGTCTATCTGCACAACACAATTCCAATCAAAATTCTAGCCATCTTCATATAGAAAAATTTACAAGGTAATTTAAATATTTACTTATAAATGCAAGGAACCAATAACAGCTCAACTTATCTTGATTTAGAAGAACAAATTTGTAGACTTAATTTACCAGATTTTAATACTTTCTCTAAAGCTACAGTAATCTAGACAGTGTTACATTAGTAAAAGAATATAAAAAGAAATAAACAGAACCGAATGGAGAGCCCAGTAATAGATCCATATGTACATGATATGTTGTTTGACAAATAAACCAAATAGTTCAATGAAAAAAGTATTATTTTTTCAATAAATGCTGTTTGAATAACATATACATACATATGCATTGAATATACATGTAGAAAAAATAAATAGCTCAACTTCACATTATATAACAAACAGCAAGAAGAATTGATTGTTAGAAAATAATATTTGGAATGTTTCCAACAGAAGAAATGATAAATACTTGAAGTATGGATATCTCAATTACTCTGATTTGATCATTATACATTGTATGCATGTATCAAAATATTACGTGTACCCCATTAATATGTACAAGTATTATGTTCAATAAAACAATTAAATGAGATTGATGGGCATAAAAGTAAAAATAATATAAAGTAAAACAAACAAAAATATTATTAGAGGAAAAGATACAATATCTTGCAATATTGGCTCAGGCAAAGTGTCTTAGAATGTAGAGAGTGCACATAAAAAATAAAACTTGCTTAAAATTTAAAATTTTTGTTCTTTAGAAAACATCAAGAAAATAGTATGTGATTCACAGATGAGGAAAATACTTGCATATATCTAACAAATATATTTTTCTAAAATTTATGAAAAATTCTTGCAACTCATTAAAAAAGACAAACAAAAATTAATAGGTAAAAATATTAAAACTTTACAAAAGGAAACGAATGTCAAATAATCAGATATAAAATTGCTCAACATCATTAGTCATCAAGGAAATCCAAAATCAAGGCACAGTAAAATGCAAATATATAAGCATCAGAATGACTAAAATAAAGATTGCTAATACCAAGTATCAGCAATCAAAAGGAGCAGACAGGACTCTTACACATTGCTGGTAGAAATGTAAAATGATACAAACATTTAGAAAACTTATTGGCTTTTTTGTAAAGTTAAGTTTTTATAAAGCCTATGACTCCAAAATTCTCTTAGGTAAATATTCAAGAGAAATTAAAATATATTTCAACAAAAAGAATATAGAAGTTTTATTCATTATATTTAAAAAATGGAAAAAGATAAGATGTTTGTTAACAACAGAAAGAATTAACAAGCTATTTACAATTATACAATCTGATACTACTTCTGATACTACTCAGCAATAAAAATTTTAAAAATAGTGATGCGTCTAATGAGAAGGACGAGCCTCAAAAACATTATGATAGTTGAAACACATTAAGACACAAAAGTGCATACATTATTATCCCATTTGTAAAAAATACTGGGTTGAACAATAATAGCTTGTGATCATAAAATCATATCTGTCATTTTGTACGGTAAAGGTGGGGGACATTGGCTGGGGAGGGAGGGCATTCTGCTCTTGAAATATGCTATATGAAACTCAATGAATGGCATATTCACATCATAATATTTCCCTGTATGTTAAATATAGAGCAATTAAGATCTATTACTCTGATTGTAGAATGAGTTATTTCTTTTTTATTTTATCAATACTACTAGCTAAAGTAATATACAATGTGGAAAATTCCTCTATTGAACTGGGTAATCTAGCTAAGATGATTTTCGACAAGATTGTTTAAAGTGCTGCCTTGGTTCCTACTTGCTGATTAGAGTAAAGATGACAGGCGAGAGATAATATAAAGCAAGTACTGTTAAAACAAAGGAGACATGACTTGTTTTTGAAGATTCCCAGGCTCTCGAGAGGGTAAAAGATTTTAGGCTGAAAAAAAAAAAGAAAAGGTTCCTGATTTAAGATCAAATCCAGGGCACGCTCAGAGAAGCATGACAAAGCAGAGCAGAGATGCGACTGAAATTTTCAGAAAGATCAAAGATAGTGCTTGTAGTCACCAACTAAAAATTATTATTATAAATTTGCTACTTATGTTTAAGCCTGTTTTAATAAACTTGATTTCTATATGGCATATAGATAATAAGATGTTATTTAATTGGATTTATTTTTAATTTTTTATGGGTACCTAATAGTTGTATGCATTAATGGGGTAAATGTGTGTTTTGATATAGGCATACAATGTGTAGTGATCAAATCCAGGTAACTGGGGTGTCTATCACCTCAAGCATTTATCATTTCTTTGTGTTAGGAACATTTACATTTCACTCTTCTAGTAAATTTAAAATATACAGTAAATTATCATTAAAATAGTCATTCTGTTGTATTATCGAATACTAGATTGTATTCACTCTAATTATATTTTTGTACCCACTAACTATCCACACTTTACCCTTCCTTGCCAACTACCCTTCTCAGCTTCTGGTAACCGTCATTCTATTCTCTATCTCCATGAGTTCAATTAAAACATTTTTAACTACCACATGTGATTAAAAATATGCAAAATTTGTCTTTGGGTGCCGGTTTATTTCACTTAACATAATGTCCTCCAGTTCCATCCATGTTGTTGCAAATTACAGAATTTCTTTCTTTTTATGGCTGAATACTATTTAATTGTGTATATATACAATTTAATTGTGTATATATACCACATTTTCTTTATTATTTTTGATAAAACCAGTAACTGCTAATTTTTCATTATTCTGTCTTAATCCACATTAGAGATAAATTCATAATCTTCAGAGTCGTAAAGGCAAGGGAAGGAACACTTTCTTTAACATTAGTGGACTTAACTCTTCTGAATTCAGAAATTATCAAGAATAATTATGCCCATATTCAAATACCTATTTTCTTATGTTTCCTAGTTAAGTCTCCTACTTCACAATGATACTCCAAGCCATGTCTGGCAATATTTGCTATGACTTTTGTTTGTATGTTCTCTTCCTGAACATAAGGAAGGGGAGTAATATTTTTCAATGTATTGGTCTTCTAAGGATGCTATAACAAAATGCCATAAACTAGATGGCTTAAACAACAGATACTTATTTCTCACAGTTCTAAAGACTTGAAGTCGGAGATCAAAGTGCTTGCCAATTTGATTGCTGGTGAGGGTCTCTTCCCTGCTTGTAGATGACTGTCTCTTTGTTGTGTCCTCACAAGGGTGTGGAGAGAGAGAGGGAGAGATCTCTTTCTCTTCCTTTTATTATAAAGCCATTAATTCCATCATGAGGGCCCCACCCCATTGTGCCATCTATCCCTACTTACCTCCAAAATGTTCCATCTCCAAACACTATCACACTGGGGATTAGAGCTTCATTATATACATTTTGCAGGGACACAATTAAGTACATATCAATGAGCTTATGAATTAAAAATACTATGTGAAAAAGAAGAAATACTCTTAAATTTATCAAGAATAGTAGGCTATAGGAATATTCCAATTCCTAGTTTTAGGATCATCCTTCAGTTTTGAGATTTTCTTTTCTGTTTTAAATCACAGTTTGCTCCAAAACAGGTTAAATCTGTTTAACTCATAATAATATTTAATTGTTCTGAGCAGGTCTTAGACATTAATAAGTTACCAGCGATTATACTCCACATATGATGCAGTAGTCATTGAGGAGAAAAATGTGAATCGTGTAATTCAAAAGCTGTAAGACAGAGCTCTTGTCATGTGTTTCGACCATAGTGATTAGTGAAATCCTTCCTTTCTGTGAAGCATTCTGACATTCAAAATGATCTCTTTGGCTTCTTCTTGTACAAGGAGTTTGATGGTTAACAATCACAAGAAATTTATGAGCAATAAATGTACTCACAGAGATTTTGTTATCAGTCATATATATCCAAAGAGAATGCCCCTGTCATGTCCCCAGAATATTTATATCTTGCCAAGAGTGGAATTATTGGGGGATGTTAACCTTGACACTTCTTCTTTACTTGTCCTTCTTTGTTCGATAATTGTACAATTTTTTTGAATTGCATATATTGTTGAGTGTTGAGTTTGATTGGAACATAAAGGTAGATTAGAGAAAGTGGAATATGTCATTATTTTAGTACCTGTAATTCCTCTAATTTGCCAGACCAGAGGCCATACAAAGCATTTTGTAATTAATGAAGTTTACACAATTTACACTGAAACCAAATTGGTGAGACCTGAGAGTGATGCAAGTAAGTGAAGCTAGCACAGTATAAACACACTGAGTTTAAAAATCTAGGTAAAGTGATGAAGTTTAAATTAAGTATGCTAATAGCTTCAGTGTACCAGATTGCTTTGCTCTTTATTGGAATTCCTGAACCTACCAAATTTGTAATACACAATAGACCTGCAAAAATATATTTGCCATTTTTATATACATGTATGGGGGGTTATGTTTCATTAAATTATGTTTCATTATGCATCATCATTTCAGTTTTCACAAATAACTCTTGCAACAATAATAGACATGTTCCTGATTTTTCAAAGTGCTTAATAAAGTTTTATATTAAACACTTAAAAGTTATGAAAAATAATTATCTATAAATAAATATGAAGAAAAAAGTGTCTTTTGGAATATTAACAAAGATATTGTAGGCAACAGGGGATATTTTATCATTCTCGTCAGCAAGAAAAGGATTAATTGCTGTCATGTTCTTCTTATTCTATCTTCTAGGGTACAAATTACATTTTTCTAACCTCAAGACCTTAATCAAAAACAATGAGATTTGAGTTGGCATTAATCTGCAGTTGCCAGTGGCAGCCCTTCCACAGCAGAAGACTGCAAGGTCAGCCGTGTGAATTTCCGCAAAGAAGGAGCATACTTATCAGAAGACTATACCTTGTGAAGCAAAAATGCAAGAAAAGTGTCCAACTAAAGATTTTGCTTAAAGAAAAGGCACACTGAAGGCCATCGGCTTTTGCCTGTATTTAACAGTGAATCATAAAAACCATATATTTAGCACACATACAGAGAGTCAGTTTATTAAGAAAAATTACTGGAAACTTCTTTGAATTTCCATTATATGCAAAAATATAACCATAAACAGTACCAGAAACATTATACTTTTCAAATAACTGTTCTCTACTAAGAAATGAATGACAATATAAAGATTTATTGGATGAAGTCCTAGGTTTAATATTTACCTAGCATTGATCACCTCTTCTCCAACTCTCATGAATCCTTTCTCTTTCAAAATCTTACTTTATCCAATATCAGTCTCACCCTTGATTGATCAGTTTCACTAAACCTTCACTGTGACAAACATATCTGAGTCTGAACCCAATCACAGTCTTGTTTTCTTTCTACACGTATGAGAGTCCTTTTTGATTTTGGTTTATCATGGATATTTTCTTTCCTTTGGTTTTTAACTCTTGTGGTACTTCAACAACGTGCTTTGTAATAGCTAATAGTAAGTTGCTTAATTGAGTTTTTTAAATAAGTTATATAAAACCAAATTTTGCTCTACTATTTCTCAATAAAATAATGTTACTTTTATGACATGCTGTAGTTTAATGTACAGTGAAAGATAATTTATTTATGAGTTTTTTAGTAAACTCTTTATATGCAAAATTAACTGTTAATTATTCACTTGCACTAATCTTAATATTTACAGATGTATTTCAGAAGTTTATCCGAAAGATAATTTTCTACAACACATACTTCTTGTAAAGTATTACTTCATCCAAACTCCTATTTGGGCATTTTCATTGATATTCCTAGTGAAAGAGATCTAAGTTTCTGCATTGGTCATACTTTAAGAAAGTATATAATTGGGGGAATTCTAAAACACAAAATGCCTTTCCAGTCAATCATATTATATTTACACCTATTTAAAAATTTTAAAAGAAGCACAAATTTGATTTCCTACATGAAAAATAGACAAGCAGCTTCAAAAGACATATCTCACATGTAATGACACCCATCGGTTCAAAATAAAGGAATACAGATCTACCATGCAAAAGGAAAACAAAAATGAGCAGGAGTCATTATTCACATATCAAAGAAAATGGACTTTAAACCAATAGCAGTAAAAAAGGACAAAGAAGGGCATTACACTGAAAGGGTTCAATTCAACATGAAATCTTAATTATCCTAAACATATATGCACCCAACATTGAAACACCCAGATTTATAAAACAATTACTTCTAGGCCCATGAAAAGAATTTGGCAGCAACACAATAATATCATGATGTTTCAACACCCTGCTGATAGCATTAGACAGATCATCGAGGCAGAAAACTAACAAAGAAATTCTGGACTTAAATTCAACACTATACTAGCTGTACCTAATAGACATCTACAGTATCTACAGATGCACAAACTCAGCTTATGAATCACAGAATATACATTTTTCTCATCTGTACATGGAACATACTCTAAGACTGACCATATGCTCAGTTATAAAGAAAGTATCAAATTCAAAAAATTAAAATTGTACCATCCATCTTCATGGACCACATGCAATAAAAAATGGAAATCAATACCAAGAATAACTCTCAAAAATCACAGGAATACATGTTCTTGAATGACTTCTTGGTAAACAATGAAATTAAGGCAGAAATTTAAAAACTTGAAACAAATGAAATAGAGACACAACATACAAAACGTCTAAGATTTGGCAAAAGCAATAATTAAGAGAAATGTTAACAGTGCTAAACACCTACATCAAAGAGAAAGATCTCAAATTAACAACCTAACTTTACATCTAAAGAAATTCAAAAAACAAGAACAAACTAAACCTAAAGCTAGAAGAAGGAAAGAAATAACTAAAATCAGAGCAGAATTAAATGAGACCCCAAAATACCATACAAAAGATCAAAGAAGTGAAAAATTGGTTATTTAAAAGGATAAACAAGATCAATTGATCACTAGCTAAATTGACAAAGAAAAAAATAATATCCAGATAAGAATAACCAGAAGTGACAAAGGTAACACGCAACTGATATCACAGAAATACAAAAGATCTTCAAAGACTACTATGAACATCGCCATGCACACAAACTAAAACATATTTAGAAAATGGATAAGTTCCTCAAAATATACAACCTCCCATGATTGAACCAGGAAGAAACAGAAATCGTGAACAGAGTAATTAATAAAAAACCTACCAAACAAAAAAGCCCTGAACCAGATGGATTCCCAGCTGAATTCTGCCAAGTGTACAAAGGAAAGCTAGTGCCAATCCTACTGAAAATATTTCAAAAAATAGAGGAGAGATTCTTTCCTAACTCATTCTATGAAACTAGTATCATCCTGATACCAAAATCTGGCAAAGACACAACAACAACAACAATGAAACGACAGGCTAATATCTCTTATAAACCTAGACTCAAAATTCTTCAACAAAATACTAGCAAACTGAATGCAGCAGCAATCAAAAATTTAATTCACCACAATCAAGTGGGCATTATCATTGGGATAAAAGGATGGTTCACCATTTAAAATATATCTTTATATACATAGAATGTCATAGTCATAACATTAGGTAGGTTATTTTTAAATGTTCGTGGGTAACAACTTTGGCAAAAACAATTGTAAGTCCAATAGAATAAGAAAGTTATTTGTAGAACTTCTCAAAGACATATATAATATATTTAACAGATTTTTCTTAGTATTTCATCCTCCCAGTCATTCACCAATTCATTCAATCATCATTATTTTGCTAGAAGCAGGTATTATAATTTCACTGAGGAAAAATATTGTAAGGAAACAGAAATAGATAATTGAAAACATAATTCCATAAATAGTATCTAATTTGTCTGCCTCTTTACGCAGGGAATATCCAACCGTAATCTTTCCATAGTTAGCATAACCATATAGAATTTAATTCTCATACAAATTAACTCAAATTCTATCTCAAATCAAGTACTCTCCTATATTAATAACATTCACAATAAATTATTGAAGATATTAACAGGATATACCATATTAAAATGACTTAAAAGAAAAACAGAAGTTTACAATTGAAGTTAAAATAATTAAATAATATTTACTAAAATAATAGCATCTGCCTAGTATATAGAATATATAAAGAATTCTTGCAGTTCAACAATGAAACAACACAATTTAAAAATGGGCAAAGACTTGAATAAATATATCTCCAGGGAAGATAAACATATTGCCAAAAAGTACACGAAATGATGCTTAACGTAATTAGTCATTAGGGAAATTCAAATCAAAACCACAATAAGATACCACTTCACTCCCACTAGAATAGCACCAACTTTTCTAAGAAAAGTAAATAACAAGTGCTGGCAAAGATATGGAGAAATAGAATTCCTAAAACTTTGCTAAGTATGTAAAATGGCTCTACTGCTATAAAAATTTGTTTGGAGGCTTCTCAAAATGTCACACAAATAATTATATCTCCCAGCAATTCTACTTCTAGATATATATCCAAAAGCATTAAAAACAGAGACTCAAACACATATTTGTATACCAACGTTTACAACAGATCATTCACAATAGCCAAAAGGTGGAAACAAACCCAATGTCCATCAACATATGAATAAACAAATGGCGTTACGCACCTACAACCATAAAAGGAATGAAGTACTGATACGCATTACAACACAGATGAACCTTGAAAGCATGATGCTAAGTGAAAGAAGCCAGACACAAAAGGTCCCATCTTACCTGATTTCATTTTTATGAAATATCAAAAATGGGTCAATCTGGAGAAACAGAAAACAGGTAGGTGGTTGCCAGGGACTAGGGGAAGAAGGGAAGGGTAATAACTGTTTAATGTATATAGGGGTTTCTTTTGCAGAGATGAAAATATTTTAGAACTAGGCAGAGGTATTGGTTACAGAAAATAGTGAATGTACTAAATGCCACTGAAGTGTCCCATTTAAAATTGCTGATTTTATTTTCTGTGAATTTCATTGTAACAAAAAATATAATAACCAAGTGAAATATATGTAAATATTTAAATATAGTAATTATTGATATCAAAAAGGCTGATGGTAATCAGTTTGTGTTTTTTTTTAAATTTAGACGCTTATATATACAAAGAATTGTATAGGCATTAAATTAAAATAGCTATGTGTTATTTTATGTGTATATATACACATATGTATATACACACATATTTTAATTTAAAAGCTTTATTTTCTTTTCATAATTATTTAATTTAGTAACTATAAAGTCAAAATATGAAATTCAAAGGTAAAACGAGTCACCTATATTTCTTTCAAACTCTCCAAAGAACCTAAGTCCTTAAGACATAAATGCAGATTGTCTCTCCAATAAATAAGCACTAAAATCAATTCATTCTGTTTAATAAATCTCATTGCTTATGGTCTTCATTGTTTCAAACATCTTAACCGGTCATGTTAAACTTCAACTATGGCCTACATATATTAAACTTTTAGTTTTAATATAAATAAAGTACTTATACCTTCTTCTATTTCTAGAAGAAACAGATTTGAAATAGAAATATTATATTCATAGAAATTATATTAAAATCATTCCTATTTGAAAAACACTATTTTAAGCAGTAGGAACAAATGTAGCATCAATTAAATAATATCAGCTAAACTAAAAAAAGAGAAAGCAAAATGATTTTTAAAGGGAGAGAACACGATTCGATTTCCTACTGTGTTTGGGGATGCCCAGGAGTCACTTGCTGCAAACCTGCATAAAACCTGCAGGTGACCAGGATCCCTGAGCTGGTACAGTTTAATCCTCTTCTTTCTTCAGGTCCTCATGACCCAGGATATCATCCTGCCTAAGGCTTCAGGTAGAATAATGGGGAACCACCTGGTAAAAGCTGGAATTTAAACTCTAATTCAGCAAATTTTTGCCTATTGTGATCATTTTCTTTTTTAATTTTTAAAGGTACATAGTAAAGGTAGATCATACTTGGGGGGGTACATATGATGTCCTGAATTAATTCTTATTAGAATGCTTCCGTTTGGAAAATGCTCCTGGAGCCATAAAATAAAAACTTTCCAGTGCAGCAATATAAAACTTCCTATTGATCTTTTCTAAGCCTCAGTTGAGCTCAGCCTGGCAGCACAATACCGGTATCACATTAAGCACATCCCCATGAAGGCATTCACTCTTACAGAGGCCGCTGGCTGTGTAGCACTGAAGTCAGAGTCTTACGTTTTTTCCTTCCTTCAAGACAACAATAGAGCATTATAGCACTCAACGTTGAGGCAAATTTATTCAAAGTTTGAAGAGGTTGGCTCTGAGACTGCAGATTCGGCTCTAACATTAACCCCAGCCATAACATTAGCAAGTTTATTTCGCATGGTGAGTGAAATAACATTAAAAATCAAATCTAAGGTTGTTCGTACTTGTACCATAATATCATGAGAAAGTCAAGGGGTTTGTGTCAGATAATATCAGGAGTTGGATTACTAGGAAGAGATTGCAGTCACATAATGATTCATTTGGAGGGTGCCAGTAAGAATCCTTTGATCTAAGAAATGCTACTAACACTAAGACACCATATTTCCATTTTTAGAGTACCATACTCTCTAATCTATAGTTTTCTCCCTTTAAAGTTTAAATAAATGTTATATGGGAGAAACTGATGAGTTTAAACTCAGTACTATAAACACATTTAGAACCTGTGTGTACAGAATGTCTGGAGGAAAATAAAATAAGCAAGAACCAAAAAGGCACAGTGATGAACATTTGCCGATGGCAAAAGTCCCTTCTTCCCCTTTTTGTTGAAATAATCATCAAATTATGTTCTTATTTGCAATGAAATGTTTGGTATGCTGGCCTACCATAGAACTAGAAATAAAATTTTTTCCTTAAAATTCAGACTTCCTAGAACACCCTTTCAAAACTCTCTCTAATCTGAAGCTGGAGAGTCTCTACGCTTTCTAAACACTATATGCTATTGTGGTAATTCCCATTGGTGTCTTAATATTTCATGCAGTCTTTAAGGTTATTTTAGACAGATGTTATGGTGTTTCTTTTCTTTATGGCTATATTTGATCTTTACTCTTAGTGGCATTTTCTATATTTCTATTTAGGAAACTTTTCATGGTCTCTCAAAATTTTAACTTTTCTGTTATGATAAGTTATTACACCTTTCTTGGTAAATAAGTCTCAGAGGATTGAATAGCTTTTTATTGTTATCACAAATGGATTTTATTTCACAACATCTAATTAGAGAGAGAAAAATAAGCTACCTTTCTTCAGGTATCTAGATCTTTTTCTAATTGCTTTTTTCTCACATTTAAAAAATTATTATATTGTTTTTCCTATCTTAAATTATTTGCTTAAATTGTTTCTTTTTCTTTGGTTCTTTCCTTTCTTTTTTTCTTTTTCTTTTTCTTTTTTTTTTTTTTTTTTTTAGATAAAATCTCTCTCTGCTGCCCAGGCTGGAGTTCAGTGATGTGATCTCGGCTCACTGCAAACTCCGCCTCCAGGTCCAGGCGATTCTCCTGCCTCAGCCTCCCAAGGTGGGATTTCAGGCACCTGCCACCATGCCCATCTAATTTTTGTGTTTTTAGTAGAGGCGGGGTTTCACCTTGTTAGTCAGACTGATCTCGAACTCCTGACCTTAGGTAATCTCAGTCTCGGCCTCCCAAAGTTCTGGGATTACAGGTGTGAGCCACCTCAACTGGCCCTTTGATTGTTTCTTAATCCCTATCTGTTCCCTTCTTGCCTCCTGAAAACATTTCCTTTAAAATTCATGATCTCTTAAAGTTATCCTCTAGAACTCTTCTTTATTTTTTAATTAATTTATTTTTTTTTTACTACTTATGTTTCTTAAAAAGACCTATGTGGCCAAACACTGGGGCTAAAACAGAACCTGGATTATTCTCAGTATAATCATTTGCAAGATATGTGATTACTGAAATTCAGTGAACGTATTCATTCTTTTAAAAAATGAAATTATCAACACTCAAACACAAATACTGTGAGAATTAAAACAGAACATAGGTAAGAAGAGTCTTTAAGTTACTAATGCATCTAAAATATTATTTAATCAAAATTGAAAAACTGTGAACATCAACACCAAATAGCTTTAAGATTTACCTAGTATCAGAAGTCTAATAATAAAATCTACGAGGTATTACCTTCTTATTATTTATATGCTATATTGCAATTGAAATTCATGATAGTAGTGAATGTGGAAAAAATTATTACACCCATTTTTATCCCGACGTTATAATTTATCCTCTGCAACTTTTGCAGTGAAGAGTTTTATCTTTTCTTCTTCTAAATTATGAGATGCCTGAACACAAATAAACTGTGCAAAGAATCAGTAGCCTGGAAATTGCATAGCTGAATGATTTATTATGTTTAGCTTTTAATAGCAATATATGAACCTGGAGTATATTTTTTCAAAGTACATATAAACAGGTCACTTCGTCAGGGTAAGGATAGAGACAATGCTGGAGATACTTCCTACTGAAGGGTGGTGAGAGGTGAAGGACTGACTGGCATTTTAAACAGCAGAAGTAGTCCTTGTTATCTGGCTTGCCCAGGGGTGTTAGATACAAGCTCAGTAGCAAATATCCCTCCTACAGGACTCCAGAACTTTGTAAAGAGTTTCTGTTCAAAATCCAACAGAACATACAAATTATTTACAGAAAAATATAAAACCAAGTGAAAACAAAAGAAGCAATGGGAAGAAGTCTTGAGGAGTCTTGCCATGAAATATATTTCTTATATAGCCTAGTATGTTATTAAAATCAAAGGGCTAAAAATAGATCATAAATAAGTTAGATAAAAATTATGTTCAGAGTTAGAAAAAGGAAAGTGACACTAAATCTGCTTTGAAGATTCTTGGTTGGGAGATGAGTTAAGATAAACATAGAATTTAGGTAAAATGTGGAATATATTGTTTGATGCTATAATGATGCAGTAGAGGGTCAAGCCATTGCTTCACATTCCTGGTCAAGAAGATTCATATTGTGTTTTGTTGCTCAACTTTTTGACTCCTTCAAAAATCCGTAGTTTCTGCAAGATTAGTGGATGAAGGGCATTGTGGCATATAACAGAGGAACTAGAGCACTTTGAAAATAATTCCTAACACAACTGATCCTACGCTGGGGTTCATATTTAAAGAAGGTATGGTTTTGTCCATTTATGAAATGAGCCACAGAAACATCGCAGATGCATTGGTTATTCAGAGATCTGTCCTGTTTGTCTACATGGGAGCCTCACATGGCTTCATTTTAGAACAGGACTTAGCAGCATGGCAGGTCCTGCTAGGCTGAACTGGCTTGTATACTCACCTGTTCTTCATCAGCTGAAGTTCAACTACATTTCTAGCACCAGTTTAAGTTCTATCTAAGACCTTTTCCTAAGCACTTCAGCACACACTGATATTTTTCCTCAGAATACTTAAAGTAGTTATTACATCACCAGAAAAAGAGTAATTTATTATTGGCAGGCTTACGTTCTTGTGATTTCACAAATTTAAAAAATGATAAGATTTCATTCAATAAAGCCATGAATATACCATCCTATGTAAACACCAAGAAAGCTAGACCTAAATTTTCTCACTAGCGATGTAACACTCTAGAAAAGGTTCTGGCTTGTCCATGCAAGATTTTTTTGTAGCACTAAGCTGGATAATTTATACAAAAAAATCTGCATCGCATAGTGTTTGTTGAATGAATACATTTACTAAGTATAAAATCATCACAATGTTACAGTCAATATGGAATTATTAAATATACATATATGCAAATGCACACACTGATTTGGAATAGGATAATTTCACTCCTTGAGAGTTGTCAAGTGATACTCTAAGTCTCTGTATTTCTGACAGTAATTTATAATACTAAAAATGTGATTGGGAGTATAACACTTTAAAAAAGAATAGCTATGATGAACAGACATTCTCTCACTATGTAAAGTGAAGGACTGATCTTATACTAGGATTTTGAGAAGCACTGGGATAGGTGGTATTGATCACAGAGGCTGGGCCAGGCTTATGATAGCTTTAGAGGCATGTCATGTATTCGTTACAGAAGCAAGAGTTGGATAACATCAGCCTTAAAAGTGTGTTCACAGGAGTAAGCCTAATGCTGAATAGTTGACTTGCAAAGTATAAGGCTGTCACTGATTGGTTGCTCTTAGAATTATGCTTACTAAACTGAGTTGTTTATTAATTAGATGTTAACACCAGTTCTCAGGTTTAAATGTTACTCTGATTACGGAAATAAATAGATTTATTAGACATGTTTAAAACCGATTTTGAAGGTTGCTTTTTACGATGGTTATAAAACAATCAGTCTCTGTCTAAGTGTGTTGGGACTTTTTTTTTTTTTTTTTATGGAGTCTCACTCTCTTGCCCAGGCTGGAGTTTAACAGTGCAATCTCAGCTCACTGTAATCTCCACCTCCCAGGTTGAAGCGATTCTCCTGCCTCAGCCTCCTGAGTAGCTGAGATTGCAGGCGGACGTCACCATGCCCGGCTGATTTTTGTATTTTTAGTAGAAATGGGGGTTTCTCCATGGTGATCAGGCTGGTCTCAAACTCCTGACCTCGTGATCCACCTGCCTTGGCTTCTCAAAGGGACTTTTTAATATTTTCAGTCCCTCACTGGTCTCACTGCAACTAAGTCTGCATGAGAGAGCAACAAAGTTTATTCAGATTTTCACTATTATTGCGGACTCTTCTTTAAAAAAAGTTTTAATTAACAAAATTTGTACATAGTTACGGTATACAACATGGTGTTTTGATGTGTGAATATGTTGTAGAATGGCTAAATCAAGAAATTAAATATACACGTTGTCTTACATGCTTACCATTTTTTTTTTTTTGCGTGTGGTGAGAGACTTTAAAATCTACTCTTTTAGCAATTTTCAAATATACAATGTATTGTTATTAACTATAGTCACCATGATGTAAAATAGGTTGAATCATTGATTATTCTTGAAGACAAAATGTTGTTTCACAGATTTTCAGTGTTCATGTTGAGCAACATGATTTCATCCTGTTTTCATCTTTGAGTCATTTGGAATCATTTGCAAGGACAGTACCTGCATAGTAGCATTTAGCAATCTAAAAAACAATTGTGTCAACAAATTTAACTAAAATATCATGAGACTGCCAAAGTCTGAAACCATAACCTAATATTTTCCAAACCTGAACAAGAAAACTTGAACAGAAAAAAAGTCTCAACCACTCTAACAATCTATCTAAACCCATCAGATTGCTTTTTCTTTCAGCATAGATTTCTCCATCTGATATTTAATGTTAACCCAAATTGATCAAGAAGTGCTAGCAATAGTATAAACATTCATCTGGTTGGCCAGAACAAATCCAAAGTTATTTAATTATCCAAAACTAAGCAATTTTAACAGCTTAATATGCTTCCAGGGAAAGAACTCTTTATAATGTTAGCCCAAATGAAGAATATGTTGTTGAGGATGATCAAGTTAACTCCTCCAGATGTGACCTTTGTCCTTAGGTTCATCTATTTGATATTTATTACACCCCAATAAATTTCATATTTCTTTAGATTTCTGTAATACTCAGAGAGCCTGGTGCAGAGGCTCACATCTGCAATCTCAGCACTTTGGTAGGCTAAGGCAGGCGTATTGCTTGAGGCCAGAAGTTTGAGAACAGCCTGGTCTCTCAATGTAGCTAGACTTCACAAAAAACATTAAAACATTAGCTGGTGATGGTGGCCTGTGACTGTAGTCCAGCTACTCTGGAGGCTGAGGCAGAGAATTCCTTGAGCCAGGAGTTGGAGTCTGCAGTGAGCTACAATCACACCACTGTACTCCAGTCTGAGCAAGAGAGGCAGACCTTGTCTAAAAAAAAATTAAAAAGAAGAAGGAAAGAAGAAAGAAAGAGAAAGAAAGAAGAAGAGGGAAGGAAGGAAGGAAGGAAGGAAGGAAGGAAGGAAGGAAGGAAGGAGAAGGAAGGAAGGAAAGGAAGGAGGTAGGAGAGAAGTAAAGAAAGAAAGAAAGAACGAAAGAAAGAATAAAGAAAGAAAGAAGAAAGAAAGAAAGAATGAAGAAAGAATAAAGAAAGGAAATGACAGGAATTAAGGAAGGAAGGACTTAAGAATGACGTGGCATTCTTCAGTACTTACTGCTACTTCCTTCCTTGCTCCTGTCCTTCCATTCAGTAAGGGCCGGAGAAAGACTGAATGGTCAGTGCTGCACAAGGAATGTAATCAATCTTAATGAATCTGTAGATACCTAGGTGTTGCCAAGATAACAAATGAAACTATATCTTCTATAAGTATTGCCACAATAATAAGTCAATGTTGCTTCCCTAAAAATGTCTTACCCTTTTCTAGAGTAAGGATATTTTCCTTCATGTTTATGTTATTGGCAAATAGGATAATTATTTGGAATAGTAGTGTAATACAAGTTATGTTAATTTTTGCCTGCAGTAGCAATAGCTTGTAAGAGCTGAATTGTAGAGCTAACATTTTAATGGTGCCAAATAAAGCCTACATTTGGGCAAGTTATTAGTGGTAATAATAAGAACTTGATAAAATGTATTTCCATAAAAACGTGACAATCAGTTGTTACAGGCAGTTAAAATAATATTTTTCTTACAATCTTGGGGAGAAACAGTCTTATGTATGTTCACGAACTTAAATGGACATTGTGAGAATCTGGTAAAGGAAAAATACAGATCCGTAATAGTGAATTTTATGTCAATCTCATTTAGCTAAGACATGCCCAGATAATTGGTAAAACACTATTTCTGGTTGTATCTGTGTTGGGTTTTGAGAAGAGATTAGCATTTGAATCCACAGACTAAGTAAAGAAAACCTGCCCTTACTACTGACGGTGAGCATCATCCAATCTGTCCAGGACCCAAATAGAACAAAAAGGCGATGAAAGGGCAGATTCTTCGCCTTTCTCTTCTTGAACTGAGACATTTTATCTTCTCCTGCACTCAGACATTGAAGCTCCTCGTTCTTGGGCCCTCAGACTTCTAGACTTATGCCAGTAGCCACCCACTCATTTCTCAGGCCTTTGGCCTTGTACTAGGAGTTATTTCAATCATTGGCTCCCCTGAGTCACGGGCATTCAGGCTTAGAATGAATTACACCACTGGATTTCCTGGTTCTTTAAGTTACAGAGAGCATATCATGGGATTTCTTGGCCTCTAAAATCACATAAGCCAATTCCCACAATACAACTCTTCTGATATATCTATACATCTATTATATAAAAATACCTATATGTATTATATAAATGCATATCCATCAAGACATATATAGTTAGACAGATAGATGATATATGTAACAAGGATTCTGGTAATAAACCTTTTTTAAAGATATGGGGTCTCTCTATGTTGCCCAGCCTAGACTCAGACTCCTTAGCTCAAGTAATCCCCCCAACTCAGCCTCCTGAGAAGCTGGGACTACACGCATGGCCACTGCACCTGGCTAAGTGTTACACATTTTATAAAAACATGTCTGCTATTATTGTTTTTAATTTAACTTTTATTTTAAGTTCAGGGGTGCAAGTGCAATTTTGCTATATAGGTAAACGTGTGTCATGGGGGTTTGTTGTACAGATTATTTTGTCATCCAGTTATGAAACCCAAAACTCATTAGTTATTTTTCCTTATACTCTCCCTTCTCCCACCCTCCACCCTCTGATAGGCTCCAGTGTGTTGATCCCCTCTATGTGTCCATGTGTTCTCATCTTTTAGCTCCCACTTATAAGTGAGAACATGTGGTATTTAGTCTTCTGTCACTGCATTAGTTTGCTAAGGATAATGGCCTCCAGTTCCATCCATGTTCCTTCAGAGGAAACGATCTATTTTTTTTTTTTTTTAATGGCAGAATAGTATCCCATGGTGTATTAATCTGTTTTCACACTGCTATAAAGAACTGCCCAAGACTGGGTAATTTGTAGAGGAAAGAGGTTTGATTTACTCATAGTTCAGCATGGTTAGGAAGAACTCTAGAAACTTACAATCATGGCAGAAGGCAAGAGAGAAGCAAGGCACCTTCTTCACAAGGCAGCAGGAAGAAGTGCTGAGCAAAGGGGGACGAGTCCCGTATAAAACCATCAGATCACATGAGAACTCACTCACTATCATGAGATCGGAATGGGGGAAGCCATCCCATGATTCAATTACTTCCACCTGGTCTCTTCTTTGACACATGGGCATTGTGGGGATTATGGAAATTATGGGGATTACAATTCAAGATGAGATTTGGGTGGGGACACAAAGTCTAACATATTTTATATGTACCACATTTTCTTTATCCTGTCTACCACTGATAGTCATAAAAATATGGTTAATATCTTCCTAGGAAAAGACTTAAGAAAGAGTAACTCATTTAGAATGTCAGTAGAAAGAGAAGGAAAAATGGAAGTATTCTAATGGATGCTATAGAGAAGTAATGAAACACAGTAGGCATGAGTGGTTTTCAAAATATTTGAGCATAAACGACATAAATAGTTTTCAAAGTTAAAGATATTGGATTCAGTATTCAGAATTTGAATCCTTAGAAAGTCAACTGAAGTGGTTAACTATTGAATTTTGAATTATTGTTGCATTTATTTTTATAAGCTCTTTTATAATTTTGGTATGTCCAAAGTCCCCAAAATGGCAAGTTTTTTTTCAAAGTCAATTTTCTAACTTTTACCAATTTAAACCAATATTTATCTTTAAATTTTTTTATTTTAAGTTCCAGGGTACATATGCAGGATGTGCAAGTTTGTTACATAGGTAAACATGTACCATCGTGGTTTGCTGCACAGACTATCCCATCACCTAGGTATTAAGCCCACAAACCATTATCTACTCTTCCTGATGCCCAGTATTAATCGTTATCACACAACCTTATATAGGCATAGAATTGTTAACAAAAGAAGACATATTATCTTTGATATAAGAACCAATGACAAGCAGGGAAAAGGGCATTATGTTCAATCTAATATAGGTGCCTAAAGAAGATGTCTCAGGTTCCCTAACTAAAGACAATCTAGGAGGGACCTGTATGATGATCAACACCCCAAGAGTTATTTATGCCTAAATATGGACTAAAGAAAATTAACCTACTGTTGCCAATTTACAAGGCAAAGTGTGCTCATGATTGTTTTGTATGAGACTCGATGAAAAGTTGATTAATTACCTTTGCACAAATGGGTCATCAGTTAAATGGACAGTCAAACATTAGTCCTCAGAACAACTGGGATTAGTTGGAGTTTATTAGGCCTGTTTTCCATAGAACACTCCCTTGGACATTCAGCAGACACAAAAATATCTGAAATAAAGGAAACAAAGACATAAAAACTGTAAGACAACACTTTGTAAAAATGGTTAAACAAAAGCAAAATAAAAGCAAGCAGCAGAAAAATAAGCCAATTAATGGCAATAAAAAAGTAATGAAATTGCAAATCTACAAACCCGAAAAATCTGGTATCCTTATATTGAGACAAATTTGACTGGAGTAGTTTACATGAATGACACATACTAACAAAAGTTGTAATACAGTTTCACAAAATTTAAGTCCATTTTTTAAATAAAATGTACATTTCCAATCCAAAAGTTCTAATTATACAAATGCCTTATAGAAATTCCTAGATTTAGTTGAATTACGCACATTTTATTATTTAGATCTAAAAACACAAAGCTCTATTTGCTTACAAATTTTAAGCTAATAAAACAAGAATCACTAACAAGATATTTACAAGATATCAATAATTTTATTGAGACAGGCAGGACAGCAAATCTGAAGAAAAGGAATTTGGGCCTAGAGACCCATTGAGCACACCTGCTGGTCTGAGTGTTCCATAAAATGCTGCCAAATGAAAACTTTCAAACAACCAAACTAGAATTTCCAGAATTGTCCGAGGATGAGCCTCAAACTTAAAACAAAAAAAAGCGGGGGGGGGGGGGGGGAGCAAAGTTGAATTTAGTACCTACATAAGTAAAAATAATACATTGTTGGTCTAGCAGAGCCTTATCACCAAACTGCTTATATAGAATCATGGAAAGAGTTTGCCCTTGCCTGAGTTGGTCATAGCAAGGAAGCAGGTTGACTACAGCCTTAGAAGTATGTTTGATATTGGTTACAGAGCCATCATTTGGTTGACATTAGTCTTAGCAACGTGTTCACTGGAGTAAGTCTGATGCTTGACAGTCTAGATATTAAAGTATGAGGCTAGCTGTAACTAAATTTAGGTGTCTTTCAGAAGTATGCTCACTGATGTGAATGAATAGAGATCAATCAGAAAAAATAGAGAGCATTTCTGGTGTTTATTTGTTACCATGGTTATATAACTAAAGTTTATTGCTTAAATGTGTTAAAGCCAGTTTTGGTGATTGTATGTAACTATGGCTAAAAAGCAATCATTCTTATCCTAGAAGGGTGGAAAATTTTTGAAATAATCCAAATAATATTCTATAACTTGCTTCATTAATAAGTACTTTTTGCAGAAGTCATTATATATTACTCCTGGTGAACTTTCAACACTATTTTGAATAAGTAATTAATTAATCTGGTGTTAAGTACTATTATTATGAATGTTTTAAAATAATATCAACATTTTACAAAAAAAGCTTTTGTAGAAAATGGGCAATCATATTTAAGCCTTCAAGTGAAAATAAAATATCATAAATTTTTATAAGTTCTGGTAAGCAAATTATGTGCTCTACAAATCTGCTTATGTCTTAAAATAATAGGTATATTGAAAATCTAATTTATTTCTTTCTGACTTCTCAGTAGTTCTGTATTTACTGTACTGCAAAGATTCTTCAAACACACACAGATTTGGAGAAAAAAAAGAAAAACATGTGAGGTTTACCCTTTAGTAATTCTTGAAAAAAACCAAAAATCTGTACATTGTTACTGTGCTATTCACAACTCAGTAACTCAAAACTATTTACAATCACAAACTCTAATGTACTTTCACAGACATTGAAAAAAACATGTTACACATTATTGCCACAAATATGAACTTTTTTCAGTGTATGTGAAAGTGCATTATAGTGGGCACTGATTAACTCTTTTTGGAATCTGTACACTATTCTTACTTTTGATGGTGATTCAAGTATAAACACTTAAAAATATGCATCTGTCATAAGTTTTTATTAATACAATGAGATGATTAATATTTATATATATTTAAGTCTGTTGATAGTGATGACTGGGAAATGAATGGATTTCTCTAAACCATGTAAAAATGATGAAGACTATGGAAGTACATATTCTCAAAAATGTTTGTCTTTTGATAGAAATTTTCTTGAAAGTGGTTTTGTAAAATTCATCAAAAATCTTAAAATATGTGCATTGTGAGTTCAAGTCCAATTTATTGAAATTTATTATTTAAAAATTATAATTCAGCATGTAAATTTATCTATAAGATAAACAAAGCAAAAATGTTTTAATAAAAAATCTTAAGACCCTCTACATATGCAACAATAAAATAGTGATTGCATATATTAGTAAGTAATACACATCAATCACACTTTAAAAGATTAACTCCTGACAGGGAATTTAAAATAAAACAATAGTAACTTTAAAATGTTGCAAAATTATGGTAGGCAAATGCTAGTTTATTTAAGTTTTGAGGTAGGAAGGTTAAAATGGGATTCATATTCAAAGTTAAACAGAGTGAAAAGAATTGAGGTAATGACTTTAGAAGGGAGCCGTTACCTTACTTATGATAGGTATAGCTAATGGCTAAAACTGCAATAGAAGATGTAGTAAAGCAAAGAAAGAATCAATAATGAGATCATGAAAATAATTACAAAGGTAGTGGCTGATTAAAAAGGAGAAAATTTTTTCTGCAGTGTTCAAACCTGGAAAGTATGAAGAATGAAAATAATATGACTATATGCATTTTAGGTGCTTTCCTATAGTAATGAATTTTTCTTCTAAGATGAGTTCTCTGGTTGAGTTTTTCCACCTTTTGAAGACTTTAATGAAAAATAGATTACTAATTTCACACATTAATAGAATAAACTCTGTGTTTATATCACATAACTCTGGACTGCTATAGATTTTAGACTTTCTTATGGTATAATTTTTTATTTTAAAGAGCAATGTGCACTGATTATGGTCTTGTATTGATTTGGCAGAAGTATCTGTAAATAATTACTTCTAGCCACATAAAATATCTCTTAGTATTTTTCACATATAAAAAATGAGATAATGATAATGATAGGTCTTTTGAGGAATAATTGGCCATTAAAACATAACTAAATGAAATTTACCTAACTAAATCTTGTGGTTTATGATCCATAACTTCTCATTATAGCCACTGTGGAAATTAGAGTAAGGAGATTAAAATCATATCTAGTCCTGCTCTTCTACCACTGCTATTTTAATACAATTTCTTTTTATTACATATAATTTTATAAATGCTATGTTATAAATTAACAACTATTTACAGTAATTATATTAGGCAGATAGTTTTCTAGGCTTCAAACTGAAACTATTGTATTTAAGGACAAATTCCAGACTCAGCCCTATGAATTTACCTTCACATACAGGTAATAGTTAATTATCTATTTATCATCCCAAAAGAAAATGATTAAATTTATTTAATAATTTATTATTAAATTAAATTAATGATTAAATTTATTTAATAATTTATTATTAAATTAAATTAATTATTAAATTAAACAAAACTTATTAAAGCAAGTCCTCCTTAATTAAACCAGTTTAAGTAATAGCCACCACACAAATAACCATCTTGACTTAGCATCAGTGTAAAATATCGCTCGGCAGGGCATGGTCGCTCACGCCTGTAATGCCAACACTTTGGGAGGTTGAGGTGGGTGGATCACAAGCTCAGGAGTTCGAGACCAACCGGGCCAATATGGTGAAACCCCATCTCTACTGAAAATACAAAAATTAGCCAGGCATGGTTGCGGGTGCCTGTAGTCCCAGCTACTCGGGAGGCTGAGAGAGGAGAATTGCTTGAACTCGAAAGGCAGAGGTTACAATGAGCTGAGATCATGCCATTGCACTCCAGCCTGAGTGACAAAGTGAGACTTCATCTCAAAAAAAAAAAAAAAAATGGTCAGTGGGTTTTTCTTCAGTGATCATATGTGTAATTATTGATCACTGCAAAATAAATACAAATAAAATATATTTACAAAGACAAAATGCAAATATTTTAAAAGATGCAGGATTTTCTCTCTGGGGTAGGACCCCCAGGAGATAAGCAAATGACCCTAGGCCACAATCACTACTAAGGTCCCTTCTTCTGCTGCCTCCAAGTTGGGGAAGAATGACAAACTGCTGAGATTGCCCCAGAGCAGTGGTGGGCAGCCAAGGAGTGCCAAGCTGCCATCCACAGCCAACACCCAAGTGGAAGAGGAATTGAAACTTCCAGGGCATTGAGAGGGAGCATGGCTGCAACTCTGAGGATATTTAGGGGAAACGTATGACCCAGTAAGAGCCTACCAACTGACCAATACACCTTAGCATCACCCACTGGATCATACCCTAAAGCTTCAACACCAAAAATACCTCACTAATATACCCATCTGTGAAACCAAAGACAGGAAGTCAGCTATAAATAAAGACCCTGCACAAAGTTTCAGCCCTGTGAAAATATCCAGAAAGGAAGTCTATTGACTGTACTCAGTCTACTTTGCAGTTAAAGGAACACCTGCCTGCATGTGGATAAGAGAAAGAACCAATACAAGAACTCCAGTAACTCAAATGGCTAGACTGTCCTCCAAACAAATAAGCCGGTTTTCCAACAAGGGTTCTTATCCAGGCTAAGCTGGCTGAAATGACAGAAATAGAATTCAGAATATGGATAGAAACACAGATCATCAAGATTCAGGAGAAAGGCAAAACCCAATCCAAGGAAACTAAGAATCACAATAAAATGATACAGGAGCTGAAAGGTGAAATAGCCAGTATGAAAAAGAATCTGAAGGATCTGATGAAGCTGAAAAATACATGCAAGAATATCATAATGCAATCACAAGTATTAACAGCAAACCAAACTGAGACCAAACTGAGAAAAAATATCTCAGAACTTGAAGATTTGCCCTTTGAAATAAGATAGTCAGACAAAAAACCAAAAATTTAAAATGAGCAGAAGCTCTGTAATATATGGGATTACGTTAAGAGGCCAAATCTACAAATCATTGGTATCCCTGAAAGAGATGGGGGAGAAAGCAAACAACTAGGAAAACAAGTTTTAAGATAATGTTCATGGAAACTTCCCCAGCTTTGCTAGAGAGGCAAACAATAAAATTCAGGAAATAAGGAGAAGCTTTGCAAGATTGTATACAAGAAGATCATCCCAAAGACACATAATTATTAGATTTTCTAGGTTAAAAAGAAAGAATGTTAAAGGCAGAAAGAGAGAAAGAGCGGGTCACCTACAAAGAGAGCTTGCATCAGGCTAACAGAAGACCTCTCAGCTGAAATCCTACAAGCCAGAAGATACTGGAGAGATTGGAGGCCTATATTCAACATTCTTAAAGAAAAAAATTTTCAATCAAAAATTTTATATCCAGCCAAAGTAAGCTTCCTAAGCAAAGGATAAATAAGATCCTTTCAGATAAGCAAATGTTGATGGAGATAGTTGCCACCAGACCTGCCTTACAAGAGATCTTGAAAGAAGTGCTAAATTTAGAAAGGAAAAACTTTTCCCAGCCAATACAAAGACACACTTAAATATGCAGAACAGTGACACTATAAAGCAACCACACAGATAACCAGCATAATAACCAGCTAACAACATAATGACAGGATCAAATCCACACGTATCAATAATAACCTTAAATGTAAATGGGCTAAATATCCCAATTAAAAGGCACAGAGTGACTAGGCACGGTGGCTTATGTCTGTAATCCCAGTACTTTGGGAGGCTGAGGGGTGTGGATCACGAGGTCAGGAGATCAAGACCATCCTGGCTAACATGTTGAAACCCCATCTCTACTAAAAATACAAAGTTTAGTGGGGTGTGGTGGTGGGCACCTGTAGTCCCAGGTGCTCATAAGGCTGAGGTAGGAGAATGGCATGAACCCAGGAGGCAGAGGTTGCAGTGAGCCAAGATCACACCACTGCACTGCAATCTGGGCAACAGAACAAGACTCCATTTCAAAAAAAAAAAAAAAAAAAAGAAAGAAAGAAAAGAAAAGAACAGAAAATAAAAGACCCAGAGTGTCAAGCTGGTCAAAATAGCAAGATCCGGTGGTATGCTGTCTTCTAGAGATACATCTCACAGGTAATGACACCCATACACTCAAAATAAAGGGATGGAGGAAAATCTACCAAGCAAACGAATTATTACAAAAGCAGGCATTACAATCCTAATTTCACACAAAACAGACTTTAATACAAAATAGATAGAAAAATACAAAGAAGTACATTACATAATGGTAGAGAATTCAATTCAACAAAAAGGCCTAACTATCTTAAATACAGACGCACCCAACATGGGAGCACGCAGATGTACAAGAAGCTATCAACAGAGTAAACAGACAAACTACAGAATGTGAGAAAATATTTACAAAGTTTGCATCTGAAAAACTTCTAATATCCAGCATCTGTAAGAAACTTACAGAAATGTGTAAAACAACCCCATTAAAAATTGGGTAAATCATATGAACAGATACTTTTCAAAAGAAGACATACATGCTGCCAAAAAGCATCTGAAAAAAATCTCAATATTCCTGATCATTAGAGAAATGTAAATCAAAACCAGAATGAGATATCATCTCACATCAGTCAAAATGGCTAGTACTAAAATTTCAAAAAATAACAGATGTTGGTGAGGTTGCAGAGAAAAGTGAGCACTTATACACTGTTGGTGGGAGTGTAAATTAATTCAACCATTGTGGAAATCAGTATGGTAATTCCTCAAAGAGCTAAAAACAGAAGTATTATTTGACCCAGAAATCCTATTAGTGGGTATATGCCCAAAGGAATATAAATCATTCTACCATACATGAGTATGCTCATTCCAGTACTATTCACAGGAGTAAAGACACAGGGTAAACCAAAATGCCCATCAATGGCAGATTGGAGAAAGAAAATGTGGTACATTGACACCATGGAATACTATGCAGCCATAAAGATAATGAGATCATATCTTTTGCAGTAACATAGATGGATATGGAGGCCATTATCCTTAGCAAACTAATGCAGGAACAGAGAACCAAATACCTCATGTTCTCACTTATAAGTGGAAGCTAACTGATAATTCATGAACACAAAAAAGGAAGCAACAGACAGTGGGGCGTATTTGAGGGTAGAGGTTTGGAGGAGGGAGAAGAGCAGAAAAAATAACTACTATGTACTAGACTTAGTACCTGGGTGACAAAATAATCTGTACAACAATCCCCTGTGACACAATTTTACTTACATAACAAACCTGCATATCTACCCCCCGAACTTAAAATAAAAGTTTTAAAAAAATTCATGAATTCATGAAAGCAGATAATGGCTGAAAAATACAGACAATCCCATTGAAAGATGAGGATCTGCTAGATTTAATTCAATTAATAAAGAATAGAATCACAAATTGAACTAGAGAAAAGTCAAAATAAAAATTATTTAATTATCAGAAGATTGAGAGGAGCCTAGAGAAAATGGGTAAATTGATTGAATATTTTTAAATCAATATTTTAATACTCCTGTTGTAAAATTCAGCATTAAGTGAAAATTACATTATGCTATCATAAAACTTTCTTATAGAATAATCCTGAGAGGCAAAACACAATACTAAATTGTTTCAACAAGAAATAATTCCAATTTTCATTTTATTTAAATTTGAGATTTAGATAAAGATAGCATAAACCATTTTATAAATCCTTATATGTTTTTCAAAGTAAATTTCTGAATAAATCCTGTTTTTCACTATTTACCATGTGTTCTTGTTTTAGGTGAACTTTAAGATTTTATTATTATCAGATAAACTCAATTTCTCTAGTCTCATATAATCCTGCTCTCAACTTTCTATTATCAATCTAATATATTGTAAAGCAAATAGAGATTTTTGTATTCACTAGAACAATTAATAATATATAAGATATAAAATCATCTAGAAAAGACACATTGAAAATGTTGACCTTTAAAAAAAATTTGGTATCTGACATAAAAGAATAAAGTGTCATTTTCTTTAAATATTTACACAGTCACAAATTTAAATAGAAAAATAATTTATATTCTAAAAATGAATTTATTTTGAAAATTGACCAATTAACTTAGGTAAATCATTATGTATTATTCGCTATTGCAGGCAATGCAGCTATGGCAATGAATAAAGCAGATTCTACTCCTGGAGAGCTTATCTTATAAAATGAGGCAATTTATTTATGTTCTTAGTTTTAAATAAGGAAAGCCAAAAACATAATATTTATATATGGTTGAAAATTATTCAAAATTACTAAAAATGAATGTTAATTAAAGATATATTAAAAGCTTACAAATTAAACAAAGATAAAATTAAAACATAAAGAATGAAAGAATTTTTTTACTACTCTAAACCACAAAACCAGAAGTGAGGTACAAATACATTTATAAAAATTTATTATTTATTTGTGAATTCATGAACTCATCTAAAATATAAGGTCAATTTTTTAATTGTATGTAATTCATACAGTAATGTCTTTTTAATTCCTAAATAAGTTAGATTAGAGTAAGAATATTTTTAACACAAATGAGACCCTGAAAATGTGTTCTATTAGGAAAATAAATGTTTCCTTGGCAACAAAAATTTTGTTCAGAAAACAGTTTAACATATAATAGGCTTCTTTCACTTACTGTTATGCTTCTCAGAACTAAAAACTTGAAAAGTTCAATTTAAGGACCTTTATTAGAAGTTCATTATAATAAACTAAATATCATTATTCATACAAAATAAGTACTGAAAAATGTGGCATATTTGTTTGCTAGAACCACTGACCAGTTTCTTTGATAGATAGCACATTACTCTTTGGAAAAACATGATGAACACATGTAGTGTTTTATGCCCCACCATAAAGACAGATTTTCATTTTTCAGGTAATATATTAAAATTGTAAAGGACTGGAAGATGATTTTTTTATACAGAAGACTAAAGTTTTGGTTTGTTTGGTTATTTCTTCCCAGTCAATTAGTTAAATGTGACAATAAACTTCCAAGCATCGGGTCTTCTGGCCAGATTTGCACATTGATATTTGAATCATGTATTGCACACTTGTATTTTGATCAACTAGATTAAATACTGAGGTCTAAGGAATTTCAAATAACATTTGTATTTATTTGGAGCCTAGAACTTAGCTTTACTCTTAAATATCTATTCAAAGTTATCATGCTTATAAATAATATAAAAGTAAATTTGTATCCATGCTTTTCAGTAATTGCTTTTATGTCTCAGTTGCATATTCTATGTATGTCATTAATACATTTATCCTTATTTATTGTACACCATTTGGAAGGCACTGCCTTAGCTCTAAAATACTAGATATGACATACTCTTAAAGAGGTAAAAAATATTATCTTTTATCTTTCAAAATTCTAAATTTAGTGAAAAAATAAGTTACAAGCCAAAAAGTGGAGATCAAATGTCACCGCATTACTGACAAAGCTAATTAAAAGATTTGTCTTTATGTGAGTGGCCTAGTGGTCTGACCATTTTTACTATAATAAGACAAATTTATCCACCTAATCACTTGCACAAAGGGACAAATATAAAGTTATCTCCAAGAGATAGAGCCTGTTAGTCTCAGTTTACAGCATCCCAAATAGCAGACAGAACACACCATTATTAACCAGGCTCATCTGAAAATTTAAAAGGTGAAGAAATGTAATATGATGTCAGTTTTTTCTCCTAAATTAACTCCACAGATGTATCCTCACTGCTTAAGGAAAGTGAAATGATTCTTCTTAGGAGTGGAAAATTTCCCCTCTATGTAATCAAATAAAAGTGTGGGATAGTTTTCTTCTAACATTTTTCTTATGTTCTCTTATTTTCCCTTCTTTTCTCCTTCCTTCCTTCCTTCCTTCCTTCCTTCCTTCCTTCCTTCCTTCCTTCCTTCCTTCCTTCCTTCCTTCCTTCCTCCCTCCCTCCCTCCCTCCCTCTCTCTCTCTCTTTCTTTCTTTCTTTCTTCCGTCTTTTTTTTAAGAGACAGACAGAGTCTCACACTGTTGCTCAGGTTGGAGTGTGGTAGCACAATCATAGCTCTCTGCACCCTCGAACTTCCGGTTGTTTTAAACATTCCTCATGTCTCAGACTCCTTAGTAGCCAGGACCACAGGTGCATGTCACCATGCCCACCTAACTTTATTTTTTCATTTTTGTAGAGATGGGTTCTTACTATGTTGCCCAGGCTGGTCTCAAACTCCTGGCCTCAAGCTTTTCTCCAGCTCTGGCCTCCCAAAGTCCTGGGATTACAGGTATGATGCCTGGCTCCTTCTAACAATTTGAATATATAATTTACCTGGATTCCTATAGGGTCTGTAAAACTAAGTGAAGAAGAATTTTATTTTGACAAAATGAATACATTTCATTGTATAGGTATTGTTTTTCAAATCCATGCCTATGTCATTGTGATTAATAAAATATAAACTCCTTTAAATGCATTCAAAGTTGTAGTAGCTTTCGACATAGTGCATTTTTTCCATCAATAGACACTAAAAGTCCAACTACTATCCTTCAGATATTCATAATACTTTGAGTCATTAAAAAGTGTTTGTTATACTAAAAATATGGAATATAAAATAATTTGTTTTCATGTATAACTTTTTGAAGTACTGACCTGAATCTTGCCATTCTAGTTCATCTATGTTTGCTTTTACCTGAATTGTGCCATTCTCGTTCATCAATGTTTGCTTGTTTAATTTGTAGTGTAAGAATCATTCACAGAAAGTTTAAAATCAAACCACAAATAATGACTCCATAAAATATGACATTCATAATGAATGTTTCATATTTTCTAATTTTAATGGTCACCAATGCTCTTTTCTCCTGGTGGCCTCTTTAACCGGCCTCTTTCTGAACTAAGTCTAACCTTGGTTCTTTGACTCTTAAAGGTGGAAGAAAAACTAGACAAAATTCAATTCCCTTATGTTTATTAATAGAGAGGTAATATAGAGTTGTGGTTAAGAACATGGAATTTTGGAAAGGTAGACAGTCAAGATCTGAATTTCAACTCAACCATAATTTAACCTCTTTGGTCTCACCTTCCCCATCTTAGGTCAAGATAATAATAATACTAACCTTTTAAGATTATTGCGAAGACACATATATGTAAAGGGATAGGAACAGTGTCTGGCATTTAATAATAATGCTAGAAATAAAACTAAGCTCCAAGGAAGTTAAATGTCTTGCTGAATTTCACAAAACAAATTCAAATCCAGGTTATGTGACAGTAGTGCAATTTGTTTGGAATCATTTTCTTACACACATTTTAACCACAAACTTCTTAAGATTTATTTCTGCCTTATGTCTAACATAACTATTAAATGTTATCTCACTCAGGGCATTAAAAATTGATTTAATGTAGTGCTTATATTTCTTTAAGTGATGGTTCTTCTCCTGAAAAAGGATCAAATATTCTAAACAAAGTAGTGTAAACATTTTATAATATATTCTAACTTTTTGATACTGCAATGAAACTTTTATATTTGACATAATTTATTAAAATATTGAATGGTGTCAATTTTAGTTCATTGATACTTTTGTTTCCTGATTTATTTTTATTGAACTATATATTGTAACATCCTTGACGTTCTTTTTTTCTACTGAGTCTTTAGTTTCAGATATCTGAGAATTCAGAGAGGAAAGAGCAAGTAAAATGTTTGGAATGTTACTATATATTCCTCCCACAGAATATAAGTTCCCTAACTGAATATATCTCCTCTCATTGCTAGCGCATACCTCTGAAAATTTTAAAGTTCTGCTCATGGCTGGTGTTAAAAAAATAATGGTGATACATATTTTTTTAAAAGACTGCATTGCCAATGGTAGAATTTTATTTTCTAAAAATTAAAAAATTATTTAAAATTTAATTTTTAAAATTAAAAAATGGGTTTCTAACAAAAGAAAAGAGAACTTCCAAAAATAAATATGTTTAGCAGGGAAATGCTGTCCAAAGGAGATTTTCATTTATATATGTGAGAGAAGAACAAACAACTGTATACTTGATTCCATTGAACAGCATTAAGTGTTACTTCCATTATAATGAAGAATTTGTCACTAAGTCTAAAGAAAAATGAATAACAAAGTATGTTGGAAAGTATATATAAAATCTTTCTATAGAAATAAATTCAATGAGTAATAAAATAAGAGTAATATTTTATCACACATGAAATACCTTCTCAAGATAGTCTTTCTGGGATTACAAATTAGACATAGGCAAAAAATAAATAAAATCAAAAATTACATGTTTAAAGTAAACACAGAAAGAAATTTGACTACATTGTAATGGGATCTAATGCTAAAATTATGAAAATACTACCCTCTATAAAAATTCATAAATGAGGACAAAATTTTTATCAAGCTCACAAAAAAATTCATTGATATAAATATACATATACATTTACAGACTACACAAACCAAGAATAAGAATGATTATTTTCATACCTAAAACCTAACAAATAACACTCAGTAAGGTGGAGAATGTTTAACTATATTATCCTTTGCAAGCCTTATACTTCTAGAGAGACAATATCTGATAAAAATTTAACTCATTTCGCTAATAGTTTTATCTCTCTGAAGATAGTAAAACCAATTATCATGCCTCTAGTTAGAATTATGGTTCGATTAATTTCTCTATTCAACTATTATTGTGGTGCAATCGAGTAAAGATGTTGGGCTCTGTTCCCAGCCTTAGGAGGGAATCGTGCTTCCAAACCAATCTTAGATGTCTCTTACCCTTTGTCAGTAACTTTATTAAGTAGGGACCCATGGCAAATTTCTGGGTATGAGATATGAAGAGGAGCTGGTACTTAAGCTTCTCTAAAAGCATTTCCTTGATTTTCCAAAAGAGGCAATACAGTATAAAGAAAACTAATTATGGCTACAATTAATTCTTTTGATTCTTGATCAAATTAAACAAACATATCCAGAAATAATTGGAACCTGAGAATATGATGCCTGGAGGTCCTACATCTATCTTTTCAAAATAAGGGCAGCTTAAAGAAAGATGAATACAATGACCTGAAAATGGTAGACAAAATACATAAAGAAAGCACGTCTTTAGTGATATAATATTTCTAAATAACCAATATTTAATCTCCCTCCCTTTGAATTGTGTATTATAGGAGGTAAAATATAGGTCTTTCATACTAATTCAATAAATAACAGAATTTGTACTTATTTGGAGAATATAGCATTTGACAAATTGAGTGTCAAAAAAACTTTGAAGATGCAAATAGATGAATATAGAAGATAAGTTGGATAACAAATTCATATCAACAAAAGTTTCATAAGATTTGACCAGTCCAAGCAGTATGCAAAATGCCAAACTTTACATATGTACTACATGTGTATACACACAGTCATATATAATTATAGATTTGCACGTATATGTGTGAGTGTGTGTGTATACATATATATGTGTAGTGCTTATTTATCTAGCTGCACACAGCTAGATAAATAAACACTATAAAAACACTTATAATCAACTGGAAAACACATAGGTAAACAATGTATAGAATAAATAGAAGGTATCTACATCCTCTTTGTAACAGTGAGAATCAAAGCATACTTTCAGGAATTCAAATATAAACCTATTAGGATAAAACATTTTTGTTAATGTTTTACTCTGAAGAAAACGTTTTAAATATTTTTCAAAGTTCAATTATGGTGTATGCTCAGCAATAGAGTAACAAAATATATGGTCCCTGTATCTTTCACATTATTTCGTGAAAGCAGAAACTTGCTTAGATAGGTGTCATAGGACCAGATAAAAGCTGAAATTGCACGGTGAGAAATATATCAAAGGCGAATCCGCTGTAGATTCCTAGAAATATAGTGCTGCAAGCATATATGCACTTAGTTTTTTGACTTTTTAGAGCTTTTTAGTTTTTATAGTTTCATTAATATTCAGAGTATGTAATAAAAACCTAATTTTGCATATCTGCTTTAACACTTTCTTTACAAAATGCTCACAAATATGACTTTAAACAAATGGATGTGTTTGTGTTTTTATCTTAGAAATAGAGACATCTGTATGGTGATTCCTCAAGGACCTAGAACTAGAAGTCCCATATGACCCAGCCATCCCATTACTGGGTATATACCCAAAAGATTATAAATCATGCTGCTATAAAGACACATGCACACATATGTTTACTGCAGCACTATTCACAATGGTAAAGACTTGGAATCAACCCAAATGTCCATCAGTGACAGATTGGATTAAGTAAATGTGGCACATATACACCATGGAATACTATGCAGCCATAAAAAAGGATGAGTTTGCGTCCGTTGTAGGGACATGGATGCAGCTGGAAACCATCATTCTCAGCAAAGTATCTCAAGAACAGAAAACCAAACACTGCATGTTCTCACTCACAGGTGTGAATTGAACAATGAGATCACCTGGACTCGGGAAGGGGAACATCACACACCGGGGCCTATTATGGGGAGGGGGGAAGGGGGAGGGATGGCATTGGGATTTATACCTTATGTAAACGACGAGTTGATGGGTGCTGACGAGTTGATGGGTGCAGCACACCAGCATGGCACAAGTATACATATGTAATAAACCTGCACATTGTGCACATGTAAAAAAAAAAAAAGAAAATAAAATTCAAGTTTATGTATAATGAATCCTCTGATCTCTTAACCTTGACTAATAATCCATGTAATAGATCATATCCCTATAATCACAGTAATAAATTTTACATATTGCCATTTAATTTTATTCTGGAAACTTAATTTAATTATAATAAGTTGGTTGTTTAAGAGAAGAGATGAAGGATAAAAAGATGGGAGTCAAATATTTAATAGCCTAGAGAGAAACTCTAAGCTAATAAATTTAATAGCAATATTAACTAATCAAAAGAAGGGCAGCATATTTAAGATAATTAAGCAATCAGGATCTTAGGTCAATTATTCTCTTAGATTTAATTACTATCTTCAGGAAATTACCAGTTAACACAAGGACCTGCAGTCCTCTTAACTCAGAAATTCTTATGATATAATTTAAACTAATTACTTTTGTTGTAGATTGGCAAAAATATACCAAACTCTGAATTTGTGTATGTGTATGTGTGTTTCTGCTGTGTTTATATGTGTGAATCTCTCTAAACCTCACATAAATGATTACTCTTCCTCTTCCTCTCTTATTCACAAAATAAATTTGTTATTGATGCAGAGATCAGATAAATAATATTAATATTAGTCATCGTGTACATGTATGTGTGTTATATATGCACAAATACAATCATTCTATGTAGATAACACATATACACATATATACATGTGCACATATATTTTATATATATATATATAGAAACCCATATGGTTATATAGAGAAAACAATGTTATAGATGCCTTGATATTGTACAGAAAAAAATAATTGTGCATTGGGTTTACCCCACAACACAGTAAAACGTAGTCAATAGTTATTTGTGAATTTTAAATTAACACACTTCCATTCTCTAAGCTAAAATATTCCTACTTCTTTTTACTTAATTTTAAGAAGAATTGAGAGGTAGAAACTCTTAACAATTACCCTGAGTACCCTTTCATTTTATATTGCACTGTCCATTATGGTAGTCATTAGGCACATTTGGCACTTGAAATGTGCCAGGTCAAATTGAGATATGCTGTAAGTGAAAATACAGCCTTGATTTCTAATATATAGTGTGAACAAAAAATTCAAGGCTGGGAATGGTGGCTCACGCCTGTAATCCCAGCACTTTGGGAGGCGGAGGCGGGCGGATCACGAGGTCAGGAGATCGAGACCCACCTGGCTAACACGGTGAAATCCCGTCTCTACTAAAAATACAAAAATTAGCTGGGCGTGGTGGTGGGCGCCTGTAGTCCCAGCTACTGGGAAGGCTGAGGCAGGAGAATGGCGTGAACCCGGGAGGCAGAGCTTGCAGACCAAGATCGTGCCACTGCACTCCAGCCTGGGTGACAGAGCAAGACTGCGTCTCAAAAAAAAAAAAAAAAAAAAGGAATTTAATAGTTCTTTGGTATTCTATATTGAATACATGTTAAAATATATTAAGATTGTATTGTATAAATTATTAAAATTAATTTCAAATGTTTCTTATTTTATTTTTAAACATGACTCCTAGAAAATTTAAAATTATATACATGGCTCAGATTGAGGGATCACACTATCTTTCTATTAATCAGCACTGTTCTACATGTTCTAACTTAATGTTGGAGTAAACATGCAGTGGATATAAAATAAATTCGGGATCAAAAGTGTAAATGCAAATACAATTGTTTAATTATCCGGCAAAAGAGTATGCTGTTTCCAATTGTATGTTCAACCACCTCCTTAAAAGTCAATTTTCCTTATTCATGAATCAACAGGAAAATGTTATTTAGAGTCCAGAGCTACTAAACATCAATTGGTAGACAAATGACATGGTTACTTAAAATAATTGTGTAGCTTTTCAGTCAGTTCTTAGAAAATCAGCACCAAGGAGAAATGGGGGATGTGGTAGACATAATAATGACCCCTGCCAAAGATGGCCACATCCTAATTTTCAGAACCTGTGGATATGTTATGTTACATGACAAGGAGGAATTAAGGTTGCAGATGAAATTAAGTTAGCTGATTGCCTAATCAGCTTACCTGTTTACCTGGGTGGACCAAATGTAATTGAAAGAGTCCTTAAAGTAAAAGAGGGAAGGAGAAGAGGAGAGAGAGATTTGAAGTTTCTGCAGTTGAAAACGGAAGGAGTGGTCTAAAGCCAAGGAATGCAGATGGTCACTAAATGCTGAAAAAGGAAAGGAAAGGATTTTCCCTAGTGCCTCCAGAGGGAATGCAGTCCTGCTGACACCTTGATTTCAATTCATTGAGACACATTTCTAACTTTGGATCTTCAGAAGTGTAACATAATAAGGTGTGTTATTTTAAGGAACTAAATTTGTAGTCATTTGCTACAGCAGTAATGAATAGAAAACTGTTTCCTATTAGAATAGGAAAATAGAGACCATATGATTGTCATATTGATTCTTTGGTGTCAAAATAAGATTGTATATTGAGACCATTATCACTTGCATTTCTGTTAGGGAGCTGAATCATGTGTATCTAAGAATTCCTATCAATATATGAGTGTAATATCATAGGAGAAACTACTTACAAACTCATTAAGTTGGATTGGAGGCATGAGTCAGTGTGCCTGGCCTCAAAGGGTTTCTTGTGCTCACACTAAGTAGCTGTCAGTCAGAATATATGTATGAGTGCCAAGTAGACATGGGTAGAATTGGCACCATTAACATCTACTGTATCGTAGTTAACCATCCACTCATGTTCATTCTTCACTGCCATTGGTTCTTTGAAGTAGTATTGTGTCACAACTTTTTAAAAGAGAAAACAATTTTCAACAAGAAAGTTAATGGAATGAACCTGAATATTCATTGATGCAGTTCTCAAGTCCCTACTATTCATCTGCCTTCTCTAACACCTATTCTAGACTACCCTTTTTAGGTTATGTCTTATGTTGGTGCAGGTATTTGTCCAGTGGGGCAACTAGGCCTTCATTCCTGGGAAGAATATGAACTCTTATTTTCTGTGCCCTTATGAGCCTGTGGTTGCTGCAATTGCCCATTCATATTTAACACCTCAATCATTGGTAACATAAAAAGAGCCTAGCTTTGGCATCTGCTGCAGCAGACAGATATCTTGCCGATTGAGAGCTAAGCGTGTTAGGCCCATGCAGATCCTATATTCTTCTAACAGATTCCTCCATCATGAGTCCATCATGATAGCATTGGTGTGACAGAAACAGAAGATGCTTAAAATCTCACAAAATCCTCTTTGATTAGTATTTTTTATCTGGAGTTTGTATTTTGGTGGACATTTATGTGAGAAATGAAGACTCACACTTTGTACTCGCTCTCATGTGCCAATTCATATGCCCCTTCTCAGACCACTTTATAGACCATTTTCTAGCTTCAGTCAATACTTCCCAGGATTCTATGTATATTCCTACATAAGGCCACTTTCCTCTCCATGAAAAATTAATAGATAGGTATACTGCTTGAAGACCTGTTCACTGGAAGGATAATCTTTATCCATTGTCTTCCAAGACTACCCATGTTTTGTGGTAGCCCTCAACACCTGCTTTATTAACATATTGACCTGATTCATCTGTGAACAAGATACTTTCCTCTTCTGTTAACTGACCATAGAAACTATTCCCACTCATCAAAGTTATAGATGGTCACTTAGGAAAACATGTCAGATCACTGCAGTAGAAGTAATGACAAATGACAAAGGAATTGTCTTAGTCTGTTTGGGTGGCTACAACAAAATGCCTTAGACCATGTAATTTATGAACAATAGAAATATATTTCTCAGAGTTCTGGAGACTGGGAAGTCCAAGTTCTAGACACCAGCAGATTCAGTTTCTGCTAAGGACCCGTTCTTTGCTCTATAAATGGTGCCTTTTTGCTGCCTATTTACATGGTGGAAAGACAAGGCAGTTCCCTTCATTCTCTTTCATAAGGGCACTAATCCTATTTGTGAAGGCTCTGCCTTCATGACTTAATCACTTCCATAGCACATATCCTACCAACAATTCTATCTCTAGAAGAAAGCCATCATAGAGCTTTCCTTTAACCCTGGTAGAACCTTCATTTCTTTAAATCTTTCTAGGGAATACAGTCAGCTGATGAGTTCTTTAGTCTTGCATAGTAAATTCCAATGTTGTATAACCATAGTAAATCCAATATTATATGACCAAGTACTATAGTTTGAATGTTTGTCTCCTCCAAAACTCATGTTTAAATTCAATCCCCAATGTGGCACTACTGAGAGATGGGGAATTTCAGAGGTGATTGGGTCGTGAAGGCTTTGCCCCCCTGGAAAGATTAATCCGTTAAATAATCAATGGTTTAATGGATTAATGGTTGTCACCAAGTCAGACTGGTGGATTTAGGAGAAGAGAAACAGAGATCTGAGATAGCATGCTCAGCACCCTTGCCATTTAATGCTCTGCCCTGCTTCAGAACTGTATAGACAGTCCCCATCAGCAAGAAAGATTTCACATGATGCAGCTTCTTGACTTTGAATCTCTCAGCCTCCATAACTTGAAGAAATAATTTTTTCTCTTTGTAAATTACCCATTGTTAAGTGTTATGCTATATGCAAAAGAAAATAGATTAAGACACTACTTCTCAGGGTCTTTTGAACATTGATTTAACCAAAGCAATTCCAGCGTGTCTACCTCATTTACAAAAAGCCATTGCTGCCTCCAAGCTCTAAGGAGGCATCCTAATAGAATATTCAATATAGCTCCAGGTATTCTTGTTAGGGTATTGAATCCTAAATTATGGAATACTCCCCTGAATGAAGAAATTATCATGTATACTGCTTATATTCTTTTCTCCCTCCCAGGTTCATTCTCAAGTATATTTCTGCATGTCTTCCGGGAATGTCCCAGTATGTAATAGGTATGTGTTGAATTTTTTTGTTGAATAAATTTTATTTTCCCAAGTAGACATAATATTCTTCCTTTCAGACGTTGCTGAATCTCAAGTCTAATTATTATCCTAGAAATAATGAGTGAAAGTAGTAGCATATGTTAAGAACACCAAGAATCATCTGTATAATCCTCGCCTCAAGTGAAGTGTTCTCATCGTTTCCAGGCAAAGGGAGATGAACTTCTCTAGTAAAGGAAAAATGGGAGAACATTTCTTTTAGAATGGATATTAAACGATTCAATTATCTCAAACATATTTACTAAAATATTATCATCCTAGATCGTAAATCCCACTCCTTTTTTATCAGGACACAGACTTCATAATAAGAGACTTACCAGGGCTACACTTCCAGACTCCTCATAGCTTCACCACTACTACAAAAAGATCATGAGCCTGTTTTTTCATCTTAGTCCACATTCTTCATGTAAGAAATAAAAATTTATTTTAATGCTGTCCTGGTGTCTTTCTGACTTTTATACCATTACTTGAATTGATAATTTGCTAACCTGATACTGTTATTTTCTTCCATGAAGACTTCCATGGTAGAGACTTGTAGCCAACTCACTCCATAAACTCATTCTAACCAATGCCCATACATTTTTCAACTGCTAAAAATACTGTATAAACCACATAATTTCATTCTATCTAGACCCCAGTCATTTTTATGACAAATGAGACTCTTAGTCGTTGTTATGTAATATAATACAAAAAGGATTATCATCCTTCTACTTATCAATAGTTGTGGGTAATGCCTTAGTTTGTCCAAGTTACTATGACAAAATGATATGGACCGGGTGGCTAATAAACAACAGAAATTTATTTATCCCAGTTCTGGGGCTGGAATGTCCAAGATCAAGGTGGCAATAAATGTAGTATCCAGTGAGGGTCCATTTCTTCACATAAAGCCTTTAATCTTTATTTTTTCATAGCTTTACATTCACATGGTGAAAGAGATGAGAGATCTGTCTTGGGTTACTTTTATAAGGACACTGATTTAGTTCATCCCTGCTACTATAACAAAATACCTGAGGCAAAGTAACTGATAAAGAACATACATTTATGTTCTCACCATTCTGGAGGCTGGGCTGTCTAAGAGCACGGCATTAGAAGATTAAGTGTCTGATGCGAGATGCTTTCTGCTCCCGAGAAGAAGCCTTTAGCTGTGTCCTCACATGGTGGAAGGAGTACACAGCTCCCTTCTACCTCTTTCACAGGGGTGCTCATTGCTTCCTCAAAGTGCCACATCTTCATGCATCAGATTGGCAATTAAATTCTAACATTTGAATTTGGGGGGAAAACATGCAGACCATAACCGGCACTAATCCCATTTATGGAGGGCTCTGTGCCTTTGTGACCTACTCTCCTAAAGGCCCCACCTTCTAACACCATCATCTTCAGGGTGGGTATTTCAACATAAACATTCTGTTCAGTGAATGAACAATTGCAGAATAACATAACAAATGCCTAATTCCTTGAATCGTTTCCAAATACCAAATGGCTTTGATTGAATTCTTCAAAAGGCAGGCACTGAGACAGAATTTGAGTACAAGTAATTCCTTTGGTAGGTGATCTCAAAAGTAGCAGGCAGTTAAGCCAATAAAAGGTGTATTACTGGGTGGAACACTTCTGTGAGTAACTAAATCTTCCTGCTGCTATGTTGTAAAAGATATTGAAGAATATACCACAGAAATGCTGCAAGTAAGAACATAAAAACTGAGATATTTATCCATTCATTAGTTGCAAGTTGCTTCTTGGTGTACTAACTTCCCAGAATATCCTTGTTTCTGTGGAATGAGCTTAGCATGTGCCCTTGCCCAAAAAAGAAAGTCCCTAGTCAATAATTTGCAGGCATTTTCCTTATGTAGAAATCAACTTAAAGGCATACGGAGAAGGCATCAATAACATAATGCTCAGGGGCAAGGGAAGAAATGATGGATATATGTTGGCTAAATATAAGGGTTTCTCTTTGTGAGTACTGAAATATTTCTTTAGATAGGTAGGGTGATAAGAAAATTTGTAGTTTTAGGCTTCAGACTTTATGCTAGTAAGAGGGTATTACTTACTATTTTTAAGCAAGAAAGACACTAAAATTAATAGTAGGGACATTTATTTCTAGATGATGCGCTGAATGGTCTGGGTGGGATAATGAGTGTTGAGGAGCAGATTTATTAATGAAGAACTTAATACAATAATCCACTTTAAATGTGTCCAGACATTTTACTGTAGGCAATTCACACTTCAATAAAAAAGGTTTAAAAATATCAACAGATTCAACATATAATTTATTTTCTGAATATATTTGAAATTCTGGATGATTGAATATTTCATGTGGTAAATTAGTGAGAAATTAATTAGAATGATATAAAATTAGACTTAATTGAATTTAATTCAAAGTCATATAATTTTAGAACTAGAAACAAACTGGAAATTTTCTTAACCTCTCATTTTAGAAGTGTGAAAATGGTGTAATGAAAATATAGCTTAGATGGCCGAATAGGAGCAGCTCCAGTCTCCAGCTCCCAGCGTGAGCAACACAGAAGACAGGTGATTTCTACATTTTCAACTGAGGTACTGGGTTCATCTCACTAGGGAGTGCCACACAGTCGGTGCTGGTCAGCTGCTGCAGCCCAACCAGTGAGAGCTGAAGCAGGGCGAGGCATTGCCTCACCTGGGAAGCGCAAGGGGGAAGGGAATCCCTTTTCCAAGACAGGGGAACTGAGACACACAACACCTGGAAAATTGGGTAACTCCCACCCCAATACTGCGCTTTACCAAGGGTCGTAGCAAACGGGCACACCAGGAGATTATATCCCACACCTGGCTGGGAGGGTCCCATGCCCACGGAGTCTCCCTCATTGCTAACACAGCAGTCTGTGATCTAAGGGCAAGGCAGCAGCGAGGCTGGGGGAGGGGAGCCCGCCATTACTGAGGCTTAAGTAGGTAAACAAAGCCACTGGGAAGCTCGAAATGGGTGGAGCTCACAGCAGCTCAAGGAAGCCTGCCTGTCTCTGTAGACTCCACCTCTGGGGACAGGGCAAAGCTAAACAGCAACAACAACAACAAAAATGCAGCAGAAACCTCTGCAGACGCAAACAACTCTGTCTGACAGCTTTGAAGAGAGCAGTATCTCCCAACATGGAGGTTGAGATCTGAGAACGCACAGACTGCTTGCTCAAGTGGGTCCCTGACCCCTGAGTAGCCTAACTGGGAGACATCCACCACTAGGGGCAGACCGACACCCCATACCTCACACAGTGGAGTATACCCCTGACAGGAAGCTTCCAAAGCAAGAATCAGACAGGCACACTTGCTGTTCAGCAATATTCTATCTTCTGCAGCCTCTGCTGCTGATACCCAGGCAAACGGGGACTGGAGTGGACCTCAAGCAATCTCCAACCGACCTACAGCTGAGGGTCCTGACTGTTAGAAGGAAAACTAACAAACAGAAAGGACATTCACACCAAAATCCCATCAGTATGTCACCATCATCAAAGACCAGAGGCAGATAAAACCACAAAGATGGGGAAAAAGCAGGGCAGAAAAGCTGGAAATTCATAAAATAAGAATGCATCTCCCCCTGCAAAGGAGCGCAGCTCACTGCCATCAACGGATCAAAGCTGGATGGAGAATGACTTTGACAAGATGAGAGAAGAAGGCTTCACTCCATCAAACTTCTCAGAGCTAAAGGAGGAATTACGTACCCAGCGCAAAGAAACTAAAAATCGTGAAAACAGAGTGGAAGAATTGATAACTAGAATAATTAATACAGAGAAGGCCATAAACGAACTGACAGACATGAAAACCATGACACGAGAAATGCGAGACAAATGCACAAGCTTCAGTAACCGACTCGATCAACTGGATTTCAGAAAGAGTATCAGCGATTGAGGATCAAATGAATGAAATGCAGCGAGAAGAGAAATCTAAAGCAAAAAGAAGAAAATGAAATGAACAAAGCCTGCAAAAAGTATGGGATTATGTCAAAAGACCAAATCTACGTCTGATTGGGGTGCCTGAAAGTGAGGGGGAAAATGGAACCAAGTTGGAAAACACTCTTCAGGATATCATCCAGGAGAACTTCCCAACCTAGTAGGGCATGCCAACATTCAAATTCAGGAAATACAGAGAACGCCACAAAGATACTCCTCCAGAAGAGCAACTCCAAGACACATAATTGCCAGATTCACCAAAGTTGAAATGAAGGAAAAAATCTTAAGGGCAGCCAGAGAGAAAGGTCGGGTTACCCACAAAGGGAAGCCCATCAGACTAACAGCAGATCTCTTGGCAGAAACTCTACAGACAAAAGACAGTGGGGGCCAATATTCAACATTCTTAAAGAAAAGAATTTTCAACCCAGAATTTCATATCCAGCCAAACTAAGTTTCTTAAGTGAAGGAGAAATAAAATCCTTTACAGATAATCAAATGCTTAGAGATTTTGTCACCACCAGGCCTGCCTTACAAGAGACCCTGAAGGAAGCCCTAAACATGGAAAGGAACAACCGGTACCAGCCATTGCAAAAACATGCCAAAATGTAAAGACCATGGAGGCTAGGAAGAAACTGCATCATCTAAAGAGCAAAATAATCAGTTAATGTCATAATGGCAGGATCAAGTTCACACATAACAATATTAACCTTAAACGTAAATGGACTAAAGGGTCCAATTAAAAGACACAGACTGGTAAATTTGATAAAGAGTCAAGACCCATCAGTCTGCTGTATTCAGGAGACCCATCTCACATGCAGGGACATACATATGCTCAAAATAAAGGGATGGAGGAAGATCTACCAAGCAAATAGAGAGAGAAAAAAAAAAGCAGGGGTTGCAATCCTAGTCTCTGATAAAACAGACTTTAAACCATCAAAGATCAAAAGAGACAAAGAAGGTCATTACATAATGGTAAAGGGATCAATTCAACAGGAAGAGCTAACTATCCTAAATATATATGCACCCAATACAGGAGCACCCAGATTCATAAAGCAAGTCCTTAGAGACTTACAAAGAGACCTAGACTCCCATACAATAATAATGGGAGACTTCAACACCCCACTGTCAACATTAGACAGATCAACGAGACAGAAAGTTAACAAGGATATCCAGGAATTGAACTCATCTCTGCAGCAAGCCGACTTAATAGACATCTACAGAACTCTCCACCCCAAATCAAAGGAATATACATTCTTCTCAGCACCACATCACACTTATTCCAAAATTGACCACATAATTGGAAGTAAAGCACTCCTCAGCAAATGTACAAGAACAGAAATTATAACAAACTGTCTCTCAGACCACAGTGCAATCAAACTATAATTCAGGACTAAGAAACTCAATCAAAACTGCTCAACTACATGGAAACTGAATAACCTGCTTCTGAATGACTACTGGGTACATAACGAAATGAAGGCAGAAATAAAGATGTTCTTTGACCAATGAGAACAAAGATACAACATACCAGAATCTCTGGGACACATTTAAAGCAGTGTGTAGAGGGAAATTTATAGCACTAAATGCCCACAAAAAAAAGAAGGAAAGATCTAAAATGGACACTCTAACATCACAATTAAAAGAACTAGAGAAGTAAGAGCAAACACATTCAAAAGCTAGCAGAAGGCAAGAAATAACTAAGATCAGAGCAGAACTGAAGGAGATAGAGACACAAAAAACCCTCCAATAAATCATTGAATCCAGGGGTTGGTCTTTTGAAAAGATCAACAAAATTGATAGACCGCTAGCAAGACTAATAAAGAAGAAAAGAGAGAAGAATCAAATAGATGCAATAAAAAATGATAAAGGGGATATCACCACCGACCCCAAAGAAATACAAACTACCATCAGAGAATACTATAAACACCTCTATGCAAATAATCTAGAAAATCTAGAAGAAATGGATAATTTCCTGGACACTTACACTCTCCCAAGACTAAACCAGGAAGAAGCTGAATCCTTGAATAGACCAATAACAGGCTCTGAAATTGAGGCAATAATTAATAGCCTACCAACCAAAAAAGTCCAGGACCAGATGGATTCACAGCTGAATTCTACCAGAAGTACAAGGAGGAGCTGGTACCATTCCTTCTGAAACTATTCCAATCAATAGAAAAAGAGGGAATCCTCCCTAACTCTTTTTATGAGGCCAACATCATCCTGATACCAAAGCCTGGCAGAGACACAACAAAAAAAGAGAATTTTAGACCAATATCCCTGATGAACATCGATGCAAAAATCCTCAGTAAAATACTGGTAAACCGGATCCAGCAGCACATCAAAAAGCTTATCCACCATGATCAAGTGGGCTTCATCCCTGGGATGCAAGGCTGGTTCAACATTCGCAAATCAATAAACGTAATCCAGCATATGAACAGAACCAAAGACCAAAACCACATGATTATCTCAATAGATGCAGAAAAGGCTTTTGACAAAATTCAACTGCCCTTCACGCTAAAAACGCTCAATAAATTTGGTATTGATGGAACGTATCTCAAAATAGTAAGAGCTATTTATGACAAACCCACAGCCAATATCATACTGAATGGGCAAAAACTGGAAAAATTCCCTTTGAAAACTGGCACAAGACAGGGATGCCTTCTCTCACCACTCCTACTCAACATAGTGTTGGAAGTTCTGGCTAGGGCAATCAGGCAAGAGAAAGAAATCAAGGGTATTCAGTTAGGAAAAGAAGAAGTCAAGTTGTCCCTGTTTGCAGATGACATGATTGTATATTTAGAAAACCCCATCGTCTCAGCCCAAAATCTCCTTAAGCTGATAAGCAACTCCAGCAAAGTCTCAGGATACAAAATTAATGTGCAAAAATCACAAGCATTCTTATACACCAGTAACAGACAAACAGAGAGCCAAATCATGAATGAAATTCCATTCACAATTGCTTCAAAGAGAATCAAATACCTAGAAATCTAACTTACAAGGGATGTAAAGGACTCTTCAAGGAGAACGACAAACCACTGCTCAGTGAAATAAAAGAGGACACAAACAAATGGAAGAACATACCATGTTCATGGATAGCAAGAATCAATATCGTGAAAATGGCCATACTACCCAAGGTAATTTATAGATTCAATGCCATCTCCATCAAGCTACCAATAAGTTTCTTCACAGAATTGGAAAAAGCTGCTTTAAAGTTCGTATGGAAACAAAAAAGAGCCCACATTGCCAAGACAATCCTAAGTCAAAAGAACAAAGCTGGAGGCATCACACTACCTGACTTCAAACTATACTACAAGGCTACAGTAACCAAAACAGCATAGTACTGGTACCAAAACAGAGTTATAGACCAATGTTACAGAACAGAGTCCTCAGAAACAATACCACACATTTACAGCCATCTGATCTTTGAGAAACCTGAGAAAAACAAGAAATGGGGAAAGGATTCCCTATTTAATAAATGGTGCTGGGAAAATTGGCTAGCCATAAGTAGAAAGCTGAAACTGGATCCTTTCTTTACTCCTTATACGAAAATTAATTCAAGATGGATTAGAGACTTAAATGTTAGACCTAATACCATAAAAATCCTAGAAGAAAACCTAGGTAATACCATTCAGGACTAATACCCATAGGCATGGGCAAGGACTTCATGTCTAAAACACCAAAAGCAACGGCAACAAAAGCCAAAATTGACAAATGGGATCTAATTAAACTAAAGAACTTCTGCACAGCAAAAGAAACTACCAGCAGAGTGAACAGGCAACCTATAGAATGGGAGAAAATTTTTGCAATCTACTCATCAGACAAAGGGCTAATATCCAAAACCTACAAAGAACTCAAACAAATTTACAAGAAAAAAGCAAACAGGCCGGGCATGGTGGCTCAAGCCTGTAATCCCAGCACTTTGGGAGGCCGAGACAGGTGGATCACGAGGTCAGGAGATTGAGACCATCCTGGCTAACACGGTGAAACCCCGTCTCTACTAAAAAAATACAAAAAACTAGCCGGGCGAGGTGGCGGGCGCCTGTAGTCCCAGCTACTCGGGAGGCTGAGGCAGGAGAACGGCGTGAACCCGGGAGGTGGAGCCTGCGGTGAGCTGAGATCTGGCCACTGCGCTCTAGCCTGGGCGACAGAGCGAGACTCCGTCTCAAAAAAAAAAAAAAAAAAAAAAAAAAAGCAAACAACCCCATCAAAAAGTGGGCAAAGGATATGAACAGACATTTCTCAAAAGAAGACATTCATACAGCCAACAGACATATGAAAAAACGCTCATCATCACTGGCCATCAGAGAAATGCAAATCAAAACCACAATGAGATACCATCTCACACCAGTTAGAATGACAATCATTAAAAAGTCAGGAAACAACAGGTGCTGGAGAGGATGTGGAGAAATAGGAACGCTTTTACACTGTTGGTGGGATTGTAAACTAGTTCAACCATTATGGAAAACAGTATGGCGATTCCTCAAGGATCTAGAACTAGAAGTACCATATGACCCAGCCATCCCATTACTGGGTATATACCCAAAGGATTATAAATCATGCTGCTATAAAGACACATGCACACGTATGTTTATTGCGGCACTATTCACAATAGCAAAGACTTGGAATGAACCCAAATGTCCATCAGTGACAGACTGGATTAAGAAAATGTGGCACATATACACCATAGAATACTATGCAGCCATAAGAAAGGATGAGTTTGCATCCTTTGTAGGGACATGGATGCAGCTGGAAACCATCATTCTCAGCAAACTATCACAAGAACAGAAAACCAAACACTGCATGTTCTCACTCATAGGTGGGAACTGAACAATGACATCACTTGGACTCGGGAAGGGGAACATCACACATTGGGGCCTAACACGGGGAGGAGAGAGGGGGGAGGGATTGCATTGGGAGTTATACCTGATGTAAATGACGAGTTTATGGGTGCTGACGAGTTGATGGGTGCAGCACACCAACATGGCACAAGTATACATATGTAACAAACCTGCACGTTATGCACATGTACCCTAGAACTTAAAGTATAATAATAATAAAAATATATATATATAGCTTATACAAAACAATACATTTACAGAGTAACAACATTGTTTTTCTCCCCCTGAAATTGTAAATGTTTTTCCCTCTATTATTCAGCTCCATAGTGACAGATACTATGGTAAAATCTGTGAAATGGAAAATTGAAAATTCATGCCACATTTTCATTAAAAATATTATCTTTTGAATAAAACTGAAAGATGTCGCATTCTAAACTTAGAGAGCAATATATAAAACACACTAATGGCCTCTGCACTGAACACCCTTTACAAATGCATAATAATACAAAGCGAAAATATTAACTTTGACAATGAAATGTAAACATAAAGTTAATTGCATTTGGAAGGTAGATAGCAGGATAAAAATGAAACAAGTGATACTGGCTATGGGAAAAGTATTAATCAATAGGCATTAACTATGTCACCTGTATTTACACAGGTAACATATATATGGCAGAATTATAGCTGGGAGGTGGTCAAAGTAAATGAAATCTTCATCTAGTGTAACAAAAGTAAAATAAGATTTAAAATTTATTAGCCCAAATCTAAGCATCTGACAATTTTATTGAGAGATGTTGAAAAAAATAATAATAATAACAGACAAGTAAAAATGCTAGTGTAAGGTAGGATCCTGTAGATTTTATGTGCCTCACTATGTCACATTATTTTCTAGTTAGGTGAGTCACACAATTTCTCTGGTCTTTTGTTTTCTCATCTTGTGGTTTTAAGTGGAATGAGCTCTAAAGTCCCTGTCAATATTTCAAAGCTATGTTTTCATGACAGCTTTTGATGCCTCTATGGGATTCCTCTTTTATATCTTCCTGGGTACCAGAGACTGATTTAGCTGTGCGAATTATAGAGTTACAGAAAAAATATTTAATCCAAAGTGTCCTCTAATAAGATAGGGTTAGGTATGTGCTGACTATGAGTCTTTCCAGCTCTAAGTTTACTTTGACATACATCCAGAAACCCCAGACATGAGGGGTAAGAACAGCAGTAGGAATCTAGGAGTCACCTAAATTCTAAGGGGTGAAGCTGTAAGGATGAAAATGATCTCGAGGAAAAGAGAAACTTGCCCCAATATCCTGGCCTTTCTTACATTATAGAAAGCAGAGAGGTGCTATGCTCACAATTAATCTCCTTCCCAGTTGAATTAATATTTTTTAGGATAACAGCTCCTATTGACCAATATTTGTCTAAAGGTCTTTCTGGAAGCTCATTATGTATATGTATAGCATCATAGCTCTCACATCTTGTCAGATATTGGAGGTTAGTCCCAAGAGTTTACTCTCATGTTGCTCTGGCATTTTCCTCAGGCATTTATTTGTCCAAAAGGAGTAGTAACTTTCAGCACTAACCTTGAAATTAATGTTTCATTAAAATCCCTCCAAATTGAAGGCTCATGTCTTTTACTGTTGGTATGTTTCTATTCTTTATGTAGATTGCAAAATAAGTAACATTTTAAGAAATCATATCTTGTTTATCTTTTTATGCTTGTTGCATAAACATAGCCTAACAGATACCATATATCACATATATACATATATATACACAAATTCCATACATCACACACACACACACACATATATGTGTATTTACTAAAATTTCATGGGTAGGCTGAAGCCATTTTTTTCTATTCATTTTGTCAAATTTTCTAAAAGCCTGTGTACCATATGCTGTCATGAATTTCCGGAATAATAGTTACTAAGATAATGGCTATTATTGCCATTTTGCAAAATCAGTAAACTCTCATATAAGTGGAAAAGTGTAATGTAACTTCAAATTCAAAATTTGAATGTCACTGACTATGTATTAAGCATGCCTGCATCAAGAATTAGATGTTAATTTACTGAAGAATTGTATGAATAAACTGCTTTTTAGTTAGTTGAAAATATAAAATTAATTAACTATATTCTTAAACAAGCTTATCCTGAATTTTACTTGTGCTGATTTTGGAATAATAGCTTCTTTGTAAAATATGTCATGCAATTTTTGCCTAAATAGGTTTCAAAATCAATAACAATATTTCAGCCATGTAACACCACACATTTTTAAGAAAATGATACATTATTAAATACAACCTAAACACTATCCAATAAACTGAGCGATCTTCAAGACTTGAGCAAAAAATAATAATAATAATGACTAATCCTACACTTAACCTTGTATTCCATTAAAAAATAAGTTATATAAGATATAATTTTTTCAAATTATTTTAGTTGTATTTGCTTATTTTTTTTTTGAACAGGGTCTCACTCTGTCACTCAGGCTGGAGTGTAGTAGAGCCATCTTGGTTCACTTCAACCTTCACCTTCTGAATTCAAGCGATTCTCCAGCCTCAGCCTCCCAAGTAGCTGGAACCACAGGTGTGCACCACCATATCTGGCTAATTTTTGTATTTTGTTTTAGAGTTGAGGTTTTCCCATGTTGCTCAGGCTGGTCTGGAATTCCTGAGCTCAAAGTGATCCATCTGCCCTGACCTCTCAAAGTGCTGGGATTACAGGCATTAGCCACCACCCCCCAGCCATATATATATATATATATTTAGTGGAAACATTCTCTACTCAAATAAATTGTTTTGATTTGGCGTATAGGTTATTTTTCCATTTCACCTTTGAATACCTTACAGAAGGTAAGTTCATGGATATCATCTCAATATAACCTTTGAACCCGTAGACATTTTGCTGTGCAAATGAGTTTGCAGATGCATGACCAGAAACTCTTGCCTATACCAGATACAAATCTAATCTCAGTACAGATTGTACCTGAGGACATTATGTGCACAAGCTTCTCATTATTTAAAGCACGATTCTTTGCCCTGTGGGTCTTTTGTCATACAGTATTTGATTGGAGGTACTATTCTCATTCATCTTCATATATGCAACTCACTGAAGCAGTGAGCAGAGAGGCTTAACTGTTCTCATTGATGGTGGTAAAATATACTCATTTTACCGATGATGAATAACTTTTATTTTTGTTATGTATTCGTTATGGCTATGTCTTTTTGACCATAGGCACACACCATCGTGGTAATTAAGTGCAAATTTAGATCTTTGCAGACACTAATAATGTTATGCTAGGTATAGGTAAAATAACAGGAAATAAAGAGGGGAGATGATCTTGCACTGGCATAACCAGAGAAGATCCAAAAGTTACTACTAGGTTAAACTAAAAGAAAGACAGACTTTAGATATTATTGGCTTAAATGAAATCAAAACTTTCTTCTCTTTCTTGTAAAAATGTGGGGGTTGTATCCCCAAGGCTAAGTGACAGGTCTGTTAACACAAAATTTTCAGGTTTCAGCTTCCAAGATTCTACTCATAAATCTCAAGGGTATGCCTCTCATTCTCAAATGATATCTAAGTGATATGGTCAGCTGTAACATATCAATCCCTGGGAAAATGGTGGAGGGGCATAGAGGGGCAAAGAATTCATATAAGCCATCTTACAAGAACATTTCTCAGAAGGTTCTATGTTAATTATTTTAAGAAAATTATATTAGCTAACCAGAACTATATCAAATAACCTAGTTGTGGGGTGGGGCAGAGGGGAACAGAAAATGTAGTTTTATCTGTGTAGACTTATATATTGGCCCACAGTGCTATAATTTAGAAGCCCAGATAGAATTACCTGTGTTGCATGCCTGGGGACTCACTAGGCTGAAATCAGAATTTTGAGGTAAAATCAGCTGAACTCTATCTTTTCTGATGGCTCTAGGAAAGACACCACCTCTAAGCTCTTTCATGTTGTTACCAGAATTCACCTCCTCTTGGTGATAGGACAGAGATTCCTATTTCCTTGCTGTTGCCTGTGGGTGCCACTTTCTGCTCCTTTAAGGCCATTTATATTTCTTCTTGTGCAGCACCCTCCATCTTCAAACCAGTAATGATGTGACAGGTCTTCTCACTCTTCAAATCTCTCTGATTTCCTCTTCTGTTAACAGCCAATAAAATCTACTTTTAAGGGAACACATTATCACATTAGTCCCAGTTGGGTACTTTCCATACCTTAAGGTCAACTGTGCCATATAACGTAACACAATCACTGGCACTAAGTACTCTGTCAGCTTTAGCTTTATTTGAAGAATTAATCTTTTCCTATCTTAGCTGATATTTAGGAAGACACCTGGAGAGCACATTGGAGACTGCTAGCCAGATATTCTTTAAAACTGGGAATCTGAATCATTTCACAATGCCATTAGAATAAATACCATGAATCACCAGTTTGAACATATGTAATAGTACTTTGTAGGAGACCGCCATACAAACCACACCAAGGGATATCACTATGAAACTTTAGAGAATTACAAATATAAAGAAGAACCTAAAAACATCTAGAAAGACAAAAAAAAAAAAAAAAAAAAAAAAAACAGAGAAGAATGAAAGAAGAAGAGAGGAAGGTAAGGAGGTAGGGAGGAAACAAAAAACTGTTCTACAGCAATAATTTGAAATACACTGGACTTTTCAACAATGCCTGATACTACTTTAAATTTACTCTCAATGTTTTGCGTGAAATTAATTTTTAATATAGAATTTCATACCTACCCAAATAATCAACCACATAGCAAAGATACTTTCAGATCTACTAAGATTCTGATAATTTATGTTTCTCATATGTCTTTCTTAGAAGTAATTTGAGAATGTTTTTCAGCAATACAACTGAATTTATGAAAGGAAAGGAAATCATGATTTATGAAACAGTGACTATGATGTAGGATGGCAGTAAAGAAAAACATTAGGACAAGAGATGGACTTCAGGTCAAAGAAATAAGGAGTCTCAGCCCAGAAAGGATGAAAAAGTACAGGAAGTGGGTCTCTGAGAAAAAAAATGTGCATTTACTAGATGGCCCAATATTATTTAACTGTTGACAAATGAAGTATTTTTTAAAAGTTATAGCTAGAAGAAAAAAACAGAAATGAGAAACAATACTGTAATTATAGTATAATTCTATTCCTTTGGGTATATATGCAATAATGGGATTACAGGGTCGACTGGTAATTCTGTTTTAAATTTTTTGAGAAATCCCAACACTGATTTCTACAATGGCTGAACTAATTTACATTTCCACCAACAGTGTAAAAGTGTTCCCTGTCCTCTGCAACTTCACCAGAATCTGTTATTTTTTGACCTTTTAATAATAGCCATCCTGGTTGTTGTGAAATGGTATCTCATTTTGGTTTTGGTTTGCATTCCTCTAATTATAAGTGATGTTGAGCATTTTTTCATATACTTGTTGGCCATGTATATGTTTGATTTTGAAAAGTATATGTCCATGTCTTTTACCCAGTATTTAATCAGGTTGTTTTTTTCTTGTGAATTTGTTTGTTCATTATAAATCCTGGATTTTATAAGTTGTTCGGGTACGTCATTTGCAAATACTTTCTTCTATTCTGTGGGTTGTCTGTTTACTCTGTTGATAGTTTCTTTTGCTGTGCATAAGTTCTTTAGTTTAATTGGTTTCATTTGTCAATATTTATTTTTGTTACAATCGCTTTTGGTGTCTTTGCCATGAAATCTTTGCCTGGTCCTATGCCCATAATATATTTTCTATGTTATTTTCCAGCATTTTTATAGTTTTAAGTATTATATTTAAGTCTTCAATTCATCTTGAGTTGATTTTTATATATAGTGTAAGGAAGGGGTACACTTTCAATCATCTGCATATGGCTAGCCTGTTATCCCAGCACCATTTACTGAATAAGGAGTCCTCATTGCTTGTTTTTGTCAATTTTGTTGAAGGTCACAAGGTTGTAGGTGTGTGGCATTACTTCTGGACTCTTTATTCTGTTCTATTGGTTTGTGTGTCTGTTTTTCTACCAGTGCCATTCTGTTTTGGTTACCGTAGCCTTGTAGTATAGTTTGAAGTCAGGTGACAGGAAGCTTCCAGCTTTGTTCCTTTTGCTTAGAATTGCTTTGACTATTCAGCCTCTTTTTTATGTCATATGAATTTTGATTTTTTTTCTAATTTTGTGAAAAATGTCATCAGTAGTTTGATAAGAATATCATTGAATCTTTAAATTGCTTTGGACGATATGGCCATTTTAACGATATTGATTCTTCCTATCTATGAGCATGGAATGTTTTTCCCATTTGTTTCCATCATCTCTGATTTCTTTGAGCAGTTTTTGTAGTTCTCATTATAGATCTTCTACCTCCCAGATTAGCTGTATTCCTAGGCATTTAATATTTTTTGTGGCTATTGTGGATGGAATTACATTCCTGATTTGGCTGTCAGTTTGGGTGCTGTTGTTGTGTAGGAATGCTACTGATTTTTTTACGTTAATTTTGTATCCTGAAATTTTGCTGAAGTTATTTGTTAGATGAAGGAAATTTTGGGCAGAGATGATGGTGTTTTCTAGGTATAGAATCATATTGTCTGCAAACAGCGATAGATTGTCATTTTCTCTTCCTATTTGGGTGCCTTTTATTTATTTCTCTTGCCTGATTGCTCTGTCCAGCAGTAACAGTACTATTACACATAGAATAGTAATGGTGAGAGAGGGCATCCTTTTCTTGTTCCAGTTTTCAAGAGGAATGCTTCCAACTTTGCCCATTCAGTGTAATGTCTGCTGTGGGTTTTTCATATATGGTTCTTATTATCTTGAAGTAGGTTTCTTCAATGTCTAGTTTGTGGAGATTTTTTCACGTGAAAGTATGTTGAATTTTATCAAAAGCCTTTTCTGCACCTATTGAGATAATCATGTGGTTTTTGTCTTTAGTTCTGTTTATGTGATGAATATTTATGTTGAACCAAAGCATGCATCCCAGGAATAAAGCCTGCTTCGTTGTGGTGGATTAGGTTTTTCCTGTGCTGCTGGATTTGGTTTGCTAGTATTTTGTTGAAGACTTTTGCATCTATGTTCATGAAATATACTGGTTTCAGTTTTATTTATTTATTTTGTGTTATTGTTGTTGTTGCATCTCCACCAGGTTTTGGAGTCAGGATGATGTGGACCTCATGGTGAACTTAGGGAGGAGTCCCTCTTTCTCAATTTTTTTGAATACTTTCCATGGTAATTGTACCAGCTCTTCTTGATACACCTGGTAGAATTTGGCTATAAATCCATCAGGTCTTGGTCTTTTTTTGGTTTGTAGGCTGTTTATTGCTGATTCAATTTCAAAGCTCATTATTGCTCTGTTCAGAGATTCAATTTCTTACTGGTTCAGTCTTGAGAAGGTGTATGTGTCCAGGATTTATTCATTTATTCTAAGATTTCTAGTTTGTATGCGTGGAGGTGGTTATGGTAGTCTCTGAGTAGTTTTCGTATTTCTGTGGAGTCAGTGGTAACATCCACTTTCTCATTTCTGGTTGTGTTCATTTGACTTTACCTTTCTTTTTTTCTTTATTAATCTACCTAGTTTTTCACCTATTTTAGTATTTCAAAGAACCAATTCCTGGAGGACTGATCTTTTGTATGTTGTTGTTGTTGTTTATGAATCTCAACTTCCTTCAATTCATCTCTGAGCTTGGTTATTTTTTGTGTTCTGCTTGACTTGGGGTTGGTTTGCTCTTATTTCTCTGGGTCCCCTAGTTGTGATGTTAGGTCTTCAAGTTGAGATCCTTCTAAATTTTTGATATAGGCATTTAGTGTTATATACTTTCCCCCTTAGCACTGCCTTAGCTTTGTCCCAGGGATTCTGGTATATTGTGCTCTTGTTCTCATTAGGTTCAAAGAGTTACTTGATTTCATTATTTACCAAAAGTCATTCAATATGCCTTAATTTCATTATTTACCAAAAGTCATTCAGGAGCAGATTGTTTAATTTCCATGGAACTGCATGGTTTTACGTGAACTCTTAGTATTGATTCCTTTTTTTATTGTGCTATGGTCTAGGGGAGTGGTTGGTATGACTTCACATTTCTTGAATTTGCTAAGAATTTTTTTATGTTCAATTGTATAGTTGATTTTGGAATATGTGCAATATAGTGATAATAAGCATGTATATTATGTTGTTTTTGAATACAGAGTTCTGTAGATACCTATTAGTCCTGATAAGTGTCCAGTTCAGGTCCTAAATATCTTTGTTAATTTTCTACATTGATGATTTGTCTAATACTGTAAGTGGGGTGCTGAAGTCTCCAACTATTATTGTATTGAATTCTAAGCCTCTTTGTACGTCTCTAAGAACTTTCTTCATGAATCTCAATGCTCCTGTGATGGGAGAATATATATTTTGGATAATAGGTCTTCTTATTGAATTGAATCCGTTACCATTTTGTAGTGCCCTTCTTTGTCTTTTATGATCTTTGTTGGTTTAAAGTCTGTTTTGTCTGAAATTAGGATGGCAATTCCTGCTTTTTATGTTTTCCATTAGCTGGGTAGATTTTCTCCATCTTTCTATTTTGAGCCTATGTCATTGCATATGAGATGGATCTCTTAAAGGCAGTGTAATACTGGATTTTGTGTTATCACTCAGTTTGCTACTTTGTGCCTTTTAATTGGGCCGTTTAGTTCACTAAACATTCAATATGAACATTGATATTTGCAGAGTCGATTCTGTCATTTTGTTGTTAGGTGGTTATTATGCAGACTTGCTTGTGCAGCTGCTTTATAGTGTCACTGCTCTGTGTACTTAAGTATGTTTTGCACTGGTAGGTAATGGTCTTTCCATTCCATACTTAATATTCCTTTCAAAACCAGGTCTAGTGGTAACAAATTCGCTCAGCATTTGTTTGTCTGAAAAATATATTATTTCTCCTTCCCCTGTGAAACTTAGTTAGGGCAGCTATGAAATTCTAGGTTGGAAATTCTTCTCTTTTAAGAATCCTGAATATAAGCCCTCAATTGCTTTTGGTTTATAGGGAGTAGAGATGCAGAACCTGTGTCTGCTAAAAGGTCTGCTGTTTCCCTTATGGGATTCCCTTTGTAGGTGACCTGACCATTCTTTCTAACTACCTTTAACATGTTTTCTTCCATTTCAACTTTGGAGAATCTGAGGATTATATGTCTTGGCAATAGCCTTCTTGTGTAGTATTTCTCAGGGGTTCTCTGAATTTCCTGAATTTGAATGTTGACTGGTCTAGCAAGATTAGGGAAATTTTCATGGCTGATATCCTGACTTGTTTCCAAGTCACTTGCTTTCTCCTCATCTTTTTAGAGATGACAATGAGTCATAGATCTGGTCTCCTTACATAATCCAATATTTCTTGGAGGTTTTGTTCATTCCTTTTGATTCTTCTTTATTTTTGTCTTACTGAGTTATTTTAGACAGCCAGCCTTTTGGCTCTGAAATTTCTTCCTCAGTTTGGTTTATTCTGTTGTTAATACTTGCGATTGCATTATGAAATTCTTGTAGGGTTTTTTAGTTCTACCAGATCTGTTTAGTTCTTTCTTATAAGGGCCATTTTGTCTTTCAGCTCCTATATCATTTTATTGTAATGCTTAGTTTCCGTGGATGTAGTTTTCGCTTTGTCCTTTATCTCAATGATCTTTATTCTTATCCATATTCTGAATTATATTTCTGTCATTTCAGGGACTTCAGCCAGTTAAGAATCCTTGCTAGGAAACTAGTGTGGTGATTGGAGGAAAGAAGACACTCCAGCTTTTTGAGTTGCCAGAGTTCTTACACTGATCATTTCCCATTTGTGTGGGCTGTTCCTTTAACTGAGGTGTAAATTGAGTACTGTCAGTAGACTTCTTTTCTGTATGTTTTCAGAGGACTGGGGCTCTATGCATGGTATTTATTTGTAGCCGAATTCTTGTTCTTGGTTCGAAGGGGGGATATATTAGCAAAATATTTCTGGTGTTGAAGTTTGGGCTGTGAACCAGTAGATGGTGCAGATGAGTATTCGTCAGTACTAGACTTTTGCTCAGCCACGTGGCTCCTTTGTATTGTCTCACAATTGCAGCCTTGCTCTTTCTCAGTGCTCTGAAAGTGTGGGCTCCTCTCCTATTTGAGTTCTGCCTGCAGATTTTGGCTTGGCATTCTTGGGCTGCCTACCACAGCTCTGGGGCAAACTCAGACTTGATGTTCCGTCCCCATCTTGGAGGCAGCAAGGGAAGGGTCCTTGGCAGTGGTTGTGGCAGAGGGCCTTTCACTTGTCTCTTGGGACTCCACCCCAGAGAGATGCAGAGCCAGATCAATCAGTGTGATGGGTAGTGTGGCTGCACTGTTGGCCCAAATTGGGGTCCTTCCTGGTGATGAGCAGGTGGAATGGTGGAGGTCATGAGGGAGACAAAGTGACTTCTTCTCCTTAGGGCAACTGTAGCTTGCTAGAGGTTTGGTTACGGCACTCAGGGTCTTTGTTCCTTTTCAAGTCCAATGACACAGCCTTGGCAGGGGCAGAGGGGCTTTTGGTTGCTTATGGGAGCTCCACCTCAGAGACGCACAGAGCCACTGCTACTGGGAGTGTTCAGTAGGGGTGGAGTGGCTTCATTGCTGGACCGAGCTGGGGGGTCTTCTTGATGAAGAGTGGAGTGTCGAGGGCTCACGGGAAGGGAAGAGTGGGCTCCTCTCCTTAAGGCAACTGTGGCAGGCTGGAAGCTCAGGTGATACCCTAAGGCACTTTGTTTTTTCCCCAGACAGAGGGCAGCTGGGGTGGAACCACTGCCATGGCAGTGGCAGAGGGGCCGTCAGTTGCAGCAGGTAAAGGGAGCTGGGTTCCTCTATGTATGGTGGCTGTAGTGTGGCAGAGGTACCAGCTTATTGACCAGACTCTTTGTTCCTTTCCCAGCCCAGTGGGGTTGTGTGTTGTCTCTGGGATTTCCTCCTGGGAGAAATGCAGAGCCTCCTCTGACTGAAGTATTCCGAGGGGGACGTCGTAGTTGTGCCGGAATCCCAGATTAAGAGGCCCTGCTCGGTCAGGAAAAGTGGGAACAGATACTCACTTGGAAAATGGTCTGGCTGCTTTTCTGTAGGGTGGCTGCACTGTGCTGTGGCTCTGCACCAGTCCTTAATCACCATGCACCCTTCAGAGCCTGAGGGCAACAGCAGTGAGAGCTGTGAAACAGCAAAATTAGTGATCTGCCTCTCCCTTTGGGAGTTCCATCCCAGAAAAGTGCAGAGCTGCTACTGGCCCAAGAGCCCAGGTGGGACTGGGGTGGCCTTGCTAGCATCCCAAGGCCAGTGGACATTATCCTGTGAGGTGTGGTAGAAGTGAGGCCTGCAGTCCACTGGTACTCAACTCTATAGATTCAGCCCCTTTCCTGGGGGCGTGTGAAGGAGCCTGACCTACCACCTTTCCGGAGCAGCAGTTGCTAACGCCAAGATGCCCTGGGATCCAAGGCTCCCGGGACTCTGTGTGTGTCTGAGCAGCAGCTCTGCCCAGACCCCACATTGCTTTCCATGTATTCAGGAGGCTCTCATTGCAGATCTCATGTAGAATCTCCTGAGCTCAGAGTTGCAAATGTCTGTGGCAGAAGTATGAGACTTCAGAGAATCTCCCTTACTCACTGTTTCCCGGGGGTTGGGGAGCCTCCCCCATCTCCATGACACTGAGGGTGGATGTTCATCCTGTCTCACTCTTCTCCCTTCTCTGTGGATCAGGTTGCTTTCTTGATGAATCCCCATGTGTCCACCTGAATGTTCCAGTTGAAGAACAAGTATGTACTTATCACTCTTTCTTCTCTCCATGAGAATAGTGCACACTAGCTGCTTCTAGTCAGTCATCTCGGCCTCCCTCCCCCATTTATTACTCTTATGTGTGACTACAATTTTCTTTATCCAATCAAATGTTCAGCCTCTATTCTACTAATTTATTTCTCTTAATTTTAACATTAAGTAAAAAATAACACCAATAAAAAAGATACTCTTCCAAATAAAATTATAAAATATTTACCTATATTTATTTAAACAAGTCTTTTTATTATGGGTCACAATGAAATAACAAATTTGACCCACAATTTCATTTTTAAATCTAAGTGATATGGGAGCAGGGCAAGGAAGTGCTGGGTAGAGAAGGGCAGGGTCCCTGGCAAGGGCTCTCCAACCTGGGGTCTGTAACCATGAACCTAAGTGAGAACAGGCACTCCTGTTTTCCTGCCCAAATGTTGCATTTCCAAGAGCACTCTGGCCCACGATATCCCCCAACCTGTGCCGATAAAAATCCCGAGACTCTAGCGGGCACACACACAGGTGGCTGGACATTGAAAGAAGTGGAAGAGTACACAGACAGGTACCAGCAGACACTGGCAGGCCATTGGGGCAGAATGAGGCAGACACCGAGGGGAATTCTGTCAGAAGAGAGTCTGGCTGCTGGGTGACCTGACGCCAGGGAAAGACCACCTTCCAACTCCATCCCCTCTTCTGACCTCCTTATCCACCTTGCTGAGAGCTACCACCATTCAGTAAAAGTCTTGCACTCATCCCCCAAGACCACGTGTGATCTGATTTTTCCAGTATACTAAGGCAAGAACCTAGGAAACAGAAAGCGCTGTCTCCATGCAATAAGACAGAGGATCTAATCGATATGATTGACAGAAGCCCTGCAGATGGCAAAACTGAAAGAGCACACTTTGACACATGCCCACTGGGGTCATGGGAGACGTAAACATTCAATCCTAGAGGCTGCTGTGAGGTTGGAGCCCAAAAACCCTACCCAGGACTTCCTCCTCTGCATGCTCCCCCTAGGGGTTTGAACAGAGGGGCACCAAAGAAGTCAGCCACACACCTGTTACTCACCCTACAAAGGGGATAAGGGGACTTTTTCATTTCATAAGTTGTTTGATGTCTAATGACTACTCAAATATTTCTGTATCTGAATCTTTAAAATATTGTTCTGAATAATGAATATGCAGTAACCTCTCCTCTGAACTAAGGTTTAGACTATCAGGTAAAATAATCAACAATGTCTCCAAAGTGAATTATTTCATATAACTGGTATTATATATACATGTATGTGTGTATACTCACACACACACACATACACATTTAATCTTCTGAGGGTAAATTCTAAGATTCTTACTGATTACTCTTCAAGACAATAAAAATTTAATAACTGTGTCCGACCCAAATAATTGAGCATTATCTAAATTTGCCACTCCATTACATCTTATTTATAGTTTATTACATATTAATTTAAGAATAGGTGATGAAACAAAGGGTTTAAAATGATGTACACATTATGATGTGCTTCTATTAAATATGTACAAAATTTGCAAAACAATTTATTATGGTTGCAGAAAGTATAATAAACTAGTAGTATAATTGTTTCTGAACTGGTTTTTATTCTATGAGTGCAAAATAAGATCATTTTTTACTAACTGATAGACAATGGATTATGTGATTAAATTTGACCAAAAGAAATGTATTTCCATAGATTCCAGGAGGTTCACCTGCTTTGTCAGCATTAGGGCATTTCCTTCGATACAGGAAACAAAATTGAAGTCCTTGATCCCCGGCTCCTCTGTCACTTTGTGATGCTACATGATAAGGTGAGAACAAAATATATTGAATTTATGACATAAAAAATACTGCTGAGAAAATATGTATTGTTTGATGGCTATAAAATACACATTTATAAACATATAATGCACAACTAACATAACTACAGAGAAAGAAACCATAACTTTTAAGTGAAATTTTCTTTTCATAAAATGCTGTTGAGAATATAAGCTATGATTAAGGAAAGTTTGTCAATATAGAGTAATATTCAAACTTTTCCTGATTTGTAAAGCAACACTAGGAATAAACTGGCTTTACTCTATGTAAGCACAGGTTATATCTTTTCCATCAAAACAGAGAAGAAGAATGTAATCTGAGAACTATGTTTTAAGATATGAACATCTATCATCAGGAGGTAACCCAAAACAATTCCTTTGGATGAATCACTGAACAGAGTCAAACGTCCAGATTGGCTAAGGGAGGAAAAAGTAAAATAGAAAGAAAAAGCAGCCCTGTCTTTGTGAGAAATTCCATAGTTCACTACCACTATTCCCAGAGGATAACCTCTATAATTTTTACATAGATAGATTCTTGTACTGTTTTTCCCAAGACTGTTCATATCATCTACGGTAACTGTCAAGATAAATGGAAAATTCTAGAACATATGACATCTAAATACAATGGAAGCTATATTTATGCTAGCTATTTTACCATGTGTCATATTGTAAGGTTCTTCACTCACAAATATAATTATTTACTGGTAGGTGACAGATAAATGACAGAACTCTAAGAAGAAATATTTTAGTCTTGGTGCCTTCTGTTAATCATTTATTCATCAGATTACAGCATATGATAAAAAGTAAATGCATGTTTCCTGAAAACAACATTTTTGGATGTTAATATACCTTTTAAATGATTAAGGAAAGTTATCTACATAGAGTCATCTTCAAACTTTTCCTTGTCTGTAAAGGAACACTAAGAATAAATATCTAGGCCGGGCGCGGTGGCTCAAGCCTGTAATCCCAGCACTTTGGGAGGCCGAGACGGGCGGATCACGAGGTCAGGAGATAGAGCCCATCCTGGCTAACATGGTGAAACCCCGTCTCTACTAAAAAGTACAAAATACTAGCCGGGCGAGGTGGCGGGCGCCTGTAGTCCCAGCTACTCGGGAGGCTGAGGCAGGAGAATGGCGTGAACCCGGGAGACGGAGCTTGCAGTGAGCTGAGATCGGGCCACTGCACTCCACCTTGGGCGACAGAGCGAGACTCCGTCTCAAAAAAAAAAAAAAAAAAAAAAAAAAAAAAAAAAAAAAAAAAAAAAAGAATAAATATCTAGTTTTATTTGGCATAAACACAAGTTCTAGCTTTAAGAATTAATTTTAATAAAATACTTCTTTACTTAGATATTTTTAAAACTTTCAAAAACATATCAGCATATGTATGCATGCATTTGCAACATGATCAAAAGTGACCTTTTAAAGGCTATAAAATGTAATATTCTATTTATAGAATTTTGACTTAATTGAACTTGTTATGGAACACATCCTTAGAAATGGTTAGTTGAAATGCTTCTGCTATAAATAACTTAAAAACTACGTTATTAAAAATTATCTGTCTTAATTTTTAAAGAGTAAAAAAATGATCTGCCATATTAGGCCACTGTGTCACAAATAACATATATTTTATTATTAGGATTATACAGTAGGATAATTCTGAGGTCTTGGCTTAGTATCTATGTTAAATAATTGGTAAAATTAGTAGAAAATAGTGTGGTCTGTTTTAATTTTTTATTTTTCAAAACCACTACAAATCAAATGTTAAACATTAATCTTCTGATCTTTCACTAGTCTTTCTTTACATAAATTTATTCTCCGAACTGTTCTTTCTTTAAGAAGTATTGTCTTACCTCTACTTTAAACTGTGAGCTCATGGATGAGAGATGAAATATTTTCTGTACTTAGTACACTAGCTAGTGTATAGTAATGTTTAAAACTTTTTAATTATATGTATAAAAGTTTAGTATGCCACATTAGAAGGAAGGACAAATAATAAGCAATGGTCATAAGAATGAGGAAAAAACTCTAGCTGGTATGCTTATATAAAGCTGTGCTTTTTTGATATTATGCTATGGGGTTTTATCTATACCTAGTGTATGCACTAATGGGAAAATAATTTTGGACTTAAACATTTAATCCAGAATGACAACAAAGAAGATGGCAAAATGGAAAGCTCCAAGAATCAACATCTCCATTCCATCTAATTTAAGCAACTATAAAGCTGGAAAACACTTAATCAATTATTTTGGAACTCTGGAATATAAGGAAAATCTTAAAGCAACCAGAGAGTGATAAACGAAGATAAAGGATGCCATAATTTTAATAAAAAAGCATTGTGACTTTTTGCCTACCCATCTGCCAACCCTTATTTCCCAGTTTAGCATCAGTGGTGGAAATGGTAGTCTGTGTTTCTGGTGCAGCTTGAAGGTGCTTTGGGGTTGGAGGGTGGGGGTGGGGAGTGGAGGGTGCAAAGCAAACTTTGTTCTCAAAAATTTACATTTTAGGCAGGATATGGTGGCTCACCCCTGTAAGCTCAGTACTTTGGGAGGCCTAGGCAGGTGGATAGGTTGAGCCCAGTAGTTTGTGACCAGCCCAGACAACATGGCAAAACCCTGTCTCTACTAAAAATACAAAACACTATCCAGGCATGGTGGTTTATGACTGTCATTCCAGCTACCAAGGACGCTAAGGTGGGAGGATTGTTTGAGCCCGGGAATTCAAGATTGCAATGAGCCAATATCATGCCACTGCATAGTAGCCTAGGCAATGGGAGTTGGACCCTGTCTCAAAAAAAAAAAAAAAAAAAAAAGAAGAAAGAAAGAAAGAAAAAAGAAAAAAAATGAAAAAAAGAATTAGGTTTTGCATTTTTACCCATCTGGTAATTTCAGAGGAATAAGCACAGAGGCTTATCTTTATTTTCTTTCCCAGAGTATGCGGTAGATTCCCGAACAGAGCCTATTGTTAGGATTTAAAGACATATACTACCTGTAGTCACCTAGGACAATAGATGGTGGGCATGGCAAGGGGACAACAGATGAAAAATCCTGGAAAGGTATGCTACAGAGGAAGATAATAAGGAAAAGAGGGCTTAGAAGGGATACTTCATGTACTAGCAGATCCAGAATATAACTCGCAGACACAAATTCAGAGTAAACCTGGTCTGGCACCTCTAGCTCATTGTTGAGCTCCATATAAACAGGAGATGAAGACAAATGTACAGTTACAGTAGGCCTGGCTAAGCATTAAAGATGTACCATAAATACTGAAGAGATAGACTGCAAAGACAAAGAGAAGTTTTTGTTGTTGTTGTTGTTGTTGTTATTTTGGTTCTGGGGATTTAGAAAATTTCCATCAGGACATAGGATAACTCTGAGAAAACAACAGAGAGAAGAGGACAGAGACTATTGCACAACTTATAAAGAAATGATAGCAATCACCAGAGATGTGGAGGCATCTAATTTCCAGAATTAGACTTTAATATTCATAATATCTATTTTTAATAAATAATTTTAAAGCATGATGAAAATCTAGGAAAATATTGCCCATTTACAAAAAGAAATTGACAGAAGCTGTCTATTTCTCTGAAGAAGCCTACACATTGTATTTAAAATAAAAAGTTTAAATCAACTATCTTATATGTTCTCAAAAAGCTAAAGGAATCCATGGAAAAGGACCTAAAGAAAACCAAGAGAATGATGCACTAACAAATAAAGAATATCCATAAATAGATAAATTTTAGAAAGTAATCAAGCTGAAAAATAAGATAGATACATGAAAAAAAAAATCACTAGAGATGTCCAGCAGCAGGTTTGAACAGGCAGAAGAAAGAATTAGTAAATTTGAAGACAAGACAATAGAAATTAACCCGTCTGACTAGCATAAAGAAACAAAAAATAAATAGAGAATAAGAGACCTATAACACGCCGTCAAGTGTATCAACATATGTGTTGTAGGAGCCCCAGAAAAAGTGAGAGAGGGAATATTTGAAAACATAATGGCTAAAATCTTCCCAAATCTGACAAAATATGTGCATCTACCTATCCACGAAGTTCAGTAAATGCAAGTAGGATAAATTCAAGGGGATGTATACTGAGACTTATTGTAAAACTGTCAAGACAAAACAAGATCATCTGAAAAGCAGTAGGAATAAAATGACTTCTTATGTGTAAAGGAGCCTCAATACCATGAACAACAAATTTCTCATCAAACCATGAAGTGGGATATTTTTCTTAAAGTGCTGAAAACAAAGAACAGTGAGCCAAAAATTTGATACCAGACAATTTTTTTTTCTTCAAAAATGAAGAGAGATGGAGACATTCTTAGATAAACAAAAGTTAAGGAAGTTTATCACCGTTAAACCTGCCTTACAAGAAATGCTAAAAAAAAAAAAAAAAAAAAAAAAAATTATTTGAAGTGGAAATAAAATGACACTAAGCAGTAATTTGAAGTAATTTGAAACCAAATGAAGAAATAAATCATACTCATTAAAGTAACATATAATAGTCAGTATTTGTATTTTTTGGTTTGTAAGTCCTATTTTTTTTTTTTTTTTTTTTTTTTCCTACGTGGGTGGAGTCGTTAGAGTTCTCTAGGTGGAGAATCATATGGTCTGTGAAGAGAAATACTCGGACTTCTTTTCTCTATGGATGCCTTTTATATTTTTCTCTTGCCTGATTGCTCTGGTTAGTGCTTTCAGTATTAACGCTGATTAGGAGTGGTGAGAGGGGGCATCCTTGTCTAATTCTAGTTCTTATACAGAAATGTTTCCAGTTTCTGTCCATTCAGTATGATGTTTGTCGTGAGTTTGTCATACATGACCCTTATTATTTTGAGAAATGTTCCTTTGGTGCCTAGTTTCTTGAAGGTTTTTATAATGAAGAGATGTTGGATTTCATTAAAAGCTTTATTTTGCATCTATTGAAATAATCATATGATTTTTTAAATTCTGTTTATGCGATTAATCACATTTATTAATTTGTATATGCTGAACCAATGTGGCAGCCCAGGAAATAACAATGAATTAACTTCTTTGGATATGCTGTTGAATTTGTTTCTCTAGTTTTTCTTTTACTTACTTTTTTTTCTTTTTTTCTTTCTTTTTTTTTTTTTTTTTTGGAGGATTTTCATGTGTGTGTTCATCAGGGATCCTGGCTTGTAATTTTCTTTTTTGTTGTTGTGTCTTTGCCAGGTTTTAGTTTCAGGCTGATGCTGGTTGCATAGAATGAGTTAGAGAGGAGTTTTGCTTTCTCAATTTTTGGAATAGTTTCAACGGAATTTGTACTGGCTCTTCTTTGTATGTATGGTAGAATTCAACTGTGAATAATCCATCTAGTCTTGGGCTTTTTTTTTTTTGGTTTATAGAGTTTGATTATGGGCAAAATTTCAGAAATTGATATTGGTCTGTTAAATGTTTTCATTTCTTCCTGATTCAATTTTGGGAGATTGTGATTTCTATTTTCTCTAGATTTTCTAATTTGTGTGTGCAGAAGGGTTCATAATTGTCTCTAAGAATCTTTTGTTTTTCCTTGGGATCCGTGGTAAGTCCACATTTGTTGTCTGATTGTGCTTATTTGGATGATCGTTTTTGTTGTTAATCTAGCTAGTGATCAATTGATTTTCTTTATCCTTTCAAATAACCAACATGTAGTTTTGGGGGTTTCTTGCATAAATTTTGGGGTTTCAATTTTGTTCAGCCCCCATGTGATTTAATTTTTTTTTTCTTCTATTAGCTTTGGGTTTAGTTTGCTCTCGTTTTTCTAGTTCCTCAGGACGTGATGTTAGTTCATTAATTTGAGACCTTCCTAGCTTTTTGAAGTTGACGTTGAGTGCTATAAACTTTTCTCTTAATATTGCTTTTGCTGCATCCTAGAGATATTAATATGTTGTGTTTCTGTTTGCATTTATTTCAAAATTTTTTTGCCTTAATTTCATTGTTTACTCAAAAGTCATTGACAAGCAATTTGTTTAATTTGCATGTAATTGCGTGGTTTTGAGAGATCTTCTTGGTATTGATTTCGATTTTTAGTGCACTGTGGTCCGAGAATGTGGTTGGTATGATTTGCATTTTTTTTTTAATTTCTTGAGGCTTGTTTTATGACAAAGCATGTAGTTGATCTTGGAGTACATTCTGCATGCAGAAGAGGAGAATGCATATTTTGTGTTTGATGAGTGGAGTATTCTGTAGATGTCTATATGGTAAAATTGGCCAAGCATCAAGTTTAAGTCCAGAAATTCTTTGGTAGTTTTCTGCCTTGGTATCCGTTAATTTTGTCAGTGGGGTATTCATATCCCTCACTATTATGGTACGGCAATCTAAGTCTTTTTGTAGGTCTAGAAGTACTTATTTTATGAATCTGGGTGTTCCAATGTTGAATGCATATATGTTAGAATACTTAAGTCTTCTTGTTGAATTGAACCCTTCATCATTTCATAATGTCCTTCTTTGCTTTTTTTCCTACTGGTGTTTGTTCAATGTCTGTTTATCTGTTATAAAAAGAGCTATCCCTGCTCTCTTTTGTTTTCTGTTTGCATGGTTGATATTTCTCCAACCCTTTATTTTGAGCCTATGGGTGTTATGACATGTGTGATGGGTCTCTTAAAAACAACAGAAGGAGGTGTCTTGTATTTTGTTTGTTTGTTTTTTGAGACGGAGTTTTGCTCTTGTTGCCCAGGCTGGAGTGCAATAGCATGAGCTCGGCTCACTGCAACTTCCACCCCAACGGGCTCAAGAAATTCTCCCGCCTCAGCCTCCTGAGTAGCTAGGATTACAGGCATGTGCCAACATGCCCAGCTAATTTTGCATTTTTAGTAGAGATGCTGTTTCTCCTTGTTGGTCAGGTTGGTCTCAAACTCCCAACCTCAGGTGATCCGCCCACCTCGGCCTCCCAAAGTGCTGGGATTACAGGCTTGAGCTACCGCGCCCAGCGTGTGTTGGTTTTTTATTCAACTTGCCACTCTGTGCCTTTTAAGTGGGTCAATGGGGCCATTTACATTAAAGAATAATATCAATATGTGAAGTTTTGACCCTATCATGGGGTTGTTAGCCAGTTGCTTTGTAGTTTCTGTTGTGTGGTTGCTTTATAGGGTCTTCAGGCTATGTACTTAAGTGTGTTTTGGGTTAGTAGGTATTGTTCTTTTATTTTTATGTTTGGAACTCCTTTAATAATCTCTTGTAAAACTAGTGTTGTAGTAACAAATTCCTTTAGCACTTTGTTGTTTTACTGGAAAAACTTTTACTTCTCCTTCCCTTATGAAGCTGACTTTGGCAGAGTGTAAACTTTTTGGTTGGAATTTTTTTTTCTTTGAGAATTCTGAAAATAGCCCTCCAATCTTTCCTGGATTTTAACGTTTCTGCTGAGAAGTTCACTGTTAGCCTAATAAGTTTCTCTTTGTATACGATCTGACCTTTTTCTCCAGTTGCCTTTAAAAGTTTTTCTTTACCATTTACCTTGGACAGTTTGGTGACTATCTGCCTTGGTGATGTTTATTTTGTCTAGCATTTCAAATGCATTCTCTGGATTTCTTGTATCTAGATATCTAACATTCTAGCAAAAGTAGGGAAGTTTTCTTCAATTATTCCATCTCAAACATGCTTTCCAGAGTGTTTACTTTTTCACCTTTTTATTCAGGAATGCCAATAATTCGTGTGTTTGTCTGCTGTAATCTCATATTTCTCAAAGACTTTGTTCATTTGTTTATAATTATTTTTTTCTTTACTTTTGTCTGACTGGGTTAGTTCAAAAGACCAATCTTTAAGCTCTAATTTTTTTTCTTCTGCTTGGTTCAATTTATTTAAAGTTTTCAATTTTACATTGAAATTACTCAAGTTAATTTTTCAATTCCTAAAGCACTAATTGATTTGTTTTTAAGATGTTTATATCTTTATTCACTTCCTGGATTGTTTTAGAAGTTTTTTTGTGTTGATTTTCAACCTTGACTTGGATCTCATTGAGCTTTCTTGCAATCTATGCTTTGAATTCTTTATATATAGTTATTTCTGAGTTTTCATTTTAGTTTAGGGGTTATTGCCAGAGAGCTAATGTGATCCTTTTGTGGTGTCACTGCATTCAGATTTTTCATGGTGCCAGAATTCTTGTGCTGATACCTTCTCATCTGGAGAACATGACAATCCTAAATTTTGTAATGACTGTATTGCTGGTAGAATATTTTTTTTTCTTGTCATATATATATATATGGGAAGAAAACTATATATACATTTCTATATAAATATGTTTATCAAATATATTCATATTTAAAGGTATTTTATGTATAATAAAATATTAAAATTATTAAATAGTTTTAAATATTAAATGTATAGTAATAACTTAATAAAATATATATAAATAATTATATTATATTAGGAAATAATGATCTCATAAAATATTAAACAACTGGCCGGGTGCGGTGGCTCAAGCCTGTAATCCCAGCACTTTGGGAGGCCGAGACGGGCGAATCACGAGGTCAGGAGATCGAGACCATCCTGGCTAACACGGTGAAACCCCGTCTCTACTAAGAAATACAAAAAACTAGCCGGGCGAAGTGGTGGGCGCCTGTAGTCCCAGCTACTCGGGAGGCTGAGGCAGGAGAATGGCGTAAACTCGGGAGGCGGAGCTTGCAGTGAGCTGAGATCCGGCCAGTGCACTCCAGCCCGGGCGACAGAGCGAGACTCTATCTCAAAAAAAAAAAATAAATAAATAAATAAATAAAATAAAAATAAAAAATATTAAACAACTTCACTTAATTAGTAATTACTAAATAATTTAATAAATAATTTCATTTAATAATTAAATATGAAAATTGATTTTACTTATTATAAAATTACATATGTATATATTTTATTTATATCTTTATATTTTATTCATTATTTATTATAAACATTTTTATTAGATAAAATAGAATATATATTATATATTACATATATAATATACCATATATTATATAATATATAGGCTCCAGCCTGCTTCCCTGAAATCATGGCACAGTAGGGCCTTCTCTGCTTCACTTCTAGACAGAAATCCAGGCACTTGGAGCACCTGCTTGTCTGAGCCAGCAGAGAGAACCATCCCACACTTCATGGACACAGATTGTGCACGGGACTTTCTCTGCTCCATGCTCAGGCAGATCTGTAGGGATCTCCAGGTGACACCCACTCCACTGGATTAGGAGTTTAGGCCACCCCTATCTCCATGCAGAATATGAGGCTGAGGAGGTGTCCCAGTTCCACACCTAGGCATGCCTCTGGGCACTTGGTGACTGCCCATTGGATTCTTCCTGATCCCTGGTGCTTGTGCCTGCCATTAGAGGACCTGTGTGTGAACTGGCCTTGCTGAACACTGCCCAAGTGTCTGGATTTCTGCCTAGAAGTGAAGCAGAGAAGGCCTTGCTGTGCCATAATTTCAGGGAAGCGGGCTGGAGCACCTAGCGATGTCATATGCTTACCACTTTCAAGTTGCCTGGCTGGCCCTGGCTTCAAACCTCAGCAACCATGAGCTGTAGGTAGAGCAGTTTACTTCCTGTCCCAGGCTTATGATGGAGAGCGCACAATTCCAGCACCTACTGCTGAGGTGCTTTCCACAGTTCTGGCTGTGGAGACCCCTACTCAGCTCCAGAGCAGGTGCTCCAATCTCTGGTCTGAGACCAAAATGACTGCATGGTCATGCTGCTGGGTCTCCTGAGTATATATTGTATATTATAAAATTATATATGTATGTATTATATAGATTATTTATATATTATGTTTATATATTACATATAATACATTACATATGTGCCCAGATTTAAATATTATATATACATTATATAACATATTTGTATATGCCCAGATTTAAAATGATGTACCACTTTCAGTCCTGGGCCTGGGAAAATATCTGCAGCATTTCCTGGTGTCTTTCCCTCACAGCATCTCCAAGCCTCTCCGACATTACTGTGCAGTCTGTCTGCCTAGGTTTCTCAGGTTCCCAGTGGAAAGGTGAGTCACAGAACGAGGCTCTCTGCCTCTCTCGCATATGGGACTTCAGCCAGACGCCATGATGGGACTGTTTGCTGTCATTCTTCCCCCAGAATCTGGGGTATCTTTCATAATCCAAGTGGATTCCCATTTTTCTTCATGAATTAAAGATCAACAGAGTAGAGTTTTATGTACTCTCTTGCTATATTTCAAATGACGGACGCCTCTAATCCACCATCTTGAGAAACAAACAAAAAAGCCACAGAACAAGGTTCTCCTCCGTTACAAGTTTTTTTCAATGGACTTCAATGGTCTTTAACTTCACTTAAAAACATTGTGACATTTTATAGTAAAAAGTCTGTGAATTGGATCCTCTGTTTGCAACATTGTATTGGCATTCATGTAGCACCATATTGCAGAGTATGTCACATGAGACACATTAAATATCTCATTGCCAGCAAGCTTACAAATGGTTCATAGCTTTCAGTGTGGTTATTGTGTCTCTAGGTAAAGCATACATACACTAAATTAAGCACTAAAGAAGTACTAATTTGAAATTCCAAGGGAAAAGTACTCAAATGTCAAACTGTTACTGCTTATTAATTTATAATTATAATTGTTTTATTAATTGTTTAAAATAGTATTTAAGTTTAAATAGAAAAGGAACAGACTTAAAAGAAATTGAAATAATATAAGTTTTGGAACAGTAAAAATGTTATTCATAGATGTGGTTTGTATTTACTTACTTTTAAGCAATAATGGGTTTTACTACTGGTTTAATGTGAAGAAACTAGGGAAAACTTCAGAAATTTATAAAATTATGGCTTGATTAACTATAAAAAACTGTTGCTCTCAAATGTAACATATAAATTGGCTATCAATGTAATGATGCTTGCAAAATGCATTAAGGTATGTATATTCCATGCGGTGTTCTTCTGACAGCCTAATCCTATTCATTACAATATAACCAGGCTCTTGTAAGCCAATAATGAGGAACAAACAGGTTCTGCAGGTGGAATCCTCAGGTACTGCTTTGAATTTAAGCATGTATATATATACTAAATGGTGCTACATTTGATGCTTTTTGAGACTCCAATCAGAATTATATTGACATAAAATTCAAGATACAAAGAACTACTATTCAATGTAAATGGCTACCAAAATATTAATAGCAAATTGGAAACAACATCATCAAAATAATTTTAAAAATAAAAAATATTATTTTTTGTCTCAACTCTCTGAATCCCCTGATTTCATTGTCTTAGCATATGTATTGGGAAAAAAAAAAACCTTTATAGATATTGCTTAATAAAACAATTTAAGTAAAATACAGGTTTTGCTGTTGCTGCTGCAGTTGGGTTTTTCCTTTCTCCATTATTTATGCAAATGGTTATTTGTCATATTTCTGCTGATACCCTAGATAAAAGTGATAATTCATTATACTAATAGAATATGTTAGCTTAGAAGAAAGGTACTCCATTTCCTGATGAAAGACTAAGAATCATGTTTGAGAAGCAACTGTAAAATACACATAGGTTAATGTATCAGTTATTCATATAACAGCACTGGTTGCCTCAAATACCAAGTTTATTTCATTTTTTAAGTTAACATAATTTATCATAAAGACACAATGTATCTAACAATTTAGAAATATTGTAACATTGGTGAGAACAGAAAAAAAATCCTACTTTTCCTAAAATGTTTTATTGTGAACATTCTTATTTGGATTAAATCTGGTTTACTGGAAATATGTTAATATGTAAAAAATACATTTAGAAGTTGAAGAAATTGACTTGAGGGAAGGCACAAGGATAATCTGAATTCAGATTTCAACTTCCCAAGTGATAGTGAGTGAAAGACGTTCCCCTATTAAGAACATCTATGAACTGAGTAGTTCATCGTACGGGGCATGGCCACTTGCATCATAATCTTTTGCAGTGGTCTAACAATGCAAACTCTATGATTTAAAAATTTCACCTAATTATTATCTCTGGTAGTGGCATTTAGTAATATATTTTAATTAACCACCCAGTTGAATCTTAAGCACATTCAATTTTGACAAGTATTTACTTTTTCTTTCCCCTCTGTTTTTCTCCAACAGAAGCAGTCTTTCACTCTAACCACCATAGCTGGGAATGTGCTGACTCACACCTTTAGTCAGCAAATCTCAGGTCTGAAGGAAGATGGCATAATCTGGATATTGCTGCTGGCTATTCAAGGGCCAATGACCTGTTAGTCAGCACGTGATTAATCCTGCCAGGACTTGGTTCTTCCCTTCAAGGCAACAGGTTCCCTTTTTGCCCCAGAGTATGTCTAGATATAATATCTAGGAGCTAGTGCCTGGAATGGAGGACTCGTGACTCTGCCCAGTGCCCTCTCCTTCTGTGGCTGAGCTGGTATCCAGGATGCAAGGCAAAGTCCTCTTTACTCTTTGCTCTCCTCTCCTTAAGCAGAAGGAAGGAGACATTTTTGTTGTTGTGAATTGCACTGCCAAGGGTGGAGGAGGAGTGGTGCAAGCAGTTTTATAGCCATCCAAGCTGAAGTCTCCCTAGGTCACACACCACTCTAGTCCTATTAGTCTGAGCCCAGCCAAGTACTAGGAGTTGCCTAACAATTGTAGTCCTTGCTTCCTGGACTGTGTTCAAGTTTATCTGAGACCCCAGAGCACTTTGGCCTGTGGTGGTACGACTTGCCTAGAAACTCAAGTTCTGACCAATGCAATGGGCAGATCCCATCTGGTTAGGTCTGGTCCACATGCTCCTTCTGTGCACAGACACTAGTGCATGGCTTTTCTCTCCGGTATGACTGGTCAGCACTTATTTCAATGTAATGTCTCTCAGTCATTGCACTTCCCCTCTGCCAACTGCAGAGACTCTCCACACTACTCAGCCACTGCCAGGGGATGAGGAAGGGGTGATATCAGTGATCGAAGACTGTCTCTTTGACCTTCATTAATGACTCTTCCATAGAGATGAAGTTGAAACCAGGTATTGTGATTGCTTACCTGAATTTTGGTTTTTATGTCTGTGCTTTTCTGTGTGCAGACAGTTGTAAATATTTGGTGTTTCTGCAGGGCATACAAATAGTGTAGACTCCTATTCTGTCATCTTGCTCCACCCCAGCCCCCTATCAGAAATGTTTTAAAAGTTAAAACTTCATGGCAAATCAATAATTTAGAAGTGATGGAATCACAATGAGTGTGGTCTATTAACTGTCAAGTTTCCAGTATCCATTGACATGTGGGCCAACACCAATATTCAAATATCTCAGAGAGACTGGCAATGCCAGAATTGGATGCTGTGCTTCTGTATCTGGTATAGAAATCTATATAGTCAAAATAGGACCACATGGGGCACCATCAAATAAAACATGACCCAGGACACAATTCCTTTCATGGGGTTATGAAAGGTAGAATGAGATATAGTATATAGTTACAGGATTTTGAAAATGAAAATTCATGATTACATGAATAGAGCCGTATATGAAAAAATGTGTCCCTTAATGACAGCATAAAATTTCAGAGGATCCTTTAGGCAAACTAAATATGGAGTTTACATGAAGGATATGCTTAAATTCCACTTGTGAATCTAAGGTTCTTAGCACACTGCTATGTTTGATCTAATTTGGTTGATGAGGCATATAGTATTGACAAGCGTCATTGACTGTAGCTGAATAAAACCAAGAAGGCAGAGACTGACAGGTGGCTTTTTCTTTAAATAATTAGTTAGAACTTGGAGTGTATTTATCAATAGTGACACAACACAAATAATGGCCATGCGTAGTTTATTCAATTCATTACTCTCAACAAATACCATCCAGTGTTTACACCATGGCAGGTGCTCATAGACACTGCTGATGCAATGCAGAAAAAAGCATGAACTCTGCCCTCATCACGCTCATATGAGGTTACAGAATATTCTAGATTAGCTATATGAGCTCTATTAATACTGCATCTAAAATATATTCATGAATTTAAAAAAAAATCCTTTGATGTGCCTACCTGGGTTGCTGTGTTATCCAGTCTTGATCCTGAAGTTAACTATTTCCTTATTTTCCTCAATAGTCTGGCAATCATTAATTGATTATTCATTCAAATTTGGGAATTTGCTACACTTATAAACATGAGAGTTGCTGCTGAAATCCTAGCAGCAGGGAATGTGTTTCTTTAGTAGGTTTAATCTCCGAATAGTGATATTCTTTACAAGTTCTGGGCAATTATGTAGAATACATAAAATGTCAATTGCATATGTAGCAAAAGACAGGCTACCACCTACCTCCACCTCCATTACTTCTTTTATATTTTCCATCTATTTAATAATAAATTGTTCTTATTAAACTTAGTAATTTGCAATAATTTTACTAATTATTCTCTATTCAACCACTTTTTACCTCTTCAAAATGACTTTCTGAATGTTACTACTGAAATCCTCATTCTACATATAAGGAAACAAAATTATAAAGGTTTTTAATAAGCTGTTCAAAACACAAAGGCAGTAAGTGGATGTTGAGAACCATGTTTGTGTCCTGCCAATCTGATGTCAGAATTTACTATGATTCAATATAATTCAATCTGGGAAGTTTCTTAATGATATTAATATCATTCTTTAGTCTTCATTTGTATGATTTCTAACAACCAGTACTCCTATGATCTAAATGTTTGTGTACCCCTCCAAATTCATATGTTGAAATCTATTACCAATGTGATGATATTAGTAGGTGGGACTTTGGAGCATGATTAGATTATGAAGGGAAAACCCCCCATTGAATGGGATATGGTGCTAGAGAGCTTCATTCTCTCTTCTATCATATGAGTAAGGTGCCAGGTATGAACCAGAGAGCTGCCTCTCATCAGACACCCAATTTGCTATCACCTTGATCATGGATTTTTCCTGTATCTATAACTGTAAAAAATACATTTCTGTTGTTTAAAAGCCAATCAATGTACGAGATTTTGTTATAGTAGCCGAAATGGCTAAAATGAGTACTTCTACTGGGAATATCATACTTTTCATTTCACAACCCTGTGCGTAATATTTTGTTTGTTTTCTTCCCTTTTCAACTGCTTCTCTTTTTACTACAGATTGTTCTTGCTTGATAGATTTGACTATCTGATTTCTTTAATTGATCAATTAGAAGACATATTTTTTGTTTGTTATCTGTTTCCCACATTAACTCTATCTTCTTAAAATTCTGAGTATCAATTTTTTCATTCTGAAGTTTCTCTTGCATATTATCCTCAATTGTCTGTTAGGTATTGAATGAACATTCATATTAATGAATAAAAATTATATGGATCAGAGCAGCAGAGTATATTTTAATGGTATGTTATTTGTGGTGTTGAGATAATTTTTCTTGTAATCACTGTATTAATTTTTTATTACTGCTGTAATAAATTAGCAATAGCTTGGGGTTCAAAACAACACAAATTTATTTTCTTGCAGTTCTTGAAGCCAAAAGTATAAAATTAGCTAATTTAGTTTGTATATTGAGCTTTTTGTAAATCTATTTCTCTGAAGAAAGTGAATAATGAGCTTGTAATTTTATCTGTGTTGGGAAGATTATAAGAGGAAAAATGTGGAGAGAAAAAAAAAGCTAGTTGCTTTGGATTTGCTAGGATCAAAATGCCTAATAGCCATCCAATTGAAAATTTGCTTTGGGTAGTTATCCTATAGTTTGTGGTTTAAAATATGATTAAATGAGAACTAGCTTGTGAAGAAGTTGAGAGAACAGAAGCTGAGATTCAGGATGAAGTTATAACACCATTCAGTATTCAGAATAGAAAAAAAGAATAACAGAATAGACTGACAAAGGGTGATAACTGAGATACTAGTAAAACCATGACTGTAGTGTGACAGAGACTAAAGGAGAACCGGGCTTTAAAAAAGGAGAAAGAGGTCAACTTCTAATAGCACCAATCAATCCCTGTTGACAGACAAGTAAGGTAAGTATCAGAAAATGCTGATTGAATTTGTAAAGGTAAAGGTTATTGGTGACCTTGTCAAGAATAATCTTAATGGAATAGTTGTGGAAATAAATGATTAAGTGTGATAAGTTTGTATTCAGGTTTGTAAAAGTTTGATTTAGTCTATGTTTATATAATATTTTGGAAGTACATATTTTTGTACCACAAACAGACATCTTAATTAATCTATGTTCAATTTGTCCATGTTAAAATATACGTTCATGTCATGTTTTTAAAATTGGATATAAAATTGCAATCTACAAATTGAGAATTAGTCTTATTTCATGTAGGTACATGGATACTTGTATAGATTTAGGTAGTATGTTTAAAATCAAATAATTTCTTTCTCTAATATGTTAATATTTAATTTGTTTACTATGGCCTAGTAGAATCAGGAAAGGTTAATAGATGGCATAGACTTCTAATATATTAAATCATGTGTCATAGTTAGAAGAGTGGATAAATAAAGATAATATCATATGTAGAAAGAATGGTATAAACGAATAGTTGGACATTGGGTTACAAAATCGTTGATTAGGAAAAAGAAGACTTGTCCATAAGAATTTGTTTTGTTTCACTGAGGAGGAAAAAATATATTGAAATAAAAAAATTTTACTAGATAGAGGGTGACATGGAATTATAGGTTAAACATTTTAGATTTTATCTTATCAGATTGAAGTGTCACACTAGTATGTATTTACAGCTACCGTTATCTGATAGAATATTAGGAGATGATTTATCTTGAATTGTGCATGGTAGATTGCAGTCAGAAGATAAATATTGATTTTAATGAGAGCTCTTTTATAGAAGACAAATTTCCTGCTTAAATGGACCAAAAAGGTGGCATATTTTCAGCTAGAGTTACTTCATAAAAATATTCAGAGAAGATTTATCTTGAATTGTTCATGGCAGATTGCAGTAGGATGATAAACATTGATTTTAATGAGAGCTCTTTTATCGAATACAAATTTACTACTGAAGTGGACCAAAAAGGTCGCTCTGGTGTGTGCTATTGCTAAGTAAAATGTCTTTGTGAAATGTGATTTGGACAGTATACAGTAATCGTCTAAGTGCTTAAAAAATCGTATTCCTAGTCTCAGCTATGTGGTCTTATTTCAGTGAATGAAATTATTTATATTTAGTTCTTCAAATCAGTTTTTTCCATATCCTATAAAGATTTGAGGATGCTCCATTAGAGCTCCATAAGAGAGACTTGTTTTAATTTCTTTCCAAACATCATCTAAGGAGTATTAAAAACCAAGAAGGCCATATAGGAATTATAGTGCTTTGCCACTGTCATGCTGCTTTTCGGAGCAAATGGGGAAAACAGGTGTTTGAGTTAGCAACTCAACTAACCAAAGTTGTCTCTATATATTTTACTCAAGTAACCAGAAAACTATTGAGTAGACTATTTATTATTATAATGTACATTATTTCCTTTTACTATTATAACTCTGGCCCTGACAAATTTCTTGAGAGCTGCTGCAGGAAAATGTTCTGTATTTGGCAGAAGTCAAGGATTTATGATGTGCTTCTTAGTAATACTAAGGCAAATAGTGAACCCTGTTATCCTTAGTGTACTTCTGCAAGGCTAACTCTTGAAACTTAAATCTGACTTGAGGGTCTGTTTTACAGTGCAATACTGCTTTTATACTGTTTCTCCCTTGGAAAAGCTGTGCCAACCACTGAGCTAGACAGGATTTCTTCTACGTGAGACTTTTTAAAATAAGTCATAAATACTGGACTGAATTACCATAACCCTGCTAAGCCAAACTGAATTATGAGATATAAACACCATCTTCCATTACAATATTGACCTTGGACAAAGTCAGTTCCTATGGTTTGTTAATAAAAAGATTAATGAATAGTAGATATGAGCATGTCATTTAAAACAATGAACAATGAGAACCTCTTTATTTCAGCGAGAAGAAAACTTACTATGCTGATGAGTCCTCATAAGAACAACAATAGCAACAAAAGCTAAATACAATTATTTACTCAATTCTGGTTAAGAATATCTTCAGGGCTTACTTAAGCCTTGATCTTTGCCAACTTGGTCCTGGAAATTTATTAGATGTGTATAATTTCAGAACTAAAAAGACCATTAGATATAATAAAATCCCGCCTTCATTTTAGAGATGAAGGAAGAGTTCATGAGAAGTTGAGCACTATGCCAGAGTTTAAAGAACAACTTTATGGTAGAACAAGGCTAAGAAATGTGTGATTAATTAAAGTTATCACTTTTTTATTGCAGGACTTTTTAGAACCTTAAATAAATGAATGAGCATTGTGAATCTTATAGAGGTAATATACTCTATACAGTTTATCACATTTAAATGAGAATGAGAAGTGCTAATTTGAAGAAAATCTGTAAATATTTCTCCTAGGGCACAAATGTTCCAAATCACACAATTTAGGAAAATGCGAGAACACACTGATAAATAGCATTGCATACTAATAATTTACTATGCAGTTTTTAATATATAATGACCTCAATTAGCTTATTCCTGACTTAGAAATGGACATAATTCAGAAGAAAGTGGGGAGTAATTGCTCCACGAGGAGCAAGACGGTGGGATAGAAGACTTGACCAATCATCCTCCAAACAAGGACATCAATTTAACAACTGTCTACACAAGAAAAGTATTTTCATAAGAACTATCCATCAGGCCCTCTTTCCAGGCCCTAGCTCTGAACAACATTTTTGGACACACCCTGGGACAGAGAGGAAATTGCTACTTTGAAGGGAAGGATGCAGTGGGGGCAGGATTTGTCACCTGCTAACTGAAGAGCCCTTGGGCCCTGAATAACCAGCAGTGATAGGTACTATATTAAGAGCCTTGGATGAAGCTCTGAGACTTGCTGGCTTCAGGTGAGACTCAACTGTGGTGACTATGGGAAGACTCTTGCTTGAGAAAAGGAGAGAGAAAAGTAAAGGGGACTTTGTCTTGTACATTAGGTACCAGCTCACCTACAGAGGGGTAGAGCACAAGGTGGACTCTTGAGGTCCCCCATACCAAAACTTGTCTTTTAGATGGCATTTCTGGACCTTCTCTGGGCCAGAAGGACATCCACTGCCCCTGAAGGGTGAGTCCCAGTCCAGGCAGTATTCACTACAAATTGATTTAAGAACCCTTGGACATAAAGGGAACATCAGATATGCTCTGGCAGTACTCCCTGTAGACTTGTGGTGGCAACGGCCATAGGGTGAGGCTCTTCTGCCTTTGGAAAGCAGATGGAAGAGTGGGAAGGATTACCTTTTGTGGTCTGACTGCCAGCTCAGCTGCAGTACAATACCAGATAGACGTCTCAGGTTTTTGACTCTGGTCTCTGGCTCCTGGATGGCACCTTTAGACCCACCCAAGGACTGGGGTAACTCGGTGCCCTGAAGGGAAGAATACAAGGATGGCTGGCTTTGCCACTGCTGATTGTAGAGCCCCAGGTCCTTGAGAGAATATAGGCAGTAGCCAGGGAATGGGTACGGCAGGCCTTGGGTGAGACTCAGTGTTGTGCTGGGTTCAGGTATGACCCAGTGCAGTCCTATTGGTGGTGGCCACAGGGATGCTTGTGTCACTCTACCCAGAACTTTAGGTGGCTCAGAACAGAAAGAGAGACTCCGTTTGGGAGAAAGTAAGGGAAGAAAATAAGAGTCTTTGCCTGATAATCCAGAGAATTCTCCCAGATCTTGCCCTGGACCATCTAGGTGGGACCTGTACAAGTCATCAAGATCCACAGCATTGCTGGGCTTTAGGTGCTTCCTAAAGCAAATAAAACTTAGATCACAACATCCAAAACCTTTTTAATATCTGGAAAGTGTTCCTGAGAAGGATGAGTACAAACAAGCCCAGACGGTAATAGTTACAGTAAATATCTAACTCTTCAATGCCCAGACACGGATGAATATCTTTAATTATCAAGACAGTCCAGGAAAAAAAATGAACTCACCAAATAAACTAAATAAAGCACCAGGGACCAATGCTGGAGAAACAGAGACATGTGACCTTTCGGACAGATAATTCAAAATAGAAGTTTTGAGGAAACTCAGAAAATTTCAACATCACACAAAGAAAGGATTCAGAATTATGTCAAATAAATTTCACAAAAAGATTGAAATAATTATAAACAGTCAAGCAGAAAATTCTGGAGCTTAAAACTGCAATTGGCATGCTGATGAATGCATCAGTCTTTTAATAGCAGAATTGATCAAGGAGAAGAAAGAATTGGTGAGCTTGAAGATAAATTTTTGAAAATATACAGTTAGAGGAGACAAAAGAAAAAATAATTGAAAATAATAATAATAATAAGGCAGCTTCCATGTTAGCCAGAACTACAGGTACACAGCACCACACTTGGCTTAGATGCCCTAACTTTTATGGAAAAGCCTCCTAAAATAGAATTGCTAGGTTGAGAGATACACATAGTTTAAAAAAATTATAATAGGCATTGAAATATTGCTTTTGAAAGACCACAATAAATAAAACAAATATCCAAGAGCAATGAACAATGACCTTTCTCAGCCACTGAAGCACCTCTAGTTCTGACTGTTTTGATTGCTGTTTGCTGTCTTCATGCAGGTCTTCTATTTATTTTCCCTGCTTCTACTGCTGTTTTAAGAAACAGGGTTATGCACAAACCATTCTTTCACGGCTAGATACAGATCTATCATTGTTATTTTAACAGTTTTGTTTTTTGATTCCCTGTTATTGTCATCCATATTTTATTTCTTCAATCATTTTATATTTAGTTATTTTATATTCTGTCTGATACGCTTTTCATAACTTAGCACTTACGTCCTCTGTTAGTGTTACATTGTTGTATCTTGTTTCCTCTCATGATTTTTCATCTTTTACTGTGAGTTCATATTTGGTGACTGATAATCCACGGGAATTTTAGGGGTCAGCATGGAGGAATGCTGTCCTGCAGAGAGAACTGTATTTGATTCTGCTGGGATGTAGAAGACAATGTGGGAGAGCTTTAGTCTCCCTCTGGGGATCCTGGTTTAAATGTAGAAGTGTCATCTTCTCTATTGTGCCACATGCCTCACAATTATTCTCTTCATTACTGTGCTTATATTATAGTTTTGCTTGAGGCTTTCCATCTTTTTTTCATTTATTTTCTCCTTACTGCTCAAGTTTTAATTTAAGGGTTTATTATGTTTTTATTTGTATTTAAAGAGTCTTGAAGATTTATAATGCTTCCTATGGGAATTATAATGTATTCATTTGTATCCAATTCAAGAACTTCTCTGTGAAGTTCCTAATTAAAATAAAATGTATTTTATATTTGAACACTAAATGAATAATCATATTTTGCTTTTGAATTTTTTTCATTCAGGTACATGTATTTTCTCTTTCTAGCTATGATTACATTTTATGTCTTTCAGTAAGATATTTCCTGACACATTGACACAAAGAAGGGAACACAGACACTAAGGCTTATTTGAGGGTGGAGGGTTGGGGGGCAGAGAATCAGAAAAAATCACTTCTAGGTACTAGGTTTAGTACCTGGGTGATGAAATAATCTGTATAACAAACCTCCATGATACAAGTTTACCTACATAACAAACTTGTGCATGCACCCCTGAGCATGAAAGTTAAAAAAGATTTCTTCTTGATAGTTACTATGTCTTTCTTGTTCAAATTATTCACAAATATTTTAGATGCTTTTGCTTTTGTATTAACTATTATAATCGATTGTTTTTAAAATATTTTTTCTCTAGTGTGTTCTTAAATAAAACACTCTATTTTACTATATGTTCAATATCTTTTGTTAATTCATGTAGATTTTTTATGGGTCAGATTTCTCTTTTTTTAGAAATATGTTTGTCATCATCAAAGAGATATTTTATAACTTGCTTTTCCAATGCTCACAAAAATTATTTAATTTTCTATTTCTTCACATAATTTTTTAAATTTTTCATTTTACACATTGTGACCTGTTTTATTACAGTGAATTGAACTAATTACTAAACTATGAAATTTGTAAGACAGTGTTTATAACATGCCTTTTAAAATTTTGAAAAAATTATAATTAACACATGGTAACACATTTTGGGGACAAGATTAAATACTAACAGGGTAGTAATTTCCTTGTCCAGTTCTTGATTTAATAAAACTACTTTAGTTTCTTAACATTTAGAATAACCACTGAAACTTATTTTGGAATCTTATTTTTTATTAGTTTACTTATACTCCAAACTACCTAATGTTTTATGATCAAATCATGTTTAAATATTTATTGATATAGTCTTAAATTTTTTTCCTTACTTTACTGCTCAAACAAATTATGTTAAGCATAGACCTGGTAATAGATCACCTTCTGTTTTCTGAAGCAAATTCTATTTGTTGTAGTGTAACGTATTTTTTGGTATCATCACTCCATTTTAGTTAATATTCATTTAGAACTTTTAAATCTACAGTATAACATGGGAGGGAATGTTATACAAGATTTTAAAATCACTCTTGTGAAATTCTGTTTTTAAAATTATACTTCCTCTATGAAAAGAAGTGGGAATTTTTCTATCTTTACCATAACCTGGAATATTTTAAATAATAGTGTAATTTTCCTTATTTTAAAGGCCAGTACTCTCCATTTGTGACCCTTATCTGACTCACTGGCATTTTTTTTCAATGGCACATTTTTTATTAAACAATCTATTTTTTTAATCTATATTAATCAGTTTATTCTCTTTTTTTGGCATTTTCTATCACCTTTTATAATTTGTGTGTTGTAATTTAAATTAGTTGCACAGTAAATTTTTATAGTTATTTTCTTTAATTTTCATTGTTAAGTACCATCTTTGATCTCTCTTTTTCTACGATCGTGCTTATGAGGTTTTGATTTTATTGCTGTCAACTAAAATTTGAAATTTAAATTAATATTTAAAACTTTTTCTGCCTTGGGAATTTTCAATATCACTAACTTCACATGTCCAACATTTTGTTTTATATTCTTTTTATTTTTCTAGTTTCTGGAGATGCTAATGTCATCAAGAAATTCTTTTGGCTGAATGTCACAGAATGTCTGAGTAATTATTAAAGAAAGAAGTTTATTTTTTCATACACATACTACACACACCCACGAAATTTGAAAGTAGTAGGCTGACAGCATGGTTCAGTGCAGCAGAACCATGCATTTTTAGTCCTCTTTGCTGATGTCTCTTGTTGGTAACATCTCCAGTTATCAATATGATCAAGAGAGAAAAAGAGAATATACAGAGCTGAAGTGAGAGATCAGTTCTTAGCCCATCTGTGCTTGATAATTGGTTTTACCAAATGGAAAATAAACTTTTTCCTATTTTCAAGACAGAAGGCAATTTTAAGCCCACAGAAGTTGGGCTCCTAGCCTCCCATGGAGATTGGGAGTTAGGGGCCCTGTCTTTCTTAATGATTGTATTTCAAAGGCGTGGCTCTAATGTCCTTAGGAAGAACATTCCTGAGTTGTAAAACTGCTCAGAGGTTCTTTAAAATTTCTGCATCTCAACAGGGCAGACAAATAATTTAAAAGTACACATTATCTAAAGTAAATGCTTCAAGAAAAGGGAGATCTGTGGCTTGGAATAAGGAGAAGCTTGTGGGATGTTTTCTTAAGTTGCGGGGCACATTAGATGTATCTTGCTCACCAAGAAATTGTCATTTAGCTTCTGCACAAAGTTGAAGTTGAAGACATTTTGGTAAGTTGTAGTATTTTCACTGGCTCCTCCTGTTCTAGTGATCCATGCCCAAATGACATGATGTTTTGTTTAACACACTGAAAATGCAATATTTGAAGAGAAAGTGCGTAATAGGAAAAAAAAAATCCCGTTAAAGAAAGGAGAGAACCATATGGCAGTCAGAGAGCATAGCTCTTAACAATTCATGATGGTGACCAAACATGAGATTGCTCTGTCTGCATAGGTACCCCTCTCACACACATCTCTCTACCTCCTCAAACTACAACCCTATTGTTGCCATCTAGGACTCTATTACTCATTGCCATTGGCTGTTACTTGTGAAATTGGGATGATCTATCTTATCCATTTTCTCTCTTGGCCATATGAGATGAACTTTGGGATGAATCCCTTGCCTAGTGAATGATCAGCTTTTGTATTAGGTGATGAAGAGTTATAGGTTGTTGAGGTCAACATGGTTGTTATTTAAAAAAAAAAAAAAAAATTATGTTTTAAGAGTATTTTCTTCCTGTCTGTCTTTGTGCAAATAGCCATGGCCAAGGATTTTACTAAACATAGTCTTTTAAGTTTTATATAGTCTTTTAATTCTTTAACATAGTCTTTTAAGTGTTTAGGCCTTTTTTTTTTTTTTTTTTTTTTTTTACAAATTACTGGTCTCTGTTCTATCCATATGTCTTCACCTTCCCATAATGGCTGTTACGCCAAGGCAGTGGACAATGATAGCCTTAGGTAAAAGGCCCCATCCTGAATCCTCCCTTTTCCACCTGCTGCCTAATTTTATCAATCTTATCTCCTGCTGATACAGCTATTTCCCTGCTTCTTGGACTAGTTGCAATTTGGGATACACAAATTTTCTTTTCAAACTCAGCAGGTCTACAAATTATGGGGCTCTAAATCACTTCGATTGTAGCCCACATGTTGAGAGCATATTTCTAGCAAAGCATTATTTTCTCCTTCTCCGCTTTAGACTGCTTTCAGAACTTTCACACCTCCTTTTGGAAATTTGGCTGCAAGCTGCTAAGGGTAACTATTATAACTAACTTTCAGAGAGTTCCTGCCATTTGTGCTAATACCACAGTTTCAGTAGATACATATCTTGTGTGCATCTCAAAGTAGAGCAGGTTATGTATTTTCTCCCTCTTTTCTCTTCACATGTTTGTATGTTCACATGATGACTGTATTTGGGATCTGGGCATCAGTCTGCATTCAAGATTAGAATAAGTTGGGAAGGGGCTAGTCACAGAAACACCTGTTCATTTCATCAGAACAGCAAATATTTTTTGGCATCCCTATAAGAGATTACTTATGTGTCACCAGTGAGAACTGTGTGCACTTGGACACCCTTAGAAGCAAGGAAGATGAGAAGGGGTAGCATGGTGCATTTCCAGGCTCTGAAGTCAACATGAGCAAACAAAAGAAAAACTGGAAATGAGTGTTAGAGAAGTCAAATAAGGAGGTATATCAAAGATGAATACTAAATCATTTAAATGTTCTTTATTCTTTTAATAAAGAAGATCAAAAGCCATTAATTTGTTCTAAATGTGGCATTGACTGTCCATTTGCTTTAGTATAAAGTATGGCCATTTAAAAACTTTTCTGCATAATATTTATTTCTCTTTTGAGTTCATTTCAATGATCTGGGGATTAATAAGTATTGTGTCTGTTAATTTTTAAGGCACTCGCATCATCTTTTGAATATTATCTTGTAAATAACACAGTATTCAGAAAATTTGCCTTTTAAGATTTTCATGTGGTTGTTGTGCTACTGGAGGTGGTGGTGTGCAATATTTTACAAAAGTAGACACATGAAAAATATGTATGTTATATTGAGTAATATATAGTTTGGCTTATATTTGCTTATTAAATCAGATGTGTTCATTTTATCACTCAATTCTTCTGTACTCTTACTTTTGTCAACTATGTCTGTTAAATTTTCCCGTAATTTCCAATATACTTTGATTTACATATTTAAAGGCTCTACTGTTTGGTACATATGGGTGTAAAACCCTTACATTTCTTTGTCATTTGTCACTTTTATCATTTCATTATATTTTCTTTCTTTTTCCCACTTGATTGTGTTCTTAACCTCCAACAACCTTAATGTGAATATGGCCTTTTCTGTTTTCTTTTTATTTGCATTTTCCTATTGTCTCTTTGTGTATGCCTTCACTGAGAAATTCTTGTTTATTTTTATTTTAAAAGGCTTATTTCTTCTTTCTTTATTTTTTTCAATAGCATATAGTTGCATCAGAATTTTTTAACTCTGACAAACTTGGTATTTAATGAATGGAAGAATACAATATACATATTCCACTCTAGCGGAATAAATGGCATGTTATTATATTTCTTGAAACTTACTATGTTTACTTTTCCATATTTTTTTTCTTGTCCTTTTATTTTTGGATCAATACAGTTCTATTTATTCACTTTGTTAGTGAACTACATTATGCTTGGATTGTTAGTTAGTTATTATTATTTTTTTTAATTTGAGTATTTTCTATGTGCCAGGTCCTATTCTAGAAGAATGGAATAGACAAAACAGAAAAAAAAAAAAAAAAGTCTTCTCGGAAATTTCCTTCTAATCAGACACATTTTATTGTCATTATACAGCACCAAGGAACTATATTTTCTACCAAGATCCCCTATTTCCTACTGGTTTCAAATCCTACAAAATGAGCCATTTAGATAAAATTCTCATCCCTCTTCTCTTCCTTTTCCTATTCCCATCGTGAATAAAAACTTTTGAACATTTTCTTCCCTGTCATCAACATTTATCTTCAAATTTAGTATTTAATCAATAAATTTTTCCTCGCAGCATGCCTATTCTGTTTCATGAGTCCTTAAGTTTTTCTTTGAAAATTTTAAATTATGCAATACAGACAATCCATTTGTATTATTGTATAGTCATTACTCACAACTGTTTCTAGATTTGTAGGCATTTGGTGAGAAGTGCAGGGGATCTGAGGAATGCACTGATGACTGGCATCTAAAAGAAGGGCAGTCTCGTGAAACACCAAACCCTTAATTTGTGGGATATGTGCTAAATTTGGGGGGTAGGGTGGTTAGAATCTTCTATGTTTTGAATGTGATCCCTCCAAAACTTAGGTGTTGAAACTTGATGACCAATGTGATGATATTAAGAGGTGTTGCCTTTAAGAAATTATTAGGTCAGAGGGTTCTTCCTTCATGAATTAGATTAAGATCTTTATACTAAAGGCTTCATGTGGCCTTCATCCTTCCACACTTTTTCTGTCCTTTCCACCAACACAGTGTTCCTCCACTCTGGAGGATGCAGTAACAAAATGCCATTTCAGAAGCGCAGACCCGGCTCTCACCAAACATTTTACCTGCCCATGCTTAGATATTGGACTCACAGCCTTTGGTACTATGAGAAATAAGTTTCTGTTCTTCATAAATTGCCCAGCTTCAGGTATTTTCTTATAGCAGCAGGAACATCCTAAGACAGCAACACAATTGAATTGCAGTACACCATTTCATGTTAGATGAAACCCTAATGCCTTGAACAAGATGAGAAACATAGTATTTATTAATTCCAAGTGTGGATAGTTGAATAAAGGAAAGTTGGAATAAGCCAACAAGAAGATTCTTAGCTCATTGATTTATTTTCACTGTGTATCTCTGAATATCACAGCCCTATTGCAACCAATAAAGCCATCTAAAAGTCTTTTATTTTCTCTGCGTAAGTTTCCTCATGCCCTTACATCAAGAAAGCAATTTTCTGATTATCTTTTGTTTATCTTTTGTTTATCAAGATACCAGTCCATTGTCTGTTTCTTACCTGCTCTCTGCTTTCATCACTATGAGTGTCAAACATTTGTACTACAGCTTGGATCCTTCTGCTGTCTCTTTCATAACAATACAAAGCAGTAGTCTCCCACTCTTTAATTAACAAATTACATTTACAGTAGCCCCTCTTATTCATGATTTTATTTTTTTGCAGTTCCATTTACCAGCAGTCAACAGCAATTTAAAAGTATAAAGATATTTTGAGAGAGAGGGAGCATGCTTACTTAATTTTTATTACAGTATAATATTACAATCATTCAACTTTATCGTACATTATTATTGTTAATATTTTGCTGTGACAAATTTATAAATCAAACTTTATCATAGATATGTATGTGTAGAAAAGAAATAACAGTATATATAGGATTTGGTACTGTCTGTGTGCTTGTAGGCATCCACTGGGGATTTTAGAACCTATCCCCTGCTAATGACTGAGGGTAACTTGTACTACTCACAATTGCCTATAACCCATATTTCCTTGAAACCTAAATGCTTCAAGCATAAGTTAACACAGCTTAAAGTTGTAATCTGAGGAACTGTTGACACACTCTCCCTCTCTTATTTCCTTCTTTCTCAGATACCTTCAATAAAAGATAATTTGTTTGAAAAGTACAATTATCATTCATACTGCACGTTCAAAGTATCATTTGTTGTTTTACAAAAATCGAACGATTGCCAAATAATTTCAGGCTACATGGTAGAAAACACTGAGCTCACCTTTTCCTGTTTGTATAATTACTTAAAACTAAGGAGTGTGATAGAACACACTAATTCTTACAGACTATTACATGTATCGCTACTGCAGTGAGGGAATCAAAGGACTTATTTTACTGTGTAAGAATTATAATGTTAGCCTAAATTATATACAAAATATGGTACAAAAATGTAGGTGCTTAGAAAAGTAGTAAGGAGTACTGTTCTCCCAAATTGTATCTAAATGGGCCTTTGGGTATGTCTAGCAAAAACATTAATTTCAAAACATATATACTGTTTTAATGTAAACAACCTTTATTATGGTAGAAATTGAGATGTAAACCAGAACATAATTCTTTCTTGATTGGTGTAATATTCAACCTTTAGGTTCCAACAAAATAAAGATATTGTCAGTTTTCAAGATAACTACAGTTGTTTTGTTGCTCAAAGGTATTTTTATATTTAAAACTACTGAGTAGCTACTTCAGTGACCTAAATAATCTCCCACTGGGACTCAAATAACTCTATTTACATAATAACCATATAATAGCACATTATCTTTTACTTCATCTAAACAACAACAGTGCCATATGTTTTACCATCTGAAGAGCCTGGAAAAAAAGTTAGTCTAATTTCAAAATTAATTATAAACGTTGAAGTAATTTTTAAAAGGCCAATTTTGTTAAAGCAATCAAGCCTATTTTGACTATCAAAAAGAAAATAATGGTACATATGAATAATTGGGACTCTAAAGAGATCCCAAAATCTCCAAATATATATTCCTGTTTTATTTAGAGTAATTCTTGGAATTTTAGTATTAAACCAATGTATTAGTTAGGGATCTCAAGACAGATAGTGATATCGTTTGCCTTTGTGTCCCCATTCAAATCTTATCTCAAATTGTAATCCCTATGTGTTGAAGGAGGGACCTGGTGGGAGGTGATTAGATCTTAGGACGGTTCCCCCATCCTGTTCTCATAATAGTGAGTGAGTTCTTACAAGAGCTGATGGTTTTAAAATGTGGTACTTCCCATCTCGATCTCTCCTTCTCTCCTGCTGCCATGTAAGACATACCTTATTTTCCTTTCACCCTCTGCAGTGATTGTAAGTTTACTGAAGCCTCCCCAGCTGTACGGAATTGAGTCAATTAAACCTCTTTATAAATTACCCAAGCTCAGGTCATTCTTTATAGGAGTGTGAAAACAGACTAATACAGACAGAAAGAACTGATAGGATACATAGTATATAGATAATAAGTAGACAGACAGATAGATGATAGATAGATATAGATAGATAATAAATAGATTAGATAGATAGATAGATAGATAGATAGATAGATAGATAGATAGATAGGATTTATTAGGGGAATTGGGTCAGATGATTATGGGATACTGAGAAGCCTCATGACAAAACTTCTGCAAACTGAAAACCCTGGGATGCCAGTAACATACCAGGGTGAAAGTCCAAAAGCCTCAGAACCAGGAAAGCCAATGGTGTATTTCTCAGCCCCAGGCTGAAGGCCTGGAAATCCAGGGGGGCTGTCGGTGTAAGTCCCAGAGTCTTACGGCCAGTGAGTCTGGAGTTCTCATGTCCAAGAGCAGGGAAAGAAGGGTGTCCCAGTTATAGGAGGGAGACAGAGAAAATTTGCCTTTTTGTTCTTTCTGGGCCCCCATTCAATTGGATGGTGCCCACCCACATTGAAGGCAGATCCCTCGCACTTGGTCCACTGAGTTACATACCAATCTTTTCTTGAAATGCCGTCACAGTCGCACCTAGAAACGATGCTTTACCAGTTCTTTGGGTAGTCCTTAATCCAGTCAAGTTGACACTTAAAATTAATTATCACAATCAGGTTGCCTCAAATTACTCTTTTGTGTCCTTTGAATAAATAATAATAGTAAAAAATTGTTTTTAATTAGCTTTACTTTTAATAATGTAAATTAAAATGCAATATTAATCTTAAGCGTTTTAGACATTTTAAATAATTAGAAAGAAGTATTTCTCAGGATCTGATTAGAATGTTATACAATTTCCTAATATGAATTAAACCTCACAAATAATTTGACTATGAAGAGATTGGAAACCACACATGGATTAATCACTTTTGGGGCTGAACTCTGAAGGGCTGAGGCATTTTCTGTGGAATTCTATATTTTTGGGGGAGCAGGAGAGTGAGAAGAGGGAAAGATGGAGGGAATAAAACAAAACAGAGATAATAATGAGACCTGAAATTATCTACCCCTACTTGCCGCCTGGACACAAAACCAAAACCACAAGTTGTTGTCTATATTAGCATGAGTTTGTTCTGTTCCTCTCTTTATTAGCATGACTTTGCCATTTCTCTGTTTTCATTAGCATGACTTTATTTTTCTAGGAATCTTCTGCCCAGGCAAATTATTTGATTCTTAATTATAAGAACTTGCAGAAAGTCTTATAAATTCTTCAATGAAAAATGCAAACAGACAGTTTATTTTGTTCTAAAATTTGTTGAATTCCTCATCTCACAATCTAACTCTGCTATTACTGCCACCCCTGGACTATGGTATCATGATTCTTTCCCAATCTTAATCAAACCCCCTCACTTATTTAAAACACCTATGTTAAACCAAACATTCAATTCTAAAAGAATTCTGTCTTTGCCTTCTTTTCCAGAAACTGAAATCTTTTTGAGGTGTCTTCTCCCCGTTAAAAGAAAAAACATAGACAAAATACATTTAACATAATTTATTTGAGCAAAGAATGATTCATAAATTGGGCAGCACTCAAAATCAGAAGATTCAGAGAGCTCCATTCTGCAATGTAGTAAGTGAGTTTTTAGGCCGAACATAGAAATAAAGTACAGAAATAGCTTGACTGGTTACAGCTAGGTGTTTGTCTTTCTTGGACGTGGTCTGATCAGCTGGCTGTCTATGACTAGGTGAAGCAAGGCTGCTTGTGATTGGCTGAGACCTAGCTATCAGTTACAAAATATATATATATACACTGCTGAGTTAGGCTTTGGTTTGTTTATACGCTAAGTTAGATTGTAGGTAATTACATAGAAACTCAAACTATGGGGACAGTCTTAAACCAATGACCTCTTGCTTATTTAATGTGTCTGAGCATGGTAAGCTGTATACGCAGTTTTTTTCATGTCGATGGGATGTGTTTGGTAATATTTGGGAAGTAAGAATTTAATAATCATTATGAATTTATCCACATTGGTGGAATTGAAAATAGCGTATAAACAGCAGCAATAAAAAAAAAAAGAAGCTGAAGAGAATAAATAGGAGAAAAACCTGTCAGAATAAGCTTAAAATGAAAAGAAAGAGGGGGGAAACGTAATTATGGAACTGATAGAAAAGGAAGAATAAATAGAAATGTAGATGTTACCTCAGATAAATGATCATGGTAGTGAAACAAGATGATAGAATATTTAGACATGTTCCTTGTACATTGGGAGAAGTCAGCAACTAGATGCATATAGCTATAAGGATGGTAGTTTCTATCCAATTTCATCTAAAATGAAAATATGACCATGTCGGTTTCATTCTTAATATTTCTGTAGCTTTTAATTGTGCTTATGATACAACAAATAGAAATTCTTAATGTAACCTGTGTGATCTTATGTATCTTTAAAAGATCTTATTTTTAGCCATTATTTATCTCAATCACTTGTTATTCATCCACACTACTTTTTTCTCAGTTCCTCAGGTGTTCTGGGTATCTATCACAGCAAGTAATTTTGTATTAATCTACTTTGATATTCAATATGCTTATCTTGGTACAAAGCAAGTTGTATGAAGGCAAATTATATGTTTCGTTCATAATTGAATAATTGTTTCCAACATGTGGCAGATACTTGATTCTTAAGCAAACTAATGTATATCCAGAAGAGTGTTATATATGGATTGCTTTTAATACTTTCAAGAACTGGCAAAACTAATCAATGATGATAGGCATTAGAAAGCAGTTGCCTTTTTCTGATGAAGCAATTGAATGGGCATGAGGAAACATTCTGAGTTCATGGAAATATGAGGCTATTGGTTACTTGAAAGTATTCTTTTGCGAAAACACATCAAATTTTATATTTATGACATGTGAATTTCACCATATAAAAATTGTAGTTAAATACAAGGCAGATATGACCAACACTTTTTGAGCTATATACTTTGGAACCATAATATCACTTAAGGCTATTTTAATCCTTCATATATTTACACATGTATTAAACATATATTTATTGGTTAGGTACCTCATGCGCTTATCTATGAAGAAGATATGGATAGTCTGTGTCTTTGTAGAGAATAGAGATGAAAGGAGCTGAAAGCCATTTTATGGGGTCTCATGGAATGTTTCATGGTGATTAACAAGGAAAGCCTGTAAAGATAAAGCCCTTAGCCCTTCAAATACAATTCAACTTGATGACATAATTCAGTTAATTATAAATTATATGCTATGTGGTTTTAATATTATGAGTTATATTATAAATTGTGTGCTGTCTAACCATAGAAAATATAATTTTGGTTTAAAACATTAGAATCAAAGACCGTTATTGAAAAATGTTAAATGTCTGCTTAAAATTGTTATAATACACTGGTTCCTTTTCCTGTTATTATTAATATATTGTTCCATATCAACTCATTTCATTCCACTCCCTCAAATGTTTGAACACTAAACATAACAGAAGATACAGTACCGAAAAAAGAAGAATGAGTAAAATATTAAACTTAATGTTAGGTGGTATATTGTTTAATATAGGTCCTCCAAAAGATTGTTGTGAAACCAGGCTGAATGAAACTTAAGTGAAGGAAGTTCCCAAATTATGTCTCCACAATTCTAAAACATACATTCTTACATAATTTTTAAACTTATAACATGGGTATACACTCATGTTAGTAAACATTAGAGAAATTAGTTTGGGATTAAATATATGTTTCTAGGACAAAAAGAATAGATTAAAAGATAAAAATAAGAAAAAATATAAGGAAATTTGCAATATTATTTTATTTTTTTAATGTGCAGTGTGCTAAACATTTTCACATGTAATTCCTATGAAGTTTCCAACAATGGCTAACATATCAGACATGTCAATATAAATTAACTCACACATCTAAATTATTGAATTAGTAAATGAGAAAGTTCATAATCTGAACTATATCTCAACTCTAAGTCTTTTACTCTTTCAAATTCATCATATTATTGAGGTAACCAAAAGGTATACAGGTTTCTTCTATAGTCAAATTAAAATATTTGCCAACAAATGTACTCAAAAAATCTAGTTTCTACATTTGTCTAAATTGATCTTGAGTTATTCAGAAACCACTTATCCTCTATGTAGGAGTAACTTTAGACTGCTGCAATAATACAAACTGTTCCTCTCTGCAGTACTCAAGTTTTCAAGTAAAAAGGCTTGAGTTTTTAAATTTCTCTTTCTTTTCAAAATACAGTCAGTAGTAAACAAAAGGAAAAAGGATATAATAGTTTGCTATGGTATTGGAAATAATGACTTCTCAGATTGCCTAGATATTCTCTAGTTGGCTCTTACATTTTAATAGATGTCCATTGTCTGCTTGATCACTGCCCAATCAGCCGACATTTGCGGTGATGACAGTGGTTTGTGTCACCTGGGTTATTTCTCTTTCTACTTGCCAGTACCCAGCAGATCTACTTGGCTGCTTTGCCTTTTTCCCCAACTCCTCTTGGCATATATGTAGAGTATTCTTCACACATAGTGTCCAGGTTTTATTTTATTTTATTTCTTTTTTAAATATAACAAGGAGCAGAAAATATTTATTGATTTTTGAGACATGGTCTTGCTTTGTTGGCCAGGCTGGAGTGCAGTGGCATGCTTATATCTCACTGCAACCTTGAACTCCTGGGTTCAAGTGCTCATCCTGCCTCTACCTCCCTAGTAGCTAGGATTCCAGGTGTGCACCACCAAGTCCAGCTACTTTTTTTGTTTTTTTTTAATGAGAAGGGGATCTTACTATATTGCTCAGGATAGCCCAAGTTTTATTCTGATTTCCATTTGTTCTTGAACTAGAACAAATGACCTCTTCTGGCTTCTGAGGATCCACTGTGACAAATGTCTCCTGAAAACTCCCTCAACTGGTTTTTCAGATGCTTCTAAGTCTATTCATGTTAGAATAGCATCAAGAGTCAGTCAGGAAAAATAAACATCATCTTCTTTCTGCCTAATCATAGACAGCATTAAGTTTATTTTGCTGTGTTTGGAATACAAATATAGAGTGTGATAAAATGTCCACATGTTTAAGGTCTTGCAAATTGTATTGTTTCTCTAAAGCCATCCCCTTTCTAGGCTCAACCTCAAGGTAGAGGAGTGGGAGGGAGGCTTGCTACTGTTTCCTCTGTCATCTACCACAATATCTCCTTAGAGAAAGTAAATGTTTCTTCTTCTTACCTGGTTATCCTTTAAGTAGTACTCTGTAATCTAATCTGTGATGCCTGCCTCTTGATAAATTAAATAAGATGATAAAGGAATCCTTTTTAAAACCAATCTTTCTTCCTGTGCTTGCCTTGAGAACTTATAAAATTCTATTTTGAATTTTCAGAAGCTGAAGATTAACCTAGTATTTCTATTTTTACTAATGCTGCAGAAGTCGTTATCACTACCTATTTCCTCCAAGTTTCTCTTTCTCCTACTCAAAATTACATAGAATCCTTGTATTGAAGATCATTCCAGCAGAAATGTAAAGGAACAATGTGGCTATCCTTGTCTTATAGACTTGGATGATTATATAGGTTACATCTGCAGATAACTGTGAATTTCAAGTAGACGGGAAAATACACTAGAGCATATGGTGTATTATAGTGGAGCACAATAGAGTAAAAAATTTGCAATATATATATGAAGATATTTAGGGAATAAAGTGTGCTTTCTGGAATACTGCTACTTCTTAGTTCTTGTGACGATAATATCTACTTTTTTTCTGTAATTGCTGCTCAATTAAAAGTGTGGTGACTTCCATAAAGATGCAATTTTCTTTTTGCTAGTGCCATAGCTTTATCAAAGTGAAGAAACTTTCACTTAGGTGAAATCTCTCCAAATTAGAATTAATAAATGCGCTTATGGATGAAGAAAAGAATAGAAACAGGAAAAATAGTAAATAATAGAAAGAGGAGGACATGAAAGAGTTAAAGTTCAGCTAATAAATACTAGTAATAAAATCTAATTTATTTGAAGCCATTCCTTGCAGAACTTGGATGAATGGTTCCACGTAAATTTGTATGCTGAATGTAGTGCATGCATTTTCTTCATATTTAATTCATATTCCCGCTGCTAATTTTGAGAGAAGAAATTCAATGATGAGGGATTCTTTTAAAGTTATTTGAATTTAAAAATGTATATTCAATAATATGCTGATAAATATTAAAAAATTTACTGCAGTAGAATTGAGATAATTTTTATGATAAAATAATTACTTACTACTTTGGGACAAAAATGTCACAATTTGGGACCCAAATTGTACAAACAATTATCATCAAGTGGCACTATTTGAAAACTCCTGATTTTGGTATTGTATTTTGACCTGCAATTAGAAAGCATTATTTTCTTAGAATTTGATATCAATGTAATATTTTATATCACTACAATATTAGCATATAAAATCATAAACTTGAAATTACGTAAGTATGTAAAAAGAAGAGTGTCAATTCAACAAATCATAATTAGATGCCTAATATATGACAGGTAGAGTGTTAGAAATGAGGAACATAAAAGGATGGATCAAACCTAATCCCTTTGCACTTCAAAAGCTTAAATATATTGAAGAAAAGAGATACTGGTAATGAATAATATGATAACTGTAATTCACAGCAGAACACGGATGCTATAATAGGGATAGAAGAAAATGATACAGGTACAGAGAAGGAAGAGATTGATTCACATATTTTGTCCCTTGTTTATTTTTTGTACCACACATTGTGTGGTAGGAAACATGCAAAAACGTTTGCTTTCATGGGAGACATTAGTAGGACGTATTAGTTTACAGATGCAGACTCTAATATATTACACCTGATTACCAGCACAAAACTAGCTTTTGATACTCCAAAAATGAAACTGGAGGAAAAAACTGAATATGCATGGTTCAGATCAAAGTTATTTCCATACAAAGGTCACTGAAGAACTTTAAGATCAATGTATTCTCCTTAAAACTCTGCCCAAGATTTTGAGACTTGTTTGCTAGCATATCAAAGAAAAAAAATCATGAGGGTATTTGTGGATAGTAAAGAATTTAAATTGATTATTTTACGTGGAAAATAAATATGTCCTATCTTCTACCACTTTCTCTTTCAAGTTCAACTCCAATTACAAACCTTTCACCTTAGGAAATCATAAGTTAAATAGAATATATTTCACATATTTTCTATGCATTCCACTGGGAATTTTTCTCTTGGAATCTCTTTTCTCATCTGAAATACTCTAATATAGTTTAAAAGACCACCTGTGAGACAGTGGTAGTTGGTGCTGGGATATAAATGGGGGGAAATTTTTTAAAACATAAATATTTATCAATATAAATCCCATGTTATGAAATAATGTGTGCAAGCAGCAACCAGAGTAATTCTACTTCAAATAGTAGCATCCTCTTGAGGTAACAAAAGTGTGGATCTCTTTTACAGAATCAACTAATTCTAACCTTCCAGAGAGATCTCCTGGGATTGAGAGGTGAAGCCAGCTGGATATCTGGGTCAGGCAGGGACTTGGAGAACTTCTATGTCTAGCTAAAGGATTGCAAATGCACCAATCAGTGCTCTGTGTCTAGCTAAAGGATTGTAAACACACTAATCAGCACTCTGTAAAATGGACCAATCAGCACTCTGTAAAATGGACCAATCAACAGGATGTGGGTGGGGTCAAATAAGGGAATAAAAGCTGGCCACCTGAACCAGCAGCAGCAACCTGCTAGGGTCCCCTTCCAGGCTGTTGAAGCTTTGTTCTTTTGCTCTTCACAATAAATGATGGAGGTCTGCAGCTTCATTCTTGAAGTCAGCAAGACCACGAACCCAGTGGAAGGAAGAAACTCTGGACACTTCTGAACATTGGAAGGAACAAACTCTGGACACACCATCTTTCAGAGCTGTAACACTCACTGCAAGGGTCTGCAGCTTCATTCTTGAAGTCAGTGAGACCAAGAACCCACAAGAAGGAGTACATTCTGGACACACTTTGGCAACCACGAAGGGACTATCACCAAGTGGTGAGTACCATTGGATCCTATTCCTTTAAAAACCAGAGTAAATTTAAAACCTACAATTGATAATTGAAGGTCTTCTTCATGACCCTATAATACTCCAATACCACTGTGTTGTCAGTGTAAACAAGGGTGTAGCCCGAAAGCACTGAGGCCACTGACAACCCATAGCCTTCCTATCAAACATTCTTAACTGAGCAGGTTTCCTAACATCGAATCTTAATTAATTACCATATAAAGGTCCAACCAGATCTAGGAGGAACTCCCTTCAGGACAGGAGGATAGATGGTTCCTCCTGGGTGATTAAGGGAAAAAGACATAATGGGTATTCAGTAAGTGATAAGGAAACTCTTGTAGAAGCAGAATTAGGAAAATTGCCCAATAATTGGTCTGCTCAAATATGTGAGTTATTTGCACTCAGCCAAACCTTAAAGTACTCACAGAATCAGGAAGGAGCCATCTATACCAATTCTAAGTTAATGTGGACTGAATGAAGTCTTATTAATAGCAAAGAATAATTGAAATCCCAAACTTACAAGGCTTTCAACAAAAGTAAAGTTTGCTAAAAGTTAACAGTGTAACATGTGTTATCCTAACTTCTAATCTTATGTAAATCAGGCACTATCAGTGTCCCTCAAAGCTCAAATCCATCAGCTCAGAGCCATGCAACTAGTACCCCCACTTGCAGGGTTAGGAATGGCCACTGCTACAGGAACTGGAATACCAGTTCATTATCCTACTACCACACACTCTCAGAGGATTTCTTAGGCAGTTTGCAAGAAATAACGAAACCTATCCTTACTCTACAATCCCAAATAGACTCTTTAGCAGCAGTGACTCTCCAAAACCTCCAAAGTCTAGACCTCCTCACTGCTGAGAAAGGAAGACTCTGCACCTTCTTAGGGAAAGAGTGTTGTTTTTACACTAACCAGTCAGGGATACTACAAAATGCTGTCCGGCATTTACAAGAAAAGGCTTCTGAAATCAGACAATGCCTTTCAAACTCTTATACCAATCTCTGGAGTTGGGCAACATGGCTTCTCCCCTTTCTAGGTCCTGTGACAGTCATCTTACTATTACTTGCCTTCAGGCCCTGTATTTTTAACCCCCTTGTCAAATTTGTTTCCGCTAGAATAGAGGCCATCAAGCTACAGATGGTCTTAAAAATGGAACCCCAAATGAGCTCAACTAACAACTTCTACCGAGGACCTCTGGACCGACCCACTGGCCCTTTCACTGGCCTAAAGAGTTCCCCTCTGGAAGACACTACAATTGCAGGGCCCTTTCTTCGCCCCTATCCAGCAGGAAGTAGCTAGAGCAGTCATTGCCCAATTCCCAACAGCAGCTGGGGTGTCCTGTTTAGAGGGGGTATTGAGAGGTGAAGCCAGCTGGGTTTCTGGGGCGGGTGAGGACTTGGAGAACTTTTGTGTCTAGCTAAAGGATTGTAAATGCACCAATCAGCACTCTGTAAAATGGACCAATCAGCACTCTGTAAAATGGACCAATCAGCACTCTGTAGAATGGACCAATCAACATTCTGTAAAATGGAACAATCAGCACTCTGTAAAATGGAACAATCAGCAGGATGTGGGCAGGGCCAAATAAAGGAATAAAAACTAGCCACCCAAGCTAGCAACAGCAACCCGCTCGGGTCCCCTTCCATGCTGTGGAAGCTTTGTTCTTTCGTTCTTCACAATAAATGTTGCTTCTGCTCTCTCTTTAGGTCTACACCACCTTTAAGAGCCATAACATTCACCACAAAGGTTTGCAGCTTCATTCTTGAAGTCAGCAAGACCACAAACCCAGTGGAAGGAAGAAACTCTGGATACATCTGAACATCAGAAGGAACAAACTCTGGACACACCATCTTTAGGAGCTATAACACTCACCACGAGGGTCTGCAGCTTCATTCTTGAAGTCAGTGAGACCAAGAATGCACAAGAATGAATAAATTCTGGACACAGGGTCATGGAGGATGGAAGGCAGGACTAGATTGTAGCTCTGTACAGAGCAGCATGTAAAGGCTTGCATTGTGAATTTTAGCTCCAAATTGACTGCAAGAACAAACCAGCAATCCTGAGAGGACTCACAGACCCTCAAAAGGAAGCAGACTGCTCCTGCAAGATCTGGGAGCCCCCCAAATACTGTAAGTGCCCCAACTGTGGAAGAGGGAAAGGGAGAACCTCCTCTCCAGAACACATACCCCACTGGAGAAGCTGAAGCTCTATTTGTGGGAGCAGTTTGTAACTTTACCTGAAGCTGAGTCAGGTTAGAGAGCTAACTGAAATACATGGGTAGAGGGAGCAGCAGAAAGGCCGTGGGAACTCGCTGGGCCCCCAAGCAGCCCATTCCTGCCTGGCACCACAGAGATCCATTGGGAGGGTGGCCAGAGGAGCAGGACATAAAATCTTCACAGGGAGAAGGAATTCTCTAGCCAAAGTCTGTAGCAATTTGAACAGGGGAAGCAACCTCCTGGCCAGAATTCAGGGGTGGGCAAGAAACCAGCATGCAGGCTTCACCGGTTGGGGAAGAATAAAGCCCTTTTCTTTTGCAGCTGGGAGGTGGATAGCATCAGGCAAGTTTTCAAGCCCATCTCACCTTCCACCTGGAAACAGACTTGGGGATGTTGGGGGAACACAGTGGGAGTGAGACTGACCCTTTGGTTTGTATGGGAGCTGGGTGAGACCCATGACTGCCTACTTTCCTAATTCCCTCAAAATCTGCATGACTCAGCAGAGGCTGCCATAATCCTCCTGGGTACACAGCGCCAGTGACCTGGGAATCTTACCCTCATCTGCCACAGCAGTGGCAGCAAGACTCACCCAAAGAGAGTCTGAGCTCAGACACACCTAGCTCTGCCCCCACCTGATGGTTCTTCCCTACCTACCCTGGTAGCAGAAAACAAAAGGCATATAATCTTGGGAGTTCTAAGGCACCACCCACCACCAGATCCTCTCCATACTACCACAGCTGATGCTCTCTGGAAAGTGTCACCTCCCAGCAGGACACCAACCAGCACAAAAATAGAACATTAAGCCACCAAAGCTAAGAACCCTCATGAGTCTGTTGCACGCCCCGTTACCTCCATGGGAACAGGAACTATTATCCATGGTTGAGATACCCATAGTTGGTTCACATCACAGGACTGTGCAGACAACTCCCAGTAGCAGCCTAGAGTGGGGTAGACTTGCTGGGTGGATAGACTCAGAAGAGAGACAACAATTACTACAGTTTGGCTCACAGGAAGCCACATCCATAGGAAAAGGAGGAGAGTACAACATCAAGAGAACACCCCAGAGACAAAATAATTTGAACAGCAGCCTTCATCCCTAGACTTTTCCTCTGACAGAGCTTACCCAAATGAGAGAAATCAGAAAGTCAACCCAGGTAATATGACAAAACAAGGCTCTTTAACACCTCCAAAATCACAGTTGTTCACCAGTAATAGGTCCAAATGAAGAAGAAATTCCTGATTTACCTGAAAAAGAATTTAGAAGGTTAGTTATTAACCTAATCAGGGAGGGACCAGAGAAAGGTAAGGCCCAATGCAAGGAAATCCAAAAAATAATACAAGGAAATAAAAAAAAATGATAGAAGAAGTGAAGGGAGAAATATTCAAGGAATAGATAGCTTAAAGAAAAAACAATCAAATAGTCATGAAACTTTGGATACACTTTTAGAAATGCAAAATGCTCTGGAGGGTCTCATGAATAGAAATGAAAGAGTAGAAGAAAGAAATTCAGAGCTCAAAGGTAAATTCTTAGAATTAACCCAATCCAATAAAGACAATGAAAAAAAAAAAAAAAGAAAATATGAACAAAACCTCTAAGAAGTCTGGGATTATGTTAAACAATGAAACCTAAGAATAATTGGTCTTGCTGAAGAAGCAGAAAATTCTAAAAGCTTGGAAAACATATTTGGGGGACTAATTGAGAAAAATTTCCCTGTCCTTCCTAGAGACCTAGACATCCAAATATAAGAAGCACAAAGAACACCTGGGAAATTAATCACAAAAAGATCTTCACCTATGCACATTGTCATCAGATTATCCAAAGTTAAGATGAAGTAAAGAGTTTTAAGACCTGTGAGACAAAAGCACCAGGTAATCTATAAAGGAAAACCTATCAGATTAACAGCAGTTTTCTCAGCAAAAACCCTATAAGCTAGAAGGGATTGGGGCCTGATCTTCAGCCTCCTAAAGCAAAACAATTATCAGCCAAAAATTTTGTATACAGTGAAATTAAGCATCATATATGAAGGAAAGATACAGTCATTTTCAGAAAAACAAATGCTGAGAGAATTCACCATTACCAAGCCACCACTACAAGAACTGCTGAAAGGAGCTCTAAATCCTGAAACAAATCCTGGAAACACGTCAAAACAGAGCCTCTTTAAAGCACAAATCACACAGGACCTATACAAGAACAATACAAGTTAAACAGCAAAAACAAACAAACAACAACAACAACAACAACAACAAACAAAGTACACAGACAACAAAGAGCATGATGAATGAAATGATACCTCACATTTCAAAAGTAACATTGAATGTAAATGGCTTAAATGTTTCACTTAGAAGATACAGAACCAAAGAATGGATAAGAACTCACCCACCAACTATCTGATGCCTTCAGGAGACTCACCTAACACATAAGGGACCACATAAACTTAAAAGAAAGGGCTAGAAAAAGACATTTTATGCAAATGGACACCAAAAGTTAGCAGGGATAGCTATTCTTATATCAGATGAACCAATTAAAGCAACAGTCATTGAAAAAGACAAAGGGGGACATTATATAATGATAAAAGACCTTGTGCAACAGGAAAATCTCACAATCTTAAACATCTATGCACCTAACACTGGAGCTCCCAAATTTGTAAAACAATTACCAGCAGACCTGAGAAGGGAGATAGATAGCAACACAATAATAATGGGGGACTTCAATACTCCACTGACAGTACTAGACAGGTCATTGAGACAGAAAGTCAACAAAGAAACAATGGATTTAAAATATACCTTGGAACAAATGGACTTAACTGATATATACAGAACATTCTATCCAACAATTGCAGAATACACATTCTATCCGACAGCACATGGAACTTTCTCCAAGATAGACCATATGTCAGGCCATAAAATAAGCCTCAATAAATTTAAGAAAATTAAAATTACATCAAGCACTCTTTCAGATGACAGTGGAATAAACTAGAAATCAATTCCAAAAGGAACCTTCAAAACCATGCAAATGCATGGAAATTAAATAACCTGCTCCTGAATGAGCATTGGGTCAAAAACAAAATCAAGATAAAAATTAACAAATTTTTAAAAATGAATGACAATAATGACACAATCTATAAAAACCTCTGGGATACAGCAAAGGCAGTGCTAAGAAGAAAGTTCACAGCCCTAAATGCCTACATCAAAAAAGTCTGAAAGAGCACAAACAGACAATCTAAGGTCACATCTCAAGGAATTAGAGAAATAAGAACCCAGAAGAAGAAAGGAAATAACCAAGATCAGAGCAGAACTAAATGAAATTGAAACAAACAAGAAAACAAAACAAAACAACTACAAAAAGATAAATGAAACAAAAGCTGGTTCTTCGAAAAAAATAATAAAACTGATAGACTATTAGCAAGATTAACCAAGAAAAGAAGAGAGAAAATCCAAATAACTTCACTAAGAAATGAAACAGGAGATATTACAATTGACATTATGGAAATACAAAAGATCATTCAAGGCTACTATGAACTCCTTTGTGCACATAAACTAGAAAACCTAGAAGAGATGGATAAATTTCTGGAAAAATACAACCCTCCTAGTTTAAATCAGAAAGAATTAGATACCCTGAACAGACCAATAAGAAGTAGTGAGATTGAAATGGTAATTTAAAAATTGCCAACAAAAATACCCAGGAGCACATGGATTCACAGAAGAATTCTACCAGACATTCAAAGAAGAATTGGTACCAATGCTTTTGACACTATTCCACAAGACACAAGATAGAGAAAGAACTCTCCCTAATTAATTCTATGAAGCCAGCATCACCCTAATACCAAAACCAGGAAATGATAAATAAATAAAAAAATGATAAAAAAATAAAAAAAACAAAAAATAAAACTACCAACAGATATCCTTGACGAACATAGATGCCAAAATTCTTAACAGAATACTGGCTAGCTAACTGAATCCACCAAGATATCAAAAAGATAATCCATCACAGTCAAATGGGTTTCATACCAGGAATTCAGGGATAGTTTAACACACAGAAGTCAATAAATGTGATATACCATGTAAACAGAATTAAAAACAAAAATCACAGTATCATCTGAACAGATGCAGAAAAAGCATTCCACAAAATCCAGCATTTCTTTATGATTAAAACTCTCAGCAAAATAAGCATACGAGGGACATACCTCAATGTAATAAAAGCCGTCTATGACAAACCCACAGCCAACATAATACTGAATGAGGAAAAGTTGAAAGCATTCCCTCCGAGAATTGTAAGAAGACAAGGATGCCCACTCTCACCACTCCTCTTCAACAAAGTACTGGAAGTCCTAGCCAGTAGTCAGACAAGAGAAAGAAATAAAAGGCATCCTAATTGGTAAAGAGGAAGTCAAACCATCACTGTTTGCGATGATATGATTGTTTACTTTGAAAACCCTAAGGACTCACCCAGAAAGCCCCTAGAACTGATAAAAGAATTCAGCAAAGTTTCCAGATACAAGATTAATGTACACAAATTAGTAGCTCCTTCATACACCAGCAATGACCAAGTGGAGAATCAAATCAATAACTCAAAAGACCTCTACAAGGAAAACTACAAAACTGTGGTGAAAGAAATCATAGATGACATGAACAAATGGAAATATATCTCATGCTCATGGATGGGTAGAATCAATGTTGTGAAAATAACCATACTGCTAAAAGCAATCTACAAATTGAACACAATCCCCATCAAAATACCACCATAATTCTTCACAGAATGAGAAAAAAAAAAAAAAAACACAGTTCTAAAATTCATATGGAACCAAAAAAGGGCCTTCATAGCCAAAGCAAGACTAAGCAAAAAGAAAAAATCTGGATGAGTCACAATACCTGATTTCAAACTATACTATAAAGCCATAGTCACCAAAACAGTATGGTACTGGTATAAAAATAGATACATAGACCAATGGAACAGAATAGGGAACTGAGAAACTCAAATACTTACAACCAACTGATCTTTGACAAAGCAAACATAAACATAAAGTTGGGAAAGGACACCATTTTTAACAAATAGTGTCAGGATAATTGGCTAGCCACCTGTAGGAGAATGAAACTGGATCCTCATTTCTCACCTTATACCAAAGTAAATTCAAGGTGGATTAAGCACTTAAACCTAAGACCTGGAATGATACAAGTTCTAGAAGGTAACATTGAAAAAACTCTTCTAGTCACTGTCTTAGGCAAGGATTTCATGACCAAGAACCTCGAAGCAAATGCAATAAAAACAAAGATGAATAGCTGGGACCTAATTAAACAAAAGAGCTTTTGCATGGCAAAAGGAACAGTCAGCAGAGTAAACAGACAACCCACAGAGCGGGAGAAAATCTTCACAATCTATACATCTGACAAAAGACTAATATCCAGAGTCTACGACAAACTCAAATTAGTAAGAAAAAAACAAACAATCCTATCAAAAAGTAGGCTAAGGACATAAATAGACAATTCTCAAAAGAAGATATATAAATGGCCAATGAACATATGTAAAAATCCTCAACATCACTATTGATCAGGGAAATGCAAATCAAACCCAAAATGTGATACCATCTTACTCCTGCAAGAATGGTCATAATCAAAAAATCAAAAAAACAGTAGATGTTGGCATGGATGAAGTGAACAGGGAACTCTTCTACACTGCTGATGGGAATGTAAACTAGTACAGCCACTATGGAAAACAGTGTGGAGATTGCTTATAGCACTAAAAGTAGAACTACCATTTGATTCAGCAATTCCACTTCTGGGTATCTACCTAGAGGAAAATAAATCTTTATTAGAAAAAGATACTTGAGCATGCATGCTTATAGCAGCAGCACAATTCACAATTGCAAAATGGTGGAACCAACTCAAATGCCTATCAATCAACTAGTGGATAAAGAAATACGTATATATATATATGTATGTGATAGAATACTATATATATATATATAGTATTATATATATAATATATATATACATAATTATATATATACATATATATAATATATATATATATATGTATGTGATGGAATACTATGAAGCCATAAAAAGGAATGAATTAACAGCATTTGCAGTTACCTGGATGAGACTGGAGACTATTATTCTAAGTGAAGTAACTCAGGAATGGAAAACCAAGCATCGTATGTTCTCACTGATACGTGGGAACTAAGCTATCAGGATGCAAAGGTATAAAAATGATACAATGGATTTGGGGACTCTGGAAGAAGAGTGGTAGTGGGTGAGGGATTAAAAGACTACAAATATGGTACAGTATACACTGCTCAGGTGATGGGTGCATCAAAATCTCACAAATCACCACTAAAGAACTTATTCATGTGACCAAATACCACCTGACACCAATAACTTATAGCAAAATAATAATAATAATAATAAAGAATCAACAAATTCTACACACACGCCTAATTTGGTTTAGAAGAATTACTATAGGAACAATAATTACATTAAAATATAAAATTTATGTTTCTCCTTTAAACAAAGAACAGAATGTAATTGTACATAATCAGTGATTACATTTTGCCTTGAATATAAATCCTGGGCAAAATTGCATTTGAATAAGACTTTTTAAAGAGCTAACAATTTGTTTTACTACTACTTACCTACAAATTTTAGTATAAGAATATTGGAGTCCAGGCACGGTGACTCACGCCTGTAAACCCAGCATTTGGGAGGCCGAGGCAGGTGGATCACAAGGTCAGGAGTTCTAGAGCAGCCTGGCCAGCATAGTAAAACCCCGTCTCTACTAAAAATCACAAAAATTAGCCAGGCACGGTGGCATGCACCTGTATACCCAGCTATTTAGAAGGCTGGAGAATCTGAACCTGGGAGGTGGAGGTTGCAGTGAGCTGAGATCATGCCACTGCACTCCAGCCTGGGTAACAGAGCCAGACTCCATCTTAAAAATATATATATATATATATTGGAAAAGATATCAAGGTCAGTATTTTTTTTTTCTAAATTAAAATGGTTTAGAATTTATATGCTGGCAAAATGTTTAACTTTCTGCTTTTCAGTTGATTATTAAAAGCAATTGATGGCATGTTGCATATGTAAAAGTAGTTGTAAGCTAAAAAGTAGTATTGAGCAATTTTAATTAAAAAAAATTGTCCATAGATTGGAACTTTGGTCTGCCTATAACCAAATGTACTAGAAGATCTTCCAACATAAGATACAACAATCCTCATCAAGGTATGAGGCTGGTAATCTTGAAAGACTAGGTTATGTTTTAGGGTTCCAAAGACACCATCAACTTGGTTTATATAGCTCACTATCCTTCCTTGAAAGTAAGCAATTAGCTTCTTTTGTAGCAGTTATAAATGTGCCTACAAAATAGAGAAAAAATTTAGAAATAAAAGAGAAGGAACTTACATTTCATGAATACTTAAATGGTTTCCCTACTAAACTGTTTCATTTTATGAGCTGCTAATCATTTCAATTTATCTTATATTTTACCAGTGGAGGGGGGTTTAGAATACAGTCAAAATTTAGGTATAGCTAAATTTAATTAAAAGTGGTTTAGTCCTAGATTTGTCTTCATGCATCTAAAATATAAATGCATTAAAACATAAATTCTATAGTTACTATCAGTAGATGAAATGCTGCCAAAATATTCTTATATGTCACTATATTGTTTATTACCCATTTGGAAAACCATAACCAGAAATAAAAAGATTTAATATGTCTCTTTTTACTATCCTCCTAAAATCTTAAAGAACAGCAAGACACTCCTCTCTTGCCTTGGATTCTTGTGATTTTCCTTCCATATTAAGGACGTTTGTTTGCTCTCCTATTCATTGACTCTTTTTTTCTTAATCTATACTTAAAATGGTAATTTTATAACATTTTTTTCTCCTAGTTTCTCCTCTTTGTTTGGGAAATCACAGTTCTTTTAATGCCTTTCCTGTACTCAATAAGCTTATCACTCTCAAATATGAACTTCCAGCCCTTTCTTTGTCCTCAGCACTAGACACATATTTTCTACTGCTACTTTGTCATTTCTTATGACAAGCTTTTTCCTCAAGATCAGTACGTTCACGAACAACGCATCACTTTTTCCATTTCCTGCCCAATCCCATCCCCTTGCAAATTCTGTTCATTATTAAGTTTTTTCTCTTCCACAGGTAACATTATATGCTCAGGAAAATAGCCATACAAGTTTACCATCTGAAGTTCTACTGAACATCTTCTTTTTTGCTACATTTGCTCTTTTGCTTCAATCAAAATTTGTTTCTTACAACATTTCAAAATGTTTCCATAGTCTATCTCTCTTGTGTGATCTAATTTGCATTGCTCAGACTTGCCTCTAAAATAATCTTGGAATAGCCTTCACACTGATATCTTATCTATATATGCCTTCTTTCTCCATAGGTTTAAATTCAAATCACTTAAGGTTCTACAAAATAGAAGATTCTAGCATATCATGTCATATAGAATGATTCTTTCAAATTATTTATATTTAGAAATACATACATTAAGTTTGTGGTTGCATTTAAAAAGTTACAGTAGATTATAAATATGTACTGAGTACGTAGTAAATATATAAAGTCAGACCATATTTAAGGGGTAGATAAATAGAATTTGCTTTCAGATGGAATAAATGCAAATCTATGCTGCAAACATGTATGTGTGGATAGATAGATAGATAGATAGATAGATAGATAGATAGATAGATAGATAGATAGATGGATGAGAGGCATTTCTTGTGATTAGGCAACCAATCGTCTTACAGGAACCATAGAATTAGTTGTGACTGTGAAATGGTCTACTCTCAATTCCAGCCCAAGATTATTTAACCATAGTATACTGTGTGTAAACAAAAAAGAATATATATACACACACACATACATATATATATATATATATTTTGATTATTTAACCATACTGTGTATCAACTAAAAATTGTATATATACACACATATACGTGTGTGTGTGTGTATATATATATATCGGCAGCTCATTTAAGGTGTATGCCACATCCAGTAATATATAACTTCACAATTACAGGATATTGATTCCCAGCTGATGCTTTAACTGAGCCCTCAGCAAAGGCAATTTATTATTCTTTTAAGCTACCACAGTGAACTCTGTGGGTATGACTGTGTTATTTGTGTGTGTGTGTGTGTGTGTGTGTGTGTGTGTGTGTGTGCGTGTGTGTGTGTGTGCTGCGTCTTAAACGTTTGTGTCCCTCTCAAATTCATGTTGAAATGTAATCTTCTATGCAATAGTATTAACAGGAGAGGCCCTTAGGAGATGATTAAGTCAGAAGGGTTCCAGCCTCGTAAATGAGATTAATCCCCTTATTAAGGAGGTTTCATGCAGCATTTGCCCAATTTCACCTTTCTGCTTTTTCCATCTTTTATACCATGTGAGAACTTAGCATTCATCCCCTTTAGAGGATGCAGCATTTAAGGTGCCATTTGGAGGCAGGAACTAGGACGTCACTAGACACTGAAACTGCCAGTGTGTTGATCTTAGACTTTCCAGCTTTCATAACTTCCAAATAAATTTCTATTCTTTATAATTTACCCAGTTTGTATATTCTGTTGTAGCAGCACAAATAGGCTAAGACAATTTTCTTTACCAAAAAATGTAGTCTGTGGTTGGAGTTGAGGTTTTGTAGGAAGAAAATAGAAACGGAATTTATAAAGTCTTTGAGTGAGAGGATAAGCGAAGATTTTTTAACATAAAAGGGAAATTTTTATGCGGAACATACATGTATTCACATAGGGTAAACTATGGTCTTCTCCATGATGAAAAGTTTCCTTAATATAATCAACTTGTGACCAGGGGCTGGCTGGACATTGGCCTCTAATGCTAGCAGTCATAGTAATTGGTCAGATCAGCTTTAATTAAGAGAAATGTGTGTTATTGAGCCAATACACAGTTTTTATCCCTGCTATCATGGAGAGCTTGTAAATAAACCTATCAAGCAAACAGCAAGATGGCTAGATAATTAGATTTATCAAGATCCACAGGACAAGTGATCTTTTTCACCTTATTATTGAACATCTGCTACTTTTGAATTGCCCTACTACAGACATATACATGGCACACAAATATCTTACATTTTTTGACCATTCTGAAAAATACACATAAATAGTTTTCCCACAGCTAATTCCTCAGACTATCTCTTCTTCCACATTAAGTAGGAAGCTAGATGTAAGGACCAAAATTCTGTCCTTTATAGCTACTGTCTTTCATAGTTATTCCTGAACTGGGCTACAATGCAGTAGCCATCCACTTTAAACTGGTACCAGCATGTCATGCAGACCCAATTATAAACCACACCCATGTTTTTTTCCTATATCAACTGGTCAAAAGGAATTCTTCATGAGATCTGTTGGTTTAAAAGTGGACAACAAAGAAATAGGAGCAGACATAATAGATATCTGAGTCAACTGTATTTTATATTTACTTTTGCCTCTGGATCCACTCAAATACCATCTCAGATATACAATTTACATTTACACTGGGCTGTTGCTGTGTAAGTATGATTTTGATTCACTGGATCCATTTATGCTCCATGGTTCTGCTCACATGGTTCCCCACAGCCAGGAATTCATCAACTACCATGGTCCATTAGCACGCCAGAGACCATTTTCAAATTGACAATAGTTATCAGCAAAGAAGGTCATGATTTTACTAAAAAACATTAGAAGCCTGCACTGTGATGGTCCTACTGGGGTTTGTCGGACATCTTATAGATAATTCCTATCAGCCACAGGCATATCCAATACCATGTTGTCTGCAAGATTATAAAGTTTGTGATGGTTTTGCATAGTGTCAACATAGCCATGCTGAAAGTATGTTTTCCAAAAGTTCTTTTCTTGGATGGTTTTTACTTATAATTTGTCCCGAGAGAAATTTTCATGAGATTTGGTATATAGAATTTAAGCAGCAGCAAAATTCTCTGAATGTGGGTATAGTAGAGTGTGCCATGCACCACTGTAGCTCATGTACACTGTCACAAATCTGCTGGTTCATGATGTTGGTATGGGGCAACAGTCAAGCCCACAGCTTCTCCAGCTCTTATCAGATATTTTTCTTTAGTTTCACTGAGCCCTTAGTTGGGTGCATGTGCAGCTTCATGACAAAACGTGTTAGCATCTTTTGCAGGTTACCTTTATTGTCAAGGTTGGCAGCAATGAGAAGCAGACAGGAGTTATCTTCATAAGTCCCGGTGTGTCCTTATAAATGCTTATATTTTCATCACTTCTCCTCCTTCAATACCAGAGTTTTTCTCACCTGTCTTCCCTGTAGAGGTACAGCACCTTAAGCTCCTGGTCAGATGCAGAGGCAACAGTTTTTAATAGACTGATTAACTCTGCTCCCATGATTGCATACTATCCAATCCATCAGCCTAATGTATTCTATGTTCTGTGGGATAAAAAGATGATGGCAATCACTGCAAACTACATGATCACATTGACCAGGAGGCTAGACATAGTTCTAATAAAGGAGAGCAAAGGAGTAATGCTATTTCTACCAAGTAAAGACAAGTTATTCCTGATTATTTTTGTTGATAAAAATTTCAAAGAAAAAACTGATAGGCCAATAGCTACATACCACATGCCAGGAGTTATGTTGGTTTGCTTCAATACAGACACCACATACAGAAGTGGATGTGCCATTGTTATCACCATCTAATTGGCAATATGGTCATTTTTCACTTTTTCAGGGACAGTTAGAAGGGATCTGCTTGGCATTTCTTAACCAAAGTAGCTCGCACTCTAAGGGTCAGAAAGCAGTATGCTCATTTTTACCAGTTACTTAAATTTTTGCTATGAACTCTATGATAGAGAAACAAATATCAGATGGATCTGAAGTTTCATGGGATTTACTGTGAGACCTATTTGGGCAAAGGCTTGTATCAAACATCTTTCCTTCATAAACCCTGATTTTGACTGCTAGATCACTGTAGAGGTATGGGTCTCCAGGAGTTAGTGTTTCAGCTCAGAGACAATTTCTGATCACCCGTGTAATTTTTCTTTCCTAAATGTAGTGTCACTATGGAAGAGGTCTGCAGTTCACCTTTTAGAATAACAGAGAAAAGACTCACATTATTCTGTTGTGGGCAGAGAGCATGGTTCTTCCTCAAGAGAACCGGGTTTCCAATCAATGATGATTGGTTATGGATTGGCTTAGACTTGGGAACTAAGTAAGGGGTTCTAGATCCCTGCGAGTATTACTGAAGTTAGGTCTCTGCTTTCCACGCCTAGAGGTTTTCCACTTATATATTTACAGTAGTACCTCAGTGGGATGTCCATCTCTTTCATTAATAAGGATCTTATATTCAATTAAATATTGCCACAAGCCTCCAAAACATTGTGAGTAAAATAATGTTAGTAATCGTGATTGCTGCCTTTGTAACTAAGTGCCAGCTGTGTGACTCCCACTGCCTTGCCCTCCATTTGCAACCCATTCCATCCATAATTAACAGATTGAAGAGAGTTACTTCAAGCCTGTTTACCCACATATAATTTCCCTTCAACAAGGACGTCATAATATATATTAAAAATATGTTAGCAATCCTATGTCAGGTTTCATTTGAAAAATCTGTTTTCTGTGGTCATTCCTAGTTCCAACAATCTCATAAATCCCAAGAGGAAATAATTGGCATATTCAAAGGGGGAATTGAATGAGTTTAAAGAAAAGATGATTTACAAAGGTGACTACAGAGTTAAGGAAAACCAACTAGGGTAATGCAGGGCTCCTGTAGGTAAAACCCAGAAAAGGGTGAGGCCACTCCTATGACTGGGTCTCCCTAGGATTTTAACTCTCAGAATTCACCACACTGAACTTCTAGCATTTCACCAATTGAAGTTTAGGCTTTTCTAACCAGACATTCATTCCTGCAGAGTTTTCCACTCCAGTAAGATGTGATTCTCTATATGTGCCTGTCTGTCTCTCCAATTTGGGGAGCAGTGGTTTGCCCTGTGACTTCACTTTGCTGAGGATCTAAGAAGAGCTGTTGATGTTTCAGTTTGTTCAACTTTTTATTTGCTGTTAGTACAGCAAGTAAACTTCTGTACTTCATACAGACCAGACTGGAAACCAAAAGCTTCTGTGTACTATTAACTGTTAAATGAGTAAAACAAATTAGAAGAAACTGGACCAACCAGTTTTATTATAAGAACAATGATAACTCATATTTTTGTTTCAAGGCCTAAGCTTAGCTATAAATTCCATGTTGACTTTATCTATGCTTCTTGGATGTCTCCACTTGAATATCTTATAGGCATACCCAAAGCTATACTCATCATCATCTTATCTATCTCTGTATACTTCAGTGAAGCAGTATCTATCCACCAGTTTGAATCAGAAGACAGTCACTATTATTTATCCCTCTATTCTCTTACACTCATATCCAAATACAGTAGAGTGTGATTCTTCTATGATTCAAATCTCATTTCTTGGGATACTTTGTATTACCTCTTTCCTCTATGTTCAATACTAGCTTCACGTCATCTTGTTGCATATCTTCCTTTTCCTCCTATCATCTCTCTCTTATTCTACAAACTCTTCCTTACTTATGATGTAGAAAATTTTAGCTAGTTCTTTTATACACTTGCTACCTAATGACTGCCCCTAGGGTCTTACCTTTCCCCACAAGACAGTTATAAATGTATTTACTAAACAAAATCCACTTCTCTGCTAGAGGGAGTTATGGTGACATTTTCTTACATCTATGAATGTGCACATCTATATTTTTACTCCTTCAAAAATCCTGATAAACATCAGAAAGCACTTTTTAATTTGGATACCTGTGCAGCACCTTCATTTATCTTTTTTCCTCCAGTGGAACAGCATTTTTTAGAGGTATAAGCTATTTTTATGAAACTTTAGTCTTCTTGTGAAATCAAGAAAAACTCAATTCATGTCTTTCCTATGATTATTATTAATTTATTTTACTTTATTGATCCCATCTTACATCGTTTAATAGACTCATGCTTTTGTATTTACCAATCTGTACACTTTTTCTAACATACATTTTAAAGAGAACAAATCTGTTTTCCTTTCTGAATATTTATAATTTAAATACATTTAAAAAATAACTTGAAATGTTTCCTCATCCCCTCAGCTTGAAATGATAATACCTCATCAAGAAAAAAAAAATCAGAGCAGCATCAGATGACATTAATTGATGAAACATTCTCTCCTTTCTCGGAAACACTCTATGCATGTTAGTAATTTATTTTCTGTCATCTCTAAACTTGCCCTTCTCTACAATGCTTTTTGATTTTGGGACTGGGACTGTGAAAAGCACATTTCTGCTGTTTCAGATGGCTTCCAGTTAGCCCATTTATGCTGCAGGTTGCACTTTTTTGTGTGTGTGTGTGTGAAACATCAGACCTTGGCGATTACCTTGAGCAGTAGTATATATGTGACTCCCACAAGTTTAGTGTTCCAATAATGGAACACCTGACATAAATGGGTTAAGGTCTGAAAATACATGGCACCAGGAGACTATAAGCTTGGAGGAGGAGGAAAAGACTTCTTAATTCCTGGGGCATTCTTGTGGGCTTTTTGTCTGTTTCTCTACTTGTATCACCTTAACACACTTTTTCACCCTGGCAGTGAAAATTTCTTCCTGTAGCAACAGCTGGTGCAGTTTGCAGTTTTGCCAATATTAGAAACACTAATTTTACTCTGTATTCTTTCAGCAGCACTTTCACCAGCCAGCTGGTGCCCAGTGCTGAGGTTTCAACATTCATCATTATTAACTTTATCTTGAATGAACAGTTGAAGATTCTGATTAAGAGACAAATTTTTATTAATTACATATCTCAGTCTGTATGAACTGCTATAACAAACTACCATAGACTGGGTGGCTTATAAGCAGGAGAAATGTGTTTTTCACAGATCTGGAGGCTGGGAAGTCCTAAATCAAAACACCATCAGATTTGGTGTCTAATGAAGGTCTGCTTCCTAGTTCATAGGCAGCCTTCCTCTGGGTGTACCCTCATATGGTAGCAAGGTTGAGAGAGCACCCCAGAGCCTCTTCTCTAAGGGCACTAATGTCGCTCATAAGGGCTCCACCCTCATGACCTACACAACTGTCAATGTCCCCACCTCTTAATACCATCTCATTGATAATTAAGACTTCAATATATTATTTTGAAGAGAAGACAAATATTCAGTTTATAGCATTACTTTACAAAAAAATATGTTGACCCCCCTTTGCCATAGACCTTACCAATGGGACAAATCAATGAAAGCCAGATGGAAAATAAAATATGCCAGAGTAACCAGTCACTTCACAGGCAAGGGAGAGGGATAACATTTATATACAGGAGAGAGAAAGTTGTCCTTTGTTTCATTTTTTGCTTTCACAAACATGCAAATTTTGTCTTTCTGTGCCTGTTTTTTTTTTTTTTTTTTTTGCTTAATATAATGATCTCTAGTTCCATCCATGTTATTGCAAATAACAAGATCTCATTCTTTTTTATGGCTGAATAGTACTCCATTGTATACATGTACTACATTTTCTTCATCCATTTATCTGTTGATGAGCACTTAGGTTGCTTCAAATTTTGGCTATTATGAATAATGCTGCAACAAACACAAGAGTGCAGATACCACTTCAGTATCCCGATTTCCTTTCTTTTAGGTATATACTTAGCAGCGGGCTTGCTGCATCATGTGGAAGTACTATTTTTAGTGTTACTATTTTAGAAGTTCTGAGGAACTTCTGTTCTGTTCTCCATAGTTTTTGTACTAATTTACATTCCCAGGAACAGTGTATGAGGGTTTCCTGTCTCTACACCTTCACTTATTCTCATTATTGCCCCTCTTTTGAATTTAAGCCATTTTTTGGCATCAGATGATATCTGATTGTAATTTTAATTTGCATTCCTCTGATGATCATTGATAATGAGCACCTTTTCACATACCTGTGTATACACTTTCGTATACTGTGTATATGCATATACTGAGGAGAGTGGGAAAATGAAATGTACTTTGGATAATTTAGACAATGTGTACCACCTTTAAGAAGAAATTTAGAGACAAGGTTTGCCATAGGAGATACATATATATATACACACACATATATATATATATAAACTATGTATGCCTATGTATGTGTTCATGTGTATCTACGTGTTATAATTGTGCATATGGAGACATATGCATATGCTTAATATTAAATTTGCATTCCTCTGATGATCATTGATATTGGCCACCTTTTCATATACCTGTTTACCATTTCCATTTCTTCTTTAGAGAAATGTCTATTCAGATCTTTTGTCCAATTTTAATTGGATTCTTAGATTTTTTTTCCTATGAGTTCTTTGAGCTCCGTATATACTCTGGTTATTACTCTCTTGTCAGATGGATAGTTTGCAAATAATTTCTCCAATTCTGTGAATTGTCTCTTCACTTGAAAACTTCTAAATTTTAACAATTCCAAACACTTTCTTGTATTCCCCCAGTCCCAGGTTGCTGTTTCCTTTTCTTGTTATACACACTGGAGTTTTCTTTACCTTTACAGTTAAATGTTTATAATGAATTCACAATACCTTATATTAATGTGTATCTGTTCAAAAAATAGATGGTGATTTTCACCTGCCAAGGCCTTCATTATTGCACTTTCAATTCCTTCCTGATAAAGAATTATAGGAATTAGAAATTTGGTATTTTATAATCATTAAAATGCTTGAATTGAAAATCAAGAATGCCTTAATTAAAATTGTTAAGTGGAGGAATCTACTTTTCTAAAAATGTGAAATTTGATGTTAGTATGTATGATTTTCATATAAATTATATACAATTTTTAATATTAATTTTTGTATTGAGAATCTGTTAGTAACATATTATCTGAAGTTTTATTTGTCTGAAATGTTTCTATTTTCCTTCCATTTCTGAAGTAAATTAGATATTTTTCACTTTCTTGAACTCTAGGTGGACAAGTCTGGTGGTTTCCTTACTTTGCAAAGTTATGATTTTTTTTACTCATTACACTGTTTTTCTGAGAAGTAAACTGAAATTCATATGGTTGCTGCAATGCATCTTTTTTCTTCCTCTAGCTTTGTTATGACATTCTCTTTATCCTTAGTTTTCAGTAGCTTGACTGTATGTGTCTAAGTGTATTTCTTCATTATATTTGTCCTGTTTGGGGGTAATAGAGCTTTTGAATCTGTTGGTAAGAATTTTATTACTTTTGAAAAGCTTTTTGCCATTATCTTTTCAAACGTTTATTTTCCGTTGTGTCTCTCCTTTCCTTCTGATGCTCTAACTATATACACTGTGGATTATTTGATATCATCCAACATTTCTATCATATTCTTGTTCATTTCCAGTCTTTTATTTATCCTCTGTGCATCAGTTTAAATAGTTCTATAGACCTTTCTATGTATCTTCCTTCTGGTATATCTAGTCTGGTGTTAAGTCCATGCATCAAAACCTTTATTCCAGATAGCACTTTCTATTCGATTGGTTGGTTTTTAGAGATACTTTTTTGTACTAAAATTCACAACATTTTCATCTTTTCCTTTAGGCTTGTTAAAATACTAATTATAGTTTTTTTTTGAAACCCCTGCATGATATTTCAAATGGCTAGCTAAGTTTGCTTCAAATTACTAATGACTTTATTAAAGATCACATTTTCTGTAGGTCACCTAATGTTTAATTATTGACTAGATGCCATGTTTTAAAACACTATCCAAATGGAAGCAAATGTTATTTATACCCAAAAATGCTCATGCTTATTCTGTCAGGCAGCTATGGTAAAAGACTGATTACATTGAATCAATGAAGATTTGAGATGACCAAGGCTTTGTTATGAAGGCAATTCATAACACAGATGTTTATTTCTTTCCAGGCTTGTATGAATACAGATCTATAATCTTCCCTTATATAATCAGTTGGAGAAAAATCTCTGCTTTTAATATGTGATTTAAAAGCCTTATGTGATTAGGCCAGGCCCACCTGATTGTCTGAAGTTCAATTGATTTGAGACCTTGATTACATCTGCAAAGTATCTTCACAGCAGTATGCTTAATTGAGTATAAAGGATAGAGTTTATACAGTTGACCTTTGCACTTAGTGGGGCTTAGGAGCACCAACTCCTATCTAGTCAAAAACCCAGGTATAACTGTTGATTCCCCTAAAACTGAACTACTAATAGCCTATTGTTGACTGAAAGTCTTACTGATAACATAAATGTTAGTTAATACATATTTTGTATGTAATATACATAATATACTGTATAATTGAAGTAAGCTAGATAATATAAAATTGTATTAAGAAATTTATAAGAGAAAATATATTTACCATTTATTAAGTGAAAGTGGATCATCGTAAAGGTCTTCATACTCATTGTCTTTATACTGAATAGACTGAGGAGGAGGAGCAAAAAAAGGGGTTGGTCATGCTGTCTCAGAAGTGGCAGAGGTAAAAGAAAATCCATGTATACATTTACCAGTGCAGTACAAACCTGTGTTGTCCATGGGCCAAGTGCATTGTTATCATCTAGCTCTTTCTTATTCATTTATCAACAACAAACATTATCAATTAGATGTCTGAAAATGTTGATATATCCAATTTGTCTAAAGCTTGATATTCCTGATTCAACGGAGAGCCAAATTTAATCTTTTTCACAAATATGTTTATAATTGCTTGTACACACTATTACATGCCCAAACCCTGACAGAAGGGATTGCTTTAAATTATCAATTACTGAGTAAAAAACACCATGAACATAGATAATCTAACAGATAGTAACATCATGTACAAAATGAATCAGTTTAAGAAATTTTACTTAGGTTAGTGAGGGGATATTTCTGTATACACAGATACTGAGGAGAGTGGGAAAATGAAATGTATTTTGGATAAGTTAGACAATGTGTCCCACCTTTAAGAGGAAATTTAGAGACAATATTTGCTATAGGATATATATATATATATATATATATTATATATATAATGTATGCCGGTGTATGTGTGCATGTGTATATATGTGTTATAATTGTGCATACGGAGACATATGCATATGTTTAATATTAAACTTGCTCTTGAATTCACCTTTTCTCTATATTTTTTGTACCTGTTTGCATATTTATTTGCAATTAAATCCATTTTAATAGGTTGGTTATGTTTGGAAGTCACTGAAAATCATTTTGGAACAACATTGATAAAATAACAAGTAATACATAGATTAATTCTAATCTTTACTAAAATGCTAGTAGGTATTATTAGTATTTCTATTTTGCAGATGAAAAACAATAGAACCAATAAATAAATATTATAATTATTATGTACATGTGGACACATTTATACAACTTGTTCCTGAATGACTTTTGGGTGAACTATGAAATTAAGGCAGAAATAAAAAAAAAAAAATTCTTGGAAATAAATGAAAACAGAGATGCAACATGCCAAAATCTCTGGGATGCAGCAAAAGCAGTAGGAGGAAAGTTTATAGCACTAAATGCCTACCTCGGTAAGTTAAGGAAATCTCAAATTAATGATACAACATCACATCTAGAGGAACTAGAAAAACAAGGACAGGCCGGGTGCGCTGGCTCATGCCTGTAATCCCAGCACTTTGGGAGGCCGAGGCGGACGTATCACGAGGTCAGGAGATAGAGACCATCTTGGCCAACATGGTTAAACCCCGTCTCTACTAAAATACAAAAATTTAGCCGGGCGTGGTGGTGCGTGCCTGCAATCCCAGCTACTTGGGGGGCTGAGGCAGAGGAATCGCTTGAACCTGGGAAGCAGAAGTTGCAGTGAGCTGAGTTCACGCCACTGCATTCCAGCCTGGTGACAGAGCAAGACTCCGTCTCAAAAAAAAAAAAAAAGAAGAGAAAAACAAGGACAATCTAATTCCAAAGCTAGCAGAAGAAAAGAAATAAGTAAAATTAGGACAGAACTGAATAAACTGAGACCCCAAAATTCATACAAAGAATCAACAAAACCAAAAGTTGCTTTCAAGAGAAGAAAACTCTTATGCATGGCTGGCAGGAATGTAAATTAGTTCAGCCACTGTGGAAAACAATTTGAAGATTTCCCAGAGAACTTAAACTAGAACTACCATTCAACCCACCAATCCCATTACTAGCTGTGCATACAAAAGAAAATACTTTTTTTCTGCCAAAAAGATACGTGCACTCACATGTCCATCACAGTACTATTCACAATAGCAAAGACATGAAACAAACCTAGGTGCCCATCTATATTGGACTGGATCAAGAAAATATGGTGCATATACACCATGGAATGCTATGTATCCATTAAAAAAAAAAATCATATCCTTTGTAGCAACATGGGTGCAGCTGGGATCCATTATCTTAAGTAAATTAACACAGGAATAGAAAACTAAATACCACATGTTCTCACTTATAATTGGGACCTAAACATTGGGTACTCATAGAAATAAAGATGGCAGTAATAGAAACTAGGAACTACTAGAGGTGAAAAGGAGAGAGGGGGACAAGTGTTGAAATACTAACTATTGGGTACTTTGCTCAGTACTTGGATGATGAAATCATTCACACCCAAAACCTCAGCATCACACAATATACCCAAGTAATAAACCCGCACATGTAATCCTTGAATCTAAAGAAAAAAAAAACTATGAAACTAATAAATGCATATTATAATTACTATTACATACTTGTGGACACATTTAAATATATGAACCTATGTACACATATGCATATGCACCTACATGATGTAGATTCCACGCATATGTTAATTTAATTGTACAAACGTGCATCTGAGTCATCCTGAAGTTCAGCATAAGGGTTTGTTTCTCTATTAATGGAGATTTCTATACCAGCATATCTCATTTTATTGCACTTTGCTTTACTGTGCTGCTTCAGAGATTTTGGGTTTGTTAGAAACTGAAAGTTTGTGGAAACCCTGCATCAAGCAATTATATTAGTGCAATTTTTCCAAAAGCATGAGCTCATTTCTTGTCTCTGTATCACATTTTGGTAATTCTAGTAATATTTTATTATTATTATAATATCTGTTATGGTTATTTGTGATCAGCGATCTTGGATGCTACTATTGTGTTCGATGCCACTAACTACACCCAAATGAAATAGCAAACTTAATTGATAAATGCTGTGTGTCTCCCGGCTGCTCCACAGACCAATCATTCCCCCATTTTTCTCCCTCTCCTCAGGCCTTTCTATTCCCTGAGACAGCATTATTGAAATTAGGCCAATTACATCATGAAATCTATAACATTTATAATCAGAGGAAAATTTACTGCAATTAATTATATGGGTTTGATTTGGTATGCCGAAAATTATCTCCTGTTTTATAACCTGAATATAATTGGAGCACGTTGTTAAATAACTAACTAACCTGTTAAACTCACGCTGAAGGACTGAATCTCTCAGATGCGGGTGGAGAATAAGGCAGACTGTGGGACTGGCATTATCTCATGTGAAAGTTAAATGTTTCGAAACTTTTGTGATAAAAATTTGTCTCCATTCTCCATGTGGGATAAAATGTTGTATTACAAAAAAATAAATGAATAGAAAGTCAGTAGCCTAAAATGTATAAAGCTTTTGTGAATAGACACAGTTTGGAAAGTTATAAGAAAGTAAATGTGATGGTTTTAATTCAGAATTATCCTCAGAAAAAAAATAAGCCTATTAATAACCCTACAATGGCCTCTAAGTGTGCAAATGAAAGGAGTTACACGTACCACACTTTCAATCAAAAGCTAGAAATGATTAACCTTAGTGAGTAAGACATGTTGCAAGCCACAATAGGGTAAAACTTAACGTCTTTTGGCATTTAGCCAAATGGTGAATGCAAAGAAAACATTCTTGAAGGAAATTAAAAGTTCTACTTCAGTCAACACACAAATGATAAAAAAGCGAAAGACCCTGGCTTCATAGCTTCAAAAGACAGACTGACTCTCTTCTTAGGAAGTAATGCTGTTGGTGACTTCAAGTTAAAGCCAATAGTCATTGAAAGTTCAAATATCCTAGGACCCTTAATAATTATGCTGAGTCTACTCTGCCTATGCTCTGTAAGTCAAATAACAAAACCTGGATGACCACACATCTATTTATAGAATTTATGAATTGTTTTGAAACTTTTATTTTAGGTTCAAGTGTACACATGAAGGCTTGTTACATAGGTGAATTCATGTCACAGGGGTTTGCTGTACGGATTATTTCTTCACCCAGGTATTAAGCTCACTACCTAATAGTTATCTTTTCTGCTCCTCTCCCTCCTGCCACCCTGTACCCTCGAGTACACCCCAGTGTCTGCTGTTTACTTTTTGTATTCGTGAGTTCTCATCATTTAACTCCCACTTATAAGTGAGAATATGTGGTGTTTGGTTTTCTGTTCCTGCATTAGTTTGCTAAGGATAATAGTCTCCAGCTCCATCCACGTTTCCACAAAAAAAGACATGATCCCATTCTTTCTTATGGCTGCATAGTATTCCATGGTGTAAATGTACCACATTTTATTTACCCAATCTGTCACTAAGGGGTGTTTATGTTAATTTCATGTCTTTGCTATTGTGAATTGTGCTGCAATGAACATACACATGCATGTGTCTTTATCATAGAATGATTTTTATTCCTCTGGGTATATACCCAGTAATGGGATTGCTGAGTCAAATGGTAGTTCTGCTTTTAGCCCTTTGGGGAATTGCCATAACGCTTTCCACAATGGTTGAACTAATTTACACTAGTTGAACAATATAACAGTGTATAAGTGTTCCCTTTTCTCCACAATCTCGCCAGCATCTGTTATTTTTTGAATGTTTAATGATAGCCATTCTGGCTGGTTTGAGATGGTATCTCATCACAGTTTTCATGTGCATTTCTCTAGTGATCAGTGATGCTGAGCTTTTTTTCATATGCTGCTTAGAAGCATGTATGTCTTCTTTTGAAAAGTGTTTATTCAGCTCCTTTGCTCACTTTTTAATGAGGTTGTTAGTTTTTTTCTCCTATATTTGTTTATATTCCTTATAGATGCTGGATATTAGGCCTTTGTCGAATGCATAGTTTGCAAATATTTTCTCCCATTCTGTAGATTGTTTGTTTACTCTGTTGATAGTTTGTCTTGCTGATTCATAGCAGGAGGTAAAAATATCTACATTAACAGTAGTTTGGAAGAAAGTAGATTCAACTGTCATGGATGACTTTCAGGAGTTCACGATTCCATTGGAGAAAGTACCTGCAGATGTTGCGGAAATAGCAAGAGAAATAGAATTAAAAGTGGAGCCTGAAGATGTGACTGAATTGTTGCAATCTCATAACAAAACTTTAATAAGGACTTGCTTCTTATGGATAGGTAAATAATGTAGTTTTTCAGGTGGAAACTACTCCTGGTGAAGATGTGAACATTGTTTAAATAACCAAAGATCATGGAAATACAGAAACCAAAATAAAATATTACATAAATTATTTGATAAAGCAGCAGCAGAGTTTTGACTCCAATTTTAAATGTTCAATTTGGGTAAAAGACTGTAAAATGGCATTACATGTTACAGAAAAATGTTTTGTAAAAAGAAAAGTCAATCAATGCATAAAGTTTTATTGTCTTATTTTAAGAAATGAGGAGAACCACTTCAAACTTGAACAACAACTAATCTGTCAACAGCCATCAGCGTCTAGGCCAGACCCTCCACCAGCAGAAAGATTATAACTCACTGAAGGCTCAGATGGTCATTAGCATTTTTAGCGATAAAGTTATTTTAAATTCAGACATGTACATTGTTTTACAGACAATACTTTTGCATACTTAATGAACTACAGTATAAACAACTTTTATATCTACTGGAAAACCAAAAAATTTGTGTGACTTACTTTATTGTGACATTCACTTTATTGCTGTGGTCTGGAACCAAACCCACAATATATCATAGGTATGCCTTCACATAAAATGTAAGTGTTTTGTACAGGGTAAAGATTTTTTTTTTTTTTTTTTTTTTTTTTTGAGACGGAGTCTCGCTCTGTCGCCCAGGCTAGAGCACAGTGGCCGGATCTCAGCTCACTGCAAGCTCCGCCTCCCGGGTTTACGCCATTCTCCTGCCTCAGCCTCCCGAGTAGCTGGGACTACAGGCGCCACCACCTCGCCCGGCTAGTTTTTTGTATTTTTTTAGTAGAGACAGGGTTTCACTGTGTTAGCCAGGATGGTCTCGATCTCCTGACCTCGTGATCCACCCGTCTCGGCCTCCCAAAGTGCTGGGATTACAGGCTTGAGCCACCGCGCCCGGCCCGGTAAAGATATTTAAATCTCTCTCCATTTGTCTCTCATCACATCATAGATATAATATTATATTGTATATTAAAATATGTATTATATTATCTATTATATACTACAACTTACATTATATATTAGAACATATATTATAATACATTATATTTTATTATATATATATTATATCTTATATATTATAACATATATATTATATCTCTATTGAAAACATTTTTCCTGCTTTTCTTTATTATATTATGAATCATTTTAATTTTTAAAGGTACTAAAGTAATAATGAAGAAAATGACTTACCTTAAATTATGTTCCATTATATAACAGGGAAATTCATAATATAAACACTTTTTTCATTGTCAATCTGCTGCTGAAGAACTCGGAAGGAAAGGAAAGGTTAATGTAAGATAATCAGTTTATCCTGTTTTGATTTTGGCTGTATGTTTCCAAATGTATGATTATAAAGAGCAAAATAATCATAGATGTTTCTCCTCAGTTCAAAGCAACACATGATGCTAAATTGCTAAAACAGAATTTGAAAAATTCCCAAGTGCCAACATCCAGACTCTTGTCCATTGCTGATGTTACTAAAGAATCATAATAATCATTGTGATTGAATCAGCATGAATATCCAAACACTTCCTGACACAGGATTATAGGCAACCACTACCAATTATTTTGCATTTTCATTAAAATGAATCCCGGTGTTTCTAAACCAGTCTGAAATTATGAGTCCTACTCTCTGATATGTCCATATAACAAACAAATACTTTCAACATCAGAACTTAAATGCGCCTTATATTTATAAGTTAGATTAACCCCATTTTCTGACCAGATGCCTGATTTGTATTTTAAGAACCCTCCTGTGAATAATCATTACTAAAGTGAGCAAAGCAGTATAGCAATGGAGAACTGTCTTTATCATTGGTAGAAGTAAAATGGTATGAGTCAAATACCTAAGCAACATTAATGAAAATAGTAGTTAATGCTTATTTGTAATTTGCTATGTGCTAGGTACTATTCTACGTGCTTTCCTTGCATTAAGTCAGCTGTTTATCATGTCAATGTTATAAGGTCGGTATCCTCATTCACTTCATGAATAAGTAAACAGAGACATAGACTTGCCCACACTTGGCTCTAAGGTTTTTAACCCATAGTGTGTCAAGTAGAGTTCCCAATTTTGAACCTAGGAATTATAATAGTATAGCATATCAATGATCACATAATATATCAAGAATCATGTCTTTGAGATTATTACTCAAAATATAGTACCCAAGAAGATGAGCTAAAGGAAAGCACTAAAGAAATTGCAATCCACCATATGTGAAGGCTTAAACCTGCCTTGAAAACAAGTATAAGGGACACTTAATGGAGTCTCATGACAACACTCTCCCACTCCATATTACAACATTTGTATTTTAAAAAGAAAAATTGACAAATCAAAGGGAAAATCTAAGAATTCTGAATGCCTGTAAGACATACACATTTACTGGAATTTGAAGAGACATATGATCCCAACTTAATGCCCATTGATAATATTTTATATGAGAATACTATTAACACGAAGAGGGACAAGATAGAGGGTGGTTCCTAATGGAGAAAAGAACAAATTATTGCCTCAAGCAGGTTGAGGAGTAATAAAAAGCAAGAAAAGCATAAAATGAAAATCTGTGGCATAGGTTTATTGGACCTCTGTCTTTGCTTACTCCCACAAAAATACCAAATAGTTCATCTAGCAAAGTAAATAGTGAGATTAACACATATAAAATTTCCTCTTTCAAAGCCTGATTAAGTGAAACAGGAAACTACATAATTTCAAATAGTTTCTCTGTCTCTCTCTCTCTCTAGATATGTAGAGAAGCCTTATATGTTGTGTATTTGTATTATATATATAGATAAGTATTGTATATTTATAAAAATGTAAAACAATACCAGTATTTCCACTAAGTATTCTTGGATTAGAAAATACATTTTTCTTAGAATATTTATATTAACGTATGATAGATGTTTTCTTTTTTTAAAACTAAACTAATGTATATTTTATTTTTCCATTTTGTTAACATTGTAAATATTTGTAGTTAAATCTCACATAAAGTTATTATTTGAGATCATCAATTAATTTGAAGCTTGTAAGGAGCTCTTGGCTTTAAAAAGTTTAAGATTCGCTTATCAGTTTGCATTGTGTATTTTCTCCATCCATTTTACTTTCAACATTTCTTTATACTGCTAGTTTGTCTTTCATAAGCAGTACATGGTTGTCACTTTTTTGTAAACCACTCTTATAATATGTGTTTTTAATGGAGACACTTAGAACATTTACATTTATCCTACTTACTCATCTTCTTCCGTTTAAATGTCTGTTATGTCATATGATTCATTTTACATCTTAATATAACTTGATTTTTTCTCTTTTTATTGTATAGTTTTTCCTTATGATTTTCAGTCAAAAATTATCTCTCTTCATATTTGGTTACATTGTTAAATGTCAGATATTATAGATTAGCCTTTTAGAGATAAATTAAGTCTCTATGATAGTGTCATTCTCCAAAGATGTTTTACTTTGATTTGGTCAGTCATCTGGGTTAGGGCAGAGGATCTTTTTTTTTTTTTTTTTTTTTTTGAGGCGGAGTCTCGCTCTGTCGCCCGGACTGGAGTGCAGTGGCAGGATCTCAGCTCACTGCAAGCTCCGCCTCCCGGGTTTATGCCACTCTCCTGCCTCAGCCTCCCGAGTAGCGGGGACTACAGGCGCCCGCCACCTCGCCCGGCTAGTTTTTGTATTTTTAGTAGAGACGGGGTTTCACCGTGTTAGCCAGGATGGTCTTGATCTCCTGACCTCGTGATCCGCCCGTCTCGGCCTCCCAAAGTGCTGGGATTACAGGCTTGAGCCACCGCGCCCGGCCGAGGATCTTATTTTAATCGGAGATTGAACTAATATTGAACTGGGACCATGAGAACTGATCAATTTTGGAATCCCAATTACATTCAAGGTGTGGACATTTGAGGTCCTGACTGAAAGTTTGTGTCGTTTCCTAGTCTTTCTACATTACTGGACTCTAAAATCCAATCTATGTTTCTCTTACCCATGGGTAACTTGCTGCAAGATCATTTCAGCTTCTCAGCTTGATGATTAATACCTTCTAATCTGAAAACACCTTGAGGAGAGAAGTGGCAACGAATATACCTTTCTCTGCTTCCCTTTTTTCTGGGGTCTTGACCCTGAAAATTCTTATCGATATCTCCCCTCTTCTTCTTCTTAATTGTCTAATCTTTCCAATTCCTCTCAATAGGAAGATTGTTAAGGATCCAGCTTATTCATCATTGCTGGAAACAGAATTTCACATGAATGTATCATGATTTCTAGTATGGAAAGTTGTAGTACTTTAAGCTAGTATTTATCTTTTTCTGCAGTTATTTGTTGTCGTCGTCGTTGTTGTTGTTTCTACTGTTGCTTGCTAATACTGTCTTGGTTTCTTTACTTCATCATGAACACTGCTTCTGAAACATGATTCTTTTTTCCTTTTGATATGACTTGTGTATTTTTTCTATATATTATTGTCTTAAAGTTTAAATTAATGGTATGTATTTTCAATGTGTTTACAATGAAATATACTTTCCATTGTAAACACTTTAGATATTTCTGAGGGTATTATAACACTCAGACTAGTAATCACAGACCAAGTGGCAAGACTGGGAAAGTGGAAAAAAACCTTAGGGATTTGGGCAAGTAACACATTGTTAATATAAGCCATGTTGGCGAAATGCTCATTTGCCCATGTTGGCCAAATGTCTTTTCCTTGGAAATGCTGCTTAAGGCACTATAGGTGATAATCATTTAGCCCACGCATGAGCCACAGGCTGATTTTTATGGTAAGAGACTTTAAATAAGATTTTAATACCTCTGTCTAATTTCCCTGTCAAGCTTTTTTTATTGCCTTTATAACTTTTGGAGAGTATTCAGAAATCTGATGGTCAAATAAGCAGCAGAACAAAAATAAAGTGTGTTGAGGCATGAGAGAAAAGGAAATTATATTTTGATGTTTATCTACAAAGCAATACAAAATGAAAAAGGGAAATGAAAAAAAAGCCAAAGTAACATGCTAGGATTTTATCTTGTAAACTAATCAGTTTGCATTGCAGTGTGGAATTATGCACATATTTCCTATTAACAAGATATTTGTTGTGTCAGTTTTGAGAAATAGACACATCATTGTCAATAAAAATGAAAAAACACAGCTTTTGAGAAATCAAATAGCAATTTATTAAGGCAAATATTATGCCACTAGAAAACATCACCATTTATGCAAAAAATGAAATAAAATAAAACAGAAAGGGCAAATGGGAAATAACCAGGGCTTCTGTTCAGGCAGCAGTCATAATTTTAATATGACAAATATTTCTTAAGAAGATAAGTGCTTCTGGTATATCTTCAGATTTTACCAGATCTCCTATGTACACAAGCATATCTATTTTTTCTTACGTATTTTGCATTGTTGGCAACATAAAATAATCTAATATAAAATATATTTTAATGATAATAAATATCTTGCATATTAAAGTCAACTTGGATAACTCGGATGTGGGCATTAATAGATTGTTTTAAGTGATATCTAAAAACAGATTAAAATATTTTATTTGGAATCTTTTATTAAATATTTCTGTATATTAATTGACAACACAAAGGTTGAAGAATGAGTCCAGTAAAATGTGCTAAAACTATAAATGAAAAAGTAAAAGGACATAAAGCTTGTTAACTGTGGTAAACTAAATTATCTGGTTCAATTATATATCTCTCATTTTATTCATATCATTTTTCATATGATTTTGCAATTTCTACTACCAAAATCAGATATGGATCTAGTAATGTGACTTTTTTTGGCTAATGGCATATGGACTAAACTAAAAGTGTGCCAGAACTGTTCCTAGGTATCTAGGGGTATTGCATGTTCTTTCTTTTTTTAACCTCTGTCCTCACCATAAGGTGAGTTTCCCCATGTAGCTGCCACTTCTTTAGCCTAGGTCCCAATTTAGTACACAGGGAGCAGACCAGCGACAAAGCTGCAACAATAAGCCTAGCCCAACTAGATCTGCTATTTAAAGCATAAATGCCTAGCTGAACTTAGGCTAGATGAACTGATCCCCAACTAATATCATTTGGATTTGTGTCCCCACCTAAATCTCAGGTTAAATTTTAATCCCTTGTTGTAAGAGGGGCCTAGATGGAGGTGATTAGCTTACAGGTGTGGATTTTCCTTTTGCTGTTCTTGTGGTAGTGAGTGAGTCATCATGGGATCTAGTTGTTTTAAAGTGTGTAGCACCTCCTCCTTCTCTCTCTTTTTCCTGCTCCAGTCATGTGGAAGGACATGACTCCTTTCTCTTAACCTTCCTCCATGATTGTAAGTTTCCTGAGGCCTCCCAGCCATACTTCCTGTACAGTCTATGGAACTGTGAGCCAATTAAACCTCTTTTCTTTATAAATTACCCAATCTCAGGTAGCTCTTTATAGCAAGGCAAGAATGAACATATACAGAGAATTTATATTGAGAAGTGGGGCATTGCTATAAAGATACCCGAAAATGTGTAAACAACTTTGGAGTTGGGTAATGGTCAGAGTTTGGGACACTTTGGAGGGTTCAAAAGAAGAAAAGAAGATGAGGAAATGTTTGAAGCTTCCTAGAGATTTATTAAAGTGTTGTGACCTAAATACTGATAGTAATATTGACAATGAAGTCCGGCTGAGGAGGTCTCAGACGGAGATGAAGAACTTAGCAGGAACTGGAGAAAAGGTCATTTTTGTTATACTTTAGCAAAAAAGTTGGAGGAATTGTGCCCCTGCTCGAGAGATCTGCGGAATTTTAAACTTGAGAGTGATGATTTAGGGTATCTAGTGAAAGAAATGTCTCAGCAGCAAAGTGTTCAAGATGTGGCCTGGGCTGCTTCAAAGAGAATATAATCATATGTGTGATAGAAAGGATCATCTGACACTGGAACTTATATTTAAAAGGTAAGCAGAGAATAAAAGTTGAAAAAATGTGAAGTCTAATCATGTGGTAGAAAACAAAATCCAATTTCTGGGGGAGAAATTCAAGTCAACTGTAGAAATTGGCATAAGAGGAATCAAATATTAGTACCCAAGATGATGGGAAAAATGCTTCCAAGGCATTTTAGAGACCATTGTGGCAGTCCTTCCTATCCAGGCCCAGAGGTCTAGGAGGGAAAAATGGTTTTCCTGGACCCTGCCTAGAGACCCCCTGCCCTGCATAACCACAGAACACTGCTTCCTGCATTCCAGCTGCCCCAGCTTTGGCCTTGGTTAAGAAATACCCAGATACATCTCAAGTTACTGCTCTAGAGAATGAAAGCCAAAGGTTTTGGCAGCTTCTACAATTTGTTAATCCTGCAGGTGCACAGAGGGTAAGAGCTGAAGCTTGAGAGCCTCTGCCTAGATTTCAGAGGATGTATGGAAAGCTTGGATGTCCAGAAAACAGCCTGCTGTGGAGGCACAGCCCTCATGGAGAACCTCTACTAGGGCAGTGCTGAGGGGGAATATGAGGTTGGAGACCCCATATTTGGAGTCCCCAGTGGGGACTGGGGCATTGCCTAGTGGAGCTGTGAGAAGAGGGTTACTGTCCTCCAGAACCCAGAATTGTAGATCCACCAAAAGCTTGCACTGTACACTTAGAAAAGCTGCAGGCACTCAATGTCAGCCTGTGAAAGCAGCTGAGGGAGCTGCACCCTGCAGGCCCCAGGGGCAAGATGCCCAAGGCCTTCAGAGCCCACTCCTTGCATCAGTGTGGCCTGGATGTGAGACATGGATTCAAAGGAGATTATTTTTGAGCTTTAAAAGTTAATGACTGCCCTGCTGAGTTTGGGACTTGCATGGCGCCTGTAGCCCCTTTGTTTTGACTGATTTCTTCCTCTTTGAATAGGTGTATTTACCGAATGTCTGTACTGCCATTGTATATTGGAAGCAACCACCTTGCTCTTGATTTTACAGGCTCATAGGTGGAAGAGACTTGTCTTGTCTCACATGAGACTTTGGACTACGGACTTTTGAGTTCACGCTGAAATGCATTAAGACTTCAGAGACTGTTGAAAAGGGAGGATTATATTTTGCAATGTGAGAAGGACATGAGATTTGGGAGGGGTCGGGGTGGAATGAGATGGTTTGAATCTGTTTTGCTGCCCAAATCTCATGTTGAATTGAAACGCCTAATGTTGCAGGAGGAGCCTGGTGGGAGGTGATTGGATCATGGGGGCAGATTTCCACCTTACTGTCCTTGTGATACTGAGTAAGTTCTCAAGAGTTCAGGTTGTTTAAAAGTGTGTAGTCCCTTTCCTTTCATTCTCTGCCTTCTGCTCTGGCCACATAAGACATGACGCCTTCCTCTTTACCTTCTGCCAAGACTGTACGTTTTCTGTGGCCTCCCCAGCCATGCTTTCTATACAGCCGGTGGAACTGTGAGCCAATTAAACATCTTTTCTTTATGACTTACTCTCAGGCAGTTTTTTTATAGCAGTGTGAGAACAGACTAGTAAGCCAAGCTCAGAGCTATGAGAAAAAAGTGCTTATTGTTGAATGGCACTGAGATTTTTGTTTGTTTGCTTCACAGTAATAGCTGACCAATATAATTTTGAAATAGGTGTATAAAGGAACATCTAGACTGCAACAATTGCGTCTGAAATCTTTACCTCAAAGACTACATTGTTTTTCTGTAGGAAATTAAACTCTATTTATTTACACACACCTGCAAATGTGTGTAAATAAATAGAGTTTAAAGGCCTCATTGTGCTTAAAACTGATAAAAAGTCTTGTTATGCCTAAGGATTATAGAAGTCATGATAATCATTTTACTGTGCTATAGACTTTAATGTTATTATTGTGATACAATAATAATAAACTCATGTATATAATTATATAATATTGTGATTAGTCTTATTTGGTGAAGTAAGTGCAAGTAAATAATTTAAAAAGTCTCCACCTTATGTATGTGCATATACATTATTCATTAAGAGTATTTTTTGATATTATTATTGAAAAAGTATGTTTTTAAGCATTTCAGAACAGACATTAATTATGAAAACATGGAAACCAAAATAAAATACTTGAATAATACTATATTCTGGTGCATAGAAAATCATGGATAATATGATATTAATTAACAAATATTCCGTACATGTAAAAATAAATTGTTTAAATATTTTTAAATGGTTATTTAAATTCACAACAGCTAATTCACAAAAAAATGAAAAAAAAATAGTTATTTCCATTTCCTGCTCAAATTTGTTTTCTAAAACTAATGATTTTTTAAAAGACAGGTTAGTTACTAGGAAAACTTTCTAATTTAAAAAAACAAATATTTAATTTCTTTAAAAAACACATCTTGGCCGCACGCAGTGGCTCATGCCTGTCATCCCAGCACTTTGGGAGGCCAAGGCGGGCGGATCATGAGCTCAAGAGATGGAGACTATCCTGGCCAACATATTGAAACCCCGTCTCTACTAAAAATACAAGAATTAACTGAGCAGGAGGTGAAGGTTGTAGTTGACCAAGATCGTGCCACTGCACTCCAGCCTGGCGACAGAATGAGACTCCATCTCAAAAAAAAAAAAAAAAAAAAAAAAGACTCCTAAGATATTGCACTAATTGTTTATCACAACCTCCAGAAACATTTTTAGATTTCTTTTTATAAATTTCTGCCACATTTTAGATATCTGCAGTCCTACAATGGTTAAATATTTTATATTTAAGTTAACAGGGATTTCTTTAAAATAACATTTTAAGGAAGAATTAATATCTAAAGAGCATCTATGAATACACAAGAAAAACAAAAGGTCAAAAGGATAGTGAAAAAGATGAGTGATACAAAATCGACTGCAAAAATCTAAGCAGGTAATTAATTAACTAAAAATTGAGAAAGGCAATTGCAACATAACCATACCTAACTTCAGAGAAACAAAGAAATTCATTCACTTAAAAATGGATAAAACTGGTGGGGACCATTGGCTCATGCCTCTAATCCCAGCACTTTGGTAGTCCGAGGCGGGCGTATCACCTGAGGTCAGGAGTTCAAGACCAACCTGACCAATATGGTGAAACCCCCTCTCTACTAAAAAAAAGACAAAAATTAGCCAGGAGTGGTGGTGGGTGCCTGTAATCCCATCTACTTATGAGGCCGAGGAGGCTGAGGTTGCAGTGAGCCAAGATCGTGCCATTGCACTCCAGCCTGGGTGACAGAGACTCCGTCTCAAAAAAAAAAAAAAAAAAAGGCATAAAACTATGGTCTATCATTTGAATTAAAAGTTTATGACATAATAAAACAATGCTATTACAATTTTAGATATTTCTGAGGAGTGTACTTTCCAATCCCTTCTAATACATGGTGAATTTCTTTATCAATTTAATTTCAGCAACAGACCGAAAAAAGGCCAGATGTGATACGTTAGGACAAAGAATTTTCAAACACAAACTAACATGATGTAGATTTATAGAGATTAAGATAGAGACAAAAAGAGAGAAACAGGCAGAGAGACAGACATGCACACACATACACACGCACACACACACACAGAATATTGGGAGCTCCTACTTTGTTCTAGGTGGCTACAATGTTCGAATGCCTAATTCACAAGAGGTTTTATGATAGCAGTTACAATATCAAGTTGAATTATTAGGTAGAAAGGTGGATTTAACTGCCTACCTACCTACTTTAGTCTAACAAGAGAATAATGTATAAGTCATGACCACAAACTGGTAAAACTTCAGTGTATGAATTTATTAGAATAAAACAAAATGGTGGAAGAGGAAGCTCCAAGCTCCTGTCCCTCCACAGAAACATCACAAAGCAAGCAAATTCTGTTAGAAGCAACTTTGTCAGAAACCTGGCAAAGAAAGTTTGATAGCAAACAAGCAAATGCTAAGTCAAGGAAAAAAAAGTTAAAATAATAGGAAACCTTTGGGGTATTTTTCCCTTGCCCTTCCTCCACAAATTTTCCAACTTGGTGACAGTATTGAAGACAGCAGTCCAAGTTGCCATTGTGCTACCTTGGTCCCTGGTCCTGTAGAGAGAAGACTAGACCCTATTCATCTTATTTACAAAGTATTATGAATGTCTGTACTAACTGGCCTTGAAGGCCACCTGAAGGGCTGAGGCAAAGCACCGATCTCAGTTGCTCCTATCACAGAACTCACTGAAGGCAGAAAATCAGTGGGTATTGTTTGAAAATACTACATGGCAAATAGAAAAAAAAAAAAAAAAAAAAAAAAAAATCCAGAGCTGCACAGGCAAAAGATGATGAAGATTATGGTTGAGAAAAGACATAGGCTGCCTAGACAGCAGGAGAAAAAGATTGGGAGATAATTTGCTTGGGAAATTAAGATTTTAAAAAGCACTCATATATACAGGATTATTTTGAAAGCCAGGTGCATATGCAAGGCAGGTGGCATGTTCGAGAAAGACCTGAGACGACCCTAAGTTTTCCCCTCTGACTAATAGTCTGAGTGTGTGTTGAAGGAGTGACTGAGACTAAGCTAAGAGCCAAACTGCAATGACTTACAGAGATGTTCTTCACTTTTTGTAGTTTCTGCTGTTTGTTTTGTTTTTAATCTTTAGTTCTTGGCATTGAAAGAAATTATTTCAAAACAGTAGCTGAACGTAAGACAAAGAAACAAAAATATCGGTGATCATATATAAAAATAACAGTAGACAAATGACTGCATCTTCTAAGATACAAAATCAGCAAACTCTGCAGAAGGAGTAGAATTGTATTTCCAAAGATACCACAGTATCTTTGTCCAGTTTCAACAAAAAGTCACAAGGCATACCAAAAGCAGGAAAGTATAGCCTGTTAACAGAAACAAATAAATTGATAGAAAGAAAATATCCCTGAGGATGGCCAGGTATTGGAATTACTAAAAAATACTTTAGAGCAATTATTTTCAATGTGCTTAAAGAGCAAAAAAAAAAAAAAAAAAAAAAAAAAGAAAAGAAATAGCTAAAAATAATAAACTGTATGAAAAAATAATATTAAGAAGAGCTAGAAATATTTAAAACTAAACAAATTTTGGAGCTGAAAAGTAAAAAGACTAAAATTTAAAACTCACTAAATTAAAAAGCAGATTTGAGCAGCCAGAAGAAATAATTAGTAAACTTGAAGATAAGACAATTAAAATTATCCAGTCTGAAGAGTGGAAAGAAAAAAGAATGACAAAGGTGAGAAAAGCCTATGTGACATGTGGAATATCATTATGTAAAACAGTGTGCACATTTTGGGAGTTCTTCTTCTGTCAAAGAAGAAAGAATAAGGTAAAGGAAAAATATGTGAAGAAATAATAGCTTTAAATTTCCCCAATTTAATGAAAGACAGTAATCTACATATTGAAGAAGCTCAAGGAATTCTATGCTCAAAGAACTCCAAGGATAAACTCAAAGACATCAACACTGAGATACATCCTAAGCAAAGTATAAGAAGCAAAAGACAAAGAGAGAATCTTGAAAGAAAGCAACAGAGAAATGGCTTATCATGTGGAAGTAATATTCAATAAGATTAACAGCCAATCCAAGAAGAACATAAGGCAGTGGGATAACATATTTAAAGTGATAAAATAATTAAAAACCCAACCAATAATTCTATCTCCAGTAAAACTGCCATTCATATTTGAGAGGAGATTTAAGACATTCCCATATAACAAAAGCTGATGGAGTTAATACCCACTAGAACTAACTTACAAGGAATAATAAATAGAATTATTCAAGTTGAAATGAAAGGATATTAGACAATAACATAAAGCTGTATTAAGAAATAAATCTGCTAACAGTAATTACATAGACAGATAGGTAAGTCATTATTTTTGTGTTGTATATTTGAAACTCCATTTACATGATATCAAAGACAAATGCATAAAATAATAATTAAAAATGTATGTTATTAAACATTCCATGTGAAAATATGTAATTTGTGACAACCACTGTGTAATGGTGTGGGGCCAGTGCAGTTTTATGAGAGCTGAGACTGTGCATACTATTGAAGTATATTGGTAAGAATTAAAACTAAACTTTATATATTCAATAATTAAATGCAATCCCCATGGCAATCACAAGGAGCATATGTACAAAGTATACATAAAAGGAAACGAGGACAAAATCAAAATGGGATATTATAAAAAATCACTAATCATAAAAGAAGTCAGTAATGGATGAATGAGGGATTAAAAAGGTATAAGATACACAGAAAATAAGTAGCAAAATGGCAGAAGTACATTCTTCCTTATCAGTAATTACTTCAAATGGAAATGGATTAAATTCTCCAATAAAAAACAAGAGATTAACAGAACGAATTTTAAAAACCATAATCTTACTATATGCTTACTATAGTCTGAGTGTTGGTTCTTCCTCCCCAAATTCATATATTGGTACCTAAGCCAGGTTGAGTATCCCTAATATGAAAATCAGAAATCTGAAAAGCTCCAAAATCTGAAACTTTTTTCCCCAAAACCACCCATGGCCTCATGCTTCCTCCAGTCCTGTGCCTATCAAAATCCCAGGCTCAGTCGGCAGAGAGGAGAAGTGGCTGGACGTCCAGACTACTTCCGGACATTGGAGAGAGGTGCTTGATCTCAGAGAGACATCTTGACAGCATAACTTCAGAGAAGAATTCAGCCTGAGACGCCCGGACTTCAGGGGAAGTCTTCCCACCCCATCCCCTTTGCAGCTCCCCTTCCTACTGAGAGCCACCTCCCCTTCCTGCTGCGTGTCACTTTCATTGGCAATAAAATGCCCTGCCTTTACCACCCTTCAATTCATTCATAGGCCCTCATTTCTCCTGGATACCAGACAAGAGCTCAGGAGCCACAAGTGCGGATACAAAACGCTGTCACACTTGCCCTTTGCCCTCGCTGGCAGAAGGCAGCTGCCTCGTGTGAAAAGTCACTGTTAAGCCGTCTGCAGATGGCAGAGCTGAAAGAGCACTATAACATGCCCTCTGGGGCGTCAGGGGTTGTCAGAAGCTGCTGTGGGGCCTGCATGGAGTTCGCTCCTGCCAGCACCCAAAAGCACTCCTGTACTCACTTGGGTACTCCCTCCCAGGAGAGGTGGAGCGCAGTGGATCTGATTGAGTGGAGTTCTCCAACGCCAGCACTGAAGTAGCCAGCTGGTTCCAGCATTCATGCACTCCACTTCCCACCTTGTTCTCTTGTGCGCTGCCTCCCACGAGGAGTTGAGAGCTCCAGGCTGAGATGAAGCATCCCTTCACTGATTTCTCTGAGTCCCAGGAAGAGGTCAAAAAAATATTCTGCTTTATTGATATGCAGAATATGTGAAGCACTCCTTCAACTCAACAACAACAAAAACAAAGAAACAGACAAAATTAAAAATGGGCAAAGGGCTTGAATAGACATATGTTGAAAGAAGATACACAACTGGCCAATAAACACATAAAAACATGCTCAAAATCATTACTCATTAAGAAACTGTAAATGAAAAACACAGTGAAACATGGCTTCACATCAACTAGGATGGCTGTAACTTTTTAAAATGAAAAAATACAAATGTTGGTGGAAACATTGAACCCTCCTACACTGCTAGTAGGAATGCAAATTGTCTCAGACTCTGTGGAAAACAGTTGGGCAATTCTTCACAAAATTGACTCTTAAATTACCATATAACTCAACACTTGCACTCCTAGTTATACACCCAATTACTTGAAAACGGGAACTCAAGCAGATACTTGCACCTAAATATTCATAACAGCATTTTTCACAACAATCAACTGATGAATGGATAAACAAAACATAACATATGCATTCAATGGGATATATTCAGCCAATTAAAAAATGAAGTTCTGGCACAAGCTACAGTATGGATGAGCCTTGGAAACATAATGCTAAGTGAAATAAACCAGACAAAGAAGGAAACATATTGTATTATTCCATTTATATGAAATATCTATAATAGGCAATTTTCATAGAACAAAATATGTTTGATTTTGCCAGGGCTGAGGGAAGTGGTAATGACAAGATATGTTTAATTGCTACATAGTTTGTGGTTAGGATCTTGAAAAACTGTGGAATTAAATAGCGGTGATTAGCTACAACATTGTGAACTAGTCAGTGTCACTGGATTGTACACTTAAAATGGTTAACATGATACATTTAATGTTATGTATATTTTATCACAATAAGAAGAGATTATAATAAACTTTATCTGCACTAACGAAACAAACGAGCAAATAAAAACAATCAGCAAAGGCTTTTTTTCTTCATTGATTTGTGGATGAATGGAGAGCAAAAATTTATTCTGAGAATAGGTACCTCAAATCACCCCTCTCATGAGTTTGCAACATGATATTTCAATATGTATCTGATCACAGTAAAAGAATCTAATGTGGAAAATTTAAACAATAAGTGATCATAAGATCTTCTTTGGAAGAACTTGATTTCAACTAATGTCTCAATAATGTTTATCAATAAACTTCCAAAGTTCTCTTTCAAAAACTACAAACTTACAAGTAAAGAAGGCACAAGATCAGAGAGTAAATATAAATAATAGAAAGCAATACAAAATATTTTATCTATACATATTCAGCTATTGGAAGCAGTATATACGGAACTATCAGAAAATAGTTTAAAATAAATATGTTTAATATGTTTCAAGGAATTAGTTTTCAAACTATGAGCAAAAATAAGTTAAAAATAAATAAAATTTTGAAAAATAATGAGAAGAAAAATATTTATTTGGTGTTTATGGGGTTCAAGAGCATGTCACCTCAAAATATACCTCTTTGGCATATTGATTATTTTGATTAAAGGCACTTGAAAAACAGCAGATACAAGAAATGAACTCTGACCTTCGTTTCTTTCCCTGAAAGAAGGAGATACAGCTCCCATGTAAAAGGTGCCCTTAATGGAGGAAGGGGGACATTCTTATCACCGGGGACTAGCAGTCGATGCCAGGAGAAATCTGTACAAACAAACTTTTTAAAACTAACCCTTACCTTTCTAGTCGCTTTCCGCATTTAACTGTCCTAGCCAAAACCTCTTTGTCTTATCATGTTTTTCACAATTCACTACTCTTTGTCCAACCCAGTATATAAGCTTTTAGCCTTGACTGCTTTTTGGGGTATCCAATTTTCTTGTGTGGGCTCCCATGTATGTATAAAAAATAACTAAATAAAGCATATATACTTTTCACCTGCTAATCTGTTTTATGTCAGTTTAACTCCTAGTTCCAGCAGGAGTGCCTAGGAAGTTAAAGGAGAATTTTATCTATATTACAGTATATAAATCAATAATTTATGCCCAAGTAAAGGAAGAATTAATGAAATTTAAGAACACCCCAAATAATTCACATACTGAGGTCAAACATAAGTAGATAAGTAATTTTCGAAGGAAAAAAAGAAAAGTTAGGAAACATGAAGAGTTCGAGAATGTCTCCCGCATATCAAACCAGAGGTTCAGAACAAGATAACTGTATGATGGAAGATATTTGAAAACATAACGCCAAAAATGTTCTCCTAATTATAAAAGCCAAGTAAAATTCAGTCCAGAATCTCAGTAATTAAAAGCAAAATAAATGTAAATTGAGAGGCAGTAGCACTTCTTGTCACCCAGGCTGGAGTGCAGGGCGCTATCTCCACTCACTGCAACCTCCGCTTACCCACTTCAAGAGATTCTCCTGCCTCAGCCTCCCGAGTACCCGAGTAGTTAGGATTACAGCTCCCTACCAGGCCTGGCTAATTTTTTTTTTTTTTTTTTTTTTTTTTTTTTTTTGAGACAGAGTCTTGCTCTGGTTCTCTTGCCCAGGCTGGAGTGCAGTGGCGCGATCTTGGCTTACCGCAAGCTCCGCCTCCCGGGTTCATGCCATTCTGCCTTAGCTTCCTGAGTAGCTGGGACTACAGGCACCCGCCACTACGTCCGGCTCATTTTCTGTATTTTTAGTAGAGACAAGGTTTCACCATGTTGTCCAGGCTGGTCTCGAACTCCTACCCTTAGGTGATCCACCCGCCTCTGCCTCCAAAAGTGCTGGAATTACAGGCGTGAGCCACTGCACCCGGCCGTAATTTTCTATTTCTTAAGTTGCATACTATGTGCAAGTTTTTTTCTGATGTGTTATTTAATATACTTTATTTCTTTAATGTTGTATATTTAAGATAACATATTTACTTCAAAACTGCACAACTGAAAACAAAAACTCTCAGGAAAAAATCCATAAGTTATACAATAATATTTATAGTTTTATAAAACAATTTGCATAAATACCATGTTTCCATTAATAAGCCAAATATGTGCCAATGCATGCAGAAAACAAAAATTGTCAGATAATTGGGACCTCAGAAATTAATTTATCTGTATTTTACTCTTAGGTGATTTAATAAATTAGTAAAATTCAAATGTTTAGGTTGGAGAAGTCAAGAAAAATTTTAAAAACATCTAACAATATTAAAAAGTTAAGCATGATATTTAAATAATTATTTTCAATGCATATGCCCACATATTTTTTCGGAATAGTTATATGACATAAACATAAGTTATTTTGTTTAACATAGTCTTAACAACCAATCTATCTACTGGGGACCTGAAATTAAGAACTGAAAAGAATTAGTCCTAAAAAAAAAAAAAAAAAAACCTCAATTGGAGAAGGAAGTGTGCCTAATTTTGACTATCTACTAAAACAGTAATATATATTAGCGTTTTGAGATTTGTATTTACATCTTACCAGTTAAATAAACATGTAAAATTGATGTTCTCTTGTCTATTACATTTACCTTTTATGTTACATTACCTTTACATTTATAGATTGACATGATGTTCAAGATGACTTAAAAAAAAAAAAAAAAAAAAAGCTTTGAACCCTGAAGTTCACATTATTTTGCCATTCAGAGCTAAGAAATTAAAATTGTGTAGTAAGTAACAGCTAAAATTAGAAGGCTATATAAAATTAGAAGGCTACATTATTTAGAAGTATATAATCTTTCATTTTAGAGTTAAAAATAATTTCATAAATTAGCTAATCAACTCCAGGTAATTACTCCAGGTAAAATAAGGGCCCAAAAAGTTGTGACTTGCCAAAGTCACATAGCTGAAAATCTAGTAACTTAGAGTGATAATAGAAACCTAAATTTCTGTTGTTACTTTCATTGACTAATTCACAAGAGAGATTCGAGAATTAAAATCTCATTATCAGAGTTATACTATGTAGCCTTGTTACATGCAATTACCAAGTCGATTTGTTGCTGTAGCTTGAGTTCTAAGTATTGTATTTTTTACATATCATTGACCGATTTACACAAAGGAATAACTTAGAATTCATTTATGTTTACCATTAATGGCATTAGGAAGAAAGCAGTTTTTCTTCAATAAACATGCTTCTTTTAAATATAGAAAATATTTACAGTAAAACCAGGAAATCTCATCACAATTCTTCATTTAATGTTTGAAAGAAAAAATTATGTTGACAGTATTTATTAAATTTTTCTGTACAGTGTATTGCCCAGTATTCAGTATTGTAGTAAGACAAACAAAAATTGGGAAGAAATTGCAAACTTATAGACATACATCAAGAGGAAATTATAGTATATGCCAAAAATTATATGTAACTGAAAATATACACATATTTATATGATGAACAAATTATACTATTTTACAGTATTGTAAATCATCGGTCTAGTACTAGGTTTCAATATCTAACAGTGATGTATTAGAATTAATATATACAAAGCATTCAGAACAGTGCCTGGCATAGAAAGTTTTCAATTAATGCTGTTACTATGAGTAGCACAATTATTTTTATTACTATTGCTGTTATTAAAATTCTATGAACTCATATGGATGATATTAAGAAGATGGTTGAACAATGGGAATGAGCAAAGGAATTCAAAGTAAGATGCCAGTGGTGGTATGTTTTGGAAGGAGAACTGAAGATAAAAAAAAAAAAGGCACATTTAGTCCCCTGGTAAGAAACCTAGCCAACTGCTGAGCCAGATGCAAAAGTTCTATACAGGTGCCTCATATCCTCTTGCAGAAGTAATAGGGAGGCAGGTGGGGGAGTGGGAAGCTCAAGTGACTCACTGCTTCTACACTTGTGTTACAGCTCTACTTTTACCTCTTTCACATGAGATATTTTGAAACACTCCCATTTAAAAAAAATATTTTGACTTGCAAAATAATTATGTAATAACTCATGCTTTTGGATCCCCTGTGTGGGGAGAAATTACAGTGTGTTCTGTACAAAGACATATGTTAAGTCTTTACTGTTTGTATAATGTAATTTCTCTGTTGTCTTGCTTCTGTATTAGTTTACTAAGACTGCCATAACAAAGCATCAAAAACTGATGGCTTAAACAACAGGAATTCATTTTTCATGGTTCTAGAAGCCAGAAGTCCCAGATTAAGGTTTCTGCAGTTTGTTTCTTCTGAGAGTGTGAGGAAAAACCAGCTCTGTGTCTCTTCCTTGGGCTCCTGGTCGTTTGCTGGCACTGGCATTTCTTTGTTTGTAAAAGCATCACCTCATCGTTGTCTTCATTTCCGCATTCGGTCTCCTCATAGATGTGTGCTTATCTCTGTCCAAATTTTCCTTTTTTTTTTTTTTTTTTTGAGATTAAGTCGCACTCTGTCACCCAGGCTGGAGTGCAGTGGCTCGATCTCGGCTCACTGCAGCCTCCGCCTCCCGGATTCAAGGGATTCTTCTCCTTCAGCCTCCTGAGTAGCTGGGATTACAGGTGCTCACCACCACGCCTGGTTAATTTTTGTATTTTTTGGTAGAGACAGGGTTTCACCATGTTGGTCAGGCTGGTCTCGAACTCCTGACCTCATGATCAACCCACCTTGGCCTCCCAAAGTGCTGGAATTACAGGCGTGAGCCACCGCGCCTGGCCGCTTTTGTTATAAGGACCCCAGACTAACATAAACTAACCCCAGAATAACATAAGCTAACAGTAATACAGAAGTAGGGGCCAGTATCCTCATTTTAACTAATTACATCTGTAACATCCATATGTCTAAATAAGGTTACATTTTCAGGCACTGGGAATGAGGTGCGGGGCACAATTCAACTGACGACACTCCCCAATGTTTCAAGGATGCTCTTCCTTAACTCTTTCGATTTACCCATCGTTTCTCCGTTTCCTGAAGTATGCATACTTGAGAAAAAGCAGTACCAGGTTCAGTGAGCCCACATCCAATCAAGTTCATTAGGTACTAAAATTGCCCTTGAGCATTATTAGTTTAAATGTCCTATTTCACAGATAAATATTCTAAGAGCCAAGAAAGTTGTGACCTACTAGGGTGCAAAGGTTTTAAATACAACAGTATAGAAATTCTTAAACACGTGCTCTGATTCCAGATCCCCTCTTCAAATCTTATTTAAAACCAATGTTTTCTAAATTTATCTGACCATTAACATAAATCCCTACTCTTTTCTCTCCACACCTGTTACAATGAAGAGGAAAAACAACAACAGATATCACACGCTTGCATTCCCAAAGTTATATAATAGTGGAACTGTGTTTCATAAGGCAACATGGTTATCTGTATTCAAATATATTTGAGAAATACATATAAATATTTATCCCTTTTGCAAATGTATAAAATATCATAAAATATCAGAGTCTGAAATGTCCAAATTGTGTTACTTTGTTTAAACCAGTTTTCCTAGATTTATCTGGTTATTGATTTCGTTTTAAAGGCCACTCACATTAACATTCTGAGGGACAGCCTTGAGAATGTCTGCTAAGTACATTTTCCTAATTGAAGCTACTTATAGAACTTCTACAAAAGTCAGTCTTCATTGTGCTAAATCACTGTCATATGCAATAGAGTAGAATAACAAATCTCGATGAAAATATCATTAATTTGTCATCTTATTGAATTGTAACTATCACCCCAAACAATTCTTGAAGACATGGTGCATGTATATATGTGTAAATACGGTTACTTATTCTGTCTATATTGAAATTACTCTTTACATTCCCCAAATTTTACATCTCAAAATGTCAAATTACCTTCATATTAAAAATAAATTCAACAATAGGTTAATTGATGGGCTGCTGTTCTCTGAAGCACAGATTTAAAAACTGAATCTTGCAGTGTTGCACAGGATAGATCATTTGAGACTAAACTTGGACATTCTGAAGTGCTTGGAACAACTTTGTCTTTTAGAGGAAAAGGTGACAAATTCATTCAACATCACAGGTGTTTTATCAAATATTACTTTTTTCTTGAAGGTCTCTTATAAGCAGTTTACATTATGTTGACTTTTCTCTATGTTTTAAAAATGTATATTCTAAATAGCACAAACTAGCAAAAACTCACATTAGGTACATAATAAACATTCTCTTTCTTAACATTTACTACTTTAAGAATATTTATTTCATAGTTTTAAAAGGAAGTGGTTAACATGAAATGAGTCATGTAAGACCCACTTTCCTCCTATTTTCAACATTAATTTCCTTGTTAAGAATCACTGAAGCAAAGACATGGAGAGGAAGATTGACATTGATAGCTTCCTTTAATAAAAGTTAGGGGTGAAAAATTATCCTGACTTTGCCATTCTATCCCACAGTCTATTTTCTGAGGAGGAGATAGAATAAAAATGAGGACAGAGAGAGTTTGAGTTTTGAGACAATAAATTTGTCATATATAGAAGACAATGATATATGAGAAAACTAAAGCTTGAATTAAAAAAATATGTTGGTTAGATATGTCGCTTAATATTATTTGGGTAGACTACTGTAAAAGGGGAAGTATGGAAATTTAGAGAATGGATTCAGGGGTGGTGTTGGGAACTGAGCCCACACAGTTGCACCTCCTTGTCTCTGAATCTTTTTCTTTCCTGTATGTTAATAACTCCTCTTTCCTGCCTCAAGAGAGAAAGAATCAGAGGATACAGACAAGGGGTCTCTTACCTAAACCTAGTGTATCTCTTAGGACATCTCTTTCTGACTAAAATCCCTCCAGTGGAACTTTAATTATAGTGCATTTAACACAGGACTTAACTAGTGTTTCTACAGTAGTGCCCCTTTATCCATGGGGAATATGTTCCAAAATCCCCAGTGAATGTCTGAAACCATGGATAGTACCTAACCCTTCGTATGCTATTTTTTAATATACATATGCATCTATAATAAAGCTTGATTTATAAATTAGTCACAGTAAGAGTATAACAATAATAATAAAATAGAACAATAACAATACTGTAATACAATTTATGTAAATGTTTACATCCAAAATTTTCCATTTACCATTTTTGAAACATGATTGCCCATAGAAAACTAACTGAAACCACAGAAAGTAAAACTGTATGTAAGGGGGAACTACTTGTATTTGTTCCTTCCAAATTTCATGTTAAAATTTGATCCCCAATGTTGAAGATGGAGCCTAGTGGGAGGTATTTGGGTCATGGGAGCAAATCCCTCACAAATGACATGGTGCCATCCCCACAACAAAGAGTGGGTTATTGCTCTATTGGTTACAGTGAGATTTAATATTTGAAAAGGCCCTGGCACCTTCCTCCCCCTCTCTCTTCCTCCCTCTCTCACCATGTGACTTGCCTGTACCCCTCTCACCTTCCGTCATGATTGAAAACTTCCTGAGGTCCTTACCAGATGAAGATGCTGACACCATGCTTCTTATACAGGCTGTAGAACCGTGTGTCAAATAAACTTCTTTTTTTAAAAAAAATAAATTATCCAGCCTCACATATTCCTTTATAATAATGTAAAATCAATGGAGACACTACTGTACTTATTATTATTATTATTATTTTTTTTTTTTGAGATGGAGTCTCACTCTGTCACCCAGGCTGGAGTGCAATGGAGTGATCTCAGCTCACTGCAAACTCCTGGGTTCAAGTGATCCTCCCGCCTCAGCCTCCCAAGTAGCTGGGACTACAGGTGTGTGCCACCACACCTGGCTAATTTTTTTATTTTTAGTAGAGATGAGGTTTCACTATGTTGGCCAGGCTGGTCTCAAACTCCTGGCCTCGTGATCCGCCCACCTCAGCCTTGTACCTAAATATTCATGTTATGCATACTTGATGTATTTTAAAATACCAATCAAAAATATGTATTAAATATTTACTACATGCCTCCTATTACAATGAAACACTATTTCTCCTATTATGAAAGTACCATCACTCTAGAGTTGGAAGTGCTACCATTGCACCATGAGATCTTGGAGGAAATCCACTCTAAAGGTGTCCTGTCTCCTATCCTTGGCACCTAAATCTAATGATTCTCTGCCTTCTACAGCTTCCCCTGCACCTCATCTGCAAAACATTGATCTTACCATCATTGCACTGACCTTTATTTTCATCTGTCTTCACTTCCCTCCTTAAATTTCATTAGTATTATACTATTTTTTATACATTTCAAGCAAAATCACAACTGAATAAATTCATCTTAGGACTGATCCACCAAATTTAGTGTTGCTGAAGGGAGGGAAAATTAACTTTTTGCCATCTGGTATTCTTGACTTTAAGTGGGTCCTTAGTGATGCCCAGCAGTTCTGCTATGCTTCCCTTGTTTATCCACCACTATCTACCCAACTCTCAGAGGTGACTATTTTGTAACTTTATATGACCTTTCAATGCTTCCTATTTCATTGTGAAATAATTATGCAACAATGAATATATGTCCCTACCACCACATCTACCCACCTACCTGCATCTATACTTCTAAGGATGAACACTTCCCTCTCTCTGCCAGGTAGAACAAATATATCCAAGTATGCCTTCTTAGACCTCATGCACTATTATATGTGCAAGGTTGTTGTTTTAGCAATTGTTCTTACATTTGCTAACACTATCTATTATGTTCCCTTTATTTTTATTTATTTTTTTCCTGCTCCTTCTCCTGAGGCATAATTTCCCTTTTCTATTGAATCATTCTCACTAGCATGCAAAAATGGTCTAATAACTTCCATTTCAAAGAAATAAAATTATTTCTATGTATAGTCTGCTCTAGCTAAATTCTAAAGAATCTGTCTCTTTTACACTAATTTTCCTGTATTCTCTTTTATCAATTATTCTCTGTACAATTTGTCTTGAACCCACTTCAATAAGTAGTTTATCACTTTGCCAAACGCACCCTCGGCGAAGTCAACAGTGATCTCTACACTGATAAATCGTATAGTTAATCATCCAAATTAGACTTCTGTCCTCCTTTGAAACTTTTCTTTTTCCGTGTATTTTTTTAATTCCTTTGAGTTTTTATATATGCATCCTCTTGCCTGTCTTCTTATAACATCAGTAGTTTCTCTGATAGACATTTTTATATATGCATCCTCTTGCCTGTCTTCTTATAACATCAGTAGTTTCTCTGATAGACATTTTCAACTCCTAAAGCTTTAAATATTAAAGTGATCTATTTCTATTATAATTGTCTGTTCATGTCATCTGTGATCCCAGAATAGTATAAGCCAATTAAGGGTAGAAATTATATATTTTCCCCTTTTTATCCACAGGCTCTGGAACTATTAAACAGGTCAGTTATCTCTCTCAAGGCTTTTCTGATGAGGATAAAGAAGCCTTCAGCAAAAGTGAGTTATTCTTTCCTGTAATTCCTACCTTGTAGTCCCAAACAAATTGTCTGACATAAGCATCAAGTGGCTTCTTCTGATTTTCCATAAAGACAGAAATCATTTTACTGTAATTTATTATAATGACATAAAACAATGAATTATTTTGTTAGTCCTATAATATATACTAGCACAGAATTTAGATAATTCTTAAACAAAAATATAGAATATAACTTATTCATTCAAATTTGTGTATCTCTCACCTGAGGGTCACTATTTTGAGAATCTTGCCTTTGAACAGAGGACAAAAATACCCTGCTACTCGTAAACTACATAATCACTGGAAGTAAATCATGCTTGCTTATTGGTAATATAATGTTGGCACGTTGTTAAATGTACTTCACTAAATAATAGGACTTTGTTCAGGGCAGGTATCCCTCTTGTTCTCAGGCATTCTCCACACTCCATAAAATAAAATTATTTTATGACTCCAATATTCTTCAAGCAAAAATGTCATAAATATCAATATTGTTTGACCTCAACTGTCAGAATTAAGTTACTGTATTCAAAAATCTGAATAACTGCCATATCATTCATGGGGAAAAATGAAGAACATCTTTTGAGTAAAATATATATACACACATATATGTGTGTGTGTGTATATATATGTACAGAATATATCATATATATATTTATATATATACACCAAAAGTAAGATATGTATTTATACCTCAAAAAGAAAAAAAAAAAAAAGCAAGAAGGAATTTCTGTATGAGCATTGGGATGAGTAATCCCCTACCAATATGGAGAAGACAGGAGAGAAACACTTGGAAAAGACTAAAATAGAACTCGAAATTACCTATTTAATCTCCTTATATTAGCAATGTACAATTATTTCCTTTTTTCAGGTCAATTTAATATAAAGTCCTTCAGTGTTGTATTTAACATATCCATGTAGAAACTGAATATATTTAGGAAAAAATGGTTTAGTGCAATCCCCACAGTGCTTTTGTAAGACATAAATATTAGTTTTGATTTAAATAATTACTTTATATCATCTGAAAATGGAGAAAGATACTGCTCGGAATCACGTGGATACTATGGCACATTATTTTGCTGAGACTTTCTTAAATGACCTTGATACTTTTGAAAAGCACTGCATAGAATGTTGAATATTGGCCCCCACTCTCTGCTGGCATCATGCTACCTGACTTCAAACTACACTACAAGGTTACAGTAACCAAAACAGCATGGTACTGGTACCAAAACAGAGATATAGACCAATGGAACAGAAGAGAGTCCTCAGAAATAATAATAATACCACACATCTACAACCATCTGATCTTCGACAAACCTGACAAAAACAAGAAATGGGGAAAGGATCCCCTATTTAATAAATGGTGCTGGGAAAATTGGCTAGCCATAAGTAGAAAGCTGAAACTGGATCCCTTCCTTACACCTTATACAAAATTAATTCAAGATGCATTAGAGACTTAAATGTTAGACCTAAAACCATAAAAACTCTGAAAGAAAACCTACGCAATACCATTCAGGACATAGGCATGGGCAAGGACTTCATGTCTAAAACACCAAAAACAATGGCAACAAAAGTCAGAACTGACAAATGGGATCTCAATAAACTAAAGAGTTTCTGCACACCAAAAGAAACTTTCATCAGAGTGAACAGGCAACCTACAGAATGGGGGAAAATTTTTGCCATCTACTCATCTGACAAAGGGCTAATATCCAGAATCTACAAAGAACTCAAACAAATTTACAAGAAAAAAACAACCCCATCAAAAAGTGGGCAAAGGATATGAACAGACACTTATCAAAAGAAGACATTTATGCAGCCAACAGACACATGAAAAAATGCTCATCATCACTCGCCATCAGAGAAATGCAAATCAAAAGCACAATGAGATACCATCTCACACCAGTTAGAGTGGCGATCATTAAAAAGTCAGGAGAGAACAGGTGCTAGAGAGGATGTGGAGAAATAGGAACACTTTTGCACTGTTGGTGGGACGGTAAACTAGTTCAACCATTATGGAAAACAGTATGGCGATTCCTCATTTTGTATTGCTTTGTAGATAAACATCAAAATATAATTTCCTTTTCTCTCATGCCTCAACACACTTTATTTTTGTTCTGCTGCTTATTTGACCATCAGATTTCTGAATACTCTCCAAAAGTTATAAAAGCAATAAAAAAACTTGACAGGGAAATTAGACAGAGGTATTAAAATCTTATTTAAAGTCTCTTACCATAAAAATCAGCCTGTGGCTCATGCGTGGGCTAAATGATTATCACCTATAGTGCCTTAAGCAGCATTTCCAAGGAAAAGACATTTGGCCAACATGGGCAAATGAGCATTTCGCCAACATGGCTTATATTAACAATGTGTTACTTGCCCAAATCCCTAAGGTTTTTTCCCACTTTCCCAGTCTTGCCACTTGGTCTGTGATTACTAGTCTGAGTGTTATAATACCCTCAGAAATATCTAAAGTGTTTACAATGGAAAGTATATTTCATTGTAAACACATTGAAAATACATACCATTAATTTAAACTTTAAGACAATAATATATAGAAAAAATACACAAGTCATATCAAAAGGAAAAAAGAATCATGTTTCAGAAGCAGTGTTCATGATGAAGTAAAGAAACCAAGACAGTATTAGCAAGCAACAGTAGAAACAACAACAATGACGACGACAACAAATAACTGCAGAAAAAGATAAATACTAGCTTAAAGTACTACAACTTTCCATACTAGAAATCATGATACATTCATGTGAAATTCTGTTTCCAGCAATGATGAATAAGCTGGATCCTTAACAATCTTCCTATTGAGAGGAATTGGAAAGATTAGACAATTAAGAAGAAGAAGAGGGGAGATATCGATAAGAATTTTCAGGGTCAAGACCCCAGAAAAAAGGGAAGCAGAGAAAGGTATATTCGTTGCCACTTCTCTCCTCAAGGTGTTTTCAGATTAGAAGGTATTAATCATCAAGCTGAGAAGCTGAAATGATCTTGCAGCAAGTTACCCATGGGTAAGAGAAACATAGATTGGATTTTAGAGTCCAGTAATGTAGAAAGACTAGGAAACGACACAAACTTTCAGTCAGGACCTCAAATGTCCACACCTTGAATGTAATTGGGATTCCAAAATTGATCAGTTCTCATGGTCCCAGTTCAATATTAGTTCAATCTCTGATTAAAATAAGATCCTCTGCCCTAACCCAGATGACTGACCAAATCAAAGTAAAACATCTTTGGAGAATGACACTATCATAGAGACTTAATTTATCTCTAAAAGGCTAATCTATAATATCTGACATTTAACAATGTAACCAAGTATGAAGAGAAATAATTTTTGACTGAAAATCATAAGGAAAAACTATACAATAAAAAGAGAAAAAAATCAAGTTATATTAAGATGTAAAATGAATCATATGACATAACAGACATTTAAACGGAAGAAGATGAGTAAGTAGGATAAATGTAAATGTACTAAGTGTCTCCATTAAAAACACATATTATAAGAGTGGTTTACAAAAAAGTGACAACCATGTACTGCTTATGAAAGACAAACTAGCAGTATAAAGAAATGTTGAAAGTAAAATGGATGGAGAAAATACACAATGCAAACTGATAAGCGAATCTTAAACTTTTTAAAGCCAAGAGCTCCTTACAATCTTCAAATTAATTGATGATCTCAAATAATAACTTTATGTGAGATTTAACTACAAATATTTACAATGTTAACAAAATGGAAAAATAAAATATACATTAGTTTAGTTTTAAAAAAAGAAAACATCTATCATACGTTAATATAAATATTCTGAGAAAAATGTATTTTCTAATCCAAGAATACTTAGTGGAAATACTGGTATTGTTTTACATTTTTATAAATATACAATACTTATCTATATATATAATACAAATACACAACATATAAGGCATCTCTACATATCTAGAGAGAGAGAGAGAGACAGAGAAACTATTTGAAATTATGTAGTTTCCTGTTTCACTTAATCAGGCTTTGAAAGAGGAAATTTTATATGTGTTAATCTCACTATTTACTTTGCTAGATGAACTATTTGGTATTTTTGTGGGAATAAGCAAAGACAGAGGTCCAATAAACCTATGCCACAGATTTTCATTTTATGCTTTTCTTGCTTTTTATTACTCCTCAACCTGCTTGAGGCAATAATTTGTTCTTTTCTCCATTAAGAACCACCCTCTGTCTTGTCCCTCTTCGTGTTAATAGTATTCTCATATAAAATATTATCAATGGGATTAAATTGGGATCATATGTCTCTTCAAATTCCAGTAAATGTGTATGCCTTACAGGCATTCAGAATTCTTAGATTTTCCCTTTGATTTGTCAATTTTTCCTTTTAAAATACAAATGTTGTAATATGGAGTGGGAGAGTGTTGTCATGAGACTCCATTAAGTGTCCCTTATACTTGTTTTCAAGGCAGGTTTAAGCCTTCACATATGGTGGATTGCAATTTCTTTAGTGCTTTCCTTTAGCTCATCTTCTTGGGTACTATATTTTGAGTAATAATCTCAAAGACATGATTCTTGATATATTATGTGATCATTGATATGCTATACTATTATAATTCCTAGGTTCAAAATTGGGAACCCTACTTGAGACACTATGGGTTAAAAACCTTAGAGCCAAGTGTGGGCAAGTCTATGTCTCTGTTTACTTATTCATGAAGTGAATGAGGATACTGACCTTATAACATTGACATGATAAACAGCTGACTTAATGCAAGGAAAGCACGTAGAATAGTACCTAGCACATAGCAAATTACAAATAAGCATTAACTACTATTTTCATTAATGTTGCTTAGGTATTTGACTCATACCATTTTACTTCTACCAATGATAAAGACAGTTCTCCATTGCTATACTGCTTTGCTCACTTTAGTAATGATTATTCACAGGAGGGTTCTTAAAATACAAATCAGGCATCTGGTCAGAAAATGGGGTTAATCTAACTTATAAATATAAGGCGCATTTAAGTTCTGATGTTGAAAGTATTTGTTTATTATATGGACATATCAGAGAGTAGGACTCATAATTTCAGACTGGTTTAGAAACACCGGGATTCATTTTAATGAAAATGCAAAATAATTGGTAGTGGTTGCCTATAATCCTGTGTCAGGAAGTGTTTGGATATTCATGCTGATTCAATCACAATGATTATCATGATTCTTTAGTAACATCAGCAATGGACAAGAGTCTGGATGTTGGCACTTGGGAATTTTTCAAATTCTGTTTTAGCAATTTAGCATCATGTGTTGCTTTGAACTGAGGAGAAACATCTATGATTATTTTGCTCTTTATAATCATACATTTGGAAACATACAGCCAAAATCAAAACAGGATAAACTGATTATCTTACATTAACCTTTCCTTTCCTTCCGAGTTCTTCAGCAGCAGATTGACAATGAAAAAAGTGCTTATATTATGAATTTCCCTGTTATATAATGGAACATAATTTAAGGTAAGTAATTTTCTTCATTATTACTTTAGTACCTTTAAAAATTAAAATGATTCATAATATAATAAAGAAAAGCAGGAAAAATGTTTTCAATAGAGATATAATATATATGTTATAATAGATAAGATATAATATATATATTATAATATATAATGTATTATAATATATGTTCTAATATATAAGTTGTAATATATAATAGATAATATAATACATATTATAATGTATAATATAATATTATATCTATGATGTGATGAGAGAAAAATGGAGAGAGATTTAAGTATCTTTACCGGGCCGGGCGCGGTGGCTCAAGCCTGTAATCCCAGCACTTTGGGAGGCCGAGATGGGTGGATCACGAGGTCAGGAGATCGAGACCATCCTGGCTATGTTCTGCCTCTATTAGCTGTGTGACTGGGACATGTTTTTTAACTTACTCATGTCATCTTATTCTTGTAAAATTAAGGGAAATAATCTTGTCAATCTAATGAGTTGCTTTGAAGATTAAAGGATTTATATAGGTAAAGCTTTTGGAAAAAGTTACCTGGTAAGTGCAATTTTTTAAAGTTATGCATAATTATTAAATTTTTAGGCATCAGCACAGATTATAGATATTGGAAAGTCTAACAGTATCCACTTCACTTCTTCCTTCATGTCTATACACATATAGAGCAATGTGGCTTGAGAAAAATACAGATCTCTGCTGGCTATTCTCATTTTAAATTCTTGATTCTAAACCTCGATGAGATTATAGTGCTGTCCAAAAGTCACATCATATTTTCTTAATCCATTCATCTCCCCACAATCTTTAACTATTTCTCTTCTTTCCTCAAACATCCAATATTTCTTCCACAACATTTCTCCTCGTAGATCATCACATTCTATTTCTGTGAAAAAGTATAACAATCAAATAAGAACTCCACACATTGTCACCACAACTACTGCAAAAGTACTTTCATTTGGGGCCAGTACTTTCATGCCGTGCTCTTTCTTTTGCTGAGAATAAACTGGCAATACATCTAGCTACGGTCAACCTTTTATTTCATGCAGTTAAAACCCTTCACCTCTTGTGTAGTCAAAAATATGGTTTCAGCAATTATGCCTTCTTAGTTTTATACCATTAATTTTCATCTCTTCATTAGATTGTAACCATCAACGTACATATATACTGTTATTTAAACAAATAATGTTTTTCAATTACACTTTACCCTCCAGAAACCACGTTTGATTTCTTCATATTGCAGCTCAGTTCCTTAGATGTGGTGGGGTTTTTTTGAGTTTTGTTTTGTTTTGTTTTGTTTTTCTGTTTCTCTGATTCCTCTCTTCCAATTTTTTCTTTAACCCACTCTGTTTATTGTCTGTTTCCAAAAGTCAACCAAATTAGCTCTTATCAATATCGTCAATGGTCTCCAAAATACTAGAGCCAAAGACTAGTTGTCTCACCATCTTGCTTGAGTCACCAGTTGCACTAAACATGTTGGACATGTTCCTCTTTCTACTATTTGTGATGGCATAAATGAGTAGAATATTTCTACAAGGTTTCTTCTGGATGATATTTGTAACTATTGAAAATTGTAATGATTGTTAAGGTTATCGATGGTTTTGAGATAAATCACAGCATTTTGCTTTTCAGCAGAAGTCACAATCCTGATGTAGAAAGGGCAAAGACAATTACTATGAGTAAATAAGGTAGATTAGATGAGAAAAATTCATACTTCATTGAAGGTATGCAAATTTAGAGTGTGGCGAATATTCACAGAAAAAACTCTGGTGTTGTTTTATAATGAATAACTAGAAAGAGAAAACTAGTTTAATTATATTGACCAAAGATATATATCGATGATATTAAAGGCTGCAGAGAAAGCAATTAGGTATGCAGACTCAGGAGCCAAACTACATGAATTGATATCAGACACCTTGCTGCCTGAAAAATGTCTCTATATTTCATTATAGTTACCTATAATAGTGATAATAATTAGATACACATCATAGGGTTTTTATTAAGATAAAATATTTTAATTAATGTAAAATCTGGCCGGGTGTGGTGGCTCACACCTGTAACCCCAGAACTTTCGGAGGCGAAAGCAGGCAGATCATGAGGTCAGGACGGTGAAACCTCGTCTCTACTAAAAATACAAAAAATTAGCCAGGCATGGTGGCATGCACCTATAATCCCTGCTAGTCGGGAGGCTGAGGCAGGAGAATTGCTTGAACTCAGGAATTACCCTGCTTAGACATTTTTGTTTTTATATATGTGCCCATTTCTAAATCCAACTATCCTAAAGAACAATAACAACATACTATTTAATCCTGGACATCTTGGTCACTCCTGTCAAGCACCATGAGAGATAGGCATTCAGAGATAAGAAGTGTCCAAAATTATAAAATTCATGAAAAAAAAAGAAATTTACATTTAAATTCTCTCTTTAATCAAATTGTACTTTAGACACTTGAAAGTAAAATAAAATGAGAGAGTCAACAGGTCTTTGATGAGATTGAAGGCTAAGGTAGATTGCAGATATTATCAGATGGTAGTATAAATTTTGTGCACTATTAAATGTGGTGACCTAAGAGATCAGTGAAGGCAGTGTACGTCATTTGAAAAGCTCAGGGACCAAAGGAAATTAGAGTTTGATAAAATATAAACACAAAGTCCAACTAAAGAGACAATATCTGGCTAGTTAGAAGGAAAAAAAAACTTCTGTAGCTAAAATGCAATCATTTTTTGCAGAGATTTTGGTATGTGTTTATGGAATGTGCAAACAAACTTGTCTCAGTGACTTGCTGTTTTTTTATGAAAGACTTTCTACTTTCTCACTCTTCCCTAAGATAATAAGATCTGTTATTATATCAAATAATTAGCTCTTCTGTTAAGTAATTAGCTCTTCTAAGTATCCTGTCTTCAAAATTTCTGTCACCCAAAAGCTATTTTAAAATCTGTCTAATATGAAGCATTTAATGTACAGAAATTTATATATTTTTTGTTATTACATATTTTATGTATTGTTTATGTAATATATATAAATTAGGAAATGTTAATAGGTGTTAGAAAGGTATCATCTAATTTTATAATTTTTGAATTTTACAATAATTTTTAATTATAATAACTGGAATCTTCTTTCATGTGCAATAAACTATTTTTATTAATTGTAGCATATTTTTCTTGATAAAATGAATAAATTAAATTGTTTTTCAATATTAAGCATGTTTACACAGCTTTAAATAAATACAAGGTTAAAAAATAGTACCAACATATTTCTATTTCTATTTTCTTCATGACCCTTAGAGACTTACCTGGGCAACATGAGGAGACCCTGTCTCTAAAAAAAAATGCAAAAACTCACCTGGTGTGGTGACATGTGCCTGTAGAACCAGATACTCGGGAGGCTGAGGTGGGAGGATCACCTGAGCCTGAGGAGGGCAAGGATGCTGTGAGTCGTGATTGCACCACTGCACTCCAGCCTGGGTGACAAAGTGAGACCCCATCTCAAATAATAACGATAATATTTTTAAAGTGTTTATCATTGCAATAAATTTGTACATTTATGAATATAAACCATAGATCCCCCAAATCTCAAATACTATGGAATAATAAACAACTGATACGATCGAGGTCCTTGGCAGTGGCTAGGACCCAGTATTTTCTAAACTGGTTTAGTTTAGAAAAGCTACACTTAGGTAGGCAAAAAGTTAATTAAACCACAATTTATTTAAACTTGCATAATGTGATTGCTATTTAAGGTGCTATATAGACACTGTTGATGGCAAGCACTGCCTTCAAAATATGTAAATAGTACTCATTCTGTACAAACTGATAGTCTATTTAGAAAATAAATACAGCATACAAATTATTGTTTCACAGAGTCTGTATTTTCCCAAATGGGATGAGATTATGTTCAAAGTAATTATGTTAGTCTAATTACTTTTTCAACTTTATAATTTTTACTACAATTATATTTGAGTGTTATTTTTAAGAAATACATAATCCCGTAATGTCTGCTCAATAGACTCTAGAGACTATATTCTTCACAGTATCTAAATCATACCTTTGGAGGAAATTGGGAATTTACAAAAATAAATTACAACATATCAGTGTACTTTTATATATCAGAGGCTGTTCTTCAGGCAAATGTGGGAACCAAGACACTTTATTCTAACGCCTAATTTTTTCTGTATATAACTATTTATTTCACCATCAAAGTACTATTTACAAGGGAATTATAAGGATTTTGATTATTGTAAATTAACTCAATTCCACAAAATGCCTCCCTAATATCTATAAGAGATAAGACTAGATACAGTGATTCTCAAAGATTAAAGTTAAAAGATGCCCACTATTACTAACACTGGGTAGCTTAAACACATGCTAGAAAAAGAAGCTATCTGATAGTTTTGATAGTGATAAATTTTGTAAAAATGGCCCAGACTTAGTGCGATGGGAGAGAAACTTTAAGCAGAGATTGCTTTTGAACATACATTAGAGGATTAGGGGAGAGCACAAGCAATAATTCATATGCCACATGCAAGACATTAGAATTATTTTCTTGTTTCTGGAGTGCAAAGCTGGAGGCAGAATGTAGTCAGAGGTGACACTGGAGAGAGACTGACCAGCCACACTAAGTGGTAATTGGGTGATACTTATGAAGCTTAAAATTCATCCATAGGTAATATGCTGTCAATTATTATTTGTAATTTATTTTATTGGATTTTAAAAGCACCTATTTAATAAAATAATGTGTTTCTTGTAAAATGTTAAATAATAAAAAGATATGTATAGTCCATGTATACAATATTCACTAATTTATTTCCTTTTCCAAATGCCCACAACTATAATAATATAGTTTATTTCTTATACGTTTGTAAAATGTTCATTCAATTATACACAGCGTTTTCATAGGTTTATTGAGGTTGTGAAAGATAAATCTGGTTAACAATTCCAGAGGATGGGAAGTTAGTTTGAAAATAGAGATAAGAACTGCTTTCAAGTGAAATGGAATAGCTAAAGAAAGACCAAGGGTAAGAGTAAAATAATAAGTAAAATATTTACATAAAATTCAGGCATTTGAAGCCAAAGAACTATGGAGGCAATGGAACTTAAAGGATTAAGATATTAGAGAAAGAAAAATCTAAGAGTTTATCTGCCTTCTGAAGCCTGTTTGACTCTGCGAATATGTCAATTCAAATTCTGGTAGAAGTCTGAGACCTTGGGATTGTAAGACTCATGAAACACAGCTGCTAAAACAATGAAACCAAGGAGCTGCAGGCAGGTACTGGAGGACCCAGGCCATGGCCAAATTTATCCACAAGAACAATTGTTAAATTCCGTAGTTATTAAAGAGAAGGAGGAAAAAATCTATACAGTTTTCACCTATGAAGGAGTAAATGGATGAGACTTGCCCTCACACATTAAACAACAATAAAAATGGAGAAAATAGATAAGACCATTGCTTTTAGATATTTGACAACCGGCAGGGCAGGAGTGATCTCTGAGAGGAGGACAACTATGAGATAAGCCCTCCCATCACCCTGGCTTTCTGCCTGGAGATAATTGCATGGTCATTGCAAGAAAAGGAGAATTCAAGAGAGATTAGTAATTTTGGCAAGGTAAAGAGAAGTAAATTTCATTTAAAGGAGGGTGTGGCAACGGGAATTGTTGGGGCAGAGTACTGAAGAGAGCGATCAATGCCGGCAAACTTGAATCTGCTTAAAAGCCTCCTCTCTCTTTGTCTGAATATCAATCTCTACATTCATTAAGTTTAACTTTAGGAGGCCAAACCACAACGACAATGAAAAAGACAATGTCTGGGAAGCTGTAAGCTGGAAAATTCCCTGAGCACCCCCAGGGCTGTGAATCATTTTGATTTACTACACAGAGTAGGGAAATATTGTGGCATATTTAGGGTGCTTAGTAGATGCTTTCAAAGAGCTCCCATCATGTTACAGGGACTAAACTAAAGGAAAGACTACTCTAGACCCACTGTAAAAAAGATTTAACAAAAGCATGGAAAAGATCAAGCTGATCCACACATAGTACACCAATGTATGTGAAATAGGCTAAAAAAGAGGTTTTCTCATTATAATTATTAAAATGTAATATTTGTTGGTTCATGTTATTACTTGGTCCTGTAGTAGTTCAGACAAACAAATCCAGTAAAAATTTTTAAGTTAGAATGGAATTGGTTCACCTTAAAGCCTTGTTTATTTTAACTTCATCCGTATTTTATCCATTCTTCACTTATATTTTTCTTCCTTCAATCTAAGCAAAATCTATTTTCTCCAAAGATGAAAAATCCATTCTTGAAATATAAATTCACCACAGTTACATCTCTGTGCTTTTTTGTAAGCTTCTCTGTTATTTTCAGAATCACAAATATCAATTATAGCAGGGGTAGTAACAGCTGGTGATCTTACTGCTGTTGTCTCTATTGCTACTCTTGTGGGTTCTCTGGCCCTATTTTTCTAATCTCTAATCATGCAGTACTTTTGATGAATAATAATTAACAGATTGATGAATATATCAAAAGAGGTTTAACTTAGGGCAGTAGTAGGCAGTGCTTACTCCCACATTAGTTAATTTTCTCTTGAAATGAGATTCAGAGTGTACAATAAATGTAACTGAAATTATACTTCGATGTTATTTTTCAAATATAGTGTGACAAATTTGATTTCTGAAAGGTTAGAATGATTTGATATTTTAAAAGGTCAAAAATATCATATTTTTAGTTATTTTTTACAGCAGCAAATAAATGGTCATTACTTATTACTAAGTTTTTCAAATCAAAGTTTGTTTTGGAGGGAAAGTGAAGGAGGAAGAATTGATTTTTAAAGAATACCTACAATATATGAAAGATTTCTAATCTATTTCCTTATAAATAAGACTGGACGTTTTACTGGATATGAATGTTAAAACTCGGGATAATAAGGTAATGTACTTGCATGCATACTTTTTCTTAAGGAATCAAACAGTTTAATCAATTACTCATCCTGTTTTTGCTAACTTAGATGTTGCCTATAATAAAAAATCCATTTAATTCATTATCTTCTCTCAGTGAAATATTTTATTTGGGAAGTTAAAATATATATATTTGTACTTCACACAGGAATACAAATAGTGAGTGAGTCACACACTATGTGTGAGCCAGTTAAATGAAGGCAATATGATTAGTTATAATAAAACAGTGAAAGGAATGTAAGTAAAGGACCTAAGTTATGGTGAACATTTTATAAACGTGCATTACATTTTTTATCATCATCTTACAAACCTGAAAATAATTATTTTATGGTTGCAACCCAATAAGCTATACATGCTATAAACTTTAATCACTTTCAAATTGCATTAGAGGTATAAAATATCGATATGTTTAAGGATGTAAATATGGATACAAAGATAAACTGATTTCAGAAGAATACACAAATATATGTGAATATTGTGTACATTTCCTATTGAAAATAGGACATCACATTTCTTTTTCTGTGTCAAAGTGGTTCTTAGTTAAAAATACCAAAACACAATTTAGAGAAAAAATTTACCACCAAAACGCAATTTAGAGAAAAAAATGAATACTGTTTTTGATTTTTTAAATGGTGAAAAGGCAGCATACATAGCCTGCCATAATAATGATCCCACCATCTACTTTTTTATACATCTTATTCTATAACTTTATAAAACATTCTCAGAATCAATTCTGTCCAAGTTCTAGCCTTAATGTCATCCTTCTCTGTCAAATTAACCTCTTATCCTACTGCCTAGACATCAAAAAAGTCAAAATTACTAGCCAAGAAATGGAATGCTTCTTGAGTGACTGTGGAGGAAAATAAATTAGATGGGTCAAGTCAGTACTCTGTAGAGGAAAGGTTAATGAGAAGGGCTGAAAAAAAATGATTAACACTTTTATTGTATGTATATACTTTAGAATATTTGTTGAAAACTGAGACTCCTTCCAGGCAAAACATACGTTTGTAAATATCTAACAGCATTTTAAAGTTCACTGAGGCTATGGAAAATGGTTTCATTACCTGATGTCTCTGCTACATTTCCAGCTTCAAATTTTCCATGATGTAGAATTGAGTTATATTATTGTGACTAAGTGTTTTGTTTTCGTTCCTTCTGAATCAATGTTGATGTATCTTTCATTGCAGCCTTTATACTCTCTATTCCATGAAATACAAGAAGATAAGAGAAAAACAAAAATATAAACACTTCTGAACTAAGCCATTTCTATTTCTTTCCAGCTACTATGTTGTCATTTATTCAGTTATGTCTTTCCGGATGATTTATTTAACCTTATTTAAGTCATTTGAAGTTAAAAATAACTCTTTATTTTTACAATAGTAATGTACAATAATATTAACTCCAGATTGTTGAATGGTTACATCTTACCTAAATAATAAGAGACTTGGTGTTAAATGTAAATTGAGTAGTAAAAGCTAAGTTACAGAAGTCCAAAGGTTGGTATGGACTCGCTTGTCCCTGTAATGTTGATTTCTAAGTGACAAAACAAAACAAAACAAAACACCTCTGTAATTATTTTATCTTGAAATTAACTCTTAAAGTGCCACAGCCTGATCTTCTTTGTTATGGCAGAGTAGGATTAAAATGTGTTTCACTGTCAGCTATTTATTTGCTTGGCACACTTTCAAAAAATGGTTTGCATTTTGCTAGCATGACGGGATTTTTACTCCTGAGCTTTGCTTTAATTAAGAAATCTAGGCCGGGCATGGTGGCTCACACCGGTAATCCCAGCACTTTGGGAGGCTCAGGCAGGTGGATCACCTGAGGTCAGGAGTTCGAGACCAGCCTGGCCAACGTGGTGAAATCCTGCCTCTACTAAAAATACAAAAATTAGTCCGGCATGGTGGCACATGCCTGTAATCCCAGCTACTAGGGGAGCTGAGGCAGGAGGATCAGTTGAACCTGGGAGGTGGAGGTTGCAGTGAGCCGAGATTGCACCACTGCACTCCAGCCTGGACAACACAGTGAAATTCCACCTCAAAAAAAAAAAAAAAAAAAAAAATTCTGTTTCATAGTACTCTACTCTTCAAATTCTGCCATGGGTGCAACATTTGAATGTCACTAAAACTAGCATAAGACAATTGATTTTATCTTGGCTTTCAGATTGTGTTCACAGGTTTTAACAACTCCCAATCCCACCCCAGTAAAGTACCTTGCAAAAGATCTCATTTCAATTGCATTTATGTATCACTATTACCAATCAGTATATATTCTTTGAAGTTCCTGTGGACAAGATCAATACTATAACTGAGGCCAGTTTTCCACATGCCAAACTTTAATTGGAAATTTCAAGTGATGGCCAGTAACTCAGTATCTTTTATCTCACTGCATTGCAAGTAATAGTTCCAAAATTAGAACAACTTATTTGAATATCTTTAGTGACTAAATTGATCATTGTACATGTATCCATTAGTGAATTTTGTAGGTTAAGTTATACATTTAACCAACAAATATTTTGAGGTAAAGCTATATATATACTGTCTTAGAAATTCATTTACCTAATATTTTATGTTAAATTTAAAAATTGAGGACTTTGATACTATTATTTTTATAAGCAAAATTAGCATTTATACCTAGAAAGACATGTGGACATATGGACATCCACAGATTCACAAATAAAATATTTATCATTTGGGAAAGGCAAGAATGATTTACTAGCTTTACATTCAAAGGAAGCAATTGTAGTAAAACTGTTATAGTTAATTTTCTATTTTTCCCCACTCTTAATTTTCTAACTATATATCCAAGTACTAATGTTTTTGAAACTATTAGACCTTATTCAGAGCACCAATAGAGGCCATTTTTATGTCTTCAAAAAAGAAAACAAAAGACTAATAATACATTTATTTCAGCAGAAATATTAAAATATTTGGTGCCCTGGTCTTAACATTAGTAGAAATTATTACATTTCTGAAACAAAGGCATGAATTAAATCAAGAGTCTATAAGAATAAAAATACTCACTCAAGCCTGTAATCCCAGCACTTTGGGAGGCCGAGGCGGGTGGATCACGAGGTCAGGAGATCGAGACCCTCCTGGCTAACACGGTGAAACCCCGTCTCTACTAAAAATACAAAAAACTAGCCAGGCGAGGTGGCGGGCGCCTGTAGTCCCAGCTACTCGGAGGCTGAGGCGAGAGAATGGCGGGAACCCGGGAGGCGGAGCTTGCAGTGAGCTGAGATCCGGCCACTGCACTCCAGCCTGGGCGACACAGGGAGACTCCGTCTCAAAAAAAAAAAAAAAAAAAAAAAAAAAAACTCAAATGTGGATTTTCGTAAAATCGGTTTCATGAATGATAAAGCTACTCTTTATTTTAATGTTGATACTTTCTTCTTTATAAAATATTTTATTGGAGATATTATTTTCACTGAGCCTTGACTTCCCAGGCTCAAGCAATCCTCCTGCCTCACCCTGCTGAATATGTTATGGGTTGTTAGGCATGAGCGAGGCTGGAGAGGGTTCTTCCCCACCCACTAGGAATGTCGGGTGGTGGTTTGGCAATTGTCACATTACCTCTTTAGAAGTGATAAATTGGCAGCCAGTCCTGATGATCCACACCTGTTGCACCTGCATTAATTGGTGGATGCAGATGTCAGGGAGAAGCAACTTCCTGGGCAGGTACATTAAGAGACAAAATGACGGAATGAAGAAGGGGGAAAAAGCCGCAAATGGGCATGCGCACAACTTCCTAAACACACTGAGCATGCTCACCTCCTGAGAGTAAGAAGGGCACTGAGCATGTAGGCAGCTCACAGGGAAGAATCATGGGAAAGAGGCCAGACTATGAAGTTTTAATATCAAGTTTAAACAGGGTACTTAACCTTGGTGCTCGCTTGGGTCTCTTCCAAGCATACTTTCCTTTTTTTCCTGTTCTAAAGCCTTTTTAAATAAACTTCCACTCCTGCTCTAAAAGTTGTCTCAGTCTTTTTTTGTGCCTTATGTCCCTCAGCTGAATTCTTTTTTCTGAGGAAGCAAGAACTGAGGTTGCTGCAGACCCATATGAATTCACCACCAGTAACTCGAATACCTTCCACCAGTAACAAGTAGCTGGGAACACAGGTGTGAGCCACCATGCTAGGCTAATTTATCTTATTTTTAGTAGAGATGGGGTCTGGCTATATTGCCCAGGTTGGTCTCAAACTCCTGGGTTCAAGCAATCTGCCTACCTTGGCCTCCCAAAGTGCTGGGGTTACAGGCATGAGCCACTGTGGTTGGCCAAATTCTTCTTTGATTCTCCACAGCTAGAGCAAAACTTAATCTAGGAAAATATTAACGTTTTAGAACATACTTTTAATTTCAATTAAAGCATGTGGTATATTTATTTTACATAGTAAAATACTTTCAAGCAATACATACATGAATTATTTAAGTCCTCTGTGCAAAATGAATGTAGATTATAAAATAGTTGCTAATTGTACCATTTTAAAGATAATTTCTAGACCTCTTTAGAAAAATTTTAGATACAAATAGTTAAAGTCATTGAAATGAATCTAATCTCTTGTTCTGTACCAGTAAATTTTGTCTCTATCGTTCCTATTAAATGATAAGTAGTAGGTGCTGAGCTTAAACATATGTTTTTATACTGTACTGAAAAAGGACCCAGAATGTGGGCTATGTATGAATGTATATCTAACTGCATTTCTGCTATTTACTTGTCTCTTGTCTCTGGTAATATAATTTACTTTTCTGGGATTAAGATCCTTGAGAAGAGAGTAAAGGATTACAACCCCTCAAATATTTCATAATTTTAAAGGAAATCCAACAAAAACTTAAAATCCTGCCTGAATAAATTTCCAATCAAATATGTTTGTATATATTTAGATAAGTTGTTCTCTACATAATTTTACAAAATAGCCTGAAAATGTAACTTCTCAGCAACTTTAATGAGCGGTATATTTTGTATAATCTTGAAGATTGAAGAACCAGATTGAATATAATTTATACTAAATTTTCTTCAAAGTAAAAGTCAACTTATAAGTGAAAGAAGTAAGACAAGGAAAGAAATCACACATAGAATGAGAAGGTTAAAATACGAAAAAGAGTAGAAAACATTTTTAGAGAAATTAGGCATCATTCTTTTAACTATCCAACGGGGTCACCTTGCCCACTGCCTAGAAAGAGACCATTTATCAAGACAGGGGAATTGCAATGGAGAAACAGCAATTCACGAAAAGCTGGCTGTGTGGGAGATCAGAGTTTTATTATTACTCAAATCAGTTTCCCCAAGCCTTCAGATATGGGAGTTTTTAAGGATAATTTGGCATGTAGGGGCTCAGGAAGTGGAGAGTGCTGATTGGTCAGGTTGGAGATGGAATCATTGCTGTCTTCTATTCCTGGGTGGGATCACAGAACTGGTTGACCCAGATTAACGGTCTGGGTGGTGTCAGCTGATCCACGGAGTGCAGGGTCTGCAAAACATCTCAAGCACTGATCTTAGGCTTTACAGTAGTAATGTTATCCACAGGAGCAATTTGGGTAGGTTCAGACTCTTTCAGCCAGAGGCTGCCTGACCCTTAAACCATAATTTCTAATCTTGTAGCTAATTTGTTAGTCCTACAAAGACAAACTAATCCCCAGGAAAGAAGGTGGACTTTTTGGAAAAGGGATATTATCATTTTTGTTTCAGAGTCAAATCATAAACTAAATTCTTTCCCAAGAGTAGTTCGACCTATGTCCCCAAATGAACAAGGACAGTTTAAAGGGTAGAAGCAAGATGGAGTCAATTATGTCTGATCTCTTTCGCTATAATAATTTTTCAATTTTTGCAAAGGTAACTTCTTTCTCATCATAAAAACTGTGCAACTAAATTAACTAAAGTTTTACATTAATAATCACTGTAGAAAAACATGTTTTTATTGTTTTTATGGAACAAGCTTCTCATTAGTTGTTTCAGGAAAGTTGAATAGGCTTTAATATCATTTATGAAAATTGTTAGTAAAATGCTTGGGGGTATATTTTTAAACTGGTAATTGAGGGAATAGTAATTAGTTTCAGCAGGAATCATAGTGTTTTAGCAACTTATTCTCATCCATGGAACTACCAGTGCTATTTCTGTCATTCTTCTCTATTACATACTGTCTGTCCTTCAGTTAAAGTAGCTATTAACTTTGATATTATATTCCAATGAAATTTTAATCACCTAATATCTTAGTTTAAATGATGTTTTTTAAAAAACAAAGAAAGTAAAAACTTATAATGGGTATAACTGAAAAGGGCCTGAAAGAACTTCTAGTCCAACCACTTAATTTTATTCACTATATCCAATCGTAGTGAAATCTTACAAATTCATTTTACCATTCACACACACTACCATATACTTTTCCATAATATTGTAAAAGAATAGTTAGCTATTGAAGGGAATTAAAATATTTTACCCCGAAATATATTTCTTTGACCTATGTTGAAACTGCTACCTCTTAGCTATGTCCTGGCAGAAGTGGTCCTGCAAAAGCTGTGTTAAGCGGGGAAAATTTGCATCTGTAGAGAATCTCCATGAATGCAGCCATGCCCCTGCCCCTTTCTATACCTTTCCAAAGATCCAGGAGGGATTGAAAGTCAGACGCTTTTACAAGTCTACAAAGAAACATTTATCATTTATTTTTTTCCGAGGTAGACTTCATCTATGTAACAAGGCCACCTTTGCTCGCTAAGCTTCTTCTCTCTCCCATAAACCATTTTACAAGGATTTAAGCCCACATTTTTTTTTTTTCCTGTAACTTCAAAATGGTACATTTCTGTAACTCATTGGGAAGTGGGGTTTTCATTCTGAAGATTCTCATTTAAATGTGTTAAAAATATGTTGCATGCCTTTACTCCTAGTAATCAATCTGCCTCATATCAGTGATTTTTAGGGAAAATTTATGGGGCCAAGAGCCTATGTCCCACACACTATCAAAATGGAAATGTAATAGTAGTAGTGTATTTCCAAAAAATATGTACCTATAAATTGTTCTGAGATATAGCCTGGGATTGGGAGTTGGGATAGGGAAGAGAATAAACAAAACTATCTGGGTATTTTTGGATAGAAGGAAAATTACGTGATTTTTTCATGCTTCACTGCAGAATTGATTCTTTGCAGATTATGGAACTAACATTGGAATTTCTCTTAACTTAATGACCCTGTAAATTTGGATGTACTTTGGGGGAAATGGATATATTCTTATATAAATTCATTTTCATATATTTGTATAAAATAAATATTCTAATATTTGAGACCTCAAATAATTTTTATGCCTCTGAATTGAGTCATGGCCCTCTCTCATGTGAAATAGCAATGATGCCAACCACTCTATAAGGTAGCCATAAAGAAAAAAATGAAATAAAAAGCTATTCAAGTAAAAGGCTTTATGATGATGATAATTTTCATATTTTAAAGATAATCCAACATATAAACACTTAAGATTCTATGAAAAATTATTAAATTGTGTACCTTCTGATTTTGTTCTGCCTTTCTTAGAAATAGACATTTGATTTTTCCAGAAATACTGAGGCAGAACAGCAAAAACAAATCTTTCTGTTTTTAATTATAAAGATGTTTCTTCTCTGCAAACATAACCAAATGCAGGTTCAGCTGTTCACCGCTTGCAAAATCAAATAATAGGGATGGGGTATAAGAGAAGGAAAGTGACTTTATTTTCCAAAGCTTGCAGTAGAGAAGTGGTTTGGCACCTACTTTAATAAAACTGCTTCAAAATTCTCAGGCAAAATCCCAAGATTTAAGAAGGGGAAGTATGGTGTGGAGGGCATGCAGTGGAGCAAAGCAGTGGAGCTCTGTAACGTGTTCAGATGACTTATCTTGAGTTATTGCCCCATCTGGTGAATGGGCTGGTGCCATCTCAGGCTTTACTGTGTGGTAAATTAGCTATAGCCTTGAAGTAATCTCCTGGTGGGGGAGAATTTCATAGGCACCTGGACTGTCTAAAGATTCAGTCTCTGAAACTTCTTTAAGCACACATAATTAGATAAGCTAGTCATTCAAGGGAGTGTGCCTAGTGGAAAGTAGGAGAGTAAAGGTTAGGAACTTTACCTATAGGGAAGACAGTGACTTAAATTTTACATAATACGCCTTGCCTTGGTTTAGATCTAAGTCTGTGACTTTGAGATGTGAACTTTTTACTTTGTTTCACCTAAGTCATGTCTTTGGAGATGCAAATTTCGAGTTGCCTAGTCAACAATTGTTTAGAACATAGAATGGATAATCAAGAGATTAATAGTCTAACAGAGCAGGTAAAAGTTTTGAAAATAGGCAAATGAAAAATCTTAAATCTATAAGACCTGCCTCTGTCTATGGGCCTGTCATTTCTATATGTTTATATGTGTCATGTGGAAATGATATTTCACTATCAAATTTTATGAAAGAACTTTAATTAATTGGTTTAAAGAACAGTAAGCAATTAGAACTAATAGAATCTAGCTCAGATGCCTTTTAGTTCACATGACTTCAGTTATCTTTGGTAAGAGTAATTTAGTCTCAAAATTATCTCTATTAATTTAAAACCTTTAAGCTATGTTATGTTAAATTAACTAAATCTAGTTTTGTGGGTTTTTTTTTCTTTTTTTTTTCCCCATCGGGAATTAGAGTTACTAAGAGTTAAAATAGTGGGCTAGTAAGATTTGCTCTTGGTGAAGTTTGTAAAAAACATGAGAATGTTGTTTTGCTAAAGCAAATGTAATTTTTTTCTAGTTTATAGGCTATTTAAAGTTTGCTTTAAAATAAAGAAAAAATGATATAGGTAAAACTAAATGAACAAAAAGATGAAAAATAAAAGGGTGGCAATAAAGAAACTTTGATTTCTGGATGGCCACCCTGTCACCTATAGTAGCAGCTGGGCTTCATTCAGTTATCAAAGATAGACGATCCAGGGGAATTTAGAGATTGTTTATACTTCTGGGGAGTTGGTTCACAGGATGCATAAGGAAATGAAAACGAATAAAGAAAAAGCAAAATATTCAATCCCTTGGTTATACTTATCTATAACAGCTAAAATAAATGTGACACAATATTGTGTTGGGCCTTAAGGCAGGACCAAAGATAGATGTGTTGCTGTCTGAGTTCAGATCACTCACCTGAAAGCTATGCACAAAAGGAAATATTAAGCCAGGTCAACAGGAAGTACCTCTGACACTTGTGATTACCAATAAGGTGGTCAACGTGGGGGAAATGTTACCAACAGTGGATCCATATGGGTCTGCAGCAACCTCAGTTCTTGCCTCCTCAGAGGAAAGAATTTGACCAAGGAGGCATAAGCATAAAGAGAGACTGAGGCAAGATTTAAAGCAGGAGCAAAGTTTATTAAAAAGCTTTAGAGCATGAATGAAAAGAAGTTAAAGTACACTTGGAAGAGGGCCAAGTGGATGACTTGAGAGATCAAGTGCCTATTTTGACCTTTGACTTAGGGTGTTACATGGTGGCATACTTCTGTGTCCCTTCTCCCCTGATTCTTCCCTTGAACTGGGCTGTCCATATGTGCCCTGTCCTGACAGCACTTGGGAGGGGTCACATGCACAGTGTGTTTGCTGGAGCTGTATGCATATGCATTTGAGGCATTCTTTCCTTACCAGACAAAGTCCCTGGTAGGTCATATAGCAGTTAAACTCCATAAATTTGATTTTTTTTTTTTTTTTTGACAAGAGTTTTGCTCTTGTTGCCCAGCTGGAGTACAGTGGCACAATATTGGCTCACTGCAACCTCTGCCTCCTGGGATCAAGCAATTCTCCTGCCTCAGCCTCCAAAGTAGTTGGGATTACAGGAGCACGCCACCACACCAGACTTATTTTTATCCTTTTAGTAGAGATGGGGTTTCATCATGTTGGCCAGGCTGGTCTTGAACTGATGACTTCAGGTGATCCACCCACCTCAGCCTCCCAAAGGGCTGGGATGACAGGCATGAGCCACCACACCCGGCCATCTTGCTTCGTAATGCACATGTGTTAGCGCACTCGCCCAGCTCCTGATATCTTATTGGCAAGCTGCCGATTGCAAATTTCAGGTGTTTCTATCTATTGAGAGACTGCCTTTCCCTGGCACTAGCTGTGACCAATTATTACTTTAGAAAGACACTTATCAACCCCTTACCATTGCCTGATGGTTGCCTGACATTCCTGGTGGAGTGTGGGGGATCCCTCTGCTGCCCTGCTCATGTCTGACCAGCTATCTACTGTAACAGAAGGGCAAAACCAAGTAACTATTAAAACCACAGGGTGTAATATAAAGAAATTGTTCAATTTTGTAAGTTGGTATCATCAGCTTCTTGAGAAACCTTTAGTAAAATGGATGGTAATAATAAATAATTTAAAGTAAGTATCTTTAATTTGAAATGCTATAGAATGAAAGAACATGTTTGGGTTCATACAGGAACCACAGTTCACTATTAAACTAAAGGGGTGGCCTGCCCCTCCACACCTGTGGGCGTTTCTCATTAGGGGGAATGAGAGACTTGAGAAAAGAAATGATACACAAAGTACAGAGAAAGAAAAAGTGAGCCCAGGGGACCTGCGCTCGGCATACAGAGGACTGGCGCCAGCACTGGTCTCTGAGTTCCCTCAGTATTTATTGATCATTATCTTTACCATCTCAGAAAATGGGAAGTGGCAGGACAATAGGATCATAGTAGCGAGAAGGTTAGCAGTAAGACATATGAATAAAGATTCCTGTGACATGAATAAGTTTAAGGAAAAGTGCTGTGCCTTGATATGCATATGCAAACAACTGCATAAACCTTTTTAGTGCATAAAGAGCAGCATTGCCACTAGCACGTCCCACTTTCAGCCCTAAGGCGGTTTTCTCCTTTCTCAGTAAATAGAACATACAATCGGGTTTTACACTGAGAATTTCCATTGCCCAGGGACGGGCAGGAGACAGATGCCTTTCTCTATCTCAACTGCCCAGAGGCCTTCTTTCCTCTTAGACTAATCCTCCTCTGCACAGACGGGTGTCAGGCTGGGGGACGATCAGGTCTTTCCCTTCCCTCGAGGCCATATTTCAGACTATCACATAGGGAGAAACCTTGGACAATACTTAGCTTTCCTAGGCAGAGATCCCTGCAACCTTCCGCAGTGTATGTGTTCCTGGGTACTTCAGATTAAGAGAATGGTGATGACTTTTCACAAGCATACTGCCTTCAGGCACTTTGTTTAACAAAGCACATCCTGTACATCTCCAAATCTGTTAAACCTTGAGTCACCACAGCACATGTCTCTTGCAAGGACAGGGTTGGGGGTAGGGTTACAGATTAACAGCATCTCAAATACAGAACAAAATGGAGTCTCTTAAGTCTACTTCTTTCTATATAGACATAGTAACAGTTTGATCTCTCTTTTTCCCACATTAAACAATTGCTGATGGGTATATGCAATCCAGAAACACAGAAAGTTATTCTTGATAGAACAGCCAGCTCTAGTGGACCAGAGAAAAGCCACTGCAAGGTCTGTTTGCCCTAAGAAGGTGACTGCCCAGCTATCCCTATAAAAACCAGGTGGGAGGACCCCAGATGCAGCAGCTGATATGCTTCATATGCAAGCCATGTGGGACTGGCTTTACGATGACTGAGACATTTACCCACTGAATATGCCCATTACCCAGGTTATGGTAAGTGCTCTGGCTAAGGGAGCTCCTTCTACATGAGCACCCCGGGTGACATTACTCCTGAAGCTTTATCAAATTTGCTACTGCAGCTCTCCCTCATTCATCTTATAGATACTAATAAATACTAATAAAACATTAGAGTAAAAAACAAAACAAACAAACAAAAAAAACCAGGCAAGGTGGCTCACGCCTGTAATTCCAGCACTTTGGGAGGCCAAGGCAGGCAGATCCCTTGAGGTCGGGAGTTCAAGACCAGCCTGGCCAACATGGAGAAACCCCGTCTCTACTAAAAATACAAAATTAGCTGGACGTGGTGGCGAATGCCTGTAATCCCAGCTCCTTGGGAGGCTGAGGCAGGAGAACCACTTGAACCCAGGAGGCGGAGGTTGCGCTGAGCAGAGATGGTGCCATTGCACTCCAGCCTGGGCAACAAGAGCAAAACTCCGTCTCAAATAAATAAATAAATACGTAAATAAAAGGTGGGGGGAAAGATCAAACGGAGTCAAAAGACTCATCCCAAAAGAGTGGAAATCTTTAGATAGTTATGAAGAAATGAAACAAATAAAATTAATATGATATTAAAGCAAGGTCTTAATACAACACTATTGAAGGTTAGATGGACCACAGGAAACCCTAGCTGGTGCCCCAACAATAAAGGGCCCCACACCAGTTTTGTGCATTTACTTCGGAATGAAGAAATTTAAGAAAAATACAAAGGAATAGGTTACAGTGAGAAAGTGGACACTGCCTGGGGCAATGTTGAGGCAAATGAAGATAAAGAATGACAAAAGGGCTTGAGTCCCTATACTCAACCCCCTGCTGGGAACTCAAATACTTTTTTACAGGTGTAGGTAAAATGGTTTTAGGGTAGAGAAGAAAAGCTTCTGGGACCAATCATAAAAATGCCGGGCGCGGTGGCTCAAGCCTGTAATCCCAGCACTTTGGGAGGCCGAGACGGGCGGATCACGAGGTCAGGAGATCGAGACCATCCTGGCTAACACGGTGAAATCCCGTCTCTACTAAAAAATACAAAAAACTAGCCGGGCGAGGTGGTGACGCCTGTAGTCCCAGCTACTCGGGAGGCTGAGCCAGGAGAATGGCGGGAACCCGGGAGGCGGAGGTTGCAGTGAGCTGAGATCCGGCCACTGCACTCCAGCCTGGGTGACAGGGCAAGACTCCGTCTCAAAAAAAAAAAAAAAAAAAAAAAAACAAATGCAAGGGTTGATCGAATTATGAAAGTTATGAAGTTTAAACAGGCTTTATATGAAGTAGTTGTGACTTCTTTACTTAAATGTTTTATAAAAATGGATACTGTATCTAACTAGGGAATATTTCCCCTACCTATATTTAAAACAGAAGGCATATAAATCTGCCATTTGTCTAATATTAATTGGACATGCAAATGGGAACCAGTAAGATTGCCCAGGCCCACAGAACATAAAATAGAAGCTGGATTGCCAGTAGCGACAAACTCATTTGGTAGTCCTTTGTGAAGTGTTTACTGGGGCTTGTGGCAAAAGCCTGTGAGCACCTCTCAATCACAACTACTTGGTTTGTAGATGACACTTCTAAGGTGAATTATCGACATTATGTTTGGAAGGCTGCTACTCTGGTTGTAAAGTACACTTTTGTATGCAGGATTTACTCTTCTCTCCACCAGGGTTCTCCAGAATTTGTAAACTGTGAGTATTCTTATTTTATGGTAGCATAGTTTTTTGTATAATTTCAGAAACAGTGTTCTTCTGAAACACGACACAATTGGAGACACTAGTTATTTTACCAAGGCCTTGACTAGAACAACATTCTCTTTCTTTTTTTATTGAGACTGAATCTTGCTCTGTTGCCCAGGCTGGAGTGCAGTGGCACGATCTCGGCTCACTGCAAGCTCCGCCTCCTGGGTTTACACCATTCTCCTGCCTCAGCCTCCCGAGTAGCTGGGACTGCAGGTGGCTGCCACCACGCCCTGCTAATTTTTCTCTATTTTTTAGTAGAGACGAGGTATCACGGTGTTAACCAGGATGGTCTTGATCTCCTGACCTCGTGATCCTCCCTCTTAGGCCTCCCAAAGTGCTGGGATTACAGGTGTGAGCCACTGCGCCTGGCCAACTAGAACAACATATACTTAAACAAAGTTCCAGCAAAATCAACTGGAAAGGAGACTATATGACCAAACAGTTCTTGCTGCATTTTAGGCAAATAATCAGGCCAAGTATCATAACTAAAACTTATTTTGCACACAAATTGGTCTTACTATCATTTCTCTTTAGTAGAAAAGAAGAGCTAGAGAGAGAGATACTATGTTTCAAAGGAAAACTATAACACACCTATTACTGGATTCTAGCCCTGACCCTTGTTTTTGAGTATAGATTGAATCATGAATTATTTTTTGGCTACAATTGGCCTCTAAGGATAAACCAGGTCAAAATTTTCTTCATGACATTTTTAGTTGGCACCCTAATGAAATAGGTTTCTTTTTCTGTTCTGACACACGATTTCTCTTTTGATTGTTAAATTATTAATATTATTTATCTCTCATTGTTTTACTTCTTCCAAGAAAACCAGAATCATCGTATTCTGAAGATTATACATGATTTCACAAAGCCTGACAATCCCCCTCATTTGGAATCCCACTGGACCCAATCTGTTTTTCACTTCTAATGCCCTGCTGCTAATCTATGCAAACATCCTCCCTCTAGGCCAAGGGTCTATATAAAAGGAGTGGACATGTGAAATTGTAAAAACTGGTTTTGAGGGATATAATCATTCAGACCCTCAAAATCAAGGATGGGCACACAGGTGCCTAAACAGATGGTGAAATGAGGGACTTTGCCTCCTGGGTCATTATCTGGCACATTTTCATCTATCCCAACCATAAGGAATTTCCTACTTCTCATAAAATTAAAAAAAAAAAAATACTGAGAGAGTATCAAGATATGTAGTGGGAAAACCTTTGGGGTATAATGCTCCCAGTTATGAGATTTATGCAGATACATGTTAAAAAAAATTATCAGCCTCCTCAGGAAAAATTACTAAGAAGACCACAAAAAGCATTATGGTATAACAAAAGTTGTTCAATTCCTTAGCTCTTTTAAACAAAATATTTATGTTTTGTGTAGTTAATTGCTACAAGGCTATAACTAAAACCAGGATTACAATTACTCAGTGCATATAAGTTATAGATAAGTCAAGTTTGTAATCTTGGCTTTGGTTTTTGATTTCTGGCTTTTATATGGCTTAAAGAATTGTAAGGTTAATGAGTACCTGTCTACCTTCATTCCCATTTTGCCTAGAACATTTAAGTTGTCTGTAAGTCTTTCATCTCTAAGTTCCTTTGACAGAGGGATCCCACCAACAGACAGAATGGACCCAAAGCAGGCAGCCACAGTACCCTGGCAACAGTATTGGACAAATCATGTTGGCCCATAGATGTTTCTTCTGAAAAATCTTGATCAGAAAGAGGAGAAATGTAAATCAAAAACAAAATTTTAAGCCTCCTGACCAACTAAATAGACAACTCCTCTTCACCAAGAAGATTTCAAAGAAATCCAAAAAAAATAATTTTTGTTCAGGCCATAATGGAAAGGGCTGGTAGAACATGCCTTAGTATAACATCCTCCTTTTGGAATTCAGGCATAATTGACCAGCATTAACATTAAAACAAAGTTCTTATGCTTGACAACATTGACCCTTCGTAGCAATAAAATATCACCTTTCAATCTCAGTCTAGTATAGCATTGCCTCAACGGTAGCAGGCCCTGAAAGAGATAAAAATGTTTTATTCCAAAATATATTTCAAAGAACTGGTCCTGCAAAGCTATCTCTTGGGGGGAAGTTTACATTCCGTAGAGATTCTCGTTTCCTATTCAGGTTTTTTTTCTGATCCCGAAGAGATTATCTGAAAATCTAGCACCTTTTAAAGGTCCAAATAGAAAATATTTGCCACTTATTGCCTCTAAGGGTGGTCATCCATGAGACTGCATCTACATAATAAGAATCTTGGTCTCTACAACCTCTTATCTTATCCCAGACACTCCTTTCTATTGATCCTTGGTCTTTAGATCACAACTCTTTCAACAAACTGCCAATCAGAAAATCTTTGAATCCATCTCTGCCCTGTAAACCCCAACTTTGAGTTGTCCCACATTTCTGGACCAAACCAATATGTACCTCACATGTATTAATTGATATCTTGTATCTCCCCAAAATGTATAAAACCAAGCTATAACCCCACCACCTTGGATACATGTTATCAGGATCTCTTGAGAATGTGCCTAGGGCTATGATCACTCATATTTGGCTCAGAGAAAAACTCAAGAGTATTTTAGATCATTTGACGCTTCATCAGTGCAGCAATATCAGCCTTTTTGAAGGGAAAGTTATACTTCCATAATAACAGCATATAGTATAGACAAAACAAAAGTATCAACCACAAAATTAACATGATTTGAGCAACAGTAGATGGGTAAAATTATTTAGTAAATTGTGATTTTAAATGATAGTTTATTTTCTTTTTCTTATTAATAGGTGATATGGTTTGGATCTGTGTTCCCACCTACATCTCATGCTGAAATCTAATCCCAGGCCGGGCACAGTGGCTCATGCCTGTAATCCCAGCACCTTTGGAGGCCGAGGTGCTCAGATCACTTGAGGTCAGGAGTTTAAGACCAGCCTGGCCAAAATGGTGAAAGCCCATCTCTACTAAAAATACAAAAATTAGCTAGGCATGGTGGCACATGCCTGTAATCCCAGCTGCTGGGGAGGCTGAGGCAGGAGAATCGCTTGAATCTAGAAGGCAGAGATTGCAGTGAGCTGAGATCACGCCATTGTGCTCCAGCTTGGGTAACAAGAGTGAGACTCAGTCCCCCCAAAAAAGAAAAAAAAACAACAACAAAATGTAATCCCCAATGTCGGGGCGCGGCCTGGTCTGGATGGGATTGGATCCTGCCGGCAGTTTCTCATTGTTTAACACCACTCCTCCTTGGTGCTGTCGTCACAATAGTGAACTCTCATGAAATCTGGTTTTTCAGAAGGGTATATGGCACCTCCCCACCGTGTGAAGTGTTCAATTAAACAGCTGTTTCCCATTCCAGGAGGTGGCATTATAGATGGGATGGACTTCTATATGTAATACAGGCAATCAGATCTCTAATAAGAGCCATTTTCACAGTAACAGAAGAAAAACAAAGGTTAATATCTGGAGCTGTCAATCTACATACCAGCTTTTCTAGAGTCTGTGAGCTTCTTTAGATTACAGTGGCAATGTGACAGATTCTTCTGGGTTGTTGATTGAACCAGGCATTCCCGAAGTTTGTGTTGTCCAGCTTCAGTTTGCACGGCTTTAAGAAATGTGGTTTATTCCTGTAATCCCGGAACTTTGGGAGGCCGAGGTGGGCGGATCTCAAGGTCCGGAGATAGAGACCATTCTGGCTAACACGGTGAAACTTCGTCTCTACTAAAAATGCAAAAAATTAGCTGGGCGTGGTGGTGGGCACCTGTAGTCCCAGCTACTCAGGAGGCTGAGGGAGGAGAATGGCGTGAACCTGGGAGGCAGAGCTTGTTGATGAACCTGCACTCCAGACTGGGCGACAGAGCGAGACTCCGTCTCAAAAAAAAAAAAAAAAAAAAAAAAAAAAAAGTGCTGTTTTAATTTCTTGTTATTTCAACTCAGAATAATGGGAGAAAAATATTGAAAATGTTAGTTTGGGACTTGTAGCCAAAAAGAAAATTCAGGATTCAGTCCAAATTGTAAAATATAATACAAACTGAAAAAATAATGAAGATGTCTAGAATCCAATAACAGATGTACATGTTTCAACAGATGTTGAAACATATTTTTTCTATCCAATTCCCCAATTTTACTGAAGATAAAATCATAGTAAGTCTAATTTATTTGCAGGCATTTGTGGACAGATAAATTGATGGACTTGAGAGGCTTTTAAAAGGTCTAATCTGAAATTCATTATTAAAATAAAATGTTCCGGCAAAGCCAATTTAAAAAAATAAAAAAAAGGAGGCCAGCCAGGCGTGGTAGCCCGCACCTATAATCCCAACACTTTGGGAGGCTAAAGTGGGCAGATTGCTTGAGCCTAGGAGTTCGAGAGCAGCTTGGGCAACATGGTGAAACCTTATCTCTACAAAAAATAGAAAAATTAGCCAGGTATGGTGATGTGTGCCTGTAATCCCAGCTACTCAGGAGGTTGAGCTAGGAGGATCACCTGAGCCTGAGGAAGTTTAGACTCAGTGACCCGTGACTGCATCACTGCACTCCAGCCTGGGCAACAGAGTAAGACCCTATCAAAAAAAAAAAAAAAAGTAAAAAATAAACAAAAATAAAAACAAAAGATAAAAAGGAGGCTACATGGTAAGTAATTATTCTTGTTGCACGTTACGCAAATAATCAGGCCAAGTATAATAAGATAGTTCATTCTAAGGTACATCATAACCTAAATAGGTAAGGTTAAGGAGAAGTTTGAACAAAGCAAAATTGAAGCAACAGTACAAAATTTAAAGTAAAAAACTTCTGTAAATTGCAACAGAAACACAATTTTTGAAGGAATTGTTTTGTTTTAACATATTTCTGAGACTCTAATTGTAACTGGAGACCTCGGTTTTAAAAATTACATGTGTGTGTGTGTGTATGTGTGTGTATGTATTTATTATTTTTATTTATTTACTTATTTATTTTGAGAAATGGCCTGTTGCTCAAGTTGGAGTGCAGTGGCACAATCAAGACTCACTGGAGTCTTGACCTCCTGGGCTCAAGCAGTCCTTCTTCCTCAGCCTCCTGAGTAGCTGGGACTACAGGTGTGTGCCACCATGCCTGGTTATTTTTTTGTTCGTTTGTTTGAGACAGGGCCTCATTCTGTCACCTTGGCTATTTGTTTTTACTTTTTATAGAGATGGAGTCTCATTATGTTGCCCAGGCTGGTCTTGAACTCTCAACCTCAAGCAATCCTCCCACCTCAGCCTCCCAAAGTGCTAGTATTATAGATGTGAGCCACCATGCCCTGACTAAAAATACATTTTAATCATCTCCTTTCTTTTTCTTCTTTCCCTCCTATTCCTCTCCCTCTTCATTCCTCTTCTCTCTAGACACTCTTCTCCAGCAATGCATGCTGAAGAAATTCTAGAGGCTGATCTTGAAACAAACCAGTCCTGGAGCCCCTGTCAAATCCTCTGCTTGTAGGGAGTCACAGATAATTAGTCTATTACCATCGGGATGAAGTCAAAATAATGCACTAAACCTCCAGATGAACACTTATTAAAGATAGCCATCAGGAATATGACATACAGACTGTGTACTCCATACCACTCTTGCATGTCGTTCATACAAAATTTCCCTTTGAAACCCAACGGTGGGCCGGATGCTGTGGCTCATGCCTGTAATCAGCACTTTGGGAGGCCGAGGTAGACAGATCACGAGGTCAGGAGATGGAGACCACCCTGGCTAACACGGTGAAATCCCATCTCTACTAAAAATACTAAAAATTAGCCGCGGTGGTGGCGGGCGCCTGTAGTCCCAGCTACTCAGCAGGCTGAGGCAGGAGAATCACCTGAACTCGGGAGGCGGAGGCTGCAGTGAGCTGAGATCGTGCCACTGCACTCCAGCCTGGGCGACGGAGCGAGACTCCGTCCCCAAAAACAAACAAACAAAAATGGTAAATTTTTACATTAAAATGGTACTTTAGAATGCTAGCTCACAATCTTCTTAGTTTGCTGACTCTCTGATCATATCTGCTTTTCCACCAAACCTCACCCTTTATGTGTGGCTTTCAAGCAGCAAGCAGCTGAACTTGGGTCTGATTACAAAATCTCTGAAGCAGAATATTTACCTAAGAAAAGTAAAAATTTAATCTAAATTATATCCTTGATATAATAAAATAAATTGTTCTTATTTTGTAAATGCACTAAACAGGAAAATTGACAATGAGATTGTCACAGCTGATTTGAATGAGAATGAATTGTATATTTATATATATTGTGTTTAAAAATAACACATTTTTAATTTACTCTTTAAATACAATTTTACAGGCATAGAAAATTTTATACAATTTTTTTCATGTGAAATAGTCAGTTTGGAAAAATCATAAAGAAAAATATACAAATAAACAGCACACACAACCTTCTAAACTGGAGAAAATTGCTAAGTTCCTTTCTAACCCTCCTCCTCAATCTTGCTCATAGCATTCGTGTGCTCCCTTATGACCTTCTTTCCATTCAATTACATTTACCTCTCTGACCACCTAACCATCAGTACCACTCTAAGAGTAACAGGTTAACACTGTACTACCCTCTAATATCTCTTACAACCTATAATTTTAAATTAATTTTTAAAGTTGGAAAGGTGAAAAAATAAAAGCCAGAGTTATTAAATATCAAAATTTACATTTGTTAAGCAATGCCATTAAATACAAGAAAATAAAGTATATGACTTCCAAAATTTGACTCCCTTTTTATTAAAACACACACTTTATGAAGAAAATTCAATTTTAACTAATTAATTTTTATTTTATAGGTAAAGCATGTGATATAAAATGGCATTTTTGTGATTTATATTTTCTGCCAATTTTATTCTCAATTCCTATTTTTTGTAACCAGTATGAACAAAAGATACACTGTATTTCCCAACCTCTCAATACAGCAGAAATGTCAGTTTATACCTGAGCATTTCACTCAAGATATTTCTCATAATAAAAAAAAAAAAGAAAAGAAAAAAAAAAAGATATTTCTCTACACACCTTTTACCAATGCCCAATTTTCATGTTTTCTCTCAAATTGATTTTGTTCCACTGCCAACTCAATTTATCTCTGAATATATTTTCTCATGAAAATTGATCTAAATCTTCACTTGTATCCTGTTAATTTTAGTGTTCTTTATGTTCAATGCTAATATTTAGACACAGATTCCTCCATTTGTTTTGGCTTGCTTCTCATCTATACAATTGACTTAACGTTTCTTGATTCTGTAGTTAAGAACTATGCCTTCCTACACCCAAACATACAGACATCTTACCCCATATGTATAGTTCCCAATTACTGTCCACAAAGTCAATGCATTGTGAGGTCCTAATTTCCATTTTCGGGCCCATTATGAGGAAGTAAAATATTTTACTTCAAACCAACAGTTTCAGATATTACCTCTTGCTTCTTTGGCTGCAAATATTGTACATTTCCTTTTACTAGTAGTATTCCTATAGAGGAAATGAAGAACTAACTCTACAGTCAATTTATTCTCCAGTAGACTATAACATCCCTTCAAAACCAATCTTTCTAAAATTTAAAGTTGATCTTACATTTTTAAATGGCTCCCTCTTCCATTTAACGTATAGTTGAAGCTTCTTCTAATAAAATAATGCCCTTTAGGAACTAGCTTCTATTTATTTCTTTAAGCCCCATTCAAACCCAATATACTGTAGCCATATTGTATCTCCTGTTCCAAATCAGAAAGTTTTAGAGATGATCTATTAAAGGATACTTTAAAATATAGATAAACCACCTGAACCATCACAGCAGTGGACACCTGTAGTGCCATCTACTTGGGATGCTAAGGCAGGAAGATAGGTGGCACCCGGGAGTTTAGAGCTCTAATACTGTGAATCAAGCTTATGAACAGCGACTGCACTACAGTCTAGGCAATAAAGCGAGATCCTGTTTCTTAAACACAAACAAATAAACAAACAGACAAGCAAACACCTAATGCAGATACCCAAGTTTTGTAATTTATGTGAGAGATCTAGTGTTTATATTTATTTATTTATTCACTTGTTTATTTGTTTATTTATTTAGTTAGTTATTTTTGAGACAGGTTCTCACTGTCACTCAGGCTCCAGTTCGGTGGCACGATCTCAGCAAACTGCAGCCTCAACTTCCCCTACTCAAGTGATCCTCCTGTCTCAGTCACTCAAATAGCTGCAAACACAGGTGTGTGCCACCATGCCAAGCTAATTTTGTTTATTTTTTATTTAATTTTTTATTTGATTTGATTTTTTTGAGAGGGAGTCTCGCTCTGTTGCCCAGGCTGGAGCACAGTGGTGCAATCTCAGCTCACTGCAAGCTCCAACTCCTGAGTTCATGCCATTCTCCTGCCTCAGCCTCCCAAGTAGCTGGGACTACAGGCGCCCACCACCATGCCTGGCTAATTTCTGTATTTTTAGTAGAGACAGGGTTTCACCGTGTTAGCCAAGATGGTCTCAGTCCCCTGACCTCATGATCTGCCTGTCTCAGCCTCCCAAAGTGATGGGATTACAGGCGTGAGCCACTGCGCCTGGCCTGTTTTTAAAATTTTTTGTAGATACTGGGTCTCTTTATGTTTCCCAGGTTGGTCTCAAGCTCCTGGGCTCAAGCAATCCTCCCTCCTTGGCCTCTCAAAGTACTAGGATTACAGGCATGAGTCACTGTACTCTTATAATCTGTATTGTTTAGCAGCAAATGACTTTTTATTGTCTATCATCATAATAATAATCTTAAACACACTAAGCTGTGATTTGTGTAATTGGGCCAAAGGCAAACTCATACAACAGGAAATGCCAATCCAAGTGTTTACATGTCCCAAACACTCAGCAGCCCCATCACCACAGGTTTTGTATGAAACTCTAATCCAGAGCCAAAAGATCACTTTGGTAGAGATAGACAATAGTCATAAAAGAGACATATTTCATCTACTAAATGGTGTCCTCATTTTTGTTCTAAGTAACCACTGCTGTTGTAGTCATCAAATGCATATTCTATATCCTCTAGTTTTCCAAGCATCTACGTTTTCACTGTAATCTTCAATGCATTCGTCAGTTCTAGATATTCCATACCCAAACTCTAGAAGTTGATAATAAACTGTCTTGTTCTTAACAACTGCGTATTAATGCCCAGTTTTCATCCACTTATAAAACCACCAGTGGATGGCTATTAAATAATGCATTTTTCTAAAATACTTCATTTTGTATAAGCTAATACTTCCACTTCCTCTACCACCCAAAAAACTGAGTATCTAATAAATTCAGCGGATCATTATTTCCTGGAGAAGTTGTAGCATTTCCAAATGATCTACAGGAATTTTGTTATATAATATATTAATCATCATGATTCAAAACTTACTTTGTTTGTTTATTTATCTATTTATTTATTTATTTATTGAAATGGAGCTTTACTGTTGTTGCCCAAGCTGGAGTGCAATGGTACAGTCTCGGCTCACCACAACCTCCGCCTCCCAGGTTCAAGCAATTCTCTTGCCTCAGCCTCCCAAAGAGCTGGGATTACAGGAGCCTGCTACCACACCTGGCTAATTTTTGTATTTTTAGTAGAGATGAGGTTTCACCCAGGCTGGTCTTGAGCTCCTGACCTGGGGTGATCTACCTGCCTTAGCCTCCCAAAGTGCTGGGATTACAGGCATGAACTACCGTGCCCAGCCAAAACTTGCTTTTAAATTGATAATTGATGTGCAAAACAAGAGTTAGGTACTTGGGAATCTTATTCTCATTTTTATGTGATTAAGAGTGCTTAAAAACTGAAGTTATATGTTAATCAATAGAATCAGTAATCAGTAGCGTGTTTAACTGTGCTACATTGCAGCAGTACAGGTGTGTTGAACTGTGCTGCATTGCAGCTCATGTATCTTTGAGCATCTCTCCAGGAAAATGTCATCTAAAACTTGCTCAAATCAATGGATGTAATCCATAGTGTTATGGTGTTTACATTTACCTCACTTAGATTGTAGTATATCTTGTCCTTCTCTCATTAACCTTTCCCTTCCTATGAATCTTCTCCCCAAACTCTACTCACATTGAGTCTTCCCAACTAGGATTTTAATGCCATGCTTTAAAAAACTCCATAGACAGTGCAGCTTATCTATACTACTGTCTGTAGCTTTTTTCTACAAATCTCATAACTAAAACATTTATGGTTGCTTTGGAACTCATGTAGGACTGCTAAATTTGGGGATATTTAAGTACATCATGCCAGCAACTGCATTTGAAGTTGATGCTCCGAACTTTGAGATTCATTGGAGGATAAATGTCTACTACTGTTTAGGAGGGTCAAAATTGTGATATATATGAGAATTTCATAATATAAACAGTGTTTTCAAAAATATATAACATATGGAAAAAGTATAAGCTAAATATACAGTTTTTTAAATTAGCATTATGGTCAAGGTAAATCATTTAATGGTCTAAATTGTTAGTGCATTTAATTTTAATTCATTTGAAATGCCTAATTGTATTTGGATCTTGCTTATCATTAAAATAACTTTAAAATGTGGTTTTTAACTGAGAGGTGTATTACTGATGGTATTAATCATACTGTTCTGCTTCACAAACAGTCTGAGATAGAATCCTTTTGTTGTTACAAGAACAGAAAATTCAGTTCAATAGCTTAAGCAAAAATATAACTTATTGCCTGACATAAAATATCAAGCAGTAATCCTGATTTCAGATATGGTGAAGCAGGGCCCAGTCAATGTCACCAGATGAATTTCTTGGCTTTCCTTCCGTTAGATTGCCTCCACTATTCAGTTCTGCATGGTGGCCCCTGCTACTTGCAGCTAATCAATAAGAGAAAAAACATTCGCGGAACTTCGTCTCCTTTACCCTCCCTAATCTCTCTTAGAGTATCTCCAGTTTCTGTGACAATGATAGAGTAAGTTGATTGGCCTGGTACACTTGCTACATCTCTGAGCTTTAGTGGAACCAAGTTTCTAAAAAACACATGGGATATGGGTAGTGTTGCAATAAGAGAGGAAATAGATATTGCAATGAATAAAACCTAAGTAATTAAGTAAGACAAAACCAACACAAAAACACCAAACAAAAACCTTTAAGTGTCTGCTATACAGTACTTACTATAGAACTTCATTCCAACTTTCATTATTTTTCTTTCTTTTTAATATGTTTTTTAGAGATGGTGCTTTGATTTTTTTCATAGTGATTTCTATGACTAGCAATGTTTCTTATATGTTTTCTGAAATGATTTTCTACCTTCTTAATAAAAATGTTGATTACCAACACAAGTAAAATTACTAATACGTTTAAATGTTTTGTTTTTCTTAAATGACTTAGGACAGTTTCTCTTTTTTATATATATTATTTAGCAAACAATGAATCATCATACTAGAAATGCCACAAAAGAAAATATAAATGTACAGGAAGTTTTACAACATTTAGATAACAAGCAAGAAAACTAATCAGCTTCCTTTTTTTGAAGGTACAATTAACCACAACAATCTTTTTTGACAGAGATAACATTTATTCTAAAGTTTGCCTAATCAGGGATGAGATATACTTTCCAAATTATTTTTGTTGTTTTGCCTCTTGATGCAGCATCATTGAAAAAAACCATTTCCTCCAGTGTGAATGCAACAGGACAATATTATTCTCATCCCCGATTTTGAGGTTAAATAACATTAGCTTAACCATGGCTTCACTCTGAATAGCTTTTGATGAGAGCACAAGTGAATACTCTGCACTGAGAGCATTAGCTCTCTATTTGTCCTCATACACAGTGTGATTCCGTTGTCTAAATGTCTTTGTTTTGGGTTCTTTATTTTTGCTTGTAGATGCTTTGTGAACAGTTCTGCTATTTCTGTACTACTAATTTCACTTCTCTTTGCTTTCCTTTTCCAACCCTTGGAACAATTCATCTAACTCTTTCTCAAATAAGTTGAATCGTTTAAATGTATATATTTGCTTAAACAATATGACTTCTTTCAATTTTACAAAAGCACTAATCATATGTGGAAATACAGAATGATTATTTGACTAAAGATTATAAAGTGTTTTATTAGAATCTTGAAGAGCTGTTTGATTACCATTTAATGTTATCAAAGTATAGAAGGTAAATGTTCCTGAAAAGCAACACTTTCAACATAAGAGTAAGAAGGCTAATGATGTCTTAACTGTACTTGAAAGAAAAATTCAATCCAGTGTCAACCTTAACATTTTGACTATGTTAAATGATACACAAATATGAAGATTATAAATTGTCATTGTTAAAAATACTGAATTGAAACTTGAATGGTATCAAAAAGGGAAAAATTATATCACACTACTAATATGTGATAAGAATGGAATAAAGAATCATAAGTCTTCTGAAATGTAAAGGCAATTATTTCACATTTGCTCATTTCAATGATTAAAAAAATGGTGAGTTACAAATAAAATAAATCAACGTGACTTAATTCATTTATTATTCCTCCATTTGAGTTCTACGTTTCCCCACTAAACCTATTCCATTTTTTAGTAGAGACGGGGTTTCACCGTGTTAGCCAGGATGGTCTCAAACTCCTGACCTCGTGATCCGCCCGTCTCGGCCTCCCAAAGTGCTGGGATTACAGGCTTGAGCCACCCCGCCCGGCCGTGAACCAGGCAGTTTTCACCAATAAACCACATTTAATAGGAAAGATGTGTGGTATGAACACTGAGTCAAACCCAGAGATCAGAGTATCTTGGCAAAGGAGAGAGAGGCAACTAGGCAAAGCGGAAGCTTTAGAAGCAAAGTGTGAAATCATTTGTTCAAAGAGAAGGCAGAAAACAAGTTATAAGCTATACCTCAAAATGACTCTAGGAATAAATACGTCAGGAAGTAAGGTGCTCTCATGTTGAATAGTGCAGTCCTTTGTACTATATATTTTTTGTAGTCAATTCTGTTCAATATTAGTTATGTGATTATGCATGATTGCCTTGAATTCCCACTTAACTTGTAGAATTTTCCAGGACAGAAAGAACAAGTTCCACTCTTTTGGATAATCATAGCATCTGTACTAGTACTGTGCCTGAAGTGCTGTGTTCTATACATATATAGGTATATATATACACACATATATACACACACCACACACACATATATACCTATGTAGGTATATATGTATATATGTGTGTATATATATACCTGTACACACATATATAATATACATATTATAAATATATATAAACATATATTCTATACAAATATTTATGTTTATATATACCCAAATATATAATTAGTAGTTTTTCCTTTTTCCTCATTGTAAAACCTGTAGGCTCAACATTAACAGTTTGGAAAAATACATAAACAATATAAACAGTCCCACTATCCCTAGATATCTGCTTTAAGATGGACTTTAGTGTTGCTATTGGTTCACATGCATACAAACAGAAAGACATAGATAGATTTATGGATACACATAATTTGGATGCACATAGCTAGCTGCAAATTTTCTATCCTGAATAATGTTCAGATTACAATTGATCATTCCTAAAAGGATATTAGAGAAATCTATATGAAGGGGCAAAAAAAAAAAATAAAATAAAATAAAATAAAAAAAAAAATAAATAAATAAATAAATAAATGCTTTATTATTTGGTGGACTTTGAGTCTCACAGAGAACTGTGCCTAAAGATGCACTTTTTTTGTCCTCATAAATCCCGTCCACATCACATTCTGACCACGTTGTTATTTGCTATATGTTGTGATCTTACTCTGGTGTCAAATATGGGAATTCTATATTAATTTTAATAGATACACAATATTTCTTTGTGTATAAAAAGATAGTTCCATTGTATAGCTCTACCATAATTCTTAGAAAAATCTCCTTTGGATGGATATTTAGGTTATTTCCCACCTTACACTATTATAAGATTTTGATAAGCATTCTTGTATCTTTAATGATGGCCCTTTTCAACATAGAATAAACGTCTAAAAGATGAATTATGTGGACACGTATTATTGTTATCAAATTTTGATTGGTATTGTGAAACTGACCTCACAAAAATGATATCAATTTATACTTCTACTACCAATATATCGGATAGCACATTTCTTTTTAGCTTTTTAAAATTATTTTACTTTAAGTTCCAGGATACATGTGAAGAATATGCAAGTTTGTTGCATAGGTATACATGTTCCATGGTGGATTCCTGCACCTATTAACCCATCAATCAGGTTTTAAGTTCCGCATGCATTAGGTATTTTTCCTAATGCTCTCCCTCCCCTAGCCCTCCAACCCCCGGCAGGCCGCGGTGTGTGATGTTCTTCTCCCGATGTCCTTGTGTTCTCATGGTTCCACTCCCACTTATAAGAACATGTGGTATTTGGTTTTCTGTTCTTGTGTTAGTTTGATGAGGATCACGGCTTCCAGCTTCATCCATGTCCCTGCAAAGGATATAGTATCATTCTCTTTCATGGCCACATTTTCTTTGTTGAGTCTATCATTGACGGGCGTTTGGGTTGGTTCCATGTCTTTGCTTTTGTAAATAGTGCTGCAATAAACATACATGTGCATATGTCTTTAAAGTAGAATGATTTATATTCCTTTGGGTATGTACCCAGTAATGGGATTGCTGGTTCAAATGGTATTTCTGGTTCCAGATCCTTGAGGAATCACCACACTGTCTTCCAAAATGGTTGAACTAATTTACATTCCCACCAACAGTATAAAACTGTTTCTATTTCTCCACAGCCTCGCCAGTATCTGTTGTTTCCAGACTTTTTAATAATTGCCATTCTGACTAGCACAATATAGTATCTCACTGTGGTTTTAATTTGCATTTCTCTAATGATCAGTAATGTTGAGCTTTTTTTCATATGTTTGTTGGCCACATACTGTATTCTTTTGAGAAGTATCTGTTGATATCCTTGGCCCATTTTTTAATGGGGTTGGTTGATTTTTCTTGTAAATTTATTTAAGTTCCTTGTAAATTCTGAATATTAGACCTTTGTCAGGTGGATAGATTTCCAAAATTTTCTCCCATTCTGTAAGTTGCCTGTTCACTCTGTTGATATCTTCTTTTGTTGTGCAGAAGCTCTTTAGTTTAATTTGATCTCATTTGTCAATTTTAGCTTTAGTTGCAATTTCTTTTGGCATTTTCATCATGAAATCATTGCCCATGGCTATGTGCTGAAGGGTATTACCTAGGTTTTCTTCTAGGGTTTTTACAATTTGGGGTTTTACATTAAAGTCTTTAATCCATCTTGTGTTAATATTTGTATAAGGTGTAAGGAAGGGATCCCATTTCAGCTTTCTACATATGGCTAGTCAGTTTTCCCAGAACCATTTATTAAATAGGGAATTCTTTCCCCATTGCTTGTTTTTCTCAGATTTGTTGAACATCAGATGGATGTAGACTTGTGGTTGTTATTTCTGAGGTCTCTATTCTGTTCCATTGGTCCATATGTCTGTTTTGGTACCAGTACTATGCTGTTTTGGTTACTGTAGCCTTGTAGCATAGTTGGAAATCAGGTAGAATGATGTCTCCAGCTTCATTGTCTTTGCTTAGGATCGTCTTGGCTATATGAGCTCTTTTTCGGTTCCATATGAAATTTAAAGTATTCTTTTTTCTAATTCTGTAAAGAAAGTCAATGGTAGCTTGATGGGAATAGCATTGAATCTATAAATTACCTTGGGCAATATGGCCATTTTCACAATACTGATTTTTCCTATCCATGAACATGGAATGTTTTTCCTTTTGTTTGTGTCGTCTCTTATTTCCTTGAACAGTGGTTTGTAGTTCTCCCTTAAGAAGCCCTTCACGTCCCCTTTAAGGTGTATTCCTGGGTATTTTATTTTCTTTGTAGCAATTGTGAATGGGAGCTCACTCATTATTTGGCTCTCTGCTTGTCTACTTTTGGTGTGGAGGAATGCTTCTGACTTTTGCACATAGATTTTGTATCCTGAGACTTTGCTGAAGTTGCTTATCAGCTTAAGGAATTTTTGGGTTGAGATGATGAGGTTTTCTAAATATCAAATCATGTCATCTCCAAAGAGAGACAATTTGGCATCCTCTCTTCCTGTCTGAATACCTTTTATCTCTTTCTCTTGCCTGATTGCTTTGGCCAGAACTTCCAATACTATGTTGAATAGGAGTAGTAAGATAGGGCATCCTTGTCCTGTCTTGGTTTTCAAAGTAAATGCTTCCAGCTTCTGAGCATTCAGTATGATATTGGCTATGGGCTTGTCATAAATAGCTTATAATTTTGAGATATGTTCCATCAATACCTAGTTTATTGATATTTTTTAACATAGGATGTGACATATGTTAAACATAGGATGTAACAGAGGCTTTTTGTTGTTGTTGTTTAACGTAGGATGTAACAGAGGCTTTTTCTGCATCTATTGAGATAATGATGGGGTTTTTATCTTTGGTTCTGTGTATGTGATGGATTATATTTATTGCTTTGCAAATGTTGAACCAGCCTTACAACCCAGGGATGAAGCCTACTTGATCACGGTGGATCAATTTTTTGATGTGCTGCTGGATTCGATTTGCCAGTATTTTACTGAGGATTTTCACATCAGCTTCATCAGTCATACTGGCCTGAAGTTTTTTCTTTCTGTTGTGTCTCTGTCAGGTTTTGGTGTCAGGATGATGATAGCCTCATAAAATGAGTTAGGGAGGAGTCCCTCTTTTTCTATAGTCTGGAAAAGTTTCAGAAGGAATGGCACCAGCTCCTCTTTGTACTTCTGGTAGAATTCGGCTGTGAATCCAGTTGGTCTTGGGCTTTTTTGGTTGGTAGACTATTAATTACACTTCAAATTCAGAACTTGTTACTGGTCTATTCAGGGATTCCACTTTTTCCTCTTTTAGTCTTGGGAGGGTGTCATGTGTCCAGGAATTTATTCATTTATTCTAGATTTTTTAGTTTATTTGTGTAGAGGTGTTTATAGGTGTTTATAGTGTTTTCTGATGGTAGTTTGTATTGCTGTTGGATCAGTGTTGATATCACCTTCATCATTTTTTATTGTGTCTGTTTGATTCTTCTCTCTTTTCTTCTTTATTAGTCTAGCTAACAGTCTATTTTGTTATTTTTTTTGTTTGTTTCCTCAAAAAATCATCTCCTGGATTCATTGATTTTTTTGAAGAGTTTTTTGTGTCACTATCTACTTCAGTTCTGATCTGATCTTAGTTATTTCCTGTCTTCTGCTAGCTTTTCATTTTGTTTACTCTTGCTTCTCTAGTTCTTTTAATCATGATATTAGGGTGTCAGTTTGAGATCTTTCCAGCTTTCTAATGTGGGCATCCAGTGGTGTGAATTCCCCTCTTAACATTGCTTAGCTGTGCCCCAGAAATTCTGGTATGTTGTCTCTTAGTTCTTATTGGTTTCAAAGAACTTGTTGATTTCTGACATAATTTTATTATATACCTAGGAATCATTCAGGAGCAGGTTGTTCAATTTCCACGTAGTTATGTGGTTTTGAGTGAGTTTCTTAATCCTGAGTTCTAATTTGATTGCACTGTGGTCTGAGAGGTTGCTTGTTATGGTTTCAGTTCTTTTGCATTTGATAGCACATTTTTTAACATTCTGGAAAGCAACAAATATCCAATGTCTTTTTGTGACCTTGTATTTATTTTCATTCTATTGCTAGTGAGTTTACATATTTTAAAAGGTATGTTGCATCATTATCATTAGAGAAATGCATATCAAAACCACAGTGAGGTACCATCTCACATGGGTCAGGATGGCTATTACTAAGAAGTCAAAAAACAAACTATAGATGCTGGCAAGGTTGTGGAGAAAAAAGGAACACTTTTACTCTATTGGAGGGAGTGTAAATTAGTTCAACTATTGTGGAAGACAGTGTGGTGTTCCTCAGAGACCTACAGGCAAAAATACCATTGGACTCGGCAATCTCATTACTGGGTATACACCCAAAGGAATATAAATCATTCTGTTACAAAAATATATACATGTGTGTGTTCATTGCAGCATTATTCACAACAGCAAAGACATGGAATTGACATAAATGCCCATCAGTAATAGACTGGATAAAGAAAATGTGGTACATATACACCATGGAATACTATGCAACCATAAAAAGGAATGAGATCATGTCCTTTGCAGGGACATGGATGAAGCTGGAAGCCCATTATCTTCAGCAAAATAACACAGGACTAGAAAATCAAATACTGCATGTTCTCAATTGTAAGTGGGAGCTGAATGATGAGAACACATGGACACATGGGGTGGAACAACACACTCTGTGGCCTGTCAGAGACTAGGGGCAGAAGGAGGGAGAGAATCACAAAGAATAGCTAATGGATACTATGGTTAGTACCTAGGTAATGGGATGATCTGTGCGGTAAACCACCATGGCACATGCTTACCTATTTAATAAACTCGTACATTCTGCACATGTACCCTGGAACTTAAAATAAAAGTTAGAAAAAAATGTATGTTGGACATTTCTATATTTTTGTCTTACATTTTTCCTCTGGTGCTTTCTGTTTCATACTGATTTTTCAAGAGAAATTTGTATACTAAAAAATTAAGTAAAAATATATAATTTTTAAAAATATTTTTTATATTGTACCTTACAGAAATTTATTAATTGTTATTTTACATAATCCCAGAAGTCCTTTGTGGTTACTGACTTTTGTATAATGCTTAAAAATACCTGCAAACACTAGAAATTCATTGCAAATATATATATTAAAAAAACTTACTAGTGAATGACCGATCATAAGCTCAAAATTATTTCAAATATTTTAAGGAGGAGACTAGAAATGATGGAAGTGTTCAAGAACACAGCTGGCCCAGCCCCAGCAGCACCTCAGGGATTATTTGAAATAGTGACAGCTGTCTCTTTGAATGAAAATCTATTCCTTGCTGTGTTCTATAGGGCCAAGTCACCGGCTCAATGAGGCTCACTATTCATAGAGTATTCCCTCAATACTGAAACACAACGCTTTTCATTGTGCTTCTGTGGCTGTTCAAACTCAGCTCACTATGGAGCAACACAAAATGCACTCAGTCTGCTCAGTGGGAAGAACTCTAGGAAGTCACGGAGCTCTGTTATATTTAATAAGCTTTGTTATACTTTCTGAATCTTAAGATTTTGCCAATGCTTTAGTAGTTTTGCCTGCAACTTGGAAAACTACAGACTGGAGATTAAATTATTTGGGATCATGAACTATGAAAATAATTTGCCTGTTTGAACTACCTGGCTCACTTGTATATATGCTCATGATAAAGGCATCATTGTATGATGAGGCCAAATAGAATCAAGCTGCTGATTGATTTTCTTAGATGCCATATTACTATCTTTGCTGCCTAGATTAATCATCATACTGGAGATGGTGACATATTTATTATAATAGAATCCACACAAAATAAATGATACTATGTTTTGAGGCAAAGACAAGCATTGCATGCCAGCTTGTGACTTCTGAGACAAGTTGACTAATTATCTTGCAGTGAGGGAGGCATTGTCTTTGCTCTCTTTGCCTTTATCCTGGCCAACTAACAATATCAAACTCTTGATCCCTTTTAACCTCCTCCTTCACTACATATCTTAAGAAGGGATTTTCGTCATTGACTGTGAGTGTCTCAGAAAAGATCATCCTCTCTTGGAAATTTAGGATTTCATCTTCCTTATTCCTGGTCATGAACTTTACTCTTTCCTCTAATAGCAATTTCTGGCTATTCTTGTAGCTACATACTCCAATGGCCAAAAGAAATCCTCAGGGATTCAAATTTAATATAGGTTTAACTACCTGGGTCCTCCTGCTGAATTAACATAGTCTTAGCTCTATGGCACAATAATCACTTTTTCTATGTATGTTGTTTTCAGTCTTCCTAAATGGCCTAGGTGGGCCAAATGCAGTGTGATAATATGTCTCTATAAGTTTATTTATAAAAATGTCCTTTGCCTTCTTGCATATGACCTGCCATGTGAATAATCTGAATAGGAATAGTGAATGATTTTTGGATAAATGTATAATAAAATTATAGCTAGTGGATTAGTATGCACAGAATTTTGGAATTGGAAACAGCAAAAATGCCGCCAGCTTAGACTCTGGGAGGTATGGAGAAGTGGAAGGCATTAATGATTTTTGTCTATTAGGACCATCCTTAGCGGGTTCTCCCCAAAGGAAAATCCACTGTTGCTGCTCTCACAAATTGTTGAGAACACCTTACATTTAACTGGCTCTTGAATTTGCCACCCTTGCCTAATCAAAATTTGATTGGCATGCCCTTTAACCTCACCAAGAAGTCTATCAGACTCCAAAACTTCCAAGGCAAAAAAACTGTCAATAATTCTGGATGTCTTCTTTATCCACGTTCTCATATTTGTTGTTTCATCACTCCATGGTATTAAAAAATGTGTCCCAGTTTGTGATGTGTACAAACTGGCCAGATAGAAATGAATACACCTACATAATACCTCCAAAAAAATTGACTAATGTATTTGAATTGAACTAGGAATCTTAAAATCCACCATTTGTATGAAAAGCTATGTAGAAGTATTGTTCATTTGTGTCTCCAACTGATGTAGGTTCCTTTTAGTGATCTCCAACAATTGCATATAACACTTCCCTTCCAGAGCAGCACATGTAGTCTTGGGCTTCTATTTCTTGTGTGAGTTATCAGTCATCAATTTGGTTCCTTCCTGAGCATTCAGTGACTTACATCTTAGTAGTAGTCACTTAAAAAAAATTAAAATATTTAAGAAAATACACAAGTAGATCATGTAGCCTTCTGATAATATCTTTCCAAAGAGGTTACCATTGATTAACCAGGAGAGTTTCTCAAGGGAATAACTGACTCACTTGTTCCTCTAATGATGGGGGTTAGGAGGATGGTTTATCTAATTAAAAATTGTCATAAAAAATGTATCCCTAACTTTAGCTGAAATGGCTAATGATACTGCCTAGTCGTAGAAGGCATTCGGGTGAACCTAACTCATTGGTCAGAGTTTTTATGTGTAATAGCATTACCCTGGATTATCCTATTATACCTGGATTAATGCCTCAGGCCAAGTGAAAAGATAAGTACAGAAAGTTGAGGAAAGTCATTAGCTTTCTAAGATAGACCCTACTGGTTTATGAGACTTATTTTTTAGCTGGTTGGGTCTTAAAAGCTGGGAGCATGGTTGAGTTCAATACTACAGGCCTCATTCTATTTCCTGGAGTTCTATTATTGGTAGCTTTAGGTAAATATGGTATGAGACAAAATGAATGGATTTAGTCCCAAGCCTTTTCCATCAAACTAATAAGAATGGTGCTTAGATTGGTATAGTATTGGGGACAATTTGGCAAAATTATATAGGCATGAGGGGTGAATATTTTTTTGAGGAAATCATCTATGAGTCTTTTCTATTTCCATACTTCTCGCAAGCAGATGCACTACTGCCTCTCTTCTAGACTGTCTTGCCAAAGATCTTTGTTTAGTGAAAAGTCTTGCAAGATTGAGAGACTGTCTCCCTATGATGCAGAGGACAGGACTGTCTACTGTTCTGTAAAATAAAGTGCATGTTTGCCTCTGGAGCAAAGGCTAGGTATGCTTTCTTACACATCATGATAAAATATTCAGGTTCCCAAAGCTTGGGGTTCCTCTTCTGTAACGCAGCATCCTCTTCACACTTCCTTGTAGGAATTGGAGCTCAGAGAAATAGTGTACTATGAGATACCCTATTGGTATTTCTGTGAATAATAAACTGTTTTTTGCTTCTGAAGACTTTAGCTTTTGTTCAGAAATATCATGCTTTTTTCCAGCATCCCTGAAACTATTACATGCTAACTTAACAGCTTACGAGTAGGATGACACTTTAGTCTTCTTACAGGTCTTGATTGCGGTATAAAAATGAAATCAGAATCGAAGCGCTGTAGGGCCAATATTCATATCACTGACAAGGCGATACAGATAAGCTAGGGATAATGTTTGTATGTGGACCATGAGGGGCCTTACTTGGGAATTGTTTGGGGAAAAGACTGCATAATTGATTAAAATACATTTTTTGGACAAAATTGCAAATATATAAGTGAAGAAACAATGCTGTGGTGAAGCTGAATAAGAAGAAAAGCAGAAACATGAAACAGAAAGTATCATGCCTCCCTCCATATACACCATGGAATAGTGTGCAGCCATACAAAAGAATGAGTTTGGCTGTGCGTGGTGGTTCACACCTGTAATCCTAGCACTTTGGGAGGCTGAAGCGGGAGGATCACAAGGTCAGAAGATCGAGACTATCCTGGCTAACACGGTGAAACTCCGTCTCTACTGAAAATACAAAAAAATTAGCTGGGCATGGTGGTGGGTGCCTGTAGTCCCAGCTACTCGGGAGGCTGAGGCAGGAGAATGGCGTGAACCTGGGAGGCAGAGCTTGCAGTGAGCAGAGATCGTGCCACTGCACTCCATCCTGCGCACAGAGCAAGACTCCGTCTCAAAATAAAAAAAAAAAAAAGAAAAAGAAAAAGAAAAAGAATGCATTCATGTCCTTTGCAGGGACATGGATGAAGCTGGACTCCATTATTCCCAGCAAACTAACACAGGAATGGAAAACCAAACACCGCATATTCTCGTTGATAAGTGGGAGTTGAACAATGAGAAGATATGGACGCAGGGAGGGTAACATCACACACCAGGGCCTGTCAGGGGTTTTGGGGCAAGGGGAGGGATAGCATTAAGAGAAATACCTAATGTCCTAATGTAGATGATGGGTTGATGGGTGCAGTAAACCACCATGGCACATGTATACCTATGTAACAACCTGCATGTTATGGGCATGTGTCCCAGAATTTAAAGTACAATAATAATAGTAATAATAATAATAATAATAATAATAAAATTATGTTGCCTCTTTTTTTCTCCTGTAAACATCTTGTCTTCTTCTACTGCCCACTATTATCAGAGCCTTACAGGGAAAAAGTTGCCAAAGTAGAAATATGGTTTCAGCATCTCTGCCCTGGCATCACAAAATGAAGTGTAGAACAGTAGTCTGGAACTAACAGAAAATACCTTAGCAATTGGTACGGTCTGTCCTTTTGACTAGTCAGCACTGTTTGTACAAATGTTTATCTTTGAACTTATAAACAAAAATCAAACAACTCCATGCTTTCTCCCAGGATATATTATCCTTTGTATGAATAAATATGCTTTTATACCATCCCAAATGAGGAAACGTAATGTCTCTAATGTTTCTAACACATGTAAAAACAGGTCTTCTCTCTTCTGAGACACACAATTCTATGTCTACCAATTCTCAGGGATTTGGATTAGGCGTACACATCCTGTAACCAGTGAGTCTCATAAATATCTAGGTCTTTCCGCAATCCACACTTCATTTCATCCAATTCACCCAAAAGAAAATTGGTAAAATTTGACCAAAAGATATATTCTAGGTTAAAATATTGGCAGACATGAAGGTTCTCCCTTGATTAAAATTTATTTAAGTTACTGCAAAGTCAGCAGTTAAGTGGATAATACAAAAGCATGAAAACAGAGGAAAGGGTTATCCATTTGTTTAGTTGTTCAGTAAAAAGCCTGAGAAACTCGGTGATTACAGCTCAGAAAAAAAAAAAAAAAAAAAAAAAAAAGGAGGAATCTACCAGTTATATCAGAGAAAACTTAAGGTATATGAACACTCAAGGGTGTGCTTTATTACAAAAAATGATTTTTTACTTTTTTAATGTTAAGTGTTTCCACATTAATTAAATAAATTAATGGTTAATTTCATACTAAATAACCGTGTCTACTGAAATATTCAGAGTGACAAGACTTCCTTAACTGCTACCCAGCAAATTTAATTTCCCAAGAAAATATTTTCCAGTAATAACTAAGTATTTTGATTTACTCTACATTTATTTGGAAATCTGATACAAAATCTGTTGATGACATTGATTTGAACACTGGATAGACAGAAACAGAGAAAGTGTCCTGGTTCTATTAAACTGCTTTCATTTTTATTTCCATACTGTTTTTTATAATCCTACTAAGAATTTGTGAGAAATTTAGTTTCTTGGCAGTTGCTGGCTGGATAAAATTTCCATCTATTTCTATTTATTTTAGTGTTTTCACTGTGTTCGACAATATCATACCAATTGAAATAGTGCTGTTACTGTGTTTGACAATATCATATCTATTGAAATGACATTGTTACTCCCCACACAATATCTTCTGCATAAGTCTGCCAAAGTGTAAGAACCTAAAAATCACCAGAAGCCCTTTAGCTTTAGTTTTGACAGCAAGTTACTATACACACACACATAAACACGTAAACACACACACACACACACACACACACACACACACACACCACACTATTTAGTAGTGTTTTTAGGCTTTTTGGGCATTGGAAACAATTAATTTTTTAAAATGCATAGTCTCTATCAGGAATAAACATGTAAAAACATATATGAATACCATTTCAACGGTTTTATAAAAATACCTATTACAAAGTGACAATTCATTTTTATAAAATGCTTGCATACTAACAGTGGAATTTCAGTGAAGCATATTGTTCACAATCAAGCTTTACTAATAGGACATACATATTCTTGCTTAGAAAATAATTAATAAATTATTTAGAGAATGTACATTTACCTCACTCTGCACAAAATTGTGGATCTTAACCATTTTTAATTTTTCTCTTTTTAACTATTACTGAACAATGGTTATGTTGGCACCTTTATTTTTAAAACATCTGATTATTGGGTCAATTATCTTTTTTTTTTCTTTCAGGAAATGTACATTTATTTATTTATTTTTTCTTTCAACTTTTATTTTAGATTCGGGGGCACATGTGCAGGTATGTCATATGTCATATGGGTAAATTGCATGTTGCTGAGGCTTGGTGTACAATGATTTCTTCACCCAGGCACTGAACATAATACCCAATATATAGTTTTTCAGTCCTCACTCTCCTCCCTCCTGGGTCAATTATCTTAATTGTTGTGCACAATTCTTACTGGATCTGTAATTAATTTTCAAGCAGCAAGCTCATCCATTGAAACTTTAACATAAAAAGAAAATCCTCGTTTATACAACACTTAAATATGTAAAATTTAGAAATAAAGAGGTCAAATAACTAGGCTAGTTTCATCACTCTGATATATTAATGTCTGTTTTCCTAATGGCATACAATTTAAAAAAATTGACTTCTAACCTGAAATAGTTAAACATTCGTGTTTCTAAATCTCTACTCTGTGAACAGGTTAACAAAAGACACCTTGTAAGTGACTATAAATTTATAATGGTGGACTTCAATTTCTACATAAAATTTATTTTTTTTATTTTTTAAGTGTACATTTTGGAGAACATGTCATAAAAAACTTGTGTATGTGTATGTTTGTTTGTGTGATTACACCTACAGCTTTCATTTCATAAATCTCCTTATATATAGTTTGGAAATAATTAAATAAGTCTATATTTCAAGAAATTTAAAATACAGCATTTTGTCATGGTTGTTGTTTATTATTGTGCTGAAATGTATCAGCATCGTTTTTCTGGGGCCTGTTCACTGTGTGTTATTTTGATGCCATTGCCCATTACACTCATGCAATTTTACTCTGTAGATAAAACTGGTCGGCTTTTTGACTAGAGATACATAGCATCTAAGGTGAACTTTGATAATGGCAGAAATTTATAGGATGATTTTAAGAATATGCTTTTGGAAGTTTCAAACACTTTATTATAGTAACATTTAGAAAACCCAAAGAATATATTTAATGAATCCATTTTATTTATAAAATCCATACAATAAAAATTACTTTAATATTCAAATCATATATGTAAATTTTATCCCAAGAAACAGGACAAAGCTACTTTCTTCAGTTGCTTGCTATAAACAAAAAATACTCAATGATCACTACTTCATAACAGAGTGATAATGTTAAAAGAAAACAAGAAGCCAAAACTTAAACTTAAAAGAATGAAATATAAACAATTTTTCCAATATTATAGTCAACAGGAACGTCAAAGGTGTTATTTAAAAGCACAGTAAAATGTGGTATTGAGCATGAAGCAAATTTTTTTAAATTAGCCAATTCCTTAGAGCAGAATGAATGAAAAGACAGAGCCACTTAGACATTTATTGACAAAAAAGAGTTATAGTGAAAGAGATAATTTTTCAGGTTTATGTATGAAGATTCTCTCCTTTAACTGATGCATACTGTTTCACACTATAATCTATAATTTGTTCGCTATTCTCTTATTATTAGATATGTAGGTCATTTCCATAACTACTATAAAACAATGCCACAATGACTAATGCCATTATTGTGCCTCTACTTATGGGTTCAAATATCACAAACCCATTGGAGAGTATGTCCCTCCAAATAATTTAGATAAAACTAAATTGCCCTCCAAAGAATAGTATAGATTCTTCTACATTCTTCTAGTATAGTATAGATTCTTCTAGTACCACTCCAGTTACTGGATGCTGTAGATTTCTGGTGATATTCTTCATCAAGCTCAGTCATCATCTAACTCAAAACTAAGCTTGATGGCAACATATTTAAAAAGAATAAAGAATTTTAGTGGCTAATAGGTAGACATGGTTACATGGCTTTCCTATTTAAATGTAAGTTATAAGGTTAATGTGTTGTCTACATTCTTCATAAAATAAATCCTGATTTGTTTTAGGGTATTTTTAAGGATTAAATTTTCCTACAACTTTCTTTAAAATTTTATAATTATGTGCATAGGGAGGACTGGTTTATATTTTCTCTTTTTTATGCCTTTCTTCCTTTGTTATGACATCAGAATTATTCTATATTTTTCTAATGAATTGGATAATTGTGAATCATTTTAGTATTTTACAAATATCTGTATGAAATGAAAATTATTTATTATTTGTACATTTGTGGCAGAACACACTCAAAGAAATATCTGGTTTGGCAAGACAAATAGCACAGGATCTCATTTGTATGTAGAATCTATAAAAAGTTGATCCCATAGAAATAAAGAGCGAAATGGTGGTTACTAGAGTCTGAGAAGGGCAGGGGGAAAGGAGGGTGGTCAATAGGTACAAAGAGATTTGGTCAATAGGTATAAAGTTATAGACTGATGAGAGGAATAAGTTATAGTTTTCTGTTGAATAGTAGAGTGATGATAGTGAAAAATTACATATGTTGTATTTCAAAATAGCAACACGAGATTTTGAATGTCTTCACCACAAAGAAATGATAAATGCTTGAGGTAATGGGCATGCTAATTACCCTAGTTTGATCATGAAACATTGTATATATGCATTGAAGCACCACACTGGACCTGATAAGCATGTAGGATTGCTATGAATCAAAAAATACAATAAAACTCTAAACATAAAGTTTAAGAGATAAAAGAAAGTTTAATAAAATTTAATTTATACTGAAAAAAAGAAGTAGTGCCCAAATGCAGGCTAAGCCTCAAAGTAGATATAATAATAACAGACTATTTCAAGACTGGAAATTACTTGGCAAGCATAGTGCCTTTTACCTACCCATTGACTATAGCACTCCAGGTTAGTAGACTATAGAAACTTTTCCTGTTATCTGGATTCAACTTATTTCTTTTTTCTGTCATTTAAATACTTCAGGCAGGTATTACCAATCTGCCAAATTTGGCATCCATTTGGCATCTCTAATCTAAGCAATGTTATTTAATTCATTCATTGAAAATTTAACGAACACTATACTAGCAGCACCTTGTAAATGTATGTATTAGAATATGGGATATTGTTTTAAGATGTTTAGATTATATATCCTGATAAAATTATTACATATATTTTAGAAAGGATAGCAGGCAAAAAGCCAAAGATAAAGTTTCTCAAATTTTTATATCCTTCAGGATTATGTAATGAACACGTTAGAAATGCAGATATCTGAATTTCTGACCTCAGAGTATCAGATGATTGTAATTGTACGATAAAATTTAATAATTTAATGATGTCTATTTATAATCATCATCTCCATTAGTTTCTGATACAGAAAGTCTACTGGCAGCAATTTCAGAAGCACTTATCTAAGATAAACATCCATTCTACCTCTTATTATTTATGTTATGTGTGAAAATGGCAATATATCAGAGTTTTAATATACTTACTTGCCAGGTTAAATGAGATTAAATATGAAATATTTAATACTTGAAGAGCAGTTTTTACTCCTTTATAACAAAATTATGAATATCTGTATTACTGTTTTATTAGTCAGATTAATATTTGCCTACTGAGAGTCCTGGGATAAAATCTGCATTTTCAGTTCTCCTTAGAATATTTGTTCACTATATCATACCATAAAAACATGCCTTCTATGAGATATATTTAAAGTGGCTTTTATTAACCATTATCGTTAGAACAGTGGATCAAGAATTTAGAATAATATTTCTTACCTATATCTGAGATAACACTGCAAAAAAAAAGAAACAATGCCTTGAATGAGAAATGAGTGACAACGTCTTATACATGGTCATGGAAATAATTCTATAATCAGCAGGGATAGATTCTTTTAAATGTAGAACAAAGTGTTACCACTAGAATGTCCTTTGACCCAATCTGGCAGAAATACCTATCTGGACCCAAAGAGGATTGAAATAGTCACCTGTGATGTGCTTAATGAAAGGAGCTTTGGGAAACATGTTCGCTTTCCCTTTCCTGCCATGAAAGTAAATTTTTCCAATGCTAAGAGTAAGAAAACAGTAGCTGAACTTTCATATATCCAGGCAAAGCAAAGAAAATCATGGAATCATCAGGAATAATGGGGAGAGAAAAATGATGCCTTAGGGGTCTACCAGAAAGAAAGATAACTATATTTTATTCAACAAAGACTCAAAGACCAAGATTATTTTCATTCAGTACTTCATATAAAGATGTGTTTTTCTCCTTTGGGTGTGTGTAATCTGTGAAAGCAAGGAGTAGAGGCATGAAATGTTTGAACATTATAAAGACTATACAGATATATGGAAAAAGACAGATGTGTTGTGCTCATATAGAATAAAGATCATCTTTAGGAAGTCTTCTCATCATTTTTCATATTTTAAAAAACCTCAGTTCTATAGTTGAAATAACATTTAACATTTAAATATACAGTTATGAGCTCTTTTTTTAGTTTTAATCTACAGGAAATGTTTTATTCCAACATCAGAATACTTTCATTTTAGAACAGAGCAAAGGTTTTTATATTTAAAAAGTCATTTTAAAAAAATAGAAAAAATAATAATTAAGTATAAAATTATTTTGTACATACATGACTTGTTTTTCACTGTTATTTATGCAAATCTGGAATAAAAGGTTAGAAATTGGTATAAAGCTAGATGATCCCGTAAAATAGTTGTGCTATATAATCAGTTTTAATTTTAAACTTTCATAGCAAATCCAAATGAGGCAATCATGTGTTACAATTACCACTGAATTTCATTTCAAGCTATTATTAAAGGTGATAATCCACCATTTAGAGTAGTTGACCCAAAAGTTACCTTCTAAATTTTTCTAAAATTGATACTTAGAGCATCTCTTCATTCTTACTGCAATTACGGATAAAATATTTCTATTTCAAAACTAGCAAATTGCAGCCCTAACAGGAAGATAATTTCTACTTGTAGATGTGATCATTACCCAAGTTAGTTTCAAGCACTGTGAGTCCAACAATTCAACTTGTCTGTGAAGATTTTTTTGTTAAAAATGGTGACTACAAAGAAAAAAATAAAAATAAAATTAAATCAACTCAGTCCACAGAAGAAGATTAAATTCCAATTAAGTTAAACTTTATTTTCAATGAAAATCAATTTTTCCCCTTAGATTGGCACATTTGAACATTTTTTGGTTATATAGTATTTACTCCACTTTTTTCTAATTAAAAGAACAATTTATGATTAGTATAAAACAGGGATAAAGTTTCATAAAATACAGAAACTAGAATGTAAATAATACATTAGTATTTAGAAATAGGTGTTATTTATATAATTATGTATTTATTTTCTTGTTGTACATATACTTAATATCAGTAATCTTACAATGTTTACAGTAATTTTATTTAGCATTATAAAATAAATATTAATCTAGTAATTACTTTTTCAAAAACATACCTTTAGGTAATTACACAACTTTTTGTCAGATGTACTTGCCCTAATTTCAACATCCAATGCACCATGTTCACGTATTTTCTTTTGGGGCGGAAGGGTAGGATGCTTACTAGGCATGAACACTTGCGAAAAGAAGAAGGAACCAGGACTGTGAAGAGGGAGATGTTAGCTGTGATGCAGGCCCAGTAAACTCTCATGCAGCTTATAAGGAGCTCTCATTAGAACAGTATTCAACATGGCCAGCCTTTATGCCCCTTCCTCGCTTAGTCAGTGGATGAAGCCTTTCTTGGGTGAAGTGAGACTTCTGAAAAAGCAAATCTTTGCAGCTGATGCCTACACTGAAAAAACTCACAGTTGAAGGCTATCTGCTAATCTCACTCCCTACTTATGTGTATCATCTTTCCTTGACAGGGAATTTTTACATCTACTACAGAATGCTAGATTTCTTTTATTTATTATTATTATTTTTTAATTATTATTATACTTTAAGTTCTAGGGTACATGTGCATAACGTGCAGGTTTGTTACATATGTATACTTGTGCCATGTTGGTGTGCTGCACCCATCAACTCGTCAGCACCCATCAACTCATCAGCACCCATCAACTCATCATTTACATCAGGTAAAACTCCCAATGCAATCCCTCCCCTCTCCCCACTCCCCATGATAGGCCCCGGTGTGTGATGTTCCCCTTCCCGAGTTCAAGTGATCTCATTGTTCAGTTCCCACCCATGAGTGAGAACATGTGGTGTTTGGTTTTCTCTTCTTGTGATAGTTTGCTGAGAATGATGGTTTCCAGCTGCATCCACGTCCCTACAAAGGACATGAACTCATCCTTTTTTATGGCTGCATAGTATTCCATGGTGTATATGTGCCACATTTTCTTAATCCAGTCTGTCACAGATGGACATTTGGGTTGATTCCAAGTCTTTGCTATTGTGAATAGTGCCGCAATAAACGTATGTGTGCATGTGTCTTTATAGCAGCATGATTTATAATCCTTTGGGTATATACCCAGTAGTGGGATGGCTGGGTCATATGGTACTTCTAGTTCTAGATCCTTGAGGAATTGCCATACTGTTTTCCATAATGGTTGAACTAGTTTACAATCCCACCAACAGTGTAAAAGTGTTCCTATTTCTCCATATCCTCTCCAGCACCTGTTGTTTCCTGACTTTTTAATGATTGCCATTCTAATTGGTGTGAGATGGTATCTCATTGTGGTTTTGATTTGCATTTCTCTGATGGCTAGCGATGATGAGCATTTTTTCATGTGTCTGTTGGTTGTATGAATGTCTTCTTTTGAGAAATGTCTGTTCATATCCTTTGCCCACTTTTTGATGGGTTGTTTTTTTCTTGTAAATTTGTTTGAGTTCTTTGTAGGTTCTGGATATTAGCCCTTTGTCTGATGAGTAGATTGCAGAAATTTTCTCCCAGTCTGTGGGTTGCCTGTTCACTCTGATGGTAGTTTCTTTTGCTATGCAGAAGCTCTTTAGTTTAATTAGATCCCATTTGTCAATTTTTGCTTTTCTTGCCGTTGCTTTTTGTGTTTTAGACATGAAGTTCTTGCCCATGCCTACGTCCTGAATGGTATTACCTAGGTTTTCTTCTAGGGTTTTTATGGTATTAGGTCTAACATTTAAGTCTCTAATCCATTTTGAATTAATTTTCATATAAGGAGTAAGGAAAGGATCCAGTTTCAGCTTTCTACTTATGGCTAGCCAATTTTCCCAGCACCATTTCTTAAATAGGGAATGCTTTCCCCATTTCTTGTTTTTCTCAGGTTTGTTAAAGATCAGATGGCTATAGATGTGTGGTATTATTTCTGAGGACTCTGTTCTGTTCCATTGGTCTGTATCTCTGTTTTGGTACCAGTACCATGCTGTTTTGGTTACTGTAGCCTTGAAACTATGCATCATATAGATAAATAACACAGATGAACCAATCTGGTAAAGAACAGCTGTAGATCTTTTGTGCATATTAAGTTAGAGTTAGTGCTTATTATTCTGTATTCACTTTAAAACAATATTATTTTGAAATAGTAATTGATTCACAGTAAGATAGAAATAAATATACAGAGAGGCCCTTATATGCCCTTTAGCTAGGTTCTCCAAGAGTTAACATCTTGCATCTTGCATAACTGTAGCAAAATATCAAAAACAGAAAATTGACAATTGTATAATCCACACAGTTTATGCACATTGCACCAGTTACCCTTACAGTTTGTGTGTCTCATGTGTGTGTGTGTGTGTGTATCTATACAATTTTGTCATGTGTAGCTTTGTTTAGCCACCACCATAGTCGAGGTACTTAACTAAATCATCACTACAAACTTCCTTGGGGTTCCCCTTTAATAGTCACATCCACAGTTCCCTAATCCCTAACCCCTAGAACCCAACAATCTGTTCTCCATTTCTATAACTGTTATTTCATGAGTCTTATACAAATAAAGATAAATGTATCTTTTTGAGGTTGGCCTTTTTTCACTCAGCATTCCTTCCTTGAGGTTTCTTCAAGTGGTTGCTTATATTAATATCATCAAAATAATAATTTTTGATAAGTAGTATTTCATGATATAGATGTTTCACTGTCAATTTAGCCATTCATCCATTGAAGGATATTTTGATAGCATCTAGATTTTATGTATGACAAACTGAGTGCCTTGAATATTAGTTTAGTTTACAAGTGTTTCGGGGAAATAATTTTTCCTTTAACTGGCATATGTGTAAAAATGCAATTGCTGGGCCATATAGAATGATGATTATTTTCATGTATCAATTTGGCTGACTATCATACCCATAATTTAATTAAACACAAATCTAGGTATTGCTGTGAAGATATATAGTAGTTGTTAACATCAACATTCAGTTGATTTTGAGTAATGGAGACTGGCCTCAATTAATGTAGGTTGTCTCATGAAATCAGTTGAAGGCCCTAAGTCCAAAAACAGTTTTCCCAAAGATAGAGAAATTCTATGTCAAGACTACAACATTAACTCCTGGCAGTATATCCTATTGGTCCCCTTTCTCTAGAGAACCCTGAATAATACATATGGGACGTTTATTTGTAGTTTTAAAAGAACTGCCAGAGTGGCTTAACCGTTTTACTTTCCCATAAGTTATATATTAGTGATCTAGTTTTTCTATATCTTCACCAACATTTATTATCACCATTTTTAATGTAGTTTAATTTTAGTCATTCTGATAGGTATACAATATCTCATTGCGGTTTAACTTGCATTTCTGTAACAGTGAAAGACATTGAACATGTTTTCATATGTTTACTTAACAACTGTATATCTTTTTGCTGAAATACATGTGCATGTTTTCTGCCCATTTTCTGTTGGAATGCTTTGCAAAATTATTAGAGATTTGAGTTTTTAAATATATTCCAGGTAATTTGTCAAATACATGGTTTACAAATACGATCTTTCAGTCTTTGTCTTTTTATCCTGTTAACAGGGCATTTTGTACATCAAAAGTTTAAAATTTTCATGACATCTAAATGATCAATTTGTTCTTTTATAAACCATGCTTTGGTGTCAATTTTAAGAGTTCTTTGCCTACTCCTAAGAAGATTTTCTTGTATTTTTTTCTAGATGTTTTATGTATTTGGGCTTTACATATATACTAAGGACTTATTTTGAGTTAACTTTTTAAATAAGATGTGAGGTTATGTAAAAGTTTAGTTTTAGCTGTTTGTGTCCAGGTAACACCATTTATCAAAAAGGCTATTTTGTTTCCATTGGATTGCTTTTAGCTGACAACAGTTAATTGGGCATATTTGTGTGTTTCTATTTCTGGGTTGTCTACTCTGTTTCATTGATCTATGTGTCCATCCCTCTGAAAATATCACAGCGTCAGGATTATGGAACGGTATACAAAACCACAATAGTGGAAGTGTGACTGCTCCCACTTCACACTTCTTTTTCAAAATTGTTATTACTCTTGATATATATATATATATATACACACACACACATATATGTATACACACATATATATACACACACACACATATATATGTATACACACATACACATATATATACACACACACACATATATATGTATACACACATACACATATATATACACACACACACACACACACACACACACACACACATATATATATATATATAGAGAGAGAGAGAGAGAGAGAGAGAGACAGAGTTTTTTGCTCTTGTTGCCCAGGCTAAAGTGAAATGGCATAATCTTAGCTCACCGCAACCTCCACCTCCCAGGTTCAAGCAATTCTCCTTCCTCAGCCTCCTGAGTAGCTGAGATTACAGGCATGCACCACCACATTTGGCTGATTTCGTATTTTTAGTAGAGACGGGGTTTCTCCATGTTGGTCAGGCTGGTCTTGAACTCCTGACCTCAGGTGATCCGCCCGTCTCAGCCTCCCAAAGTGCTGGGATTACAGGTCTGAGCCACCACACCTGGCCTGTTATTGCTCTTGATGTAAAGTATTGAATAAGCTTGTCTATGTCTTCAAAAATTCTTTCTGACATTTTGATAGGGATTGCATTGAACCCATTGATCATTTCAAGAGAATTAATTTCTTTATTCTGTCGAATCTTCTAGTCAATGAGCATTGCATTTATCTGCATTTATGTAGATCTTCACTAATTTTGTTCATTGCATTTTGTAATTTTCATCGTACAGATAATGCCCACATTTAGATTTCTATAAAAGATTTTCCTTGGAGCCATTGTAAATGGTATCACATTTTTAAAAAATTTAGATTGTTTTGTTGTTTATCATATAGCAGTGCAACCGATTTTCATGTGTTTGCCTTACATCCTGTGATATTAATAAACTCATATATTAGTACAACGAATATTTAAATTCAGTTATTGTATTTAGTTATTTTATTTCCACTTAGTTCTTATGTATTTATTTTAAATAGGCAAATAATGCTTTTATATATTTATTGGGTACAATGTGATATTTTGATATGTGTATACATTGCTGCATGATTAAGTCAAACAAACTAAAATATCAATCACCTCATAAATTTATTATATTTTGTGCAATAAACTGAAAAAATAATTATTTCACATAACTTTTTACCATATCTGCTCTTCCAGCCTCTGGTGACCACTATTCTACTTTCTACTTCTATGAGTTCTACTTTTATAGATTTCATATTCGAGTGACATTATGCAGCATTTGTCTTTCTGTGCCTATCTTATTTAACTTAGTCATTTAGTATTTGTTACAACATTTATTTGCTTACATTTTCTATTTTCTAAATTTGTTTCAAGAGAATTTATAATTGATTGCTGAAGCATTTTAAGGCAGTTGCTTGAAATTCTTGCTAGATAGTTCCAACATCTTATTTATCTTGGTATTGGCATCTGTTGGTTGTCTTCTGTTTTAAATTATGGTTTTCTCGGTTCTTTGTATAAGTAGGTGATTTTATACTATAACCTGAACATTCTGGTAATTAAAGTAAGACACTCTTCATTCTATCTAAATCTTAAATCTAGCTAAATTCTTTAACAAGCAATCATCATGTTTAGGTTTAGTTTATAAATTATGGCCTATCTTTGTGGATTTTACCCCCAATGACAATTTTTCAGAGCTCTTACAATAATATTCTAGTCCGTTTCATTCTTTTGGTGCTGATGGGATTCTTATTACATCCCTGCTGGTTGCATCTGTGAGGGCAGAAATTGCTTTCCTGAGCTTCCTTCTGTTGTTAGATGACCTTCCTGGGGTAGCTGAGACAGAAGCCACTGGGCCTGGGTCTCCTTAAGTCATTGGGTGTAGACTAGAAAGACATGAAGCTTTACTGTTGCTAAAACTATGAGTTTAATTTATGGGAACACTGTTTGTTTCCTACCTCTGATTCTCCTATCCCTGTTTCTGGCTTTGGGCCAAGGGTTAGAATAGCTAGGGGCTTTGCTACTGTTCAGGGCTGCTGGTTGGGAATCAGATCACTTGCAAGTGACCCAGCTGTGGAGCAGCAGGTACTGGTACAATTTAGAGCTTTGCTGGTGCTGATACTTGATACTGCAAGCAGTCAGACCTCTAGGCCAAGTTGTCAAATGGAAGTTGGAGTGGTTTGGTGCTTTGCTGCTGTCATTGCAAGAAAATCAGACAACCTACCAGGGCACATTTATGGAGCATGAGCTGAAGGGAGTAGGGGCTCCTCTGCCACCATTGCTGCTGATGATGATAAATGAGACCATCCTCTGAGTTTGGACTGAGAGTTTGGGATTCCATGCTAGGGCCCTGTTGGGATTCCCTTTTTCCAGGCCTTTGGCCTAGAGAGCAGATAACTCCAAAGATAAGATATATAGACACCACCACAAACTGTGTGATCTTATAAAGATTGCTGATTTTCCCTAAGATTTAGTTTCAGCATCTACTAAACAGTGAAATGATAGCACCTTCCTTATAAGGTCATTATCAAGACTCAAGCCAGCACTACAAGAAATGCTAAAGAGAGTTCTAAATCTTGAAACAAAACCTCAAAATACACCAAAAGAGAACCTCCTTAAAGCATAAATCTCACATGGTCTATAAAACAACACAATGGAAAAACACAAGGTAGTCAGGCAACAACTAGCACAATGAATAGAAAGTACCTCACATCTCAATACTAACATTGACTTTAAATGGCCTAAATTCTCACTTAAAAGATACAGAAAGTCAGAATAGGTATCACCAACCACATATCTGCTGTTTTCAAGAGACTCCCCTAATACATAAGGACACACATAAATTCAAGGTGAAGAGATGGAAAAAGATATTCCATGCAAATGGACACCAAAAGGGAGCCAGAGTAGCTATCCTTATATCAGACAAAACAGACTTTAAAGCAACAAGAGTTAAAAAAGACAAAAACCAAGAAGGGCATTCCATAATGCTAAAAGAACTAATCCAACAGGAAAATATCACAAACCTAAATATATTTGCAGCTAACACTGGAACTCCAAAATATATAAAATAACTACTACTAGACCTAAGAAATTGGATAGATGGCAACACAATAATAGTGGAGGATTCAATACTCTATAGTGGAGGATACTCTACTGATAGTACCAGATAGGTCATCAAGACAGAAAGTTAACAAAGAAACAATCGACTTAAACTATACCCTACAACCAATGGAATTAACAGGTATTTACAGAACTTTCTACTCAACAACTGCAGCATATAAATTTTATTCATCAGTATATGGACCATTTTCCAAGAGACACAATATGATAGGTCACAAAACAAGTGTCAAAAATTTAAGAAAATTAAAATTATAGCAAGTACTCTCTCAGACCACAGTAAAATAAAATTGGAAATCAGTTTTCCAAAAGGAACAGTCAATACCATGAAAATAAATGGCAATTAAATAACCTGCTCTTGAATGATCTTTGGGTAACAATGAAATCAAGATGGAAATTAAAATATTCTTTAAATTGAATGGTAGCAGTGACACAACCTATTAAAACCTCTGGGATACAGCAAAAGCTGTGCTAAGAGGAAAGATTATAGCATTAAATGCCTACATCAAAAAATCTGAAAGAACACGAATAGACAATCTAAGGTCACACCTCAAAGAAATAGAGAAGCAAGAACAAACCAAACCCAAATAATTAATTATTATTATTTAGTAATTATCACATAATAATGTAATATTATTGTTGTTTTGAGGTTAATACATTTGTCCTACCTGAGCTCTATCAGGATAAAACTTTTTCCAGTCTAGATAATTTTATATATATAGTGTATGTTTATTCATACCTTACTTGTGTTTTCTTCAATCCAGATCTATAGTGAGTTCCTTCTCCAAAATAAGTAATGATGTTGGAAATCAGTTAAGAATTGAGGTCAGCAGACATTTTTCATGCTGTCTCACTGATAAAGTTTAAGAAATGAATCATGATAAAATCCAAAGATGACTTATTGATTTGCTATTCTAATTAAGTTAGAGCTCTTAATTTCACTAAAATCTAAACTGAGGCCATATTGAAAGGTTGAATATTTTATGTTCTTTTTGATTACATATGCTATCTGCAAATGTGCATATTACTCTTAATATATTGTTTTTACAGAAAAGATACCTGTGTAAATGTCTATAGCCATAAATATATATTGTATATTTTCAAATATCAGGTAATAGAGAGACATCAATTACTATGTGTGCATGACAGAAACAGACACAACAAACTTCGCCTCTCTGTGAGCACATTCAGGTATTTTAACGCAAAACTTCAGTCACTATTTTCAGAACCTGTTGTTCTTTGCTATTTTCTTAGATTTACAGTGGGCTGAAAGCTTTTGCTCCTGTAGGTCTTTGTCAGATTGGTCTACCAGCTGCTGCTCTTTCCCATTTGTCTACAGCTCTGCTTCAGTGCATTTGTAAAACATTTTCTTTCCTTCCCCTGCTTTTGATTCACCTACTTTGGTCTTGGATGAAAAATGATCCATTTATGATCCTGTGGTTATAGCATTTTTTGCTTTCTATAAACGTTCACAATTGTATTTCTAACATACCTTGTACTGTAGATATTCTTGCATATATCTCATATGTCATAAATTTATTGAGCTTATTGGTGGTATTGCACCTTGAATACCAGCTCAGCAACAGTAGAATTAGGCACCTGAGGACTCTGTTCCAAGCCCTAGATCCTGGACAACTTTTCTAATACATATATATTTCTCTTTCCCCAGGAGATTGACCACAGAGAATATTTAACTTGGCATTTAGCACATACACCAATAAAGTTCAATAAACATTTGTCAATTGAGAGATAGTTTATTTCATCATTCTCATTGGCTTTCAAATGGATATATACAGATACAATGAAGAAATCCGGTGTAGGGCCAGAGACAAAAGCTGGATGATCTATAGACAAGCTCATAATTTTAGTGGGAAACATGGATTCCATAGCCAGAAATCACATGAGCGGCTCTAATTTGAAGAGTGGCTATTGACAAAGAAAAGAAGTTGATCATAATCATACTGGCAGATGAAAGGACCCAATAAACAACAAGGTTTACAAAAATAAGCATTGAAAATTTAAAATAAATATCTTAAATATCACAAATAATGAGTCAGGAATATAAAAACAAGGTGAAAAGGAACTTAATGAACAGATTAGTGGAATGACAGAAATTGGGAGTTATATAAAAGATAAACTAGGGAGTAATATGGCCAAATAGAAGCTTTGAGTGATGGTCACCCCTGCAGGACCACAAAACTGAGCAAATATCCACACAAAAAAGGACCTTCATCAGAACCAAAAATCAAGTAATTGATTATAGTACCTGGTTTTAACATCATATTAAGGAAAGAGACACTTAGGAGGGTCAGAAAGAAAGTCTTGAAACACCTACACCACCCCTGGCCCATCCCTGTCAGTAGCAGTCACATGGCATGGAAAGAGAGAGAATCTGAGCCTTTGCATTGGAATCCAGTGCCGCCCTGTCACAGAGGAAAGCAACAGAGAGTAGAACTCAGCCAGCACCCAAGGAGGGAGCATTTAGACAAGCCCTAGCAAGAGGCTAATTATCCAACCCAACAGTTAGAACCTGAATTCCAGCAAGCCCCTTTACCACAAGCTGAAGTGCTCTGGAGTGCTAAATAAGTTTGAAACACACTCTCAGCTACAAGGACTGTTTCTGGGCAAGTCCTGGTGCTGTGCTGGGCTATAAAACGAGAGGACTTGCAGCAAGTGTAACCTAGTAAGATATCACTTGGGGCAGCCAGGGGAATGCTTGCATCACCCCTACCCCTACCCCGGACAGTGCAGCCTACAACTCTAGGAGAGACATCTTCCCTCTGCTTGAGGAGAGGAGAGGGGAGAATAAAGAGGACATGGACTTGCACCTTGAATACCAGCTCAGCAACAGTAGAATTAGGCACCTGAGCCAGAAGGGAACTTGCCGCCTTGAAGGAAAAGACCCAGTACTGGTATAATTTATTACCTGCTGACTAAAGAGCCCTTGGGCCCTGAATCATCAGCAGTAGTAGCCAGGCAGTACTTACCATGGTCCTTACTCAGAGATGTGCTGGCTTCGGGTATGCACATTCCTAGCTGTGGTAGCTATGCAGAGGACCTGTTCTGCCTGAGAAAAGGAGAGGGAAGGGTAAAGGAAATTTAGTCTTGCACAGGTGCAGTGGCATAGAGGACAAAGCAAAATCCTGGGGCCATGATTAATGGTCTTGGGTCTTGAGTGACATTTCCGTACCTGTCCTGGGCCAGTGGGGAGCCCACTGCTCTGAAGGGAGACACAGGATTGGCAACATTCACCACAAACTGAGAGAGGAGCCCTCTGGCCTTGAGTAAACATTGGCAGTAAACAGGCAATAATTGCTGCATGCCTGCAGTGGTGGTGACCACAGGGAGAGATGCCTCTGCTTGAGGAAAGGAGACAGAATAGTGAGAATAACTTTGTCCTGTGATTTGGGTGCCCGCTCAGCTGTGGTAGAATAGAGTACAAGGTAGATTCCTAAGGTTCCTGACTCTAGGGCCTGGTTTCTGGACCTGCTTGGGGATGGGGGAAAGGAAGGGACACACGATTGGTTTTATTTGCTACTTGCTGATTGCAGAACCCTTGGGCCTAGAGTAAACACAGCCAGCAGTCAGAAAGTGGTGACTGTAGGCCCTGAGTGAGAACCAGTGTTGTGCTGGCTATGTGTCTGACCCAGGGTAGACCCAGTGTTGGTGGCCACAGGGGCACTTGTGTCACCTGTCCCCCAGCTCCACACAGCTCAGCACAGAGAGAGACTCAATGTATTTCAGGGAAAGTAAGGAAAGCAAGAGTCTCTGACTGGTAATTTAGAGAATTTTACAATATCATACTGAAGACCACAAGGTGGTACCACTATGAGTTTTCAAGAACCACAGCATTACTAGGCTTGATGTCCCTCCTAAAGCTGATACAGTTTCAGTGACCAAGATTCAGATCACAACACCAAAGTCTCTTTGAATACATGGAAAGCCTTCCAAAGAAGGATAGGTACAAACAAGCCCAGGCTGAGAAGACTACAATAAATACCTAACTCTTCAATGCCCAGACACTGATGAACACACACACTCATCAAGACAATCCGGGAAAACATTACCTCACCAAATGAACTAAATAAGGCACCAAATACCAATCCTGAAGATAGAGTGATATGTGACATTGCCTAAGGCCAGAGGTGAGATTGACTACAAAGGAGCATAAGGAAACTATAGGGGTGACACAAGTGTTCTGTAATGATTTAGTGATTCAGAGGTGTATGTATCTAGTAAAACTCATTAAAGTATACATTTTAAAGTTGATTGGATATAAATTAAATCTCATTAAATAACATATTAGAAGCATGCCTTTTTCAAAATTATTTTGAATTTATATGAGCTTATCTGCAATTACTATGTTAAACTATTACCACTTGATGGCAGGAACCATATTGTACCTGTGAGAAACTTAATTCCTCTGATTTCAGAGATCAAGTTTACAGCTATAACATTTGTGGTCACCAAATTAAAAGAATATTGACTGACTGCTTAATTATTCCTATCCCTTGCATTGTGATCATATACTGTTTTTCTATTTTCAGTCCATTATCTTAACCTTACATTTCTGAAGGCCCTTTCATTGTTAGAATGTTTTAAAACTGTTTATAATATCTTGGGAATTTGTATGTGTGTGTATTAATCAGTCTGAATTTGCTTTCAGAATCTTAATGTTCACTATAATATATATAAGTGTACTTTCATTATTAGTGACGCTAGGCGCTAAATATGATATGAATAAAAATTGTAGAAATATATCTATACTCACAAACACAAACCAAGACAAATGTACACGCACACACACACACACACGTATGCCTAGGCATGTATATTTCTAATCATGTTCTTAGAGGGTATTTTATTTCCTCATTGTTATTCTATCAAAGCTAATTGCATTTCCTTCTTGAAAACAGGAACTAAAATTATGATTCTGAGTTGAAATATATTAAAGTAGTCTAAGTTGAAATACAATAAATGATTTCTTTTGAAGTATGTGTAGGAAAACTGGAGAAACAATACAGTGTAAGACAGTTAATATGGAAATCTTATCCCAAGGTCTTTCCATTTTAAACATTCACAACACATAAAGAAAGCGATATGTTGAAAACAATTATGAATGTAACTGTGACTATCAAAAAGTTCTCAATATCCTCCACAAATTACAAAACCATACTGTTCTGGAAGTATCTTTGCATCCGAGGATATATTCTTCTAGGGTGTATGACATGTTACTTTAAAAAGAATAAATTAGCATATAGCTCCATAAAGTTTAAATGCATTTATACAATTGGTTTTATAAATATTTATTTGTGTCAAAAATGTGCAGTGATAAGATTTTGTACAAAGCCCTAAGAAGATAGCTACTGGGTAATTATTATTTATAAGATTACTGGCTTGATCAAAAAAGTAACCAGCCCCTTCTAAGACAAATATAATAGCAATTCTCACAAGCCCTTTAAAATGATCTGCTAGAGGACAAACAACAAAGAGCTACTGGGAATTTATGGATTACAAATGACACAGTTTACATACACTAATGTCAAGGAATCAAAAAGAGCTGAATTACTGGAATAAGAGAATCACAGGAGATTCAATGATGTAACTGATTCAATTTAAACATTACATAGATGGCAACACATTTCTCCTGTACTGCAATCTACATGAGAAAATTGGACATTCAAAAACATGTTTCGGAATTTGCTGAATTGCATCTGTATTTCATGAATAATACAAGATTTGAACAATATGTGGAACAATCACAATATGTGGAACAAAGCTTAAAAGTTTGACCTCATCTACTCTAGTATCTTGAGTCAGAGAAGGGAGTCATTATCAGCAGTTTGGACCCCTGATGGTAAGTACCATACAGAGACGTTTGTAAGAAATCATGCACGTATAATGTTCACTTTTATAGAATTTATAAAAATACAACTAAAAAAAGAAATAAAAATAGAATTCTGGATAATCTCTCAAAAAATCTACCAAATGTGTTAAGATTCCTGATTATATCAGTGATCACATATAATTGGTATTTCATGACTTTACTAAACATGTAAGATGTCTGGATGTATTGGCTTATACATATATTTCGTTGGTGAAAAGTAATTGCGGCTTTTGCCATTACTTTTAATGACAAAAACTGCAGTTAGTCTTGTACCAACCTAATAAAACCATAACTATTAGAATGCACTGAAGTCTAGATATAAGTCTGGCTAAGATAAAAGTGAATAATACTAAGATGATATAAAAAACCTGCAGAAGACACTAACCTGTAAGGAGTAATGTTTATGTCAAAATAACAGACATACACCAATAATTTAAATGACAGATAATTTCAAAGTCAAAGGTATATTTATAAATTTAAAAATTTGCATACTCTCTCTAAAATTAAGGTAAAGTTTTATTATTCAAGAAATATTATTTTATAAAATGATTTCTTTGAATTACACTTTTACATTAATAATATTCAGTTTTGTGAAGTACTATACGTATCAACTACTTGGATGTCACCATTTTGAATGCAAGTGTGCCTGATTAAGGACAGGTATGGACAGGGGTTATTAAATTAAATTCCCTGGGTTATAGTTATGTTGTACTTTTCACTATGTCATTTGGAATTTATCATCTCTCTGTAATTTTCAATTTTTTATTCTCTGAGTTATCTCACTGTCTTATGTTATTTCAAAATCACCTCTTCAGTATTTTGTTTCTTCTCCTTTGTAAAATGCTGGGAAAGAGCTTATTGTGACATATAAACATAACGGTTAGCTTTCAAATTGGGGAGGATTAATTTTTGATAGATTCAAAGCATTGTAACTCAACATTAAATCATTCTTTAAATGTGTATGCTACTTTAATTACACATATGATATAAATATAAGAATACTAAATTTGCTCTTTTTCTCAAAAATATTTAGCACAATACACTGCTTTATCACATGTGTGAGCAGAGAAAGAAAAATACTGAGTAGTTCTTTTTTTATATACTTTTAGTTCTAAGGTACATGTGCACAATGTGCAGGTTTGTTACATATGTATACATGTGCCATGTTGGTGTGCTGCACCCATTAAGTAGTCATTTACATTAGGTATATCTCCTAATGTTATCCTTCCTCCCTGCCCCTACCCCATGACAGACCTCGGTGTGTGATGTTTGCCTTCTTGTGTCCAAGTGTTCTCATTGTTCAATTCCCACCTATGAGTGAGAACATGTGGTGTTTGGTTTTTTTGTCCTTGTGATAGTTTGCTGAGAATGATTGTTTCCAGCTTCATTCATGTCCCTACAAAGGACATGAACTCATCTTTTCTTATGGCTGCATAGTATTCCATGTTGTATATGTGCCACACTTTCTTAATCCAGTCTGTCACTGATGGACATTTGGGTTGATTCCAAGTCTTTACTATTGTGAATAGTGCCGCAATAAACATATGGGTGCATGTGTCTTTACAGCAGCGTGATTTATAATCTTTGAGTATACCCAGTAATGGGATGACTGGGTCAAATGGTATTTCTAGTTCTAGATCCTTGAGGAATCGTCACACTGTCTTCCACAATGGTTGAACTAGTTTACAGTCCCACCAACAGTGCAAAAGTGTTCCTATTTCTCCACATCCTCTCCAGCACCTCTTGTTTCCTGACTTTTTAATGATCGTCATTCCAACTGATGCGAGATGGTATCTCATTGTGGTTTTGATTTGCATTTCTCTGATGGCCAGTGATGATGAGCATTTTTGCATGTGTCTGTTTGCTGCATAAATGTCTTCTTTGAGAAATGTCTGTTCATATCCTTTGCCCACTTTTTGATGGAGTTGTTTGTTTTTTTCTTGTAAATTTGTTTGAGTTCTTTGTAGGTTCTGGATATTAGCCGTTTGTCAGATGAGTAGATTGTGAAAATTTTCTCCCATTCTGTAGGTTGCCTGTTCACTCTGATGGTAGTTTCTTTTGCTGTGCAGAAGCTCTTTAGTTTAATTAGATCCCATTTGTCAATTTTGGCTTTTGTTGCCATTATTTCTTTTAATATAGCTCTTCCTAGTAATAGAAAAACAGATATTAATACAGATATACACAATTTGAAAAAAGTTAAAATTTAGAGTCTGTCAATTGGTGGAAGAGGTAGTAATCGTTAGCTTTGAAACACAGCACATTTATTATAAAACCTTCTAAACTTAGATAGTCTATTTTTTGAGAATTAAAAATATTATTGAGATGTTAAGTATTCAGCATATGAACTTAAAAAATCCAGAAATTTATTCCAAGCATGTTAGTGTGATTTAATTTTAGAATATATATATATATATATATGTTACCTACTGTTTGGTTTTAGAAAGAACATAATATCAAGCTTTACAGATTCTGTTTCCTGGGCTTTTTTCTTACTGAATTTGAAAATAAAATTCCTTTTAGCTAAAGATATTTGATCTGTCTAACCCAGTTTTTTTTTTCCTCTTAACTACAAAACTAGAAAAAAGCGAAACAATTTCTTTGTTCCAAGTATTGTGTGATTATCTTTCTTCAGCATGTGCACAGACAGAACTAGGATATACAAAGGCTGATAAATGAGCTATTCATTTGATATGGTAATACTAAGATTTATTGGAGGCCACCTATTGACTGCTCTACACTAAGATTTTGCTGAACCTTCACAGGTGACAAATAGCTGAGACTTTTCTAAAAACTTCTATTTTCTGCATTACTTAAAACAAATGAAACATTGATGAATTTTGAATATTGAGGACCAAATGTAGGCCTCCCTACAAATAACAGCACATTACTTTGTATGGATATGCAGATATAATATTTATTTTAATTTAATATTAGATCTTTTGGAATGGTTGTTGCATTTTAATCAATTGCATTTCTATATGAAAATTTCATATAATAAAAAGTGGAAAGTTTTATTCAATTTTATTTTTGCTTCTATATGGACAACGGTATCACTAAACAATTTCTCAACACACATTATATTCATTGGCTAATAATTGCACATATATATTTTAAATAAATCATTTTCAAGATAGTTTTAACTTTTAAAAATTGGGCAGTGAGTTATTTAAACAAAGCACATTAATGATGGCTAAATAGGTCTTTTTAAAAAATGTAAATCCAATTTGAACCCAAAAATGATGCTTTAATAATTCTGGTTAGCATGTCAATATGTTGCAGCATATTTTACTGAAATTTTTGAGAAATTAAAGTAGGTTAACATTTTAGGATAGCCATAAATCAAAAATTGAATATTAGAGATAACTTTTATTAAATATCCCGAGGTATCTTATAAAATAGTTAAGATTCATCTCCCCAGACTCTACCATTTCATATTTCAAAGACTACAACAACTCATTCTTTCTGCAGGAATTCAATAATACCCAATCTACTCTATCAAGTGATTTAGCTTTAATGCTTCCCTTTTTCCTCCAGGCCTACATTTACATGTGCATTGATTCATTAATGCAATAGAATGGAAAATAGGCCATGATCTCTAGGTTCTACATATGGAGTTTAAAGAATAATAGTTATTAATATCATATCAATTATCTGCCTTCTACCTCTTCCAGACTTTACAATATAAATAAAACAGAAAATAGATTTAATTTCTTAAAACCTAAATTATTCTACCACTACCACCCCACTAAAACACACATCTACAGTGAAATAATTTATGAATATTTTCTTTATATTAAATAGAATAAATATAATAAATCATAATGTGTTATCAGATGCCAGAGACCCCATGTCAGAAAAAGATGATAGAATTTTTAAGTGACATTCAAATTTTTATATGCAAGGTGAATATGCTAAAGTTTGATGTTATAGATGTTAGTCCCAATAGCCACATGGGGTACAAATAAACACATGTTCTTTGACAACCTTTCTATTAAAAGATGGGGTCCATATCCTGCCCCCACCTCAAATGAGGGCTATCCCATTATTACTTTGAAAAATAGAAAATAGTTTGAATGATACTAAACTAGATTAATATCTAGCATTTACAAAGACTGCTCTTTCTGCCTCCATCACTTGGCTCCCCAAGATTTGAGTAAGAAGTCTGAATTCTCTGCCAAGAGGCCATGTAAAAAGTCTCTGAGACTAAGTGGAGAAAGAAAGTGGTTTAGCTAAGTCTATCCTTTCAGGTGCCCTGCAAAGTTGCCAGGCATATAAGAAAAATCATTTTATATTACCCAGAGCAATCTAGTTCACAGCTGAATAATCTTTAATGACAACACTTGACACCAAACAGAACTGAAAACTCACTCACTCCACAGAGCCCCATCCCCATTTTTGACTACCAAAAATCATGGACTGTATTAAAATGCTTGATGGTTTTGAGGTACCAGATTTTAGGGTAATTTGTTATTTAGTAATATATAATAGAGAATCTGTTAACAAAAGTGGTTTGTTGTCATAACCAAAAGCTAAATAATTTGACACTAGTGTGGGACTAGGCAGCAGGAAAAAGATGGGAGATTCTAAAGGAGACTTGGTAAATGCTAGAAAAAACTTCAGTAGCGTATTAGGAAAAATGGAAGTGCTTGGAAGAGAGTGCTGTTCAAGGCTTAATTGACAATGAGAAAAAATGTTAGTAGGAGCTGTAGTAAAGGGGACCCTATATATATAGTAGTGCAGTTTAACACCACTGTCACCTGCAGTAATGTGGGACATAGAAAGGGTACTTAATAGACTCATGGGACTGACTGGGAGGATTCCCAAGTAAAATGCATACTGTGCCAACTGGCATCTTACAGCTGCCCATAATAAAATATAAGAAGAAAGAGATCAACTAATAAAAAATAACCAATGCTTAAAAAAATTTAGAAAACATAAATGAGCCAGGACGTACTAGGCTTAAAAATAAAACTGACAAATTCTAGCCTTTCCCAGCAAAATCATCTCTTGGACAAACATCCTTTGTAAGGCATCAAAAAGATGATAGAACCTATGGTTGTAGCAGAAGTTGGAAAACCACAGTTCACGGAATGGCCATGTGTTTTCATGAATAATTTTAAGAGGACATATCCATGTCCATTTGTTTGCATATTGTCTATGGTTGCTGTTGTTCTACAACAGTAGAGTTGAATAGTTGTTTCAGAGACCACATAGTCTACAAGCTTAAAATGTTTACTATCTGTCCCTTTATGAAAACGTTTGCCTGCTTTTGAGCTAGAAAATAAACTTTTATGGATAAGTGTGTCTCAATTCCTTCCTGTTAAGCAATAGAGTTAAGAAGCTTAGGATATAGTTGAATAAGAGTCTCATTAAGACTCCATATAGAGAAGGATGGTCTCAAAAAGATTTGAAGATGTGACTGTTTTTTCCAAGTAGTAAACCCCAATATAATTCACAAGAAACTAAAAGCATTTTTAAAATAATTATACTGATACAAGCACTACAAGTTTAAACTCAAAAAGGACAATACAAAATGAAAAGAAAGTTTTTATGAACAGGGGGCAGGCCAAGAAATTAAAGAAAATATAAATAAATAAAGATTAGGTTCAATTACAAATAACAAGTTGGCTAGGTCCAATAAAAAAAACTCTTTTGCATTCCCAGTTTCTTGCAGAAAAACAACTTCTGAAATAAACTTATTTTTAAGATGTCAAAACGACAAGAGAAATCTTTGTTGCAAACATAAGCCATTAATTATGGAAAATACAAAACCAAGGAAAAATCAAGAACCCACTGGGAAGAATCAAGAGGCATAGAGTGTTCCTATTTCTCCACATCCTCTCCAGCACTTGTTGTTTCCTGACTTTTTAATGATTGCCATTCTAACTGGTGTGAGATGGTATCTCATTGTGGTTTTGATTTGCATTTCTCTGATGGCCAGTGATGACGAGCATTTTTTCATGTGTCTGTTGGCTGTATGAATGTCTTCTTTTGAGAAATGTCTGTTCATATCCTTTGCCCAATTTTTGATAGGGTTGTTTTTTTCTTGTAAATTTGTTTGAGTTCTTTGTGGGTTCTGGATATTAGCCCCTTGTCAGATGAGTAGATTGCAAAAATTTTCTCCCATTCTGTAGGTTGCCTGTTCACTCTGATGGGTGCTGACAAGTTGATGGGTGCAGCACACCAACATGGCACAAGTATACATATGTAACAAACCTGTACGTTATGCACGTGTACCCTAGAACTTAAAGTATAAAAAATAAAAAATAAAAGAATCATAGAGAAGAACTTCCAGAAAGTCAAACAGTATTCTGATAAATGAACCGATGACATATATTGAACCAGGTTTCAGAATTGTTACCTGACATTTTTTCCACCAAGAACACGGCTCTTCTAAAATTGTGAGGTGTTTTTCAATGCACAACCCTATTGGCAAAGCATAAACTACAGCCCATCTCATCTAGCATGACGCAGCTGTTGAAATATCTGCTAAGAATATAACTTTCCTCTTTCTTACTGCTGCTGAGCTTCTAGTTGACTTCCTCTAGGCTGTGAGCTTAGAAGCTAATCAATAAATTTGAACAGAATCTGTGTCCAATATTTTGGGCTCTTTGTAGGAAATCCATTCTCTTTGGAATATTTCGTTTTATATCCAAGCCACGTTAGCAGTGCCAACTCTGATCTCTGCATGCTGAGCCTAGTGTGACCACTGCTTCCTGCATTCACTTCACCCTAGGTGAATATGGAAAGTTCACTTAGAAAAAAAAAAAAAAAGATTTGGGAAATTTCTTCAAAGAAAATGCACCTCTCTGTTTTTCTTCTTATAAGAACTGGAGTCCCTCAAAGCTCATTGATTTATCTCTGGTGTCTTCCAGCTTTTACAGTTGTTCTCTATAGAATGGTTAGTAAAATACAAAGTATTCTGTTACAGTCAAGAACATCAAATTGTATTTATATTACAAAAAAACAAACAGACAAAGCACACAACAATGACAACAACAAAGTTGCTTTTTGGATTCAAAGTGAAAGAAACAAGGTTTCAGAATAGAATACCAAGGACAACTCTAGGTATAAAGTCTTTAATTTATTATGATGCATACCTGTAAATTAATACTTCCAGAAAATTTAAATATTGGTGTTGCATCAACTGAATAGCATTTTAAAATAGTTCACAGCATACAACAACATGTTTTCTAAAGTTATCAAATGTTAATATATATAGGATGAAATATACAGTACTGCAACAATATATCCGTGAAAGATTAACATTCATAGATTTGTTTACAAATGTATCTAAAAATATTTACTATGTAATAAGCAGATTGCAATTCACAAATCTAGAAAAAAACAGTTAACACTAGGAAATAAATAGTTCAAATAATACACTTAAAATATAAACAAGTCTTTAAAAGAAAAAAATTCTGAGAGCCAAATACTAAAATGAATATGCTAATAGAGAGTATATTAGTGAACTCAAGTATTCAGAAAAACAAATAGTTTCATGCTATTTTGAAGATTATAATTCAGATTTATTTTTTATAATTAGTAATTTGATAACAAAATATAAATCTGATGATATACTTTGTTTAAAAGCAATACTAACAGTATGTAATGACATCTGTATCTAGTCCAAGAGATAATTCATATCAGTTATCTTAGTTTACATATTCAAAATATTTAAAATAAGTAGGACATGCATGTTAACATAATTATGTGACAAAAAAGTTAAAAATAAATACCTACGTAATTTTGCTTATTAACATAATTATAAAATTATATGTAATATAAATTCTCTACATGTTGGTTAATGAAAGAATAAAATTTTAATGATCTCTGTTTAGAAACAGATGACACATTACATTTATCCTTGGATTTGTTTTATCATTCGTAGGTGGTCTTTTGTATACAATATGATAAAGTAACTTTGCAGGGAGATACAATATCTTAAAAGCATTTGGCATTTCAGCTCACCCCATAGGTTGCTATTGTAATCTAGCTATTTATTGTGAGAATCACAAAGAAAGAACACACACAAAAAAATCCTTTAAAGAAGAAAATCAGAACATTATTTTCTATTGTGATAACTTCAGTTAGTTCTTCAGAGATAAATTTCATTTTATACAATAAAATTGATAAATAGTAGCATTTAACTGAAAGATAAAGTTTTGATTAATTGCATGTTGCTTCCATAAGATGATACAATAATTAAATAGACTTATTTTAAGATAATATGTTTCAAATTGAAAAATTTCTATAACTTTAAAATAAATCTTGAATTAATACATTTTATTCACATTCTTCTGTTTTTTCTGTTAGTGCAGAGAATAGAAAGACTATTCACAGGTCATCATCACAGCACAGAAGCCTAAAGAGAGGGCAAAAATACAGTACTGAAACTGAAAATTACCACCAAGTCATGTCTGGTGATTGAATAAAAGAGATAATAGAATAGTAGAATGTGTGAATATATGAGGCTTGTTCTTTTATGAAGAAAGAAATATGACTCCTATTCCTGAAAACAGGAAGTTGGGACAACTATCTTTCTTGAATCAATGTATTTTATAATAGGAACTAATAGATTATAACAGGAAGAGGCTGTAAAATTTCGTGTATTTATATGACAGAATCTCTTATTGAACAGAAATTATCAAATTCTCATTTATTTTTGTCTCATCTTTTATTCTTTCCAACAAGATCTTTCTTTTTTCTTCTGTTGTTTTGATTTTTCAGTAACCACAAAGCCCTGACATATAGCTAAAGACTCAAGGATAGAACTAAGTGTTTAGACATTTTGGTCCTTTAGGATTTTACAGCAAATCTCTTTGGTCATTCACTGGGAATATTCCTTTGGAATGGGCAGTGGCCTAGGGCATCTGACAGTAAATCCATAAGTCATTCATTTATGAAGAAAACTAAAGTGCCACTATTATCATCCAAACCTCTTTTGTTAAAATAATTTAATAATTGTTTGCCTCTCTATTGTTCTCCAAACATTTTACTTATTCTGATAGATAAAAACAATATTATAAAACATAAGTTTTTATTAAATAATTTATGTAATTCTTATTTGGATGTATTTGACAATGTTAATAAATCATGTGATTTATAGGAAAATTGTTAATCCATATAAAATGCTAAATGTAACATATCCGATTTATAAAAGGAAAACAATCTCCCAATCTGTCCACTGATTTGAATATCTTATTTGTTAAAAGCTGTTTTCATAAATGACAATGCAAAGGTCAAGAAAAGCCAATATAATTTTGAAGAAGAATAAAAAGTTAGTGGACTTGTAATATTATGGTATTATAAAACTGTAGTCACTAGGGTAGTTATGCTATTAGTGCAAAGATAGACAAAAAGAATAGAAGTAGTTCAATGTAACCATCAATCTAGGCAGTGCTGAAGTGCTATACCATCTCAACAGTCTGTATCATTACATAAGCTGACCTCTGTCCTTGACCATTCCCAAAGAACAGCTATTGGACCCCAAACCATGATTCTTAGGTCATAGATGATACCAAAAGATTGCCATGCTACACACCTGCAGCATGGATTGGACACAAGCCCTCAAAATATTTCAGGATATGAGCTGGTGATTCCATAGTCCTATGTACTTAACTGGAAGAATACAGATGAATCCAAATTTTTGTCGTTATAGTTCTGCCTCTGATATTGCCAGGTAGAAAGGTAACGCATCCTTAAGTATGCACCTTAAAAGTTCCAGGTTGCCAGATTTTTTTGGCTCTTCTCCAGAAAGGGATGAAGAATAAAATAAATTCTCTAAATGCTCTTTTGCTCTCTTCATGCTTCAGGAGGTCTAGGCTATATTTTGTCAGGCCATTTGCCTCTTTACAATTTCTTGTGAGTATTTAAAATACAACAAAAGTAAATTATCAGGAAAATGAAATTAAAGGTATACAACATATAAACTTATTTTTATTATTATATTGAACAGACTTATCATTGCTCTGTCAAATTGCCATAACATTTTATAAAAGTTTACTATCCATTTCTATACTATCTTTGTGTAGCACTGGGTTGGAGAAATGTGGAAAGATTTGTAGGCAGATTACAGATTTACCATTCTGCTTATGGTTGTGACTTTTAAATCTAAGTGTTGATTTTTTTTATATTGAATACTCTTAAGTTAATCTTTAGTAATCAGTATTGCACTATGTACCATAAAAAATTTTCACTCTGCCTGATCCTGAACTTCTATTTTTAATTCTTATTCTAATTTTATAATTGAAATTAACATAAATGTATGTAGATTTTTGCTCATTGCAGTGTGAATCTTAAATATAAAATATTTTATATTAGAATTTTAGATAAATACATCAATCATATATTTGCTATCACTGTATCATTTAAAATATGGAAGAACTTAGAAAAAAGTCTAACTGTTAAAAAAAGCAAATGAGAAAAAATGAAGTGTATTTAGTATAATCTTTTGCAAAAATAATTTGTAACTTAAAAATTAAAAATGAAAAAACCATACATTGGGACAGTAGAACTAATCTTAGTAATTTGAGATTTTAGGTCAATTAATTTTCTTCATTGTTGAAAATTACATCTAATATTAAACAATTTGTTTTAACATTGCATCAACAATAAAGACTGTTGTATTTATTGATTTCAACAATGAACACCTATTGCAACAAAATTCTTATTTTTTTCATAAATTTAATTTTCTAAATTACATTTCAGTACAAAAAGAAATGTTTTTCTGGGGCAGAGCAAGATGGTGGATTTAGAAGCCTACACCATTCATATCCCCCCACAAAACCAAAATTTTAACAACTATGTGTGCCCAGAAAAGCACTGCCAAAAGAACCAAAAATCAGGTGAATAATCACAGTACCTGGTTTAACTTCACATCATTGGAAAAGGCATTTAGGAGGGCTAGAGAGGCAGTCTTCAAATGCTGACTCTACCACTTTCCCATCTCCCGCTAGCAGCCTTGCAGCTGCAGCATGTTGAGTGTGCACTTGGGGGACGAAAAGTTCACTAACTAGAGGACATTACATTGAAATCAATATCATCCTGTCATAGCAAAGAGCAAAGCTGTATTGGGACATAGCTTTGTGCTTGGGACACAGAGGGAGCGTTTGGACCATACCTAGCAAAAGAGGAATTGCTCAGCCCATTGGTTGAAACTTGAGTTTCTTGGCAAGCCTTGCCACCATGGGCCAAAGTGCTCTGGGGTTCTGGGAAAATTTGAAAGGCAGTCTACAGCACAAAAATTGCAATTCCTAGACAACTCCTATTGCTGGATTGGGCTCAGAGCCAGAGGACTAGGGTGGTACATGCTCTAGGGAGATGGCAGCCAGGGAGGCTAAAGAATACATGTGCCACTCCTCTCCTAACCCCAGGCAATGCAGCTCACAGCAAAAAGAGTGTCTCCTTCCTTCTGCTTCAAGGAAGGAGAGAAAAGAGTAAAGAGTACTTTGTCTTGTATCTTGGATACAAGCTTAGCCAGAGTAGAATAGAGCCACAGGCAGATTCATGAGTCCCCCATTCTAGGTCTTAGCTCCCAGATGACATTTCTAGATATGCACAGGGACAAAATGGAACCAGCTGCCTTGAAGAAAACGACTCAGTCCTGACAAGATTCATCACTTACTGTCTAAAAGCCCTGGGGCCCTGAATAACCACCAGTGATATCCAATGGATAACTGTGGGTCTTAGGCTCTGAGACTTGCTGACTACAGGTGTGACCCAGCACATTCCCAGCAATGGTGGCTGTGTTGAAAGACTCCTTATATTTGAGAAAAGCAGAGTGAATAGTAAAGGGGTTTTTGTTTTGTACCTTAGGTACTGGCTTTGTCTCAGTGAAGTAGAGCAACAAGAAGCTTCTTGGAGTCCCCAAGTCCAAGCCTAGGCTCTTAGACAGCATTTCTGAAACTACCCCAGGCCAGAGGGGAGCCCACCACCTTGAAGGGTGAGTCAAGACCTGGAAGCATTCACCACTGCTAGCTGAAGAGCCCGTGATCTTTAAGTGAACATCAGTGGTAACCTGCCAGCCACCCCCTTGTAGGCCAGTGGTGGTGGTTCCCACAACATGAGAATGCAAAAAATCATAGTGATATTGGACTTGGGGCCCAAGTACTTCCAAATACATGAAAAACCCTCTCAAAAAGAACAGGCACAAACCAGCGAAGACTGCAAAGACTATAATAAATACCTAATTAGTCAATACCCAGACACTGACAAGCATCTACAAATCAAGATCATCCAGGAAAACATAACCTCACCAAATAAACTAAATAAGGCACCAAGGAGCAATACAAAAGAAACAAACATGTTACCTTTCAGACAGAGAATTCAAAAAAGCTGTTTTGAGCACACTCAAAGAAATTCAATAGAACACAAAGAAATAATTCAGAATTTTGTTAAAATCTATCAGATAGCCGGGTGCGGTGGCTCATACCTGTAATCCCAGCACTTTGGGAGGCCGAGGCAGGCGGATCATGAGGTCAGGAGATCGAGACCATCCTGGTGAGCACGGTGAAACCCTGTCTCTACTAAAAATACAAAAAAATTAGCCGGGAATGGTGGTGGGTGCCTGTAGTCCCAGCTTCTAGGGAGGCTGAGGAAGGACAATGGCGTGAACTTGGGAGGCGGTGGAATTTGCAGTGAGTGGAGATCACACCACTGCACTCCAGCCTGGGCAACAGAGTGAGACTCCATCTCAAAAATGAATGAATGAATAAATAAATAAATAAATGAATAAAATCTATCAGATAAATTTAACAAAAAAAATTGAAATAATTAAAAAGAATCAAGCAAAAAATCTAGAGTTGAAAATTTACTTAACATACTAAAGAAAGAATCAGAATTTCTTAATAGAAGAATTGATCAAACCAAAGAAAGAATTAGTGAGCTTGAGTACAACTATTTGAAAATAGAGGAGACAAAAAAAAAAAGTATAATGAATAATGAATTATGCCTACTGGATCTAGAAAATAGCCTCAAAGGGGCAATTCTAGGAGTCATTGGCCTTAGAGAAGAGGTAGAGAAAAAGATAGGAGCAGAAAGTTTATTAAAGGGATAATATAACAGAACTTTGCAAACTGAGACAAAATATCAACATTTAAGTAGAAGGTTATAGAACATCAAGCAGATTTAACCCAAAGCAAGCTATCACAAGGCATCTAATAATCAAAGTTCCAAAGGTGAAGGATAAAGAAAATATGCTAAAATCAGCAAGAAAATAAAAAAGAATATGATAGAGTATCAATATATCTGGCATCAGACTTCTCAGTTGAAACCTTATAGGTCAGGAGAGAGTGTTATGACATATTTAAAGGGCTGATGGAAAACTTTTACCCTAGAGTGGTATATCTGGTGAAAATATCCCCAAAGCATGAAGGAGAAATAAAGACCTTCCCAAGACCAAGAACAGCTAAGGGATTTCATTAATACCAGACCTGTCCTACAAGAAATGCTAAAGGGGGATCCTCAATCTGAAGAAAAAGGATGTTAATAAGCATGAAGAAATCATGGAAAGGTACAAAACTCACTGATAATAGCACACAGAAATCACAGAATGTTATAACACTGTAATTGTTTGTAAACTACTGTGATGTTAAGTAGAAGGATAAAATGTTGACTCAATCGGAAGCAATAATTGTAACAATTTTTCAAGAAACAGTAAGTACAATAAGACATAAAGATAAACAGCCAAAAGGGAAAAGTGGGGAGATGAAGTTAAAGTGTAGAGGTTGTATTCATTTTTTTTTTTTAATGCTTGTTTGATTATATGTTTTTGTAATCAGTGTTAGGTTGTCAGCAGTATAAAATGTTGGATTGAAAGATACTATTTGCAAGACTTATGGTAACCCCAAACTGAAAGACATACATGAAATACAAAAAATAAAAAATAAATAAGCAAGTAATTAAATTGCACCACAAGAAAAAAATCACCTCTCTGAAAGGAAGACAGGAAGAAAGGTAAAAAAAAAGTAGAAAAGAACACAAAACAGCCAAAGATCAAATAACAAAGTGGCAGGAATACATTTCCACTCATTGATAATATAAACTTGAATGTAAATGAAGTAAACTCTCCAATCAAAAACAGAATGGCTGAATGGATTAAAAAACAAGACCCAGTGATCAATTGCCTATGAGAAACACACTTTACATATAAAGATACACATAGACTGAAAATAAAGGGATAGATAAAGATATTCCATGCAAATGGAAATGAAAAAGAGGAGTAGCAGTTATGTCAGAAAAAATAGATTTCAATACAAAAACTGTGTTGAAAGAAGTTCATTATATAATGATAAAGGGGTCAATTCAGCAACAGTATATAAAGATTGTAAGTATATATGCACCCAACACTGGAGCACCCATATATATAAAGCAAGTATTGTTAGAGTTGAAGAGAGAGACAGACCTCAATACAACAAAATCTGGAGACTTCATCAGCTCACTTTCATCATTAGGTGGATCTCTCAGACAGAAACTCAACAATGAAATATCAAACTTAATTTGCACTATTGAGCAAATAGTCCTAACAGATAGTTACAGAACTTTTTATCCAAAGGCTGCAGAAAACATTCTGCTTTTCAGTATCTGGATTATTCTCAAGGATAGACTATGTGTTAGGCCAAAAAACAAGTCTAAAACATTAAAAAAAGAGAAATAATATCAAGCATCTTCTGCAATGGAGTAAAACTAGAAATCAGCAGCAAGAGGAATTTTGGCAACATATGTATATCAAACAATATGCTCCTGAATGACCACTAGGTGGATGAAGAAATCAAGAAGGAAATTGAAAAATGTCTTGAATCAAATGACAATGGAAATAAACCATACCTAATTCTATGGGATACAGTGAAAGCAGTACTAGAAGGTGAATTTATAGCTTTAGGTGCCTACATCAAAAAGTAGAAAAACTTCACATGAATAACCTAATGATGCATCTTATAGAGCTAGAAAAGAGCAAACCAAACCCCAAATTAGTAGAAGAAATAATAAAGATTGAAGCAGAAATAAGTAGATTTGAAATGAATAATACAATACAAAAATCAGTGAAACAAAATGTTGGTTTTACAAAAAGGTAAGCAAAATTGATAAACCTTTAGCAGACAAAATGGAGAAAAAAACAGGAAAAGTACAAATAAATAAAATCAGAGATGAAAATGGAGTCATTCCAATGGATACCGATGAAATTAAAGTGATTATTAGTGGCTAATATGAGCATCTAGATATCAATTGGAAAGTATAAAGGAAACAGATAAATTTCTATACACCAATCAAATGTAGATTTGGTCTTTTCACATATTCCCATATTTCTTGGAGGCTTTGTTCATTTCTTTTCACTCTTTTTCTCTAATCTTGTCTTCTCACTTTATTTCATTAATTTGATCTTCAATCACTGATATCCTTTCTTTCACTTGATTTAATCAGCTATGGGAGCTTGTGTATGCTTCATGGAGTTCTTATACTGTGGTTTTCAGCTCCTTCAGATCATTTAAACTCTTCTCTACACTGGTTATTCTAGTTAGCCATTTGTCTGACCTTTGTTCAAGGTTTTTAACTTCCTTGTGATGGGTTAGAATATGCTCCTTTAGCTCAGAAAAGATTGTTATTACCAACCTTCTAAAGCCTACTTCTGTCAACTCGTCGAACTGATTCTCCATCCAGTTTTGTTCCCTTGCTGGCAAAGAGCTGTATTTCTTTCGAGGAGAAGACGTGCTCTGGTTTTTGGAATTTTCAGCTCTTCTGCTCTGGTTTCTCCCCATCTTTGTGTTTTTATCTACCTTTGGTGTTTCACGTTGGTGACCTGTGGATGGGGTTTTGGTGAGGATGTCCTTTTTGTTGATGTTGATGCTATTCCTAACAGTCAGGACCCTCAGCTGCAGGTCTATTGGAGTTTGCCTGGGTATCACTAGCAGAGGCTTCAGAACAGCATATATTGCTGCCTGATACTTCCCCTGGAAGCTTTGTCCCAGAAGGGCACCTGCCTGTATGAGGTGTCTGTTGGCCCCTGCTGGGAGGTGTCTCCCAGTGAGGCTACACTGGGTTCAGGGACCCACTTTAGGAGGCAGTCTGTCCATTATCAGAGCTCAAACACCATGCTGGGACAATCACTGCTCTCTTCAGAGGTGTCAGGCAGGGATATTTAAGTCTGCAGGAGCTGTCTGCTGCCTTTTGTTCAGATATGTCCTGCCCCCAGAGGTGGAATCTAGGGAGGCAGTAGGCCTTGCTGAGCTGTGATGGGCTCCACCCCATTCGAGCTTCCCTCTCCCTTTTGTTTCTACTGTGAGCATAGAACTTCCTACTCAAGCCTCAGCAATGGTGGATGCACCTCCTCCTGCCAATCTCCAGCATCCCGGATTGATCTCAGACTGCTGCACTAGCAGCGAGCAAAGCTCTGTGGGCATGGGACCCACTGAGCCAGGCATGGGAGGCAATCTCTTGGTCTGCTGGTTGAAATGACAGTGGGAAAAGTGCAGTATTTGGGTACCATTGTACTGTTCCTCCAGGTATAGTCATTCATGGCTTCCCCTGGCTGTGAAAGGAAAATCCTCCGACCCTTTGCACTTCCCAGGTGAGGCAATGCCCCGCCCTGCTTTGGTTTGTACTCTGTGTGCTGCAGCCACTGTCCAACCAGTCCCAGTGAGATGAACCAGGTACCTCAGTTGGAAATGCAGAAATCATCTGTCTTCTGTGTTGATCTCACTGGGAGTTGTAGACAGGAGCTGTTCCTATTTGGCCACCTTGGAAGCAACTCTAAATTTATTTTTTAACCAATTAAAATCTTCAGCACTTTTCCTAAATGTATGCAGCAAATAATTAAACATGTACTCAAGAAAATCTACAAAAACTCAAAAGGAACAAAAAGCACTGTATCAATTAAAAGAGCCTACTCCATCCTTTTGCTTTCCAGCTCAGAAAACTAGAAAGATCAATACAAGCAGCTACAATGAAGATCATAATAAATCTTCTTCTCTCAGTTCAACATTGATAGACATACTATTTCCCCGATAATTGTATTTTATACACATATTGCCACCTAAGTGTAGCCAAAATTTAGCAGTCCCGTGGTTCCACCAAATCCATGCTAATAATGGGGTGGTGCTACCTTAGATATGGTCCACTGAGAATATTATTTACCCAATTGTTTTTATAACAACTTGGTTATGGGCAATGAATGGAATACAGAACACTTACCCTTATTACTTACCAAAAATTAACTTGAAATATGTCAAAGACCTAAACATAATACCTAAGCCTAAAAATTCTTAGAAGAAAAAGCATCATGACATTGGATTTGGCAAGGATTTCCTGGATATAACACCAAAATCACAGGAAGAAAAAGTATTAGACTACATGAAAAGTAAAAACTTCTGTGCATCAAATAACATAAAGGAGAGAAAAGGAGACTTATGGAAGGGGAAAAAATGTTCTCAAATAATACATCTGATAAGAGGGTAGGACAAGGTGTGGTGGCTCATGCCTGTAATCCCAGCACTTTGGGAGGCTGAGGTGGGTGGATCACCTGAGGTCAGGAGTTTGAGACCACCCTGAACAACATGGTGAAAACCCATTTATACTAAATACAAAAAATTATCTGGATATGATGGTGGGCACCCGTAATCCCAGCTACTTGGTAGGCTGAGACAGCAGAATCGCTTGAACCCAGGAGGTGGAGGTTGCAGTGAGCTGAGATTACACCACCGCACTTCAGTTTGGGCAACAAGTTCAAAACTCTGTCTCAAAAAAAGCGGGGGGGTAACATCCAGGACATACAAAGCATTTCTGTAACTCAATGATACAAAACAAAAATGACCTGATTAAGAAATGGGTAACTGACCTGAATGTATATTTCTCCAAAGATAATATGCAGTTGGCCAATAAGCAGACTAAAAGATGCCAGCATTATTCATCTTAGAGGATTATAAATCAAAACCACAATTAGATATGACCTCACAGCCATTAGCATGGTTACTATTAAAACATACACAGAGAAAACAAAAAGTAATTGTTGGTAGAAATATAGAAAAGTTGAAATTCTTGTACTTTCTTGATGAGAAAATAAAATAGTGCAGCCACATAGAAAATAATAAGGTGTTTCCTCAAGAAATTAAAAATAGAATTATGTATTACCTAGCAATTCCACTTCGGAGTATATATAGAAAAGAATTGAAAGCAGTATGTTAAAGACATATTTGCACATTCATGTTTAGAGCAGCATTATTTATAATAGCAAAGAGGTGGAAAAGACCCAAGCATTCATCTACAGATGAATGGATACACAAAATAAGTTCCATACATGCTTTGGAATATTATTCAACCTTAAAAAAATAAAGGAAGTTTGCCCCACATTGCAGCATGGATGAAACTTGAGTACACTATGCTAAGTAAAATAAGTCAGTCATAAGAAGACCTAGAGTAAATCACGGCAATTATAAAATCGGGACACTTCTGCCCTAATACTGCGCTTTTGCAATGGTCTTAGCAAATGGCACACCAGGAGATTATATCTTGCACCTGGCTTGACGGCAGGTCACAAGCCCACAGAGCCTTGCTCACTGCTAGCACAGCAGTCCAAGATCCAACTGCGAGGTGGCAGTGAGGCTGGGGGAGGGGCGTCCACCATTACTGAGGCTTGACTGGGTAAAACAAAGCTACCAGGAAGTTTGAACAGGGTGGAGCCCACTGCAGCTCAACAATGCCTACCTGCCTCCATAGACTGCACCTCTGAGGGCAAGGCATAGCTGAACAAAAGACAGCAGAAACTTCTGAAGAAGTAAATGTCCCTGTCTGACAGCTTTGAAGAGAGCAGTGGCTCTCCCAGCATGGAGTTTGAGATCTGAGAATGGACAGACTGCCTCCTTAAGTGAGTCCCTGACCCCCAAGTAGCCTAACTGGGACAGAGCTCCCAGTAGGGGCCGACAGACACCTCATACAGCTGGGTGCCCCTCTGAGACGAAGATTCCAGAGGAAGGATCAGGCAGCAGCATTTGCTGTTCTGCAATATTTGCTGTTCTGCAGTCTCTGCTGGTCATACCCACGCAAACAGGTTGTGGAGTGGAACTCCAGAAAACTCCAACAGACCTGCATCTGAGGGTCCTGATTGTTAGAAGGAAAACTAACAAAAAGAAAGGAATAGCATCAGCATCAACAAAAAGGACATCCACAACGAAACCTCATCTGTAGGTCACCATCATCAAAGACCAAACATAGATAAAACCATGAAGATGGGGAGAAACCAGAGCAGAAAAGCTGAAAATTCTAAAAACCAGAGCGCCTCTTCTCCTCCAAAGGATCGCAGCTCCTTGTCAGCAGTGGAACAAAGCTGGATGGAGAATGACTTTGATGAGGTGACAGAAGTAGGCTCCAGAACATCAGTAATAAGAAACTTCTCTAAGCTAAAGGAGGATGTTTGAACCCACCAGAAGGAAGCTAAAAGCCTTTAAAAAGATTAGCTGAATGGCTAACTAGAATAAACAGCATAGAGAAGGCCTTAAATGACCTGATGGAGCTGAAAACTATGGCATGAGAACTACGTGACACATGCACAAGCTTCAGTAGCTGATTAGATCAACTGGAAGAAAGGGTATCAATGATTGAAGACAAAATGAATGAAATGAAGTGAGAAGAGAAGTTTAGAGAAAAAAGAGAAAAAGAAACGAACAAAGCCTCCAAGAAATGTGGGACTATGTGAAAAGACCACATCTATGTTTGATTGGTGTACCTGAAAGTGACAAGGAGAATGAAACCAAGTTAGAAAACACTCTTCAGGATATTATCCAGGAGAAGTTCCCTAATCTAGCAAGGAAGGCCAACATTCAAATTCAGGAAATACAGATAACACCACAAAGATACTCCTTGAGAAGAGCAACCCCAAGACTCATAATTGTCAGATTCACCAAGGTTGAAGTGAAGGAAAAAAGGTGGAGGGTAGTCAGCGAGAAAGGTTGGGTTATCCACAAAGGAAAGCCCATCAGACTAACACCAGATCTCTCAGCAGAAACTCTACAAGCCAGAAAAGAGTGGGGGCCCATATTCAACATTCTTGAAGAAAGAATTTTCAACCCAGAATTTCATATCCAGCCAAACGAAGTTCATAATTGAAAGATAAATAATATCCTTTACAGACCAACAAATACTGAGAGATTTTGTCACCACCAGGCCTGCCTTACAAGATTCCTGAAGGAAGCAATAAACATGGAAAGGAACAACCAGTACCAGCCAATGCATAAACATGCCAAATTATAAAGACCATCAATGCTAGGAAGAAACTGCATCAACTAAAAAGCAAAAGAACCAGCTAACACCATAATGACAGGATCAAATTCACACATAACAATGGTAACCTTAAATTTAAAAGGGCTAAATGCCTGAATTAAAAGACGCAGACTAGCAAATTGGATAAAGAGTCAAGACCCATCAGTGTGCTGCATTCAGGAGATCTATCTCATGTGCAGAGACAGCCATAGGCTCAAAATAAAGGGATGGAGGAAGATCTACCAAGCAAATGGAAAACAAAAAAAGCAGGGGCTGCAATCCTAGTCTCTGATAAAACACACTTTAAACCAACAAAGATCAAAAGAGACAAAGAAGGCCATCACATAATGGTAAAGGCACCAATTCATCAAGAAGATCTAACTATCCTAAATATATATATGCAACCAATACAGGAGCACCCAGATTCATAAAGCAAGTCCTTAGAGACATACAAAGAGACTTAGGCTACCATACAATAAGAATGGGAGACTTTAAAAACTCACTGTCAACATTAGACAGATCAACAAGACAGAAAATTGACAAGGATATCCAGGACTTGAACTCAGCTCTGGACCAAGCGGACCTAATAGACATCTACAGAACTCTCCACAACAAATCAACAGAAAATACATTCTTCTCAGCACCACATCACATTTATTCCAAAATTGACCTCATACTTGGAAGTAAAGCACTCCTCAGCAAATGTAAAAGACAGAAATAACAACACACAGTCTCTCAGACCACAGTGCAATCAAATTAGAACTCAGGATTAAGAAACTCACTCAAAACTGCACAACTACATGGAAACTGAACAATCTGCTCCTGAATGACTACTAGGTAAATAACAAAATGAAGGCAGAAATAAAGATGTTCTTTGAAACAAATGAGGACAAAGACACAACATACCAGAATGTCTGGGACACATTTAAAACAGTGTGTAGAGGGAAATTTACAGCACTAAATGCCCACAAGTGAAAGCAGGAAAGATCTAAAATCACCACCCGAACAGCACAATTAAAGGAACTAGGGAAGGGAGAGCAAACACATTAAAAAGCTAGCAGAAGGCAAGAAATAACTAAGATCAGAGCAGAACTGAAGGAGGTAGAGACACAAAAACCCTTCAAAAATCAATGAATCCAGGAGCTGGTTTTTTGAAAAGATCAACAAAATTGATAGACTACTAGCAAGACTAATAAAGAAGAAAAGAGAAAAGAATAAAATAGATGCAATAAAAAATGATAAAGGGGATATCACCACTGGTCCCACAGAAATACAAACTACCATCAGAGAATACTATAGACATCTCTATGCAAATAAAGTAGAAGATCTGGAAGAAATGGATAAATTCCTGGACACATACACCCTCCCAAGACTAAACAAGGAAGAAGTTGAATCCCTGGATAGACCGATAACAGACTCTGAAATAGAGGTAATAATTAATCGCCTACCAACCAAAGAAAGTCCAGGCAGAGATATTCACAGCCAAATTCTACTGGAGGTACAAAGAGGAGCTGGTACCATTCCTTCTGAAACTATTCCAATCAATAGAAAAAGAGTGAATCCTCTTTTTATGAGGACAGCATCATCCTAATACCAAAGCCTGGCAGAGATACAACAAAAAAAGAGAATTTTATACCAATATTGCTGATGAACATCAATGCAAAAATCCCCAGTAAAAGACTGGCAAACCGAAACCAGCAGCACATCAAAAAGCTTATCCACCACGATCAAGTGGGCTTCATCCCTGGGATGCAAGGCTGGTTCAAATCAATAAACATAATCTAGACAAATCAATAAACGTAATCTAGCATATAAACAGAACCAGAGACAAAAACCACATGATTATCTCAGTAGATGCAGAAAAGGCCTTTGACAAAATTCAACAGCCCTTCATGCTAAAAACTCTCAATAAACTATGTATTGATGGGATGTATCTCAAAACAATAAGAACTATTTATGACAAACCAAGAGTCAATATCATACTAAATGGGCAAAAATTAGAAGCACTCTCTTTGAAAACTGGCACAAGACAAGGATACCCTCTTCCACCACACCTATTCAACATATTTTTGGAAGTTCTGGCCAGGGCAATCAGGCAGGAGAAAGAAATAATGGGTATTCAATTAGGAAATGAGGAAGTCAAATTGTCCCTGTTTGCAGATGACATGATTGTATATTTGGAAAACCCCATCATCTCAGCCCCAAATCTCCTTAAGCTGATAAGTGACTTCAGCAATGTCTCAGGATACAAAATCAATGTGCAAGACTCACAAGCATTCCTATACACTAATAACAGACAAACAGAGAGCCAAATCATGAGTGAAGTCCCATTCACAATTGCTTCAAAGAGAATTAAACACCTAGGAATCCAACTTACAAGTGATGTGAAGAACCTCTTCAAGGAGAACTACAAACCACCGCTCAACGAAATAAAAGACACAAACAAATGGAAGAACATTCCATGCTCATGGATAGGAAGAATCAATATCGTGAAATTGGCGATACTGCCCAAGGTAATTTATAGATTCAATGCCATCCTCATCAAGCTACCAATGACTGTCTTCACATAATTGGAAAAAAAATTACTTTAAAGTTCTTATGGAACCAAAAAAGAGCCCGCATTTCCAAAACAATCCTAAGCCAAAAGAGCAAAGCTGGAGGCATCACACTGCCTGACTTCAAATTATACTACAAGGCCACACTAACCAAAACAGCATGGCACTGGAACCAAAACAGAGATATAGACCAATGGAATAGAACAGAGCCCTCAGAAATAATACCACACAACTATAACCATCTGATCTTTGACAACATTGACAAACACAAGAAATGAGGAAAAGATTCCCTATTTAACAAATGGTGCTGGGAAAAGTGGCTAGCCATAAGTAGAAAGCTGAAACTGGATCCCTTCCTTACACCTTATACATAAATTTATTCAAGAAGTATTAAAGACTTAAATGTTAGACCTAAAACCATAAAAACCCAGGAAGAAAATCTAGGCAATACCATTCAGGACATAGGCATGGGCAAGGACTTCATGACTAAAACACAAAAAGCAATGGCAACAAAAGTCACAATAGACAAATGGGATCTAATTAAACTAAGAGCTCCTGTACAGAAAAATAAACTACCATCAGAGTGAACAGGCAACCTACAGAATAGAACATTTTTGCAATATACCCATTTGACAAAGGGCTAATATCCAGAATCTACAAAGAAGTCAAACAGATTTATAAGAAAAAATCAAAAAACCCCATCAAATGTGGGTGAAGTATATGAACAGACACTTCTCACAGAAGACATGTACACAGCCAACAGACACATGACAAAATGCTCATCATCACTGGCCATCAGAGAAATGCATCTCAAAACCACAATGAGATACCATCTCACACCAGTTAGAATGGCAATCATTAAAAAGTCAGGAAACAACAGGTGCTGGAGAGAATGTGGATAAATAGGAACATTTTTACACTGTTGGTGGGACTGTAAACTAGTTCAACCATTGTGGAATACAGTGTGGCAATTCCTCAAGGATCTAGAACTAGAAATACCATCTGACCTAGCCATTGCATTACTGGGTATATACCCAAAGGATTATAATTCTTGCTGCTATAAAGACACATGCACCCGTATGTTTATTGCAGCACTATTCAAAATAGCAAAGACTTGGAATCAACCCAAATAGCCATCAGTGACAGACTGGGTTAAGAAAATGTGGCACATATACACCATGGAATACTATGCAGCCATAAGAAAGCATGAGTTCATGTCCTTTGTAGGGTCATAGATGAAGCTAGAAACCATCATTCTTAGCAAACTATCACAAGGACAAAAAAACACCACATGTTCTCACTCATAGGTGGGAATTGAACAATGAGAACACTTGGACACAGGGTGAGGAACATCACACACCGGGGTCTGTCATGGGGTAGGGGGAGGGGGGAGAGATGGCATTAGGAGATATACCTAATGTAAATGATGAGTTAATGGGTACAGCACACCAACATGGCACATGTATACATATGTAACAAACCTGCACGTTGTGCACATGTACCTTAGAACTTAAAGTATAATAAAAAAAAGGAAATACCATTTGATCCAGCAATCTCATTACTGGGTATACATCAAAAGGAATATAAATTATTCTATTATAAAGATGCACATATATGTATTTCATTGCAAAACTATTCACAATAGCAAAGGCATGGAATCCGCCTAAATGCCTATCAGTGATAGACTGGATAAAGAAAATGTGGTACATATTCACCATGGAATACTATGTAGCCATTAAAAGGAATGAGGTCATGTCCTCTGCCAGGACATGGATGGAGCCAGAAGCCATTATCTTCAGCAAGCTAACAAAGGAACAGAAAATCAAATACCACATGTTCTCACTTATAATTAGGAGCTGAATGATGAGAAAACCTGGACACATGGAGGAGAACAACACACACTGGGGCCTGTTGGAAGATGGGTGATAGAAGGAAGAAGAGCATCAGGAAGAACAGCTAATGGGTGCTGGGCTTATTACCTAGGTAATGTGATGATATGTGCAGCTATTCGTTGTGGCACATGTTTAACTATGTAACAAACCTGCACATCCTGCACAGCTAACCCCGAAATTGACATAAAAGTTGGAAATAAAAAAAAAATTACTACAAAGTCCCAGTAATTAAGAGTATCTGTTATTGATACAGGAGATACATTTAGCTCAATGGATTAAAACTGAATATTAAAAAGTAAACCCTTGTATTTACAGTGATTTGATTTGAACAGGAGTGTCAGGACAAGTAAACAAGGAGAGTATGGTCTTTTTAACAAATGCACTTAGAGAATAGAGTTGGATGGCTATCTCACATCATATACAAAAGTTAATTCAAAATGAACCAAAGACCTAAATGCAAGATCTAAACTATAAAACACTTAGAATAAAACATGGATATGTTTTGCTGATCTTGAATTTGTCAGTGGTTTCAAAACCACTTGCAAAAACAAAACAATAAAAAAGATACATTGGAGTTCACCAAAATTAAAATACTTTGTGCTTGAGAGGACGCCATCAAGAAAGTAAAAAGACAGCATCTATATTTGAATAAATTATCTGCAAATTACATACATGGTAAGCGACTTGTATTCACTATACCTGAAAAACTGTAACAACTCTAAAATAAAAGAATATGTGAATTAATAAACAAGCAGAACATTTGACTAGATATTTCTTCAGAAATATTTAAAAATGTCCAATAATAATGTATAAAGATACTTAACATTTTTGGCCGTCAGGAAAATGCAAATTAAACTCACAATGGGATACATTTTTTATTCATTCATACAACTATAATGAAGTGCCATAAACTGGGTGGTATATGAAAACCAAAATTAATTTCTCAGTGTTCTGGAAGCTAGAAAGCCCATGATCAAAGCATCAGCGGATTCAGCGTCTGGTGAGGGTCGGCTTCCTCATGGAAGGCCATTTTCTCACTGTAAGCTCGCAGGACGGAATAGGAAAAAGGGCTCTGGGCGTTTCTTTCATAAAAACACCAATCCCATCCGTGGAGACTCTGCTCTCATGATTGAATCACCCCTAAAGAACCCATCTCCTAACACCAGCACCTCAGGGGTTGTAATTTTAACATATGAATTTAGAGGAGACACAAACATTAAGACCCTAACAGATATCATTTCACATACAATTGTATATTTATAATAAGAATGACAGATAACAGCAAGTGTTGGAAAGAATGTAGAGATATTGGGACTCTCATACATGGTAGTTTGAATTGTAAAATGTCACGATCACTTTGGAAAACATTCTACTAGTTTTTGGAAAGGATAAACATATACTTACTCTATGACCCAACACTTGTACTGCTAGATATACACCCTAGAAAATGTAAAACATATGTTCAAACACTTGTACACAATTGTTTATAACATTATTTCTAAGCACCAAAATATAGATCTATCCCAAATGCCCAAGTCATAAATTTTACAAAATACAAAATATTATTATTTGGCAATATGGAGTATTACAACATCATGGACCGTAAAAACATCATGTTATATGAAAGAAGCAAAAGCAAAAATTACATATATAATTCAATTTAGATGGTTTGTCCAGAATAGACGAATCTATGAACACAAAAAGTAGATTCTTTACTACTAGAGATAGAGGTGTTGTAGAGTTGTGCCAACGAGTAAAGAATTTCTTTACTGAATGATGAAATATATCAATAGAGTATGGTGATGGTCACACAACTCTTTAAATATACTAAAAATCTTGAGATTTTACAGATTAAATAGGTCACTTGAATGATATATGAATCATACAATAAGTCTGTTTCAAAAATTTTTAACAAATATGTATTAAAGGCTGACTATATGGTATGTACTCTAAGAGTTACTAGGATTCAAAAATAAGAAATACATCTTCTTCTAGTTTTAGAAGGTTTATGATGTAATAGATAAGCTCAGAGGAGGCTTCTTGAATAGGGATATCACTTACACTTGTATTGTCCAAGCTTTGATTTAGGTATTTTTCATGTTGAATACTTAGTATGCATCTAGTTTTTAATTGCTTAGATGTTTATAAAGTCCAGTGATATTATATAATCCATTGTAAAAATTATACTTACCTGCTTTTTTTTTAAATTTTTTAATTTAATTTTAAGGACCAATTTGGAAAACAGTTTATAAAAATTATCTATAAACACGTATTTCCACAGTTATTTAGAAAATAAGTTCTTCATTGAATCAGAAATATTAGCTAAATGACTAATTTGTTTATTCAGTAAAAATTGATATATGTAAAGTTTTTCAGGGGATCACTGTTTTTGGCAGTGGGGATACCATATGTACTGAACACATCATAGTAATAACACTGTCCGTATGGAGCTAGTATTCTATTATGGAAGACAGTAATACAAAGTCAGTTAAATATGTTGAACTTTATATAGTGATTCTTGTTACTAAGAATTAAAAAATTAGAAAACAGGAATTTAGAACATTGAAAAATGGGTTGAAAATTTTGATAAGGTAGTCAGGAAAAGAAATACGTCTTTTAGAGGAAACTTATGGAAAAGTCCCACTTGTACTTTTCTGTGTCTGTTCAGAGATCTCATGTCTGTAAATATTACCAGTCACTGATGCTAAGCAGACAATTGACTTACTAGAAGGAAATATATCTGAAATAAGTGAAACTCTTATCTTTTCCCTATTTCTTTTTCTCCCTTCCCCTTTCCTTCCTTCCTTTCTCCTCCCCACTTGCTCTTTTTCTGTCTCACTATTTCAAAACAAGTACACGATTTCTGTTAACATATAATTCTAGATACGGTCTAACCTTACTTTCAACCATGAATTCCTAAAAATTCATCATTGCATTATTATACCAAGTATTCATATGGCTTCTTATGAAACCAACGGGGAGAAATTTCAAAATTAACTGTTGTTTATAATTTTAAATCTCATGCTTCTTATTTTTCATACTCAATTGAGATCTTCTCTGTCATTTTCTTACTGTGTAGAATCTAAAAACAGTTTACCCTCCAAGCAATTTACAACAGCATGGATGAGCAGTTCCTGATCTGACAGGCTTGTTGTATATTATACCTATTTATTTGCAAAGAGTCATGAGTGGTTCATTATTCATGAAATCATAATAAAAAATATATTTACGGCATGTCACACTGTACCTCATACTGAAGTATTCACTCCCAGAAAAGCACTAGATTCTGTGTTTCTTCCTGTTAGCAGCTTATGATCTAAAACAATTCTTTAAGCCACAAGGGAGAACTAAGCTCAACACTTTATATAAAAGATGTGCACTACATAAAATACAGTGACAAGAAAAAATGCCAAACTGTCAACACTCATTCAGTTTATAAGAAGCTCAGGATCATGTGTGATGTGAATGATTACCTGGGAGGTTCAGAGGCACTATTATATAGATTATGAATTAGTGTTGTGTTTGATTAAAATAAACTCTAATTTTTCAAATATAGTATGTGAAAATACCTACATCCCAAAAGTTATTCATATCCTAATATGCAGAATTGGTGAGTATTACCTGATAAAGGAAACAAAAAATAATGATTGCCAAAATTATTCACATGGGTTCAGAATGAAATCACAGATGTCCTCATAAAGGGAGCCATATAATTTTTTTTTGTAATTGTATGCATTTACGGTGTACAACATGATGTTTTGATACACATATATAGCAAAATGATTATTGCAGTAGAGCCAATTAAAATATTCATCATTTCACACAGTGGCTTTCTTGTGTGTCCGGTAAGAGCCCCTAAAATCTACTGTTTTCACAAGCTTTCAGTATGCCATACAATATTAAAGTAGTCCTTAAATATCTTCAGGGCTTGTTCCAGGATGCTCTCCTGCAGCCCATGAATATCAGAATACTCAACTGCTCGAGTTCCTTACATAAAAGGTAGTATTTGCATATAACCTACATACATCCTCCCCTATACTTTGAATTACATGTGATTACTGGCATCTTCTTGGTAGAATAATTTATTTCCCTTTGGGTATATACCCAGTAATAGGATTGTGGGGTCAAATGGTAATTTTATTTTTAGGTTGTTGAGAAATCTCCAAACTACTTTTCAAAGTAGCTGACTAATGTACAATCCTACCAACAGTATATAAGCATTCCCTTTTACCTGCAACCTTGCCAACATCTGCTATTTTTGACTTCTTGGTAATCATTCTGACTTGTGTGAGAGAGTGGTTTTAATTTGCATGCCAATTTGCATTTTTACATGTTTTTTGGCCACCTGTATATCTTCTTTCGAGAACTGTCTGTTTATGTTTCTGGTTCCCTTTTTATTGTTTTTTTTATTTGTTTTTATTATACTTTAAGTTCTGGGATACACTTGCAGAACGTGAAGATTTGTTACACAGGTATACACGTGTCATGGTGATTTGCTGCACGCATCAACCCATCATTCATATTAGGTATTTCTCTTAAGGCTATATCTCCCCTAGCACCCCACGCCCCAGCAGATGCCAGTATGTGATGTTCCCCTCCCTGTGTCCATGTGTTCTCATTGTTCAACTCCCACTTATGAGTGCAAACATGCAGTGTTTGGTTTTCTGTTCCTGTGTTACTTTGCTGAGAATGATGGTTTCCAGCCTCATCCATGTCACTACAAAGAACATGAGCTCATTATTTTTATGGCTGCATAGTATTCCATGGTGTATATGTGCCACATTTTCTTTATCCAGTCTATCATTGATGGGCATTTGGGTTGGTTCCAAGTCTTTGCTATTGTGAATAGTACTGCAATAAACATATGTGTGCATGTATCTTCATAGAAGAAAGATTTATAATCCTTTTGGTGTATACACAGTAATGGGATTGTTGGTCAAATGGTATTTCTGGTTCTGGATCCCTGAGGAATCTCCACACTGTCTTCCACAATGGTTGAACTAATTTACACTCCTACCAGCAGTGTAAAAGTGTTTTTATTTCTCCACATTATCTCCAGCATCTGTTGTTTCCTGAGATTTTAATGATAGCGATTTTAACTGGCGTGAGATAGTATCTCATTGTGGTTTTGATTTGCATTTTTCTAATGACCAGCGATAATGAGCTTTCCTTCATATGTTTGCTGGCTGCATAAATGTCTCCTTTTGAGAAGTGCCTGTTCATATCCTTCGCCAACTTTTTGATGAGCTTTTTTTTTTTTTTTTTCTTGTAAATTTGTTTAAGTTTCTTGTAGATTCTGGCTATTAGCCCTTTGTCAGATGGATAGATTGCAAACATTTTCTCTCATTCTGTAGGTTGCCTATTCAGTCTGATGATAGTTTCTTTTGCTGTGCAGAATCTCTTTAGTTTAATTAGATCCCATTTGTCAATTTTGGCTTTTGTTGCCATTGCTTTTGGTGTTTTAGTCATGAAGTCTTTGCCCATGCCTATGTCCTGAATGGTATTGTCTAGGTTTTCTTCTAGGGTTTTTATGGTTTTAGGTTTTACATTTAAGTCTTTAATCCATCTTAAGTTAATTTTTGTATAAGGTGTAAGGAAGGGGTCCAGTTTCAGTTGTCTGCATATGGCTAAGCAGTTTTCCCAACACAATTTATTAAATAGGGATCCTTTCCCCATTGCTTGTTTTTGCCAGTTTTGTCAAAGGTCAGAAGATTGTAGATGTGTGGTGTTGTTTCTGAGGGCTCTTTTCTCTTCCATTGGTCTATATCTCTGTTTTAGTACCAGTACCATGCTGTTTTGATTGCTGTAGTATTGTAGTATAGTTTGAAGTCAAGTAGCATGATGCCTCCAGCTTTGTTCAATTTGCTTAGGATTTTTTTTGGCTATATGGGCTCTTTATTGCTTACATATGAAATTTAAAGTACTTTTTTCTAATTCTGTGACGAAAGTCAGTGGTAGCTTGGGATAGCATTGAATCAGTAAATTACTTTGGGCAGTCTGGCCTTTTTCACAATATTTATTCCTTCTATCTAAGAGCATGGGATTGTATTCCATTTGTTTGTGTCCTCTCTTAGTTCCTTGAGCAGTGGTTTGTAGTTCTCCTTGAAGAGGTCTTTCACATCCCTTGTAAGTTGTATACCTAGGTATTTTATTCTCTTTGAAGCAATTGTGAATGGGAGTTCACTCATGATTTGGCTCTCTGTTTGTGTATTATCAGTGTATAGGAATGCTTGTAGTTTTTGCACATTGATTTTGTATTCTGAGAGTTTGCTGGAGTTCCTTATCAGCGTAAGGAGATTTTAGGCTGAGTCGATGAGGTTTTCTAAATATACAATTATGTCATCTGCAAACAGAAACAATTTGGCTTCCTCTCTTCCTATTTGAATACCCTTTATTTCTTTCTTTTGCTTGACTGCCCTGGCCAGAATTTCCAATACTATGTTGAATAGGAATGATGACAGAGGGGTTCCTTGTCTTGTGCCAGTTTTCAAAGGGAGTGCTCCAGCTTTTGCCTATTCAGTATGATATTGGCTGTGGGTTTGTCATAAATAGCTCTTATTATTTTGAGATGCATTCCATCAATACTTAGTTTATTGAGAGCTTTAGCATGAAGGGGTATTTAATTTTACTGAAGGTCTTTTCTGCGTCTATTGAGATAATCATGTGGTTTTTGTCACTGGTTCTGTTTATGTGATGCATTATGTTTTTTGATTTGCACATGTTGAACCAGCCTTCCATCCCAGAGATGAAGCACACTAGATTGTGGTGTGTAATGTTTTTGATATGCTACTGGATTCGATTGGCCAGTATTTTATTGAGAATGTTCGCCTGGGTGTTCATCGGGGATATTGGCCTGAAATGTTCCTTTTTTGTTGTTGTTGTGTTTCTGCCAGGTTTTGGTATCAGGATGATTCTGGCCTCATAAAATGAATTAGAGAGGAGTCACTCTTTTTCTATTGTTTGGAATAGTTTCAGAAGGCATGGTACCAGTTCCTCAATGGACCTCTGGTAGAATTTGGCTGTGAATCTGTCTGGTCCTGGGTTCATTTTAGTTGGTTAGGTATTAATTACTGCCTCAATTTCAGAACTTGTTATTGGTCTATTCAGGGATTGAACTTCTTCCTGGTTTAGCCTTGGGAGGTTGTATGTGTCCAGGAATTTACCCATTTCTTCTACATTTTCTAGTTTATTCGCATAGAGGTGTTTATAGTATTCTCTGATGGTAATTTGTATTTCTGTGAGATCAATGGTGATATCCCTTTTATCATTTTTTATTGTGTCTATTTGATTCTTCTCTCCTTTCTTCTTTATTAGTCTAGCTAGTGGTCTATGTATTTTGTTGATCTTTTGAAAAAAACAGTTCCTGGATTCATTCATTTTTTCAAGGGATTTTTGTGTCTCTCTCCTTCAGTTCTGCCCTGATCTTATTTATTTCTTGTCTTCTGTTAAGTTTTGAATTTGTTTGCTCCTTCTTCTCTAATTCTTTTAATTGTGATTTTAGGTGTTGATTTCAGATCTTTCCCACTTTCTCCTGTGGGCACTTAGTGTTATAAATTTTCCTGTACACACTGCTTTAGCTTTGTCCCAGAGATTGTGGTACATTGTGTCTTTGTTCTCATTGGTTTCAAAGAACTTCTTTTTTTAGGCTTAATTTCGTTATTTACCCAGTAGTCATTCAGGAGCAGTTTGTTCGGTTTCCATGTAATTGTGCGGTTGAGTGAGTTTCTTAATCCTGAGTTCTAATTTGATTGCACTGTGGTCTGAGAGACTGTTTGTTATGATTTCTATTCTTTTGCATATGCTGAGGAGAGTTTTACTTCCAATTATGTGGTCAATTTTAGAATGTGTGCTATGTGGTGCTGAGAAGAATGTATTTTCTGTTGATTTGTGGTGGAGAGTTCTGTAGAACTGTTAGGTCCGCTTGGTCCAGAACTGAGTTCAAGTCCTGAATATCCTTGCTAATTTTCTGTTTTGTTGATCTGTCTAATGTTGATAGTGGGGTGTTAAAGTTTCCCACTATTATTGTGTGGGAGTCTAAATCTCTTTGTAGGTTACTAAAAACTTGTGTTATGAATCTGGGCACTCCTGTGTTGGGTGCATATATATTTAGGATAGTTAGCTCTTCTTGTTGCATTGCTCCCTTTACCATTTTGTAATGCCCTTCTTTGTCTTTTTTTATCTTTCTTGGTTTGAAGTGTGTTTTATCACAGACTAGCATTGCAACTGCTGCTTATTTTTATTTTTTGTTTTTCTTTCCATTTGCTTGGTAAATCTTCCTCTATCCCTTTATTTTGAGTCTATGTGTGTTTTTGCACATGAGATAGGTCTTTTGAATACAGCATACAGATGGGTCTTTACTTTTTACCCAATTTGTCATTCTGTGTGTTTTAATTGGGGCGTTTAGCCCATTTGTATTTAAGATTAATATTGCCTTGTATAAATTTGATCCTGTCATTATGATGGTAGCTGGTTATTTTTCCCATTGGTTGATGCAAGTTCTTCATAGTGTCAATGGTCTTTACAATTTGGTATGCTTTTACAGTGGCTGCTACCGGTTTTTCCTTTCCATATTTAGTGCTTCCTCCAGGAGTTCTTGTAAAGCAGGCCTGGTGGTGACAAAATCTCTCAGCACTTGCTTGTCTGTAAAGGTTTTATTTTTCCTTCTTTTATGAAGCTTAATTGGGCTGGATATGAAATTCTGGGTTGAAAATTCTTTTTTTAAAGAATGTTGAATATTGGCCCCTACTCTCTCCTGGCTTGTAGGATTCCCACAGACAGATCTAGTGTTAGTCTGATGGACTTCCCTTTGTGGGTAATATGACCTTTCTCTCTGGCTGCCCTTAACATTTTTTCCTTCATTTCAACCTTGGTGAATCTGAAGATTGTGTGTCTTGGGGTTGCTCTTCTTGAGGAGTATCTTTGTGGTGTTGTCTGTATTTCTTGAATTTGAATGTTGGCCTGTCTTGCAAGGTTGGCGAATTTCTCCTGAATGATATCCTGAAGGCTGTTTCCAGCTGGGTTCATTCTCCACATCACTTTCAGGTTCACCAATCAAATGTAGGTTTGTTCTTTTCACATAGTCCCATATTTCTCAGAGGATTTGTTCGTTTCTTTTCTTTTTTTTTTTTTTTCTAATCTTGTCTTCTCACTTTATTTCATTAATTTGTTCTTCAATCTCTGATATCCTTTCTTCCTATTGATCAATTTGACTATTTATACTTGTTCATGCTTCACGAACTTCTTGTGCTATGTTTTTAGCTCCATCAGGTCATTTATGTTCTCCTCTAAACTGGTTATTGTAGTTAGCAATTCTTGTAACCTTTTTCCAAGGTTCTTAGCTTCCTTGCTTTGGGTTAGAACATGCTCCTTTAGCTCAGAGGAGTTTCTTATTACCCATCTTCTGAAACCTACTTCTGTCAGTTTGTCAAACTCGTTGTATATCCCGTTTTGTTCCCTTACTTGAAGAGTTGTGATCCTTTGAAGGAAAAGAGGCTTTCTGGTTTTGGGAAATTTCAACCTTTTTATGCTGGTTTTTCCTCATCTTCGTGGATTTATCTACCTTTGGGCTTTGATGTTGGTGACCTTCGGATGGGGTTTGTGTGTGGATGTCATTTTTGTTGATGTTGATGCTATTCCTTTCTGTTTGTTAGTTTTCCTTCTAACAGTCAGGCCCCTCTGACACAGGTCTGCTGAAGTTTGTTACAGGTCCATTTCAGACACTGTTTGCTTGGATATCACCAGCAGAGGCTGCAGAACAGCAAAGATTGCATCTTGTTCGTTCCTCTGGAAGCTTCATCCCAGAGGGGCACCCACCAGATGCTAGCTGGAGCTCCCCTGTATGAGGTGTCTGTTGACCCCTGGTGGGAGGTGTCTTCCAGTTAGGAGGCACAGGGGTCAGGAATCCACTTGAGGAGGCAATCTGTCCCTTAGCAGAGCTCGAGCACTGTGCTGGGAGAGCTACTGCTCTCTTCAGAGCTGACAGGCAGGAACATTTAAGTTTGCTGAAATTGCGGCCACAGCTACCCCTTCCCCCAGGTGCTCTGTTCCAGGGAGATGGGAGTTTGATCTATAAGCCCCTGACTGGGGTTGCTGCCTTTCCTTCAGAGATGTCCTGCCCAGAGAAGAGAAATCTAGAGAGGGAGTCTGGCTACAGCAGCTTTGCGGCACTGCAGTTTGAACTTCCTGGCAGCTTTGTTTACACTGTGAGGAGAAAACCACCTGCTTAAGCCACAGTAATGGTGGATGCCCCTCACCCCATTAAGCTCGACCATCCCAGGCCGACTTCAGACTTCTGTGCTGGCAGTGAGAATTTCAAGCTGGTGAATTTTAGCTTGCTGAGCTCTGTGGGGGTGGGATCCACTGAGCAACACTGCTTGGCTCCCTCACTTCAGTCCCCTTTCCAGGGGAGTGAATGTTTCTGTCTTGCTGACATTTCAGGCACCGCTGGGGTATGAAAGAAAATCACGGCAGCTACCTCAGTGTCTGCCCAAACAGCCACCCAGTTTTGTGTTTGAAACCCAGGGCCCTGGTGGTGTAGGCACCTGAGGGAATCGCCTGGTCTGCCAGTTGCAAACACCGTGGGAAAAACATAGTATCTGGGCTGGAATGCCCTGTGCCTCACGGCACAGTCCCTCATGGCTTCCCTTGGCTAGAAGACGCAGTTTTTTTGAGCCCTTGTGCCTTTCAGTTAATGTTTTGCTTATGATGTATAAATTCAAGCAATCTTGATAGGAATCCAAGCAGTCTTTTTAGTAGAAATTGACAGGTGTATTTTAAAATGTATATTGAAATGGAAATGGCCTCGTATAATGAAAATAACTTTTAAATAAAAGTCCTTTATTTCAAAATTTTGTTACTGTACATTAACACAAAAATGCATCACTAGCATAAAGTCAGGCAAAGAGATAAACAAAATAAGCTCATGAATATGCGGTCTATTGTTTTTGACAAATGTTAGAGTAATTCTGTAGGAAAAGGACAATCATTTCAAGAAATGATGCAGAAAAATATAGTAGTGCATGTGCAAAATAAATTGATAAGCTCCTCACAAAATTTATAAAATTAGCTCAAAAACATAGTTCTAAATGAAATAGAAAAGTAGTGTTAAACTTCTAGAAAAGAACATAGGAAAATATATTTACAGACTTTCATTAGAAGATATTTATTGTAAATAAGGACATAAAACGACAATGTCATTAGTTATTAAAGAAATGCAAATTAAGAAAAATCAAATGTCACTACAAGCATATGTGCAGGTCTAAAAATAAAGAGACTTGCTACAACAAATGTTGGCAGTGGAACAAATGGAACTCTCATATCCTTGACAGAAGACAAAATGGCAATGCAACTTTGAAGAAATTTGGCAGCTTTGTTAAAAGCAAATGTACACCTACCATTTTGATACAGTTATTCTACTAACAGCTATTTCCCCAAAATATATGAAAGCATATATCCACACAGATATTGTGCACAAAAAGTTTACTTGGTAGTATTTGTAATAGCCACATCCTGAAAACAAACTGGGTGTTCATTAATGATTTTTAAAGTGTTGTATCCATATAATGTAATGCTACTTACCAACTAAAAGGAATAACCTTTTGATAGATGTGACGTGAATGAATCTCAAAATTTTAATGCTCACTGAAAGAAGCCAAAACAATAATAACAAAAAAGAAAACATACTGCAGAATCCCATTTGTATAAAGTTCAGAATGTGCAACTATTCTAGAATGACAGAAAGCAGATCAGTGGTTGTCTGGGAATGGGCAGATGAAGGAGGAAGTTGAAAAGAGGAAAGAGGAAGTTGGAGGCAATGTGTTTGTTATGTTAGTTATCTTAATCATGGCGACGATGGCTTTAGGGCTGCATACCTATATCAAAATATATTAAATTGTATACTCTAAACGTCTGCAGTTTATTGCATGTCAACTATACCTCAATAAATCTGTTTTATAAAAGGAATTGTGAAAATATTGTTTCTTAGTCCCAGTGCTACATTTCTATGTTCAATGGCTAATTGAATTGTGTAGTGCAGTTAAAAAACATATCCTTCAACCCAAAAAGTTTTATTGGAAAGTGCAACTTTAGATATCATTGCTATAGAGAACCCTCCATCATAATCTTACATTCATGTCTATGATGAACATTTTCATTTTTTCCTGCTTATTCTGTCTAGTTTCCTTGACCATGCATTGATCTGACCATACTAAACCTCTCACATATCGACTCAATGACACATTCTCCTGAATACTACCTTTTTACTCTTCTTTCCCCTCTTCTGCCTTGAATTCCATGTTCCATCATTATAATTAATACATTGCAAGACTCTTCAATTATCTTGCTGTTCTTTTATGTTATTAGCCCAGGAAACCATCGACACTTGTTAAATCCATTTCTTTTCCCAAATATACATCGAGAATCACAAAGAGTTTGGAAACACACGCACACACACAAACACAAATACACAGACGCACACACACAGGCATACATAAACACAAACACACATGCAAATGTAATGGTTGTTTTCATTTTAAATTCATGAACACTTCAATTACTGGATCTTTAGGGCTACTCTGCAATTCTACTACTTTTTCTGTGTCAGTTCAAGCTCCTACTCTCATAAGCTATTATTTTACCTCTTCTTCTCCTAAACTTTCCAATACTTTCTTTTTCCTTTTCACTCTCAGCTGAGTACTTGACCTCCTACTTCATTGAAACTATGAACAAAACATCAAATAAAACAATATATAAATATTTCTATCATAAAATCTATCATTCTACACTTTATATTCTCTCTTCTTTTACCTTAGCAGAAACATCTGCCTGCCTATCTAGGACAACCATCCTCTTTCCATTTGAAAAATACTCTACTCCCATTGTGTACACTCAAGGATATTACTTCTGGAGTTTCCCAGAGACTTTGAAGTTATTTTTCAAAATAATTTTTGCCTCACATGTTTATCTTATAAATTAGTCACAGGGTAAGATACAGCTCTATTGAAGTTCTATGCATTTTATTTATAAGACTGGCTTTCTCCTCAAATAGTAAATGATCATTTTATTCATATATTTTATCAAGAACTAAAACCAAATACAAAAGTCATTTACAAAACAGCTTTATGTTTTTTCTTTTTTTGAAATTTTCTTTAGAGACAAGGTCTTGCTGTCTCATCCAGGCTAGAGTGCAGTGGCATAATCATGACTCACTTCAGCCTTGACCTCCCAGCTCAAGCAGTCCTCCCCCCTCAGCCTCCCAAGTAGCAGGGACCACAGGCAGGCCCTATCACAACTGACAGATATTTTTATGTTACTTTTGTAGAGAATGGGTCTCTGTAGGCTGCCCAGGCTGGCCTCGAACTCATGGGCTCAACTGATTCTCCCACCTAGGCCTTCCAAAGTGCTGTAGTTACAGTAGTGAGCCACTGCACTCAGCCAGCATATTTAGATTTTGTTTTTTAATTGTGATAAAGACATCTGGCCTATATATTTTTGAAAACCACATGGACATCTTTTTATAAATGTCACTTTACGATCTATGAAGAGTAGATATTCCATGAGGTTTTGGAGTTGATTTTCTGCTACAAATTAAAATTAGAAACAAAACATATTTTTTCAGTTAACCCTAAGAAATACCAATAATAAATATATTTTAGAATTTTTTCTGTTTACTTTGATTCAAGAAAATACAGTAGCTCTCCTTTGTTTAATTCTTCTAATTTAAACTTTTTCATCTATTTCATTTCAAAATTAGCTTTGTTTTCTACCTTAAGCTCTTTCCAAATTATGACTCTGTTGTACTGATACTTTGATTATATAATTTAAGTTATATTATAGACCTTCTGGTTCCAGACATAATGCAGTAGTACATAACACCCTATTCTTCCCACTAAATATGATGTATTTAAAAAAATAATATTTTAAAAATTTTATTATGAAATGATTCTGAAAGGCAGAGAGAAGAACTTGCTAGAATCCTTGGGGACAACCTAGCTGGTTGCCTGGAGGTGGTTTTCTTTTGTTGCTTTTTTCTCCTATATGCCATAGCCTGAGTGTTACAGCAACTCTGAACTGCAAACAGGTGTAGACTTTCTAAAAATAAAGTTGAAATTTTAAGAAAATCTTGATCACTCTATTAAAATACCAGTAAGAGGATATTTTCTAAGGCTGGAATTATTTGACTCTACCTCCTCTCTCTAGGCAAATGCCACAAAAGCATGTATGTACCTATCCATTCTCGTAAGTGCTGAGAAAATTGGGGAAAAGTGTGCTGTGTGCAATCAACACCTTGTACTGAGAAAATGAAAGAACAAGAAGCACTGCTCCATTCTCTGAGAGATACAGCCGTGGAAGACACCCTGAAGTCAAGTATCCCTGCCCTTTACTAACCGCCAGGGCTGTGACTACAGAGATGATGGGGTGGAACTCTGCAGACCATGGCTCAACTGCACTACGCAAAACACAGCAAAGAGGTGGCAACTCCTCGGGCAGGACTAGAGTAATGAGAAAATTATAAAGAGGGAGCTGGAGAAAAAGATTCTTGAAACCCTTGTATAAAGTCCTGGGCAGACTCTTCTGTGGTCTCAGTGTGAAATCATTTAGAATAAACACAGCAAATTTTTTGGGAACTGAACAACATTGTGGAATGCCACCCACGTTTCAGATTGGCCTTGAATGGCACATTCAGAGCAGACCAGAAAAGTACTGTAAAGAATGAAAACTAAATGAACATTCTAGCTGCAGTGTAAACTTGGGTCAAGATGTGCAGTCTGAAATTAAATGAATTGGCTGCTAATATAACCAGGTGAAAGGTACACGGAACTCTACAATTGTTGCAACTACTATGGGAGCCTAAAATTATTTCAAATAAAAGGTATACTAATTAAACTGAACAGTATGTAGAATTTTGTAATAAATGTCAGGAATGATTGATTATTAATGACTATGATGAGCTGAGCTTGACGCTGAAGTTAATATTTAATGTTATTGGTAAATGTTGACACTAATATCTGAGCTAAGGGATACAGTCACAGGTCCACTTCCAGAGACATGAGAGTTTGATTTGGTTTTGAAATAGTGATACTATCTGCATGAGAAAATGTGTTGTTTTAAACTTTAAAGTTGCCAGTATTCTTCCTCAATCTTTGGATAACATATTTGGGATATTGCACCTTCCCTGTTTTGGACAGTTTTAGTGAAACTTAGCGTTGCCTTGCTCTGCCTTCCAAAACAACTAATGACTCATTCTTGTTTGGGAATTTGCCTCTCATGTTGGCGAGGCTAGAAGAAAAAAACAGGTGACACTGACCCACTGTAGTGCAGAAATGCTGACAATATTATCCATTAAGTCCTGCTACCAACTACCTAAAATTGCTTTGATTTTTGTACTTTCCAAAGTCTGTTTCTTCTGATTTTGCTCCAATCCTTTTTATTCTTCTCATATTTTTGTCAGATTCAGTTTCTTTTGCTTATTGACAAACACCAGAACTGTTATAAGTGTCAGTTGTATATTTTGGTGGAAATACTCAAAACACAGATGGAAACAGGTCAGGACCTAAAGAAAGCACTTTGACTTTGTGTAGACATATTTGAGAATCATGTCAAGGGAGTGAGTGAGATTTCTGATAAAAGATAAAGGGTATAAAACAAAACTTTGGAAAATTCCCAAGATATGAGTGCTTGATAAATTATTTAAGTCAAGCAACTTAATGCATAACCAAAGCATTTAATGTTCTATATGTCAGCAACAGAATTAACCTTAGACTTTATTCAGACTGAATAGTCCTCTGGAATTAAAGATTTTCTTTAACTTACTGTGACTAAACAGATATATACAAACCGAAACTAAAAGCAGGTGAAAGAAAAGCCTGATCCTGAACATACATGCTGTCTGGTTCTCTAAACTTTAGAGACTGCATGCACATGTTCTTTATTTTGTTCCTTCTTTATTTACTTTTTTAAAAAAGTGGCTTATGCTGTATGTAGACATGCAATATGCTTTCTTGGTAGTCTCTATTTGAATATTCTTCTATTTTTATGCCATATTAAAACAAAATAAACATAATAACTGCCCAACAGAAATCAAAATATCTCAGAAAAGGTCATTGGAGAAATAAATAATATTCTCAATATGTAAGCTAATTTTAAATTGCAATTTGTAGTGTCAGTCTCTTCACCAATTATACTGCTCTGTTTCTCTTCTTCAAAATTTTGCCTTACACTCACAAAACGTCAACAAATCTGAGTCAATCTAGACAAAATATGACACCAATCTCTATTTTGAAAATGCAATTTAAATTCCATTATTTTTGTTGCAGACTACTAAAATGCCATGATATAAAGAATCTTAGTAATTATTTAAGATTGCTATATTGTATTTTAGGAACATTCTGTAAAATATAGTCTAAATCGAATAGATCTATTGATTTTTTGTAGATCGCATTAGTTATTACAAGATTTTGACTTTGAGTCATTTTCACATTTTATGCCCCAGTACATTAAAAATTATTTCTTCTCTAATTTGTTCTCACTTATCCTTGACATGGTTTCACATATTGTGATTATGATTTGCCATCAGTGACAGGTACCTTAATCACTTTCAATTATATTTAATATAATACTATTCTATAATGTGGAGTTCTTCAAATGTTTAATATGACATCATTCAGGTAAGTTAAATACCCTAAAGTAACTTTAATTATTTGATTTAAACCTACAGAACAAAGACAGATGAAGTTTAGAGTAAGAATTGCAACTCTGCTATTTACTCATGTCTTTAAATAAGACAAGGGAAAATGGCTTTGAGAGAAAGGGAGGATGAGAATATGAGAATAGAGGAAGAAGAAAATATAAAGGTATCAGCACAAGGACATCATGTGCCATAAAAAGCAGAGAGCTTTCACATATTTTCTATTTTAATTATGAATTACTTTGGAATTACTTTGATTTTATTATTTTAAGACAGTGTCTTAATGAATATGAATATTTAGCATTTATATACCCTTTCTATCTTCCAAGCACTTAGCTAATTAATCTTTAAAACACCCTTGTGAGAAGGGTAAGTATTATTATACCTATTTGACACATAAAGGAACAGATTCACACAGAGAGGTTAAGTGCTACAGATTCTATTTAGCAAGCAATAAAATGGCAATATGAAGATGAGAAATCCCATATACAATGAGACCACACTTCCATTACTTCGCACGTATCTTTCAGTTTTTCATATCAAGTCAACATCTACTTATCCTATACTGATATAGCAAGAATGATACTGGTAATAGGCAATGATAAGCTGTTCTTGCTTGGGGTACTGAATAAAAGAAGATGGCTTATTAGTAACAGTGGAGTCATTTAGAGATTTGGAAAAACTCCAAAGTCAGTACTTTTTTATCCTTCCCTCTTACTCATACCAATTGAAGGGAATTCAGCACCATATTTTGAAAACTAAAATCTCTGACTTGGGTTTTTGTTCCCATCGCTCCAGATATAATATATAATCTCGCCTGCCAAGAGCACTCTTCTATCTTTATTTTCTTGGTTTCACTATTTGTTCTCCAAATCCATGGTGTTTGTATCTGTTCAGGTGACAGAACTTCTAAAGGTTGTAATGTATTTACAAATAACTACAATGTATTGATTAGCATTTTAATTTCATTCTTCAAATCTGAAACTGTATTATGTTTTAAAAACCTCAATTCTTTATGTAGGCAACTAAAAATGAAAAGAAGCCTTTCAAATAAAGACTATATCAATTAATCATGACCATTTACTTTTGGGTTTCCTTGGAACTCATTTTCTTGTAGTAAAATGCCAGCACTTGCTTGCAGACAAGTTATAGCATTTGTCAATTGTTTTAAAAGCATTTAAGAAAAACATTGAAATTGGCATAATGATTGAAACTGTGACTTGCTTGGTGATACAATTTTGCTTCCAATCCTATTATAAATTTTAAGTGTATAGGAGTACACTCCCTCTTTAGAATATACGTTCCACTGGATGAAAACTTTATTAGTAAGTTTTCCACTAAGTAGAAAACACAGAAACAAACACGCAGATACAATTCTCTTAAGCATATTTTTTTTCGTCATTTAACTTTATTCCGTCTTTCTTTCCATCTTTCTTTCATCACACTCTGGTAACTTGAGACATAAAACATTTTTGCTTATACTATTTATTTTCTTCTTTTCAGTTTCTTGCAATCTATTTTTGACTTTGTCTACTGAAAAATACCTCTCAGAGTAGCAATGATAACTTCATCACAAATTCAATCTTCTCATTATTCTCAAATTCCTTGCACCATTCGCTATTGCCTGATACAAAATCTTTTTAACTTTTCTTTCTTTTTTTTTTTTTTTTTTTTTTTTTTTTTTTTTTTTTTTTTTTTGAGACGGAGTCTTGCTCTGTCGCCCGGGCTGGAGTGCAGTGGCCGGATCTCAGCTCACTGCAAGCTCCGCCTCCCGGGTTTACGCCATTCTCCTGCCTCAGCCTCCCGAGTAGCTGGGACTACAGGCGCCCGCCACCTCGCCCGGCTAGTTTTTTGTATTTTTTTAGTAGAGACGGGGTTTCACCATGTTAGCCAGGATGGTCTCGATCTCCTGACCTCGTGATCCGCCCGTCTCGGCCTCCCAAAGTGCTGGGATTACAGGCTTGAGCCACCGCGCCCGGCCTTAACTTTTCTTTCATTTCACGTGACTATCAGTCACCAAGTTCTGCTTTTCCTGTTTCCATACTGGATAAATATCTTTTAGAACTCAAGAGTTCAGTTCTGTTTCAAATATCAGATTATGTTGACTGAACTCTGAAACTGTCTTTTTAACTGACCTAGCCTCCAGTTTGCCTTCACAGTGTCTTAAAACTCATCCTCTCCCGCATCTGAAGACTATATAACTTAGTGGTTAAGACTCCAACCTGTGGTCATATTCCCAGATTTGAATACTGTTGCCTCATATGCTAGGTTTTAAAATATGAGCCAATTATTTAAAGTCTCCTTCCTTTGATTTCCTCAATTGAAACATTGGTGCATGTGAAAATCCTTAGAAAACCTATAGCAGTCATATTTAGAACTAAATGGATAATTACTTGTATTGTTTTGACAAGCCAATCTTTCTGAAACATAGGCCTAAACATGCGCATTTTATTCATTCGAATTTTTCAAATACTGTTGTTTCTTTTAGTTGTTTGGTTGTTTGTGATGTGTTTTCATTTAGTATTTTAGGACCTTCTTTCTTAGTTCATTATTTTATCACCTATCACAACTCCAAATAGAAATATTGTCACTTACTCAATATAATTCTAACTTTCCTATCCCTATGTATATTTTTCTTGATTTTACTTTTGCCTTTTGGCCCCTTTTTCAATTTCTGTATCTCAACAAACCTTCACTGTTTTCCAGAATGAAGAAAAGAATGTTATATTCGCTATGAAGTTTACCCTGGACCAAGGCAAAATGTATTTCTCCATTGACTGTATTTCCTTATAATTTTTTTGTCACTCCTGTTATGTCACTCCTTCCAATTAAAAGTTAGGTCTTCGAGGACATTTACATTGTTTACTGAACTTATATTCTCTATATTGTTTTCTAATCAATACCAGGCATATAGTAGGTGCTATATTTTTGTTATATTAATTGAAATTGTATACTTCATTCTACCATAGAGTCATAAACAACCCAACATTAACTCATTAATGGATATTTTTAGCCTAGAATTCAGATATTAATGGTTACAACAAAAAGAGAAAGAAAACAAAAAAAAAGAAAAGATAATATGTTCTGTTGTATTTCTCTGTTTCTCCAAATGTTTGATCCTTTGAATCACATTATAAATGATAGTATATTTTGGTAGTTTTTGCTGGTCACATAAAAATACCATAATTATAGCTTATTTTTCTACTATTAAATTGAGAAAATAAAAATAACATTTGGTTCTATGTAATCTGTTTATGAATAAAAATGTCTGAGGAACACGTAAATATTGTTCCCAAAGCCAATCAAATGATTTTATCATTTAAAAAAATTCTACATTAGCTTTTCTCTCAAGTGTGAATTAGTTCTGGATCATAGAGAGGTAAAAAAATGGATAGTCCCATTTAGTAAGACCTGATTAAATTCCCAAGGAAGCAAATTCGGTTGAGTCAATTTTCTTCAAAGTTAAGGTTACTTGTAAGAATATTTTTTTCTGCTATATTTTACATTTTTAATTTTAAATGTAAATTATATTTAAGCAAGTAATACATGTACACTGTATAATTATGTAAAATATATAATAATAGATAAGTATGTATTTCTCTGAGCATTGTTAAAAATCACTCAGTATCCACCAACATATTTAACCACTATAATCATATTATTATTTATACTCTGATAGTTTACACAATTAGAATTATACATACCAAGTCAATGTATTTTATATCCCTGCATCAATATATTCTGTGACATTTTTTATCCTGAAAGTGCAGTATAGGTATAACTTGAGAATCAAATTTCTGTAAGTATACTAGATTAAATATCTTATCAACCTTTAGCTATTAAGATTATTTATCACTGTATATCACATCTAAATAGATTTTTGTGGCTTAAAACATATTTAAATACAAAAGATTAAAATAGCAGCATTTTGATTGAGGAGTATTTAGAACAGATTAAGGAAAATTAGGTCAGGGAAAAGAATTTAAGTGTAAAGTTAGGAATAAATTCAATGTACAAAGTATATGCCAATGGCTCTTAGACAACTTGCTAGAGATGGGTTATAGATTTGACTCCTGAATTCTTAACAGTAGAGCAAAATACTATCAGATAGAAGCCTCATAGTATTTATAAGATTTTAGTCAGGGCACGGTGGCTCACACCTGTAATCCCAGCACTTTGAGAGGCTGAGGAGGGCAGATCACCTGAGGTCAGGAGTTCGAGATCAGCCTGGCCAACATGGTGAAACCCTGTCTCTACTAACAATACAAAAATTAGCTTGGCATGGTGGCGCATGCCTGTAACCCCAGCTACTCAGGAGGCTGAGGCAGGAGAATCACTTGAACCTGGGAGGTGGAGGTTTCAGTGAGCCAATATCACACCATTGAACTCCATCCTGGACAGCAGAGCAAGACTCCGTCTCACAAAAAAGAAAAACAAAAAGGATTTTAAAAAGCATATAGAAAAAAATACAGAAGAATAATTTCATAATCTTGAATAGGAGAAGATATATTAAACAGTCCCCAAAAATCATTAAAAAATTTAAAAGTTTAACATGATCAATTTTTAAAAAATTCTGATTATCTAAGATATTGATACAAATATGAATAAGCAAACAATAAACTAGGGATAATACTTGTAGCACACATATCTGATGAATAAATTGTTTCTAAAATATATGATGAACTGTTACAAATCAACAATAAAAATACATAGAACCGGCCAGGCGCGGTGGCTCATGCCTGTAATCCCAGAACTTTGGGAAGCCAAGGCGGGTAAATCACTTGAAGTCAGGAGTTGGAGACCAGACTGTCCAACATGATGAAACCTCATCTGTACTAAAAATAGAAAAATTAGCTGGGTGTGATGGCGTGCGCCTGTAATCCCAGCTACTGAGGAGGCTGAGACAGGAGAATTGCTGGATCCCCGGAGGCAGAGGGTGCAGTGAGCCGAGATCGCAATCTCTCCATTGCACTCCAACCTGAGTGACGGAGTGTCTGAGCGACACCATTTCTCACAAAAAAAAAAAAAAAAAAAAAAAAAAAAAAAAAAAAAAAAAGAACTTACTTACTTAAAATGGGAAAAACAGGAAAATAAATCAATGGGTAGTAAACACATTAAAAGTTGCCCAAAATTAGTGCGAGAAAATATAAATTGAATCCTCAGTGAGACACCAATTTTATGTTCACTAGGATGGTTAAAAAACTAAAGTGCCCAACTCAAAAGGCTTTCCCATAACTTAAGGGGTTAATGAGTAAAGTACACAGGAACATCTTCTCTCAGTCGTAGAAAATAGCCATAGAATAAAAATTGTTCTGATTCTACCTAACAAATCTTAAAAGCAAAAGTCAGAAATACCGAACTATTTCTAAGTAACTTAACATTTTCCTAGAAAGCTCAAGAATAATTATAGGAATGCAAAATAAACAGCACCTAATTGTAAATTCACAATGATAAGTACTCAATAAAACATTAACAACCTTGAAAGTCAGCAGAAGAACAATTCATGATCTAGCATTATTTATGGCAGTGGTGATGGGCAGGTGGGGACAAGGAGCACTTTTACAACTTCCTCAATGACTTACAAAATTCATCCGTTTTGAATAGACATTCTCAACCTTCTCAGATTTTAGTAAATTATGTTTCTTCAAGTTTGTAAATATGTTGCCATAGAATTGTGAAAAGTGGCATAGTTATTTAAGGATTTATTTTAAAAAGTGTTTTCTCTCTGAATTAGGCACAACTCTTTTGGCTCACCTGGATCCAAGAACCTTGAAAATTTGCTTGGTTCAACTAGTAGAGCGGTTTACTTCACTGCCATTCACAACCCACTAGTGCAGAATTTCATAACTGTGCCTCTAACTTGCCAACACCCACCTCAGGGGTTCTCAATTGCTGAGTCCTGAAACACCAAGGGCTTGCTCTGTGTCTATACATGGGCCCTGCCACTTGCTCCGCAGTAAATTTTCCTAAGTTGAAGTAGTAAAAAGGACTCACAGAAGAAGCTCTCACAATATCCAGCAAACAGCTATTGATTCCAAGTGATAGGCATCTCCTTAACACATTTTCTCATTTTTACTCCTTCCTTTTATGCTGTACTTTTCATCATTTCTTATTCTCTGGAATTATACTTCCAATTAAAATGTGACATAAATTTTCACTTCAGATTGGCTTCGTTGGGATTCCAGGCCAGAATGTTCTCTTGCAGTCATTTTGTTTATGTTGTTTCCTTTTCTTTCATATGGTATTTATTCCTCTTTATCTTTAATTGCATTCTTAGAGCTTTTAATCTTGTGCTAATCTTTTACCAAAATCAGATCTTAAATTATTAATTTTATTGTAGTTTAGGTTTCTAATTCAACTGCTTCTTTCCTGATGTTGTACTGGGTTCATTTTGTTTTTGTTTATAACTCTTTGAACAG